>NC_140648.1:22580769-27380769 GCF_978046115.1 Saccoglossus kowalevskii | reverse complement strand
AGCATTTATGTACTGGTTTAAGGACTTCATTCATATTACTGAATTACTTGTGTTTTGGTGCTTTCAAGACAGTTTTATGGGACAGTAGTCATTTGACCAGTGTAGTTGTTCAACTTTGAGGGATATTCTATAGTAGTGCTCACTTGTGATTGCATTGTCCAGTGTGCCGGCACCATGTTAACCATGTCGGTAGACCTGACCAATCTCCTGAAGTTTATCCATTTAATATCTGTAGGTGATTTTCTTTACATAGTTGTGTTTCTCTACAAACACATTCTTCCATGTATCCGTGTTTCTCCGTCTTCTGACTGTTTTATCATATGCATATGTGTCAGGTAATGCCGTGATCATGTGAAGGTCGTCATGTTCATCTTGGATTGTATCTTCAAGGTATTTTATTCTAGCATTAAATTCTCCTTGTATGACGACATGTGCATTGAGGCTATATTGTTGAATTTCTTTGTTGATTTCTTCATATGATTTGCAGTCATTGTCATTGTAAAAACTGTTGGTGGAATGTATATGGTACCTATGTAGGTGATTGTCCATTTCATAATTGAAGAAGTCTTTACACATCTTACAGTAAATAGGAAATTTGCTAGACTTTGATATTTTTTGAGCAATTTGTCTCTCCTTTGTTTTTATTGATGTTTTTTGTTCAAAGATCCACGTTGATGTTTGTGTATTACAGATTATACAGTGCACAAGACTTGGAAGTGAGTCCTCAGTTTTTCCTCTAAGCAGTGGCCTCTACTGATTGTCATCTAGTTTCCTCCAGGTAATTTATTAGTTTAGTAATTGTTTACTTTGTTTTTTCTTCCTCCCGTTGTCTTTGAAATGTACATGAAAGCACGTGGTACAATCTAATGTCGCCATAATTAGCTTCAGCAACAAGATCCAGACAAGAAAATGTACTTACTGTTGTCACTGTATAATCATATAGTCGTAATTTCCACTGTAAAAGCTTTTAAAAACGGATGCAATTTTAGCTTTTTGGTAGAGCTAAAGCAGTCATTAAATGTTAGTGTACAAATGCAGAAAGCTGTTTTATCACGAAAGTCAGGTTACCGCAAAATAAACATTTATACACTCACATAATATTTTATTTATTTAAAAGAAAAACAAACAAACAAGAAAATGTATACAATTCATAGAGAATCGTATGTATGGATTTATTTCAAGCCATGTGTTGAAGTTATGTTTTGTCGATGATTAATTTGTTTGTTTTTTGGGAAATATTATTTGTTTATTTTAACTGCCATTTTCATTACCTTATATATATATTATACTGCATTTTTTTGCCACATTTTTATTCATTACTCCTAACTCTCAAAGTACCTATTATATTTTCAGTCATCGTCCGAATCACACGGTTTCGCTAAAGCCATCCGTTTGGTTGAGGTTTCAGCCGAATAAATGGTCCATCGCTGGCGAAGATGATTTTCAGTTATCTCATTATATTCTAATTTTTTATTTTGTGCGTTTCAGTTTTATATTGGTCTTGTTGTGAGTTCCGTTAAGGTTTTACTTTTAATGTTTTTATGCTTGAATCGTGTTACAAAAAATTCGCATTTGTTGTAATTTATGCCAAAACATTAGACAACATGTTTTCAAACTCATTCGTTATTATTAATCGTTTTTATGTACAACTCCCGACAAATTTGAATCCTTGGTTACACATCGTGAATTACCCATTATTACGGAAATGGTCTTATTATATATCATGTTTTGGATAACTCGCCATACATGGGTGTAACGTGTCACAGGGAAAAACTAAACTATGTATTCAACAAGTAACCTGTAGAATGCTGTGTGGGTAATATTTTTATATTGATTTTTGTTGCATTTGCAGCAAATAGTTACCAAACCATAAGAAATCTATAGGATTGAATATACCTCCCGACTGGCTTCACATGCATAGTTCAAGCCTGTCTAACCGGTGCTTATACAAGGGTTTAATTACAGCACCTAGACGGTCTGTGGTTATAGCTTCATGTTCAGAGTAATTACCCTTCACTGTGAAGTACAATAAGGAAGTTGACTTAAATGACTGGTGGAAGCAAGGCTGGTAAAATTTTGCGAAATAGACATTGAGGGATATCGAAATATTGATGATAACGGCAAGTGATATTTCCAGAGATATAGTTGGAATTGAAGCAAAGGAGTGGCCTATTAACCCATGAAACTAGCCCTGAGTACAGTCCTGTCTGTTGGCCTCCTTCCGTTGATCATTCGGTCCCTACAGTCCTGAGAAGTCGCATAGACCGAGGATTCGACACCCGCCTACAAATTTATGGCGGAGAACCATTCTGCAGTTTTCATGATTGTAACCAGCTAAAACATCTATCGACTAATCTAGCGATCACAATACCTTTTTTGTGACTGGAAAATAAACCTACAGCACTGGAACGTTGGCGAAAGCTAGTTTTACGCAACGAAAGAAGTATTAGAATAGCCTATTTGCAAACTCGCTAGCGAATTGGCTAACTGCTTGAGATGCTGAATTGTTCGAGTTACGGACATCGAGTTACAGAAATGACCATACCCATATTGTTGAACCCATGCCCAAATTATAACTCGATGTTCAATCATGATTAACAATTAACAGAACTTCGAGTTACGGGCAACATACATTTTAGTTTTTGTTGCACTTCCACATTCAGCAAGCAAGGTATCTGGATGAGCAATAACTACAATCTACGTTGCTTACTGTTAATTAAAGTTCGAGTTATACAATTTGAAAGTTAAACAAAACAAATAGTATATGTTGCCCGTAACTCGAAGTTTGATTAACTGTTATTTAAAGTTCGAGTTACTGAATGTGGACGTTTAACAAAAATAAAAATATATGTTGCCTGTATATAAGTTATGTTAACTGTTGATTGAACATCGAGTTACAATTTGGAAGTGGTTTCACAAAAGTGGGCGTGGTTTTAAAAATATGGGTGTGGTCATTTCTGTAACTCAATATTTTCGTAACTCGATGTCCGTAACTCGAACACTTCAGCATCTCTAACTGCTTGGGTTAACTGAGATTCGAAAGCCAACTGTTTAGACAAAACCCAAGCAGTTAGCTAATTCGCTAATGTAGTTTGGTGACAGTTGGGAATGATACCAAGATTTAACAATTCTATGAGAAAATCGCTATGTTCTTTTATCACATGAAACGGGTGTGCATAGAGCGAGTTTCGTATAGTGTCAATACGTATACACGCACCCGTATATATTTTGACAATAAACTCCTCTTTCACATTATGCAAATACAAACAAGACATTAAATTTTCCTGACAGTAACATGTAAGTGTTGTAGTATAAACCCGAATAAAAATTACGAACTCACGGTGAATACTTCTAGCGAGTCACCCCTTTATAAACGTCTTCAACTAGACTAGGCCAATCAATAATATGCGGGGTTAATTAACTTTGCTCTTCCATAAAGCATCAGTTTCCCACTTCAAATAATCATAAATACCCTTGATACCCTGGAGAAGTAAGTCCATTGTTTCACAAGAACGACTGTCTTCTCAATGTTCTCAAGATAAACATCCCAGGGTTGTTTTGTTTACTAGAAGAAAATGTCTTTTGGCAGCATTTCGTGAATTAATTTTCATTGCACAAAAAAGCAGCAAATACTGTTACTGAAGCACTGAATTTGCATGATTTTTTTTCCCGGCCATTCACGCAAACTGCAAATCAAGTCTTTTACTGAATCCATAGTTGTTGACACTTTGCAGTCGCAATGATGGTTGCATTGTGACGTATTTTGGCCCCCGGAATCTGACCTTGCATTCTGGCTACATTTACCTTCTTTTCATACCAGTTCAATTTCTTTTATTTCATCCAGATTCCATGAAATTTAATATTTAAAACCAACCTTTATTTCACTTTTCTAAAATTATTATATTGATCAAAAGACCTTTCACTCCTATCATGCAATCTCCCACAGTACTTCCGCAGACACAGCGGCGATCGCCAACATAACTATAAATAACCTCGCTTTCAGGAGCTGAGGAATAAAGACGAGGTAGTTTATTTAATCAGTGCTGAACTAGAGGCTGAAATTATAATTAAGTTCGTTGTCATATAATTTGTTTATTTCAATTTCTTCTGAAGTCAAATAGAATGTACTGGTGAAACACGGTAGTAAGCGTGAGTGAAAGGATGTTTTTGGGGGTATAGTTTACATTGTGTATGGAGTGGTAGGGTCGGGTGTCATATAATTTGTTCATTTCCAACTCTTATGAAGTCACATAGAATTTCACTTAATTTATTTTCGCTGAAACGTTTTCAAGCATTACATGTGAATCCGATTTTCCCTGTGCTGTGTCTCAATAGAGTATGAGGTAAATGTCATTTTCACTGGAATTTATTTCAGGGGAAAAATGTTTTCAGTAAAAATGAAGTATACCACATTATTACATATGTACTGCAGTTTATTTTGATTCATCTATGAAATCGGTATTTCCACAACCCATATGCAAACAAAGTAGTCCTTTCAAGAGTAGCGTTTTCGAAACATAGCAGGAATAAACAATATTTAGAAGTGCGATATTTTACCCTTGGGGTACATGAATATACTTGCCGAGTGAAATAAAATTTGAACAACAGTAATGGTACTTCTAGGCAGTCACTTATTTTGACTAAAACTAATTTGCATATCACCCATGCAATAATGTTTTCGATATTTTCACGGTCAATATGCTAATGAACATGGTATTGGCGATCCGCTCCACTAAGATTGCCCCTCAAATCATTTGTGTGTGTGATTTCCAGTGTTTTCACGCATTAGCTCTGTGATTGTTTGGCTTTGCCAATTTCACTCAAACATGGCAGGTGGGTCACACCTTCACCCTAGTCATTAGGAAAAATCTGCAAAAAAATGTTGGTCCACCGTTGCCATAGGAACAGTAAAAAATGATTTTTGGATAGCTTCGAGCTAAATGTATCTCCTACAAATTTAGGATACAACACCTCAGACATAGCTCATTGTACTCGGCTTGAGTGTGGGCACAAAGTTACTATTTGAATTTTCGATATCTTTTTTTCATCAATGAGAAAGTTGAGCCCAAATTTAGAGTAACTTTTCACCAGGTATGGCTTTTTAACTAACTCTTCTGTGATTTTTTTTGGCTTGGTTGATTTTGTTCATACTTCACAGGTAGGTCGTACCATCACTAATTGAAAAAACAATCCTGACCTACCACTACCATGGCAACAGCCAAAATCTGTTTTTTGAATACTTTCGCCCCGAATTTATTACCTCCTACCAGTCTTGTAATAGCAGTGTTCAAATGATCATGCCTTTTATTTTGGCTACGTTGCGCACTGGTAAGATATCTTTCAGCAACATTTTTGGCATATTAGCTGTACACCACATGGAATACTACGATTGAGAGAACTTGATGTATTTTGATCGAGCTTTATCATAGACCATCAACATCAAAGTACCAGGAGTTTTATGCTGGCGACGTTGCGGCGTTACCCAGTTCCAAATAAAGATTACTAACGCCAAATGAGCGACATTTTTACCGGAAATCAAGATTCATTTAATCCACAAGCAACATCACAAGCGAAGTTGTAGAGTGCAGCTCATCAACGACCGCTGTAGACAAAAGTCACTCCGTCAGTGGAGTACCGCAGTTGTGACGGCATGTTTGCCAATGCACAATTCTGTGGAGGAAACTCTTAACTTAATTTAAACTACATATGACTGATTCGAAACATTCCATCGAGATCGGACGGTGCCCTATCGCGCCAACCCTTCACCATTGTATTCAAACGAACCACGTGGTGTGCTGTTACATTCTCCTTCGAACCCGGAATTCAACTATTAGGGGTGTTTCAATAAAAAAAACATCGCAAATCATGCAAATTTAGCATTTTTAAACCAGTATACTAAAAAGAAATGCTCAGCGATGGAAAAGAAGGATAGATATCACTTTTCAGTATACACATCTCTGTTTATACAATCCCTCACATATTCTACCCCCAATTATTCCTGCGTAAAATGGAATAGCCTCTTTCCATGTTGACATGTTGACGTGAGTTACAATTGGCTGTTACATACTCTTTCGCCGGTCTGAAAAATGTGTTTAATTAGCTCTCATTCAAGCGACAATGCATATTTCCCAGTGGAAGTGAACCTAGTTCGAATCTGCCATTAAAAAGTAGGGGTGTTTTCAGCAAAAAACGAATAACCCTTGAGTGCACACAATACACTGAATTTCAGAACAAATCTTGCATTAGTTACAGCAGCAGAATACCACAGAAATATCAGACGAAACATGAAAACACTATATATTGTCTTTTGGCCTGAGCCCTCTCTATTGCAATTCCAGGAATTAACCCCATATGTGCATCCATTTCCACCTTGGTATCACCCAACCCTGAAAACAAATTCTTAATACCACGCTGAAGCGTTTGGTAAAAACACGTCCATTCATTTGTTACGTCAGAAGTGTTCAACACATTCAGACCCCGACGTGATGTTTCTCTTCGAAGTTTGTCTGACGTACGTTACATAGCAAATTCGGAAGAAGACGTAGTTTACAACATCGGAATTGTGTATTTATCTTGGATTTGTTTGATAGTATAAATTTTTAAATCAGAAAAAAAAATCCTTCAAACTATAGAGGCATATCTTCACCAAGCTAAGAATAACATCCTACCTAGAAAAAAATAATAACATTTCCAAATAGCAATTTGGATTTAGGAGAGGTTGTTGCACAAAAGACAATCTCTACCAATCATTGATAATACCTATATTATAACAATAATCTAAATGATCTGATAGGAAATAAGAACAAACAAAACCCCAAAGGACTATATGCTTGTTTCGTTGACCTTAAGAAGGCATATGAGAGTGTGTCGCATGAAGGAATGTTTTCAAAATTATTAAACTCTTGCATAACAAACAATACTTATTGTAAAAAACATGCACAGTAAAGTAAACTATAAATTCAAGGTTGATGATGGGTTAACAACTAAATTCACATCATATACTGGGGTAAAATAAGGGTGCAACTTAAGCCCTACTCCTTTCAATTTGTTTATTAATGACTTACCAGAATGTGTTGATACTCTCACATGTAACCCACTCACACAGAGAAACAGTTAAGTTGGGTGCCTCCTTTTTGCAGACGACATTTTCATCCTTCAGAAACAAAACATGAATTATAAAATAGCTTAGATAATCTCTCCACTTACACAACACATTGGAAGCTGACTGTTAGTACAGAGAAAACCAAAATAATGGTTTTCAATAAAAAAAATAATCGTCTATTAGACAACATCTTCTTCTATGAACGTGGAGAAATTAATGTGGTTAGACACTACAACTATTTAGGGGTTGTATTAAGTTCGAATGGAACATTTAAAGAGGCAATGAAAACATTAAGACTAAAGCATTAAAGCAAAACTTGGACATAAGCCCAATTTAAATCCACTTACAATGCTATCCCTTCTCGATAAACTAATTAGGCCCATACTAGTTTACAGAAGTGACATCTAGGGTCACGAAAGCATAATTGTTTGTCGTTTCGTTTTAGAAATCAGGAAGAACATATGAATATTTATGGGGAACTGGGGAAATATCCGCTTCATGTATTCATCAAAAAACAATGAATTAAATATTTCAACAGAGTAATGAATACATCAAATGAATTGGTCAAATCAAATTACACTGTTAACTGAAATAAACCAAACACAAATTATCGAAATAACAATTATACTAAACGGCAGAATAATCAAGAAATTAAGTTTGGAATATGAAAAAATATATAAACTTTACTGGAAAAGGGACATTAACATAGGTACTGATGATAGCCAAAAAATCAGCCAATTTGAATACATATATATATATATATATATATGGTATGGTCCAAATCATACCATAGTATTTTTTCAGGTGAGTGAATTGTATACCTTCATTAATTAAAGCATAAATCGATACTCACTGCTGGTAAGTCATGCCATAGTATTTTTACATGTAAGTGAATTGTATACCTTCTCTAATTAAAGCATAACTAGATACTCACTGCTTGTAATATTATGAATTAATTTTAATATTTTATTGTAATTTCAGAACTAAATCTCAATCACTACTTAAGAAATCATATATCGCACAACTATTCATTGCGCCTAGGCTACAAAATCTATAGGAACAAGTTATAAGTCATGCCATAGTATGTTTTCAGGTGAGTGAATTGTATACCTTCATTAATTAATGCATAAATAGATACTCACTGCTGGTAATATTAATGAATTAATTTTATTAATAATTTAATTTAATTTCAGAACTACAGCTGATTCACTACCTGAGAAGTCATATTTTAAAAGATTTCAACTGTGGCTAGACTGACCCCCCGCCCCTATGGGTACAAGTTATAAGTCATGCCATAGTATGTTTACAGGTGAGTGAATTGTATACCTTCTCTAATTAAAGCATAACTAGATACTCACTGCTTGTAATATTAGATCTGTTTAATTCGTTTAAAAGATTCCTCTCATTAGTAAATAGCGCCCTCACTCAACAATATTTAGAATGAGTGGTTGGTCAAAAGTTTGATGAGTCAGGTGCATCTATTGGCTAAGCTTGTTGTACACAGATGCAAATGAGTATAGGAACCATTAATGCTGTAGGGTGTACTGGGAGGGGTGGAGGATTTCATGTTTGTAATGACTGGTTGTAATGTGGTATCTCGTTGTTTTCAAGATGCAGTCTGATATTTGTTGCTTGGTTGTTCAATTGTGGCTAAAATTTGTGTGGTGGGTGGAAAATGTGTTTATTGTTTGTTGAGTCATTGTTTAGACACCCTGCAGCTTGAAATGATATGGTCCAAATTCAAATTCGATATGGCGGTGTTGAATATCTGTGCGATATTGCAGTGTCGTCTAAAAACCACGCATCAAAATGATTTCTGTTTATTTATTTACTGTTGTAGATCCTGAGAACTAGCCATTGAATATGATGTCGGGAATAAATGGTTTTCTGAAGAAGCTTTATTAATTATTGCTGGCAATATTCCAGTATGAATTGGGAGCAAACTGTGACACCAAATCTAGTCGTTGTATTGTTATGCTTCTAAAAAAAAAATTTAAATAAATTAAATAGAAATATTATGTGTATTTTTGTATGTGGAAACATGGCTGGCCCACTCAAAAATATAAAGAAGTGTGGTCTGCAGTTTTTTTTTTTTTTATTTTTTATTTGTGAAAAAACTGGTATTTTACACAGTGTAAACATTAAAACACTCACAGTGCAAGGCTAGTTCACCAACATGTCTATTCTCTTGCTTGAGTGTGAAAGTACATGGTTTAGTGACTACCTCTTATATTTTTAAATTTGAGAATTTCTTTTATTTGGGAAGGTTCTTTTATAAAAAGAGAACAGATATATATATATATTCCTGAATAAAGCCGGGGGTGCTGCCGGAGAGGCGTGCCAACCCAAAAATGTATAGATGTGTTTTGGTGTATTAAATGTACAAGTATATGTTGGTATATTTAGGGCAATACATAATGCCTGCATATGTTCATCTGCTTTATTAGGTATGTATAGCTATTATATCTCGAACACTATAGTAAATATAAGGACATGAAACTATTGATGTATTGAATGCATTGAATAAGAGATATGATCAGCACATTGAAAGGCATAACAAATAGGTTTAAACATGGTTTGCACATAAATGCCGACAGAAAAGGTCGCCAGTTTTAGTTACGAAAACAATCAACTTGGTTGCTTATAGATCCAATATCTAGAGGTCAAAACTTAATTGCGATTCGTAACGAGAAATGTATATCCCAGTCGGGAGATTTTGCTATAAAAATTAATTCCTGGGTTTTCCCCATGAAGAGCGTCGGATCTAATAATTATGACGCAACACAGCAGTAATCATTCAATATAACTACATTTAATACTCGTGATCGAGCGCAAAGGCGTTACATCAATAATGCGTTAATATACTACAGAATAACGTTAACTACTTAACTGTACCCTAGGGTACTCTAACTGTAGTTGATATCATATTCGTATCACCGTCGTACTAGTAACCACGTAACGAAATGTATACATATTCTCACTCGTATTGATATCGTATTCGAACTAATACTCATAACAATCAGGTAAAAGTAATCGCATGTATGTAACTATGTAGTAGCTATAATCATTTATGTAACGATACTTGTAATCTAAACAGTGTAACTAAATTGCTGTATCTCATTCACTATGAATTAAAAACACCAGTAATTTAACACTAAGTACAGTCATAAAATGTTATGAATTATGAACAGGGTGAAAAAAGTGATAAAATACAATAATCCAATCTATGCCTCTATTATTCAATGAAGTCAAAGTCTAAAATTGTTATGAGTGCTATTATTGGAATTTATTTCATGTCTACGCAATATAAAGTCATCTCACTAACATCAGTATTGCTCTGGCTTTCGAACGGCTCGCCAGAACTCCAATAACTGTCAACAGAAAATTCAATATGGCGGCGCCAACATGGGTGTGACGTCACAAAAAGTATTGATGTCAACAATAAGGAGATCCAATCACGTCGCTATCTTAGCATTTTACCTTCTTAGAGAGGCTCCATCATGATTTGCGGCACTCGCAGTTCTACTCGGCACAAACCCACTGGGAACTATGATCGAAATAGTGTCTAGCATTTACATATACATTACATCTAACCATATAAAAGAACAAAATACATAATGTTTCACATATCTATTAGCTGGTCATCTGATTTATTAACATTAACAGTACACACGCTAAAAAAAACATGTTTTTGGCTGTTGGCATGGTAGGACGTGCACGTGAAGCTAAGGGTTTATAACTAAAACCTATTCTCATATACGTATTTCTAGCGGAGAGGATCGCCAAATTAAATATTCTATCAGCTGCGCCACTATGTGTGTTTATTGTATTTACAATCATGTTAACGCCCTCTTGTGTTCGCTTTACATTTCGCTACGCATGCTCTGTTCTCTCGTTGTGTTTCCCCCGCCATGTTGGTTCTGTTTTCCCGTTGAGAAATAAACCGAGTTACTCGCCCGTTAGCGCTCCAACTGAAGTGTCTGGTTGTAGTCCAAGCTCTGTATACAACAGGTCTGTGTCCATACTGGCGCTGGTCATGTTGCCCCATTGGTTATGGCCATATGTAATTCCCAGAGAAAAAAACTTTACATAGATGTTTGCGAATACCTGGATATTATGTACATGAATAATGCTATTTTAATATTTTATTAGCTGGGCACATGCCCTCATCAACTATGCGCATATCTAATTCTGGGAGATACATTACAGAATACCCATTTACTACTAATTTGGTATTGTCTGTAAGAATGAATAGATTTGAATAAATTAGCTGATTATAAACGTCACTATTTAGGTGCACATCTAATTTTCAGGAAAATGTCAATTTACTAAGACTAGAAATTAAAATACATAAATTAAAAAAATAACATACACTTTTAATGCTACTAATGTCTATGTTTTTCGTTAAACTACTACTGGTTGAACAGATTAAATTAGTATGTAAAATAAATTGCGTGCAAAAGTGAAACTACTTGAAATAGAAGCATTCTTATTTTTTTTTAAACAGCTCAACTTAACAACCATCTCCAAGATTTTAGAATTGAGGTGAAACACATACCCATCAAACTTTTTAGTTAGTCAGTTAATCATGTTATACACCCAACACTAATAACTGATAACATATTCATAGTTACACGATTAAACGGATTTATCTTTTATCTAAACAGTTATCTTTGCAGCTAGATTTTAATTTATTCATTGTGAGTTGTCGGATGTCATGCATTGTCATGACAATATTGTAATCTCGTTCCAAAGTCTGCCGAATTTCAACACCCATCAACGAGTCCAGTCCCAGATCACCAAGAGTGGTAGTAGGATTCAAAGTGGATGGATCCTCGACGCCTAAAATATGTGCAATGGAATCCACCAAGGTGCGACGTTTGGTAGGCGCCTCTTCAGACATGACATAATTTGATGCATCTGGCAGTACATAGCTAGACACCACTGGATGTTGTTGAGCAAGGAAAGTATCGAGAGTGGACAAATAAAAGGCAACTTTCTGAGGCACTGTACCCCCTACCACTGCATTATTGTAGCCCATAGTTTCTGGCACAATACCAACATCTTCGATAGCACCCCATTGTATGGCCAATGCTGATGAGAAAAACACAAATTAAGATAAAAATTGCTTATTTGAGTATTCAATATCTGATATATATATATTGTCTGTTCAGCACTTTTCATTACTATGATCGATGACAATTAACACTTTCAATTCGTTTGCATTTTGTAAATTAACAATTCGTTGGTAATGTCTATGAAAAATAATACTTCAATATATTAGATCTTTAAAAAATAAAATTTTTGATTTATTTGTCACTAACCTGGATATCCATCATAATATCTCTTTTCACAGATTCTTTCCATGGCCGAGTTTGCAAATCCATAATTAGTCTGTCCAGCGTTGCCACGTCCACTCACAACAGATGAGTACACAACAAACCAGTCCATACTGTCAGCACAGAGCTTACGAGTGGCTTGGTCCAGATTGCATGTACCAATATACGTGGCAGCACATACTGATTGGAAAGACTCAGAAGTCTGATTTTCAAATAAGCCATCCTTCATAACCTTAAGAAGACAAATATGAATTGCCATTTCTATACGTACACATTATGTATCTACAAAATGAGGTGCGTCTAACAAAAGTGAATACAGAACAGAAATTTTGTAATGGCATTGAATATTTCATTAATTTTACAAAATATTTACCATTGCAAGATGAAATAGTCCTCCGATCGGTGCCATTTGGCTGGAGTCTTTTATTAATTTCTCAGCTCCATCACTTTCAGTTATATCTATAGTCGAGATGACGACATCAACTCCAACGTCACGCCATTGTGTCACACACCGACTCTGATAGCCATTGCGAATACCTGATCTAGATGTCAGCACAAGGTGAAGTGCTCCTACAAACAATTCAGAAATTATAAGTTGATATTTTTGAATGACTAGAAGTCTAATGAGTTTTATACTGTAAATACCGACTGGTGTTGACGGTGACACCTACCCACCAATTGTAAGAATTGAAAATTGAATTATTTTTATTTTCGTCTATTAATGACTCCAAAATTATATTATCACTAATTGTATTATCACTAACTCGGTTGTAGGATTTTGTCAAAACATGGAACATACATTGTACATTATATGATATAATGTACGTCATTTTATTTTCATGGGGTGTCTAGAAAATTTGTTCAAAATGTCCAGACACAAAGAGCATGCATGCATGCAGGTGTGGCAGGGAATGACTTACTCCTTAATAAAGACTTACTTTAGGTTAGTTTGTTTCATTGAATGTTGTTCTTGAGCGATCATGTTTCGTATATCATGTGGCACATATGCACACATTTGATTAATGATCCAATTTTAGATGACAACGAACGGCAACCTTTTAAAATCAAAACTGACCGACTGGCGGCCATTTTGTTTGAAACAATAATTTTCCGGGCAATAAATCTGACATATCCTGACAATTCACATTTATCATACTTGATATCTTCCGTTTTTTATTTACTTTATTAATTTATTATTCAATTATATAATGTGAACAGATATTCTTATTTGTAACCAGGTGTACATTCTCAACAAATAAAATCACCTACCTCTTTCAACTAGCCAGTTAGCTAACTCTAAACCAAACCCTCCAAGACCACCAGTTATAATGTATGTTTTCTTGGGATGACACACACTACGTGATATTGCAGGGATTTGTACAGGGCTGGGCACAGTTACACAACCCGATTCTTCACTGCAAACCTGTGAAAAGTTATTTAATATTCAATGTCAGTGAAGAAGATAATATGAAAACTGAAAATAGTGAAGTATTTCATGCATCATTGGCCTCTTATCATACGTACGAGATTCGATTTGTGAATTACCATCTTGTTGTATTGCATTTTTATTTTAAAGTTACCATAAAACACGTTTTTCTATTTTTATATATTTTAGTATTCTGAAACTCCAACATAACCTGTAAACAAAAACATTAAACTGACACATGGATCAGAAACACGATTTTTTTTGTAGGTTTGCGGCTTGTACAGCCTGAACAAATAGAACATATTAAAACAACTGAATGCTGAATGTGAAAGATGCCACCATTTAGATTACTATTAATAACATTGTAGAAAACAATTATCAGACATTTTTGCAGTCTGTGGTCAACATTTACTGTTTTTGAAATAAGGCTCTATATAGCAAATCTCAGTTGTTCAGTAACAGGTAGTAAATTTTATATAATCTACATCGTGCATAAATCGAATACCAACCTGGATTAGCACTTTACCAATATGTTTGCCTTGTGCCATGAATCGAAAAGCACCCTCAACATTATCATGTGCAAATACTGTTGTTTTTAGTGGCTGTACAGCTCCGGATACTATTCCTTGAGAGACTAAGTGATAGACCAACTGCCAGTCTGGGTTGTCACCTTCAAACAGGGCATCCAGCAAGATACCATGGAATGTTACATTACGCAAAAACAGAGACATACCTAAAGTAAACAGAATATGCATTCAGTGTATATGTGACGAAGACACTTTCAATCGGACACACACATTTGAATCGGGGTCAATGTGAAGCTACTTACAAGATTCTGCCTGGTTGGCTACACAACCATAACACCTAACAGTCAGACCAATCAGAGAGCAGATTGTTTGTTGGCATTTTTGTTTTGTTTTTATGACTTATCAAATTCTACCTTGTATATATGCGCCGTTTGATTACAAACATTCACCATTTCATTGTTTCCAGCACATATTTTCAACATTCAAAGTGCAACCGTACAAGATATCTAAATATGGCTATATTAGCTGATTATAATATACGGTCTACACCGACCAAGATTGCGTCGATTGGTGCGCCCGAGTTCAAGCAGCAGTTAAACATTTCGACCTGCATCCAGTGGGTGAGTAAACAATTGGTTTTTTTTTTGTAATTGTTGAGAGTACGATTAAGATTGAATCTGGCGATCAAAGCAACTGTCGAGTCCTTGGCTCGATTCACTGTATAAGCAAAGGGCCTTATTGTCGTTTCAGCGAGATCTGTTTATGTACCTTCATCTTGTGTCTGCACTTGTATCCACAACTTACACGACAGAAGCGACAATGTTATTATTCAGATATGGCGATAACTTGAGACAGACATACAATTTGTTAAATCGTATTGATATGAACAGAAAATTCCAAACTGGTTGTGTCATGTCACTCACTGTAGTTTTAAATTATTCGTGAAAATAATAATGAGCCATAAATGACACATTGTAGTGAGATTTCAATGAGTTCAGTTAATATGAATTTAATAGTAATGATATTTTATAAACTGCAGACAATTGTCGAACATACCCAATGGTGAATTATTGGAAAGATCATATTTGCCAATTTCCAAGAATCGACCGTGACGTGCCAGTAGTCTAGTGCTCGCCTGTAATTTCTCTTCAGCCAGAGAGTTCAAAACAACGTTAACACCTACAAGACAACGGATTACAGGATTCAAAACAAGATTCTGTTACAATCACTGTATTTGCTCTACTAGAAGCTCAACTGTCATAGCACATATTCAACATATAATACCATCGGCATGACATTGTCCTTCGTTCACACGCGACATGAGAAGAATAAACACAATATATCATCCAAAATAAGTGGACATTTGTGTTGAGTCAGAATAAAACTAGTACTTGCATTCAGCACATTATTCAATGAGTCAGATGTCTTTTTGAAAGTTACCTAAGTGGGCATAAACCTACCCTTTCCTTTAGTGGCTATCAGTATCTTCTGCTCAAATGAGGAATCTCTGGAATTACCAAAATGTTTTTCATTCATTTCTGGAAACCTTGTCATTAGGTAATCTTTCTTTTCCTGGGAACCTGAGGAAACAAATCATGAACACATAAACAAATATCTATATACACCTTGTGAATCCTGATACATCAGTGTGTAAGATAAAGAGTCTTACCAACTGTTGTGAATACTTGACACCCCTGATGTAGGGCCACAGAAATGGCAGCTTGTCCAACACCACCTGATCCAGATTGTATCAGAACACTCTCTCCCTTTCTCAGCTGCCCTCGAACAATCAGTGCATAGTATACAGTCGCATAGACAACAGGAACTGAGGCAGCTTCCTCCATAGTCCATGACTGCGGTATAGCCCAGGTGAAGTCTTTATCAACACTCACTGTGGTTGCTAGAGCTTTAGCAGGTACAAGTCCCATCACACGCTGGCCTGTACTGTTACGACCAGAGAATTCCATTCCCAATACACAATCATGGGAAGCAACATTACCTAAAATTTCAAAACAAGTTATGCATTCGTGAACATTCGTTTGGAGATATGCGACTGTTTCACTGCTAATGAAAAATTCTCAGATGTAAATGAAATCAGGTGCGTATGTGCTTTCAGATTGTATGAAGATCTGATTAGTGTTTGATTGAAATCGCTGCATAAGAACGACGTAGTTTCTCTAAATTCAGAACTTTTCTGACAACTCAATGTACACTTCAGATAAATATATCTCGTATAAGATATTCTTAATTGTTCCTGTATTAGATGTTATTAAGCCCATTACTAAAATAATTACTTATATGGTTTAATAATTACGAGTTTGTTGGGTTTGCTTTGATGACACGTGGGTGAAAATTACACTGTCATGTGAAAAGATATGTTCAGTTGGATCACACCGCAGAAAATGAAAAAACATACTTTTCCAAATACAAATACCTATATAAATAATTGTGCACAATTTGATTATAGTTGTTCACCATACCTGGTAAAGCATCAGGAGGTAGTTTACCAGTGGCTAACATGATGTCCCGGAAATTAAGAGATGCGTAATAAACATTACAAATCTCCTTGCTCTGACCAAGGGATTCTGACGTTGCATATCTCAAAGGTGATGCGATCCATTTCAGTGAACTGAGATCACCACGTGTCAATATGTTAACATATGCGTGTGGTGTCAGGATGGTGCTGGATTGAGTAGAAGTGCTGAATGGCACATGGTGAAATGATCCCCATTTGCCGTCACGGTAAATATTCATCACTAAGTCTTGTTGCATTATCTTTTTCAATGTTTTGTCCCCCAGGTCTAGTAGTTTTGCGTCATTCTCCAGACTAGCATTGAATATACATCTGTGAAGATGTGATAAATTATATTACATTACAACTCATAAACTGTGTTGTGACACATGACAAACATTAGTTAAGCAACGATTAAAGCATAACTAAAACATTAATATTTCATTTGAGACAATTTATGAATGAGACATATACAGCTACACTGGTTTTAAAATAACTAAAAAAGGGCGCATGTTACCCATATAGGGAATGTGCTTTGTTTACATTTACATTTGTTTCTCTTTAGCAATTCCATTATAATACTACCAATAATAGCCACGACCATCGATGTGTTCCATTGTATAAAAAACTTGGCTGATGTTGTAAATATACAGCTTTAGCCATATATGTGTTAATTTGTAAACCAATACATTACCTATACATAAATGCATAACATCTGTCATCTATGCGTTTATCTGCAAAACACTATCCGACTCACAAATGCACAAATTCGCTAATACACAATGCCCGAGAATGGAACCACACGACGTTTGGTTCAAACTCATAATCAACACCAATCAACATCAGTAGTATACGCAAATGTATATTATTTAGTGACACGTCATGAATATTCAATTGTTGATGAATTTTACTTTGCAAACACATTGTACGTCTTCTACAGGTACAATATACTGTAGTAGCCAATCGCTAGAACAGGTCGGGCATCGTTACATGACGGAATGCATAGATAGCTAAGGTTATAAATTTACAACATAAGACAAGTAGTGCAAAACAAATATTTTGTTCCACTACTAAGGAAAACAAATCAAATCAATAGAATTACCTAATTCTATTTCCACCTGGTTCCTGCTTTAAACAGTTCAACATACCAACAATGCCAGAATCCACGGCACCATTCACCAGCAACCAGATTTTCTCTTTCATAGGCTTCCCTTGATAATTTGAGATTGCCTTGTTCAAAGTATCTACCCATTTAAAGTTAGCACCATTAACTGACAAAATGAAGGACTTCTCATTAAATGAAACACGTTTTCGACATAGAAACAGTGTTGAATGCAAACCATTAGACTTTTGAGAAACAATTTCAAAGTTGGCTGACTCTAAAACTGTCGCCCATTGGTCTTCACTGACAAACATTTCATACTGTTGCTCCAAGTAACAGACATTAGACATATCTTGTGATATGAACTCCAAGACTGCAGGTGCTTTGAATGTTATGGTTCTTTCATGTATCAGAAGAAACCCACCCTCTATCAAAGCCGATGATATGTTACTCAGAGCTGAGGGAATGTTTGACACCCTGGCAAGGCCCTCTGCAATAACAAGATCTAATGAATTGACATCACCGGGTGGTGATTCAGAAAGATCCCATTTTGTCATTGTGACATCAAACTCCTCCCCTTTCAACGACATGATCTCTCCAGATTGATTACTCAAGATATATTTTAGCTGTAGCATTGGTTGTGAAGAATTCAATATTGGAATCACTTTGCTGTACAAGCCACTTCCCCTAACTCCAACTTCTACAATCTTCATCTTCATCCTTGGTGTGTTCTCCATCACCACATCAAGACAATATTTTAGATATCTCCCAGTAGTTAGAATGCTCAGTAACTTATCATTCTCTATCAGATCAGAGTTGAGACGCAATACATCCTGTACGTCTTTAGTGAATGATTCACTTATCTCCAGATTGTAGATTGCATGGATGATTTTGATCAGACCGCACTCTGGATCATTCATGTATTTCTTTACATCGTCAATGACTACCATTCTCGGCTTTGTACTGTTTAACATATTCGGTTGATATTGACACGTTTCCTTGACCTGACATAACAGATCCAGTGCGTACTTTTCACAGACCTGTTGGTAATTCACCAGTTGCAGATGATCGCCCACAATTTGTTTTTCATCATATGGTACAAATATATAACGCCCAAAGTTTGATGGAGTTTGCTGTAGTTGACGTCTTGGAGCCACAGTAGTATGTAGACCATATATCTCTATACCACCAGCAATGCATCTAGCAGTGTGTGTGCCAACTGTCACCTTCACTTCTGTGAATGAAATCGCAAACATTGATTATATATTCCATTAAGTGAGACAAACTTTAAAATGATGTGTGACAACTGACGTATACAGTAATATGTGACTTCATTTTTGATATATTAACAGCTGAGTCAGTAATACTGAGTCATGCTATGAAAGACTAGAACAACAAAGATTGAACTTGGATTCATTATATATCGGTCCAGTCTAATACAACACTTGTACAATGTAGATCAACCACTTTCTGTCCAGTATATCACTGGTTCAATATGTAGTCAATCCAAGCTAGTCCACTATATATCTTGTATATTGTTTGGACAATTCAAGCTAGTCCCATATATCACTTGACGGTATGAATTCGATGTTAGTCCAGTAGATTACTGGTACAAATTAAGCCCATGCTAGTCCAGTAAGACATGGGTACAATAAGTTAAGGCATGCTCGTCTACTAGTATATTTAGTGTGCTTTCTATACATATTTTGAAAACCTTGAACTGAGTTAAAAAAACTCTCATAATGAAATCTATAGCGAGTTATTGATCTATCTCTTTGCCTCATAAGGACAAGGAGTTAATTTGTACAAAACCAACAACTACCGGACATGTAGTAACTCCTGGATCTGTTAAAACATAGCAATTATATATATATGCTTATTTTAGAAAGATGCCACAAGTGATACTGAGTCTTTGTTCAGAGGTTGGCTGTACCTTGAGGCAATCTTTTTGAGTTCCCTAGATGTATAGAGCCTTCTAAAATATTGTTACATGGAAATAGAAAGCCTCTGGTTGGATGATCAAATAATTGTTGTTACTATACATTGCACAGTATCAGCTATTAAGGTTTGGCTGCCGCACCTCACTGCCAAGGAAAGTCCAAACAAAGCCATCATCAAGATGTGTAAATAGTATACCCAGGTGATAGTTGTGATGGCATGCAAAAGTGGCTAACCAAACACGCTTAATTTAGTCTTCGAACAATTCAAAATATTCAGTTTGCTCTATGAAACTTCCAAGGTTGCAACACTGAGGACAGCGTTTTTGTCAATTTCTCTGTTATCACCTCTTGTACTGTTTCTTACATTGTATATTATACATAGGTATGTGTTAAGCAGCACTCAAAATATTCTGGTTGATTAGGTCATCGTAATCCATGACTGCTTTCAAGCAAAACACTGCTATAGCCACCAAAATATTATAGACAAATACAAATTGTTGTCAGGGTGTCCCATATAAACTGGAAAAACCAGTGATCATTTTTCGACCTTCCACTACAATTACAAGCATCCTTGCAGTAATTTGACTGTCCATTTTAACTCTAGTGTACGTCAGAGCCAGCACTAAAGTCACCAGTTCGAACACCACTATCTTCAACAAACACTTCAACTGTGCTTCAGGCACATTCTAGCCAAGCTAGTTGTTAAGGCGTACATAGCTCTTGAACCGCGACTCAAATGCAGTTGAGGTACATTGACTACATTAAATGGGGAGAAACAAGTCAGTTGCAGTAAACTGACTACAATATCCACCAATATAAGAGCGTTTTTCTCATCCTTAAGTACTTTTACAGTGGCATGCTCACATAATTACATGAATTATGGGAGGTGGTTGTGTATTTGCTGCCAGAGCCTGCTCAGTTCTGTCCCCCATTGAAGGTGGTGATGTGTGATATGTATTTACTTCGGAGCCAACATACTGTAAGACAACTTGGCAATGACAATGAGGCATATATGCACTATTGTATGAATAATATGGAGTCAATCCATGTTTGTCCAGTGAAGTACTGGTATAATGTGCAAACAGTCCATGTCAGTCCTGTTTAGAACTGTTACAAGGTGGAGTCAATTCAAGCTATTCTAGTATAGCGTTATTCTAGTACATAATTAAGTGAGGTCAATCAAATTTATATCACTGGTACAATGTACAGTCAATCCATGGTAGTGTAGTTCAATGTAGTACAAGTACAAGTACTAATACAAAATGTCAATGCCATTCCTGCATAGCCCCGATACAATCGTGTCAAACCCCGCTGGTCCAGTATATTACCGGTTCAATGAGAAGTTAATTTATACAAACAATTGTACTAATGTGGCTCTGTTCATGGGACCTGCATACACCTTTTAAAACACTTTTTAGTGAATATTACAATAGTTTTACCTACCAGTCTGTTCACCATGCTCGCAGATCACCCTCTTGAGATGTTCAACAGGATCTATTCGGATTGATCTAATTCTTGTTGGTAATCTAAGGCACCTACCAGGCTGTCGTAAAACCTGTATTTGTAGCATGGTGTCAGTAAACGATACCCAGTTACCATTCCATGCAAGCATTCCTTGGTTACCTGTTAATCATCAACATTATTCATCATATACGAGAATGCAAGGTAATTGAAAATATACTTGTAACCAGAAAAAATAATGTAAAGTTAGTATTAATTTGTTAGCTGGTTAATCGGAAACTGAGGTCTTTTTTTGAAAAAAATAGCATAAATGAAACGGATGTGCTTACCAGAATTATCAGCCCGGACTATTCCTTGGAAAGTTGCTCCATAATCATATCCTCGAAGCCTGAGTTCTTTGTAAACATCACTAGCGAACAACTCCAATAATCCAGTATCTACTTTGTCCTCCAAGGCATCGATGATTTGTAATGGCTCATCTGGGATTTCTATTTTGCCAGATACACATAACTGATGACTTTCAGAAACTTCAAATATCCCGGTAGTCGGTGCTATACATACTTCTAGAGTCACTTCTCCTATAAAACAAACATTGAGTAACTGTTAACATATTTTTCTAACCAACTTCTGGCATATCAGCTTATAGTGTGGTACGTATGCTGATTGATCAATATGGTAAGCAGAATTCCTAACTCACCTTTGAACTTTGAATTATAAACCTACCTTGACTTGGCAAAATTGTAGCTCTATGTATGGTGACATCTTCAAAGACCACTGAAATATGTTGATATGGTAACCCACGTATTTTAGCCAAAGTTTTCCATACAAGAAGAATGTATCCTGTGGCTGGGTATAACACTCTTCCATCAATGCAGTGATCACGCAGATAATGGTCTTCTGATGATGGTGATGAATCTAATGAAAAGGAAAGACACAATCATGATGCTTATCAAGCAGCTTGCTGGCTGGTATAGCTACACTGTTCCATAGTCAGAAGGCACTCTTACTGGATTGAGAATATTGAGGAAATCAACAAATATTCTAGATCTTCAACCTAGATATATAAAATATCCGAGCAGTTACGCTACCAGTTCTTTACAGTTGACGATGTAATCCTGTTAAAACTTTTAATAATGTTCCCATGAACATACATAAAATGAAGAATCATCAAAATGTATTGCATTCAGAAGGCTAACAATTTTCAGAAGATGTTGAAAATAACAGATACTACAGAATATCACATTTAGTCACTAACTAGTGGGAAATATCACTAGCTAGTGGGACAATAAAACTACTATAACTAATTAGTGGAGCAACAAAACAAATGATAGCTGAGTTAATATCTGAATTGTAATCTGTCAGTGTTGATTTATGCTATAATTTTTAGTATGTTCTATCTTACATTAGGCGATTAATGAATGTCATATTTTCAAGTAAATAAATTCTGTAAATCGAAAAAAAAGAAAGTGTCGGAGACAAAAAATATGTCAAGTACTGCTACCACGTTAAGGCAGTTCAAGTGAAATTCAGAACTGATTATGATAGTTTACAGATGTGAAGTGTATTATGGGAGTTTTCATTTTATACAATAGAAAGCTATTAGGACATTTGAAACTCGCTGAATAGACAATTTTCCGGTCATTGCGAGATCCCATGTTTGCATAAATTCAAACGTAAAAGTAAGACAAAGAAAGGTATTAGTGTCGCGATGAAGTCAACCATTGCATGGGATTCGACAAACGCGAAAGTATTGTATTTGCACGCTTAGTATTGTTTTAAGTGTAATATAACATAATATAATATAATGCCATATGATACATAATTGCATATCTTTCTTTTCTGAATATATGAATCTATGCCTTATGTTTAGCCTGTACCTCTACTGCGGAAGCAAGCCAATGCCCGGCGCGAGAACATGGCTGACCACAAACATGGCGATTTCAATTCCCCCTTCTCCCAAAGACATCGTTAACAACGTCTCTCATGTTTTTAGTCAGTCACACCCCGAGCCCGACAGCGCCCCACCAACCGCGGACTCGGAAATAACACCGGGAAAACAGTCTGATACCACACAATAAAATTTGAATTTTATACTATACACAATGCAAGAGATATATACATATACACCCATGTGTGCACTCTATTTTTACATTGTTACTTGTTTAAATACATTTAATAATTTCTTTTAAAACTTCTGTATTTTATAGTTAATATGATATAACTCGTCCACAAAGTATCTTTGAATATTCTTTACTCTTGCCTTGTATATTGCATCAGCTACTGATATAATAAGATTAAATAGATCTGACTCAAGCCAATCTTTTTCAAATCCAAGAATGATATGTCTAAACTCCATGGTATATTTTGTTTTTATAATACGGTTCCACAATTATACAATTGAACACCAAAAACGTGTTACTATGTTACAATCGGAAATAAAATGTTTACAATTGTCTGCTTCACAACATTAAACATACGTTGCTTTACTAGAGATTTTCCACTTTCACAAGTTATGAGGATGTGGAATCTTGTTGTACAGCCACATGTAATTACAGTTTGCAATTCCCTTGCATGGCATCTGCTTTTGACCAGTTTTTATTAAATATCACATGTTTCTCACTGATTACAGAAGCATTTTTGTTGTTGCTTGCATTTGTATTTGTTTTCATAATGTCATACCTTTGTAAGGGAATTGCCCTTTTTAATTCACTGTATTGTGTAATCAATTCCCTTTAATTTGTAAGTTTACATGTGTATAAAGTCAGTATCTTGAAATACTTCATTAATACAAATGAGTCCAGAACTGATCCTCTCTTCATAAAATCATGTTTTTTATGTATTAATTACCCCACAGTATTTATTTGCTAATCGTTTCAAAGCTTTGTTCTAAATGTTCAGTTTTCTCATTTAATTCTTACCAACTGTTCAATATTTCCCGAACAAAAATTCTGGTAGAGTTTGTGTTATGTAATTCAGAACCGACTTATCTAAATCAGCTCAGCAATAGTAGCACACGTTTTGTTTCTCCCTCCACTAAACCTATCTATTCAATTACAATGCAGTGCTTTTATCAATGCCTCGACATCCACCATTTGTAATCCCCCGTTTTCAAAATTGCTGATTACTATTTGCCTTTTTATGTGTTGAATGTTGAACGTTTTTGAAATGTGTTTGGGCGTAACTATCATTGATGCAGTATATGTAATTAATGACATTATGACACTTTTTTAGCACTGTAATTTTACCAAAGACTGAGAAGAAAGTTTTTTGTCCAACGCTTACTCTTGTGCTGTACACATTAGATGACAGTCAATTTTGATGAAGGGTATCAACGCAATATTCCATTTTTCAAATCGACATTTTGACATTGAGCTATGAATCAAAAAATTGAAATTATGAATCAAACTGATCTCACAGTAAACGAATGTATGTCAATCAAAAGTTAATATGAATAATTATGGAACTTTTTCATCTCGTGTCACAGAGCAAAATGTCAAATAATTTCAAAATAGAAACGATGTTGCCATGCATTATTAAAGATAAAGACTAGTTAGCACTAATTGTATTTCATGATGTATGGGATAAGATCTTACCAATTATGTACGAGACCACTACATTACTCTGCCCAATTCCCGTAGAGAAATCTTTGGCTTCCGGGACATGCCATTGCTGTGAGTGGTCCCAATGAATCAATGGAGCGATGGATGGCGTATTTCTTATAACCGGATACGGGACTTCTGGGAATAGTTTGTTGATGTTTAATGTCATTCCATTGAGATAACATTTTCCAATGTTAGACAAGAAAAATTCAAGATTGTTTTGATAGTTGCGCTTCATGAGACCTATGATAGCACTGCTTGGACTGAGAGAGCGCTTCAGAACAGCTTGCAGCAGGCAATGTGAGGAAACTTCAATTGTGATAGCATTGGATGGTATATGGGACAAGGCTTCTTTAAATAACACAGGATTGACCAGATTATTTACATGGTAGTCAGCTGAGCTATACTTGGCTAGTTTGGTGTTCCATTTGTCTTGCGGAATGGAGGAACAGATCCATCGTGATGATCTCTGACGAGGGTTATTGATTACCTACAATAAAATATACAAAACCACAACATGAATAATCGAATGTAACAAAGCTGTATTGCAATCATTCTATAATGGAATCCAAGGCAAGTTAATGATTAATGAATAATATCATTTTACCAGGCCCAGTCCAACACATGCATCTGTTGACCTTACAGGCATACCATTAATGTTGATATGGGTTGTATGCATGGTATAGGCCGCAACACTGTTTAATATTTTGTTTTGTGCTTGCTGAATCCATGTGAATAACTAGTAACAAATGCCACCCACTTTTTGTATTAACTGGGACACATACATATGAATATGTGAATTATATAACAGTATAAATAAACTTATTACTTTCGTTAAAGCATTTTTCAAAGTTGGTGCAACCTTGGTCATGTAGTTGGAGTGGAATGCAACATTTGAACTGTATATTTCTTTAGCAAATATGCCTCGCTGTTTCAGATCACTAACAAAGTCGGCAACTTTAGATTTTGGTCCTGATATTGTGACAGTGTCTTCTGCATTATGACATGCAGCAACCACGTCATCAGGACACATCAATTTAGCTTCTTCCCATGACAAACCTAAAACAACAAACAAAAACAAATACATGCATTATATATTCCAAGACATGTTGGGAGCGCCACAACTAAAATAGGTTAATAGAAATAGATGTATAGTTTAGCAATTGCCTTACAATAAACAAAAGAAAAAAACGATGGGTTATTTGTCTGGCCTGGAAAGATAACTTACCAACAGCAGCCATGCCACCAGCAGGTAGTGCAGCATCAATCACACACTTGCCTCTCCAGTAAGCAGCAAGAACAGTCTCTTCAGCAGTAAGGCAGCCATCAGCATAACCGCAACCTAACTCGCCAATTGAATGTCCAATAATACCATCAGGTTCCACACCCATGGACTTTAGGAGGTCTATCAAACCGACCTGAAAATGGCAAATGCTTGTGTCATCTTGACAAAATAAGTTTCTTCAACAAACTGTTATTTCACTTTTCTGTATTATTCCTAGTGCTTCGCAGCAGATGGCGATAAAATGACGGATTATTTTTGATAATTTCTGGAAATTACAAATATATTTACCTGTTGCAATAGAAGTTGATGAGTTGTAAGGCAAGGATGTTGAAAGATAGAATAAAGCAGCATTGGGTATATTTTGAACTAGAAATGTGAGTGTGAAGGTTAATGGGCCTTGTAACCTTCACCGACAGGAAAATAAACATTCCCTTTGCAAATCAGGTGACATCTATTTAAAAACAGTTCTTGAAGCTCATCAATAACTATTTTAGGTGGACACAAGGATACCTTATCTATCAGTTTCGAGACAATAATGAGAGATATTTCCAATATATGTACCTAGAACATGTAGACCTTCATTATTCCAGCTGATACTCAGTGGTGTATATGTGACCAATCCACTATCCTTGAGATTTAGGTTCATTCACGCATTACTTGCATTTTCATATACTCGCCACGCCAACCATTGACTCAATTAGTGAAAGTCACTATTTCTCATTATGAAGAAAGTAATGTCACCAGCTTACATATGTTGTAAGATGAATTCGTTGCCATCCGAGTTTTGTGTTGTAATCGTATTTGAATTTGATCTTTATTTTATATAGGAGTGGTTCTATGACAATGGTGTACAGCTGACGAGACAGAGAACATTCTTCTTTCTCATTCTATTCACCCATACCAGACTTGTGTCAGAATAGATTAACTGAATGTATTTAATAATATTACAACAAAAACAAAATGACTGTAATGATTTGAATAAAAAATCTTGGTGAACACCGTTATGCCTTGTGAATGCAGCAATCAGGTAAAGACGACTAGACAATAAAGGTACAATGTACTTAGACGGACGCCATGTTCATTTAACAACCTTGCATGATTGGTAATTTGTAATACATGAACTTTGACCTAGTATGTAACACAGGCGTGTATATACCAATAAACGCGATCAAAGCCCATTTCGTGTTTATTGGTAATATTTTAATACAAAATTACATCACGCACATTATTAATACTGTCAAATATTTTTCTACCGTGTCAGCAGTATATTTCAGAAAGTACATGTTTTTGTCTGAGTGAGATCATTTTAGTTAATATTTTATAGACCATAGAAGCCTGACTTGCCGCCCATTTTTGCGAAGCAGTGCGACAGGGCAAGGAGAGAAATCCATCAAAATACATTTAAACATATTTTGACATAAAACAGACCATAAATGTTTATAGAATTCGCCTGGGAGATTTGCGACACCAGGCGACCAGTTGATAATATTGTGACGTATTTTGATAGTTCGTCAACAGTTATTAGGGCGTCAACATTTGTTTTGTATTGTCAAACAGTTCAGGGAGATATTATAGTATGGTATCATGTGCCTCATATGAGACAAGATCTAGTGAAATCACGTTAGAATAACAGTTTTCAAGCAAAATCCTTATACTAGCAGGCGAATCTGTGATTGGGTCTTTCGGGTGACATCATTTTTTGCAAACATTATGTTTTTCAACATTAAACAAAAAACGAGGCGCATCATTCCCATTAAACAGCTTGTGTCTAGCTCTAATTGCAGCCCCTTTAGATTCACTTTTCACAATTCGTTGAATAATGTTTATTTTTGATGGGGTACTGTGAATATTATTTTCTAAGTCAGTTCCTGCGAAAGCTCATGTGTTATAGGTATGACATTGTTGTGTAATCACAGATATAGAAATTGAAAAACATGTAATTTCTATTTCTCACCTGAATTGCTATAATTCCTACACATGATTTGACCACGTCTTTGTACGTATTTTCATCACTGTTCATTATCATATCATACACATTGATGTTTGTGTCTTTTAATGCCTCTGTACATTTCAAGATAGATTCCTTATATGTGTTTAGTTTCATCAAGTCTTGACCCATGCCTTGCCATTGTGTACCCATACCAGAAAATATATACCTAATACAGCAATATACAAAATTAAATATTGATAGTTACTATTGAAACTCCACGCATAACCAAGAAAACATTTTTAATGCATTCCCCCCTCCATTACACTGTCAGTAATTTCACTGAATAAACACAGAAACAAACCATATGTTCTAAAAATAGCACTGAAGCACTCGTCCATTGTTTTAAACTCAATAGTCAAAAATTAGAACAATGAAACTTGGTTGGCATGCATGGTGAGTTCAATAAAACCAGAACACGCACATACATACATGACACTGACCTCCCTACCCACTCGATTGATATCGCCTCTGATTATTTTGTTTGTAATAAATAACACAATATACAAGTTCAAATGGTTTAAGATCATAGAGGTGACATTGCTAGTGGACATGAGCTTGTCGCAAGGGACAGTCAAACTGAATAAGTAACACCGAACAAGTGTTTGAATTGTTTGAATAATGTTAAGGCGCGTGGTCAATGCCATTAATCGTATTCCGTGTTCCGCATTTTTATGTTCATAATATACTAATTTATCTTACCATATTGGTCTAGTCTCATAGTTTATTATCTGCTGTGTTTCTTGTATTTTATTCTCACTGTTTACAATCTTGTATCCCCTGTATGTAAATCCTGTTGCAGGCTGGTTGCAAATATTATTCATCAATGAGACAAAATCTGGCATTTTCGCATACTCCTCAACTTGGGACAGTAAATTATCCAAACCCTCCATAGTTCGGGCACAACAGTGTAACAGTCTAACATCGCTTTTTGGAATGTGTGACGATCTTTTGCTATTTGGTTTAAGAATCAAATGAACATTGGAACCACCAAAACCGAATGAATTAATCCCAACCAAACCATCTGGTAATTCCATAGGTTCATCTACTACTTTAATTCTACCATCATGTAGTCCCGGTATATCAAGGTTGGCATTATTGAAATGTAGATTTGGTGGAATGATTCCCTTTTCCATGGCTAGAATTATTTTGGTAACAGCAGCAAGTCCAGCAGCGGGTTCCGGGTGACCCATGTTTGATTTAACAGAACCAACAAGTAGAGGGTTGTCTTTGTTTCTATTTTTACCAAAGACATCAACAATAGCATTGATTTCTTGTGGGTCACCGACCTTTGTACCTGTTCCATGAGCTTCAACATATGCAACATCTTTTGGGTCAATGCCTGCTTCTTTGTAAACTCTGTGTATAAGTTTTTTCTGTTCATTTCCCGACGGAAACGTAACACCTGAAAAAGTAATGAATTTTTCTAATATATTCATGTTGATGTTATCATGGCTGGCATAAATTAAAAGAACCGTATTATATCAGTTAGTGTTATGCACAACTGCGTCATTCAAGAGTGATTTGTTATATGATTAATTGTCAGTTAAGTTGTCATTGCTCAGATGTCAGTGGCTACAGTCTATTTATCTGAGTTGTATTTGGTTACAATTTAAAACATAACAGGTGAACACATATATATTGAATGTATACAAATTCACCTTGTTCTTTATATCCGTCATTGTTAGTTCCACCGTGGATTACAGTCGAATATACTCTCTTAGCATTAGAGGACCTCATCATTAGCATTGAAACACAGCCTTCAGATCTACAATAGCCATTGCCTGAAATTAAATTGTAAACATGTTATCCCTATGCACAGACTAAAGTTGGGCCATTTTATCATTTTTTATTTTTTCCGTATATTGAGTTACCATATATTTCCCAACATGTTCAATCCCACGCCCAGTTGAGAGGAGAGTAAGTGCAGCCCATAACCCTTCTGATTATTGAAGATTTGTTTCTGATTATTGAAGATTTGAAGTTTTATGCCCGATTATAAATTTGAACCAGTGAACTGAAATACTGTTTTCGAACAACAATTTGACGTCATCAGCATAATTAGTAAGTTTACAGTGCTGTTTATGACTGTATGGTATGACCAATCCTTCAACATCTTTCCGATGTTATGGAATAGAGATTCAATGCCTATAACGTAGAGGGCAGTGGATATTTCCTTTCCAAATACCCCGAGCCACTGTGTTGGGGAAGTGAGGCTGCAAGTAACGCGAACCCGAGACTGGGCATGAGAATAAATGAGGCGAATGCTGGAAATGAACCAGTCACAAAAACTAAATGCAAAAAGCGTGTTAGAGATATCTATGATTTATTTTATCAAATTCCTTTTCTTGGTCTAGGGCAAGAATGAGCAGAAGACAGCTGATTGGCATAGCCAATGCTGTTATGTGGGAAATTCAAATATAATATTATTTTGAGCATAAATGCCAATGGCATCAGGTGTGTACAGGTTAATGTAAAAATTGTGTAGAATTTTGAGTTTGATTTTCATAAAAAGTGTTATCTTGACGTCTGAGATAAAATATCGCATTTGTATTGCCATTATTTTTCTCTAATTGAAACAAAGTTAGAGACATCACACGTGGCAAGACCAGTGTGTTCGTGTTTAACGAGACGTGCAAGTAGTTCTTTTTTTCAGTAGCTGAGTGGTGCATGTAGGTAGTAGTGCGTGCGTTCAGTTCCAAAATGTTTTTATTGTTATTTTAGTATCGTATTGTATTGTATAACAATCACCTTGTTCGTCAAATGACTTGCACTGTCCCTCGGGGGACAGCATACCAAGCTTCATAAACTGCACTGATGTATTGGGTTTGACATTTATATTAACACCAGCTACAATGGCGGCATCACACTGACCACTGCGGATAGCTCTCAATGCATGTTCCATTGCAAGTAAACTGGATGAGCATGCTGTATTTAGCAGATAACTTGGCCCTGTACAAGAAAACTGCATAGATCAAAATATTGACTAACAGAGTTCATTCACAAATGGTCGCCGCTATCATATTATGAGCAAGGCAGCAAAATGATTTATTTTCTACCGCCATTGCGTGTAATGTACATTGATGGTAGCAGGAATATGAAGGGATACACTTGCGTCACCCGCTCTCATATGACTGAAGACTGAATGAGTGCAAGAAATCAACACACAATAATTTCCAGAAATTAACTTGAAATATGTTAGGCTAGAGTCAAAGAATACATCTATTTTCAGAAATATATAATCTCTTGCAGCTATTCCGCTTATGCTCACAAAAAATGTTAAATTAACTAGTAAACTACCAAAGTATTTAGCGTCTGAAAGCAACGTCTGTGTGCTGCTTGTTGAAATCTGATCAGGGACATATTCTACATTTGAATTAAATTTGCATGCAAGTCATATGACAGTAACATTTGTTACTCTAAAGAAAAACGTTTACATCCTGTGATATAAATGAGATATCTTTGTTATCAGAAATATGTATTGATTTAATATTCACCCTTGAAGTCAAAGAAATAAGATATTCTATTAGCAAACATAGCGGGACAACAACCAGTCATGCTGTATCCAAGTGATGCCTCGGCGTCACTGGTGAGTGCTTCAAATGTTTCCGAGCCGTTAGAACCAACAAATACACCAGTATTGGTGCCTCTCAATATCTGGGGATCAATACCTGACACAAATAAAACAAAACTTTGTCATTAGGAATCAAATGTATTACGTCCAAAAGACAAATGAATATGGTTGATTGTCTGTGAGGGTAGTAAACATACCTGCATCCACTATTGCTTCGTAAGTTAACTCCATGAGTATTCTCAGCTGCGGGTCCATGGTGTTTGCTTGTTTTGGATGAACACCAAAAAAGGAAGCATCAAATCTGCTTAGATCTTTAATTTTGCCACTTTTCCTTGGTAATCCATGGATACCTGAAATGTAACACAGAAATCATCACTCATTACCTTACTTATACTTCATATTGTTTACAGCGAACCCCGAACATTGCGATGGACATTTTATGATCAGTTCATTTCGGATCTTGGTGTAGCTTTCTTTTTGAATATCGACGACTGATGAAAAATCCAGACACATAAATTCAGTACTAGTATCACACACACTTCCTTGGATAATAGTCTGCCAAAATAAATTACATATATATATAATTAGTTTTGAGCGTATTTGAAAAAAAAAACACAAAAATAAAACACTTCACAAAGTACCGCATCATATTTTATAGAAACTTTAAGCCAGAAAGTGATCTAATTCCTCGCTAAATCAAAACTAAATAAGTTTACAATAGAAAGAATGTGTGTGAGATATCGCATGACTACCGCGGTAGGAATACACATACGCAACGAGAGGGTGTCCTGCTGTTATAGAGAAATAACTCTTACAACACAATAGAACCTTCCAAAACCTGTGTAATGAAGCAAGTGGGCGATAACAGCACTGAGTTTTAAAATGGTATAGCCCCCCCACACACACACACACACTGATACGTAGATTTTGTGGAATTCGTCATCCGCACCTGGGTTCATCTTAGTTTTATACAACCAATCAAGCCACGAACATTTGGTAATCACAATATTGAAGTTCTTTGATTGGCTACGTAAACTAATAGAAGCAACGCAGGCAGCTGAATATTTGAATCAGCTCGGGTTTGATAATGTCGATATTGAACCAGGTCCTGGTCCACAAGGAAGTATTTTCTCACTTCAGTGACTACACTTTACTGATTTATCATATCTTTGTATTAAAAAAAGCAAACTTGACTTTACATGCAACTTGTTTTATCGTATTGCAGGAAATCCAGAGTGGATGCTTTCGCGACCCAGTGTCGGATTCTGCTGTACGGGCCGTCGCTAAGAATTCAATTCCAAAAAACACAAGGCGACTTAACGTGTGGGCTATGCGTACTTTTAATGAATGGGCATGATACGAAATAACACCCGACTGGAATTAACGACTGATGAATAGGTGAAAATTTGTGACTGTATCGAAGTAATGCCCGTCGTGGACTTGACTCATTGGTTAAGTAAATTCGTTCTGGGGGTGCGCAGAGTGGATGGAAATTGTTATCCTCCAAAAACATTGTTATTTTTGATCATGGCAAAGCTACATTTGTTCTGAGCTGCAAACGCCTCTAAATGGTCTAAGTGATAAAGAATTCCAAGGTTTTTGTCGATTCAGAAATGAAAATATTGTCCAGTTTGGGATTGGGATCAAAAACAAAGCTGAGGTGATTACCAAACCGCGTGACTGTGGAAAATGAAGCTGCTAGGAGACTATTCTCTCCGGGTTCTTGTTATCGCTATGGTATTTCTAAATGGCAAACACTTTGCCCTCAGAAGCGGAATGGAACATCGAGCTCTACGTTTTGACCCACCCCAAATCACTTTACACGAGTTATTAGATGAAACGCCATATTTGAAGTATGTGGAAGACGTGTCGAAAAGCAATTAAGGTGGAGTAAGATGAAAGTAGGTAATGCATTATTCAAATGCTGAAAACCCCCACCAATGCCATAATAGAATGTACAAGAAGTACACATCACTCTGCCCACCCGAGGACACCGCTCAGTAGCAGGTAATCAAACTTGAACATTATTAATATATTGATATCACTGTAAACTGACTTAACTAAAAAAAGTAGCAAATCATGTTATTACTGATTGATTTTTCAAAGAATTTTAAATGAATGCATGATCACATGAAAAACTTAATTAAGTTTAAATTATCTTGACAATGTTGTTTTTTTAATCTACAGGTGTTCTTATTTATAAACGCACAACACAGAACCAGGAGGAGAAGGTAAGCGATATTTTGAATGGTACCGCAGCTGCTACAACCTCCAAGCAAGTAAACGTCGACCTTGATGAATCTTCCGACACGTCATCTCCTGCGGATGTTGGAATCCATAAACTATAAACAAGCAAGACGCTGGAGCTAGAATTGTTTACAACAATTGCGTGTTTACTATTACCGGAAATATCTGACCAATTATAGCAGTATAATGTGTCAACATAATATTTGATTGAAAACAATAAATGTGCAACAAACTTTTAACCTGTTTGTGTAATTTATTCGGAGGTAGGTCGTGATATCATATCTCGGCTTCGCCACGGGATGATATCATGAAAGTACCAACGGAGTGTAATTTTGAGGCATTATATCGAAAATTACACTAAACGAAGTCGAGTCGATATTATGCCGAGAGTATGGCGGGTCTATAATGTCGCCCATTCCCTTCAAATATCGCCTGAGTTGGAGGTTGTTATTAAAAAAATAAATTTAAAGTCTATTGCTATTTTGCGTATGAGATGTGTATAAATAAAATACCTGGTTCCCATCTTCTGTTATCTTCAGTTACCATGTCATCTTTGTTGATGAGATGTTGCCAGAATTCCTCCAAATTATCAGATTCTGGCAACCTGCATCCTATACCGCTAATGACAACGTCGTCCACAACTGTTTCCATTATTGGGAAATAGCTTCGTTAAAATATCGGTCAGGTTGACAAACTAAAACAAAATTGAATACAATTATAAAAAAAGCTGCATAAATTTTGAGATGACTTGCCAATAACACAGTTTTTTAAATATAATTACTATACCATAGCAGCAAAATCTGGTGGTTTGAATGACCAAGGTCATATATGCAATTCTATTTAAGACAACAAAAAATATAATCTATAGATATGCAATTTATATTACCTAACACGTTTTATTTATCATACATATTGTAATGCTATTTGTAATTGTGTCACGTATACATATCAACCTAAGGCTCGTAGTACCATGGCCGAACACAATGTTTAACATCACATTCAGAAGTGATGTGTTTTCTGATTGGCTGAGACAGTCATGCATATTTAATGAGTTGTTGTACACTTGTTGTACGTCAACAGTAAGACTGTCCTAGTGAATATAAATCTGTCTCCAAAAGTTTAAAACAAAGGATTTAGTTGTTTTGTCTCGGTTTCTTGGTATTTAATTTGATTACTGTGAGGACACCATAAAGATGAAACAAACAAAATAAGTGAAACATTTGCTAGACAAATTTGACATGGGTCATTGTAATCTCAAGCCCACACCATGTGCTATGAGAGCTTGTAAAGCTATACATGAGTAGTCGGCTCTATTATCGAATGATAAATTTTACAGGGTGATTGTTGGAAGTTTAATGATTGCAACTAGACCCGATATTTCATACTCCCTAACACATTTTGTAAATACATTTTACAAGTAAACTCTAAAGCCAGTAACTTGACATGTATTTTAGGTAGACACTCTATTTTACTTACTAGTATGAAACAGATTTTAAAATGTTGGCTAGAAAATAAAAACAAAGAATGAAAACACTGGTCAATGAAGCATACAGACTCGGCTTGGAGATGGTCGGTAAAGGGACACTTAATTGGTATGAAAATATGTTGCACTATTTAGAAAATAATAAGTAACGACAATCTAATCAGCATATAATTTACAAGAAACTGAAACAAAATTATTCAATCATAGAAAGCTTAGAAAGAAGTCCCGTGTGCTGAGAGTATTGGAGACACATTACAAATTAATTCAAAGTTACTTGAGCTTGAGATATTGAGGGAAAAGCTGAAAACTAATGATGCAAATAAGGTAACTAATATGAACAGATTTAAGTGTAAAACTAATAAGGTTTGCACAATGTAAAAGTAATATTATCTACGTAATGTAATATCTATGTACCAAGTTTCATTGAAATGTTATTAAAATTATGAATTATTATGCTAATTAGAGAATAAATATGAACAGATTTAACACAAAATTAATCAGGCCGTCTATTGTCCTAGAGCATTTATGTGCCATGTTGTATTCAAATGTGATGATCAGTACTTGAGATATCAGTGTTAATCAATTATGTTAATAAATAAATATTTTACCCAAACTAATATGGTGTATAGTCCTAGGTTCATTGAAATGTGATGATGAGTACTCTTTAAAAGTTTCATTAAAATCCAATGAGTGGTTCTTTAGATATCAGAAGAACAGTCATGGAACAGAAAAAAATTAACTAATTATGCAAATTAAGTAACTAATATGCACAATTATTTACAAAATTAATCAGGTCTCTGCATAGTCCTAGAAAATATATGTCACAAGTCTTATTGAACTGTGATGATTCGTAGTTGAGATATCAGGTGAAAATTAACTAATTATGCTGATAAGGTGAATAATATTTACAAATATTTACCCGAAAAACTAATTAGGTCTCTGCACAGTCCTCAAGTAACTATGTACCAAGTTTCATTGAAATGTTATCACTACTACTTGAAATATCAAAAACTGAAAATTAATTAATTATGCAAATTAGGTAATTAATATATACTGATATTACCCTAAAAACTATCAGGTCTGTGCAGTATCATATTACATCTATGTACCAAGTTTTATTGAAATGTTATGATTAGTACTTGAGATATCTGTGAAAAATTATGCAAATTAGGTAATTAATAAAAACAGATTTTTACCCAAAACTAGCCAAGTTTCATTAAAATCAAATGAGTGGTTCTTCAGATATCAGTGGAAGTTATGGAACAGATTAAAATCAGCTAATTATCATGTGAATTAGGTAATTAATATTCATGGTTTTTACCAAAACTAATCAAATCTACGCATTAGTTCATCGCATCCATGTGCCAAGTTTCATCTGTCAATGTATCTGACAACATAATTGACAAATATATAAATAGTCATATCTGCACAGAAACTTAAACAAACTAGTTGTCACGAGCACTGTGTCAGGAAATTTACTCGATTTATTTCGTTGTTCTCTATTTTATAGATACAAGTCAAGTAGAAAGTTCAAAAACACTCGCAACATTTTTCATGACAAGCACTCCAGGCACTACGTGATGAGAACAGCTTTAGCTGCCTCAAACTTGAACGATAATACCGAGCTTCCGGCAGAAATATTTCAAGAAAAATACGTGGAACTTAATAGAACTGTCGACAGAGTGCATGGTGTATGATGGATGATCAATGTCATGCAATAGACGCGACCCGTGGATAATTATAATAGAAAAAACTAGGCGCAACATAGCGGAGATGGACGGCACGGTAAATTTAGTAACCGTGTCATGGTAAAAAAAGGAAATAGTTTCATATTCCACAATGCTAACTCGGAATATTGCGGAAATAAAAAGTATTTCATTGTTACGAGGTCATATGGACGGGTCAGATATTAACCCAAAACACAAAATAATATTCAATATTGTTACCATATTGTTATTGTGCGAATTCTTAACCAAGAAGAAAATACACAATTCGTATTTAACCGGAATAATTTAGATTGATAGACGGTATAGTTCATAATAATGATATGTTTGTATAGATTTCGCCTCCAGTATGATCGCCAGCTTCTGCAATGGTTCATCATTAAACGTAGCCTACCACTCATCAACGCAAATATCCGGTTGATAAGAGTCGCTGGTTGCACAATTATGCACTGCAGGCACCATATCAAAAGGGAGTAACGACATTTCCTACTCGTCACATATACCAATGATATACACCTATAATCTATTACATAAATAAACTGGCCATGAAAATAACAATGTTATAAATTAACAACATAATATAATAACTCAAAGCCTAGGACTAACTATTGTGTGTGTGTAGAAATGCTGGTATCTAGCCAACAGGACCACGCTGTCCCAGTTTTTAAATACCAAACGTCACCGAGATAACTGTGCCACTCGTAAATTGGCTCAGGACATCTGTTTATTCATTACACGGATACTCGTGCAGTTTTGTCCAGGGGTGACGTTTGGCTCACATAACACGACGTACCTTTTGTACGTGCAGTGTATACTTCTGTGGGCTATTATCAATTAATACTATGACAAGGAATACATAATGACATCTCTTGTGTTTAACGCGTAATACATTACAATAATTAAATGTCTCTTTTAAACAATACATATTTCGATTCTTATAACACGATCCAGACACCTCTTGACATCTTATCCAAATCTAGGTCAAAAAGTCAACTTGAGTGAATATAATAATAACAGAAAATACAGGTTAGTAATAATTGGGGTGACTTCAGAAAACTGAATTTTCTGAATGTTTTAATTTATAAACCGACGATAGCTTCACATTCATGTCCTACCATGGCAACCATATTTTTTAGCAGAGCAGATCGCAGAGCAGATCGCACATCAGCCTGCCGGATTGTTACACGAGCATTAGTGGCATGGGATGTGCTAAAGATATACCATGTCGTGAGTAAAACACTAAAATATGTATTCAAAAAGACGTCCCTTACGTTTATTATCGCATTCCATACTTAGACACCCGGAATGCATTATTCGATTCATATAAGTATCACGGGGTAAAATCTCTCTCTCGGGGTTCTCCACACTGTCAGGGGGAATCTCGTCTCGTCTCTATATCGTCCCCTTGAGGTACGGGATCGGGAAAGTCACTTTAACTTTACAGTCAAATAAGACACACACAACGAAATACGTTTCAGCTCTCGTCTTAGTCGATCTTTTGGAGCACTCTATAAGACACAGCGCCCTGGGGAAAAGTCCCCAAGACTCTCTTAAGGCTGACCCAAGACTAGCCCAAGACTGGACTGCGTCAAGGCTCGCCCCAAGACTCTCTCGGACTCGACTCGACTGGACTGCCGTCTCTCTCTCTACTGCGTCTATCGTGCTGTGTTCGTCAAGACCAACTCAAACTCTCTTTATTCATTTTCAAAACTCTAACCAATTCCAATGCAGTAAAAAGACTCTAGGGCGTAACCTTCAATCATAAAGCCAATCACACTAAGTACTGAATACGTCATATCTTTTGATTAATCGTTCACTACATTAATAACTACGGATGTCAGAATAGCGACGGTATCTTGTAATTAGTTCTAAACCACTGAGCCAAGTTCCGTCCAAAACTTCAAATAGGCCTACACGATGACAGACATAACACAGCAATTCAGCTAATAATCAACTAATTAAGTCGGTTAACAGATACGCGAAAACAAATTCATGACATAAGCAAGCACACATGTTTAATGATGGTGATACAGTGACTACAGCTAGGACTTCTAATTCAGATCAATTTATACTCCCTAAAAGAGTTTCGCATTTCGAAAATGATCTGAGATACCAAATAACGTTCCGCAAAAAATGCTCACTGTAAACCAGTCTGCACACTCGTCCAATACACTGAGTATAAGGTATCACAAGTATACATACACGTCTTCCGATCCGATGATTTTGCTATGAATCTAACATAGTGTGCAGGGACTTTCGACTTACTTGGCAGATGACACTTGCACTGTAGAGATACCCGGTTCGACTAAAAAGAATTCACGTTAATTCATCACAGATAGTCCAGCTTTATTCCCCGAAACAGACAGGTGAAATTACGCATCGCTGCTCACTCTGCAATAGAACTCTGAGCGTGACAGAGTAAACATGCGATCGATCAAAGGCTCACAACTGGGTGTGTCTTAAAAGTACCCAATGTTTTTATAACATTCCTGTAATATATGTATATAATATTGCAGGTTGTTGATCCTCCATAATATTGTAATGTCGTGAAAACCAACCATGCATGCGTGATGTCCTTATTATAACAGTTGCACCGTTTATTTCAAAATGTACATACATTTTTATAGCCCGACGATGAGGGCAATAATGTCAATCACCCGTTGTTCGCTCAGTGCTCCATCACTTATTGCATATTATTACACCCTTTTTTGGTTGATGGAATTGAGCTGCATGTTTTTATTTATTGTTTTGCTGGTTTGGCGGCTCTGTGACAGCAGGTTAATAATTTTTCAATTAATCTGATATTTTGTTGGTTTCACGGTTTCTAAACATATTTCAGACTAATTGTACGTGCTTATCAGTACGTGTGATATAAATAATGTTGAAACATTCGGCGCTCTTTGTAGTTACTACCATTAACAAAATAAAACGCTGTAACAAATATATGGGCGAGTAAATGCTCCCTCGATGCGATAATTTTAACGACAAGTATATTATGTTGGATATAAATGGAAATCTTTTTACACAAGTTATGTTTTTATTGACAACAAATATTAATTGTACTTAATTATTATAAATTTCAAACACAAATACAAAGACATAAACATGAAATACAAGTGTTGAATTCATGACAACTTGAATTTTGTCAAGCCGCATATGACCAGAAGATATATCGATGTTATCTGCATAATGTAACACATATAATAATATTACTTGGTAAATTCTTTATTACCTGACAACCAGAATGTTGCATAATATTTTTTTTATAACTGGATTAGGCTACATCCGTTGAACCCTTTGAAGTTAAAAAGAGTTGTCATATTTTGTGACGCACTAATTGTCATCTCCACGCTTTCTATGTGTAGCAAACTATATCACAACACCATTTCTCAGATCTTAGGTAGATAAGATGTTCGTTATTATTTGTATTTTATTAATTAATTAATTAATTAATTAATTAATTAATTAATTAATTAATTTATTTATTTATTTATTTATTTATTTATTTATTTATTCTGTAATAAGTGCAATATACCACGTAAAATTCGTTCTTCCTTCTAATGACTATGTAGTTTTATTAATTAATTTCTATAAATACTCAAACACTAAACTGCTCATAACGTAGACACACACAAATAGTCTGTTGAAAAAGAGCCTATTATTTAATACGATTAGACTAAAAACAAAATAATTGTTTAAACACAAAAAAACAGTTCAAAAACATAATCTTTCTCATCCCTAAATGCCAAAATATCACAACAAGTACATTACTTTCCTAACTTTTCAGTCAAAGTTTTATTATGATAATTATTAGTTTTGTTATGTTTTTAGACGTGATGTTTGTCCTTTGTTTATCAGCTATGAGTTGTTCTTTTTTGTAGAAACTATAGGTGATAAATTAGTAACATTTCCTTCCACGTATTTGTCAAAGTATAGGGTAGCATTATTAAGTATTAAAAATGCCTCAATACAGAATTCGTTGTGGCTTGTCTGTGTTGAAACGCACAATAAGTCTCTTGTGGTGGTACGGTGTTTGTTTATGTTTGGTAAAAATGGAGTTTCCATCGATACAAACCATGGTCTAGTCTAGATTTTCGATTTTACCCAAGCAGTTTTGCAGAAATGCAGTTTTTGTATTGTATCTCATCTCTTTTGTATTGTCACCCATAAACACACATATATGTATATGAGGGTGCTTTTTCTGCTGTTAAATTTCAAATGATTACATCACATTTATATACAATGTTTCATCAGTAAAGTATCCTCACCAATTTAATTACGTTACATGGCATAATATCTTATCCCGTATAAACAAAAGTTGGATTCAGAACAGCTGTTTTACAACACAAATTAATCGCAACCAACAGCTTGCCATCCACACATTGGTATGGGTGCACCAAGTATGGGCTAAGATTTAAGATTAAATTCGCGTACGGGAGAAAACAATGCTTATCACGGGCTAAAAATGACCAAACTTGTTAAGAATATAGAAATCTTCAGTCCTTTCAACTATGTTTACTCAGTACAGTAACCAGGGAGGTATGTATAATAGTTCTATGGTTATAAAACAATACCAAAGCAAAATCATAAAATATAGATTGCAGAATAACAAGAAGTATTACTCATCTTTAAATTAGTTCATTGTTTTTTGGAGAACAATGTCCCTAGATGTGTTCTCATTGATTCTTATGTTTGAAATGGCGTACCGGAATGAATAGTTTTAAATATAATATTAAATACAATGGTGTCAAGGGTGCTTAGCCCTAGCTAAAATAAATTCTGTAATAAAACTCTAAAAGCGTGGTAATTTTCTGTTATGTTTATATGCATTTATATGGTCAATTTAGCGGATCGTGGCAAAGCGTGCAGACGAGGATTTTGGTATTTGCTAGTCGGCACGTGGCAGGAGTATTTGTATGGTGAGATACAGTACAATAAATATGTATATATATAAATATGACATAATTTGTTTGCTATGTGACAGCCTCTCAGCTAGGCTAGTAGTTGGAAAACAAGGACTAACCGAGATGTCCAACCAATGATGTCGACCCAAAACAAAATCGCCCGTACTACTGCTTATTCTCGCATACAGAAATAAAATACAGATTAAATTCTACTCACAAATTGTTGTTGGCGAAAGGACCGGAGCCCCCAGATGAAATTCCACAAGAAATCTTTACTGTAAACCAGTCTTCAAATTCAGAACCAACAATATTCCACACGTATACCCACTCGTCCAATGCACTGAGTACAAGCTGTTATAAGCATACATACATATCTGATCTGATGAATATATTATGAACTGAGCAGAGTGTGAGGGTAACTTTGACTCGCTTGGCAGATAACACTCACACTGTAGAGACACTAGGTTCGACACAAACTAATAGGCATGAGTTCATCTGAGATAACGCCTCGCTGCTCAGTGCTCACCCGTCCCAAATTCGTTCTTACTTTCCAATAAAACTGTAGCCATTGTCATGATCATGTAATTTCCAGGGATGTGTTACAAAAGTTCAAGGATTTTGAAATTGCCATTACTGAACATAATTAGCAAACCAATGTATTTATAACATTTCTGTAGTATATGTTTATAATATTGCAGGTTGTCGTCGTGTGCACTAAACTTGCGTACGTGATGTCACCGTTTATTTCAAAACTATTTATAGCCCAGAAGCGAGGGCAATAAAATGTGAATTGCCGACGTTATGCATGTTGCAAATAACGGGCCCAAGCGCATCTTTGGAATTCGGCCCCATGTGACCATGTTTTTTTGTCTTCCAGCTGTTATTTGTGGACAACGGTTAGTCGGACGTTATATATAGTATACGCTTCCAGGAGTATGGGCAGTATTTTTTTCATATTTTTTAACCTGTTTAGACAGTCAATTATTTACATAAACCAGATAGTTGTTTTAGTTATCGTTCCAGCGTTCAAGTTAGAAAGAAAGAGTTGATGTAAAGGTGATTTTGTCACAATATTACCCCCTCTTTTGGTTGTTGGAAATGAGCTGCAAGGTCTTACTAATTTCTTGTTGGTTACGCGGTTTAGTGACGAGTTAATAAATGTTCAATTAATCCTCTATTTCGTTTGTTTCACGCTTTTGCAACATATTGTAATTCACGTGTTTATCAGTACGTGTGGTGTATATAACTTTGATACATTCCGCGCATGTTGTAGTAACTGTCATTAACAAAATAAAATGCTGTAACAAAAGAGCATAAATGGTTTGGCATATATCCAATCATTATAACGACAACTATGTTGCTATGATGTAAATGGAAAGGTTGTTACAGTAGTAACTATGATTAATTGGAAAATCATCAAAAATTCTGCTGCATCTTCGCCAACCAAGGTTTGTTTATTCAGCCATCGCCTCACTTTATTCCAGCTCTTCAAGATTAAGAGTTGCCGTATATTATGTTGTTAAATTTTAACGAAGGAATGGAACTTAAAGCCATATATGATTTTGTTAGATGATTAACCCGTTTCCAGTGCAAACGACAAAGTTACCCATATGCGGTTCGACTGGTGGATAAAACTGGTCTATCCTTGAATAACCACACACAAATAACTACTCGAAAACCCTAAAAGCTATAATATAATCACAAGAATCATAGATTGATGTTTTTTGCATTTAACAATGATAAACTTAACAAATAACGTATTTTTCTCAATACTTTTCATGGCTAACATCGGTACAATCCGTCATTTTATTTGAGTTTAGTTTTGACCTATATCTGACCGGTGACGTCACCAGAAGCGTCACTACTAATATTGGTCTGTGGTTGGTTGTCGCAGATGTATGTGGGGATAGTTAAAACAATACAAAATAAGATTAAGGAGTAATAATAAAAACAATTACAAAATAATAAAAACATAAAGTAAAATTCACTTCTTACAATACATCAGATTTTAATTAGATTGAGTGACCCCAATAATCACCTGCATATAATGTAAAGTAGGAATGTAACTTTAAATGTTTTCGATATATTAACGTTTAAAAACTTGTTTTTAATTGCAGAGATCATTCCAGAGAAAAGAACAGCTAGATGAAATTGGCTTTTGCCAACTTTGCACACTACCTGATAAGAAGCAGTGGACCAACTGATTGCTATTGAGAGTGGCACCACATAACTCACACAGGGCAGGGGGTTCTTTCACTGCTAGAATGGGGTAGACAAGACAATAGTACTGGAAATAAAATGAACATACATCAAAATATCAAGTAAAAGCTCCTGGCTTTAATATCTCGAGTCTTGCTTGCAGAGGAACGCTTTTATACTGTAGGCACCGCTGAAAGCAGCAGATTGCAGAGCAGTTCATACAAGTCTCACAGAAAGATGGTTGAAGTTATAGGCATAAATGGCCCAGATTTGGAACAGGTTTGCATATGGTTTGCACATAAATGGCGACAGAAGATATCGCCAGTTTTAGTTATACAAAAGATCGATCTGGGTTGCGTGCGGATCCAGTATTTAGAGGTCAAAACTTAAATGCGATTCGTAACGAAAAAGGAGACTTTGCTATAAAATGTAATTCCTAGGGATTCCCAATGAAGAGCGTCGGAAATAATAATTATGACGCAACACAGCAGTAATCATTCAATATAACTACATTTAATACTCATGATCGAACTCAATTATGCGTTACATCAATAATGCGTTAATATACTACAGGATAACGTTAACTACTTAATTACTTATCTGTTGTTGCTATCATATTCGTATCGCCGGCTAACTAGTAACCCCGTAACTAATCACACGTGTAATGACTCAACTGTATACATATTCTCATTAACTAATATTCATAAAAGTAATCGCATGTATGTAATCGTCATAAAACTATGTAGTAGCTATAATCATTTATGTAACGATACTTGTAATCTAAACACTGTAACTATAATTATAAATATGCAACTAAATTGCTGTATCTCATTCACTATGAATTTAAAACATCAGTAATTTAACACTAAGTACAGTCATATAATGTTATGAATTATGAACAGGGTGAACAAAGTGATAAAATACAATAATCCAATCTATGCCTCTGTTGTTCAATGAAATCAAATCCTAAAATTGTTGTGAATGCTATTACTGGGATTTATTTCGGAAAGAAAATATTATATTGCCTACGCAATATAAAGTCATCTAACTAACGGTCTTACATCAGTCTTGCTCTCGGCTTTCGAACAGCTCACCAGGACACAATAACTGTCAACAGAAAATTCAATATGGCGGCGCACACATGAATGTGACGTCACAAAAATCATTGATGTCAACAATAAGGAGATCCAATCAGGTCACTATCTTAGCTTTTTCCCTTCTTAGAGAGGCTCCATCATGATTTGCGGCACTCGCAGTTCTACTCGGCACAAACCCACTGGGAATTATGATCGAAATAGTGTCTAGCATTTACATATACATTACATCTAACCGTATAAAAGAGCAAAATACATAATGTTTCACATATCTATTAGCTGGTCATCCGATTCATTAACAGTACACGCGCTCAAAAAAGAAACATGTCTTTGGCTGTTGGCATGGCAGGACGTGAACGTGAAGCTAACGTAGGTTTACAACTAAAACCGGGCCCCATATACATAATCCTGACGGAGCGGATCGCCAATTTTAATATTCTTCCAGCTGGTCATGTTGCTTCATTAGTTATGGCAATATATAATTCCCAGAGATAAAACTTTACATACACATTTGCGAATACCTGAATATTGTGTACATGAATAATGCTATATTAATAATTAATACTTAATACATGCCCTCATCAAGTATAATTCTGGAAGATACATTACAGATATGCATTTACTACTAATTTGGAATTGTCTTTAAAAATGAAAAGATTTGAACAAATTGTTAGCTGATTATAAACGTCACTATTTAGGCGCACATCTAATTTCCAGTAAAATGTCAATTTAATAAAACTAGAAATAAAAATACATTAATTAAAAAAAATACATACACTTGTAATACTATTAATCACATGTCTGTACTTCTCGTTAAACACATTTAACTAACCTGTGAACAATCTGAATAAATGATATCATATTATATCAATAAATATTATATTAGCTTGGTCATACAATTTAATACAGGAAATATTACCGTCTCCTTGGTCATCCGATCACATATATCAGACGACTGATACACCATAGCTGCAGAGATACAAGAGGAACCATAGGAATATAATATAATGCTATTATGTGCGTGTTCTTTACTGTCTGGTAACACATAGAGTGACTGTGTACTATTGGTTGAACACATTAAATTGGTATGTAAAACATTTTGATTGTGTCCACATGTGAAACAACTTAAAATAGAAGCATTTTTACTCATGTATGTTTTTTTTAAACAGGTCACCTTGACGATCTCGAAGATTTTAGAATTGAGGTAATAGTCTGTGGTGAAACACATTCCCATCAAATTTTTAGTTAGTCAGTCAATCATGCTAGACACCCAACAGTAGTACCTGATAACATATTTACACGATTAAACTGATTTATCTTTTATCTAAACAGTTATCTTTGCAGCTCGATTTTAATTTATTCATTGTGAGTTGTCTGATGTCATGCATTGTCATGACAATATTGTAGTCTCGTTCCAAAGTCTGCCGAATTTCAACACCCATCAACGAATCCAGTCCCAGATCACCCAGAGTTGTAGTAGGATTCAAAGTGGATGGATCATCGACACCTAAAATATGTCCAATAGAATCTACCAATGTGCGGCGTTTGGTAGGCGCCTCTTCAGACATGACATAATTTGATGCATCTGGCAGTACATAGCTAGACACCACTGGGTGTTGTTGAGCAAGGAAAGTATCTAAAGTAGACAGATAGGAGGCAACTTTCTGAGGCACTGTACCCCCTACTACTGAAATATTGTAGCCCATTGTTTCTGGCACAATACCAACATCTTGGATAGCACCCCATTGTATGGCCAATGCTGATGAGAAAATCACAGATTAAGATGAAAATTACATATTGCATTATTTAATATCTGATCTATACACTTTTCATGAGTATGATCGATGACAATTTATACCTCCAATTCGTTTGTACTTTCTAAATTGATAATTCATTAGTAGTGTCTATGAAAAATAGTTACTTCATTATATTAGATCTTTAGAAATTAAAATTTGTAAAAATTTGTGATTTTTTGTCACTAACCTGGATATCCATCATAATATCTCTTTTCACATATTCTTTCCATGGCGGAGTTTGCAAATCCATAATTAGTCTGTCCAGCGTTGCCACGTCCACTCACAATGGAAGAATACACAACAAACCAGTCCATACTTTCAGCACAGAGCTTACGAGTAGCTTGGTCCAGATTGTATGCACCAACATACTTGGCAGCACAGACTGATTGGAATGTCTGAGGGGTCTGGTTTTCAAATAAGCCATCTTTCAAAACCTGAATCAATCAAAAAAGTGTTGTTGTAATTTCCACATATACACATACTATATCAATGAAATAGGTGCGTCCAATATCCTGAATACAGTATGGAATTTGTATAATGGCATAAATATTTCATTAATTTTACAATATTTACCATTGCAAGATGAAATAATCCTCCAACGGGTGCAATTCGGCTGGAGTCTTTTATTAATTTCTCAGCTCCATCACTTTCAGTTATGTCTACAGACAAGATGGTGACCTGGACTCCAAGGTCGCGCCATTGTTTCACACGCCGACTCTGATAGCCATTGCGAATACCTGATCTAGACGTCAGAACAAGGTGAAGTGCTCCTACAAAATTATAGGTTGATATTTGTTATTGACTAGAAAAAGTCTAATGGGTTTGATACTGACTGAGCAATATATGCTGTGAATACTGTCTGAAATAATTGGCAGTGTTTCACCTACCCACCCAACAATTGTAATTTGAATTATTTAGTTTTATTTTCTTAAATGAATAACACCAAATTATGATTTGAATTGTATTTTTGTAGATGGAAGGTTTTCTCTAGCCAAGCGTGCCCAAGTCACCATTAGGAAGCAATCCGAAAACGAGAATGATGTCTATGCGTCTGTATAAACTAATTTTGTCAAAACTTGCTACATAGATTGTACATTAAATATACATCATTTTATTTCCATGGGGTAGCTAGAAAAATTAGTTTGAAATATCTAGAAGAGAATAAATTCATACAGATTTTGGAAGGAATGACTGACCCCTTAATAAGACTGACTTTAAGTCATTTTGTTTCATTGAATGTTGCTTTTGAACGATCATGTATCGTATATAATGTTGCACATATGCACACATTTCATTGATGATCCAATTCGGGATGGCCGAATTGCAACCTCTCAAATCAAAACTGAACGACTGACCATATATCTGGCATACCCTGACCATTCATACTTATCACACTTGATATCCATTTCCATTTCTTTGTTTCAATATTATAATCTGAAAAGATATTCTTATTTGTAACCTGATGTACATTATCAACAAATAAAATCACCTACCTCTCTCAACTAGCCAGTTAGCTAACTCCAAACCAAACCCTCCAAGACCACCAGTTATAATGTACGTTTTCTTGGGATGACACACACTACGTGATATTGCAGGGATTTGTACAGGGCTGGACACAGTTACACAACCCGATTCTTCCCTGCAAACCTGTGAACAATTATTTAATGTCGGTGAAGAAGATAATTATGAAAACTGAAAATGGTGAAGTATTACATGTAGTTCTGACCTCTTAAGAAGATTCGATTATTTAATTACCATCCAGTTGTGTGGCGGTGTAGATGTAATTTTGTTTTTCGGTGGGGCGACTGTGGTGTGGTTAGTAGCGCATCTGTCTACAGTGTTTCTTATTGCAATATTTGTTTTAATGTACAATGTATTGCATTTTTATTTCAGAATTACCTTAAATCATGTTTTTGTATTTTTAATTATGTTGGTGTGCACTCTTACAAATAAAAACAAAAAGATTAAACTGACACAAATGTTTGTTTTTCTTAAGTTCGTTGTTATAGAGATGACAGGTTCGTGTCATGCACAGTCGGAACAAATACAACATACCAGAATCTCCATTTAAATTACTATTATTAATATTGTACAGAACAATTATCTGACAGTTTAACAGTCTGTTACAAACAATGTCTGTTTTCAAAAGAAACTATATAGCAAATTTCAACTAACATGAAGGAATAATGCAGTAGTTCATTTAGAATTACTGAAAATGTTTAATCCATATCGTGCATAAATCGAATACCAACCTGGATTAGCACTTTACCAATATGTTTGCCTTGTGCCATAAATCGAAAAGCGCCCTCAACATTATCATGTGTAAATACTGTTGTTTTCAGTGGCTGTACAGCTCCGGATTCAATTCCCTGAGAGACTAAATCATAAACCAACTGCCAGTCTGGGTTGTCACCTTCGAACAGGGCATCCAGCAAGATACCATGGAATGTTACATTACGCAAAAACAGAGACATACCTAAAGTAAACAGAATATACATTCAGAGTATATGTGATTAAGACACTCATTCGAACACGTACAGTTGAATCAGAGTCAAATGTGAAGCTACTTACAAGATTGTGCCTGATTGGCTACCCAACCATAACACCTAACACTCAAACAGAATCCTCTTTAGTTGGCCTGTTTTTTGTCATTTGTTTGAATGTACCAAATTCTACCTTGTATATATGCGCTGTTTCCATTGATATTCCGTAATGTGATCTATTGTTTATAGCACATATTTTCAACATATCAATTTTAATCGTGAATGATATCGAATTATGTTTATATTAGATGTTTATCATATTCGTTCTACACCGACCATGATTGCGTCGATCGATGCACCCGAGTTCAATCAGGAGCTAAACCTTTCGACCTGCAACCAGTGAGTGAATAAATGTTTTTTTGTAACCATTGAGAGTGTGATTGAGATTGGATCTGGCGGTCAAAGCAACCATCGACTCCTGGGCTCGATTGTCTTTGCAGCGAGATCTGTTCATGTACCGTCATCTTGTATCCACGGCAGGAGTGACAACGCTAGTATTCAATGGCGAGAATTTGACACAGACATACAATTTGGAAATTCAACACTGGCTGTGTCATATCACTCATAGTGATTTTCAAATATTGATGTAAATAATAGTGATCCAAACATAATACATTGTTAATTTTACCCAGTGGTGAATTATTGGAAAGATCATATTTGCCAATTTCCAGGAATCGACCATGACGTGCCAGTATTCTGGTGCTTGCCTGTAACTTCTGTCCAGCCAAGGAGTTTAAAACAACGTTAACACCTACAAAACAAAGGAACATGCAAGTTTACAGCATACAAAACAAGATTGTTATACGGTGAATCGACGTATTTGCTCTATTGGAAGCGCATCTCTAATAGCACATAGCACTCAAAATAGTACACGACTTTGTCATGCGATATGAGTAGAATAAACACAGTATATACTATGCAAAATAAATAAACATCTGTGTTAAATTCGGTGTTATACTGAATGCTTTGCACATTCTTCAATGAGTCAAATGTCTTTTTCAGAGTTACACAAGTCGTATTCTTATAAATATCTCGTTACCATGGTTTTTGTGTAGAAATTGTACTCTTTTGATGGGATAGGTTTATGTATTTATATATATGGTAATGTATAAATAAAATAAAAAGAGTTACATAAGTTGGCATACACCTACCCTTTCCCTTAGTGGCTATCAGTATCTTCTGCTCAAAAGTGGAATCCCTTGAATTACCGAAATGTTCTTCATTCATTTCTGGGAATCTTTTCATTATGTAATCCTTCTTTTCCTGGGAACCTGAGGAAATAAATCTCGAACACATAAACATATTTTATCTTGTGCAACCTGTTATGTCATTGCGTAAGAAAAAGAGTCTTACCAACTGTTGTGAATACTTGACACCCCTGATGTAGGGCCACGGAAATGGCAGCCTGTCCAACACCACCTGATCCACAATGTATTAGAACACTCTCTCCCTTTTTCAGCTGCCCTCGGACAATCAGTGCATAGTATACGGTCGCATAGACAACAGGAACTGAGGCAGCCTCCTCCATAGTCCATGACTGCGGTATAGCCCAGGTGAAGTCTTTATCAACACTCACTGTGGTTGCTAGACCTTTAGCAGTTACCAGTCCCATCACACGCTGGCCTGCAGTGTTACGACCAGAGAATTCCATTCCCAATACACAATCGTAAGAAGCAATATTAGCTAAAAGTGCAAAACAAAATATGCATTCGTAAACATAGAAGCACAGTCGATAATTTGTAGTTGTGTTTGGAGATGTACTGTTTCACTGCTAAAGAAACAATGTCAGATGTAAATGAAATCGGATGCCTATGTGCTCTCAGATAATATGCAGATCTGATTAGTCTTTGATTGAAATCTCTGCATATGGATGATGTGGTTTTTATAAATTAAGATTTACACATATCAAATATATTTAATTTTTCTTTACTTATATTCAGTCCACTAGATAAACAACATTAAGCTTAATATTAAGTTATTATTTAAATATTGTGAGTTTGTGTTTGTATCGAGATGTGGATGAAAATTGCACTGTCATGTATAAAGAAATGTACAATTACTGTGAATGTTGATCACACAGCAGAAAATACCCATACAAATAATATTAATTGTGCACATATTGATTATAGTTGTTCACCATACCTGGTAGAGCATCAGGAGGTAGTTTACCGGTGGCCAACATGATGTCTCGGAAATTAAGAGATGCGTAATAAACATTACAAATCTCCTTGCTCTGACCAATGAATTCTGGGGTTGCATATTTCATAGGTGATTCGATCCATTTCAGTGAACTGAGATCCCCACGTGTCAATACGTTAACATATGCATGTGGTGTCAGGATAGTGCTGGATTTAGTGGAAGTGCTGAATGGTACATGACGAAATGATCCCCATTCGCCATCACGGTAAATATTCATCACTAAGTCTTGATGCATTATCTTTTTCAATGTTTTGTCCCCCAGGTCTAGTAGTTTGGCGTCATTCTCCAGACTAGCATTGAATATGCATCTGTGAAGATGTGATAAATTATACTACATTACAATTCATGAACTGTGTAGTAACACATGGCAAACATTAGTTAAGCAACGATGAAAGCATAAATAACACATTAATATTTAATATACAGCTACACTGGTTCTGAAATAACTAAAAAAGGCGCATGTTATCCATATAGACAATGTGCTTTGTTTAGAACATTTACATTTGTTTCTTTTTAGCAATTTACACAATGCCCGAGAGTGGAACCACAAGACGTTTGGTTCAAACTCATAATCAACACCAATCAACATCAATAGTATACACAAATGTGTATTATTTAGTGCTACTTCATGAATATTCATTTGTTGATGATTTTTTCTTTGCAAACAAAATGTACGTCGTCTATATACAATATACTGTAGTAGCCAATCGCTAGAACAGGTCAGGAACTGTTACATGACGGAATGCATAGATGGCTAAGGTTATACATTTACAAAATAAGACAAGTGGTGCAATACAATGTGGAAAACAAATCAAATCAATAGAATTACCTAATTCTATTTCCACCTGGTTCCTGCTTTAAACAGTTCAACAAACCAACAATGCCAGAATCCACGGCACCATTCACCAGCAACCAGATTTTCTCTTTCATAGGCTTCCCTTGATAATTTGAGATTGCCTTGTTCAAAGTATCTACCCATTCAAAGTTAGCACCATTCAGTGACAAAATGAAGGACTTCTCATTAAATGAAACACGTTTTCGACACAGAAACAGTGTTGACTGCAAACCATCAGACTTTTGAGAAACAATTTCAAAGTTGGCTGACTCTAAAACTGTCGCCCATTGGTCTTCACTGAGAAACATTTCATACTGTTGCTCCAAGTAATTGTCGTTAGACATATCTTGTGATATGAACTCCAATACTGCAGGTGCTGTGAAGTTTATGGTTCTTTCATGTAACAGCAGAAACCCACCCTCTATCAAAGCCGATAATATGCTACTCAGAGCTGAGGGAATGTTTGACACCCTGGCAAGGCCCTCTGCAATAACAAGATCTGATGAATTGACATCACCAGGTGGTAATTCGGAAAGATCCCATTTTGTCATTGTGTAAGCAAACTCCTCCCCTTTCAACGACATGACTTTTTCAGATTGATTACATAAGATATATTTTAGCTGTAGCATTGGTTGTGAAGAATTTAATATTGGAATCACTTTGCTGTACAAGCCACTTCCCCTAACTTCCACAATCTTCATCTGCATGCTTGGCATGTTCTCCGTTACCACATCAAGACAATATTTTAGATATCTCCCACTAGTTAGAATGCTCAGTAACTTATCATTCTGCATCAGATCAGAGTTGAGACTCAATACATCCTGTACGTCTTTAGTGAATGATTCACTTATCTCCAGATTGTAGATTGTAAGAATGATTTTGATCAGACCACACTCTGGATCATTCATGTATTTCTTTACATCGTCAATGACTACCATTCTAGACTTTTCAGTGTTTAACATATTCTTTTGATAATGACGCGTTTTCCTGACCTGACATAAGAGATCTAGGGCGTATTTTTCACAGACCTGTTGGTAATTCACCAGTTGCAGATCATCGCTCACAATTCGTTTTTCATCATATGGTACGAATATATAACGTTCACAGTTTGACAGAGTTTGCTGTAATTGACGTCTTGGGGCCACAGTAGTATGTAGACCATATATCTCTATGCCACCAGCAATACATCTATCAGTGTATGTACCAACAGTCACCTTCACTTCTGTAAATGAAATTATATATTCCATCAAATGAGAAAACTTTAAAAAGACATGCATGACAACTGACATATACAGTAATATCTGATTCTATTTTTCATACGTTAGCTGCCTGTTCAATACTGAGAACAATATGACAGAACAACAAAGATTCAATTCTATTCCAGTCCAGTCCTGTATAACACTATTACAATGTGGAGTCGATCCAAGCTATTCCAGCATAGCACTGGCGCAATATTGAATTCATGCTAGTCCAGCAAATCACTGATCTACAAGTTGGAGTCAATCCAAAATAGTCGACCATACTGCTCGTACTGCAATATTGAGTCAATCCATGCTTGTCCAGTATATCACTGTTACAATAGAGTAAAGCCATTCTAGTCAAGTACATTACTGGTTCAATGAAAAATTGATTCATGCTTGTCAAGTGTATCACTGGCACAACCTTGCAGCCAATGTACTCATTGGATTAAAATTACGAAGAGACACACTGATTGTATAAACAATTGTAGCACTACGGTACTGTTCCTGGGACTTGCATGCACCTTTTAAAACATTGTCTAGTGAACAGTACATTAGATTGACCTACCAGTCTGTCCACCCTGCTCGCAGATCACCCTCTTGAGATGTTCAACAGGATCTATTCGGATTGATCTAATTCTTGTTGGCAATCTAAGGCTAAGTCGTAACATCTTTATTTGTATCATTGTGTCAATAAAAGATACCCAGTTACCATTCCATGTAAGCCATCCATGGTTACCTGTAAGCATTACAAGTAATCAGCATATACGGGAATGCAAGGTAATTGGAAACATACATGTGACCAGGAAACATAATGTAAAGTTTGTCTTAACACTTTATAAATGACTCCCCCTTGTAGATTAAACTGTACAAGGATAATATGAATGGAAATTTGTTTGATAAAGTGGGTTAATGTTCTGCAGACTCTCTTCACCAGTTATAAACTGCACTACAAGACTGCATAGTATTTTTTCTCAGATTGACTCATATAAAACAGTTATGGTTAATGATAATGATAATGGTTATAAAGGCTTGGAAATGCATGCATGTTCAATTCACGTGGTGTATTTATCCTTTGCAGAACTGTTTCTTAAAACAACACTTACAAATAATTGTAATGCTTAATTAGTTAGCTGGTTAATTTGGTACTGAGGTCTTCTTTCAGAAAAATAGCAAATATGTGAAGCAGATGTGCTTACCAGAATTGTCCGCCCGGACTATTCCTTGAAAAGTTGCTCCATAATCATATCCTCGAAGTCTGAGTTCTTTGTATACATCACTAGCAGACAACTCCAATAATTCAGTATCTACTGTAGTGTCTTCCTCGTCCTCCAAGACATCAAGGAGTTGCAATGGTTCATCAGGGATTTCTACTTTGCCGGATGCACATAACTGATTACTTTCAGAAACTTCAAATATTCCTGTAGTTGGTGCTAGACACACTTCTAGAGTCACATCCCCTATAATTTAAACAATGCGTAACTGTTGAGATCGGGAATTTTTCTTACCAGCATCAGCTAAGGAGCGTTAATATATATAGATATTATGTCTTCCTTATTTACTTTCATAGATTGGAAACAAAATATCAGCTTATAGTATAGTGTGGTATACTAAGCTGATTTACCAATATGACAAGCAACACATTAATTTATAAGTTACAATATAATCCATCTAGTAAATACACGAATATTTATAAAGATGGGCAAATGTGGTTTAAATCAGTTATCATGGATGTAACCAGGCTGTAACACTGTTTCATTCCTTAAACTGAAAAGCACCATGTAAACATGCATCTTTTTTTGAAAGCAATATTTGCATATTGCAAACATCTTAGCATTTTACCCAATATATATTTATTTGGTACCACAAGGTAATTTTAAATAACTATGAGATTCATAAAACGATGTCAACATAAAACTCACCTTTGAACTTTGAACTTGAACGAATTATAAACTTACCTTGACTAGGCAAAACTGTAGCTCTATGTATTGTGAAATCTTCAAAGACCACTGGAATCTTTTGGTATGGTAACCCACGTATTTTAGCCAGAGTTTTCCATGCAAGAAGAAGGTGTCCTGTGGCTGGGTATAACACTCTGCCATCAATGCAGTGATCACGCAGATAATGGTCTTCTGATGATGGTGATACATCTAATGGAAAGGAAAATATATTATGTTTATTTCACTAAACGTGGAGATATGCACGCTAAACGTTGTCTGCCTGCGAGTATTTGGGGAAAACCAAATTGTTCGATTGTACTGTTTGTATAGCTGCGATACGGGTTCCACGCATGGGGCATATCACATAATCATGAAAGTTTGGTTTGAGCATATATCGCCAAAAAAGAAATATTTCTGGCGATTTTTATAAAAACATTGGCGGTCATAATTGCAAATGTGCGTCCACCGACGAACTCCCGAGAGGATGAAACTGGTGGTTAAGGGTTAGTGAGTGATGTGCCCTGTGCTGTTTTTTGTTTTATGGAGTATTTACACGCTTTGTATTTAGATAAAGAAAGGGTATCAACGCAATATTCTTCTCTTCAAATCCTCATTTCGACATTTAACTATGAAATGGAAATATGAATTTGATTTTATATATTAATTCAAAATGAAACGCATTTCACGTAATACCGGAAGTCTCGTAGTGCTAGAAAATTAACAATTTAAAAGTCATATCAACAATAATTTAACTTTTCCATCACGTGTCACTGAGCAAACTGTCATGAAAAAATAAGAAATAATTTCACCATAGGAATGATTGTAAAAAGAAAAAGATGTTCCATGACTTTTTAAGCTTTCTGGCATTGACTATATATTACATGATTGTGTTTCATAGTGATATATATAGAAACATACCAATTATGTGCGAGACCATTGCATTACTTTGCCCACTTCCTGTGGAGAAATCTCTGGCTTTTGGGACATGCCATTGCTGTGAGTGATCCCAATGGATCAATGGAGCGATGGATGGTGTATTTCTCATTACTGGATACTGCACTTCTGGGAATAGTTTGTTGATTTTTAATGTCATTCCATTGAGATAACATTTCCCAATGTTAGACAAAAAGAATTCAAGATTGTTTGGGTAGTTGCGTTTCATTAGTCCAATAAAGGCACAGTTTGAACTGAGAGAGCGTTTCAGAATGGCTTGCAGCAGGCAATGAGGAGAGACTTCAATTGTGATAGCATTAGATGGTACATGAGACAAGGCTTCTTGAAATAGCACAGGATTGACCAGATTATTTACATGGTAGTCAGCAGAGCTATACTTGGCTAGTTTGGTGTTCCAGTTGTCTTGTGGAATGGAGGAACTGATCCATCGTGGTGATCTCTGACGAGAATATTTGATAACCTGCAATAAAATATACAAAATCACAATATGAAGAACTTAATGTAACAATGTTGTGTGGCAATCATTCTGTCATGGCATTTACAGGATAGTTAGGACATAACATGCCATCCGTGTTGGATATGGATTGTATCTTGATTGCGACGACAACTGCTCTTTGATTGAGATTTACATTCACGTCTGGAATTATTATTACCTTTGTTAGAGCATTTCTCAGATTTGGTGCAATCTGGGCCATGTAGTGGGAGTGGAAGGCAACATTTGAACTGTTCAGTTCTTTAGCAAATATGCCTTGCTGTTTCAGATCACTAACAAAGTCAGCAACTTTAGATTTTGGTCCTGATATTGTGACAGTGTCTTCTGCATTATGACATGCAGCAACCACGTCATCAGGACACATCAATTTAGCTTCTTCCCATGACAATCCTAAAAAACAAATACAGGTACAAGTTTTATATGTTCCAAGACAAGTTAAAAAAGTCATAACTAAAACAGAAAAACAGAAACGCATGTAATGCTTATCAACGGTATTTGCAAAACAACAATGAAAAACAAACATGGGTCATGGGTTGTTTGTCCGACTCTGGAACAAAAGGCCCGCACATACAACTTACCAACAGCAGCCATGCCACCAGCTGGTAGCTCAGCATCAATCACACACTTGCCTCTCCAGTAAGCAGCAAGAACAGCCTCTTCAGCTGTAAGGCAGCCATCAGCATAACCACAACCTAACTCACCAACTGAATGTCCAATAATACCATCAGGTTCCACACCTATGAACTTTAAGAGGTCTACTAAACCAACCTGAATAAAGTAACAAATGCTCATGTCACTTTGATTGAAAAATAAGTTTCCTTCAACACACTTACTCAATGGAGTACAAGCACGAATTACGGTTGTGAGTTTCAGTTTAATTTGTCAACTATGAAAACTTCAAACAAATCATTTATAATGTAATTTGAGGATGTAATTTAAGCTTCATCACTAGGGGACTAAAAGTATACCAAACAGCGCATACAATTTAGTTACATAACCAAACACGATATAAGTGGTACATGCCATTTGTTTGAAAGAGTAATTAAAATAACACTCTATTTCTAATTATTTTAATTAACCAAAATAATACAAAATGTACGAAACTTTTATTGTGAAAAAGATGAAATATTCATTTCTTACCTGAATTGATACAAGTCCTACAAAGGACTTGATCACGTTTTCATAGGTATTTTCATCACTGTTCATTATCATATCGTACACATTGATGTCTGTGTCTTTTAATGCCTCTGTACATTTCAAGATAGATTTCTTAAAAGTGTTTAGTTTCATCAAGTCTTTACCCATGCCTTGCCACTGCGTACCCATGCCAGAAAATATGTACCTAATAAATTAATATATAAAACGTACTAATAATATTTCAACTCCAATGGAAATGCCACACACAGAAGAATAACACTTCCAATACTAGTAATATGACTGAATACAAATAAAAAGTATATTTCCGTAATTCCCTCTGGCCATCTTTTCTCACATTCGTACAAAGGGAATAGAAATCGGAGATGTGTTAAATCCTGCTTTTTGATTAAGAAATCAACCTTACAGTAACACGGGAGCCATGTCCTACATCAGAATGCAGCTATCTGAAAACAAAGGAGATTTTACATTGCTCACCTGACCACCGGAAGTGCGGGAAAATGGGAAGACTAGTTTTACAAAACAAATGTTCATCGTCATAAAAGGCTCACGTAATATAACTAGCACTAGACTAGTGTTTCATCAGTGTATTGTCTCATTATACAGAAAAGCTTACATGATTCACATTGCTGGAAAAACTCTATAACCGCAACAGGGCTTCAGTTAATCACTTAAAACTCATCAAACTTGTGGCATAACGTCGCTATCATACCCTTACGTAATGGGAATTAGCGGCCATTTCTAGAAGTCTAAACCGAAAGTTTGATAACTCCTAACAGAATATTCATATATGGCTTAGTATATTTTGTATTTATATGTCCATATATAATATATATTACTTCAAGTCACTATATATTCGTGTCCATTACACACAAGTTAAAATCGTCTTTTAGGGTCGATAGCTGAATCCCCTGTTGCGTGTTCATAATACACTAAATTTATCTTACCATATCGGTCTAGTCTCATAGTTTATTATCTGCTGGGTTTCTTGTATTTTATTCTCACTGTTTACAATCTTGTATCCCCTATATGGAAATCCAGTTGCTGGTTGGTTGCAAACATTATTCATCAATGATACAAAATCAGGCATTTTCGCATACTCCTCAACTTGGGATAGCAATTTATCCAAACCCTCCTGAGTTCGGGCACAACAGTGGAGGAGTCTAACATCGCTTTTTGGAATGTGTACAAATCTTATGCTGTGTGGTTTGAGAATCATATGAACATTGGAACCACCAAAACCGAATGAATTAATCCCAACCAAACCATCTGGTAATTCCATAGATTTATCCACTACTTTTAGTCTACCATCATGCAGTCCTGGAATATCAAGGCTGGCATTATTGAAATGCAGATTTGCTGGAATGACTCCTTTTTCCATGGCTAGAATTATTTTGGCAACAGCAGCAAGTCCAGCAGCGGGTTCCGGGTGACCCATATTTGATTTCACGGAACCAACAAGTAAAGGGTTGTCTTTGTTTCTATTTTTACCAATGGCCTCAAATATAGCATTGATTTCTTGTAGGTCACCGACCTTTGTACCAGTTCCATGAGCTTCAACGTAAACAACATCTTTGGGATCAATGCCTGCTTCTTTGTAAACTCTGTGTATGAGTTTTTTCTGTTCATTTCCAGACGGAAACGTAATACCTGAAAAAATGTAATGTATTCTTCTAATAGTCATGTTCATGTTGCTATGCCAGGCATATTATCATATCAGTTTGTGTGATGTACAACTGCTTTATTCAAGAGTGATTTGTCATATGTTTAAATTGTTATTGCTCAAATGTCAGTGGCTACCTACAGTCTATATATTTGGGTTGTATTTGGTCACAATTTAAAACATAACAGGTGAACACATACATATTGAATGTATACAAACTCACCTTGTTTTTTATACCCGTCAGTGTTAGTTCCACCATGAATTACAGTGGAATATACTCTCTTAGCATTAGAGGACCTCATCATTAGGATTGCAACACAGCCTTCAGATCTACAATAGCCATTACCTGAAGAAAAATTGTAAACATATCATAAAACGACAAAATTAACTTTACCCCAACCACGAACCTAGACAAAATATTGATTCTCCTTTACACAAGAGATCATAACAGTAAACACAGCCTCATTTTAAAATTAAATTGATCCGGTAACTCAAGTTTCTAGTAAGAGTTCAGTGTATCTATCATCAAGTTACTAGTACATGTGTCGTTTGTCATTGTCTTCTTGGATATATATATCAGTTCTTTTTATTTAGATAATGGTAATTTGTTGGTCAGAGCGCCCTAAACTTTTTGTGGGGAATCATGTTTATTGGAATGCTCTGATTGGATGGAAGTTCGAGTCTAGCAAGGTATGATAGAATTGGCCTGTTATGTTCAGATTCAAATAAGTATGAACCACTAATTTGACAGGGAAGTGACACTTATAATGCAGCAAGCTGTTTTAATTGCTGTTGTGGTAGAGGTTTTATACTTTTGTGTCAAATGCATTTATTGGTCCACTGAAAATTCAAAATAATGTTCCCTGTAACTTAGACTCTTGTTGATCAAGGCATTTTTAAAATCATGGATTTTAACTTCCCTCAATTTATGACCTGTTGTCCCCTATAAAATTATGGTTGCATCCAATATTAAAGTAAAGAAGGTGGAGTATAGCGTTGATTCATCTCGTTCTACTCTGGATTACTTGGAGTCAATAGAGATTCTAGAAAGTTAGTATTTATATGCCTGTGTGTTTTTGTTTTTTTTGTTTGTTCACTGTCTTTGACTTTCCCGGTATGTTTGTTGCTATTGACAACAATTCAGTCCTTTGCAAGGCTTCAGTCAATGTTTTTCTTCACCACCTACACATTTCCTCGTCGGGCACGATGTAGCTGGTGTGGTATATTTATCAAGGACAGTAGAGCATTTGTCACATTTAGTGCTCCAAGAAAATATTCTCTGTCCATGTGTATTTATATAAATAGATGCAATTTCTTTGGCTTGAATAACATTCACTGGCTTCGTGCTTACAGGTATATTGGTTTACCTGTTTCTAGTTGAAATTTGGCCAATCCTATTAACCAAGATAGTTGGACATTTGCCACATGTCACAACACTCATTTCCAAGTGCCACAGTTTCAAACAAGTAGTCAAACCTGATATTGGCTGGAGCTTTTGTTTATATGGAAATGGACATGGTGAACGGCAAACTAGATGGTCAGAAAGTAATAAAAATAATCACAGGTTTGCTCCATTCACCCCACTATGAAGTGAAAGGCTGTTTATAAAGCCATTTATGATGGTTTCATGTTTTTTATGAAAAATGGTTTTAATTATAAACTTCTATGCTCCTGCACCCAACTGTAGGGATCCATCAAACTAAACAACAGGTGTCACTATTACTAAGAAAAATGTACTTTTTTTATATTAAAATTACTGAATGTTTATACTTATGTTCTAAGAAGTTAGTTACTGAACTTTTAATATCAGGCAATGCATTAGTTCATCACAGTGACTACGTATTAAAATGGGTCTGGATTCACTTTGGTTTCTTACGTAATTGTTTGACTAATCTTGGACTTTAATTGTGAATGCAAAACATGGTTGAGCTCTGTTCATTTTTGGGTGGGTAACATTTAATTTCATCACCTCGGCTACATGTTAAAATGGGTCCGAATTCACATCGGTTTCTTCCGTAATCGTTCAACCAATCTTGGACTTGGACTAATTGTGTATGCAGCCAAGGTACACCTACAGACATTAATATGGACATTCAGTTTTTTTTTTATTTAGATAATGGCAATTTGTTGGTCAGAGTGCCCTCAAGTATTTGTGGGGAATCATGTTTATTGGAATGCTCTTATTGGATGGAAATTCGAGCCTAGCAAGGTATGATATAATTTGCCTGTTATGTTCAGATTGAAATAAGTATGAACCACTAATTTGACAGGGAAGTGATACTTATAATGCAGCAAGCTGTTTTAATTGCTGTTGTGGTAGAGTTTTTATATTTTCCTGTCAAATGCATTTATTGGTCCACTGAAAAATGTTCCCTGTAACTTAGACTTTTGTTGATCAAGGCATTTTTAAAATCATGGGTGTTAACTCCCTCCAAGTTATGACCCGTTGTCCCTTATAAAATAATGGTTGCATCTGATATTAAAATTAAGATGGCGGAGTATAACGCTTTGCCGAATGTGACCCCGAATATAAAAATTGCGCAAAAATGGGGAGGCGCTAACGTGGACGAGTACGGTACTGTATTGTCAGTATGAAATAATTTGTGGGTATGATTAATGAATACACCCAAACGTTTATTCAGATACTGATATATACTTTACAAGAGTATTTCACTGTAGTCATGGTCTTGAATAACGAACAACAAATTGTATTTCAGAAATATATCATGTCATCCTTATGTGCAGACTAAAGTTGGACCGTTTTACCTTTTTTTATTATTTTTTTATTTGTTTCGTCTATTGAGTTACCATATTTTTACATCTTTATGCAAAGCAAAATAAATGACTTACCCTATGATGATGCGACATCCTGGTTGTTGTGCATATTAATAACCAAATTTACATAATGGTATCTCGAGAACAAGTCATTAAATTTCAAAAAGAATTGATACTCATGTCATCTCGACTAATCGGACCTTTTAAATTCAGAGTTGACATAGATGCTATTTTGACCTAAATTGCATACATTAAGATTTTTCTAATATCTAAATTACTACTTAGACAGATCAGCAGTACTCAACCAAGTCAAGGTCACGGAAAAGGGGCTCATTGATCCTGGGGTGAAGAACAACGGAAATTTGAAACAATGGCTCACTGGGAATATCAGTTATGGTAATATCCAAGGGAAAATACAGTGTTATGACTGAAACCCAGCAACATTTTCCATAGGCGGTGTTAAAATGGTACAATAACTGCGATGAAATCAGGTTATTAATGACACGAGCGTGCCCTGTATACGGCGTGCCATGAACAAACTGATTCCATAAGTTGATTATCATGTTCACTTTTACACAAGTTCAGCCGATTCCTGATCAGTATAAATTTGGATTTTGCAAGATAAATAGATAAAACACCCAACATTTTCAATCCCACGCCCTCTTTACGAGTTATGAACAATTTGACGTCATCAGCATAAACAGTAAGTTTACAGTGCTGTTTATTGCTGTATGGTATGACCAATCCTTCAATATTTGTATCATTCTGATGTTATGGAGTAGAGATTCAATGGCTATAACGTAGAGGGCAGTGGATATTTCCCTTCCGAATACCCCGAGCTCTCGCGTTGGGGGAAGTGAGGGCGCAAGTAATGCGAATCAAAGACTAGGCGTGGGCATAAATGAGGCGATTGTAGGAAGTGAAACAGTCACAAAAACCAAATGCATAAAGCGTGTTAGAGATATTTATGATTTATTCTATCAAATGCCTTTTCTTGGTTTATGTAGGATTTTGAGTTTAATTTTCAGGAAATGTGTTATTCTGACGCCTGAGATAAAATATCACATTTTTATTGCCATTATTTTTCTCTAATTGAAAAAAACTAAAGTAACGCGTAGCAAGACCAGTGTGTTTAACAAGACGTGCAAGTAGTTCCTTCTTTTCAGTAGCTAAGTGGTGCATTGTAGGTAATAGTGCGTTCACTTCCAAAATAGTTATTGTTGTTTTAGTATTGAATTGTATAACATTTACCTTGTTCATCAAATGACTTGCACAGTCCTTCAGGAGACAACATACCAAGCTTCATAAACTGCACTGATGTATTGGGTTTAACATTTATATTAACACCAGCTACAATGGCGGCATCACAATGACCACTGCGGATAGCTCTCAATGCATGTTCCATTGCAAGTAAACTGGATGAGCATGCTGTATTTAGCAGATAACTTGGCCCTGTACAAGAAAACTACATAGATTAAACTATTGAATAACACACTTTATTCACAAATAGTCGCCGAGCAAGATGACTTGTTTTCTACCGCCATTGCTTGTAATGTACTTTGATGGTAACAGGGACAAGAAGGGATACACTTGCGTCACCTGCTCTCATATGACTAAAGACTGAATGAATGCAAGAAATCAACACACAATAATTTCCAGAAATTAGCCTAAAATATGTTAGATTATGTCAAAGAATGAATCTATTTTTAGAAATATATATTCCTGGCATCTATTCCTCTCATGCTCACAAAGTATATCAAATTAACTAGTAAACTACCAAAGTATTTACCGTCTGAAAGCAACGTCTGTGTGCTGCTTGGTAAAATCTGATCAAACATATTTTACATTTGAATTAAATTTTCATGCGAGTCACATGACAGTAACATTTGTTACACTAAAGAAAAACGTTTACATCCTGTGATACGAATGAGATATCTTTGCTATCAGAAATATGTATTGATTTAAATAATAAGATTTGATACTCACCCTTGAAGTCAAAGAAATAGGATATTCTATTAGCAAACATAGCGGGACAACAACCAGTCATGCTGTATCCAAGTAATGCCTCGGCGTCACTGGTGAGTGCTTCAAATGTTTCCGAGCCGTTAGCACCAACAAATACACCAGTATTGGTGCCTCTCAATATCTGGGGATCAATACCTGACACAAATAAAAACAAAGTTTGTCATTAGGAATCACGTGTATTATATCCAAAAGACAAATGAATTATTGTTGAGTGTCTGTGAGGGCAGTAAACATACCTGCATCTACTATTGCTTCGTAAGTTAACTCCATGAGTATTCTTAGCTGCGGGTCCATGGTGTTTGCTTGTTTTGGATGAACACCAAAAAAAGAAGCATCGAATCTACTTAGATCTTTAATTTTGCCACTTTTCCTTGGTAAGCCGTGGAGACCTGATATGTGACACATAAATCATCACTCATCACCTCATTTATACTTCATATTATTTACAGCAAAGCCCGAAATAAACTGATCATTGTTTCCAAAGAATTATAATATGCTGACGCTCCTACATAGTACAATACAACAATGGTGCTGGGTGGTAAAAACGACAAAAATAATCGTTTACTGTGGGATATTCGATATGTGTGTTTTACTTCCCAACGTGTTTACCCACGTTACCTAAATTAAAAATTCAATGATGACTATAATTATAACTGAATATCATGAGATGTTATTTGAATGGTCTAGCCCATCATAAAATTATAACTATGAATTAGACTTTGTCATGTTGCAGATGTGCTCTTGACATCATGGGCAGTGTTTCTCTGTGGAGAGCAACTTTCCATTCACCATTGTAATAAAGGTCTGGTCGGTAGACTGACCCATAAGTGATCTAAGCCAAGAGATTTTAGACAACGCTTAACTAGAATGTAATGAAAACCGTTTACATCGAGGAAATATGAAAATAATATTTTTTTTGAATTCAAGCCGTTGAAAGGAAAGTCATAACATTCACTGCTAACAATGTTCCTTGTAACATTGCAATGGACATTTTATGATCAGTTCACACGCACGTCCTCAGATAACATGACAGTCTGCCAAAATAATAAAACAGTTCACAAAGTACCGCATCATTTTTCTAGAAACTTTTAACCAGAAAAGGGTCTGATTCTTGGCTATATCAAAAGTAAATTTACAATAGAAAGAATATAAATAAAATATCTGGTTCCCATCTTCTGTTATCTTCTGTTACCATGTCATCTTTGTTGATGAGATGTTGCCAGAATTCCTCCAAATTATCGGATTCTGGAAGCCTGCATCCAATACCACTAATTACAACGTCATCCATAACTGTTTCCATTACTGGGAAATAGGGTAGTTAAAAATACTTTATCTCAAATGTGAGAAAATACATTTAGAGATTACTTGAAAATAACAGAGTTTCTTACACATACATTCTTGCAATAATTTGTTCGAGTTGATAAGCTGTACTGCTCGACGTGTAGCAATATTTAGAAAGCAATTGCTTTCCAGACATGACATATGTATCATACTTGGCAACCATTTTTAAACCCAATTAAACTACTTGCAGTGTACAATATGTACCTGGATTCCTATGAATCTGCTTGTGCCTTAAATTGTACATTGCATATATAATCCAAGTCACCCACATTTGCCGTGATATTGAATTACTCTAATCTATTTCACAGATGCATGTTGCGTCTAATACGTAAAACAAATAAAACATGGAAAAAACAGGTAATTGACAAATTTGGCAGGATTTTCACCGCCGTGTTGAAGAATCAACATGCCTGAAAGTGTACTTTAATTATACAAAGTGAACATTGAACCATATGTGATAATACAAAGCTCGTTGTGCATACTGCTGAAGTAAGCATGACATTCTGTTCATTATTCAACGGAGATCTGTGTCTCTGATGGCGGACTACACAGACTGTATATTGTTGCGTTAAAGGGGAGCAGAGGTGTGGCTTTTGACACTCTGTACATGAAATCTGAGATCTATGAATGGATTCTGTCGATAAAAATAACTTGTATGTGCTGCGAAATGCCCTAAATATCGGATATAAAACGGGCTGTGAAGCAGACGACAAACTTCCGCTTTTCCTGGTGTCATTTCGCCTCTAGAGGGCCAGTCACATGACGTCATCAGTGAACACTGATAATTGAACCCATTCATGCTAGTACGCCAATCCCATAGAAATGATACTATGAAAGACCTTGTTAACTGACTACTTAAAAGTTGAAACATGGCGAGGTGTTGTGTTATGAATGCCGTAACGATTCATGTTATGTTTCTCGAAATCCCAAATAAAAAATCAAGTTGTTGGTTGCGAGAAATCGGCGGAAGAACTAACCTGAAAGTGAAGACAGTACATCGTTCTGGCTATAGTAAACAGTGAGTGAATAAATATTGTACGAGTTAAAACTAAATGAAAAATATGCTAATATCACTTGAACCACAGTACTCATTTTGTCCAACTTCCCACTTTTTAAACGATCGCTTAATTTCCGACCGGAAAACTACCGCATTTTTATCGTAATTTTTCTCTCACCGACCCATTGAAAACACCGACCGGTCGCCCAAACACTGGTCATTGGCAGAGTAGTGATCGAAATAGTGGTTTTGAGTGATACAGTTTGGGGATGCAACGGGTACTAACTATTATTAAATTCCGAACTACTCTTCAAATCTATACCACATTGTATCATTCGCGGAGGAAACTTCACCTGTGTCCAATATTAAATAACTGACTTTGCGTAATTATTATGAAACCGATATATTACAAGTTTGAAATTTTTAGAGCCGGTAATTGTAAACAAATTTGCGTAATTAGAAAAGCAGCGCAAGTTTGCGTACAGCACCGTCAGAACTAATAACAATTTTAGAAGATCGACGCGCGCAGCATGAAAGAAAAAGATTGCTAAGGCAACGCGCCTGTTCAGTGCGTGACTTGGGATCAAACTTCGGTCAACACACACTTGATGTCAGCATCGCCGCGCAGTAAGTTACGCAATGAAAGTCAATTGCATCCTAAAATGATGTCGTTGATCACTCAGTCGTTTGCAAAATATTATAACTAGTTTCCAAGCTTTTGATGCAGCCAGATTTATTTAACTTTGTGGAAATATAATCTTTTTAATTTCTCAGTCCTTTCTGGGCGACCTGCGGCTGTTTGATTTCCCACTCGCTCCTAAGCTAGCGATTGGTGAGAATGGTTATTAATATATTACCCAATGCACTTGTAAAACGGACAGTCATACCGCAATTGTGTTGAAACATTTTGGGGCAGTAAGTAACGTCAGAATATTGTTTAAAATAAAATATTCCATCCCAATCAAATCTAGGTCAAAGGGTCAAAGTGTGTGCATATAATTATAGATAGTTAAAAACTAAATATATTTGAATTTTTGACGGCTATTCAACGTTTGTGCAAACAAGAATAAAAAAGGTAGTGTATACAATAGCGATATGACTGAGATATCATGGCATTTGTTTACAATATTGTACCGGCTCTAGTATTTGACACAGATGAAGTTGTTCGCGAATGATACAGAGTGGTATAGATTTGAAGAGCCGTTCAGAATTTATAATAATTAACACTTGTTGTATATCCCCAAAAAATTTGACTACTCCTGTACCGGTGACCAGTGTTTGGGCGAGCGGTCGGTGTTTTCAATATACGAGCGAGAGAAAAAAAAACGGTAAAAATGTGGTCGTTTTCCGGTCGGAAAATACAGTGCGGTCGGAAATTAAGCGATCATTTAAAAAGTGGGAAGTTGGGCAAAATGAGTACTGTGGTTCAAGTGATATTAGCATATTTTTCATTTAGTTTTAACTCGTACAATATTTATTCACTCACTGTTTACTATAGCCAGAACGCTGTACTGTCTTCACTTTCAGGTTAGTTCTTCCGCCGATTTCTCGCAACCAACAACGTGATTTTTTATTTGGGATTTCGAGAAACATAACATGAATCGTTACGGCATTCATAACACAACACCTCGCCATATTTCCTCAACTTTTAAGTAGTCAGTTATCAAGGTCTTTCATAGTAGCAATTCTGTGGGATTGGCGTACTAGCATGAATGGGTTCAATTATTGCATTGTGGGACAGTGAACAGTGAACAGGTACATTTTCTAAGCTCTTGGTCTAATTCAAAAAAACTCAGTATTCGTGAGTAATTTTACCTCTGCGACTTTACATAATGAAGTGCAATGACTGTAACGTGAAACGAGGCGTGGTTTTGTGCCAAGGGGATTTACCACTTTGTGGAAAATGCAAGGTAAAACGATTTTCTACCACGGATGAAGCCGATATGGCGGCGAATACAGTGAATACCAACACAACAGGTGGTTCTCCTAACAATGGTGATGACAATATGGCAACAATACTACGTGAAATTCGTAGTATTAATGAAAAGCTACAGAAAATCAACGTATTAGAGGGGAAATTGGAGCAGGTAGAAAAATCTATGAAATTTATTAATGATGTCTATGAAGAAAATAAAAAGAAACTAGAGGAAATACAAAACACTAACCATCTACTTATTGCTGAAAATGGTCTATTAAAAAGAAAGGTTTCAAGTTTGGAGCGAAATTATAATGATTTGGATCAATATACGAGACGGGAAAATATTGTTATTACTGGCATCCCTGAAACAGATAACGAGGATACTGACGAAATAGCTTTGAAAGTTGCTAAAATCGCCGATAATAATGTAACGATGTCGGACATTGATGCTTCGCATCGTTTTGGAAAACGTCAAGTATCCGGTGAACAACATCATAAATATCCATCTCCAATTATTGTTCGTTTTACTACAAGAAGAGTTCGTGATTCTGTGTTCAAAAATCGTAAAAAGCTAGCTGATGTCAATTCATCAAACATCGGGTATCGAGCTGCAAATGTTATCTATATTAATGAGAACTTAACACCAATGGCGAAATCATTATTGACAAAGGTAAACATCAAAAGAAAGCATTTTAAATGGAAATTTATGTGGACACATAATGGTAGAATTTTAATAAAGAAAGACGAATTGTCACCTGTGGTCCATATTGCCGATGAAGAAAGCCTTACTAAGATATGCTAATTCACCATTGTTATGTGTACTTAATGTATAACAACCAATCATATTGATGGATCCAGACTCAATATACAGTTTACTACAAAATCATAGCATCTGTCAATCCTATTCTTTAAATGAGTTCAATGGTAAGGAATCACTTCCTTTGTTATCAAATAATTTATCTGCTCTTCATTTAAATATTCGGTCACTAAGTGCACACTTTGATGACCTGTCAACTTTTTTAAGTTTATTGAAATGCAAATTTTCTCTAATTGGTGTTACTGAAACGTGGTTACATCCCGGTTCGGAAACTTCAATTTATAAAATACCACCATATAACTTTATTAATAATAGCCGCAACTACTCCAGTGGTGGTGGTGTGGGTCTTTATGTACACCAGTCATTATCATATACTATGATTGATTCAATTACTTTACGTCACTGTGAATCATTATTCGTGGAAATACAAATAGGCATTAAACAAATCACAGTAGGAGTTATCTATCGCAAACCAAATACACCTGTACATGAATTTCTGGAGAGTTTTGAAGTCTGTCTCGAACATTTTTCAAGTAACAAAAAACGTTGTGTTATCCTCGGTGATTTCAATATAGACGTTAGTTGTACAAATATTTCACAATTTGAATATGTTACCTTACTTAATGAAAATAATTTTCAACAAATCATAGATGTTCCGACCAGAGTAACTAGTACTACATGCACAAGAATAGACCATTGTCTCATAAATTTTTCTGATTATTTCATCGAAGGAGGTACTATTGAAACTGATATTAGTGACCATTTCCCAGTGTTTGCCCTATTCAGGGATCTACATCATGTTTTTAACAGAAAGTCGGTTAGATATAAATTTGACTTCTCGCAGTTTCATTCAGATGCATTTGAAGCGGAAATGGCCAATATTTCTTGGACAAATATTTATAATTTATTGGATCCGAATTTGGCATATGATTATTTTTATAATTTGTTTAGTGATATAATTACTAAACATCTACCTAAGAAAATGATTTATTCTGCATCAAAATCATCACAAAAACCATGGTTATCTAAGGGGCTTCTCATTTCAATTAAAACAAAACATAGACTTTTCTCAAAAACTAAGCGACATAGTCCCAGTTCACCAATTCACATTCAATACAAAATTTATCGTAATATTTTGTCAAAATTATTAAAAATTGCTAAGAAGTCTTACTTTTCTGGCAAGCTGGCAAATGTTATTGGAAATAGCAATAAAACATGGCAGGTTATAAACGAACTGCGGAATAATCAGTCATGTAATGATCGTTTTCCACATAAACTTAGAGTGAGTACTAACCCAGATGAATTTGTGACAGAGGGTAGGGATATTGCTGAGAAGTTTAATTCGTATTTTGTTAATGTTGGTCCAAATTATGCATCTAAAATCACTTGTAATGCCAACTTCAATGATTACCTTGATAGTAGACAATCACATTCATTATTTTTCAGCCCAGTTTGTGCTCATGATATTTTAAAAGAGATCGATAAATTAGATCCTAATAAAGCAGTTGGCTATGACAATATGTTCCCTAAACTTATCAAGCAGGCTGCTGAACAAATTGCTGAACCACTGGCTCATATTTTTAACTGTTCTGTGTACACGGGTATATTCCCTGATAAATTAAAAATAGCCCGGGTTTCTCCATTATTTAAAAAAAGGTTGTGCATTTGAAGTTGGTAATTATAGGCCGATATCAGTGTTACCCATTATTAGCAAATTGTTTGAATCTTTAGTAAATAAACAGATGTGTGCTTTTCTAGAAAAATTCCAAATTCTTGATGAAAACCAATATGGATTCCGTAAGCATCACAGCACCAAATTAGCTTTAGCTGACCTTACTGCTGAGATTTCAAAACAAATAGATGACGGTATTATCACATTTGGTATTTTTCTAGACCTCAGAAAGGCTTTTGACACCATTAACCATACCATATTATTGTCTAAATTACATTATTATGGTATAAGAGGGTCTACTTTGAGTTGGTTTGAATCTTATTTAGAAGACCGCCAGCAATATGTTAATTTAAATAATTGTAATTCTGATTATAAAGTAATTTCTTGTGGGGTCCCACAAGGGTCCATTCTTGGACCACTTTTGTTTTTAATTTATATAAATGATATTGTAAAATCATCCAACACTTTCCAGTTTAGGCTTTTTGCTGACGACACAAATCTGTTTCACTTCGTTAAAAATGATTCTATTGATATTGGCCTACTTAATTCAGAATTGAATAAGGTTTGCACATGGTGCAAGGCAAATAAATTAACCATAAATATTGATAAAACAAATTTTAATGGTTTTCAAAACAGCTCAAAAGAAGACAAATATGCAAAGTTTATTAAATATTGATAACTCTCCTATTGAACTTGCTTCCTCTGTGCTATATCTTGGTGTCACTCTCGACAGATCACTTACTTGGAGACCTCACATTAATAATATTGTTAAAAAAATTAGTAAAATGATTGGACTCATTTCATATCTGCGTCACTACCTACCCAAATCACTTATAATATTACTATATAATTCACTCATTCTTCCACACATAAGCTATTGTATTGAAATATGGGGCAACACTTTTAGTACCGTTATAGATCCAATTTTAAAATTACAGAAAAAATTTATTCGCTTAGCCACTTTTTCAAATCCCCGTGCAAGTAGCTCACAACTCTTTAAAAGATTGGGCATTCTTGATGTGCATAAATTATGCAAGTTCCAAACGTGCATGTTTATTTATGACCTGAAGGGCGATCGTTATGCTCGTTCTCTGGGTCATTATGCCTCTTCAATCTCTCACTCTTATTTGACACGTTCAGTTATTTCTGACAAACTTGAAATTCCAAAAGTAAAACTAAGCTCAACTAAAAACAGTTTAACATATTCATTAGTAAAACACTGGAATGATCTTCCAATTTCCATTAAAACATTAACATCAAGAAATCGCTTCAAGCTTACCCTAAAACAATTTCTTTTAAATAATTGAACATCAATTTTATTGTTATTTCTCTATCATTCAATTTACAGTATTGTCATTTCACTATTACCACCATATTTCATATAATTTTTCTCCTTATGTATTATGTACTCTTAAACAATATATTAATATAATTTATGATTTCACTGTCCTTATCAGTTTTTTTCTGCTATCAGTGAATATGCAAGGGCTAGAGACTAGATTAGTTCTACTAGAACTACCTCTCTTGTCCTCGCCAGATAGTTATGTATATCTCTATCTTCGTTTTGTACTTTGTAATGTAATTTATCTGGTGAAATAAAATTGTATTGTATCAGTGTTCACTGATGACGTCATTTGACTGGCCCTCTAGAGGCGAAATGACACCAGGAAAAGCGGAAATTTGTCGTCTGCTTCACAGCCCGTTTTATACCCGATATTTAGGGCATTTCGCAGCACATACAAGTTGTTTTTATCGACAGAATTCATTCATAGATCTCAAATTTCATGTACAGAGTGTCAAAAGCCACACCTCTGCTCCCCTTTAATATCATTTGTGACTGTCAACGTATTGATGATATTGATGTAAGCTGTATAATCATCTTAGTAATAAATTGTACCAATACAGTATCTTATAGTGGTAGCTCTGTTCGATTATTCAATTTTGTAAAGAGATAGGAACGTTTGAAAAGTGTTTCCAGTATAACCGAGCTGTGTGTTTCGCAACCAGATATTTGCACAACAGTGCAGTGATCGTCTCTGTGCAACAATACATGTGATAATCACAACCAAGCCACGGCTACCAAGTGTGTATTGCAGGAAATTTAGACTTTTTTCAGACCATGGTCAAAATGATGATACTAAAGAATTCGTATCAGCATTTGTTATAAAAGGGCACCTTCCAGTTAAGCCTAATCTCACAACAAATTTACTTTCTGGATTAAAATAACAATGGATAACAAAAGATAGATTAATATTGTAAACAACATAAACAATAGTGTCCCATGATTCTTTGGTGCAATCCATGGGATTGAGCAGCAATTAGGTGGTTTCATGAAAACGGCATGCAAGCAAATCCTATTAAATTTCAAGCCTTCGTATTGAAAGATTCAGATAATGGAATAAGTTTTGACATCAGTGGCAATACTATTGTTTCCAGAAATTGTTCCAGGTTACTAGGGGTTAATGTAGATAGTAAACTAAATTTTCTTTACCATATCAGCGTATTATGCAAAAAGCTTATATTGCAGGAAATTGGTAGATATCTCGATCAATCATCTAGAATGAGTGTTTTTCATTGTTCTATTTTTTCACATTTTAATTATAGTTCCCATGTTTGATATTGTTGTGGAAGTCGCAATATAACAAGGATGGAGAGTATTCAATATAGGGCTTTGAAATTTGTATACAACGACTTTTATTTCAGTTATAGTTTATTAATAAACAAACCAGGATTAACCACACTTGAATTGTCTAGAATACGTTCTATTGTAATCGATATTTTCAAATCTATACACAAACTATCACCATCTTTAATGTCGAATCGTTTAAATTTAAACTTAAAGCGAGTTATAATTTACGAAATAAGTCACAGTTATGTGTCATGGATAAGGAGATATGGATTAAAATCATTTTCAACTTACGGTGCGAAGTATTGTACAGATTTGTCAAATTTAAAAAAAATGACTTAGCCTTAATATAATATATATAGGAAATTATTAACTGTTAACATATGTGTATATACTGTGAATGTATTTATTTGTTACATTTCGAGTATGTTCGTGTACTTTGACTTAATAAAAGAATTGAGTTGGATTGATCACAATACAGGTAAAATATTGTTTCCGTTAAAGTTGGCACGCGTTTTGTGATAAAAAAAATCACTTGCATCCCTTATTGGCCATACTAAGTGTGTTACAAGAACATATTTCTAATGCAACGAAATAAAATTAGGGACATTTTAGGTATTTAGACAGTACTAAGCCAAAAATACATGGTATCATTTCAAAGTAACGCTCTAGTTAATCGGCTTTATGGATTATTTGTTGACCTGAGCGATAAGTCCACCATACCAGCCCGAAACCCAACCATACCCGAAGCAGACTGGCCGCGGAGATTCACATTTTATGTACTTTTTTTCATGTACACTACAAATTTTGAGTTTCATACGAGTGGGTCACGTGCCTGACGTAAATAACAGATTGTAATTTATGCGGTAGTAGTTGGCCGAGAGATTTAATGCGAGAGATTTACTGGTCAAATTTTTTTTTAAGGGAACAATGTTCCCACTGTGGGCGACAGAATGTCCCTATAACCCAAGAAACAAGATGAAGTATATATAACAGAAACCAGTTTAACCTTTTCGCCACTAGTTTTTCTTGTTTCTTGCCCAAATTGTTCTTCACGTGTTTCTAATTTTCTTCAATATTTCTGGAGATGAATAATTTTGGAGCCAACGGGCAAAATTTGAGATAATTGACAGTTTTTACTCAAAAAAATTGGCTAGTTTCTGAAAGAAAGTGCAGACAATAAACGGGACTATTTTGTGAATTTGTGATGAGAAAAGGGAACTGGCGGTGAAAGGGTTAAGCGCTGTGAATATATCTATAAATAGTTTTAGTTCACGCTAACATATATTTGTTTCGTTGAAAAGGTCATGACATTCTGCATATAGTGATTTAAGAGGTTTAAAACGAATTTAAATATGTTAAAAAGTACTTAGATACCACACAGAATGTTTTCCCTAATAATATGAATATATGCAATTATGACAGACGTTTTTGTTAATTGAAATATTTCTACCCAATCAATCATCATACGTTGAGACATCACAATTAGAGATACATTTTAGTTATATAAGACAATTATCATGTTTTGCTTCAATATGAAAATTAGGTGTGATATATCCCAGGGTTTCCAATGATAATATTTACCCATTAGGGGACACCTTGTGGGACCTAAAATACCCAGGTTACTGAGACGTAGAAGCGTCTGGTCACTCTGTAGCCCGCGGTCAAATGCATACGATGTGTGGTTCGTTGTATACATAAGTTATTGTACATTGGGCGGGACAAATGCTTTTAACCGATGTATTTTTCAAACCTACCCGGTACTGAACAATTACCCAAATTTGTCTATTTGCACATATAAAAGTCACAAGAACATTGTCTCAGTAAGGTCCTCATCGTGTGGCATCAAGCTCACTCTGAAGCTGCTCTATATGTGATGTTCAACAAAATTTGTTTTCTGGGCTATTTACGAAAATCAGTTCGTTGACAAATACATTGCTCTAAATACCCAATATGAAATGTTTCAACTTACACCTGAGTATCTGGATCGAAATAGTAATGTGTTTGCTTGGTAGGCTATTGCATGAGAGGCTGGTTGTGACATCATTATATACTGTAAAATGACTAATATTCACCGTTTTATCATTTAGGTAATGTGTTCTATGCTAAATTATACATATTCACTGGGATTTAATTTAGCGCATTTTCCAATCAGCGAAATAAGCAAAATTAAAACCCAGCCAATTAAAACAATTATAACATTTTATATTTCAAAACAGTGAGCACAGAACTCAATAATTTGTATTGTTATCTGAGAGGCGAATCGGTGAATTCTGTACACTACACAATTTGAGTTTTCTACGAGTGGGTTACGTGCCTCACGTAAATAACTGGGAAAGCATTTTGCCAATAGATTTAATGCCAGAGATTTACTGTTCAAAAATAATATTATTCTAGGGGTGAAATGTTCCCACTGTAAGCAACAAGTTGATTTTGAATTCATTGTATTTTCCCTATTCCCCTGGTTACAGGACAAAAAACAAGATGAAGTATATATAACAGAAACCAGTTTAACCTTTTCACCACCAGTTTTTCTTGCCCAAATTGTTCTTCATATTTTTCTAATTTTCTCACTTATTTCCGGAAATGAACATAATTGTGGAGCCAACAGACAAAATTTGGGTTATCTGCATTTTTTATTTGGCTAGCTTTGTCCCAGTCTTCTGAAGGAAAGAGCAGACAATAAACGGGACTAATTTTGTGAATTTGTGGGGAGAAAAGGAAAATGGTGGTGAAAGGGTTAAGCACTGCGAATATATCAATAAATAGTTTCAGTTCACGATAACATATATTTGTTTCGTTGAAAAGGTCATTCTTCATATAGTGATTTTCGTTAAGCAGTTATGAGAGTTGTAGTGCACGTACAGCAACTCTGCCTGTTGCCTACTCTCAAAAAAATGACATTGTATGCTGAAAATATATTGTATCAGTATTCAGTAGGCACCAATCTCAATCTGAAGCTGGTCTATATGTAATGTTAAACTAAACTAGTTTTTTGGCTCGAGCTCACTAACGAAAATCAGTTGCTTTAAATACCCAATATAACATATGAGATGTTCAACTTACATCTGAGAATGTGAATCTAAAAAGTCCTGTATTTGCTTGGTAGGCTCTGGTATGAGAGGCTGATTGTGATATCATTAAATACTACAGACACAATTGCATTGTCATTACCAGTAGAAATCTAAATCACGCTCCCACAAATATTAAAATATTTACACAAAATAAAGTATTTCGACACACCACACGCAACGCCCGGATGTGCTTTGCGCAAGGGAAATATATACATTTCCGTTGACATTTCAGTTAAAAAGATTTTGTGGCCAAGTAACCTCCTCTTCCATAAAAATAACCATGGATAAACAAAACCATTGAGTGGGGAAAAAAGTGGAAATACATGGAAAAAAATTTCTACCGACGATTGGTCATGGTGAGGCACTTCACAAACCACGAGATGTGGCCTGATCACGAGATCCGGCTAGCGCTATCCGAATGTGTATCCCTTGATGAAGATGTTTAGCCGTTGTCACATGACTATACCACACCGTCGTGATCGGCGTTTATTTAATCGGGAATTTAATCGCTGCCAGTTCAGAATAGAACATGTCATCTACTACCTGGAAACGTACAGAGCTATGAAAGATATGTACAGTGAAATTTTCATTGTTGTGTTGCAATTACTTTCGTTTTTGCTGGACTCCATTGTCTCACATGAGCAATCGCATCCCAGATCTCGCGGTAGAATTTTATTTTCATGCAAAACAGCGTCAACATTTCCTACAGACATGTAGATTTCATTGTGTTATAGTATAAGTAATTTATTAAAAATTAAATGGTTTTGATATTATTCCCATTTATGTAAGTATTGTGTATCCATATGATTGTCCGATATGATTGTCCAGACGTACTCAAGCTCAATAATATTCGTGGCAATTTACTTAAATATTCCCATGTACCCCCACCAAAAAGAAAGTGAAAATAAAATTCGTGTAATTCATTTATCATTTAATAAATATACTTATTCACTGAGAAATGAGGACGTGCACCGAGTGTAATGATGCCTGGAGCTTGCACGGAAACAAACCCAGGTCTAGTCTACCCAAGATTTTACCCAAGCAGCTTTGCAAAATTACAGTTGTTACATTGTATCTCATGGTAGACAAATTTACCTACCTTTTCACCTATAAATATCTATGCATTTATTACTGATCACTTATCTCATAGTTATGTGCAATTTTGTTACTAATTAAAAACGTAAGCTGTTAAAAGGGTGCTCTGGTTGCTGTTTCTAATGGTGACATTGTTTTTTATCAGTAACGCGTCTTCTAACCTGATCATGTATAAACAAATATTGAATTCAGCTGTTTTATAGCACAAATTAATCCCCACCAATAGCTTGCCATCCACAAATCTTGGTCTGGGTGACTATAGTCGTGTTCAGGTTACACCAAGTCCGTATACGGGCTGAAATTTAATCTCCCATGTTTGCATATTGGCTAGACCCAATTGTATTCACGCACGGGAAAAAAACATCGGTTAGCACAGGATATGGAACGCCAAACTTGTTACAAGTCGTCAGTCCTGTTAACTATGGTTACTCAATACAGTAATCGTGAAAGTATACATATTAGTTCTATGGTTTGAAAACAACACCAAAGCAAATTCAGAAAGTACATAATTCATTTTTGTCTCGAGAAAATTTTTCTACATGTACATATCGGGTGTCTGAAATTACAAACTGGTTTCATTATAATCATGTCCCGTGATTATTTTTAGAATGCTACGAGTTCGTAGTTCAACACACAGACCACATCGCCATGGATCGATCACTCAATCGTACTATTTTCTGTTGTTGTCCTGCTGTTGTATTCAATCGTATCACAAATTCTCCTGTACGTGCTGCTGTAATAGCAGTGTTCAAATGATCACGCACCAACATGAGACCGCAAGCACCAACATTGTTACAATGTACCTGTCACAGTGCTTATTGATATTGAGAAGGACACCCACATAACTCACAATGGGGGTTCTTTCACTGCTAGAATAGGGTAGACAAAACAATAAATGAACTATGCACACACCAACATATCAAGTTAAACCTCCTGGCTTTAACACTTCTTAAATTAATGATAAGAAAAATAATACAGAATAATACAATAAGTTCACTACAATAGGAGAGGAACGCAGGTATTCTGGAGGGTACCTCTGATAGCAGAAGATCGCAAAAAAGTCTCACAGAATGATGTTTGAAGCCTGTATCACTTGTCCCACAACATTGTAGCAGAGTACTTTATTGAAATGTTGGACCACAATCTAGACTATCTATAGAGCAGTTTCAAGTACACCATGTGTGGTCTAGCTAGCAGATGTCTCACAATGCCTTGCAGGCACCCACGTAGGCAAGTCAGTAGATCGTAAACATCATTTGTTATGTAAATCAAAACACATCTGGTAGTTTCCAATTTTCTTAGCAGAGTTGTAAACAAGTATGACCTGTGAATAACATTTATGACAGTTATCACATGGCAAAGCACACCGCTTCTTCCCATGCACAATTATATGTTTACTTCTCGTGCCTTGTTTAAATAAATCAATTCTTTACCATATATATATATTAGTGAAATTTACGTAATGCCCAAATCACTGCCAAACACTTACAGAAGGAGACTTCTCCGCATATTGTTGCAATAAGAATGTATCAAGCCCAAATTCTGATGCATTTCGAAATAAAATTTGCTTGCTTACTCAATAAAACTTTCAAATGATTAAAGAGATGTTCCTGGGCATCTCTCCAGATTACTTTTCGCGGCCGACCATTTCTGCTCAAATAATTGAGAGGATAGTTTGCGATAGTATCCAGCCATGCCTAAAATTATCTTACTTGCTTTATTGTTTCAGGTCTAGCTGCATGCTGTATGGCTTATATTTTATCTGGTAATACGTGCACAATACCGTCACCTACCTGTTGACTGATAAATTACTCTAAACTCTAAATTAGTAAAACCAAAAAAACTTATCATTGGGCCCCTCAATGTTCCAATATAAGATCGAAGGGCGAAAACCTCAAACTAGTCTCGGGAGCTTCTCTACAGCCAAACAGTATAGTGATCCCAATCCTAGGGCCATTATTAGAATCAACCTCACCATGCAATTCCTTGAACTCAGGAATTATAAGTTTACATAATGATATTCTCTCCGCTAACGTCTGAGCCCTAGTCTCTACCACCTGTACAACATCAACACTATCATCCTGACTGAAATCAATGGAGGGTTCACAACCACTTCCACTAACTGGAGGCTCTCTCATCCTAACACCTGGAGAACAACCTTCATCAAAAGAGGGCACACTAGCCTGACTACTAGTAGATATACAACCTTCATTATCTAAGGGTACACTAATCTTAATACCTGAAGTACCACAACCTACACCACCTAAGGGCACACTAATCCCATCAATAGTAGTATACGACCCAAGGGTGAACTAACATTATCATGCTCTACTTGATGAGCTAAATCTAGGTTCCAACCAGAATCAGGATCCCTGTGCTTCTTAGCTCCACTCATATTACCAACAATACTATCATACACTGGGGACCTAAAAAGGTGTATCTATATATAATCTAGCTACTAGGGCTTTCCGACATGTACCATTCATCATTACAAAGGTACAACTCTCCTCCAGTCAATTGACTATCTTCTATGAACTCTTTAGATACTACAAACAAAGGACCTTTATCTCAGTACTGCAAATAAAGCCTTGAACAACAGGCATACCCCTCACTATACTATTACCTGGTGCAGCAATGGCAACACTAATAATTGGCAGCTCATAACCACATTTCATCTCAACTCTATCTCGTCCCTGTAAACATGGATGCCTACTTGTATCTGTGACTTAATGAACTACACAAAAAGCAGGACTTCCTGTTCTGTGAATAATTATTTCTATTCCGATAACATGCGAACATAGCAGCTGACTTAATCTTGGAACTTTTATAACTCTTAGGACAATTGACAGCAGAGTTATTTGGATCACCACAACTATAACAGCCTGACTTCGGCTTAGACTGGTCGAATATACTTTGTCCTTCACCTTTCTGACCTGTTCTGCATAACTGACCTTTCTGACTACCACCTTGAAACTGGCTAGATTTCAGATTTTTACCAGCCACCTGTCTAGGTGCATCTCTAAACTTGTCAGCTAAGTCATTTCTTTAACTGAATGAAAAAGGACAACTCGTTACCAAAAGTACTCCTAAACTTATCGCAAATCGCTCAAACCTTAATATAAATGCGTCCATCTCATCCCTAGTCTCATCAAACAATGTAGTTTGGACCCATAGAACAATGAACAATGGACTGAGTCAACTATTTTACGTCTCTATTTTGACCATTAGCTTCCACATAATGTTCATACTGTTTTGCTTTCTCCTTCTCTATTGCCTCACATTCATTTTTCAACCTTTCAGTCTCATATTTAGCTGCTCTCTCATCCCTCTTCTTTCGCTCTCGCTTCTCACGCTCTGCCCTCACAAATTGAGTCAGACCTTCCCCTCTACCCCAATTCTCTACCTAACTCTTTAAGTTCATTAACAATATCTATACTGAAAATGTGTAAATCAAGTTCCAGTAGTATTAAATAAATCAATTCAATATCTACGTAGCAGTACAAGTTTGACAACACTGTTTTCTTTATACTTTAAGCAGATACAAAACAGTCAATTTAGTCCAGGGATTATTGACAATAGAATCCAAAATAATATCAAAATCGATAGTGAATCAAAATCAGAATCAATACTGAATAAGAATCCTAAAACGAATCAGAATCACAATCCGAATCAGAATCAGAAGGTAGTCAACCATGCTCCTGGGTAAGTATTGTTGTCCATGTTTTATAACATAAAAAGCTAAATTGTCATTGTCTATCGCCTTGAGATGTTTGTGATATATATTTGCTAAGCCGTATATTCTGTTTATCAGTGGCGCTCTTGCCAGTTTTATTCTGCATCTTCCTCACTCTGTTGTCAATGTTTAGAATTTGACAAAAGCAAAGATGATATTTTCCTGTTGCTATTTTGTTTCAATAAGTCTGATTTTCGAAAATTCCCATATCTCACCTTTATATGTTAATATGGGTATTTGTGTCACATTCAGGAGTGTTTTTTCCTTTATCCTTATACTGTTCGTGTTTGTTGAATATATCTGTGACTGGATCTTTGCAGCTTTGTAGGTCTTGTTTGCCAGTCTGTCTGTAGTACAGGTTATTGATCATTGGTCTTGAATGTTACCTGATTTCTTCATTGTCACATGTTGAAACACATTTTGAGGTCCACAAAACAACAGTACATTTGTTTGTTTCTTTCTTTCTTGTTGTTTTTTGATAATTGTGTGGAGAGTCTGAATATGTGCAACTGTTCGATGTTTTTGTTAGAATCCTGCTTGGTTTGGGTGTGCATAAGTTTCAATGATTGTTTAATTTGTACGTTGCTGTATTTTAACATCTATCTTGGAATACCGTCGGGTCCACTTGCATTGTTATTTTTTAATTCTCTTGTCATCTGTTAATGATATTAGTTATTCAGCTCGTGGATGTCTTCTGTTTTATTCTATTACTGTCGTTGTAGTTGTGTTTCCATTTGTTTTATTCTATCTGAGTTATTGTTTTCAATTCGTTGGAAGTGTCAGTCCACACTGAATGTGGGATTTCTTTCAGTTCAGTTCATTTACTTTGGTATTTGTGAATGATTTTTTTTACATACTTCCTGAAGTTCTTTTTCTTAGTGTAGTAAAGCATTCTGAGAGCTCCGTCTAATGTTTTCTTGTAACATTTTTGCAAGAGTTAATATTTCTTTTTTCTTAACTATACATGATCTTTTTTGTTTTTTAATTTTATGGAGCATTTGTTTGCTATTTTGTGTAGCATCCCTTGGAATCGTATTGCCATGTCATGACTTGTGTTGCCAGCATTGTCTAGAATGAATCTGGACATACTATCTTCACATTCATCTGTCTTATATAGCCTATTCATTGATAGCATTTATGTACTGGTTTTAGGACTTCATTCATATTACTGAATTGCTTGTGTTTTGGTGCTTTCAAGACAGTTTTATGGGACAGTAGTCATTTGACCAGTGTAGTTGTTCAACTTTGAGGGATATTCTATAGTAGTGCTCACTTGTGATTGCATTGTCCAGTGTGCCGGCACCATGTTAACCATGTCGGTAGACCAGACTAATCTCCTGAAGTTTATCCATTTAATGTCTGTAGGTGATTTTCTTTACATAGTTGTGTTTCTCTACAAACTCATTCTTCCATGTATCCGTGTTTCTCCGTCTTCTGACTGTTTTATTATATGCATATGTGTCAGGTAATGCCGTGTTCATGTTCATCTTGGATTGTATCTTCAAGGTCTTTTATTCTAGCATTAAATTCTCCTTGTATGACGACATGTGCATTGAGGCTATATTGACGAATTTCTTTGTTGATTTTTTCATATGATTTGCAGTCATTGTCATTGTAAAAACTAAAACTGTTGGTGGAATGTATATGGTACCTATGTCGGTGTTCATTTTATAATTGAAGAAGTATTTACACATCTTACACTAAATAGGAAATTTGCTAAACTTTGATATTTTTTGAGCAATTTGTCTCTCCTTTGTATTTATTGATGTTTTTTGTTCAAAGATCCATGTTGATGTTTGTGTATTACAGGTTATACAGTGCACATGACTTGGAAGTGAGTCCTCAGTTTTTCCTCTAAGCAGTGGCCTCTACTGATTGTCATCTATTTTCCTCCAGGTAATTTATTAGTTTAGTAATTGTTTACTTTGTTTTTTCTTCCTCCCGTTGTCTTTGAAATGTACATGACAGCATGTGGTACAATCTAAAGTCGCCATAATTAGCTTCAGCAACAAGATCCAGACAAGAAAATGCACTTACTGTTGTCACTGTATAATCATAAGTCGTAATTTCCACTGTAAAAGCTTTTAAAAACGGATGCAATTTAGCTTTTTGGTAGAGCTAAAGCAGTCATTAAATGTTAGTGTACAAATGCAGAAAGCTGTTTTATCACGAAAGACAGGTTACCGCAAAATAAACATTTATACACTCACATAATATTTTATTTATTTAAAAGAAAAATAAACAAACAAGAAAATGTATACAATTCATAGAGAATCATATGTATGGATTTGTTTAAAGCCATGTGTTGAAGTTATGTTTTGTCGATGATTAATTTGTTTGTTTTTTGGGAAATATTATTTGTTTATTTTAACTGCCCATTTTCATTACCTTATATATATATTATACTGCATTTTTTTTGCCACATTTTCATTCATTACTCTTGACTCTCAAAGTACCTATTATATTTTCAGTCATCGTCCGAATCACACGGTTTCGCTAAAGCCATCCGTTTTGTTGAGGTTTCAGCCGAATTAATGGTCCATCGCTGGCGAAGATTATATTCTAATTTTTTATTTTGTGCGTTTCAGTTTTATATTGGTCTTGTTGTGAGTTCCGTTAAGGTTTTACTTTTAATGTTTTTATGCTTGAATCGTGTTACAAAAAATTCGCATTTGTCGTGAATCAGGGTTGTTTTGTTTACTAGAAGAAAATGTCTTTTGGCAGCATTTCGTGAATTAATTTTCATTGCACAAAAAAGCAGCAAATACTGTTACTGAAGCACTGAATTTGCATGATTTTTTCCCGGCCATTCACGCAAACTGCAAATCAAGTCTTTTACTGAATCCATAGTTGTTGACACTTTGCAGCCGCAATGATGGTTGCTACATTCTGGCTACATTTACCTCCTTTTCATACCAGTTCAATTTCTTTTATTTCATCCAGATTCCATGAAATTTAATATTTAAAACCAACCTTTATTCCACTTTTCTAAAATTATTATATTGATCAAAAGACCTTTCACTCCTATCATGCAATCTCCCACAGTACTTCCGCAGACACAGCGGCGATCGCCAACATAACTACAAATAACCTCGCTTTCTGGAGCTGAGGAATAAAGACGAGGTAGTTTATTTAATCAGTGCTGAACTAGAGGCTGAAATTATAATTAAGTTCGTTGTCATATAATTTGTTTATTTCAATTTCTTCTGAAGTCAAATAGAATGTACTGGTGAAACACGGTAGTAAGCGTGAGTGAAAGGATGTTTTTGGGGGTATAGTTTACATTGTGTATGGAGTGGTAGGGTCGGGTGTCATATAATTTGTTCATTTCCAACTCTTATGAAGTCACATAGAATTTCACTTAATTTATTTTCTCTGAAACGTTTTCAAGCATTACATGTGAATCCGATTTTCCCTGTGCTGTGTCTCAATAGAGTATGAGGTAAATGGCATTTTCACTGGAATTTATTTCAGGGGAAAAATGTTTTCAGTAAAAATGAAGTATACCACATTATTACATATGTACTGCAGTTTATTTTGATTCGTCTATGAAATCGGTATTTCCACAACCCATATGCAAACAAAGTAGTCCTTTCAAGAGTAGTGTTTTCGAAACATAGCAGGAATAAACAATATTTAGAAGTGCGATATTTTACCCTTGGGGTACATGAATATACTTGCCGAGTGAAATAAAATTTGAACAACAGTAATGGTACTTCGAGGCAGTCACTTATTTTGACTAAAACTAATTTGCATATCACCCATGCAATAATGTTTTCGATATTTTCATGGTCAATATGCTAATGAACATGGTATTGGCGATCCGCTCCACTAAGATTGCCCCTCAAATCATTTGTGTGTGTGATTTCCAGTGTTTTCACGCATTAGCTCTGTGATTTTTTGGCTTGGCCAATTTCACTCAAACATGGCAGGTAGGTCACACCTTCACCCTAGTCATTAGGAAAATTCTGCAAAAAAATGTTGGTCCACCGTTGCCATAGGAACAGTAAAAAATGATTTTTGGATAGCTTCGAGCTAAATGTATCTCCTACAAATTTAGGATACAACACCTCAGACATAGCTCATTGTACTCGGCTTGAGTGTGGGCACAAAGTTACTATTTGAATTTTCGATATCTTTTTTCATCAATGAGAAAGTTGTGCCCAAATTTAGAGTAACTTTTCACCAAGTATGGCTTTTTAACTAACTCTTCTGTGATTTTTTTTGGCTTGGTTGATTTTGTTCATACTTCACAGGTAGGTCGTACCATCACTAATTGAAAAAACAATCCTGACCTACCACTACCACGGCAACAGCCAAAATCTGTTTTTTGAATACTTTCGCCCCGAATTTATTACCTCCTACCAGTCTTGTAATAGCAGTGTTCAAATGATCATGCCTTTTATTTTGGCTACGTTGCGCACTGGTAAGATATCTTTCAGCAACATTTTTGGCATATTAGCTGTACACCACATGGAATACTACGATTGAGAGAACTTGATGTATTTTGATCGAGCTTTATCATAGACCATCAACATCAAAGTACCAGGAGGTTTATGCTGGCGACGTTGCGGCGTTACCCAGTTCCAAATAAAGGTTACCAACGCCAAATGAGCGACATTTTTACCGGAAATCAAGATTCATTTAATCCACAAGCAACATCACAAGCGAAGTTGTAGAGTGCAGCTCATCAACGACCGCTGTAGACGAAAGTCACTCCGTCAGTGGAGTACCGCAGTTGTGACGGCATGTTTGCCAATGCACAATTCTGTGGAGGAAACTTTTAACTTAATTTAAACTACATATGACTGATTCGAAACATTCCATCGAGATCAGACGGTGCCCTATCGCGCCAACCCTTCACCATTGTATTCAAACGAACCACGTGGTGTGCTGTTACATTCTCCTTCGAACCCGGAATTCAACTATTAGGGGCGTTTCAATAAAAAAAAACATCGCAAATCATGCAAATTTAGCATTTTTAAACCAGTATACTAAAAAGAAATGCTCAGCGATGGAAAAGAAGGATAGATATCACTTTTCAGTATACACATCTCTGTTTATACAATCCCTCACATATTCTACTCCCAATTATTCCTGCGTAAAATGGAATAGCCTCTTTCCATGTTGACATTCTGAGTAAAATCACGTGATAGGCTGTTACAATTGGCTGTTACATACTCTTTCGCCGGTCTGAAAAATGTGTTTAATTAGCTCTCATTCAAGCGACAATGCATATTTCCCAGTGGGAGTGAACCTAGTTCGAATCTGCCATTAAAAAGTAGGGGTGTTTTCAGCAAAAAACGAATAACCCTTGAGTGCACACAATACACTGAATTTCAGAACAAATCTTGCATTAGTTACAGCAGCAGAATACCACAGAAATATCAGACGAAACGTGAAAACACTATATATTGTATTTTGGCCTGAGCCCTCTCTTTTGCAATTCCAGGAATTAACCTCATATGTGCATCCATTTCCACCTTGGTATCACCCAACCCTGAAAACAAATTCTTAATACCACGCTGAAGCGTTTGGTAAAAACACGTCCATTCATTTGTTACGTCTGAAGTGTTCAACACATTCAGACCCCGACGTGATGTTTCTCTTCGAAGTTTGTCTGACGTACGTTACATAGCAAATTCGGAAGAAGACGTAGTTTACAACATCGGAATTGTGTATTTATCTTGGATTTGTTTGATAGTATAAAGTTTTAAATCAGAAAAAAAATCCTTCAAACTATAGAGGCATATCTTCACCAAGCTAAGAATAACATCCTACCTAGAAAAAAATAATATTATTTCCAAATAGCAATTTGGATTTAGGAGAGGTTGTTGCACAAAAGACAACCTCTACCAATCATTGATAATACCTACATTATAACAATAATCTAAATGATCTGACAGGAAATAAGAACAAACAAAACCCCAAAGGACTATATGCTTGTTTCGTTGACCTTAAGAAGGGATATGATAGTGTGTCGCATGAAGGAATGTTTTCAAAATTATTAAACTCTTGCATAACAAACAATACTTATTGTAAAAAAACATGCGCAGTAAAGTATACTATAAATTCAAGGTTGATGATGGATTAACAACTAAATTCACATCATATGCTGGGGCAAAATAAGGGTGTAACTTAAGCCCTACTCCTTTCAATTTGTTTATTAATGACTTACCAGAATGTGTTGATACTGTCACATGTAACCCACTCACACTGAGAAACAGTTAAGTTGGGTGCCTCCTTTTTGCAGACGACATTTTCATCCTTCAGAAACAAAACATGAATTATAAAATAGCTTAGATAATCTCTCCACTTACACAACACATTGGAAGCTGACTGTTATTACAGAGAAAACAAAAATAATGGTTTTCAATAAAAAAAATAATCGTCTATTAGACAACATCTTCTTCTATGAACGTGGAGAAATTAATGTGGTTAGACACTACAACTATTTAGGGGTTGTATTAAGTTCGAATGGAACATTTAAAGAGGCAATGAAAACATTAAGACTAAAGCATTAAAGCAAAACTTGGACATAAGCCCAATTTAAATCCACTTACAATGCTATCCCTTCTCGATAAACTAATTAGGCCCATACTAGTTTACAGAAGTGACATCTAGGGTCACGAAAGCATAATTGTTTGTCGTTTCGTTTTAGAAATCAGGAAGAACATATGAATATTTATGGGGAACTGGGGAAATATCCGCTTCATGTATTCATCAAAAAACAATTAATTAAATATTTCAACAGAGTAATGAATACATCAAATGAATTGGTCAAATCATATTACACTGTTAACTGAAATAAACCAAACACAAATTATCGAAATAACAATTATACTAAACGGCAGAATAATCAAGAAATTAAGTTTGGAATTTGAAAAAATATATAAACTTTACTGGAAAAGGGACATTAACATAGGTACTGATGATAGCCAAAAAATCAGCCAATTTGAATATATATATATATATATATATATATATATATATATATATATATATATATATATATATATATATATATATATATATATATATATGATATGGTCCAAATCCAAATTCGATATGGTGGTGTTGAATATCTGTGCGATATTGCAGTGTCGTCTAAAAACCACGCATCAAAATGATTTCTGTTTATTTATTTACTCTTGTAGATCCTGAGAACTAGCCATTGAATATGATGGCGGGAATAAATGGTTTTCTGAACAAGCTTTATTAATTATTGCTGGCACTATTCCAGTATGAATTGGGAGAAAACTGTGACACCAAATCTAGTCGTTGTATTGTTATGCTTCTAAAATATTTTTTTTAAATAAAATAAATTAAATAGAAATATTATATGTATTTTTGTATGTGGAAACATGGCTGGCCCAGTCAAAAATATAAAGAAGTGTAGTCTGCAGTTCTTTTTTTTTAATTTTTTTATTTGTGAAAAAACTGGTATTTTACAGAGTGTAAACAAGAAAACACTCACAGTGCAAGGCTAGTTCACCAACATGTCTATTCTCTTGCTTGAGTGTGAAAGTACATGGTTTAGTGACTGCCCCTTATATTTTTAAATTTTAGAATTTCTTTTATTTGGGAAGGTTCTTCTATAAAAATATAACAGATGTCATGAATTAATTTTAATATTTTATTTTATTTTAATTTCAGAACTAAATCTCAATCACTACTTAAGAAATCATATATCGCACAACTATTCACTGCGCCTAGGCTACAAAATCTATAGGAACAAGTTAAAAATCATCCCATAGTATGTTTACAGGTGAGTGAATTGTATACCTTCATTAATTAATGCATAACTAGATACTCACTGCTGGTAATATTAATGAGTTAATTTTAATAATTTAATTTAATTTCAGAACTAAAGCTGATTCACTACCTGAGAAGTCATATTTTAAAAGATTTCAACTGTGGCTAGACTGACCCCCCCCCCTCTATCGTCACAAGTTATAAGTCATGCCATAGTATGTTTACATGTGAGTGAATTGTATACCTGCTCTAATTAAAGCATAACTATATACTCACTGCTTGTAATGAATTAATTTTAATATTTTATTGTAATTTCAGAACTAAATCTCAATCAATACTTAAGAAATCATATATCGCACAACTATTCACTGCGCCTAGGCTACAAAATCTATAGGAACAAGTTATAAGTCATACCATAGTGTGTTTTCAGGTGAGTGAATTGTATACCTTCATTAATTAAAGCATAAATCGATACTCACTGCTGGTAAGTCATGCCATAGTATGTTTACAAGTAAGTGAATTGTATACCTTCTCTAATTAAAGCATAACTAGATACTCACTGCTTGTAATATTATGAATTAATTTTAATATTTTATTGTAATTTCAGAACTAAATCTCAATCACTACTTAAGAAATCATATATCGCACAACTATTCATTGCGCCTAGGCTACAAAATCTATAGGAACAAGTTATAAGTCATACCATAGTATGTTTTCAGGTGAGTGAATTGTATACCTTCATTAATTAAAGCATAAATCGATACTCACTGCTGGTAAGTCATGCCATAGTATGTTTACAGGTAAGTGAATTGTATACCTTCTCTAATTAAAGCATAACTAGATACTCACTGCTTGTAATATTATGAATTAATTTTAATATTTTATTGTAATTTCAGAACTAAATCTCAATCACTACTTAAGAAATCATATATCGCACAACTATTCATTGCGCCTAGGCTACAAAATCTATAGGAACAAGTTATAAGTCATGCCATAGTATGTTTTCAGGTGAGTGAATTGTATACCTTCTCTAATTAAAGCATAACTAGATACTCACTGCTTGTAATATTAGATCTGTTTAATTCGTTTAAAAGATTCCTCTCATTAGTAAATAGCGCCCTCACTCAGCAATATTTAGAATGAGTGGTTGGTCAAAAGTTTGATGAGTCAGGTGCATCTATTGGCTAAGCTTGTTGTACACAGATGCAAATGAGTATAGGAACCATTAATGCTGTAGGGTGTACTGGGAGGGGTGGAGGATTTAATGTTTGTAATGACTGGTTGTAATGTGGTATCTCGTTGTTTTCAAGATGCAGTCTGATATTTGTTGCTTTCTTGGTTGTTCAATTGTGGCTAAAATTTGTGTGGTTGGTGTAAAATGTGTTTATTGTTTGTTGAGTCATTGTTTAGACACCCTGCAGCTTGAAATGATATGGTCCAAATTCAAATTCGATATGGCGGTGTTGAATATCTGTGCGATATTGCAGTGTCGTCTAAAAACCACGCATCAAAATGATTTCTGTTTATTTGTTTACTGTTGTAGATCCTGAGAACTAGCCATTGAATATGATGTCGGGAATAAATGGTTTTCTGAAGAAGCTTTATTAATTATTGCTGGCAATATTCCAGTATGAATTGGGAGCAAACTGTGACACCAAATCTAGTCGTTGTATTGTTATGCTTCTAAAAAAAAATTTAAATAAATTAAATAGAAATATTATGTGTATTTTTGTATGTGGAAACATGGCTGGCCCACTCAAAAATATAAAGAAGTGTGGTCTGCAGTTCTTTTTTTTTTTAAATTTTTTATTTGTGAAAAAACTGGTATTTTACAGAGTGTAAACATTAAAACACTCACAGTGCAAGGCTAGTTCACCAACATGTCTATTCTCTTGCTTGAGTGTGAAAGTACATGGTTTAGTGACTACCTCTTATATTTTTAAATTTGAGAATTTCTTTTATTTGGGAAGGTTCTTTTATAAAAAGAGAACAGATATATATATATATATATATATATATATATATATATATATATATATATATATATATATATATATATATTCCTGAATAAAGCCGGGGTGCTGCCGGAGAGGCGTGCCAACCCAAAAATGTATAGATGTGTTTTGGTGTATTAAATGTACAAGTATATGTTGGTATATTTAGGGCAATACATAATGCCCGCATATGTTCATCTGCTTTATTAGGTGTGTATAGCTATTATATCTCGAACACTATAGTAAATATAGGGACATGAAACTATTGTTGTATTGAATGCATTGAATAAGAGATATGATCAGCACATTGAATGGCATAACAAATAGGTTTAAACATGGTTTGCACATAAATGCCGACAGAAAAGATCGCCAGTTTTAGTTACCAAAAAAATCAACTTGGTTGCTTATAGATCCAATATCTAGAGGTCAAAACTTAATTGCGATTCGTAACGAGAAATGCATCTCCCAGTCGGGAGACTTTGCTATAAAAATTAATTCCTGGGTTTTCCCCATGAAGAGCGTCGGAACTAATAATTATGACGCAACACAGCAGTAATCATTCAATATAACTACATTTAATACTCGTGATCGAGCGCAAAGGCGTTACATCAATAATGCGTTAATATACTACAGAATAACGTTAACTACTTAACTGTACCCTAGGGTACTCTAACTGTAGTTGATATCATATTCGTATCACCGTCGTACTAGTAACCACGTAACGAAATGTATACATATTCTCACTCGTATTGATATCGTATTCGAACTAATACTCATAACAATCAGGTAAAAGTAATCGCATGTATGTAACTGTCAATAAAATCATGTAACTATGTAGTAGCTATAATCATTTATGTAACGATACTTGTAATCTAAACAGTGTAACTAAATTGCTGTATCTCATTCACTATGAATTAAAAACACCAGTAATTTAACACTAACTACAGTCATAAAATGTTATGAATTATGAACAGGGTGAAAAAAGTGATAAAATACAATAATCCAATCTATGCCTCTATTATTCAATGAAGTCAAAGTCTAAAATTGTTATGAGTGCTATTATTGGAATTTATTTCATGTCTACGCAATATAAAGTCATCTCACTAACATCAGTATTGCTCTGGCTTTCGAACGGCTCGCCAGAACTCCAATAACTGTCAACAGAAAATTCAATATGGCGGCGCCAACATGGGTGTGACGTCAAAAAAAGTATTGATGTCAACAATAAGGAGATCCAATCACGTCGCTATCTTAGCATTTTACCTTCTTAGAGAGGCTCCATCATGATTTGCGGCACTCGCAGTTCTACTCGGCACAAACCCACTGGGAACTATGATCGAAATAGTGTCTAGCATTTACATATACATTACATCTAACCATATAAAAGAACAAAATACATAATGTTTCACATATCTATTAGCTGGTCATCTGATTTATTAACATTAACAGTACACACGCTAAAAAAAACATGTTTTCGGCTGTTGGCATGGTAGGACGTGCACGTGAAGCTAAGGGTTTATAACTAAAACCTATTCTCATATACGTATTTCTAGCGGAGAGGATCGCCAAATTAAATATTCTACCAGCTGCGCCACTATGTGTGTTTATTGTATTTACAATCATGTTAACGCCCTCTTGTGTTCGCTTTACATTTTGCTACGCATGCTCTGTTCTCTCGTTGTGTTTCCCCCGCCATGTTGGTTCTGTTTTCCCGTTGAGAAATAAACCGAGTTACTCGCCCGTTAGCGCTCCAACTGAAGTGTCTGGTTGTAGTCCAAGCTCTGTATACAACAGGTCTGTGTCCATACTGGCGCTGGTCATGTTGCCCCATTAGTTATGGCCATATGTAATTCCCAGAGAAAAGAACTTTACATAGATGTTTGCGAATACCTGGATATTATGTACATGAATAATACTATATTAATATTTTATTAGCTGGGCACATGCCCTCATCAAATATGCGCATATCTAATTCTGGGAGATACATTACAGAATACCCATTTACTACTAATTTGGTATTGTCTGTAAGAATGAATAGATTTGAATAAATTAGCTGATTATAAACGTCACTATTTAGGTGCACATCTAATTTTCAGGAAAATGTCAATTTACTAAGACTAGAAATTAAAATACATAAATTAAAAAAATAACATACACTTTTAATGCTACTAATGTCTATGTTTTTCGTTAAACTACTACTGGTTGAACAGATTAAATTAGTATGTAAAATAAATTGCGTGCAAAAGTGAAACTACTTGAAATAGAAGCATTCTTATTTTTTTAAACAGCTCAACTTAACAACCATCTCCAAGATTTTAGAAATGAGGTGAAACACATACCCATCAAACTTTTTAGTTAGTCAGTTAATCATGTTATACACCCAACACTAATAACTGATAACATATTCATAGTTACACGATTAAACGGATTTATCTTTTATCTAAACAGTTATCTTTGCAGCTAGATTTTAATTTATTCATTGTGAGTTGTCGGATGTCATGCATTGTCATGACAATATTGTAATCTCGTTCCAAAGTCTGCCGAATTTCAACACCCATCAACGAGTCCAGTCCCAGATCACCAAGAGTGGTAGTAGGATTCAAAGTGGATGGATCCTCGACGCCTAAAATATGTGCAATGGAATCCACCAAGGTGCGACGTTTGGTAGGCGCCTCTTCTGACATGACATAATTTGATGCATCTGGCAGTACATAGCTAGACACCACTGGATGTTGTTGAGCAAGGAAAGTATCGAGAGTGGACAAATAAAAGGCAACTTTCTGAGGCACTGTACCCCCTACCACTGCATTATTGTAGCCCATAGTTTCTGGCACAATACCAACATCTTCGATAGCACCCCATTGTATGGCCAATGCTGATGAGAAAAACACAAATTAAGATAAAAAATGCTTATTTTAGTATTCAATATCTGATATATATATATATTGTCTGTTCAGCACTTTTCATTACTATGATCGATGACAATTAACACTTTCAATTCGTTTGCATTTTGTAAATTAACAATTCATTGGTAGTGTCTATGAAAAATAATACTTCAATATATTAGATCTTTAAAAAATAAAATTTTTGATTTATTTGTCACTAACCTCGATATCCATCATAATATCTCTTTTCACAGATTCTTTCCATGGCCGAGTTTGCAAATCCATAATTAGTCTGTCCAGCGTTGCCACGTCCACTCACAACAGATGAGTACACAACAAACCAGTCCATACTGTCAGCACAGAGCTTACGAGTGGCTTGGTCCAGATTGCATGTACCAATATACTTGGCAGCACATACTGATTGGAAAGACTCAGAAGTCTGATTTTCAAATAAGCCATCCTTCATAACCTTAAGAAGACAAATATGAATTGCCACTTCTATACGTACACATTATGTATCTACAAAATGAGGTGCGTCTAACAAAAGTGAATACAGAATAGAAATTTTGTAATGGCATTGAATATTTCATTAATTTTACAAAATATTTACCATTGCAAGATGAAATAGTCCTCCGATCGGTGCCATTTGGCTGGAGTCTTTTATTAATTTCTCAGCTCCATCACTTTCAGTTATATCTATAGTCGAGATGACGACATCAACTCCAACGTCACGCCATTGTGTCACACACCGACTCTGATAGCCATTGCGAATACCTGATCTAGATGTCAGCACAAGGTGAAGTGCTCCTACAAACAATTCAGAAATTATAAGTTGATATTTTTGAATGACTAGAAGTCTAATGAGTTTTATACTGTAAATACCGACTGGTGTTGACGGTGACACCTACCCACCAATTGTAAGAATTGAAAATTGAATTATTTTTATTTTCGTCTATTAATGACTCCAAAATTATATTATCACTAATTGTATTATCACTAACTCGGTTGTAGGATTTTGTCAAAACATGGAACATACATTGTACATTATATGATTTAATGTACGTCATTTTATTTTCATGGGGTGTCTAGAAAATTTGTTCAAAATGTCCAGACACAAAGAGCATGCATGCATGCAGGTGTGGCAGGGAATGACTTACTCCTTAATAAAGACTTACTTTAGGTTAGTTTGTTTCATTGAATGTTGTTCTAGAGCGATCATGTTTCGTATATCATGTGGCACATATGCACACATTTGATTAATGATCCAATTTTAGATGACAACGAACGGCAACCTTTTAAAATCAAAACTGACCGACTGGCGGCCATTTTGTTTGAAACAATAATTTTCCGGGCAATAAATCTGACATATCCTGACAATTCACATTTATCATACTTGATATCTTCCGTTTTTCATTTACTTTATTAATTTATTATTCAATTATATAATGTGAACAGATATTCTTATTTGTAACCAGGTGTACATTCTCAACAAATAAAATCACCTACCTCTTTCAACTAGCCAGTTAGCTAACTCTAAACCAAACCCTCCAAGACCACCAGTTATAATGTATGTTTTCTTGGGATGACACACACTACGTGATATTGCAGGGATTTGTACAGGGCTGGGCACAGTTACACAACCCGATTCTTCACTGCAAACCTGTGAAAAGTTATTTAATATTCAATGTCAGTGAAGAAGATAATATGAAAACTGAAAATAGTGAAGTATTTCATGTATCATTGGCCTCTTATCATACGTACGAGATTCGATTTGTGAATTACCATCTTGTTGTATTGCATTTTTATTTTAAAGTTACCATAAAACACGTTTTTCTATTTTTATATATTTTAGTATTCTGAAACTCCAACATAACCTGTAAACAAAAACATTAAACTGACACATGGATCAGAAACACGATTTTTTTTGTAGGTTTGCGGCTTGTACAGCCTGAACAAATAGAACATATTAAAACAACTGAATGCTGAATGTGAAAGATGCCACCATTTAGATTACTATTAATAACATTGTAGAAAACAATTATCAGACATTTTTGCAGTCTGTGGTCAACATTTACTGTTTTTGAAATAAGGCTCTATATAGCAAATCTCAGTTGTTCAGTAACAGGTAGTAAATTTTATATAATCTACATCGTGCATAAATCGAATACCAACCTGGATTAGCACTTTACCAATATGTTTGCCTTGTGCCATGAATCGAAAAGCACCCTCAACATTATCATGTGCAAATACTGTTGTTTTTAGTGGCTGTACAGCTCCGGATACTATTCCTTGAGAGACTAAGTGATAGACCAACTGCCAGTCTGGGTTGTCACCTTCAAACAGGGCATCCAGCAAGATACCATGGAATGTTACATTACGCAAAAACAGAGACATACCTAAAGTAAACAGAATATGCATTCAGTGTATATGTGACGAAGACACTTTCAATCGGACACACACATTTGAATCGGGGTCAATGTGAAGCTACTTACAATATTCTGCCTGGTTGGCTACACAACCATAACACCTAACAGTCAGACCAATCAGAGAGCAGATTGTTTGTTGGCATTTTTGTTTTGTTTTTATGACTTATCAAATTCTACCTTGTATATATGCGCCGTTTGATTACAAACATTCACCATTTCATTGTTTCCAGCACATATTTTCAACATTCAAAGTGCAACCGTACAAGATATCTAAATATGGCTATATTAGCTGATTATAATATACGGTCTACACCGACCAAGATTGCGTCGATTGGTGCGCCCGAGTTCAAGCAGCAGTTAAACATTTCGACCTGCATCCAGTGGGTGAGTAAACAATTGTTTGTTTATTTTTGTAATTGTTGAGAGTACGATTAAGATTGAATCTGGCGATCAAAGCAACTGTCGAGTCCTTGGCTCGATTCACTGTATAAGCAAAGGGCCTTATTGTCGTTTCAGCGAGATCTGTTTATGTACCTTCATCTTGTATCTGCACTTGTATCCACAACTTACACGACAGAAGCAACAATGTTATTATTCAGATATGGCGATAACTTGAGACAGACATACAATTTGTTAAATCGTATTGATATGAACAGAAAATTCCAAACTGGTTGTGTCATGTCACTCACTGTAGTTTTAAATTATTCGTGAAAATAATAATGAGCCATAAATGACACATTGTAGTGAGATTTCAATGAGTTCAGTTAATATGAATTTAATAGTAATGATATTTTATAAACTGCAGACAATTGTCGAACATACCCAATGGTGAATTATTGGAAAGATCATATTTGCCAATTTCCAAGAATCGACCGTGACGTGCCAGTAGTCTAGTGCTCGCCTGTAATTTCTCTTCAGCCAGAGAGTTCAAAACAACGTTAACACCTACAAGACAACGGATTACAGGATTCAAAACAAGATTCTGTTACAATCACTGTATTTGCTCTACTAGAAGCTCAACTGTCGTAGCACATATTCAACATATAATACCATCGGCATGACATTGTCCTTCGTTCACACGCGACATGAGAAGAATAAACACAATATATCATCCAAAATAAGTGGACATTTGTGTTGAGTCAGAATAAAACTATTACTTGCATTCAGCACATTATTCAATGAGTCAGATGTCTTTTTGAAAGTTACCTAAGTGGGCATAAACCTACCCTTTCCTTTAGTGGCTATCAGTATCTTCTGCTCAAATGAGGAATCTCTGGAATTACCAAAATGTTTTTCATTCATTTCTGGAAACCTTGTCATTAGGTAATCTTTCTTTTCCTGGGAACCTGAGGAAACAAATCATGAACATATAAACAAATATCTATATTACACCTTGTGAATCATGATACATCAGTGTGTAAGAGTCTTACCAACTGTTGTGAATACTAGACACCCCTGATGTAGGGCCACAGAAATGGCAGCTTGTCCAACACCACCTGATCCAGATTGTATCAGAACACTCTCTCCCTTTCTCAGCTGCCCTCGAACAATCAGTGCATAGTATACAGTCGCATAGACAACAGGAACTGAGGCAGCTTCCTCCATAGTCCATGAATGCGGTATAGCCCAGGTGAAGTTTTTATCAACACTCACTGTGGTTGCTAGACCTTTATCAGTTACCAGTCCCATCACACGCTGGCCTGCAGTGTTACGACCAGAGAATTCCATTCCCAATACACAATCATGGGAAGCAACATTACCTAAAATTTCAAAACAAGTTATGCATTCGTGAACATTCGTTTGGAGATATGCGACTGTTTCACTGCTAATGAAAAATTTTCAGATGTATGTGCTTTCAGATTGTATGAAGATCTGATTAGTGTTTGATTGAAATCGCTGCATAAGAACGACGTAGTATCTCTAAATTCAGAACTTTTCTGACAACTCAATGTACACTTCAGATAAATATATTTCGTATAAGATATTCTTAATTGTTCCTGTATTAGATGTTATTAAGCCAATTTGATTATAGTTGTTCACCATACCTGGTAAAGCATCAGGAGGTAGTTTACCAGTGGCTAACATTATGTCCCGGAAATTAAGAGATGCGTAATAAACATTACAAATCTCCTTGCTCTGACCAAGGGATTCTGACGTTGCATATCTCAAAGGTGATGCGATCCATTTCAGTGAACTGAGATCACCACGTGTCAATATGTTAACATATGCGTGTGGTGTCAGGATGGTGCTGGATTGAGTGGAAGTGCTGAATGGCACATGGTGAAATGATCCCCATTTGCCGTCACGGTAAATATTCATCACTAAGTCTTGTTGCATTATCTTTTTCAATGTTTTGTCCCCCAGGTCTAGTAGTTTTGCGTCATTCTCCAGACTAGCATTGAATATACATCTGTGAAGATGTGATAAATTATATTACATTACAACTCATAAACTCTGTTGTGACACATGACAAACATTAGTTAAGCAACGATGAAAGCATAAATAACACATTAATATTTCATTTGAGACAATTTATGAATGAGACATATACAGCTACACTGGTTCTAAAATAACTAAAAAAAGGCGCATGTTACCCATATAGGGAATGTGCTTTGTTTACATTTACATTTGTTTCTCTTTAGCAATTCCATTATAATACTACCAATAATAGCCACGACCATCGATGCGTTCCATTGTATAAAAAACTTGGCTGATGTTGTAAATATACAGCTTTAGCCATATATGTGTTAATTTGTATACCAATACATTACCTATACATAAATGCATAACATCTGTCATCTATGCGTTTATCTGCAAAACACTACCCGACTCACAAATGCACAAATCCGCTAATACACAATGCCCGAGAATGGAACCACACGACGTTTGGTTCAAACTCATAATCAACACCAATCAACATCAATAGTATACGCAAATGTATATTATTTAGCGCTACTTCATGAATATTCATTTGTTGACGATTTTTCCTTTGCAAACAAAATGTACGTCGTCTACAAGTACAATATACTGTTGTAGCCAATCGCTAGAACAGGTCAGGAACTGTTACATGACGGAATGCATAGATGGCTAAGGTTATACATTTACAACATAAGACAAGTGGTGCAATACAATGTGGAAAACAAATCAAATCAATAGAATTACCTAAGTCTATTTCCACCTGGTTCCTGCTTTAAACAGTTCAACATACCAACAATGCCAGAATCCACGGCACCATTCACCAGCAACCAGATTTTCTCTTTCATAGGCTTCCCTTGATAATTTGAGATTGCCTTGTTCAAAGTATCTACCCATTTAAAGTTAGCACCATTCACTGACAAAATGAAGGACTTCTCATTAAATGAAACACGTTTTCGACACAGAAACAGTGTTGACTGCAAACCATCAGACTTTTGAGAAACAATTTCAAAGTTGGCTGACTCTAAAACTGTCGCCCATTGGTCTTCACTGAGAAACATTTCATACTGTTGCTCCAAGTAACATTCATTAGACATATCTTGTGATATAAACTCCAAGACTGCAGGTGTTGTGAAATTTATGGTTCTTTCATGTAGCAGCAGAAACCCACCCTCTATCAAAGCCGATGATATGTTACTCAGAGCTGAGGGAATGTTTGACACCCTGGCAAGGCCCTCTGCAATAACAAGATCAGATGAATTGACATCACCAGGTGGTGATTCAGAAAGATCCCATTTTGTCATTGTGTAAGCAAACTCCTCCTCTTTCAACGACATGACTTTTTCAGATTGACCACTCAAGATATATTTTAGCTGTAGCATTGGTTGTGAAGAATTCAATATTGGAATCACTTTGCTGTACAAGCCACTTCCCCTAACTTCCACAATCTTCATCTGCATGCTTGGCATGTTCTCCATCACCACATCAAGACAATATTTTAGATATCTCCCAGTAGTTAGAACGCTCAGTAACTTATCATTCTGCATCAGATCAGAGTTGAGACTCAATACATCCTGTACGTCTTTAGTGAATGATGTACTCACCTCCAGATTGTAGATTGCATGGAGGATTTTGATCAGACCGTACTCTGGATCATTCATGTATTTCTTTACATCGTCATTGACTACCATACTTAACTTTCCACTGTTTAACATCTTCTGTTGATATTGACACGTTTCCTTGACCTGACATAACAGATCTAGGGCGTACTTTTCACAGACCTGTTGGTAATTCACCAGTTTCAGATCGTCGCTCATAATTTGTTTTTCATCATATGGTACGAATATATAACGCCCAAAGTTTGATGAAGTTTGCTGTAGTTGACGTCTTGGAGCCACAGTAGTATGTAGATCATATATCTCTATGCCACCAGCAATACATCTGTTAGTGTATGTACCAACAGTCACCTTCACTTCTGTAGATGAAATTATATATTCAATCAAATGAGACAAACTTTGAAAAGACATGCATGACAACTGACATATACAGTATCTTACTCCATTTGTATATGTTAGCTACTGAATACTGTCATGCTATGAAAGACTAGAACAACGATTCTAGTCCAGTATATAGTCCCACTGGTACATATATCACTGGTATAACATTGGATTAAAATTGTCAAGAGACACACTGATTGTATAATTAATTGTAGTACTACGGTACTGTTCCTGGGACTTGCATACACTTTCCATTAAATAGCACATTAGATTGACCTACCAGTCTTTCCACCCTGCTCGCAGATCACCCTCTTGAGATGTTCAACAGGATCTATTCGGATTGATCTAATTCTTGTTGGTAATCTAAGGCTCCTGCCGGGCTGTTGCAACATCTGTATTTGTAACATTGTGTCAGTAAACGATACCCAGTTATCATTCCATGTCAGCCATCCATGGTTACCTGTGACCATTACAAGTAATCAGCATATACAGGAATTTAAGGTAATTGGAAACATACATGTGACTAAGAAACATAATGTAAAGTTTGTCTTAACTCTTTACAAATGACTCTTCCTTGTAGGTTAAGCTGTATATTGATAATATGAATGGGAATTTGTTTGATAAATTGGGGCAAGTACTACTGCATAGTATTTTTTCTCAAATTGGCAGTTATGGTTAATGATAATGGTCAAAACAGCTTGGACATACATGCATGTTCAACCCACGTATTTATATCCTTTGCAGAACTTTTCTCTCAAAACAACACTTACACTTATTTACACTTATAGATGTAATGCTTAATTAGTTAGCTGGTTAATTGGATACTGGGGTCTTCTTTCAAACAAATAGCAAATATATGAAGCAGATGTGCTTACCAGAATTGCCAGCTCGGACTATTCCTTGGAAATTTGCTCCATAATCATATCCTCGGAGTCTTAGTTCTTTGTATACATCACTTCCAGGTAGCTCCAATAATTCAGTATCTACTGTATTTCCTTCTTCATCTTTCAAGACATCAAGGAGTTGCAATGATTCATCAGTGATTTCTACTTTGCCGGATGCACGTAACTGATGACTTTCAGAAACTTCAAATATTCCTGTAGTTGGTGCTAGACACACTTCTAGAGTCACATTCCCTATAAATTAAACATTGCGTAACTGTTGAGATCGTGACTTGTTACTAACCAGCATCTGGCTAAGGAGCGTTAATCTAGACATAATGGTTTTCTTATTTACTTTCAGATATCACCTTATATCAATTTGGCAAGCAACACATTACATTATGAGTTACAAAATAATCCATCTAGTAAATACACGAATATTTATAAAGATGAACAAATGTGGTTTAAATCAGTTATCATGGCATATATCTTAAAGATAGGCAACCAGGCTGTAACACTCTTCCATTCCTTAAACTGAAAAGCACCATACTGCTCCAAGTTTACATTTGCAGTTCAATTATGAGTAAACACGTGTCATATCACATGGCATATATATATCCAGGATTATGTATGCAAATATGCATCTTGTTTGAAATTATTATTTGCATATTGTAAACATCTTAGCATTTTACTTCATATATATGTATTTAGTACCACAATGTAAGTATTACATATACAGAAAAAATGACATAAAACACAGTCCAAGGCTTTTTAATAATACCATCATAAAAGGATGTCAACATAAAACTCACCTTTGAACTTTGAATTATAAACTTACCTTGACTTGGCAAAACTGTAGCTCTGTGTATGGTGACATCTTCAAAGACCACCGGAATCTGTTGATATGGTAACCCACGTATTTTAGCCAGAGTTTTCCATGCAAGAAGAAGGTATCCCGTGGCTGGGTATAACACTCTGCCATCAATGCAGTGATCACGCAGATAATAGTCTTCTGATGATGGTGATACATCTAATAGAAAGGAAAATACATCTCACTTTATCTCACTAAACGTGGAAATATGCACGCATCGTCTGCCTGTCAATGCTTGGAGAAAACCAATTGTTCAATAGTACTGTTTGTATAGCTGTGATACGAGTTACTCGCATGGTGCAATATCACATAATCATGATGACTGAAAGTTTAGTTTGAGCATATATCGCCAAAAAAGAAATATTTCTAAAAAAAACATTGCAAATGCGCATCCTCTCTCAGGAAGATGAAACTGGTGGTTAAGGGTTGGTGAGTGATGTGCCCTGGGCTGCTTTTGTATTTTGGGGTATTTCCACGCTTAGTAATGTACATATTTGATGACAGTCAATTTTCATGAACGAAGGGTATCAACGCAATATTCTTCTCTATAATCGGTATTTCGACATTGAGCTATAAAAAGCAGCCTCTCGGCTGAGATAGATCCGCTGTTAGCAATGCACAGAAGATATCATCAGAAAATGAACAATATGCGTAGTATCAATGCAATGGGACTTGCTGTTTCAAAAATATCATTTTTCACCATAAATGATTGTGGTTTTTAACAAGAATAAAATATCACTTTTTACCAAAAATGACAAAAATATTCACCAAAATTAGATAATTAAAGATATCATTACAAAATGAACAAATCTGAGAGAGGTAACCATGTAGTACCTATATATGTAATAACATCAAAGCAATTGGACTTGTCGTTTTTAACAAGAAGTCGAAAATATCACTTTTTACCAAAATTGAGAAAAATATTCACCAAAATTAGAGAACTAAAGATATCATTACAAAATGAACAAGTCTGAGAGAGATCCACATGTAGTACCTATATATGTAATATCAAAGCAATTGAACTTGCGGTTTTTAACAAGAAGTCGAAAATATCACTTTTTACCAAAAAATGCCAAAAATATTCACCAACATTAGACAATTGAAGATATGATCATGAAATGAAAAAATCTGAGAGAGGTCTACCCAAGGTACATATACACCAAGTATCAAAACATTTAGGCTTGTTGTTTTCAAGAAGAAGTCAAAAAAGTAAAACATTGACACGACCGACGGACGGCGGACGACGGACGACGGACGGTGACGGACAATCACTCATATGATGAGCTTCGTTCGACAAAGCCGACAGCGGAGCTAAAAATGGAATACGAATTTGATTTTAAATATAGTTTCAAAATCAAACAGTTCACGTAATACCGGGAGTCTCATAGTGCACGAAATTTAACAATGAAAAAGTCATATTAATAATAATTGACTTTTCAATCTCGTGACACTGAGCAAACTGTCAAGAAAAATAAAAAATGATTTTAGCATAGAAATGAATGTAAAAATACAAATATGTTCCATGACTTTCTTAGCTTTCAGATATTGAATATATATGACATGGCTTTGTTTCATAATGTTATTTATAGATACTTGCCAATAATATACGAGGCTACTGCATTACTCTGCCCACTTCCCGTGGTGAAATCCTTGGCTTCCGGGACATGCCATTGCTGTGAGTGATCCCAGTGGATCAACGGAGCGATGGATGGTGTACTTCTCAAAACCGGATACTGCACTTCTGGGAATAGTTTGTTGATGTTTAATGTCATTCCATTGAGGTAACATTTCCCAATGTTAGACAAGAAGAATTCAAGATTGTTTGGATAGTTGCGTTTCATTAGTCCAATAAAGGCACAGTTTGAACTGAGAGAGCGTTTCAGAATGGCTTGCAGCAGGCAATGAGGAGAGACTTCAATTGTGATAGCATTATATGGTACATGAGACGAGGCTTCTTGAAATAGCACAGGATTGACTAGATTATTTACATGGTAGTCAGCTGAGCTATACTTGGCTAGTTTGGTGTTCCAGTTCTCTTGCGAAATGGAGGAACTGATCCATCGTGGTGATCTCTGACGAGGGTATTTGATAACCTGCAATAAAATATACAAAATCACAATAAGAAAAACTTAATGTAACAATGCTGTGTGGCAATCATTCTGTCATGGCATTTACAGGATAGTTAGGACATAACATGCCATCCGTGTTGGATATGGGTTGTATCTTGATTGCGACAACAACTGCTCTTTGATTGAGATTCACATTCACGTCTGGAATTATTATTACCTTTGTTAGAGCATTTTTCAGATTTGGTGCAATCTGGGCCATGTAGTGGGAGTGGAAGGCAACATTTGAACTGTTCACTTCTTTAGCAAATATGCCTTGCTGTTTCAGATCACTAACAAAGTCAGCAACTTTAGATTTTGGTCCTGATATTGTGACAGTGTCTTCTGCATTATGACATGCAGCAACCACGTCATCAGGACACATCAATTTAGCTTCTTCCCATGACAATCCTAAAAAACAAATACAGGTACAAGTTTTATATGTTCCAAGACAAGTTAAAAGAGTCATAACTAAAACAGAAAAATAGAAACGCATGTAATGCTTATCAACGGTATTTGCAAAACAACAATGAAAAACAAACATGGGTCATGGGTTGTTTGTCCGACTCTGGAACAAAAGGCCCGCACATACAACTTACCAACAGCAGCCATGCCACCAGCTGGTAGCTCAGCATCAATCACACACTTGCCTCTCCAGTAAGCAGCAAGAACAGCCTCTTCAGCTGTAAGGCAGCCATCAGCATAACCACAACCTAACTCACCAACTGAATGTCCAATAATACCATCAGGTTCCACACCTATGAACTTTAAGATGTCTACTAAACCAACCTGAATAAAGTAACAAATGCTCATGTCACTTTGATTGAAAAATAAGTTTCCTTCAACACACTTACTCCATGGAGTACAAGCACGAATTACGGTTGTGAGTTTCAGTTTAATTTGTCAACTATGAAAACTTCAAACAAATCTTTTATAATGTAATTTGAGGATGTAATTTAAGCTTCATCACTAGGGAACTAAAAGTATACCAAACAGCGCATACAATTTAGTTACATAATCAAACACGATGTAAGTGGTACATGCCATTTGTTTGAAAGAGTAATTAAAATAACACTCTATTTCTAATTATTTTAATTAACCAAAATAATACAAAATGTACGAAACTTTTATTGTGAAAAAGATGAAATATTCATTTCTTACCTGAATTGATACAAGTCCTACAAAGGACTTGATCACGTTTTCATAGGTATTTTCATCACTGTTCATTATCATATCGTACACATTGATGTCTGTGTCTTTTAATGCCTCTGTACATTTCAAGATAGATTTCTTAAAAGTGTTTAGTTTCATCAAGTCTTTACCCATGCCTTGCCACTGCGTACCCATGCCAGAAAATATGTACCTAATAAATTAATATATAAAACGTACTAATAATATTTCAACTCCAATGGAAATGCCACACACAGAAGAATAACACTTCCAGTACTAGTAATATGACTGAATAAAAATAAAAAGTATATTTCCGTAATTCCCTCTGGCCATCTTTTCTCACATTCGTACAAAGGGAATAGAAATCGGAGATGTGTTAAATCCTGCTTTTTGATTAAGAAATCAACCTTACAGTAACACGGGAGCCATGTCCTACATCAGAATGCAGCTATCTGAAAACAAAGGAGATTTTGCATTGCTCACCTGACCACCGGAAGTGCGGGAAAATGGGAAGACTAGTTTTACAAAACAAATGTTCATCGTCATAAAAGGCTCACGTAATATAACTAGCACTAAACTAGTGTTTCATCAGTGTATTGTCTCATTATACAGAAAAGCTTACATGATTCACATTGCTGGAAAAAAACTCTTTAACCGCAACAGGGCTTCAGTTAATCACTTAAAACTCATCAAACTTGTGGCATAACGTCGTTATCACACCCTTACGTAATGGGAATCAGCGGCCATTTCTAGAAGTCTAAACCGAAAGTTTGATAACTCCTAACAGAATATTCATATATGGCTTAGTATATTTTGTATTTATATGTCCATATATAATATATATATTACTTCAAGTCACTATATATTCGTGTCCATTACACACAAGTTAAAATCGTCTTTTAGGGTCGATAGCTGAATCCCCTGTTGCGTGTTCATAATACACTAAATTTATCTTACCATATCGGTCTAGTCTCATAGTTTATTATCTGCTGGGTTTCTTGTATTTTATTCTCACTGTTTACAATCCTGTATCCCCTATATGGAAATCCAGTTGCTGGTTGGTTGCAAACATTATTCATCAATGATACAAAATCTGGCATTTTCGCATACTCCTCAACTTGGGATAGCAATTTATCCAAACCCTCCTGAGTTCGGGCACAACAGTGGAGGAGTCTAACATCGCTTTTTGGAATGTGTACAAATCTTATGCTGTGTGGTTTGAGAATCATATGAACATTGGAACCACCAAAACCGAATGAATTAATCCCAACCAAACCATCTGGTAATTCCATAGATTTATCCACTACTTTTAGTCTACCATCATGCAGTCCTGGAATATCAAGGCTGGCATTATTGAAATGCAGATTTGCTGGAATGACTCCTTTTTCCATGGCTAGAATTATTTTGGCAACAGCAGCAAGTCCAGCAGTGGGTTCCGGATGACCCATATTAGATTTCACAGAACCAACAAGTAGAGGGTTGTCTTTGTTTCTATTCTTACCAATGGCCTCAAATATAGCATTGATTTCTTGTAGGTCACCGACCTTTGTACCAGTTCCATGAGCTTCAACGTAAATAACATCTTTTGGGTCAATGCCTGCTTCTTTGTAAACTCTGTGTATAAGTTTTTTCTGTTCATTTCCAGACGGAAACGTAACACCTGAAAAAAGTAATGCATTCTTCTAATAGTCATGTTCATGTTGATATGGCAGGCATATCATATCAGTTTGTGTTATGCACAACAGCTTTATTCAAGAGTGATTTGTCATACGATTAAATTGTCATTGCTCAGATGTCAGTGGCTACCTACAGTCTATATATCTGGGTTGTATTTGGTCACAATTTAAAACATAACAGGTGAACACATACATATTGAATGTATACAAACTCACCTTGTTCTTTATACCCGTCAGTGTTAGTTCCACCATGAATTACAGTGGAATATACTCTCTTAGCATTAGAGGACCTCATCATTATGATTGCAACACAGCCTTCAGATCTACAATAGCCATTACCTGAAGAACAATTGTAAACATATCAAAAAACGACAAAATTAACTTTACCCCAACCACGATTCTAGAAAAAATATTGATTCTCCCTTACGCAAGAGATCATAACAGTAAACACAGCCTCGTTTTAAAAATTAAATTTGTGGGAAATCATGTTTATTGGAATGCTCTGATTAGATGGAAGTTCGAGCCTAGCAAAGTATGATAGAATTGGCCTGTTATGTTATGTTCAGATTCAAATAAGTATGAACCACTAATTTGACAGGGAAGTGACACTTATAATGCAGCAAGCTGTTTTAATTGCTGTTTTTATATTTTCGTGTCAAATGCATTTATTGGTCCACTGAAAAATCAAAATAATATTCCCTGTAACTTAGACTCTTGTTGATCAAGGCATTTTTAAAATCATGGGTGTTAACTCCCCTCAACTTATGACCTGTTGTCCCCTATAAAATAATGGTTGTACCTAATATTAAAGTAAAGATGGTGGAGTATAGCGTTGATTCATCTCGTTCTACTCTGGATTACTTGGAGCCAATAAAGATCCTAGAAAGTTAGTATTTACATGCTTGTGTGTTTGTTTGTTTGTTTTTTCACTGTCCTTGACTTTCCCAGTATGTTTGTTGATATTGACAACAATTCAGTCTTTTGCAAGGCTTCAATCAATGTTTTTCTTCACTACCTACACATATCCTCGTCGGGCACTATGTAGCTGGTGTGTTATATTTATCAAGGACAGTAGGGCATTTGTCACATTTAGTGCTCCAAAAAAATTATTCTCTGTCCAGGTGTATTTATATAAATAGATGCAGTTTCTTTGGCTTCAATGACATTCACTGGCTTCATGCATACAGGTATATTGGTTTACCTGTTTCAAGTTGAAATTTAGCCAATCTTATTAACCAAGACAGTTGGACATTTGCCACATGTCACAACACTCATTTCCAAGTGCCACAGTTTCAAACAAGTCGTCAAATCTGATATTGGCTGGAGCTTTTTTTTTATATGGAAATGGACATGGTGAACGGCAAACTAGATGGTCAGAAAGTAATCAAAATAATCACAGGTTTGCTCCACCCACCCCACTATGAAGTGAAAGGCTGTTTATAAGGCCATTTATGATGGTTTCATTTTTTTATTAAAAATAGTTTTTAATTATAAACTTATATGGCTCCCACACCCAACCGTGGGGATCCACCAAACTAAACAACAGGTGTCACTATTACTATGAAAAATGTACTTTTTTATATTAAAACTACTGAATGTTTATACTTATGTTCTAAGAAGTTAGTTACTGAACGTGTAATATCATGCAATGCATTAGTTCATCCCATTGACTACGTGTTAAAATGGGTCTTAAATCACTTTGGTTTCTTATGTAATTGTTCGACCAATCTTGGACTTTAATTGTGCATGCAAAACATAGTTTGGGCTGTGTGTAGTTTTGGGTGGGTACCATTTAATTTCATCACGTTGGCTACGTGTTAAAATGGGTCTGAATTCACTTTGATTTCTTAGGAAATCGTTCGACCAATCTTGGAATGTAATTGTACATGCAAAACATGGATTGGGCCCTGTGTATTTTTGGGTGGGTACCATTTAATTTCATCACGTTAGCTACGTGTTAAAATGGATCTGAATTCACTGTGGTTTCTTAGGTAATCGTTTGACCAATCTTGGACTTTAATTGTGCATGCAAAACATGGTTTGGGCCCTGTGTATTTTTGGTTGGGTACCATTTAATTTTATCACATTGGCTGCACAGTAAAATCGGTCTGAATTTACTATGGTTTCTTAGGTTATCGTTCGACCAATCTTGGACTTTAATTGTGCATGCAAAACATGGGTTGGGCCCTGTGTATGTTCGGGCTGATACTATTTAATGTCATCACCTTGGCTACGAGTTAAAATGGGTCTGAATTCACTTTGGTTTCTTATGTAATCGTTCAACCAATCTCGGACTTTAATTGTGCATGCAAAACATGGTTTGGGCCCTGTGTATGTTCGGGTTGATACTGTTTGATTTCATCACCTTTGCTACTTTGCTACGATTCTTAGGTAATCGTTCGACCAATCTCGGACATTAATTGTGCATGCAAAACTTGGTTTGGGTCCGGTGTATTTTGGGTGGGTGCCATTTGATTTCATCACCTTGGCTACGTGTTAAAATGGGTCTGAATTCACTTTGGTTTTTTAGCTAATCATTCGACCAATCTTGGACTTTAATTGTGCATGCAAAACATGGTTTAGGCCCTGTGTATTTTTGGGTGGGTACCATTTAATTACATTACCTTGGCTATGTGTTAAAATGGGTCTGAATTTACTTTGGTTTCATACGTAAATGTTCGACAAATCTTGGACTTTAATTGTGCATGCAAAACATGGTTGAGCTCTGTTCATTTTTGGATGGGTACCATTTAATTTCATCACATTGGCTACATGTTAAAATGGGTCTTAATTCACTTTGGTTTACTACGTAATCGTTCGACTGATCTTGGACTTTAATTGTACATGCAAAACATGGATTGGGCCCTGTGTATTTTTGGGTGGGTATTATTTAATTTCATCTACGTTTCATCTTGGCTATGTGTTAAAATGGGTCTGAATTCACTTTGGTTTCTTACGTAATAGTTCAACCAATCTTGGACTTTAAATATGCACGCAGCCAAGGTACACCTATAGACATTAATGTGGACATTCAGTTCTTTTTATTTAGATAATGGCAATTTGTTGGTCAGAGCGCCCTCTAGTATTTGTGGGGAATCATGTTTATATGGAATGCTCTTATTGGATGGAAATTCGAGCCTAGCAAGGTATGATAGAATTGGCCTGTTATGTTCAGTTTCAAATAAGTATGAACCACTAATTTGACAGGGAAGTGATACTTATAATGCAACAAGCTGTTTTAATTGCTGTTGTGGTAGAGTTTTTGAATTGTATAACATTTACCTTGTTCATCAAATGACTTGCACAGTCCTTCAGGAGACAACATACCAAGCTTCATAAACTGCACTGATGTATTGGGTTTGACATTTATATTAACACCAGCTACAATGGCGGCATCACACTGACCACTGCGGATAGCTCTCAATGCATGTTCCATAGCAAGTAAACTGGATGAGCAGGCTGTATTTAGCAGATAACTTGGCCCTGTACAAGAAAACTACATAGATTAAACTATTGACTAACACACTTTATTCACAAATAGTCGCCGAGCAAGATGACTTGTTTTCTACCGCCATTGCTTGTAATGTACTTTGATGGTAACAGGAACAAGAAGGGATACACTTGCGTCACCCGCTCTCATATGACTGAAGACTGAATGAATGCAAGAAATCAACACACAATAATTTCCAGAAATTAGCCTAAAATATGTTAGATTATGTCAAAGAATAAATCTATTTTTAGAAATATATATTCCTGGCATCTATTCCTCTCATGCTCACAAAGTATATAAAATTAACTAGTAAACTACCAAAGTATTTACCGTCTGAATGCAACGTCTGTGTGCTGCTTGGTAAAATCTGATCAAACATATTTTACATTTGAATTAAATTTTCATGCGAGTCACATGACAGTAACATTTGTTACACTAAAGAAAAACGTTTACATCCTGTGATACGAATGAGATATCTTTGCTATCATAAATATGTATAGATTTAAATAATAAGATTTGATACTCACCCTTGAAGTCAAAGAAATAGGATATTCTATTAGCAAACATAGCGGGACAACAACCAGTCATGCTGTATCCAAGTAATGCCTCGGCGTCACTGGTGAGTGCTTCAAATGTTTCCGAGCCGTTAGCACCAACAAATACACCAGTATTGGTGCCTCTCAATATCTGGGGATCAATACCTGACACAAATAAAAACAAACTTTGTCATTAGCAATCACATGTATTACGTCCAAAAAACAAATGAATTATGGTTGATTGTCTGTGAGGGTAGTAAACATACCTGCATCTACTATTGCTTCGTAAGTTAACTCCATGAGTATTCTTAGCTGTGGGTCCATGGTGTTTGCTTGTTTTGGATGAACACCAAAAAAGGAAGCATCAAATCTACTTAGATCTTTAATTTTGCCACTTTTCCTTGGTAAGCCATGGAGACCTGGAATGTGACACAGAAATCATCACTCATCACCTCATTTATACTTCATATTGTTTACAGCGAACCCCGAAATAAACTGATCATTGTTACCAAAGTATTATAATATGCTGACGCTCCTACATAGAAGAATACAACAATGGTGCTGGGTGGTAAAAACGACAAAAATAATCGTTTACTGTGGGATAATCGATATGTGTGTTTTACTTCCCAACGTGTTTACCCACGTTACCTAAATTAAAAATTCAGTAATGACTATAATTATGACTGAATATCATGAGATGTTATTTGAATGGTCTAGCCCATCATAAAATTATAACTATGAATTAGACTTTGTCATGTTGCAGATGTGCTCTTAACATCGTGGGCAGTGTTTCTCTGTGGAGAGCAACTTTCCATTCACCATTGCAATAAAGGTCTGGTCAGTAGACTGACCCATAAGTGATCTAAGCCACGAGATTTTAGACAACGCTTAACTAGAATGTAATGAAAACCGTTTACATCGAGGAAATATGAAAATAATGATTTTTTGGAATTCCAGCCGTTGAAAGGAAAGTCATAACATTCACTGCTAACAATGTTCCTTGTAACATTGCAATGGACATTTTATGATCAGTTCACACGCACGTCCTTAGATACCATGACAGTCTGCCAAAATAATAACTTTTAACCAGAAAAGAATCTGATTCTTGGCTAAATCAAAATTAAATTTACAATAGAAAGAATATAAATAAAATACCTGGTTCCCATCTTCTGTTATCTTCTGTTACCATGTCATCTTTGTTGATGAGATGTTGCCAGAATTCCTCCAAATTATCGGATTCTGGAAGCCTGCATCCAATACCACTAATTACAACGTCATCCATAACTGTTTCCATTACTGGGAAATAGGGTAGTTAAAATACTTTATCTCAAATGTGAGAAAATACATTTAGAGATTACTCGAAAATAACAGAGTTTCTTACACATACATTCTTGCAATAATTTGTTCGAATTGATAAGCTGTACTGCTCGACGTGTAGCAATATTTAGAAAGCAATTGCTTTCCAGACATGACATATGTATCATACTTAGCAACCATTTTTAAACCCAATTAAACTACTTGCAGTGTACAATATGTACTTGGATCCCTATGAATCTGCTTGTGCCTTGAATTGTACATTGCATATATAATCCAAGTCACCCACATTTGCCGTGATATTGAATTACTCTAATCTATTGCACAGATGCATGTTGCGTCTAATACGTAAAACAAAACAAAACATGGAAAAAACAGGTAATTATTTGACAAATTTGGCAGGATTTTCACCGCCGTGTTGAAGAATCAACATGCCTGAAAGTGTACTTTAATTATACAAAGTGAACATTGAACCATATGTGATAATACAAAGCTCGTTGTGAATACTGCTGAAGTGAGCATGACACTGTGTCTCTGATGGCGGACTACATAGACAGTCTGTAATGTGACTGTATGTTGTTGCGTTAATATTATTTGTGACTGTCAAAGCATTGATGATATTGATGTAAGCTGTATAATCATCTTAGTAATAAATTGTACCAATACAGTATCTTACAGTGGTAGCTCTGTTCGATTATTCAATTATGTAAAGAATTAGGAACGTTTGAAAAGTTTTCTAGTATAACCGAGCAGTGTGTTTCGCAATCAGGTTTTTGCATAGCAGTGTAGTGATCGGCTCTGTGCAACAATACACGTGATAACCACAACCAATCCACGGCTACCAAGTGTGTATCACAGAAAATTTAGACTTTTTTCAGACCATGGTCAAAATGATGATACTAAAGAATTCGCATCAGCATTTGTTTTAAAGGAGTACCTTCCAGTTAACCCTATCTCACAACAAATTTAATTTCTGGATTAAAATAACAATGGATAACAAAAGATAGATTAACATTGTAAACAACATAAACAATAGTGTCCCATGATTCGTTGGTGCAATCCATGGGATTGAGCGGTTCCCCGCTAAAGACCATCGTGGTGTGCAAAATAAAACTGGGAATTTGGAAAAATATTATTTGTCATTTAATAAAATTACCCATCATACAGTTGAGAAAATTATAAATGACGTGGACATTAGAAAAGCTACTGGGTTCGATATTGTACCACCTATGTTATTAAAACCTGTGACTTCTATATTACGTCATCATATAGCCACTATTTTTAATCGGCTTTGTTCAATATATTATTGAACGATCGTTATTTTGCAATTTATTATGTATTTATTAATTAACATCTGTAATATACCAAACTACAATGATTTGTGTTTCATATTCTGTTACATCGTGTTAAAAGATAGACAATACTGACAAAACATTGTTTCAGCATATAATGTCATTATTTGAAATAGGCAGAGTCGTGGTACGTGCACTTCAGCTCCCATAACTGCTTAACTAAAATCACTATATTAAGAATTATATTACATTATTTTTATATAATTATGCCGATGATAATACTTTGTCGTCTTTATGCAATAGGAAACACGAGACAATTGGTAGCTTAACACAGGAGTCATTCACAGCAATTAGGTGGTTTCGTGAAAACGGCATGCAAGCAAATCCTATTAAATTTCAAGCCTTCGTATTGAAAGATTCAGATAATGGAATACGTTTTGACATCAGTGGCAATACTATTGTTTTCAGAAATTGTTCCAGGTTACTAGGGGTTAATGTAGATAGTAAACTAAATTTTCTTTACCATATCAGCGTATTATGCAAAAAGTTTATATTGCAGGAAATTGGTAGATATCTCGATCAATCATCTAGAATGAGTGTTTTTCATTGTTTTATTTTTTCACATTTTAATTATAGTTCCCATGTTTGATATTGTTGTGGAAGTCGCAATATAACAAGGAAGGAGGGTATCCAATATAGGGCTTTGAAATTTGTATACAACGACTTTTATTTCAGTTATAGTTTATTAATAAACAAACCAGGATTGACCACACTTGAATATACTAAAATACGTTCTATTGTAATCGATATTTTCAAATCTATACACAAACTATCACCATCTTTAATATCGAATCGTTTAAATTTAAACATGCGAGTTATAATTTACGAAATGAGTCACAGTTATGTGTCATGGATAAGGAGCTATGGATTAAAATCATTTTCAACTTACGGTGCGAAGTATTGTACAGATTTGTCAAATTTAAAAAAATGGACTTAGCCTTAATGTCATATATATATATAGGAAATTGTTAACTTTTAACATATGTGTATATACTGTGAATGTATTTATTTGTTACATTTCGAGTATGTTCGAGTACTTTGACTTAATAAAAGAATTGAGTTGGATTTATCACAATACAGGTAAAATATTGTTTCCGTTAAAGTTGGCACGCGTTTTGTGATAAAAAAATCACTTGCATCCCTTATTGGCCATACTAAGTGTGTTACAAGAACATAGTTCTAAAGCAACGAAATAAAATTAGGGACATTTTAGGTATTTAGACAGTACTAAGCCAAAAATACATGGTATCATTTCAAAGTAACGCTCTAGTTAATCGGCTTTATGTATTATTTGTTCACCTGAGCGATAAGTCCACCATACCAGCCCCAAACCCGACCATACCCGAAGCAGACTGGCCGCGGAGATTCACATTTTATGTACTTTTTTTCCTGTACACTACACATTTTGAGTTTCCTACGAGTGGGTCACGTGCCTGACGTAAATAACAGGTTGTAATTTATGCGGAAAGTAGTTGGCCGAGAAATTTAATGCGATTATGCGAGAGATATACTGGTCAAAAATTATTATTATTTGTCTCATTTTCTTCAATATTTCTGGAAATGAACCATAATTTTGGAGCCGAAAGACACAAATTTGAGCTAATTTATATTTTTTACTCACACAATTTGGCTAGTTTTGTCCGAATCTTCTGAAGTAAAGTGACGAAAATAAACGGGACTATTTTGTGAATTTGTGATGAGAAAACGAAAATGGTGGTGAAATGGTTAAGCGCTGTGAATATATTCATAAATGGTTTTTGTTTAAATGCAAAGTTCACGACATTTTTGTTTCATCGAAAAGGTCATGAAATTCTCCATATAGTGATTTTCGTTAAGCAGTTATGGGAGTAGTGCACGTATAACAAGTCTGCCTGGTGTCTAGTCTCAAAAAATGACATTATAAGCTGAAAATAGGTTTTATCAGTATTGTCTATCTTTAAACACCGATTTAACAAAATAAGAAACACAATCATTGCAGTTTGGTATATTGCAGATATTAAATAGTAACCCTTGTTCAATCATTATAGAAAAGTTTGGCCATGTCCGCTACCATCAATACCACGTTAGATCACATAAACGGCTTCTATCATTGAATTGCGTTTGTCTTAGGCAAAGTTATTCTGAGTTAAAAAACGCTCGGTATGAATCTTCGTGTCTCGTTTTATGGACCTACAAATAATTATTGCCCATGTGATGTGGACCTTAAAATCAAGCATGCATGGCTTATGTGCTAGAAAGGAAATCTTGACTTCACTACCGAACGTTAGAAGACAACAAAAAATTGAACTGATTAAGGTAGATATGCAGTTTACCTGACAGGTATTTTAATTAGATAATTAGAAAACCAAGTTGACCTCCCTTGTCTACAAAACTATATATTTTCAGAAAGCTTATTGTATGAATTTAAAAATGTTGTTAGTATTTTTTTTATGGACACTGTAGTTTGAAATATGCACGAAAATGTGCATTTTTGGTCAAAAGTGATTTAAAAAAAATAGCTTCTAAACCATGCTTCTGTTTCCTGTCAAAATTTGTTTACGGGTACATCTGTTTACTATCAAGAAAGTGCCGTCTTGAAAACTGTCTACCAGTTGTTAATTTTGCAGGGCAGAAGCTCAAATTTCACTACTTCAAGTTTATGCATGAATTAACACTCAGGCTAGTTGTCTGTACGATTGTTGTAACACTGTTCAACCAAAAACAATGCCCCGACGGCGTTTTGAAGATAAACATATTGTCAATCATTTGTGAAAATTTCAAAACAAAAGGTCAAAGCGTCTAGGGGCTATTTTCTTTAAATTCTAGGATGTGCACTAAAAAGAAGCTGATATAATTGCTAATTTGCATAACCATTCACTCAGTAAGAAGTTTGCTAATGTGCATAATTAAAATGGCTCTAACAGTTCCAAATTTGAATGTATTATAGTGTTGTAAAAAGTTAAATATAGTGCATAATATGGAGATCCCGTCATTTCATTTTTTTCACCATGTTTCTTTTTTATTATTTGTGTGCAGCCTTGCTAAATCTGGCTAAGCATTCAAAAGTGAGAATGTTTGCACCTATTATCTATATTTTAAAATCGTCTTTTGAGTATGTTCCACTATTTACAATTCTACAAAATTTGTACAGTCTATAGTCAAGACTGTGTGGATAATAATATTACCCATCATACAGTTGAGAAAATTATAAATGACGTGGACATTAGAAAAGCTACTGGGTATGATATTGTACCACCTAAGTTATTGAAACCTGTGACTTCTATATTACGTCATCATATAGCCACTATTTTTAATCGGCTTTGTTCAATATATTATTGAACGATCGTTATTTTGCAATTTATTATGTATTTATTAATTAACATCTGTAATATACCAAACTACAATGATTTGTGTTTCATATTCTGTTACATCGTGTTAAAAGATAGACAATACTGACAAAACATTGTTTCAGCATATAATGTCATTATTTGAAATAGGCAGAGTCGTGGTACGTGCACTTCAGCTCCCATAACTGCTTAACTAAAATCACTATATTAAGAATTATATTACATTATTTTTATATAATTATGCCGATGATAATACTTTGTCGTCTTTATGCAATAGGAAACACGAGACAATTGGTAGCTTAACACAGGAGTCATTCACAGCAATTAGGTGGTTTCGTGAAAACGGCATGCAAGCAAATCCTATTAAATTTCAAGCCTTCGTATTGAAAGATTCAGATAATGGAATACGTTTTGACATCAGTGGCAATACTATTGTTTTCAGAAATTGTTCCAGGTTACTAGGGGTTAATGTAGATAGTAAACTAAATTTTCTTTACCATATCAGCGTATTATGCAAAAAGTTTATATTGCAGGAAATTGGTAGATATCTCGATCAATCATCTAGAATGAGTGTTTTTCATTGTTTTATTTTTTCACATTTTAATTATAGTTCCCATGTTTGATATTGTTGTGGAAGTCGCAATATAACAAGGAAGGAGGGTATCCAATATAGGGCTTTGAAATTTGTATACAACGACTTTTATTTCAGTTATAGTTTATTAATAAACAAACCAGGATTGACCACACTTGAATATACTAAAATACGTTCTATTGTAATCGATATTTTCAAATCTATACACAAACTATCACCATCTTTAATATCGAATCGTTTAAATTTAAACATGCGAGTTATAATTTACGAAATGAGTCACAGTTATGTGTCATGGATAAGGAGCTATGGATTAAAATCATTTTCAACTTACGGTGCGAAGTATTGTACAGATTTGTCAAATTTAAAAAAATGGACTTAGCCTTAATGTCATATATATATATAGGAAATTGTTAACTTTTAACATATGTGTATATACTGTGAATGTATTTATTTGTTACATTTCGAGTATGTTCGAGTACTTTGACTTAATAAAAGAATTGAGTTGGATTTATCACAATACAGGTAAAATATTGTTTCCGTTAAAGTTGGCACGCGTTTTGTGATAAAAAAATCACTTGCATCCCTTATTGGCCATACTAAGTGTGTTACAAGAACATAGTTCTAAAGCAACGAAATAAAATTAGGGACATTTTAGGTATTTAGACAGTACTAAGCCAAAAATACATGGTATCATTTCAAAGTAACGCTCTAGTTAATCGGCTTTATGTATTATTTGTTCACCTGAGCGATAAGTCCACCATACCAGCCCCAAACCCGACCATACCCGAAGCAGACTGGCCGCGGAGATTCACATTTTATGTACTTTTTTTCCTGTACACTACACATTTTGAGTTTCCTACGAGTGGGTCACGTGCCTGACGTAAATAACAGGTTGTAATTTATGCGGAAAGTAGTTGGCCGAGAAATTTAATGCGATTATGCGAGAGATATACTGGTCAAAAATTATTATTATTTGTCTCATTTTCTTCAATATTTCTGGAAATGAACCATAATTTTGGAGCCGAAAGACACAAATTTGAGCTAATTTATATTTTTTACTCACACAATTTGGCTAGTTTTGTCCGAATCTTCTGAAGTAAAGTGACGAAAATAAACGGGACTATTTTGTGAATTTGTGATGAGAAAACGAAAATGGTGGTGAAATGGTTAAGCGCTGTGAATATATTCATAAATGGTTTTTGTTTAAATGCAAAGTTCACGACATTTTTGTTTCATCGAAAAGGTCATGAAATTCTCCATATAGTGATTTTCGTTAAGCAGTTATGGGAGTAGTGCACGTATAACAAGTCTGCCTGGTGTCTAGTCTCAAAAAATGACATTATAAGCTGAAAATAGGTTTTATCAGTATTGTCTATCTTTAAACACCGATTTAACAAAATAAGAAACACAATCATTGCAGTTTGGTATATTGCAGATATTAAATAGTAACCCTTGTTCAATCATTATAGAAAAGTTTGGCCATGTCCGCTACCATCAATACCACGTTAGATCACATAAACGGCTTCTATCATTGAATTGCGTTTGTCTTAGGCAAAGTTATTCTGAGTTAAAAAACGCTCGGTATGAATCTTCGTGTCTCGTTTTATGGACCTACAAATAATTATTGCCCATGTGATGTGGACCTTAAAATCAAGCATGCATGGCTTATGTGCTAGAAAGGAAATCTTAACTTCACTACCGAACGTTAGAAGACAACAAAAAATTGAACTGATTAAGGTAGATATGCAGTTTACCTGACAGGTATTTTAATTAGATAATTAGAAAACCAAGTTGACCTCCCTTGTCTACAAAACTATATATTTTCAGAAAGCTTATTGTATGAATTTAAAAATGTTGTTAGTATTTTTTTTATGGACACTGTAGTTTGAAATATGCACGAAAATGTGCATTTTTGGTCAAAAGTGATTTAAAAAAAATAGCTTCTAAACCATGCTTCTGTTTCCTGTCAAAATTTGTTTACGGGTACATCTGTTTACTATCAAGAAAGTGCCGTCTTGAAAACTGTCTACCAGTTGTTAATTTTGCAGGGCAGAAGCTCAAATTTCACTACTTCAAGTTTATGCATGAATTAACACTCAGGCTAGTTGTCTGTACGATTGTTGTAACACTGTTCAACCAAAAACAATGCCCCGACGGCGTTTTGAAGATAAACATATTGTCAATCATTTGTGAAAATTTCAAAACAAAAGGTCAAAGCGTCTAGGGGCTATTTTCTTTAAATTCTAGGATGTGCACTAAAAAGAAGCTGATATAATTGCTAATTTGCATAACCATTCACTCAGTAAGAAGTTTGCTAATGTGCATAATTAAAATGGCTCTAACAGTTCCAAATTTGAATGTATTATAGTGTTGTAAAAAGTTAAATATAGTGCATAATATGGAGATCCCGTCATTTCATTTTTTTCACCATGTTTCTTTTTTATTATTTGTGTGCAGCCTTGCTAAATCTGGCTAAGCATTCAAAAGTGAGAATGTTTGCACCTATTATCTATATTTTAAAATCGTCTTTTGAGTATGTTCCACTATTTACAATTCTACAAAATTTGTACAGTCTATAGTCAAGACTGTGTGGATAATAATATTACCCATCATACAGTTGAGAAAATTATAAATGACGTGGACATTAGAAAAGCTACTGGGTATGATATTGTACCACCTAAGTTATTGAAACCTGTGACTTCTATATTACGTCATCATATAGCCACTATTTTTAATCGGCTTTGTTCAATATATTATTGAACGATCGTTATTTTGCAATTTATTATGTATTTATTAATTAACATCTGTAATATACCAAACTACAATGATTTGTGTTTCATATTCTGTTACATCGTGTTAAAAGATAGACAATACTGACAAAACATTGTTTCAGCATATAATGTCATTATTTGAAATAGGCAGAGTCGTGGTACGTGCACTTCAGCTCCCATAACTGCTTAACTAAAATCACTATATTAAGAATTATATTACATTATTTTTATATAATTATGCCGATGATAATACTTTGTCGTCTTTATGCAATAGGAAACACGAGACAATTGGTAGCTTAACACAGGAGTCATTCACAGCAATTAGGTGGTTTCGTGAAAACGGCATGCAAGCAAATCCTATTAAATTTCAAGCCTTCGTATTGAAAGATTCAGATAATGGAATACGTTTTGACATCAGTGGCAATACTATTGTTTTCAGAAATTGTTCCAGGTTACTAGGGGTTAATGTAGATAGTAAACTAAATTTTCTTTACCATATCAGCGTATTATGCAAAAAGTTTATATTGCAGGAAATTGGTAGATATCTCGATCAATCATCTAGAATGAGTGTTTTTCATTGTTTTATTTTTTCACATTTTAATTATAGTTCCCATGTTTGATATTGTTGTGGAAGTCGCAATATAACAAGGAAGGAGGGTATCCAATATAGGGCTTTGAAATTTGTATACAACGACTTTTATTTCAGTTATAGTTTATTAATAAACAAACCAGGATTGACCACACTTGAATATACTAAAATACGTTCTATTGTAATCGATATTTTCAAATCTATACACAAACTATCACCATCTTTAATATCGAATCGTTTAAATTTAAACATGCGAGTTATAATTTACGAAATGAGTCACAGTTATGTGTCATGGATAAGGAGCTATGGATTAAAATCATTTTCAACTTACGGTGCGAAGTATTGTACAGATTTGTCAAATTTAAAAAAATGGACTTAGCCTTAATGTCATATATATATATAGGAAATTGTTAACTTTTAACATATGTGTATATACTGTGAATGTATTTATTTGTTACATTTCGAGTATGTTCGAGTACTTTGACTTAATAAAAGAATTGAGTTGGATTTATCACAATACAGGTAAAATATTGTTTCCGTTAAAGTTGGCACGCGTTTTGTGATAAAAAAATCACTTGCATCCCTTATTGGCCATACTAAGTGTGTTACAAGAACATAGTTCTAAAGCAACGAAATAAAATTAGGGACATTTTAGGTATTTAGACAGTACTAAGCCAAAAATACATGGTATCATTTCAAAGTAACGCTCTAGTTAATCGGCTTTATGTATTATTTGTTCACCTGAGCGATAAGTCCACCATACCAGCCCCAAACCCGACCATACCCGAAGCAGACTGGCCGCGGAGATTCACATTTTATGTACTTTTTTTCCTGTACACTACACATTTTGAGTTTCCTACGAGTGGGTCACGTGCCTGACGTAAATAACAGGTTGTAATTTATGCGGAAAGTAGTTGGCCGAGAAATTTAATGCGATTATGCGAGAGATATACTGGTCAAAAATTATTATTATTTGTCTCATTTTCTTCAATATTTCTGGAAATGAACCATAATTTTGGAGCCGAAAGACACAAATTTGAGCTAATTTATATTTTTTACTCACACAATTTGGCTAGTTTTGTCCGAATCTTCTGAAGTAAAGTGACGAAAATAAACGGGACTATTTTGTGAATTTGTGATGAGAAAACGAAAATGGTGGTGAAATGGTTAAGCGCTGTGAATATATTCATAAATGGTTTTTGTTTAAATGCAAAGTTCACGACATTTTTGTTTCATCGAAAAGGTCATGAAATTCTCCATATAGTGATTTTCGTTAAGCAGTTATGGGAGTAGTGCACGTATAACAAGTCTGCCTGGTGTCTAGTCTCAAAAAATGACATTATAAGCTGAAAATAGGTTTTATCAGTATTGTCTATCTTTAAACACCGATTTAACAAAATAAGAAACACAATCATTGCAGTTTGGTATATTGCAGATATTAAATAGTAACCCTTGTTCAATCATTATAGAAAAGTTTGGCCATGTCCGCTACCATCAATACCACGTTAGATCACATAAACGGCTTCTATCATTGAATTGCGTTTGTCTTAGGCAAAGTTATTCTGAGTTAAAAAACGCTCGGTATGAATCTTCGTGTCTCGTTTTATGGACCTACAAATAATTATTGCCCATGTGATGTGGACCTTAAAATCAAGCATGCATGGCTTATGTGCTAGAAAGGAAATCTTAACTTCACTACCGAACGTTAGAAGACAACAAAAAATTGAACTGATTAAGGTAGATATGCAGTTTACCTGACAGGTATTTTAATTAGATAATTAGAAAACCAAGTTGACCTCCCTTGTCTACAAAACTATATATTTTCAGAAAGCTTATTGTATGAATTTAAAAATGTTGTTAGTATTTTTTTTATGGACACTGTAGTTTGAAATATGCACGAAAATGTGCATTTTTGGTCAAAAGTGATTTAAAAAAAATAGCTTCTAAACCATGCTTCTGTTTCCTGTCAAAATTTGTTTACGGGTACATCTGTTTACTATCAAGAAAGTGCCGTCTTGAAAACTGTCTACCAGTTGTTAATTTTGCAGGGCAGAAGCTCAAATTTCACTACTTCAAGTTTATGCATGAATTAACACTCAGGCTAGTTGTCTGTACGATTGTTGTAACACTGTTCAACCAAAAACAATGCCCCGACGGCGTTTTGAAGATAAACATATTGTCAATCATTTGTGAAAATTTCAAAACAAAAGGTCAAAGCGTCTAGGGGCTATTTTCTTTAAATTCTAGGATGTGCACTAAAAAGAAGCTGATATAATTGCTAATTTGCATAACCATTCACTCAGTAAGAAGTTTGCTAATGTGCATAATTAAAATGGCTCTAACAGTTCCAAATTTGAATGTATTATAGTGTTGTAAAAAGTTAAATATAGTGCATAATATGGAGATCCCGTCATTTCATTTTTTTCACCATGTTTCTTTTTTATTATTTGTGTGCAGCCTTGCTAAATCTGGCTAAGCATTCAAAAGTGAGAATGTTTGCACCTATTATCTATATTTTAAAATCGTCTTTTGAGTATGTTCCACTATTTACAATTCTACAAAATTTGTACAGTCTATAGTCAAGACTGTGTGGATAATAATATTACCCATCATACAGTTGAGAAAATTATAAATGACGTGGACATTAGAAAAGCTACTGGGTATGATATTGTACCACCTAAGTTATTGAAACCTGTGACTTCTATATTACGTCATCATATAGCCACTATTTTTAATCGGCTTTGTTCAATATATTATTGAACGATCGTTATTTTGCAATTTATTATGTATTTATTAATTAACATCTGTAATATACCAAACTACAATGATTTGTGTTTCATATTCTGTTACATCGTGTTAAAAGATAGACAATACTGACAAAACATTGTTTCAGCATATAATGTCATTATTTGAAATAGGCAGAGTCGTGGTACGTGCACTTCAGCTCCCATAACTGCTTAACTAAAATCACTATATTAAGAATTATATTACATTATTTTTATATAATTATGCCGATGATAATACTTTGTCGTCTTTATGCAATAGGAAACACGAGACAATTGGTAGCTTAACACAGGAGTCATTCACAGCAATTAGGTGGTTTCGTGAAAACGGCATGCAAGCAAATCCTATTAAATTTCAAGCCTTCGTATTGAAAGATTCAGATAATGGAATACGTTTTGACATCAGTGGCAATACTATTGTTTTCAGAAATTGTTCCAGGTTACTAGGGGTTAATGTAGATAGTAAACTAAATTTTCTTTACCATATCAGCGTATTATGCAAAAAGTTTATATTGCAGGAAATTGGTAGATATCTCGATCAATCATCTAGAATGAGTGTTTTTCATTGTTTTATTTTTTCACATTTTAATTATAGTTCCCATGTTTGATATTGTTGTGGAAGTCGCAATATAACAAGGAAGGAGGGTATCCAATATAGGGCTTTGAAATTTGTATACAACGACTTTTATTTCAGTTATAGTTTATTAATAAACAAACCAGGATTGACCACACTTGAATATACTAAAATACGTTCTATTGTAATCGATATTTTCAAATCTATACACAAACTATCACCATCTTTAATATCGAATCGTTTAAATTTAAACATGCGAGTTATAATTTACGAAATGAGTCACAGTTATGTGTCATGGATAAGGAGCTATGGATTAAAATCATTTTCAACTTACGGTGCGAAGTATTGTACAGATTTGTCAAATTTAAAAAAATGGACTTAGCCTTAATGTCATATATATATATAGGAAATTGTTAACTTTTAACATATGTGTATATACTGTGAATGTATTTATTTGTTACATTTCGAGTATGTTCGAGTACTTTGACTTAATAAAAGAATTGAGTTGGATTTATCACAATACAGGTAAAATATTGTTTCCGTTAAAGTTGGCACGCGTTTTGTGATAAAAAAATCACTTGCATCCCTTATTGGCCATACTAAGTGTGTTACAAGAACATAGTTCTAAAGCAACGAAATAAAATTAGGGACATTTTAGGTATTTAGACAGTACTAAGCCAAAAATACATGGTATCATTTCAAAGTAACGCTCTAGTTAATCGGCTTTATGTATTATTTGTTCACCTGAGCGATAAGTCCACCATACCAGCCCCAAACCCGACCATACCCGAAGCAGACTGGCCGTGGGAATTCACATTTTATATTTCAAAACAGTGAGCACGGAACTCAATAATTGTATTGTTATCTGAGAGGCGAATCGGTGAATTCTGTACACTACACTATTTGAGTTTTCTACGAGTGAGTCACGTGCCTGATGTAAATAACTGGGTGTAATTTATGTGGAAAGCAGTTTGCCGATAGATTTAATTCCAGAGATTTACTGGTCAAAAATAATACTAATTCTAGGGGTAAAATGTTCCCACTGTAAGCAACATAATGATTTAGAATTCATTGTATTTTCCCTATTCCCCTGGTTACAGGACAAAAAACCAGAAACCAGTTTAACCTTTTTACCGCCAGTTTTTCTTGCCCAAATTGTTTTTCACAATTTTCTAAATTTCTTCATTATTTCTGGAAATGCACCATAATTTTGGAGCCAATAGACAAAATTTTGGATATTTTCATTTTCTATGTTACTAGCTTTGTCCTAATCTTCTGAAGGAAAGAGCAGACAATAAACGGGACTATTTTTGTGAATTTGTGGGGAGAAAAGGAAAATGGTGCTGAAAGGGTTAAGCGCTGTGAATATATCAATAAATAGTTTTTGTTCACGCTAATATATTTTTGCTTCGTTGAAAAGGTCATGACATTCTTCATATAGTGATTTTCGTTAAGCAGTTATGAGAGTTATAGTGCAACGCTTCCTATTGCCTACTCTCAAAAAATGAAATTATAAGCTGAAAATATATTTTATCAGTATTGTCTATCTTTTAACACCGATTTCTGAGATTTTGCAACGTCGAAGGTCAGGCTGTCGTACATGATGGGTTTTGATCTAGTCATTATTTTTGGGGGGAAATATTTAGGCGGGACAATGGCGTGATTTAATGCTTTTAACCGCTGTATATTTCAAGCCCGAACATGAACAATTACCCAAGTTTTTCTATTTGCAGACATGACAAGTCACAAAAACAATGCCTCAGTAAGGCCCTCATCGTGTGGCACCAATCTCAATCTGAAGCTGGTTTATATGTAATGTTGAACTAAACTCGTTTTCTGGACCACTAACGAAAATCAGTTTTTTGACAAATACATTGCTTTAAATACCCAATATAACGTATGAAATGTCCAACTTACATCTGGGAATCTGGATCTAAATAGTACTGTATTTGCTTGGTAGGCTCTGGTATGAGAGGCTGATTGTGATATCATTAAATACTCCAGCTACAATTGCATTGTCAGTACCAGTAGAAATCTAAATCACGCTCCCACAATGTCTATATTAAAATATTTACACAAAATAAAGTATTTCGACACACCACACGCAACGCCCGGATGTGCTTTGCGCAAGGAAAATATATACATTTTCGTTGACATTTCAGTTAAAAAGATTTTGTGGCCAAGTGACTTCCTCTTCCATAAAAATAACCATGAATAAACAAAACCATTGAGTGGGGAAAAATACATGGAAAAAAATTCTACCGACGATTGGTTATGGTGAGGCACTTCACAAACCACGAGATGTGGCCTGATCACGAGATCCGGCTAGCGCTATCCAAATGTGTATACCTTGATGAAGATGTTTAGCCGTTGTCACATGACTATACCACATCGTCGTGATCGGCGTTTATTTAATCAGGAATTTAATCGCTGCCAGTTGAGAATAGAACATGTCATCTCCTACCTGGAAACGTACAGAGCTATGAAATATATGTACAGTGAAATTTGTATTGTTGTGTTGCAGTTACTTTCGTTTTTGCTGGACTATATTTTCTCACATGAGCAATCGAATCCCAGATCTCGCGGTAGAATTTTATTTTCATGCAAAACAGCGTCAACATTTCCTACAGACATGTAGATTTCATTGTGTTATAGTCTAAGTAATTTATTAAAAATTAAATGGTTTTGATATTATTCCCATTTTTTGTAAGTATTGTGTATCCATATGATTGTCCGATATGATTGTCCAGACGTACTCAAGGTCAATAATATTCGTGGCAATTTACTTAAAAATTCCCATGTACCCCCCAAAAAGAAAGTGAAAATAAAATTCGTGCATTAATTCATTTATCATTTAATAAATATACTTATTCACTGAGAAATGAGGACGTGCACCGAGTGTAATGATGTTACGCCTGGAGCTTGCACGGAAACAAACCCAGGTCTAGTCTACCCAAGATTTTACCCAAGCAGCTTTGCAAAATTACAGTTTTTACATTGTATCTCATGGTAGACAAATTTACCTACCTTTTCACCCATAAATATCTATGCATTTATCACTTATCTCATAGTTATGTGCAATTTTGTTACTAATTAAAAACGTAAGCTGTTATCAGGGAGCCCTGTTTGCTGTTTTGAATGGTGACATTTTTTTTATCAGTAACGCGTCTTCAAGATCAATACCAACATCTGTTCCAATTACATAACTTCTAACCTGATCATGTATAAACAAATATTGAATTCAGCTGTTCTGTTTTATAGCACAAATTAATCCCCACCAACAGCTTGTCATCCACAAATCTTGGTCTGGGTGACTATAGTCATGTTCAGGTTACACCGAGTACGTATACGGGCTCAAATTTAAGCTAATCTCCCATGTTTGCATATCGGCTCGACCCAATTGCATTCACGCACGGGAAAAAACCATCGGTTAGCACAGGCTAAGGAACGCCAAACTTGTTACAAGTCGTCAGTCCTGTTAACTATGGTTACTCAATACAGTAATCGGGAAAGTATACATATTAATTCTATGGTTTGAAAACAACACCAAAAGCAAATTCAGAAAGTACATTCATTTTTGTCTCGAGAAAATTTTTCTACATGTACATTGAAAATGAATATCAAATACAACTGAATGTTGTCAATTCTGGCTCTCAGGTTCTCTTCCTATCTCAGAAATATTGATATCGGGTGTCTGAAATTACAAACTGGTTTCATTATAATCATGTCCCTTGATTATTTTTAGAATGCTACACGTTCGTAGTTGAACACACATACCACATCGCCATGGATCGATCACTCAGTCGTACTATTTTCTGTTGTTGTCCTGCTGGAAATGGTTGTATTCAATCGTATCACAAATTCTCCTGTACGTGTTGCTGTAATAGCAGTGTTCAAATGATCACGCACCAACAAGAGACCGCGAGCACCAAAATTGTTACAATGTACCTGTCACAGTGCTTATTGATAATGAGAAGGACACCCACATAATTCACAATGAACGGGGTGTTCTTTCACTGCTAGAATAGGGTAGACAAGACAATAACTGAACTATGCACACACCAACATATCAAGTTAAACCTCCTGGCTTTAACACTTCTCAAATTAATGATAAGAAAAATAATACAGAATAATACAATAAGTTCACTACAATAGGAGAGGAACGCAGGTATTCTGGAGGGTACCTCTGATAGCAGCAGATCGCAAAAAAGTCTCACAGAATGATGTTTGAAGTCTGTATCACTTGTCCCACAATATCGTAGCAGAGTACTCAATTGAAATGTTGGACCACAATCTAGACTATTTATAGAGCAGTTTCAGGTACACCATGTGTGGTCTCGCTAGCAGATGTCTCACAGTGACATGCAGGCAGCCACGTAGGCAAGTCATTAGATCGTAAACATCATTTGTTATGTAAATCAAAAACACATCTGGTAGTTTCCAATTTTCCTACCAGAGTTGTAAACAAGTATGACCTGTGAATAACATTTATGACAGTTATCACATGGCAAAGCACACCGCTTCTTCCCATGCACAATTATATGTTTACTTCTCGTGCCTTGTTTAAATAAATCAATTCTTTACCATATATATATTAGTGAAATTTACGTAATGCCCAAATCACTGCCAAACATTTACAGAAGGAGACTTCTCCTTATATTGTTGCAATAAGGCTGTACCAAGCCCAAATTATGATGCATTTCAAAATCAAATTTGCTTGCTTACTCAATAAAACTTCTAAGTGATTAAAGAGATGTTCCTGGGCATCTCACCAGATTACTTTTCGCCGCCGACCATTTCTGAACAAATAATTGAGAGGATAGTTTGCGATAGTATCCAGCCATGCCTAAAATTATCTTACTTGCTTTATTGTTGCAGGTCTAGCTGCATGCTGTATGGCTTATATTTTATCTGGTAATACGTGCACAATACCGTCACCTACCTGTTGACTGATAAATTACTCTAAACTCTAAATTAGTAAAACCAAAGAAACTCATCATTGGGCCCCTCAATGTTCCAATATAAGATCGAAGGGCGAAAACCTCAAACTAGTCTCGGGAGCTTCTCTACAGCCAAACAGTATAGTGATCCCAATCCTCGGGCCATTATTAGAATCAACCTCACCATGCAATTCCTTGAACTCAGGAATTATAAGTTTACATAATGATATTCTCTCCGCTAACGTCTGAGCCCTAGTCTCTAACACCTGTACAACATCAACACTATCATCCTGACTGAAATCAATGGAGGGTTCACAACCACTCCCACTAACTGGAGGCTCTCTCATCCTTACACCTGGAGAACAACCTTCATCAAAAGAGGGCACACTAGCCTGACTACTAGTAGATATACAACCTTCATTATCTAAGGGTACACTAATCTTAATACCTGAAGTACCACAACCTACACCACCTAAGGGCACACTAATCCCATCAATAGTAGTATACGACCCAAGGGTGAACTAACATTATCATGCTCTACTTGATGAGCTAAATCTAGGTTCCAACCAGAATCAGGATCCCTGTGCTTCTTAGCTCCACTCATATTACCAACAATACTATCATACACTGGGGACCTAAAAAGGTGTATCTATATATAATCTAGCTTCTAGGGCTTTCCGACATGTACCATTCATCATTACAAAAGTACAACTCTCCCCCAGTCAATTGACTATCTTCTATGAACTCTTTAGATACTACAAACAAAGGACCTTTATCTCAGTACTGCAAATAAAGCCTTGAACAACAGGCATACCCCTCACTATACTATTACCTGGTGCAGCAATGGCAACACTAATAATTGGCAGCTCATAGCCACATTTCATCTCAACTCTATCTCGTCCCTGTAAACATGGATGCCTACTTGTATCTGTGACTTAATGAACTACACAAAAAGCAGGACTTCCTGTTCTGTGAATAATTATTTCTATTCCGATAACATGCCAACATAGCAGCTGACTTAATCTTGGAACTTTTATAACTCTTAGGACAATTGACAGCAGAGTTATTTGGATCACCACAACTATAACAGCCTGACTTCGGCTTAGACTGGCCGAATATACCTTGTCGTTCACCTTTCTGACCTGTTCTGCATAACTGACCTTTCTGACTACCACCTTGAAACTGGCTAGATTTCAGATTTTTACCAGCCACCTGTCTAGGTGCATCTCTAAACTTGTCAGCTAAGTCATTTCTTTAACTGAATGAAAAAGGACAACTCGTTACCAAAAGTACTCCTAAACTTATCGCAAATCGCTCAAACCTTAATATAAATGCGTCCATCTCATCCCTAGTCTCATCAAACAATGTAGTTTGGACCCATAGAACAATGAACAATGGACTGAGTCAACTATTTTACGTCTCTATTTTGACCATTAGCTTCCACATAATGTTCATACTGTCTTGCTTTCTCCTTCTCTATTGCCTCACATTCATTTTTCAATCTTTCAGTCTCATATTTGGCTGCTCTCTCATCCCTCTTCTTTCGCTCTCGCTTCTCACGCTCTGCCCTCACAAATTGAGTCAGACCTTCCCCTCTACCCCAATTCTCTACCTAACTCTTTAAGTTCATTAACAATATCTATACTGAAAATGTGTAAATCAAGTTCCAGTAGTATTAAATAAATCAATTCAATATCTACGTAGCAGTACAAGTTTGACAACACTGTGTTCTTTATACCTTAAGCAGATACAAAACAGTCAATTTAGTCCAGGGATTATTGACAATAGAATCCAAAATAATATCAAAATCGATAGTGAATCAAAATCAGAATCAATACTGAATAAGAATCCTAAAACGAATCAGAATCACAATCCGAATCAGAATCAGAAGGTAGTGAACCATGCTCCTGGGTAAGTATTGTTTTCCATGTTTTTATAACATAAAAAGCTAAATTGTCATTGTCTATCGCCTTGAGATGTTTGTGATATATATTTGCTAAGCCGTATATTCTGTTTATCAGTGGCGCTCTTGCCAGTTTTATTCTGCATCTTCCTCACTCTGTTGTCAATGTTTAGAATTTGACAAAAGCAAAGATGATATTTTCCTGTTGCTATTTTGTTTCAATAAGTCTGATTTTCGAAAATGCCCATATCTCACCTTTATATGTTAATATGGGTATTTGTGTCACATTCAGGAGTGTTTTTTCCTTTATCCTTATACTGTTCGTGTTTGTTGAATATATCTGTGACTGGATCTTTGCAGCTTTGTAGGTCTTGTTTGCCAGTCTGTCTGTAGTAGAGGTTATTGATCATTGGTCTTGAATGTTACCTGTAGAATCTTATAGTTTTGATTTCTTCATTGTCACATGTTGAAACACATTTTGAGGTCCACAAAACAACAGTACATTTGTTTGTTTCTTTCTTTCTTGTTGTTTTTTAATAATTGTGTGGTGAGTCAGAATATGTGCAACTGTTCGATGTTTTTGTTAGAATCCTGCTTGGTTTGGGTGTGCATAAGTTTCAATGACTGTTTAATTTGTACGTTGCTGTATTTTAACATCTATCCTGGAATACCGTCGGGTCCACTTGCATTGTTATTTTGTAATTCTCTTGTCACCTGTTAATGATATTAGTTATTCAGCTCGTGGATGTCTTCTGTTTTATTCTATAACTGTCGTTGTAGTTGTGTTTCCATTTGTTTTATTCTATCTGAGTTATTGTTTTCAATTCGTTGGAAGTGTCAGTCCACACTGAATGTAGGATTTCTTTCAGTTCAGTTCATTTACTTTGGTATTTGTGAATGATTTTTTTTACATACTTCCTGAAGTTCCTTTTCTTAGTGTAGTAAAGCATTCTCAGAGCTCCATCTAATGGGTTTTTTTTGTAACATTTTTGCAAGAGTTCATAGTTCTTTTTTCTTATTTATACATGATCTTTTTTGTTTGTTTTTTTAATTTTATGGAGCATTTGTTTGCTATTTTGTGTAGCATCCCTTGGAATCGTATTGCCATGTCATGACTTGTGTTGTCAGCATTGTCTAGAATGAATCTGGACATAATATCTTCACATTCATCTGTCTTATATAGCCTATACATGCCTAACCTTGCATTTCATTGATAGCATTTATGTACTGGTTTAAGGACTTCATTCATATTACTGAATTACTTGTGTTTTGGTGCTTTCAAGACAGTTTTATGGGACAGTAGTCATTTGACCAGTGTAGTTGTTCAACTTTGAGGGATATTCTATAGTAGTGCTCACTTGTGATTGCATTGTCCAGTGTGCCGGCACCATGTTAACCATGTCGGTAGACCTGACCAATCTCCTGAAGTTTATCCATTTAATATCTGTAGGTGATTTTCTTTACATAGTTGTGTTTCTCTACAAACACATTCTTCCATGTATCCGTGTTTCTCCGTCTTCTGACTGTTTTATCATATGCATATGTGTCAGGTAATGCCGTGATCATGTGAAGGTCGTCATGTTCATCTTGGATTGTATCTTCAAGGTATTTTATTCTAGCATTAAATTCTCCTTGTATGACGACATGTGCATTGAGGCTATATTGTTGAATTTCTTTGTTGATTTCTTCATATGATTTGCAGTCATTGTCATTGTAAAAACTGTTGGTGGAATGTATATGGTACCTATGTAGGTGATTGTCCATTTCATAATTGAAGAAGTCTTTACACATCTTACAGTAAATAGGAAATTTGCTAGACTTTGATATTTTTTGAGCAATTTGTCTCTCCTTTGTTTTTATTGATGTTTTTTGTTCAAAGATCCACGTTGATGTTTGTGTATTACAGATTATACAGTGCACAAGACTTGGAAGTGAGTCCTCAGTTTTTCCTCTAAGCAGTGGCCTCTACTGATTGTCATCTAGTTTCCTCCAGGTAATTTATTAGTTTAGTAATTGTTTACTTTGTTTTTTCTTCCTCCCGTTGTCTTTGAAATGTACATGAAAGCACGTGGTACAATCTAATGTCGCCATAATTAGCTTCAGCAACAAGATCCAGACAAGAAAATGTACTTACTGTTGTCACTGTATAATCATATAGTCGTAATTTCCACTGTAAAAGCTTTTAAAAACGGATGCAATTTTAGCTTTTTGGTAGAGCTAAAGCAGTCATTAAATGTTAGTGTACAAATGCAGAAAGCTGTTTTATCACGAAAGTCAGGTTACCGCAAAATAAACATTTATACACTCACATAATATTTTATTTATTTAAAAGAAAAACAAACAAACAAGAAAATGTATACAATTCATAGAGAATCGTATGTATGGATTTATTTCAAGCCATGTGTTGAAGTTATGTTTTGTCGATGATTAATTTGTTTGTTTTTTGGGAAATATTATTTGTTTATTTTAACTGCCATTTTCATTACCTTATATATATATTATACTGCATTTTTTTGCCACATTTTTATTCATTACTCCTAACTCTCAAAGTACCTATTATATTTTCAGTCATCGTCCGAATCACACGGTTTCGCTAAAGCCATCCGTTTGGTTGAGGTTTCAGCCGAATAAATGGTCCATCGCTGGCGAAGATGATTTTCAGTTATCTCATTATATTCTAATTTTTTATTTTGTGCGTTTCAGTTTTATATTGGTCTTGTTGTGAGTTCCGTTAAGGTTTTACTTTTAATGTTTTTATGCTTGAATCGTGTTACAAAAAATTCGCATTTGTTGTAATTTATGCCAAAACATTAGACAACATGTTTTCAAACTCATTCGTTATTATTAATCGTTTTTATGTACAACTCCCGACAAATTTGAATCCTTGGTTACACATCGTGAATTACCCATTATTACGGAAATGGTCTTATTATATATCATGTTTTGGATAACTCGCCATACATGGGTGTAACGTGTCACAGGGAAAAACTAAACTATGTATTCAACAAGTAACCTGTAGAATGCTGTGTGGGTAATATTTTTATATTGATTTTTGTTGCATTTGCAGCAAATAGTTACCAAACCATAAGAAATCTATAGGATTGAATATACCTCCCGACTGGCTTCACATGCATAGTTCAAGCCTGTCTAACCGGTGCTTATACAAGGGTTTAATTACAGCACCTAGACGGTCTGTGGTTATAGCTTCATGTTCAGAGTAATTACCCTTCACTGTGAAGTACAATAAGGAAGTTGACTTAAATGACTGGTGGAAGCAAGGCTGGTAAAATTTTGCGAAATAGACATTGAGGGATATCGAAATATTGATGATAACGGCAAGTGATATTTCCAGAGATATAGTTGGAATTGAAGCAAAGGAGTGGCCTATTAACCCATGAAACTAGCCCTGAGTACAGTCCTGTCTGTTGGCCTCCTTCCGTTGATCATTCGGTCCCTACAGTCCTGAGAAGTCGCATAGACCGAGGATTCGACACCCGCCTACAAATTTATGGCGGAGAACCATTCTGCAGTTTTCATGATTGTAACCAGCTAAAACATCTATCGACTAATCTAGCGATCACAATACCTTTTTTGTGACTGGAAAATAAACCTACAGCACTGGAACGTTGGCGAAAGCTAGTTTTACGCAACGAAAGAAGTATTAGAATAGCCTATTTGCAAACTCGCTAGCGAATTGGCTAACTGCTTGAGATGCTGAATTGTTCGAGTTACGGACATCGAGTTACAGAAATGACCATACCCATATTGTTGAACCCATGCCCAAATTATAACTCGATGTTCAATCATGATTAACAATTAACAGAACTTCGAGTTACGGGCAACATACATTTTAGTTTTTGTTGCACTTCCACATTCAGCAAGCAAGGTATCTGGATGAGCAATAACTACAATCTACGTTGCTTACTGTTAATTAAAGTTCGAGTTATACAATTTGAAAGTTAAACAAAACAAATAGTATATGTTGCCCGTAACTCGAAGTTTGATTAACTGTTATTTAAAGTTCGAGTTACTGAATGTGGACGTTTAACAAAAATAAAAATATATGTTGCCTGTATATAAGTTATGTTAACTGTTGATTGAACATCGAGTTACAATTTGGAAGTGGTTTCACAAAAGTGGGCGTGGTTTTAAAAATATGGGTGTGGTCATTTCTGTAACTCAATATTTTCGTAACTCGATGATAAATAACCTCGCTTTCAGGAGCTGAGGAATAAAGACGAGGTAGTTTATTTAATCAGTGCTGAACTAGAGGCTGAAATTATAATTAAGTTCGTTGTCATATAATTTGTTTATTTCAATTTCTTCTGAAGTCAAATAGAATGTACTGGTGAAACACGGTAGTAAGCGTGAGTGAAAGGATGTTTTTGGGGGTATAGTTTACATTGTGTATGGAGTGGTAGGGTCGGGTGTCATATAATTTGTTCATTTCCAACTCTTATGAAGTCACATAGAATTTCACTTAATTTATTTTCGCTGAAACGTTTTCAAGCATTACATGTGAATCCGATTTTCCCTGTGCTGTGTCTCAATAGAGTATGAGGTAAATGTCATTTTCACTGGAATTTATTTCAGGGGAAAAATGTTTTCAGTAAAAATGAAGTATACCACATTATTACATATGTACTGCAGTTTATTTTGATTCATCTATGAAATCGGTATTTCCACAACCCATATGCAAACAAAGTAGTCCTTTCAAGAGTAGCGTTTTCGAAACATAGCAGGAATAAACAATATTTAGAAGTGCGATATTTTACCCTTGGGGTACATGAATATACTTGCCGAGTGAAATAAAATTTGAACAACAGTAATGGTACTTCTAGGCAGTCACTTATTTTGACTAAAACTAATTTGCATATCACCCATGCAATAATGTTTTCGATATTTTCACGGTCAATATGCTAATGAACATGGTATTGGCGATCCGCTCCACTAAGATTGCCCCTCAAATCATTTGTGTGTGTGATTTCCAGTGTTTTCACGCATTAGCTCTGTGATTGTTTGGCTTTGCCAATTTCACTCAAACATGGCAGGTGGGTCACACCTTCACCCTAGTCATTAGGAAAAATCTGCAAAAAAATGTTGGTCCACCGTTGCCATAGGAACAGTAAAAAATGATTTTTGGATAGCTTCGAGCTAAATGTATCTCCTACAAATTTAGGATACAACACCTCAGACATAGCTCATTGTACTCGGCTTGAGTGTGGGCACAAAGTTACTATTTGAATTTTCGATATCTTTTTTTCATCAATGAGAAAGTTGAGCCCAAATTTAGAGTAACTTTTCACCAGGTATGGCTTTTTAACTAACTCTTCTGTGATTTTTTTTGGCTTGGTTGATTTTGTTCATACTTCACAGGTAGGTCGTACCATCACTAATTGAAAAAACAATCCTGACCTACCACTACCATGGCAACAGCCAAAATCTGTTTTTTGAATACTTTCGCCCCGAATTTATTACCTCCTACCAGTCTTGTAATAGCAGTGTTCAAATGATCATGCCTTTTATTTTGGCTACGTTGCGCACTGGTAAGATATCTTTCAGCAACATTTTTGGCATATTAGCTGTACACCACATGGAATACTACGATTGAGAGAACTTGATGTATTTTGATCGAGCTTTATCATAGACCATCAACATCAAAGTACCAGGAGTTTTATGCTGGCGACGTTGCGGCGTTACCCAGTTCCAAATAAAGATTACTAACGCCAAATGAGCGACATTTTTACCGGAAATCAAGATTCATTTAATCCACAAGCAACATCACAAGCGAAGTTGTAGAGTGCAGCTCATCAACGACCGCTGTAGACAAAAGTCACTCCGTCAGTGGAGTACCGCAGTTGTGACGGCATGTTTGCCAATGCACAATTCTGTGGAGGAAACTCTTAACTTAATTTAAACTACATATGACTGATTCGAAACATTCCATCGAGATCGGACGGTGCCCTATCGCGCCAACCCTTCACCATTGTATTCAAACGAACCACGTGGTGTGCTGTTACATTCTCCTTCGAACCCGGAATTCAACTATTAGGGGTGTTTCAATAAAAAAAACATCGCAAATCATGCAAATTTAGCATTTTTAAACCAGTATACTAAAAAGAAATGCTCAGCGATGGAAAAGAAGGATAGATATCACTTTTCAGTATACACATCTCTGTTTATACAATCCCTCACATATTCTACCCCCAATTATTCCTGCGTAAAATGGAATAGCCTCTTTCCATGTTGACATGTTGACGTGAGTTACAATTGGCTGTTACATACTCTTTCGCCGGTCTGAAAAATGTGTTTAATTAGCTCTCATTCAAGCGACAATGCATATTTCCCAGTGGAAGTGAACCTAGTTCGAATCTGCCATTAAAAAGTAGGGGTGTTTTCAGCAAAAAACGAATAACCCTTGAGTGCACACAATACACTGAATTTCAGAACAAATCTTGCATTAGTTACAGCAGCAGAATACCACAGAAATATCAGACGAAACATGAAAACACTATATATTGTCTTTTGGCCTGAGCCCTCTCTATTGCAATTCCAGGAATTAACCCCATATGTGCATCCATTTCCACCTTGGTATCACCCAACCCTGAAAACAAATTCTTAATACCACGCTGAAGCGTTTGGTAAAAACACGTCCATTCATTTGTTACGTCAGAAGTGTTCAACACATTCAGACCCCGACGTGATGTTTCTCTTCGAAGTTTGTCTGACGTACGTTACATAGCAAATTCGGAAGAAGACGTAGTTTACAACATCGGAATTGTGTATTTATCTTGGATTTGTTTGATAGTATAAATTTTTAAATCAGAAAAAAAAATCCTTCAAACTATAGAGGCATATCTTCACCAAGCTAAGAATAACATCCTACCTAGAAAAAAATAATAACATTTCCAAATAGCAATTTGGATTTAGGAGAGGTTGTTGCACAAAAGACAATCTCTACCAATCATTGATAATACCTATATTATAACAATAATCTAAATGATCTGATAGGAAATAAGAACAAACAAAACCCCAAAGGACTATATGCTTGTTTCGTTGACCTTAAGAAGGCATATGAGAGTGTGTCGCATGAAGGAATGTTTTCAAAATTATTAAACTCTTGCATAACAAACAATACTTATTGTAAAAAACATGCACAGTAAAGTAAACTATAAATTCAAGGTTGATGATGGGTTAACAACTAAATTCACATCATATACTGGGGTAAAATAAGGGTGCAACTTAAGCCCTACTCCTTTCAATTTGTTTATTAATGACTTACCAGAATGTGTTGATACTCTCACATGTAACCCACTCACACAGAGAAACAGTTAAGTTGGGTGCCTCCTTTTTGCAGACGACATTTTCATCCTTCAGAAACAAAACATGAATTATAAAATAGCTTAGATAATCTCTCCACTTACACAACACATTGGAAGCTGACTGTTAGTACAGAGAAAACCAAAATAATGGTTTTCAATAAAAAAAATAATCGTCTATTAGACAACATCTTCTTCTATGAACGTGGAGAAATTAATGTGGTTAGACACTACAACTATTTAGGGGTTGTATTAAGTTCGAATGGAACATTTAAAGAGGCAATGAAAACATTAAGACTAAAGCATTAAAGCAAAACTTGGACATAAGCCCAATTTAAATCCACTTACAATGCTATCCCTTCTCGATAAACTAATTAGGCCCATACTAGTTTACAGAAGTGACATCTAGGGTCACGAAAGCATAATTGTTTGTCGTTTCGTTTTAGAAATCAGGAAGAACATATGAATATTTATGGGGAACTGGGGAAATATCCGCTTCATGTATTCATCAAAAAACAATGAATTAAATATTTCAACAGAGTAATGAATACATCAAATGAATTGGTCAAATCAAATTACACTGTTAACTGAAATAAACCAAACACAAATTATCGAAATAACAATTATACTAAACGGCAGAATAATCAAGAAATTAAGTTTGGAATATGAAAAAATATATAAACTTTACTGGAAAAGGGACATTAACATAGGTACTGATGATAGCCAAAAAATCAGCCAATTTGAATACATATATATATATATATATATATGGTATGGTCCAAATCATACCATAGTATTTTTTCAGGTGAGTGAATTGTATACCTTCATTAATTAAAGCATAAATCGATACTCACTGCTGGTAAGTCATGCCATAGTATTTTTACATGTAAGTGAATTGTATACCTTCTCTAATTAAAGCATAACTAGATACTCACTGCTTGTAATATTATGAATTAATTTTAATATTTTATTGTAATTTCAGAACTAAATCTCAATCACTACTTAAGAAATCATATATCGCACAACTATTCATTGCGCCTAGGCTACAAAATCTATAGGAACAAGTTATAAGTCATGCCATAGTATGTTTTCAGGTGAGTGAATTGTATACCTTCATTAATTAATGCATAAATAGATACTCACTGCTGGTAATATTAATGAATTAATTTTATTAATAATTTAATTTAATTTCAGAACTACAGCTGATTCACTACCTGAGAAGTCATATTTTAAAAGATTTCAACTGTGGCTAGACTGACCCCCCGCCCCTATGGGTACAAGTTATAAGTCATGCCATAGTATGTTTACAGGTGAGTGAATTGTATACCTTCTCTAATTAAAGCATAACTAGATACTCACTGCTTGTAATATTAGATCTGTTTAATTCGTTTAAAAGATTCCTCTCATTAGTAAATAGCGCCCTCACTCAACAATATTTAGAATGAGTGGTTGGTCAAAAGTTTGATGAGTCAGGTGCATCTATTGGCTAAGCTTGTTGTACACAGATGCAAATGAGTATAGGAACCATTAATGCTGTAGGGTGTACTGGGAGGGGTGGAGGATTTCATGTTTGTAATGACTGGTTGTAATGTGGTATCTCGTTGTTTTCAAGATGCAGTCTGATATTTGTTGCTTGGTTGTTCAATTGTGGCTAAAATTTGTGTGGTGGGTGGAAAATGTGTTTATTGTTTGTTGAGTCATTGTTTAGACACCCTGCAGCTTGAAATGATATGGTCCAAATTCAAATTCGATATGGCGGTGTTGAATATCTGTGCGATATTGCAGTGTCGTCTAAAAACCACGCATCAAAATGATTTCTGTTTATTTATTTACTGTTGTAGATCCTGAGAACTAGCCATTGAATATGATGTCGGGAATAAATGGTTTTCTGAAGAAGCTTTATTAATTATTGCTGGCAATATTCCAGTATGAATTGGGAGCAAACTGTGACACCAAATCTAGTCGTTGTATTGTTATGCTTCTAAAAAAAAAATTTAAATAAATTAAATAGAAATATTATGTGTATTTTTGTATGTGGAAACATGGCTGGCCCACTCAAAAATATAAAGAAGTGTGGTCTGCAGTTTTTTTTTTTTTTATTTTTTATTTGTGAAAAAACTGGTATTTTACACAGTGTAAACATTAAAACACTCACAGTGCAAGGCTAGTTCACCAACATGTCTATTCTCTTGCTTGAGTGTGAAAGTACATGGTTTAGTGACTACCTCTTATATTTTTAAATTTGAGAATTTCTTTTATTTGGGAAGGTTCTTTTATAAAAAGAGAACAGATATATATATATATTCCTGAATAAAGCCGGGGGTGCTGCCGGAGAGGCGTGCCAACCCAAAAATGTATAGATGTGTTTTGGTGTATTAAATGTACAAGTATATGTTGGTATATTTAGGGCAATACATAATGCCTGCATATGTTCATCTGCTTTATTAGGTATGTATAGCTATTATATCTCGAACACTATAGTAAATATAAGGACATGAAACTATTGATGTATTGAATGCATTGAATAAGAGATATGATCAGCACATTGAAAGGCATAACAAATAGGTTTAAACATGGTTTGCACATAAATGCCGACAGAAAAGGTCGCCAGTTTTAGTTACGAAAACAATCAACTTGGTTGCTTATAGATCCAATATCTAGAGGTCAAAACTTAATTGCGATTCGTAACGAGAAATGTATATCCCAGTCGGGAGATTTTGCTATAAAAATTAATTCCTGGGTTTTCCCCATGAAGAGCGTCGGATCTAATAATTATGACGCAACACAGCAGTAATCATTCAATATAACTACATTTAATACTCGTGATCGAGCGCAAAGGCGTTACATCAATAATGCGTTAATATACTACAGAATAACGTTAACTACTTAACTGTACCCTAGGGTACTCTAACTGTAGTTGATATCATATTCGTATCACCGTCGTACTAGTAACCACGTAACGAAATGTATACATATTCTCACTCGTATTGATATCGTATTCGAACTAATACTCATAACAATCAGGTAAAAGTAATCGCATGTATGTAACTATGTAGTAGCTATAATCATTTATGTAACGATACTTGTAATCTAAACAGTGTAACTAAATTGCTGTATCTCATTCACTATGAATTAAAAACACCAGTAATTTAACACTAAGTACAGTCATAAAATGTTATGAATTATGAACAGGGTGAAAAAAGTGATAAAATACAATAATCCAATCTATGCCTCTATTATTCAATGAAGTCAAAGTCTAAAATTGTTATGAGTGCTATTATTGGAATTTATTTCATGTCTACGCAATATAAAGTCATCTCACTAACATCAGTATTGCTCTGGCTTTCGAACGGCTCGCCAGAACTCCAATAACTGTCAACAGAAAATTCAATATGGCGGCGCCAACATGGGTGTGACGTCACAAAAAGTATTGATGTCAACAATAAGGAGATCCAATCACGTCGCTATCTTAGCATTTTACCTTCTTAGAGAGGCTCCATCATGATTTGCGGCACTCGCAGTTCTACTCGGCACAAACCCACTGGGAACTATGATCGAAATAGTGTCTAGCATTTACATATACATTACATCTAACCATATAAAAGAACAAAATACATAATGTTTCACATATCTATTAGCTGGTCATCTGATTTATTAACATTAACAGTACACACGCTAAAAAAAACATGTTTTTGGCTGTTGGCATGGTAGGACGTGCACGTGAAGCTAAGGGTTTATAACTAAAACCTATTCTCATATACGTATTTCTAGCGGAGAGGATCGCCAAATTAAATATTCTATCAGCTGCGCCACTATGTGTGTTTATTGTATTTACAATCATGTTAACGCCCTCTTGTGTTCGCTTTACATTTCGCTACGCATGCTCTGTTCTCTCGTTGTGTTTCCCCCGCCATGTTGGTTCTGTTTTCCCGTTGAGAAATAAACCGAGTTACTCGCCCGTTAGCGCTCCAACTGAAGTGTCTGGTTGTAGTCCAAGCTCTGTATACAACAGGTCTGTGTCCATACTGGCGCTGGTCATGTTGCCCCATTGGTTATGGCCATATGTAATTCCCAGAGAAAAAAACTTTACATAGATGTTTGCGAATACCTGGATATTATGTACATGAATAATGCTATTTTAATATTTTATTAGCTGGGCACATGCCCTCATCAACTATGCGCATATCTAATTCTGGGAGATACATTACAGAATACCCATTTACTACTAATTTGGTATTGTCTGTAAGAATGAATAGATTTGAATAAATTAGCTGATTATAAACGTCACTATTTAGGTGCACATCTAATTTTCAGGAAAATGTCAATTTACTAAGACTAGAAATTAAAATACATAAATTAAAAAAATAACATACACTTTTAATGCTACTAATGTCTATGTTTTTCGTTAAACTACTACTGGTTGAACAGATTAAATTAGTATGTAAAATAAATTGCGTGCAAAAGTGAAACTACTTGAAATAGAAGCATTCTTATTTTTTTTTAAACAGCTCAACTTAACAACCATCTCCAAGATTTTAGAATTGAGGTGAAACACATACCCATCAAACTTTTTAGTTAGTCAGTTAATCATGTTATACACCCAACACTAATAACTGATAACATATTCATAGTTACACGATTAAACGGATTTATCTTTTATCTAAACAGTTATCTTTGCAGCTAGATTTTAATTTATTCATTGTGAGTTGTCGGATGTCATGCATTGTCATGACAATATTGTAATCTCGTTCCAAAGTCTGCCGAATTTCAACACCCATCAACGAGTCCAGTCCCAGATCACCAAGAGTGGTAGTAGGATTCAAAGTGGATGGATCCTCGACGCCTAAAATATGTGCAATGGAATCCACCAAGGTGCGACGTTTGGTAGGCGCCTCTTCAGACATGACATAATTTGATGCATCTGGCAGTACATAGCTAGACACCACTGGATGTTGTTGAGCAAGGAAAGTATCGAGAGTGGACAAATAAAAGGCAACTTTCTGAGGCACTGTACCCCCTACCACTGCATTATTGTAGCCCATAGTTTCTGGCACAATACCAACATCTTCGATAGCACCCCATTGTATGGCCAATGCTGATGAGAAAAACACAAATTAAGATAAAAATTGCTTATTTGAGTATTCAATATCTGATATATATATATTGTCTGTTCAGCACTTTTCATTACTATGATCGATGACAATTAACACTTTCAATTCGTTTGCATTTTGTAAATTAACAATTCGTTGGTAATGTCTATGAAAAATAATACTTCAATATATTAGATCTTTAAAAAATAAAATTTTTGATTTATTTGTCACTAACCTGGATATCCATCATAATATCTCTTTTCACAGATTCTTTCCATGGCCGAGTTTGCAAATCCATAATTAGTCTGTCCAGCGTTGCCACGTCCACTCACAACAGATGAGTACACAACAAACCAGTCCATACTGTCAGCACAGAGCTTACGAGTGGCTTGGTCCAGATTGCATGTACCAATATACGTGGCAGCACATACTGATTGGAAAGACTCAGAAGTCTGATTTTCAAATAAGCCATCCTTCATAACCTTAAGAAGACAAATATGAATTGCCATTTCTATACGTACACATTATGTATCTACAAAATGAGGTGCGTCTAACAAAAGTGAATACAGAACAGAAATTTTGTAATGGCATTGAATATTTCATTAATTTTACAAAATATTTACCATTGCAAGATGAAATAGTCCTCCGATCGGTGCCATTTGGCTGGAGTCTTTTATTAATTTCTCAGCTCCATCACTTTCAGTTATATCTATAGTCGAGATGACGACATCAACTCCAACGTCACGCCATTGTGTCACACACCGACTCTGATAGCCATTGCGAATACCTGATCTAGATGTCAGCACAAGGTGAAGTGCTCCTACAAACAATTCAGAAATTATAAGTTGATATTTTTGAATGACTAGAAGTCTAATGAGTTTTATACTGTAAATACCGACTGGTGTTGACGGTGACACCTACCCACCAATTGTAAGAATTGAAAATTGAATTATTTTTATTTTCGTCTATTAATGACTCCAAAATTATATTATCACTAATTGTATTATCACTAACTCGGTTGTAGGATTTTGTCAAAACATGGAACATACATTGTACATTATATGATATAATGTACGTCATTTTATTTTCATGGGGTGTCTAGAAAATTTGTTCAAAATGTCCAGACACAAAGAGCATGCATGCATGCAGGTGTGGCAGGGAATGACTTACTCCTTAATAAAGACTTACTTTAGGTTAGTTTGTTTCATTGAATGTTGTTCTTGAGCGATCATGTTTCGTATATCATGTGGCACATATGCACACATTTGATTAATGATCCAATTTTAGATGACAACGAACGGCAACCTTTTAAAATCAAAACTGACCGACTGGCGGCCATTTTGTTTGAAACAATAATTTTCCGGGCAATAAATCTGACATATCCTGACAATTCACATTTATCATACTTGATATCTTCCGTTTTTTATTTACTTTATTAATTTATTATTCAATTATATAATGTGAACAGATATTCTTATTTGTAACCAGGTGTACATTCTCAACAAATAAAATCACCTACCTCTTTCAACTAGCCAGTTAGCTAACTCTAAACCAAACCCTCCAAGACCACCAGTTATAATGTATGTTTTCTTGGGATGACACACACTACGTGATATTGCAGGGATTTGTACAGGGCTGGGCACAGTTACACAACCCGATTCTTCACTGCAAACCTGTGAAAAGTTATTTAATATTCAATGTCAGTGAAGAAGATAATATGAAAACTGAAAATAGTGAAGTATTTCATGCATCATTGGCCTCTTATCATACGTACGAGATTCGATTTGTGAATTACCATCTTGTTGTATTGCATTTTTATTTTAAAGTTACCATAAAACACGTTTTTCTATTTTTATATATTTTAGTATTCTGAAACTCCAACATAACCTGTAAACAAAAACATTAAACTGACACATGGATCAGAAACACGATTTTTTTTGTAGGTTTGCGGCTTGTACAGCCTGAACAAATAGAACATATTAAAACAACTGAATGCTGAATGTGAAAGATGCCACCATTTAGATTACTATTAATAACATTGTAGAAAACAATTATCAGACATTTTTGCAGTCTGTGGTCAACATTTACTGTTTTTGAAATAAGGCTCTATATAGCAAATCTCAGTTGTTCAGTAACAGGTAGTAAATTTTATATAATCTACATCGTGCATAAATCGAATACCAACCTGGATTAGCACTTTACCAATATGTTTGCCTTGTGCCATGAATCGAAAAGCACCCTCAACATTATCATGTGCAAATACTGTTGTTTTTAGTGGCTGTACAGCTCCGGATACTATTCCTTGAGAGACTAAGTGATAGACCAACTGCCAGTCTGGGTTGTCACCTTCAAACAGGGCATCCAGCAAGATACCATGGAATGTTACATTACGCAAAAACAGAGACATACCTAAAGTAAACAGAATATGCATTCAGTGTATATGTGACGAAGACACTTTCAATCGGACACACACATTTGAATCGGGGTCAATGTGAAGCTACTTACAAGATTCTGCCTGGTTGGCTACACAACCATAACACCTAACAGTCAGACCAATCAGAGAGCAGATTGTTTGTTGGCATTTTTGTTTTGTTTTTATGACTTATCAAATTCTACCTTGTATATATGCGCCGTTTGATTACAAACATTCACCATTTCATTGTTTCCAGCACATATTTTCAACATTCAAAGTGCAACCGTACAAGATATCTAAATATGGCTATATTAGCTGATTATAATATACGGTCTACACCGACCAAGATTGCGTCGATTGGTGCGCCCGAGTTCAAGCAGCAGTTAAACATTTCGACCTGCATCCAGTGGGTGAGTAAACAATTGGTTTTTTTTTTGTAATTGTTGAGAGTACGATTAAGATTGAATCTGGCGATCAAAGCAACTGTCGAGTCCTTGGCTCGATTCACTGTATAAGCAAAGGGCCTTATTGTCGTTTCAGCGAGATCTGTTTATGTACCTTCATCTTGTATCTGCACTTGTATCCACAACTTACACGACAGAAGCGACAATGTTATTATTCAGATATGGCGATAACTTGAGACAGACATACAATTTGTTAAATCGTATTGATATGAACAGAAAATTCCAAACTGGTTGTGTCATGTCACTCACTGTAGTTTTAAATTATTCGTGAAAATAATAATGAGCCATAAATGACACATTGTAGTGAGATTTCAATGAGTTCAGTTAATATGAATTTAATAGTAATGATATTTTATAAACTGCAGACAATTGTCGAACATACCCAATGGTGAATTATTGGAAAGATCATATTTGCCAATTTCCAAGAATCGACCGTGACGTGCCAGTAGTCTAGTGCTCGCCTGTAATTTCTCTTCAGCCAGAGAGTTCAAAACAACGTTAACACCTACAAGACAACGGATTACAGGATTCAAAACAAGATTCTGTTACAATCACTGTATTTGCTCTACTAGAAGCTCAACTGTCATAGCACATATTCAACATATAATACCATCGGCATGACATTGTCCTTCGTTCACACGCGACATGAGAAGAATAAACACAATATATCATCCAAAATAAGTGGACATTTGTGTTGAGTCAGAATAAAACTAGTACTTGCATTCAGCACATTATTCAATGAGTCAGATGTCTTTTTGAAAGTTACCTAAGTGGGCATAAACCTACCCTTTCCTTTAGTGGCTATCAGTATCTTCTGCTCAAATGAGGAATCTCTGGAATTACCAAAATGTTTTTCATTCATTTCTGGAAACCTTGTCATTAGGTAATCTTTCTTTTCCTGGGAACCTGAGGAAACAAATCATGAACACATAAACAAATATCTATATACACCTTGTGAATCCTGATACATCAGTGTGTAAGATAAAGAGTCTTACCAACTGTTGTGAATACTTGACACCCCTGATGTAGGGCCACAGAAATGGCAGCTTGTCCAACACCACCTGATCCAGATTGTATCAGAACACTCTCTCCCTTTCTCAGCTGCCCTCGAACAATCAGTGCATAGTATACAGTCGCATAGACAACAGGAACTGAGGCAGCTTCCTCCATAGTCCATGACTGCGGTATAGCCCAGGTGAAGTCTTTATCAACACTCACTGTGGTTGCTAGAGCTTTAGCAGGTACAAGTCCCATCACACGCTGGCCTGTACTGTTACGACCAGAGAATTCCATTCCCAATACACAATCATGGGAAGCAACATTACCTAAAATTTCAAAACAAGTTATGCATTCGTGAACATTCGTTTGGAGATATGCGACTGTTTCACTGCTAATGAAAAATTCTCAGATGTAAATGAAATCAGGTGCGTATGTGCTTTCAGATTGTATGAAGATCTGATTAGTGTTTGATTGAAATCGCTGCATAAGAACGACGTAGTTTCTCTAAATTCAGAACTTTTCTGACAACTCAATGTACACTTCAGATAAATATATCTCGTATAAGATATTCTTAATTGTTCCTGTATTAGATGTTATTAAGCCCATTACTAAAATAATTACTTATATGGTTTAATAATTACGAGTTTGTTGGGTTTGCTTTGATGACACGTGGGTGAAAATTACACTGTCATGTGAAAAGATATGTTCAGTTGGATCACACCGCAGAAAATGAAAAAACATACTTTTCCAAATACAAATACCTATATAAATAATTGTGCACAATTTGATTATAGTTGTTCACCATACCTGGTAAAGCATCAGGAGGTAGTTTACCAGTGGCTAACATGATGTCCCGGAAATTAAGAGATGCGTAATAAACATTACAAATCTCCTTGCTCTGACCAAGGGATTCTGACGTTGCATATCTCAAAGGTGATGCGATCCATTTCAGTGAACTGAGATCACCACGTGTCAATATGTTAACATATGCGTGTGGTGTCAGGATGGTGCTGGATTGAGTAGAAGTGCTGAATGGCACATGGTGAAATGATCCCCATTTGCCGTCACGGTAAATATTCATCACTAAGTCTTGTTGCATTATCTTTTTCAATGTTTTGTCCCCCAGGTCTAGTAGTTTTGCGTCATTCTCCAGACTAGCATTGAATATACATCTGTGAAGATGTGATAAATTATATTACATTACAACTCATAAACTGTGTTGTGACACATGACAAACATTAGTTAAGCAACGATTAAAGCATAACTAAAACATTAATATTTCATTTGAGACAATTTATGAATGAGACATATACAGCTACACTGGTTTTAAAATAACTAAAAAAGGGCGCATGTTACCCATATAGGGAATGTGCTTTGTTTACATTTACATTTGTTTCTCTTTAGCAATTCCATTATAATACTACCAATAATAGCCACGACCATCGATGTGTTCCATTGTATAAAAAACTTGGCTGATGTTGTAAATATACAGCTTTAGCCATATATGTGTTAATTTGTAAACCAATACATTACCTATACATAAATGCATAACATCTGTCATCTATGCGTTTATCTGCAAAACACTATCCGACTCACAAATGCACAAATTCGCTAATACACAATGCCCGAGAATGGAACCACACGACGTTTGGTTCAAACTCATAATCAACACCAATCAACATCAGTAGTATACGCAAATGTATATTATTTAGTGACACGTCATGAATATTCAATTGTTGATGAATTTTACTTTGCAAACACATTGTACGTCTTCTACAGGTACAATATACTGTAGTAGCCAATCGCTAGAACAGGTCGGGCATCGTTACATGACGGAATGCATAGATAGCTAAGGTTATAAATTTACAACATAAGACAAGTAGTGCAAAACAAATATTTTGTTCCACTACTAAGGAAAACAAATCAAATCAATAGAATTACCTAATTCTATTTCCACCTGGTTCCTGCTTTAAACAGTTCAACATACCAACAATGCCAGAATCCACGGCACCATTCACCAGCAACCAGATTTTCTCTTTCATAGGCTTCCCTTGATAATTTGAGATTGCCTTGTTCAAAGTATCTACCCATTTAAAGTTAGCACCATTAACTGACAAAATGAAGGACTTCTCATTAAATGAAACACGTTTTCGACATAGAAACAGTGTTGAATGCAAACCATTAGACTTTTGAGAAACAATTTCAAAGTTGGCTGACTCTAAAACTGTCGCCCATTGGTCTTCACTGACAAACATTTCATACTGTTGCTCCAAGTAACAGACATTAGACATATCTTGTGATATGAACTCCAAGACTGCAGGTGCTTTGAATGTTATGGTTCTTTCATGTATCAGAAGAAACCCACCCTCTATCAAAGCCGATGATATGTTACTCAGAGCTGAGGGAATGTTTGACACCCTGGCAAGGCCCTCTGCAATAACAAGATCTAATGAATTGACATCACCGGGTGGTGATTCAGAAAGATCCCATTTTGTCATTGTGACATCAAACTCCTCCCCTTTCAACGACATGATCTCTCCAGATTGATTACTCAAGATATATTTTAGCTGTAGCATTGGTTGTGAAGAATTCAATATTGGAATCACTTTGCTGTACAAGCCACTTCCCCTAACTCCAACTTCTACAATCTTCATCTTCATCCTTGGTGTGTTCTCCATCACCACATCAAGACAATATTTTAGATATCTCCCAGTAGTTAGAATGCTCAGTAACTTATCATTCTCTATCAGATCAGAGTTGAGACGCAATACATCCTGTACGTCTTTAGTGAATGATTCACTTATCTCCAGATTGTAGATTGCATGGATGATTTTGATCAGACCGCACTCTGGATCATTCATGTATTTCTTTACATCGTCAATGACTACCATTCTCGGCTTTGTACTGTTTAACATATTCGGTTGATATTGACACGTTTCCTTGACCTGACATAACAGATCCAGTGCGTACTTTTCACAGACCTGTTGGTAATTCACCAGTTGCAGATGATCGCCCACAATTTGTTTTTCATCATATGGTACAAATATATAACGCCCAAAGTTTGATGGAGTTTGCTGTAGTTGACGTCTTGGAGCCACAGTAGTATGTAGACCATATATCTCTATACCACCAGCAATGCATCTAGCAGTGTGTGTGCCAACTGTCACCTTCACTTCTGTGAATGAAATCGCAAACATTGATTATATATTCCATTAAGTGAGACAAACTTTAAAATGATGTGTGACAACTGACGTATACAGTAATATGTGACTTCATTTTTGATATATTAACAGCTGAGTCAGTAATACTGAGTCATGCTATGAAAGACTAGAACAACAAAGATTGAACTTGGATTCATTATATATCGGTCCAGTCTAATACAACACTTGTACAATGTAGATCAACCACTTTCTGTCCAGTATATCACTGGTTCAATATGTAGTCAATCCAAGCTAGTCCACTATATATCTTGTATATTGTTTGGACAATTCAAGCTAGTCCCATATATCACTTGACGGTATGAATTCGATGTTAGTCCAGTAGATTACTGGTACAAATTAAGCCCATGCTAGTCCAGTAAGACATGGGTACAATAAGTTAAGGCATGCTCGTCTACTAGTATATTTAGTGTGCTTTCTATACATATTTTGAAAACCTTGAACTGAGTTAAAAAAACTCTCATAATGAAATCTATAGCGAGTTATTGATCTATCTCTTTGCCTCATAAGGACAAGGAGTTAATTTGTACAAAACCAACAACTACCGGACATGTAGTAACTCCTGGATCTGTTAAAACATAGCAATTATATATATATGCTTATTTTAGAAAGATGCCACAAGTGATACTGAGTCTTTGTTCAGAGGTTGGCTGTACCTTGAGGCAATCTTTTTGAGTTCCCTAGATGTATAGAGCCTTCTAAAATATTGTTACATGGAAATAGAAAGCCTCTGGTTGGATGATCAAATAATTGTTGTTACTATACATTGCACAGTATCAGCTATTAAGGTTTGGCTGCCGCACCTCACTGCCAAGGAAAGTCCAAACAAAGCCATCATCAAGATGTGTAAATAGTATACCCAGGTGATAGTTGTGATGGCATGCAAAAGTGGCTAACCAAACACGCTTAATTTAGTCTTCGAACAATTCAAAATATTCAGTTTGCTCTATGAAACTTCCAAGGTTGCAACACTGAGGACAGCGTTTTTGTCAATTTCTCTGTTATCACCTCTTGTACTGTTTCTTACATTGTATATTATACATAGGTATGTGTTAAGCAGCACTCAAAATATTCTGGTTGATTAGGTCATCGTAATCCATGACTGCTTTCAAGCAAAACACTGCTATAGCCACCAAAATATTATAGACAAATACAAATTGTTGTCAGGGTGTCCCATATAAACTGGAAAAACCAGTGATCATTTTTCGACCTTCCACTACAATTACAAGCATCCTTGCAGTAATTTGACTGTCCATTTTAACTCTAGTGTACGTCAGAGCCAGCACTAAAGTCACCAGTTCGAACACCACTATCTTCAACAAACACTTCAACTGTGCTTCAGGCACATTCTAGCCAAGCTAGTTGTTAAGGCGTACATAGCTCTTGAACCGCGACTCAAATGCAGTTGAGGTACATTGACTACATTAAATGGGGAGAAACAAGTCAGTTGCAGTAAACTGACTACAATATCCACCAATATAAGAGCGTTTTTCTCATCCTTAAGTACTTTTACAGTGGCATGCTCACATAATTACATGAATTATGGGAGGTGGTTGTGTATTTGCTGCCAGAGCCTGCTCAGTTCTGTCCCCCATTGAAGGTGGTGATGTGTGATATGTATTTACTTCGGAGCCAACATACTGTAAGACAACTTGGCAATGACAATGAGGCATATATGCACTATTGTATGAATAATATGGAGTCAATCCATGTTTGTCCAGTGAAGTACTGGTATAATGTGCAAACAGTCCATGTCAGTCCTGTTTAGAACTGTTACAAGGTGGAGTCAATTCAAGCTATTCTAGTATAGCGTTATTCTAGTACATAATTAAGTGAGGTCAATCAAATTTATATCACTGGTACAATGTACAGTCAATCCATGGTAGTGTAGTTCAATGTAGTACAAGTACAAGTACTAATACAAAATGTCAATGCCATTCCTGCATAGCCCCGATACAATCGTGTCAAACCCCGCTGGTCCAGTATATTACCGGTTCAATGAGAAGTTAATTTATACAAACAATTGTACTAATGTGGCTCTGTTCATGGGACCTGCATACACCTTTTAAAACACTTTTTAGTGAATATTACAATAGTTTTACCTACCAGTCTGTTCACCATGCTCGCAGATCACCCTCTTGAGATGTTCAACAGGATCTATTCGGATTGATCTAATTCTTGTTGGTAATCTAAGGCACCTACCAGGCTGTCGTAAAACCTGTATTTGTAGCATGGTGTCAGTAAACGATACCCAGTTACCATTCCATGCAAGCATTCCTTGGTTACCTGTTAATCATCAACATTATTCATCATATACGAGAATGCAAGGTAATTGAAAATATACTTGTAACCAGAAAAAATAATGTAAAGTTAGTATTAATTTGTTAGCTGGTTAATCGGAAACTGAGGTCTTTTTTTGAAAAAAATAGCATAAATGAAACGGATGTGCTTACCAGAATTATCAGCCCGGACTATTCCTTGGAAAGTTGCTCCATAATCATATCCTCGAAGCCTGAGTTCTTTGTAAACATCACTAGCGAACAACTCCAATAATCCAGTATCTACTTTGTCCTCCAAGGCATCGATGATTTGTAATGGCTCATCTGGGATTTCTATTTTGCCAGATACACATAACTGATGACTTTCAGAAACTTCAAATATCCCGGTAGTCGGTGCTATACATACTTCTAGAGTCACTTCTCCTATAAAACAAACATTGAGTAACTGTTAACATATTTTTCTAACCAACTTCTGGCATATCAGCTTATAGTGTGGTACGTATGCTGATTGATCAATATGGTAAGCAGAATTCCTAACTCACCTTTGAACTTTGAATTATAAACCTACCTTGACTTGGCAAAATTGTAGCTCTATGTATGGTGACATCTTCAAAGACCACTGAAATATGTTGATATGGTAACCCACGTATTTTAGCCAAAGTTTTCCATACAAGAAGAATGTATCCTGTGGCTGGGTATAACACTCTTCCATCAATGCAGTGATCACGCAGATAATGGTCTTCTGATGATGGTGATGAATCTAATGAAAAGGAAAGACACAATCATGATGCTTATCAAGCAGCTTGCTGGCTGGTATAGCTACACTGTTCCATAGTCAGAAGGCACTCTTACTGGATTGAGAATATTGAGGAAATCAACAAATATTCTAGATCTTCAACCTAGATATATAAAATATCCGAGCAGTTACGCTACCAGTTCTTTACAGTTGACGATGTAATCCTGTTAAAACTTTTAATAATGTTCCCATGAACATACATAAAATGAAGAATCATCAAAATGTATTGCATTCAGAAGGCTAACAATTTTCAGAAGATGTTGAAAATAACAGATACTACAGAATATCACATTTAGTCACTAACTAGTGGGAAATATCACTAGCTAGTGGGACAATAAAACTACTATAACTAATTAGTGGAGCAACAAAACAAATGATAGCTGAGTTAATATCTGAATTGTAATCTGTCAGTGTTGATTTATGCTATAATTTTTAGTATGTTCTATCTTACATTAGGCGATTAATGAATGTCATATTTTCAAGTAAATAAATTCTGTAAATCGAAAAAAAAGAAAGTGTCGGAGACAAAAAATATGTCAAGTACTGCTACCACGTTAAGGCAGTTCAAGTGAAATTCAGAACTGATTATGATAGTTTACAGATGTGAAGTGTATTATGGGAGTTTTCATTTTATACAATAGAAAGCTATTAGGACATTTGAAACTCGCTGAATAGACAATTTTCCGGTCATTGCGAGATCCCATGTTTGCATAAATTCAAACGTAAAAGTAAGACAAAGAAAGGTATTAGTGTCGCGATGAAGTCAACCATTGCATGGGATTCGACAAACGCGAAGGTATTGTATTTGCACGCTTAGTATTGTTTTAAGTGTAATATAACATAATATAATATAATGCCATATGATACATAATTGCATATCTTTCTTTTCTGAATATATGAATCTATGCCTTATGTTTAGCCTGTACCTCTACTGCGGAAGCAAGCCAATGCCCGGCGCGAGAACATGGCTGACCACAAACATGGCGATTTCAATTCCCCCTTCTCCCAAAGACATCGTTAACAACGTCTCTCATGTTTTTAGTCAGTCACACCCCGAGCCCGACAGCGCCCCACCAACCGCGGACTCGGAAATAACACCGGGAAAACAGTCTGATACCACACAATAAAATTTGAATTTTATACTATACACAATGCAAGAGATATATACATATACACCCATGTGTGCACTCTATTTTTACATTGTTACTTGTTTAAATACATTTAATAATTTCTTTTAAAACTTCTGTATTTTATAGTTAATATGATATAACTCGTCCACAAAGTATCTTTGAATATTCTTTACTCTTGCCTTGTATATTGCATCAGCTACTGATATAATAAGATTAAATAGATCTGACTCAAGCCAATCTTTTTCAAATCCAAGAATGATATGTCTAAACTCCATGGTATATTTTGTTTTTATAATACGGTTCCACAATTATACAATTGAACACCAAAAACGTGTTACTATGTTACAATCGGAAATAAAATGTTTACAATTGTCTGCTTCACAACATTAAACATACGTTGCTTTACTAGAGATTTTCCACTTTCACAAGTTATGAGGATGTGGAATCTTGTTGTACAGCCACATGTAATTACAGTTTGCAATTCCCTTGCATGGCATCTGCTTTTGACCAGTTTTTATTAAATATCACATGTTTCTCACTGATTACAGAAGCATTTTTGTTGTTGCTTGCATTTGTATTTGTTTTCATAATGTCATACCTTTGTAAGGGAATTGCCCTTTTTAATTCACTGTATTGTGTAATCAATTCCCTTTAATTTGTAAGTTTACATGTGTATAAAGTCAGTATCTTGAAATACTTCATTAATACAAATGAGTCCAGAACTGATCCTCTCTTCATAAAATCATGTTTTTTATGTATTAATTACCCCACAGTATTTATTTGCTAATCGTTTCAAAGCTTTGTTCTAAATGTTCAGTTTTCTCATTTAATTCTTACCAACTGTTCAATATTTCCCGAACAAAAATTCTGGTAGAGTTTGTGTTATGTAATTCAGAACCGACTTATCTAAATCAGCTCAGCAATAGTAGCACACGTTTTGTTTCTCCCTCCACTAAACCTATCTATTCAATTACAATGCAGTGCTTTTATCAATGCCTCGACATCCACCATTTGTAATCCCCCGTTTTCAAAATTGCTGATTACTATTTGCCTTTTTATGTGTTGAATGTTGAACGTTTTTGAAATATGTTTGGGCGTAACTATCATTGATGCAGTATATGTAATTAATGACATTATGACACTTTTTTAGCACTGTAATTTTACCAAAGACTGAGAAGAAAGTTTTTTGTCCAACGCTTACTCTTGTGCTGTACACATTAGATGACAGTCAATTTTGATGAAGGGTATCAACGCAATATTCCATTTTTCAAATCGACATTTTGACATTGAGCTATGAATCAAAAAATTGAAATTATGAATCAAACTGATCTCACAGTAAACGAATGTATGTCAATCAAAAGTTAATATGAATAATTATGGAACTTTTTCATCTCGTGTCACAGAGCAAAATGTCAAATAATTTCAAAATAGAAACGATGTTGCCATGCATTATTAAAGATAAAGACTAGTTAGCACTAATTGTATTTCATGATGTATGGGATAAGATCTTACCAATTATGTACGAGACCACTACATTACTCTGCCCAATTCCCGTAGAGAAATCTTTGGCTTCCGGGACATGCCATTGCTGTGAGTGGTCCCAATGAATCAATGGAGCGATGGATGGCGTATTTCTTATAACCGGATACGGGACTTCTGGGAATAGTTTGTTGATGTTTAATGTCATTCCATTGAGATAACATTTTCCAATGTTAGACAAGAAAAATTCAAGATTGTTTTGATAGTTGCGCTTCATGAGACCTATGATAGCACTGCTTGGACTGAGAGAGCGCTTCAGAACAGCTTGCAGCAGGCAATGTGAGGAAACTTCAATTGTGATAGCATTGGATGGTATATGGGACAAGGCTTCTTTAAATAACACAGGATTGACCAGATTATTTACATGGTAGTCAGCTGAGCTATACTTGGCTAGTTTGGTGTTCCATTTGTCTTGCGGAATGGAGGAACAGATCCATCGTGATGATCTCTGACGAGGGTTATTGATTACCTACAATAAAATATACAAAACCACAACATGAATAATCGAATGTAACAAAGCTGTATTGCAATCATTCTATAATGGAATCCAAGGCAAGTTAATGATTAATGAATAATATCATTTTACCAGGCCCAGTCCAACACATGCATCTGTTGACCTTACAGGCATACCATTAATGTTGATATGGGTTGTATGCATGGTATAGGCCGCAACACTGTTTAATATTTTGTTTTGTGCTTGCTGAATCCATGTGAATAACTAGTAACAAATGCCACCCACTTTTTGTATTAACTGGGACACATACATATGAATATGTGAATTATATAACAGTATAAATAAACTTATTACTTTCGTTAAAGCATTTTTCAAAGTTGGTGCAACCTTGGTCATGTAGTTGGAGTGGAATGCAACATTTGAACTGTATATTTCTTTAGCAAATATGCCTCGCTGTTTCAGATCACTAACAAAGTCGGCAACTTTAGATTTTGGTCCTGATATTGTGACAGTGTCTTCTGCATTATGACATGCAGCAACCACGTCATCAGGACACATCAATTTAGCTTCTTCCCATGACAAACCTAAAACAACAAACAAAAACAAATACATGCATTATATATTCCAAGACATGTTGGGAGCGCCACAACTAAAATAGGTTAATAGAAATAGATGTATAGTTTAGCAATTGCCTTACAATAAACAAAAGAAAAAAACGATGGGTTATTTGTCTGGCCTGGAAAGATAACTTACCAACAGCAGCCATGCCACCAGCAGGTAGTGCAGCATCAATCACACACTTGCCTCTCCAGTAAGCAGCAAGAACAGTCTCTTCAGCAGTAAGGCAGCCATCAGCATAACCGCAACCTAACTCGCCAATTGAATGTCCAATAATACCATCAGGTTCCACACCCATGGACTTTAGGAGGTCTATCAAACCGACCTGAAAATGGCAAATGCTTGTGTCATCTTGACAAAATAAGTTTCTTCAACAAACTGTTATTTCACTTTTCTGTATTATTCCTAGTGCTTCGCAGCAGATGGCGATAAAATGACGGATTATTTTTGATAATTTCTGGAAATTACAAATATATTTACCTGTTGCAATAGAAGTTGATGAGTTGTAAGGCAAGGATGTTGAAAGATAGAATAAAGCAGCATTGGGTATATTTTGAACTAGAAATGTGAGTGTGAAGGTTAATGGGCCTTGTAACCTTCACCGACAGGAAAATAAACATTCCCTTTGCAAATCAGGTGACATCTATTTAAAAACAGTTCTTGAAGCTCATCAATAACTATTTTAGGTGGACACAAGGATACCTTATCTATCAGTTTCGAGACAATAATGAGAGATATTTCCAATATATGTACCTAGAACATGTAGACCTTCATTATTCCAGCTGATACTCAGTGGTGTATATGTGACCAATCCACTATCCTTGAGATTTAGGTTCATTCACGCATTACTTGCATTTTCATATACTCGCCACGCCAACCATTGACTCAATTAGTGAAAGTCACTATTTCTCATTATGAAGAAAGTAATGTCACCAGCTTACATATGTTGTAAGATGAATTCGTTGCCATCCGAGTTTTGTGTTGTAATCGTATTTGAATTTGATCTTTATTTTATATAGGAGTGGTTCTATGACAATGGTGTACAGCTGACGAGACAGAGAACATTCTTCTTTCTCATTCTATTCACCCATACCAGACTTGTGTCAGAATAGATTAACTGAATGTATTTAATAATATTACAACAAAAACAAAATGACTGTAATGATTTGAATAAAAAATCTTGGTGAACACCGTTATGCCTTGTGAATGCAGCAATCTGGTAAAGACGACTAGACAATAAAGGTACAATGTACTTAGACGGACGCCATGTTCATTTAACAACCTTGCATGATTGGTAATTTGTAATACATGAACTTTGACCTAGTATGTAACACAGGCGTGTATATACCAATAAACGCGATCAAAGCCCATTTCGTGTTTATTGGTAATATTTTAATACAAAATTACATCACGCACATTATTAATACTGTCAAATATTTTTCTACCGTGTCAGCAGTATATTTCAGAAAGTACATGTTTTTGTCTGAGTGAGATCATTTTAGTTAATATTTTATAGACCATAGAAGCCTGACTTGCCGCCCATTTTTGCGAAGCAGTGCGACAGGGCAAGGAGAGAAATCCATCAAAATACATTTAAACATATTTTGACATAAAACAGACCATAAATGTTTATAGAATTCGCCTGGGAGATTTGCGACACCAGGCGACCAGTTGATAATATTGTGACGTATTTTGATAGTTCGTCAACAGTTATTAGGGCGTCAACATTTGTTTTGTATTGTCAAACAGTTCAGGGAGATATTATAGTATGGTATCATGTGCCTCATATGAGACAAGATCTAGTGAAATCACGTTAGAATAACAGTTTTCAAGCAAAATCCTTATACTAGCAGGCGAATCTGTGATTGGGTCTTTCGGGTGACATCATTTTTTGCAAACATTATGTTTTTCAACATTAAACAAAAAACGAGGCGCATCATTCCCATTAAACAGCTTGTGTCTAGCTCTAATTGCAGCCCCTTTAGATTCACTTTTCACAATTCGTTGAATAATGTTTATTTTTGATGGGGTACTGTGAATATTATTTTCTAAGTCAGTTCCTGCGAAAGCTCATGTGTTATAGGTATGACATTGTTGTGTAATCACAGATATAGAAATTGAAAAACATGTAATTTCTATTTCTCACCTGAATTGCTATAATTCCTACACATGATTTGACCACGTCTTTGTACGTATTTTCATCACTGTTCATTATCATATCATACACATTGATGTTTGTGTCTTTTAATGCCTCTGTACATTTCAAGATAGATTCCTTATATGTGTTTAGTTTCATCAAGTCTTGACCCATGCCTTGCCATTGTGTACCCATACCAGAAAATATATACCTAATACAGCAATATACAAAATTAAATATTGATAGTTACTATTGAAACTCCACGCATAACCAAGAAAACATTTTTAATGCATTCCCCCCTCCATTACACTGTCAGTAATTTCACTGAATAAACACAGAAACAAACCATATGTTCTAAAAATAGCACTGAAGCACTCGTCCATTGTTTTAAACTCAATAGTCAAAAATTAGAACAATGAAACTTGGTTGGCATGCATGGTGAGTTCAATAAAACCAGAACACGCACATACATACATGACACTGACCTCCCTACCCACTCGATTGATATCGCCTCTGATTATTTTGTTTGTAATAAATAACACAATATACAAGTTCAAATGGTTTAAGATCATAGAGGTGACATTGCTAGTGGACATGAGCTTGTCGCAAGGGACAGTCAAACTGAATAAGTAACACCGAACAAGTGTTTGAATTGTTTGAATAATGTTAAGGCGCGTGGTCAATGCCATTAATCGTATTCCGTGTTCCGCATTTTTATGTTCATAATATACTAATTTATCTTACCATATTGGTCTAGTCTCATAGTTTATTATCTGCTGTGTTTCTTGTATTTTATTCTCACTGTTTACAATCTTGTATCCCCTGTATGTAAATCCTGTTGCAGGCTGGTTGCAAATATTATTCATCAATGAGACAAAATCTGGCATTTTCGCATACTCCTCAACTTGGGACAGTAAATTATCCAAACCCTCCATAGTTCGGGCACAACAGTGTAACAGTCTAACATCGCTTTTTGGAATGTGTGACGATCTTTTGCTATTTGGTTTAAGAATCAAATGAACATTGGAACCACCAAAACCGAATGAATTAATCCCAACCAAACCATCTGGTAATTCCATAGGTTCATCTACTACTTTAATTCTACCATCATGTAGTCCCGGTATATCAAGGTTGGCATTATTGAAATGTAGATTTGGTGGAATGATTCCCTTTTCCATGGCTAGAATTATTTTGGTAACAGCAGCAAGTCCAGCAGCGGGTTCCGGGTGACCCATGTTTGATTTAACAGAACCAACAAGTAGAGGGTTGTCTTTGTTTCTATTTTTACCAAAGACATCAACAATAGCATTGATTTCTTGTGGGTCACCGACCTTTGTACCTGTTCCATGAGCTTCAACATATGCAACATCTTTTGGGTCAATGCCTGCTTCTTTGTAAACTCTGTGTATAAGTTTTTTCTGTTCATTTCCCGACGGAAACGTAACACCTGAAAAAGTAATGAATTTTTCTAATATATTCATGTTGATGTTATCATGGCTGGCATAAATTAAAAGAACCGTATTATATCAGTTAGTGTTATGCACAACTGCGTCATTCAAGAGTGATTTGTTATATGATTAATTGTCAGTTAAGTTGTCATTGCTCAGATGTCAGTGGCTACAGTCTATTTATCTGAGTTGTATTTGGTTACAATTTAAAACATAACAGGTGAACACATATATATTGAATGTATACAAATTCACCTTGTTCTTTATATCCGTCATTGTTAGTTCCACCGTGGATTACAGTCGAATATACTCTCTTAGCATTAGAGGACCTCATCATTAGCATTGAAACACAGCCTTCAGATCTACAATAGCCATTGCCTGAAATTAAATTGTAAACATGTTATCCCTATGCACAGACTAAAGTTGGGCCATTTTATCATTTTTTATTTTTTCCGTATATTGAGTTACCATATATTTCCCAACATGTTCAATCCCACGCCCAGTTGAGAGGAGAGTAAGTGCAGCCCATAACCCTTCTGATTATTGAAGATTTGTTTCTGATTATTGAAGATTTGAAGTTTTATGCCCGATTATAAATTTGAACCAGTGAACTGAAATACTGTTTTCGAACAACAATTTGACGTCATCAGCATAATTAGTAAGTTTACAGTGCTGTTTATGACTGTATGGTATGACCAATCCTTCAACATCTTTCCGATGTTATGGAATAGAGATTCAATGCCTATAACGTAGAGGGCAGTGGATATTTCCTTTCCAAATACCCCGAGCCACTGTGTTGGGGAAGTGAGGCTGCAAGTAACGCGAACCCGAGACTGGGCATGAGAATAAATGAGGCGAATGCTGGAAATGAACCAGTCACAAAAACTAAATGCAAAAAGCGTGTTAGAGATATCTATGATTTATTTTATCAAATTCCTTTTCTTGGTCTAGGGCAAGAATGAGCAGAAGACAGCTGATTGGCATAGCCAATGCTGTTATGTGGGAAATTCAAATATAATATTATTTTGAGCATAAATGCCAATGGCATCAGGTGTGTACAGGTTAATGTAAAAATTGTGTAGAATTTTGAGTTTGATTTTCATAAAAAGTGTTATCTTGACGTCTGAGATAAAATATCGCATTTGTATTGCCATTATTTTTCTCTAATTGAAACAAAGTTAGAGACATCACACGTGGCAAGACCAGTGTGTTCGTGTTTAACGAGACGTGCAAGTAGTTCTTTTTTTCAGTAGCTGAGTGGTGCATGTAGGTAGTAGTGCGTGCGTTCAGTTCCAAAATGTTTTTATTGTTATTTTAGTATCGTATTGTATTGTATAACAATCACCTTGTTCGTCAAATGACTTGCACTGTCCCTCGGGGGACAGCATACCAAGCTTCATAAACTGCACTGATGTATTGGGTTTGACATTTATATTAACACCAGCTACAATGGCGGCATCACACTGACCACTGCGGATAGCTCTCAATGCATGTTCCATTGCAAGTAAACTGGATGAGCATGCTGTATTTAGCAGATAACTTGGCCCTGTACAAGAAAACTGCATAGATCAAAATATTGACTAACAGAGTTCATTCACAAATGGTCGCCGCTATCATATTATGAGCAAGGCAGCAAAATGATTTATTTTCTACCGCCATTGCGTGTAATGTACATTGATGGTAGCAGGAATATGAAGGGATACACTTGCGTCACCCGCTCTCATATGACTGAAGACTGAATGAGTGCAAGAAATCAACACACAATAATTTCCAGAAATTAACTTGAAATATGTTAGGCTAGAGTCAAAGAATACATCTATTTTCAGAAATATATAATCTCTTGCAGCTATTCCGCTTATGCTCACAAAAAATGTTAAATTAACTAGTAAACTACCAAAGTATTTAGCGTCTGAAAGCAACGTCTGTGTGCTGCTTGTTGAAATCTGATCAGGGACATATTCTACATTTGAATTAAATTTGCATGCAAGTCATATGACAGTAACATTTGTTACTCTAAAGAAAAACGTTTACATCCTGTGATATAAATGAGATATCTTTGTTATCAGAAATATGTATTGATTTAATATTCACCCTTGAAGTCAAAGAAATAAGATATTCTATTAGCAAACATAGCGGGACAACAACCAGTCATGCTGTATCCAAGTGATGCCTCGGCGTCACTGGTGAGTGCTTCAAATGTTTCCGAGCCGTTAGAACCAACAAATACACCAGTATTGGTGCCTCTCAATATCTGGGGATCAATACCTGACACAAATAAAACAAAACTTTGTCATTAGGAATCAAATGTATTACGTCCAAAAGACAAATGAATATGGTTGATTGTCTGTGAGGGTAGTAAACATACCTGCATCCACTATTGCTTCGTAAGTTAACTCCATGAGTATTCTCAGCTGCGGGTCCATGGTGTTTGCTTGTTTTGGATGAACACCAAAAAAGGAAGCATCAAATCTGCTTAGATCTTTAATTTTGCCACTTTTCCTTGGTAATCCATGGATACCTGAAATGTAACACAGAAATCATCACTCATTACCTTACTTATACTTCATATTGTTTACAGCGAACCCCGAACATTGCGATGGACATTTTATGATCAGTTCATTTCGGATCTTGGTGTAGCTTTCTTTTTGAATATCGACGACTGATGAAAAATCCAGACACATAAATTCAGTACTAGTATCACACACACTTCCTTGGATAATAGTCTGCCAAAATAAATTACATATATATATAATTAGTTTTGAGCGTATTTGAAAAAAAAAACACAAAAATAAAACACTTCACAAAGTACCGCATCATATTTTATAGAAACTTTAAGCCAGAAAGTGATCTAATTCCTCGCTAAATCAAAACTAAATAAGTTTACAATAGAAAGAATGTGTGTGAGATATCGCATGACTACCGCGGTAGGAATACACATACGCAACGAGAGGGTGTCCTGCTGTTATAGAGAAATAACTCTTACAACACAATAGAACCTTCCAAAACCTGTGTAATGAAGCAAGTGGGCGATAACAGCACTGAGTTTTAAAATGGTATAGCCCCCCCACACACACACACACACTGATACGTAGATTTTGTGGAATTCGTCATCCGCACCTGGGTTCATCTTAGTTTTATACAACCAATCAAGCCACGAACATTTGGTAATCACAATATTGAAGTTCTTTGATTGGCTACGTAAACTAATAGAAGCAACGCAGGCAGCTGAATATTTGAATCAGCTCGGGTTTGATAATGTCGATATTGAACCAGGTCCTGGTCCACAAGGAAGTATTTTCTCACTTCAGTGACTACACTTTACTGATTTATCATATCTTTGTATTAAAAAAAGCAAACTTGACTTTACATGCAACTTGTTTTATCGTATTGCAGGAAATCCAGAGTGGATGCTTTCGCGACCCAGTGTCGGATTCTGCTGTACGGGCCGTCGCTAAGAATTCAATTCCAAAAAACACAAGGCGACTTAACGTGTGGGCTATGCGTACTTTTAATGAATGGGCATGATACGAAATAACACCCGACTGGAATTAACGACTGATGAATAGGTGAAAATTTGTGACTGTATCGAAGTAATGCCCGTCGTGGACTTGACTCATTGGTTAAGTAAATTCGTTCTGGGGGTGCGCAGAGTGGATGGAAATTGTTATCCTCCAAAAACATTGTTATTTTTGATCATGGCAAAGCTACATTTGTTCTGAGCTGCAAACGCCTCTAAATGGTCTAAGTGATAAAGAATTCCAAGGTTTTTGTCGATTCAGAAATGAAAATATTGTCCAGTTTGGGATTGGGATCAAAAACAAAGCTGAGGTGATTACCAAACCGCGTGACTGTGGAAAATGAAGCTGCTAGGAGACTATTCTCTCCGGGTTCTTGTTATCGCTATGGTATTTCTAAATGGCAAACACTTTGCCCTCAGAAGCGGAATGGAACATCGAGCTCTACGTTTTGACCCACCCCAAATCACTTTACACGAGTTATTAGATGAAACGCCATATTTGAAGTATGTGGAAGACGTGTCGAAAAGCAATTAAGGTGGAGTAAGATGAAAGTAGGTAATGCATTATTCAAATGCTGAAAACCCCCACCAATGCCATAATAGAATGTACAAGAAGTACACATCACTCTGCCCACCCGAGGACACCGCTCAGTAGCAGGTAATCAAACTTGAACATTATTAATATATTGATATCACTGTAAACTGACTTAACTAAAAAAAGTAGCAAATCATGTTATTACTGATTGATTTTTCAAAGAATTTTAAATGAATGCATGATCACATGAAAAACTTAATTAAGTTTAAATTATCTTGACAATGTTGTTTTTTTAATCTACAGGTGTTCTTATTTATAAACGCACAACACAGAACCAGGAGGAGAAGGTAAGCGATATTTTGAATGGTACCGCAGCTGCTACAACCTCCAAGCAAGTAAACGTCGACCTTGATGAATCTTCCGACACGTCATCTCCTGCGGATGTTGGAATCCATAAACTATAAACAAGCAAGACGCTGGAGCTAGAATTGTTTACAACAATTGCGTGTTTACTATTACCGGAAATATCTGACCAATTATAGCAGTATAATGTGTCAACATAATATTTGATTGAAAACAATAAATGTGCAACAAACTTTTAACCTGTTTGTGTAATTTATTCGGAGGTAGGTCGTGATATCATATCTCGGCTTCGCCACGGGATGATATCATGAAAGTACCAACGGAGTGTAATTTTGAGGCATTATATCGAAAATTACACTAAACGAAGTCGAGTCGATATTATGCCGAGAGTATGGCGGGTCTATAATGTCGCCCATTCCCTTCAAATATCGCCTGAGTTGGAGGTTGTTATTAAAAAAATAAATTTAAAGTCTATTGCTATTTTGCGTATGAGATGTGTATAAATAAAATACCTGGTTCCCATCTTCTGTTATCTTCAGTTACCATGTCATCTTTGTTGATGAGATGTTGCCAGAATTCCTCCAAATTATCAGATTCTGGCAACCTGCATCCTATACCGCTAATGACAACGTCGTCCACAACTGTTTCCATTATTGGGAAATAGCTTCGTTAAAATATCGGTCAGGTTGACAAACTAAAACAAAATTGAATACAATTATAAAAAAAGCTGCATAAATTTTGAGATGACTTGCCAATAACACAGTTTTTTAAATATAATTACTATACCATAGCAGCAAAATCTGGTGGTTTGAATGACCAAGGTCATATATGCAATTCTATTTAAGACAACAAAAAATATAATCTATAGATATGCAATTTATATTACCTAACACGTTTTATTTATCATACATATTGTAATGCTATTTGTAATTGTGTCACGTATACATATCAACCTAAGGCTCGTAGTACCATGGCCGAACACAATGTTTAACATCACATTCAGAAGTGATGTGTTTTCTGATTGGCTGAGACAGTCATGCATATTTAATGAGTTGTTGTACACTTGTTGTACGTCAACAGTAAGACTGTCCTAGTGAATATAAATCTGTCTCCAAAAGTTTAAAACAAAGGATTTAGTTGTTTTGTCTCGGTTTCTTGGTATTTAATTTGATTACTGTGAGGACACCATAAAGATGAAACAAACAAAATAAGTGAAACATTTGCTAGACAAATTTGACATGGGTCATTGTAATCTCAAGCCCACACCATGTGCTATGAGAGCTTGTAAAGCTATACATGAGTAGTCGGCTCTATTATCGAATGATAAATTTTACAGGGTGATTGTTGGAAGTTTAATGATTGCAACTAGACCCGATATTTCATACTCCCTAACACATTTTGTAAATACATTTTACAAGTAAACTCTAAAGCCAGTAACTTGACATGTATTTTAGGTAGACACTCTATTTTACTTACTAGTATGAAACAGATTTTAAAATGTTGGCTAGAAAATAAAAACAAAGAATGAAAACACTGGTCAATGAAGCATACAGACTCGGCTTGGAGATGGTCGGTAAAGGGACACTTAATTGGTATGAAAATATGTTGCACTATTTAGAAAATAATAAGTAACGACAATCTAATCAGCATATAATTTACAAGAAACTGAAACAAAATTATTCAATCATAGAAAGCTTAGAAAGAAGTCCCGTGTGCTGAGAGTATTGGAGACACATTACAAATTAATTCAAAGTTACTTGAGCTTGAGATATTGAGGGAAAAGCTGAAAACTAATGATGCAAATAAGGTAACTAATATGAACAGATTTAAGTGTAAAACTAATAAGGTTTGCACAATGTAAAAGTAATATTATCTACGTAATGTAATATCTATGTACCAAGTTTCATTGAAATGTTATTAAAATTATGAATTATTATGCTAATTAGAGAATAAATATGAACAGATTTAACACAAAATTAATCAGGCCGTCTATTGTCCTAGAGCATTTATGTGCCATGTTGTATTCAAATGTGATGATCAGTACTTGAGATATCAGTGTTAATCAATTATGTTAATAAATAAATATTTTACCCAAACTAATATGGTGTATAGTCCTAGGTTCATTGAAATGTGATGATGAGTACTCTTTAAAAGTTTCATTAAAATCCAATGAGTGGTTCTTTAGATATCAGAAGAACAGTCATGGAACAGAAAAAAATTAACTAATTATGCAAATTAAGTAACTAATATGCACAATTATTTACAAAATTAATCAGGTCTCTGCATAGTCCTAGAAAATATATGTCACAAGTCTTATTGAACTGTGATGATTCGTAGTTGAGATATCAGGTGAAAATTAACTAATTATGCTGATAAGGTGAATAATATTTACAAATATTTACCCGAAAAACTAATTAGGTCTCTGCACAGTCCTCAAGTAACTATGTACCAAGTTTCATTGAAATGTTATCACTACTACTTGAAATATCAAAAACTGAAAATTAATTAATTATGCAAATTAGGTAATTAATATATACTGATATTACCCTAAAAACTATCAGGTCTGTGCAGTATCATATTACATCTATGTACCAAGTTTTATTGAAATGTTATGATTAGTACTTGAGATATCTGTGAAAAATTATGCAAATTAGGTAATTAATAAAAACAGATTTTTACCCAAAACTAGCCAAGTTTCATTAAAATCAAATGAGTGGTTCTTCAGATATCAGTGGAAGTTATGGAACAGATTAAAATCAGCTAATTATCATGTGAATTAGGTAATTAATATTCATGGTTTTTACCAAAACTAATCAAATCTACGCATTAGTTCATCGCATCCATGTGCCAAGTTTCATCTGTCAATGTATCTGACAACATAATTGACAAATATATAAATAGTCATATCTGCACAGAAACTTAAACAAACTAGTTGTCACGAGCACTGTGTCAGGAAATTTACTCGATTTATTTCGTTGTTCTCTATTTTATAGATACAAGTCAAGTAGAAAGTTCAAAAACACTCGCAACATTTTTCATGACAAGCACTCCAGGCACTACGTGATGAGAACAGCTTTAGCTGCCTCAAACTTGAACGATAATACCGAGCTTCCGGCAGAAATATTTCAAGAAAAATACGTGGAACTTAATAGAACTGTCGACAGAGTGCATGGTGTATGATGGATGATCAATGTCATGCAATAGACGCGACCCGTGGATAATTATAATAGAAAAAACTAGGCGCAACATAGCGGAGATGGACGGCACGGTAAATTTAGTAACCGTGTCATGGTAAAAAAAGGAAATAGTTTCATATTCCACAATGCTAACTCGGAATATTGCGGAAATAAAAAGTATTTCATTGTTACGAGGTCATATGGACGGGTCAGATATTAACCCAAAACACAAAATAATATTCAATATTGTTACCATATTGTTATTGTGCGAATTCTTAACCAAGAAGAAAATACACAATTCGTATTTAACCGGAATAATTTAGATTGATAGACGGTATAGTTCATAATAATGATATGTTTGTATAGATTTCGCCTCCAGTATGATCGCCAGCTTCTGCAATGGTTCATCATTAAACGTAGCCTACCACTCATCAACGCAAATATCCGGTTGATAAGAGTCGCTGGTTGCACAATTATGCACTGCAGGCACCATATCAAAAGGGAGTAACGACATTTTCTACTCGTCACATATACCAATGATATACACCTATAATCTATTACATAAATAAACTGGCCATGAAAATAACAATGTTATAAATTAACAACATAATATAATAACTCAAAGCCTAGGACTAACTATTGTGTGTGTGTAGAAATGCTGGTATCTAGCCAACAGGACCACGCTGTCCCAGTTTTTAAATACCAAACGTCACCGAGATAACTGTGCCACTCGTAAATTGGCTCAGGACATCTGTTTATTCATTACACGGATACTCGTGCAGTTTTGTCCAGGGGTGACGTTTGGCTCACATAACACGACGTACCTTTTGTACGTGCAGTGTATACTTCTGTGGGCTATTATCAATTAATACTATGACAAGGAATACATAATGACATCTCTTGTGTTTAACGCGTAATACATTACAATAATTAAATGTCTCTTTTAAACAATACATATTTCGATTCTTATAACACGATCCAGACACCTCTTGACATCTTATCCAAATCTAGGTCAAAAAGTCAACTTGAGTGAATATAATAATAACAGAAAATACAGGTTAGTAATAATTGGGGTGACTTCAGAAAACTGAATTTTCTGAATGTTTTAATTTATAAACCGACGATAGCTTCACATTCATGTCCTACCATGGCAACCATATTTTTTAGCAGAGCAGATCGCAGAGCAGATCGCACATCAGCCTGCCGGATTGTTACACGAGCATTAGTGGCATGGGATGTGCTAAAGATATACCATGTCGTGAGTAAAACACTAAAATATGTATTCAAAAAGACGTCCCTTACGTTTATTATCGCATTCCATACTTAGACACCCGGAATGCATTATTCGATTCATATAAGTATCACGGGGTAAAATCTCTCTCTCGGGGTTCTCCACACTGTCAGGGGGAATCTCGTCTCGTCTCTATATCGTCCCCTTGAGGTACGGGATCGGGAAAGTCACTTTAACTTTACAGTCAAATAAGACACACACAACGAAATACGTTTCAGCTCTCGTCTTAGTCGATCTTTTGGAGCACTCTATAAGACACAGCGCCCTGGGGAAAAGTCCCCAAGACTCTCTTAAGGCTGACCCAAGACTAGCCCAAGACTGGACTGCGTCAAGGCTCGCCCCAAGACTCTCTCGGACTCGACTCGACTGGACTGCCGTCTCTCTCTCTACTGCGTCTATCGTGCTGTGTTCGTCAAGACCAACTCAAACTCTCTTTATTCATTTTCAAAACTCTAACCAATTCCAATGCAGTAAAAAGACTCTAGGGCGTAACCTTCAATCATAAAGCCAATCACACTAAGTACTGAATACGTCATATCTTTTGATTAATCGTTCACTACATTAATAACTACGGATGTCAGAATAGCGACGGTATCTTGTAATTAGTTCTAAACCACTGAGCCAAGTTCCGTCCAAAACTTCAAATAGGCCTACACGATGACAGACATAACACAGCAATTCAGCTAATAATCAACTAATTAAGTCGGTTAACAGATACGCGAAAACAAATTCATGACATAAGCAAGCACACATGTTTAATGATGGTGATACAGTGACTACAGCTAGGACTTCTAATTCAGATCAATTTATACTCCCTAAAAGAGTTTCGCATTTCGAAAATGATCTGAGATACCAAATAACGTTCCGCAAAAAATGCTCACTGTAAACCAGTCTGCACACTCGTCCAATACACTGAGTATAAGGTATCACAAGTATACATACACGTCTTCCGATCCGATGATTTTGCTATGAATCTAACATAGTGTGCAGGGACTTTCGACTTACTTGGCAGATGACACTTGCACTGTAGAGATACCCGGTTCGACTAAAAAGAATTCACGTTAATTCATCACAGATAGTCCAGCTTTATTCCCCGAAACAGACAGGTGAAATTACGCATCGCTGCTCACTCTGCAATAGAACTCTGAGCGTGACAGAGTAAACATGCGATCGATCAAAGGCTCACAACTGGGTGTGTCTTAAAAGTACCCAATGTTTTTATAACATTCCTGTAATATATGTATATAATATTGCAGGTTGTTGATCCTCCATAATATTGTAATGTCGTGAAAACCAACCATGCATGCGTGATGTCCTTATTATAACAGTTGCACCGTTTATTTCAAAATGTACATACATTTTTATAGCCCGACGATGAGGGCAATAATGTCAATCACCCGTTGTTCGCTCAGTGCTCCATCACTTATTGCATATTATTACACCCTTTTTTGGTTGATGGAATTGAGCTGCATGTTTTTATTTATTGTTTTGCTGGTTTGGCGGCTCTGTGACAGCAGGTTAATAATTTTTCAATTAATCTGATATTTTGTTGGTTTCACGGTTTCTAAACATATTTCAGACTAATTGTACGTGCTTATCAGTACGTGTGATATAAATAATGTTGAAACATTCGGCGCTCTTTGTAGTTACTACCATTAACAAAATAAAACGCTGTAACAAATATATGGGCGAGTAAATGCTCCCTCGATGCGATAATTTTAACGACAAGTATATTATGTTGGATATAAATGGAAATCTTTTTACACAAGTTATGTTTTTATTGACAACAAATATTAATTGTACTTAATTATTATAAATTTCAAACACAAATACAAAGACATAAACATGAAATACAAGTGTTGAATTCATGACAACTTGAATTTTGTCAAGCCGCATATGACCAGAAGATATATCGATGTTATCTGCATAATGTAACACATATAATAATATTACTTGGTAAATTCTTTATTACCTGACAACCAGAATGTTGCATAATATTTTTTTTATAACTGGATTAGGCTACATCCGTTGAACCCTTTGAAGTTAAAAAGAGTTGTCATATTTTGTGACGCACTAATTGTCATCTCCACGCTTTCTATGTGTAGCAAACTATATCACAACACCATTTCTCAGATCTTAGGTAGATAAGATGTTCGTTATTATTTGTATTTTATTAATTAATTAATTAATTAATTAATTAATTAATTAATTAATTAATTAATTAATTAATTAATTTATTTATTTATTTATTTATTTATTTATTTATTCTGTAATAAGTGCAATATACCACGTAAAATTCGTTCTTCCTTCTAATGACTATGTAGTTTTATTAATTAATTTCTATAAATACTCAAACACTAAACTGCTCATAACGTAGACACACACAAATAGTCTGTTGAAAAAGAGCCTATTATTTAATACGATTAGACTAAAAACAAAATAATTGTTTAAACACAAAAAAACAGTTCAAAAACATAATCTTTCTCATCCCTAAATGCCAAAATATCACAACAAGTACATTACTTTCCTAACTTTTCAGTCAAAGTTTTATTATGATAATTATTAGTTTTGTTATGTTTTTAGACGTGATGTTTGTCCTTTGTTTATCAGCTATGAGTTGTTCTTTTTTGTAGAAACTATAGGTGATAAATTAGTAACATTTCCTTCCACGTATTTGTCAAAGTATAGGGTAGCATTATTAAGTATTAAAAATGCCTCAATACAGAATTCGTTGTGGCTTGTCTGTGTTGAAACGCACAATAAGTCTCTTGTGGTGGTACGGTGTTTGTTTATGTTTGGTAAAAATGGAGTTTCCATCGATACAAACCATGGTCTAGTCTAGATTTTCGATTTTACCCAAGCAGTTTTGCAGAAATGCAGTTTTTGTATTGTATCTCATCTCTTTTGTATTGTCACCCATAAACACACATATATGTATATGAGGGTGCTTTTTCTGCTGTTAAATTTCAAATGATTACATCACATTTATATACAATGTTTCATCAGTAAAGTATCCTCACCAATTTAATTACGTTACATGGCATAATATCTTATCCCGTATAAACAAAAGTTGGATTCAGAACAGCTGTTTTACAACACAAATTAATCGCAACCAACAGCTTGCCATCCACACATTGGTATGGGTGCACCAAGTATGGGCTAAGATTTAAGATTAAATTCGCGTACGGGAGAAAACAATGCTTATCACGGGCTAAAAATGACCAAACTTGTTAAGAATATAGAAATCTTCAGTCCTTTCAACTATGTTTACTCAGTACAGTAACCAGGGAGGTATGTATAATAGTTCTATGGTTATAAAACAATACCAAAGCAAAATCATAAAATATAGATTGCAGAATAACAAGAAGTATTACTCATCTTTAAATTAGTTCATTGTTTTTTGGAGAACAATGTCCCTAGATGTGTTCTCATTGATTCTTATGTTTGAAATGGCGTACCGGAATGAATAGTTTTAAATATAATATTAAATACAATGGTGTCAAGGGTGCTTAGCCCTAGCTAAAATAAATTCTGTAATAAAACTCTAAAAGTGTGGTAATTTTCTGTTATGTTTATATGCATTTATATGGTCAATTTAGCGGATCGTGGCAAAGCGTGCAGACGAGGATTTTGGTATTTGCTAGTCGGCACGTGGCAGGAGTATTTGTATGGTGAGATACAGTACAATAAATATGTATATATATAAATATGACATAATTTGTTTGCTATGTGACAGCCTCTCAGCTAGGCTAGTAGTTGGAAAACAAGGACTAACCGAGATGTCCAACCAATGATGTCGACCCAAAACAAAATCGCCCGTACTACTGCTTATTCTCGCATACAGAAATAAAATACAGATTAAATTCTACTCACAAATTGTTGTTGGCGAAAGGACCGGAGCCCCCAGATGAAATTCCACAAGAAATCTTTACTGTAAACCAGTCTTCAAATTCAGAACCAACAATATTCCACACGTATACCCACTCGTCCAATGCACTGAGTACAAGCTGTTATAAGCATACATACATATCTGATCTGATGAATATATTATGAACTGAGCAGAGTGTGAGGGTAACTTTGACTCGCTTGGCAGATAACACTCACACTGTAGAGACACTAGGTTCGACACAAACTAATAGGCATGAGTTCATCTGAGATAACGCCTCGCTGCTCAGTGCTCACCCGTCCCAAATTCGTTCTTACTTTCCAATAAAACTGTAGCCATTGTCATGATCATGTAATTTCCAGGGATGTGTTACAAAAGTTCAAGGATTTTGAAATTGCCATTACTGAACATAATTAGCAAACCAATGTATTTATAACATTTCTGTAGTATATGTTTATAATATTGCAGGTTGTCGTCGTGTGCACTAAACTTGCGTACGTGATGTCACCGTTTATTTCAAAACTATTTATAGCCCAGAAGCGAGGGCAATAAAATGTGAATTGCCGACGTTATGCATGTTGCAAATAACGGGCCCAAGCGCATCTTTGGAATTCGGCCCCATGTGACCATGTTTTTTTGTCTTCCAGCTGTTATTTGTGGACAACGGTTAGTCGGACGTTATATATAGTATACGCTTCCAGGAGTATGGGCAGTATTTTTTTCATATTTTTTAACCTGTTTAGACAGTCAATTATTTACATAAACCAGATAGTTGTTTTAGTTATCGTTCCAGCGTTCAAGTTAGAAAGAAAGAGTTGATGTAAAGGTGATTTTGTCACAATATTACCCCCTCTTTTGGTTGTTGGAAATGAGCTGCAAGGTCTTACTAATTTCTTGTTGGTTACGCGGTTTAGTGACGAGTTAATAAATGTTCAATTAATCCTCTATTTCGTTTGTTTCACGCTTTTGCAACATATTGTAATTCACGTGTTTATCAGTACGTGTGGTGTATATAACTTTGATACATTCCGCGCATGTTGTAGTAACTGTCATTAACAAAATAAAATGCTGTAACAAAAGAGCATAAATGGTTTGGCATATATCCAATCATTATAACGACAACTATGTTGCTATGATGTAAATGGAAAGGTTGTTACAGTAGTAACTATGATTAATTGGAAAATCATCAAAAATTCTGCTGCATCTTCGCCAACCAAGGTTTGTTTATTCAGCCATCGCCTCACTTTATTCCAGCTCTTCAAGATTAAGAGTTGCCGTATATTATGTTGTTAAATTTTAACGAAGGAATGGAACTTAAAGCCATATATGATTTTGTTAGATGATTAACCCGTTTCCAGTGCAAACGACAAAGTTACCCATATGCGGTTCGACTGGTGGATAAAACTGGTCTATCCTTGAATAACCACACACAAATAACTACTCGAAAACCCTAAAAGCTATAATATAATCACAAGAATCATAGATTGATGTTTTTTGCATTTAACAATGATAAACTTAACAAATAACGTATTTTTCTCAATACTTTTCATGGCTAACATCGGTACAATCCGTCATTTTATTTGAGTTTAGTTTTGACCTATATCTGACCGGTGACGTCACCAGAAGCGTCACTACTAATATTGGTCTGTGGTTGGTTGTCGCAGATGTATGTGGGGATAGTTAAAACAATACAAAATAAGATTAAGGAGTAATAATAAAAACAATTACAAAATAATAAAAACATAAAGTAAAATTCACTTCTTACAATACATCAGATTTTAATTAGATTGAGTGACCCCAATAATCACCTGCATATAATGTAAAGTAGGAATGTAACTTTAAATGTTTTCGATATATTAACGTTTAAAAACTTGTTTTTAATTGCAGAGATCATTCCAGAGAAAAGAACAGCTAGATGAAATTGGCTTTTGCCAACTTTGCACACTACCTGATAAGAAGCAGTGGACCAACTGATTGCTATTGAGAGTGGCACCACATAACTCACACAGGGCAGGGGGTTCTTTCACTGCTAGAATGGGGTAGACAAGACAATAGTACTGGAAATAAAATGAACATACATCAAAATATCAAGTAAAAGCTCCTGGCTTTAATATCTCGAGTCTTGCTTGCAGAGGAACGCTTTTATACTGTAGGCACCGCTGAAAGCAGCAGATTGCAGAGCAGTTCATACAAGTCTCACAGAAAGATGGTTGAAGTTATAGGCATAAATGGCCCAGATTTGGAACAGGTTTGCATATGGTTTGCACATAAATGGCGACAGAAGATATCGCCAGTTTTAGTTATACAAAAGATCGATCTGGGTTGCGTGCGGATCCAGTATTTAGAGGTCAAAACTTAAATGCGATTCGTAACGAAAAAGGAGACTTTGCTATAAAATGTAATTCCTAGGGATTCCCAATGAAGAGCGTCGGAAATAATAATTATGACGCAACACAGCAGTAATCATTCAATATAACTACATTTAATACTCATGATCGAACTCAATTATGCGTTACATCAATAATGCGTTAATATACTACAGGATAACGTTAACTACTTAATTACTTATCTGTTGTTGCTATCATATTCGTATCGCCGGCTAACTAGTAACCCCGTAACTAATCACACGTGTAATGACTCAACTGTATACATATTCTCATTAACTAATATTCATAAAAGTAATCGCATGTATGTAATCGTCATAAAACTATGTAGTAGCTATAATCATTTATGTAACGATACTTGTAATCTAAACACTGTAACTATAATTATAAATATGCAACTAAATTGCTGTATCTCATTCACTATGAATTTAAAACATCAGTAATTTAACACTAAGTACAGTCATATAATGTTATGAATTATGAACAGGGTGAACAAAGTGATAAAATACAATAATCCAATCTATGCCTCTGTTGTTCAATGAAATCAAATCCTAAAATTGTTGTGAATGCTATTACTGGGATTTATTTCGGAAAGAAAATATTATATTGCCTACGCAATATAAAGTCATCTAACTAACGGTCTTACATCAGTCTTGCTCTCGGCTTTCGAACAGCTCACCAGGACACAATAACTGTCAACAGAAAATTCAATATGGCGGCGCACACATGAATGTGACGTCACAAAAATCATTGATGTCAACAATAAGGAGATCCAATCAGGTCACTATCTTAGCTTTTTCCCTTCTTAGAGAGGCTCCATCATGATTTGCGGCACTCGCAGTTCTACTCGGCACAAACCCACTGGGAATTATGATCGAAATAGTGTCTAGCATTTACATATACATTACATCTAACCGTATAAAAGAGCAAAATACATAATGTTTCACATATCTATTAGCTGGTCATCCGATTCATTAACAGTACACGCGCTCAAAAAAGAAACATGTCTTTGGCTGTTGGCATGGCAGGACGTGAACGTGAAGCTAACGTAGGTTTACAACTAAAACCGGGCCCCATATACATAATCCTGACGGAGCGGATCGCCAATTTTAATATTCTTCCAGCTGGTCATGTTGCTTCATTAGTTATGGCAATATATAATTCCCAGAGATAAAACTTTACATACACATTTGCGAATACCTGAATATTGTGTACATGAATAATGCTATATTAATAATTAATACTTAATACATGCCCTCATCAAGTATAATTCTGGAAGATACATTACAGATATGCATTTACTACTAATTTGGAATTGTCTTTAAAAATGAAAAGATTTGAACAAATTGTTAGCTGATTATAAACGTCACTATTTAGGCGCACATCTAATTTCCAGTAAAATGTCAATTTAATAAAACTAGAAATAAAAATACATTAATTAAAAAAAATACATACACTTGTAATACTATTAATCACATGTCTGTACTTCTCGTTAAACACATTTAACTAACCTGTGAACAATCTGAATAAATGATATCATATTATATCAATAAATATTATATTAGCTTGGTCATACAATTTAATACAGGAAATATTACCGTCTCCTTGGTCATCCGATCACATATATCAGACGACTGATACACCATAGCTGCAGAGATACAAGAGGAACCATAGGAATATAATATAATGCTATTATGTGCGTGTTCTTTACTGTCTGGTAACACATAGAGTGACTGTGTACTATTGGTTGAACACATTAAATTGGTATGTAAAACATTTTGATTGTGTCCACATGTGAAACAACTTAAAATAGAAGCATTTTTACTCATGTATGTTTTTTTTAAACAGGTCACCTTGACGATCTCGAAGATTTTAGAATTGAGGTAATAGTCTGTGGTGAAACACATTCCCATCAAATTTTTAGTTAGTCAGTCAATCATGCTAGACACCCAACAGTAGTACCTGATAACATATTTACACGATTAAACTGATTTATCTTTTATCTAAACAGTTATCTTTGCAGCTCGATTTTAATTTATTCATTGTGAGTTGTCTGATGTCATGCATTGTCATGACAATATTGTAGTCTCGTTCCAAAGTCTGCCGAATTTCAACACCCATCAACGAATCCAGTCCCAGATCACCCAGAGTTGTAGTAGGATTCAAAGTGGATGGATCATCGACACCTAAAATATGTCCAATAGAATCTACCAATGTGCGGCGTTTGGTAGGCGCCTCTTCAGACATGACATAATTTGATGCATCTGGCAGTACATAGCTAGACACCACTGGGTGTTGTTGAGCAAGGAAAGTATCTAAAGTAGACAGATAGGAGGCAACTTTCTGAGGCACTGTACCCCCTACTACTGAAATATTGTAGCCCATTGTTTCTGGCACAATACCAACATCTTGGATAGCACCCCATTGTATGGCCAATGCTGATGAGAAAATCACAGATTAAGATGAAAATTACATATTGCATTATTTAATATCTGATCTATACACTTTTCATGAGTATGATCGATGACAATTTATACCTCCAATTCGTTTGTACTTTCTAAATTGATAATTCATTAGTAGTGTCTATGAAAAATAGTTACTTCATTATATTAGATCTTTAGAAATTAAAATTTGTAAAAATTTGTGATTTTTTGTCACTAACCTGGATATCCATCATAATATCTCTTTTCACATATTCTTTCCATGGCGGAGTTTGCAAATCCATAATTAGTCTGTCCAGCGTTGCCACGTCCACTCACAATGGAAGAATACACAACAAACCAGTCCATACTTTCAGCACAGAGCTTACGAGTAGCTTGGTCCAGATTGTATGCACCAACATACTTGGCAGCACAGACTGATTGGAATGTCTGAGGGGTCTGGTTTTCAAATAAGCCATCTTTCAAAACCTGAATCAATCAAAAAAGTGTTGTTGTAATTTCCACATATACACATACTATATCAATGAAATAGGTGCGTCCAATATCCTGAATACAGTATGGAATTTGTATAATGGCATAAATATTTCATTAATTTTACAATATTTACCATTGCAAGATGAAATAATCCTCCAACGGGTGCAATTCGGCTGGAGTCTTTTATTAATTTCTCAGCTCCATCACTTTCAGTTATGTCTACAGACAAGATGGTGACCTGGACTCCAAGGTCGCGCCATTGTTTCACACGCCGACTCTGATAGCCATTGCGAATACCTGATCTAGACGTCAGAACAAGGTGAAGTGCTCCTACAAAATTATAGGTTGATATTTGTTATTGACTAGAAAAAGTCTAATGGGTTTGATACTGACTGAGCAATATATGCTGTGAATACTGTCTGAAATAATTGGCAGTGTTTCACCTACCCACCCAACAATTGTAATTTGAATTATTTAGTTTTATTTTCTTAAATGAATAACACCAAATTATGATTTGAATTGTATTTTTGTAGATGGAAGGTTTTCTCTAGCCAAGCGTGCCCAAGTCACCATTAGGAAGCAATCCGAAAACGAGAATGATGTCTATGCGTCTGTATAAACTAATTTTGTCAAAACTTGCTACATAGATTGTACATTAAATATACATCATTTTATTTCCATGGGGTAGCTAGAAAAATTAGTTTGAAATATCTAGAAGAGAATAAATTCATACAGATTTTGGAAGGAATGACTGACCCCTTAATAAGACTGACTTTAAGTCATTTTGTTTCATTGAATGTTGCTTTTGAACGATCATGTATCGTATATAATGTTGCACATATGCACACATTTCATTGATGATCCAATTCGGGATGGCCGAATTGCAACCTCTCAAATCAAAACTGAACGACTGACCATATATCTGGCATACCCTGACCATTCATACTTATCACACTTGATATCCATTTCCATTTCTTTGTTTCAATATTATAATCTGAAAAGATATTCTTATTTGTAACCTGATGTACATTATCAACAAATAAAATCACCTACCTCTCTCAACTAGCCAGTTAGCTAACTCCAAACCAAACCCTCCAAGACCACCAGTTATAATGTACGTTTTCTTGGGATGACACACACTACGTGATATTGCAGGGATTTGTACAGGGCTGGACACAGTTACACAACCCGATTCTTCCCTGCAAACCTGTGAACAATTATTTAATGTCGGTGAAGAAGATAATTATGAAAACTGAAAATGGTGAAGTATTACATGTAGTTCTGACCTCTTAAGAAGATTCGATTATTTAATTACCATCCAGTTGTGTGGCGGTGTAGATGTAATTTTGTTTTTCGGTGGGGCGACTGTGGTGTGGTTAGTAGCGCATCTGTCTACAGTGTTTCTTATTGCAATATTTGTTTTAATGTACAATGTATTGCATTTTTATTTCAGAATTACCTTAAATCATGTTTTTGTATTTTTAATTATGTTGGTGTGCACTCTTACAAATAAAAACAAAAAGATTAAACTGACACAAATGTTTGTTTTTCTTAAGTTCGTTGTTATAGAGATGACAGGTTCGTGTCATGCACAGTCGGAACAAATACAACATACCAGAATCTCCATTTAAATTACTATTATTAATATTGTACAGAACAATTATCTGACAGTTTAACAGTCTGTTACAAACAATGTCTGTTTTCAAAAGAAACTATATAGCAAATTTCAACTAACATGAAGGAATAATGCAGTAGTTCATTTAGAATTACTGAAAATGTTTAATCCATATCGTGCATAAATCGAATACCAACCTGGATTAGCACTTTACCAATATGTTTGCCTTGTGCCATAAATCGAAAAGCGCCCTCAACATTATCATGTGTAAATACTGTTGTTTTCAGTGGCTGTACAGCTCCGGATTCAATTCCCTGAGAGACTAAATCATAAACCAACTGCCAGTCTGGGTTGTCACCTTCGAACAGGGCATCCAGCAAGATACCATGGAATGTTACATTACGCAAAAACAGAGACATACCTAAAGTAAACAGAATATACATTCAGAGTATATGTGATTAAGACACTCATTCGAACACGTACAGTTGAATCAGAGTCAAATGTGAAGCTACTTACAAGATTGTGCCTGATTGGCTACCCAACCATAACACCTAACACTCAAACAGAATCCTCTTTAGTTGGCCTGTTTTTTGTCATTTGTTTGAATGTACCAAATTCTACCTTGTATATATGCGCTGTTTCCATTGATATTCCGTAATGTGATCTATTGTTTATAGCACATATTTTCAACATATCAATTTTAATCGTGAATGATATCGAATTATGTTTATATTAGATGTTTATCATATTCGTTCTACACCGACCATGATTGCGTCGATCGATGCACCCGAGTTCAATCAGGAGCTAAACCTTTCGACCTGCAACCAGTGAGTGAATAAATGTTTTTTTGTAACCATTGAGAGTGTGATTGAGATTGGATCTGGCGGTCAAAGCAACCATCGACTCCTGGGCTCGATTGTCTTTGCAGCGAGATCTGTTCATGTACCGTCATCTTGTATCCACGGCAGGAGTGACAACGCTAGTATTCAATGGCGAGAATTTGACACAGACATACAATTTGGAAATTCAACACTGGCTGTGTCATATCACTCATAGTGATTTTCAAATATTGATGTAAATAATAGTGATCCAAACATAATACATTGTTAATTTTACCCAGTGGTGAATTATTGGAAAGATCATATTTGCCAATTTCCAGGAATCGACCATGACGTGCCAGTATTCTGGTGCTTGCCTGTAACTTCTGTCCAGCCAAGGAGTTTAAAACAACGTTAACACCTACAAAACAAAGGAACATGCAAGTTTACAGCATACAAAACAAGATTGTTATACGGTGAATCGACGTATTTGCTCTATTGGAAGCGCATCTCTAATAGCACATAGCACTCAAAATAGTACACGACTTTGTCATGCGATATGAGTAGAATAAACACAGTATATACTATGCAAAATAAATAAACATCTGTGTTAAATTCGGTGTTATACTGAATGCTTTGCACATTCTTCAATGAGTCAAATGTCTTTTTCAGAGTTACACAAGTCGTATTCTTATAAATATCTCGTTACCATGGTTTTTGTGTAGAAATTGTACTCTTTTGATGGGATAGGTTTATGTATTTATATATATGGTAATGTATAAATAAAATAAAAAGAGTTACATAAGTTGGCATACACCTACCCTTTCCCTTAGTGGCTATCAGTATCTTCTGCTCAAAAGTGGAATCCCTTGAATTACCGAAATGTTCTTCATTCATTTCTGGGAATCTTTTCATTATGTAATCCTTCTTTTCCTGGGAACCTGAGGAAATAAATCTCGAACACATAAACATATTTTATCTTGTGCAACCTGTTATGTCATTGCGTAAGAAAAAGAGTCTTACCAACTGTTGTGAATACTTGACACCCCTGATGTAGGGCCACGGAAATGGCAGCCTGTCCAACACCACCTGATCCACAATGTATTAGAACACTCTCTCCCTTTTTCAGCTGCCCTCGGACAATCAGTGCATAGTATACGGTCGCATAGACAACAGGAACTGAGGCAGCCTCCTCCATAGTCCATGACTGCGGTATAGCCCAGGTGAAGTCTTTATCAACACTCACTGTGGTTGCTAGACCTTTAGCAGTTACCAGTCCCATCACACGCTGGCCTGCAGTGTTACGACCAGAGAATTCCATTCCCAATACACAATCGTAAGAAGCAATATTAGCTAAAAGTGCAAAACAAAATATGCATTCGTAAACATAGAAGCACAGTCGATAATTTGTAGTTGTGTTTGGAGATGTACTGTTTCACTGCTAAAGAAACAATGTCAGATGTAAATGAAATCGGATGCCTATGTGCTCTCAGATAATATGCAGATCTGATTAGTCTTTGATTGAAATCTCTGCATATGGATGATGTGGTTTTTATAAATTAAGATTTACACATATCAAATATATTTAATTTTTCTTTACTTATATTCAGTCCACTAGATAAACAACATTAAGCTTAATATTAAGTTATTATTTAAATATTGTGAGTTTGTGTTTGTATCGAGATGTGGATGAAAATTGCACTGTCATGTATAAAGAAATGTACAATTACTGTGAATGTTGATCACACAGCAGAAAATACCCATACAAATAATATTAATTGTGCACATATTGATTATAGTTGTTCACCATACCTGGTAGAGCATCAGGAGGTAGTTTACCGGTGGCCAACATGATGTCTCGGAAATTAAGAGATGCGTAATAAACATTACAAATCTCCTTGCTCTGACCAATGAATTCTGGGGTTGCATATTTCATAGGTGATTCGATCCATTTCAGTGAACTGAGATCCCCACGTGTCAATACGTTAACATATGCATGTGGTGTCAGGATAGTGCTGGATTTAGTGGAAGTGCTGAATGGTACATGACGAAATGATCCCCATTCGCCATCACGGTAAATATTCATCACTAAGTCTTGATGCATTATCTTTTTCAATGTTTTGTCCCCCAGGTCTAGTAGTTTGGCGTCATTCTCCAGACTAGCATTGAATATGCATCTGTGAAGATGTGATAAATTATACTACATTACAATTCATGAACTGTGTAGTAACACATGGCAAACATTAGTTAAGCAACGATGAAAGCATAAATAACACATTAATATTTAATATACAGCTACACTGGTTCTGAAATAACTAAAAAAGGCGCATGTTATCCATATAGACAATGTGCTTTGTTTAGAACATTTACATTTGTTTCTTTTTAGCAATTTACACAATGCCCGAGAGTGGAACCACAAGACGTTTGGTTCAAACTCATAATCAACACCAATCAACATCAATAGTATACACAAATGTGTATTATTTAGTGCTACTTCATGAATATTCATTTGTTGATGATTTTTTCTTTGCAAACAAAATGTACGTCGTCTATATACAATATACTGTAGTAGCCAATCGCTAGAACAGGTCAGGAACTGTTACATGACGGAATGCATAGATGGCTAAGGTTATACATTTACAAAATAAGACAAGTGGTGCAATACAATGTGGAAAACAAATCAAATCAATAGAATTACCTAATTCTATTTCCACCTGGTTCCTGCTTTAAACAGTTCAACAAACCAACAATGCCAGAATCCACGGCACCATTCACCAGCAACCAGATTTTCTCTTTCATAGGCTTCCCTTGATAATTTGAGATTGCCTTGTTCAAAGTATCTACCCATTCAAAGTTAGCACCATTCAGTGACAAAATGAAGGACTTCTCATTAAATGAAACACGTTTTCGACACAGAAACAGTGTTGACTGCAAACCATCAGACTTTTGAGAAACAATTTCAAAGTTGGCTGACTCTAAAACTGTCGCCCATTGGTCTTCACTGAGAAACATTTCATACTGTTGCTCCAAGTAATTGTCGTTAGACATATCTTGTGATATGAACTCCAATACTGCAGGTGCTGTGAAGTTTATGGTTCTTTCATGTAACAGCAGAAACCCACCCTCTATCAAAGCCGATAATATGCTACTCAGAGCTGAGGGAATGTTTGACACCCTGGCAAGGCCCTCTGCAATAACAAGATCTGATGAATTGACATCACCAGGTGGTAATTCGGAAAGATCCCATTTTGTCATTGTGTAAGCAAACTCCTCCCCTTTCAACGACATGACTTTTTCAGATTGATTACATAAGATATATTTTAGCTGTAGCATTGGTTGTGAAGAATTTAATATTGGAATCACTTTGCTGTACAAGCCACTTCCCCTAACTTCCACAATCTTCATCTGCATGCTTGGCATGTTCTCCGTTACCACATCAAGACAATATTTTAGATATCTCCCACTAGTTAGAATGCTCAGTAACTTATCATTCTGCATCAGATCAGAGTTGAGACTCAATACATCCTGTACGTCTTTAGTGAATGATTCACTTATCTCCAGATTGTAGATTGTAAGAATGATTTTGATCAGACCACACTCTGGATCATTCATGTATTTCTTTACATCGTCAATGACTACCATTCTAGACTTTTCAGTGTTTAACATATTCTTTTGATAATGACGCGTTTTCCTGACCTGACATAAGAGATCTAGGGCGTATTTTTCACAGACCTGTTGGTAATTCACCAGTTGCAGATCATCGCTCACAATTCGTTTTTCATCATATGGTACGAATATATAACGTTCACAGTTTGACAGAGTTTGCTGTAATTGACGTCTTGGGGCCACAGTAGTATGTAGACCATATATCTCTATGCCACCAGCAATACATCTATCAGTGTATGTACCAACAGTCACCTTCACTTCTGTAAATGAAATTATATATTCCATCAAATGAGAAAACTTTAAAAAGACATGCATGACAACTGACATATACAGTAATATCTGATTCTATTTTTCATACGTTAGCTGCCTGTTCAATACTGAGAACAATATGACAGAACAACAAAGATTCAATTCTATTCCAGTCCAGTCCTGTATAACACTATTACAATGTGGAGTCGATCCAAGCTATTCCAGCATAGCACTGGCGCAATATTGAATTCATGCTAGTCCAGCAAATCACTGATCTACAAGTTGGAGTCAATCCAAAATAGTCGACCATACTGCTCGTACTGCAATATTGAGTCAATCCATGCTTGTCCAGTATATCACTGTTACAATAGAGTAAAGCCATTCTAGTCAAGTACATTACTGGTTCAATGAAAAATTGATTCATGCTTGTCAAGTGTATCACTGGCACAACCTTGCAGCCAATGTACTCATTGGATTAAAATTACGAAGAGACACACTGATTGTATAAACAATTGTAGCACTACGGTACTGTTCCTGGGACTTGCATGCACCTTTTAAAACATTGTCTAGTGAACAGTACATTAGATTGACCTACCAGTCTGTCCACCCTGCTCGCAGATCACCCTCTTGAGATGTTCAACAGGATCTATTCGGATTGATCTAATTCTTGTTGGCAATCTAAGGCTAAGTCGTAACATCTTTATTTGTATCATTGTGTCAATAAAAGATACCCAGTTACCATTCCATGTAAGCCATCCATGGTTACCTGTAAGCATTACAAGTAATCAGCATATACGGGAATGCAAGGTAATTGGAAACATACATGTGACCAGGAAACATAATGTAAAGTTTGTCTTAACACTTTATAAATGACTCCCCCTTGTAGATTAAACTGTACAAGGATAATATGAATGGAAATTTGTTTGATAAAGTGGGTTAATGTTCTGCAGACTCTCTTCACCAGTTATAAACTGCACTACAAGACTGCATAGTATTTTTTCTCAGATTGACTCATATAAAACAGTTATGGTTAATGATAATGATAATGGTTATAAAGGCTTGGAAATGCATGCATGTTCAATTCACGTGGTGTATTTATCCTTTGCAGAACTGTTTCTTAAAACAACACTTACAAATAATTGTAATGCTTAATTAGTTAGCTGGTTAATTTGGTACTGAGGTCTTCTTTCAGAAAAATAGCAAATATGTGAAGCAGATGTGCTTACCAGAATTGTCCGCCCGGACTATTCCTTGAAAAGTTGCTCCATAATCATATCCTCGAAGTCTGAGTTCTTTGTATACATCACTAGCAGACAACTCCAATAATTCAGTATCTACTGTAGTGTCTTCCTCGTCCTCCAAGACATCAAGGAGTTGCAATGGTTCATCAGGGATTTCTACTTTGCCGGATGCACATAACTGATTACTTTCAGAAACTTCAAATATTCCTGTAGTTGGTGCTAGACACACTTCTAGAGTCACATCCCCTATAATTTAAACAATGCGTAACTGTTGAGATCGGGAATTTTTCTTACCAGCATCAGCTAAGGAGCGTTAATATATATAGATATTATGTCTTCCTTATTTACTTTCATAGATTGGAAACAAAATATCAGCTTATAGTATAGTGTGGCATACTAAGCTGATTTACCAATATGACAAGCAACACATTAATTTATAAGTTACAATATAATCCATCTAGTAAATACACGAATATTTATAAAGATGGGCAAATGTGGTTTAAATCAGTTATCATGGATGTAACCAGGCTGTAACACTGTTTCATTCCTTAAACTGAAAAGCACCATGTAAACATGCATCTTTTTTTGAAAGCAATATTTGCATATTGCAAACATCTTAGCATTTTACCCAATATATATTTATTTGGTACCACAAGGTAATTTTAAATAACTATGAGATTCATAAAACGATGTCAACATAAAACTCACCTTTGAACTTTGAACTTGAACGAATTATAAACTTACCTTGACTAGGCAAAACTGTAGCTCTATGTATTGTGAAATCTTCAAAGACCACTGGAATCTTTTGGTATGGTAACCCACGTATTTTAGCCAGAGTTTTCCATGCAAGAAGAAGGTGTCCTGTGGCTGGGTATAACACTCTGCCATCAATGCAGTGATCACGCAGATAATGGTCTTCTGATGATGGTGATACATCTAATGGAAAGGAAAATATATTATGTTTATTTCACTAAACGTGGAGATATGCACGCTAAACGTTGTCTGCCTGCGAGTATTTGGGGAAAACCAAATTGTTCGATTGTACTGTTTGTATAGCTGCGATACGGGTTCCACGCATGGGGCATATCACATAATCATGAAAGTTTGGTTTGAGCATATATCGCCAAAAAAGAAATATTTCTGGCGATTTTTATAAAAACATTGGCGGTCATAATTGCAAATGTGCGTCCACCGACGAACTCCCGAGAGGATGAAACTGGTGGTTAAGGGTTAGTGAGTGATGTGCCCTGTGCTGTTTTTTGTTTTATGGAGTATTTACACGCTTTGTATTTAGATAAAGAAAGGGTATCAACGCAATATTCTTCTCTTCAAATCCTCATTTCGACATTTAACTATGAAATGGAAATATGAATTTGATTTTATATATTAATTCAAAATGAAACGCATTTCACGTAATACCGGAAGTCTCGTAGTGCTAGAAAATTAACAATTTAAAAGTCATATCAACAATAATTTAACTTTTCCATCACGTGTCACTGAGCAAACTGTCATGAAAAAATAAGAAATAATTTCACCATAGGAATGATTGTAAAAAGAAAAAGATGTTCCATGACTTTTTAAGCTTTCTGGCATTGACTATATATTACATGATTGTGTTTCATAGTGATATATATAGAAACATACCAATTATGTGCGAGACCATTGCATTACTTTGCCCACTTCCTGTGGAGAAATCTCTGGCTTTTGGGACATGCCATTGCTGTGAGTGATCCCAATGGATCAATGGAGCGATGGATGGTGTATTTCTCATTACTGGATACTGCACTTCTGGGAATAGTTTGTTGATTTTTAATGTCATTCCATTGAGATAACATTTCCCAATGTTAGACAAAAAGAATTCAAGATTGTTTGGGTAGTTGCGTTTCATTAGTCCAATAAAGGCACAGTTTGAACTGAGAGAGCGTTTCAGAATGGCTTGCAGCAGGCAATGAGGAGAGACTTCAATTGTGATAGCATTAGATGGTACATGAGACAAGGCTTCTTGAAATAGCACAGGATTGACCAGATTATTTACATGGTAGTCAGCAGAGCTATACTTGGCTAGTTTGGTGTTCCAGTTGTCTTGTGGAATGGAGGAACTGATCCATCGTGGTGATCTCTGACGAGAATATTTGATAACCTGCAATAAAATATACAAAATCACAATATGAAGAACTTAATGTAACAATGTTGTGTGGCAATCATTCTGTCATGGCATTTACAGGATAGTTAGGACATAACATGCCATCCGTGTTGGATATGGATTGTATCTTGATTGCGACGACAACTGCTCTTTGATTGAGATTCACATTCACGTCTGGAATTATTATTACCTTTGTTAGAGCATTTCTCAGATTTGGTGCAATCTGGGCCATGTAGTGGGAGTGGAAGGCAACATTTGAACTGTTCAGTTCTTTAGCAAATATGCCTTGCTGTTTCAGATCACTAACAAAGTCAGCAACTTTAGATTTTGGTCCTGATATTGTGACAGTGTCTTCTGCATTATGACATGCAGCAACCACGTCATCAGGACACATCAATTTAGCTTCTTCCCATGACAATCCTAAAAAACAAATACAGGTACAAGTTTTATATGTTCCAAGACAAGTTAAAAAAGTCATAACTAAAACAGAAAAACAGAAACGCATGTAATGCTTATCAACGGTATTTGCAAAACAACAATGAAAAACAAACATGGGTCATGGGTTGTTTGTCCGACTCTGGAACAAAAGGCCCGCACATACAACTTACCAACAGCAGCCATGCCACCAGCTGGTAGCTCAGCATCAATCACACACTTGCCTCTCCAGTAAGCAGCAAGAACAGCCTCTTCAGCTGTAAGGCAGCCATCAGCATAACCACAACCTAACTCACCAACTGAATGTCCAATAATACCATCAGGTTCCACACCTATGAACTTTAAGAGGTCTACTAAACCAACCTGAATAAAGTAACAAATGCTCATGTCACTTTGATTGAAAAATAAGTTTCCTTCAACACACTTACTCAATGGAGTACAAGCACGAATTACGGTTGTGAGTTTCAGTTTAATTTGTCAACTATGAAAACTTCAAACAAATCATTTATAATGTAATTTGAGGATGTAATTTAAGCTTCATCACTAGGGGACTAAAAGTATACCAAACAGCGCATACAATTTAGTTACATAACCAAACACGATATAAGTGGTACATGCCATTTGTTTGAAAGAGTAATTAAAATAACACTCTATTTCTAATTATTTTAATTAACCAAAATAATACAAAATGTACGAAACTTTTATTGTGAAAAAGATGAAATATTCATTTCTTACCTGAATTGATACAAGTCCTACAAAGGACTTGATCACGTTTTCATAGGTATTTTCATCACTGTTCATTATCATATCGTACACATTGATGTCTGTGTCTTTTAATGCCTCTGTACATTTCAAGATAGATTTCTTAAAAGTGTTTAGTTTCATCAAGTCTTTACCCATGCCTTGCCACTGCGTACCCATGCCAGAAAATATGTACCTAATAAATTAATATATAAAACGTACTAATAATATTTCAACTCCAATGGAAATGCCACACACAGAAGAATAACACTTCCAATACTAGTAATATGACTGAATACAAATAAAAAGTATATTTCCGTAATTCCCTCTGGCCATCTTTTCTCACATTCGTACAAAGGGAATAGAAATCGGAGATGTGTTAAATCCTGCTTTTTGATTAAGAAATCAACCTTACAGTAACACGGGAGCCATGTCCTACATCAGAATGCAGCTATCTGAAAACAAAGGAGATTTTACATTGCTCACCTGACCACCGGAAGTGCGGGAAAATGGGAAGACTAGTTTTACAAAACAAATGTTCATCGTCATAAAAGGCTCACGTAATATAACTAGCACTAGACTAGTGTTTCATCAGTGTATTGTCTCATTATACAGAAAAGCTTACATGATTCACATTGCTGGAAAAACTCTATAACCGCAACAGGGCTTCAGTTAATCACTTAAAACTCATCAAACTTGTGGCATAACGTCGCTATCATACCCTTACGTAATGGGAATTAGCGGCCATTTCTAGAAGTCTAAACCGAAAGTTTGATAACTCCTAACAGAATATTCATATATGGCTTAGTATATTTTGTATTTATATGTCCATATATAATATATATTACTTCAAGTCACTATATATTCGTGTCCATTACACACAAGTTAAAATCGTCTTTTAGGGTCGATAGCTGAATCCCCTGTTGCGTGTTCATAATACACTAAATTTATCTTACCATATCGGTCTAGTCTCATAGTTTATTATCTGCTGGGTTTCTTGTATTTTATTCTCACTGTTTACAATCTTGTATCCCCTATATGGAAATCCAGTTGCTGGTTGGTTGCAAACATTATTCATCAATGATACAAAATCAGGCATTTTCGCATACTCCTCAACTTGGGATAGCAATTTATCCAAACCCTCCTGAGTTCGGGCACAACAGTGGAGGAGTCTAACATCGCTTTTTGGAATGTGTACAAATCTTATGCTGTGTGGTTTGAGAATCATATGAACATTGGAACCACCAAAACCGAATGAATTAATCCCAACCAAACCATCTGGTAATTCCATAGATTTATCCACTACTTTTAGTCTACCATCATGCAGTCCTGGAATATCAAGGCTGGCATTATTGAAATGCAGATTTGCTGGAATGACTCCTTTTTCCATGGCTAGAATTATTTTGGCAACAGCAGCAAGTCCAGCAGCGGGTTCCGGGTGACCCATATTTGATTTCACGGAACCAACAAGTAAAGGGTTGTCTTTGTTTCTATTTTTACCAATGGCCTCAAATATAGCATTGATTTCTTGTAGGTCACCGACCTTTGTACCAGTTCCATGAGCTTCAACGTAAACAACATCTTTGGGATCAATGCCTGCTTCTTTGTAAACTCTGTGTATGAGTTTTTTCTGTTCATTTCCAGACGGAAACGTAATACCTGAAAAAAATGTAATGTATTCTTCTAATAGTCATGTTCATGTTGCTATGCCAGGCATATTATCATATCAGTTTGTGTGATGTACAACTGCTTTATTCAAGAGTGATTTGTCATATGTTTAAATTGTTATTGCTCAAATGTCAGTGGCTACCTACAGTCTATATATTTGGGTTGTATTTGGTCACAATTTAAAACATAACAGGTGAACACATACATATTGAATGTATACAAACTCACCTTGTTTTTTATACCCGTCAGTGTTAGTTCCACCATGAATTACAGTGGAATATACTCTCTTAGCATTAGAGGACCTCATCATTAGGATTGCAACACAGCCTTCAGATCTACAATAGCCATTACCTGAAGAAAAATTGTAAACATATCATAAAACGACAAAATTAACTTTACCCCAACCACGAACCTAGACAAAATATTGATTCTCCTTTACACAAGAGATCATAACAGTAAACACAGCCTCATTTTAAAATTAAATTGATCCGGTAACTCAAGTTTCTAGTAAGAGTTCAGTGTATCTATCATCAAGTTACTAGTACATGTGTCGTTTGTCATTGTCTTCTTGGATATATATATCAGTTCTTTTTATTTAGATAATGGTAATTTGTTGGTCAGAGCGCCCTAAACTTTTTGTGGGGAATCATGTTTATTGGAATGCTCTGATTGGATGGAAGTTCGAGTCTAGCAAGGTATGATAGAATTGGCCTGTTATGTTCAGATTCAAATAAGTATGAACCACTAATTTGACAGGGAAGTGACACTTATAATGCAGCAAGCTGTTTTAATTGCTGTTGTGGTAGAGGTTTTATACTTTTGTGTCAAATGCATTTATTGGTCCACTGAAAATTCAAAATAATGTTCCCTGTAACTTAGACTCTTGTTGATCAAGGCATTTTTAAAATCATGGATTTTAACTTCCCTCAATTTATGACCTGTTGTCCCCTATAAAATTATGGTTGCATCCAATATTAAAGTAAAGAAGGTGGAGTATAGCGTTGATTCATCTCGTTCTACTCTGGATTACTTGGAGTCAATAGAGATTCTAGAAAGTTAGTATTTATATGCCTGTGTGTTTTTGTTTTTTTTGTTTGTTCACTGTCTTTGACTTTCCCGGTATGTTTGTTGCTATTGACAACAATTCAGTCCTTTGCAAGGCTTCAGTCAATGTTTTTCTTCACCACCTACACATTTCCTCGTCGGGCACGATGTAGCTGGTGTGGTATATTTATCAAGGACAGTAGAGCATTTGTCACATTTAGTGCTCCAAGAAAATATTCTCTGTCCATGTGTATTTATATAAATAGATGCAATTTCTTTGGCTTGAATAACATTCACTGGCTTCGTGCTTACAGGTATATTGGTTTACCTGTTTCTAGTTGAAATTTGGCCAATCCTATTAACCAAGATAGTTGGACATTTGCCACATGTCACAACACTCATTTCCAAGTGCCACAGTTTCAAACAAGTAGTCAAACCTGATATTGGCTGGAGCTTTTGTTTATATGGAAATGGACATGGTGAACGGCAAACTAGATGGTCAGAAAGTAATAAAAATAATCACAGGTTTGCTCCATTCACCCCACTATGAAGTGAAAGGCTGTTTATAAAGCCATTTATGATGGTTTCATGTTTTTTATGAAAAATGGTTTTAATTATAAACTTCTATGCTCCTGCACCCAACTGTAGGGATCCATCAAACTAAACAACAGGTGTCACTATTACTAAGAAAAATGTACTTTTTTTATATTAAAATTACTGAATGTTTATACTTATGTTCTAAGAAGTTAGTTACTGAACTTTTAATATCAGGCAATGCATTAGTTCATCACAGTGACTACGTATTAAAATGGGTCTGGATTCACTTTGGTTTCTTACGTAATTGTTTGACTAATCTTGGACTTTAATTGTGAATGCAAAACATGGTTGAGCTCTGTTCATTTTTGGGTGGGTAACATTTAATTTCATCACCTCGGCTACATGTTAAAATGGGTCCGAATTCACATCGGTTTCTTCCGTAATCGTTCAACCAATCTTGGACTTGGACTAATTGTGTATGCAGCCAAGGTACACCTACAGACATTAATATGGACATTCAGTTTTTTTTTTATTTAGATAATGGCAATTTGTTGGTCAGAGTGCCCTCAAGTATTTGTGGGGAATCATGTTTATTGGAATGCTCTTATTGGATGGAAATTCGAGCCTAGCAAGGTATGATATAATTTGCCTGTTATGTTCAGATTGAAATAAGTATGAACCACTAATTTGACAGGGAAGTGATACTTATAATGCAGCAAGCTGTTTTAATTGCTGTTGTGGTAGAGTTTTTATATTTTCCTGTCAAATGCATTTATTGGTCCACTGAAAAATGTTCCCTGTAACTTAGACTTTTGTTGATCAAGGCATTTTTAAAATCATGGGTGTTAACTCCCTCCAAGTTATGACCCGTTGTCCCTTATAAAATAATGGTTGCATCTGATATTAAAATTAAGATGGCGGAGTATAACGCTTTGCCGAATGTGACCCCGAATATAAAAATTGCGCAAAAATGGGGAGGCGCTAACGTGGACGAGTACGGTACTGTATTGTCAGTATGAAATAATTTGTGGGTATGATTAATGAATACACCCAAACGTTTATTCAGATACTGATATATACTTTACAAGAGTATTTCACTGTAGTCATGGTCTTGAATAACGAACAACAAATTGTATTTCAGAAATATATCATGTCATCCTTATGTGCAGACTAAAGTTGGACCGTTTTACCTTTTTTTATTATTTTTTTATTTGTTTCGTCTATTGAGTTACCATATTTTTACATCTTTATGCAAAGCAAAATAAATGACTTACCCTATGATGATGCGACATCCTGGTTGTTGTGCATATTAATAACCAAATTTACATAATGGTATCTCGAGAACAAGTCATTAAATTTCAAAAAGAATTGATACTCATGTCATCTCGACTAATCGGACCTTTTAAATTCAGAGTTGACATAGATGCTATTTTGACCTAAATTGCATACATTAAGATTTTTCTAATATCTAAATTACTACTTAGACAGATCAGCAGTACTCAACCAAGTCAAGGTCACGGAAAAGGGGCTCATTGATCCTGGGGTGAAGAACAACGGAAATTTGAAACAATGGCTCACTGGGAATATCAGTTATGGTAATATCCAAGGGAAAATACAGTGTTATGACTGAAACCCAGCAACATTTTCCATAGGCGGTGTTAAAATGGTACAATAACTGCGATGAAATCAGGTTATTAATGACACGAGCGTGCCCTGTATACGGCGTGCCATGAACAAACTGATTCCATAAGTTGATTATCATGTTCACTTTTACACAAGTTCAGCCGATTCCTGATCAGTATAAATTTGGATTTTGCAAGATAAATAGATAAAACACCCAACATTTTCAATCCCACGCCCTCTTTACGAGTTATGAACAATTTGACGTCATCAGCATAAACAGTAAGTTTACAGTGCTGTTTATTGCTGTATGGTATGACCAATCCTTCAATATTTGTATCATTCTGATGTTATGGAGTAGAGATTCAATGGCTATAACGTAGAGGGCAGTGGATATTTCCCTTCCGAATACCCCGAGCTCTCGCGTTGGGGGAAGTGAGGGCGCAAGTAATGCGAATCAAAGACTAGGCGTGGGCATAAATGAGGCGATTGTAGGAAGTGAAACAGTCACAAAAACCAAATGCATAAAGCGTGTTAGAGATATTTATGATTTATTCTATCAAATGCCTTTTCTTGGTTTATGTAGGATTTTGAGTTTAATTTTCAGGAAATGTGTTATTCTGACGCCTGAGATAAAATATCACATTTTTATTGCCATTATTTTTCTCTAATTGAAAAAAACTAAAGTAACGCGTAGCAAGACCAGTGTGTTTAACAAGACGTGCAAGTAGTTCCTTCTTTTCAGTAGCTAAGTGGTGCATTGTAGGTAATAGTGCGTTCACTTCCAAAATAGTTATTGTTGTTTTAGTATTGAATTGTATAACATTTACCTTGTTCATCAAATGACTTGCACAGTCCTTCAGGAGACAACATACCAAGCTTCATAAACTGCACTGATGTATTGGGTTTAACATTTATATTAACACCAGCTACAATGGCGGCATCACAATGACCACTGCGGATAGCTCTCAATGCATGTTCCATTGCAAGTAAACTGGATGAGCATGCTGTATTTAGCAGATAACTTGGCCCTGTACAAGAAAACTACATAGATTAAACTATTGAATAACACACTTTATTCACAAATAGTCGCCGAGCAAGATGACTTGTTTTCTACCGCCATTGCTTGTAATGTACTTTGATGGTAACAGGGACAAGAAGGGATACACTTGCGTCACCTGCTCTCATATGACTAAAGACTGAATGAATGCAAGAAATCAACACACAATAATTTCCAGAAATTAGCCTAAAATATGTTAGATTATGTCAAAGAATGAATCTATTTTTAGAAATATATATTCCTGGCATCTATTCCTCTCATGCTCACAAAGTATATCAAATTAACTAGTAAACTACCAAAGTATTTACCGTCTGAAAGCAACGTCTGTGTGCTGCTTGGTAAAATCTGATCAAACATATTTTACATTTGAATTAAATTTTCATGCGAGTCACATGACAGTAACATTTGTTACACTAAAGAAAAACGTTTACATCCTGTGATACGAATGAGATATCTTTGCTATCAGAAATATGTATTGATTTAAATAATAAGATTTGATACTCACCCTTGAAGTCAAAGAAATAGGATATTCTATTAGCAAACATAGCGGGACAACAACCAGTCATGCTGTATCCAAGTAATGCCTCGGCGTCACTGGTGAGTGCTTCAAATGTTTCCGAGCCGTTAGCACCAACAAATACACCAGTATTGGTGCCTCTCAATATCTGGGGATCAATACCTGACACAAATAAAAACAAAGTTTGTCATTAGGAATCACGTGTATTATATCCAAAAGACAAATGAATTATTGTTGAGTGTCTGTGAGGGCAGTAAACATACCTGCATCTACTATTGCTTCGTAAGTTAACTCCATGAGTATTCTTAGCTGCGGGTCCATGGTGTTTGCTTGTTTTGGATGAACACCAAAAAAAGAAGCATCGAATCTACTTAGATCTTTAATTTTGCCACTTTTCCTTGGTAAGCCGTGGAGACCTGATATGTGACACATAAATCATCACTCATCACCTCATTTATACTTCATATTATTTACAGCAAAGCCCGAAATAAACTGATCATTGTTTCCAAAGAATTATAATATGCTGACGCTCCTACATAGTACAATACAACAATGGTGCTGGGTGGTAAAAACGACAAAAATAATCGTTTACTGTGGGATATTCGATATGTGTGTTTTACTTCCCAACGTGTTTACCCACGTTACCTAAATTAAAAATTCAATGATGACTATAATTATAACTGAATATCATGAGATGTTATTTGAATGGTCTAGCCCATCATAAAATTATAACTATGAATTAGACTTTGTCATGTTGCAGATGTGCTCTTGACATCATGGGCAGTGTTTCTCTGTGGAGAGCAACTTTCCATTCACCATTGTAATAAAGGTCTGGTCGGTAGACTGACCCATAAGTGATCTAAGCCAAGAGATTTTAGACAACGCTTAACTAGAATGTAATGAAAACCGTTTACATCGAGGAAATATGAAAATAATATTTTTTTTGAATTCAAGCCGTTGAAAGGAAAGTCATAACATTCACTGCTAACAATGTTCCTTGTAACATTGCAATGGACATTTTATGATCAGTTCACACGCACGTCCTCAGATAACATGACAGTCTGCCAAAATAATAAAACAGTTCACAAAGTACCGCATCATTTTTCTAGAAACTTTTAACCAGAAAAGGGTCTGATTCTTGGCTATATCAAAAGTAAATTTACAATAGAAAGAATATAAATAAAATATCTGGTTCCCATCTTCTGTTATCTTCTGTTACCATGTCATCTTTGTTGATGAGATGTTGCCAGAATTCCTCCAAATTATCGGATTCTGGAAGCCTGCATCCAATACCACTAATTACAACGTCATCCATAACTGTTTCCATTACTGGGAAATAGGGTAGTTAAAAATACTTTATCTCAAATGTGAGAAAATACATTTAGAGATTACTTGAAAATAACAGAGTTTCTTACACATACATTCTTGCAATAATTTGTTCGAGTTGATAAGCTGTACTGCTCGACGTGTAGCAATATTTAGAAAGCAATTGCTTTCCAGACATGACATATGTATCATACTTGGCAACCATTTTTAAACCCAATTAAACTACTTGCAGTGTACAATATGTACCTGGATTCCTATGAATCTGCTTGTGCCTTAAATTGTACATTGCATATATAATCCAAGTCACCCACATTTGCCGTGATATTGAATTACTCTAATCTATTTCACAGATGCATGTTGCGTCTAATACGTAAAACAAATAAAACATGGAAAAAACAGGTAATTGACAAATTTGGCAGGATTTTCACCGCCGTGTTGAAGAATCAACATGCCTGAAAGTGTACTTTAATTATACAAAGTGAACATTGAACCATATGTGATAATACAAAGCTCGTTGTGCATACTGCTGAAGTAAGCATGACATTCTGTTCATTATTCAACGGAGATCTGTGTCTCTGATGGCGGACTACACAGACTGTATATTGTTGCGTTAAAGGGGAGCAGAGGTGTGGCTTTTGACACTCTGTACATGAAATCTGAGATCTATGAATGGATTCTGTCGATAAAAATAACTTGTATGTGCTGCGAAATGCCCTAAATATCGGATATAAAACGGGCTGTGAAGCAGACGACAAACTTCCGCTTTTCCTGGTGTCATTTCGCCTCTAGAGGGCCAGTCACATGACGTCATCAGTGAACACTGATAATTGAACCCATTCATGCTAGTACGCCAATCCCATAGAAATGATACTATGAAAGACCTTGTTAACTGACTACTTAAAAGTTGAAACATGGCGAGGTGTTGTGTTATGAATGCCGTAACGATTCATGTTATGTTTCTCGAAATCCCAAATAAAAAATCAAGTTGTTGGTTGCGAGAAATCGGCGGAAGAACTAACCTGAAAGTGAAGACAGTACATCGTTCTGGCTATAGTAAACAGTGAGTGAATAAATATTGTACGAGTTAAAACTAAATGAAAAATATGCTAATATCACTTGAACCACAGTACTCATTTTGTCCAACTTCCCACTTTTTAAACGATCGCTTAATTTCCGACCGGAAAACTACCGCATTTTTATCGTAATTTTTCTCTCACCGACCCATTGAAAACACCGACCGGTCGCCCAAACACTGGTCATTGGCAGAGTAGTGATCGAAATAGTGGTTTTGAGTGATACAGTTTGGGGATGCAACGGGTACTAACTATTATTAAATTCCGAACTACTCTTCAAATCTATACCACATTGTATCATTCGCGGAGGAAACTTCACCTGTGTCCAATATTAAATAACTGACTTTGCGTAATTATTATGAAACCGATATATTACAAGTTTGAAATTTTTAGAGCCGGTAATTGTAAACAAATTTGCGTAATTAGAAAAGCAGCGCAAGTTTGCGTACAGCACCGTCAGAACTAATAACAATTTTAGAAGATCGACGCGCGCAGCATGAAAGAAAAAGATTGCTAAGGCAACGCGCCTGTTCAGTGCGTGACTTGGGATCAAACTTCGGTCAACACACACTTGATGTCAGCATCGCCGCGCAGTAAGTTACGCAATGAAAGTCAATTGCATCCTAAAATGATGTCGTTGATCACTCAGTCGTTTGCAAAATATTATAACTAGTTTCCAAGCTTTTGATGCAGCCAGATTTATTTAACTTTGTGGAAATATAATCTTTTTAATTTCTCAGTCCTTTCTGGGCGACCTGCGGCTGTTTGATTTCCCACTCGCTCCTAAGCTAGCGATTGGTGAGAATGGTTATTAATATATTACCCAATGCACTTGTAAAACGGACAGTCATACCGCAATTGTGTTGAAACATTTTGGGGCAGTAAGTAACGTCAGAATATTGTTTAAAATAAAATATTCCATCCCAATCAAATCTAGGTCAAAGGGTCAAAGTGTGTGCATATAATTATAGATAGTTAAAAACTAAATATATTTGAATTTTTGACGGCTATTCAACGTTTGTGCAAACAAGAATAAAAAAGGTAGTGTATACAATAGCGATATGACTGAGATATCATGGCATTTGTTTACAATATTGTACCGGCTCTAGTATTTGACACAGATGAAGTTGTTCGCGAATGATACAGAGTGGTATAGATTTGAAGAGCCGTTCAGAATTTATAATAATTAACACTTGTTGTATATCCCCAAAAAATTTGACTACTCCTGTACCGGTGACCAGTGTTTGGGCGAGCGGTCGGTGTTTTCAATATACGAGCGAGAGAAAAAAAAACGGTAAAAATGTGGTCGTTTTCCGGTCGGAAAATACAGTGCGGTCGGAAATTAAGCGATCATTTAAAAAGTGGGAAGTTGGGCAAAATGAGTACTGTGGTTCAAGTGATATTAGCATATTTTTCATTTAGTTTTAACTCGTACAATATTTATTCACTCACTGTTTACTATAGCCAGAACGCTGTACTGTCTTCACTTTCAGGTTAGTTCTTCCGCCGATTTCTCGCAACCAACAACGTGATTTTTTATTTGGGATTTCGAGAAACATAACATGAATCGTTACGGCATTCATAACACAACACCTCGCCATATTTCCTCAACTTTTAAGTAGTCAGTTATCAAGGTCTTTCATAGTAGCAATTCTGTGGGATTGGCGTACTAGCATGAATGGGTTCAATTATTGCATTGTGGGACAGTGAACAGTGAACAGGTACATTTTCTAAGCTCTTGGTCTAATTCAAAAAAACTCAGTATTCGTGAGTAATTTTACCTCTGCGACTTTACATAATGAAGTGCAATGACTGTAACGTGAAACGAGGCGTGGTTTTGTGCCAAGGGGATTTACCACTTTGTGGAAAATGCAAGGTAAAACGATTTTCTACCACGGATGAAGCCGATATGGCGGCGAATACAGTGAATACCAACACAACAGGTGGTTCTCCTAACAATGGTGATGACAATATGGCAACAATACTACGTGAAATTCGTAGTATTAATGAAAAGCTACAGAAAATCAACGTATTAGAGGGGAAATTGGAGCAGGTAGAAAAATCTATGAAATTTATTAATGATGTCTATGAAGAAAATAAAAAGAAACTAGAGGAAATACAAAACACTAACCATCTACTTATTGCTGAAAATGGTCTATTAAAAAGAAAGGTTTCAAGTTTGGAGCGAAATTATAATGATTTGGATCAATATACGAGACGGGAAAATATTGTTATTACTGGCATCCCTGAAACAGATAACGAGGATACTGACGAAATAGCTTTGAAAGTTGCTAAAATCGCCGATAATAATGTAACGATGTCGGACATTGATGCTTCGCATCGTTTTGGAAAACGTCAAGTATCCGGTGAACAACATCATAAATATCCATCTCCAATTATTGTTCGTTTTACTACAAGAAGAGTTCGTGATTCTGTGTTCAAAAATCGTAAAAAGCTAGCTGATGTCAATTCATCAAACATCGGGTATCGAGCTGCAAATGTTATCTATATTAATGAGAACTTAACACCAATGGCGAAATCATTATTGACAAAGGTAAACATCAAAAGAAAGCATTTTAAATGGAAATTTATGTGGACACATAATGGTAGAATTTTAATAAAGAAAGACGAATTGTCACCTGTGGTCCATATTGCCGATGAAGAAAGCCTTACTAAGATATGCTAATTCACCATTGTTATGTGTACTTAATGTATAACAACCAATCATATTGATGGATCCAGACTCAATATACAGTTTACTACAAAATCATAGCATCTGTCAATCCTATTCTTTAAATGAGTTCAATGGTAAGGAATCACTTCCTTTGTTATCAAATAATTTATCTGCTCTTCATTTAAATATTCGGTCACTAAGTGCACACTTTGATGACCTGTCAACTTTTTTAAGTTTATTGAAATGCAAATTTTCTCTAATTGGTGTTACTGAAACGTGGTTACATCCCGGTTCGGAAACTTCAATTTATAAAATACCACCATATAACTTTATTAATAATAGCCGCAACTACTCCAGTGGTGGTGGTGTGGGTCTTTATGTACACCAGTCATTATCATATACTATGATTGATTCAATTACTTTACGTCACTGTGAATCATTATTCGTGGAAATACAAATAGGCATTAAACAAATCACAGTAGGAGTTATCTATCGCAAACCAAATACACCTGTACATGAATTTCTGGAGAGTTTTGAAGTCTGTCTCGAACATTTTTCAAGTAACAAAAAACGTTGTGTTATCCTCGGTGATTTCAATATAGACGTTAGTTGTACAAATATTTCACAATTTGAATATGTTACCTTACTTAATGAAAATAATTTTCAACAAATCATAGATGTTCCGACCAGAGTAACTAGTACTACATGCACAAGAATAGACCATTGTCTCATAAATTTTTCTGATTATTTCATCGAAGGAGGTACTATTGAAACTGATATTAGTGACCATTTCCCAGTGTTTGCCCTATTCAGGGATCTACATCATGTTTTTAACAGAAAGTCGGTTAGATATAAATTTGACTTCTCGCAGTTTCATTCAGATGCATTTGAAGCGGAAATGGCCAATATTTCTTGGACAAATATTTATAATTTATTGGATCCGAATTTGGCATATGATTATTTTTATAATTTGTTTAGTGATATAATTACTAAACATCTACCTAAGAAAATGATTTATTCTGCATCAAAATCATCACAAAAACCATGGTTATCTAAGGGGCTTCTCATTTCAATTAAAACAAAACATAGACTTTTCTCAAAAACTAAGCGACATAGTCCCAGTTCACCAATTCACATTCAATACAAAATTTATCGTAATATTTTGTCAAAATTATTAAAAATTGCTAAGAAGTCTTACTTTTCTGGCAAGCTGGCAAATGTTATTGGAAATAGCAATAAAACATGGCAGGTTATAAACGAACTGCGGAATAATCAGTCATGTAATGATCGTTTTCCACATAAACTTAGAGTGAGTACTAACCCAGATGAATTTGTGACAGAGGGTAGGGATATTGCTGAGAAGTTTAATTCGTATTTTGTTAATGTTGGTCCAAATTATGCATCTAAAATCACTTGTAATGCCAACTTCAATGATTACCTTGATAGTAGACAATCACATTCATTATTTTTCAGCCCAGTTTGTGCTCATGATATTTTAAAAGAGATCGATAAATTAGATCCTAATAAAGCAGTTGGCTATGACAATATGTTCCCTAAACTTATCAAGCAGGCTGCTGAACAAATTGCTGAACCACTGGCTCATATTTTTAACTGTTCTGTGTACACGGGTATATTCCCTGATAAATTAAAAATAGCCCGGGTTTCTCCATTATTTAAAAAAAGGTTGTGCATTTGAAGTTGGTAATTATAGGCCGATATCAGTGTTACCCATTATTAGCAAATTGTTTGAATCTTTAGTAAATAAACAGATGTGTGCTTTTCTAGAAAAATTCCAAATTCTTGATGAAAACCAATATGGATTCCGTAAGCATCACAGCACCAAATTAGCTTTAGCTGACCTTACTGCTGAGATTTCAAAACAAATAGATGACGGTATTATCACATTTGGTATTTTTCTAGACCTCAGAAAGGCTTTTGACACCATTAACCATACCATATTATTGTCTAAATTACATTATTATGGTATAAGAGGGTCTACTTTGAGTTGGTTTGAATCTTATTTAGAAGACCGCCAGCAATATGTTAATTTAAATAATTGTAATTCTGATTATAAAGTAATTTCTTGTGGGGTCCCACAAGGGTCCATTCTTGGACCACTTTTGTTTTTAATTTATATAAATGATATTGTAAAATCATCCAACACTTTCCAGTTTAGGCTTTTTGCTGACGACACAAATCTGTTTCACTTCGTTAAAAATGATTCTATTGATATTGGCCTACTTAATTCAGAATTGAATAAGGTTTGCACATGGTGCAAGGCAAATAAATTAACCATAAATATTGATAAAACAAATTTTAATGGTTTTCAAAACAGCTCAAAAGAAGACAAATATGCAAAGTTTATTAAATATTGATAACTCTCCTATTGAACTTGCTTCCTCTGTGCTATATCTTGGTGTCACTCTCGACAGATCACTTACTTGGAGACCTCACATTAATAATATTGTTAAAAAAATTAGTAAAATGATTGGACTCATTTCATATCTGCGTCACTACCTACCCAAATCACTTATAATATTACTATATAATTCACTCATTCTTCCACACATAAGCTATTGTATTGAAATATGGGGCAACACTTTTAGTACCGTTATAGATCCAATTTTAAAATTACAGAAAAAATTTATTCGCTTAGCCACTTTTTCAAATCCCCGTGCAAGTAGCTCACAACTCTTTAAAAGATTGGGCATTCTTGATGTGCATAAATTATGCAAGTTCCAAACGTGCATGTTTATTTATGACCTGAAGGGCGATCGTTATGCTCGTTCTCTGGGTCATTATGCCTCTTCAATCTCTCACTCTTATTTGACACGTTCAGTTATTTCTGACAAACTTGAAATTCCAAAAGTAAAACTAAGCTCAACTAAAAACAGTTTAACATATTCATTAGTAAAACACTGGAATGATCTTCCAATTTCCATTAAAACATTAACATCAAGAAATCGCTTCAAGCTTACCCTAAAACAATTTCTTTTAAATAATTGAACATCAATTTTATTGTTATTTCTCTATCATTCAATTTACAGTATTGTCATTTCACTATTACCACCATATTTCATATAATTTTTCTCCTTATGTATTATGTACTCTTAAACAATATATTAATATAATTTATGATTTCACTGTCCTTATCAGTTTTTTTCTGCTATCAGTGAATATGCAAGGGCTAGAGACTAGATTAGTTCTACTAGAACTACCTCTCTTGTCCTCGCCAGATAGTTATGTATATCTCTATCTTCGTTTTGTACTTTGTAATGTAATTTATCTGGTGAAATAAAATTGTATTGTATCAGTGTTCACTGATGACGTCATTTGACTGGCCCTCTAGAGGCGAAATGACACCAGGAAAAGCGGAAATTTGTCGTCTGCTTCACAGCCCGTTTTATACCCGATATTTAGGGCATTTCGCAGCACATACAAGTTGTTTTTATCGACAGAATTCATTCATAGATCTCAAATTTCATGTACAGAGTGTCAAAAGCCACACCTCTGCTCCCCTTTAATATCATTTGTGACTGTCAACGTATTGATGATATTGATGTAAGCTGTATAATCATCTTAGTAATAAATTGTACCAATACAGTATCTTATAGTGGTAGCTCTGTTCGATTATTCAATTTTGTAAAGAGATAGGAACGTTTGAAAAGTGTTTCCAGTATAACCGAGCTGTGTGTTTCGCAACCAGATATTTGCACAACAGTGCAGTGATCGTCTCTGTGCAACAATACATGTGATAATCACAACCAAGCCACGGCTACCAAGTGTGTATTGCAGGAAATTTAGACTTTTTTCAGACCATGGTCAAAATGATGATACTAAAGAATTCGTATCAGCATTTGTTATAAAAGGGCACCTTCCAGTTAAGCCTAATCTCACAACAAATTTACTTTCTGGATTAAAATAACAATGGATAACAAAAGATAGATTAATATTGTAAACAACATAAACAATAGTGTCCCATGATTCTTTGGTGCAATCCATGGGATTGAGCAGCAATTAGGTGGTTTCATGAAAACGGCATGCAAGCAAATCCTATTAAATTTCAAGCCTTCGTATTGAAAGATTCAGATAATGGAATAAGTTTTGACATCAGTGGCAATACTATTGTTTCCAGAAATTGTTCCAGGTTACTAGGGGTTAATGTAGATAGTAAACTAAATTTTCTTTACCATATCAGCGTATTATGCAAAAAGCTTATATTGCAGGAAATTGGTAGATATCTCGATCAATCATCTAGAATGAGTGTTTTTCATTGTTCTATTTTTTCACATTTTAATTATAGTTCCCATGTTTGATATTGTTGTGGAAGTCGCAATATAACAAGGATGGAGAGTATTCAATATAGGGCTTTGAAATTTGTATACAACGACTTTTATTTCAGTTATAGTTTATTAATAAACAAACCAGGATTAACCACACTTGAATTGTCTAGAATACGTTCTATTGTAATCGATATTTTCAAATCTATACACAAACTATCACCATCTTTAATGTCGAATCGTTTAAATTTAAACTTAAAGCGAGTTATAATTTACGAAATAAGTCACAGTTATGTGTCATGGATAAGGAGATATGGATTAAAATCATTTTCAACTTACGGTGCGAAGTATTGTACAGATTTGTCAAATTTAAAAAAAATGACTTAGCCTTAATATAATATATATAGGAAATTATTAACTGTTAACATATGTGTATATACTGTGAATGTATTTATTTGTTACATTTCGAGTATGTTCGTGTACTTTGACTTAATAAAAGAATTGAGTTGGATTTATCACAATACAGGTAAAATATTGTTTCCGTTAAAGTTGGCACGCGTTTTGTGATAAAAAAAATCACTTGCATCCCTTATTGGCCATAATAAGTGTGTTACAAGAACATAGTTCTAAAGCAACGAAATAAAATTAGGGACATTTTAGGTATTTAGACAGTACTAAGCCAAAAATACATGGTATCATTTCAAAGTAACGCTCTAGTTAATCGGCTTTATGGATTATTTGTTGACCTGAGCGATAAGTCCACCATACCAGCCCGAAACCCAACCATACCCGAAGCAGACTGGCCGCGGAGATTCACATTTTATGTACTTTTTTTCATGTACACTACACATTTTGAGTTTCATACGAGTGGGTCACGTGCCTGACGTAAATAACAGATTGTAATTTATGCGGTAGTAGTTGGCCGAGAGATTTAATGCGAGAGATTTACTGGTCAAATTTTTTTTTAAGGGAACAATGTTCCCACTGTGGGCGACAGAATGTCCCTATAACCCAAGAAACAAGATGAAGTATATATAACAGAAACCAGTTTAACCTTTTCGCCACTAGTTTTTCTTGTTTCTTGCCCAAATTGTTCTTCACGTGTTTCTAATTTTCTTCAATATTTCTGGAGATGAATAATTTTGGAGCCAACGGGCAAAATTTGAGATAATTGACAGTTTTTACTCAAAAAAATTGGCTAGTTTCTGAAAGAAAGTGCAGACAATAAACGGGACTATTTTGTGAATTTGTGATGAGAAAAGGGAACTGGCGGTGAAAGGGTTAAGCGCTGTGAATATATCTATAAATAGTTTTAGTTCACGCTAACATATATTTGTTTCGTTGAAAAGGTCATGACATTCTGCATATAGTGATTTAAGAGGTTTAAAACGAATTTAAATATGTTAAAAAGTACTTAGATACCACACAGAATGTTTTCCCTAATAATATGAATATATGCAATTATGACAGACGTTTTTGTTAATTGAAATATTTCTACCCAATCAATCATCATACGTTGAGACATCACAATTAGAGATACATTTTAGTTATATAAGACAATTATCATGTTTTGCTTCAATATGAAAATTAGGTGTGATATATCCCAGGGTTTCCAATGATAATATTTACCCATTAGGGGACACCTTGTGGGACCTAAAATACCCAGGTTACTGAGACGTAGAAGCGTCTGGTCACTCTGTAGCCCGCGGTCAAATGCATACGATGTGTGGTTCGTTGTATACATAAGTTATTGTACATTGGGCGGGACAAATGCTTTTAACCGATGTATTTTTCAAACCTACCCGGTACTGAACAATTACCCAAATTTGTCTATTTGCACATATAAAAGTCACAAGAACATTGTCTCAGTAAGGTCCTCATCGTGTGGCATCAAGCTCACTCTGAAGCTGCTCTATATGTGATGTTCAACAAAATTTGTTTTCTGGGCTATTTACGAAAATCAGTTCGTTGACAAATACATTGCTCTAAATACCCAATATGAAATGTTTCAACTTACACCTGAGTATCTGGATCGAAATAGTAATGTGTTTGCTTGGTAGGCTATTGCATGAGAGGCTGGTTGTGACATCATTATATACTGTAAAATGACTAATATTCACCGTTTTATCATTTAGGTAATGTGTTCTATGCTAAATTATACATATTCACTGGGATTTAATTTAGCGCATTTTCCAATCAGCGAAATAAGCAAAATTAAAACCCAGCCAATTAAAACAATTATAACATTTTATATTTCAAAACAGTGAGCACAGAACTCAATAATTTGTATTGTTATCTGAGAGGCGAATCGGTGAATTCTGTACACTACACAATTTGAGTTTTCTACGAGTGGGTTACGTGCCTCACGTAAATAACTGGGAAAGCATTTTGCCAATAGATTTAATGCCAGAGATTTACTGTTCAAAAATAATATTATTCTAGGGGTGAAATGTTCCCACTGTAAGCAACAAGTTGATTTTGAATTCATTGTATTTTCCCTATTCCCCTGGTTACAGGACAAAAAACAAGATGAAGTATATATAACAGAAACCAGTTTAACCTTTTCACCACCAGTTTTTCTTGCCCAAATTGTTCTTCATATTTTTCTAATTTTCTCACTTATTTCCGGAAATGAACATAATTGTGGAGCCAACAGACAAAATTTGGGTTATCTGCATTTTTTATTTGGCTAGCTTTGTCCCAGTCTTCTGAAGGAAAGAGCAGACAATAAACGGGACTAATTTTGTGAATTTGTGGGGAGAAAAGGAAAATGGTGGTGAAAGGGTTAAGCACTGCGAATATATCAATAAATAGTTTCAGTTCACGATAACATATATTTGTTTCGTTGAAAAGGTCATTCTTCATATAGTGATTTTCGTTAAGCAGTTATGAGAGTTGTAGTGCACGTACAGCAACTCTGCCTGTTGCCTACTCTCAAAAAAATGACATTGTATGCTGAAAATATATTGTATCAGTATTCAGTAGGCACCAATCTCAATCTGAAGCTGGTCTATATGTAATGTTAAACTAAACTAGTTTTTTGGCTCGAGCTCACTAACGAAAATCAGTTGCTTTAAATACCCAATATAACATATGAGATGTTCAACTTACATCTGAGAATGTGAATCTAAAAAGTCCTGTATTTGCTTGGTAGGCTCTGGTATGAGAGGCTGATTGTGATATCATTAAATACTACAGACACAATTGCATTGTCATTACCAGTAGAAATCTAAATCACGCTCCCACAAATATTAAAATATTTACACAAAATAAAGTATTTCGACACACCACACGCAACGCCCGGATGTGCTTTGCGCAAGGGAAATATATACATTTCCGTTGACATTTCAGTTAAAAAGATTTTGTGGCCAAGTAACCTCCTCTTCCATAAAAATAACCATGGATAAACAAAACCATTGAGTGGGGAAAAAAGTGGAAATACATGGAAAAAAATTTCTACCGACGATTGGTCATGGTGAGGCACTTCACAAACCACGAGATGTGGCCTGATCACGAGATCCGGCTAGCGCTATCCGAATGTGTATCCCTTGATGAAGATGTTTAGCCGTTGTCACATGACTATACCACACCGTCGTGATCGGCGTTTATTTAATCGGGAATTTAATCGCTGCCAGTTCAGAATAGAACATGTCATCTACTACCTGGAAACGTACAGAGCTATGAAAGATATGTACAGTGAAATTTTCATTGTTGTGTTGCAATTACTTTCGTTTTTGCTGGACTCCATTGTCTCACATGAGCAATCGCATCCCAGATCTCGCGGTAGAATTTTATTTTCATGCAAAACAGCGTCAACATTTCCTACAGACATGTAGATTTCATTGTGTTATAGTATAAGTAATTTATTAAAAATTAAATGGTTTTGATATTATTCCCATTTATGTAAGTATTGTGTATCCATATGATTGTCCGATATGATTGTCCAGACGTACTCAAGCTCAATAATATTCGTGGCAATTTACTTAAATATTCCCATGTACCCCCACCAAAAAGAAAGTGAAAATAAAATTCGTGTAATTCATTTATCATTTAATAAATATACTTATTCACTGAGAAATGAGGACGTGCACCGAGTGTAATGATGCCTGGAGCTTGCACGGAAACAAACCCAGGTCTAGTCTACCCAAGATTTTACCCAAGCAGCTTTGCAAAATTACAGTTGTTACATTGTATCTCATGGTAGACAAATTTACCTACCTTTTCACCTATAAATATCTATGCATTTATTACTGATCACTTATCTCATAGTTATGTGCAATTTTGTTACTAATTAAAAACGTAAGCTGTTAAAAGGGTGCTCTGGTTGCTGTTTCTAATGGTGACATTGTTTTTTATCAGTAACGCGTCTTCTAACCTGATCATGTATAAACAAATATTGAATTCAGCTGTTTTATAGCACAAATTAATCCCCACCAATAGCTTGCCATCCACAAATCTTGGTCTGGGTGACTATAGTCGTGTTCAGGTTACACCAAGTCCGTATACGGGCTGAAATTTAATCTCCCATGTTTGCATATTGGCTAGACCCAATTGTATTCACGCACGGGAAAAAAACATCGGTTAGCACAGGATATGGAACGCCAAACTTGTTACAAGTCGTCAGTCCTGTTAACTATGGTTACTCAATACAGTAATCGTGAAAGTATACATATTAGTTCTATGGTTTGAAAACAACACCAAAGCAAATTCAGAAAGTACATAATTCATTTTTGTCTCGAGAAAATTTTTCTACATGTACATATCGGGTGTCTGAAATTACAAACTGGTTTCATTATAATCATGTCCCGTGATTATTTTTAGAATGCTACGAGTTCGTAGTTCAACACACAGACCACATCGCCATGGATCGATCACTCAATCGTACTATTTTCTGTTGTTGTCCTGCTGTTGTATTCAATCGTATCACAAATTCTCCTGTACGTGCTGCTGTAATAGCAGTGTTCAAATGATCACGCACCAACATGAGACCGCAAGCACCAACATTGTTACAATGTACCTGTCACAGTGCTTATTGATATTGAGAAGGACACCCACATAACTCACAATGGGGGTTCTTTCACTGCTAGAATAGGGTAGACAAAACAATAAATGAACTATGCACACACCAACATATCAAGTTAAACCTCCTGGCTTTAACACTTCTTAAATTAATGATAAGAAAAATAATACAGAATAATACAATAAGTTCACTACAATAGGAGAGGAACGCAGGTATTCTGGAGGGTACCTCTGATAGCAGAAGATCGCAAAAAAGTCTCACAGAATGATGTTTGAAGCCTGTATCACTTGTCCCACAACATTGTAGCAGAGTACTTTATTGAAATGTTGGACCACAATCTAGACTATCTATAGAGCAGTTTCAAGTACACCATGTGTGGTCTAGCTAGCAGATGTCTCACAATGCCTTGCAGGCACCCACGTAGGCAAGTCAGTAGATCGTAAACATCATTTGTTATGTAAATCAAAACACATCTGGTAGTTTCCAATTTTCTTAGCAGAGTTGTAAACAAGTATGACCTGTGAATAACATTTATGACAGTTATCACATGGCAAAGCACACCGCTTCTTCCCATGCACAATTATATGTTTACTTCTCGTGCCTTGTTTAAATAAATCAATTCTTTACCATATATATATATTAGTGAAATTTACGTAATGCCCAAATCACTGCCAAACACTTACAGAAGGAGACTTCTCCGCATATTGTTGCAATAAGAATGTATCAAGCCCAAATTCTGATGCATTTCGAAATAAAATTTGCTTGCTTACTCAATAAAACTTTCAAATGATTAAAGAGATGTTCCTGGGCATCTCTCCAGATTACTTTTCGCGGCCGACCATTTCTGCTCAAATAATTGAGAGGATAGTTTGCGATAGTATCCAGCCATGCCTAAAATTATCTTACTTGCTTTATTGTTTCAGGTCTAGCTGCATGCTGTATGGCTTATATTTTATCTGGTAATACGTGCACAATACCGTCACCTACCTGTTGACTGATAAATTACTCTAAACTCTAAATTAGTAAAACCAAAAAAACTTATCATTGGGCCCCTCAATGTTCCAATATAAGATCGAAGGGCGAAAACCTCAAACTAGTCTCGGGAGCTTCTCTACAGCCAAACAGTATAGTGATCCCAATCCTAGGGCCATTATTAGAATCAACCTCACCATGCAATTCCTTGAACTCAGGAATTATAAGTTTACATAATGATATTCTCTCCGCTAACGTCTGAGCCCTAGTCTCTACCACCTGTACAACATCAACACTATCATCCTGACTGAAATCAATGGAGGGTTCACAACCACTTCCACTAACTGGAGGCTCTCTCATCCTAACACCTGGAGAACAACCTTCATCAAAAGAGGGCACACTAGCCTGACTACTAGTAGATATACAACCTTCATTATCTAAGGGTACACTAATCTTAATACCTGAAGTACCACAACCTACACCACCTAAGGGCACACTAATCCCATCAATAGTAGTATACGACCCAAGGGTGAACTAACATTATCATGCTCTACTTGATGAGCTAAATCTAGGTTCCAACCAGAATCAGGATCCCTGTGCTTCTTAGCTCCACTCATATTACCAACAATACTATCATACACTGGGGACCTAAAAAGGTGTATCTATATATAATCTAGCTACTAGGGCTTTCCGACATGTACCATTCATCATTACAAAGGTACAACTCTCCTCCAGTCAATTGACTATCTTCTATGAACTCTTTAGATACTACAAACAAAGGACCTTTATCTCAGTACTGCAAATAAAGCCTTGAACAACAGGCATACCCCTCACTATACTATTACCTGGTGCAGCAATGGCAACACTAATAATTGGCAGCTCATAACCACATTTCATCTCAACTCTATCTCGTCCCTGTAAACATGGATGCCTACTTGTATCTGTGACTTAATGAACTACACAAAAAGCAGGACTTCCTGTTCTGTGAATAATTATTTCTATTCCGATAACATGCGAACATAGCAGCTGACTTAATCTTGGAACTTTTATAACTCTTAGGACAATTGACAGCAGAGTTATTTGGATCACCACAACTATAACAGCCTGACTTCGGCTTAGACTGGTCGAATATACTTTGTCCTTCACCTTTCTGACCTGTTCTGCATAACTGACCTTTCTGACTACCACCTTGAAACTGGCTAGATTTCAGATTTTTACCAGCCACCTGTCTAGGTGCATCTCTAAACTTGTCAGCTAAGTCATTTCTTTAACTGAATGAAAAAGGACAACTCGTTACCAAAAGTACTCCTAAACTTATCGCAAATCGCTCAAACCTTAATATAAATGCGTCCATCTCATCCCTAGTCTCATCAAACAATGTAGTTTGGACCCATAGAACAATGAACAATGGACTGAGTCAACTATTTTACGTCTCTATTTTGACCATTAGCTTCCACATAATGTTCATACTGTTTTGCTTTCTCCTTCTCTATTGCCTCACATTCATTTTTCAACCTTTCAGTCTCATATTTAGCTGCTCTCTCATCCCTCTTCTTTCGCTCTCGCTTCTCACGCTCTGCCCTCACAAATTGAGTCAGACCTTCCCCTCTACCCCAATTCTCTACCTAACTCTTTAAGTTCATTAACAATATCTATACTGAAAATGTGTAAATCAAGTTCCAGTAGTATTAAATAAATCAATTCAATATCTACGTAGCAGTACAAGTTTGACAACACTGTTTTCTTTATACTTTAAGCAGATACAAAACAGTCAATTTAGTCCAGGGATTATTGACAATAGAATCCAAAATAATATCAAAATCGATAGTGAATCAAAATCAGAATCAATACTGAATAAGAATCCTAAAACGAATCAGAATCACAATCCGAATCAGAATCAGAAGGTAGTCAACCATGCTCCTGGGTAAGTATTGTTGTCCATGTTTTATAACATAAAAAGCTAAATTGTCATTGTCTATCGCCTTGAGATGTTTGTGATATATATTTGCTAAGCCGTATATTCTGTTTATCAGTGGCGCTCTTGCCAGTTTTATTCTGCATCTTCCTCACTCTGTTGTCAATGTTTAGAATTTGACAAAAGCAAAGATGATATTTTCCTGTTGCTATTTTGTTTCAATAAGTCTGATTTTCGAAAATTCCCATATCTCACCTTTATATGTTAATATGGGTATTTGTGTCACATTCAGGAGTGTTTTTTCCTTTATCCTTATACTGTTCGTGTTTGTTGAATATATCTGTGACTGGATCTTTGCAGCTTTGTAGGTCTTGTTTGCCAGTCTGTCTGTAGTACAGGTTATTGATCATTGGTCTTGAATGTTACCTGATTTCTTCATTGTCACATGTTGAAACACATTTTGAGGTCCACAAAACAACAGTACATTTGTTTGTTTCTTTCTTTCTTGTTGTTTTTTGATAATTGTGTGGAGAGTCTGAATATGTGCAACTGTTCGATGTTTTTGTTAGAATCCTGCTTGGTTTGGGTGTGCATAAGTTTCAATGATTGTTTAATTTGTACGTTGCTGTATTTTAACATCTATCTTGGAATACCGTCGGGTCCACTTGCATTGTTATTTTTTAATTCTCTTGTCATCTGTTAATGATATTAGTTATTCAGCTCGTGGATGTCTTCTGTTTTATTCTATTACTGTCGTTGTAGTTGTGTTTCCATTTGTTTTATTCTATCTGAGTTATTGTTTTCAATTCGTTGGAAGTGTCAGTCCACACTGAATGTGGGATTTCTTTCAGTTCAGTTCATTTACTTTGGTATTTGTGAATGATTTTTTTTACATACTTCCTGAAGTTCTTTTTCTTAGTGTAGTAAAGCATTCTGAGAGCTCCGTCTAATGTTTTCTTGTAACATTTTTGCAAGAGTTAATATTTCTTTTTTCTTAACTATACATGATCTTTTTTGTTTTTTAATTTTATGGAGCATTTGTTTGCTATTTTGTGTAGCATCCCTTGGAATCGTATTGCCATGTCATGACTTGTGTTGCCAGCATTGTCTAGAATGAATCTGGACATACTATCTTCACATTCATCTGTCTTATATAGCCTATTCATTGATAGCATTTATGTACTGGTTTTAGGACTTCATTCATATTACTGAATTGCTTGTGTTTTGGTGCTTTCAAGACAGTTTTATGGGACAGTAGTCATTTGACCAGTGTAGTTGTTCAACTTTGAGGGATATTCTATAGTAGTGCTCACTTGTGATTGCATTGTCCAGTGTGCCGGCACCATGTTAACCATGTCGGTAGACCAGACTAATCTCCTGAAGTTTATCCATTTAATGTCTGTAGGTGATTTTCTTTACATAGTTGTGTTTCTCTACAAACTCATTCTTCCATGTATCCGTGTTTCTCCGTCTTCTGACTGTTTTATTATATGCATATGTGTCAGGTAATGCCGTGTTCATGTTCATCTTGGATTGTATCTTCAAGGTCTTTTATTCTAGCATTAAATTCTCCTTGTATGACGACATGTGCATTGAGGCTATATTGACGAATTTCTTTGTTGATTTTTTCATATGATTTGCAGTCATTGTCATTGTAAAAACTAAAACTGTTGGTGGAATGTATATGGTACCTATGTCGGTGTTCATTTTATAATTGAAGAAGTATTTACACATCTTACACTAAATAGGAAATTTGCTAAACTTTGATATTTTTTGAGCAATTTGTCTCTCCTTTGTATTTATTGATGTTTTTTGTTCAAAGATCCATGTTGATGTTTGTGTATTACAGGTTATACAGTGCACATGACTTGGAAGTGAGTCCTCAGTTTTTCCTCTAAGCAGTGGCCTCTACTGATTGTCATCTATTTTCCTCCAGGTAATTTATTAGTTTAGTAATTGTTTACTTTGTTTTTTCTTCCTCCCGTTGTCTTTGAAATGTACATGACAGCATGTGGTACAATCTAAAGTCGCCATAATTAGCTTCAGCAACAAGATCCAGACAAGAAAATGCACTTACTGTTGTCACTGTATAATCATAAGTCGTAATTTCCACTGTAAAAGCTTTTAAAAACGGATGCAATTTAGCTTTTTGGTAGAGCTAAAGCAGTCATTAAATGTTAGTGTACAAATGCAGAAAGCTGTTTTATCACGAAAGACAGGTTACCGCAAAATAAACATTTATACACTCACATAATATTTTATTTATTTAAAAGAAAAATAAACAAACAAGAAAATGTATACAATTCATAGAGAATCATATGTATGGATTTGTTTAAAGCCATGTGTTGAAGTTATGTTTTGTCGATGATTAATTTGTTTGTTTTTTGGGAAATATTATTTGTTTATTTTAACTGCCCATTTTCATTACCTTATATATATATTATACTGCATTTTTTTTGCCACATTTTCATTCATTACTCTTGACTCTCAAAGTACCTATTATATTTTCAGTCATCGTCCGAATCACACGGTTTCGCTAAAGCCATCCGTTTTGTTGAGGTTTCAGCCGAATTAATGGTCCATCGCTGGCGAAGATTATATTCTAATTTTTTATTTTGTGCGTTTCAGTTTTATATTGGTCTTGTTGTGAGTTCCGTTAAGGTTTTACTTTTAATGTTTTTATGCTTGAATCGTGTTACAAAAAATTCGCATTTGTCGTGAATCAGGGTTGTTTTGTTTACTAGAAGAAAATGTCTTTTGGCAGCATTTCGTGAATTAATTTTCATTGCACAAAAAAGCAGCAAATACTGTTACTGAAGCACTGAATTTGCATGATTTTTTCCCGGCCATTCACGCAAACTGCAAATCAAGTCTTTTACTGAATCCATAGTTGTTGACACTTTGCAGCCGCAATGATGGTTGCTACATTCTGGCTACATTTACCTCCTTTTCATACCAGTTCAATTTCTTTTATTTCATCCAGATTCCATGAAATTTAATATTTAAAACCAACCTTTATTCCACTTTTCTAAAATTATTATATTGATCAAAAGACCTTTCACTCCTATCATGCAATCTCCCACAGTACTTCCGCAGACACAGCGGCGATCGCCAACATAACTACAAATAACCTCGCTTTCTGGAGCTGAGGAATAAAGACGAGGTAGTTTATTTAATCAGTGCTGAACTAGAGGCTGAAATTATAATTAAGTTCGTTGTCATATAATTTGTTTATTTCAATTTCTTCTGAAGTCAAATAGAATGTACTGGTGAAACACGGTAGTAAGCGTGAGTGAAAGGATGTTTTTGGGGGTATAGTTTACATTGTGTATGGAGTGGTAGGGTCGGGTGTCATATAATTTGTTCATTTCCAACTCTTATGAAGTCACATAGAATTTCACTTAATTTATTTTCTCTGAAACGTTTTCAAGCATTACATGTGAATCCGATTTTCCCTGTGCTGTGTCTCAATAGAGTATGAGGTAAATGGCATTTTCACTGGAATTTATTTCAGGGGAAAAATGTTTTCAGTAAAAATGAAGTATACCACATTATTACATATGTACTGCAGTTTATTTTGATTCGTCTATGAAATCGGTATTTCCACAACCCATATGCAAACAAAGTAGTCCTTTCAAGAGTAGTGTTTTCGAAACATAGCAGGAATAAACAATATTTAGAAGTGCGATATTTTACCCTTGGGGTACATGAATATACTTGCCGAGTGAAATAAAATTTGAACAACAGTAATGGTACTTCGAGGCAGTCACTTATTTTGACTAAAACTAATTTGCATATCACCCATGCAATAATGTTTTCGATATTTTCATGGTCAATATGCTAATGAACATGGTATTGGCGATCCGCTCCACTAAGATTGCCCCTCAAATCATTTGTGTGTGTGATTTCCAGTGTTTTCACGCATTAGCTCTGTGATTTTTTGGCTTGGCCAATTTCACTCAAACATGGCAGGTAGGTCACACCTTCACCCTAGTCATTAGGAAAATTCTGCAAAAAAATGTTGGTCCACCGTTGCCATAGGAACAGTAAAAAATGATTTTTGGATAGCTTCGAGCTAAATGTATCTCCTACAAATTTAGGATACAACACCTCAGACATAGCTCATTGTACTCGGCTTGAGTGTGGGCACAAAGTTACTATTTGAATTTTCGATATCTTTTTTCATCAATGAGAAAGTTGTGCCCAAATTTAGAGTAACTTTTCACCAAGTATGGCTTTTTAACTAACTCTTCTGTGATTTTTTTTGGCTTGGTTGATTTTGTTCATACTTCACAGGTAGGTCGTACCATCACTAATTGAAAAAACAATCCTGACCTACCACTACCACGGCAACAGCCAAAATCTGTTTTTTGAATACTTTCGCCCCGAATTTATTACCTCCTACCAGTCTTGTAATAGCAGTGTTCAAATGATCATGCCTTTTATTTTGGCTACGTTGCGCACTGGTAAGATATCTTTCAGCAACATTTTTGGCATATTAGCTGTACACCACATGGAATACTACGATTGAGAGAACTTGATGTATTTTGATCGAGCTTTATCATAGACCATCAACATCAAAGTACCAGGAGGTTTATGCTGGCGACGTTGCGGCGTTACCCAGTTCCAAATAAAGGTTACCAACGCCAAATGAGCGACATTTTTACCGGAAATCAAGATTCATTTAATCCACAAGCAACATCACAAGCGAAGTTGTAGAGTGCAGCTCATCAACGACCGCTGTAGACGAAAGTCACTCCGTCAGTGGAGTACCGCAGTTGTGACGGCATGTTTGCCAATGCACAATTCTGTGGAGGAAACTTTTAACTTAATTTAAACTACATATGACTGATTCGAAACATTCCATCGAGATCAGACGGTGCCCTATCGCGCCAACCCTTCACCATTGTATTCAAACGAACCACGTGGTGTGCTGTTACATTCTCCTTCGAACCCGGAATTCAACTATTAGGGGCGTTTCAATAAAAAAAAACATCGCAAATCATGCAAATTTAGCATTTTTAAACCAGTATACTAAAAAGAAATGCTCAGCGATGGAAAAGAAGGATAGATATCACTTTTCAGTATACACATCTCTGTTTATACAATCCCTCACATATTCTACTCCCAATTATTCCTGCGTAAAATGGAATAGCCTCTTTCCATGTTGACATTCTGAGTAAAATCACGTGATAGGCTGTTACAATTGGCTGTTACATACTCTTTCGCCGGTCTGAAAAATGTGTTTAATTAGCTCTCATTCAAGCGACAATGCATATTTCCCAGTGGGAGTGAACCTAGTTCGAATCTGCCATTAAAAAGTAGGGGTGTTTTCAGCAAAAAACGAATAACCCTTGAGTGCACACAATACACTGAATTTCAGAACAAATCTTGCATTAGTTACAGCAGCAGAATACCACAGAAATATCAGACGAAACGTGAAAACACTATATATTGTATTTTGGCCTGAGCCCTCTCTTTTGCAATTCCAGGAATTAACCTCATATGTGCATCCATTTCCACCTTGGTATCACCCAACCCTGAAAACAAATTCTTAATACCACGCTGAAGCGTTTGGTAAAAACACGTCCATTCATTTGTTACGTCTGAAGTGTTCAACACATTCAGACCCCGACGTGATGTTTCTCTTCGAAGTTTGTCTGACGTACGTTACATAGCAAATTCGGAAGAAGACGTAGTTTACAACATCGGAATTGTGTATTTATCTTGGATTTGTTTGATAGTATAAAGTTTTAAATCAGAAAAAAAATCCTTCAAACTATAGAGGCATATCTTCACCAAGCTAAGAATAACATCCTACCTAGAAAAAAATAATATTATTTCCAAATAGCAATTTGGATTTAGGAGAGGTTGTTGCACAAAAGACAACCTCTACCAATCATTGATAATACCTACATTATAACAATAATCTAAATGATCTGACAGGAAATAAGAACAAACAAAACCCCAAAGGACTATATGCTTGTTTCGTTGACCTTAAGAAGGGATATGATAGTGTGTCGCATGAAGGAATGTTTTCAAAATTATTAAACTCTTGCATAACAAACAATACTTATTGTAAAAAAACATGCGCAGTAAAGTATACTATAAATTCAAGGTTGATGATGGATTAACAACTAAATTCACATCATATGCTGGGGCAAAATAAGGGTGTAACTTAAGCCCTACTCCTTTCAATTTGTTTATTAATGACTTACCAGAATGTGTTGATACTGTCACATGTAACCCACTCACACTGAGAAACAGTTAAGTTGGGTGCCTCCTTTTTGCAGACGACATTTTCATCCTTCAGAAACAAAACATGAATTATAAAATAGCTTAGATAATCTCTCCACTTACACAACACATTGGAAGCTGACTGTTATTACAGAGAAAACAAAAATAATGGTTTTCAATAAAAAAAATAATCGTCTATTAGACAACATCTTCTTCTATGAACGTGGAGAAATTAATGTGGTTAGACACTACAACTATTTAGGGGTTGTATTAAGTTCGAATGGAACATTTAAAGAGGCAATGAAAACATTAAGACTAAAGCATTAAAGCAAAACTTGGACATAAGCCCAATTTAAATCCACTTACAATGCTATCCCTTCTCGATAAACTAATTAGGCCCATACTAGTTTACAGAAGTGACATCTAGGGTCACGAAAGCATAATTGTTTGTCGTTTCGTTTTAGAAATCAGGAAGAACATATGAATATTTATGGGGAACTGGGGAAATATCCGCTTCATGTATTCATCAAAAAACAATTAATTAAATATTTCAACAGAGTAATGAATACATCAAATGAATTGGTCAAATCATATTACACTGTTAACTGAAATAAACCAAACACAAATTATCGAAATAACAATTATACTAAACGGCAGAATAATCAAGAAATTAAGTTTGGAATTTGAAAAAATATATAAACTTTACTGGAAAAGGGACATTAACATAGGTACTGATGATAGCCAAAAAATCAGCCAATTTGAATATATATATATATATATATATATATATATATATATATATATATATATATATATATATATATATATATATATATATGATATGGTCCAAATCCAAATTCGATATGGTGGTGTTGAATATCTGTGCGATATTGCAGTGTCGTCTAAAAACCACGCATCAAAATGATTTCTGTTTATTTATTTACTCTTGTAGATCCTGAGAACTAGCCATTGAATATGATGGCGGGAATAAATGGTTTTCTGAACAAGCTTTATTAATTATTGCTGGCACTATTCCAGTATGAATTGGGAGAAAACTGTGACACCAAATCTAGTCGTTGTATTGTTATGCTTCTAAAATATTTTTTTTAAATAAAATAAATTAAATAGAAATATTATATGTATTTTTGTATGTGGAAACATGGCTGGCCCAGTCAAAAATATAAAGAAGTGTAGTCTGCAGTTCTTTTTTTTTAATTTTTTTATTTGTGAAAAAACTGGTATTTTACAGAGTGTAAACAAGAAAACACTCACAGTGCAAGGCTAGTTCACCAACATGTCTATTCTCTTGCTTGAGTGTGAAAGTACATGGTTTAGTGACTGCCCCTTATATTTTTAAATTTTAGAATTTCTTTTATTTGGGAAGGTTCTTCTATAAAAATATAACAGATGTCATGAATTAATTTTAATATTTTATTTTATTTTAATTTCAGAACTAAATCTCAATCACTACTTAAGAAATCATATATCGCACAACTATTCACTGCGCCTAGGCTACAAAATCTATAGGAACAAGTTAAAAATCATCCCATAGTATGTTTACAGGTGAGTGAATTGTATACCTTCATTAATTAATGCATAACTAGATACTCACTGCTGGTAATATTAATGAGTTAATTTTAATAATTTAATTTAATTTCAGAACTAAAGCTGATTCACTACCTGAGAAGTCATATTTTAAAAGATTTCAACTGTGGCTAGACTGACCCCCCCCCCTCTATCGTCACAAGTTATAAGTCATGCCATAGTATGTTTACATGTGAGTGAATTGTATACCTGCTCTAATTAAAGCATAACTATATACTCACTGCTTGTAATGAATTAATTTTAATATTTTATTGTAATTTCAGAACTAAATCTCAATCAATACTTAAGAAATCATATATCGCACAACTATTCACTGCGCCTAGGCTACAAAATCTATAGGAACAAGTTATAAGTCATACCATAGTGTGTTTTCAGGTGAGTGAATTGTATACCTTCATTAATTAAAGCATAAATCGATACTCACTGCTGGTAAGTCATGCCATAGTATGTTTACAAGTAAGTGAATTGTATACCTTCTCTAATTAAAGCATAACTAGATACTCACTGCTTGTAATATTATGAATTAATTTTAATATTTTATTGTAATTTCAGAACTAAATCTCAATCACTACTTAAGAAATCATATATCGCACAACTATTCATTGCGCCTAGGCTACAAAATCTATAGGAACAAGTTATAAGTCATACCATAGTATGTTTTCAGGTGAGTGAATTGTATACCTTCATTAATTAAAGCATAAATCGATACTCACTGCTGGTAAGTCATGCCATAGTATGTTTACAGGTAAGTGAATTGTATACCTTCTCTAATTAAAGCATAACTAGATACTCACTGCTTGTAATATTATGAATTAATTTTAATATTTTATTGTAATTTCAGAACTAAATCTCAATCACTACTTAAGAAATCATATATCGCACAACTATTCATTGCGCCTAGGCTACAAAATCTATAGGAACAAGTTATAAGTCATGCCATAGTATGTTTTCAGGTGAGTGAATTGTATACCTTCTCTAATTAAAGCATAACTAGATACTCACTGCTTGTAATATTAGATCTGTTTAATTCGTTTAAAAGATTCCTCTCATTAGTAAATAGCGCCCTCACTCAGCAATATTTAGAATGAGTGGTTGGTCAAAAGTTTGATGAGTCAGGTGCATCTATTGGCTAAGCTTGTTGTACACAGATGCAAATGAGTATAGGAACCATTAATGCTGTAGGGTGTACTGGGAGGGGTGGAGGATTTAATGTTTGTAATGACTGGTTGTAATGTGGTATCTCATTGTTTTCAAGATGCAGTCTGATATTTGTTGCTTTCTTGGTTGTTCAATTGTGGCTAAAATTTGTGTGGTTGGTGTAAAATGTGTTTATTGTTTGTTGAGTCATTGTTTAGACACCCTGCAGCTTGAAATGATATGGTCCAAATTCAAATTCGATATGGCGGTGTTGAATATCTGTGCGATATTGCAGTGTCGTCTAAAAACCACGCATCAAAATGATTTCTGTTTATTTGTTTACTGTTGTAGATCCTGAGAACTAGCCATTGAATATGATGTCGGGAATAAATGGTTTTCTGAAGAAGCTTTATTAATTATTGCTGGCAATATTCCAGTATGAATTGGGAGCAAACTGTGACACCAAATCTAGTCGTTGTATTGTTATGCTTCTAAAAAAAAATTTAAATAAATTAAATAGAAATATTATGTGTATTTTTGTATGTGGAAACATGGCTGGCCCACTCAAAAATATAAAGAAGTGTGGTCTGCAGTTCTTTTTTTTTTTAAATTTTTTATTTGTGAAAAAACTGGTATTTTACAGAGTGTAAACATTAAAACACTCACAGTGCAAGGCTAGTTCACCAACATGTCTATTCTCTTGCTTGAGTGTGAAAGTACATGGTTTAGTGACTACCTCTTATATTTTTAAATTTGAGAATTTCTTTTATTTGGGAAGGTTCTTTTATAAAAAGAGAACAGATATATATATATATATATATATATATATATATATATATATATATATATATATATATTCCTGAATAAAGCCGGGGTGCTGCCGGAGAGGCGTGCCAACCCAAAAATGTATAGATGTGTTTTGGTGTATTAAATGTACAAGTATATGTTGGTATATTTAGGGCAATACATAATGCCCGCATATGTTCATCTGCTTTATTAGGTGTGTATAGCTATTATATCTCGAACACTATAGTAAATATAGGGACATGAAACTATTGTTGTATTGAATGCATTGAATAAGAGATATGATCAGCACATTGAATGGCATAACAAATAGGTTTAAACATGGTTTGCACATAAATGCCGACAGAAAAGATCGCCAGTTTTAGTTACCAAAAAAATCAACTTGGTTGCTTATAGATCCAATATCTAGAGGTCAAAACTTAATTGCGATTCGTAACGAGAAATGCATCTCCCAGTCGGGAGACTTTGCTATAAAAATTAATTCCTGGGTTTTCCCCATGAAGAGCGTCGGAACTAATAATTATGACGCAACACAGCAGTAATCATTCAATATAACTACATTTAATACTCGTGATCGAGCGCAAAGGCGTTACATCAATAATGCGTTAATATACTACAGAATAACGTTAACTACTTAACTGTACCCTAGGGTACTCTAACTGTAGTTGATATCATATTCGTATCACCGTCGTACTAGTAACCACGTAACGAAATGTATACATATTCTCACTCGTATTGATATCGTATTCGAACTAATACTCATAACAATCAGGTAAAAGTAATCGCATGTATGTAACTGTCAATAAAATCATGTAACTATGTAGTAGCTATAATCATTTATGTAACGATACTTGTAATCTAAACAGTGTAACTAAATTGCTGTATCTCATTCACTATGAATTAAAAACACCAGTAATTTAACACTAACTACAGTCATAAAATGTTATGAATTATGAACAGGGTGAAAAAAGTGATAAAATACAATAATCCAATCTATGCCTCTATTATTCAATGAAGTCAAAGTCTAAAATTGTTATGAGTGCTATTATTGGAATTTATTTCATGTCTACGCAATATAAAGTCATCTCACTAACATCAGTATTGCTCTGGCTTTCGAACGGCTCGCCAGAACTCCAATAACTGTCAACAGAAAATTCAATATGGCGGCGCCAACATGGGTGTGACGTCAAAAAAAGTATTGATGTCAACAATAAGGAGATCCAATCACGTCGCTATCTTAGCATTTTACCTTCTTAGAGAGGCTCCATCATGATTTGCGGCACTCGCAGTTCTACTCGGCACAAACCCACTGGGAACTATGATCGAAATAGTGTCTAGCATTTACATATACATTACATCTAACCATATAAAAGAACAAAATACATAATGTTTCACATATCTATTAGCTGGTCATCTGATTTATTAACATTAACAGTACACACGCTAAAAAAAACATGTTTTCGGCTGTTGGCATGGTAGGACGTGCACGTGAAGCTAAGGGTTTATAACTAAAACCTATTCTCATATACGTATTTCTAGCGGAGAGGATCGCCAAATTAAATATTCTACCAGCTGCGCCACTATGTGTGTTTATTGTATTTACAATCATGTTAACGCCCTCTTGTGTTCGCTTTACATTTTGCTACGCATGCTCTGTTCTCTCGTTGTGTTTCCCCCGCCATGTTGGTTCTGTTTTCCCGTTGAGAAATAAACCGAGTTACTCGCCCGTTAGCGCTCCAACTGAAGTGTCTGGTTGTAGTCCAAGCTCTGTATACAACAGGTCTGTGTCCATACTGGCGCTGGTCATGTTGCCCCATTAGTTATGGCCATATGTAATTCCCAGAGAAAAGAACTTTACATAGATGTTTGCGAATACCTGGATATTATGTACATGAATAATACTATATTAATATTTTATTAGCTGGGCACATGCCCTCATCAAATATGCGCATATCTAATTCTGGGAGATACATTACAGAATACCCATTTACTACTAATTTGGTATTGTCTGTAAGAATGAATAGATTTGAATAAATTAGCTGATTATAAACGTCACTATTTAGGTGCACATCTAATTTTCAGGAAAATGTCAATTTACTAAGACTAGAAATTAAAATACATAAATTAAAAAAATAACATACACTTTTAATGCTACTAATGTCTATGTTTTTCGTTAAACTACTACTGGTTGAACAGATTAAATTAGTATGTAAAATAAATTGCGTGCAAAAGTGAAACTACTTGAAATAGAAGCATTCTTATTTTTTTAAACAGCTCAACTTAACAACCATCTCCAAGATTTTAGAAATGAGGTGAAACACATACCCATCAAACTTTTTAGTTAGTCAGTTAATCATGTTATACACCCAACACTAATAACTGATAACATATTCATAGTTACACGATTAAACGGATTTATCTTTTATCTAAACAGTTATCTTTGCAGCTAGATTTTAATTTATTCATTGTGAGTTGTCGGATGTCATGCATTGTCATGACAATATTGTAATCTCGTTCCAAAGTCTGCCGAATTTCAACACCCATCAACGAGTCCAGTCCCAGATCACCAAGAGTGGTAGTAGGATTCAAAGTGGATGGATCCTCGACGCCTAAAATATGTGCAATGGAATCCACCAAGGTGCGACGTTTGGTAGGCGCCTCTTCTGACATGACATAATTTGATGCATCTGGCAGTACATAGCTAGACACCACTGGATGTTGTTGAGCAAGGAAAGTATCGAGAGTGGACAAATAAAAGGCAACTTTCTGAGGCACTGTACCCCCTACCACTGCATTATTGTAGCCCATAGTTTCTGGCACAATACCAACATCTTCGATAGCACCCCATTGTATGGCCAATGCTGATGAGAAAAACACAAATTAAGATAAAAAATGCTTATTTTAGTATTCAATATCTGATATATATATATATTGTCTGTTCAGCACTTTTCATTACTATGATCGATGACAATTAACACTTTCAATTCGTTTGCATTTTTTAAATTAACAATTCATTGGTAGTGTCTATGAAAAATAATACTTCAATATATTAGATCTTTAAAAAATAAAATTTTTGATTTATTTGTCACTAACCTCGATATCCATCATAATATCTCTTTTCACAGATTCTTTCCATGGCCGAGTTTGCAAATCCATAATTAGTCTGTCCAGCGTTGCCACGTCCACTCACAACAGATGAGTACACAACAAACCAGTCCATACTGTCAGCACAGAGCTTACGAGTGGCTTGGTCCAGATTGCATGTACCAATATACTTGGCAGCACATACTGATTGGAAAGACTCAGAAGTCTGATTTTCAAATAAGCCATCCTTCATAACCTTAAGAAGACAAATATGAATTGCCACTTCTATACGTACACATTATGTATCTACAAAATGAGGTGCGTCTAACAAAAGTGAATACAGAATAGAAATTTTGTAATGGCATTGAATATTTCATTAATTTTACAAAATATTTACCATTGCAAGATGAAATAGTCCTCCGATCGGTGCCATTTGGCTGGAGTCTTTTATTAATTTCTCAGCTCCATCACTTTCAGTTATATCTATAGTCGAGATGACGACATCAACTCCAACGTCACGCCATTGTGTCACACACCGACTCTGATAGCCATTGCGAATACCTGATCTAGATGTCAGCACAAGGTGAAGTGCTCCTACAAACAATTCAGAAATTATAAGTTGATATTTTTGAATGACTAGAAGTCTAATGAGTTTTATACTGTAAATACCGACTGGTGTTGACGGTGACACCTACCCACCAATTGTAAGAATTGAAAATTGAATTATTTTTATTTTCGTCTATTAATGACTCCAAAATTATATTATCACTAATTGTATTATCACTAACTCGGTTGTAGGATTTTGTCAAAACATGGAACATACATTGTACATTATATGATTTAATGTACGTCATTTTATTTTCATGGGGTGTCTAGAAAATTTGTTCAAAATGTCCAGACACAAAGAGCATGCATGCATGCAGGTGTGGCAGGGAATGACTTACTCCTTAATAAAGACTTACTTTAGGTTAGTTTGTTTCATTGAATGTTGTTCTAGAGCGATCATGTTTCGTATATCATGTGGCACATATGCACACATTTGATTAATGATCCAATTTTAGATGACAACGAACGGCAACCTTTTAAAATCAAAACTGACCGACTGGCGGCCATTTTGTTTGAAACAATAATTTTCCGGGCAATAAATCTGACATATCCTGACAATTCACATTTATCATACTTGATATCTTCCGTTTTTCATTTACTTTATTAATTTATTATTCAATTATATAATGTGAACAGATATTCTTATTTGTAACCAGGTGTACATTCTCAACAAATAAAATCACCTACCTCTTTCAACTAGCCAGTTAGCTAACTCTAAACCAAACCCTCCAAGACCACCAGTTATAATGTATGTTTTCTTGGGATGACACACACTACGTGATATTGCAGGGATTTGTACAGGGCTGGGCACAGTTACACAACCCGATTCTTCACTGCAAACCTGTGAAAAGTTATTTAATATTCAATGTCAGTGAAGAAGATAATATGAAAACTGAAAATAGTGAAGTATTTCATGTATCATTGGCCTCTTATCATACGTACGAGATTCGATTTGTGAATTACCATCTTGTTGTATTGCATTTTTATTTTAAAGTTACCATAAAACACGTTTTTCTATTTTTATATATTTTAGTATTCTGAAACTCCAACATAACCTGTAAACAAAAACATTAAACTGACACATGGATCAGAAACACGATTTTTTTTGTAGGTTTGCGGCTTGTACAGCCTGAACAAATAGAACATATTAAAACAACTGAATGCTGAATGTGAAAGATGCCACCATTTAGATTACTATTAATAACATTGTAGAAAACAATTATCAGACATTTTTGCAGTCTGTGGTCAACATTTACTGTTTTTGAAATAAGGCTCTATATAGCAAATCTCAGTTGTTCAGTAACAGGTAGTAAATTTTATATAATCTACATCGTGCATAAATCGAATACCAACCTGGATTAGCACTTTACCAATATGTTTGCCTTGTGCCATGAATCGAAAAGCACCCTCAACATTATCATGTGCAAATACTGTTGTTTTTAGTGGCTGTACAGCTCCGGATACTATTCCTTGAGAGACTAAGTGATAGACCAACTGCCAGTCTGGGTTGTCACCTTCAAACAGGGCATCCAGCAAGATACCATGGAATGTTACATTACGCAAAAACAGAGACATACCTAAAGTAAACAGAATATGCATTCAGTGTATATGTGACGAAGACACTTTCAATCGGACACACACATTTGAATCGGGGTCAATGTGAAGCTACTTACAATATTCTGCCTGGTTGGCTACACAACCATAACACCTAACAGTCAGACCAATCAGAGAGCAGATTGTTTGTTGGCATTTTTGTTTTGTTTTTATGACTTATCAAATTCTACCTTGTATATATGCGCCGTTTGATTACAAACATTCACCATTTCATTGTTTCCAGCACATATTTTCAACATTCAAAGTGCAACCGTACAAGATATCTAAATATGGCTATATTAGCTGATTATAATATACGGTCTACACCGACCAAGATTGCGTCGATTGGTGCGCCCGAGTTCAAGCAGCAGTTAAACATTTCGACCTGCATCCAGTGGGTGAGTAAACAATTGTTTGTTTATTTTTGTAATTGTTGAGAGTACGATTAAGATTGAATCTGGCGATCAAAGCAACTGTCGAGTCCTTGGCTCGATTCACTGTATAAGCAAAGGGCCTTATTGTCGTTTCAGCGAGATCTGTTTATGTACCTTCATCTTGTATCTGCACTTGTATCCACAACTTACACGACAGAAGCAACAATGTTATTATTCAGATATGGCGATAACTTGAGACAGACATACAATTTGTTAAATCGTATTGATATGAACAGAAAATTCCAAACTGGTTGTGTCATGTCACTCACTGTAGTTTTAAATTATTCGTGAAAATAATAATGAGCCATAAATGACACATTGTAGTGAGATTTCAATGAGTTCAGTTAATATGAATTTAATAGTAATGATATTTTATAAACTGCAGACAATTGTCGAACATACCCAATGGTGAATTATTGGAAAGATCATATTTGCCAATTTCCAAGAATCGACCGTGACGTGCCAGTAGTCTAGTGCTCGCCTGTAATTTCTCTTCAGCCAGAGAGTTCAAAACAACGTTAACACCTACAAGACAACGGATTACAGGATTCAAAACAAGATTCTGTTACAATCACTGTATTTGCTCTACTAGAAGCTCAACTGTCGTAGCACATATTCAACATATAATACCATCGGCATGACATTGTCCTTCGTTCACACGCGACATGAGAAGAATAAACACAATATATCATCCAAAATAAGTGGACATTTGTGTTGAGTCAGAATAAAACTATTACTTGCATTCAGCACATTATTCAATGAGTCAGATGTCTTTTTGAAAGTTACCTAAGTGGGCATAAACCTACCCTTTCCTTTAGTGGCTATCAGTATCTTCTGCTCAAATGAGGAATCTCTGGAATTACCAAAATGTTTTTCATTCATTTCTGGAAACCTTGTCATTAGGTAATCTTTCTTTTCCTGGGAACCTGAGGAAACAAATCATGAACATATAAACAAATATCTATATTACACCTTGTGAATCATGATACATCAGTGTGTAAGAGTCTTACCAACTGTTGTGAATACTAGACACCCCTGATGTAGGGCCACAGAAATGGCAGCTTGTCCAACACCACCTGATCCAGATTGTATCAGAACACTCTCTCCCTTTCTCAGCTGCCCTCGAACAATCAGTGCATAGTATACAGTCGCATAGACAACAGGAACTGAGGCAGCTTCCTCCATAGTCCATGAATGCGGTATAGCCCAGGTGAAGTTTTTATCAACACTCACTGTGGTTGCTAGACCTTTATCAGTTACCAGTCCCATCACACGCTGGCCTGCAGTGTTACGACCAGAGAATTCCATTCCCAATACACAATCATGGGAAGCAACATTACCTAAAATTTCAAAACAAGTTATGCATTCGTGAACATTCGTTTGGAGATATGCGACTGTTTCACTGCTAATGAAAAATTTTCAGATGTATGTGCTTTCAGATTGTATGAAGATCTGATTAGTGTTTGATTGAAATCGCTGCATAAGAACGACGTAGTATCTCTAAATTCAGAACTTTTCTGACAACTCAATGTACACTTCAGATAAATATATTTCGTATAAGATATTCTTAATTGTTCCTGTATTAGATGTTATTAAGCCAATTTGATTATAGTTGTTCACCATACCTGGTAAAGCATCAGGAGGTAGTTTACCAGTGGCTAACATTATGTCCCGGAAATTAAGAGATGCGTAATAAACATTACAAATCTCCTTGCTCTGACCAAGGGATTCTGACGTTGCATATCTCAAAGGTGATGCGATCCATTTCAGTGAACTGAGATCACCACGTGTCAATATGTTAACATATGCGTGTGGTGTCAGGATGGTGCTGGATTGAGTGGAAGTGCTGAATGGCACATGGTGAAATGATCCCCATTTGCCGTCACGGTAAATATTCATCACTAAGTCTTGTTGCATTATCTTTTTCAATGTTTTGTCCCCCAGGTCTAGTAGTTTTGCGTCATTCTCCAGACTAGCATTGAATATACATCTGTGAAGATGTGATAAATTATATTACATTACAACTCATAAACTCTGTTGTGACACATGACAAACATTAGTTAAGCAACGATGAAAGCATAAATAACACATTAATATTTCATTTGAGACAATTTATGAATGAGACATATACAGCTACACTGGTTCTAAAATAACTAAAAAAAGGCGCATGTTACCCATATAGGGAATGTGCTTTGTTTACATTTACATTTGTTTCTCTTTAGCAATTCCATTATAATACTACCAATAATAGCCACGACCATCGATGCGTTCCATTGTATAAAAAACTTGGCTGATGTTGTAAATATACAGCTTTAGCCATATATGTGTTAATTTGTATACCAATACATTACCTATACATAAATGCATAACATCTGTCATCTATGCGTTTATCTGCAAAACACTACCCGACTCACAAATGCACAAATCCGCTAATACACAATGCCCGAGAATGGAACCACACGACGTTTGGTTCAAACTCATAATCAACACCAATCAACATCAATAGTATACGCAAATGTATATTATTTAGCGCTACTTCATGAATATTCATTTGTTGACGATTTTTCCTTTGCAAACAAAATGTACGTCGTCTACAAGTACAATATACTGTTGTAGCCAATCGCTAGAACAGGTCAGGAACTGTTACATGACGGAATGCATAGATGGCTAAGGTTATACATTTACAACATAAGACAAGTGGTGCAATACAATGTGGAAAACAAATCAAATCAATAGAATTACCTAAGTCTATTTCCACCTGGTTCCTGCTTTAAACAGTTCAACATACCAACAATGCCAGAATCCACGGCACCATTCACCAGCAACCAGATTTTCTCTTTCATAGGCTTCCCTTGATAATTTGAGATTGCCTTGTTCAAAGTATCTACCCATTTAAAGTTAGCACCATTCACTGACAAAATGAAGGACTTCTCATTAAATGAAACACGTTTTCGACACAGAAACAGTGTTGACTGCAAACCATCAGACTTTTGAGAAACAATTTCAAAGTTGGCTGACTCTAAAACTGTCGCCCATTGGTCTTCACTGAGAAACATTTCATACTGTTGCTCCAAGTAACATTCATTAGACATATCTTGTGATATAAACTCCAAGACTGCAGGTGTTGTGAAATTTATGGTTCTTTCATGTAGCAGCAGAAACCCACCCTCTATCAAAGCCGATGATATGTTACTCAGAGCTGAGGGAATGTTTGACACCCTGGCAAGGCCCTCTGCAATAACAAGATCAGATGAATTGACATCACCAGGTGGTGATTCAGAAAGATCCCATTTTGTCATTGTGTAAGCAAACTCCTCCTCTTTCAACGACATGACTTTTTCAGATTGACCACTCAAGATATATTTTAGCTGTAGCATTGGTTGTGAAGAATTCAATATTGGAATCACTTTGCTGTACAAGCCACTTCCCCTAACTTCCACAATCTTCATCTGCATGCTTGGCATGTTCTCCATCACCACATCAAGACAATATTTTAGATATCTCCCAGTAGTTAGAACGCTCAGTAACTTATCATTCTGCATCAGATCAGAGTTGAGACTCAATACATCCTGTACGTCTTTAGTGAATGATGTACTCACCTCCAGATTGTAGATTGCATGGAGGATTTTGATCAGACCGTACTCTGGATCATTCATGTATTTCTTTACATCGTCATTGACTACCATACTTAACTTTCCACTGTTTAACATCTTCTGTTGATATTGACACGTTTCCTTGACCTGACATAACAGATCTAGGGCGTACTTTTCACAGACCTGTTGGTAATTCACCAGTTTCAGATCGTCGCTCATAATTTGTTTTTCATCATATGGTACGAATATATAACGCCCAAAGTTTGATGAAGTTTGCTGTAGTTGACGTCTTGGAGCCACAGTAGTATGTAGATCATATATCTCTATGCCACCAGCAATACATCTGTTAGTGTATGTACCAACAGTCACCTTCACTTCTGTAGATGAAATTATATATTCAATCAAATGAGACAAACTTTGAAAAGACATGCATGACAACTGACATATACAGTATCTTACTCCATTTGTATATGTTAGCTACTGAATACTGTCATGCTATGAAAGACTAGAACAACGATTCTAGTCCAGTATATAGTCCCACTGGTACATATATCACTGGTATAACATTGGATTAAAATTGTCAAGAGACACACTGATTGTATAATTAATTGTAGTACTACGGTACTGTTCCTGGGACTTGCATACACTTTCCATTAAATAGCACATTAGATTGACCTACCAGTCTTTCCACCCTGCTCGCAGATCACCCTCTTGAGATGTTCAACAGGATCTATTCGGATTGATCTAATTCTTGTTGGTAATCTAAGGCTCCTGCCGGGCTGTTGCAACATCTGTATTTGTAACATTGTGTCAGTAAACGATACCCAGTTATCATTCCATGTCAGCCATCCATGGTTACCTGTGACCATTACAAGTAATCAGCATATACAGGAATTTAAGGTAATTGGAAACATACATGTGACTAAGAAACATAATGTAAAGTTTGTCTTAACTCTTTACAAATGACTCTTCCTTGTAGGTTAAGCTGTATATTGATAATATGAATGGGAATTTGTTTGATAAATTGGGGCAAGTACTACTGCATAGTATTTTTTCTCAAATTGGCAGTTATGGTTAATGATAATGGTCAAAACAGCTTGGACATACATGCATGTTCAACCCACGTATTTATATCCTTTGCAGAACTTTTCTCTCAAAACAACACTTACACTTATTTACACTTATAGATGTAATGCTTAATTAGTTAGCTGGTTAATTGGATACTGGGGTCTTCTTTCAAACAAATAGCAAATATATGAAGCAGATGTGCTTACCAGAATTGCCAGCTCGGACTATTCCTTGGAAATTTGCTCCATAATCATATCCTCGGAGTCTTAGTTCTTTGTATACATCACTTCCAGGTAGCTCCAATAATTCAGTATCTACTGTATTTCCTTCTTCATCTTTCAAGACATCAAGGAGTTGCAATGATTCATCAGTGATTTCTACTTTGCCGGATGCACGTAACTGATGACTTTCAGAAACTTCAAATATTCCTGTAGTTGGTGCTAGACACACTTCTAGAGTCACATTCCCTATAAATTAAACATTGCGTAACTGTTGAGATCGTGACTTGTTACTAACCAGCATCTGGCTAAGGAGCGTTAATCTAGACATAATGGTTTTCTTATTTACTTTCAGATATCACCTTATATCAATTTGGCAAGCAACACATTACATTATGAGTTACAAAATAATCCATCTAGTAAATACACGAATATTTATAAAGATGAACAAATGTGGTTTAAATCAGTTATCATGGCATATATCTTAAAGATAGGCAACCAGGCTGTAACACTCTTCCATTCCTTAAACTGAAAAGCACCATACTGCTCCAAGTTTACATTTGCAGTTCAATTATGAGTAAACACGTGTCATATCACATGGCATATATATATCCAGGATTATGTATGCAAATATGCATCTTGTTTGAAATTATTATTTGCATATTGTAAACATCTTAGCATTTTACTTCATATATATGTATTTAGTACCACAATGTAAGTATTACATATACAGAAAAAATGACATAAAACACAGTCCAAGGCTTTTTAATAATACCATCATAAAAGGATGTCAACATAAAACTCACCTTTGAACTTTGAATTATAAACTTACCTTGACTTGGCAAAACTGTAGCTCTGTGTATGGTGACATCTTCAAAGACCACCGGAATCTGTTGATATGGTAACCCACGTATTTTAGCCAGAGTTTTCCATGCAAGAAGAAGGTATCCCGTGGCTGGGTATAACACTCTGCCATCAATGCAGTGATCACGCAGATAATAGTCTTCTGATGATGGTGATACATCTAATAGAAAGGAAAATACATCTCACTTTATCTCACTAAACGTGGAAATATGCACGCATCGTCTGCCTGTCAATGCTTGGAGAAAACCAATTGTTCAATAGTACTGTTTGTATAGCTGTGATACGAGTTACTCGCATGGTGCAATATCACATAATCATGATGACTGAAAGTTTAGTTTGAGCATATATCGCCAAAAAAGAAATATTTCTAAAAAAAACATTGCAAATGCGCATCCTCTCTCAGGAAGATGAAACTGGTGGTTAAGGGTTGGTGAGTGATGTGCCCTGGGCTGCTTTTGTATTTTGGGGTATTTCCATGCTTAGTAATGTACATATTTGATGACAGTCAATTTTCATGAACGAAGGGTATCAACGCAATATTCTTCTCTATAATCGGTATTTCGACATTGAGCTATAAAAAGCAGCCTCTCGGCTGAGATAGATCCGCTGTTAGCAATGCACAGAAGATATCATCAGAAAATGAACAATATGCGTAGTATCAATGCAATGGGACTTGCTGTTTCAAAAATATCATTTTTCACCATAAATGATTGTGGTTTTTAACAAGAATAAAATATCACTTTTTACCAAAAATGACAAAAATATTCACCAAAATTAGATAATTAAAGATATCATTACAAAATGAACAAATCTGAGAGAGGTAACCATGTAGTACCTATATATGTAATAACATCAAAGCAATTGGACTTGTCGTTTTTAACAAGAAGTCGAAAATATCACTTTTTACCAAAATTGAGAAAAATATTCACCAAAATTAGAGAACTAAAGATATCATTACAAAATGAACAAGTCTGAGAGAGATCCACATGTAGTACCTATATATGTAATATCAAAGCAATTGAACTTGCGGTTTTTAACAAGAAGTCGAAAATATCACTTTTTACCAAAAAATGCCAAAAATATTCACCAACATTAGACAATTGAAGATATGATCATGAAATGAAAAAATCTGAGAGAGGTCTACCCAAGGTACATATACACCAAGTATCAAAACATTTAGGCTTGTTGTTTTCAAGAAGAAGTCAAAAAAGTAAAACATTGACACGACCGACGGACGGCGGACGACGGACGACGGACGGTGACGGACAATCACTCATATGATGAGCTTCGTTCGACAAAGCCGACAGCGGAGCTAAAAATGGAATACGAATTTGATTTTAAATATAGTTTCAAAATCAAACAGTTCACGTAATACCGGGAGTCTCATAGTGCACGAAATTTAACAATGAAAAAGTCATATTAATAATAATTGACTTTTCAATCTCGTGACACTGAGCAAACTGTCAAGAAAAATAAAAAATGATTTTAGCATAGAAATGAATGTAAAAATACAAATATGTTCCATGACTTTCTTAGCTTTCAGATATTGAATATATATGACATGGCTTTGTTTCATAATGTTATTTATAGATACTTGCCAATAATATACGAGGCTACTGCATTACTCTGCCCACTTCCCGTGGTGAAATCCTTGGCTTCCGGGACATGCCATTGCTGTGAGTGATCCCAGTGGATCAACGGAGCGATGGATGGTGTACTTCTCAAAACCGGATACTGCACTTCTGGGAATAGTTTGTTGATGTTTAATGTCATTCCATTGAGGTAACATTTCCCAATGTTAGACAAGAAGAATTCAAGATTGTTTGGATAGTTGCGTTTCATTAGTCCAATAAAGGCACAGTTTGAACTGAGAGAGCGTTTCAGAATGGCTTGCAGCAGGCAATGAGGAGAGACTTCAATTGTGATAGCATTATATGGTACATGAGACGAGGCTTCTTGAAATAGCACAGGATTGACTAGATTATTTACATGGTAGTCAGCTGAGCTATACTTGGCTAGTTTGGTGTTCCAGTTCTCTTGCGAAATGGAGGAACTGATCCATCGTGGTGATCTCTGACGAGGGTATTTGATAACCTGCAATAAAATATACAAAATCACAATAAGAAAAACTTAATGTAACAATGCTGTGTGGCAATCATTCTGTCATGGCATTTACAGGATAGTTAGGACATAACATGCCATCCGTGTTGGATATGGGTTGTATCTTGATTGCGACAACAACTGCTCTTTGATTGAGATTCACATTCACGTCTGGAATTATTATTACCTTTGTTAGAGCATTTTTCAGATTTGGTGCAATCTGGGCCATGTAGTGGGAGTGGAAGGCAACATTTGAACTGTTCACTTCTTTAGCAAATATGCCTTGCTGTTTCAGATCACTAACAAAGTCAGCAACTTTAGATTTTGGTCCTGATATTGTGACAGTGTCTTCTGCATTATGACATGCAGCAACCACGTCATCAGGACACATCAATTTAGCTTCTTCCCATGACAATCCTAAAAAACAAATACAGGTACAAGTTTTATATGTTCCAAGACAAGTTAAAAGAGTCATAACTAAAACAGAAAAATAGAAACGCATGTAATGCTTATCAACGGTATTTGCAAAACAACAATGAAAAACAAACATGGGTCATGGGTTGTTTGTCCGACTCTGGAACAAAAGGCCCGCACATACAACTTACCAACAGCAGCCATGCCACCAGCTGGTAGCTCAGCATCAATCACACACTTGCCTCTCCAGTAAGCAGCAAGAACAGCCTCTTCAGCTGTAAGGCAGCCATCAGCATAACCACAACCTAACTCACCAACTGAATGTCCAATAATACCATCAGGTTCCACACCTATGAACTTTAAGATGTCTACTAAACCAACCTGAATAAAGTAACAAATGCTCATGTCACTTTGATTGAAAAATAAGTTTCCTTCAACACACTTACTCCATGGAGTACAAGCACGAATTACGGTTGTGAGTTTCAGTTTAATTTGTCAACTATGAAAACTTCAAACAAATCTTTTATAATGTAATTTGAGGATGTAATTTAAGCTTCATCACTAGGGAACTAAAAGTATACCAAACAGCGCATACAATTTAGTTACATAATCAAACACGATGTAAGTGGTACATGCCATTTGTTTGAAAGAGTAATTAAAATAACACTCTATTTCTAATTATTTTAATTAACCAAAATAATACAAAATGTACGAAACTTTTATTGTGAAAAAGATGAAATATTCATTTCTTACCTGAATTGATACAAGTCCTACAAAGGACTTGATCACGTTTTCATAGGTATTTTCATCACTGTTCATTATCATATCGTACACATTGATGTCTGTGTCTTTTAATGCCTCTGTACATTTCAAGATAGATTTCTTAAAAGTGTTTAGTTTCATCAAGTCTTTACCCATGCCTTGCCACTGCGTACCCATGCCAGAAAATATGTACCTAATAAATTAATATATAAAACGTACTAATAATATTTCAACTCCAATGGAAATGCCACACACAGAAGAATAACACTTCCAGTACTAGTAATATGACTGAATAAAAATAAAAAGTATATTTCCGTAATTCCCTCTGGCCATCTTTTCTCACATTCGTACAAAGGGAATAGAAATCGGAGATGTGTTAAATCCTGCTTTTTGATTAAGAAATCAACCTTACAGTAACACGGGAGCCATGTCCTACATCAGAATGCAGCTATCTGAAAACAAAGGAGATTTTGCATTGCTCACCTGACCACCGGAAGTGCGGGAAAATGGGAAGACTAGTTTTACAAAACAAATGTTCATCGTCATAAAAGGCTCACGTAATATAACTAGCACTAAACTAGTGTTTCATCAGTGTATTGTCTCATTATACAGAAAAGCTTACATGATTCACATTGCTGGAAAAAAACTCTTTAACCGCAACAGGGCTTCAGTTAATCACTTAAAACTCATCAAACTTGTGGCATAACGTCGTTATCACACCCTTACGTAATGGGAATCAGCGGCCATTTCTAGAAGTCTAAACCGAAAGTTTGATAACTCCTAACAGAATATTCATATATGGCTTAGTATATTTTGTATTTATATGTCCATATATAATATATATATTACTTCAAGTCACTATATATTCGTGTCCATTACACACAAGTTAAAATCGTCTTTTAGGGTCGATAGCTGAATCCCCTGTTGCGTGTTCATAATACACTAAATTTATCTTACCATATCGGTCTAGTCTCATAGTTTATTATCTGCTGGGTTTCTTGTATTTTATTCTCACTGTTTACAATCCTGTATCCCCTATATGGAAATCCAGTTGCTGGTTGGTTGCAAACATTATTCATCAATGATACAAAATCTGGCATTTTCGCATACTCCTCAACTTGGGATAGCAATTTATCCAAACCCTCCTGAGTTCGGGCACAACAGTGGAGGAGACTAACATCGCTTTTTGGAATGTGTACAAATCTTATGCTGTGTGGTTTGAGAATCATATGAACATTGGAACCACCAAAACCGAATGAATTAATCCCAACCAAACCATCTGGTAATTCCATAGATTTATCCACTACTTTTAGTCTACCATCATGCAGTCCTGGAATATCAAGGCTGGCATTATTGAAATGCAGATTTGCTGGAATGACTCCTTTTTCCATGGCTAGAATTATTTTGGCAACAGCAGCAAGTCCAGCAGTGGGTTCCGGATGACCCATATTAGATTTCACAGAACCAACAAGTAGAGGGTTGTCTTTGTTTCTATTCTTACCAATGGCCTCAAATATAGCATTGATTTCTTGTAGGTCACCGACCTTTGTACCAGTTCCATGAGCTTCAACGTAAATAACATCTTTTGGGTCAATGCCTGCTTCTTTGTAAACTCTGTGTATAAGTTTTTTCTGTTCATTTCCAGACGGAAACGTAACACCTGAAAAAAGTAATGCATTCTTCTAATAGTCATGTTCATGTTGATATGGCAGGCATATCATATCAGTTTGTGTTATGCACAACAGCTTTATTCAAGAGTGATTTGTCATACGATTAAATTGTCATTGCTCAGATGTCAGTGGCTACCTACAGTCTATATATCTGGGTTGTATTTGGTCACAATTTAAAACATAACAGGTGAACACATACATATTGAATGTATACAAACTCACCTTGTTCTTTATACCCGTCAGTGTTAGTTCCACCATGAATTACAGTGGAATATACTCTCTTAGCATTAGAGGACCTCATCATTATGATTGCAACACAGCCTTCAGATCTACAATAGCCATTACCTGAAGAACAATTGTAAACATATCAAAAAACGACAAAATTAACTTTACCCCAACCACGATTCTAGAAAAAATATTGATTCTCCCTTACGCAAGAGATCATAACAGTAAACACAGCCTCGTTTTAAAAATTAAATTTGTGGGAAATCATGTTTATTGGAATGCTCTGATTAGATGGAAGTTCGAGCCTAGCAAAGTATGATAGAATTGGCCTGTTATGTTATGTTCAGATTCAAATAAGTATGAACCACTAATTTGACAGGGAAGTGACACTTATAATGCAGCAAGCTGTTTTAATTGCTGTTTTTATATTTTCGTGTCAAATGCATTTATTGGTCCACTGAAAAATCAAAATAATATTCCCTGTAACTTAGACTCTTGTTGATCAAGGCATTTTTAAAATCATGGGTGTTAACTCCCCTCAACTTATGACCTGTTGTCCCCTATAAAATAATGGTTGTACCTAATATTAAAGTAAAGATGGTGGAGTATAGCGTTGATTCATCTCGTTCTACTCTGGATTACTTGGAGCCAATAAAGATCCTAGAAAGTTAGTATTTACATGCTTGTGTGTTTGTTTGTTTGTTTTTTCACTGTCCTTGACTTTCCCAGTATGTTTGTTGATATTGACAACAATTCAGTCTTTTGCAAGGCTTCAATCAATGTTTTTTCTTCACTACCTACACATATCCTCGTCGGGCACTATGTAGCTGGTGTGTTATATTTATCAAGGACAGTAGGGCATTTGTCACATTTAGTGCTCCAAAAAAATTATTCTCTGTCCAGGTGTATTTATATAAATAGATGCAGTTTCTTTGGCTTCAATGACATTCACTGGCTTCATGCATACAGGTATATTGGTTTACCTGTTTCAAGTTGAAATTTAGCCAATCTTATTAACCAAGACAGTTGGACATTTGCCACATGTCACAACACTCATTTCCAAGTGCCACAGTTTCAAACAAGTCGTCAAATCTGATATTGGCTGGAGCTTTTTTTTTATATGGAAATGGACATGGTGAACGGCAAACTAGATGGTCAGAAAGTAATCAAAATAATCACAGGTTTGCTCCACCCACCCCACTATGAAGTGAAAGGCTGTTTATAAGGCCATTTATGATGGTTTCATTTTTTTATTAAAAATAGTTTTTAATTATAAACTTATATGGCTCCCACACCCAACCGTGGGGATCCACCAAACTAAACAACAGGTGTCACTATTACTATGAAAAATGTACTTTTTTATATTAAAACTACTGAATGTTTATACTTATGTTCTAAGAAGTTAGTTACTGAACGTGTAATATCATGCAATGCATTAGTTCATCCCATTGACTACGTGTTAAAATGGGTCTTAAATCACTTTGGTTTCTTATGTAATTGTTCGACCAATCTTGGACTTTAATTGTGCATGCAAAACATAGTTTGGGCTGTGTGTAGTTTTGGGTGGGTACCATTTAATTTCATCACGTTGGCTACGTGTTAAAATGGGTCTGAATTCACTTTGATTTCTTAGGAAATCGTTCGACCAATCTTGGAATGTAATTGTACATGCAAAACATGGATTGGGCCCTGTGTATTTTTGGGTGGGTACCATTTAATTTCATCACGTTAGCTACGTGTTAAAATGGATCTGAATTCACTGTGGTTTCTTAGGTAATCGTTTGACCAATCTTGGACTTTAATTGTGCATGCAAAACATGGTTTGGGCCCTGTGTATTTTTGGTTGGGTACCATTTAATTTTATCACATTGGCTGCACAGTAAAATCGGTCTGAATTTACTATGGTTTCTTAGGTTATCGTTCGACCAATCTTGGACTTTAATTGTGCATGCAAAACATGGGTTGGGCCCTGTGTATGTTCGGGCTGATACTATTTAATGTCATCACCTTGGCTACGAGTTAAAATGGGTCTGAATTCACTTTGGTTTCTTATGTAATCGTTCAACCAATCTCGGACTTTAATTGTGCATGCAAAACATGGTTTGGGCCCTGTGTATGTTCGGGTTGATACTGTTTGATTTCATCACCTTTGCTACTTTGCTACGATTCTTAGGTAATCGTTCGACCAATCTCGGACATTAATTGTGCATGCAAAACTTGGTTTGGGTCCGGTGTATTTTGGGTGGGTGCCATTTGATTTCATCACCTTGGCTACGTGTTAAAATGGGTCTGAATTCACTTTGGTTTTTTAGCTAATCATTCGACCAATCTTGGACTTTAATTGTGCATGCAAAACATGGTTTAGGCCCTGTGTATTTTTGGGTGGGTACCATTTAATTACATTACCTTGGCTATGTGTTAAAATGGGTCTGAATTTACTTTGGTTTCATACGTAAATGTTCGACAAATCTTGGACTTTAATTGTGCATGCAAAACATGGTTGAGCTCTGTTCATTTTTGGATGGGTACCATTTAATTTCATCACATTGGCTACATGTTAAAATGGGTCTTAATTCACTTTGGTTTACTACGTAATCGTTCGACTGATCTTGGACTTTAATTGTACATGCAAAACATGGATTGGGCCCTGTGTATTTTTGGGTGGGTATTATTTAATTTCATCTACGTTTCATCTTGGCTATGTGTTAAAATGGGTCTGAATTCACTTTGGTTTCTTACGTAATAGTTCAACCAATCTTGGACTTTAAATATGCACGCAGCCAAGGTACACCTATAGACATTAATGTGGACATTCAGTTCTTTTTATTTAGATAATGGCAATTTGTTGGTCAGAGCGCCCTCTAGTATTTGTGGGGAATCATGTTTATATGGAATGCTCTTATTGGATGGAAATTCGAGCCTAGCAAGGTATGATAGAATTGGCCTGTTATGTTCAGTTTCAAATAAGTATGAACCACTAATTTGACAGGGAAGTGATACTTATAATGCAACAAGCTGTTTTAATTGCTGTTGTGGTAGAGTTTTTGAATTGTATAACATTTACCTTGTTCATCAAATGACTTGCACAGTCCTTCAGGAGACAACATACCAAGCTTCATAAACTGCACTGATGTATTGGGTTTGACATTTATATTAACACCAGCTACAATGGCGGCATCACACTGACCACTGCGGATAGCTCTCAATGCATGTTCCATAGCAAGTAAACTGGATGAGCAGGCTGTATTTAGCAGATAACTTGGCCCTGTACAAGAAAACTACATAGATTAAACTATTGACTAACACACTTTATTCACAAATAGTCGCCGAGCAAGATGACTTGTTTTCTACCGCCATTGCTTGTAATGTACTTTGATGGTAACAGGAACAAGAAGGGATACACTTGCGTCACCCGCTCTCATATGACTGAAGACTGAATGAATGCAAGAAATCAACACACAATAATTTCCAGAAATTAGCCTAAAATATGTTAGATTATGTCAAAGAATAAATCTATTTTTAGAAATATATATTCCTGGCATCTATTCCTCTCATGCTCACAAAGTATATAAAATTAACTAGTAAACTACCAAAGTATTTACCGTCTGAATGCAACGTCTGTGTGCTGCTTGGTAAAATCTGATCAAACATATTTTACATTTGAATTAAATTTTCATGCGAGTCACATGACAGTAACATTTGTTACACTAAAGAAAAACGTTTACATCCTGTGATACGAATGAGATATCTTTGCTATCATAAATATGTATAGATTTAAATAATAAGATTTGATACTCACCCTTGAAGTCAAAGAAATAGGATATTCTATTAGCAAACATAGCGGGACAACAACCAGTCATGCTGTATCCAAGTAATGCCTCGGCGTCACTGGTGAGTGCTTCAAATGTTTCCGAGCCGTTAGCACCAACAAATACACCAGTATTGGTGCCTCTCAATATCTGGGGATCAATACCTGACACAAATAAAAACAAACTTTGTCATTAGCAATCACATGTATTACGTCCAAAAAACAAATGAATTATGGTTGATTGTCTGTGAGGGTAGTAAACATACCTGCATCTACTATTGCTTCGTAAGTTAACTCCATGAGTATTCTTAGCTGTGGGTCCATGGTGTTTGCTTGTTTTGGATGAACACCAAAAAAGGAAGCATCAAATCTACTTAGATCTTTAATTTTGCCACTTTTCCTTGGTAAGCCATGGAGACCTGGAATGTGACACAGAAATCATCACTCATCACCTCATTTATACTTCATATTGTTTACAGCGAACCCCGAAATAAACTGATCATTGTTACCAAAGTATTATAATATGCTGACGCTCCTACATAGAAGAATACAACAATGGTGCTGGGTGGTAAAAACGACAAAAATAATCGTTTACTGTGGGATAATCGATATGTGTGTTTTACTTCCCAACGTGTTTACCCACGTTACCTAAATTAAAAATTCAGTAATGACTATAATTATGACTGAATATCATGAGATGTTATTTGAATGGTCTAGCCCATCATAAAATTATAACTATGAATTAGACTTTGTCATGTTGCAGATGTGCTCTTAACATCGTGGGCAGTGTTTCTCTGTGGAGAGCAACTTTCCATTCACCATTGCAATAAAGGTTTGGTCAGTAGACTGACCCATAAGTGATCTAAGCCACGAGATTTTAGACAACGCTTAACTAGAATGTAATGAAAACCGTTTACATCGAGGAAATATGAAAATAATGATTTTTTGGAATTCCAGCCGTTGAAAGGAAAGTCATAACATTCACTGCTAACAATGTTCCTTGTAACATTGCAATGGACATTTTATGATCAGTTCACACGCACGTCCTTAGATACCATGACAGTCTGCCAAAATAATAACTTTTAACCAGAAAAGAATCTGATTCTTGGCTAAATCAAAATTAAATTTACAATAGAAAGAATATAAATAAAATACCTGGTTCCCATCTTCTGTTATCTTCTGTTACCATGTCATCTTTGTTGATGAGATGTTGCCAGAATTCCTCCAAATTATCGGATTCTGGAAGCCTGCATCCAATACCACTAATTACAACGTCATCCATAACTGTTTCCATTACTGGGAAATAGGGTAGTTAAAATACTTTATCTCAAATGTGAGAAAATACATTTAGAGATTACTCGAAAATAACAGAGTTTCTTACACATACATTCTTGCAATAATTTGTTCGAATTGATAAGCTGTACTGCTCGACGTGTAGCAATATTTAGAAAGCAATTGCTTTCCAGACATGACATATGTATCATACTTAGCAACCATTTTTAAACCCAATTAAACTACTTGCAGTGTACAATATGTACTTGGATCCCTATGAATCTGCTTGTGCCTTGAATTGTACATTGCATATATAATCCAAGTCACCCACATTTGCCGTGATATTGAATTACTCTAATCTATTGCACAGATGCATGTTGCGTCTAATACGTAAAACAAAACAAAACATGGAAAAAACAGGTAATTATTTGACAAATTTGGCAGGATTTTCACCGCCGTGTTGAAGAATCAACATGCCTGAAAGTGTACTTTAATTATACAAAGTGAACATTGAACCATATGTGATAATACAAAGCTCGTTGTGAATACTGCTGAAGTGAGCATGACACTGTGTCTCTGATGGCGGACTACATAGACAGTCTGTAATGTGACTGTATGTTGTTGCGTTAATATTATTTGTGACTGTCAAAGCATTGATGATATTGATGTAAGCTGTATAATCATCTTAGTAATAAATTGTACCAATACAGTATCTTACAGTGGTAGCTCTGTTCGATTATTCAATTATGTAAAGAATTAGGAACGTTTGAAAAGTTTTCTAGTATAACCGAGCAGTGTGTTTCGCAATCAGGTTTTTGCATAGCAGTGTAGTGATCGGCTCTGTGCAACAATACACGTGATAACCACAACCAATCCACGGCTACCAAGTGTGTATCACAGAAAATTTAGACTTTTTTCAGACCATGGTCAAAATGATGATACTAAAGAATTCGCATCAGCATTTGTTTTAAAGGAGTACCTTCCAGTTAACCCTATCTCACAACAAATTTAATTTCTGGATTAAAATAACAATGGATAACAAAAGATAGATTAACATTGTAAACAACATAAACAATAGTGTCCCATGATTCGTTGGTGCAATCCATGGGATTGAGCGGTTCCCCGCTAAAGACCATCGTGGTGTGCAAAATAAAACTGGGAATTTGGAAAAATATTATTTGTCATTTAATAAAATTACCCATCATACAGTTGAGAAAATTATAAATGACGTGGACATTAGAAAAGCTACTGGGTTCGATATTGTACCACCTATGTTATTAAAACCTGTGACTTCTATATTACGTCATCATATAGCCACCATTTTTAATCGGCTTTGTTCAATATATTATTGAACGATCGTTATTTTGCAATTTATTATGTATTTATTATTTAACATCTGTAATATACCAAACTACAATGATTTGTGTTTCATATTCTGTTACATCGTGTTAAAAGATAGACAATACTGACAAAACATTGTTTCAGCATATAATGTCATTATTTGAAACAGGCAGAGTTGTGGTACGTGCACTTCAGCTCCCATAACTACTTAACTAAAATCACTATATTAAGAATTATATTACATTATTTTTATATAATTATGCCGATGATAATACTTTGTCGTCTTTATGCAATAGGAAACACGAGACAATTGGTAGCTTAACACAGGAGTCAATCACAGCAATTAGGTGGTTTCGTGAAAACGGCATGCAAGCAAATCCTATTAAATTTCAAGCTTTCGTATTGAAAGATTCAGATAATGGAATACGTTTTGACATCAGTGGTAATACTATTGTTTTCAGAAATTGTTCCAGGTTACTAGGGGTTAATGTAGATAGTAAACTAAATTTTCTTTACCATATCAGCGTATTATTCAAAAAGCTTATATTGCAGGAAATTGGTAGATATCTCGATCAATCATCTAGAATGAGTGTTTTTCATTGTTTTATTTTTTCACATTTTAATTATAGTTCCCATGTTTGATATTGTTGTGGAAGTCGCAAAATAACAAGGATGGAGGGTATCCAATATAGGGCTTTGAAATTTGTATACAACGACTTTTATTTCAGTTATAGTTTATTAATAAACAAACCAGGATTAACCACACTTGAATATACTAAAATACGTTCTATTGTAATCGATATTTTCAAATCTATACACAAACTATCACCATCTTTAATATCGAATCGTTTAAATTTAAACATGCGAGTTATAATTTACGAAATGAGTCACAGTTATGTGTCATGGATAAGGAGATATGGATTAAAATCATGTTCAACTTACGGTGCGAAGTATTGTACAGATTTGTCAAATTTAAAAAAAATGGACTTAGCCTTAATGTAATATATATATAGGAAATTGTTAACTTTTAACAGATGTGTATATACTGTGAATGTATTTATTTGTTACATTTCGAGTATGTTCGTGTACTTTGACTTAATAAAAGAATTAAGTTGGATTTATTACAATACAGGTAAAATATTGTTTCCGTTAAAGTTGGCACGCGTTTTGTGATAAAAAAAATCACTTGCATCCCTTATTGGCCATAATAAGTGTGTTACAAGAACATATTTCTAATGCAACGAAATAAAATTAGGGACATTTTAGGTATTTAGACAGTACTAAGCCAAAAATACATGGTATCATTTCAAAGTAACGCTCTAGTTAATCGGCTTTATGTATTATTTGTTCACCTGAGCGATAAGTCCACCATACCAGCCCCAAACCCGACCATACCCGAAGCAGACTGGCCGCGGAGATTCACATTTTATGTACTTTTTTTCCTGTACACTACACATTTTGAGTTTCCTACGAGTGGGTCACGTGCCTGACGTAAATAACAGGTTGTAATTTATGCGGAAAGTAGTTGGCCGAGAAATTTAATGCGATTATGCGAGAGATATACTGGTCAAAAATTATTATTATTTGTCTCATTTTCTTCAATATTTCTGGAAATGAACCATAATTTTGGAGCCGAAAGACACAAATTTGAGCTAATTTATATTTTTTACTCACACAATTTGGCTAGTTTTGTCCGAATCTTCTGAAGTAAAGTGACGAAAATAAACGGGACTATTTTGTGAATTTGTGATGAGAAAACGAAAATGGTGGTGAAATGGTTAAGCGCTGTGAATATATTCATAAATGGTTTTTGTTTAAATGCAAAGTTCACGACATTTTTGTTTCATCGAAAAGGTCATGAAATTCTCCATATAGTGATTTTCGTTAAGCAGTTATGGGAGTAGTGCACGTATAACAAGTCTGCCTGGTGTCTAGTCTCAAAAAATGACATTATAAGCTGAAAATAGGTTTTATCAGTATTGTCTATCTTTAAACACCGATTTAACAAAATAAGAAACACAATCATTGCAGTTTGGTATATTGCAGATATTAAATAGTAACCCTTGTTCAATCATTATAGAAAAGTTTGGCCATGTCCGCTACCATCAATACCACGTTAGATCACATAAACGGCTTCTATCATTGAATTGCGTTTGTCTTAGGCAAAGTTATTCTGAGTTAAAAAACGCTCGGTATGAATCTTCGTGTCTCGTTTTATGGACCTACAAATAATTATTGCCCATGTGATGTGGACCTTAAAATCAAGCATGCATGGCTTATGTGCTAGAAAGGAAATCTTGACTTCACTACCGAACGTTAGAAGACAACAAAAAATTGAACTGATTAAGGTAGATATGCAGTTTACCTGACAGGTATTTTAATTAGATAATTAGAAAACCAAGTTGACCTCCCTTGTCTACAAAACTATATATTTTCAGAAAGCTTATTGTATGAATTTAAAAATGTTGTTAGTATTTTTTTTATGGACACTGTAGTTTGAAATATGCACGAAAATGTGCATTTTTGGTCAAAAGTGATTTAAAAAAAATAGCTTCTAAACCATGCTTCTGTTTCCTGTCAAAATTTGTTTACGGGTACATCTGTTTACTATCAAGAAAGTGCCGTCTTGAAAACTGTCTACCAGTTGTTAATTTTGCAGGGCAGAAGCTCAAATTTCACTACTTCAAGTTTATGCATGAATTAACACTCAGGCTAGTTGTCTGTACGATTGTTGTAACACTGTTCAACCAAAAACAATGCCCCGACGGCGTTTTGAAGATAAACATATTGTCAATCATTTGTGAAAATTTCAAAACAAAAGGTCAAAGCGTCTAGGGGCTATTTTCTTTAAATTCTAGGATGTGCACTAAAAAGAAGCTGATATAATTGCTAATTTGCATAACCATTCACTCAGTAAGAAGTTTGCTAATGTGCATAATTAAAATGGCTCTAACAGTTCCAAATTTGAATGTATTATAGTGTTGTAAAAAGTTAAATATAGTGCATAATATGGAGATCCCGTCATTTCATTTTTTTCACCATGTTTCTTTTTTATTATTTGTGTGCAGCCTTGCTAAATCTGGCTAAGCATTCAAAAGTGAGAATGTTTGCACCTATTATCTATATTTTAAAATCGTCTTTTGAGTATGTTCCACTATTTACAATTCTACAAAATTTGTACAGTCTATAGTCAAGACTGTGTGGATAATAATATTACCCATCATACAGTTGAGAAAATTATAAATGACGTGGACATTAGAAAAGCTACTGGGTATGATATTGTACCACCTAAGTTATTGAAACCTGTGACTTCTATATTACGTCATCATATAGCCACTATTTTTAATCGGCTTTGTTCAATATATTATTGAACGATCGTTATTTTGCAATTTATTATGTATTTATTAATTAACATCTGTAATATACCAAACTACAATGATTTGTGTTTCATATTCTGTTACATCGTGTTAAAAGATAGACAATACTGACAAAACATTGTTTCAGCATATAATGTCATTATTTGAAATAGGCAGAGTCGTGGTACGTGCACTTCAGCTCCCATAACTGCTTAACTAAAATCACTATATTAAGAATTATATTACATTATTTTTATATAATTATGCCGATGATAATACTTTGTCGTCTTTATGCAATAGGAAACACGAGACAATTGGTAGCTTAACACAGGAGTCATTCACAGCAATTAGGTGGTTTCGTGAAAACGGCATGCAAGCAAATCCTATTAAATTTCAAGCCTTCGTATTGAAAGATTCAGATAATGGAATACGTTTTGACATCAGTGGCAATACTATTGTTTTCAGAAATTGTTCCAGGTTACTAGGGGTTAATGTAGATAGTAAACTAAATTTTCTTTACCATATCAGCGTATTATGCAAAAAGTTTATATTGCAGGAAATTGGTAGATATCTCGATCAATCATCTAGAATGAGTGTTTTTCATTGTTTTATTTTTTCACATTTTAATTATAGTTCCCATGTTTGATATTGTTGTGGAAGTCGCAATATAACAAGGAAGGAGGGTATCCAATATAGGGCTTTGAAATTTGTATACAACGACTTTTATTTCAGTTATAGTTTATTAATAAACAAACCAGGATTGACCACACTTGAATATACTAAAATACGTTCTATTGTAATCGATATTTTCAAATCTATACACAAACTATCACCATCTTTAATATCGAATCGTTTAAATTTAAACATGCGAGTTATAATTTACGAAATGAGTCACAGTTATGTGTCATGGATAAGGAGCTATGGATTAAAATCATTTTCAACTTACGGTGCGAAGTATTGTACAGATTTGTCAAATTTAAAAAAATGGACTTAGCCTTAATGTCATATATATATATAGGAAATTGTTAACTTTTAACATATGTGTATATACTGTGAATGTATTTATTTGTTACATTTCGAGTATGTTCGAGTACTTTGACTTAATAAAAGAATTAAGTTGGATTTATCACAATACAGGTAAAATATTGTTTCCGTTAAAGTTGGCACGCGTTTTGTGATAAAAAAAATCACTTGCATCCCTTATTGGCCATACTAAGTGTGTTACAAGAACATAGTTCTAAAGCAACGAAATAAAATTAGGGACATTTTAGGTATTTAGACAGTACTAAGCCAAAAATACATGGTATCATTTCAAAGTAACGCTCTAGTTAATCGGCTTTATGTATTATTTGTTCACCTGAGCGATAAGTCCACCATACCAGCCCCAAACCCGACCATACCCGAAGCAGACTGGCCGTGGGAATTCACATTTTATATTTCAAAACAGTGAGCACGGAACTCAATAATTGTATTGTTATCTGAGAGGCGAATCGGTGAATTCTGTACACTACACTATTTGAGTTTTCTACGAGTGAGTCACGTGCCTGATGTAAATAACTGGGTGTAATTTATGTGGAAAGCAGTTTGCCGATAGATTTAATTCCAGAGATTTACTGGTCAAAAATAATACTAATTCTAGGGGTAAAATGTTCCCACTGTAAGCAACATAATGATTTAGAATTCATTGTATTTTCCCTATTCCCCTGGTTACAGGACAAAAAACCAGAAACCAGTTTAACCTTTTTACCGCCAGTTTTTCTTGCCCAAATTGTTTTTCACAATTTTCTAAATTTCTTCATTATTTCTGGAAATGCACCATAATTTTGGAGCCAATAGACAAAATTTTGGATATTTTCATTTTCTATGTTACTAGCTTTGTCCTAATCTTCTGAAGGAAAGAGCAGACAATAAACGGGACTATTTTTGTGAATTTGTGGGGAGAAAAGGAAAATGGTGCTGAAAGGGTTAAGCGCTGTGAATATATCAATAAATAGTTTTTGTTCACGCTAATATATTTTTGCTTCGTTGAAAAGGTCATGACATTCTTCATATAGTGATTTTCGTTAAGCAGTTATGAGAGTTATAGTGCAACGCTTCCTATTGCCTACTCTCAAAAAATGAAATTATAAGCTGAAAATATATTTTATCAGTATTGTCTATCTTTTAACACCGATTTCTGAGATTTTGCAACGTCGAAGGTCAGGCTGTCGTACATGATGGGTTTTGATCTAGTCATTATTTTTGGGGGGAAATATTTAGGCGGGACAATGGCGTGATTTAATGCTTTTAACCGCTGTATATTTCAAGCCCGAACATGAACAATTACCCAAGTTTTTCTATTTGCAGACATGACAAGTCACAAAAACAATGCCTCAGTAAGGCCCTCATCGTGTGGCACCAATCTCAATCTGAAGCTGGTTTATATGTAATGTTGAACTAAACTCGTTTTCTGGACCACTAACGAAAATCAGTTTTTTGACAAATACATTGCTTTAAATACCCAATATAACGTATGAAATGTCCAACTTACATCTGGGAATCTGGATCTAAATAGTACTGTATTTGCTTGGTAGGCTCTGGTATGAGAGGCTGATTGTGATATCATTAAATACTCCAGCTACAATTGCATTGTCAGTACCAGTAGAAATCTAAATCACGCTCCCATAATGTCTATATTAAAATATTTACACAAAATAAAGTATTTCAACACACCACACGCAACGCCCGGATGTGCTTTGCGCAAGGAAAATATATACATTTTCGTTGACATTTCAGTTAAAAAGATTTTGTGGCCAAGTGACTTCCTCTTCCATAAAAATAACCATGAATAAACAAAACCATTGAGTGGGGAAAAATACATGGAAAAAAATTCTACCGACGATTGGTTATGGTGAGGCACTTCACAAACCACGAGATGTGGCCTGATCACGAGATCCGGCTAGCGCTATCCAAATGTGTATCCCTTGATGAAGATGTTTAGCCGTTGTCACATGACTATACCACATCGTCGTGATCGGCGTTTATTTAATCAGGAATTTAATCGCTGCCAGTTGAGAATAGAACATGTCATCTCCTACCTGGAAACGTACAGAGCTATGAAATATATGTACAGTGAAATTTGTATTGTTGTGTTGCAGTTACTTTCGTTTTTGCTGGACTATATTTTCTCACACGAGCAATCGAATCCCAGATCTCGCGGTAGAATTTTATTTTCATGCAAAACAGCGTCAACATTTCCTACAGACATGTAGATTTCATTGTGTTATAGTCTAAGTAATTTATTAAAAATTAAATGGTTTTGATATTATTCCCATTTTTTGTAAGTATTGTGTATCCATATGATTGTCCGATATGATTGTCCAGACGTACTCAAGGTCAATAATATTCGTGGCAATTTACTTAAAAATTCCCATGTACCCCCCAAAAAGAAAGTGAAAATAAAATTCGTGCATTAATTCATTTATCATTTAATAAATATACTTATTCACTGAGAAATGAGGACGTGCACCGAGTGTAATGATGTTACGCCTGGAGCTTGCACGGAAACAAACCCAGGTCTAGTCTACCCAAGATTTTACCCAAGCAGCTTTGCAAAATTACAGTTTTTACATTGTATCTCATGGTAGACAAATTTACCTACCTTTTCACCCATAAATATCTATGCATTTATCACTTATCTCATAGTTATGTGCAATTTTGTTACTAATTAAAAACGTAAGCTGTTATCAGGGAGCTCTGTTTGCTGTTTTGAATGGTGACATTTTTTTTATCAGTAACGCGTCTTCAAGATCAATACCAACATCTGTTCCAATTACATAACTTCTAACCTGATCATGTATAAACAGATATTGAATTCAGCTGTTCTGTTTTATAGCACAAATTAATCCCCACCAACAGCTTGTCATCCACAAATCTTGGTCTGGGTGACTATAGTCATGTTCAGGTTACACCGAGTACGTATACGGGCTCAAATTTAAGCTAATCTCCCATGTTTGCATATCGGCTCGACCCAATTGCATTCACGCACGGGAAAAAAAACATCGGTTAGCACAGGCTAAGGAACGCCAAACTTGTTACAAGTCGTCAATCCTGTTAACTATGGTTACTCAATACAGTAATCGGGAAAGTATACATATTAGTTCTATGGTTTGAAAACAACACCAAAAGCAAATTCAGAAAGTACATTCATTTTTGTCTCGAGAAAATTTTTCTACATGTACATTGAAAATGAGTTTTTGTTCACGCTAATATATTTTTGCTTCGTTGAAAAGGTCATGACATTCTTCATATAGTGATTTTCGTTAAGCAGTTATGAGAGTTATATGCAACGCTTCCTATTGCCTACTCTCAAAAAATGAAATTATAAGCTGAAAATATATGTTATCAGTATTGTCTATCTTTTAACACCGATTTCTGAGATTTTGCAACGTCGAAGGTCAGGCTGTCGTACATGATGGGTTTTGATCTAGTCAATATTTTTGGGGGGAAATATTTAGGCGGGACAATGGCGTGATTTAATGCTTTTAACCGCTGTATATTTCAAGCCCGAACATGAACAATTACCCAAGTTTTTCTATTTGCAGACATGACAAGTCACAAAAACAATGCCTCAGTAAGACCCTCATCGTGTGGCACCAATCTCAATCTGAAGCTGGTTTATATGTAATGTTGAACTAAACTCGTTTTCTGGACCACTAACGAAAATCAGTTTTTTGACAAATACATTGCTTTAAATACCCAATATAACGTATGAAATGTCCAACTTACATCTGGGAATCTGGATCTAAATAGTACTGTATTTGCTTGGTAGGCTCTGGTATGAGAGGCTGATTGTGATATCATTAAATACTCCAGCTACAATTGCATTGTCAGTACCAGTAGAAATCTAAATCACGCTCCCATAATGTCTATATTAAAATATTTACACAAAATAAAGTATTTCGACACACCACACGCAACGCCCGGATGTGCTTTGCGCAAGGAAAATATATACATTTTCGTTGACATTTCAGTTAAAAAGATTTTGTGGCCAAGTGACTTCCTCTTCCATAAAAATAACCATGAATAAACAAAACCATTGAGTGGGGAAAAATATATAGAAAAAAATTCTACCGACGATTGGTTATGGTGAGGCACTTCACAAACCACGAGATGTGGCCTGATCACGAGATCCGGCTAGCGCTATCCAAATGTGTATCCCTTGATGAAGATGTTTAGCCGTTGTCACATGACTATACCACATCGTCGTGATCGGCGTTTATTTAATCAGGAATTTAATCGCTGCCAGTTGAGAATAGAACATGTCATCTCCTACCTGGAAACGTACAGAGCTATGAAATATATGTACAGTGAAATTTGTATTGTTGTGTTGCAGTTACTTTCGTTTTTGCTGGACTATATTTTCTCACACGAGCAATCGAATCCCAGATCTCGCGGTAGAATTTTATTTTCATGCAAAACAGCGTCAACATTTCCTACAGACATGTAGATTTCATTGTGTTATAGTCTAAGTAATTTATTAAACATTAAATGGTTTTGATATTATTCCCATTTTTTGTAAGTATTGTGTATCCATATGATTGTCCGATATGATTGTCCAGACGTACTCAAGGTCAATAATATTCGTGGCAATTTACTTAAAAATTCCCATGTACCCCCCAAAAAGAAAGTGAAAATAAAATTCGTGCATTAATTCATTTATCATTTAATAAATATACTTATTCACTGAGAAATGAGGACGTGCACCGAGTGTAATGATGTTACGCCTGGAGCTTGCACGGAAACAAACCCAGGTCTAGTCTACCCAAGATTTTACCCAAGCAGCTTTGCAAAATTACAGTTTTTACATTGTATCTTATGGTAGACAAATTTACCTACCTTTTCACCCATAAATATCTATGCATTTATCACTTATCTCATAGTTATGTGCAATTTTGTTACTAATTAAAAACGTAAGCTGTTATCAGGGAGCTCTGTTTGCTGTTTTGAATGGTGACATTTTTTTTATCAGTAACGCGTCTTCAAGATCAATACCAACATCTGTTCCAATTACATAACTTCTAACCTGATCATGTATAAACAAATATTGAATTCAGCTGTTCTGTTTTATAGCACAAATGAATCCCCACCAACAGCTTGTCATCCACAAATCTTGGTCTGGGTGACTATAGTCATGTTCAGGTTACACCGAGTACGTATACGGGCTCAAATTTAAGCTAATCTCCCATGTTTGCATATCGGCTCGACCCAATTGCATTCACGCACGGGAAAAAAACATCGGTTAGCACAGGCTAAGGAACGCCAAACTTGTTACAAGTCGTCAATCCTGTTAACTATGGTTACTCAATACAGTAATCGGGAAAGTATACATATTAGTTCTATGGTTTGAAAACAACACCAAAAGCAAATTCAGAAAGTACATTCATTTTTGTCTCGAGAAAATTTTTCTACATGTACATTGAAAATGAATATCAAATACAACTGAATGTTGTCAATTCTGGCTCTCAGGTTCTCTTCCTATCTCAGAAATATTGATATCGGGTGTCTGAAATTACAAACTGGTTTCATTATAATCATGTCCCTTGATTATTTTTAGAATGCTACACGTTCGTAGTTGAACACACATACCACATCGCCATTGATCGATCACTCAGTCGTACTATTTTCTGTTGTTGTCCTGCTGGAAATGGTTGTATTCAATCGTATCACAAATTCTCCTGTACGTGTTGCTGTAATAGCAGTGTTCAAATGATCACGCACCAACAAGAGACCGCGAGCACCAAAATTGTTACAATGTACCTGTCACAGTGCTTATTGATATTGAGAAGGACACCCACATAATTCACAATGAACGGGGTGTTCTTTCACTGCTAGAATAGGGTAGACAAGACAATAACTGAACTATGCACACACCAACATATCAAGTTAAACCTCCTGGCTTTAACACTTCTCAAATTAATGATAAGAAAAATAATACAGAATAATACAATAAGTTCACTACAATAGGAGAGGAACGCAGGTATTCTGGAGGGTACTTCTGATAGCAGCAGATCGCAAAAAAGTCTCACAGAATGTTTGAAGTCTGTATCACTTGTCCCACAATATCGTAGCAGAGTACTCAATTGAAATGTTGGACCACAATCTAGACTATTTATAGAGCAGTTTCAGGTACACCATGTGTGGTCTCGCTAGCAGATGTCTCACAGTGACATGCAGGCAGCCACGTAGGCAAGTCAGTAGATCGTAAACATCATTTGTTATGTAAATCAAAAACACATCTGGTAGTTTCCAATTTTCCTACCAGAGTTGTAAACAAGTATGACCTGTGAATAACATTTATGACAGTTATCACATGGCAAAGCACACCGCTTCTTCCCATGCACAAATATATGTTTACTTCTCGTGCCTTGTTTAAATAAATCAATTCTTTACCATATATATATTAGTGAAATTTACGTAATGCCCAAATCACTGCCAAACACTTACAGAAGGAGACTTCTCCTTATATTGTTGCAATAAGGCTGTACCAAGCCCAAATTATGATGCATTTCAAAATCAAATTTGCTTGCTTACTCAATAAAACTTCTAAGTGATTAAAGAGATGTTCCTGGGCATCTCTCCAGATTACTTTTCGCGGCCGACCATTTCTGAACAAATAATTGAGCGGATAGTTTGCGATAGTATCCAGCCATGCCTAAAATTATCTTACTTGCTTTATTGTTTCAGGTCTAGCTGCATGCTGTATGGCTTATATTTTATCTGGTAATACGTGCACAATACCGTCACCTACCTGTTGACTGATAAATTACTCTAAACTCTAAATTAGTAAAACCAAAGAAACTCATCATTGGGCCCCTCAATGTTCCAATATAAGATCGAAGGGCGAAAACCTCAAACTAGTCTCGGGAGCTTATCTACAGCCAAACAGTATAGTGATCCCAATCCTAGGGCCATTATTAGAATCAACCTCACCATGCAATTCCTTGAACTCAGGAATTATAAGTTTACATAATGATATTCTCTCCGCTAACGTCTGAGCCCTAGTCTCTACCACCTGTACAACATCAACACTATCATCCTGACTGAAATCAATGGAGGGTTCACAAGCACTTCCACTAACTGGAGGCTCTCTCATCCTAACACCTGGAGAACAACCTTCATCAAAAGAGGGCACACTAGCCTGACTACTAGTAGATATACAACCTTCATTATCTAAGGGTACACTAATCTTAATACCTGAAGTACCACAACCTACACCACCTAAGGGCACACTAATCCCATCAATAGTAGTATACGACCCAAGGGTGAACTAACATTATCATGCTCTACTTGATGAGCTAAATCTAGGTTCCAACCAGAATCAGGATCCCTGTGCTTCTTAGCTCCACTCATATTACCAACAATACTATCATACACTGGGGACCTAAAAAGGTGTATCTATATATAATCTAGCTACTAGGGCTTTCCGACATGTACCATTCATCATTACAAAGGCACAACTCTCCCCCAGTCAAATGACTATCTTCTATGAACTCTTTAGATACTACAAACAAAGGACCTTTATCTCAGTACTGCAAATAAAGCCTTGAACAACAGGCATACCCCTCACTATACTATTACTTGGTGCAGCAATGGCAACACTAATAATTGGCAACTCATAGCCACATTTCATCTCAACTCTATCTCGTCCCTGTAAACATGGATGCCTACTTGTATCTGTGACTTAATGAACTACACAAAAAGCAGGACTTCCTGTTCTGTGAATAATTATTTCTATTCCGATAACATGCCAACATAGCAGCTGACTTAATCTTGGAACTTTTATAACTCTTAGGACAATTGACAGCAGAGTTATTTGGATCACCACAACTATAACAGCCTGACTTCGGCTTAGACTGGTCGAATATACCTTGTCCTTCACCTTTCTGACCTGTTCTGCATAACTGACCTTTCTGACTACCACCTTGAAACTGGCTAGATTTCAGATTTTTACCAGCCACCTGTCTAGGTGCATTTCTAAACTTGTCAGCTAAGTCATTTCTTTAACTGAATGAAAAAGGACAACTCGTAACCAAAAGTACTCCTAAACTTATCGCAAATCGCTCAAACCTTAATATAAATGCGTCCATCTCATCCCTAGTCTCATCAAACAATGTAGTTTGGACCCATAGAACAATGAACAATGGACTGAGTCAACTATTTTACGTCTCTATTTTGACCATTAGCTTCCACATAATGTTCATACTGTCTTGCTTTCTCCTTCTCTATTGCCTCACATTCATTTTTCAATCTTTCAGTCTCATATTTGGCTGCTCTCTCATCTCTCTTCTTTCGCTCTCTAGCTTTTCACGCTCTGCCCTTACAAATTGAGTCAGACCTTCCCCTCTACCCCAATTCTCTACCTAACTCTTTAAGTTTATTAACAATATCTATACTGAAAATGTGTAAATCAAGTTCCAGTAGTATTAAATAAATCAATTCAATATCTACGTAGCAGTACAAGTTTGACAACACTGTGTTCTTTATACCTTAAGCAGATACAAAACAGTCAATTTAGTCCAGGGATTATTGACAATAGAATCCAAAATAATATCAAAATCGATAGTGAATCAAAATCAGAATCAATACTGAATAAGAATCCTAAAACGAATCAGAATCACAATCCGAATCAGAATCAGAAGGTAGTGAACCATGCTCCTGGGTAAGTATTGTTTTCCATGTTTTTATAACATAAAAAGCTAAATTGTCATTGTCTATCGCCTTGAGATGTTTGTGATATATATTTGCTAAGCCGTATATTCTGTTTATCAGTGGCGCTCTTGCCAGTTTTATTCTGCATCTTCCTCACTCTGTTGTCAATGTTTAGAATTTGACAAAAGCAAAGATGATATTTTCCTGTTGCTATTTTGTTTCAATAAGTCTGATTTTCGAAAATGCCCATATCTCACCTTTATATGTTAATATGGGTATTTGTGTCACATTCAGGAGTGTTTTTTCCTTTATCCTTATACTGTTCGTGTTTGTTGAATATATCTGTGACTGTATCTTTGCAGCTTTGTAGGTCTTGTTTGCCAGTCTGTCTGTAGTAGAGGTTATTGATCATTGGTCTTGAATGTTACCTGTAGAATCTTATAGTTTTGATTTCTTCATTGTCACATGTTGAAACACATTTTGAGGTCCACAAAACAACAGTACATTTGTTTGTTTCTTTCTTTCTTGTTGTTTTTTAATAATTGTGTGGTGAGTCAGAATATGTGCAACTGTTCGATGTTTTTGTTAGAATCCTGCTTGGTTTGGGTGTGCATAAGTTTCAATGACTGTTTAATTTGTACGTTGCTGTATTTTAACATCTATCTTGGAATACCGTCGGGTCCACTTGCATTGTTATTTTGTAATTCTCTTGTCACCTGTTAATGATATTAGTTATTCAGCTCGTGGATGTCTTCTGTTTTATTCTATAACTGTCGTTGTAGTTGTGTTTCCATTTGTTTTATTCTATCTGAGTTATTGTTTTCAATTCGTTGGAAGTGTCAGTCCACACTGAATGTGGGATTTCTTTCAGTTCAGTTCATTTACTTTGGTATTTGTGAATGATTTTTTTTACATACTTCCTGAAGTTCCTTTTCTTAGTGTAGTAAAGCATTCTCAGAGCTCCATCTAATGGGGTTTTTTTTGTAACATTTTTGCAAGAGTTCATAGTTCTTTTTTCTTATTTATACATGATCTTTTTTGTTTGTTTTTTTAATTTTATGGAGCATTTGTTTGCTATTTTGTGTAGCATCCCTTGGAATCGTATTGCCATGTCATGACTTGTGTTGTCAGCATTGTCTAGAATGAATCTGGACATAATATCTTCACATTCATCTGTCTTATATAGCCTATACATGCCTAACCTTGCATTTCATTGATAGCATTTATGTACTGGTTTTAGGACTTCATTCATATTACTGAATTACTTGTGTTTTGGTGCTTTCAAGACAGTTTTATGGGACAGTAGTCTTTTGACCAGTGTAGTTGTTCAACTTTGAGGGATATTCTATAGTAGTGCTCACTTGTGATTGCATTGTCCAGTGTGCCGGCACCATGTTAACCATGTCGGTAGACCTGACCAATCTCCTGAAGTTTATCCATTTAATATCTGTAGGTGATTTTCTTTACATAGTTGTGTTTCTCTACAAACACATTCTTCCATGTATCCGTGTTTCTCCGTCTTCTGACTGTTTTATTATATGCATATGTGTCAGGTAATGCCGTGATCATGTGAAGGTCGTCATGTTTATCTTGGATTGTATCTTCAAGGTATTTTATTCTAGCATTAAATTCTCCTTGTATGACGACATGTGCATTGAGGCTATATTGTTGAATTTCTTTGTTGATTTCTTCATATGATTTGCAGTCATTGTCATTGTAAAAACTGTTGGTGGAATGTATATGGTACCTATGTAGGTGATTGTCCATTTCATAATTGAAGAAGTCTTTACACATCTTACAGTAAATAGGAAATTTGCTAGACTTTGATATTTTTTGAGCAATTTGTCTCTCCTTTGTTTTTATTGATGTTTTTTGTTCAAAGATCCACGTTGATGTTTGTGTATTACAGATTATACAGTGCACAAGACTTGGAAGTGAGTCCTCAGTTTTTCCTCTAAGCAGTGGCCTCTACTGATTGTCATCTAGTTTCCTCCAGGTAATTTATTAGTTTAGTAATTGTTTACTTTGTTTTTTCTTCCTCCCGTTGTCTTTGAAATGTACATGAAAGCACGTGGTACAATCTAATGTCGCCATAATTAGCTTCAGCAACAAGATCCAGACAAGAAAATGTACTTACTGTTGTCACTGTATAATCATATAGTCGTAATTTCCACTGTAAAAGCTTTAAAAACGGGTGCAATTTTAGCTTTTTGGTAGAGCTAAAGCAGTCATTAAATGTTAGTGTACAAATGCAGAAAGCTGTTTTATCACGAAAGTCAGGTTACCGCAAAATAAACATTTATACACTCACATAATATTTTATTTATTTAAAAGAAAAACAAACAAACAAGAAAATGTATACAATTCATAGAGAATCGTATGTATGGATTTATTTCAAGCCATGTGTTGAAGTTATGTTTTGTCGATGATTAATTTGTTTCTTTGTTGGGAAATATTATTTGTTTATTTTAACTGCCATTTTCATTACCTTATATATATATTATACTGCATTTTTTTTTTGCCACATTTTTATTCATTACTCTTAACTCTCAAAGTACCTATTATATTTTCAGTCATCGTCCGAATCACACGGTTTCGCTAAAGCCATCCGTTTTGTTGAGGTTTCAGCCGAATTAATGGTCCATCGCTGGCGAAGATGATTTTCAGTTATCTCATTATATTCTAATTTTTTATTTTGTGCGTTTCAGTTTTATATTGGTCTTGTTGTGAGTTCCGTTAAGGTTTTACTTTTAATGTTTTTATGCTTGAATCGTGTTACAAAAAATTCGCATTTGTTGTAATTTATGCCAAAACATTAGACAACATGTTTTCAAACTCATTCGTTATTATTAATCGTTTTTATGTACAACTCCCGACAAATTTGAATCCTTGGTTACACATCGTGAATGACCCATTATTACGGAAATGGTCTTATTATATATCATGTTTTGGATAACTCGCCATACATGGGTGTAACGTGTCACAGGGAAAAACTAAACTATGTATTCAACAAGTAACCTGTAGAATGCTGTGTGGGTAATATTTTTATATTGATTTTTGTTGCATTTGCAGCAAATAGTTACCAAACAATAAGAAATCTATAGGATTGAATATACCTCCCGACTGGCTTCACATGCATAGTTCAAGCCTGTCTAACCGGTGCTTATACAAGGGTTTAATTACAGCACCTAGACGGTCTGTGGTTATAGCTTCATGTTCAGAGTAATTACCCTTCACTGTGAAGTACAATAAGGAAGTTGACTTAAATGACTGGTGGAAGCAAGGCTGGTAAAATTTTGCGAAATAGACATTGAGGGATATCGAAATATTGATGATAACGGCAAGTGATATTTCCAGAGATATAGTTGGAATTGAAGCAAAGGAGTGGCCTATTAACCCATGAAACTAGCCCTGAGTACAGTCCTGTCGGTTGGCCTCCTTCCGTTGATCATTCGGTCCCTACAGTCCTGAGAAGTCGCATTGACCGAGGATTCGACACCCGCCTTCAAATTTATGGCGGAGAACCATTCTGCAGTTTTCATGATTGTAACCAGCTAAAACATCTATCGACTAATCTAGCGATCACAAATACCTTTTTTGTGACTGGAAAATAAACCTACAGCACTGGAACGTTGGCGAAAGCTAGTTTTACGCAACGAAAGAAGTATTGGAATAGCCTATTTGCAAACTCGCTAGCGAATTGGCTAACTGCTTGAGATGCTGAATTGTTCGAGTTACGGACATCGAGTTACAGAAATGACCATGCCCATATTGTTGAACCCATGCCCAAATTATAACTCGATGTTCAATCATGATTAACAATTAACAGAACTTCGAGTTACGGGCAACATACATTTTAGTTTTTGTTGCACTTCCACATTCAGCAAGCAAGGTATCTGGATGAGCAATAACTACAATCTACGTTGCTTACTGTTAATTAAAGTTCGAGTTATACAATTTGAAAGTTAAACAAAACAAATAGTATATGTTGCCCGTAACTCGAAGTTTGATTAACTGTTATTTAAAGTTCGAGTTACTGAATGTGGACGTTTAACAAAAATAAAAATATATGTTGCCTGTATATAAGTTATGTTAACTGTTGATTGAACATCGAGTTACAATTTGGAAGTGGTTTCACAAAAGTCGGCGTGGTTTTAAAAATATGAGTGTGGTCATTTCTGTAACTCAATATTTTTGTAACTCGATGTCCGTAACTCGAACACTTCAGCATCTCTAACTGCTTGGGTTAACTGAGATTCGAAAGCCAACTGTTTAGACAAAACCCAAGCAGTTAGCTAATTCGCTAATGTAGTTTGGTGACAGTTGGGAATGATACCAAGATTTAACAATTCTATGAGAAAATCGCTATGTTCTTTTATCACATGAAACGGGTGTGCATAGAGCGAGTTTCGTATAGTTTCAAAACGTATACACGCACCCGTATATATTTTGACAATAAACTCCTCTTTCACATTATGCAAATACAAACAAGACATTAAATTTTCCTGACAGTAACATGTAAGTGTTGTAGTATAAACCCGAATAAAAATTACGAACTCACGGTGAATACTTCTAGCGAGTCACCCCTTTATAAACGTCTTCAACTAGACTAGGCCAATCACTAATATGCGGGGTTAATTAACTTTGCTCTTCCATAAAGCATCAGTTTCCCACTTCAAATAATCATAAATACCCTTGATACCCTGGAGAAGTAAGTCCATTGTTTCACAAGAACGACTGTCTTCTCAATGTTCTCAAGATAAACATCCCAGGGTTGTTTTGTTTACTAGAAGAAAATGTCTTTTGGCAGCATTTCGTGAATTAATTTTCATTGCACAAAAAAGCAGCAAATACTGTTACTGAAGCACTGAATTTGCATGATTTTTTTCCCGGCCATTCACGCAAACTGCAAATCAAGTCTTTTACTGAATCCATAGTTGTTGACACTTTGCAGCCGCAATGATGGTTGCATTGTGACGTATTTTGGCCCCCGGAATCTGACCTTGCATTCTGGCTACATTTACCTTCTTTTCATACCAGTTCAATTTCTTTTATTTCATCCAGATTCCATGAAATTTAATATTTAAAACCAACCTTTATTTCACTTTTCTAAAATTATTATATTGATCAAAAGACCTTTCACTCCTATCATGCAATCTCCCACAGTACTTCCGCAGACACAGCGGCGATCGCCAACATAACTACAAATAACCTCGCTTTCAGGAGCTGAGGAATAAAGACGAGGTAGTTTATTTAATCAGTGCTGAACTAGAGGCTGAAATTATAATTAAGTTCGTTGTCATATAATTTGTTTATTTCAATTTCTTCTGAAGTCAAATAGAATGTACTGGTGAAACACGGTAGTAAGCGTGAGTGAAAGGATGTTTTTGGGGGTATAGTTTACATTGTGTATGGAGAGGTAGGGTCGGGTGTCATATAATTTGTTCATTTCCAACTCTTATGAAGTCACATAGAATTTCACTTAATTTATTTTCGCTGAAACGTTTTCAAGCATTACATGTGAATCCGATTTTCCCTGTGCTGTGTCTCAATAGAGTATGAGGTAAATGTCATTTTCACTGGAATTTATTTCAGGGGAAAAATGTTTTCAGTAAAAATGAAGTATACCACATTATTACATATGTACTGCAGTTTATTTTGATTCGTCTATGAAATCGGTATTTCCACAACCCATATGCAAACAAAGTAGTCCTTTCAAGAGTAGCGTTTTCGAAACATAGCAGGAATAAACAATATTTAGAAGTGCGATATTTTACCCTTGGGGTACATGAATATACTTGCCGAGTGAAATAAAATTTGAACAACAGTAATGGTACTTCTAGGCAGTCACTTATTTTGACTAAAACTAATTTGCATATTTTCACGGTCAATATGCTAATGAACATGGTATTGGCGATCCGCTCCACTAAGATTGCCCCTCAAATCATTTGTGTGTGTGATTTCCAGTGTTTTCACGCATTAGCTCTGTGATTGTTTGGCTTGGCCAATTTCACTCAAACATGGCAGGTGGGTCACACCTTCACCCTAGTCATTAGGAAAAATCTGCAAAAAAATGTTGGTCCACCGTTGCCATAGGAACAGTAAAAAATGATTTTTGGATAGCTTCGAGCTAAATGTATCTCCTACAAATTTAGGATACAACACCTCAGACATAGCTCATTGTACTCGGCTTGAGTGTGGGCACAAAGTTACTATTTGAATTTTCTATATTTTTTTTTCATTAATGAGAAAGTTGAGCCCAAATTTAGAGTAACTTTTCACCAGGTATGGCTTTTTAACTAACTCTTCTGTGATTTTTTTTGGCTTGGTTGATTTTGTTCATACTTCACAGGTAGGTCGTACCATCACTAATTGAAAAAAAACAATCCTGACCTACCACTACCATGGCAACAGCCAAAATCTGTTTTTTGAATACTTTCGCCCCGAATTTATTACCTCCTACCAGTCTTGTAATAGCAGTGTTCAAATGATCATGCCTTTTATTTTGGCTACGTTGCGCACTGGTAAGATATCTTTCAGCAACATTTTTGGCATATTAGCTGTACACCACATGGAATACTACGATTGAGAGAACTTGATGTATTTTGATCGAGCTTTATCATAGACCATCAACATCAAAGTACCAGGAGTTTTATGCTGGCGACGTTGCGGCGTTACCCAGTTCCAAATAAAGATTACCAACGCCAAATGAGCGACATTTTTACCGGAAATCAAGATTCATTTAATCCACAAGCAACATCACAAGCGAAGTTGTAGAGTGCAGCTCATCAACGACCGCTGTAGACAAAAGTCACTCCGTCAGTGGAGTACCGCAGTTGTGACGGCATGTTTGCCAATGCACAATTCTGTGGAGGAAACTTTTAACTTAATTTAAACTACATATGACTGATTCGAAACATTCCATCGAGATCGGACGGTGCCCTATCGCGCCAACCCTTCACCATTGTATTCAAACGAACCACGTGGTTACATTCTCCTTCGAACCCGGAATTCAACTATTAGGGGTGTTTCAATAAAAAAAAACATCGCAAATCATGCAAATTTAGCATTTTTAAACCAGTATACTAAAAAGAAATGCTCAGCGATGGAAAAGAAGGATAGATATCACTTTTCAGTATACACATCTCTGTTTATACAATCCCTCACATATTCTACCCCAATTATTCCTGCGTAAAATGGAATAGCCTCTTTCCATGTTGACATGTTGACGTGAGTTACAATTGGCTGTTACATACTCTTTCGCCGGTCTGAAAAATGTGTTTAATTAGCTCTCATTCAAGCGACAATGCATATTTCCCAGTGGAAGTGAACCTAGTTCGAATCTGCCATTAAAAAGTAGGGGTGTTTTCAGCAAAAAACGAATAACCCTTGAGTGCACACAATACACTGAATTTCAGAACAAATCTTGCATTAGTTACAGCAGCAGAATACCACAGAAATATCAGACGAAACATGAAAACACTATATATTGTCTTTTGGCCTGAGCCCTCTCTATTGCAATTCCAGGAATTAACCCCATATGTGCATCCATTTCCACCTTGGTATCACCCAACCCTGAAAACAAATTCTTAATACCACGCTGAAGCGTTTGGTAAAAACACGTCCATTCATTTGTTACGTCAGAAGTGTTCAACACATTCAGACCCCGACGTGATGTTTCTCTTCGAAGTTTGTCTGACGTACGTTACATAGCAAATTCGGAAGAAGACGTAGTTTACAACATCGGAATTGTGTATTTATCTTGGATTTGTTTGATAGTATAAATTTTTAAATCAGAAAAAAAAATCCTTCAAACTATAGAGGCATATCTTCACCAAGCTAAGAATAACATCCTACCTAGAAAAAAATAATATTATTTCCAAATAGCAATTTGGATTTAGGAGAGGTTGTTGCACAAAAGACAACCTCTACCAATCATTGATAATACCTACATTATAACAATAATCTAAATGATCTGATAGGAAATAAGAACAAACAAAACCCCAAAGGACTATATGCTTGTTTCGTTGACCTTAAGAAGGCATATGATAGTGTGTTGCATGAAGGAATGTTTTCAAAATTATTAAACTCTTGCATAACAAACAATACTTATTGTAAAAACATGCACAGTAAAGTAAACTATAAATTCAAGGTTGATGATGGATTAACAACTAAATTCACATCATATACTGGGGTAAAATAAGGGTGTAACTTAAGCCCTACTCCTTTCAATTTGTTTATTAATGACTTACCAGAATGTGTTGATACTCTCACATGTAACCCACCCACACTGAGAAACAGTTAAGTTGGGTGCCTCCTTTTTGCAGACGACATTTTTATCCTTCAGAAACAAAACATGAATTATAAAATAGCTTAGATAATCTTTCCACTTACACAAAATATTGGACTGATTATAGAGAAAACAAAAATAATGGTTTTCAATAAAAAAATAATCTTGTTCTATGAACGTGGAGAAATTAATGAGGTTAGACACTACAACTATTTAGGGGTTGTATTAAGTTCGAATGGAACATTTAAAGAGGCAATGAAAACATTAAGACTAAAGCATTAAAGCAAATCTTGGACATAAGCCCAATTTAAATCCACTTACAATGCTATCCCTTCTCGATAAACTAATTAGGCCCATACTAGTTTACAGAAGTGACATCTAGGGTCACGAAAGCATAATTGTTTGTCGTTTCGTTTTAGAAATCAGGAAGAACTTATGAATATTTATGGGGAACTGGGGAAATATCCGCTTCATGTATTCATCAAAAAACAATTAATTAATACATCATATGAATTGGTCAAATCAAACTACACTGTTAACTGAAATAAACCAAACACAAATTATCGAAATAACAATTATACTAAACGGCAGAATAATCAAGAAATTAAGTTTGGAAATTGAAAAAATATATAAACTATACTGGAAAAGGGACATTAACATAGGTACTGATGATAGCCAAAAAATCAGCCATTTTGGATACATATATATATATATATATATATATATATATATATATATATATATATATATATATATATATATATATATATATATATATATATATATATATATATATATATCAGCCATTTTGAATCCAATCTGAAAAATAAAATGACGTGCATCAGGAACCTGTAATGTCTAATGTATGTTATAAGTATGAACAAAATCCATCCATAAATGCAAGAAATGCTTGATAATTGAGGATTTCTTTAGCACAAAAATAGCCACCATTTGGCCACTTTGAAATGGATCGTCAAACCAATATATCCGTATATCTATGACATGATGTATAATGAATATTAAAAAATAATCAGTGAAAACAAGTCGGAGATATGGGTCTAGAAGCCCATTTATTAAAACAAAATGACCGTAATCTGAAAAACAAAATTATTTGCATCACGTTCCTATAATGTATAATGTATATACCAAGTTTGAACAAAATCCATCTGTAAACAGCCAGGAAATGCTTGATTTTGGTGATATTTTAGCACAAAAATGGCCACCATTCGGCCATCTTTAATAGAATCGTCAAACCAATATATTTGTATATCTATGACATTATCTATAATGAATATTTAAAATGTGAACATAATCAGTCAAAGCAAGTCAGAGATTTGGCACTAGAACCACATTCATTAAAACAAAATGGCCGCCAGTTTTGAACAAAATCCATCTGTAAACAGCAGAAAAATGCTTGATTTTGATGATTTTTAGCACAAAAATGGCCGCCATTCGGCCATCTTGAATCAGATCGTGAAACAAATTGACGTGCATATGTATAATATCATGTATGATGTATGTGTGAAGTTTGATTGTGATTGGTCCAGGCAATTATAAGATACAGGTCCGGACGCACGCACGCACGCACACACGCACGCACGCACGCACGGACACAGGTGGTCAAAACTAACTAATAAACTCAGATGGTACAAAAAATTCAAAAGTGATTTCAATTTTGGAAAATTACGTGATCAAAATAAAGAATGCTGAACAACGTAAGTGTATCAGTAGGTTCAGTCTGAGCAACCATAAAATTGAAACAGAGAGGTATACCAAACCAAAACCTGAAATATGAAAACATGTGTTTAAATAATGAAGTAGAAGATGAGTGACATTTTATTATTAATTGCGAGAAATCACGTAAAGTACTATTTAAAGAAACTACTAAAAACATTATAAACTTCACGAATATGAGTGACTACAACAATTTTTTAAAATGGGTGATATAAACCTGAATGTACAAATACCAATTGCCCAATTTATCAAAAATAACACGAACAGCTACACTTTCTGGCAAGTTGACATAAATATTTTTCTCCTTTAATACTATTTCATTTCATTCCTTTTCCATGTTTCATTGATTTATATTGCTTCTTTACTGTTAGTATTATTATTATTATTATTAATGTTATTATTGTTATTGTTATTATTATTATCATCACTAGTTATCATCATTGTCGTGCTTTAGATAATATTTTTGTGACATGTTTTAAATATGTGTTCTTATAGCTTAGTAGTTATTGTAACCATTTTAATTTCTTCTGAGGAATTTTAAGTGTTTCAATAAACAAGGTAAACAATTGTTTATGCTCCTCACCAAATAATGAGTCGTGGATGGCGGTAGAGTGGGCAAAAACGAACTGTTCAATTTGATCTGGGATATGATTTGTTCTGAACTGTTGAGCGGAAACTCTGCAATAGTGAAGAGACATGACACATGACATGACATGACATGCGATCTGCCTTTCTTTTTTAATTTGGTTTCCATCCATATAACGATTTTATTTCCCTGGGAGTCAAACTCATTCCTCTCACACTCACATCCATCGTTGTTGCGATTATGAAAAGGTTTAAGACTGTGCACCAAAGCTCACGATTTGCATATTCAGTCAACGCAGTTGAGAGACTGTGGTCAACGATAGTGATAATTATGTAATCTGGCACTTGCGTATACTGTAATTTGGCCGGCTAACTCGGGGATTAAAATTAGAGCCTGCCCGGACACCACTTCCATGACCTATATATATTTAGTTCGTGTTAACACACGAAATCTAGGAAAGCCTAAAATTCGGGTGAGCCTGAGACACGCCTATTATCTGAACGACGCAACGAGCATGGTCTTAAATTTACTGCTTATTCTCGCACACACTATAAATAAAGTAAACATGCAATCGACCAAAGGCTGCACCGTTGGCATGATCACGTGATTTCCAGGTTTGAGTCCGAAAGAAAGTATTACGAAATTGCCACTACTGAACAGAGTTAGTAAACAATGTATTTATAAAATTCCTGTACTACATGTGTTTAATATTACAACGTACGTGATGTCTCTATGATAACAATTGTACCGTTTATTTCAAATTTGTATAGCCCAAAGATGAGATCTTTAATGCTAATCACCTGTTTTTCGTTCTTTTCTCCATCACTTAATTACACCACTGTTATGGTTATGACTTTTCATTGGCGAAACTAACATCCCAATAGTTTAGGTGTCATAACTGTTACATCACACTTTTCCCTTCTTCCTTATGCACCATCTCGTTATCTAGTCGGAGCTTCTTTGATTCAAGTTGGTTTCCCTAGCAATTGCCAATGTTCTACAAGTTGTAATTTCTTAGCTTATCCCTAGAATTCCGACCTTATTTGACCATAGACCTTTGGATCCTAGTTTTAATCGTTGCCTGGCGCTGCAAACCTTTTGTAGACAGCGGGTATCCAGATGTTTTGTATAAGATACACTTCTAGGAATTTATTGGGCTATGTTTTGTTTGAGTTTTTTTTAGCAGTTTAGACATAAACCAAGTAGTTGTTTTAGTTTTTGTTCGCATGTTTAAGTAAAATCAAAAGTGTTGCCATAAAGGTGATTTCATCACAATATTACACCCTCGTTTGGTTGTTGGAATCGAGCTGTGTATTTTTCGTTATTGTCTTGTTGGCCTTGAAGCTACATGTTTTCAATTCGTGAGATATGAATAAGTTTGAAACATTCGGCACAGGTTGTAGTTACTACCATTAACAAAATAAAATGCTGTAATACTTTTTGCCAGCCATACGGTTTGGTTGACCAGAAAGCCAAGTGCAGTGAATGTATGCATTGCTGTTGAGATCCTCTAATTTAACACATGTGAATAACCAATGTCCAGACTGGAGCTGGCGAGTATAACTGACCATAATATTTTGAGAACATTATTGGAATACACAGGAAACACTGATGGATACTGTTTGACAAACAAACTGACACACAGATGCGCAAACACACGCATGGAAACCAATCCACAAGTTTCTTAACGCCTACTAATTAGGCAATTAATATGCAAAGATTTCAACCCTAAAGTTATTAGGTCTGTGTATTATATAAAGCACTTATGTATCAATTTTCATTTTAAAAAAATGAGTGGTACAGAAAAAAATCAGTGGAACACATAAATTGTTTAATTTAAATAAAGTGATTAGTATTCACGGATTTCATTCTTAAATTGAACACGTATATGACTCACCCAGCGCACCTACTAGTATGTGCCAAGTTACATTGAAATTTGATACGTGGTAATGGAGAAATTAAATCCTTAATTATGCAAATTTAGTAATTAATAGGAATGGATTTCATTCTTGATGTAATGAGATTATTAGCACATATGTCCCAAGTTTTATTTAAATTTGATTAATGTGCTAATCACACAGAATTCAGTGAGGTATATAAAGGTCCCATAATTTCCAATGTATTTATGAAGTCCATCCATACACGAACAATATCTGGAATGACACAAATACTTGATTTTGATGAATTCGTAACATTATAATGGCTCCATTTGGGCCATCTTGAATCAGATCATAAAACAAATAGATGTGCATAAGTAAGATATATAATACAGTAAGTGTTTAATATTTGAATGTAATAGGCCAAGGAATGTCATAGATACATGCATGCTTTATCTATACCTTAAAATGATATATTTGACAAAGGTGAATATTGACTTCACTTGAGGTAAAAACTTTATTTATCATTTTCATTTAAGATAGTTAGATTAATATGTAAATATTATGCAAATTATTCTATCATGAAAACCCTACCAACAGCATACCATACATGTTGAGATTATGATATGAACATCAGTACAATGATCATACAATCAATTTCTTGGGTATATCTGTTTTGTATTTGTGCAGAAAATTATAACTATTATCATTATAGATAATTGCATCTTTCATAAATTACACAAAAAATGAACAGCTTGTAAATAAACAAATAATTAACAAATAATTAAACAAAATGTTAAGTAGTCAATTAAGTTTTATATATCAGAATAAATTATTTAAATGACCCCCCCCCCCCATTCTGATACATATGTTATGTAGGGGAACAAACAATTGCACCAAAGCAGTAAATACTACAAATCCAGCAGGCATCTGTCTCCATGTGGTTATTACCTCATTTTTTCATAGAGATGATTTATACAAGTGACGTCATGAGTGTGTGTTATCTACTAATCCAAGGCAAATATAGCTCATGACGCCCACAAGTTATCAACCAGCTCTACCTTTTTATCACATGACCAAATCCAAGTGTCAAACAACAGAAAAATCGTGTTTTCACGCTTATGAATAATTATGCTAATTTATGCTAATTAGACATGGCTATCAAATTTGGCATATAAATGGGTGTCCTCTAAACTCCAAAGTTCAAACTCTCGATATATATACTACATATTCAGAATGTCACACCACCATTATAGTATAATGCCATACCAACAAAGACATGCAATCTGGGTATAAAAGAATGGAATAAATAGTGCGAAACTTGTTCATTCTAGAAATTAACATGAAGATAAAATCAAAATCAATATCTGGTCAGCATAAAACTATTTCTATATAATGAAGCAATAGCTCAATAGAACAGAGAAAATGAGTATTTGATGTTGAGATAAATAAACATCTTTTGGTAAAAAAATCTAATAACTTGTCTTGTAATAAGACTGATTTTGTTAACGTCTACTAGCATCTTTATATTGGTATTTGATGACTTCTTCCCATGTACTCATGATATGTTTGACAAGGATGTCTTCCGGGAAATGTTCAACAAAGCCAGTGATTTGGTCACCATCCTTATTCTCAATGTAAACTGGTAGAATTTCAGACAACCTGCAAACAAATACGAGGGGGCAATGTTAAAACAGAATTAAGTTTATTGAGGATTGTAGTTAAAATTATGTAGTCCTGAACATTTCTGAATTATCATCATTTGGTGACAGTACAGCATAACTCGTCATGATGGCAGGTCAGCGTTCTTGTGGAAATTACTCGATTATGGTCCAAACTGTGGGTTTACATTGTAAACCCTACACCTGTTTGTTGTGTTTCTAATACGTAATTCCAAATTCTGAAGAATCCTCAAAAAGGGTTATATAACTGAGTTTACTTGACATGTATTAAACTACATAGTGACATATCTGGTGACATGGATGATACTGTGTCTATAAATATTTAGATACTTATATATCCTTTTCGGGAAAAAAAAATATTAAAAAAAAATAATAATTATCCAACACATTTGTATAATAATGTTACTTACTTCCAGTTGTCAACATCTTGTTGTTCATCTTGCATCAAGTGTTTCTGTTTCTCCAAACCAATAACGATATAATCATGTAATTCATTAACCAGTGCATCAACATGGATATGTCGTAGGCCTTGTTGTAATTTCTGTATTTGTAGTAAATTCAGTTGGTCCCTAAAATCTTGTATGTCGAATGGGTCCTACAGTAAATAAGGTGCATTCAATGAGTGAAGTGGTAAAAGGCTGATATTGTGGACACGTAGGAAGAAGAGAGAAGTGGTGAAGTCAGTTTCACGGTATTTTACATTCTCTTTAGTTAGACCGATTATAACTGATTTGGTAGACACTTGGTGGACCTACAACTTCCATCGTCAGATTGTTTTCCATCAATATAGATTTTCTAGCTGTTGTCGAAAATCACAGATAAAGCTTTCATTTATTTATTTAGATTTAGATTATTTGGATTGAAGATGCGTATTACCCACTCATACTTTTATTCCCTGTAAGCAGGAAGCAAAATAATTTAAATAGACAATTGTTTTTGATTGTTTAGTCATTAAGAGTATAATAGTAATTATATCTAGTAGAAAAATGAATATTTTTATGGAGAAGCATAGATCAAAACAATACCCACACTTTTAATGATGTTCGTACACCCATCTACATCACAGAAAATTAATAAGGGAGTGCAACGTATAAAATTGATATTTGTATTAATTTCTTTTTTCCAATCTTATAAATGCATGCAGAATCCTACAACAAAAGAGCCTCACATGAATTCAACGAATGAATTGACTTACCTGGGAATTGAGCGTCAATCTCCTTGCTTTTTCTACAGCCAATAATTGCCATAGTGACAATATATGCTTCAGCTGACAGGGGTGCCTCACCTGTGAGATGAAAAAATTGATATTTTTAATATTTATTTGTAAGTCACATTATACACTGATGCTAGTTTTACCACCCTGACAGCCATACTCATTTCACTCCACATATTATCAACAGCTTTCAGAGAATTCATTGATGGTAAGAAAAAGTTGTTTATTTTATTGATATGGCTGACAGTAATTCTAGTTATTTGGACATATATGTATGCTAGGTTGGCGGAAAAACAAATCCTTGCTGATGAAAAAAAAGGTTTTAACAAAAATGTGTTTTTATATAATTTTATCAACAGGTAAACCTGGTTACATATCTGGATGATAGTATTCCGTGGTAATGCACTACTCATTTTGACAAGGACGCTAACAGGAACAGCACACAGGACCAACAGCTTTACATCCCCCTCCAACTGGAGGACACATTTCTAGCCCTAAATGCCATGATCCCGGCAAGTATTTACTCTTTATTCCCACTGCTGAGTGTACAGCTGATCATGGGAGTTGAACCTATAAGTTCCCTGATGCTGGGCAGAACGCATTAACCCATACATCAGGTTACACATTATTTAGAGGAAAGAATAAACAACTTGTGTAATATGTTCAGATTACGACCAAATCTCAGGCATGTCTGCAGATAAACATAAAGTACTATCATTACACAGATTTCCATGCCTACCTTCATATTCTCTTTGTCCATCTTCAACGTATCTACCAAGTATTTGATGATGTACATATCAGCTTTTCCACCTGATGATGCTAAGAATCCAATAGCAATGTCCAGGCATGCCAAAGAGTCACATACATCAGTCAAGGATTTCATTTCTGAAACTATCTGGTGCTGAATGGCTTTAGACAAGGATTCCTGTAATTACAATGAATGGTACATTGTTTATAGTAATCTAGTTTGAACATATAACATGTCAGAGATATGGATTCAGAAACTGATGCTTGATTACAATGATTTTTTAACATTAAAATGATTGACATTCAATCATCTTATATTTGATCGTCAAATGAGTACTTCTCCATATTGAGAGATATTTTTCTGGAACAGCATTTAATTAAAATAAAATGGGTACCAGTCAGCCATTTTGAATCCTCTCTGTAAAACAAAACGATGTGCATCAGGAACCCATAAAACCCATAAACGAATGAGATCTGGTTCCAGAATGCCAGCAATACTTGATGAGTTTTTAGCACAAAAATGGCCACCATTCGGTCATTTTGATTCAGATCATCAAATAATATATATCTATGACATGATGTATAATGAACATTATCAGTCAAAACATCTTGCTTGATTTTGGTGGTTTTCAGCACAAAATTGCCACCATTCAACCATCTTGATCAGATTGCGAAACATATTGAATTGCATAAGTATAATATTATGCATGATGTATGTATGCATGCATGCATTTCTAAGATATAGGTCCGGGCGCACACATGCACAGACGCATGCACACACGGATGGACACACAGTGGTCAATCCATAAGTAACTGTTTTTGGACCATGTTCAGACAGGAAGTAAACAACATACACAGTACTGGTAATGTATCATAATGCAGTAAGTTACAATTTAATTATTTCTAATCATAAACAATTTTTCCAGGTCAAAATTTAGTGAAACAATTTTCACATTTTTTAAATTTTACTTTTAATTTATTTGTTAATTTGGCCAAATTGTACATAATTTCCCATTGACTGTTTGCAAAACATTATTTGAAATAATAAAAAAGATATTCTGTGAAAGGTGACAACACTTAACGTTGGCATTCACCTTCATATCAGGTTTGAAGGGTCTATGCACACTTTGAATGTATTAGGTAAACACTTTGAGGTATTAGAAATATTTAATTGAATTTTGATTACTGTAAAATGACTAATTTTCACTGGTTTACCATTTCAGGCATATTCAGTGGGTTTTAAATTCACGGTTTTGTCATTTAGATAATGTGTTCTATGCTCAATTTGACATATTCACTGGGTTTTAATTTAGCGCATTTTCCAGTCAGCAAAATAATCAAAATTAAAACCTAGTGAATAATTAATCCTTTTACAGTACATACTTGTTGTATCCTATTACGCAGTGATTCAAATACTGCAGCATCTCTAGAATCCTGACGGAACACAAGCTGTTCTATCTTTCTCTTTATCTTGGCTTTCCCATGAATGAATCTCTCTTCCAGCTGCCTTTCCAGACCACTTAGATTATATTCCACCAGCGTGCCATGTCCAACTTGAAGTGAATAACTACAATGGGACAGCACTATAGGAAGGAGATCTTTCTCTGGATCATAAGCAATGAGATGTGCTGGCGTCAAGTCACATGGCAGAATCTCATCATCACTAGATTTATAAAATGAAACATTTACAGGACTGGTTATTTTCATTTGTTCATGATGAAACAGACAAGACAAAAGATGTTAGACATATGAAATAATCCATGAATTTCTTTTTCTAACAGGAACTAAGAAAAAATGCACCAATTGACTCTCTATAAAGTGATATACATGAATGATTACACTACTTGCCTACTATCCACTTTGCGTATTCTGACATACTGGTCAATAAATTCATTCTGCGTAATAATCAGGAAATCTACCAATGCAGTAGAACAGACTCCATCAGCTTTCCTGGTTGGTAACATCATAGCTATACTACTATTCTCATGAAATGGTTGACTGCATAGTTCTTTACTAACATGCAGACCACCTTGAAAACAATAATTATAATGTGAGTAAAACTGCTAAATAAATCATCTTCATCTAGCATGATGGCAATGCACTGGTGCTTTAATCCTTTGGGTGCCAGATATATTTCCCACTCAAAACTTTAAATTTCATCTGGTTCAGATATTGCTTTGAGTTTTTTGTTAGAAGGTTTGCCAATTTTTATCAACATTTCATTTGGACAGAAACAGGTAGACTGAACAAAATCATTTTGTAGATGGTGACAAAGGTTGTCAATGGCATTCAAAGGATCAACATGATCACACTTCATCAAAGTAGCAACCAAGTAAAAAACAAATTATAAATTCATCTGTGATTCAGACATTCTCTAAAAGCTACATAACAACCTATTCATTTTCTGAAAGCTGAAATATAGAAAAAATACAGTTACTGCATATGGGTATCAATTTTTCCAATGGCCAATTTTGTTTGTCAAAAAAGTTTAAAGGTGGTTTAACGCTTTGTGAAATTTCTGGCTCCACACTCATTCTGAAGTATTGTTTTTTGTGACAATTTACAGAAAACCTGCATCTTTTTTTTTTCTATGCTTCAGTGTTTTAATTACACCTTGTCACACCTGTCTAAAGGAATGCATTTTAGCAAAATGCCGTCTTTCAGCCTGCAGTATTAGGAATGTCCTTTGCAATTCACAGGTCAGTTGTGTGATGTGAAGTGTCAATTAAAGATTTTTTTCAATAGTTTTCAAAATTGACTATCAGGTAATTCCTTGGACAAACATTGCTAGGGCATATGCACTATCATATTCACCTACACCATCCATATTCACCTACACCATATATACCTACACCATATATACCTACACCATATTCACCTACACCATATACGCCTACACCATATTCACCTACACCATATATACCTACACCATATACGCCTACACCATATTCACCTACACCATATTCACCTACACCATATTCACCTACACCATATTCACCTACACCATATTCACCTACACCATATACACCTACACCATATTCACCTACACCATATACGCCTACACCATATTCACCTACACCATATTCACCTACACCATATTCACCTACACCATATTCACCTACACCATCTACACCTACACCATATATACCTACACCATATTCACCTACACCATATTCACCTACACCATATTCACCTACACCATATACGCCTACACCATATACGCCTACACCACATTCACCTACACCACATTCACCTACACCATATACGCCTACACCATATACGCCTACACCATATTCACCTACACCATATTCACCTACACCACATACACCTACACCATATTCACCTACACCATATTCACCTACACCATCTACACCTACACCATATTCACCAACACCACATACACCTACACCTACACCATATTCGCCTACACAATATTCGCCTACACCATATTCACCTACACCATATTCACCTACACCACATTCACCTACACCATATTCACCTACACCATATACACCTACACCATATACATATATGATGTGTGTTGCTATAGGTACTTAATAACCTTACAGAATATTGGAATCACAAATGAATTTGTAATTCATTTTTACTACCATAAGTGAAATTCCATTGGCTACAGCAAAGTAGATGTTATACAATTAAAAAATCTTAGTTTGAAACTTAAATTTCGGTACAGATAATTCTTGGTTCACATAGTATTTTAATGAGAACAAACGACTGAAACTCACCATAGTTAGCTATTTCATTCCTGACAAGATTCCAAGCTAGACTGAAACTCTTGATAAGTCTTGTGTATTTGTCACGAACATGACCTAAAACAACATGTGGAAGTATGAGTTTGTGGTTCATCAGACCTCTTGATTACTGTAACACAGATCTCACTTTCTGAATTAACACAATTTTCTCTCTTTCTGATTACTATTTTTTCACTATATACCATGTTCTCACTTCCAGATTAATAATGTGTTCACACTTTCTGATTACTGTAATAGTGTGTTCACACTTTCTGATTACTGTAATTGTGTGTTCACACTTCCTGATTACTGTAATACTGAGTTCACACTTCCTGATTACTGTAATACTGTGTTCACACTTCCTAATTACTTTAATACTGTGTTCACACTTCCTGATTACTGTAATACTGAGTTCACACTTCCTGGTTACTGTAATACTGTGTTCACACTTCCTGATTACTGTAATACTGTATTCTCACTTCCTGATTTTGTACTTTTCAGCAAAGCACATGTATTTTTCAACGCTTATTTCCTTTATATTCTTTGTGTAATACTACCATCTGTCATCCGTTTATATTTGTATAATGAGAATTTATTTGAGTTGAAATATAACTATACAAAATAAATAATAAAAAAATAAATTTCTCAGTTACACAATTAAAAATATAATACTTTACAAGGATTTCCCATGTATTACCTACCTCTTGGCAACTTATTCAGGAATCTACCAATCTTTAAGTTAGTTGCTTCATGAATATCAATATTTCTATGATATTCATCTATTAATAGTTGTTGTAAATGCACAATATCAGGTAAGTACTTTAATGCACGTAATTTATATTCCTGAAATAAGATGACATTTATAAAAGTTGATAAAAATCTTAGGATTTGAGAGAAAGCATAATTGTGTTGATGTACCTGACTGATAACATTATTATTATTTCATCACATAATATCTATGAAAATGCAGCTCACTTTAGGAGGTTTAAGCACATTCATGCCATGTATGGTAATTGAAACACAAGAGAGAAAAAAACAATTTATAATTCTACAACTTGCCTTATCGAGGAATTCTTGAAGAATTGGGAACTGTTTCTTGCGTCCAGCGGTGTTCTCTTGTAAAGCATGTGTAAGATGTTCAATTGTAACTCTAGATCTGTATCTCCACACAGTAGGTACATTGTATAAGGACTCAATTGTCAACTTTTCAGAAGGTGGATCTACCTCGTATAAAAGTCTCAATAATGGATTGTTACCGAGCCGTTTGTCATTCTGCACTTTATGATTGGCTGCCTGTAATTTTCGAGCTAGATTCTAAGAAAAAGAAATATTGTTTTTTAGAAGACTATTTGAGGGGCACTTTTAACAGAGCAAATATGGTAAATAATCGTGATAAATATCTCACAGTTCTCTTTTTTTTATTCTTATTTATATTTTGAATTGATATCCAGTTTGTGAAATAATGAGAGTTGCCCACAGAACAAAAAAACAAAACTCACTTCAACAACTGGACTGATATAGGAACGTGTGAATATGTCTTCCCAGTTAGCTCTGCTCTTCTTTGACTTCAGATTTCTGTCAAAATGTTGACCACCTGACACAACAGGATTGGAATACGATATATTAAGTACATGACTAGAATTTAAATTCACAATACAAATTAAGAAAAACAAACACAATTTGTAATCTAAAACATTCCATAATGTTACCTAGTGGTTTTTCTTTCAGTATTCTATGGAGCACCATATGTACTGTCAAAGCTGCATCATCAACACTTTTACCACTAGATCTAGACAGCAGATGAAGATCACACTGAAGATGTTGCCATAGAAACAGGTTGACTCCATTAGGATTGATAGCAGGGTGAATTGCAGCTGAAACATCCTGTAAAATAAGATGAACTACAATTAACAGCAGATTAGATTTGTGATTAGATCAGTGCAATACCCAGCAAATAATGCACCAGTTCCAGAAACATATGAGATTGGTGACTCGGTAGCTTCTCTCAACATAGATGTACCCTTAATCCTGATGTCTTGGTAGCTCATGCCAACATAGATGTACCCTTACCCTTGGTGACTTGGTAGCTCCTGTCAACATAGATGTACACTTACCCTTGGTGACTTGGTAGCTCCTGCCAACATAGATGTACACTTACCCTTGGTGACTTGGTATCTCCTGCCAACATAGATGTACACTTACCCTTAATGACTTGGTAGCTCCTGCCAACTTAGATGTACACTTACCCTTGATGATTTGGTAGCCCCTGCCAACTTAGATGTACACTTACCCTTTATGACTTAGTAGCTCCAAACAACATAGATGTACACTTACACTTGATGACTAGGTGGCTCCTGCCAACATAGATGTACACTTATCCTTAATGACTTGGTAGCAACTGCCAACATAGATGTACACTTACCCTTGGTGACTTGGTACTTCCTGCCAACATAGATGTACACTTACCCTTGGTGACTTGGTAGCTCCTGCCAACATAGATGTACACATACCCTTGGTGACTTGGTATCTCCTGCCAACATAGATGTACACTTACCCTTGGTGACTTGGTATCTCCTGCCAACATAGATGTACACTTACCCTTGGTGACTTGGTATCTCCTGCCAACATAGATGTACACTTACCCTTGGTGACTTGGGAGCTCCTGCCAACATAGATGTACACTTACCCTTGGTGACTTGGTAGCTCCTGCCAACATAGATGTACACTTACCCTTGGTGACTTGGTATCTCCTGCCAACATAGATGTACACTTACCCTTGGTGACTTGGTAGCTCCTGCCAACATAGATGTACACTTACCCTTGGTATCTCCTGCCAACATAAATGTACACTTACCCTTGGTGACTTGGTAGCTCCTGCCAACATAGATGTACACTTACCCTTGGTGACTTGGTATCTCCTGCCAACATAGATGTACACTTACCCTTGGTGACTTGGTATCTCCTGCCAACATAGATGTACACTTACCCTTGGTGACTTGGTATCTCCTGCCAACATAGATGTACACTTACCCTTGGTGACTTGGTATCTCCTGCCAACATAGATGTACACTTACCCTTGGTGACTTGGTATCTCCTGCCAACATAGATGTACACTTACCCTTGGTGACTTGGTATCTCCTGCCAACATAGATGTACACTTACCCTTGGTGACTTGGTATCTCCTGCCAACATAGATGTACACTTACCCTTGGTGACTTGGTATCTCCTGCCAACATAGATGTACACTTACCCTTGGTGACTTGGTATCTCCTGCCAACATAGATGTACACTTACCCTTGATGACTAGGTATCTCCTGCCAACATAGATGTACACTTACCCTTGGTGACTTGGTAGCTCCTGCCAACATAGATGTACACTTACCCTTGGTGACTTGGTATCTCCTGCCAACATAGATGTACACTTACCCTTGGTGACTTGGTAGCTCCTGCCAACATAGATGTACACTTACCCTTGGTGACTTGGTAGCTCCTGCCAACATAGATGTACACTTACCCTTGGTGACTTGGTATCTCCTGCCAACATAGATGTCCACTTACCCTTGATGACTTGGTAGCTCCTGACAACATAGATGTACACTTACCCTTGGTGACTTGGTAGCTCCTGACAACATAGATGTACACTTACCCTTTGTGACTTGGTAGCTCCTGCCAACATAGATGTATACTTACCCTTTGTGACTTGGTAGCTCCTGCCAACATAGATGTACACTTACCCTTTGTGACTTGGTAGCTCCTGCCAACATAGATGTACCCTTACTCTTGGTGACTTGGTATCTCCTGCCAACATAGATGTCCACTTACCCTTGGTGACTTGGTATCTCCTGCCAACATAGATGTACACTTACCCTTGGTGACTTGGTAGCTCCTGCCAACATAGATGTACACTTACCCTTGGTGACTTGGTAGCTCCTGCCAACATAGATGTACACTTACCCTTGGTGACTTGGTATCTCCTGCCAACATAGATGTCCACTTACCCTTGATGACTTGGTAGCTCCTGACAACATAGATGTACACTTACCCTTGGTGACTTGGTAGCTCCTGCCAACATAGATGTACACTTACCCTTTGTGACTTGGTAGCTCCTGCCAACATAGATGTATACTTACCCTTGATGACTTGGTAGCTCCTGCCAACATAGATGTACACTTACCCTTGGTGACTTGGTGGCTCCTGCCAACATAGATGTACATTTATCCGTGGTGACTTGGTGGCTCCTGCCAACATAGATGTCCACTTACCCTTTGTGACTTGGTAGCTCCTGCCAACATAGATGTACACTTACCCTTGGTGACTTGGTATCTCCTGCCAACATAGATGTACCCTTACTCTTGGTGACTTGGTATCTCCTGCCAACATAGATGTACACTTACTCTTGATGACTAGGTATCTCCTGCCAACATAGATTTACACTTACCTTTGGTGACTTGGTGGCTCCTGCCAACATAGATGCGTGCATAAGAAGTCTGACAATAGCAGTAGCTACAGGTGGCATTTGCCTTTCAGGTATGGGCATTTCATTGTGTCTTCCTTCTGGTGCACCAAGAATATGACCAGTTTGTGTAGCATCTTGCCTGAAAATATTAGGATGAAGTGTTACTTTGTTTCTGCAGTACCACACGACAGGGAGCAACTAATATTACACCATAATGAAATGATCTTGAATGCACGATTCTGATTGGTTAAAATGATAGACACATGACGCATATACATTTTGTAGTCGCGATATACAACAATTATGAAAATAAAATATTGTCAACAATGTTTGCAGAATAAGTATACACTAAATCATAGACACTAGGATCTATGGCTAAATCAAATGTGTGAAGCACGTTTTTGGCACAATATTTAAAATGATATTGTTTTAAAAGCTGCATGTGTTTTGGAGAGACTCATGTATGAATGAATGTTTACATATGGGTAGCAGCAAGTTTTGGAACATATCATGTTAAAAACCAGTTGCACATACATGAGAAAGCTAGTAAATTAGATAAATTGTCAAAATTTTGTGTCATGCTTTGTCATAGTTAAAGGCTTTTTGGTACAATAATGTACTGTTATCACCATGAGCCTGGTTTGAGCACTGTTTATGTTTTGAACTGAGTATGCATGTAGTGTGGTCAATGTAGTAAGACCAATCAGAGGACAGAAAAGCAGCAATAGGCCTGTTGTTGCACTCAGTTCCGATGTCAGTGCCAAGTAATAAAATCATCATTAGCCCAGGTATATACCATGTACTCACATCTATTTATATATGTTGTAATGTGCAAAACAACATTTATCTTGCGGTGTATTTGATTGGACGATGCTTAGATATTATCTGGGGCTCTTTGAAGCTATTGCAAACTAGAATACTTGTCATGAAATATATTTAGTGACCATAACAAAATAAAATCTTACTGTCTGGCTAGTCTGTTTCCTCGTTCAAGTTTGGAACTTTGTCCACCAATAGGAACGTTGCAGTCTTTGCATCGGCTTACACTTGCTGGGTTACCACACTGTAACAGGATTATAATGAGAGCAAAGTGATGTCATGCACTGATGGCCCAATGATTTAAAATACAAATGCAAACACATTCAGGTACATGTGAATGTAGAGTTCCACATTTTCTAATTTTTTGAATAAAAAAAAATAAAAAAATATATATTCCTGAATGATTTAAGACTTTAAAAATGTAAATTTACAAAAAGATAAAATACAAGTTAATCATGGCAAAGCTCTTGTAGGAAAAATATGCAATCATTGTTGTTTTTTAAAAACAAAATATCTAGGAAATGAAAATTCAGTTGGTGTTGAAGAGCAAGGCCATTAGAGGTTAGGCTCATCAGTCAGCAGATGCTCAGTACCAATATATAGCAAATTTGATCAAAATCCATTCTGAAATTTTGCTTACACTGACAGACAGAAACGTAGGAGCTAATAAGATATTTTAAAACTTTTAAAGAATGCATGGGAACCTTGAAATGATCTGCCAAGGTATATTGAACAGACTTATTTTGGGAAAATGAAGAGTATCTTATTTTCCAAACTACTGCAGTATAGTCATAGTTTATAACAATATTATAATTACATTGCAGAAATAAAATTTCAACAAGACATGAAATGTCACAGTCCCCGTTATTTGATTATAAAGTAGTACAAGGAACATCTGCAAACAGGTGAATGAATATGTACTCTATGTGGGTACAACTCATCATAAAGTGATTTCCCATAATCTAGTTTTGTACTGACAACTAAAAACTTCCACTGACCCATGTTCAGAATCTCAGAGTACACAAGTGCAACAAAACTATTTGTCATACATGTATACTTGCTCAAGAAACTGCATTCATAAATCTGAGTGAACCTTGATGTACATGACTTCTTTGTTAATCAGGTCTTAGTATATTACCAGGACCTGGGTTTGTTTCAACATCACCACTGGGCATCAGAATCATTCTCATGTTGTCAAATACAATTTTTTATTAATACAGTAAGGTTTATTATTTAAAATGTATTCATTGTACATAGAACAACATCTGTTAATTTAAACAATTGTAAAAGCTATGTTTTCAGAGCAAGTACATGTAATAATTAAGGAAGCCAGTAAAGGTTGGTCTGCTCATAACCTTCAATGGAGAAGTAACAATAATTGTTTGAAGTCTTTTTAGTGCAGTGATATTATTGCATTTCATCATTATTAATGGGTATAAAATACTGTAAACCATTTAATTTTCACTTCTAGATATATTCAGGATTCTATGAAATTTCAATAAAGTCCCTGACACTCCATGTTGTAGGAACCCAGAAAAAATTGCCTTGCAAAATTGAAGCAGTTCACAGCACCACTGTAAAAAAAAAAAGTTTAAAATGAGTATTGTTAAAGATATACACATGTGGGTTCATAAGACATACCGGTATGTACCAATCTGAGCGGTTCTAGAGATTAGTATCACAAGATTTTACTCTCCGTGATTCAATATCAGCCCTATGTATAACGCTGTGTTGATCAGGCGAACTAATTGACAATGGCCCTACAGGTATCGCTATGCAATCACAGTAGTTTTGTATTCTTCTTGCATTTCGACCATGGAAAAATATTTGTTTTTGAGAGTGGCCGAATTATTAGAAGAAAAACAGAAACTATTTTTTTTTAGTATAAATTCTAGTAACTGAAATGCAGGATTGGTAAAGAACAAGACAATAAGCAAGATTGATAAACCTTCAGCGAGCACTCCTGAAATTTCAGATCATTGGTACCATGTTTTTGGATACATTCAATAAAATTGGGTTATTTATTTGATGTAACGAAACATGCATTCACAGCAGACGGAAATTCGTTTGAGATGTTACTGGATTTTTGTATTCAGTTTTCCATTTCAACCACCATCATCACTTAGTAAGCTGAGATCATGCATAAATGCACAGTGTAGTGCCACCAGAAAACCAATTGCTTGAGAATATTTTGCACCATTACACCATTTCAAATATTATATTAATTCACAGACAACAAAATAAAGATTTTCAATAACATATAAGTTTTCCCACAGTTTATGATTGTATGGCAATTACATGGCTTCACCAGTTTTACTCTGGAAGAAGTTGGAAACAGATAACAGGAAGGGGCTACATGGCTACATCTTTTTTTTTTTAATTTGAATCAAGCATGATTTTTAAATTTTTTTTTTTTTACAAATGTCTATTTCAGGGCAACAGAAACAAAAACAATAAATGTGTAGGTAGGCATTTTAACAATTGCACTATTAATATTGGATGAAAACGTCATTACCGATATAAATCATAATTCTGTTCAAATTAAAAATAAGATCACATTTAATTTAGTCAGTTTTCATAATTAAATACATAATAACATGTACTTATAAATTTGAATAAGGTTCAACGGCTTTTTCATTTAGTGCCAGTTTATACACCATAAAACTTCTGGTTTAGGTGTCACACTCAAAGAGTGAAAGGCCTTTGGTTTGGCATCGCGAAATGTTGGAATTGAATCCCCCCAAAAATTCAGTAAAGTTTACGAAAAGTAAAGTATTTTCTAAAAGAAGTTTCGAATAAATACAAACACGAATACATTGCTTAGTTGTTAGTACCGGTAGCAAATGATCACGGTAGCACAATCTGGTCATTCTGTGTTTCGCAAGTGAATAACTTACTTGTTTTCGAAGTATTGCAATTGTTTATTATTATTCAGTAATGATTATAATACGCACAAAAAAATAATTCGTTGAATTTTTATGATTTGGAAGTAATATTCAACTTAGTTTCATCGTAAACGAATGATTTCGGTCGAATGTAAATGCGATGCGATGCGATATCCGCCATGTTATTTCAGTTCACGTGGTCATTTAAATATGTTAATGACGGCTCAGTGACCTCGTGGTGAACGCAACAGGGGATTCACCGATGTTTAGCAAGATCTTTATGCTTTGATTTTGACGGGGAAAACGGCATGATTTTTTTTAAATCGAAAAATTAGTTGTTTTCAAAAAAATAAACTGAGCGTTCAAAGAATAATTTAACATTGTTCACAGAAATAACAGCCCATTGTCGAAACGAAGCTTACCCATTCATGCTATTCACAATAAACATGATACTCTTGAATAGGTGTCAATGACTACGGTAAAATATAAATTAGACTCTTTTAGGCATCAGGAGTGAATGAAATATCCAAAACATTAAAAAAAAAAACTGCCGAAAAAACGGGCGATTTCACGGTCCGTTCACAGACTGTGGTCCGTTGCAGACTGCTCGACCGACCGTCCATACACGTGTTGTCACTGTACATCCGCCATGTTGAATAGCACAAGATCGCCAAAATCTTCATTGCAACTAACAGTTCAATGCTCACAACATAAAAAATACGAATATAATCATAGGCAACCTGCTATTATATAATGAATAAATTGATCGACACAGGGAAATTCCCCCCCCCCCCCGAGTTGTGAATATTTCGGAAATCGCTACACAAGCAAAAGACCGGAAAACGATTTACCGGTACTTGAAAACTATGTCCTCGTGAATTAATCGTTTGTGTACAATAATTTGACAGGGTATACAATTCACAAACTAGTTTCGTAGATTAGAGACAATTGTTTGCTTTTTTTGGTTTTTCACAAGAATATAAAGCTGGCAATCATCATAATATTCACGTCCGTACGTCACAAAATGTACACCAATCGTACCCCAATAAACTGGAAAACTTACCTTTGCAAACACGTCTCTTATGCCGCCTTCTTGAAGTTCTTGAAATCAAATAAAGTTACTAGTTCTTCTAGTAACGAGTGAATGAGACCACTGAGCCAAACAGAATACATGTATAAACAGTACTATAATAAATTGCACGCAATGGAGAAATCACGTGCCGTAATAACAGCAGCCTTACTCACAGATCTAATCTACTGTAAAATATTTTATTTCAGCTGGAATTATCATTCGCTGAAAAGACTTTTTCTGGGTGTTTTGTATTGAATTTATTTTCATTGATTTTTGACAAGTTGACTGTAAAATATAAGAAAAGGGTATATTCGCTGGATTTTATTTTAACTGAAACATTCCTTCAGCGAAAATAGCAAAAAAATGTTGCAAGCAAAAATAAAGTATTTTACAGTAATTAATTTATTCTGAGCATGCGCAGACGTTTTGTCAATGTTGCCGGGAGAGGCAATTTTTGATAAAATCGTGAAAAAGACCCACTTGGGATTTTCAGATCTGGAAAAAAAATTACGTCCATACTCGGAGGGGACATGTTCATCAACCTGCCAAGTTTCACTGATATCTGCTGTAGAATTTCTGAGAAAATGTTGGAGACGGAATTATGGACATAACCTGAATTAGTAGTCCCCTTTTCAGGCTGCGCCTGAACGGGGACTAATTAAATCCAAATATGGTTGTATAACCGAGTTAAGTTATTCAGTAACTTACATCTCCAATAGTATATGGATGTCCATTCTGGCATTCTGTGAAACAGAAACACAGGGAAATAAGACCAGTTGAACAAAATAGGTTGGCTGGTGTGGTTTACAAGAAAGAAACCAACAAAAACATCAAAATGTAAATATTATCCTGAATTGACCAATCTGAATAGGGTCAAAGCGCACATACACACACACACCAATATAAAATCAATCTAAACAGCATTTTTCTGGAAAATTAGTCATACTGTAATTAATGTAATTTAAGTTTTAGGTCAGTGGAATTAAAAAAATATTCACGAATGGCATCCTTCCCTTATGATCATCTTTACCTGAAATTTGTGCTTACAATAAAATGATAGAAAACTCTATATGTAATCTATCGATTTACATGGTACAATAAAGTTCATTATTATTATAATAATACCTGTAATTTGTGCTTACAATAAAATGATAGAAAACACAATATGTAATCTATCGATTTACACGGTACAATAAAGTTTATTATTATTATAATAATACCTGTAATTTGTGCTTACAATAAAATGATAGAAAACACTATATGTAATCTATCGATTTACATGGTACAATAAAGTTTATTATTATAATAAACAAATCCAATTTTTGTCACTCACCATACCACTTTGTACCATCTTTAACCGCTTGCTTAGCTTCTAATAACAGATCTTCATGCATTGTTGGAAAGTATGCATTCTACAAAAATAATCAAGATCATAATTTACACATCAGAACTTTGCTAGATGACATTTTTAATTCTTGTGACATAATTTACCCAGTTCTTGAGGGCAGAGCTATGTCACAGAACATTCTACTTTGCTACTTGTAGCACTGTACCATGTATTTCTATGGACTCTGTGCAAGCTGCTGTGGAACGCCGGTCAACGAGCCGTTGAAAATAGCTAAAGTCAAGAAAACTACACAAACTCAACTTTGAAGTAATCTTGAGCAACCAAATATATTATATATATTTTACATATATGGGTAATCTAGTACACTGTTCAGGACAGTCTCAACAACTATCCCAAAGAACAGTTTTCCCATGATGTATCCTTGGAAGGAAAAGATGTAAAATAACAAGGTTATTACGAAGATACCTCAAAGTATGCACTCAGACAGTACGCTGTCGCATCAACCTCCACTGCGCGTCGGTCGATACTGGCGCTGTACTGTCTTCGGACATACTTTGAGGTATCTTTGTACTTTGTAATAACCTTATATTATTTAGTTCCATGTACAGGCATCTTTGAGTACCAAAAAGGTATTGTACACAGTGTGTACTCTACACAATCGATTTTGTAAGATTCCTTAATCAAAATGAACCCCCCCCCCCCCCCGGAAGAATAGTTGAGTCAGCCTGTTGACTGCTGGGGAGGTAGGTCTTCAAGAAAAAAATAAAACTGTATATAAATGACTTGAGACACAATGAAAAATGTTGTGATGCCCGAGTTTCTTTGTATTTACACTTATTATGTTTACCAAATTACAAACTCCATAACTATAGTAAGATGTTTTTCATGACCACTATACGAATATTTGATTTTCTGTGGCATAAATAGTTTTGTCACAGCAAATGTTTGTCCATCAGTGGAGCGTCAAAATTGCTTAGAGGGCACACTGGTTATACACAAGTTTACTGAGTCTTTCATTATAGACAAAGAAGGTGTTTAGAAATGTATAGGTTGGATCACGCTCCGAGGGGCATGATCTAACCGACATAGCACTGCCCGAGAAAAGATTTGTATTAGCCAATCAAATGATGACATTTTGACGACAATTTGTGGTGAAATAGAACCACACTTTAGCGCGACTCTGATTGGTTGAGGGCTGTTGGCCATGTGCTAATACCAGTTAGAACATACGCAATATTTGCACAGGGGAAATGAAGCATCAATAAAGTATCAATTTTACTAAGATTACTGAAATTCCAACTTACGTTCATTGACTGTGGATTGTTCATCAACGCAACAAGGGGGTCTGTCACATTATTCTGGCCACTACACTGCAAGACTGACATAGCATGTACAACGATGGCAGCAAGGGTACGATGCAGTGGGTGCTGATTAGCCACTACCTTCAGTTGGGTACACTTTCCTCCTTGTCTATTGAACACCAGATCTTTAGCCAGTCTCTTGAATATAAAATTGTGAATCAGTTGACATATTAAATGGCAATAGGTTTTAAATTTCCTTAAATAGGTGCAGGATTATCTCTAATAATTACACGTATCTACTGGTTGTTATACTCATAAAATATTTAGAAGATTTTCACAGCAAATACTGAAGATAAGGAGTGGTATTTCGAGTATCTATATTTTTTTGAGTTTGTAGCATGAGAAAAAATACTCATACTGCTTTGAGATATACCACCATCATCTCTAGTATTCGCCAAGAATTACCTCATTATCTTATGTAAAACTATGCTAGCAAAAAAACAGACCATGTGGCACAAATAAAACCTCAAGTTAAAATATTCACATTTGAAAATGATCGTTGCTGTGGAACATTCTATTATAAACAATGGCATCATATAGTGGGTCACAGTTTCAGCAATGGTTTTTTTGTATCGTAAATCATCAAACAACACGATTATATCGGTTGGACCGACCATAATTGCTACATCTACCAGTAGTACATAGTATAGCACCGATTACTTGCAATGAATTTCACTCAGTATTCCAGGACTTGTTCACATTGTATACTGATGTTTAGTGCTTCTATTTATTTCATCAAGATAATTTTATTACTCATTGGGTATCATACATACATGCGGGTTTCATTAAATTGTTCTTAACTGGAAATACGTTGTTCTATTGAGTTTGATCTCCGATTGACCCCCAGTTTAGCATGCTGTTTTTGTCTGTTAGCTTCACCTCGGTCAACAAGCTCCCTTCGAGTCAACAAATCTGTATATTGACCTTGGCCAGAGTCATTATATTATTGACTAAAGATTTCTTACTATCCTATTTTTAATGCAAATCTCTCACATCAAAATTACCTCACAAAACAAAATATTTACTAAGTATTTCACTTACTTCTTTCTGTACGGCATTACTTTTCTCAATAAAAGTTATCAGATTCTGAGAGACCTGGAAGATAAGAAAATATATCTTAAGAAGAGCCATCGAATGTCATCCTCTGTTTGCAACTACTTATCATCTTCGCCCAATAATCTTGATACTATAACCTCCCTTGTGGCAGAAAACAATTCTCTATCATCTCTACAAACAACAGATACCTTCATATGTCAAGTATTATACTGCACCACAAGCCCAACACAGATAAAAATGCAGTACAATCACTGCACAAAATGGCTAAAATACAGATATGTTGGTGTATTTATGGTGAATACTGATACGTAGCGATAAATAAATTGGAAATACATTTTCTGTATTTGTGGCTACATACATGTACATAATATATTTGCACTTTATTAATACATTGTCACTGCATGATAAATACAGGTATATCTGTGATACAAATTTAGAATCAAGTCAACTACAGTATTCAGAACTCTGCGTATTCACATGCACTGTAGTATGGAAGTATAAAATGAATACCTGGTCATCCACTGGCATCCGTGTATTGGCGTAACTCATGGTGAATTCTCTGTAGATAGCCAACATGAGTAAGGCTTCCTTGTATTCTCTTTTCTCTGTGCATCTCTATAGGAAATAAAATAAAATAATAAAATAAAATAAATAATAAAAAATAAATAAAATAAATTAAAATAAAATAAAATAAAATAATTTTAAAATATTTTTAAAATAAAATAATTTAAATGAAATGAAATGAAATAAAAAATAAATAAAATTAAACTTGATGAGTGCATAATGTTCAATACATATATTTCAATTACTTCAAAACGAGTTATGTACCTGCACGTGATCAATTCCTTTTGTTTTACTACACACAAAACAATGCTTCTGATATCACACAATTTTTTTTGTTTTGAAGGCATATTGTTATAAATTATCTGTAAATCTAAATATTTACAAACTTTAACATCAGTTACATATTACATGATTCTGTGCAGTAATGTCAGCTGTATTAGGGCATTTTAATTTGTGTGTGAACATATAATAATGGTGTGTACTGAAAGCACCAGTTCAACAGTCTTGGATTTAAATGAGACTGATTTCAAATCAAAACAGTTGGGTTCATAAATTGTTATAACTATAAACACGCCTTTGTTGACGTTTATGTACTTCCAGCTACCCGGTAATTTTTTTTCAAGGGCACAGCCTGTGATGGCGCACTATTTTTTAAACAGATTTTTCAGTTTGCTCGCTTGAGGGCGCACTCCGCCTCTGCAGCCATCTTCCAGCAATTTCATGAGTGAAGATCGTTTTTCAAACAAGCCATTTTAATACACCACAGTGATCCGCCATCCAAGGCTCTTTTTGAGAAATCCATGTTCGGTAAACTTGTTACTTATTTTGTATATAGTTTTCTTGAGAAATTGGGATTTTATTTTTAATTTGTCGTCTACTGTAGTTATAAATATAGATCGGCTGCTCGTAGTATTTTCAATGTTTCAAACTTTGCTGATGTTTTTACTATTTTATGTAATTTTATTTTTGGTATGACATCCAGTCGTACATGATTTTTTTTGAAGAAGATTTTTTTATGATTTTTGCGTTATTTTTGGAGATAAAATTTATGAAATTATCCCACAAGTATTTGGCATTGGTATTTATGAACTGTGATAGTTTGAGAAGATTTAAAGACTTCTCGACTCTTGTGTGTCCTGACAGGGTAAGTATAGCATTTGTTACAATTTCTAGATCTTTAATCCTTATCTGGTCAAGTCATTGGGAAAATAGTACATGGGGCTGACAGAATAAGGGTTAAATTTGACATTAGTCTGACCCAGTAAAGATTTATTTTGTTGCCAATACAAGGGCATTGCTAAATGATTGCCATGCTACAGTAGTTTTAATATGTGTGCCACTGTTGTAATTTTGTTTGCAGATAAATTCCCCTCATTAGGTAATTATAGTGAAGTCATTTAAAACAAAACTGTGATCAACATGTACATTTGTTAATTATACTGCATTTTGAAGAAACTCAGTTTATAGAATATTTTTATTTATTTTCATTAGTGTGTGTTTACTGTGAGTAAACAGAAAATTTGTTTTTTATATTGTAGTGTAATCCCCTATGTATGTGTTTTCAAATTTGCAATTGCTTTGATGCCCAAAGAGTTGCCTTTGTGTCCAGTGACAAATGCAAATACATGTATTCTCTATATAAAATCGGATCCATATTATATTTTAGTCAATTTCATCAAATTTGGTCTTGAAACTGGGTGGCCTTTCAATGTTATTTTCACCTTGCATTTATTTTGATATGTAAGTGATTGCATATATATATGTACAAAAAGTATACAAACTAATAGATATACTGGTACATGTATTTTGTTTTTTAAAATAGTTTCTTTTTATTTTTTTCTGTTCATACTAGAATCCTAGAATAAAGAATGCAATTATACTATATACATAATTATAGCATTTTTTATTTTTCTGCATACATAAACAAATTTTTACCTGGAGAATGTCTTTTACTTTCTTAAATTGTCCATCAAGCAAAGCAGTCGCCATAGCTTCTCGTAAATCTTGATAAACCTTGCCACAAGTGACAAAACGATCTGGTATGACTTCAACCTGAATAAAGAAAAACATCATTTGTTTCAACTGAACATAAATTATACATACCATGAAATTATTTAAAGGTAAAACAATCCTCATTTCACAGGTTATCAGATTTGTTAACTTGCCATAAACACTTTACAACAATATTTGAATGAACTAATTGAGGGGGGGGCATCCATTTTTAAAACAACAAAAAAAGGAAAAACAAAACAAAAGTAAAAGAATAAAACAAAAGTTTTAAATTCATCAATTCAAATTCAAAATGGCTACCTGAATTGGAAACAAATAATATTTTATGCAAATTTTAGTTTATTGTCACGATTTTTATGGTATTTCACATTATCATTCATAGTCCATGAATTATTATAAGCACCTGCAACAATTAAGATGCAATTTATTCACAATTTAAAATTCACCTGTTGTTGAGCTTCTGGCGGGGCAATCCACCTCAGACTTGGATTCTTGAGCAGGCCTTGCAAACAGTCAATACCATATCTACGACATATCTGTTTTACAAGGAACACTCTCGGCCACTTGGATCCACAACTTGTGAAGAATTTAGCTGTAATATCGAGTAATTTCTTAGCAAGCATGAATTGTGTTTGGTTTGCATCAATCTCCTGTTGATTTCTTTGACGACTTCCACCAAAGAATTTGTATATGACTTCAGCAGCAGTGACTAGTCCAAATCTGACACCAGCAACTGACTGTAACTGTGTTACACCAATACTGCTTTTATCATGTCGGCTTTGTTGAATAGAATCTCCAATTTTTGTAGTAGCTCCTCTCAGTATAGCAAGTGTGGCATTTGGGCAGAACTGAACAGATTGATTATGGTATGAATCCTGTGAAGGAAATGAAAAAGTCTTTTATTAATGCCGTGATTTGTTTTATTTATATATGTCATGGATATTGCTTAATTCACATTATTTTTTCATTACCAAAAATTATACAATTTGTTTTGGGTTTTCATGATACAGGTACATGTATACTAATATTCTGTAATAACATTCTGGGAGTATGAGGTTTACTTGAATTCACCTACCTCAATGCACTGGATGCACAGTAAACAGAGTTCAATGGTCTCTGCTTTAGACTTCACCAAGTGTTGTGCAGTATCAAAGTATTCTTGCAAGTGTACATAAACTTGACGATTGCTAGTTGGAACAAAACAGGTACAAATTAAGGATGTGAAATTTAAAATCCTCAACACAAACTCCACCAATGCCATCATAACCAGAACCACCATAACTACTATTTGGAAGTAAACTTTATACCTTGATTTAAGTAGTAGTTTGTTCTGACAAAAGAATTTGTAGTAGCAGTAGTTGTAATAAGAATGATCTGACAATAGGATTTGGATCAATACAATCTTCTATGGACGGAGTAAATCCTTTATATCTTACCTTGATCTAAGCAGTAGTTGTAATAAGAATGATCTGACAATAGGATTTGGATCAATACAATCTACTATGGATGGAGTAAATCCTTTATATCTTACCTTGATCTAAGCAGTAGTTGTAATAAGAATTATCTGACAATAGGATTTGGATCAATACAATCTTCTATGGATGGAGTAAATCCTTTATATCTTACCTTGATCTAAGCAGTAGTTGTAATAAGAATGATCTGACAATAGGATTTGGATCAATACAATCCTCTATGGATGGAGTAAATCCTTTATATCTTACCTTGATCTAAGCAGTAGTTGTAATAAGAATGATCTGACAATAGGATTTGCATCAATACAATCTTCTATGGATGGAGTAAATCCTTTATATCTTACCTTGATCTAAGCAGTAGTTGTAATAAGAATGATCTGACAATAGGATTTGGATCAATACAATCCTCTATGAATGGAGTAAATCCCTTATATCTTACCTTGATCTAAGCAGTAGTTGTAATAAGAATGATCTGACAATAGGATTTGGATCAATACAATCCTCTATGAATGGAGTAAATCCTTTATATCTTACCTTGATCTAAGCAGTAGTTGTAATAAGAATGATCTGACAATAGGATTTGGATCAATACAATCCTCTATGAATGGAGTAAATCCTTTATATCTTACCTTGATCTAAGTAGTAATTGTAATAAGAATGATCTGACAATGGGATTTGGATCAATACAATCCTCGGTAAATGGTGTAAATCCTTTACTTTGTCTGCCTTTCTTCTCAGATTCTCTCGTTACATAACTCATTAGTTTAGTAATGACTTCAGGTTCTGGTGCTTCATTGTCAGCAAAACAATATCTAGAGACTATCTCCATGAAGAAGGCATTGCAACGTTGACGGAATGCATTGTGAGCATCTACCACTTCCCTGTGAACAAAATGTATTTTTGTTTTAAGTGAATAACAAAATCATAATGAGCAGGCTTTTTTTCTATACATGCTGTTCTAAACTCACAGATGCAACCATTACCCACCACAATTGATGAGTTGGGATGATACTCCACTCCCATCATCTGTCAGAGTAAACATGTGTAACTGTTGATTATTAAAACATCATGATAAGTTGCTTATTGCTCTCTGGAAACAACATTTTAAATTATACAATGTACATATATGAACTCAAAAGGCAAAGAAGCGTTCATATCACTTACTTGCATTTTGCAGAACTCTCTAATCTAAAATGCTTTGATACTTCCTTTCTGCAAGTTGGACAAGCTCTAGTGTCAGTGACCCTAAAAAGTTCCTTCAGACACTTCAAACAAAAGACATGATCACAAGGCAATGCCACAGGTTCATTTATTGCTTCAAGGCAGATACCACAATCTTGTACACCATATCTGTTGAACAATTTTACACACAACATAAAAACTGGAAGGATGATGCATTGGATCCATAAAACTACAACAGTAGATACATGAAACTGATAAACAGACAGGGTAACCACAATGTTCACCTTCCGTTGTGCACATCACACAGAAGGCTTCAACATACTCAATTGATATTAATTTACATAAAACTTCCATTTTCAAAGTAAAATTTGATGAAATTGCCTTGGCATAGAGTACAATGTAATATTTTTCAAAATGCATCAACACAAACTCCTTGGACATCAAGCCCTGAACTACTGAAGGTCAAGTGAATAGTGAAAGATGATATAAAGCGTATGTGATATATGCAGTGTCCTATTGTTTTAGCTGTGTTAATATTCTGCAGTATTATATCTTTTGATCCGGTGTTATTTTTTGATCCTGGTGTTAATTTTTTGCCTGAGTTAAAAAGAAACACAGTCCAACTTTGAATTCAGAAATAACATCACTTTTCCGCAACCGAGCCAGTAGTCAGTGTTGATCACTTTGCGGTACTACACAGGATTTTTGACAACAAAACTGATGTTCCAACTCTACAATTAGAAAATTTAAATTAACACTAAAAAGGAATGCTTCAACACTGCTTCTCACAATACCAATAAATAATGGATAACCTCTAATTAATTATACCATATATCATTCAAGAATTTCAAAATACTTTTATTTCTTACTTACTTGAAATGAACTTTACTTGCTGTCTCATTGCATTTCCTGAGAAAGTTCTCTATCGTTGTGACACTCTGAACAGATTTCAAGTTAACACCTTCTCCCAATGCCTAGATAGAACCACAAAAATTATTCTGTCATTGTAAATCTCATCAACTACAACAATTATTGTGGATATCAAAGTTGTTATCAAGTTGGATGGGTAGATTAGTACTTCAGTGAGAGGAACAAACTGTCACATCACAGGAGTGTCGTTCCTTCATCACGCACATATCATGGGAATGGGCTATATAAGTGGTAGATGTAGAATTTCTGTTAGAGCTTCTGTAACTGTAAATAAGTGAAATCTTTACTGATACAACATCAGTCAGGAAAAGTTTGTAGCAGTAAAAATAAAGTAGTCAAGATTGATCTTCACACTTTACCACAAAACATACCTTCATCAGACGATTACAATGCTTAATGTTCTCATCTCCAACCTTCGTCTTAGGTGGACAAACATGTTCTACAAATAACTTCAAGACACAAAGACGAACCCACAGTGGTCTGCAAATTAGGAATAGAAAAGATTATACGTCATATTTGTATACTGGTACAAAAAATAAAAACAAGAAATCAGAATGAATGATTAACATAAAAAACTTGAACTACACTTAATAGTATGGTGATGCCATCAAATCAAGTGACAACATATTCCTAGCTGCACTGCTGAATAACAAAGTACAGTGGAACAACTATTATAATTCAATTCTTTTTATATTTGTTTTTCTCTCTTACTTTGTTTGTTTTGTATATGTTTTTTTTCTTCTTAATATGGGATATGCTAACTTTTCTACTTTATATCCTGCAATAACAATTTAATAATAATAATAATGACAACAATCAGATTGACAGCATATTCCTACCTGCACTGCTGAATACGTGTTCTGCTAATCTCACCATAGAAAATGGTACATTGAATCTCAGCATCTAAGACTCTTTCAACCACTGGACCAGCATCTTTTACTCTTCTTAACCATCGCTCTCTATTAGCATTGTCATTTAACTCATCTTTCTTTGGCTCAAGACTTTCCATCAACGCTATTAATGCCAGAGCATCCAGTACCTGAAAATGACATAAAATATCAGTGTCGTAGAATGGTATGCTGGTATCTCCTTTCTTAGAAAATATGAAATAAAATGTATGAGAAACTATTTTGATATAATGTTTGTTTTTTAACATTTGAACACTCGGTAGTGCTATGTTTTTGTTAGTTGGAGCTTGATATGGTGAAAATAGTGTTTGAGTGCAAATTTAACACCGAGAAGATTGATTTGATTGTCCATTTGTGTGCATTTTTCAGCATTAAAAACATTTAAAGCAGAACATTTCATCAAGTGTTTGCATTAATTATCACCTACATGTATATTTGAGACAGTCTTGCATTATCACAGAAGCTTAGAAATGTTTTGAGGTGGGAGAGTTTTAAGTTGATTTTTATATTGATAATAGGAATATTTAGAAAATTAAAATACACAGCAACATCAATTTACATAAAAAAAACACACACAAACATTTTTAAGTTAGTGAAATATATATTCACAGGAGTTAAAATCAACAAAAGCTTCCACACAAATTAAAATTTTGTTTGGGGGAGAGTGTCCAGACAGGATTATTACCCCATCACATGCTATAATGTTCTTGCATCCAATGTAAACAAAAAATGTCACAATCAAATGTGACAAAACGTGATGCAAATTTTCTAAAATTCTACTTTTGAACACATCTATCAGGCTTCTTATCATTGGCAAATGTTTAATAATGATTTTAATATAATGATAGTCAGACAGCAAAACATACTGACCACTTGCATTTCTTGTTCCGCTGGAATTCTTTCTAGGATATCAACAGGCAGTAAACGTGCAATCTGAAAGAAGCTGTCCAGTCGTCCACGGATACGATGGTATGACATGTGTACTTCAGGAACTGCAAAAAAGAATTCTTCCAGACTTTCTGCTTGGTGATATTCAAAAGAACCGATATGTATTGCTCTGCATACAACCTAATGAGAATGAAACACATAGAGTCAATGTAAACAGCCCCCTCACATGTAAATTATAGTAAATGTGTGGATAATGAGAAAATGAAAAATAGTAACCATGGTGACATGTGCTGAAAATCCTGCTGATCCCAAAACAAAAAATCATGGGTAAATAATTATTTTAAAGTTGGACAAGCAAGTGGAAATTCCATCTATCATAAATTATTTGAGTTCTCGAATGGGAGATACATTTTTGTATCTTCATCTCATACACATAGTGATGATTTTTATTGTTTTCACAGATCATACCTCAAAGAAATACTATGTTGTGTGTTCAATATTACTACTACATGTATAAAGAACTTCAATTTAATTTAATTTCACTGTTTTGTATGAATTCTATTTTTACTGATTTTTGGCGAGTTGTATATAAACCAAAAAATGTATTTTCACTGATTCATTCCTTCAGAAAAAATAAATTCCAAGAGAAAATAAAGTACAGTATTTTAATAAAATGCCAGTACAGACATATATAACTATTAATGAATCACAGCACACATACCTCATATTCATGATCACTGCTTGCTTTATATATCATCCTGACAAAATCATGAAGATAGGAATGCATGAATTCACTGAAGTCAGAATTGGATAGATTGCTCAACACTGTTTGGCCAAGTTCTGCTTCCAAAAGCAACTCAGCAAAAGTAGTGTCAATATTCTGCTGTCCAGTGGAAGCTGAATAGGCAAAACATAGATGTGTTGTGTTAAAACAGTGTTGCTGAAAAAACTGAGCTTCTCTGGCAACAATGTGTCAATATATATAAAGAATCATCTAACCTTTCATGTTTTGTGCTTCCTCCCATTTCTCTTCAACAAACTGCTTGATGACCCAGGAAAATGGGCAATGAGCAGTAAAAAAGCTGCCATTCACACCGGATGCAAGTACAGGCACGATTTCCCTTGGTGTATTCTTCACAGGTGATAAGAATGATTCGTATGTCATTTCTAATAACTTCTGATTTCTGAGTATTTGCAACCATAACTGATGAATCCAGCTTCCAGATGGTGACTTCAGGATCAGATCTAAGTTGTCATTGCGGTCAGCAAAGCCTATAACTTGTGCTAACAGTGGTGTTACTGTGCTTACCAGACTTTGCCATATAGCACGCCTGTGAAATGTGATGACAATTAGTATTTTTACAGTACTTGGTTATCACCCACCCACTTCCCTGATAGTTCTGGTAGCTAGAAAACACTTAGTCTATCTTCTTGATTGGAAAAAACACATTACCTGAAAGTTCCACTGGTCTGAACACTTTCACCAGTCAAAGCTTGTTTACACAACCACTGAGTTGGATCGTGTGATCTTTGATCTTTCTCTTTCAGTAGTTGACAAATACGTTCCTTTAAGATTTCAACAAAGTTCAGCTGATCTGTGACAATAGTAGATATTATAAGGTTATTACGAGAATACCTCAAAGTATGCATGAAGACAGTACAGCTGGAGTATGTGTACTGTCTGAGTAATAACCTTATTATTATACATCTTTTCCTTCCAAGGATACACCATGGGAGTTCAAAATGTTTAGAACAGAATCAACGACCTTCTTTGTCTGGAGTCCGATCAAACTCTGGTGGTAGCCATGTTTGTTTTTATTATAAGAGGACCCATTTCCTAATATCCTAATATGGTAGGATGGAAATACCCCGTAAAATATCGCAAAATTACGGCACGCTGTAACTTATTGTGTTATGGTGATGTATAATAATACTTTTTATTAGGAATCAGATCTCAGCCTCTGTTTTCTTTAAAGTACAAAAATGTAGGTAAAAGGATTAACAAATATGGGTAGTTGATTTGCAAATTTGACTTAAAATGCCTGGTGGCTACTTGGTTTTAGACAAATCCTATTGTAGAGATCTATTTTGTACATGGCCTGCTTTGCTTTGACCAATTTGTTTCAAACTTGGTACACTGGTACAGCTTTTGCGGTGTAAGCTGTATGACCGAGGGCAGTTTTATCATATATGTTGTAGGTGGAATTACAATTTTACCACGGCGTGACCTCAAATACAACATAATTTAGAATGACGCGTTCTGTTTTGATTGATGAAATTAGGATGCACTAGTCCAGGCATGATATAGAAAATTATTGTCCTGATGTGAGGGCGCACTTCATAGCTTTATGAGGCTGGGCAATACACGATATATGGTAATAGTTAACAAGCCATGCATGGAACAGTCCAATTAGTTATCAAATTTTCACCACTAATTCCATTTTTTCATCACAAATTTACAAAATAGTCCCATTTTATATTCGGCACTTTTGGGACAAAAATACCCAATTTTTTTGAGTAAAAATGAAAATTGACTCAAATTTTGACTATTGGCTCCAAAATTAGGGTTATTGAAGAATATAAGAAAAAAGTGCAGACAAATTTTGGGGAGAAAGTCTGGTGGTGAAAAGGTTAGAGTGTTGTCAAATCATTTTTCATTTGCTTCTATGCCCACAATGATTGATTGTAGGACTCCTTACACCCAGAAATTATGATGGTAGAGCCTTGTATGCCAACACAGTTTATGGAAGGGAGGCCCTATTACACTCTGAAAGTGTAATACCAAATCAGTCAAAGTTTGACTTCTCTCTAAAATGTGCAATGTACTTACTGGGTTTGCTGCCTTCCCTTTTAAACAATTCTAGTAGAATATCAATTCGACCTGTTGATCGGTGTTTTCTACACTCTTCATCTTCTAACATTACAGCAGCAGACTGAATGCAACATTTCAACAATGCTCTTGTATCCAGGAGAACAGGTTTATCGGAAACATCTACATCCATTATCTCACCATTAACTCCTGGCACTTTAACAGCACAACTTGGCACCTCTTGTACTTTACCAATAAAACCAGCCTCATACAATAGTCCAGCTGTTTCAAGTGAATCTTCTTCACAAGGGGCAACTTCTATGATTTCATCTCCCCCAGATTCAACTTCCATTTGTTGTCCTGTTAAAAAAATCACACTTGACTGCACATGACATAATAATGACCAATGAATGTAGTTGTGTGATGATGCTTACATCATTACAACTCATTCAAAATTCAATTTTTTACTATACTACAGAAATCACTTCCAATTTTTGAGTTGTCCCACTGCACTAATCAGAAGCTGTCATCAACTTTGCAAATAAAATTTACACATGCCAAAAAAATGAGAGCAAAACACTCTCTCCTATGTCACAAAAACACATTCACTGACAGAACATGACCTGAAAGCCCAGCCAATCAGATAATATTACTAAAGTGCATTTTCAAATAATCAGCTTGAGTTGTGGTTGAGTAGCATTGATGTTGAACTCAGCAATGAGGGTTGCCAGGTATACAAGTGTTTGGATGAAGATGATAGTATAGCCTGGCTGTTGCACAGTTGGGGCAATTCAACTTCTGAAAACTCAGTTTGAGCGCCGGCATGTGTATTTATAATAGTGATGTGAATTCAATAACATATTACAAATATGTGAAATAATGTTTTGATGAGAATCAATACACATCAAAAATATGACTTGCCTTCCTCCAGGTTTAGATTCATAAGTTTCACATCAACTGGCATGTGTTTCATCTCACTTTCCATTATATCATTTGATTCCTCAGATATCTGAATCCCAGAATCACTGGGAGAAATCTTATTCAGTTGTTGCCTTTTTGGAATGTCACTTTCAAAGACAGCACTCATTGATTGGTTCTGCAGAGCAGTAATTTCTGGATGGCTTGACAGCGGTGGTCTCAAATCATCTATATGTGCAGCTAGCCATTTACCACCTGAATGAGAATTGCATTGATTTAATTAGATTCAGAATTTACATTGTACTCATTGTAGACAATGGTCAACTTGGTCCAATCATTCACTTACTTGTCTTTTCTAAACATAACACTCCTAGATCAAGTTAACTAGGGCAAATATTATTCATCTAACACAGTGACCACATGTCTTCTGTACCATATTAGAGCAAATGAAGAAACAAAACCATTAAGGTCACACACCTTGCAGTCCATCAAAACATCCACCAGCAATTCTTGGTAGTTGAATAATAAAAACGACATGAGCAAGTTGCCAGTTATCATTGTGTTTCATTGCTTGTGCTCTTTCATCTTGTACTATGTATCGTGAGCATGCAATCAGGTTGGTGTTTTCATCACCAGCATCACACTGAACAAGAAGAAGTCTTTCCATCTTTGAAGCATCAGTGTCAGTGAAGAATGCCCTGAAGGAAAGAAACCACACAAATTTATACTTCATGGTAAAGGATAATGGTAAAATGATTACAAGTGAATGTACAAGTACATCACTCTGGGCTTGTGAGTTCAAAGCATATGACTGACGATTAGCAAGGAAAGGAGCAGCATACAGGACTAGCAGTTTTTATTGTACCATTTATGCTACATGATCTGCTCAGAGTGTACATTACAACCTGGGTACTTGCTATACTTGGAACGATACTATTATGGAAGGTACACACTAAAGATATCTGATAAAAGGAGCTGGATGATGCCACAATGCTACTGATGACAGCATAGATATAAGCACACCTTAGAGTTCCACTCTCCCAATCCATATCATTTTTAAGAGAATTTAGTAGCATATTTCCCCTAATCACTTTGGTTATCTTGTTCAGGAGAACCATTTTAAGCTCCCAGTCCATTTTCAGGTAAACTGAATGCAAGAAATCTTACCTAACATGTTTAGTGAATTGTTGCTCAGTGTGCAATGCTTGTAAGAAGACACTGTGTTGAAGTAACAGCTTTGGATGAAGACCAATGTTTCTAGCCAGATCCTGTATATCATATCGGGATAATAATCTGGAATGGGTGGTAACCTAGCAACATAGAAAAATAAATAAATTATTATATATAGTGATAGAAACTGAACAGTGGACATTTTCCATTATAGACATCTGTTACGATATATTTCAATTGCATGTTTTTTTTTTCACAAAATAGTTGATATTTGTGAAGCAGTATTTTCTACAGGTTGTACACTTGTTAATGTTATACACATGTACATGAGTATGCGCATCGCTTGGTATACATATATGTGTCCCTGTAATTAAAACAACTAATAATGGGCAATATTGTTCAAGACCTTGAGCTAGTGTTGATCAGTTAGTGACATTTGTTATCTGACATTCGAATGCAAACAAATGATGCCACACATGCTTTGGCCTATACTGAGTTTCATTATATGTACTCTGCAAAGATATGCTATTTTTAAAATACCTGAAGTTGATATTTGTGAGTGCGGCTGCACTCCTACGCATTGGAGTACTGGGTTAACTCTACAAGGATGGCAGTATATTATTTTTGGATGACTACATTATCACAAATGATATACTGCTATTTCTTTGGGCAGTAGACTTTATCAACAAGCCACTTGATTTTATTACCTGTGCAAGTATTCCAACTGTATTTCCACTTCTTTTCGCCATACTGACTTGGTATTCTAAATACTCAGCTACTGAATTGTGTTTCTGTTCTTTGAAGTACTTCTGCCACAGTCTCTCTGATGAGCTGCACAGTCCTGATTTGGTTAACCGTGCTACAGAATCTGGAGTTGCGCAGTACAGCAGCAGTTCCTGGGATTGCTCATACACCTACAGAAAACAGCAAACCCTTATTGCGTTCTTCTACTTTTGCATGGTAGAAAACTGAGATAATATTTATTTATTAATAACAAAAGTGGTTTAAGCTAGTCATATGAGGGTAGTATACTATCATAAAGGGGTACTGCTGTCCTTTCATAAAATCATTGCCATGTCCCATATATATATATATTATCAATGACAGTAAACTGGCATTACAAATGACAATGCTATCAAGACTTACATGTTTCTGCCACTCCTGATTCCCTTCATGTTGATTCATATCCGTGGTAACTTGTAATACAATTGATGCTATAGTGTCATTATTGAATCCAATGAATGCATCATGTATTTTGAATCGACCTTTGGACCTGAAAAAAATAAAATTAATACACATCCAAATATACTAAAAATTAGCTATTGAATAAAAAGTAATTTTGATACTTTGGTTATTTGACTTTTTAAAATTCGGGCAAACAGTTTTTTTCGCAATCAGCAAAGCCAGGAGCAGCACAGAAGACAGGAGCTTCATATCCCCTCCATCCGAATACCGTTCTCATAACCAGTAATGTAATGTCTTAATGTATTCTTTTCCCATTGGAGAGTGGCCACCCAATCATGGACACAAACTCGTATTCTACCTTGAAGTTGAGCAAACATGCTCTTATGTCACAGATTAGAAAACAAACCTGTCTCTCTGGTGTGGACTCTGGGTAATGGTAGCAAAACTCTTGACCCATTTCTCCAGTCTATCTACCACTTCAAGCTCTCCAGGTGTGAGCATTGTTGCCATTGCCAAGAAGTGTTTCTCAAGACGATTGATAAGTGGAATTGGAAACCTTTCATAAACAACATTTTTATCCGCAACAACTATCAATCTAGAAATCAGAACAAAAGAAAATAATCATATGGTAATGATTGCAGGTTTATGATAAATGATTGAAACCAAATTACACACAGACAAATGAGACAACATAAACTAAAATTACATTGTATGTTCTCTATATTCATACTAGAAACTCGCACTACATTACCTGAACTCATTATGTACCCTACATTTCACTCTGTGAGTTCCAAGACCTAAATCTACATATCTCTGTCCACCAAAATACACATAGTACTGGTTCAAGGCATCATATAAACTCTCATATAAACTTTCCAAGTTTAATAATACAACAGTACGACCAGTTTCCATACAGACTTTGATTCGGTTGATGTTACGGCAAACCTAGAGAAATGAGAAATGGATTGTTAATGTACGAGTGTAAATGAGTCATGGATAGAGCATACAATTCAATGAACCATGCTGGCATCAATGTGGATGATCAAACACAAGCAGAGCTCAACAGAAGATTCTGAAAGTTACATTTGGTGCTCAGAGCCAGCCAGTGGTTTTGACCTCATCAATCAAGTCTGGCACACTCACTCAGGTAAGGCTCAATCTTACTGTACTCTTGAAACTCAACTGGAGAAAAACAAGTACCTGTGTATATTCTTGATCTTTGGGAAAGCTACTACCAAAAATGATGACGGTGTCTTCCATGCTGAGTAACTGCTGTTGTAGAATACCAAGTGCTGCAAAATTCTCTGTTAATACCAGTAGATAACGACTCTCACTAAAAGAATATAGGAGAAATGACAATTAACAAATTGTGTAATTCATAATTTTTTGTATTATTCACCCACTGTGGGTGGAGCTACTATAATTGTGGTGCACTGCCAGTACCTTCAGATCCCTTATTTCTGAAATGATCAAATTTTCTGTTTATTTTTTAGTCACATATTTTCTCACCAAAATATCAAATCTATTTCGAGATTGAAAATTGGTTTATGTTGATTTCCCTACCAGAGATAGATAGTACTTTTTATTGATTACAGAAAGTTATCTTCAGATGCAACAGCTAAGTGCAAAAAGATATTGATTCAAAACTGATTTGGCAACATACTCGTATCTTTCTAATGATAAGCGTAAAGTTTGTGTAATACTGTGAAGTCAAAGAAACATAATTTATATATTTAAAGAACATTTCTCACCTTTCCATATCCAATATGTCCCTGTCCAAGCCAACCAAACTGGCACGGATAAGCCCAGCTGGATCACAATCAGGATCAGTTGGTCCCTGCAATGAGAATACATCAATCCACATTCTGTTATTTCTTCTTATATATCAGTAAATTGTTATTCCGGAAATATTTCCAGAATGATCTGTATATACGCTGACTTTTGCAAAGTTTTGTCCATGCCCATCGAATCAAGAAAATAAAGCACTATACAGTATATTCTCAGTACCTTGAATATGAAAGTGTGAAAATTTAGAAAGTTTTCATAATCAGTAAAAGTCAATGATTTTTTTCTAAGCTGCAAACCTGTCTAAACGTGAACCATGTGAAAACTGGAATCCAGCCAAAAACTAAATCCTGTGTAACTGGAAACCTGTCCAAATGAAACCCTGTGTAAACCCTGCTTTTTCAGTGTTCACCTTAGGCAAGTTACACTTTATATTCACACCTTTATTTGCCTCTTATCAACATTGTGTAGCTGTTTATTAAACACTTCAACAGGATCTATATTATCCAGACCACCAAAGTTACGTCTTATGGCATGGACCAGTTGGTGCCAGGTTGGTGGTTTACCAGATGCTTTAGAAAATCCATACACCATCTTGACAAGACTTGAAACCAGATAAAAATAATGAGTTACCATGGAAATTCTACAGTCATTAATTTTATAGTGATACATTGTATAACATTTAATGTTGCTCCTAGACAAGCATGGACGACAGAAATCACTAACGACTTTTCACTGAATGTAATCAGAAAACTATAAAATATGACACAATAATTAGCACATCGAATAATTTCACTTAATGGTAACTATACATCAATTTTTCGCTAACCTCTTTTTTCCAATCTTGCTAACTTTCAAAATAGTTGAAATTTTAAAGTATTACCTGTAAAAGTCTCGTAAACCAAAGAATTCTTTATTCTGGTCCTTGTATAATGTCAAATATCCTTTTGCCAAAGCAGGAATCATTGGTTGGATACGAGACAGCACAACGTCCTCTGTTGAACATATACCTCTGTTTTAAGAAGAAAAAATAATACCAATTGTATCATTTCACAAACCAGGATTTCCATGCTAATAATGATCATTCACAATTTTCATTAACCACCAGTTCTCTCTTTACATCACAAATTCACAAAATAGTCCAGTTTATAGTCTACACTTTCCTTCAGAAGATAAGGACAAATAAAGCCATTTTTTTTTATAGTGAAAACTGAAAATTGATTCAAATTTTCTCCGTCAGCTTCCTAAATTAGAATTCATTTCTAGAAATATTGAAGAATATAAAAAAAAAAATGCAGAAAATGAAGGCAAGAAAGTCTGGTGGTGAAATGGTTAAGTATTGAATATGACACTTTATTACTGTAAATTGTAGTTATGTTAAATGTTATCATACTGTCTTTAATAGTTATAAAATCTTACACAGCACTGTCCTTGAGTTCATCTTCATCGGGTACTCCCCTTGATACCAGTATCCCACGGTTCATCTTAGCAGGATCCAACGCCCAGTTTGAAATGCCAATAAATGCAACTTTCTTGTGAGGTGGTGGATTATCTTCATCATCACACCCATATTCCAACAATGGATGCAACGTCTGAAGCAATGAACGCAATACATTTCAACAATGTCATAGAGCTAGTCGATAATGTAACTTGAGGGGTACAATTTATGTGGCTGTCAATCATTTGACCAACAATATCTTTAGATAGTCTAAATTCTAGGCGTGTCGGATTTATACGCTGCATATAAGAAGTCAGTGTTCAGCTGATTCTAGGAAATTCACACTTGATGCAAATCCAATTTTATGTTTATTCAATATATTGTTCGACAAATTTATATCTAACAATATATTGTAAAAATATTTTATTTTAGCTAGAATTAATTTTCGATGAAAAGACATTTTGGATGTTTTGTATGGAATTTATTTTCACTGATTTTTGACATACCTTGAGGGGCATCTTTGGTGAATCTTCAGCCAAACCTACTTCATCTAATACGACTACTGAGACAAACCGATCCAGATCTTTACCTTCCTGGAAACGACTACACTGTCTGAACGTACCCACAATGCCCTCTGGTGTAGACAACGGACTGCACTGATAAGATGACATATGAACCTAAAAACACAATATATATGGATATTACTGGTAAGCATGGCAACTAAATGTTTGTTGTATTTCATAAATTTGTTGATCAAACTTGGATAACTTTGACCTAAGTATGTTTCAAGAAAATTCAAAATAGTTTATTTTAAATATGAGAAAAATATACATTTTATAATTTAATTCACAGCAAGCAAAGCCTGCCATTGGTGGAATATTTACCTGCTTAAATGTTTTAAACAATGGAGAAGCAGCAGCCTCTCCCTGCATGGCATCAGCTACAATAGTCTTGGCTAGAGACTTTGAACTCCCTGGTTTACCAACTAAGAATAAAGGTATCCTTAACTCAATACAAACGACCATCATGAAGACATTCTCTTTCAGCGCAGCATTTCTTGCAATATTAGGTCCAAGTAGAAGTTCATTTAGAAACACATCTTGACATCTGAAATAAAGGAATAAAAACAATTTGTGGTGAAATGAGAAACATAAGGTTGCCCTAAACTAAAGTCTAGCAAGCAGAATTGAATACTCACCGATTAATTTCATCCAACATTTGATCAACATCTTTACTGAGTTCACAAGGATGAGTGAAATATTCAGATATGTTATCTCTGTATGCTTCTCTTTCTTCTTGTAGACAAGCATGGTAACATACTCCTAAAGACAGCACCAAGGCTTGAGTCAGGTAGTCCAATGGCTTATTATTAAAAATATAAAATATTAGGGCATATAACACATATATGGCAATAAAAGCAGTGATTCAAATCTATAAATTAAGAAAAGATATGTTCCTCTTCAACCGAGAAATTTAGGTTCTCTGCCCTTATCTGGAAATACTGTGATGACTAGCTGGGATATGTCAATTATTATTTACAGGTTTGTGTATAAAATTAATCTTTATTAAATGCTATTGGTAATTTTATTTTAATATCGAGAAAAACTATTTTTACTACTTGTCAAATATTGCCTGTCTGAGTGAATTTTGTAGCATGTTAGCTCCAGACTTACCGCAGACACATATGGTACCTCATCCTCTTCTTCATCCTCATCTTCATACTCTTCAAGGTCTTTATAAAATTGGTCTCTGAGTAGTTCTGCAATCTTCTTGTGCTTATAGAACCAAACCAATACATTCATAGCTCTTTCAACATCACGTAAGCTCACGAAACTGCATTCACTCTGACAAACAAAAACTCAAAAGTTTCAGACCTTTTCAATAATGATTATTATTATTATTATTATTATTATTATTATTATTATTACCCGGTATATGTAACAAGTGACCTTGCGGTCGAAAGAGCTCCACTGTAATTGTTAACTGTGTGTTGGAAACGTGGAGTGATGTTGATGAAGTTTGGCACCATAAAAGAAACTGGTCATTGTATTATTACCAGTTTGAAGAAATGGTGATCGTGGAGTGTGATAAGGCCAGTCAGGACAAGAATCGAATAGCGATTAACCTTGACCTCAACTTCAACATAGTTGTCTAATAGCAGCAAAACATATAAACATTGAAATGACCTTGACCTGAAATTTAACATTTTTTGAAAAACATTGGCCATCTTGAATCAGATAGTAAAACAAAATGATGTGCATCAAGGTCCTATAATGTCTAATGTATATACCAAGTTTGAACAAAATCCATCTGTAAACAGCCAAGAAATGCTTGATTTTGATGATTTTTAGCACAAAAATGGCCGCCATTCGGCCATCTTGAATCAGATCGTGAAACAAATTGACATGCATATGTATAATATCATGTATGATATATGTGTGCAGTTTGATTGTGATTGGTCCAGGCATTTCTATGATACAGGTCACACGGAGGTCAAAACATAAGTTCCTGTTTTCGGACTGCATCCGAACAGGGACTAAATATTCACAAAAAAATTCATAATTTTCACAAAAATAGAGATTTCTTCACCAAATAAACAAATTTGAAAGGAGACCCATCCATGTGTCTACATTATTAATCTCAAAGCAATCTGGCAGGCAGTTTTGAAGAAGAAGTCCAAAATATGCAAAAATGAGCAAAAAAAACAAAAAAATATTACTTAAAATAAACACTTGTGTCAAGAACATTCATGCCAAATTTCAATGCAATCTGACAAGCAGTTTTTGACCAAAAATGTACAAACTATTCCCTAAAAATAAAGATTTTAGAGAGAGGATCACCAGAGGACCAAGGTGATCTAGCTTACGGTTTGAGAGAAAAAGTCGCTTGAAAAAAAGTTGACATATGACGTTTGACGGACAGACAACAACAGGTCAAGTCAACCCATGAGCTCTGCTTGGTCATCTTTGATGACAGCGGAGCTAAGAAGTTTGGTAGTGTTGAAGTCTGCAGTCTATTCACACTTTGTTTTTGAGGATAATTTTATGAATATGTTTATATATTATATGTACACAAACCTCAGTTTCTCTCATGAATCTCTGTGATGCTGCGAGAACTGAACTGATTACATGCTCACTGCCAACAGGAATTTGTCCTGAATGTACCTACATGGAAATTGTAGAAAACATTATATGGGTAAGAGCAACAGAACAAAATCAAAGGTACATTGTACCAGTTATGCCTCAGTTCCAAGTGGGTTTATAATAAGACCAAATGAAGATAGTCTGACTACACTGCATTGATTTTTTTTTATTAACACTTACACATTCCCCGGAGGGATTGGCAATGGTTACAAAAGTTTAAAAAGGAATAAAAGGTTACAAAACAGAAAATAGATAAGAAAAAAAAAAAAAAAAATCTAAGCTAATACATTACAGATAATAGCTAGTATAAAATAATGATACTACGATAGATAGAAAACAAAATGCAAAACTCAAATAGTGAGAGAAGGTTGTCACTGGGGTTGCTGTCTTATTTCAAAACACTTTTTTAGGTACCTTGCTACGGGGAGTGTTAGGCCACTGTTGTTTAGCAAGGCTATGAATTGAGTCTTTAGCGGCAAATTTTTAAAGTTTTGGATTATAGTTTTTGCTATTTCGAATAGGACATTTCTTTCGGGGGTATATCTTTTACATGACATCATGAGGTGATACTCATCTTCTACTTCATTTTTATCACAAAGGTTGCATAATCTATTAGCAAGGGGTATTCCTTTGTGTCTGCCAGTCTCAATTTTCAAGTTATGGTCACTGAGGCGGAATTTAGTTAAATTTTCGCGCATATCAATGTTTTTCAGGGTAACAAGGTATGTTTCGAAAGCAAAATTGTTTTTTAATTCTCTGTATGTTCTTAATTTATTTTTTTCATTTTGTTTTGATCGATTGTCATTATGTAATTCACTTTTCCAAGTTGATATGAATGATGTTTGTATATTTTTGTTGATTTGTCCTAATTCCCTTGCAGTTAGAGTTTCATCGCTGTCGATCAGGTAAGAATGGTTGATGTTATTTAAAAGGGAATCAATATTGGTGTACCATTTACTGTTAATTTCTTTATTTTCTTGGAAAGCTAGTTTTAGTAATGGATTTGACGAGTTCTTTATACGATTAAAATATTTTATCATTTGTTTTTCGATAAAAGTCTCCAATGGGTAACGTCCAAGTTCGCCGTATAAACCCATTGTTGTAGTGTTTTTGGATGTACCCAAAAGAAAACGAAGATAATTTATATGTACATCTTCAATTGGTGATTTTAGTGAAATTTCATCTCCCCATACATCACTACCATATGTGAGAATTGGTCTGATTAGTTTATCAAACAGAGAGAGTGACAGTGGTATACTTAGATTTTTGCCTGTTTTTCCCTTTAAGGAAAATAAGGCCTTTAAAGCTTTTCTTTTTATGCTTTTTAGGCCTTCCTTGAATTTTCAATTAGCGCTTACTATTAATCCTAGGTAATTGGTTGATTTTACAGTAATTAACTCACAACCTTCAAAGAAGAAAATATCATTCTCTAGAAGTCTGTTTGATCTGTTAAAGATCATAGTTTTTGTCTTTTCCGTGTTAACAGTTAGATGCCATTTTTTAGTGTATATCGATAAATTATCAAGGCAAGTTTGTAATCCTGTTTTTGATTCAGAAAGTATTACAAGATCGTCAGCATACATTATACAGTTAATAGGTGTGTTTTGTAGTTTGGGTGGGTCACATCTAGGTTTATTAAGGACATCTGGTAAATCGTTTATGAAAATGTTGAATAGGGTTGGGCTTAAGTTACAGCCCTGTTTTACTCCCACCCTTGAAGTGAAGTGTTCAGTTAATCCTTCTTTGCTCTTAACTGCATTGATATACACATGAGTTTCAGTGTTACAGCAATCACTGTCATACTGTGACAGTTTGAATTACACAGGACTTAGTTAGATTATGCAAATATTACACTCATAAACTTACATATCTTGCAACAATCTGTTTAATGTACAATTCTTCCACTTCACTGTTCAACTGACCAAAATCCCAAACTAGTGGCAGCATACTGGGAGGCAGGGCCTGCACTCTGTATACAAGTTGTCTGAGGGGTATACGTCCTATTGTTGGAAAAAATAAACACACTCAGATTAGTGCAACTGGCAAACAACGGAATTTCACATTATTTAATCAAAGAAACTCAACAAGTTATATCTTTTTGTGAATCAAAGCAAATTAGAGAAAGGAAAGAGTTTAACAAGAAATTTGAAGTGGATAACATATTCCAATGCAAGTAGATGATGATTCCTACTTTGTAACTCACCTAGTCTATCATCAGTTTTTTCAGCTCTGATATGGTAGCCTAATCCTGCCATTTCAAGCCTCTCAATCATATCTCTTGTGTGCCTAGGAAGTGATTATGTAGATTTTACATACATGTACTTTATTAATAATTACGCGAATAGACAAATTTGTGAGTTATGAATAAATGAATAATGTAAGCTGCTAAATATGATAAACAAATATGAGAGAAACAGAAATTACTATTATTAGTCACCTTCTGTATGGGTTACAAGCTGCAATGATCTTCAAAGCATTACTTCCATGTGTAAGTGGTTTACCATTCATTCTCTGATCACACATGACTTCCTTGATCAGACCAATTGCTTCTGTAGTGTTGGCTTCATCAAAGAACAGTACAGTATCAACATTATGTCGTGTTTTATTAAGCCAAGCCAATCTCTCACTTTCTTTGACTTTTTTTAAAATGTCATTGGCTGTTGTTCCACCATGAACCTGAAAATATATTAATTTTATATTTAATAGTATCAAATAAAATTTACTCAAAGGAATGCTCTTAGAAACTTATTAAAAATATTGTTAATTACATCAGAATAAGAATGTATGAACTGCAGCACAATGCTTTTGCGATCCAAAATGCAGACACAAATATTGTATGATTATAACAAAACTATCAAATATAAGTTGACAGATTAAGCAAGTTGAGACCAAACCCAATTAAAATAATTATTTTGAACGCTGTAGATAGTATCAGTTCAAGTTTACACAAACCCTAAATATTAATTGGTTGATCACAAGAAATATAAAGACATACTTTCATCAAAACCATATTCTTTGGTCCATCAACTGCAACAGCTCCTGCTTGTAATTGACACATGAATCTGATGAGTCTTGTCTTACCACATCCAGTCTCTCCCATAATAATAACAGGAATACCACACCTGAGAGCCAAGGATACTTAGTCAAAAACAATACATTCACTTGGGTTTTATAAAGCAAAACTGACATTAAAATGACATTATTAAATGAAAGAAACAAGTAATGCACTGAGTAGGGTGTATATATTCTGAAGTCATAAATACTAATTTAAAACTAATGTCATTACGTAAAATAAACTTACCTGAATCTCATATGTATGGCCAATATTTTCTTGACATTATCAGTTGTTAGTTCATATGTTTCATCAGGATCAAAAGCCCACTCAATTCCCATCACTTGACATAATTGATTGATCTTATCATCTCTGTAATTAAAGAGCACTATCAGTTGTTATTTTGTACAAGTCATCAGAATCAAAAAGCTGTAAATAGTTGCACACTTAGTTGTAACAAACACATTTAAATTATTATCTGAGCATTATTAAATTTCCATTAATGTTACAGTGAAAACTTTACTGGTTCTTCAATTGTGACATTTAGTTTTAACAAACACTTATTATTAAACAAATTTATTGAACTCACCTTGTAAGGTCATCAAACCTGACTTTCAAATTAACTCCCTGCATCTCCAAACCTCTCTTAACCTCTCTGGTCATAATGCTTGGCTCTATGATTTGATTGTTACTTGGGTCGACCAGTGAACCATTTTGATCAATAACAAATCCAAGAAACGTCATTGAGACATGGTCATTGTTGAAGAAGATATATGGATGAGGACTGAAAAAATAAGAAGGGTCAATAGAAATGTATATAAGAATCATTATTAAACCTATCTGCCTATAAACTGATGCTATAAGCTGTTCATGTTAACTTCAGTTTTTAGCTCCGCTGTTGACAAAATCAAACAGAGCTAATCATATTACTGATTGTACGTCCAAGTTAACTTTTTACATTTTTGATTATTTCTTAAAAACCGCATGCCCGATTACCTCAGGTGGACCTCTCTCAGGTTTGTTCATTTTCTAATGATATCTTCAATTATCTAATTGAAATGTGCATTGCTAATAGCAGAGCTGTCTCAGCTGACAGGCTGCTTGTTCATTTATATACTTTTGTATACAATTTGTACCTGCTCTCCCATCGTCTTCTTAGTTGGTAGGCAGCAATATCATCATCAGTATCATCATCATCATTATCCATGTCAATTTGTAAACATGCTGTACTCTCATCTGACATTTGTAATGATGGAGTAGCAAAATCCTGACACAAAGATGAGAATTATTAATTCATTTAACCTTTTTCATTATTCATTGCAATGTTATAATTACATTCCACATAATATTTCACAATATAGCATTGCAGAAAACTTAACGTGTAATCTTGAACTCATGTTGAGTAACTATATTCATGAAATTAGAGAAATATTAATTTTATAGATATACTGAATAAACAAAAGAACAAGAAACATGTATTAATTTTTTACATCATAAACATGAAGACAATCTGGATCCTGAATGTTAATGCTCACCTTTGACATTCGAACCATGAACTTGACAACAAAACTCTTGAAGCCATTCAAACTAGCATCACCAACAAGCATTGGATTACAGAATACAGAACTTTCACAATCGTTGAGTTGTTCATTAAGAAACCATACAAAGTGTCGTAGCTCAGCCCAAGATGGATCAAGAACACCACAATGTCTACAATGAAAATAAGTTTAACTGAGTGCTTATAATCGGACACATATCAATAAGTAAACTATTCAGTTATCGATGAGACATATGTTTGTTTTGCTTTTTATGATTATTTAGCTTTGACTTCATGTTACATCAAGCAAGAGTAAAAGTAGGGTGATGTCACATCCATTTTATTTTATTGGATATTATATCTCAAAAAATCAAAATTGTGTAAATGTTAGGATATACAATACACTATAAAATTAACAGTGACACAGTGCGTATCATAGGCATATAATACATCAATGTGTTGGAGATTTTATGAAACTAACTTTACACGTCTATGAATATAGGTTTATTACGAGGATACCTCAAAGTATGCACGAAGACAGTACAGCGGGAGCATCGGCCGACGTGCAGCGGAGTTCATATTTCAAGGTATCTTTGTAGTAACCTTATTATTATTATAATACATCTTTGCCTTCCAAGGATACATCATGTAAATGTCGAAATCCAAAAAGTTTAGAACAAAATTTTAAAACAAAATCCTTAGAACAAACTTCTTTATGTGGAGTCAGGTTAAACCCTGGTGGCAGCCATGTTTGTTTTTATTATTAGAGGATGCTTACGCATGTAATCATTCCATATTTGGAATTCGCATTTCCTTCTATGGTAGGATGAAAATACCCTGTAAAATACCGCAAAATTACGGCGCGTTGTAACTTGGCGATATGGTGACAGATGAATAATAATAAATGATAATATACACCTACCTAAGTAATACAGGTAGACATGTGGCATGGTTGTCTTCAATGGTACCTTCTTCATAGTCATAGTAATCCAGGTTTGCACCTTTAGAATGTCGTTTCAAGTACTGATATGCTCTCTGATATGCATTACTAGTAAATTCCAGATTATCCATCAATGGATCATTGATAGTCATTGCTGCAATGAACATGAACAATATGAGCCTCCTAATACTGGGCTTGATGATATGACAGTATGCATAAAGGCAGTAAGGCGGCAGTATCAACTGACGCGTTTGGGAAGTTGATGTGCGGCCATACTGCTTGAGTGCATATGGTATGCTTGTAATAACCTTATTATTAACATCTTTTTCATGCTTGTAGTATTAATATTATGAGAGAATATAAGCCGAAATGGCAACGAAAAATGTTTGCTTTCAATTTCTGTTATGCAATATATAACTTCTGTGTACAATGTAAAGAAGCTGATTCAGAAGTGTTTGAAAGTAATCAGGGATGAGAATTTTCCTCGGATGCATGGATTTCTAAGCCGCAAGGGTTGATTTTCTGAAACGTTTAAATCCGAAGAAAAATTTTTAGGGGGGGGGACAGATCTTGTTTATTCACCAAACGTAAACACGCTGTCTGGTATTGTTTCAATTGTTAGCTGCGCTAGACCGTTGTTTACAAGTTTCATGCTACGATAATGGTGAAATTGATTACAAAAGACAACGAGTCAGCCGTGCAAGAGATCGATAAAGACGTGAGGCACAATTCGTTGGGCATTGCTTGACAAGGAAGTGACTTTGACCGTGTGAATTGGGAAGAAAGATGAAGTGGTAACTGGTGACCCCGGCTACTTTACTTTCAGCTGAAAATTAAAATTCTCATTCTCATCCCTGAGTAATGTCAACAAAATTGATGATGTAGTTTACCCCAATATGAAAAACAATTGCCAAACATTTTGGAATGAGTGCTGGTACAGCTTTTTACAAGACAGCACATTTTATTGTTTTTGTTGCTAGATGTATACACAAAATCGATCTAGTACATCTTACTTGTACACAAAAAGTTAGAAATTCAACAAAGTATATCATAGAACCACTCATTATCCAACTCAAACCCGTTTCAAAAATGATTTATCAATCAAAATCTACCACTCATTTTAGTCATTGAATTAGAAAGACGTATTAAAAACCTAGTTCTTCACTGTGTTCCATGCTTGATTCCAATTCTAGAGTATCCCTTGGTGATCTACATGTTCTAGTAGGCAGCAACGTATAAAACTGGTGGTCATAAAAAACCTGGAGCAGCGAAAAAACAGTCAGTCATTTATACTTTGTGAATTAGAAAATTACCAGGGGATGAAACACTGATGATATGGCGCCTATTAAACAAGTTATTTCTTAACCTGTGCCAGGATGTTACATAGTCCAGGGAAAAAAAAACAAAAACATATTAGTTTTTGATTGACAGGCACATCATCCATTGCCGCTGGGGTTTTTTTCAATTCATTTTTGCTGTCAGTGGAGGTTTACAATAAGGGATGTGTTAATTCAAAATGGCTGACAGAGAAGGGCATTACCACTTAAGAGAATTTTTTATTAATAATATACAAGAAATTGTAATCGTAATTATTTCTTTTTTGTAAGACATCATACATAACTGCGAAATTAAAAAAAAAAAGTTTCATAATTGAATATTCATACCTTTGTTTCTGGTCGTCCTGTGGGGACAGCAGCCTCAGCAGTATTTGCTGTCTGAGAGGGCGCTGTAACTTCAATCATGTATAAATCCCATGGGTAACGCCTCCATACACGGCCATGAGTGTCAGTTATACCACCAAGTACCAGTAGATTGAATAACAGATTGTCAACACCTTGTTGAACCTATAACATGTTAATGGTACATCACCTAGATTATTTTAAAAAGATGTGGATATCTGCATTCTGAAGAAACCCACATTCAATGCAATGTAACTTGTATTATAGTAAAAGGCACAAAACTTTAATAAAATTTAATATAATGCTCATGAATCTTAGCCCAAATTGAAACTGCACATAAAGTGGAAATAACATACCCAACCAAAGATTATTCAACACAAGTTTTATAGAGTCCAAAAACACAAAACTAATGTTTGACAATAATTTAACATACTTAAAAATTTTAGGTTTATAAGGAATTAGAACAATAGATACTCACAGCGGGAGTTATGTCCAGGTGGAATATCTTTGGGTCTGGACGTACAGGTTTAGTGATGTAATCACCTAACACAGACACAATAGCATTCACATCAACTTTCTTCTCAGCCAAAGGAACAGTAACACAAGCATCTTTCATTGGTTTATGAACTTCAATCAACCTTTCTGTTAATCTTCTCACTGCCAAAGATTTACCAACACCGGCTCTCTCTGATATTAAAACTTGCACACAGCATCTGACAAACAGAAACAATTCAATTCAGTTTCCTCGTAATACCCTAATGTGTCAGATTAAGAACAGCTGTCATCTGAGAGGATGCCTGTCTAATGAATTCATCCTTACCTATTATGTGTCAGATTAGCTACAGATACAGCTGCCATCTGAGAGGACACCTGTCTAATGAATTCATCCTTACCTATTATGTGTCAGATTAGCAACAGGTACAACTGTCATCTGAGAGGACACCTGTCTAATGAATTCATCCTTACCTATTATGTGTCAGATTAGCAACAGGTACAACTGTCATCTGAGAGGACACCTGTCTAATGAATTCATCCTTACCTATTATATGTCAGATTAGCAACAGGTACAACTGTCATCTGAGAGGACACCTGTCTAATGAATTCATCTTTACCTATTATGTGTCAGATTAGCAACAGGTACAGCTGTCATCTGAGAGGACACCTGTCTAATGAATTCATCCTTACCTATCATATGTCAGATTAGTAACAGGCACAACTGTCATCTGAGAGGACACCTGTCTAATGAATTCATCCTTACCTATTATGTGTCAGATTAGCAACAGGTACAGCTGTCATCTGAGAGGACACCTGTCTAATGAATTCATCCTTACCTATTATGTGTCAGATTAGCAACAGGTACAGCTGTCATCTGAGAGGACACCTGTCTAATGAATTCATCCTTACCTATTATGTGTCAGATTAGCAACAGGTACAACTGTCATCTGAGAGGACACCTGTCTAATGAATTCATCCTTACCTATTATATGTCAGATTAGCAACAGGCACAACTGTCATCTGAGAGGACACCTGTCTAATGAATTCATCCTTACCTATTATGTGTCAGATTAGCAACAGGTACAGCTGTCATCTGAGAGGACACCTGTCTAATGAATTCATCCTTACCTATTATGTGTCAGATTAGCAACAGGTACAGCTGTCATCTGAGAGGACACCTGTCTAATGAATTCATCCTTACATATTATGTGTCAGATTAGCAACAGGTACAGCTGTCATCTGAGAGGACACCTGTCTAATGAATTCATCTTTACCTATTATGTGTCAGATTAGCAACAGGTACAGCTGTCATCTGAGAGGACACCTGTCTAATGAATTCATCCTTACATATTATGTGTCCGATTAGCAACAGGTACAGCTGTCATCTGAGAGGACACCTGTCTAATGAATTCATCCTTACCTATTATATGTCAGATTAGCAACAGGCACAGCTGTCATCTGAGAGGACACCTGTCTAATGAATTCATCCTTACCTATTATATGTCAGATTAGCAACAGGTACAGCTGTCGTCTGAGAGGACGCCTGTCTAATGAATTCATCCTTACCTATTATGTGTCAGATTAGGAACAGGTACAGCTGTCATCTGAGAGGACGCCTGTCTAATGAATTCATCCTTACCTATTATATGTCAGATTAGCAACAGGCACAACTGTCATCTGAGAGGACACCTGTCTAATGAATTCATCCTTACCTATTATGTGTCAGATTAGCAACAGGTACAGCTGTCATCTGAGAGGACACCTGTCTAATGAATTCATCCTTACCTATTATGTGTCAGATTAGCAACAGGTACAGCTGTCATCTGAGAGGACACCTGTCTAATGAATTCATCCTTACATATTATGTGTCAGATTAGCAACAGGTACAGCTGTCATCTGAGAGGACACCTGTCTAATGAATTCATCTTTACCTATTATGTGTCAGATTAGCAACAGGTACAGCTGTCATCTGAGAGGACACCTGTCTAATGAATTCATCCTTACATATTATGTGTCCGATTAGCAACAGGTACAGCTGTCATCTGAGAGGACACCTGTCTAATGAATTCATCCTTACATATTATGTATCAGATTAGCAACAGGTACAGCTGTCATCTGAGAGGACACCTGTCTAATGAATTCATCCTTACCTATTATGTGTCAGATTAGCAACAGGTACAACTGTCATCTGAGAGGACACCTGTCTAATGAATTCATCCTTACCTATTATGTGTCAGATTAGCAACAGGTACAGCTGTCATCTGAGAGGACACCTGTCTAATGAATTCATCCTTACCTATTATATGTCAGATTAGCAACAGCCACAGCTGTCATCTGAGAGGACACCTGTCTAATGAATTCATCTTTACCTATTATGTGTCAGATTAGCAACAGGTACAGCTGTCATCTGAGAGGACACCTGTCTAATGAATTCATCCTTACCTATCATATGTCAGATTAGCAACAGGTACAGCTGTCATCTGAGAGGACACCTGTCTAATGAATTCATCCTTACCTATTATATGTCAGATTAGCAACAGGCACAGCTGTCATCTGAGAGGACACCTGTCTAATGAATTCATCCTTACCTATTATATGTCAGATTAGCAACAGGTACAGCTGTCATCTGAGAGGACGCCTGTCTAATGAATTCATCCTTACCTATTATGTGTCAGATTAGGAACAGGTACAGCTGTCATCTGAGAGGACACCTGTCTAATGAATTCATCCTTACCTATTATATGTCAGATTAGCAACAGGCACAGCTGTCATCTGAGAGGACACCTGTCTAATGAATTCATCCTTACCTATTATATGTCAGATTAGCAACAGGTACAGCTGTCATCTGAGAGGACGCCTGTCTAATGAATTCATCCTTACCTATTATGTGTCAGATTAGGAACAGGTACAGCTGTCATCTGAGAGGACGCCTGTCTAATGAATTCATCCTTACCTATTATATGTCAGATTAGCAACAGGCACAACTGTCATCTGAGAGGACACCTGTCTAATGAATTCATCCTTACCTATTATGTGTCAGATTAGCAACAGGTACAACTGTCATCTGAGAGGACACCTGTCTAATGAATTCATCCTTACCTATTATGTGTCAGATTAGCAACAGGTACAGCTGTCATCTGAGAGGACACCTGTCTAATGAATTCATCCTTACCTATTATATGTCAGATTAGCAACAGCCACAGCTGTCATCTGAGAGGACACCTGTCTAATGAATTCATCTTTACCTATTATGTGTCAGATTAGCAACAGGTACAGCTGTCATCTGAGAGGACACCTGTCTAATGAATTCATCCTTACCTATCATATGTCAGATTAGCAACAGGTACAGCTGTCATCTGAGAGGACACCTGTCTAATGAATTCATCCTTACCTATTATATGTCAGATTAGCAACAGGCACAGCTGTCATCTGAGAGGACACCTGTCTAATGAATTCATCCTTACCTATTATATGTCAGATTAGCAACAGGTACAGCTGTCATCTGAGAGGACGCCTGTCTAATGAATTCATCCTTACCTATTATGTGTCAGATTAGGAACAGGTACAGCTGTCATCTGAGAGGACGCCTGTCTAATGAATTCATCCTTACCTATTATATGTCAGATTAGCAACAGGCACAACTGTCATCTGAGAGGACACCTGTCTAATGAATTCATCCTTACCTATTATGTGTCAGATTAGCAACAGGTACAGCTGTCATCTGAGAGGACACCTGTCTAATGAATTCATCCTTACCTATTATGTGTCAGATTAGCAACAGGTACAGCTGTCATCTGAGAGGACACCTGTCTAATGAATTCATCCTTACCTATTATGTGTCAGATTAGCAACAGGTACAGCTGTCATCTGAGAGGACACCTGTCTAATGAATTCATCCTTACATATTATGTGTCAGATTAGCAACAGGTACAGCTGTCATCTGAGAGGACACCTGTCTAATGAATTCATCTTTACCTATTATGTGTCAGATTAGCAACAGGTACAGCTGTCATCTGAGAGGACACCTGTCTAATGAATTCATCCTTACATATTATGTGTCCGATTAGCAACAGGTACAGCTGTCATCTGAGAGGACACCTGTCTAATGAATTCATCCTTACATATTATGTATCAGATTAGCAACAGGTACAGCTGTCATCTGAGAGGACACCTGTCTAATGAATTCATCCTTACCTATTATGTGTCAGATTAGCAACAGGTACAACTGTCATCTGAGAGGACACCTGTCTAATGAATTCATCCTTACCTATTATGTGTCAGATTAGCAACAGGTACAGCTGTCATCTGAGAGGACACCTGTCTAATGAATTCATCCTTACCTATTATATGTCAGATTAGCAACAGCCACAGCTGTCATCTGAGAGGACACCTGTCTAATGAATTCATCTTTACCTATTATGTGTCAGATTAGCAACAGGTACAGCTGTCATCTGAGAGGACACCTGTCTAATGAATTCATCCTTACCTATCATATGTCAGATTAGCAACAGGTACAGCTGTCATCTGAGAGGACACCTGTCTAATGAATTCATCCTTACCTATTATATGTCAGATTAGCAACAGGCACAGCTGTCATCTGAGAGGACACCTGTCTAATGAATTCATCCTTACCTATTATATGTCAGATTAGCAACAGGTACAGCTGTCATCTGAGAGGACGCCTGTCTAATGAATTCATCCTTACCTATTATGTGTCAGATTAGGAACAGGTACAGCTGTCATCTGAGAGGACGCCTGTCTAATGAATTCATCCTTACCTATTATATGTCAGATTAGCAACAGGCACAACTGTCATCTGAGAGGACACCTGTCTAATGAATTCATCCTTACCTATTATGTGTCAGATTAGCAACAGGTACAGCTGTCATCTGAGAGGACACCTGTCTAATGAATTCATCCTTACCTATTATGTGTCAGATTAGCAACAGGTACAGCTGTCATCTGAGAGGACACCTGTCTAATGAATTCATCCTTACCTATTATGTGTCAGATTAGCAACAGGTACAGCTGTCATCTGAGAGGACACCTGTCTAATGAATTCATCCTTACATATTATGTGTCAGATTAGCAACAGGTACAGCTGTCATCTGAGAGGACACCTGTCTAATGAATTCATCCTTACCTATTATGTGTCAGATTAGCAACAGGTACAGCTGTCATCTGAGAGGACACCTGTCTAATGAATTCATCCTTACATATTATGTGTCCGATTAGCAACAGGTACAGCTGTCATCTGAGAGGACACCTGTCTAATGAATTCATCCTTACATATTATGTATCAGATTAGCAACAGGTACAACTGTCATCTGAGAGGACACCTGTCTAATGAATTCATCCTTACCTATTATGTGTCAGATTAGCAACAGGTACAGCTGTCAGCTGAGAGGACACCTGTCTAATGAATTCATCCTTACATATTATGTGTCCGATTAGCAACAGGTACAGCTGTCATCTGAGAGGACACCTGTCTAATGAATTCATCCTTACCTATTATGTATCAGATTAGCAACAGGTACAGCTGTCATCTGAGAGGACACCTGTCTAATGAATTCATCCTTACCTATTATGTGTCAGATTAGCAACAGGTACAGCTGTCAGCTGAGAGGACACCTGTCTAATGAATTCATCCTTACATATTATGTATCAGATTAGCAACAGGCACAGCTGTCATCTTAGAGGACACCTGTCTAATGAATTCATCCTTACCTATTATGTGTCAGATTAGCAACAGGTACAGCTGTCATCTGAGAGGACGCCTGTCTAATGAATTCATCCTTACATATTATGTGTCAGATTAGCAACAGGTACAGCTGTCATCTGAGAGGACACCTGTCTAATGAACTCATCCTTACCTATTATATGTCAGATTAGCAACAGGTACAGCTGTCATCTGAGAGGACGCCTGTCTAATGAATTCATCCTTACCTATTATGTGTCAGATTAGCAACAGTTACAGCTGTCATCTGGGAGGACACCTGTCTAATGAATTCATCCTTACCTATTATATGTCAGATTAGCAACAGGTACAACTGTCATCTGAGAGGACACCTGTCTAATGAATTCATCCTTACCTATTATATGTCAGATTAGGAACAGGTACAGCTGTCATCTGAGAGGACGCCTGTCTAATGAATTCATCCTTACCTATTATGTGTCAGATTAGCAACAGGTACAACTGTCATCTAAGAGGACGCCTGTCTAATGAACTCATCCTTACCTATTATATGTCAGATTAGCAACAGGTACAGCTGTCATCTGAGAGGACACCTGTCTAATGAATTCATCCTTACCTATTATATGTCAGATTAGGAACAGGTACAGCTGTCATCTGAGAGGACGCCTGTCTAATGAACTCATCCTTACCTATTATGTATCAGATTAGCAACAGGTACAACTGTCATCTGAGAGGACACCTGTCTAATGAATTCATCCTTACCTATTATATGTCAGATTAGCAACAGATACAACTGTCATCTGAGAGGACACCTGTCTAATGAATTCATCCTTACCTATTATGTGTCAGATTAGCAACAGGTACAGCTGTCATCTGAGAGGACACCTGTCTAATGAATTCATCCTTACATATTATGTGTCAGATTAGCAACAGGTACAGCTGTCATCTGAGAGGACACCTGTCTAATGAATTCATCCTTACCTATTATGTGTCAGATTAGCAACAGGTACAACTGTCATCTGAGAGGACACCTGTCTAATGAATTCATCCTTACCTATTATGTGTCAGATTAGCAACAGGTACAACTGTCATCTGAGAGGACACCTGTCTAATGAACTCATCCTTACATATTATATGTCAGATTAGCAACAGGTACAACTGTCATCTGAGAGGACACCTGTCTCATGAACTCATCCTTACCTATTATGTGTCAGATTAGCAACAGGTACAACTGTCATCTGAGAGGACACCTGTCTAATGAACTCATCCTTACCTATTATATGTCAGATTAGCAACAGGTACAGCTGTCATCTGAGAGGACGCCTGTCTAATGAATTCATCCTTACCTATTATGTGTCAGATTAGGAACAGGTACAGCTGTCATCTGAGAGGACACCTGTCTAATGAATTCATCCTTACCTATTATGTATCAGATTAGCAACAGTTACAGCTGTCATCTGAGAGGACACCTGTCTAATGAATTCATCCTTACCTATTATGTGTCAGATTAGCAACAGGTACAGCTGTCATCTGAGAGGACGCCTGTCTAATGAATTCATCCTTACCTATTATGTGTCAGATTAGCAACAGGTACAGCTGTCATCTGAGAGGACGCCTGTCTAATGAATTCATCCTTACCTATTATGTGTCAGACTAGCAACAGTTACAACTGTCATCTGAGAGGACACCTGTCTAATGAATTCATCCTTACCTATTATGTGTCAGATTAGCAACAGGTACAGCTGTCATCTGAGAGGACACCTGTCTAATGAATTCATCCTTACCTATTATATATCAGATTAGCAACAGTTACAGCTGTCATCTGGGAGGACACCTGTCTAATGAATTCATACTTACCTATTATGTGTCAGATTAGCAACAGGTACAACTGTCATCTGAGAGGACACCTGTCTAATGAATTCATACTTACCTATTATGTGTCAGATTAGCAACAGGTACAACTGTCATCTGAGAGGACACCTGTCTAATGAATTCATCCTTACCTATTATATGTCAGATTAGCAACAGATACAACTGTCATTTGAGAGGACACCTGTCTAATGAATTCATCCTTACCTATTATGTGTCAGATTAGCAACAGGTACAGCTGTCATCTGAGAGGACACCTGTCTAATGAATTCATACTTACCTATTATGTGTCAGATTAGCAACAGGCACAGCTGCCATCTTAGAGGACGCCTGTTTAATAAACTGTTCTTTTAAGTATGTTTGTATATCTTTCACAAAAGGCAATCTTGAAGCATCAATCCTGTAGGAATCTAATGCTGTCACCATGTGAGAGTGATCTTCTTGTTCCCTACTGCAAAGTACCATTAGTCGATAATCTAAATGATGAAAAAACAGACAACTCCAGTTAAATCTAGCTTAGCTGGATTTCAATAGAAAACAAAGAAAGATTAATATGAAAACAACATACAAAATTGTGTCCTGTGATACTCTGGTACAATCCTAGAAATTGAAAGCTTCCACTTTGACGCCATGACAAAAACAGCTTTGCAATTTGTTCAAAGTAGAGTAATGGTTGTCAATTCTGCACATTATATTTTATTCATTACCGTCATTTCTACGAGTGTCCTGTGAGAGTTGACTGCGCTTGACCTCAGCAGTTGTACTGATATCATAGTCCAACTGATCAGCATTCACCAAACAGTAAATTTTACCAGATTTGTCAAACATAGCACGTCGCCATAGTAACACAACCTAAAAATGAAAATTGATGTTTATTAAAATTTATTTGTGCCAATTTATCATTTTGTGAACATTTTACTTATTTGTGATGTCAGAAATTTGGCTTATGCATCTTCATGTATTTCTGCATTCATTCTCTCTATTTTGAGCAGTTTTCATTGAGGCGATCAGTATACACCTTGTATTGCCCGGCCTCGTAACACGTCCGAAGTGCGCCCTCACATCAGGGCAATAATTTCCTGTATCACGCCCGGCACAGCGTGCCCAGCTTTCATCAATTACAACAAACGCGTCGTTCTAAATTATGTTGTGTGTTTGAGGTCACGCCATGGCAAAATTGTAATTAAACCTATAAGGTGTATGATAAAACATTTATGGACTGGATACAGCTTTTGCTGCCCTCGATTGTACGGCTTATGCACCATCTCAAGCTAGAGCACTCTCAACACATGACCTCAAGGCACGAAAGCCGTATCCAGTCCATAAAGAATAGTAACATGCATGTCTACTTACATTGGTGAGACCCTTGCTGTGTTTGTGATTTTGAAGTGCTCATAATTTGTCTGTATTTAAAATTTTAAAATTGATTGCAAAGTCAATGACTTAACGACAATGTTATCTCTATTTTGTTAGAAAAACACTAGGTTTTCTGTCAGTCTGTCAGTTTTTTTTTTTGCAAGACTTTTTCAATTGTCTTAAAACAGACACAATCCATGTGCAAGTACTCACTTGTTCCAGAGTGGTTTGTGGTGTACATATCAAGACTTCATCATAAGAAGGCAATGGTTTATCTTTATCAGCCATATATATAGAAAGCACATCTCTTAAAATTTCATCTGGCAGAAAAAAAAGTCTTACATTTAACATTTTCATGAAGTGTTATTTAAATTTAAGTAACATTTATAGAAACGTAATCTGATTATTATACATACATATAATATATTACACATTATTAACAAAATATTGACATATAATTCACACTAAAAATTGTAGCAGAAAAGGGAGTGTGTTAAATGTAAATTATATACATCTCTCACCCTGAAAATAAATCACTGGAAAATTTCATGTGATTGACATTTCGGCAACTCTGGCAACATACTTACCTTTTGGTCTTACCACAAGATTTGGTTTTCCTGTATTCAAATATTTTGGAAAAAGTCTACTCAGTTGAACAAGATCTGTAAGATAAATACAATATTTTTCAACAAAAATCAATAAAATATTGGGTTTATATCTGCAGGGTGAAAACTTGTATATTAACCTGGCTTCCACTCTGAGTGGTCAATATCAGTCACATGACATGTCAAATAGTGACCAAAAATGTCAGTAGTGAGCCTCCATTAGAGACATGCATTAGTGTGCATCAACTTTTGTGTGAAAGTGAAAGTATTTAATAAATATAAACCTCACCTTTAGTAGCAAGATATTGTAATGTATGACCAAGATGCTCCAAACTCAGATAATCATCAAAGCTTATGGCTGTCAGTGAAATCTGGTAATCTTTCCAAAGTTGTTGCAGTTTTTCAATTAGATCACTGTATTGTATTTTGTATATAAGAAGTGAAAAGAAAATAATACATTTTATCTCATGTTGCACTGAGTAGAAATAAATGCTGTTCCATGTACTGTAAATGTATTTGACAATAGTGACACTAACCATAGACAGTATAGTAGGAAGGATGTGCAACTGCGGCAAACATCTAAGTCAAAGGCTGGATGCCCAACGCAAGCTGGGCTGGAATATTCTAATGAGCATGTAAACAATGAATGTCATATTTACTTCAAATCTTTTCTATGATTTCCACCGTCATCAAAATCCCCCAAAACGTCGAGCAAATCATCTACATAATGTGGACTTGTGATCAGCCGCCATTTTGAAATATATTCGCAAAGACTTCTAGAATACCGCAGGTGACTCTCATCAACAAAATCACATATTTCGCAAGAGTTCATGAATCAGTTTATATCAGCTAAACTTTTTTTCCCACCAATCCTATTACAATAAAATAACTGGAGTTGCTAGTCCTTCCTACTATACTGTTCAAGCACTAATAAAACAATTAAAACAAAACAAAAATCAATGAATTATAGATGTAGTCACATACCCTTTAGATTGTCCTATTCCAGTTAACAGCGAGCTTGTAATTTTACTGAGAGAACTGACTTTTTCCCCTTGAGTTATAGTTACGCTTAGTGTTTGTACATTAGTCATGCTAGAAACTGTTCTCTCTGCTGCTGGTGTGGAGTCGTCCAGCCCATCCCCAAACAACTTCATTTCCATATCATCTTCCCATTCTTTGCATAACCTTGCCATCAGTTCTTCATCTTGCATGTTTTGATAATACCAGGCCATTACATCATCAATATCAACTGCTGGATCACATGCTTGCATTGCTGCTTTGGCTTGAACTTCTGATAAGCCTTCATCTACCAATTCTTGCAAAAACTTCTTAACCTTCTCCAGATCTACCCCAGATTCCTCCGGCATGTCCATCATCTTTTCCAGCTCAGGTGTCTCCATAGAAGCATTAACTTCTATGGGTTCCATTTCCATTTCTTCCTGATTATTTTGAGAACCAACTTCCATGAATGCAGCATTCAGAGCTTCTTTCACATCTGATTCAGTACAACTGTCCTTTAAACTAGCCAACAAAGTATACACACCTGCAGCCATTTCTTTTTCATTTGACATCAGCTTAGCCAACTCACGCCTTAGAATCACAAGCTGTTCAGTTGTGAAGTAATTCAGATGATATATCTCAGATCGTTTCTCCTCCACATATTCCAGCCACTCTTTAAGACAGTTTTCCATAAAACTACACAATTTGTCTAGTTCAGTTGTCACTTCTCTTGTTCCCTTCAAGTCATGTGAGCCATCAATACCAAAATCGACCATGACAGATACTTTTTTCTTGTACTTACAATACACAATGGCTTTCCATTCAGAAAAAAGAACATTTCCTGCTGCACAAAGCTTTAAGTAGGCAGTGGCCAATCGAATAACACCAGAAAGAATCTGAAATTTTAAAAATACGTACATCCACATTCATCAGAACAATTTCTGACAATGCAATGAATCTTGCTGAAGTGACAACATCAAATTACAATGCAATTATGATAGGAATTATGATCGTCACACAGCCCTCAAGTAGTCCCAAATGTGGTGAGGTGGCTAAAAGCACTATATATATTCTGCAGTCAGACAGCTGGACAGGAGCGTTATTTTAAAAACAAATTGGCCACAAATATAGTTGTAGGTCATTTTTCTCACTATATACTGTAAATAATTAAACTATACCTCAGTAAATCTTTCCACTTCATCCCTTCCTTGTTCAGCTTTCCCAGCAACCAACATCAGTTTACTCTGCAAATCTTTCAGCATATCGAGATTGTAATTCTTATCTTTACTGGCAGCTTCATCCTCATCATCTTCCATTAATGAATCATCACCCTGGACTAACAATCTAATCACAGACTCAGGAGTATCCTAAGATTTAATAATATTTAATAAAAGTAGTGAATATATAATATAATAATGCATCTTTAAAAATTTCTATCTGTGACTAGCAATAAAAATTATACTCTAAAAACTAGACTAACATACAGTACAAAATAATATGTCTCATCATGAGCCATACTGCACCCAGCTTTGTGTAGATATACCCAGTACAGACATATGAAGACAGGATCATGCTGGTTATGACATAATTGATGCTGACTATGACATCATTAATGCAGATTATGACATAATTGATGCTATGAAATCATGAATACAGATTATGACATAATTGATGCTATGACATCATGAATGCAGACTATGACATAATTGATGCTGACTATGACATCATTAATGCAGATTATGACATAATTGATGCTATGAAATCATGAATGCAGATTATGACATAATTGATGCTATGACATGAATGCAGATTATGACATAATTGATGCTGACTATGACATCATGAATGCAGATTATGACATAATTGATGTTATGACATCATGAATGCACATTATGACATAATCGATGCTGAATATGACATGAATGCAGATTATGACATAATTGATCCTAACTATGACATCATGAATCCAGATGGACATAATTAATGCTGACTATGACATAAATGCAGATTATGACATAATTGATGCTGACTATGACATCGTTAATGCAGATTATGACATAATTGATGCTATGACATGAATGCAGATTATGACATAATCTATGCTGACTATGACATGGATGCAGATTATGACATCATGAATGATCACTGATGTCACCATTCTATCACTAAAGATAAATTTAGGTGTAGAGATATAAATTTTCCATTTATTTATTTGTTCTCCAAGTCAATATAGCCATGCAATGCAATGCTTACTAGTTTCTCGTTATTTCAATTAACAAGCACATTCTTCTTGATAAACAGTGACAAAACTGATTGAAATCCCTACCTTGGCATTGTAATCTATGTTTCCCACTGTATATATTCCTTTTGTGTTGATGGCCTCTGCCTGGCTAAGAGATGATGTTTCAACCGATCCATGAGACTCCTTCACTCCTTTCAACCATTCCAGATGATGACTGATGTCTTTCTATTTAATGAATAAATTAAAAATATACAGAAATTATAATCAGTGTTCATTATATCTATAACCGGTCCCCTACAATGGGTTGATCACTAACCTACAATGGGTTGATCACTAACCTACAATGGGTTGATCACTTACCTACAATGAGTTCATCATTCACCTACAATGGGTTCATCACTCACCTACAATGGGTCCATTACCAACAATGGGTTCATCACTCACCTACAATGGGTCCGTCACTCACCAACAATGGGTAAATACCACTCACCTACAATGGGTTCATCACTAGCCTACAATGGGTCCATCACTCACCAACAATGGGTCCATACCACTCACCAACAATGTCTCTGTCACTCACGTAAAGTGGGTCCATCACTCACCTACAATGTATCATCACTCACCTACAATAGGTTGATCACTCACCTACAATGGGTTCATCACTAGCCTACAATGGGTTCATCACTGACCTACAATGGGTTCATCACTAGCCTACAATGGGTTCATCACTCACCTACAATGTATCCATCACTTACCTACAATAGGTTTATCACTCACCTACAATGGGTTCATCACTAGACTACAATGGGTTAATCACTCACTTACAATGGGTTGATCACTAACCTACAATTGGTTCATCACTCACCTACAATAGGTTCATCACTCACCTACAATGGGTTCATCACTCACCTACAATGGGTTCATCACTCACCTACAATGTGTCCATCACTCACCTAAAGTGGGTCCATCACTCACCTACAATGTATCCATCACTCATCTACAATAGGTTGATCACTAGCCTACAATGGGTTCATCACTCACCTACAATGGGTTGATCACTCACCTACAATGGGTTCATCACTGGCCTACAATGGGTTCATCACTCACCTACAATGGGTTCATCACTAGCCTACAATGGGTTCATCACTCACCAACAATGTATCCATCACTCACCTACAATAGGTTGATCACTCACCTACAATGGGTTCATCACTAGCCTACAATGGGTTCATCACTCACCTACAATGGGTTCATCACTCACCTACAATGGGTTCATCACTCACCTACAATGGGTTGATCACTCACCTACAATGGGTTCATCACTGGCCTACAATGGGTGCATCACTCACCTACAATGGGTTCATCACTAGCCTACAATGGGTTCATCACTCACCTACAATGGGTTCATCACTAGCCTACAATGGGTTCATCACTCACCAACAATGTATCCATCACTCACCTACAATAGGTTGATCACTCACCTACAATGGGTTCATCACTAGCCTACAATGGGTTCATCACTCACCTACAATGGGTTCATCACTCACCTACAATGGGTTCATCACTCACCTACAATGGGTTGATCACTCACCTACAATGGGTTCATCACTGGCCTACAATGGGTGCATCACTCACCTACAATGGGTTCATCACTAGCCTACAATGGGTTCATCACTCACCAACAATGTATCCATCCACTCACCTACAATAGCTTGATCACTCACCTACAATGGGTTCATCACTAGCCTACAATGGGTTCATCACTCACCTACAATGGGTTCATCACTCACCTACAATGGGTTCATCACTAGCCTACAATTGGTTCATCACTCACCTACAATGTATCCATCACTTACCTACAATAGGTTTATCACTCACCTACAATGGGTTCATCACTAGACTACAATGGGTTAATCACTCACCTACAATGGGTTGATCACTAGCCTACAATTGGTTCATCACTCACCTACAATAGGTTCATCACTCACCTACAATGGGTTCATCACTCACCTACAATGGGTTCATCGCTCACCTACAATGGGTTTATCACTCACCAACAATAGGTCCATCACTCACCAACAATGGGTCCATACCACTCACCTACAATGGGTTCATCACTCACCTAAAGTGGGTCCGTCACTCACCTACAATGTATCTATCACTCATCTACAATAGGTTGATCACTAGCCTACAATGGGTTCATCACTCACCTACAATGGGTTGATCACACACCTACAATGGGTTCATCACTGGCCTACAATGGGTTCATCACTCACCTACAATGGGTTCATCACTAGCCTACAATGGGTTCATCACTCACCAACAATGTATCCATCACTCACCTACAATGGGTTCATCACTCACCCACAATGGGTTCATCACTAGCCTACAATGGGTTCATCACTCACCAACAATGTGTCCATCACTCACCTACAATAGGTTGATCACTCACCTACAATGGGTTGATCACTCACCAACAATGTATCCATCACTCACCTACAATAGGTTGATCACTCACCTACAATGGGTTCATCACAAGTCTACAATGGGTTGATCACTCACCTACAATAGGTTGATCACTCACCTACAATGGGTTCATCACAAACCTACAATAGGTTGATCACTCACCTACAATGGGTTCATCACTAGCCTACAATGAGTTCATCACTCGCTTACAATGTGCCCATCACTCACCTACAATGAGTTCATCACTTGTCTACAGTGCATTCATCACTCGCCTACAATGGGTTCATCACTCACCTACAATGGGCTCATCACTCGCCTACAATGTGTCCATCACTCACCTAGAATGGGTTCATCACTCACCTAAAATGGGTTCATCAGTCACCTAGAATGGGTTCATCACTTACCTACAATGGGTTCATCACTCGCCTACAATGGGTTCATCACTCGCCTACAATGGGTTCATCACTCCCCTACAAAGGGTTCCCCACTCACCTATAATGCACTCATCTGTCACCTAAAGGGGCTAATGTCTCACCTAGATAGGCTCACTGCATGATTACTTACAATATACTTATTGATACCTACAATGAACTCAGCTATCATCTACTGTCAGCGAACTAGCGGTACTATATGTACTAATTGGTCATTTACAATGAGTTATTAATAAATTCATTACAGATTAAGCTACTTACAAGCTTCTTAGGTAGATCTTTATCATTTCTCAGTGCATTCCACAATGACTCACATGCTTTCATTAATTGATGAAATCCTGCATCTGGTTTCAAGTCAAATATGAAGGATGAAAATCCTGTTGTGGCTTGGTGAAGACATTTCACTCTGTCTACCTCCATGTCAGTTTCACCAGCTGATATCATAGCTAAATCCACAAAGACTTTCAACTGCTGTATGCCTGAAGAAAAACAACAGGACATCAACCGTCAGGGGTATTTTGGGGGTTCAAAGAAGCCTGTGAATTGAGCACCGATACTTGTATGTACTTGTGAAATGTTGTTAGTGGTATGTTGTCATTTCAGGTCATTATCTTTCATTTATTCATGATTACAAGCTGCAAAAAGACAATGACGCTAGGTCATGGTCATCTAACACATCACTCAAAACAGGTATTGGGGTAGCAGTAAATAACTTGTCAGAACTTACTTGTGATTTCTTTTCGTAACCACTCAATGAAATCTTTGCGTAATACCAGTTGTTGCAAGCAAAGTATTCTTTCACGACTCATGGCAGCTAACGATTTCCCAGCATTCACTACATCATCATCAATAGATTCCAATTTTCTGTCTTTGAAGTCAGCATTTCTCTATAAAATAGAAACAGCAATTGTCTGTAAAGTAAATCTAGGAGACAGTAATATTGAGCTTACATATTGAAGCAATGCTTATGTACGACTTGCAAGAAATATTTTAGGATTCATTAACTTATATGCGTTATGCATGAACAGTGTAGACCAAACATTTGCTGCAGAATTCAAATGATTTGATTATGAACTTGAATTTTTTTTCATAGCTCAATTTTGAAAATACCTTTCAAAATATGGAAACATATGAGATATAATATGAAATATACATGTACCTTTACTTCATCAAAATTGACAATCAGTAAATGTTTATAGCACATTATTGAACATGAAAATATTCCAAAAATACTTTCACTATTGTTGACACCACTATGACACAATCACTTTTGTTTGTCCTGTTGTTAGAAGTCTGAATAATGGCTTATTGCAAAGCCAGAGTAATAGTCAATATTTAGACAATCATTGAAATTTGAATGTCAAAGATGTATTTTTCAGATATTCATACAATTAAATATGAAATACAGTCCCAAACTAAATCTACAATCAACATGATCTCAAATTGTAAATCACCTGGTTAAGGCTTATTTATATGAAGGAGCACTCTATCACCCAACAATATATTTCATGCACTTAATTTGTATCTAAATATATATCAAACATAAAGCACCATAGTAACTGGAGAACCTCAAATGAAAATACAGACAATAATTTCACTGTGAGTAAACACTGTCTATGCAATACTTACCACAGAGGACAATACACTGATGGCAGTAAAGTTTCCAGTTAAGTTGAATGTTTTCTTCACATCCTGCACTATCTCTACTGCTTCAAGACGTTGTTCTAGTCGATGGTAGTGGATTATCTGTTGTATGCGTCGCTTTAACCAATCACATGTTCTCCGTCCGAGAAGCAACTTCAACTCTTTTTCCAGCTGATCATATTCATTTTCGAACCGGCCAAAAAATTCATCAACTTCTTTAAGAATGAGGCTGCCATCTTGCAGTTTGGTAATAATCTGATTGATATGTATGAAAACCTTTTTCCAAACCTTATCAGCGACTTCGTCAACAGTCAACACATCATCTCCAGTATCTTTGGACTTCTCTTTATGAACAATTCTAGCCTTTGCTTTCCAGAGATCTTGGAAGAGTACGCTGCTATGTATGTTTTCTAATGGGGGCAGCATCTGCTTGATAACAGGAGAGATGCTGAAGTACGTGATTGTCGGCTTGTTGCTATCACGGGCGAGGGTAATCGGCATGCAGATGTCAGTCAGCATCAAACCATCAACATCAGAGTCAAGCTTGGCTTGCAATGCTTGAAGGTTCACTGAGAAAAAACGGAAAGGGTGATACATGTATATTTAAGTGTTAGTTGTTCACATCACCTGCTTGTTGACCTTTTTTCTTATTGATTTTGACTTCTGCCTGTGGAGGTTTTCAGCAGGCAATGTTTTACTAGTAACTACATAACCTAGATCTCAAAACATAGAAACAGCAAAATTTGCTTTTTATGATTATTAATATAAAATTTACTATAAACTTTTTAAAATTTTCCAACTCGGTATTTATTTGTCAGTATTTACGTCTTGCAATGTTTACTGTATGATACTCACCTGGTTGTATTGTCTCACAAATCCCAAGAAAACAACTAATTTGTTTCCTTTCAGTTTCGAATGCTTTAAGTTCTTTTGCTCGAATTTTAATGATGTCCTGTGTAGATGGCTGCATATTGGTTGCTGCACCTCTTTCCTTCTGCAAATCAGTTTTGATGACTATGGTTTTACATAACTCAACAAAATGATTGTTGTTTTCTAAAAGCACATTGAGGTAAAAGATTCTAATCTGTCCACGCAAGATGCTTTCTAGAATGCTGTCCAGCATGGACTTAGCTACAGCAACGTATCCTTGAGCTAGCTCTGACAATATATTGCCATGACCTTGTTGAGAACCTGAAAAATGAACAAAATTTTCAAAACAAACTCAGGTAGAATGTATTTGATTTGAACAACACCCTTGGGAAGAGAATGAAGAAAGAAATCTGCAATGCAAAAATTAGAATATACTTGTTTCAGATGGCAACATGTCATTTTCAATTGTTACATACATTCATTTTTCACATGTGTCACTAAAACATTATTTCGACCAATAGCATGGTAGCAACTCATCTCAAAACTCTGACCCAGTACATGTCTTTGGCAAGTCAAAAATGCTGTGCAAAATGTATTTAGAGCATAACAGCATGGAGACCAACGCATAATGTCAAACTACAAATGTACCTAAGGTATTCTAAACAAGAAAACAATTGATTGTCGAAAAATGAATTACGTTATATCACCAGGTCTAGATTTTCAGTCAGCATGTTATGCACTTGATTGACATCCATGGTTTCCAGTCAGACATATCTTTGTTCTTATTTTTTCGAAAAGCAATATTATATTTTATGAATTATTGTTTTTATCTTGAGAGTAGGGATGACAAATGCTGGTGGTGATCGATTGATCAATGTAGAGTTCATCCACTATGATACCTTTCAGTGTGTTTTTTGCCATTCATAATCTGTTTAAATCACTTAAATAAATATCTTTCATGAATTATTCACTCATATTGACAACACTTTCATACAGCATCACGTTCAGAATTTTGTTTGTGGAATGAAAAATGATGTATTACTCATTATTATGTGATTTCAATAGTGGAATCCATTTTATTTATTTTTGGTATTGAAATGTCATTTGATGCCTATTTGAGTATTAAATAATTGTCACTTTATAGTTTCACTTTTCTTTAAACACCCTCTGCTTTATTCATTTCTGAAGACAATATTTTATTCATATCCATATCATATCCTTGATGCTCAATAATGAAATACATTATTGCGAGTAATCAGCAGCAATAATGTCATAAAATTCACCGGTATTGATACTACTATATAATAATACCTGAACCTGAAGATACACTATTCTCCTATGGAAACATAACACTAAACAAGACCAATCAATTCACATATCTAGGAATCACATTTAACTCAAATGGAACCATGACAAAGACAATGGAACTTCTAATCGACAAAGCCAGAAAAGCCGAAAGAAGCATAGAAGATATATACAACAAACAAACAATACAACAATATAAATTTGAAGACAAAACTTTTTGAGTCCTTACAGCTTCCAATCCTGTTATACGGATCAGAGATATGGGGAATAAACACAAAAATTGAACAGTGGGACCGTACCAGTGGGACCGAAAAATACCATCTAAAATATTGTTGTGATTTACTGAATGTCAATGGAAACTGGTAGATTACCATTGTTATCAATTATTGAGTACAGCGCAATCAACTACTATCAAAACCTGATTCATAATGGGCCAATAACATTTGCATATGATGCTATAATTGAACTAAAACAAAATTGTTTCAAAAACTCTTGGCTACATTATCTTAATATAATCAAAAACAACTACAATTATAGACATTGACAATAATAAAAAACAGAAATTCTACAACATATCAAGAGAACAATATACAAAGATCTGGAATGAGACCAACAATAGAGAGAACTCTAAACTACGCACATACAAACTTTTAAATAATACAATTAAATGTGCACCCTACTTAAACATTATGAAAAAATATCAAGATATTAAAACACTAGCCAAATTGAGACTAAGCTGCCATAGCTTAGAAATTGAAGTTGGGAGACATACATGTCCTAAAACACCAGCTGATGAAAGAATTTGCAAAATATGTAATATTTCATAATACACTGTCAAATATGCACAAATGGAAAACAAGAACTTTATGAACAATTTAACAGAATATACAATAATTTCTCAACACAGAATTACATATGTAGACAAATTCAAAATGATTTATTAACACGACAGAGCCATCTCTGCTTAGACATGTTATCAGATAATTAAACAATGCTTTTACTAAAAGACTAACTTGTAGTTACCGGTAAGTTGGTGTTTATATACACTACGGTATATCAAAAAAACAAAACCAAAAGAATTGTAACTTCTTTACGGTTATAATAAAGGTTATTATTATTATAATATATCAAATAAACAATAAAGTTGTTTGTTACCTGTCATACGAAAAAATCCCACAAAAGGAGTCCAAGTCAACAGATGCTGGAGGATCTGATAATCTGTGACGTCTTTCCGTCCCTGCTGCGGCTCTGGCCAGGACTGTTCCAAAAGTCGTGATAGAAGATTGCGAGACTCTCTGGCATCATAAACTGTGTTGAACAAATCCTGAGACTGTTCCTTATGCTGAAAATAAAAATAACAAATAAGTACATGTAGTTTGGTTAAAAATAAGACATCAACTATCATTAAACTCTAAATAAAAAACTCTAATATTTGGAATTCACATTTCCTAATATGGTAGGATGAAAATACCCTGTAAAATAATGCAAAATTACGACACGCTGTAACTTATGGGGTTACAGTGACAGATGTGTAATAAAGTTAGTTTTATTCAATTTTAGAAAATAAAGCTGTGTTGACATTTTACTATACCATGATGCTACAGTTATTATAATAGCTTTATTATTCAAATTTGTTGTGTGATACAAGAATATTAAGCTGTATGAGAAAAAACACATACAAATCATTATAAATTAACTTTTCAGTATTTTAATTCACTTTTTTAATGCAATATTATTTTAATTTTGTTAAAATTTACAAAAGTTAACTTTTCAAAGAAAATATCACAGGAATATTCTTATAGTTTCACAAGAATACACAGAAAACACAAAACAGGAACACAAAATGACTGTTATAAGCATAACCTTTCACTTGTAAATAGTACATGTATATAGTTACAATGAAGTAGCTTACTTTACATATTTCAGCAACAGCAGAAAATGCAGCTTCACTGAGAACTTCCTGTATTGTTGAGTGCAAACCTGGGATATCTTCACGACAGAACAACCTCACTTTTTGAAGATTGGATGACTTCATGAAAGAAATGAAAATGAGTATGATCAATTCAGGATGGTATAGATCTTGTTTAAAGACATGTTTTTAACCCCAGTGGGATTTCCCTCCCAATTTGGTGAATTTTTCCTTGCAAAAATGATCTTGCTTTAAGGTAATTAAAAATGTACCTACAATATACGTCAACAATATACCCACATAATCTTTGACACATTTTAATTGAAAATTGGCCTTAAAATAAATATTAATTGAATCTATTTTTTGTTTGGCCTTATTGAGAGTAATTTCTTTAGTTCAAGTCAATATATCCCTGTAGTATGTTTTATTATTGTCGCTATGATTGTTAACGAATTTTACTACACTATTAAGCTTGATCATCATTTACTTTTTGTACGCTTTCCAGCACAAAATCAAATTTTATGTATTTTATATGCATTGTGTATCGTAATTGCACATGTGCTAATACTAATGAAAATATGTATTTACAATCAAACTTATTCATATTTTTTTATGCTCCAGTTTACAAGAATTACAATTTTGGGTTTGAGTGCAGTACTATTGGAGATACACTAAAGAGTACATTTTCAGACTGTTGCTCGTTGAACTTACTTGTTTAATTCTGTCGCTGAGCAAACCAACAAAGCCGTCTCTCCACAGCACATCAAGAGTCTCATCACGGAACTCAACACTGAACACTTGATTCCAAAGCTACAACAATAAGGCACATTGTTAAACTGGTAACAAATGTTTTTCCCTTCAAATGTATATTGCATGTAGTATAAAACTTGTTCAAAATTGTTACCACTTGAGATTACCAACATACCTTGAGCTCATCATCAAACACAATATAATTGCCAGAATATCCATGTTGTATCATATAAAAAGGTAGGCTCCTTTTTAACCAATTAAAAAAATCTCCAGAAATATTTTCAAAATATTTCAAAAACACTTCTTCAGTTTCAGTGATCTTTGCAGTTTGTTGTCTTGTTTTCCCTGACTGTAAATGCTTAACAGCATAGGAATGGCACACAGCATATAGACCACACGTCTTTGTCATGAACTCATACTCAATTAATTTTGGGTATTTGGATATAATCATAGAAAACAGTGCCTTGGCTGCTTTGACAGTAGATACAGCTTCATCAATTGTAAATTCATCATATGATAATCTGTCAGATAAAAATGATATTGCAATAATTATAAATAATAGGGGCAACTGTTTGTTTTTACATATATTGTGCTAGTTAATTATGGAAAACAAAGGTCTTTAAAATAACCACTACACTAAAAAGTTTCCTAATAAACATTATATACGATATACATTTTTAAAAAAAAAACTTTTAAAAATCACCAAAAATAAAATTTTTGTAAGATCAACTACAAATTTATACAGGCCAACTACACTTGTCACACTTGTCTCTCCTGAATTTTATTTAAGTGCAAATTGCAAGCGCTGACACTTAGTGCATTTTGCCACAGAAGTCATATTCATATTTGGGACTACATGGGTTGTGTGGGCATCTCTCCACCAAATGGCAATTTTTAATGCGCTATCCTGGCACCAACCAGGCTCGTTCACACAAGCACCTGCGGACCTTAAGCAAGGTACCCCCAAAATCGCATTCATTAGTGAATGAATCTCGGCCAGTGGAATTGGCTTTCCCATTGAGTCTTTGGCACACTCACCAGGGTAGGGATTTCCCTATTGATGTTCGGCCTAAGGTAGGATTTGAACTATTTGGGTGAATATTATTGAAGTCATTGTGCCCACAAGAATAGTTTACAACGACACTGCCGCTGCCGATTTATGACAGACATTTAGACGCTACTATGATTTTCCCTTCTCTTCATATATGTGCAAGCCAAAACCCTGTAGTAGTATCATTGATTATAAAATATTACAAAACCTGTCTTATCTTTGTTGTCCAAACTCAAAGCTGTACAGTTATAAGCATGTTGAATGTGTACCTGACAGACCAATTTAATTGAAGATCTGTATAATTTTGTTGGTTACCCTGGTTACTACCTAATATAATAAATGTACTTACTCATTTGCAACAACAGATTCAATCTTTTTTTCTACAAGTGAAATAGCTGTTACAATTGTTTTTATCACACACTCCCTATCCTGAAAATTTAAATGAATAATCGTTAAGATAGTTAGGATTAACATTGATGAGTTAATTTATAACTGTATAATCTTAGTATTCATGTACACACATTATAATCCATCTCTGGAGACAACAGACAAGAATGACTTGTATATCTAACTTTCTTTTACAAACATAAGATTATATACCGATAATAGACTTATCTTTCTGTATCGAGCACATGCTCAGTAACTTAGCAACATGAGTTATAATGCATTCATATTCAAGTTTTGGATTGAGATGCAATGAACTTAACTCAATAATATCAATCCGTACAGAAAATGTACAACATGAGACAAAGTCTATTATTTTTTGTACTGGTTTATAGGAATTTTGCACCGTATCGGTGAACAATGTGTAAGCAATTTGATACACAGAAGTTTGTAAACATTAATTGATAATTCTAGAAAAAATTAAAACAAAAACAACAAGCTACCTTACAGTCGAAATAACTCAGCAGAGTATTTCCTCAGATCAAAGTTGGTAATGAAATACTAATGTCATGGTTATTGTTACCATAATGTTCTTGGCATATCACAACTATTGTAGTTTATATAGTTGCTGCTATGACAATCACAATAATTATTGTTATCATTATGTTACAAACCATAGCAACTCTTCCCTTGCAAGCAATTGACAGTTTTTAAGAAGAAGTCCAAAATAGCATTTTTTACCAAAAATTACAAAAATCTGGTTAAATTACAAATCCACACCCAAACTTTGAGGTTTTCAACTAATATTCAAAGTTGCAATAGTGTTACACAAACTGCAGTTTGTATTAAATCAGATTTTAATTGTGCATACCCACACACAGAGAGTCAATAAAATTATAACTTTGCCATAAAGGAGAGCTCTGAACCATGTGCAAACAATTTATAAAAATTCTCACCTCCCTCCATATACTGCTGATGTCGTACTTAGCTAAGCTTGCAACAATAACCACAAGTCTATAGCATACGGCATAGGTAGGAATGAGACCACTCTTTACCACATTATTGATTTCATTTAAGGGAATAGATAGAAGACATGTTCTCAAAAGCATTTGATCTGCTTCAAATATTGGAGCTAACCGTCGCACTAAGGGCAGCATTTCATATCTGAAAGAAACAAGATAATCAAAAACATAGTGAAACTATTGAAGCCTTGCCCTGTGCAATTTTACATCCAGCATTCGAACAAACTATATAATAGACAAGTTTTGAGTCATATCGCCATCAGGCAGTTTCAGCATGAGAAGGGGGGGTTGATGTTTTAGCTCATTTCAATTTGTATGGGCATGTAATTCATTAATTACTCAAGCGACCTTTGGTACTGACATCATACGATATCCCTAGTTCTACTGTGTTCTGATGAGCTATCAAACGTTTACGGAGGCAAGTTTTTAAGGTAATGGCGGAGCTCGAAACTTGTCTATAGCTTCAACTTGAATGTGGAATATTGTTCACAGCAGATGCTCAAAACAAAGTTGCAGCGCCGACTCTGAGCTCCAACCTGGACATCTAAGATCAAACATAGAGTTTCTTGGATCAAATCACAGTTGTAAGCAAGACAAAGGTGCTCAGAATAAGTAAATCTACTTGAGTGGACATAATTTTCACAGCAGACTTTCAAAACAAAGTTTAGAGCATGTACCATGCAGCTCTGAGCATCCTAAGATCAGTAAAAGAAGACGCCTAAAATCACTGCATGCACATTTCATGAAAATAAATATTGTGTGCACTGTAGTCTCCCATTGGATGAAAGAATGAATTGGTGTCAGTGGAAATTGGCAACAAAATTACAGTAAATTATGACATGGAAAATTCAATTGAAAAAAACAATATCCCATGTAATTACCCCATGTATTGGATGGATACATTAACATAATAATACTATGACAGAACCCCACACCCTCCCCGTGGCTTTCGTTGCGTATGGAAGTTATTTTCACGAGTGATGCAGTGTATCCTACGGCCGTACTTTCACAAGCTAAGCAGAATACACCACATCTCAAGTGAAAATAACCCCATTGCCCATTAATATGTTCCAAGATAGTGTTATGCACTAGCAACGCGTGTCAGTGTAGAACTCGTGCCACTGTCTGTGTGAAAATAAAATAATCAGACGTCTAATCTGAGTCACTGTCTGAATAAATAACTCGTGGATGTTGAGTTGGGGCCACAACAGAACCAGAACTTGAACTGGATGACAGTGATACACAGTTTATGTTGAAGTTAAAAGTTCCTCCACAGAATTGTGCATTGGCAAACGTGCCGTGCAACTGTGGTACTCCTGTCAGTGGACTTTCATCAACAGTGGTTGTCACGGAGCTGCACGCTACAACTTCGTTTGTGATGTTGCTTGCTGGTTGGTTGTGGATTGAATGAGTCTTGGTTACCGGCTAAAATTTTGCTCATTTGGCGTTCATAATCTTTATTTGAAACTGAGTAATACCTCAACGTCTCCAGCATAAACCTACTCAGAAATCAAAAACTCAGTTTCCAGGTGGTCAACATATATTAAGTTCTCCCAATCATAGTATTTCATGTGATGTACACCTATTATGCCAAAAATGTTGCTGAACGATTTGAACTGGATAAAAATACGATGAGACGAACATTTGTTTACAAAATAAAAATAGTTTGGTTGCCAATGAAAATACCATGTTCATTTGCATATTGACCGTGAAAATACCGAAAACATTATTGCATGGGTGATATGCAAATTAGTTTGGACCAAAATAAGTGACTGCCTAAAAGTACCATTACTGTTGTTCAAATTTCATTTCACTCGGCAAGTATATTCATGTACCCCAAGGGGAAAATATCGTACTTCTAAATATTGTTCTGCTATGTTTCGAAAAACGGTACTCCTGAAAGGACAGTAACTTTGTTTGCTCCCGAACCTCATTTGCATTTGGGGTGTGAAAATACAGAATCAAAATAAACTGCAGTACATGTGTAATAATACCAATTACATGTATTATTATTTTCCCAATTTTTCTTCATAACAGTAACCATAAATAAACTACTCTTTATTAATTATTTATAACAGGCTTTTTGTATTTTCTGATACATTTATAAAAAAAACATCGGCTGGCGTTCATCTCTCATGCACAATCTATACTACATGTACAATGTACTAGTATTTCTACACACACTCACAAAAAGCTGACGCTCAATTGCGTCTTGGCTTCCACGCCTTCTTGGTTTCCATGGTGCTTGCAAAAATGTCCAAATGTGAGACTTCAATCTACAGAATGTTTATAAGTAACTTACAGTGATGAAATTTAATATTAAAAAATGTACAGTCCAGGCTCACATAACAATTATTTATTTTATCACTTCTTTCTTGGTAAAATTGCAGTGATACACAGTCCCTCCACAGTGGAGGGGGACTGTGATTGATGTACTGGCAACTATGATTAATTTATTCTTGGCGTCATGCTTTAGTATTTTCATTGAGGTTTTATCTTTTATAGTAGCCCAGTTTCTTTTCTCTGCTTCCCTTCAAAATTGCGATGCGCTCTGACAACAACCAAAGTTATTGATAAGTCTGAGCCACCTTACTTGGTACCATAATATGCCAGTGAGGAAAATACTCTTGTCCAAAAAATGAAACAAATATCATTAGCTGCCAAATGTTCTATTCCAGCAAGATAGTACCAACAAAATTATAAACTATAACTTTCATATTTGTGTAGTGATTATCCACAACTAATAAAGACTGATGCAGTAAAATAATGATTTATATATATGGTTTGCGAAGAATAAAAAAAAAGTGTATTTGTATTTTTGGTACCTACAGTCCCTCAGGGAAATACGGTAGACGTATACTACCGTAAAATTCCTAATTGAGGCCGCTGCTTTAATTAAAATTCATTTTTTTAATGGGCCTTCAGATGCGTGAAGTCTTGGTGCGGCTTTAATTTGGGCATTCACTTCGGTAACAGAGGGAATTATTTTCAGAAAACAAAGGCCTGAAGGGATAATGATATGCTAATGAGATGCACGACACTCAATTGCAACTTTGTTGCAATTCTAAGCACACTTTCGGATTTTCACACATAGACAAACAAACAGACTGTCACACTGTACAACATAATGCACAATAAACAAGCCATGCATGGCACAGTCCCTGTTAGTTATCAAATTTAAGATATATAGTTTTGTTTATAGTAATATAGCTGGAATATAACCATGTCAGGAATATGATTATGATGATTGTTTAACATTAAAATGATTGACATTTGTATCTGATCGTCAAACAAGTACTTGTCCATATTGGGAGATATTGCTCTGGAACAGCATTAATTAAAACAAAATCAGCCATTTTGAATACATGTATATTTCTATAACATGATGTATAACGAATATATAAAATTTTAACCTAACCAGTCAAAGCATGTCAGAGATATGGCTCTAGAAGCCCAATCATTAAAACAAAATGGCCGCTAGTCTGCCATTTTGAATCCGATCTGAAAAATAAAATGATGTGCATCAGGAACCCGTAATGTCTAATGTACTAAGTTTGAACGAAATCCATCCATAAATGCCAGAAATGCTTGATATTTGATGATTTTTTAGCACAAAAATGGCCACCATTCGGCCATTTTGAATAGGATTGTCAAACCAATATATCTGTATATCTATGACATGATGTATAATGAATATTAAAAATTTGAACATAATCAGTCAAAGCAAGTCAGAGATATGTGTCTAGAAGCCCATTCATTAAAACAAAATGGCCGCCAGTCAGCCATTTTGAATCCGATCTGAAAAATAAAATTAGTGCATCTGGAACCCGTAATGTCTAATGTATGTACCAAGTTTGAACGAAATCCATCCATAAATGCCAGAAATGCTTGATATTTGATGATTTTTTAGCACAAAAAGGGCCACCATTCGGCCATTTAAAATAGGATCGTCAAACCAATATATCTGTATATCTATGACATGATGTATAATGAATATTAAAAATTTGAACATAATCAGTCAAAGCAAGTCAGAGATATGGGTCTAGAAGCCCATTCATTAAAACAAAATGGCCGCCAGTCAGCCATTTTGAATCCGATCTGAAAAATAAAATTGTTTGCATCAAGGTCCCATAATGTCTAATGTATATACCAAGTTTGAACAAAATCCATATGTAAACAGTCGAGAAATGCTTGATTTTGATGATTTTTTAGCACAAAAATGGCCGCCATTCGGCCATCTTGAATCAGATCGTGAAACAAATTGATGTGCATATGTATAATATCATGTATGATGTATGTGTGAAGTTTGATTATGATTCGTCCAGGCATTTCTAAGATACAGGTGCGGACGCACGCACAGACGTACGGAAGCACGGACGCACGGATACACAAGGGTCAAAACATAAGTCCCCGTTTTCGGACTGCGTCCGAACAGGAACTAATAATATCTACAAATAGATTTGTACGCATTGCTTAGTAGCAAATGATCACAGTAACGGTATCACGATCCGGCCGGTCATGCTGCGTTTCACAAGTGAATAACTTACTTGTTTTCGAAGTGTTACAATTGATGATTATTACTCAGTAGTGATTACAATAATGTACACAAAATAAATTTGTAGAATTGTTATGAAAATTCAACTTAGTTTCACCGCAAGCAAATGATTTTGGTCACATGTAAACACTCGATCCGATATGATATCCGCCATGTTTGTCCAAGCACACAAGTGACTTGAAACTGTTCTTTGACCTGATAGGTCAAGTCGCTAATTAACCAATCGAAATGCTGGATGGTGCCAACGTGTTCGAATTACCATACCTCATTTAAATATGTTAATGGTAGTTCAGCGACTTCATGGTGAATGCAACACGGAAGAGATTTACCATTGTTGTAGTGCGATCGTTTGGATTTGATTTTGATGGGAAAATAGCATGATTTTTTTTTTAATCAATAAATTAGTTGTTTTCGTTTTACGATGATAACTGCTCATTGTCGAAATGCAGTTTACCCATTCACGCTACCCACAATAAACACTGTACTCTTGAATAGGAAAACCTAAATTAGACTCTAATCTAGACATCAGGAAAGATTGAAATGTTCGAAAAATTATGCCTTAATTTAAAATTAAATGGTATATCTTTTTCTGAAATATGTGGTGGCTGTTTGGTTTGTGAAAGTTTGGGGTGCGGCTTATATTGCAGGCTTTTTCCTGGGATCAATTTCAACATGAAACAATGTCTCAAGTTAGGGGTGCGGCTTCTATTAAAGCTGCAACCCCAAATATGATTTTTACAGTAGTTCCCGAATAAGGCCATGGCAATATATATATGTGCTTACTATGGCGTTCACAGTTGTGTTTCTATTTTTCATTCATGATATACACCAATCAATAATTCCATCCAATGAGAGATTTCAGCACACACAATGTTTATTTTTGTTTACTTGATTAGGTTAATTTTATTTAATCTTGCTTGCTTTAATGGCCGTCTTCAATACAACTGATATGATCTTAGATGCTAACGTTGGAGCTCAAAGTCGGTGCTTCAGGTTTTTTGTATATCAAGGCATTGCCCCAAAAAATGTCATAAAAATATATATAAATGCCACTTACTTATTTTTTACTCTGTCTCTAAAGTCTCCAAGTTTCAATTGGTTAGCTCCCCACCAGCTCATCAGGAGTGGGTCTCCTTCATCTGAAACTGGTTTGAAAGGAACTGAATTTTCTCTCAGATAGTGTAAAACTGGAGTGCACAAGAGGAATCTTGGATCCAAGCTATCGGCATCTTGAAAGGTATGATTACAAAAATGTTCCATTGCAGCTACCAGATAACTGAAAGAAAACAGAATTTGTTAATAATTTTTTTTTACACATACCAATTTCCATACTCAACCCCTAGAACTATGAAAGTTCTCTTGCTAAAATGTTGGCGCATTATTTTTTATGCATTTTTTGATTATTTCGAAAAATCTAACATCATTAAGTGCATCCCATATGACGCTTTTGATACATTATTTTATTAGTAAGTTTTTCGCTGTTTGCAGATCTTGATGAATAATATCGAATCAAATGACCTGACAGTCAAAATAGCTTCGCTGTTTCAGCAGAGTACAGGCTTGCAATAATAAGTGCATACAAACATGTACTGGTAATTACATATTAAACACCAATCATAGTCAACAAACAAACAACCTACACTCTATTCACTGTAAAATACTTTATTTTAGCTGGAATTAATTTTTGGGTGTTTTGCTTGGAAATTATTTTCACTGACTTTTGATGAGTTGAAAGTAAAATGTCGGGAAAAAAAATTATATTCATGGATTTTATTTTTACTGAATCATATTCCTTCAAACGAAAATATTGAAAGTATTTTAAATTACAGTTATTTTTGTAAGTGTTTCCACTCTAATTGTGTTAAATATTACCACTGATACATGTTGTAAGGATAAGCTTAATAGTACCATAGGCAAGTTATGGTTTCAAAAACTTCAGTTAAAGAAAATGTCTGAATTAGTAGACTTAAGTCTAAGAGTTTCCCTTATGTGTGGAAATATTCTAGTCCACCAAAGGTACACAAATCAAACCGGAGCAGTTATCAGGAAGAAATCAAATAGCAATTTTGTCCCAAAATAACAAATTAAAATGTTTGCTAAAACTAGAAAATATTAGATAATGTCATGAAATGTATAAATCTAATAGAGGTTCACCCAAGGTACATATATACCAATCATCAAACTAATCGAAGTAGTAGTTTTCAACAAAAAGTTGAAAATAACATACAGGGGGTATGTAATGAATATAAATATCAATAAATAATAGTTTTCAAGAAGAAGTCGTTTAAAAAAAGGTTGATGCGGGATGCGATATGGTGATGGACAATCACCTATACTAACAAATTTAGCTGTCATCTTCTATGACAGTGGAGCTATAAATAGAGAATTGTCACAAAAAGATCAAATCCTATTGGCGCCACCCAAGGAACATTATTAACCAAGTATGAAAGCAACATAGTTAATAGTTTTCAATAGTCATTTGAAAAAAAACTTGAGACAGGGCATGAAGCGGATGATGGACAATCACATATACTAACAGCTCTGCCTGTTATATATTTGATGACAGAGGAGCTAGAAAAAACAAGTTCATACAAGATTATATGTGCACATGTACAATACATTTCAATGATGCTCTCTGCAACAGCATTTGTTAAAAAAAAAAAAATGGCCACTAGTCAGCCATTTTGAATCTGATCTGAAAAACAAAGTGACATGTATTAAGATCTTATGTTGTCCAATGGATATACCAATTTTGAAAGAAATCGGAGCATATACAACCAAGTACTGGATGTATTACGTATGTGTGAAGTTTGAACATGATGAGATCTTGCATACCTAAGCTACAGGTGTAGACTTCATCCAGATCGGGACTAATTTAACAGGTCTATGTGACCAAACTGACAATTTTAAATGGTGACAATAAACATGAAAATCTATGCAGTGGTCAAAGCCAAAGTTTTCAAACTTAAAATGGGAGAAGACATGTATCAAAAGACACTCTAATACTGTAAGGGTAATTAGTAACCAATATAAATCTACCTTTTGTCCTCTTTCTGTGGGAAATGTTGATGCATTTCATCAATTGATGGTATCGTCTTCTTTTCCAAATCAGGTTGAATGAGTAGACCTTCAAATAAATCCCCGACTTGACAATATTTCAATTGTTGCATCATATCCAAATGACGCAAGAGATAGAGAACTGACAAAGCAGACACTAGGCGTCCATCGGTGACCTTTGTGGTCCTATATGACTTAAACACAGGTTCTAGATATTCTAACATAAACTGCAAATAAAGAAAAAAATGGTGAATATTTTAACTTTAACTGTACATAATTATCAGTACTTGTAATTTTCATTTAGTGCTAATGAACTAATCAATATAATGATGCCAGAATGACCAGTCCGTACATCTAACTTGATTTTCTGGCATACTAGTATATACATGTTCCAAAGAGTAAAACAGTAAGTATAATATATGATAGTATGTAAAATGACATGCATCACGGACCCATAATGTCTTATGTATGTACCAAGTTTGAACAAAATCCATCCATAAAAGACCAAAACCCAGTTCCACAATGCCAGAAATACTTTATTTTTGAGGATTTTTTAGCACAAAAATGGCCACCACTTGGCCGTTTAGAATCAGATAGTCAAACAAATATACATGACTGTATATCTATGACATGATCTTTAATGAATATATAAAATTTCGACGTAATCAGTCAAAGCATGGCAGAGATATGGCACTAAAATGGCATTCATTAAAACAAAATGGCCCCAGTCAGCCATTTTAAATCTGATATGAGAATCAAAATGACGTGCATCAAGGTCCCATAATGTCCAACGTATGCACCAAGTTTGAACAAAATCCATTAATAAATGCTTGATGTTAATGATTTTTCAGCACAAAAATGGACGCCATTCAATAATTTTGAAACAGAATGTGAAAAAAATTGATGTGCATATGTATAATATGATGTACGATGTAGTTTGAAGGTAATTTAGTTCAGGCATGTCTATATATATAGATATAGGTCCGGAATTCATGCACGCACAGACACATAGAGGTCAAACCATAAGTCCTTGTTTTCGGACTGCAGCCTCTTAATAGCAGAGCACATTTCACAAGCTATCTCAATCCCAGTATAAGAAAAAAGACCTGTATGCAGAGAGAATTGAAGGCATGAATTTGATGTGTAGGAGATATTTATAATAACAATCAAAATCTAAATCTATGAACATCGTTTAATTTGAGGGGACTGGTCATATTCCCAACATTCAACATTTGATAGTGTGTATATTGGTCAGTGCATATGGTAAGTAACAAATTTGCAAAATGGGAATGCAACTTTGAGCTCAATAATGGCTATTTAAATTCAAACCACAAAACGAGTACATAATCATAGTGTCTATGCTATATTCTATTGGAGTTGAGAAACACCAACACAGGCATACAACAACTTGATTTGATTTGATTTGAGTTCACTATGAAAAAGGTCTTCGGAAGGTGTGTATGTCCTCAGAAGTTGCTATTATCTTTATTTTTGTCCTCGCAACATATAGCAATCAAGTACACACACACACACACAACTATGTCTGGTGATGAAAGTGAACCAAATAAATACATACCCTTTTGGAATCAAACCCTGGGTTCCAGTTTTCATCAACAGACATGAAAACTTGTTTCACTTGTTGTATAGTATCCATTCCCAAATTCTTGTTCTTTTTCCCAATACTGAATTCCTCTAAAGTAGGCAGCATCTTTTTTGTGACAATAATCTTATTTTTCAATGCTTGTTTTCTAAACTTGTCCCATAACGTACTCTTGATCTTGTTCCACATGTCTGGTTTCGGGTAGATCACATCATCATATCGGTTCCAAATGCCTGAAAAAAATTTAACAAGAAAGCCATCAGAGATGGTTTATATTCTTCACCAATGTTTTGTCAATTACAGTTGTCTCAGAAATGTACCAAAACGTTATAGAGAGCTCAGTGGGTAGGAGTGTAGATTATGACAGTCACATGTGGGTTTGTTTATGGGACAAGAGAAGTATGTCCATCAAAAGGGGGATGTTGAATCTCGCATGTACGTTTTGTACAGACAGGAGTGCTCGAGTGCTTATAAAGGGTAGTTGTTGTGAGTGTTGAAATCTATCATTTTTGAGGAGTGAATGTATTAGTTGAGAACGGTGTCATCTTGCGGATGGCATGTGACTCACAGTGGAAGTGCATTGTAAAAGTTGAGGGATATAGTGAATTTCAAAGAGAGATATGAAGAAGTTTACATCTTTACAGCTGGTATTTGTCAATTTTGGAAACAATGAATTAGCTGAATGCGGGTTTATTGGCAATAAGTTTGAAATGGAAGGGCAACTCAGTTTCTTGGCATGCATCTATTTCTTAGAGAACTACGTTGTGTTGTCAAAAGAGAAAAACAACCTCCACTGTCAGTCTCATAAGATCACTATCTCTATCACAACATTACTCAGTGTTGTCTCATCAGTGGAGATGTCTTTACCGGTAAATAATATCCTATATGGGCTTAGTGATTATTCCACTGAGTTTATGGGGTAACTTTGCAATTCAATATACTCTGACTACTGACTGAGGTGGCAAATAAAACGTTCTCATCGAAAGCATGAATATTTATGCTATTTTGATCTGGTAAACAAAATACAAAATACACTCAACATTTTGTGTAACAGTAAAATGCAAACAAGCAGCAACAATCAAATGTAAAGTGATCCAATAGTTAAGGCCAGACAAGACAGTATTTTTGTAAAAAATAATAATTAATTCTAACTCAGTAACTAAGTACTAGTGAGAATAGTTTTACTAGCGAAGATTGCTGACAAACTGACTAAAAGTGAGATTTTATATTCACAATTCATAGTCATAGCCTTGTTTTAATTTTACCAGTGAATCATGATTCATTCTGCACATGAGTATTTTGTACCTTTGACTGACATAATGTATTGCTCAATATTTTAATTCGCAGCCAAATGACATAATTGCAATTCTTAGCAGTCACCACTACATAGTCCTGCTCAATAACATTTCTAAAATTCTAACCTAGCACATGGCAACGGCCTAAGCAATAACAACTTGTCAATTTCACTGCCACGATTACCAAATTTTTACTAGCTTTATTACCAATTACCTCAATAAATAACAATGGTCACACTTATTACTGTGTTCAGCTCTAATTACTTTGCAGCCAATTAACATCTAATTAATCTCTGTTGCCATAACACAAAAGGAACATGTATACATAAATAGGTTAATTACATGTACGATATAAATTACCTATACATGGATTAGAACCAAAACTGGAGTTCATTATAAAATATCTTTGTACCAAATTGCATTCAAATCCAGCCAGTGATTCTTGAGTTATTAATGGAACAAAATTGAACAACACATACAAGACTGTATAATATTACATTTATTAGCCTCCACATATGGGATTATTTTTTGACAGTCTCCTATGTTTTATTTTTTGTCATGTCTTAATTTAGGCAAATAAAATCCAAATGTGTTGAAAGCAGTGGGCAACTTTGACTCTTAATTCAGGCCAATATCATCACCAAAGTTCTAAGGATATGATGGTTCCCTGGAGAAAACAGGCCTTTCTAAAAATAAATTAATAAATTTAAAGACTTTTCAAAGATTTTTTTTATTTTTCCAGTAATTTAAAGACAACTCAAAGACTTTCCAAACCTCAAAAAATCCAAAGATTTTCCCAACGCAATGGACCCTGACCTAAGTAATTATTCTTACCTGTATGAGATTAAAATGTCGACATATACCGTATAAGCTGAACATTTTCTGATACTTACCTCCAGGTACATAGTAGTCTTTTTGTATTTTCATCCATCTATTCTTGTAAGGTGAATCATCAGGAATGAACTCCCAATTATATAATCCTTTCTTTAAAACTACATATTTATAATCCATATCTATATATTTGAGATGCCTAGGTGGAGTGATTAAAGAACCCATAACCTGAATCAAACCATTCACTTCAACACTGTCCGAACAGAAAAATTAAAATGTTACCAATACTCAGACAAACGATTTTCAACATACCCTTTCCACAGTTCCCACTGCAAGAACATGTGTGCAGACTATCTTTCACCTCAGTGGATATAGTACATGAAACAATAAATAATGGGCTACATCAGCTGCAGCATAAAACACATAACTGCATCACACCAATTACCAAATATCCCATCTACAATGGTCACTGAAGTATTTTGGAAAGTGTATTGCAATGCTGCAAAGATCCTCAATTAGCTAGGGTATACAAGAGAGTTAGGTATATGCAATTACATGGAAGTTGCAGCCATAGTCAGCAAAAAAATCTATGCAGCGGCCAATTTAGGCTTGGATATTAGGCTGCAGATTCCGATATTTCTCTCAATGAAAATGTATAGCACATGATTTTGAATACCATTGACACTTAATGACTTACAGACTGGGACTATGTAGTTTGTAATACTCAATGACATCTAATTTAAGGTAGAATGCAGGTTCGTGGGCACTTGGGAGTGAAATTTTTTTTTTTTATTTTTATTATCCAAACAGTCTTGGCTATAGACTGTTAAAATTTTGTAGAATTGTGAATAGTGGAACATATTCAAAAGACGATTTTAAAATATAGATAACAGGTGCAAACATGCTCTTTTTTGAATGCTTAGCAAGATTTAGCAAGGCTGTACATAAATAATAAAAAAGAAACATGGTGAAAAAAAGTTATGACGGGATCTCCATATTATGCACTATATTTAACTTTTTACAAAACGATAATACATTTAACTTTGGAACTGTTACAGCCATTTTAATTATGAGCATTAGCAAACTTCTTACTGAGTGAATTGTTATGCAAATTAGCAATTATCTCAGCTTCTTTTTAGTGCACATCCCAGAACTTAAGAAAAAAAAATAACTCCTAGACGCTTTGACCTTTTGTTTTGAAATTTTCACAAATGATTGACAATGTGTTTATCTTCAAAACGCCGTCGGGGCATTGTTTTTGGTTGAACAGTGTTACAACAATCGTACAGACAACTAGCCTGGGTGTTAATTTATGCATAAACTTGAAGTAGTGAAATTTGAGCTGCTGCCCTGCAAAATTGACAACTGGTAGACAGTTTTTAAGACGGTACTTTCTTCATAGTAAACATATGTACCCGTAAACCAATTTTGACAGGAAACAGAAGCATGGTTTAGAAGCTATTTTTTTTTAAATCACTTTTGACCAAAAAAGCACATTTTTGTGCATATTTCAAACTACAGTGTCCATAAAAATAAAATACTAACAAAATTTTAAAATTCATACAATAAGCTTTTCGAAAATATATAGTTTTGTGGACAAGGGAGATCATCTTGGTTTCCTAATTAACTAGTTAAAATACCCGCAGGTAAACTGCATCTCTACCTTAATTTTAAAATAAATTGTCATACAAAATTATTTTGATTTGTGATGAGAATTGATTACACAGCACATTTGTAACTGAGTTGCAATACATTTGGGGGGGGGTACCCTATTTGATGAACTCACCCTGTTGGTTTCATAGTCACACATGGTTTGCTGTACTCCCATCCTCCAAATGCGAACAGACCACTTTTGATTATCACTGTATGCTTTGATGGGTCATATCCAAAGTCAGGGGAAACCCAAACAAAGAAATTAACCTGCATTGTTTCTTCTTTAGTCTGTGAAAAGGCAGCTGGTTGAGCTACATTAACATTACTTGCACCAGGGCCTTTTTTATCTTCTTTGTCTTTATCTTTTTTTTGATCATTTTTCCTGTAGAAAGAAACAAGAAACATTTATTTAGTCAGAGAAGAAATGAGAATGTGACATGTGAGGCCAAATGCACATAAGATGAAGACACTCCAAGCAGTTTGTTTTCTAATTTTTAAATGACCATTACAATGTGTGGTTATTTGTATGAAAGAACAAAATGAATCCATTTTCATTATGTTCAATCTTGTGTGTGATTCTCAGTATCGGTCTACATGTTCATTTAACACAACTGGTTAAATTCAGATAAGATCCCCAGGAGTGTACATCTAAACTGTCAGCAAGTTAGTTGACAATGAGTGAATAAATCAAGGATTTATTGAATATTTAAAGGTATCATACATGGGATGAGAATCCCATATGAAGTCACACAAATCCCAAAATACATAAATGAATCTATGATTTTTATTTCAGAGTTCTTGTTTATTTCCTGAGTGTGTCTTGAGTGCTTTTTTTCTTTTTGTATAGAGTGATAACTTTGCATATTTCTGTTTCAATAACCATGCTATTTGCTTAACACACATATCAAATTCAGATCGTGATATCCAGGGCATATCACCATACATAATCTTCAATATTTTTAGAAATGTGAACCCTAAATTTTGGAGCCAACAGACAAAATTTGAGTCAATTATCAGTTTTTAATTTTTGTCCCAATCTTCTGAAAGAAAGTGCAGACTAGAAACAGGACTATTTTGTAAATTTGTGATGAAAAGACGGAACTACAGTAGTGGTGAAAAGGCTAGAGAAGATTAATTGACAAGTGTACAAATAACCCTTACTGTATTTTACTGATTATACAGCATGTACATTAGAACCATGTATACATGTGAGAACCAAATAACCAATTGTCAAATTCAAAATATTCAGACAAAAGTAATCATAGTTATTATACCAATAAGAAATATCAATAATAATGATAAAATAAATCTAAAATTGCTGCAAACAGACATGCAACAGATTTTGCAAATCAATAAACCAACAATTTCTATCTTCCAATTGACTCAGGTAATGGCATACTGTGATTGGTTGAAAGTAGTCATGTGGTGTTGACAACTGGCACATTGGTCATCATCATCAATATGCATAGAGTATATTTAGAATTACAAAGCATTTCATAATGCACAATATGCAATGGCTTACTTGTTCCTCTGTTTTCCTTTTTTCCCTTTTGTTTTGTTTTGTTCATCAGTAACGGTAGTTTCATCCTTTTTGTACCAAGTACCAACATCCACTCCCTGAAAAATACAGTAATCATAGTGTTAGAAATTTCAAAGTTCACAAACATATCAAATGCCTCCACAACTGGAGTGGCCATATCCAGCAATGTGAACAAATATACTTAAGAAAAGGGTTAAGTGACCATTGACTTGTGTGCAAAAAACACAATATTACTGTTTTCATTCATATAAAAAAGTCAGACTACAAACCACTCTTCTACAGTGCTAGTCTTAAATAATATTCTGGTTACTTTAGATTTTAAAGTGCGATGGTCGTCGCGCAGCGCGTGTTCGAATTTCATGTAAATAAACAATGTATTTTACACGCATTGTATACGTCACTATGAGTCCCATATCGAACAGAACGCGACGCGAGACTGTCGCCCTTTAAATTGAATAACAACATGCATGTCATATTCATATTCATATATATATATAATATATATATTATATAATATATATATTCTAAGTCGAGCTATTATGTGCCAAAATAATATCAATGTCTAACATATACCATGCCATGAATCACAACTTTTGAATGAAATACTGTTCTAAAAATATTTCCCTTGTTTAGGATTTGACTGCACAAGGCAGATCAAGAAATTATAATTCAGCTGTCAAAGCAAAGAGTATTAATTTGATTATTATACCTGATTATTCTTTCCAGAATTATCATCACCATCCATTGGATTATCACTTGATTTTGTTGAGATACCATTCTGCTTGTTCTCACTCTTAGGTGTTGGTAGAGCCAACTTCTCACCATTTCCAACCCCAGATTGCAGTGACTCATCAGAATCTTTTCCAGAGTCTACTGCATCAACATCCATAGCATCATCCACTTTGTTGTTGTCCTCATTAGATTCTGTATTCCCAACCTCCAGATTTGCCTCCACTCTAAATGATGACACTTTGGTTTTAGTTTGAGAATTGGCATCAGATTTCAATTTCTCAGTTTTCTGTTCTGTGGAACTTCCCTCTGTTGTACTTTTATTTGGTTGAAATATCATGACCGCTTCAACATCATCCAGAGATGGGTATTTCGCTCTTTCAAATTGTTTATATGCTTCAGATACCCAAAAATTGTGCTCCTCAGTACAGTAGGCAAAAGGACATGTTCCGGGGTTCTCACAGAGTTTTCCTGACGATGCTTCTGGACACAAACGCACTCTAATCGTTTCAGGTCGTTTACGAACAATTCTCCAAGGATCCTCCTTGCCATCATTGAAGCGACAGCAAAGTATTGTCTTTTTACAGCTGTTCTTAGCATGATTGTTGGAAACTTTTTTTGAATCAACTGTGTAGTCATTTGTGTTTGTCCCATGTCTGAATATACATGATGAACATGCCAATTTCCAGTTGAACATACCTGATAATTTCTTAGAAGGTTGTAACAGCAAAGGATCCATGATTTCTTGCTGTGGTGTTGTCGTCATTGTCTTTTGTTCAGGACATGATTTCTGTTTAGACTCGTTTTCCACCTCCACAGCCTCTCTTATTGTGGATACTTCTTGCAGTGAATCCTGCTTTGTATCTCCTGAACTCTCCTGCCCTGTCTTAGACACAGGTGTTTCATTATTTTCTGGACTCCTTGCTGCACTATTTGGTTTCTGTACTTTGCTGCCTAAATCAGATGTTGGTACTTGGTTTGGAGTTAAGCCATCTTTAGCTTGTGTTCCCACTACATGAGTTGGTATTTCTGCACCTTGCATTTCTGTAGCTGTTGAAACTTGATGGGTCACATCAGGCTGTGCTGAAGTCTTTTCCTGAATTGCTTTGCTCACCAGTTGTTGTTGCTGACTAACATCTAACAGCTCTGTATTTGGAGCCTGGTTTGCATTCTCAACTGTAGAAGATGGTTCTGCAGGAGCCGGGTTTGTGTTCTCAGCTGCAGAAGATGGTTCTGATTGGGCCTGGTTTGTGTTCTCAGCTGTGGAAGAGGATTCTGCTTGAGCCTGATTTGTGTTCTCAACTGTAGAAGATGGTTCTGCAGGAGCCTGGTTTGTGTTCTCAGCTGCAGACGATGCTTCTGCTTGGGCCTGGTTTGTGTTCTCAGCTGTAGAAGAGGATTCTGCTTGGGCCTGGTTTGTGTTCTCAGCTGTAGAAGACGATTCTGCAAGAGCCTGGTTTGTGTTCTCAGCTGTGGAAGAGGGTTCTGCAAGAGCCTGGTTTGTGTTCTCAGCTGTGGAAGAGGTTTCTGCTTGAGCCTGGTTTGTGTTCTCAGCTGTGGAAGAGGATTCTGCTTGAGCCTGATTTGTGTTCTCAGCTGTGGAAGAGGATTCTGCTTGAGCCTGGTTTGTGTTCTCAGCTGTAGAAGACGATTCTGCAAGAGCCTGGTTTGTGTTCTCAGCTGTGGAAGAGGTTTCTGCTTGAGCCTGGTTTGTGTTCTCAGCTGTGGAAGAGGGTTCTGCAAGAGCCTGGTTTGTGTTCTCAGCTGTGGAAGAGGATTCTGCTTGAGCCTGGCCAGTATCTTCAACTGTGGCTGGGTGTTCTTTGGATGAAGCCCGTTCTGTGTTGTCAAATGTGACAGGGAGTTCTTCATGTTGATGGTCTGCTGAAGCCTGATTTGTGTCCTCAACTGCAGCTGGGTGTTTTCCTGATGTAATCTGGTCCTTGACTCTGGCTGGGTGCTCAGCAGAAGCCTGGTTGGTGTTCCCAGTTGTGGCTGGGTGTTCAGCAGGAGTCTCGTTCATGTTCTCAACTCTGGCTGGATGTTCTGTATGTTGATGTGAAAGCAGCAACTGTGTCTCAGATTGATGCATAGGTTGTGTGTCAGACTCTAAGGTCCTTGTTTTATCAGCTTCTGCAGGTGCTGCATTTGGCTTGACCTGTTGTTGATTCTGACCAGGTGGTACAATAATTGGCTGTTGTTGAATAGAGGGAGGTGGTACTTGCATCTCTTTGGAGGCATCCTGATTGACTGGCAGAGACTGGTCCTGTAATGACTGATATGCTGCAGAACGTCCTGGTTGTTGATGTAATGGTACTTGCATATGGGTCTGATGCTGCACTGGAGGATACATTCCTGGAGGTATTGGTACTGCACTGCCTTGCATGGGTATCCCTTGGTAGACAGGCTTACTATGATACATGCCAGACTGCGATTGTGGCATTCCTGGAACACCTTGAAGCATAGCAAACTGTTGCATCATCTGCATGAGCATCCATTCCTTTTGTTCTGTGGTCATCTGCTGCATGAATTGTGACATCATATGAATTGGCGATGAAGCAAATTGTTGTTGAGATAGATTGGGCGATGACAAGTTAGTTGGCAAAGATTGTGGTTCAGATTCAGCATTATAGGTTGGTTGCTGGGAAACATTTACTTCACTGCTAGTGCTAACATGACCATCACCACCTCCTACATGTAGATTTGATGTAAGGGAATCTATGACAAAACAGAAACCGATAAAATAGGTTATTACAAGTAAATACGTGATACATAATATTAATAATTAATTTATTGTTCAAGTGTAAAAAAAATAGGTAACATAATTGCAAAAATGAAGATTGAGTGTTTTCATTAACAAGACAATATTATGAAAATAACTAAAATGAAAGTACTCGAAATTCACAACTAAATGAATAAATTATTAAATTTAAAAGAAATGTAATCTCTAATTTTCACAGCTTAAATAAAGTGTGATATTTTAGTTGAATTTAATTATCTTTATGTGAAAGTATGTGTATACAAACTGTATATGTTAATTTAGAAGTGTTAATGTCAACCAGAACTCGGGGGGTCACTTAATGCAAATCACATTTTATGGGTATGGGGTGTGGATTTTCTTGCCTTTAGGTCCAATACCAGATTTGTCTAGGATGTGGCAGGGATGGGATCTGTTTTTTTTTTTGATTTCCCTATATTTACTTGTGTTTTAGTACTTTTATTGATGAGACCGGGTGATGAGTAGATTCAACCTATAACTGAATAAATTTGGTCTCTGATTGGTCTATAACAGGTTTTTGAGGTGAATATAGTCTATGATAGGGTCTGGGGTTTTACTTCCCGGCCGCAAACCCCTACCAAACTGAAAGGCGTGTGACCTAGGCGAGAACTTTAATTGGATGGAATAGTCAAGACCTCTGTGGTTCAAGTTTTTGATATTTCAAAAGAAAATGGTCCCCATCTTCAATGTAATTATGTAAGAATTTTAGGAGTAAGTTATTTATTGGAATTGATGCAAGTATTGCCATAATCAATCAAGGAAAGTTGCTGATAATGTGCTTAATAATTATTGAAAATTGCTCAAACATGCATGCTCCAGATCTTGCTCAGAATTGGCAAAGTGATTGATGTCAGTGCGTTTTTAACAGTAGAGACTATCATTCTTATTCTTATACATTAGCATGTATATTTTAATATTTTCAAAGCGTTACAGTTGTCACATAGCACATATTCCAAATTCATGTAAACAAACCAATATACGTTGTATACATTGATATGGGTCCCATATCGAACACAACGTGGTTGTCACGACTGTGGTACTTTAATTGCAAAGTCATTGCCCTGCAAACAGTGTATAATTCCCATTGGTTGATGGGAAATTGAATTAAGTATAATCAACTTACCCTGAACACCATCAAGCACTGATAAACTTGGATCATCTGAGCTGCCATGTAATTTAGGTTTTTTGAGCAGACTGGCACCGCACTTTGGACAAAAAGCTGCCTCCAGCCGTTTGTCCACTATGTTATGACATCTACCACACTCTATTGTATCATCCATGTTTTTTTTACTCATCTAGAACTGGAAAAAAATAAAATATATATTTTTAGTCGTGTTCATGATAATCTCTACTACAAAATGCAGGACACATTACATACAATGTACATGTACTTTATGAAATTAGAAATACATGTACTTATACTCTTATACTGTGTTCAATGTTCTCAATATTGTAATAGCCAATGACAATGAGCAATTAAATGTTATTAAAATAAAGAAAAAAAAGCCATGCATGGCACAGTCCCTGTTAGTTATCAAATATCAAAGATATATAGAGATATGGATCCAGACGCTTGATTATGATGATTTTTTAACATTTTAATGACTGACATTCAGTCATCTTGTATCTGATCGTCAAACAAGTACTTTTCCATATTGTGAGACATTGCTCTAGAAGAGCATTAATTATATAATAACAAAATGGCCACCGGTCAGCAATTTTGAATACATCTCTATATCTATCATTGTCGTGATGTATAATGAATATATAAAATTTGAACATAATCAGTCAAAGTATGTCAGAGATTTGGCTCAAGAACCGCATCCCTTAAAACAAAATGGCCAACAGTCAGCCATTTTAAATCAGTATGTACCAAGTTTGAATGAAATCAATCCATAAAGATCAGGATCCGGTTCCAGAATGCCAGAAATGCTTAATTTTTGATGATTTTTTAGCACAAATATGGCCACCATAATCAGTCATATGGCACTAGGACGAAATTCATTCATCTCGACTGGTGGCCATTTTAAATCCGATCTGAAAAACAAAATAATGTGCATCAAGGTGCCATAATATGTATAACAACATTTTTTTTAAACACAAATATGGCTGCCATTTGGCCATCTTGAATCAGATCGTGATACAAATTGATGTATGTGTATAAGTATATTACGTATGATGTATATGTGAATTAGTATGATGTATATGTGAATCAGTATGATGTATATGTGAATCAGTATGATGTATATGTGAATCAGTATGATGTATATGTGAAGCAGTATGATGTATATGTGAAGCAGTATGATGTATATGTGAAGCAGTCCAGTCATGTCTAAGATATAGGTATGGATGCAGGCACGTACACACACACAGAGGTTCGAGCGGAGACTAACAAATATATTTAGTAGTCTTCATTGTAGTGTTATCAAATAACTCAGATCACTTCCAGGATAATGGTGAATATCCAGATTTATTATCGGTAACTAACAAATGCTACAACGTCGTCTGCGTCAACCCCACGAAGTACCCCGAGCTAACCCGAAGCACCCCGAGGCTATAAATAGCTAACACAACATCCCCCCTTACAAGTCAAACTCACCATAAAGTACAATTTCAGTACAATGCGAACAACTTCAAAAATACAACACATTAATGCCAATAAGGCTGGCAAAAATCGAAACTATCTGAAGAAATACAGTAATTGCAAGTCAAAAGAATTACAAATCTAATCTCTTGGGAGGTTTAATGACTCTGCCTGATCTGGTTCTATATTCAGTAAAGTTTGATTCTTGCAGAGTAGATGATTCAGGCTGGGGTCTGTGTACCACATTTTGCTTTTCAGTCCCCATGGTCAATGGTGCTCCCTGAACTGTGGTTTCAGATTTTCCATTTACCTCAATTTGTGGTGGGAGGTCATCCTCATGACCACATGGAGCTAAATACTTCTTATTTCTACGAATCACCCTGTGGGGCATAGCTACTTCATAAGACCTAGGTTCACGCAATTTATGCACAACCTCGCCATGGGACTGCATGTCCTTAACCAGAACTTTTGCTCCTGGTTTAAGTTCAGGCATTTCCTTGACGCGATGTGACCTATCATAGTTCAATTTAGCTTTCGCACGATAATCCCTCTCAAACTTGTTAAGATTTTCTATATCCAGCAGTTTGGGTTTTAACTGTGATGGTAGAATTGGGACTGTCGTCCGAATACGACGAGCAAATAGCAACTCAGCTGGACTATATCCATTGGCTAATGGGGTTGCCCGGTATGCCATTAATGCCAAGTATGGATCCGCTGATTTTTTTATAAGCTGCTTAACAGTCCTGACAGCCCGTTCAATCTCTCCATTTGACTGGCTATATATTGGACTACTGGTCACAATCATGAACCCATATTTCTCAGCAAAGGTTTTATATTCCCAACTTGAGAACTGGGGTCCATTATCCGATCTCAATTCATCGGGTATCCCGTGGCGGGCAAACATAGATTGTAAATGAACTATTATGTCACTACTTTTTGATGTGTCCTCTAATTTAGCAACTTCTACAAATCTTGAGTAATAATCCACAACCAGGAGATATGTGGTGTTCTTTAAGAAATACAAATCTGCAGCCACTTTCTGCCATGGCCGTTCAGGGAAGTCTGAGGGAATCATGGGTTCTATCACGTCTGGGTTGTGATGTATGCAAGTTTTGCATTTATATACTAAATCGGCAATTTGACCACTAAGACCTGGCCACCATACAGAACACTTGGCCCGCTCTCCACATTTAACAATCCCCTGGTGACCTTCATGTAACATATCTAAAACATCTAATCTTTTTGAGCTAGGAATAATAATCCTAGACCCTCTCATCAAGATTTTATCAACATAACTAATTTCTGCTCGAAATGGATAGTATGCTTTTAGAGTGCCTGATAGCAATTGTCAATCTGGCCACCCATATTTACAGAACTCAATCAATTTACAACACACTGCATCACTATGCTGTTCTTGCGATATGGCTGATAAATAAGAGGATGTGACTGGAAGTTGACTTACAACATTAGAAGCATATGATTTAACTTCTCTACGCAATTGTTTACTTTCTTTATCTGGTTTAATGGCACAGGGAGCTCTGGATAAGACATCTGGTACAATGAGATCTTTGCCTGGTACATGAAATATATCAAAATGGTATCTCATCAATCTAATTCGAAATCGCTGTATTCTAGGTGGGAGCTCATTCAAATCTTTTTGTCCAAAAAGGGGCACAAGAGGTTTGTGGTCGGTTTCAATTTTGAATTTGAGACCAATCAGAAAATTTGCGAATGTATCGCATGCCCAAGTGACCCCTAGTGCCTCCCTTTCTATAGGGGCATAATTTTGTTCAGTTTTTGAAACTGATCTTGATGCACAGAAAACTAACTTACACTCCCCGTTAATTTGCTTTTGCGCATGCTCAGGAGCTGAAGTAATCCCAAATGGCATTCTACGATATGCATATCTGCCAAATGGAGTGATAAATGTGTTGAGAAGCTGTGATGGCTGGGTTAATGGTATTTGGTGGAACCAAGAATTAGCATCCAGTTTACTGAAAACTTTAGCACCAGGGAGCCTACTCAGTACTTCATTAACACTGGGGATCATATACTTCTCAGTTTTCACATACTTATTTAATTTTGTGTAATCTACACAAATTCTAACATCTACTATATTTCCATTCTTATCTTTCTTGGGTACTGGTACCATAGGGGCACAACATTCAGTGGGTTCACTGACTTTGAAAATTACATCATCCTGTTCTAACTTTTGTAATTTCTGTTTTATCAATCTATATAGAGGAACTGATGATACCATTCTGGGTGCATTGACAGCATATGGAATAAATTCCTTGTCAACCTTTATGTCATATTCACCCTTCATCACCCCTAACCCAGAAAACAACTGTGGGTGTCGGTTTTCAACCTGTACATTATTGATGATTCTCACTACATCGAGTGCCTGGATAGCAGGCTTGCCTAGTAAAGCTTTCTGACACTCTTTGACAACATACACGGTTTGATTTGACTTAGTATTATTGGCGTTCAATCTAGCCGTAAATTTCCCTACACAATCTAACTTTGACTTATTAGCACCAAATAAGAATCTATCTGGTTTACTAAGTTTAACTCCAAGGTCTAAACTTGAGTACACACTTTCTGGTAAAATAGTAACATCAGCACCTGTATCTATAGCAAAATTAACCTTGCACTTATTGACATCCAGTGCTATATTCCAAATGGAGTCTGATTGCCCATTAGCAGTAACATTACCTATGAATGCATAACTTATATTAGCCGAGGCCTCAGTCTCTGAGGAATCTGAATTAGAATCACTAGATGTACTGCCTAGGTGATCAGTTCCATTTGTAACATGTTGAACATGTGACTTATTAACTTTCATTGGTTTGCCTTCAGACTTAGAGATACAGAATTTTGCCCAATGGCCTACTATGCCACACTTATTACATGAACTGGACTTAGCTGGACAATACTTGAAATGATGTGGTCCATTTCCACACCTAAAACACCTCTGTTTTGTGTTCTTAGATGGTTTGTACTTTGATCTGTACTTTTTCTGATATTTGTAGGAGACTTCATCAATATCCGCTTTGTCTTGCTTTGAGTCATCATCTTCTTTAGTCATTTGTTCATGTTCTTTCTCAACTTGTTCACTCAGCCTTGCTGAAGTCTTGGCCTTTTCTAGGGTTAAATCACTGTCCAGTTGCAGCTTTCTTTGGAGTTTCTTGTCACGAATTCCAACTACAATACGGTCTCTGATCAATTCCTCTTTCAGATTACCATAATTACAATGTTCTGCTAAATGGTATAAGCCGGTAATAAATTCATCTACTGTCTCGCCTTCTCTTTGTTTCCTTTTATTAAATTTGGACCGTTCATAGATTATGTTTCTTCTGGCTATGAAGTGATCATTGAATTTTTCTTTCACTGAAGAGTATTTTGGCCAAGCTACTGCCTGTTCTCCTTCTTGTGGTTCAGGGGCTGGAGGAAATTCAAAACTGTTGAAAATTTCCTCTGCACGGTTCCCCATACAGTAGATCAGTGTGTCTATTTGTACGGATTGCTGTTTATCACCAAGGCCACTAGCAGAGCGGAAACGCTCGAATCTCTTCATCCATGCTTCCCAATTTTCCCCTTTGAATGAAAACTGTTCTGGAGGGGTTATTTGAAACTGGGTAGCCATATTCGATCACACTATCACCTCAAAACTAACTTCGGTGGGTGATTTCTCTAGTCGAGCGTACACGGGTCAGAGTTCATTGACCTCACGAATCGAGATTGTCTGCTGGCTTCTCGCAAGTAATATTATGAATAATCACTGAATAATTGTGACTAGGATACTTGATATATGATTAGATCGCTTCCCAGTTGCTGCGTTTAGCTTCAGAAAGTAGCAAGTCACGTAATATATAAATATAATAACACTAGCAACTTTACCGCCAGATGATGAACGTCACTTTCGTCCAGGACAGTCGAATAATTTTCCAACGATGAATTATTCTTTGACAGCAAATAATTTCATCCAAGGCGGGGTCTCGTGGGAACGTTGACTTCTGACACCATGTAGTGTTATCAAATAACTCAGATCACTTCCAGGATAATGGTGAATATCCAGATTTATTATCGGTAACTAACAAATGTTACAACGTCGTCTGCGTCAACCCCACGAAGTACCCCGAGTTAACCCGAAGCACCCCGAGGCTATAAATAGCTAACACAACATTCATGATAATCCCAGTAACTGCAGGACACATGGAAATTTAGCCAAAAATCATGTAGTGCTTCAAGCCAAAACATGTCATTTGGGGTTTATGAGAGCTTTCATGCACAATCACAGTCCCTTTGAGATGTGGGCACAATGCATTGATAGTACGTCTGTCAATTTTGTTCTAGAATACACCAGGTTTTCTTATAATTATATCTTATATGTTCTCTGGATGTAAATGGGTACAAAATAATTTATTTGGTCAAAATATTTTTAACAGAATTGATGAAATTAAACATAAGGGGAACTTGATTTCCTTGCTTGAGCTATGGAAGAACTAATTTTGACTGGAGTAGATATGCCCATGGGACCCCTTCTGGGTAAGTATTTTAAAACAGGAAAAACATTAGCCAATCAGGAATTCTATACCACAAATTATTCAAGACTGCCAGAATTAGCCACAGTTTTTAATCCTCTCTTCTGTGAATTCACCACCTTCCATTCTCCATCCAAAATGTTTTTGTGGAGTGGAATATCTGTTAATTCTTCTCCCTTAGTTCTATATTTGGGCAACGAAACATGCAAAGATATTGTATTTTACATTTGAATAATTGAGTTGTATATAGTAAAGATGATTGTTTTGTTACCATTTGGTCGTAAAACTAGAAAATATATTATTTTGTTTTTGTGTTGTTTGGCATAACTTTGTGTATACATCCACATTTTGTGCATAAATGTTTCCATGGACCTACAAAGCTCATATGATGTTAATTTGATAAATCAATCAATTTGACTATGCACAAGTTTATATTATTTTTGCATTATGACTAATTTGTAAAATTTTGCATTCTGGAAACATATTTCAGTGTGTTAAAGGCCCAGGTATACTATAAATACGCTCCTAAACAATAGGGATTATTTCCTTGCTTGTCACACTGTAGTGAACAGCTCCAGCCAAGCTCCCGTAAAAACATGTTTTCTCGAACTTATAGGTCGATTATGTCGTGCCAAAGTGGATGCATGTGACTATGAATATCACAGCAGTGATTGTGTATAGTATTTATGACAATAAATAGTGTACGAGCTGAGATTTTGGCAGATAAAAGTTAAAAACACGAACCAAGGAAAGGGATGCACTACTAATCTAGAATAATTAACTACTGTCAATCAAAGTCACATGATCGCTGAACAGGATGCATCATAGGCTATACAAATGATTAACAACACTCATTAGCATAGCCACACCTCCAATTCACACTTGCCCAGGGAAAGTAAATTGGGCCTTTAAAGACACAACATTGGCACCCTGGGCCAACATTGTTTAGTGTTGTTGGGTAGGAGGGGCTTCTGTAAGTCTAAAATTAACAAAGATGCTACTATTGTTTATTTTAGGCATTATAAACAATAACAATTAAATAAAGAAAACATGACTGAAATTTGAATAATCTAGAGTAACACTCAAGTTAACTTTTAGTGGAAGTGTTAATTATAAGTAGTGTTCGATCACACACAGCTCCTTAGTATTTGAAGCTGAGTTTTAGCTTTCTGTCACTATTAAAATGAGAACTTTGTCCATGTTTGAGTTTAATGCCATGACTGAGGACAGGAAGAGACACAAAGAATTTCATGCTGTTTTATGTGATACTTTTGTCTGCTGCATATCCATGAACATTTGTTGCCCATTTGTTTGTTCATTGCATTATATTGATGTACATTGCCTTCAAAATGATCATTCTGTCAATTGTTATAATGACATGTCCAATAGGTATCAAAATACTGTCAATTGTGTCCACAAATCAAAGTGTGTTTACTGGTTCCTAGTAAAATCTGTAAACTAATTTACAAATTTTTTCTATGAAATCACTGTCAGATTTTATGGGATTTGTTTTACTTATACATTCCCTTGTACAGAAAACTTTCCAAATTTTATTTTATTATTTAACATCATGTACATAACATACAACAGTTACTGCAAACTGCTATAAACAAATTAGATATCAATTAAATTGAGCCATTAGGCTGCTTACATTAAAAATGTTTAGGGGGTGTCTGAAGAGATTGATTTTTATTCCTAATTTTTTTCCGGCACCCCCCAAACCAGATGCAGAATTTTTAAGCCCCCCCCCCCCCCTACATGTCCCCTTTCCCCCAACACACACAGCTATTTCACAGTATCAAAGTATCAACAAAATATATGGGTTAATTACGACTTGCCAAAATGGATGACAAATGTTTTGTTCCCATGGCAACAAGATAACAGACTATCCAACACTGATTTTAACAATTTGACTATAGGCCACAGACAGTTCTCTAAATGGGGGGAAAAAAAAAAAAACATCGCATTACCACAGATATGCGTGTTACAATGAAATGTTGTGAATGATTATAGATAGATAGTCATGCCTCTGACAACACCACATACTGTCAACAACATTTTTGGGATTTATCCAAATAAAACAAAGAACATGAAAATAATTAATGTGTGAAAGAACAATTAATTGTTGTACCCATTGTAAAATGTGAATATTTAAATCCAACCTATGTAGGCCATGTATTAAGATATGGTATACTACTTTAACAATAAAGTATTGTTAGTTTATGCAGTTTGTTTTGATACTACCCCAGTAACATTGTTTCAAGTACATGGATAAGGATTTTCTTTGTATTGTTTTTCTGTTCTCTGATATTAAATAAACTTTCAAGTTTCCCCCTCAAAAAAGTTTATTTCAAGTCCCCCGCCCCTCAGCAACTGAAATTAATTTCAGGTACCCATCTGATCTCTTCAAACCAATCCTAAGTTTTTTTTAATGTAGGCGGCCTTACATGATCCCTGCTTAATTTATCAAGTATTTATTTCTAAGTGAAATATTGGAAAATTGCTGAGGATATTAAGTTACCGACCATATTACTTATAAATGTTACATGTACCATGGATCCTGTTACAAGTATAATAGAGACCAAAGGTTAATGACTAGCTACCACAACTGCAATGAGTCAACAGTTCAATATAATTGAGTTATTTATGTACACAAACTTTGAGAATTTTTATTAATACCCAGCAGGGGGGGGGGACAAAATTGTGAATTTCTGGGAAATAGATTATCTAACAAATAGAGTCTAGAAAACAAGTTTTCTATATGGTTTATGAATTTGTTTAATGGTCTATGGTTTTATGAGATGGATTTTACCATAGAACCTTAGAGTCTAGGGTTTTACCAATGATGGTATATACTAATGTTTTGCAGCTGTGTGGTCATATTTTGACGATCGCAATAATACATGAACCCCAGTCTTTTTTTTTACCTCCATAGTCTAACTTAGACAGCCTATTATAGAGTGTATAGACCCGGGGTACAGACAGTGCGCGCATGAGACATTTCCGTGGTCTTGTACAACCAGTATATTATTTCGCCAGTGTTGTAGTCAAATCGTCAACAAATAACAATAACCCACGACCACAGACAGGCGACGTGTGTGTGTCGCGTACTGTAAATACTAAAACGTACATATCAGACGATTATGCCCGCCTGATCAACGCATATTTGTGTTGTGGACTCGCGCTCTGTTTACATCACATGATTATGATGTACTTACCATGGCTGCACAATGTATTATCAACGAACGTCCGTGAATCGGTTTATATTCCGACAACCGTGTACTTGCTATTGTGAGATACCATAAGCTGAAAGTGATAAAATTTCTCTGCGCACCTTTAAATTGTTTTTAAAGGGAATTCCCACTAACTCAATGTCACTATTTCTTGGAATTCCCATCATGCTTTTTCGAGTTCGACCCTGGTTTTTCGATGGCCTTGTAAAATGATACCAGACAGTAGAACAATTTACGGTAAAATAACGACATAATTTTTTACTTTCAAAAAAAATACCCCTCAACAAATTAAAGCCATCAAACGTGTATCACAATTATTTCGAAGTGTTGACACACGTTTCTCACACTTCCGCATTCAGAACTTTTTTCAGTGACCTCAACCTTTACTAGTGAATCCCATAGAGGGCGTACTTTACTGTTCACCAATCTGAGAAATTCTATATTTGGTTGGGCGTTGCAGTTTTACATCAAGAATTATATTTTACAGAGGGTCGGCAAGGGGTATTTTCGTAAGCTGTAATCAATTATTTTCGTAATAATGTAATTTGAATAAATAAACAAGCAGCCTCTCGGCTGAGATAGCTCCGCTGTTAGCAATGCACATTTCAATTAAAGAACAGAAGATATCATTAGAAAATGAACAATATGCATAGTATCAATGCAATGGGACTTGCTATTTTCAACAAGAATTCAAAAATATCAATTTTGACCATAAATGATTGTGGTTTTTAACAAGAAGAAAATATCACTTTTTACCAAAAATGACAAAAATATTCACCAAAATTAGAGAATTGAAGATATGATCATGAAATGAACAAATCTGAGAAAGGTCTACCCAAGGTACATATACACCAAGTATCAAAGCATTCAGGCTTGTAGTTTTCAAGAAGAAGTCGAAAAAGTAAAACATTGACACGGACGACGGACACCGGACGACGACGGACAATCACTCATATAATAAGCCCCACTCGACAAAGTCGACAGCGGAGCTAAAAACGTAAATTCGTAGACATAGGCAAGGTGTAAATATAATCAGCTACTTAGTATTTTATTCGTCTGTCATTTGTACAAAGATTTTAATTTTTGTAAGTGTATAAAGCATTTTCCAAATTAAACTTAATAATTTCCAATTTTGATTCTTAAACTCAAATTATCAAAAATATTATAAAAACATAAAATGTACCGGTAATTAGGAATTTGCTTTATATGTAAAACCTATTTTTTACTGTAACCTGTACCAGCTTGCCCCTCCCCCCTTACAAAAAAACATTTGACTTTTATTCCCAATTTTTTTAGTAGTTCAATATTTTATTTTTTCATCATACACTTGAATATACTGTTTAACTAAATCTTTAGAATACTGTAAATTACTTTAGTTTTACTTAGAATTTATTTCCCTTGAAGGAATGAATCAGTGAAAATAAAATCCAATGAAAATACTTTTCACATTCAACTCAGGACAAATCAGTTAAAGCATCATACAAATTTTTTTTGTTTTTATATCTTCACTGAGTGAAAATGAAGTCCAGCTAATATATTTTACAGTATTTTCCAAATAGTTCAAGGGCACAGAATTATAAGTATAATTTTGTTTGAGATTTTTTAAGAAAACACATTTTTTTCATAAATTGTTAACCATTAACCTTTAATAGGAAAGGCAGATATGAGAAAAACTGTGTTATTGAACTGAAATATTTGTTTGCCTTCCATTAGTTTTGAAGTAAGTAGCCTAGATTTTTTTTAGGATAAATGAAAATTGTTTTAAAATCTTTCAACTATATTTAGAATTTATTTTAATAATATACAACTTTTTCATCACCGAACAAATTTTCAAGATGTCAAGAAAAGATTTTGCAAAATGTAGTTTTTGACCATTTTCAAACAACATTTGGGGACTCTTTCTCAACAACAAATTGTCCAGTGATCCCCCAATTTATCTTTATTTTTTCGTATTGTTTTAAAATGGCTTTAACCCATAATAACAATTCATGAATATGACATATAAACTTCAATCCGACCTTTACTTTCAATAAATGTATTCCACAGCAGCAAATATCACACTTGGTTTCACTTGAAGGTTCACAAAACTTTTTGCATAATTTCAATAATTTTTTTACCATTGCAAAAATAATAAAAAACTAGCAGTCGCCAACCTCATTTTTAAGAAAAGTATGAATTTATTTACCATTATCACACAGCTAACATACAGGACTGGTTCTATATGTATAAAACATGCCTTTCAAACTTGGAGGGAAAAAATGAGGAACACTGATTTTTCAAGCTAGATTGTGTTTGCATAAGAAACCACAATGTATACACCTATAAAAGTCGATACTTAGAAAAGTTATACAACTTCCATAACCATGCACTGTGATATGCAATGCAGATCTCATATAAGGTGAATGCTGTTTTTTCAGCAAGAATATCATGGAATTCATATTCATGTTCGAGTTCCAATATTGTTCTAACCACAGTGTAGCTAAACAATAATTCCTTGAACACCAAAACACCATATTACATGTTACTTCTCCTGAAATTTGTATTTGTAGAAATGTGCTTTCATCTTGTGATTTCTCATTCAGTGTACAGCTAGTATATATCATATATACATGTATGCTGCATACCTATGTTACAAAATGTATTTCATTTAAACTGAAAGACATGTAAAATTTAAATTCAAAAGAACATAGAACATGGCATGGGTGTTTTGCAGAATGATGGGTGGTATCATTGTAGCCAATCCAATTATCACGCCGGGATTTGAATAAAGCTGATGACAATTTTGTTTAGTAGATATTTTTCATAAATATTATTTTTCCTTAATGCCCTTGAAACCATTCATTGTAAGACTTTACATACAAAATGTATGGCAAAAAAAAAATGCATCGCACACTTTTGCAGCCAACCCCCATGATTTACAAAAGGTTGGCACAAAAAAGAGGACTATGATGACTAAGTTATTTAAAAAAATAAACAAACATATTTTTATGCTATTGGATATTCATGGATGTTTTGGTAAATGTAATAATGTTGTTTTCATATTCTCTCAGCAACCCACACAGCACCTCTACATCCAACCTTGATCACGTTAGTCAGCGCTGAGTAGAGAGGTGCCTGTAATGAAAGAAAACAATTTAATAAATAAACAACTGGTTGTGGCATGTACAGCACTACAAGATCCTTGTCAATTCCAAGTCTCCATTGGTGATACAGTAGGGAATGAAATTACCCCAAAAAGTGCATTTGTTTGAAGAATACTGAAATTGATATGGTATGGCTATGTTTTTTATTAGAACATTTTCTCCTTCAGTGCCTGCCATATATTTGCATTTCTAAACAATGAATCTGTATATATATAACGCTTCTATTAGTCATCATAGGATATCATGCATAGTATGTAATCAACGTTCATGTAAGTTTGTACTTAAGTGAATAGTGAATACAGTTTTCAATTCAGTAAATCTCATATTACTTATCTAACTTATTGCTGAGTTGTCATATGTCGTAGACATGTCCAATAATGATGTTGACACTAAATTTTGTACTGAGAGTATGAACTGCGATTCTCAAATTTAAGCCATTTATCATTATCAGCAATATTCATGTTTAGGGCCTAATCTTGCATTTAAGGGATATCCCAGAGTGTTTTTTTTAAGTTTTTGATCAGAAGGCTCAGAAGGCTCAATCAGAAAATAGGTGGTTAAATTGTATTCTGCCACACAGTATTAAAAAGTCAGCTAATGAGTCATTATGGACAGGAGTAGTAGGCTGATCGCCTATATATCCGCCTTCTAAGGAAACCCCTGTACACTGCCAAGTATAACTATGTATATAAAAAGAAAACATTACAGTATAATGTGTTAATTTTCACTGAGTCTTAAATTTATAGTGAAACAATGGGTTCTATTTTTTTATATTTCATAAATAATTATTTATTTTCAATTTTGAAAATAATATTGTACAGTGGTTTTAAATATTGTCTTTCAATTTCTAATACAAAATGACTGCTGTGTAAATATATTTCAAGTACAATGTAAGATCACTACAAAGATAAAAAATTGCTATTTATTATATATTTATACATCACATCATAGTTGAGTTGTATCATTTCAAACACAGGATGAACATACATATTGCACTCATATTCCTAATGGAAATTAAAACACAATATTTAAAACCAGCTGTAAGGGTAGCCTGACGAGATCGTGTGAGTTGCACCCTCCGGAGTGCTGCAAACCAAATGAGGTTTTATGCCGTTCAGCCGGTGAGGGCGCTACTCACGCCTACATGTAAGGGGTGTACCATTAAAAAGTCAGGAACAATGGCAAAAAATCTATATAAAATTCAAAGGGATTTTTTTTTTCAATTCTACCACCCCACCCCACCCCCAGAGTTTCTAATGGTCTACCCCTAAGTAAAAGAAAATTATATGACAGTTACGAGGAAAAAAATACAAAGCAAACAAAAAATACAAAAATAAGTTCACCACTTGTAACTTAAACATAGCCTGGTTAACTGAATCTCAATCAAATGAAGTCTACTCACTTGTTCAGCGTCATGTTGTAAACCAGTATCTAAATGTCCAAGCTCATCATCACGGAACTCTTTGATAATTTCCAGAAGTGCTTTATGTTTTTCTGGATCGTCTTTGTAAAGTTCTCTTAATTGACTGTTTACAACAAATATATTAGAAATTAAGAGAGTTAAGAGTTGTTATAATAAGATAATCCCTGGCACATTTGGGGTAAACTTAATGGTCACACATCCTGTTACTTTTTTGTGGGTACCTGAATTATTGGAGAGTATTATAGTCAATACTTTCCAATACTATACATCCTTCTTTGTAATGTGTTAGAACCTCATGTGTTTGAGAAAATAATTGAAAATTTGTCTTTGATAATGAATTTGTAATCCCGGTAAGTACCAGAATGTGTGACATTTTGGATGGAAAATAATTGGGGAATTGACATTGATAGTGATTTTATACCCCAGAAAGTTCAAGGATGTGTGAGGTCATGCATAAGGCCTATTGATATCCCATTAATGAGACACTATAAACTACTTTTAAATTAATTCTTGTACACCATTAAATCATCAATTCAATTCCTGCCAGTGAAAATTAAACAGTTTAAATTGGACTCCAGGCTACACCAGTGTAATCACCCAATCTGGCATATGCCAAGGGTCAATTTGTATTTTTCTAAATATCATAATAGTCGAGAAGCCATGCATAACCATTACTACTACGATACTACACTGCAATACAAATACCTATAAATCTATAACATAGAACTATGGATTTAAATTAAATAAGCAACTATAAGTTAATTTTGCCTTTGGATGTTCATAGTAGTGTAGTGTGTAGAATATTCATTTGCACTGTGTTATTTTACCTGTCATAATGTTCTCCTATGACTTCTTCCACAGCTACTGTGCATGCCATAGCACCTTCCTTGCCTAGCAGTGCTGAACCAGCACCTGTATGGTAAATATAGTAAACATGATAAACTACCTTACTTTATTATTTTAGAGAATAATCTCAATTATGCCTAAAAAATAAATTATTGTATCTTGTCAACAAACATGTAGTGGAGGCCAATCCTTTTTTTCTACATATTTTGCTACTGCACAGCGCCCTCTATAGACGAATTGTTTAACCTGAAAGGTTTGTGTACTGTCAAATACTATAGCAAAAAAAAAAATTTGACCAGAACTTTTTTTAGTGAGCCATTATATTAAATTTATTTGGTTCAAGATTATGGTAAACATAGACACATGGCACTTACTGCGGACTGAATATTCTGGTGTCTGGTGATATCAACCACTCAATGCAATTTTCATACAAAAAAAAACAACATTTAACTGTTCAGTGGCCAAAACAATCATGCTTTTTTAAGATTTTTATAAAATACTGGAATTTATGTAGGATGTACGAACAATTATACCGTGCAAATACACAGTGTGCACTCTCCAATGAAGTGATGTGAAACTTACGCACATAGATCATTTGTCAAGCAACTAGCTATAACTTTTCCATTAGCACACCAATGACTCAACAGAAAATAATACATTGACATAGTAATCTTTAAAAAAAAACATCTTATTACAGTTATAGAATTAGTAATTTGATATAATTAAATTCATGTTTTATAAACTAGATAAGTGTAAAAACACAGAAAATCAGCTGCCAAAACAGTTTAGTTAGTGCCTTCAAAACCTCCCTACACCCACATCCAATTTTCATTCTATTTTTAAGTAGCTCTCTCCCCAGCAGTCACCAAGCTGATGCAATTTGATTCTTGGGATCCAATTCTGATTCAACAACTAAACAAAATAAGTCCTGTTAGCAGACACACTGCATAAACACATATACATTTGCTACAAAACTCTCCTGTACAATATATACACACAAATTCAGCTAACACATGTATACCGGTAACCACTTTCAGATACTTCCTACAGCATATTATACTTACCGAGTGCAAAGCCTGCCATACTCCACAGGGGATAAAGAAATGTTGGTCTGACTCTATGCTGTGGAATCAACTCTTCAAATGTTTTCAAATGTTTTTTCTCCTGCTCCCACATTTCCTGTAAATGGAACAAAAAAGTAAATACTCAAATATGAATGTTATGTAAACGACACATTTCAATTGAATACACATATAACATACATGTACATATATATATCCAATATTCACAGTGCAATGTAAGATTTTCTCTAGCTTCACTTGAAGAAGTTGTTCATCAATACCAGGGATTTTTTTTAAACAAGGGAACAGGGGCGCAGTGCCCTCGTGCCATGGCCATGCGCCCCCTTACCCTGGGGAGCAGATCCTCTGGCAACCATAAAATTCTGATTGACCAGGGATCACATGTGGCCACAGTTTTCAACTGTGACCTGTCTGATAGTAATTTTGGCCCCAAGAAAGCCATAGAATGCTCCATTTTAACTTAGAATTATCAAAAAATCCACATCTATGACCCTGGTAGGGAGAACCCTATCTCCTCCACTTGGTGGCTCCTTTGAATTGCAGTGCTCCCTCTTGCATTTTTTTTTTCTAGAAAAAAACCTGAATACTGTAAAATGACTAATTTTCACAGAGTTTAAATTTCACTGATTTACCATTTCAGGTATATTCAGTTGGTTTTAAATTCACAGTTTTATCATTTAGATAATGTGTTCTATGCTAAATTTTACATATTCACTGTGTTTTAATTTAGCGCATTTTCCAATCAGCGAAGTAAGCAAAATTAAAACCCAGTGAATAATTAATCCTTTTACAGTATATAGTTCTCCGCTGTAAGCAGTATGTGTTTTTTTTACTGACCTCCTCTCTATCTAAATGCTACTTCTAAAATTTGACACTGCTTAAATACCCCGGTACTAAATAAGCGTTTTTATTACCGGTAGATATAATATGTGTCACATTTGACTCCAGAATTTCAAATACAGTAAATGCATTAATTAGTCCCTGGGTATTATTTTTGCTACCTTCGCTTGTATCACTGGCAAATTTATGAACTTAAAACCCAAATGGAAACACTGTTTTTTTTTTTGTCAAATGTACCGGGTAGTCATATTGATCATTCTGACTCTAATACAGTGACTGTACCTTTATAACTGGTCCAACAGAGGTGTTTCCCAGAACAGCCATTTGACCAGCATATATTCTGTCAGCTCCAAGTTCACCGGCGTGATCAACACGTATAATGCGATCAATCATGTCACGTGTTTCCTGCGTATCTTCCGTACTTGCATATCTTGTGACGTTCTGCACGGGTGTGAATGGGTACTGGGAAAGTAAACTCCTGCCACTAGCTGGCGCTCTTCTCATAATATTTATAAAGTTCATAATGCAAATGGCAGTTCATATGTCAGAAGCATCCAGTTATCAGGATTATAGTGACTCGTTTTAGATGATGTCACTGTATTTTAAGTTGCTCTGTAAGGTTAAATAATATGATCTCAGAGTTAGATTGAATCGACGTACAGTTTCCAATCCTCAGCTCAGTATTTCAACTCATTAAGTATTAACCAGATCTCCAAATGAGGCCTGGTTAATCATTGTGTGATATCTTTAGCTTCAATTCTGTAGCTCTTGGTTTCGCTATAGTTCGTTTCCATATAATTGTGAGGCGATTGCGAAGCCAGTTTCGCGGACGAAAGAAATAACCCTCATAACAAAACTCCGAGGCAATTAAGGCTGCAGCTGCCTGTGCCACATAATCTAAATCATACGGAAAATTCTGATAAATACAAAGACTTAGCATCAAAGAAATGTACATGCTAATTACGATTTGTAATATACATACCCGATTCACATGCACAAACAGCTGATTTGGAAGCAGATGATGAACCTCATTGAGGATAGCGCCGCCTGTGTTGACATACGTGGGTCAATGAAGATCATGCGAGGGCGCTGTCACGCTTGAGCAGGATAAATTTTCCACATACGATAGCAAAAGCGTTCTGTATAGCGAATTTTCAGATGTTCTGAGAACCGAGGTGTATAACTGTCGCTAGAATCATCTATAATAATAATATTATCTGATTGTCATACTCACGTGCTGAAAGCAATGTCTAGTGAGGACTTGGGTTTTACTATTGACAACAAACTAAAATTGTCTAAGAGGGGAGGCAAGGGGGTAGCTGGTACGGTTTTACGGGAAATAAAAAGTTTTTTTTTTACAATTTACAAGGAAAAAAACGTTTTTACAGTTTACAGTGTTAAAAAATGGAACATTGAATGGTCCGAACAGCTCTCCGACTCAAATTCTCCGACATTACTGCTCATATTACCCTCGTAATGCTCTTCATTCGGTTAGAAGGCCTTTTACGTCTTGACATTCAATTTTGTAGTGAATCGTGTCATCTCGTCGTTTTACAGTTTCTGAAATGTTATTTCCCTGGATTATTTTTTTACGATTTCTTTATTTGGATGTAAATTCTTGTACGTACCGAGAAAAATGACACATTTTTACAGTGTACGAAAAAAATATGTGATTGATTACGTTGTACGTCTAGCCTGTGATTACAGAATTACGGAATGTATTTTTTTCTATTTACGTTGTACGAACAAAAAAATATTGCAATTACGTTGAACGAAAATAACCCTTGCCCCCCCCCTCGTCTAAGTATGTTAGCAAAATTGTCTTCAGTCATGTGGTAAAACGGGCCCGCAGTCTGAAATTGCATATAGGTAAAGCTATTGGTCAGGATTGTTTACGACTTTTATTAGAATAGTTGTACAGGGAACTTTATCTGAATGAATATTAAATATATATATTATTCCTGGTGGGGACCAGAGAGGTAGTTCTAGCAGAACTAATCTAGTCCCTGGCCCCAAAACCATACTCAACTGTTAAAATATACGTTGTTGTGAATAGTGATACACAAAAAAAATTATATTGTTAAGTTAAAAATAAATAAATAAATAATTAAGTAAGTAAAGAGACTACAAACTCTCATAAATAATAATAATGAAGAAAACAAAAATAGACAATACTAATACATATACTGCAATAATGCAAGTACATGTATTTATACATTAGTTAAAATATATTTTTTTAATGCCGTTTTGAACGAGTTTCGTAAAGTTGATGTTTTTAACGAAGTTGGAAGCTCATTCCAATGTTTTACAAGAGAAAATGTCAGACTTTTCTTAGTTGAACTTAAATTAATTTGTGGTGTGGCAAGTTTCTCAGAGGTTACTGATCGTGTATGATATGGATCTGATATTGATAAGGCGTAATGATCCAGAGAGTGTGCATGGCGGCCATTTTTCAAATCGTATGCAAATAAACATGTATTGTACTTACATAATTTATACACATCAAGAATGCCAAGTTGCAGGAAAAGTGGTGTGGTACTTGCTCGAAAATGAGAGAAAGAAATTAATCTGACAAACTTTTTTTGTAATTTAAAAATTGGATATATGTGCTAAAAGTGTGTCCCCATATTTCTATACAATAAGCAATGTGTGGGAGAATCAACGAGTTGTAAAGTAATATCATAATGGATTTTGGTAAATAATGCCTCAAGTATGAGATTATCCCAATTGTTTTTCTGATTTTTTTAACAATGTTATCGATATGGGGTCTTCAACAAAGTGTTGAATCAAGCGTGACACCTAAATAAACAGCTGACGACACCATTCTTAATGACAACTCATCAATTGACAATACGCCCTCAATAGTTGTTTTTTTTTTTTGAGCTGTCTGAAAAATCATGAAATTTGTTTTGTCAATCTTTATAGTTAATTTATTTGATTGACACCAGGTAGTAACTTTATTTAATTCAATATTGAGTGTGTGAAGGTTTACAGAACGGTCTTTTACGAAATAAAATAGACTGGTGTCATCAGCAAATAGTCTGAATGAAAAAGGGGGGATGATCGAGAAATGTCATTAATATAAACTAAAAAAAGAAGAGGGCCTACGAATGACCCTTGTGGTACCCCTGTGGAAATAGTTTCACAGTCAGAATCATTGTTTTTAGTACTGACATATTGTTGCCGACCGTCCAAACAAGTTTTAAACCAGTTCAAAGTTGACCCTCTAATCCCATATTGCTGTAGCTTAGCTAGCAAAATACTGTGATCAATGGTATCGAAAGCTTTTCTCAAGTCTATAAAAGCACCAAGTGTGACAAAACCTTCATCAATTCTTTTTGAGATTTCAGCTGTGAGATTAGCTAAGGCGAGTTTAGTGCTATATTGCTTTCGGAACCCGTACTGATTTTCTGAAAGAATTTTAAATTTGTCCATAAAGACACACAACTGTTTATTGGCGAATGATTCGAATAGTTTGCTGAAGACAGGTAAAACGGAGATCGGCCTGTAGTTTCCAACTTCATAAGCACACCCTTTCTTGAAAATGGGAGTCACCCGTGCTTTTTTCAGTTTGTCAGGGAATACGCCTTTCGACAAGGAACAATTTATAATATAGGCGATTGGTTCGGCAATATATTCAGCAGCCACTTTCACAAGTTTTGAGTGAATACCGTCATAACCATGGATTTACGAATGTCAAATTTGTCAATTTCATTTAAGACATCGTGTGCACAGACAGGGCGAATGAAAAATGACTCTGATTGTCTGTTGCCAAGGTAGTCATTAAAATTGGTGTTACAGGTAATCTCCGAAGCAAGCTTTGGGCCAATGTTAACAAAATAAGAATTGAACAAATGTGCAATATCCTTACTGTTTGTAACAAATTCATCTGGTTTGGTGGTTGATTTTAATTTTTGAGGGGTTCCAGCTTTGCACATGTTTCCATTCATTATTTCATTAATGGCCTACCATGTTTTATTATTATTGCCAGCGGAGGTGCAAAATTTGTCACGAAAATACGACTTTTTGGCAGCTTTCAACAGTTTACAGAGAATATTACGGTACTTTTTATACTGATTATGTACTGTTGAGCTGACAGAATGTCGTTTTGTTTTAGAAAATAGTTTGTGTTTGTTTTTAATAGAGACAAGCAGTCCCTTAGTAATCCAGGGCTTTTTGAGTGATTTGGGCGAAAAACGAGTTTTAATCCTTGGGACATGTTTAGCGACAACGTTGTTAAACAGTTTGTAAAAGGCGTCGTAGGCCAAATTTGGATCTGATATTTCATAAATTGACATCCATGACGTTTTTGCAACATCCGCTTTGAATGATTCAGGATTAAACAAAGAAAAGTCATGTTTGTAACTATTTGTTGGATTTGTGTTAAATATATGACGTATAAATGTTTAAAAACAGCAAAAATTGGAAAATGATCACTAAGATTCGCCTCTAGGGTACCGGCTTCAATAAAATAATCAAAAACATTCATAAGACAGTGATCTATTGTTGTAGATGTTGAATCGGTTACTCTAGTTGGAGAGTGTATAATTTGTTGAAAATTATTGGCATTAAGAACTGTGTCATAGGCAGCATGCGCATTATTGCTGCTAGCAACATTAATGTTGACATCGCCAAGAAAAATACATTTTTTATTGGCACAAAAAGTTTCAAGACAATGCTCAAAACTATCAAGGAAATCTTGCACAGAGGTATTGGGCTTACGGTAAATTACACCTATTATAACTTGTTTGTTGTCCAATGTAGTTTCAACAAATAAACACTCACAATGACTTAGAATAACTGAGTCAATAACAGTATAAGGCAATGATTCGTGTATATAGAGACCAACACCACCTCCTGAAGTAGATGTGCGGCAATTTGAAATAAAATTGTAAGATGGCAGATTATAAATTGAGGTGTCAGAATTACTGTGCAACCACGTCTCACTGAGACCAATGACTGAAAAATTTCATTTTCAGTAGGTGTAAAAGAGTTGAAAGGTCGTCAAAATGTGCACTAATGGATCTAACATTCAAATGTAAGGCAGAAAAGGAATTTTCTGACAATGACTCACTGTTGTTAAATTGCTCGATTGAATAATATTCACAGTTGTAATTACTGGATAGCAATGAGTCCGTTACGTCAGGAGCCATGAATAATTCAGCTTTTCACGCCGCAAACAGTCACATTAACATATTTTGCAAAGACTGTCTTCGTTTGGAATGTAGACAACTGGTGAATTCTCGTCTTTCTTTGTTAAAATTTTGCCATAATGTGTCCATAGAAATTTCCAGCCACACTGTTTCCTTTTGATGTTTACCTTAGTAAATAAAGCTTTCCCAATAGGCGTTAAGTTCTCATTTATATATATATCATTTGTAACTTCGTAACCGATACTCGATGTTTTAACGGTTGACAGGTTTTTGAGGGCCTTGTACACAGCATCGCGAGCTCTTCTACTTGTGAACCTGACAATAATTTGAGAGGGGGAATTGTAACGCTGACCAACCGACGGCTTTCGTTTTCCGATACGATGCGAGACATCTATGTCCGACATAGTGATGTTTTTGTCCGCGATCTGAGCGATTTTCAGAGCTATTGCATCTGTATTTTCACTTTCTGTTTGTGGCACACCACTAATGACAAGGTTTTCTCTTCTTATATACTGATCTAATTCGTTATGATTACATTCTAAATCCAAGACTCTGTATTTCAAGACTCTGTTCTCTTCCACAAGTAATTGGTTAGCAGCCTGCACCTCCTCTAATTTCTTTCTGTTTTCTTCAAACAAAGCGTTAATAAATTGCATAGATGTTTCTACCTTTTCAAGTTTTGCCTCCAAGGCACCCATTTTCTCCAACCTTTCATTAATTCCACGTATTTCCTGTAGAATTGTTAGTATATTGGCTTCACTGTTGTTACCATCATCTGTTGCAGTGGTATTCACCATCGTGCCTGTCATTGCCGAGTGACCATCGTGCTGGAAACGTTTCTTTTTGCATTTTTCACACAATTGCAAATCTCCTTGGCACAAATGCACTCCCCGTTTTATATTACAGTCGTCGCACTTCATTCTTTAGTGGATAATGATATAGTAAACGAATTTGAGGTAGTTTTCCCGTGAAAATCTCAAGAGCACTACTAAGGTCTACAACGCTTTGTAAACTCTCTTCACTTATTATTAATTGTTACAAGTAATATAACCTTCTTGTACCTCTGTTTGCAAAAACAAATTAATACTCGTATTCGAATTACATTTTTTTTACTGTTCCTCGCCGCTTTTTCGCTGGTGGCGCACTACACACAGAAACCCGTTAGGTAATATTAAAAATGAGACAAAAAACAATTTGTTTCTGATCAACGCATTTTTCTTGTTTCTGCCAAAATTCTGCAAAGGAACATCACACCCATTACATTACATTACCGTAACTGCACGTAAAATACTTGTAACTTCTATAAACGGACAGACAGACACAAGTATAATCAGACGAACATGTATTCTATTTTACCATACCTTACCACAGTCTTTCAAAAGACTGTGACTTTACCAGTGAGTTTCCAAATCTAGATATCATTGGAGTATTCGAGTGTATATAGTATTTGACAGGGTCAGTGTCATAATGTTATGACCATATGCCGGTATCATGGCCTTTTAAACGGCAGAAGACGGTTTTTAAAGAAGTTTGTATGTCCGCGAAAACCGAAGAAGGTGCAGCGTCTAGGAAAGTGTAAATTCCCTAGGTAATAACCTACCAGGTGCGGGAGTTAAGTGTATATAAATATCTTGCGCTCGCTGTAATAAAATAGCAAACTCCATGTTTTGCCTGTGCGATTCTATTTAGCACTGACGCCAATATTTACTCGGTGTGCATCTTATCTTGTCTAATTTTTAAAACAGCCTGGGTGTATTCATTTTCATCACCCGGACAGATTCTTGGACCTCGCAACTGACATTCACATATCACAGAAAGGATAACTGTATTACCTCCTTAAAAACAATGTTACACTGTGTGCAATACCACAATCTAATAATTTATAAAATAAATTTGACATAATGAGTTAATAAACGAGAAAAAGTTAATTTCACGAGAGACAAATGTTTACGAATTTCGCGAGTCAGGAAAAGTCGCAACATTTTGTACCAGTGAACAATTCGCTGCAGGCCATAGCGGTTTTCACGATCATTTGACCAAGTGAACACTTTTACTCTCACTGAAATATAAAGGTTTACTGGCAGTAAATACTTACTCAAACTGATTAGAATTGTAATTATTTCTCTTTTTTATTTTTGTAATTGTCTGATCGCGAAAGCCCATTCACAGTCAGAAAATTTTTAAAAATAGAATAAAATAAGAATAAATTTGAAAAAAAAAATACTCAAAAAAATATTTAATTGAACAATTATTGAACCCCAAAAGATTTGATTTTAATCAGATTGATACTCATTGACTTTATAGCTGGAAAGAACTTGAAATTATCTCATTGGGAAAGTTTCAAGACAACCGTCTCGCTCACAATACATATGCATTACATTAAAAAATATAATTAGATATGTAAATATATGAACCTATTAATATATGTTTCTATCAACTATACTCTCTTAGTAATATGAACAGTGCTGGATATACGTGGATTTATTTCTTTAACTTTGAGAAACTCTTGATAACGGTCTTCACAGTAATTCATCGAGCACAATGATCTTCATTGATGGCTAATAGTCGACCTTCCTGTGGCAGGAAAAGTATGACCAGCTCATTTTTTATTCGCGCTGTCTTGTCTGTACATTTTTTATTTTCTTGAATGCAACCCCTGGATGCATTTTTTCTCTCTTGGTGCTGGATTTTTTTCCAAAAAATCTTCCAGTCTCCCCTCGTCCGACCTTCAAGTAGCCTGACAAGTTGGCGTAAGTGGCGCCCTGGACTGCTGCAATAGTGATAGTTCGGCTAACCCCAAGTGACCCCTCATGTCACCTGTGTGGGCGGTGTAGACAGATAGCAGACATGTATAATAGGTCCAGCGTTGCACTTTACCATACTCACAGTCCCTGGGACTGTGCCATGCTGTAATGTTACCATTCTGTAATCCATGAAAGTTAGACATTGTTTATATTGTATTTGCATCTACAAACTTTGCATTTTGTCAGTAAAAAAAAAAAAAATCAATCAAGGACAAAAGCTCCCGTAAAACCAGTAGAACAAAAAAATATAATCTTTGCACCAATGAGCAATATTTGGTTGTACGTTGAGTATACAAAATAACGGATATTTTGAAACTATAATACAGAAATTTCCACGGACATTTGTTTTTCAAAAGTAAATTTATCTATATGATCGGCATATGTACGTACCATTGCTAACAAAATGTACATGTTGTGCAATACTTTTGACAACGTCATGTTTTCCTAGTAATAGTGAACACCTCGATTGCGAATGAGACAACTATTCCGTGAAATTATTTCCAGCCATAAAGCTGCCCGGACAGCTGACTAGTATCCCCCCCCCCACTCAGGATCCATAGGGGGCCACATGCGCGTTACCATTTTCTCGGGAAAGAGGGTACTTTTTGACGATCTGTCTCGGGAACATTTTCCCGAGAAAATCGTAGAAAAGGGGATATTTTTTGCTTGTTTTCCCGAGATTCTCAAAATAGGGGGTGTATTTCAAAACACTTCCCGAGATATACAAAAAAGGGGGGTTTAAAAGGAGTTCTAGACTGAAAAGTTCCCTAGATAGGGGGTGAAATTCATCGGAAAAGCCCGTGAAAGGGGGGTTTAAATTTTCTTCTTTTCCCTAGATGGGGGGGGGGGGTATCAAAAAAAATGAGGGAACAAGCATAGGCCCCCCTAAATATAGGGAGTGGGGGGGGGGACTAGTATAAACGAGTCAACAGAAGCAAATCACTTTATTTTCTTTCTTGAACTATCTAAAAATACTTTTGGTGTCACTTGGAAATCTATTGCATTATTATTTATTTGCCTTCGGAATTTCTCTGTTTTCGCTTTTTTTGTGTTCGTATTGTTATTCATGAGCATGGTGGGAATTCCCAGAAAATGTGACGTCGGGTTTAGGGGGGAAAACCCTTTATGCAAATGAGCTGCACTGTAGTTGTCAGACGCCCATGACCATTCACATTTGGTCGGCCATCCAGTTCTGTTAACAGAACTTTCGCTGACACATTTTAGCAAAGATGCAGTTACTGTACTTAACATCGATGTTTCGGTGAGTACCTCAGTAGTTTAAATCACTGACTGTTGTGTATCTTATCCGTAAGTGAATTGGCTGGGCCCGGCTGTTGTGTTGCTGTGTTGGTACTTTTTGTGTTTTTAAATTTAAAATGTCAATGACCGTGCATCCTCTGTTCCTCTGTTCATATGTTTTGGGCTCAAAAAATTTACGTCAAATTTGAATTGACTTGATACCCCTACATTTCCAAATCGATATTTGGTGACAATTCATGGTTTATCACCGTGACTTCCTTGATAGACGGCATTTCCGTGCAATGCCGGTGTGAAGATGACCCGGAGTGTCTGTTAGCTTCAGCCGAGTTCTGGAGCTAACATTCCCGGTCTTTGGGTCATGGGGGTTTCCCAGAACTGCAGCTAGTCGGAATGTAGTTTATGTTCACCCCCCCCGTCGATGCGGTTAAAAACGTTCGGGGGCTTGCGACACATGCGGCCTTGCGGGCCCAAGAATATGTCTCTAGCAAAGTTGACAGCGGTGTTCTTTCAGCGGTGTTTGTTGTAAAAATGACTATTTAATAATGTACAAAACAAATCATATACAATATTAAAATGTCCACAATATGAATATCGCAATGTTAACACATATCGACAGAGTTATGCCAAAGTTGTATGGGGGGGGGGGGGGTTAGCTTGTACAGGTTACAGGGAATAAAAACCGCATTTTACGTTTTAACAGGGAATAAAATGAAACTTCCATTTACAGTAAAAAAAAAAAAAAGGTTTTTACACTTTAAAGATAAAGCAAATTCCTAATTACATTTAACATTTTTATAATATTTTTGATAATTTGTGAAGAAGCAAAATTGGAAATTGCGCACAGATTACGACATTTAATTTTGAAAATGCTTTATACGTTTACAAAAAATATCTTTGTACAAATTACGGACGAATAAAATAGCTGATTACATTTTACACCTTGCCCATGTCTACAAATTTACTTTTTTATTTATTTAAATTACATTATTACGAAAATAAAAACAATTTATTATGTAGCTTACGAAAATACCCCTTGCCAATCCTCTTGTATCTTTTATCAAGGAATGAAACAAAGCCATGCATGAATTGGACTACAAAATTTAATTTAACATACAATACAAACTTAGAATACAAAAAAAGACGACAAGCTGATCAATCTGAGCAACGTACAGCATAGCTGCTCTTTCTAATCGATAAATTGATATATGTGCTTTGCCAATACATCACAGGATTCTAGTAATTCTAGTATTACAAACGGGATTACAAACTAGAGTGAAAACCACTTAGATTCAATCATGATGAGAGTTGACAAAATCATTTTCAGTTTCAACAAATAGGATGTATGATTTTGAGTTCAAAATAAAGTCACATAGCAAAAGAATAATTGACTCCTAAGAATGTTCTACATGTGAATACAAAGAATTAGTATTTGATCACAAACATACAAAATTCATTTGAGCACCCTATCAAACATAGTGGAACTGATACATGTAGTTATAATCTTTTTGGTATTTGAGTCTAATATGATCATACCGGTAACTGTAATTTGGGGTAAGAAAATGCAAGTCAAGCAAAAATGTTATTATTTTTCTGATGTAGTATTGATCACAAACATACAAAATTCATTTCACATTTGAGCAACCTATCAAACATAGTGGAACTGATACATGTAGTTATAATCTTTTTGGTATTTGAGTCTCATATGATCATACCGGTAACTGTAATTTGGGGTAAGAAAATGCAAGTCAAGCAAAAATGTTATTATTTTTCTGATGTAGTATTGATCACAAACATACAAAATTCATTTCACATTTGAGCACCCTATCAAACATAGTGGAACTTTTGATATATAAATAAGTGTTTGCTTTTTCAATCATTGAAGTCAAAGCTAAAACAAACACTGTTGGCAACTTTGCTGGGGATATTGCTATGTTCCAAAAAAAGATCAATTTATTTTGTCCCCCGCTGAAAATCTGATCTAACAAATTATGATGTTTTTTTTGTTTTAAAAGTGTTGCATAATTATTTTGACATGAGTCACCGACTTTCGTGATGTCTGAGAAAAACTGCATGAAAACATGCCAAAAAAACTTATTTCCATAGTAATTCTTGTTAAAGCATTATTTCATTTAAAAAAATAATCATCTAATGACAAACTATGAAAACGATCATCATTTAAAAATGTGTCACCCACAGAGGTTAATTGAACATCAGGATAATAAAAGTATATTTTACATTAGCATATCATATTTGACTACATAAACTTGAAAAAAACTATGTTATTTTTATAATTCTATCTCTTCCCTGTTTGCCAACAAGTTCGTAATTGGCTGAAAAACAAACAAACTTTATACTGGTAGTATTAACCACAACATATAAAATTATTGCCTATCATTCTGTATCATTTTTGAACCTAAACTAGTTTTATTCTGAATGTTGAAACTATAATATTGATGATAATAAAAACCAAGTGCATACATGTAGCAATGTTGATTGTTAAATTTATTTATTACAGATGCTAGACTACTTAGACAATTTGATTGGTAGAAATCATGGATGACAGTACACTGTGTAGTCACTGTCATAGTCCAGTGGATAGTTTGGCAGATGGATGCTCTTGTTCCAAATGTGGTGAAAATCTACTTAAAAAATCAAGGATAGATCAGGAAGTATTAAAAGTTCATGGTGAGTCATGTTACTTACTGTATGTGATTTACAGACGTACGTATAGTCAAACTACATTTGTATGGTCTGTTAATAGTACACATAAACCAAAAATTAATTCATTTTACGCTGATGCATTTCAATGCATACCAATAACAGTACAAATGAGGGGCCAAACAAAAGTTTTGCTTATGGGTCAGTGCATGTGTTTTTACAGGTTTCTGCCAAGATGTTGTAAAAATGAATAAAAAGATGGCAACAAAAATTAAAATTAACAAACAAAAAGCACTTCACTGCACAATTTTTTTGAACATCTCAGGACCAGAAATATTTTTTTGGACATTAGACACACTTCTATCATTTTTGTAAGTGAATGTGAGTTGTGAGACTTGTCACATGCTGAACGGTTTTTGAGACATCACACCCCTGAAGGACTTCCAATTAACAACTGTCTTTGTATTGCTAACAAAGGTGGATTACCATTCGATCAATGTATTTTATTGTTTTAAATTTGTGTCATTATAGCATCACAAATTATAAGTGTCATAGAAAAGAGGGAAAGCATCACAGTGGAGTGTCCAAGCGTCATGGAATCATTTAAATATTTATTACTAATATTCCAATTTTATGTAAGGATTGTGTTTGAGTGTTTTGTTGTTGGTTTTGCATCTGATCTACCACCCATGAAACTTCCAGTGAAGCTCAATATTATGACTATTTAAATAGATGGTCACAACAAAGGACCATCCACACACAAAAATCCATGCGGTAATAAAGTATTTCACAGTACTTTGTAATGGTACAAATTCACTATCATTGAGAATATCTCAACAATTTTTCTAAAAACTATTCCATATAATATTTGAAATTATTACTGTTATATAGAACTTTAATACCCCCAGAAAGTGCCATTCATAATCATACATAATTTTGTTTTATAATAATTGTGAGACAAAAAGATAGATATGATTAATGTTATAGCCTTGCCTGCCAGGACAACCTAAATATTACGTATCATCATTTATTCTACAATACATCAACCACTCAAAAACATGGTTTTAATTTTTCTTCCAACAATTCAGCATTCTCTAAAAATAATAGTTTATTCATGGTCTAGGTGAATAAGTATGTCCAGTGTTCTGTATGTTTAAGAAATCATCATACACGATTCATGTACCAAGTATTGAGTGCTTGACATCTTTTTGAATACAATGAATTAATCAATCATTACATCTAAGGTTACCAAGGTGGTGGGATAAAAAAGTCCTTTGGTATGAGTCACTTATTTTTTTTTCCTCACATATTTACGATGATATGACCCTCTATTTCCTAGTACCAATAACTGTACCGTGTAATAGTGTCTTTTTTAGAAGTATGTTGTCATTTATTCCTATGATTTGAGTACTACACTTGAGTCAACAAACCCATGTATGTTATAAACTACTTATAAACTTAGTACTTAGTAACTTAAACAGCAATCACATGCAGTGACATCACAGATTTGTCGGATTAATCATGGGTTTGTTGACTCCATTGTCTACAATTACTAACTGTTATATCAGCAAGTTGAACAACTTGAGATTGTTTACAAAAAAATAATTTCCTTAAAGTCTCTGCCAAAAGAACATAATAGGCTACTGTATTTTTCATTTTACACACAAATCCTCACAAATGACTCTCCTGGCGAGTTAAATTGGTGTACAATACTACAGTGTAATTTTATGTGTAAAATTAAATCAAATTAAACATTGAATGTAAGTTTGTAATTAGGTATATACCATATATAAGATTTGAAAGGGTAATTTCAAATTATTAAATTTGTTCTTATTGACACCCCATGCTACAAATTTGAGTGCACTGCTGTGTAAAAAATTCACTAAATTATGGACATCATAGAAAATGAGGATAGAACTTAAGATTCAATTTTTATAGTATTGAATTTTTAGGTAGTTAAGTTTCGTATACTACTGCAAACTGATTTATTTTCATGAATTTCCTGACTCGTGAATATCATGAAATTTTGACACACAACGTCAGTGACTTTCATGAAAACGTTTCTTTATGAATACCATAAAATACTAAATTGGCGAAAATTCCTAGCAGTGAAAATTAAACGGTTTATAATATTGTATCATGTATGTTATCAAGATATGTCAGTTACAGCTGGCCTTATCAGTTTTAAAGTTGCAAAGTTGCAGTCCCACTTTGCAAATATGTGAAACAGAACATGTGTTAGAATGATACTATTTTAGCTAAGAAAAATGGTATGGTAATGGGTAACATGAGGATTCATATGATATATTCTTCTGCAAGAAATAGCTGCATTTGGCGCAGTATATTTGATAGAAATGTGTGTACTATGTTGTTGCCACTGTTTGTGGATGGGTTGATATATATGTAAGGCAACTTTGGTGATATAAAATTAAGTGACATGAATTTCATGTATGCCTAGCTCATACAAAATAGTGAGAACATCATGTTGGTTGCTTGTCTTTGACCGCAATATAAAACTTACATATAGTGATTTGTTGTTATTGCTTTGTAAAATTAATTCCATTCTTTTTATAGGAGGTGGTGATGAACCAATGACAGCAGATAATGAAACAAATGATCAGAAACAGAATGTAGCACAGGCAGTACAAGATGTGCCTTTGCAACCATTGATTTTGGTTGAGGATGCTCACTCACAGCAGACTATGGATCTTAACCAGGATATGAAGCAAGATTGCAGTGATAGACCTACAAATGTTGAAGTTGATACAAACTTGGAAGTCATGCAATCAGTACAAGGTGTTAACCTACAGTCAGGGCAAATTCTTCCTTCTCAACAGATGGTCAGTTTAATCCCAAAGCAAAACAGATCAGATGAACTTAAAAGCAATACAGAACAGATTATAATACAACCACAGCCATTACAAGGTGTTCCATCAGATCCACTGCAGGATGTAACCCCACCACCATCACAAGACGTAACCCCACAACCATTGCAAGACGTAATCCCACAACCATTGCAAGATGTAACCCCACAACCATCACAAGATGTAACCCCACAACCATCGCAAGATGTAACCCCACAACCATCACAAGACGCAGCCCCACAACCATTGCAAGATGTAAACCCACACTCATCACAAGATGTAACACCACAACCTTCACAAGGTGTAACATCACAATCGTTACAAGGTGTAACTCCACAATCGTTACAAGGTGTAACATCACAATCGTTACAAGGTGTAACTTCACAATCGTTACAAGGTGTAACTCCAGAATCGTTACAAGATGTAACCCCACAATCGTTACAAGGTGTAACCCCACAATCGTTACAAGGTGTAACCCCACAATCGTTACAAGGTGTAACATCACAATCGTTACAAGGTGTAACATCACAATCGTTACAAGGTGTAACATCACAATCGTTACAAGGTGTAACATCACAATCGTTACAAGGTGTAACTTCACAATCGTTACAAGGTGTAACTCCAGAATCGTTACAAGGTGTAACCCCACAATCGTTACAAGGTGTAACTCCAGAATCGTTACAAGGTGTAACCCCACAATCGTTACAAGGTGTAACCCCACAATCGTTACAAGGTGTAACCCCACAATCCTTACAAGGTGTAACTCCAGAATCGTTACAAGGTGTAACCCCACAATCCTTACAAGGTGTAACCCCACAATCCTTACAAGGTGTAACTCCACAATCGTTACAAGGTGTAACTTCACAATCGTTACAAGGTGTAACTTCACAATCGTTACAAGGTGTAACTCCAGAATCGTTACAAGATGTAACCCCACAATTGTTACAAGGTGTAACCCCACAATCGTTACAAGGTGTAACCCCACAATCGTTACAAGGTGTAACATCACAATCGTTACAAGGTGTAACATCACAATCGTTACAAGGTGTAACATCACAATCGTTACAAGGTGTAACATCACAATCGTTACAAGGTGTAACTTCACAATCGTTACAAGGTGTAACTCCAGAATCGTTACAAGGTGTAACCCCACAATCGTTACAAGGTGTAACTCCAGAATCGTTACAAGGTGTAACCCCACAATCGTTACAAGGTGTAACCCCACAATCGTTACAAGGTGTAACCCCACAATCCTTACAAGGTGTAACTCCAGAATCGTTACAAGGTGTAACCCCACAATCCTTACAAGGTGTAACCCCACAATCCTTACAAGGTGTAACTCCACAATCGTTACAAGGTGTAACCCCACAATCCTTACAAGGTGTAACTCCACAATCGTTACAAGGTGTAACCCCACAATCCTTACAAGGTGTAACTCCACAATCGTTACAAGGTGTAACCCCAGCACAGTTACAAGGTGTAACTCCAGAATCGGGCCAAGGTGTAACCCCACAACCGTTTCATGGTGTATTTCCACATCCATTTCAAGATGTTCCATCACATCCATCACAAGATATACCTGATCAGCAACAGCTGCAAGAGCGCATGTCACAATTTTTGCAGCAACTTAGTCCAGAACAGATGCAGATGCAAATGATGTTTATGCAAATGATGCAGATGCAGATGGGTATGTTTCAAGGTGTCCCTGGGCAACCAGGAATACCACCATTTGGTGTGCATCAAAGTATGCCAGGATATCTAGGAATGCTTTTGACACCTCCACAGCAATATCCATTAGGTAGTCCTCACAATAAACCAGCACAGTGTGTAGGAAACATGCTTCCTGTACAGCAAACCAGTATGCAGTGGTCACAACCTGAGCATGCTGAAAGGCAACAACAGCAAGGAATTTCCCCAGGATCTTTTCTACAACAGCCATCACAAACATCAGAGAACCATCCTGTGTTGAGTACATCAACACAACAGTCCAACTTGGCACAAAGTCAGGGACCATCTACAGCCTCTCTTGATGGTCAGGGTAGAAAACAAGCCCAATCATCAACAAGTGCAGCATATGCAATTGGACAACAACAGGAGTCCCCAATTGCTAATACTCAAATGACACAACAATTGCAGTCATCAAGTAATCAACTCAAAGCAACAGACCAGCAACCTCAGTCTCCTTGCACTACACCACTGGATCAACAACAGACATCAGTCAACAAAACTGGTGTGATTCTACCTGAACAAGGTGCAAAACAAGTTGAGATGCAGCAGCAGCCACATGCAACAGCAAATTTGCACTCACAAGCTAAACCACCAGTGGGTCAACAACAAATGCAGCATCAAATTGAAAAACAACAATTAACCGATCTGCCAAATTCACAAGAGCAACCATTGCTTTCACCACAGCAAACTATTCCAGTACATACAAATCAGCCTACATCAGGACAACAAGCTGCTTCTACATACAAGACTCACACCAGTCCAAATGATGCTCCCCAAAAAACTACTGCTAATGATCCACAGCAAAGAATACCAGAAGAAACAGCAAATAAATCACTACCTGAGGCACCTGATGATGCATGTGCATCTCTTGAATTACTTCCTCATGGAAAATTTCTTGAATTGTTTAAAATAAAATTAGCATGTGAAGATTGTATTTTCAAACATGGCTCTGGTGTCAACAGTTACAAAGTTGGTGGATCAAAAAATCATTCTAAGAAAGGATGCAAAAAAACAATACTCTGTTGTTGCCTTAATAATGGTAAAGATAATCTGTGGAGAATTGTCAGAAAAAAACCAGAGAAAATTCCAGAGTCGCTATGCCAAGAAGCTGAACAAGATGAACCATGTGGACGTCCACCAGGAAAATGCCCATTTGCATATACACTGGTTGAACGTCAAGTTTGGCTTGCAGAGCAAAAGGGCATTTTCAATCGAAAAGAGTTGTTTCCAAGCTTGAATGATAATGCTGCTATTATGACCTTGCAGCGAAGAAAAGAGGCATCTGCAAAACAAGATGGCTCACAAGTGGGGAAAAAACAAGAGAAAGGAGGCTTCAGCCAACAAGAAACTAAAATCAGAACAGAAGTGATCATACAGCTTCCAAATTCAGCAAAACTTGCAGACCAAACTAAAAGTAATGTTCCAATGGATGAAAAAAAGAACATAAAGTCAGAAGTACCATTTCCAGAAGTGGCACTTTCAAATGAGTTTGAAAAAAAGGCACCATTAGATGAAAGTAAAGATACCAATGAGACAGACATACAGGAACAGGCAGACGATAACGATGAGGTGAATGCTAACAAAGGAAAAACTGATGACAAAGAAATAAGCAAAAATGACCAGGTGACTGTTAAACCTTGATCATTTTATTCCCTATCATTATAATTTTTATATGTCTCTTTTGAGATTTTTGAATAGATTACTGACAATATTCCATTCTATCATTCTAGAAACTTTATCTAATCCTTATACATATTTTCTTAAACAATTTTAATGTTATATGTTAGAAAAATTTCAGACATATCAGTAAAATCCCTATTCGAAAGAGGTCTGTGTGTACGTATGCATCTCAACTAGTATCTCAAACCTCACACATACATTATGCATTTTAGGATACATGCACATACATTGGTTTTGCGATCCGATTCATGATGGCCAAAAGTGGCCATTTTTGTGCTAAAAATTTATCAGAATCAAGCATTTCTGTCATTTTGGAACCAGATATCGGCCATGTATGAATGTTTTGTTCAAACTTGTACAAACATTGGACAATGTGGGACACTGATTCAAGTTTGTTTTTAAGATCAGATTCAAAATGGCCAACTGGTGACCATTTTGTATTAAACGCTGTTCCAATCTCCAAATTGCACATATGCCTATTTTTTCATATTATTCCAATTGAAGATGGCTGAATTGCAGTTGTATCATTGTTAAATATTCATCAAAATTAAGCATTTCTGAAATTCTGGATCTGGATCTTGGCCATTTATAGCAGATTTTGTTCAAACTTGTACATGAAACTTTATGGTACCCTAATGCATGTCATTCTATTTGTCAGATCAGACTCAAAATGGCCAACTTTTGTGAAGATACGTTTAATTCTGTATTTTCCACTTCTACTTGAAAACCGCTTGCCCAATTGCTTCGATTTCATATAGGCAGACACCTTGAGTGTACTGTACTCAGATTTGTTCATGTTATGAAGATAACTTCAATATACATGTACTATACAGTAGTGCTATATCAGCCGACAGGCTGCTTGTAAAAACTATATGAAAATTGGATTTATGAAATTATAAAACTTGTTCTTGATTTCTAATATTTTATTTAATAATTTATTTGTAGCCCCCTGAATCTGGTGGAGACTGGTACCAAAAGAATAATGCAACTGGTGATGAAAAAAAAGACAAGAAAAAAAAGAAAAAGTAAGCTTTATTCTTTGAGGTACAATTGAATAGTTATGCTTATTATACATGCACTTAGTGTGCACAGTCACAGGGCGGTCAATAAATCTTATTGGCTTGGAGTTGATAAGGAAAATCAAGTGACCTTGATTTTGTTTTTGCTCATACATAGATTTTTACAAAAAGTCAGACTCTACGGTAACGTTTGATTTATGTTATATTAATTTATTTGGTACAATATAACATAGGGCAATGCCATTCAAACTTTGTATCATGATCATGGTTACAGGCGCACATCATATTTTTTCAAGATTGAAACGAAAATGGTTGAATGGCGTCCATTTTGTTTTTATGATGTCCATACCGATTCCTCACCAATATTTTGCTGGTACAGCTGAAAGTATACATTACAAGTACTATACCCTAATACTAATACTGTAGGTTGTGTTATTTTTATCATTTGATCAAATTGATGGTCATTTTGTCTAAAAACTCGCAATTTATATATACCGGTATATCCAGAACCATTTGTTGAAGACGAACAGGACGATTTCATTGAAACTTTGTATCATGATGTGCATGTCATATTTTTTTTCAAACTTTATATAAAAATGGTGGCAGTCATTTTGTTTTTGTTCATATTCATGCTGATTCCTCACTAATATATTGCCTGATTCAGTTGAAAGTTTGTGTATAGGTACTACAGTTTGTATACACATAGGTAACATCATCAGTTTTGCTTTGTCTAAAATTCTAAATTGTAGTCTGTAGATGTGTTCGTAACCATTTCTCATAGATATACATGTACAGGACTTTTTATCAGAATCAATCATACATTGGTTATACATGTAGATGTACATTATTTTAACAACTGTTTCTTTGTGATGGCTTGCATGATTTCATTCAAACTCAGTACAATGATTCTACATACTGAATTTTGTTCACACATTGCATTAATTAGTGATTCAGCTAAATATTCTCAGCCCATATTATAGTACATTGCCAGCAACGACTGATCCCAACACAGCACTATTTAGCCAAATGTACACCCATACTGGATCGCTACTAGTGATGAAATTTGGCATTAAATGACTACCCAACTATACAGCATATTTATATCAGCCAACAGGCTGTTTTTATTAATTTTATTTTAATTTAATCATTAATGAATCTAGTTCCGTGCACATATATTTATAAATATTTCTGCCATCTTTGCCATCTTTTAGCATTGTTAGCAACAAAACTTTGTATAAAACGACCCCAATTATTCTTTTTATTGAATGCACCCCTAGAATTTTATGTAGAAAAAAGCTCATTGTACTGGTTTATGCCAATCCTCACTGTATTGTCACAGGAAAGAGAAAAACAAAGAAGCAGAGAAAAAGCATGCTGAGAGAAGTCAAGATGTTATTCCGGAAGCTCTGAAGCATTCAGGGAAAAATACCATGACAGTTAATTTTTCTGTGTGGATGTCACCTGATTTTGGATATGATTCTCTGAAACATGAAGTTGTGATCAGATGCAGTTTACCTGAGTTTGGAGGATGGAGTGGTGGTCAACCATGTGTCAAAATGATGCCAACAGAGTGAGTAATAAGCTTGTTGATCAATTAATGTGTGTTTAATGTTTACATTAAACAGTATTTATGGACACAACATTTGCATAACCTCACGTGTTTCCTGTTTAGCCATTCTGTACTTTACCAATTTTATATGTTGTGTCATAAATGATCAAATTAATTCTAAACTTCTAGTATATGGCTTTATTGACTGCTGTGTGCGAAGCACACTATGGGAGTCTTTGTGGTTACCCTATTTGTGTACATGCATGTATGACTTTTTCACCATTATCTCAAGAACCAATCATGGCATTTCAATGCAAATTAATTAGTACATAGTTGCTATGGAACAATGCACAGACCTGATTTGTTTTGGGTTCTAATCAATGCATGTAAATTACCTAATTTGTATAATAATTAGTCAATGCCCAGCATTTCCACTGATACCTTGAGTACTACAGGTAATCATCACATTTCAATGATGCTCTTGGACAATGAAAAGACCTGATTATATTTAGGTTAAAATCCATTCATATTAATTTACATAATAATTAACTAATTTTCAATTTTTCCATCAGTAACTCTAGAACCAGTCTACTGATATATTGAGCACCAATAATTGCATTTCAATAAATCTTGGAACATACTATTAGGTGTCCTTGAAGACTCCACAGGCCTATTTAATTTTTGGTTGAAATCTGTGTATATTAATTATCAAATTAATTGTTCAGTCATACTTGGCTTACCATATTTCAGAACATCGCTCGTGTTCAAGGAAAAATTTGTGCACAGGGTGTTCTAATTGGAGGTAGCATGCAGAAATTAGATGACTCATTAGAGGAATGGATTCTGTCATTACGTAAATTACAGTGTCGTGATGAGGCAACAGATCAGGAAATTTTAGTTGCAGCAACTTGGCAGAATCAAGATACGTAATGCTTTGTGATCAGTTCAATCTATTCAATTGGGCTCCCTAATTCCCTAATTTAAATAAATGGGCCAATTTTTTGTTGTTCTACAGATCTCAAATACCACTATAACTGCTGCTGAAAACTTACACTGACTTGTATTATTTATATACTGTCTAAAATCAGATAAATATGGGTTTAATTGTCATTAACTCTGGGATTGTTAAAGCAAGAGAGGTCTACTGAATGAGGTGCCCTCTGGTGAAAAACCTGGCCGAGCACTTGAGGAGACATTTTACCAACTTTAGTTTGCTTTTTTCACCCAGATTGAGGAAAGTTCAGTTGACCGGCACAAGAGCTGCCTGGAAGGCTGAGCAGTGTGCCTGTAATTATTCAGCAGCAATAAAACAAAAAACTAGAGGTTTTCCACAGTTTTGTCATTGCTACTAATTTCTATCACTAATATGTATTATTTACCAACAGGTAATCATCAAAATTAGATACATATGGGTTAGAATAACATCGATGGAGATGAGTAGACAGACAAAGTTATTAAAAAAGCCACTATATAATAATGCAATTATTTAATACATTACCATTCTTTATGTCATGAAAAATGTGCACATATTCCTTACAGAAATGCCTAACTTCATGCACTTTCGCAGTATAATACTTCTCTGTGTCAGCATTTGCATTTGCAAGCCTAAAAGCGTACAGAAGCCTTTGTATGGCAAATGAACATTTTAGGCCGGGTGTCCTCTGTTTTTGAGCATGACAGAACACATGAAGAACCAGAACCATACATTATCAGACTTTGGGGTTCTGGTATACATAACAAACTACAGATGTTCAATAATTTTTTTTTTTTTTTAAGTTTAATGCCTCTATTAACTTCAATACTGTGCATCTCAATTATCAGTTCTTTTATTAAAAGGCTAATTTTAAGCTCTTTTGTAATAATTAGTTTTAAATTTTCCCTATTTCTGCTTTGTACAGTTTGTATGCCTACAATACCCTCAGCATATAGGATTTCTTTAAGCTTTAGGCTGTCGAAAGGAGGAGAGAGGAGCTAGTCATATTAAAAAATGCACTTCATAAGAAATTGAAGATGAAATACATTTTGTAACAGGGTGTGATTTTTATAATACTGAAAGAGAAATACTTTATACAGGATTCACAAATGTACTCCCCACTTTTCAATCAGAAAACAATATAAACAAATTCTAAACTATTATTAATACACAGGAACACAAATTAATCAAGTACATGCATGTGACTAAATAAAATAAAACTTTGGTTTAAGAAACAAGACACATAGACATATCATTAAACTACATTGATTTTAATTTTCCTTAACTTTTATTTTATTTTTGTTACTGGTTTTTAACTCCCGTGTGCGAAGCACACAATGGGAGTCTTTGCAGTTACCCTGTGTGTATGTGTGTGTGTATGTGTGTGTGTATGTGTGTCTGTCCATTCCACTGATATCTCAAGAACCATATGTTGGTTTTTAATGAAACTTGGTGTATAGATGCTCTGAGCTAATGCGCAGATTTGATTGGGTTTTGGTTGAAATCCATACATATTGATTACCTGATTTGCATGATAATTAGCTAATTTTTAGCTGTTCCTTGACTGTTCCACTGATATCTAAAGAAACTTGGTAAATAGATGATCTGGACTAATGCACAGATGTGATTAGTTTTTGGTAAAAATCCATGCATATAATTAACTTAATTTGCATAATGATTAATCAATTATAGGCTTTTTCACTGATATCTCAGGTACTAATCATCACATTTCAATGAAACTTACAGAGATACATAGGACGATGCACAGATATGTGAAATATTAATTTGCCAATTTGCATAATTAATCAATTTTCAGCTTTTGATATTTCAAGTACTATTACTTCATTACATTTCAATGAAAATTGGTACATAGATGCTCTAGAACAATCCAAAGACCTGGTTAATTTTAAGTAAAAATGTGTGCATATTAATCAACTAATTTGCACAATTAGTTAATTTTTGGCTTTTACACTGATATCGAAAGTACTAATTATTATAACTAATTATAACTTTGTACATTGATGCTCCAGAACAATGCACAGACCTACTCGGATTTGGGTTAAAATCAGATCATATTAATTACCTAATTTGCATAATTTCAATGAAACTTCGTACATAGATGGTCTGTGACAGTACTTATCTTAATTTAATGAATCTTGGTATACTCTAACACAATGTGATGATCAAATTAGTTTTAGGTTTATATACATCTATAATAATGACCTAATTTGCATAATTATTTACTTTTCAGCTTTCCACTTATTTAGTTAATCATCACATTATAATAAAACTTTGTACATTTGTACCCTGAAACAATATACAGATCTAAATCTATGCATAATAATTGCTTAATTTATATAATAATTTATTTGGTTCATTGAGGTAATTCACAGACATGTTTAGTTTAATGTTGATAAACATGCATATTGATTATCTATTATTATTTCTGATATAAAAAAAATCAGATTTAAATTGAATTCATCGCAAAGGTTCTCTGGAACTAATTAGACTAAAAACCATGTATTTTCTGTATGTATTATAAATTTGTATAATGTGAATCACATTTTTTTCATGTTATGCATCTCAAATAGCAGACAAAAATTAGTTGCCAAGCTTCTTGTTTGAAAAGCAAATCTTAAATTTTGAGTTAATTTTAATGTGTCTCCAATACTCTCAGCACACAGGAGTTCTTTCTAAGTTTTCTTTGATTGGAATTTATTACATAACAGCCTAAAATGATTTGTTGCATTATGGTGTAATAAATGAAATTATTACTATTACTGAACCTATGCTATTTTTGACTTCTTGAAAACTTCAGCTAAATTTCATTGATACCTGGTAAGTTGGTATCTTGGATAGCTCTATCAGATTTGTTCATTATGTGACGGTATCTTCAATTCTCTATTTTAAGCAACATGTGAATTAGTGAAACACTAATTCACAAACTGGAGTTGATGAATCCATAACTCATCAGTGATAAAATCTAAACACAAGAGTAGAATGTGAACAAAGTCAAGGCTATTTGTTTGTCCACTGTGATGTTTATGTAACTACACATAAGCATGCAATTACTTTTGCAAGACTGCTCTGGTGAAACATTCAGTAGCTTGTTACAATTCGCGCTATATTTCTTTTGTGAGGGACATTGAGATTAATACAGAGTATATAATATTAATTGTATTTTTCTTGCCAAATTTTGTTTAGAATCTAAACAAAAGTATAGATTTTTTGATGTATCGTTATTTTTTGTAATGTTCATACAATTCATGTTACATGTATGTTGTTCTATAAGGGACATTGAGATTAATCCAACACATGTAGTATTATTTGAGGAACATATTGGCTAGTATTTTTCTTGCCACATTTTGCTTAATTATTATTAGATATGTTGCTGAACTACTATATTTTAGAAACTTTTATAATACAATTCAAGTTATATTATTCTAAGAGTAACATTGAGATTATTACAGTACAAGTAATATTATTTGAGAAGCATTAATATTTATTAATTTATTATGTAATTATGATGACTTTAGCATTTTTGGTCACAATTACATTGTTTAAGTATCTTTATACTAACTTTTGCAATGCAAAGAATGGATATTAGATCATTAGTTTGTTATCTGTCCATACATTTGTTTTTTGATCTAGGTTATAACTGGACAAGATTGTAATAGTTATGCTATGTTTTTTTGTGTTGCAGAACTATAATTGATGAACTACAACTTTTCAAAGGAGAACTGGTTACTGAGCCAAGGTATCTTCAACAAGAAATGGAATATAAATATGTTTTAGTGAAAGGTCCAAGTAAGAAAGAATCATTATATGAATATATTCCATATCACAACAATAAATATGGGAATAGAATTCTGAAAATTCCAGTTGATAAATGCAAAGCTGGAGGTAAGTATAATAACAACATATATAATTCTAACACAAACCTAAACCATCGTTCCTCAACACCGTGAGGGACGGGGCCTAAACGAACGCCAGAACGCTGTGTTTTCCGTGTTGTGACTTTAAAAAGAAAACATGATCTTTAAGTTTAACTGGTGACCAACTAGATGAGATTAGGGGATTGAAGGACAAAAAAAATGCAAAAAACTATGAGTCACAGGCAAAAATGTTTGCCACTATTTATGACACAAACACAAGAGCATGTACATGAACCAATAATTTATTTGGCAAATAGGGGGGCACACCACAAGACCATCGTACACAAAAGTGAGACAATGCATAACAGACTGATAAGATGGTCCCTGGTGCCGCCCCCAAAATGTAGAACAAAGCAGGTGTAAACTAGCTGGCTTACAGTTTCTAAACTAAAATACAAACTAGAATAAGACTGAAAACATGTTGGTTGGTGCAGCATAGCTGCATGATGTTAGTATGGAATGGCAGATTGCAGCATGACTGCAACTGTAAAGTATAGGCAGCGAGTGCTGCGGCTACACCATGGTTATGCAGCGGGGGCTGCATGAAGTTAAGAGGTTATGGGTAGAGGCAGCGGGGGCTGCAACTACTGAGTTTAGACATTGACGCAGCGAGGGCTGCCTGTGAAGTTGTTAATGAGGTATTAGTAATTACAATAATAAAATTAACAATAATAATAAAACCCACGCAAAATATACCTAAGAAAATATGAATGATCTTGGGGGAATATGAGCTAATCCCATAAGCGAAGTCCCCCGAATTGGTGTTAATGCCAGCCTAATGGGGGAGAATGGGGATGGTGGCGGGTGAATAAAACGAGAATAGCAGAAGCTCCGTAACACTTTCAGGCTACTTCCAATATGGTGCCAGAAACAAACTGATTGTGATGTTGAGCCACGCGAGAAAGTGCGAGATCTATGTAAATATCACGCTAGAGAGCATGAGATTTGCGTCATAAACATGGTTTAATATTACACATTAAACCTGTATTTATGACACAAACACAAGAGCATGTACATGAACCAATAATTTATTTGGCAAATAGGGGGGCACACCACAAGACCATCGTACACAAAAGTGAGACAATGCATAACAGACTGATAAGATGGTCCCTGGTGCCGCCCCCAAAATGTAGAACAAAGCAGGTGTAAACTAGCTGGCTTACAGTTTCTAAACTAAAATACAAACTAGAATAAGACTGAAAACATGTTGGTTGGTGCAGCATAGCTGCATGATGTTAGTATGGAATGGCAGATTGCAGCATGACTGCAACTGTAAAGTATAGGCAGCGAGTGCTGCGGCTACACCATGGTTATGCAGCGGGGGCTGCATGAAGTTAAGAGGTTATGGGTAGAGGCAGCGGGGGCTGCAACTACTGAGTTTAGACATTGACGCAGCGAGGGCTGCCTGTGAAGTCGTTAATGAGGTATTAGTAATTACAATAATAAAATTAACAATAATAATAAAACCCACGCAAAATATACCTAAGAAAATATGAATGATCTTGGGGGAATATGAGCTAATCTCATAAGCGAAGTCCCCGAAATGATGCAATTGTTTCAATTGCAGAATAACCCCCAAGATATAAAGGATGGTAGGAAAACATGAAAATGTAAACATTACTAGAAACTCCCTGTGAATTACAATGTATTAAACTTTGTTAACTAATGCTGACTGGGCTGCAAATAAGGACTTGTCAGAAACATGAATATAACGATTGTAACTGTCAGATGACCAGCGTCCCAAAGATTTAATTAAGTGGTCTTGAACACCAACATGTGCTGCTGTGGTGGCAGCCCCAATTCGAAAGGAATGACCAGAATATTTCCTGGCATCGACTCCAATAATGTTAAGAAGGGAGCGAAGGTAATGTAAGAAACGCGAGCATGACAATAGTAGGCCATCTCTAAAAATAAATAGGGGATCGCATGGTTTAACCAAAGGATTCCTGTGACGTCGTAAGTTGATATAAACCTGTAAAGCCTTGACTGGGCAGAGGCTATCATTACTACAGAGAGTGAGTGTAGTTCTCCTTCGGAACGGATCAGTCTTGGTCTTTTTCAGAGTTAAGTAGACCCGACTTGTATCCTTGAATTTTACATCCTCTACACATAGATGCACCTGGTGATCAAATTGAGTTGTGTCTATAGCAAACTCCCCACACCTGAGAAATCCAAAAAAAGCTACTAAAATGACTGCTTCTAATAAAACATCTGTGTAGGGGGTGAAAACTCGTTTCTTTAAAGCTTTGATCAATTGTGCCACAATGTTAGCTGTTAATGGAAGTCTCGCTCTACGTGGTTTTCCTTGCACACGCTTAATACTTTTAATTAGCAACTTTAATCTATCTAAAGGGCCGCCATGAAATGACCTTAAAGGGTTAGGAAACCCTGCCTCAATATATTTAAATCTGATACCAGATAAATACAACTCAATAGTAGCAGCACTCAAATGCAAGTGTTCATAACAATAAGTGATAAAAAGTAAAAGTAAATTTTCAGAAATTGATGGCAGAAAAGGACTGGAAACAGGAACATTATTCATGGTTAAAAATCTGCACCTGGGAGATGGTGGGCTAAGAAGACAAAGTTATGTTGCATAGCCAATAAAGTTAGCCGTCTCATCAGCTTATTAATTATGAGTGACAGTGACTGGAAGCCCTTCCCTTTCTAATAATATGCACTGTTGCAAGATTGTCACCTGTAATAACAACCGATGTCCCATAGCGGCGTTTCAATTCTAGTTGACAAAATTGCTGTGAAATTGCACCTGGGTTATTGTCATCCAAAGAACATGGGACAAATTAGTATTTGACGATAATATATGGTATTGTAATTCTCCACTATGGGTAAATAAATTACAGGAGATGATGAAGGTAATTTCAAAATCTGCAGATTTGTGCCGAGTGTACACTAACCAAGTACAGAGCCCCGGCAAAGTCCTTCATTCGACGGTAGTTGAGGCAAGGCATATCATGTGTCACAAAAACAATGCAAAAATCCAATTTTACACCAACAAACTTACATCAGAACAACGACAGAACCTGTAAGACACACTGTCACAAAACTTTGGTTATTATACCAAAGATCTATCCAGGTCAGATGTTGGGACTGAGGTCGCTGTGCCGGTCACCGTACCGATCCAAGTAGCGCTGAACGTCAAATATATATCCACAGTTACAAGTAGTATGATGAGTCACAAAACTGGTTTATTTCACCACTGTACTTTCAATGGGCAAATTGTCGTCCAAATTGTACAAAAACCGGAATGAAAATGTGGAAAATCCGTCGTTTTAATGATCCAAACTGTACACAACCCTGTATTTCAAATCCTGTTGACGCAGTCAGTAAAAGGTCAGAAAGGTCATCTTTTGTTATGCTAATTTTTAGCTTCGCTGTCGACTTTGTCGAGCGGAGCTTATCGTATGAATGATTGTCCGTCGTCGTCCGTGTCAATGTTTTACTTTTTCGACTTCTTCTTGAAAACTACAAGCCTGAATGCTTTGATACTTGGTGTATATGTGCCTTGGGTAGACCTCTCTCAGATTTGTTCATTTCATGATAATACTGTAAAATGACTAATTTTCACTGGGTTTAAATTTCACTGATTTACCATTTCAGGCATATTCAGTGGGTTTTAAATTCACGGTTTTGTCATTTAGATAATGTGTTCTATGCTCAATTCTACATATTCACTGGGTCTTAATTTAGCGCATTTTCCAGTCAGCGAAATAAGCTAAATTAAAACCCAGTGAATAATTAACCCCTTTACAGTATCTTCAATTCTCTAATTTTGATGAATATTTTTGTCATTTTTGGTAAAAAGTGATATTTTCGACTTCTTGTTGAAAACCGCAAGTCCAATTGCTTTGATATTACATATATAGGTACTACATGTGGACCTCTCTCAGATTTGTTCATTTCATAATGATATCTTTAATTCTCTAATTTTGGTGAATATTTTTGTCATTTTTGGTAAAAAGTGATATTTTCGACTTCTTGTTAAAAACCGCAAGTCCGATTGCTTTGATATTACATATATAGGTACTACATGTAGACCTTTCTCAGATTTGTTCATTTCGTGATGATATCTTTGATTCTTTAATTTTGGTGAATATTTTTGTCATTTTTGGTAAAAAGTGATATTTTCGACTTCTTGTAAAAAACCAATAGTCCGATTGCTTAGATATTACATATATAGGTACTACATGTGGACCTCTCTCTCAGATTTGTTCATTTTGTGATGATATCTTCAATTCTCTAATTTGGGTGAATATTTTTGTCATTTTTGGTAAAAAGTGATATTTTCGACTTCTTGTTAAAAACCGCAAGTGCAATTGCTTTGATATTACATATATAGGTACTACATGTGGACCTCTCAGATTTGTTCATTTTGTAATGATATCTTTAATTCTCTAATTTTGGTGAATATTTTGGTCATTTTTGGTAGAAAGTTATATTTTCGACTTCTTGTTAAAAACTGTAAGTCCGATTGCTTTGATACTATACATATTGTTCATTTTCTAATGATGTCTTCAGTTCTTTAATTGAAATGTGCATTGCTAACAGCGGAGCTATCTCAGCCGATAGGCTGCTTGTTGTGTTTACACTGCTCTATTCACTGGATATACATTTCGTTTTCATGCGGAATAACAATTATTTTGTAGTCAATTTGAACTGTGTTGCGTATGAAAACTCTTTTTAATCCCCGCTTGGACGCAGTCCGAAAATGGGGACTTATGTTTTTGACCTCCGTGCGTCCGTGCTTCAGTCCGTGCGTCTGGACCTGTATCTTAGAAATGCCAGGACCAATCACAATCAAACTTTATACATACATCATACATGCACATGATATTATACATATGTACATCAATTTAGTTCACAATCGGATTCAAGATGGCCGAATGACGGCCATTTTTGTTCTCAAAATCATCAAAATCAAGTATTTCTCGGCTGCTTGCAAATGGATTTTGTTCAAACTTGGTATATACGTTAGACATTATAGGACCTTGATGCACATCATTTTGTTTTCAGATAAGATTCAAAATGGCCAACTGGCGGCCATTTTGTTTTAATAAATGTGGTTCTAGTGGCATATCTCTGACTTGCTGTGACTGATTATGTTAAAATTTGAAATATTTATTATACATCATGTCATAGATATACAGATACATGTATATTGGTTCGAAGATCCTATTAAAAATGGCCGAATGGTGGCCATTTTTGTGTTAAAAAATCATCAAATATCAAGCATTTCTGGCATTTATGGATGGATTTAGTTCAAACTTGGTACATACATTAGACATTACGGGTTCCTGATGCACGTTATTTTATTTTTTAGATCAGATTCAGAATGACTGACTCATGGCCATTTTGTTTTAATGAATGGGCTTCTAGAGCCATATCTCTGACATGCTTTGACTGACTATGTTCAAATTTTATATATTCATTATACATGTACAGTATTCAAAATGGCTGATTTTGTTTTAATCAATGCTGTTCCAGAGCAATATCTCTCAATACTCGTTTGACAATCAGATACAAATGTCAATCATTTAAATGTTAAACAATCATCATAATCATATTCCTGACATGTTTATATTCCAGCTATATTACTATAAACAAAACTATATATCTTAAATTTGATAACTAACAGGGACTTGGTTTTTAAAGTTTTATCAAATTGTCAATATACTGGTATAATATAATAGCAATAACCCACTGCCGAAGGCGGGTATACCACTCGATATTGCACAATTCATTCCATATATTATTGCTTAAATATATACCACTTCTTTGTTACCCAATGGTCCATGTCCTGTTCGATACAATGCATGTAAAATAAATTGTTTGTTTACTTGAAAATTGAACCTGTGCTGCGCGACGACCAACGCCTTTTAAAGTTTATTTCTGTTTGATGTAAATTACATTGTAGTTTTAAATGAAGTTTATAATATCTGCAGGTGACTGGAATCGATATGATGATGTAATGTACCCAGAACATGGCTCTAACTGGTGGGGGAAAATTAAAAAAACTTTTTCATCATACTATGAAAAAGTATTTGGAAGTGGTAAACTTGCTCTTGAAAACAAGACCTTTGTGACAAAGTTTATGCTACCATCCTGGAATGGATTCTGTGTTCCTGAAGATAAGAAAACTGTGACTCCAGGATTGGCATTTGATGCAATATCAAAAGTACAGCAGATATTACATGGCATAAATCAAAACTATAAGCCTTATGGATTTGATTTTAAAAAGGTATAACAAATATGAATTCAATTTGGAAATTACCAGCACGTAATTGATCTTCTTTGAAAAATTCTAGTTTTCTTAGTAGAAAAGATTATTGTATGCTCACTGCCAATGTGGCATTGTGTGACAGCAAGGTACTTTCATGAATGTGTTTGATGTTATTAAAATGTCTGATACCTTGATGATCATTGTGTTTCATTCTAAAAACAAAAATACAATATGTCATTTACATTCAAACTTTGTATTAACACATCACACATGTTGGGTTACTGATGCACATTAATTTAGTCTGGCTAATTGGGTGTCACAAAAACATTAAATCCTAATACTTAATTTATAACTGTTTCTCTAATAAATAATAGTATTTATTAGTTTGTAGATGAACACTATTTTGTTGTGATATGATTTCATATGGCTGATTGGTGACCATTTCCTTTTTTCACTATGTATTTTATGTTCACTCTCTGACCAATTATGTTCAAATCTGTTTATAATACTCAGAACTGTTAGTGTTGTCGAGGGTAGTCTTTACTAATAGCTTCATCTGAGTGATAGTATACAATTTCAAATATCAGAGACACTAAATTGTACAGGCAACTGCAAAGCCAAATAACATAACAGACAAGTCTGTAATCTGAAATTTGCTATTTTTTCAGATGCTGGTTGAATACTTAACACCTAAGCTGGAAACATTCAAGAAATTCAAGTCTATGGATGAAGAAACTGCTGAGCAAGGAGTTCAGCGACTAGCATCAGCCTTAGCAATTATCACACTGATTGAGGAAAATTCTTTGTTTGATAAATTGGACTATTGCATAGTTGGTGACCTTTTTGAAGCACTCCTGATTCGTCCTAATTTTGAGAAAAGCATTTGTCATGACTTTGAAGGACTTGAACATCATTTTCCAGGAAAGGAACAAAAAAAGTATGTATTAAAAAGACAAAGCAGTGGTATTGTCAATAATACCAGATTATATTATTGCATTATAAATACCAGTAATATTTATTGCTGCAGATAATTTGCAATTATAATATTTTTCATTACTGAACATCAAGTTCTCGTACCATGGATATGGATATGACAGTTACAACAATACTACTCCACATCACACATCATTTTTTTTTTTACTCACAATGTAAATAATTCAAAACGCATTTAATATGTGATAGATTAAAACTAGTTTTTTCTCATTTTGTTTTGCCATGTGGAATTGAGAAAACAAATTTCAAGAATGACTTTTTAAATTATGGAGATTCAGATTCCTTTCACTGTGGATTTTTTACTTCTTAGTGGCAGCAAATCCACTGGTTTTGACAACGCTACTATTAAAATAATGACAATAATGAACTCCGCTCCAACCCATAATGGACTTGAGCACTCTTTGTGCTCCATCTATGTGCACAGTTAACACCTTACACATATGTGTCACTCACGCAAAGTGAGCTTTCCATCATGGGTTGGTGGGGGTTTCATTATTGTTTAAATGCTAAAAAGTCCAAGTGCTGTACTGTGTGCTATATACCACATATGAATGTGTTGAGTAAAGTTTGTGCATGTGTTGGGGTCTTCAATTGTGAACATCAAAATGCGAATAGCATCAAATTATGGTACAGATTCATCTGCTCATAATAAATATAAATATAAAAATAAATGAATTCCTGGTTCTGTTGTTTAGCTAACATGCGACCAAATTGGGTTGAATGATCACTTCCCGTCAGTAGGAATACATGTATGCTGTTTTAGGCAGATATATTTACCAATGATAATATGTATTATTATTATTAGAAGTGAATGTTCAAGAGAAGCTCACATAAACCAATCATTAAAATGTGACATGTTATAAGTGCATGAGCTTCTAATAAAGCATATGGTACCAGGTTCAGTTTTGTACCTAGAATGTTTCATATTGTAGGCATCTATGTTACATTAGGAATATGGAAACATGTGTTTTTTCGTTCATATACACTCAATGAAGTTGTATAAAATATAATTTCTAACATCTTGGTATCCAAAACAACATGTGAAAAACTAATACAAACTGGCTCACAAATGATTGGTTACAAGATCAAGCACTCTTTCTGTTATGTGCATACTCAGTTTTATAATGCTTGCTCATTGTGTTCCCTGTAGGAAGCTAGCTGAATTGCTGTGTAGTTTTTGTAATAAAACATTTACAGCAAAGAAACATGTTGATCCAAGATTCTTGCTGTGTGTACCTGTTCTTCACTTCCTAAGACTGGAAAGTGCCCCTTTTAAACCACCATCTGTTGTAGATAATTATGAAGATATTGCTTGGTGGGGAGTGAAATCACTTAACACACAAAGTTTTGTAAACTTCATTGAGTAAGTACTGACTACTCTTTATGAAAGTTATAATATTACTGAATTACCTAACACCTGTTATTATTATGTGTTCATATTCTGGAACAGGGTTGTTCGTCCTACTGTATCTCTGTAGGGGTGGGGTGGTTGCTTAGTAACTTCTGGTGTAAGATCGAAGTAATTTGCTTTCGGGTAAGACTACAAAAATGTCCTAGTACCCGGTTAATCAAATGGATCTATGCACATGATGAGGTGTGGACCAAAATAGCTAAATCTATTGTTAATGAAGCTGGTCTTATCAAACTAGATGTATCCAACTCTCAAAATGCCCAGGAAGCTGGACTTAAAAGTATCCTGAACACAGCAAGAAAAAACTTGCAGTTGTCTGCTTCTACTGACTTAAGATGACATTATCTGCACAAGCCTAACTTTAAACATATTGTACAAATATGATGAAAAACTTGAGCAGTATGTGCTGTTATATATTCCATTAAAATTCTGTTCAGTTATTGCTAAGTTATGTCTTGGGACTCTGCCACTCAAAATAGGTACACTTGGATGTTGTTGATTGTAACTGTCTGGTATGTGCTGATGCTGTGAGGATGAACCTGCTGTTGATACAGATTTGTGTTGCAGATGATCAACCCTAGCACTACAGTCAATAGCATTGGGCAGAAATAGGGAGCAAATTTGAGGTTGAAGGAAAGACATCTGGTTGCGTGAGGCCTATAATAGTTTCACAAAAGAAATGAGACTTGTCTACCTAAGACATTAAAATATAGTAGGATGAAAAATGACATATATTCACTAGTAGAAACGACATTATGAGGAATTTCATCGTGCAGAATTCACATTAATAGTTAAATGTCTAGAATACATTACAAATTCACTCCTTCTGTTGCATGACAACATGTACAAGGTTTAAATAATTCTTTATGATGTATATTTGCAGGAACCATATGAATGTGGTTGAAATTGTAAAACGCCTAGAACCGTTGTTTCCAGTTGACACACTTTTGTGCAGGGCATGTGTGAGGGTTGTACCATTCAATCAGTTAGCTACCTTGGTGAAGTCACTTTCGATGTCAGTATTAGTTCCTGAAGTATGCTACAGCTTGCACTTCACATTCAAAAATCGCCCCTTTTATTTTAAGGTTAGTAAATTTTATATTGTCCTCAAACTATCTACCGGTAGATGAAATATCATTTCCAGTCCACCTACAGACATACTTGGTAAAATCACCGAACAGCACTGTGAACTGAACAAATTCACTATGTTCAATTACCCACCATAGACTCTGGTCAGTCAAAATGACTACCTGTATTTTGAACTGTAAGCATTAATCAGAGATTCTGCCAATGACGGAGATAGAAATAGGTCAGGGGAAGTCCCATGACCCCAAAATTCTTTTCCCTTACGTCACGAACCACGTGACCGAGGTCATATGGCGGCCCATTACGGCCGGATAATCACTCTTCTTTTTCTCCGCATCGACGGGGATGAAGTTTAGCGGCTCTGCCTGCACAGTCTGCCTTTTCGGGGACTTATGTTTTGACCTCCTGTATGTTAGAAATGCCGGGACCAATCACAATCAAACTTCACACATACATCATACATGATATTATACATATGCACAACAATTTGTTTCACTATCTGATTCAAGATGGACATTTTTGTTCTAAAAATCATCAAAATTAAGCATTTCTCGGCTGTTTACAGATGGATTTTGTTCAAACTTGGTATGTACGTTGGACATTATAGGACTATGATGCACATCATTTTGTTTTCAGATAAGATTCAAAATGGCTGACTGGTTGCCATTTTGTTTTAATAAATGTGGTTCTAGTGCCATATTTCTGACTTGCTGTGACTGATTATGTTCAAATTTTAAATATTCATTATAAATCATGTCATAGATATACCAATATATTGGTTTGATGATCCTATTAAAAATGGCCTAATGGTGGCCATTTCTGTGCTAAAAATCATCAAATATCAAGCATTTCTGGCATTTATGGATGGATTTTGTTCAAACCTGGTACATACATTAGACATTACGGGTTCCTGATGCATGTTATTTTATTTTTTAGATCGGATTCAGAATGGCTGATTAGTGGCCATTTTGTTTCAATGAATGGGCTTCTAGAGTCATATCTCTGACATGATTTGACTGACTATGTTCAAATTTTATATATTCATTATACATGTATTCAAAATGGTGGATTTTGTTTTAATTAATGCTGTTCCAGAGCAATATCTCTCATTACTCGTTTGACGATCAGATACAAATGTCAATCATTTGAATGTTAAACAATCATCATAATCATATTCCTGACATGTTTATATTCCAGCTATATTACTATAAACAAAACCATATATCCTAAAGTCGATAACTAACAGGGACTGTGCCATGCGTGGCTTGTTTATTATAGTTACAGTACTCATTCCGCCCAACCTCTTGCTTTTATCACTTTTTTTTCGACCACTTATCGCTTAATTTCCGACCACTCGCTGCTTTCCGACCAGAAAATGACCACTTTTTTTCCGCTCGCTCGATCCTGCTATGGCTGGCTTCAGAAGCGATGATCGTACATTGTATGTATAAACTTATGTTTTTATTCGTAATAAATTTAGGTTCAACGATTCAAAATACAACGCGTATTGCTTTTCTGTATTGGGAAGGGGAGTCAAAGACGCCTTCAAATCACTTGACACATTGTAACGTTTGCTACGCAAGTCAAACTGTGACCTGTATTTACATATTTACGTCCTTGTGTGCGTAGTTCAAGCAGCTATATAACTGGTCAATCAATCGTGATATGTATTGAGTACTAGTATTTGTGTGTGTGTTTCTGTGTGTGATTTTGACTAAATTTATTCCAAACGATGCTCAGAATAATTTTACACTGTTATTTGCGAACACAACTCACACTATGACCCTTACTCAATTTGCATAAGTAATAAGAATGCAGTAGTTCAGAAAATCTATCGGGTCAACTTTTGCTCGTGTCTGGGTGCGCAAAACAAAAGTGCACATATAATCATTGCATAGCTGAATTTCTACAAATTAATTGGACTCTAACTACTAGCATAATGACTGTGACGAATACTCGCTTGTCTGAGTACATGCGGCGATGAATTATTGGATTTTCAGTAGCCGGACGAAAAATGAAAGAGATCTCGGAACAGTTAATTGTTGAGGAAAACTTAAAACAAAACAAACGCAGCCAGTGATACATTTCGAAAATACAAATACAAAATAAACACAATCAGAGGCGCCGACCACGCGCGTTGGAAATAAATAGAACGTGTTGTGACACAGTCTCACCAGACTCTATCACTCACGCAATATAATTATTCTATTTCCCAAAGCAATTATATTTAATACATTGACGAAAAACACCGCAAGAAAAATGTAAATCAGGCTTGTAATTACTAGTAACTCAACTCGAACACAATATTGATTACTGTAAAAGTGGATAAATTCGAACCACCATCAAATTCAAAATTCAAACGATCTTGTTGAATGTCAATCAAAAATAAACTCGATGTTTAGAAAGACAAAAACAACAACATATTACAAACAAGAGTGCAAAAAAAAGTTAGCAGCAAAGAACGAGAAATGCATGTGGGAAAGCGATGAGTGAACTCGAGGAAATTATGCTAATGTGTAAACACGCTGTCAGGCGAGCGAGCGAGCACGCAAGTGGATACTTCCGGATTTGCGCGGCCCAAAAAAAAGCGGAAATTGTCCGGTCGAATTGAACAAAGCGAGCGAAAAAAAAGCGATCAAAATCCGGAAGCGGGCGGGAGGTTGGGCGAAATGAGTACTGTATTCATGTATGGTGGTATGCCAGCTGTTTTAGTTTTAATTATCAAATTTAAGCATTTCTGCCATTCTAGACCTGGATCTCCAACATGTATCAGCAGAGTTTTCAAACTTGGTGCATATACTGGACATAATGGGACCAACATGGACGTCATTTTGTTTTTTCAGATCTGATCATTTTGCATGCATGCACATGCATTTGTTTCAAGAATTTATTCTATTTTAAAGCTAAAAAACATCAAAAGCAAGCATTTCCACCATTTTGAGACCAGTTCAAATGCCATGTCAATGACTTATTTATTTAAACTTGGTACATTGGTAATGTATTGTTGATTTGTGCAATGATGTTATCCAAATGGTTGGCTGGCAACCATTTTGTTTGAGAAAATCATCACTTTTCATCTTTTTTTGCACAATTCTGCTTGTATCTCAATTTTACACTGTCCAATTAGTCTTGTTTCTTTTAGAAAACTAATCTTATATACCTGCTATATGTATTGATTGTGTCAAATGGCTGTTTTTCAATCTTGCGTTCACCGTAAAGCCACTTGAGTTCCTTGAGGTTTCATTAGTATTCAATGTCCCTCAAATGGCCACCTGATTGACTAGATATTTCCTGTGTTCTGCTTTGTTTTGCTGTGTTTCATGCCTTGTTCTGTGTTCCGTTCAATATAATTGTCTGTTGACTTTTTAGTGGTTTTTATCCTGTCATCATTCCCACCTGTTTTCTGCAGGTAGTCAGCCATGTTATTGACTTTATTTTATCACCTTTCTTTCTCTTGTTGCTTAGGCTATGTATGCTGTTCTTTTTTTTTCCAAATTGTTGAATAGTTGTTTTGCTAGGATAGTATTGTTGAAGGGTAGTATTGTTTTTAAACCAAACATAGTTTATAACCATACTGTATACTTATAATAAATATTATTTAAACTAAAAAAATCCCTAGCACAATGGTTGTGTTTTTGAATTGACTAAACAAAGTAATATGCGTATACGCTGCCAGGTGCTGGGGTCGAGTATTTACGTCAGTGATTAACACTTTGATTAGAAATTTGCAGATTTTTAGCATCTATGTGTGAAGCACATTGAAGTTTTAAAATCTTGTTATGGCTGGTAACTTGGTTTGGCCACCATCATGAATTTTCAGCAAAAATGTTGTGCATTTGTACTCATGAGTGCTTTAACCGATCAACTTGATATTTGGTTTGAAGCATGGCCAATAACCCTAGAGAAAAATAAAATAATTTTGATCAGTCACATAGTTTAGCTGCCATCTGAATTTTGATAAAAATTATCAAAAGTTTGGGGCATTTGTCTTCATAAATGCTTCAAGTAATCAACTTTATATTCTGCTTATAAACATGTATGGTCAAAGCTTCTTACAAGATAAATAATGTAATTTTGATCAGTCGTCACCATCAGTTTGGTCACCATCTTGTATTTCTGGCATTTTAACATTGACATTATAGATGAACACATGCTAGCTGTCTTGCAGTCCAAGACATTTAGCTTACATTCTAAGTAGAACTACCGTAGAACATGTACAAAGAGTAGCATAGTAAGTGCTGACTATTCATTTGTCGTACAAGAAGAAAGTGGTTGCATTGATATTTTCAGTTGCTTGATGTATTTTAACATTTTCAATTGTCTGAGGTATTGTAATGTAAGAAATGCCACTGCTGGTAATAACTTCTCATGCTAAACACCAACATAGTACAGTGTAACAAAATTCACCTACTATTTATTTGCTCCAGCAAATCTTTCAGGATACTTGTTGGGAGATCATTGAATCTTTAACTGGTCGTATACGCCATTTGGAAATGTCTGAAGAAGAAACCAGGTACATGTACAGTATGAATACATATACTTTTACTAGTCCGTCATCAGATGATTTATTTTCCATTTTCTTGACCGTTGGTCGACAACATTTCAACATCAGCCATTTTTCAGGCATGAACATTACACATGATGGTTTTACTGATGCATTCATTTTGTTTCAAGTTTTGATACAAAATAGCTAACTGTTAGTTTTATTTTCAAATGTCCTTTCCAATTTTGTGGACACTATTTCTCTGGTTTTGTCTAAATTTGGCATAAAGGTAAGACATGATGGCTTGTATTTTTCAGTGAAATTCAACTAATTGGTACCCAAAATTTGGTACAAAGCCACGATATGCATGTCAAATTGTTTTTGTTTCAATGAAATTTCCTCAACATTATTCCTTATCCATTTTGTTTCTTCAAATGCAAGTATATGCAAATACATTGAGTTGTAGAAAAAAAGGTTTCTATTTGATTCTGATGTGGACACCAGTTTTACTTTCTTAATTTCCATGTTCTGTAAACTGATCTGTTCAACAGTTATTATGATACACAATGTGTTCGGTGTTAGGAAAATTATCCTCAGGCTGGTTTCATCCACTTTACCTGTATAAGTTGCTTGATAAAATGTAAATTATATACTTTTCATCTTATAAAAATCCATTAAAGTCACTGCTCTGTCACCTGATTTCTAAAAACAAGCAAAAGTAAAATGAATTTAATCTATGCAAGGTTTCTCAAATTTTGTATATGCTATTTATATTGAATTACCAATTAATTTATTTGGCTATTTCAGTTCACAGATAAATGAAGATGATGTAAAAAATCTCTCTTCATGCTTGGAGGATACAAATTCAGTATTGACACTACTGAAGACAGTTATGAATAAATCTTACATAGATTCGTATGATATTCTATGTTGTATATGTAACTTATATGCAGCATGTTACAGTTACACAATGACTAAAATTCCACAGAATAAACGTGTGACCCGACAGACTTCTAAAAATACTGAAATTGACAAAATGAAAGAAATGTATGACAGTGTTATTTCATCTATGCACCAGTGGATTCACACTAAGCTACCATATTCATTGTTCTCGAGCTGGGAATGTGGAAGCAAAACAGATTATACCAATGAACTAAAGGTGAGTTTTTAATTGTGAGCTTAATTTTACCTCATTACCTTACCAAAATCCAGTGTATAGCATTGGTAGACAAGTTGAGCGCTGTCTTGGAAAATTAGCACCCCCAGTTGTAAATAAAATGGATGACTTAGGGTGTCCAGTGCCAAATTTTTACAATTCTACTTCTGAAGTCAATATGTCAAAAGCTGATGATGACTAGAACACTTTGCACCCGCTTTGAGTGGAAAGGTATTTTCTTTTGATTTGTTTGTTTGTTTGTTTAGTTTTCTGGAGAGGAGGGATTTCCACATGGCCTTGAATGCCATTTTGACTTGTTATTATTTTAAGTGTTTTTTGAGAGATAATGTCTGTATAGGGTGTCTATATAGGAATGCTCCTCCTATATCTGTCTTTTCAAATGTCACACATGCCCTCCCAAAAATGAACAAATAAAAACTAAGAATAAAAATTGCAAACAGATGAGTCTTGAAGAATGCATGAGTATACATGAGACACTCTGAGTGAATTCACTAATGACATTTGCCAGCAAGTTTCGCAGGCATTGTCAGTTAAGGAGGTTACAGATAATGGGTTGTTGCAATGCAACGATGAATCAGGTGGGCATTGGCAATTGTTGCAGGCCAAAGCAAAAATAAAACTCAAATGGGACTGAATTTTTTTATTGCATCAGTATCAGCTGGACGCTGAGGTAGTAATAGATTGGGCAGTCAATAATTGCAGCAGCTGTGCAGGAAAGTCAAGCAATAAAAATTAGTCAGTCTTGGAATAAAAAAAAATTATGTAAGGCCACTGAGGCGAATGTGAAATTTTCTCTAACCCTAGACCTAAGCATCATGATGCTGTCATTCCACCACTGACTGACAAGTTGTTTGTAGGGCAGAGAGTGAGTAATATGGAGTAGTATTATGGGACACTAACCTGGTCATTGACTATTATCAAGGCCTTCGTTATGTGGTGGCCACATCATATGAATTCTGGCTAAAGCTACTCAACCATTGAACATTTATGCCTTTATTTATGCCAACCTGTCAGGAAAGAGTAACCCTGTGTAACTCAGACAACTAATGAGTTTTGTGGGAATGACTTGCAAGCAGCTCTCAGAGTATGATCAGTAGTGTTAGTACTCTGTCCAAGCCCAGCGATGTTGGCTGCCAGTAGGGATGAGAATGACATAGACACTGCAAAGCCTAGCAGCCCACAAATGATGACTGGACTAACCCAACTTGCCAAAGGGATAGCAACTCCAGACAGTTTAGTTTTTGGCAGCGCCCTTTCCTACTTTTAGGAATTTTCTTGATGGTCACAGTTGACCTGAATCTCTGGCAGATCACCCACCACCTGTGTATGCTTGGGGCCCACTAGTCTATCTAATGCTATATATTGGATTTTGTTAAGGTAAGTATGACTTTATAACGCAATAAAATATACTAATTTTGCTCCTTGATAATTCAAAATTTTACATAGTGCAGTCATACTTACCTTATTCCAATCGCCTCCCATCTTTACAATATTCCACTGAACCCCCTAGTTGTCCAATTTTATTGGCACATGCTAAATTTTCGACATGCAAATGGACGTTTAGCCTACAAGTCCAATGCTATACTTTAATTTTGATAAGGTAAGTATGACTTAACTAATATGTAAAATTTTAAATTATCCTTAAGGGGAATTTGTATATTTATTTATCAATAAAAATTATTTATCAACTCATGCACTTGATCTTTTTCTGAAGTTCCAATGTATTTTGAAACATATTTACTCCATTCATTGCTACAATGTATAACTTGTTCTTCCTTGAATAATGGCAGTATAATTTTGATTGACAGGTATGGCACCATATATTCTTGGTTGAGTTCTCAGATCAGGAAGCAGGGGAAATATGGCATAAACATTTTCTGGAGCTGTTTCAGGATAGAGTTAAAACGGTACTTTCATACTACAATTTTAAAATAACTAATGTGTGATATATTAAGAGTTCATGAGTCAAATCAATGATAGTATTACAACCAGTGTGACTGAAATTTAATTTTGTTATAAATTCACATGTTATTTTCCATGTCTACTATATCTGTTGCATTACAACTATAAATAGTTCTCAAATTTTGTAGTTGTCATTGAATACATTATGTTATAGTTTGTCAGAAATATTTAGAGATGAATGAGTTTTGCTGTAAAAAAAAGAGAGCCTATACCTAAACATTCAAGCTTTGATCATGACATTAGCAACAACTTGCTATTAAATGTTAGCTCCTGTGTGATTTCATGTTATTCTATGTGAATATTGTATCTTCAAATATTTTTTATTTTATAGGCAAAACCATCGCAAAAGGTGAAACTGTTTTGTCGTAAAGATGTTCAAGATTATCATCCCACTGTTCAGAAGACTTTGAGTGATGCTGCCTTCAGTGCTGTTGGAGAGATTTGCAAAGTAATTATATTTAAATTGTTTTCTACTGCTACATACAAACTGTATTATATATAATGTTCAGTTCTTTTAACTGAAAGTGAATATATACATGCGAAAATAATGAAAATACATTTTGTTGACTATCCTGGAAAGTGTATGCTCCCAAAACAACACACTTTTTGTTGTCCTGCTTCTGTGTGTTGATGAATTAAATAGACATTTGTCATATTTTGCGAACAATTCATAAACATGCATGGATCTGGTACCTTAAAACATCTGAAAGCAACTGCATATTTGTGATAGTCAGAAGTTGTCACTGTCATATACATGGTAGCTTATTAACTAGTGAACCTACCATTTTTTTATTAGCTCCCCTGTCGACTTTGTCGAGCGGAGCTTATCATATGAGTGATTGTCTGTCGTCGTCCGTGTCAATGTTTTACTTTTTCAACTTCTTCTTAAAAACTACAAGTCTGAATGCTTTGATACTTGGTGTACCTTGGGTAGACCTCTCTTAGGTTTGTTCATTTCATGTTGATATCTTCAATTCTCTAATTTAATGATTATTTTTGTAATTTTTGGTAAAAAGTGATATTTTCGAATTCTTGTTAAAAACCGCAAGTGCAATTGCTTTGATATTACATATATAGGTACTACATGTGGACCTCTCTCAGATTTGTTTATTTTGTAATGATTGATATCTTTAATTTTCTAATTTTGGTGAATATTTTTGGTAAAAAGTGATATTTTTGAATTCTTGTTGAAAACAGCAAGTCCCATTGCTTGATACTATACATATTGTTCATTTTCTAATGATATCTTCTGTTCTTTAATTGAAATGTGCATTGCTGACAGCGGAGCTATCTCAGCCGACAGGCTGCTTGTTAGCTTTCATTTCTATTTTTATTTGAATTTTTTTTTGGTGAGATATTATTTATGTATGAATGATATACTCAAGGTTGATGTGACTTAACATCATTTTTCATTCCAGCATGCAAAAGACTCTGAAGATCTATTTAGAACAATTAATCAATCTGAAGTAAATGAATATGGCACATTATTATCTCATATGTTGGAGAAATCATGGCCCGCTCCAAATCATGGAGAAAACTGTGCATCATTCAAACAGATTCTACAGCATTTGTTGACTTGGACTCCTTTTGTTGGATTTTTCAAAATGACAGGTATATAGAAAATTTCACTGTCTTTATACATGCATATACAAGTAGTCAATGTTACTTCTTTTGTTTTGATTGATCAGTTTTTGAATAACAGTAAGCACCAGCAATCTCAAGAGGAATCATATATATAGCGTATGCAAGGTTTCTGGACACATTCTTGGTCGTATCATTTGAAACATGTGACTATGGAAGAAGAAATATTTTCATGGTTTAATCTATAAAGCATATTTGATGTAACTAGGTTTTAAATTCACTAGTTTGTGAAAGAAACAATACTGTTATATTTGAATATCCACTTTTTTTTTAGTTAAGTGCTTTTTGCAGGTTGATGTAAGTGAAAATAATACATGAATAATTATTCCATATACATTAACTGTTACATGCCCCAATATGGATATGATTCTACTCTACTGAAATGAAGTTTCAGAAAGTATGATGCGCCAAATCTTAGAGCTTCATTGTACATGTATAGGACTTTTTTTCTCTTCAGGTGCGAGCCAAGGTCATGGAAACATTTTATCTACTTTAGCACAAGAACATGTTGCAATATCGCAGTCTGTTCTTGACAGCTTGACACAAGAGCTACTGAGTGGTGCTATACAAACTGATGATCTTAATATGGTGTTGAACAATATCAATCATTTTCTTGAGCTTTATAAAGTAACAGGTGGTGAGACTATTCCATCGAAGGAACAGGGTTGTCACCGTCCAGATTTTCCTAATATCACAAAGATATTAGATCATAGGAAAAAAGAACTGGAAGCTTTTGAGCATGACAGAAAGCTCATTAGTTCCTTCCTTGGAATTTGCCAATCAATTCAACCAGGTATGATTAAAAATACATGTGTTTGTTAAATTTGATTAGTAACTATATTTATTGTTGTCATTTGAATGTATATCAATATGCCAGATTGTTTTTGAATTGACATAGAGATACTGGTACCTGAATACAATGCATCTGTTGAGCATGTTACTAATTATTATAAAGTATGTGTCAATTTGGTTGTACCTGTGATTACATTTTATTTCTATTTTTCTAGTTGATATTCAACAATTGCAAGAAAAAGTTGAGGTCAACATAGATGAATTGAAACTCTCGGATGTTTGTAATCCAATCAAGCTTGACCAAATTGGTACTCGCCTCCTAGAAGTAACCTTCTTTGGATTGTCTTTGGCTGTGAAAAAAATGCTGGAACCATTGCAAAAAATCCACAGCAGTTCACTTTTTCAGAACATGTGGATTTCCAGAGCAAAAACACAACACAAAGAGAAACAAAAGCGAAGTGGTACTAACATACTGTCTATTGATGAAGTTGCTGTTGAAGTATGGCAGTTTGTCTTTAGAGAAATCATGGAGGTTCTAACCAAGACACAAACTGGGAGTCTCACTCTTAAGGAAGTGGATACTCTGTTTGGCAGATTCCGAAATCATTATGATCAATTGGAGAAAGAGTTGATGCAGCTCCTTGGGGCTAGATCAAAAGCTGATTGGATCAAAGACAGGATGGTCCAAATTAAACAGTATCACCAGTTAGAAGATAGACTAGATGCAGTTGGTACCATTATAAACATAAAGAAGACATTTGGATTGTCTGGTGACTTCAATGCTGTTCTTCTGCTGTCTTCAGTGGTATGTATATACTGTGTTTTTCCTATTATACAAGGGCCAGGCTATTTACCAGGCTGTTTTTCTGTGCATTGGTTGGAATCGCTTCTTGAATGTATACTGTAAAACATGTCTTTTTAGCTATTATGTTATTTTAGCTAATTTAAATAATCTGTAATTTTATGTCAGTTTGTTTTGCAGATCAGGTTCAAAATGATTGATTGACGACCATGTTGTTTGAACTAAGTTTAAAACAGGCACTTATGGTTTTGCTTTTTTTTGGGTCTTTATTTCAAGCATACCTTGACTGATTCTCTTCAAACCTTGCACATGCTTTAGTCTGATACGTATACATTGGCAATGATTTCGTGATTGGGTAAAAGATGGCCAACGGCAGCCAGAATATCCTACAATCAGATATAAATTACACAATTTTCTTTGTATTTTATTAATTAATTTATGTGACCTCGACCTCATTAATATGCAATATGTATATATCTCAAGTACTGTTAAGACTAAGGGCAACTAGTGCTATAAGACAAAGAGATATAACTAACACATCAAACGACCATATATCATCATCATTTGACTTAATCAATATGCATAACTGTAATGTATTACAGCCGTTCTGAGAATTATTTGGACAGTCAGTTAGCAATATATCTTATTATGTCTATTCCATTTTTGTAACAGGTACAACTGACTAAAATGAGCTAGGGGTTGACATTTTTTGACAAATTTAAGCTACACCTAACTTTTGATTTTTAAAATTACTGAAAATAATTACAATATAAATATAAAAAATAAAGAATCGTTGCTGTATACGCACGCTAGATAATACTTGCAATTCACCATGCTGACAATCCCTATGAAATAGTAATCCCAAACCATGCGTCAATCAAGTGGCGCCGACAAGTCTAGATTGGGCAAAGACCCGCAAATGTTTTGCAAAGTTGGAAGTGATTTTGCTAACTAGGCGAATAATTCTCACAATGGCTGTAAGCACTGCTGCAGATAATGACATGCAACCAGTGCTATAATGAAGGCATTTAACAAGTGATATAACTAAAATACATGTCCATGTATGGTCATGTAACCTCATTAATATGCATAACTGCATAACATATCAGACAAAAGCAAGTCTGTGATCAAAATAAGACATACTTCAAATAAATAAATTTTATCAGTGACAAGTTGTGTACAAGTGCAGTTTGAAATGGAACGATTTTTAACACAGTAAATTCAAACATAGAACTCGCTCCAGATAGAAACTTGTAGTTCCAAACTGGTTGTTACTTGAATTGTTTTGCAATAGACATTGCATTCTATTGTTTTGTAAAAATATCACTGCAATTATTTCATCTATTCGTAAAAAGCATGTTGTTGCTCAGACGATGACCTACGGATAACTGATTTAGAAACGTTCGCCGCATTCTATTACTCGTGAATATTCATCAGTCTGCGTTTACATGGTATTCTCTATATTCACTGTTTCGTTCAGTTTTTATTCATTCTTGCATCACAATTGCAATTTTTGTTTTGTTTTGATTGTAAACATTTTATTCGATATGTAAATATATTTATTCAAACCGTTATTGAGTTTATTTTATTGAATGATATCGTGGGTAGTAACTGCATGTAGTGTGGTGCGTAAAAACTTTCTAGAGGGTCTGGACAATGATAACGTTTAAAATAAAATATTCAATCCAAGCAAAATCGAGGTCAAAGGATCAGATTGCATGCATATAATTATAGATAGTTAAAACAAAAAGTATTTGAACTATTGTCGGCTGTTCAACATCTATAAAAACCAGAAAGGCAATTACAAGACAATGTGAACCTCGGAAATTTTTTGTTAGTCCGAATTTTAAATGCGAGCGGGCGGGCGGGCGGTGATATTTTGGTGTTTTGCACGATCGAAAGAGGAAATTGTCCGGTCGAATTCAACAAGCGGTCGTAAAAGCGAGCGAAAAAAAAGCAAAGTCATTACTCTTGTTTGCACACTTGCTACAACATACCATGGTTACATAGCTATCAGTTTTACAAACTTGAAGATATCCTGTGCACACGGCTTAAACCGTTTTCTATATTTGGAATAACAACAACATATTAGTAATATGCAAATCACTACAACACTTTTACGGGAAGTCATCACGTTATCGGTTGACACGCGGTAGGTATTTCAAAACACATTTCATCCTGTCTTTAACGCGTATAACATTTAGCTCCGACATTAGAAGGCATTATTTAGTAGCTGGTCACTTGGCAGACATGTTTCAATGATTATAACTTCATATTTTTAAAGATTTTTAGGCCTAGTTTGAAATTCATTGACCTTGAACGTTTTTTTGTGTTTATCTCGAAAGTAATTTCTACATAGTTCTACTGATTCTGTACGCAATTTCGAACACACAAAACGATCGTCGCCACTTTTGGTCAAATTTACCGCTATATAGTGTACTGAAGGAATGTTCCTGGATTTTTTTCTGTCTGCCTTTGTCTAGATTTTTTGCTTATTTTTATATAGAGACATGTAGTTTTTACTCAGGTATTAACGTCCAAACATTTGAAATAGATCTACATAAAAACAAATTATAGTTGCCAAAAAACTGAAGCACTTCTCTATAATATTTACATAGAAAAATATATTCAGTCGTGCTGCAAATTAATTATTAACTGCATCATTAACCGTTTTACTCCATTTACGATTATTCCTGTGATCACGTGACTTGGTATTTGCATAAATTAAAAAAATGGCATATTTTCAAAGTTTGAAACAAGATCTTTATTATGGTACATAACATGTATGGGTAAAATGTATGTTTCAGTCTGTGTATTGGCCAAACAATTGAACCAGCGAACATAATCTAACCCCCTAAGTATATTAATGAGGTTACGAGGTTATATGATCTTTTGTGGCCATGTTATTTACATCTTTCATTCAATACCTTCATTAAGACATTGGTTGCGTGTGTCACAGTCTGCAACAGTGTTTCATATATGACATTTATGCAGTTCACATGATGAGTTCACATGACCATATATATATATACTTCCACTCCATGGGCGCTAAACCACCATGTGATATTCCAAGGAAGGAATGCATCTCTAGAGTGAAATCCATGTGAAAATTTCAGATCAATTAGACCAATACTCGACATGTAATTGCACAATTTTCTTTTTTTGCAAAATCAAAGATGGCAAACAAACCATATGACTGATCAAAATTATTTTATTTTTCGTATAAAGCTTTGGTTGTGTATGCTATATACATAATATTGAGTTGATCAGTTGAAACAAAATAGTGGCCAAACCATGTGACTGATCAAAATTATTTTATTTTTTCCTTAAAAAACTCTATACTATACATGTTATTTACAAAATACCAAATTGTAGCATTCATGAGAATGCCCACACTTTTGATCATTTTTATCAAAACATAAAGATAGTGGGGAAATCTTCTGACTAAATTAATTTTACACTGTCTGAAAAAGTTCAGTTGAGAGATGCAACATGACATATTTTGAAGAAACAGGATAGCTGAGACATCAGTAAAAAACTACTTCCTGTTAAAAAAAAGTAATTCAATATGGCGGCCAAACCACTTGATTAACCCCCCAAAAAGCTAAAAAGTAACTTTCATGTCATTATGTTCTGTGGTTCTGAGGAAGAATTTTAAGCATGTTTCCAGTTTAGACTTAATCTAAGATGGTGCTGACGTTTTTGACCAATCAGATTGTTGCAAGGAGATTTCTGTAACTCAGTCAAGCACCCTTGTGCTCACCAAGTATCTATTCTTTAGCTACAATTCTAAAAAAAATAATCCAAATGCATCATAATTAGATCTTTGACCAACTTCTTCTTGTACCTCCTTCTCGAGACCCGTTTAACAAAATAAGCTGAAACTTCGAAATTTCACATACATGTAGCTCTTTAATAAGCTAGTTCGATCCAAAAACTTGCTGGGTGAGAAGCAATAACAAATTACAAAGCAATATATCTGCCAAACCAAGAGGCCGACCACCATTCTGAAAGTTATTTGCACCAGTTCCCATTAGTTTGCATCAGCTTACAACGTTACAAGGTTCTAGCATCAGCCATTTTTACCATCAAATTCACAGAAGAAAGAAGATGCTAAAAAAAAAGAGATAGGGGCCAGACTTTTAGGCATCACAGGAGTCCATTTTTACATTGTGTCAAATCGTTGAATAGAACAAAATATTGAATTAAACATCACATGGTTCAAGTGATGGAGGATTCTCACTTATAAAATGGTTTGGGGTACTTTAACTTGTTTTCTGTGTTATTTTCAGCGCGATGCGGATTTCAAAGACAGAAAATTGGAATCAATTAATCATGAGGTTGTGACAGCTGGGATTGCTTTAGCTGAAATGTCACATGCGAGAATACTTTGCTTGCAGGAACTGGTAAAACAAAAAGCTTTGGTTGATTGGCTAAGAACGGAAATTAAAGGTTGGTAGGATGATCAAAATGTAGTCGTTCAAACAATGTTTAGTAAGGCACAGTTAAATTTAACTTTGTGCTGATGGCAATGCTTTGTTTTGCACTAATGATGCAGCTGAACAAATTAAAACTTTGTTGAACTTCGACCTTGAGTTAATTAATACTTGGTTTCTAAAATAAAAAAGCAGACAATAGGCCATTTGCGATTGTGTTTGTAAGTAAAATTGAGACTCCCAGTGTCTATGTTCACAATACATTTTGGTGAAGACAAAAATCTTCATATAGCCCTCAGTTGCAGGTAATAATTGTTTACAACTTTTTTTTCAGGTTTCACCAAATTACTGTGAAAATGAAAAAAAACAGCAAAAGAAAATTGCACCTATATGTCTTATTATTAATTTAGTAGAGTAGATGTTTGTATAAACTTATCTTTTTGGAAGGTATGACAATAATTCAACTGAGAATGTTTGGAAATTTTCTACAAAAATCTATTTTTTTTTGTATCTTGTAGATGTTCAGCAGTTGAAAGTCTTTGTGGATTTAGCTATGATATCAGCTGGTGAAACTGACATGGAGGTAGACAGAGTGAAATGTCTTCACCAAGCCACAACAGGATTTTCATCCTTCATATTTGACTTGAAACCAGATGCAGGATTTCATCAATTAATGAAAGCGTGTGAGTCATTGTGGAATGCACTGAGAAATGATGAAGATCTACCAGAGAAACTTGTGAGTTGAATTCAAACCAACTTCTATGCATGGCAGGTTAATTCTTTTCATATCTTTACATGTACTTGAAAGGCTTTATTTATATTAATTATGATTGTTGACTCATGTGTGCAAAACACACAATGGGAGTCTATGCAGTTAGTGTGTCTGTATGTGTGTGTGTGTATACCTAATTAGCGTAAAAATTCATAATTTTTCAGCTAATTAACTTAAATAAGTTCTAATCACATTTCAATGACACTGCACAGATCTTGAAATCTGTGCATATTAATTACCTGGTTGGCATAATAATTTACTTATCATCTTATTTCAATGAATCATGCTACTATTAGACATTGCAACAATGTAATTAGTTTTGGATTTGTATACATCGATATTAATTACCTAATTTGCATAATAATTTACTTTAATCAGCACATTGTATATGAAACATGGTATGTATGTGCCCTGGAACAGTACACAAACCTAAATAGTTTGGGGTTGAAATCTATGCCTAATACTTGCTTCACTTGCATAATAATTACTATTTAAAAAAACAAAAACAATTATTGCATTTTATAGTGGTATAGTGCATTAGTTTTGGATTGAAATTCAAGCATACACTGTACTAATTGCTGAATCATCACATTTCATTGAAATTTGGTTCATAGATACTCTGTGGTAATCCACAGTTGTGATATCTCAAAAAATCAGATTTAAATTGAACTTGTGGTGCTCTGGAATAAATTAGACTGAAAAGTATTATAAAGTATTAAAAGTATTATAAACTTCAATAATGTGAATCACATTGTTTTCACATTGTACATCTCAAATAGCAGACAAATATTAGTAGTCAAGCTTCTTGTTTGGAAGGCTAATTCATTTTTTTAATACTCTCATTACAAAGGAGATCTTTCTAAACTGTCTTTGATAATAGCTTGTTCGTCGATATTTCTCAAGTTCTTGCTCAATTTTAGCTTCTTTTCTCTCGCAGTTTCAGCTCTCTCATATTCCCTTTTTGTCACTTGTTAGGTTCTTTGAGTCTTTTTTTATTATATGAATAAAGTAACTACATACTCAGGAAACAAACTAACAAAAGATAATCTTGAGTATTAATGTATATTAAGTCGCCACCCAATTCTCCAACTTTTCCCAGTTAAACCAATTTGTTTCTCTTGAATTAGTAAATCGACAACTGCCAGATTTAAAATTATGTTTACCAATTGCAGGCGTTTAAGACCCTATCTAAGAACTATAATTAACACAGAGAAAATCACAACCTCACTGGCTGATATTACAGACGAATTATACACTATTGTGTGGTTAAAAATTATAACAATTTAGAGTTCTTAGTGATACTTGTACCTGAAATGTTTCTGAACACATCCACTAGGATGGTATCTGCCTGTTTTTTGGAAAATTCAGACGTTGAAGATCAAATAGTACAAATAAAATGCAAATTCGACCTATATCAAATACTAATAATTATCATTTTGTAGAGGGGCGTAAGTCATCATCTAGATTGGTTGAAAGGAGTCAAGGAGTCTCATGGATCGGTTGAAACATCATCTCTTAGTCAAGCTGAAGCCATCAATACCAAAGGAATATATGTAGTTGGGAGTATTGATAAAAATGCTGTGGTATGTAAAAAAATGCTGTTATTTCTTAGTTTAGAGGCTGGTGCTATATGTTAAGTATGCTAGCAATGTATTAACGCATCAGGGCTGTATGAGGGACAAGGTATGGGAAATGAACACACAGTGAACACACGATATTGCCAGTAAATAAGTGGGGGGGTATTCGCCCTCACGTGCAGGCGTCGTAGCGGCCGACCCCATGATGCAACTCGCAGATTTGAGTTGCACCATGACATGGACAACGTGGTACCTGAGTGTGAACGGTCTCTACAGCAACCCTGCCAGTGGGCGTTGAGGGGGCTGTTGTCACAGTACGAGTCACAATGTAGACTCGCACTGTGGCAAGAGCACCGCAGTAAAATACCCAAGCAAGGCTGAGGCCGCTGCAGTGACAACCCCCTGTACTTTATTGATAAAGAAATAAATGCATATTTTACAGAGTACACGCTGGGTACCAACAATATATATGTAACTTTTTTTTTTTTTTTTTTTCTTTGGTGGGTGGGTGGGAGGTGAGAAAACTAGCAGCATGCACGATGGCAGTTACAATGCAAGTGGTCTGTACTACTAGTGAAGAGAGTGATAGTGATGTACAGGACGAATATGATTGGGTGTAGATATGAGGATTACAAATTAGGAAAGAGTTGATTGGGTGAAGATATGAGGATTATGGAATAAACAAGTGGAATGAATGTGCATGCATGATGTAAACAGGAAACAAAAGTGTCATTAAGGAATATAAGCAAAGGTGGATTAAATATTAACGAGGTGTAGACATGAACAAAGGAGTCAGCTGACATGTAAACACAGATGGGTGTAGTTAATTAACTGCAGGTGTGGGGCCCAGTGTTACCGGGGTTACGACTTAAGATTAAGAAGTGCAAGATGAGATGGTGTGCATCCAGTCCTTTACGTTAAACTCAGATTACTGCGTAATCAGCCAACTTATTAAAGTGAGAAAATTAGCATTGATTTTCAAAATAAAAATGAACAGATGAACATGTCTCATGAATATGACGTGACTTAGGCTCAGACACTGTGCTTCTGATTGCTTGATTGGGCAATTTTATATGCCTGTATAAATTATTTGATCCAACAAATGCATTGACTGAAAATACAGTGCTTTGTGCATAGGTGACAATACATCATTCATTCACAGGATACTTTGGAATCTGTAATAAGCTTACACTTCCAATCTGATAAGGACTCCACAATGAACAATGATGATCATGACGAGAAGACAGTCATCAAAGATAAAAAGTACAATCTAGACATGCTGAGAGATTTGCAGAGTAAACTGATGCTGGTTGCTGGGAAAGCTGAACAAGGAAGAGATGCAGTCGAAAGATTTACAGAGGTATTTTTGACTTTTGTGTGAGAAGCCTTTGCGGTTGGTGCATCTGTGTGTGTATGTACCATACTCGCCCGACTTAGCACCCATAGTACACGGCTCCAAAAATCATGTGTTTTAGGGGGGTGCATCTTTTAGGGAAAATAAAATCACGAAATTAGTTGCCTTGTCATTCATTTCAACAACACTTTTACAATGAAGAAAAACGAGGAAGAGATGCAGTCGAAAGATTTACAGAGGTATTTTTGACTTTTGTGTGTGAAGCACACAATGGGAGCCTTTGCGGTTGGTGCATCTGTGTGTATGTATGTACCGTACTAGCCCGACTTAGCACCCATAGTACTTGGCTCCAAAAATCATGTGTTTTAGGGGGGTGAGTGCTTTCTTGAGCACCCATTCGAAAAAGAGTGCAAATGACAATTTTCACCATGTGACAAATTGAGGTATTACGTCTTTTAGGGAAAATAAAATCAAGAAATTAGTTGCCTCGTCATTTATTTCAACAACACTTTTACAATGAAAAAACCAAAATGATCACAAAAAATATGCCCATTTTTATTACAATATTAATCACGTACCACCAGAATTTACGAGGTTAACAATATTAGAGTCTTCATTGTTGAATGTGTTGGATATTGTACACAAACTCTTGATGTATCGCAATTCATCAAAGACTTTCTGGTAATGCAATTATCAATGTGAATTATCAATGTCCAAGTACGATCTGTGGGAATTGATTTTGACGAATAAATGGCGTAATTTTTTTAAGAACTTTTGTTGACAGATCAAAGTGCAGTTTACGCATTCAGTATTTGGAAAAGTAAAATAATGATCAGGTTTTAGGATTAGACAGTTAAATTAGGAGCATTTTAGAGGGAATGGGCACTCAGTCGAAAGTGAACCCCAAAATAGAAGTGGGGATGGGCGCTTAAGTTTAATACTATATAATAACTGTACCATACCTACCCCCTTTACTAACATTTCTATGTTATGTCACAGGATTTTTTTTGTTATTTCTACCTTGTTGCATTTTTTACTCCTGTGTGCGAAGCACACAATGGGAGTTTTTGCACTTACCGGTAGTGCTTCTGTACATGTATGTGGGTACGTTTGTCTTATCAATGTTGTGACATCCTACCAAGTGACAACCCTTACTATTTTCATAATTTATATTAATATTTAAATTAATCAAATTTAAATTTGCATAGCTAGGGTAAGTAAAGGGGGAAGTTATGGTACAATTTATATTAGTATTAATAAATAAATAAGTCACATAGTTAAGTCTACTTTTATTTAATTAAACTTGAATTAAAAACAGTTCTAGGTGGAATTGCACTATAATTAAGTTTAATTAAATTCTAATTAAATCACAATCTTATATAGAGTCGCATTTTAATCCAAACATAACGTAACTAAATTAAAATTAAAAAAAGTTAAAAAAATTATTATTAAAAATTAACCCAATGTGTGTCGTCACATCAATGATAAGACGTGTACGGGTGGGTGGGTGGGTGTGTGTGCGTGTGTGTATGTGTGTGTGTGTGTGTGTGCCTGTTGGTTTTTGATGAAACTTGATGCATAGATTCTCTGTGCTAGTGTGCAGATTTGATTAGGTTTTTGTTGAAATCCATGCATATTAATTACCTAATTTACATGATAGCTAATTTTTAGCTGTCCCATGACTGTTTTTTTTTTGCTCTGCTGTCATCGAAGGTGACAGAGTGGAGCTGTTCATCTAGGTGATATATTGCTCGTCCGTTCTTCATCAACAATTCTATTTTCAACTTTTTCTTGAAAACTACCAGCTCAATTGCTTTGATGCTTTGATATTGATATGTATGGGGAGGTATGTAAAATGAGTCTCTAGGTGGTAGTTGAGCGCAGTAACTGAGCGTCTCAGTTTTCACAAAGATACGAGTTGAGTGTACGCTTACTTTCAAAAGTAAGCGTGAATTAAGCCAAACAATGGAAAGCTTGAGTGCGCTCACTTTTAAAAGTAATCGTGGGGACAAACCATGTAATGCTGGTAATGTAATGAAAGCTATGCTCAGTTTAACATGAAGTTTATACAGGTTTGTTTCCGAGGTCTATCTTAAGTTATCTTCTATTCAGCTCAACTGCTTTGGCATATTATACATGTATGTATTAAAGTACCTTTTCTGAATCTGTTTTGGATTTGATCATTTCATGATGATAAGATTAATTCCCTATTTATAAACACCCTGAGCATATAACAAAAGATGTCCTCAACTCATTAAATGTCTAAAAATAAGGGATGGGCTCATACCCAGGAAGGGGATTATGAGAAGTATCTATATTTTGGTGTTATTATATGTTTACTTTTAATTGCTGCAAGCGAGTTAGTATCATGCCTTGATAGTTTTCCTTTTGTTTATTCAAATTACAAATAATTTAATTTTCGTACTTAACTTTGATTCCAGATTCTCTCAGGAATTGTACAATTAGCCGATTTATACATAAAGTTATGTGCCGCAGGTAATGTGCTATTCTCAGAATGGAAAGCACTTATTTACTGTGGTAAGAGAAAAGTATCTGTCATGGTTGACTTTGGTTTTGGTGACTCACAAGACTTAATGGGAACAAAAGATGTAATAGTACAACTAGATGAATTATGTCATTTTATGGAAAACTGTCTTAAAGAGTGGCTTGAATATGTGGAGGAGAAACGCTCTGAGATATATCAATTGAATTACTTCACAACTGAACAGCTTGTGATTCTAAGGCGTGAGTTGTCTAAACTGATGTCGAATGAAAAAGAAATGGCTGCTGGTGTGTATACTTTGTTGGCTAGTTTAAAGGACAGTTGTACTGAATCAGATGTGAAAGAAGCTCTGAATGCTGCATTCATGGAAGTTGGTTCTCAAAATTATCAGGAGGAAATGGAAATGGAACCCATAGAAGTTAAGCCTGAGCTGGAAAAGATGACGGACATGCCAGAGGAATGTGGGGTGGATCTGAAGAAGGTTAAGGCAATTCTGCAAGAATTGGTAGATGAAGGCTTATCAGAAGTTCAAGCCAAAGCAGCAATGCAAGCATGTGGTCCAGCAGTTGATATTGATGATGCAATGGCCTGGTATTATCAAAACATGCAAGATGAAAAACTGATGGCAAGGTTATGCAAAGAATGGGAAGATGATATGGAAATGAAGTTGTTTGGGAATGGGTTGGAAAACTCTACACCAGCAGCAGAGAGAGCATCACCTACCATACCTAATGTCCAAACACCAAGTGTAACTACAACTAGTGGATCACTGGTGGATTCCTCACACCAGGCTAAACAAGAAAAGAAAGTCAGATCTCTCAGTAAAATTACAAGCTCACTGTTAACTGGACTTGGAAAATCTAAAGGGTATGTGACAGCATCTTTACTTTACAGATTTTCGGTTTGTTAAATTAGATATCATTGAATTCACAATATAAGGTTATTACGAAGATACCTCAAAGTATGCACAAAGACAGTACAGCAGCAGTATCGACCGCCGCGCAGCGGAGGTCGATGCGACAGCGTACTGTCTGAGTGCATACTTTGAGGTATCTTCGTAATAACCTTATTATTATACATCTTTTCCTTCCAAGGATAAATCATGGGAATGCCGAAATCCAAAAAGTTTAGAACAGAATCAGCGAACTTATTTGTGTAGAGTCCGGTCAAATCCTAGTGACAGCCATGTTTGTTTTTATTATCGGAGGACGTTTACGTGTGCAATCATTCCATATTTGGAATTCGCATTTCCTAATATGGTAGTATGAAAATACCCCGTAAAATACCGCAAAATTACGGCACGCTGTAACTTATGGTGTTACGGTGACAGATGTATAATAATTCGATATATTTACAGCTAGTAATTACATGCCACTACATTTACTTCTGCTCAATGCTACATGAGATTTATTTACACTTCTAATACAAAAAATAAAATTGTTGTCTCTGTATAGTGATTTAATCAAGAAACTGCAACAACTTTGGAAAGATTACCAGATTTCACTGACAGCTGTAAGCCTTGAAGACTATCTGAGTTTGGAACATCTTGGCCATACGCTACAATATCTTGCTACTAAAGGTGAGGTTGTTACAGAATAACATATTAATTATTTGCTCTATTACATTCATAGATACATAGATTCAATTTTTGTTGTTGATTTCATAACATTTGATAATGAGATGGGGTGTTTCCTTTGTTTACCAGACAAAGTTAAAATATTCAAATACTAATTTGCATATCTTGGGTACAGTGAGATTGGGTACAGTGGCTTATCAATATTTTGAGCATGCTTAACTGATGATTATTGATGATGCTGAAGAAAAGTAATATATTCATTTTGCAGATCCTGTTGAACTTAATAGAAATTTCCCAAAGTATTTAAACACTGGAAAACCAAATCTTGTGGTGAGACGCAAGGGTAAGTGTATCATCAGTTAGAGTGCCAAAAAGTGAATGTAACTCCCTACAGTGAGTTAAGTCTTGGCTATAATTACGTTACATAAACCTACTCCCAATTTCTGAAATCTTTTTTAATGCTAATTTTTCACCAAATTATATTTGAGTGTGTACATTTGTGTTTCAGTGTGTTACTTGATTTTAAACGAATGAACTGCATCTATCTTTAAAAGATGGCAATTATGATATTGATGGTTCTTAACAATAATAAACAATTCTCAATGATACTTTTCTATTTTCTACCAGATGAAATTTTAAGAGATGTGCTTTCTATATATATGGCTGATAAAGATAAACCATTGCCTTCTTATGATGAAGTCTTGATATGTACACCACAAACCACTCTGGAACAAGTGAGTAAATTGATAAAAGTGTTCCTTTCATTTAAAACTTTTTTGAAAAATCGGTCTTAACATTGGTACCTCTTGGATAAAACCAGCCTTCTGTAATGATTGCATGATTTTGGTCAAATATATTAATCACAGCCAACTAATCAGTTGTTCAAAATGTTATCTCAACAAGACATGTACTACAGCCCAATATGAAAATTTGCTTTCTTCATGTTATAATTATAATAATCAAAATATATTTTATTTTGTGTATGTACTAATGAATATATTGTGGGAATATGTAAAATATTCCCCAAATACTGAACATAATTGTATCAAATTTATGAATAATAATAAACAGTTGTTGATTAGGTTGTGTTACTATGGCGACGTGCTATGTTTGACAATTCTGGTAAAATTTACTGTTTGGTGAATGCTGATCAGTTGGACTATGATATAAGTACGACTGCTGAAGTCAAGCGCAATCAACTCACACAGGACACTCGCAGGAATACAGGTAATGCTTACAATATTATTTGCAGAATCGACACCCATAACTATAATAAAAACAATCTCTAAAATTCAGCAATTAAGGTGTCAAAGTAGAGACAATTAATCCCAGGGATTGTATCCGGCAATCATAGGAAACATTTTTTATTAGTCCAGTTAGACGAAGTCTGAAAACTGGAACTTAAATTTAGATGTAGATAGATTCACCACAGTATGTCAGTCTGTATCTCATTCATGCTGGGTCGATCTATACACATAATTTATGCATGTCAATTTATTTCATTACCCTATGCAAGATGCCTATAGCTCTAAATTGTACCAAAATTAAGCAGTTTTATCATTTCAGAGCCGGATCTAAGTCATACATGAATTTGTTTAAACTTGTTTCAAAGATGGATAAAAATTTGCCGACTGGTGACTATTTCGCTTTAACGACTGTCTGGAGCCTTTTTTCTAATATGCCATGGTTGATTTCATTTGAGCTTTAACCATACAAACGACATTCGATAACTGACTGGAAGAAGTTTTTGTTTACTATTTCAGGGCGAGGACTGTATCACATCAATGACATGATTATAATAATTTTATATTAATTTGCATTTTGTGCATGTTGTTTTGTAATCTTTAAGATTATCGACTGATGGTACTTTGCAGTCGAGAACAAGAAGATCACTCTCACATGGTGACAGCATTAGATTCCTACAGGATTGATGCTTCAAGATTGCCTTTTGTGAAAGATATACAAACATACTTAAAGGAACAGTTTATTAGACAGGCGTCCTCTCAGATGACAGCTGTGCCTGTTGCTAATCTGACACATAATAGGTAAGGATGAATTCATTAGACAGGTGTCCTCTCAGATGGCAGCTGTGCCTGCTGCTAATCTGACACATAATAGGTAAGGATGAGTTCATTAGACAGGTGTCCTCTCAGATGACAGTTGTACCTGTTGCTAATCTGACACATAATAGGTAAGGATGAATTCATTAGACAGGTGTCCTCCCAGATGACAGCTGTAACTGTTGCTAATCTGACATATAATAGGTAAGGATGAATTCATTAGACAGGTGTCCTCTCAGATGACAGCTGTGCCTGTTGCTAATCTGACACATAATAGGTAAGGATGAATTCATTAGACAGGTGTCCTCTCAGATGACAGCTGTAACTGTTGCTAATCTGACATATAATAGGTAAGGATGAATTCATTAGACAGGTGTCCTCTCAGATGACAGCTGTGCCTGTTGCTAATCTGACACATAATAGGTAAGGATGAATTCATTAGACAGGTGTCCTCTCAGATGACAGCTGTGCCTGTTGCTAATCTGACACATAATAGGTAAAGATGAATTCATTAGACAGGTGTCCTCTCAGATGACAGTTGTACCTGTTGCTAATCTGACACATAATAGATAAGGATGAATTCATTAGACAGGCGTCCTCCCAGATGACAGCTGTGCCTGTTGCTAATCTGACACATAATAGGTAAGGATGAATTCATTAGACAGGTGTCCTCTCAGATGACAGCTGTGCCTGTTGCTAATCTGACACATAATAGGTAAAGATGAATTCATTAGACAGGTGTCCTCTCAGATGACAGTTGTACCTGTTGCTAATCTGACACATAATAGGTAAGGATGAATTCATTAGACAGGCGTCCTCTCAGATGACAGCTGTAACTGTTGCTAATCTGACACATAATAGGTAAGGATGAATTCATTAGACAGGTGTCCTCTCAGATGACAGTTGTAACTGTTGCTAATCTGACACATAATAGGTAAGGATGAATTCATTAGACAGGTGTCCTCTCAGATGACAGTTGTAACTGTTGCTAATCTGACACATAATAGGTAAGGATGAATTCATTAGACAGGTGTCCTCTCAGATGACAGTTGTAACTGTTGCTAATCTGACACATAATAGGTAAGGATGAATTCATTAGACAGGTGTCCTCTCAGATGACAGTTGTACCTGTTGCTAATCTGACACATAATAGGTAAGGATGAATTCATTAGACAGGTGTTCTCTCAGATGACAGTTGTACCTGTTGCTAATCTAACACATAATAGGTAAGGATGAATTCATTAGACAGGTGTCCTCTCAGATGACAGTTGTACCTGTTGCTAATCTGACACATAATATGTAAGGATGAATTCATTAGACAGGTGTCCTCTCAGATGACAGCTGTACCTGTTGCTAATCTGATACATAATAGGTAAGGATGAGTTCATTAGACAGGTGTCCTCTCAGATGACAGTTGTACCTGTTCCTAATCTGACACATAATAGGTAAGGATGAATTCATTATACAGGTGTCCTCTCAGATGACAGCTGTACCTGTTGCTAATCTGACACATAATAGGTAAGGATGAATTCATTAGACAGGTGTCCTCTCAGATGACAGCTGTACCTGTTGCTAATCTGACACATAATAGGTAAGGATGAATTCATTAGACAGGTGTCCTCCCAGATGACAGCTGTACCTGTTGCTAATCTGACACATAATAGGTAAGGATGAATTCATTAGACAGGTGTCCTCTCAGATGACAGCTGTACCTGTTGCTAATCTGACACATAATAGGTAAGGATGAATTCATTAGACAGGTGTCCTCTCAGATGACAGTTGTACCTGTTGCTAATCTGACACATAATAGGTAAGGATGAATTCATTAGACAGGTATCCTCCCAGATGACAGCTGTACCTGTTGCTAATCTGACACATAATAGGTAAGGATGAATTCATTAGACAGGTGTCCTCTCAGATGACAGCTGTACCTGTTGCTAATCTGATACATAATATGTAAGGATGAATTCATTATACAGGTGTCCTCTCAGATGACAGTTGTACCTGTTCCTAATCTGACACATAATAAGTAAGGATGAATTCATTAGACAGGTGTCCTCTCAGATGACAGTTGTACCTGTTCCTAATCTGACACATAATAGGTAAGGATGAATTCATTAGACAGGCGTCCTCTCAGATGACAGCTGTACCTGTTGCTAATCTGACACATAATAGGTAAGGATGAATTCATTAGACAGGCGTCCTCTCAGATGACAGCTGTACCTGTTCCTAATCTGACACATAATAGGTAAGGATGAATTCATTAGACAGGTGTCCTCTCAGATGACAGTTGTACCTGTTGCTACTCTGATACATAATAGGTAAGGATGAATTCATTAGACAGGTGTCCTCTCAGATGACAGTTGTACCTGTTGCTAATCTGACACATAATAGGTAAGGATGAATTCATTAGACAGGTGTCCTCTCAGATGACAGCTGTACCTGTTGCTAATCTGACATATGATAGGTAAGGATGAATTCATTAGACAGGTGTCCTCTCAGATGACAGTTGTACCTGTTGCTAATCTGATACATAATAGGTAAGGATGAATTCATTAGACAGGTGTCCTCTCAGATGACAGTTGTACCTGTTGCTAATCTGACACATAATAGGTAAGGATGAATTCATTAGACAGGTGTCCTCTCAGATGACAGCAGTAACTGTTGCTAATCTGACACATAATAGGTAAGGATGAATTCATTAGACAGGTGTCCTCTCAGATGACAGCTGTAACTGTTGCTAATCTGACACATAATAGGTAAGGATGAATTCATTAGACAGGCATCCTCTCAGGTAATGAGTTATCTCAGGAGACATTTAATTGTTATGACAGTTTAACATATTGTTTTTTCTTGTTTCCTTCCTGGTGGATTGTTTCTGTTTGTCAGATGCTGTGTGCAAGTTTTAATATCAGAGAGAGCCGGTGTTGGTAAATCTCTGGCAGTGAGAAGATTAACAGAAAAGTTGATTGAAGTTCATAAACCAATGAAAGATGCTTGTGTTACTGTTCCTTTGGCCGAGAAGAAAGTTGATGTGAATGCTATGGTGTCTGTGTTAGGTGATTACATCACTAAACCTGTACGTCCAGATCCAAAGATATTCCACCTGGACATCACCCCTGCTGTGAGTATCGATTGTTCTAAACCAAAAATGTATCAAATGTTTTAGTTGAGATGTTGAATTGTTGCCAGTCTGTGTTTTTGGACTATACAAAATATACCTATACACTTTGTGTTGAACAGTCTATGATTGGGTATGTTATTTTTTTTATGGCTTTGAATTAAGGCTCAGATTCATGAACACTGCATTAGATTTCCTATCCAAGCTTTGTGTCCTTTACTATCATCAGGCCAGAGCACCACTGTAGCATGTATTTCTATGGGCTTTGTGCGAGCTGCTGTGGAACGCCGGTGGAGCCGGTGAAAATAGCTAAAGTTGAGGAAACAGCACAAACTCAACTTTGAAAATGCCCGGATGTCTGCCCGAGGATAATGTGGGTTTCTTCAGAGTACAGATATCCCCATCCTTTTAAAATAATTGAGGTGATGTACTATTAACATGTTATAGGTTCAACATGGTGTAGACAATTTGTTATTCAATCTACTGGTACTTGGTGGTATAACTGACACTCATGGCCGTGTATGGAGGCGTTACCCATGGGATTTATATGTGATTGAAATTACAGCGCCCTCTCAGGCAGTAAATACTGCTGAGGCTGCTGTCCCCACAGGATGTCAAGAAACAAAGGTATGAATATCAAAGTCAAATTTAGGACTTTCTTTTAATGAGAAAAATAGATGGTACATTTTTACATTTGATTAATTCACTCTTTTTGCATAATTCATCTAGTATAACTGTTTTTTTCACTGCTCCAGGTTTTTCATGGCCACCAGTTCCATACATTGCTGCCTACTAGAACATGTAGATCACCAAGGGTTACTCTAGAATTGGAATCAAGCATGGCACGCTGTGAAGAACCAGGTATCCATTCCTACTTTCTTATTCTAAAGATTTGAATGAGTGATGGAAATATATTAATCAGGCCATTATTTTAGAACTGTCTTTAATTTTTCAATGAGTGATCGTATACATTGTAAGAATTTTATTTTAAAAATTACAGATGACAAATGTACAAATGATGACATGCAAACCATGACCACATGAATTTGTTTTACATATACGTGTTAGAAGTCCATATTTTTCATGTTCATTGCAGCAATGACTATCAATGATCCATTGATGGACAATCTGGAATTTACTAGTAATGCATATCAGAGAGCATATCAGTATTTGAAACGACATTCTAAAGGTGCAAACCTGGATTTCTATGATTTTGAAGAAGGTAAAATTGAAGACAACCATGCCACGTGTCTTGATGTACTACTAAGGTAGGTGTATATTAATCAGTTTGTTAGTGCCCGGGGACTATTAATTTGGGTTCCGTTCGTCCGTGTGTCCGTGCGAAGCCATTTCTCGGACACCCTTCGACCGATCTCGTTCAAACTTGGTATACAGACAATGTATGATGACCTACATATGCACGCCAATTTTCGTTATGATTCAATTAAATATGGCTGACTGGCAGCCATTTTGTCCCTCAAATTTGCTAAATTCTGATATTTAAATTTGTCCGGAACTGTTTCTCGGAGTTGAACAGGGTAATTTCAATCAAACTTTGTATGGTGAACCTGCATATTGGGTTATAGGTGCACGTCATTTTTTTTTTTGAGATTCGGTCCAAGATGGCTGACTGGCGGCCATTTTGTTTTTTTCTGTTTTCGCACTGATTCCTTCATGAGATATGGCCTGATTGAGTTCAAAGTTTTTACATAGGTACTATACTTGGCGGCCATTTTGTTTAATATCTTTAAATCATAGTTCGGAACTGTTTCTCAGGGCTGAATAGGGCGATTTCAATCAAACTTTGTATGATGATCATATATATTGGGTAACACGTGCACGTCATATTTTTTTCAAAATTTGGACCAAAATGGCTGATCTGCGGCCATTTTGTTTTTAACCTTTTTTGTGCTGATTCCTCTGAAAGATATGGCCTGACTCACTTGAAAGTTTGTACATAGGTAGTATGCTGTAAGGTAACACAACAACATGTTTTGATTCAAAATTTGATCACATTTGTCAAACTGGTGGCCATTTTGTCAAAAAAAACGTAAAATATCATTCTGTAACATGTTCGAAACTATTTCTTGGAGGTGAATAGGGTGATATGGCCTGATTCAGTTCAAAGTTGAATAGGGCATTTTCAATCAAACTTTGTATGATGACCTTACATATTAGGTTACGGGGCAAGCCATATTTCTTTTGGAGATACTTAAACAACAATACCTGACTGCTTGTGTTTTTCTTTCATGCTATTTCCTCTGTAAGATATAGTCCAATTCAGTTCAAAGTTTCCACGTAGGTAGTATACTGACAGTAACACAATCTATAATCTGTGTTAGTGTTAAAAAAAGATTGATCTTTTATTTCTACATGTCACTTGTACTGAACATTTACATCGACTAAACGACATAACAGGGACTATGCATTATCAATGCTTGTTTGTACATATAGATGCATGGAATTCTTTCTGTCATCCCATTAATTGTTTGATTTTATTACTTGATTTATTATTTACACTATCTTGTAGTGTTTTACAAATATAAAGCACAATGAATATTCATTCATTGTTAAAGATGCATTCCCATAAATATTTCAAACGTTCCAGCACAAGCTGGAAACATAAAATGTGTTAAAACCGTAAGAGTATATTTGAGACCAATACAAACCAAACAATCTCAACATTTGATGATGTATATATTAAATGGCTGTGATTTAATATTACTCTATTTCCCTTTCTCTTATTGTTTTGTGAGTTATTTATTTATGGTCTGAAATAAATAAATAATAATAAATAATTTATTATAATAGATGGTTCTTCACAGATTTGTAGGAGTGGGAGTGCAACCTTAATTACAAAGTATAACTTCAATCCTCATAAATTAGCAACTCATTAATAAATACTTCTTCAGCTGTGTCAACTATATCATCTGAATTCTGTGAAAAAATTAATAGTATTGGTACTTTTTTTTTTGATCACTGTAGACATTGTGGTGTTCTTGATCCATCTTGGGCTGAGCTACGACACTTCGTATGGTTCCTTAATGAACAACTCAACGATTGTGAAAGTTCAGTCTTTTGTAACCATGTGCATCTTGGTGATGCTAGTTTGAATGGCTTCAAGAGTTTTGTTGTCAAGTTCATGGTTCGAATGTCAAAGGTAAACATTAACACTATTCACAATCTATTTTGTCATGAATTTTAATAATTTTAATAATAACGATTAACAAATGATGATTATTATTTTGTTTATTATTTAGCCGTATGATTGTGATATAATAATTTTTAGAATGTAATTATGACATCGCAATGAAGAATAAAAACGCTTTAAATTAATATTCTCATCTTTGTGTCAGGACTTTGCTACTCCATCATTACAAATGTCAGATCAGAGTACAGCATGTTTACAAATGGACATAGATAATGATGATGATACTGGTGATGACATTGCTTCCTACCAATTGAGGAGACGATGGGAGAGCAGGTACATACATCAATAATGCTAATTATAAACACAACCACATGCCATGAGGTGTATACTAAATGAAAAAATGTTTTTTCCAATCAAAACGGGGTAAATTTGTTCACATTTTTATGTAATTAGTCACTGAATTCTTAATTTTGGACCGAACAGACAAAATGTGACATTCTAGTTTTTAATCAACAAATTTGAAATTTTCATCAACATTTTCTGTGGAAAAGCACAGACTAAACTATTTTGTGGATGGTGCCTGAAACCATGGTGCAGAGAAACCTTCAACTACACTGCACATGTATCAATGGGAATCTGTTTCCTTCTGGTAGCATTTGTCATCCACCAGATAGTGCATTCCTAAAACATTTAGTTTGTTTAGATTGCTTCGAGTAGATGTTTTGAATGCAATAATTACACTCACTTTTTTTCAGTCCTCATCCATATATTTTCTTCAACCATGACCACATCTCAATGACGTTTCTTGGATTTGTTATTGATCAAAATGGTTCACTGGTCGACCCAAGTAATAATCAAATCATAGAGCCAAGCATTATGACCAGAGAGGTTAGGAGAGGTTTAGAGCTACAGAGAGTTAATTTGAGAGTAAGATTTGATGACCTTTCAAGGTGAGTTCAGTTTAACCTTGTTGCTCTTCTATTTCAGTGATGATAGTACCAATCAGTTATGTAAAGTAATGGGAATTAGATGGGATTTTGATCCTGGTGACACATGATCTTACAACTGATAATTCTCTTCTATTTCAGAGATGATAAGATTAATCAGTTATGTCAAGTGATGGGAATTGAGTGGGCTTTTGATCCTGATAACACGTATGAACTAACAACTGATAATGTCAAGAAAATATTGGCCATACATATGAGATTCAGGTAGGACAGTTTATTTGATGATAATTTAAATAGACTTAATAAATATTAATTTAATTATAAGTAATTATTACTAAGTAATTATTACATCTCCTGTTTTTAGTTCCTCGTTCGGACGCAGTCCGAAAACGGGCACTTATGTTTTGACCTCTGTGTGTCTGTGAGTGTGTGTGCGTGTGTCCGGACCTGTATCTTAGAAATGCCTGGACAAATCACAATCAAAATTCACACATACATCATACATGATATTATACACATGCATGTCAATTTGTTTCACGATCTGATTCAAGATGGCCGAATGGCAGCCATTTTTGTGCTAAAAATCATCAAAATCAAACATTTTTCAGCTGTTTACAGATGGATTTTGTTCAAACCTTGTATATACGTTGGACATTAAGGGACCTTGATGCAAATAATTTTGTTTTTCAGATAAGATTCGAAATGGCCGACTGGCGGCCATTTTGTTTTAATGAATGTGGTTCTCGTGCCATATCTCTGACTTGCTTTCACTGATTATGTTGAAATTTTAAATATTCATTATACATCATGTCATAGATAGACAGATATATTGGTTTGACGAATGCTGGCCATTTTTGTGCTAAAAAATCATCAAATATCAAGCTTTTCTGGCATTTATTGATGGATTTCGTTAAAACTTGGTACATACATTAGACATTACGGGTTCCTGATGCACGTCATTTTAGTTTTCAGACTGGATTCAAAATGGCTGACTGGCGGCCATTTTGTTTTAATGATTGGGCTTCTAGAGCCATATCTCTTAAATGCTTTGACTGCTTATATATTCAAATTTTATATATTCGTTATACATCATGTTATATATATACATGTATTCAAAATGGCTGATTTTGAATGCTGTTCCAGAGCAATATCTCTCAATATGGACAAGTACTTGTTTGACGATCAGATACAAATGTCAATCATTTTAATGTTAAAAAATCATATTCCTGACATGGTTATATTCCAGCTATATTACTATAAATAAAACTATACTTCTTAAATTTGATAACTAACGGGGACTGTGCCATGCATGGCTTGTTAAAATGATGCAATTTCTTATTTTTTCTTCATGATACTCATTGACAAGTAAATGTATTGTTTTTGACCAAGTATCTTTTAATCTCAGGTGTGGTATTCCTGTTATTATTATGGGAGAGACTGGATGTGGTAAGACAAGACTCATCAGATTTATGTGTCAATTACAAGCAGGAGCTGTTGCAGTTGATGGACCAAAGAATATGGTTTTGATGAAAGTATGCCTATTTTTTTTTATCAAGCCAGTAGTACTTTTTAGTATCGGAAGGTGATAATTGCTAATGTATGTATTCAACCAATTAAGTTAATTTGGGTTTGCAGTATATGTATAGGTGGGTGAATGGTAATAATAAAAGCAAAATTAACATATTTTTAGGTTCATGGTGGAACAACAGCCAATGACATTCTAAGGAAAGTTGAGGAAAGTGAGAAATTGGCACTCCATAATAAAGAACGACATAAAGTTGATACTGTGCTGTTCTTTGATGAAGCCAACACTACAGAAGCAATTGGTCTGATCAAGGAAGTCATGTGTGATCAGAGAATGAATGGTAAACCACTTACACATGGAAGTAATGCTTTGAAGATCATTGCAGCTTGTAACCCATACAGAAGGTGACTAATAATAGTAATTTCTGTTTCTCTCATATTTGTTTATCATATTTAGCAGCTTACATTATTCATCTATTCATAACTCACAAATTTTTCTATTTGTGTAATTATTAATAAAGCATGTGAAATTTACATATAACTTTCTAGGCACACTAGAGATATGATTGAGAGGCTTGAAATGGCAGGATTAGGCTACCATATCAGAGCTGAAAAAACTGATGATAGACTAGGTGAGTTACAAAGTAGGAATCATCATCTACTTGCATTGGAATATGTTGTCCACTTCAAATTTCTTGTTAAACTCTTTCCTTTCTCTAATTTGCTTTGATTCACAAAAAGATATAACTTGTTGAGTTTCTTTGATTAAATAATGTGAAATTCCGTTGTTTGCCAGTTGCACTAATCTGAGTGTGTTTATTTTTTCCAACAATAGGACGTATACCCCTCAGACAACTTGTATACAGAGTGCAGGCCCTGCCTCCCAGTATGCTGCCACTAGTTTGGGATTTTGGTCAGTTGAACAGTGAAGTAGAGGAACTGTACATTAAACAGATTGTTGCAAGATATGTAAGTTTATGAGTGTAATATTTGCATAATCTAACTAAGTCCTGTGTAATTCAAACTGTTACAGTATGACAGTGATTGCTGTAACACTGAAACTCATGTGTATATCAATGCAGTGCAGTCAGACTATCTTCATTTGGTCTTATTATAAACCCACTTGGAACTGAGGCATAACAGGTACAATGTACTTTTGATTTTGTTCTGGTGCTTTTTCCCATATAATGTTTTCTACAATTTCCATGCAGGTACATTCAGGACAAATTCCTGTTGGCAGTGAGCATGTAATCAGTTCAGTTCTCGCAGCATCACAGAGATTCATGAGAGAAACTGAGGTTTGTGTAGACATATTCATAAACATATATCTTCTAAAACTGACAATGTGTGAATACGTACATCGCAGACTTAACACTATCAAGCCTTTTATATATAGGTCTGAAACTTTTGAGTTTTTGTTTGTCAGAGTGAATGCAGTTTTGTGAGCTTACGTGATGTTGAAAGAGCTATGAATGTACTGGTTTGGTTCTACAAGCACAAGGAGGTTGCAATACTACTCAAAGATCAATTTTATGAAGATCACATGGAAGATGACGTGGATGAGGAGGAAGAAGAAGATGAGGAGCCTGATGAGTATGAGGTAAGCCTACTACAAGTTGCACTCAGACAGGCTATATGTAGCTATGTGATGCTGAATATTATGAGGTTATTGACAAAATATTTTAATTTTCATTCTATTCTATTGTACAGAAAAGGTATTCTCTTTAAAGATATATTCAGAGTAGAGTAAATTGCATAAGGGCACCAGCTTATATCTGTAAACCCACATTTTCCAGTGAGTGTTTAGGATTTAAACCACAGAAACACAACAAAATTGAAATATTGCACTGCAACGTATGTTAATTTACATGAAATACAAAAGATGTATTGTACTCTTGACATGCTGTGATTGACTTTTTCAATAATTGAGGACGAAGTTTGTTGATCTCCTCATCAACTCCAGATGTTGCACTTTAACTAAAGCTGCTCGGTCCCAATCAAGGTACAAGATCTTATTTACAATTATAGCGATTTACAAATTATGCTACTGTTACGTATCTATTAAGAAAATGTGCATTATTTCCAAAATATGCTACAACTGTCAATTACACTCAGCATATGAATACAACTGTGGAAAATTAAACTTATGTATAAATACAAGTATGACAGGTTTATGATTAGCATAAAGACAAACAGACATGTGTGGATTTACGAAATATAAACCACCTGCCAGAACAATGGGTCACATGACCAAAAGTGGTATGAATACCACTAAAATGGAATATGCCCTAATGTTATATATTTTATATTTTTAATAATAAGCCATTGGACTACCTGACTCAAGCCTTGGTGCTGTCTTTAGGAGTATGTTACCATGCTTGTCTACAAGAAGAAAGAGAAGCATACAGAAATAACATATCTAAATATTTCACTCATCCTTGTGTACTCACTGAAGGTGGCGATCAAATGTTGGAAGAAATCAATCGGTGAGTATTCAATTCCACTTTCTAGACTTTAGTTTAGGGCATCCTTATGTTTCTCATTTCACCACAAATTGTTGTATTCCTTTATTTCAGATGTCAAGATGTGTTTCTGAAGCAACTTAAACTTGGACCTAATATTGCCAGAAATGCTGCGCTGAAAGAGAATGTCTTCATGATGGTCGTTTGTATTGAGTTAAGGATACCTTTATTCTTAGTTGGTAAACCAGGGAGTTCAAAGTCTCTAGCCAAGACTATTGTAGCTGATGCCATGCAGGGAGAGGCTGCTGCTTCTCCATTGTTTAAAACATTTAAGCAGGTAAATATTCCACTCATGACAGGCTTTGTTAGTCTCTGTTTAGACAAAGCCTGAAACATTGACCTAATACTGACTCGTGGAGAGATTGACCATCATGGGTAGTTTGTGCACGCCACTTTATAAATTTGACCCAGGATGGCCAATTGCCGGCCATTTATTTTTTTAACAAATTCTGTACTAGACATATATTTCATACATGCTTTGAGCAATTACATACATGGACAGTACATCATTTCATAAGTATGCACATACAATAATGTTATCATCTGATCAAAACTGGTGATTATTTTAGTTGCAAATAAAATTACTATATTTATTTTGGCATATTTGAAACCAGATCTTTGGCATTTGTTGGCTGGTTTACCTAAACTTGGTAGAAAGATTAACCTTTATGTGTAGTTGATGCACATCACTTTGATTTGTAAATTCAACTTGAGATGACCTCTTCTTGCGGGTGGAGATACGTCACAGAGTGTTTGGTGTTGCTTAAAATGTGCACCACTGTACCATGTATTTCTATGGGTTCTGTATAAGACCTGCTGTCGGAAACACCGGTGAAAACAGCACAAACTCAACTTTAATCCTGAGCAACCAAATTGATATATGTTGCACACATAGGGGTAATCATGTTACACTGTTTAGGGGAGTCTCAACAATTATCCTAAAGTACAGTTTTCAGAGAGTTTAGTGAAAATTACTGAGTGATACAATTCACTCTTAGTCTAGTGTTGTATTATACATTACACACAGTTTTTAACATTGAGTACACATTGAGTAAAATATTCAATTCATATGTATCTTAACCTCTTTTTTTTTCAAATACACAAATATTGAAATTTCAAAAAAAGTCGTCATATTTATGGAATATGACAAACATTTAGTTGCCATGCTTACCAGTAATATCCATATATATTGTGTTTTTAGGTTCATATGTCATCTTATCAGTGCAGTCCGTTGTCTACACCAGAGGGCATTGTGGGTACGTTCAGACAGTGCAGTCGTTTCCAAGAAGGTAAAGATCTGAATCGGTTTGTCTCAGTAGTTGTATTAGATGAAGTAGGTTTGGCTGAAGATTCACCAAAGATGCCCCTCAAGGTATGCTTATTATTCATTATAGATCTATTATTGCAGTATGCTAGTTCCGGGGCCGATTTTATTTAACCATGGTTGCAAATAGTATGTCTCAGATGATGTGTCACATATGAACATGGATTTTGGTGCTTTAAAATAAAGTTGGTATAATATAGGAATAAACCATATTGCCGCAGTACAACTTGGTGTTATAAATTCACTTCATGCATGTATATGCAACTCATCTGTGGCTTGTCCATATACCAGTATGTTGTGGTTTGTAAAATTATATATTGTGGTATACCTGAGTACCGTCATGGTTTAATCCTTAAATAAATAATATTTTTTTCAAATTACCATGCTTTATTGTGACAGTAATTAGTCCCCGTTCGGACGGAGTCCGAAAATGGGGACTTATGTTTTGCCCTGTGTGCGTCCGTCCGTCCGTCCGTCCGTCCGTGATCACCTGTATCTCGAACATGCATGGACCGATTATGTTCAAACTTCACTCATACATCACACATTATATGGGACATATGCACATGCATTTTTTTCATGATCCGATTAACGATAGCCGAATAGCGGCCATTTTAAGGCCGAAAATGCATCAAAATCGCACAATTTCACCATATCGGACCCGGATCTCAGTTATGCATGGACGGATTTCGTTCAAATTTGGTACATACATTAAACATAATAGGACCTTGATGCACGTCATTTTTTTTTTCGGATCAAGTTCGAAATGGCCGACTGGCGGCCATTTTGTTTTAAAGAATTCAGTTCTGGATCCGTATCCGAGACATGTCTGGATTGATCAAGTTCAAACTTCACACACACAAGGTACATCATGTCACAAATATGTATGTACATTTGTTTCATGATCCCATTAACGATATTCAAATGGCGGCCGCTTTAAGGCCGAAAATGCATTGAAATCGCACATTTTCACCATTCCGGACCCAGATCTCAGTTATGCATGGACGGATTTCATTCAAATTTGGTACATACATTAAACATAATAGGACCTTGATGCACGTCATTTTTTTTTCCAGATCAAGTTCGAAATGGCCGACTGGCGGCCATTTTGTTGTAAAGAATTCAGTTCTGGATCCGTATCCGAGACATGTCTGGATTGATCAAGTTCAAACTTCACACACACAAGGTACATCATGTCACAAATATGTATGTGCATTTGTTTCATGATCCCATTAACGATAGCCAAATGGCGGCCGCTTTAAGGCCGAAAATGCATTGAAATCGCACATTTTCACCATTCCGAACCCGGATCACAGTTATGCATGGACGGATTTCGTTCAAATTTGGTACTTACATTAAACATAATAGGACCTTGATGCACGTCATTTTTTTTCCGGATCAAGTTCGAAATGGCCGACTGGCGGCCATTTTCTTAAAGAATTCAGTTCTGGATCCGTATCCAAGACATGTCTGGATTGATCAAGTTCAAATTTCACACACACATGGGGCATCATGTCACAAATAGATATGTGCATTTGTTTCATGATCCGCTTAACAATAGCTGAATGATGGCCATTTTAAGACCGAAAATGCATTAAAATCACGTATTTTCACAATTCCGGAACCAGATCTCAGTCATGCATGGATGGATTTTGTTCAGATTTAGTACAATGTGTTGTACATATGCAGGTGCATTTCGGTCATGATCTGCTTTGAATGTATATGTCACTCAAATATGAACGGAACGGGGACGTGTCATTGACAATGACTTGTTCATTTTTGAAGTTATAGTATTGTACATCACTTCTCTCACGACATCAGAAAGTCTGTGGTTACCAAATTCAGAGTTATGACTGACATTGAAAATACTCTGTTGTCTGATAATGTATAGCAATAATGTAATGCAATGTGAAAATTGTTGACAATGATATGTTTAGAAATTGATGGCGATTTCATTGGAGTGGAATAATGAGAATGTATTGCATTCATTGCTTCAGACGTTGCATCCATTGTTGGAATATGGGTGTGATGATGAAGATAATCCACCACCTCACAAGAAAGTTGCATTTATTGGCATTTCAAACTGGGCGTTGGATCCTGCTAAGATGAACCGTGGGATACTGGTATCAAGGGGAGTACCCGATGAAGATGAACTCAAGGACAGTGCTGAGTAAGATTTTATAACTAAAACTACTATTATTCACTGTTTCACAAAGTGTTTCATTTACATTTATGTAAATGATAATGGCAATTTCATATGACTACGGAAACTCCTAGTTGGTGAAATGATATAATATATCATTTATTAATCATGTGTTGTTTCCTTGTCTTGGAACAGAGGTATATGTTCAACAGATGAAATTGTGCTGTCTCGTATCCAACCGATGATTCCTGCTTTGGCAAAAGGATATTTGAAACTGTACAAGATCCAGAATAAAGAATTCTTTGGTTTACGAGACTTTTACAGGTAATTTCACCTATCTGCAAGATTTGGAGAAAGAGCCTCTGACAAACTTGATATCTGATATTATATGTTTTGTGTTATATGATTGGTTCACTGATTATATTTGTTGTTTCTTTGCTCTCTCAGCTCCTGTCAAATGATTTTTTAAAAAATTGATTAATTATAAGTATGTGTACTAAATTGTGGCGGTAGAACTGCCGTAGTAACTGTCATTATTTTTATCTGGTCTCCAGTCTTGTCAAAATGGTGTACGGATTTTCTAAAGCATCTGGTGATCCACCAACCTGGCGACAACTGGTCCATGCCATACGACGTAACTTTGGTGGTCTGGATGATATAGATCCTGTTAAAGTGTTTAATAAACAGCTACACAATGTTGATAAGAGACAAGAAAGGGTATGGTTGTCATATACTGTGAAACATGTTTTTACCAATCCCTAACCCTATATACATGGTGTTCTTAGTGTTGGTGTTATTTACATTCACTCGTCAACTCAAACACTGCCATTGATACTGCTTTAGCAAAATGGGGTGGATACACACTATATATTATGCTCTTGAATTATTAGGTCAATAACTGGGAATGGTGCAAAGTTCTTATAATTTTACAATGCATCTCTTGTATATCTTGTGTTGGCTTTGGGAGTGTTTTATACAGGTTATTCAGATAACATTGAGATGTATTTTCATTGCAGGGACCAAATGATCCTGATTGTGATCCAGCTGGGCTTATCCGTGCCAGTTTGGTTGGCTTAGACAGGGGCATATTGAACATGGAAAGGTGGGAATGAACATACATTTTAATTATCAATGCATAACTAATATAAATAATCTTTTTATATTTTTTCACAGCATTAAACTCTGATGTACCTTGTCAAACCATTGGTAGACAATTTTCTCTTATTATTTATTCTTGGACTAATGCTATATTTCATATTGAGGTTTTTGATGCAAATGTTCATGGTTCAGAATGTGAACAACCAGACTAGTGAGAACAAATTCTCAAATCAGAATGTAATATATATATAAATTAATGAGTGATGATGTAAAGTTACGAAGTTTCTCATTTTTTCTTTTAGTGAGAGTCGTTATCTGTTGGTATTAACAGAGAATTTTGCAGCCCTTGGTATTCTACAACAGCAGTTACTCAGCATGGAAGACACTGTCATCATTTTTGGTAGCAGCTTTCCCAAAGATCAAGAATATACACAGGTACTTGTTTTTCTCAAGCTGAGTTTCAGTAAGATTGAGCCTTACCTGAGTGAGTGTGCCAGACTTGATTGATGAGGTCAAAACCACTGGCTGGGTCTGAGCACCAAATGTGACTTTCAGAATCCTCTGTTGAGCTCTGCTTGTGTTTGATCATCCACATTGATGCCAGTATGGTTCATTGAATTGTATGCTCTATCCATGACTCATTTGCACTCGTACATTAACAATTCATTTCTCATTTCTCTAGGTTTGCCGTAACATCAACCGAATCAAAGTCTGTATGGAAACTGGTCGTACTGTTGTATTATTAAACTTGGAAAGTTTATATGAGAGTTTATATGATGCCTTGAACCAGTACTATGTGTATTTTGGTGGACAGAGATATGTAGATTTAGGTCTTGGAACTCACAGAGTGAAATGTAGGGTACATAATGAGTTCAGGTAATGTAGTGCGAGTTTCTAGTATGAATATAGAGGTCATAATTGACTCCCATGTGCGAAGCACAAAATGGGAGTCTTTGCAGTTAGTGTGTCTGTATGTGTGTGTGTGTGTGTGTGTGTGTGTGTGTGTGCGTGAGTGAGTGTGTGTGTGTGTGAGTGAGTGTGTGTGTATGTGTGTATGTGTGTCCGACTGTTCCACTGCTATCTCAAGAACCGTGCATCGGTTTTTGATGAAACTTGGTGCATAGATGCTCTGGGCCAATGCGCAGATTTGATTAGGTTTTGGTAAAAATCCATGCTCGTTAATTACCTAATTTGCATGATAATTAGCTAATTTTTAGCTGTTTTATGACTGTTCCACTGATATCTAAAGAACCACTCATTGGATTTCGATGAAACTTGGTACATAGATGCTCTGAACTAATGCTAGGTTTTGATTAGGTTTTGGTTAAAATCCATGCTCGTTAATTACCTAATTTGCATGATAATTAGCTAATTTTTAGCTGTTCTATGACTGTTCCACTGATATCTAAAGAACCACTCATTGGATTTTGATGAAACTTGGTACATAGATGCTCTGAACATATGCGCAGATTTGATTAGTTTTTGGTAAAAATCCGTGCATATTAATTACCTAATTTGCATGACAATTAGCTATTTTTTAGTGGTTCCATGACTGTTCCACTGATATCTAAACAACCACTCATTGGATTTTGATGAAACTTGGTACATAGATTTTCTGAACTAATGCTAGGTTTTGATTAGTTTTTGGTAATAATCCGTGGATACTAATTACCTAATTTGCATAATGATTGGTCAATTTTCGGTTTTTCCACTGATATCTCAAGTACTAATCATCACATTTCAATGAAACTTGGTACATAGATGTCATATGACACTGCACAGACCTGATAGTTTTTATGGTAATATCAGTACATGTAATTACCTAATTTGCATAATTAATTAATTTTCAGCTTTTGATATAAGTAGTGAGCATTACATTTCAATGAAACTTGGTACTTACATACTCAAGGACTATGCAGAGATTGATAGTTTCAGGGTAAATAATTGTGCATATTAATTACCTAATTTGCATAATTAATTTTCAGCTTTTCTACTGATATCTAAAGTACTAATCATCACATTTCAATGAATCTAAAATTATGCAGAGACCCAATTAGTTTTTGGTAAATATTTGTGCATATTAATCACCTAATTTGCATAATTAACCAATTTCCAACTTTCACACTGATATCTCAGGTACTACCAGTAATCATCACATATCAATGAATGTTTATACATGGATGCTGTAGGACAATAGACAGACCTGGATAATTGTGGGTTAAAATCTGTACATAAAAAAAAAAAAAAAAATTACCCAATTTGCATAATTAACCAATTTTAAGCTTTCACACTGATATCTAAAGTACTAATTTCCATTTTAATGAAACTTAGTACAAAGATGCTCTAGGACAATGTACAAACCTAATTAGTTTGGGGTAAAACTCTGTTCATATTATTTCCCCAATTAGCATAATAATTCATAATTTTTTGGTTCTAATCACATTTCAATTAAACTTGGTACATAGAGTTTTTGTTACATTGCGCAGACCTCATTAGTTTTACAATCAAATCTGTTCATGTTAATTTTCTGATTTGCATAATTAGTTTTCAGCTAAGTAATTTCAAATTATATTTAATGTGTCTCCAATACTCTCAGCACATGGGAGTTCTTTCTAAGCTTTCTTTGATTTTAGTTTATGTTGTCTCATTTTTTTGTGTGTCATTTGGTTTTAATCATTTATCATGAACCTCTTAAGAGTCAATCATTACCATATATGATTATTTTCTTTTGTTCTGATTTCTAGATTGATAGTTGTTGCGGATAAAGATGTTGTTTATGAAAGGTTTCCAATTCCACTTATCAATCGTCTTGAGAAACACTTTTTGGCAATGGCAACAATGCTCACACCTGGAGAGCTTGAAGTGGTAGATAGACTGGAGAAATGGGTCAAGAGTTTTGCTACCATTACCCAGAGTCCACATCAGAGAGACAGGTTTGTTTTCTAATCTATGACATTCAGGGTAATATGAATTTGAGTCCATGATTGGGTGGCCACTTTGCAATAGGAAATAAATACATTTGCCTACTTGTAAGACATTACTTGTTGGGTGGGAGAACGGTATCCATTGGTAGGGGATATGAAGCTGCTGTCTTCTGTGTTCCTGGCTTTGCTAAATGTAAAAATAACCTGTTTGCCTGAATTTTTATTTTAAAAAGTCAAATAACTAAAATATCAAGATAAATTTGTAATCAATAGCTAATTCTATTATATTTTGATATATATGTAGTGTATTAATTTTATTTTTTTCAGGTCCAAAGGTCGATTTAAAATTCATGATGCGTTCATTGGATTCAATAATGACACTATTGCATCGATTGTATTACAAGTTACCACGGATATGAATCAACATGAAGGGAATCAGAAGTGGCAGGAACATGTAAGTCTTCATAACATTGTCTTCTGTAATGCTAGTTTACTGTCATTGATAATATATATAAAAATGGGACATGGCAATGATTTTATGACAGGACAGCAGTACCCCTATATGATAGTATAGTACCCTCATATGACTAGCTTAAACCACTTTTGTTATTAATAAATAAATATTATCTCAGTTTTCTACCATGCAAATGTGGATTAATGGAAGAAGGGTTTGCTGTTTTCTGTAGGTGTATGAGCAATCCCAGGAACTGCTGCTGTACTGCGCAACTCCAGATTCTGTAGCACGGTTAACCAAATCAGGACTGTGCAGTTCATCAGAGAGACTGTGGCAGAAGTACTTCAAAGAACAGAAACACAATTCAGTAGCTGAGTATTTAGAATACCAAGTCAGTATGGCTAAAAGAAGTGGAAATATGGTTGGAATATTTGCACAGGTAATAACATGTCTTGTAGATGAAGCTCATTGTTAGTCCCCGGGCACTTATGTTTTGACCTCTGTGCGTCCGTGCGTCCGTCTGTCCGTCCGGACCTGTATCTTAGACATGCCTGGACCAATCACAATCAAACTTCACACATTCATCATACATGATATACATGTATGCACATCAATTTGTTTCACGATCTGATTCAAGATGGCCGAATGGCAGCCATTTTTGTGCTAAAAAATCATCAAAATCAAGCATTTCTCGGCTGTTTACAGATTTTGTTTAAACTTGGTATAAACATTATACATTATAGGACCTTGATGCACATCATTTTGTTTTTCAGATAAGATTCAAAATGGTCGACTGGCGGCAATTTTGTTTTAATGAATGTGGTTCTAGTGTCATATCTCTGACTTGCTTTGACTGATTATGTTTAAATTTTAAATATTCATTATACATCATGTTATAGATATCCAGATATATTGCTTTGATGATCCTATTAAAAATGGCCGAATGGCGGCCATTTTTGTGCTGAAAAATCATCAAATATCAAGCATTTTTGCCATTTATAGATGGATTTTGTTCAAACTTGGTACATACATTAGACATTACGGTTTACTGATGCATGTCATTTTATTTTTCAGATCAGATTCAAAATGGCTGACTGGCGGCCATTTTGTTTTAATGAATGGGCTTCTAGAGCCATATCTCTGACATGCTTTGACTGATTATGTTAAAATTTTGTATATTCATTATACATCATGTTATAGATATATACATGTATTCAAAATGGCTGATTTTGTTTTAATTAAAGCTGTTCCAGAACAATATCTCTCAATATGGACAAGTACTCATTTGATGATCAGATACAAATGTCAATCATTTTGTTAAACAATCATAATAATCAATTTCCTGACATGTTTTTATTCCAACTATATTACTATAAACAAAATTATATATCTTAAATTCCATAACTAACGGGGACTGTGCCATGCATGACTTGTTGCAATTATTTTATATATATCAGGTCTTTGGGTCTTACCTTTAAATAGGTGATTTTTTGTTAACTTAGAGTTTTCGTGTAGTGTGCACAGACCAAATGTCTGCCAGAAAAATTAAACGATTTGAATTTGAATTCAAATTTAATTTATAGCTTAATGTCAAAATGCAAATCTTGAGTTGAGGTACCCTTACTTTGTCAAAATTGATCATCATTAAATGTGTATATCATATTATTAAGCATGGTAATACTTGTGTTTGATGAACCCCATGCGATGTTCGGACACCACTATGACCTTTGTTTGTCCTGTTACAAATGTACTTTGTTTAAATTCATGCATAACATGTGATCTTGCAGTGCACGAAATACAGCCATCGTCCTATTTATAGAGAGTACCTTGATACAAATATACTTGAAGCCTTTGCAATGTGTATGACTTTGAAATGCATATTGGTTATTTCTAACTGTAAAATATTTCACAGTATAACTTATTTATTTTTCTATGTTGCTAGGTAACCACACATTCCAGATTATTATCCCGATATGATATACAGGATCTAGCTAGAAACATTGGTCTTCATCCAAAGCTGTTACTTCAACACAGTGTCTTCTTACAAGCATTGCACACTGAGCAACAATTCACTAAACATGTTAGGTAAGATTTCTTGCATTCAGTTACCTGAAAATGGACTGGGAGCTTAAAATTGTTCTCCTGAATAAGGTAACCAAAGTGATTAGGGGAAATATGCTACTAAATTCTCTTAAAAATGATATGGATTGGGAAAGTGATCACTCTTTTTAGAAAATAAGGTCATTTTATCTGTTATGCATAATAAAGTTTGATAAACCCGGTCAAGTATAGCAAGTACCCAGGTTGTAATGTACACTCTGAGCAGATATCATGTAGTATAAATGGTACAATAAAAACTGCTAGTCCTGTATGCTGCTCCTTTCCTCGCTAATCACCAGTCATATGCTTTGAACTCACAAGCCCAGAGTGATGTACTTGTACATTCACTTGTAATCATTTTACCATTATCCTTTACCATGAAGTATAAATTTGTGTGGTTTCTTTCCTTCAGGGCATTCTTCACTGACACTGATGCTTCAAAGATGGAAAGACTTCTTCTTGTTCAGTGTGATGCTGGTGATGAAAATACCAATCTGATAGCATGCTCACGATACATAGTACAAGATGAAAGAGCACAAGCAATGAAACACAATGATAACTGGCAACTTGCTCATGTCGTTTTTATTATTCAACTACCGAGAGTTGCTGGTGGATGTTTTGATGGACTGCAAGGTGTGTGAGCTTTACATTTTTTTTTTCATTTGCTCTAATATGGTACAGAAGACATGTGGTCACTGTGTTAGATGAATAATATTTGCCTCAGTTAACCTGCTGAATCTAATTAAATCAATGCAATTCTCATTCAGGTGGTAAATGGTTAGCTGCACATATAGATGATTTGAGACCACCGCTGTCAAGCCATCCAGAAATTACTGCTCTGCAGAACCAATCAATGAGTGCTGTCTTTGAAAGTGACATTCCAAAAAGGCAACAACTGAAAAAGATTTCTCCCAGTGATTCTGGGATTCAGATATCTGAGGAATCGGATGATATTATGGAAAGTGAGACAACAGGCATATCAGTTGAACTTGTGGATGGAATCATAGAGAAAGGCAAGTCATAACCTGTACAGATTTCATACCTTTATTTCTCAGTTTAGGAGGCAATTTGTCAATGTTGATGGTCACATTGGAATAGTGGTCATATATATATACAGGTCACTTTAAATGTAAATTGAATTGGGCAGATGGTCTTGATCTAAAGGTTTGACTGTACTAAAATCTGCCTTGACTGTACACATTGTGAATTTTAAATGTGTTTGCAATTTGGTGATGTAATCCAATTATTATGAGAATACCGTGAATTATGCACCTAGGCAATACAGGATTGCATTGACCTTTGCTACGTGATATTATCTTGTAATGCCATTGTCCTACTTTGTGATAATTTCATGATAACCTTATTATTATGCTATTTTTCCAGCTTGTAGTAACTATGTTTTGGGATATAACAGCCTGAAATGATAGCCTTGGTAATCACTGTAAATAAGTGATGTGATTCTGTTTTATTCACACACTATATTGTTGCTGCGTTTGACAATAGAAAGGGTTACCAGGTAGAATCACTTTTGAACACAGCCCTTACAATATTTATGGAGGAATGAATTCTCTTGTGTTTTCGCTGCTAGATTTATAATATGTGTTGTTAGATGCGTGTATTCATAGGTTTGATTTTTTTGAACAGGACAACAAATGGAAGTCGAATCCAGAGGAGAAGAAGCCATGGAAGTAGCCACTTGTGAAGGAGATTCACTTGAAACAGCTGGACTATTGAATATAGCTGGTTTTATTGGTAAAGTACAAGAGGTGCCAAGTTGTGCTGTTGAAGTGCCAGGAATTGATGGTGAGATGATGGATGTAGATGTTTCAGATAAACTTGGTCTCCTGGATACCAGAGCATTGTTGAAATGTTGCATCCAGTCTGCTGCTGTAATGTTAGAAGATGAAGAGTGTAGAAAACATCGATCAACAGGTCGAATTGATATTCTGTTAGAATTGTTTAAAAGGGAAGGCAACAAACCCAGTAAGTACATTGCACCAGTCATTTTGACATACATTGTATTGAGATAATGCTTACTAAACTTTGTGGGAATAAGGGCTCAACTCACTAAACTTTGTGGACGAAAGGGCCCAACTCATTAAACTTTGGGCGCATAAGGGTCTAACGCATCAAACTGTGGGCATGAGCACTTAATCACTCATCAAATTTTGTGGACATAAGGGTACCACTCATCAAACGTTGTGGGCATAAGGGCCCCACCTACATGTATCAAACTTTGTTGGCATAAGGGCCCCACTCATCAAACTTGGTGGGCATAAGGGCCCAAGTCATCAAACTTTGTGGGCATAAGGGCCCCACTCATATAACTTTGTGGGCATTAGGGCCCCACTCATCAAACTTGGTGGGCATAAGGGCCCCACTCATCAAACTTGGTGGGCATAAGGGCCCAAGTCATCAAACTTGGTGGGCATAAGGGCCCATGTCATCAAACTTTGTGGGCATAAGAGCCCCACTCATATAACTTTGTGGGCATTAGGGCCCCACTCATATAACTTTGTGGGCATTAGGGCCCCACTCATCAAACTTGGTGGGCATAAGGGCCCCACCTATCAAACTTTGTTGGCATTAGGGCCCCACTCATCAAACTTGATGGGCATAAGGGCCCCACCTATCAAACTTTGTTGGCATAAGGGCCCCACTCATCAAACTTGGTGGGCATAAGGGCCCCACCTATCAAACTTTGTTGGCATTAGGGCCCCACTCATCAAACTTGATGGGCATAAGGGCCCCACCTATCAAACTTGGTGGGCATAAGGGCCCCACCTATCAAACTTTGTTGGCATTAGGGCCCCACTCATCAAACTTGATGGGCATAAGGGCCCCACCTATCAAACTTGGTGGGCATAAGGGCCCCACCTATCAAACTTTGTTGGCATTAGGGCCCCACTCATCAAACTTGATGGGCATAAGGGCCCCACCTATCAAACTTTGTTGGCATTAGGGCCCCACTCATCAAACTTGATGGGCATAAGGGCCCCACCTATCAAACTTGGTGGGCATAAGGGCCCCACCTATCAAACTTTGTTGGCATTAGGGCCCCACTCATCAAACTTGATGGGCATAAGGGCCCCACCTATCAAACTTGGTGGGCATAAGGGCCCCACCTATCAAACTTTGTTGGCATAAGGGTCCCACTCATATAACTTTGTGGGCATAAGGGCCCCACTCATATAACTTTGTGGGCATAAGGGCCCCACTCATATAACTTTGTGGGCATTAGGGCCCCACTCATATAACTTTGTGGGCATAAGGGTCCCACTCATATAACTTTGTGGGCATTAGGGCCCCACTCATCAAACTTGGTGGGCATAAGGGCCCCAGTCATCAAACTTTATGGGCATTAGATTGTTTATAATGACTAATACTTTCACTTCATACTTTTATGTAGTATATTATTTTAGTGGGAATAGATTCTTTTCTTTTTAAATAACATATATATTCTTTATTATTGTCACAGATCAGCTGAACTTTGTTGAAATCTTAAAGGAACGTATCTTTCAACTACTGAAAGAGAAAGATCAAAGATCACCTGATCCAACCCAGTGGTTGTGTAAAGAAGCTTTGACTGGTGAAAGCGTTCAGACCAATGGAACTTTCAGGTAATGTGTTTTTTCCAATCAAGAAGATAGACTGTGTTTTCTAGCTACCAGAACTATCAGGGAAGAGTACTGTAAAAATACTAATACAAGTTCTGTAAAAATACTAATTGTCATCACATTTCACAGGCGTGCTATATGGCAAAGTCTGGTAAGCACAGTAACACCACTGTTAGCACAAGTTATAGGCTTTGCTGACCGCAATGACAACTTAGATCTGATCCTGAAGTCACCATCTGGAAGCTGGATTCATCAGTTATGGTTGCAAATACTCAGAAATCAGAAGTTATTAGAAATGACATACGAGTCATTCTTATCACCTGTGAAGAATACACCAAGGGAAATCGTGCCTGTACTTGCATCCGGTGTGAATGGCAGCTTTTTTACTGCTCATTGCCCATTTTCCTGGGTCATCAAGCAGTTTGTGGAAGAGAAATGGGAGGAAGCACAAAACATGAAAGGTTAATTTAAAAGTCATTATTATTTGGTTTTCATCTAAGTATGTTTAATATCGTTAGCACATGGTCGTCTGGGAAAGTATGTGAGAAGCTTGGTTGTTGCAGCAAAAACAAATTTACTTATTTATAATTGGTAATCTTAATTTATATAATATGACCAATGTCTTTTGCCTTTTTCAGCTTCCACTGGACAGCATAATATTGAAGTGACTTTTACTGACTTGCTCATGGAAGCAGAACTTGGCCAAACGATGTTAAATAATCTATTGGATTCTGACTTTAATGAATTCATGAATTCCTATCTACATGATTTTGTCAGGATGGTGTATAAAGCAAGCAATGATCATGAATATGAGGTATGTGTGCTGTGATTCACATTCATATTATATAATGTTTCTATACTGCCATTAGAAATGCTTGTGGTGTAAACACTGAAGATTCACTTGCTTGGGCAAAAAAGTTTACCAGTACCTGTCATAGAAACTTACATATTTGCCAGTCTCGTGGTCATGTAGGTGCTGTGCATCAAGTAGCTGATTCCAGGTTAATAGCCTAGTGAGTCAGAATTTTTTTTTTTTTTTAACTTGTTTCATCTCAAATAAATTCTCTCATTAGGTGGTATGCAGAGCAATACATATCGCTTCAATTGAATATCACCAAGTGGAAGGTTTCGAAGAATTCTTGTTTGCAGTTCCCCAAGTACACATGTCATACCATCGTATTCGTGGCCGACTGGACAGCTTTTTTCAGATTGCACATTTTCTGCCCAGTGATATCCGAGAGAGAATTCCAGCTGAACAAGAAAACCAAGTGGTCAGTATTTTCACTGACTTTTATTGTAATAGCATTTCAATGGGTATAGCACAACCCTGTGTTAAAATATAGTACAATGTTATTATTCTCTGTTCAGACGAAGTCCGAAAACGGGGACTTATAATTCAGTCTCTGTCCATGCATCTGTGCGTCCGTCCTGAGTCATATCTCAGAATCCCTTGGACCGGTTCCTTTCATTCTTTGCATGTGCCTAGTACTTTATGTGGGACATATGCACATGCAGTGGTTTAGCGATTCGATTCAAAATGGCCGACTGGCAGCCATCTTTTTTTTGAAAATGTTGTATTTTGAACATGCTTTGTCAGTTTTCATTCAAACTTGGTACATAGATTATAGGATACATGTCCATGACGATTTATTTCGCAATTGGATCAAAGATGGTCGACTGGCAGGCATCTTGTTTTTGTATTTTTTATGCGGCATCTTGGATGTGCTCTGTCAGTTTTCATTCAAATTTGGCACATACATGTACTTTATACGTGTTAGGATGCATGTCCATGACAATTTGTTTCAAAATCTGGTCAAAGATGGCCGATTGACAGCCATCTGACTTTTTGGCCTTACTACTATATTTCCATAATTTATGTACTATTTTTATTCGTATTTGGCACATACATCATACATATCAGTGTGTTTCATAATCAGATCAAAGATGGCCGAGCAAACGGCTGTTTTTATTTTTGGCCATATTACTACTACATGGAACACATGTTTTGATGTAAATAAACAGTCTGTTGTATACGCCACTTGGAACTCAAGTTTCGAGGACACGCTCGTGACAACCCCTCCACTTTAATATGACGAGCACAAAGAGAACTTTCAAAAATTTAACAGGGACTGTGTCATTTTCAATGAATTGTTTCTATTAATCCCAGATTTGGTAAAATATTTTTGTTCCTGTAACCAGCATTATTTTCCTCTGACAGTGTAATGATTGAGATATATGCCAATATAAGTTTCAAACCTGTTTATATATTAGCTTTTATAAATATTTATAAATATGGGCCCTCAGCTTTCACTTAAATGAAGGTAATTGTGATTTGCTCAACAGCTCAACATTGTCTACACACATACTGTGAGCGCATAAATAAATGTGATGTAGTATCTGTAACTGGCCACTTATTCAAATTAAAGTGTCTGTTGATTGGATGACATTGAACTATGTCATTAATATTAACTTACACTCGCTATGTCACAATACGATTGCTTAATTGGAATTCCAGTTGCCGTTTTGAATTTGTATATTTATAAAAATATTTAAAACACACTGTTTTTTTTACTCTGCACTGTATTGATTTATTCTGAATTAAACAGAAAATAATGAAGTTTTTTTTAATAATTAATTGTTAATAAACTGTAAATAATTTACATATACCAGCAAAATTTATTCTGTGACACTGAATTAGATTTGTTATGTCATTTTAAGGTAGTGGATGCTCTGGCGTTGATAGCGTTGATGGAAAGTCTTGAGCCAAAGAAAGATGAGTTAAATGACAATGCTAATAGAGAGCGATGGTTGAGAAGAGTAAAAGATGCTGGTCCAGTGGTTGAAAGAGTCTTAGATGCTGAGATTCAAGACACCATTTTCTATGGTGAGATTAGCAGAACACATATTCAACATTGCAGGTAGGAATATGTTGACAATCTGATCAATCATTATTATTATTATTATTAAATCTTTATTGCAGAATATAAAGTAGAAAAGTTAGCATATCCCATATTAAGAAATAAAAGCATATACAAAACAAACAAACTAAAAGAGAAAAACAAATATGAAAAGAATTGAATTATAGTTGTCCCATTGGACTTTGGTATTTAACAGTGCAGGTACACATATGTAGTCCCATTGTACTAAGTGACAATCATTATAGGAAATAAACAGTTTTTAGCTCCGCTGTCGACTTTGTCGAGCGGAGCTTATCATATGAGTGATTGTCCGTCGTCGTCGTCCGTCGTCGTCCGTGTCAATGTTTTACTTTTTCGACTTCTTCTTGAAAACTACAAGCCTGAATGCTTTGATACTTGGTGTATATGTACCTTGGGTAGACCTCTCTTAGGTTTGTTCATTTCATGTTGATATCTTCAATTCTCTAATGTTGGTGAATATTTTTGTCATTTTTGGTAAAAAGTGATATTTTCGACTTCTTGTTAAAAACCGCAAGTGCAAATGCTTTGATATTACATATATGGGTACTACATGTGGACCTCTCTCAGATTTGTTCATTTTGTAATGATATCTTTAATTCTCTAATTTTGGTGAATATTTTTGTCATTTTTGGTAAAAAGTGATATTTTCGACTTCTTGTTAAAAACTGCATGTCCAATTGCTTTGATACTACATATATAGGTACTACATGTGGACCTCTCTCAGATTTGTTCATTTCGTGATGATATCTTCAATTCTCTATTTTTGGTGAATATTTTTGTCATTTTTGGTAAAAAGTGATATTTTCGACTTCTTGTTAAAAACCGCAAGTCCGATTGCTTTGATATTACATATATAGGTACTACATGTGGACCTCTCTCAGATTTGTTCATTTTGTGATGATATCTTCAATTCTCTAATTTTGGTGAATATTTTTGTCATTTTTGGTAAAAAGTGATATTTTCGACTTCTTGTTAAAAACCGCAAGTCCGATTGCTTTGATATTACATATATAGATACTACATGTGGACCTCTCTCAGATTTGTTCATTTTGTAATGAGATCTTCAATTATCTAATTTTGATGATTATTTTTGTCATTTTTGGTGAAAAGTAATATTTTCGAATTCTTGTTAAAAACCAATAGATCAATTGCTTTGATATTACATATATAGATACTACATGTAGACCTTTCGCAGATTTGTTCATTTTGTGATGATATCTTCAGTTCTCTAATTTTGGTGAATATTTTTGTCATTTTTGGTAAAAAGTGATACTTCTTGTTGAAAACTGTAAGTCCGGTTGCTTTGATATTACATATATAGGTACTACATGTGGACCTCTCTCAGATTTGTTCATTTTGTAATGATATCTTTAATTCTCTAATTTTGGTGAATATTTTTGTCATTTTTGGTAAAAAGTGATATTTTCGACTTCTTGTTAAAAACTGTAAGTCCGATTGCTTTGATACTATTCATATTGTTCATTTTCTAATGATGTCTTCAGTTCTTTAATTGAAATGTGCATTGCTAACAGCGGAGCTATCTCAGCCGATAGGCTGCTTGTTTTATGTTAATCATTCATACTAATTTCTTGTTTTAATTTTGTTTGTACCAGTATACAAATATGACGTATAATCTTTTCTATTCCTGATTTGCAGACCACTATGGGTTCGTCTTTGTGTCTTGAAGTTATTTGTAGAACATGTTTGTCCACCTAAGACAAAGGTTGGAGATGAGAACATTAAGCATTGTTATCGTCTGATGAAGGTATGTTTTGTGGTAAAGTGTGAAGACCAATCTTGACTACTTTATTAGTTCCCGTTCGAACGAAGTTCGAAAACGGGGACTTATAATTCGGTCTCTGTCCATGCGTCCGTCCGGAGTCATATCTCAGAATCCCTTGGACGGATTACGTTCATTCTTTGCATGTGTCTAGTACTTTAAGTGGGACATATGCACATGCAGTGGTTTAGCGATTCGATTCAAAATGGCCGACTGGCAGCCATCTTGTTTTTTTGAAAATGTCGTATTTTGGACATGCTTTGTCAGTTTTCATTCAAATTTAGTACATAGATCATACATGTTAGGATACATGTCCCGACCGTTCGTGAGTTCCTGAGTCTGTCCGTCCGTGCGTCAGTCTATCCAGAGTCATATTTCAGAATCTTGTGGACCGATTCTGTTCATTCTTTGCATGTGCCTTGTACTTTATGTGGAACATATGCACATGCAGTGGTTTAGCGATTTGATTCAAAATGGCCGACTGGCAGCCGTCTTGTTTTTTGAAAATGTTGTGTTTTGGACATGCTTTCTCAGTTTTCATTCAAACTTGGTACATAGATTATACATGTTTGGATACATGTACATGTCCATGATGATTTATTTCACAATTGGATCAAAGATGGTCGACTGGCAGCCATCTTGTTTTTTGAAAATGTCGTATTTTGGACATGCTTTGTCAGTTTTCATTCAAATTTAGTACATAGATCATACATGTTAGGATACATGTCCTGACCGTCCATGAGTTCTTGATTCTGTCCATCCGTCCGTCTGTGCGTCAGTCTGTCCAGAGTCATATTTCAGAATCCTGTGGACTGATTCCGTTCATTCTTTGCATGTGCCTAGTACTTTATGTGAAACATATGCATTTGCAGTGGTTTAGTTATTCGATTCAAAATGGCCGACTGGCAGCCATCTTGTTTTTTGAAAATGTTGTATTTTGGACATGCTTTGTCAGTTTTCATTCAAACTTGGTACATAGATTATACATGTTAGGATACATTTATTTCGCAATTGGATCAAAGATGGTCGACTGGCAGGCATCTTGTTTTTTATTTTAGACGGTATCTTGGACGTACGTGCTCTGTCAGTTTTCATTCAAATTTGGCACATACATATACTTAATACATGTTAGGATGCATGTTCATGACAATTTGTTTCAAAATCTGGTCAAGGATGGCCGATTGACAGCCATCTGACTTTTTGGCCTTACTACTATATTTCCACAATTTATGTATCATTTTCATTCGTATTTGGCACATACATCATACATATCAGTGTGTTTCATAATCAGATCAAAGATGGCCGAATAAGTGCTGTTTTTATTTTTGGCCATATTACTACTACACGGAACACTCGTTTTGATGTAAATAAAACAATCTGTTGTATACGCCACTTGGAACTCAAGTTTCAAGGACACACTCGCGACAACCCCTCCGCTTTAATATGACGAGCAAAAAGAGAACTTTCAATGACTTGTTTTTACTACTACAAATTTTTTCTCACATCATGACTGATGTTGTATCAGTAAAGATTTCACTGATTTACTGTAGCTCTAACAGAAATTCTACATTGCCACATGTATATGCAGTTTCCATGACATTGTTCGTGATGAAGAAACCACATTCCTGTCATGTGACTTTAGTTTGGTCTTTTCATTGATGTTTTAATCTACCCAACCCCAGTGATGGCAACCATTACAATTTCAGCTTATTTATTACAAAATTGAGGACTAGATTACACTATTATGATAAAGAGAATAATTATTACAATTTTATCGGTAGATGCATCATAGAAAATAATCGTTTAATAATCGCAGTTTAAATAATCTTTTATACGTCAAAAATCATAGCCGTAATCAGTCACCTTACATATAAACAGAAATCAATTGCACGCCGTGTGATAATCTAAGACGTCAGATTGCAACCAATCATATTTTATTCCTTGCAGTCAATTTAATTTGCTATTATATAGTCCTGACTTTCAATCATGATCTAAAAATGAAGGACAGTTAACTGCATAATGAAAATTTCATTGGAAAATAAGATACATGTATATCTTTTAGCTTGTATGGTTTTTGATATTTAGTTCTATAGAGCTGAGAATTAACTTGCAGTCCTAAATTTTAATCATTACTATTTGTTAAAGGTAAAAGTTGGCATCTCTGCATCCCATTTGATAACATTATTACATTTAATGCGTTTGATGATGACAAAATGATAACTGTGGTTCTATCTAGGCATTGGGAGTAGGTGTTAACTTGAAATCTGTGCAGAGTGTCACAACGATAGAGAACTTTCTCAGGAAATGCAATGAGACAGCGAGTAAAGTTCATTTCAAGTAAGTTAGAGTGCTTCTTTTTTTGAATTATATGTTATTTTTCACTTTACAACATATTTTTTCATCTCATTTTTCATTGACAACATATTTTTTTTCTGCAGCATGCTGTGCACAGTTGGGACCCATTGTGGTTGCTCTGTCCATCTGTTTGTCACACAGAATATGTGTTTCAGTTTGATGAATATATCATCTGTTGATGTAGTTTTATAGAGCAACTGTATCATTTTTAATATCACTTATTTTTATCAACTTTCACATTGTGTATTGTATTCTTCAACAGATATGGTGTCCAAGATTGTGGTATCTGCCTTGAAGCAATAAATGAACCTGTGGCATTGCCTTGTGATCATGTCTTTTGTTTGAAGTGTCTGAAGGATCTTTTCAGGGTTAAAGAAACTAGAACTTGTCCACGTTGTAGAGCAGAGTTACCAAAACAATACAGATTAGAGAGTTCTGAAAAATGCAAGTAAGTTATATGAAGTTTATATTTCATTATTACATGCTGTGTTGCATTTTATTATACGTCTTGAACCAAAAAAATCAATACTTGAAAGGGCTCTTCTATTCTATTCTATTCTATTCTATTCTATTCTATTCTATTCTATTCTATTCTATTCTATTCTATTCTATTCTATTCTATTCTATTCTATTCTATTCTAGATACTTCCTTCATAATTGAAAAAATGTACATCTAGCTCCAATGGTCATATGTTATTTAAACAGGGCATTTGCTCTAGAACTAATTGTTCTTCATGTGTGAATCATCAGGCACATAAGTACATGTATGACCACAAAAAAAAATGTGGAGATGCATATTTTATCACGATGTAAATGTGGCCAATTTTATTCAAACTTCACACACACATATTATGTAGATGAATTTGTTCCATGATCCAATTCAAGATTGCCAAATGATGGCCATTTTAGTGCTAAAAATACATAAAAATTTCTGCCATCCAGAACTGCATCTCAATCGTGCATGGACATACATGTATTTCATTCAACTTGTTGTGTTCATTAAACATGATGGATCCTTGATACACTTCATTTTTTCCCCAGATTTGATTGAAAATGGCAGACTGATGCTCGTTTTTTTTTTCGAGCCTTGCATTTTTGCTCAATATGCATTTATTTCAGAATCTGATTCAAAATCACTCATTGTCATTTTCATGCTAGAAATACATTATGAATGTCATGGGCAGAATAATAGAATAAATAATGCACAAATAAACTGGCTTCACTTTATATGATGTCTGTCACATGAGTTTAAATAATTTGGTACTGTTGACAGTCACTAAAAACTGAACAAGGACTTGTCATTGACAATGAATTGTTCATGACTAGGCTCACAACAACGAATGTTACATGTATTTGTTGAAACTTATACTGATATCTCCTCATAGCTCATTGGCAGTTAAGGCATGACCAACGTTCCCATGATAGATCATGAGCCACATGACGTATACAAAGAACATGTTTAAAATACATTGTTTGTTTTCACAAAATTTTAACTTGATTTATTAGTACATGTACATGTATATGCAATTCATTTTGTTTACAGGAAAGTGGTAGATGCTCACAATGCATTCCGTCAATGTTGCAATGCCTTCTTTATGGAGATAGTCTCTAGATATTGTTTTGCTGACAATGGAGCACCAGAACCTGAAGTCGTATCTAAACTAATGAGTTATGTAACAAGAGAATCTGAGATAAAAGGCAGACAAAGTAAAGGATTTACTCCATTCATAGAGGATTGTATTGATCCAAATCCTATTGTCAGATCATTCTTATTACAACTACTGCTTAGATCAAGGTAAGATATAAAGGATTTACTCCATTCATAGAAGATTGTATTGATCCGAATCCTATTGTCAGATCATTTTTATTACAATTACTACTTAGATCAAGGTAAGATATAAAGGATTTACTCCATTCATAGAGGATTGTATTGAAGCAAATCCTATTGTCAGATAATTCTTATTACAACTACTGCTTAGATCAAGGTAAGATATAAAGGATTTACTCCATTCATAGAAAATTGTATTGATCCAAATCCCATTGTCAGATCATTCTTATTACAATTACTACTTAGATCAAGGTAAGATATAAAGGATTTACTCCATTCATAGAGGATTGTATTGATGCAAATCCTATTGTCAGATAATTCTTATTACACCTACTGCTTAGATCAAGGTAAGATATAAAGGATTTACTCCATTCATAGAAAATTGTATTGATCCAAATCCCATTCTCAGATCATTCTTATTACAATTACTACGTAGATCAAGGTAAGATATAAAGGATTTACTCCATTCATAGAGGATTGTATTGATGCAATTAATCCTATTGTCAGATAATTCTTATTACAACTACTGCTTAGATCAAAGTAAGATATAAAGGATTTACTCCATTCATAGAGGATTGTATTGATGCAAATCCTATTGTCAGATCATTCTTATTACAATTACTACTTAGATCAAGGTAAGATATAAAGGATTTACTCCATTCATAGAGGATTGTATTGATGCAAATCCTATTGTCAGATAATTCTTATTACAACTACTGCTTAGATCAAAGTAAGATATAAAGGATTTACTCCATCCATAGAAGATTGTATTGATCCAAATCCCATTGTCAGATCATTCTTATTACAATTACTACTTAGATCAAGGTAAGATATAAAGGATTTACTCCGTTCATAGAGGATTGTATTGATGCAAATCCTATTGTCAGATAATTCTTATTACAATTACTACTTATATCAAGGTAAGATATAAAGGATTTATGTGTTTTTATATTCAAACATTGTGAATAATCATTTATCAAAAACCTTAAGTATTTAACTGGAATTGTGTTAACTCTAAATACATAATATAATAAATATTATAAAGTCTCATTATGAGCAAGAAGTAGGTAACATTTGAAAAAAAGATGTACAGAATAAATGGATTAATTTTTATGAGAATTGCAATTCCTGTTTACTGTATTATACTTCTCACTGAATGATACAGGAAATCCATTGATCGTTATTGAATGATATGGGAATGTCACTGAATCTTATTCAATCATATAGAAATGTCATTGAATGATATAGCAAATCATTTGTGTCATTTGACAATATGATAACCACTAAATTTCATTGACAAATATTGCAAATCTATTGAATGTCATTGATGTAGAGATTCTATTGAATGTAAATGCCAGCGATATGATGCATGAATTAATTCTAAATCTAAATTATTTGTACCTGTTTTGTTCCAACTAGCAATTGTCAAGTTTATGTCCACTTGCAAAAATATTTTGATACTGCACGACACTTGGTGAAGTCTAAAGCAGAGATCATTGAACTTTGCTTACTGTGCATCCAGTGCATTGAGGTAGGTGAATTCAAGTAAACCTCATACTCCCAGAATATCACTGCTGAAAAATCATATCTGTATCTTACCTTTTGTTGTGTTCTAAGACATGTATTCCAGAAAGAAATAAAACCAATCAAGGTAATTAAAGACTTTTCTTTTTCCTACAGGATTCATACCATAATCAATCAGTTCAGTCCTGCTCAGATGCCACACTTGCTATACTGAGAGGAGCTATTACAAAAATTGGAGATTCTATTCAACAAAGTCAACATGATGAAGGCAGTATTGGTGTAACACAGTTACAGTCAGTTGCTGGTGTCAGATTTGGACTTGTCACTGCTGCTGAAGTCATATACAAATTCTTTGGTGGAAGCCGTCAAAGAAATCAAATGGAGATTGATGCAAATCAAACACAATTCAAGCTTGCTGAAGAGCTACTTGATATTACAGCTAAATTCTTCACAAGTTGTGGATCTAAGTGGCCAAGAGTGTTCCTTGTAAAACAGATATGTCGTAGATATGGCATTGACTGTTTGCACGGTCTGCTGACGAATCCAAATCTGAAGTGGATTGCCCCTCCAGAAGCTCAACAACAGGTGAATAGTAAACACATTGTATATGGTATTTTAACATGACCGAACCTGCTGTCATACTTATGAAATATATATACAGATATACATTGTAGCTTGTGTGCAGTAGTGAGTTTGTGCACATATCTCTTCAGAACTAGAACAAAAATGATCTAGACTTGTGAAATATTCGATTTTCCGATAATATAAGTAGGTGTAGGTATTAAAATTAGCGTGGAACTTACACTTACCCCTGTAATATGGTGACAATTTGTAACTTCTATGTTGCTCTACAAATAGAGCTTGATGACCACCTGACCTCCTTCTCAATTATTGTTTGGTAATTCAATGTATATGCTAAATGTACTTTCAAATTGATATTTTTTGTTTTCTTTTCAATAAACACAGTGTTGGAAATCGCTACACAGAGCTTGCTGGCTCTGGTTGAGGTAACACATTGCTCTTACCATGACACAAGCCAAATATATCTTGATCTCTGTCATGGGGTTGGTGCCTACAATGCCCGCTGCTAAGCCACTGTGCATACATGGCCACCTCATAATGAAACTCAGCGTTTTTTGAAGGTCACAATGAGGTTACATGTAACGACACCTAGTGTGACATTCACTTCCCCCACTTCAAACGACAATCCTGTCTAATGTGTCGTTTTTTTAGCATTTAAATCTCTGATATTAGAAGTGTTTAACCTAATTTCAAGTTAAGTTTAAACAAAAGTAAAAAAGTTTCCCTCCTATTTTCAGGTTGAAGTTATACCTGACCGTTTTGTCACTTGTGGAAAAGTGTATCAAGATTTACGAGAAGCTATGGCAACGGCTTTGCTGGATGGACGATTTGAGAAAGTGAAAGAAATCATCAAGGTATAATTTTCAGATTCTGAGAAAGAAAAATATGAATTATTAGTTTTACTTAAAAATGTGCCATATTGAAAGCATTGTATTGTGTGATGATTACATGTGTTAATATTAAATTGTTTATAGAGATGCACAAAGAAAAGAGAATACAAGGAAGCCTTACTCATGTTGGCTATCTACAGAGAATTCACCATGAGTTACGCCAATACACAAATGCCAGTAGATGATCAGGTATTCATTTTATACTTCCATACTACAGTGCATGTGAATACGCAGAGTTCCAATTACTATCGTTACCATTTCTTCTTGAGTGACAATTAATATTGTGCTAAATGTTGCTACACTGCTGGAATTGTTTTGTTTGTTTCACAACAGTTATTCAGAATGTTGCTCACTGACATAGAGACCAATGTGTACTTGCATTACTATTTAAAAATACAGATACCAACTTCCGAGGATGTTTTTTATATAATTTATCTTAATATTTAATTAAACTTGTACATACGTTTTGCCCAGCTTAGGGTTCCAATGATATATCAAGTTCTAATCACATTTCAATGAATCTTAGTAAATAATTATTAAATACTCTAAGACGTACAATGCAACAATTTAATTAATTTTTGGTTTATATACATCTATATTACCTAAATCGCATAATAATTTACTCTCTCTTTCCACCAATTTTCTAAAAATTAATTATCACATAATGAAACTTGCTACATATGTGCTCTGGAACAATGCACAGACCTAATTGGTTTTTGGTTGAAAACTATGAATGATAATTGCTTAATTGGCATAATAATTTTCTACGTAAATATCAAAAACCAATTATTCCAAGAAGCCTTGGTATAATAGTGTCTAAGAGCGATGGTAAAGACTCAATTAGTTTTGCAATTGGTTGAAATGCATTTCATTAGAGATGTGCTTCTAATAGAGCCAATATGGTATACGTTATTTTTGTTCAGCTTGTGATGTGCTGGATGCTTGATTGAGATCACTGAACACAGGTGTTGATAGTGGTGAGATTGAAGAAGATGATAATTTTAAAACTATTCTTATCTTCCAGGTCGCTCAGAATCTGGTAACTTTTATAGAGAAAAGTAACTCTATACAGAAAGAAGTGAGTGAATGATTTTTTTGTTTTGTAAGATAATTTTGATGTGTTAGATTAGTATTGAAATCGTGAACAGTAAAAATTATTGAAGTTAACATTCTGAAATATGCCAATAAATACATGTATATGACTGACTGTTTCAGAAAATTATTGCCATTTATGTGTAATTTACTCACAAAAATCATCCACTATGTCTAATAATTAATTCACAATTTTACTATAAAGGGACTGGCTAAAGATCTGGTGTTCAATAGACAAGGAGGAAAGTGTACCCATCTGAAGGTAGTGGCCAATCAGCAGCCACTGCACCGTACCCTTGCTGCCATCGTTGTACATGCTATGTCAGTCTTGCAGTGTAGTGGCCAGAATAATGTGACAGACCCCCTTGTTGCGTTGATGGTAAATCCACAGTCAATGAATGTGAGTTGGAATTTCTGTAAAATTTATATTTTATCCCACATACATGTAGTCTAAACTCTTATCATTTTGAAACTTGGTGTTTGTGATGGTCATACAGTTCTGTTGGAAACTAGGTGTGGATTACATGCTGATACATTTGAATATAATACAGAGTGATGAAAACTAAAACTCTGTTTTCTCCAAATGTAAATTCAACACTCATCATCTTGATATGGCTGGGGGGGGGCATCTGTCAACTTTGTTTATTTTCTTGTTCCTACATACTAAAAAATGAATATTTTTTGTTTTGATAGTAAATAAAATCATAAATTGATATCTCATTGTAATAAGTTCCTAGCTGGTAATTTCAGAATGCACATAGTCAGTATCTTTTCATATACAGCCATAACAATAGATGTGACAGAGCATTGGTATAGTGGTTAATGTGTTTCCTCATACTAGGGCGGTTCTGGGTTCGATTCCTGGTGATGACTGTTAACTCAACAGTATGAATGTGGTATTACGTTTGGGAGTCTGGGTTTTACATATGCACTTACAATTAGTGCCTGAGACAAAACAAATCAGGAGAGACAGCAGCGAATTCAATGGATGGAAATGTTGCCTAGGGAGGTTCTGGGTGTTTATACGATGTGTTCACTCCATGTACATTGCTTTGCCAAGGTATGATGGTCAGGAAGTGTTCAGTAAAGATGTGTTCAGTCTATGTACACTGACATTGGCCAGCAAAGATATGTTCAGTCTATGTACATTGACATTGGCCAGCAAAGATGTGTTCAGTCTATGTACATTGACATTGGCCAGCAAAGATGTGTTTAGTCTATGTACATTGGCCAGTAAAGATGTGTTCAGTCTATGTACATTGGCCAGCAAAGATGTGTTCAGTCTATGTACATTGACATTGGCCAGTAAAGAAGTGTTTAGTCTATGTACATTGACATTGGCCAGCAAAGATGTGTTCATTCTATGTACATTGACCAGTAAAGATGTGTTCAGTCTATGTACATTGACATTGGCCAGTAAAGATGTGTTCAGTCTATGTAGATGGAGATTGGCCAGCAAAGATGTGTTCAGTTTATGTACATTGACATTGGCCAACAAAGATGTGTTCAGTCTATGTACATTGACATTGGCCAGTAAAGATGTGTTCAGTCTATGTAGATGGACATTGGCCAGCAAAGATGTGTTCAGTTTATGTACATTGACATTGGCCAACAAAGATGTGTTCAGTCTGTGTACATTGACATTGGCCAGTAAAGATGTGTTTAGTCTATGTACATTGGCCAGTAAAGATGTGTTTAGTCTATGTACATTGACATTGACCAGTAAAGATGTGTTTAGTCTATGTACATTGGCCAGTAAAGATGTGTTTAGTCTATGTACATTGACATTGGCCAGTAAAGATGTGTTCAGTCTATGTACATTGACATTGGCCAGCAAAGATGTGCTCAGTCTATGTACATTGACATTGGCCAGTAAAGATGTGTTTAGTCTATGTACATTGACATTGGCCAGCAAAGATGTGTTTAGCCTATGTACATTGACATTGGCCAGTAAAGATGTGTTTAGTCTATGTACATTGACATTGGCCAGTAAAGATGTGTTTAGTCTATGTACATTTGCCAGTAAAGATGTGTTTAGTCTATGTACACTGACATTGGCCAGCAAAGATGTGTTCAGTCTATGTACATTGACATTGGCCAGTAAAGATGTGTTCAGTCTATGTACATTGACATTGGCCAGCAAAGATGTGCTCAGTCTATGTACATTGACATTGGCTAGTAAAGATGTGTTCAGTCTATGTACACTGAAATTGGCCAGTAAAGATGTGTTTAGTCTATGTACATTGACATTGGCCAGTAAAGATGTGCTCAGTCTATGTTCATTGACATTGGCCAGTAAAGATGTGTTCAGTCTATGTACATTGACATTGGCCAGCAAAGATGTGTTCAGTCTATGTAGATGGACATTGGCCAGCAAAGATGTGTTCAGTTTATGTACATTGACATTGGCCAACAAAGATGTGTTCAGTCTATGTACATTGACATTGGCCAGTAAAGATGTGTTTAGTCTATGTACATTGACATTGGCCAGCAAAGATGTGTTTAGTCTATGTACATTGACATTGGCCAGTAAAGATGTGTTCAGTCTATGTACATTGACATTGGCCAGCAAAGATGTGCTCAGTCTATGTACATTGACATTGGCCAGTAAAGATGTGCTCAGTCTATGTACATTGACATTGGCCAGTAAAGATGTGTTCAGTCTATGTACATTGACATTGGCCAGCAAAGATGTGCTCAGTCTATGTACATTGACATTGGCCAGTAAAGGTGTGTTTAGTCTATGTACATTGACATTGGCCAGTAAAGATGTGTTTAGTCTATGTACATTGACATTGGCCAGTAAAGATGTGTTTAGTCTATGTACATTGACATTGGCCAGTAAAGATGTGTTTAGTCTATGTACATTGGCCAGTAAAGATGTGTTCAGTCTATGTACATTGACATTGGCCAGTAAAGATGTGTTTAGTCTATGTACATTGACATTGGCCAGTAAAGATGTGTTTAGTCTATGTACATTGACATTGGCCAGTAAAGATGTGTTCAGTCTATGTACATTGACATTGGCCAGTAAAGATGTGTTTAGTCTATGTACATTGACATTGGCCAGTAAAGATGTGTTTAGTCTATGTACATTGGCCAGTAAAGATGTGTTCAGTCTATGTACATTGACATTGGCCAGTAAAGATGTGTTTAGTCTATGTACATTGACATTGGCCAGTAAAGATGTGTTTAGTCTATGTACATTGACATTGGCCAGTAAAGATGTGTTCAGTCTATGTAGATGGACATTGGCCAGTAAAGATGTGTTCAGTCTATGTACATTGACATTGGCCAGTAAAGATGTGTTTAGTCTATGTACATTGACATTGGCCAGTAAAGATGTGTTCAGTCTATGTAGATGGACATTGGCCAGCAAAGATGTGTTCAGTTTATGTACATTGACATTGGCCAACAAAGATGTGTTCAGTCTGTGTACATTGACATTGGCCAGTAAAGATGTGTTTAGTCTATGTACATTGACATTGACCAGTAAAGATGTGTTTAGTCTATGTACATTGGCCAGTAAAGATGTGTTTAGTCTATGTACATTGACATTGGCCAGTAAAGATGTGTTCAGTCTATGTACATTGACATTGGCCAGTAAAGATGTGTTTAGTCTATGTACATTGACATTGGCCAGCAAAGATGTGTTTAGTCTATGTACATTGACATTGGCCAGCAAAGATGTGTTTAGCCTATGTACATTGACATTGGCCAGTAAAGATGTGTTTAGTCTATGTACATTGACATTGGCCAGTAAAGATGTGTTTAGTCTATGTACATTGACATTGGCCAGTAAAGATGTGTTTAGTCTATGTACATTTGCCAGTAAAGATGTGTTTAGTCTATGTACATTGACATTGGCCAGTAAAGATGTGTTCAGTCTATGTACATTGACATTGGCCAGCAAAGATGTGCTCAGTCTATGTACATTGACATTGGCCAGTAAAGATGTGTTCAGTCTATGTACACTGAAATTGGCCAGTAAAGATGTGTTTAGTCTATGTACATTGACATTGGCCAGTAAAGATGTGCTCAGTCTATGTTCATTGACATTGGCCAGTAAAGATGTGTTCAGTCTATGTACATTGACATTGGCCAGCAAAGATGTGTTCAGTCTATGTAGATGGACATTGGCCAGCAAAGATGTGTTCAGTTTATGTACATTGACATTGGCCAACAAAGATGTGTTCAGTCTATGTACATTGACATTGGCCAGTAAAGATGTGTTTAGTCTATGTACATTGACATTGGCCAGCAAAGATGTGTTTAGTCTATGTACATTGACATTGGCCAGTAAAGATGTGTTCAGTCTATGTACATTGACATTGGCCAGCAAAGATGTGCTCAGTCTATGTACATTGACATTGGCCAGTAAAGATGTGCTCAGTCTATGTACATTGACATTGGCCAGTAAAGGTGTGTTTAGTCTATGTACATTGACATTGGCCAGTAAAGATGTGTTTAGTCTATGTACATTGACATTGGCCAGTAAAGATGTGTTTAGTCTATGTACATTGACATTGGCCAGTAAAGATGTGTTTAGTCTATATACATTGACATTGGCCAGCAAAGATGTGTTTAGTCTATGTACATTGACATTGGCCAGTAAAGATGTGTTTAGTCTATGTACATTGGCCAGTAAAGATGTGTTTAGTCTATGTACATTGACATTGGCCAGTAAGGATGTGCTCAGTCTATGTACATTGACATTGGCCAGCAAAGATGTGTTCAGTCTATGTAGATGGACATTGGCCAGCAAAGATGTGTTCAGTTTATGTACATTGACATTGGCCAGTAAAGATGTGTTTAGTCTATGTACATTGACATTGGCCAGCAAAGATGTGTTTAGTCTATGTACATTGACATTGGCCAGTAAAGATGTGTTTAGTCTATGTACATTGACATTGGCCAGTAAAGATGTGTTTAGTCTATGTACATTGGCCAGTAAAGATGTGTTTAGTCTATGTACATTGACATTGGCCAGTAAAGATGTGTTTAGTCTATGTACATTGGCCAGTAAAGATGTGTTTAGTCTATGTACATTGACATTGGCCAGTAAAGATGTGTTTAGTCTATGTACATTAGCCAGTAAAGATGTGTTTAGTCTATGTACATTGACATTGGCCAGTAAGGATGTGCTCAGTCTATGTACATTGACATTGGCCAGCAAAGATGTGTTCAGTCTATGTAGATGGACATTGGCCAGCAAAGATGTGTTCAGTTTATGTACATTGACATTGGCCAGTAAAGATGTGTTCAGTCCATGTACATTGACATTGGCCAGCAAAGATGTGTTCAGTCTATGTACATTGACATTGGCCAGCAAAGATGTGTTCAGTCTATGTAGATGGACATTGGCCAGCAAAGATGTGTTCAGTCTATGTACATTGACATTGGCCAGCAAAGATGTGTTTAGTCTATGTACATTGACATTGGCCAGTAAAGATGTGTTCAGTCTATGTACATTGACATTGGCCAGCAAAGATGTGTTCAGTCTATGTACATTGACATTGGCCAGCAAAGATGTGTTCAGTCTATGTACATTGACATTGGCCAGCAAAGATGTGTTCAGTCTATGTACATTGACATTGGCCAGCAAAGATGTGTTTAGTCTATGTACATTGACATTGGCCAGTAAAGATGTGTTCAGTCTATGTACATTGACATTGGCCAGCAAAGATGTGCTCAGTCTATGTACATTGACATTGGCCAGTAAAGATGTGCTCAGTCTATGTACATTGACATTGGCCAGTAAAGGTGTGTTTAGTCTATGTACATTGACATTGGCCAGTAAAGATGTGTTTAGTCTATGTACATTGACATTGGCCAGTAAAGATGTGTTTAGTCTATGTGCATTGGCCAGTAAAGATGTGTTTAGTCTATGTACATTGACATTGGCCAGTAAAGATGTGTTTAGTCTATGTACATTGGCCAGTAAAGATGTGTTTAGTCTATGTACATTGGCCAGTAAAGATGTGTTTAGTCTATGTACATTGACATTGGCCAGTAAAGATGTGTTTAGTCTATGTACATTGGCCAGTAAAGATGTGTTTAGTCTATATACATTGACATTGGCCAACAAAGATGTGTTTAGTCTATGTACATTGACATTGGCCAGTAAAGATGTGTTTAGTCTATGTACATTGGCCAGTAAAGATTTGTTTAGTCTATGTACATTGACATTGGCCAGTAAAGATGTGTTTAGTCTATGTACATTGGCCAGTAAAGATGTGTTTAGTCTATGTACATTGACATTGGCCAGTAAGGATGTGCTCAGTCTATGTACATTGACATTGGCCAGCAAAGATGTGTTCAGTCTATGTAGATGGACATTGGCCAGCAAAGATGTGTTCAGTTTATGTACATTGACATTGGCCAGTAAAGATGTGTTTAGTCTCTGTACATTGACATTGGCCAGCAAAGATGTGTTTAGTCTATGTACATTGACATTGGCCAGTAAAGATGTGTTTAGTCTATGTACATTGACATTGGCCAGTAAAGATGTGTTCAGTCTATGTACATTGGCCAGTAAAGATGTGTTTAGTCTATGTACATTGACATTGGCCAGTAAAGATGTGTTTAGTCTATGTACATTGGCATTGGCCAGCAAAGATGTGTTCAGTCTATGTACATTGACATTGGCCAGTAAAGATGTGTTTAGTCTATGTACATTAGCCAGTAAAGATGTGTTTAGTCTATGTACATTGACATTGGCCAGTAAGGATGTGCTCAGTCTATGTACATTGACATTGGCCAGCAAAGATGTGTTCAGTCTATGTAGATGGACATTGGCCAGCAAAGATGTGTTCAGTTTATGTATATTGACATTGGCCAGTAAAGATGTGTTCAGTCCATGTACATTGGCATTGGCCAGCAAAGATGTGTTCAGTCTATGTACATTGACATTGGCCAGCAAAGATGTGTTCAGTCTATGTAGATGGACATTGGCCAGCAAAGATGTGTTCAGTCTATGTACATTGACATTGGCCAGCAAAGATGTGTTTAGTCTATGTACATTGACATTGGCCAGTAAAGATGTGTTCAGTCTATGTACATTGACATTGGCCAGCAAAGATGTGTTCAGTCTATGTACATTGACATTGGCCAGCAAAGATGTGTTCAGTCTATGTACATTGACATTGGCCAGCAAAGATGTGTTCAGTCTATGTACATTGACATTGGCCAGCAAAGATGTGTTCAGTCTATGTACATTGACATTGGCCAGCAAAGATGTGCTCAGTCTATGTACATTGACATTGGCCAGTAAAGATGTGTTCAGTCTATGTACATTGACATTGGCCAGCAAAGATGTGCTCAGTCTATGTACATTGACATTGGCCAGCAAAGATGTCTTCAGTCTATGTACATTGACATTGGCCAGCAAAGATGTCTTCAGTAATGTAAATTACTTGATTATTTTTGTAGAATGCATACTTTCCAACAATGCATGAAGATCTGTTATTAGAAGCTATGGAAGCAGTTAAAGATGGTAAAAAGTGGTATGGTGAGTGCATAGATAATGATGTTCTTAACATTTAAATGGCCATCCTTTTTTCTTTTTTAATTTGATCATCAAATAAATACTTGTGCATATGTGTGACATGATGTATAATATTTGAACATAATTGGTCAGGGCATGTCAGATATACAGCACTGGAACCATAGGGTCCTTGTATGATTTATTGAGTGAGTTTACTATTCAAAACTTTTCAAAATAAAATTAGAGGTTTACATGTATTATGATAAAGATTTTTCGTCATAAGACATATTTAATGCAGTCGTTTTAGAAATATTAGTGAAGATAAGTAATTTGCATCTGTGGTGGAGAAATGCAGTCTCAGAGTGCCTTCTATTTTTAACTTGTATAAATGATTGATTGATTGATTTACTATAAAATGACATGATATAAAAATGAATTTCTGCCTTTCCGGAACTAGATTTCTGTCATGTATGAACATATTTTGTTCAAACTTTATATGTAATTTGAACACTATGGAATTTTGATGCACATCATTTTTAGTCCTCTTTTGAACAAAATCTGAAAACATGTATTTTCCCACCTGTCTCAGAATACCTGTACTGATCACATTAAAATTTCACACGTACATCATACATTATGAAATACATAATTATGCATGTGTCTTTCCCGAAGTTTTCTAGAAGAATCATTTCATAACATATGGAGTTATTCTGTCTACAGTCAAACAGAAAACAAACGCTGGCAAAAAACATAACATCTTTGGCAGAAATAATAAACTGCTTGGTCATAATTCCCTTTTACTTAGTATTTCCATGTTGTTTTGTTTGACAGAATGCCAGAATGGACATCCATACACTATAGGAGATGTAAGTTACATATTAAATATAGTATCAGAATGCAAGTATGTAAGATGGTATGATAGATGAGTCAGTCCGTGTGTCTCTTTCCTTTCTTTTCTCCTGTCTTTCTTTCTATCTCCCCTCCTCTCTCCCTTCTCTTTCATTCTATCCCCTCTTTTTCTATCTATCTATCTATCTATCTATCTATCTATCTCTTCTCTTCCATCCTTTTCATGTTTTCAAAAGTTGAAATTGTTGAAAATCGTAATAGCAAAATTGACCATCAGATCATTCTTGAGACAAGCGCATGCACCAGTGTATTCGATTATATGTAAGCTTTCAGATGATGTATAGGTTGATATAATAGTATCATGCTCAGTTTCACCCCTGTTGATACTTTAATGCCATACTGGAAAACCATTTATTTTCACAAGGCACAAGAGTACAAGCTTAGAATATGCATGTGAATGGAAATAGCACGGGCAAGACATGTACGAGATGAAAGGTCACATGTTTATGAATGGGGGCACACGTTGATGTCATGTGTTAGGGATTAAGACTAGGCATCGTTGCCCAGCATTAACACAGACTATGCTGATGCATAATCATGCTATTTTGTTTTGCACTGCTCCTTGTATATTTCAAAAGTTGTTCCTATGGATTGATGCATGCATTAATGTTAGTTTAAATTGATAAGATACTGTTCAGTATAAGATACTATTCTTTATGTTAAGTATGTTTTTACCATTTCCTGTTTTATGATATGCAGTTGTAATATTTAACTACTATGTTATTATTATTACAGTGTGGTAACCCTGCTAGTGTAAGTCGATGTCGAGACTGTAATGTTCCTATTGGTGGACAGGGTTACAAACTTGAACAAGGAAACAGACAAGCCAGACAGTAAGATTTATTTTATTGCCTCTCAAAAAATTAAAATGTAATGAGTGGTGTTGAAAAAATTAATAATGATCTTTTTCATTGTTAGCAATAGGGTTGTTAATTCATTCTTATTACCATATTGGAGTCTATACAAGTGTTATTTCATAGGTTATGGAAGGCATATGCAGCTACATTTGTCAATGTGTTAAAACATTGAAAGTTATACAAATTTTATTTCATTCAATGAGATCAACTACCGGTAACACCAAACAGGAACTGTGCTTTGTCAATGCTTATTTGTTTTAGTCTTGTTCATATTTAGTTTTCTAAAAACTTGGCTTTAACATGTATCATGCTCTGTAACTTTTCCCTTCTGTCCTTTCAATGTTAGTGTATGCAGTGGTTCTATTATAGTATGTGATATTAGTCTCTGTTTTCTTGTACTGCAGAAACCCTTGGACCGATTCCATTCATTCGGTCTCCGTCCGTCTGTCCGTCCGTGCGTGCGACCATCCGGAGTCATATCTCAGAATCCCTTGGACCGATTCCACTCATTCTTTGCATGTGCCTAGTACTTTATGTGGGACATATGCACATGCAGTGGCTTAGCGATTCGATTCAAAATGGTCGACTGGCAGCCATCTTGTTTTTTGAAAATGTTGTATTTTGGACATGCTTTGTCAGTTTTCATTCAAACTTGGTACATAGATTATACATGTTAGAATACATGTCCATGACGATTTATTTCGCAATTGGATCAAAGATGGTCGACTGGCAGGCATCTTGTTTTTGTTTTTTTATGCAGTATCTTGGACGTGCTCTGTCAGTTTTCATTCAAATTTGGCACATACATGTACTTTATACATGTTAGGATGCATGTCCATGACAATTTGTTTCAAAATCTGGTCAAGGATGGCCGATTGACAGCCATCTGACTTTTTGGCCTTACTACTATATTTCCACAATTTGTGTACCATTTTCATTCGTATTTGGCACATACATCATACATATCAGTGTGTTTCATAATCAGATCAAAGATGGCTGAATAATGGCTGTTTTTATTTTGGCCATATTACTATGACACGAAACACGTGTTTTGATGTAAATAAACAATCTGTGTATACGCCACTTGGAACTCAAGTTTCAAGGACACGCTCGCGACAACCCCTCCGCTTTAATGTGGCGAGCACAAAGAGAACTTAACGGGGACTGTGTCATTTTTCAATGACTTGTTATTGATTGATTTCTATTTTTAGGCAAGATGCAACACAAACTGGTCATATTCTTGGTGCACCAGAAAAGAGACACAATGAATTGCCCATACCTGAAAGACAAATGCCACCTGTAGCTACTGCTATTGTCAGACTTCTTATGCACGCATCTATGTTGGCAGGAGCCACCAAGTCACCAAAGGTAAGTGTAAATCTATGTTGGCAGGAAATACCTAGTAACCAAGGGTAAGTGTACATCTATGTTGGCAGGAGCCACCTAGTCACCAAGGGTAAGTGTACATCTATGTTGGCAGGAGCCACCAAGTCACCAAGGGTAAGTGTACATCTATATTGGCAGGAGCCACCAAGTCACCAAGGGTAAGTGTACATCTATGTTGGCAGGAGATACCAAGTCATCAAGGATAAGGGTACATCTCTATTGGCAGGAGCCACCAAGTCACCAAGGGTAAGTGTACATCTATGTTGGCACGAGATACCTAGTCACCATAGGTAAGTGTACATCTATGTTGGCAGGAGCTACCAAGTCATCAAGGGTAAGTATACATCTATGTTGGCAGGAGCTACCAAGTCACCAAGGGTAAGTGTACATCTATGTTGGCAGGAGATACCAAGTCATCAAGGGTAAGTGTACTTCTATGTTGCCAGGAGCTACCAAGTCACCAAGAGTAAGTGTACATCTATGTTGGCAGGAGATACCAAGTCATCAAGGGTAAGTGTACATTTATGTTGGCAGGAGCTACCATGTCATCAAGGGTAAGTATAAATCTATGTTGGCAGGAGCTACCAAGTCATCAAGGGTAATTGTACATCTATGTTGGTAGGAGATACCAAGTCATCAAGGGTAAGTGTACATCTATGTTGGCAGGAGATACCAAGTCATCAAGGATAAGTGTACATCTATGTTGGCAGGAGATACCAAGTCATCAAGGGTAAGTGTACATCTATGTTGCCAGGAGCTACCAAGTCACCAAGGGTAAGTATACATCTATGTTGGCAGGAGATACCAAGTCATCAAGGGTAAGTGTACATCTATGTTGGCAGGAGCTACCAAGTCATCGAGGGTAAGTATACATTTATGTTGGCAGGAGATATCAAGTCACCAAGGGTAAGTGTACATCTATGTTGGCACGAGATACCTAGTCACCATAGGTAAGTGTACATCTATGTTGGCAGGAGCTACCAAGTCATCAAGGGTAAGTATACATCTATGTTGGCAGGAGCTACCAAGTCACCAAGGGTAAGTGTACATCTATGTTGCCAGGAGATACCTAGTCATCAAGGGTAAGTGTACATCTATGTTGCCAGGAGATACCTAGTCATCAAGGATAAGTGTACATCTATGTTGGCAGGAGATACCAAGTCATCAAGGGTAAGTATACATCTATGTTGGCAGGAGATACCAAGTCATCAAGGGTAAGTGTACATCTATGTTGGCAGGAGCTACCAAGTCATCGAGGGTAAGTATACATCTATGTTGGCAGGAGATACCAAGTCACCAAGGGTAAGTGTACATCTATGTTGCCAGGAGATACCTAGTCATCAAGGGTAAGTGTACATCTATGTTGCCAGGAGATACCTAGTCATCAAGGGTAAGTGTACATCTATGTTGGCAGGAGATACCTAGTCATTAAAGGTAAGTGTACATCTATGTTGGCAGGAGATACCTAGTCATTAAAGGTAAGTGTACATCTATGTTGGCAGGAGATACCTAGTCATTAAAGGTAAGTGTACATCTATGTTGGCAGGAGCTACCAAGTCACAAAGTATTAGTGTGCATTTATGTATGTAGGAGTCACCAAATTAACCATTCTTGTGCTGATGTTTTATTTGCTGGATTTTTTTCATTAATGCAAAGACAAAATAACAAATCGGTTCAATATAATTCATCTTATATTGCAGGATGTTTCAGCTGCAATTCACCCTGCCATCAATCCTAATGGAGTCAACCCGTTTCTATGGCAACATCTTCAGTGTGATCTTCATCTGCTGTCTAGATCTAGTGGTAAAAGTGTTGATGATGCAGCTTTGACAGTACATATGGTGCTCCATAGAATACTGAAAGAAAAACCACTAGGTAACATTATGGAATGTTTTAGATTATACATTTCATATCATGGTGTTTCTATTTTGATCAACTATTGTTCACATTCAGTCAGCCAGACTAAATAGTTTTAGGCTGATATTTTACTGTGTTCAGTTTTGTTCTAGGCATGCTGTTATTATGTATTGTAGGCATCCATATTTTAACTTGATATTATACAAAATGTAGAATACATGCATGGAATACCATATACATACTTTTTCAAGATATCACTGTGGAACAATAAACAAGTATGTCTAAATGGATTCAACTTGTGGAAAACTGGACTTGTGAATGACTGGTTGTAAAATTGACATCCTTTCCCTCATGAGTCAGTTCTCAGTGATGTAGCAGCCAGGGGTGACACTTTATTTGCAATCAGAGAGTGTTCCCCTTGTAATGTGAATTCTAGTCATGTGCTTAATATAATTTTATTCCAATGCTGTTACATCAGATGGTCAACATTTTGATGGACATCTGAAGACCAAGAAGTCTAGAGCTAACTGGGAAGACATATTCACACGTTCCTATATCAGTCCAGTTGTTGAAGTGAGTTTTGTTTTATTTATTGTGTGAAAAATTCTCATTATTTCACAAACTATGAGATATTTATCACGATTATTTACCATATTTGCTCTGTTAAAGAGCTCCTCAAATAGTCTTCTAAGATTCAACATTTCTTTTTCCTAGGATTTAGCTCGAAAATTACAAGTAGCCAATCATAAAGTTCAGAATGATAAACGGCTCGGTAACAATCCATTATTGAGACTTTTATACGAGGTAGATCCACCTTCTGAAAAGTTGACAATTAAGTCCTTGTACAATGTACCTACTGTGTGGAGATACAGATCTAGAGTTACAATTGAACATCTTACACATGCTTTACAAGAGAACACCGCTGGATGCAAGAAACATTTCCCTATTCTTCAAGAATTCCTCGATAAGGCAAGTTGTAGAATTATAAATTGTTTTTTCTCTCTTGTGTTTCAATTACCATACATGGTATCAATGTACTTAAACCTCCTAAAGTGAGCTTCATTGTCATAGATATAACGTGATGAAATAATAATAAAGTTATCAGTCAGTTACATCAACAAGATAACACAATTATTCTTCCTCCCAAATCCTAAGATTTTTATCAACTTTTATAAATGTCATCTTATTTCAGGAATATAAATTACGTGCATTAAAGTACTTACCTGATATTGTGCATTTACAACAACTATTAATAGATGAATATCATAGAAATATTGATATTCATGAAGCAACTAACTTAAAGATTGGTAAATTCCTGAATAAGTTGCCAAGAGGTAGGTAATACATAGAAAAACCTTGTTAATGCAAAGAAATGACACAGACACACAAGGTTGGCGTGAAAACGTGAGGGGGGTGCAGGACTTCAGCGCAAGCGTCTTGGCGACCTGTCTCTTGACGCGATTCTCAGATTCGAATCACGTCAGTAGAGGGTAACGTGGTACTTGACTGAAGACTGCCACCGCAGAGGTCTCCACCCATGCGTCGTCGCGGATACCAGTCCCCAGGGGCAAGTCTGGCTGTTTGACTTGGCCCCTGGAAAGGGGCAGCGTGGTACATGAGCGGAGCCAGCATGCACTGCGATGGCGACCCCCCCGCACAAGCTTTATTGCAAAATTGAAGCACGGTAAATTTTTTACAATCATTGTACCCAAAAGGGTTGGGTGGGTGGGAAAATGACGATTTGTAAGCAGGCTGCTTGCAGGAACGAGAATGCTAGTCTCATTGCAGCTATGTACGCAAGGCAACTTGGTGACGCTAAGGTTTGAATATTAAGCAGGATTATGTAAAGCAGAACTTAAATGTCAGGGTTCACAGAAACAATATTAATGTTGTTATATAATGTTATATAATATTGAACTTGATTAAACACTGAATGAATGGCAAAGCAACATGATGTCAAGACATGTTATGGGTTGGCCTAGAGAGGGCAGATGGTCATTCCCCTGCATTAACACCGATTACACTGGTGTGTAATCGTAGTATTAATGCAATGAAATGACACAGACACACAAGGTTGGCGTGAAAACGTGAGGGGGGTGCAGGACTTCAGCGCAAGCGTCTTGGCGACCTGTCTCTTGACGCGATTCTCAGATTCGAATCACGTCAGTAGAGGGTAACGTGGTACTTGACTGAAGACTGCCACCGCAGAGGTCTCCACCCATGCGTCGTCGCGGATACCAGTCCCCAGGGGCAAGTCTGGCTGTTTGACTTGGCCCCTGGAGAGGGGCAGCGTGGTACATGAGCGGAGCCAGCATGCACTGCGATGGCGACCCCCCAAATTAGCAGCGAGTAAATCACAAATAAAAAGCAATTCAATAAATTATTCGGCTCAATGGTATACGTGAAAGCAAGCATGGGAAGGCAATATGTGGATAATACATTTACATGGAAAGCAAAATCTCAAATTGTCATCAGCAATAACGAAATACGAGACCGAGCTAACGACAACGATTCTGATAAAGACTTATTGAAGACATGTGCATAATGAATACCAGCACCATAACACATAATCATGACACATTGTAACGAAAGTACTTAACGAATAAAAGTTCGGTGAATGCACTAAAATGTACATGTTTAATAAATGTCTCATATGTAGTAGGTAGGAATTAAAAGTTCAGTGTCCAGTGAGGAGACGCGGAACAGCTCGTAGAGTTGATTCTGGTGTTGTGATGTATATTTGGTAGGCGTCGCTTCTCCATCTCCCTAGGGTTTTGATTAGCCAATCCGGTATATTTGCTTCCGCTGCTGAAGTTGCTGCCCCTCGACGGAAGCTGTGGGTTGTATACAAGTTCACTTGTTGTACATGTGAACGTGACAACAAGTCTCGCAGATGTGTGGTCAGGTTGTGGCAAGTGAGGGCTTCGCCACCAACGAACTGAAAGGCTGGCTCTGATGGTTCCACAGGGTGGAAAGTGCGGTATTTGGTATAAGCAGTAACGGCACAGACAGAAGTCTGTGAGGAAGCAATTTTTACGATACAACCATGGCGGAAAGGGTCCATCTTAGATGACCTCAGGGTCACCTGTAGTTCCGTTGATAAAACGATGTCACATTCCCGCAGTATTCGGTCATCCTGGTAACCGGGCGTGGATGCGAACTCGCTCACTCTGAGGAAGCCGAGAAATGCCAGCGTGAACGCTGACCATAGCATGAGTTTATCCCGTCGATGGATAGACGGGTGCAATCTGAGAGCTGTCTTCAACTTTCTCATAATTTCGATTGTTATTGGCAGTCTGCGGCGTGTAGTGTCGCCGATGGTCCTTTTAATGCCCCGAAGGGTACGGTACAGTAGTGTGTTGTCCGAAACGTTATCGGCGAACCCAAGTTCAGTATGCATGTGGATGATCGCAGCCAAGTACACCTTGATACTTTTATATGAAAGACCTCTTTGCACTAGATGGGTGACAAAGAGTACTGTTGTGTCCTGCTTTAAGGGCAGGGCTTCTAGCATGTAATGGTGACAGAAATGTTTATACTGAGATTGACCGACCTGGTATGTTTTGCGTGTTGAGTCTGCTATGCTGTTGCGAATGAAGGTGGTAGCCTGCTTTACTAGTGAATGTAACTCTGATCCGGGTGAAAGGTGTTCTCTGGCAGCAGTATGGTTGGGATAATCATGGGGTCGCTGTCGGCGCCTGGTGCTAGCTTCCTGAACCTGCCCATCTGTAAACGAGAAAGTGCATCAGCGATAGAGTTATCAATGCCACTAAGGTGCACAATTTTCACATGAAAGTTACTTTGGGCAGCCACAAAGAATATTCGCCGAACAAGGTGCATTATCAGTGAACAGCGTGATGATCCCTTCTGCCAAATATTCACCACCGATTCATTGTCACAATGGAAGAGCACTCTGCGGCCATGCCAAAGATGCCCCCAAATTGAGCATGCTACCATTATCGGATATAGTTCTTTCCAGGCGATTGATGTTGACAGGTTTTCCTTCCAGGTGATGGTGAACCAGTGGCCTGAATAGTAGCCACCACATCCTAGTGACCCAGATGCATCCGTAAACAGTTCAAGTTCAGGGGATTGAGACCATGTTGGAGATAGGAAAGAAGCAGTTCCGTTCCATGTAGGTAGAAATTCTAGCCACCACTTTACATCCTGGCGAAAGTCATTTGTCAACGTTATGATACCATTAATGTTGGTAGTGGTTGTGCTGACATCTATCATTCGACGAAGAAAAATACGTCCGGCGGGTATACATTTGCAGGCAAAGCTCAATGTTCCTATGAGGGAAAGGAGCTCACGCTTAGTGCAGTTGAGCCTTTCCAGCCATGTGGGTAAGGTTTGGAGGATATCTGTGAGTTTATCATGAGGTAGAGATATACTCATGTTAATTGTATCCAATTCTACACCAAGGAATGTCAGATTAGTAGAGGGCCCTTCAACTTTCTCCCTTGCTACAGGTACACCTAGTAATTGGCATACATGGAGCATAGTGTTCATCAATTTCTGGCAGTTGTCAGTGTTGGTCGAACCAATTGCGAGGTAGTCATCCAAATAATGAATGAGGTCTTCAGTTTGGGCTCGGTGACAGATAATCCATTTGATAGCCTTGGCAATTTGGTTGAATAAATATGGCGCTGAACGAAGACCGAAGGGAAGTACGCAGTCGAAGAAATAGTAACCTAGCCATTTAAAGCCAAGTAGGTGCCAGTCATTTCTCCTGACTGGGCAAAGTCGAAAGGCATGCTTGAGGTCGATCTTTGCAAGGAGAGAGCCTCTGCCATGTCGCTGGATAATTGTTGTTGCATCATCCACGGTTGAATATCGTAAGGTGTAGCTGTCCTTGTCAATATGACTGTTCACACTATCATGAGTTGGTTGTGAAAGATCCATTATTATGCAGGGGCCCCCTGTTTTCTTTGGTCGAAGTCCAAGGGAGTTTACTACGAAGTTTGCTAATGGGGGAGTGCGAAAAGGTCCAATGGTGTGGCCATGTGAGATTTCTTTGAGAATTGATGCAGTGATGACATCCGGGTTGATGTGAGCTGATTTTGCATTGCGAGTGTATCTGCTGTGGTGATGACCATTGAAACCGAGATTACAGCCATGTGATAGGTCGTGGAGTAGTGTGGCTACGAATGTTTTGTCTGGATGAGTCTGGAGTTCAGCAGCGAAGTTACTAATTCGGAGTGGAGTTGACGGGAATAAAGTTCGGATTGTGCTGGTTTTGGTTATGATGTGTTCGAAAGGGCTGTGGTGGAAATGGCTGTCGTTTTTCTTTGGTGTTGTGTGATAAGGCACCATGGTCTGTAGCGGAGCATGTATAACATTTATGCAGACGACCATTTTGGCAGGGAGTACTGCAATTATTACGATTGAAATCTCTGCAGATCGGTGGTGATTGCCCAGTGATAACATTAGAGTCGATGTGTGAGCGTTGTTTATTCTTACTCCAGTAGTAAGGATTTGGTGAAGCAGTTGTGTCGGTAGTATACCTACTACAATCTGTTTTCTTGTGACCCTTTTGACCACATAGGAAGCATGAAGGGATTATGAGATGTGGATGCTGCTGGAAATGAACAAAATCCAAAGAAGGGCTTGGTAGACTCCAGTTGACAGTTTCAGGGTACCGTGCAGCATTTAGGCGGAAGGCCTTGTCATAACCCAACCAGGCTTCAGGCTTGTAGATTTCTGCTTTTGATGCGATGTAGCCCAAGTAGTTCGACAAATGAATGCGTTCTTCCGGAAAGTAGAATTCTCTGTATGCCTGAAATATTGCAAAACACTGTGCCCAAGTAGCGAAGGAGTCAATGTTTTTACGTTTGCTCTGGGTGGTGTACGTAATCAAGGATTCCGGTTCATTGGGGTCGACGGAGATGTGCGTCTTTCTGTTCTGAATGTTGGTTGGTTTCAAAGAATCAGGGTGTAAATCACTTAATTCGATGAACTTACCCTTGTTTGATAGCGATGAAAGAAGAGCTGAGTCCACGTAAGGCAAGTGGAGATTGGCTGGTGGTATGCGAGTAGCTGGAGAAATGGTCGGATGTGTCATCGCGTCGAGGTTGTGGAAATTCGTGCGAGTGGCCGCCGCCATGCTTGGTAAGTTGTTGTTATGCACAGCGCCATCAACGGCCAATCCATGAACATCCGGGTGAAAGCTTGTAATGGCGGCAGTTTGTTGACATGTAGGATTAGTGGAGACGATCGTTGATTCGATGGGGTGCTGGTTACCTTGTTGAGCCATGGCTTGAGCGGTACTGACTGCAATGACCGACGCTGGAGATAGGCTACCCGGAGATAGTAAGCCAGAACTGGAAGTATTAACAGTATTCGCTGCGGAATTTTCTGTACGTGCAGCAGCGGAACTTGCTTGAAGCAGAACATGAGGTTGGCTCTGCGGCTGTATGTTAGCCAGTGCAGAGGCTATTTTTTCGCTGATCAAGATGTCGATGTTACTTGGAAGGTCACACGATGTTGCGGACCTATTTCTTGATACTCGGGGTTGTATGGGTTGCTCTTCCGTTGTAGAGAAACGAGCAGGCGTGCGAGTGGTGCGACCGGACTTTCGTGTAACTTTAGACTTGCCCATAATAACGTCGTTGAGATGTTGATCGGTGAACGAAGGATGAGAATTATCGGAGCAAAATGACGAGTTGTAAGCAGGCTGCTTGCAGGAACGAGAATGCTAGTCTCATTGCAGCTATGTACGCAAGGCAACTTGGTGACGCTAAGGTTTGAATATTAAGCAGGATTATGTAAAGCAGAACTTAAATGTCAGGGTTCACAGAAACAATATTAATGTTGTTATATAATGTTATATAATATTGAACTTGATTAAACACTGAATGAATGGCAAAGCAACATGATGTCAAGACATGTTATGGGTTGGCCTAGAGAGGGCAGATGGTCATTCCCCTGCATTAACACCGATTACACTGGTGTGTAATCGTAGTATTAAGAAGTGAAATAGATTTATCATATTGTAAATTGTGAAAATAACTGAAAAATGTTATTTTGTATTATATTATAAATAACTGTATATGCTCGAAATATAGAATCAAGAAGTGAAAAAATAGTTATAGTCAGGAAGTCGGTATCAACAAGGCAACCTGATGAGGGACAAACTTATTCTTCCACATGTTGTTTTAGGTCATGTTCGTGACAAATACACAAGACTTATCAAGAGTTTCAGTCTAGCTTGGAATCTTGTCAGGAATGAAATAGCTAACTATGGTGAGTTTCAGTCATTTGTTCTTTTGAAAATATGTAAAGTATGTGAACCACGAATTATCCTTATTAAATTTGAGTTTCGAAATAAGGTTTTTAAACTGTATAACATCTCTAATTTAAAACACGCTGTCTGGCTTTAATTCAAAATCTTTCACAAATGTACATTTTGTAAAATAGTACAAGACACCAATTTCAACATATTTCTGCAGCCAAGAGGATTCTTTTTCTAAATGCATGTTTAATTATACAGCAGTATTTTCTTCTATTGGAGATGCACTTTTAATAGAACAAATATGGTACTATCGACCACTAAATCACAAGCAAAGTACCGGTATTTTTGATAAGCCGTTAAATATTGTAATATTTTATAGCAGTGTACATTAAATATCATTTATTTATTCAATAACCTCAAAATTACAAAATCGTGGAAATTTATAGCATCCAAATTAAAACGGTTTATACTTCAAGCAACTTGACACTGACACAATAAAATTGTTGCTTTCAAGGTGGCTTATATGTTAGTAAAGAGCTATGCAGTCAACCAATAGATGAGAATAGTAGTATAGCTATGGTGTTACCAACCAGGAAAGCTGATGGAGTCTGTTCTACTGCATTGGTAGATTTCCTGATCATTACGCAGAATGAATTTATTGACCAATACGTCAGAATACGCAAAGTGGATAGTAGGCAAGTAGTGTAATCATTCATGTATATCACTTTCTGGAGAATCAATTGGTGCATTTGTTCTTAGTTCCTGTTAGGAAAAAGAAATTCATGGATTAATTTATATGTCTGACATCTACAATGAAACAGACAAGGTACATGTATATCATAGCTGTCTGTCAATAGTTAATTACCATATAATGTCATTGTGTTGTTAATAACATTTTTTGCTCCACTTCTAAATAAAACAATGATGTAGATATCTGGGCATGAACAAATGAAAATAACCAGTCCTGTAAATGTTTCATTTTATAAATCTAGTGATGATGAGATTCTGCCATGTGACTTGACGCCAGCACATCTCATTGCTTATGATCCAGAGAAAGATCTCCTTCCTATAGTGCTGTCCCATTGTAGTTATTCACTTCAAGTTGGACATGGCACGCTGGTGGAATATAATCTAAGTGGTCTGGAAAGACAGCTGGAAGAGAGATTCATTCATGGGAAAGCCAAGATAAAGAGAAAGATAGAACAGCTTGTGTTCCGTCAGGATTCTAGAGATGCTGCAGTATTTGAATCACTGCGTAATAGGATACAACAAGTATGTAATCAACATTCAATTAAATATTTCTAGTATCTCAAACTGTTTACCAGAGGGGATTGGCATGAGAGGGCGCCATCCAATCTGGGTGGAACGTTTCTAAGTCATTGAAATATCAATCAGTCAATTTAGAACTATCATGCATGCTAATAGAAAGCATTTTGGCACAATTTTATTGAAAAGAAGAGGATTTCATTGCTCATGAATATTAATTTATGCATATGAGATGAATATTTCAAACAATCGCCCTTTATAGGCCCTTCAAACCTGATATTCCTGTCAACCTATCTGAAGTCACCAAGGTGAATGCCAACGTTAAGTTTTGTCACATTTCACAAAATAAATTTTTCATCTTTTCTTCATTTCAAAAATGTTTTCAAACCGTCAATAGGAAATATATTTGCATTTTGGCCAAAAAATAACAAATTTTTTTGGGGATTAGAAATAATAGTAAAACTTTAATTTTCTCAGAATTCAAGAAATTTGCCTCTCCTCAAATTAAATGTACATAGAATATGCATTACGGTACACTATCGGTATGTTGATTTCTCTACTATCAATACATGTACTATTCATTGTAATTACAGGAATCCCTGTCTAAAGCCATTCAGCACCAGATAGTAACAGAAATGAAATCCTTGACTGATGTATGTGACTCTTTGGCATGCCTGGACATTGCTATTGGATTCTTAGCATCATCAGGTGGAAAAGCTGATATGTACATCATCAAATACTTGGTGGATACGTTGAAGATGGACAAAGAGAATATGAAGGTACATTATGATCTAAATTTCAATGACGATGAATAATACAAATAAGGTCAAAAATTTTATCAGTCATTTTCTTGAAGAAAGTAAATCAGTATGAAGCCTGCTATTCACCAATAATTATTGAAGACAGATCGTGGCCATAAATCGTGACTATTTCAAAAGATATTTGGATATTGTTTTTGTTTTTTGTTTTTTTAAGTCAATACAAACTTTACCTTTATTTATTTTTACCACAATTTAACAATATATTGACTTGTTTTCACTTGTGTTGAATCTTATCTAATCTTCTAAGCATCACAGGTTCTACATCAGAATAATTATGAATTTATACACACACACTTCATTAACATAACTTTTTTGTCTTTTTTGTCAGGTTTTCCATCCTTCCATGCATTAACTTTTGAAAAAAGTTTCTTCTTTCTTCAAAGCTTTCGCTTGTGCTTCTGGCTTAATGCCCTCCTAAGCAACCTTGCACATAGTGCAGAGTAACTCATATCCGCCCGTCTCCAAGCTGCAACCATTTTCAAAAAGTGTGCAACTCAATTTTCTGATATATTCTCAAAACATGACCTCACGTATGTCGGTAAACAATACATTTGGATTTTGTTACTGTAACAGTAATATATGCACTATTCTGATGGAATTCAACCAGCCCTCTGTATGGTATCTGTCTGTGTTTTAATACTATATTTTCATTAAGTATTCATACTTATTTTCTCATACTTGATGTGTGCTATCTATATATTATGTAATTAACAATTAATTTTTCACCATATATGGCAATGTGTTTAATGGTAGAACTGGTGTATTTATGTTGTGAATCAATACACAAATCTAACTTTTTATATCATAGGTGAGACACTCTTGTCAGCTGAAGCATATTCTGTCTCTATGGCAACTATTAGCTGTGGAAAAAGCGAGAAGACTGACCCTCAATTCCCAGGTAATTTTAATTGTACATTGCATTAGCTAAATTTCATACAAGGCCCATTGCTCAAGTCTTATTGACCCCTTCCAAACAGTTTTTTTTTTTTTTTTTGTAATCATTGGGTGGGAAGTCTTAATAATCTTTGGCAAGTTATTTTGATTTATAAATGGTTTCCAAAGTAACTGCACTATTTTTGCCTTACATGCAATGAAATGAAAAAGGAAGATCATAGTTAAAAGAATTCTATCCATGTTGACATAGTCATCAGTGTAGTTGCATGTTGTTAACAATCAACATGTGGACAGATTTTGTTGAAACCTTTATGCACAAAGAAGTGTGAAACAGGGACTTGTAATTTATTCATATTTGAGAACTCTCTAGCTGGACCAAATCTGTTCATTTTCTGCATGTGCTAACTTCTTTATGTGGGACGTAAGCACATATTATGTAAATGTATTGTCCAATGTAACCAAAAGGATATCTGACCTAAATATGCTGCAGCATTTAACAGCAATACATTAATAGTTGAATGTATTTGTTTACTATAGGACCCATTTGACATCCGGGATTTTAGAGACCAACTGACTGAAGGACAAATAGAGAATTTACAACAAGCCCTGCAACATATACAGGTGGATGCACTGGTTAATGAATTACATGATTATATCGTTATTGGTTTGGAGAAACAGAAAAACTTGATGCAAGATGAACAACAAGATGTTGATAACTGGAAGTAAGTAACATTATTATACAAATGTGTACCCAGTAAGATATAGAAGTTCTGCATTCATTTCATTCATTACTACAGCATCCAGCCATATACTAGTATATCTGCACTTCTTTCCATTGGCATGTCATACTAGTATGAATCAGTATATGTTCTCTTAAGCTCACCACTGAGGGTGTGATTTTGGTTCATGTTGAGCATTTAGTCAGCAAATTGGTCGGTTTCCCGACTCTCTATTTGGATTGAATCATAGTGTATCATTAGTTTTGAATCAATCTATGAAGCAGCATGAGTATTGCTGAGGTAGAAATGTTTGTATGTTAGATATCAAAGAGTATTATTATACATCTGTCACTGTAACGCCATAAGTTACAGTGTGCCGTAATTTTGCGGTATTATACAGGGTATTTTCATCCTATCATATTATGAAAATGCGAATTCCAAATATGGAATGATTACTTGCATAAGCATCCTCTAATAATAAAAACAAACATGGCTGCCACCAGGGTTTGACAGGACTTCGCACACAGAAGTTCGCTGATTCTGTTCTAAACTTTTTGGACATCGGCATATCCCATGATGTATCCTTGGAAAGAAAAGATGTATAATATTAAGGTTATCACAAGGATACCTCAAAGTATGCACTCAGACAGTACGCCGTTGTATCGACATCCGATCGATACTGCCACTGTATTGTCTTCGTGCATATTTTGAGGTATCCTTGTAATAACCTCATAGTATTCACACAGTATCATAGTATCTTAACAGATAGTGTCAGAACTGTCAAGGTGAACTCTCCTTATAATCACAACCTTCCTTTTGAATTTACCTTAGTCACTGATGTAAAACAATATTTTTATTTTTTTTCTAGGTTGTCTGAAATTCTACCAGTTTACATTGAGAATAAGGATGGTGAGCCAATCACTGGCTTTGTTGAACATTTCCCGAAAGACATCCTTATCAAACATATCATGAGTACATGGGAAGAAGTCATCAAATACCAACATAAAGATGTAAATAGACGTTAACAACATCAGTCTTATTACATTACAGTTATCAGATTTTTTCTCTGTATTTTTTTTGACCAAAAGATGTTTATTTCAAATATTTCTGTTCTATTTAGTGATAGTTTCATGCTATATATATTGATTTCCATTTCATTATGTTCATTGTAATCTTCATAATGAAAACCATATATTCTATTATGTTTTGGTAAACAGAATTTATATCTAGACTGCATGTTTGCTTTGGTATGGCACTATACTGTAATGTTGTCATAACCTTCTGAACATGTGATATGTATAATATCTAATACATATATACTATAACCTGCTATTCTTTAAATAATGCATTTATGCAGATGAAATTAGTTTATTTACAGACGCATGTACCGCGTTGGGATTTTGTGTAATTATTTGTTTATAACCCCCTCATTTCATATGTCCTGGGGGGGGGGGGTAAATTTAAATAATTGAATGTGATATGTGAAACTTAATCAACTACTTAATAGCTTTTTTGCAAACTCATTTGTCTATTTACAAGATGTTGGCTTTTTGTGTTTTTTTAAGAGAGATTTAAATCATATGAACCAAAATAGTGTTTTTAATTAATTATATACCCGCATAATAACATAACTAACATGATAACAAGAAATAGATTTCTGAATATTATACTGTTGAATATATTGTTGATAAATCTTTCTTGATAATAATTTGCATAATATTTACATATTATTTGATTGTCATCTAGATTATTAGTTTATGTCATCACTAGACAATTACTAATTATTAATTATTAATTTGTATTGTAAATATTGTCTAAATCATTGCATGTGCAAGCCACAATACTAAGACCAATGGAATCTGAATTCAAATGCGTGTAATTCCCAAATTAGTTAGTGCTTGTTCTGTTATGTAATACAGATTGAGTATCGTTGCTTGGCCATTGAAACAGCGGACATGTTCGTATAGATGATTGTCAATAATCACATTGGAATCATCCTGGAAATGCACCAGAGCACTCGCCGTTGAGAGTTAATACTATTTTATTGGGAATTACGTGATGCTAATGCTGACCTGAATAAACAAACCTTGTATGGCAAATATGGTCATTTTTGGTAAACGTTTTTTTTTACTTCCTCTTGAAAACTAAATTTGCTTGTATACGTTGTATGCAAGTATGTTTAATGGACCTCTGTCAGATTGTTCATTTTGTGACAATATCTTCAATGTGTTATTGGAGGTTTCACAGGCCAGGCCCTATTAAAGTGGGGGAAAAGTGCTACAAATTGTGCTTATACCTATGCCGTTGTGTCTGCTTTGCCATGTACACCAGTCAAAACTATAGTCTGTTACCCTTTTTGTACATCATCATTATGGCAAATGAACAAGTTTGTATATTCTTGTTAATAGTGTCATGGATTTGATAGTCTATATCTTGCAACCACACTAACCTAAATTTGTGTGGTTCAGAAATGTATAATGTTAATATTCATGTTTGTTGAGCTAAAGACTGAGGTAGTCATCTGAAGCCTCAGATGTGTACAACATTTTAGGTTACTAATAAAGCATAAGTATGGCTCATGTGCAGTGTGAATCATCAAACAAAATATTCATCAAAAAAAAATGTATCTTTATTGCATGGAGAGGTAAATGTATGTCCATGGTAATCTTATTCATCCTTGTATGCATGATATACTGCATTTTTAGTCCCCGTTCGGACGTAGTCCAAAAACGGGGACTTATGTTTTGCCCTGTGTGCGTCCGTGCGTGCGTCCATGCGTGCGTCCATGCGTGCGTCCATGATCACCTGTATCTCGAACATGCATGGACCGATTAAGTTCATTATATGGAACATATGCACATGAATTTTTTTCATGATCCGATTAACGATAGCCGAATAGCGGCCATTTTAAGCCCGAAAATGCATCAAAATCGCACATTTTCACCATTACGGACCCGGATCTTGGATATGCATGGACGGATTTTGATCAAATTCGGTACATACATTAAACATAATAGGACCTTGATGCACATCATTTTTTTTGGATCAGGTTTGAAATGGCCGACTGGCGGCCATTTTGTTTTAAAGAATTCAGTTCTGGATCCGTATCTGAGACATGCCTGGATTGATCGAGTTCAAACTTCACACACACAAGGTACATTATGTTACAAATATGCATGTGCATTTGTTTCATGATCTCATTAACGATAGCCAAATGGCCGCCGCTTTAAGGCCGAAAATGCATTGATATCGCACATTTTCACCATTCCGGACCCGGATCTCAGTTATGCATGGACGGATTTTGTTCAAATTTGGTACATACATTAAACATAATAGGACCTTGATGCACGTCTTTTTTTTTTCGGATCAAGTTCGAAATGGCCGCCAGTCGGCCATTTTGTTAAAGAATTCAGTTCTGGATCCGTATCCAAGACATGTCTGGATTGATCAAGTTCAAACTTCACACACACATGGTACATCATGTCACAAATAGATATGTGCATTTGTTTCATGATCTGCTTAACAATAGCGGAATGATGGCCATTTTAAGGCCGAAAATGCATCAAAATCACGTATTTTCACAATTCCAGAACCGGATCTCAGTCATGCATGGATGGATTTTGTTCAGATTTAGCACAATGTGTTGTACATATGCAGGTGCATTTCGGTCATGATCTGCTTTGAATGTATATGTCACTCAAATATGAACGGAACGGGGACGTGTCATTGACAATGACTTGTTTTCCCTGCCTTGGTTCCACTACATATTTAGGTTTGTCCTGGCCTCATCAACATGACTACATTACCACTTGATTTGGTTTTGTTTTATTTCCACTCATTAAAGACCATCACTTCTTGTCATTTCCTATTACTGAGTTGTAATTGTCTTCTTGAGTTTACAATGACTAATCAATATAAAATCAATTGTAATCAACCAAGTTAAATTTTGGTCTGATTATCATTTTTAAGACGTAGGTTAAAATGTGACTTACATTTCTTGAACAGAAATAATTACGCATTATACTGTTAACGATGAGAACTACCGGTAGTTGTTAGTAATATTAGATATTGTAGTAAACCGATGTGTTGTTATTACGTAGTATAAATCGAGTTACGAAATATCGCCCATAATGTAAATATGTTCAGATAACAGGACTAGAGTTTTGTTTTTGCTGAACGTCCTTCTTTACTTACTCAAACTCGAACAGTTAACCAAACTTAAACATAACAAAAAATATATATTGCCTCTAACAATTTTAAAAAAAACCATTGAGACTGTTCATAAATGACGTAAATCACAGCCAGTAATAAGTTAAACGTTGTTTCTGGCTAGAGACTGTAGACACTGTGTATATGTGTTTCGATGCGATAGCAATGACTCTGAAGTCAGTCAGTAGTGCCCTTGTGCGACGCACTCTATATACAAGCATATATAGAAAAAGTACAAATACATTTCTGCAAATACCTTCTAAAAGTAAATAGCAAAGCAAGTAATTTGGCAAGCCTACTAGAGTTAGGAAGATATCCTCTCCTAGCAACAAACTTAAAATATATGATCAAATATTGAATCAAAATAAATAATTCTAACCCAAATTCGTTAGTACATGAAGCTTACAATCTTGGAATACATAGCGCGGGAACACCGGCGGTGGATCTAAATTCTCCCAACGTGGAGTTAGTTTCCCCACTGGATATTACCAAGGCTAACTAACACCGTTCAACCGCTTGGATCAAAATAAATAATTCTAACCGAAATTTTTTAGTACATGAAGCTTACAATCTTGGAATACATCTTGATAAAAAAGGAAAAGACAACTGGGTAACAGACATAAAACAAATTTTAGAAAATTTAAATATGGGAAATATTTGGGAAAACCATAAATCTCCTGATGACAAACAAATCACTGAAACAGTAACAGGCAAACTATAACAATCCTTTCAAATACATAGCACAGAAACATTACACGAAGACAATAACGATAAAAACAAGTTACGAACCTATAGGAAAATTAAAACAGAATTTGCATATGAAAAATATCTCACCACAATAAAAAATCCAAATCATAGAGCTGCTATGACAAAACTCAGAATAAGTGCTCATATCCTTCAAATCGAAAGGGGCAGATATAATAACATTTTAGAGGGGGTACCGAATTTGCCCATCTTACTACATCACCTACCAGAAGTAGCAGGAAGCGTCAGAGAAAGCCCAATAAACTTGGTATTGGTGGTGGGCGTTCTAACACTTCTGGGGACCGGGGGGCCGCGAAGTCTCTTTGAAGGCTTCACTGGCTGCCTGGACAAGTATGGGGGTATGACTCCGGGTCTCCCTCCCCGGGGTCCTTGGGCTCAGTCTCCCCCCTCCTCGTCCCCCCTTTCGGGAGGGGGGAACACTAGCTCCGAACCCTCGTCCGTTCCTCCCCGTGGGATCACGCTTTATGCAGCACATACCAGCTTGGTGCAGAAGAGTTTCCGATTCCTGGACGCTCGAAGTAGTGTCGTGTGGGTATCAGATTCCTCTTCGGTCTCCTCCTCCTCTGACGTATCACCAGAGTACGATTCCCGCATCTTACTCATTCCAAAGAATTCAGAGGTGGCGTCCAGTCCTAGACCTCAGTTGGCTGAACGGGTTTATGGAGCTTTCGGATGAAAACACCGGCTTTGGTACTTCTGTCAGTGCACTTGGGCGATTGGTTGGCGTCACTAGATCTGAGCGATGCTTAACTCCACATTCCCATTCACGAGTCTACGAGTTTACCGCCCTCTCCTTCGGTCTGTGCACGGCACTGTATGTCTTCACCAGAGTGCTAAGACAGGTGATCCAGCTGCTGCACCAGTCGTCAGTCTATCTGAACCCATATCTTGACGACTGGTTAATACACAGCCGAGACAGGCAGGTCTTAGTGGAGCACGTGGGGTTGACACAGACGCTGCTACAGTTGGGCTTTTTTAATAAATATTGCCAAGTCCAACCCAATACTGTCCCACTGCCTGGTTTTCTGGGTATGCAGTTCGACATGGAGCAAGTGTGCGTTTGCCCCTAGCAACGGGGCAAATCAGTGTCAATGCGCAAACTGATGCGGCCTTTTGGCAAATGACTTCAGTTCGTCATCTGGTTCTGTTAGCAGCTCTCCGGACTCAACCAATTCAGAGGTGCTCACTGGACTACAGGATCTACATGCAGAACCTGACGTTTAGGGTTCAATCGTCGGACCAAGCAATGATGGCTCTCCTTTGGCGGAAGGACGCATGGTACTTGGAAACAGGAACACCCCTAGATCCGACGACTCCCTCGCTGACTCTCATTACAGATGTGTAGCCCCAGGAATGAGGCGGTCATCTGAGGGGCCTTCAGGTCCAAGGGGACGTGGTCGTCCGCATATTGGACTGCCACATCTATTGGTTTGAGCTGCAGACCGTCCTACTGTCTGAACATTTTTCAGGAAGTCGCAAGGCCACCACAGAGTCCTGCTTCGGACAGACAACACCTCAGTAGTGTCGTCCATCAAGGATGGGATGGACACGTTCCCCCACGTTGTCAAAGCTAGCGGAGGAGATTCTCCTTTGGTGCCTGGATAACCAGGTTGAGTTATCGGCTTTCCACCTTCCGGGAATCCGCAACAGTGGCAAGCGCCTCTCAAGACGTATTTGGTTCCAGACACTGAGTGGCAGACCCCCCAATGAGTGGCGGACCGGCCATTTTGTCTCTGGGGCGAGCCCTAGATACATTGTAGTTCTGTTTCCCAATCTCTGGAATGCCAAGCTCCTTACGTATGTGTCACTCCTCTGGAGACGAGCGATTACGCCACGTACACTCTATAGATCTCTTGGAGTCGCAAGGACCCTTGCGCTTTTCTCACTTCCAACTGGGCACCAAGTGTTGGAGAAGTTGTGACTCAAGCCCACCTGTCTTCTGACTTGGGTGGCGCCCAATTGGCCTGTGAAGGTCTGGCTCCCAAGGTTGCTGGAACTTCTAGTCGAGTCTCCCGTATAGTTGCCGGATGTTCCGGATCTGTTGTCCCTGCTGGACAGCACTCTACCGATGATCCCTGCACTATTCCATATTCACGAATGGAGGCTATCAATAAACTTATGCGAGCACTAGGCTTTTTTGCAGAGTTGTCCAAGTTTCTCGTTTTGGCACAGTCAGACAGCACCAGACGTTTGTACGAATCCATATGGAGACCATACATTGATTGGTGCGACGGAAGGGAGATTGATCATCTCAGTCCCTTTATTAGCCTTGATCAAGGAAAATCTATATCGACAATTCTAGGATATCGGTCAGTTTTATTCCCAGTTTTATCAGAATCTGCTGGACTGAAACTGGTTTCGAGTTCTATTATGTTACAACTGTTTCAGTCTTTCTGCTTGAAGGGGCCATGCGCCAAGGGGCTAGCTAATCCTCCTGACTGGGACTTGTTGTTGGTCTAACGGCATTATGACACCCCCTTTGAGTCTATGGATAAGGCTAATGTCACTATGTAAACAGTTTTCCTTTTGGCTGTAGCGTCAGGTAGGCGACGCTCAGAGCTATGGGGCACTGTCCTTTAGTGGCAGATGTGCCTCCTTTATGAACTCACTAGTTATTTTGAAGACTCGGCTGGGCTTTCTTGCCAGGAATCCCAGGGCGTGACCCTGAGGCTGACCGTCATCCCACGCCTCACTTACATAGTGGGCAAGGAGGACCATCTGGGACGGATTCTATGCCCGGTCCGAGCTCTGAGCTGGTACTGCGACCACATCAAGGTGTCTAGGGGCAGTGAGAAGCGCATGTTTGTCTGTTATGGGAGGGGAAAACAGAGCCACCCTTCGAATATCACTATTTTGCGGTGGATTGTTTATATTGTCATGGAAGCGTATATTTAACTGCTTCTTCATCGATTCGTTTGGAACGCCACCAGGTGAAGGCACACAAGGTAAGCGGGGTAGTTAACTCATTGGCTTTGATGTCTGGGACCTCACTCGAGCAGGTGCTTTGAGCAGGGTTCTGGAGATCTCAGAATGTCTTCATAACTATTACCTGAGAGACCTCCAAGCACTGCAGGAGGGTCTCTACAGATTGGGTCCAGTGGTGACGGGTCAGTGTTCATTAACCCAGATTGCACCACCTAGAGGCTCTATGCGCGAAAGCGGTAGCGCGATAGTGTCTTCAGTCGAAACCAGCCCTCTTTGCTTGACGCTGCCAGTTTCGTTCGGCGCTATCAAACCCCAGCAATACACTGCTTTGATGCATTAAAATTGTTGGGGCCCTATTTTATTGTTCAGTCCACCGGCTTGGTAAGCCTCCCCATATTGGGGGGTCTACTTGCGAGGCACTCGGTCTCTGAAGTATCGCTTAATTGGTTTTATCCTGGGCCAAGACTCCTCGTTAGTGAGTAGTTTTAGATTTCTCTCAGTTTTTTTACCTTTTCTTTTTTGTGTCGCAAAATTTACATTTCAGTCGTCGGAGCTTCCCCACCTCCAGTGAGCGTGCTACTCTGCCTACGAGTAATAAATGAAATTTATTATTTCCACGGACTTTCTGGTAGGTGATGTAGTAAACTATTAGGGTTGTACAAACCTGTTTGTTTACCTAATCAGGGTATATTCCCTAATAGTTTCCGATTTGGGCTGTAATCTGTAGTTAAGCCTAATAAATGAAATTTATTATTTCCACAGACATTCTGGTAGGTATGATTAGGTAAACAAACGGGTTTGTAAAAACCCAAATAGTTTGTGACAAACAGGAAATTGAAAACGAAAAACATTTCTTCTCAATTGTAATCTATAGAAGAAGGAACGAGAAATCATGATCAACAATATTAAATACAATAAAAGCAACTTGGGGACAGATGACGAACAACTTACAAATGACAAAACAATCATTGAGCTAGAAAAATTCATCCACACTTGTTTCCAATTACAACAAGACAAATCTTAAAATGCCAGATGCCTAAACCAGCCACCTAATAATTAAAAACATTTGTTTCTCTTCATTTTGTTATTCAATTGTCTGTGAATGTCTTGTGTTTTTGACTCCTGTGTGCAAATCACACAATGGGAGTCTTTGCAGTTACCCTGTCTGTATGTATGTGTGTGTGTGTGGGGGGGGGGGGTGCGTGTGTGTTCCCGTTCCACTGATATCTCAAGAACCGTATGTTGGTTTTTAATGAAACTTGGTGTATAAATGCTCTGGGCTAATGTGCAGATTTGATTAGGTTTTGGTTGATTATTAATTACTTGATTTGCATGATAATTAGCTAATTTTTAGCTGTTCCTTGACTTCCATTGATATCTAAAGAGCCATTCATTAGATGTTGATGATGCACAGATGTGATTAGTTTTGGGTAAAAATCCATGCATATAATTAACCTAATTTGCATAATAATTATACAATTGTTGGCTTTCACTCTGATATCGCAAGTACTAATTATTCATATCAATGAATCTTGGTGCATAGATGTTCTAGGATAATACACAGACCTGATTAGACCTAATTAGCCAATTTTCTGCTTTTACACTGATATCACATGTACTGATTATTCCATTTCAATGAAACTTGGTACATTGATGCTCCAGAACAATGCAAAGACCCGCTCAGCTTTGAATTGAAATCAGATCATGTTAATTACCTAATTTGCGTAATAAATCATAATTTTTGGTTTTAAACAAATTTGAATGAAACTTCGTACATAGCTGATCTGTGACGGTACTTGTTATATCTATATATATATATATATATATGTACTCTAACACAATGTGGAGATCAAATTAGTTTTAGACATAATAATTTCAGCTTTCCACTAATTTAGTTAATATTAATCATCACATTATAATGAAAATTTGCACCCTAAAACAATATACAGACCTCAATCTATGCATAATAATTTCCCAATTTGTATAATAATTCATTTAGTTCATTGAGGTAATCCACAGACATGATTACTTTAATGTTGATAAACATGCACATTGATAATCTATTACTAGTATTAGCCCATTTATGATATCTAAAAAAATCAGATTTAAATTGAATTCATCACACAGGTGCTCTGGAATAAATTAGACTAAAAACGATGGATGAAAAATCAAAAGTATTTTCTGTATGTATTATACATTTTGATAATGTGAATCACATTTTTTTTCATGTTATGCATCTCAAATAGCAGACAAAAATTAGTTGCCAAGCTTTTCGTTTGAGGCAAATTTTAATTAATTTTAATGTGTCTCCAATATTCTCAGCACACGGGAGTTCTTTCTAAGCTTTCTCTGATTTTTGTTTGCTATCTTTCTGTATTACTTTATTGTATTTTCAACTAAGATCCCACTCCGAGATACGGTTCCAATAATAATTATTATTATTATTATTATACAACCGTAAGCCGGGCGCAGACTTCGCTGGTTTTCGGCATCCCTTGCGAACGGCAAGTAGGACGCAGGTAACGAGTGATCGTCATATGGTTCCACTGATCCGGGATTCACGTGACGTGATTTTAAAACATTTCAATTCAAACATTCTAGGAATAATCGATGCGCTCACCCCCACAAAAAAAAAATTGGTTGGGTAAAAAATTGTGGTGTTAATGTTTTTGAGGAGGGTTCGGAATCCGACATGATTTTACGACTGGTTAGAATGGTTTTAACTCGTTAACAGGCAATGCAACAAAACAATTTTTTATCGGTATCATTTCGTTCTCAATAGCTGAAAAGGTGGGATTTAAAACCAAAGCAGCAATTGCATTTGACGTGAGCAGCCTGACGATCATCACTAATCAATCTTCGTCAATTATTTTCTTCAACCTTTTGTCTACTATATCCCTGTCAATTTCTTTAATAACGTTTTCTTCTTATAATTCATACCTGTATTTCTTCATCATCTTCGTTTATAGTCTCATCGTCAGACACAAGTTCACTTCCAGCTTTAGTAACTTTTTCATTTCATCAGACTGATAACTATTTTGTGTAGCGGAGTTTTGACAGATTTTTCAGTAACAGCTTAGATGTCAAACGATGTTTTTTTGACAACCACATTGCTTAGCTTTGCAGCCTGATTTGCAATGACACCCTTTGGTATAAATTTCAACTGCCATTTTAACTTCATTTAGATTTTCCCTACTATCCCGGATAATGCTGAGAGTTTTCACTAATTTCAAATCCATGCTCATTATAATTTGGTAATTGTATAACACTCCTATGAGCCTGACTCTTCTCTTCCCCGCGCATTCTAACTTTTATTTCTGGTGATTTTAATCTATTTTTAAGAAGCTCATCACGATAAAATGTGTCGTTTTAATGGTTTTGAATAAATCGTGCGGATTAATGAAATCTGTTGAAAATGTTTGATTATGTTGCTTGTAATACGAAGTACCAATGAACCACTAGAATTCCCATCAAGTCACAATCTGTGTCAATGTCGACAATGCTCCCAGGTGTTTCTTTAGTACCAGAAATAAATGAAACATGCTGGAAGAAGGCATTAAGGAATGCTGCTTTGCCATATCAAGCAAAGAAAGAACATATAGTCGTTTCTACTATTAATAAATAACTGAATACATTTGACATAATATTAGACTTAAATAAGGATTTCTGGTAACTGCACTATACAGGGCATTCGTGTTTAGATAAGAAGAACTTCTGATATTATGCATTTTGTAGATACGAACTTGCTCGGGTTCAACCATAGACCCTGTATGGGTCTATGGTTCAACACACATGTGAACAAATGTTTACAAACAAACAGTCTCAATATTGTTACGATATTCTATTTGTAATGTAATGTATTTTGATAATGCCCAGTTAGCTAGCGAGGCTTGTCCAGCTGCGGAATTAGAATTGAAAGCATGTATTGTCATTGCCAATTAATATTCTTTTGTTCGTGCTTGTGCAAGACGAACGGGAACACGAGTTCGTCAGTTGTCATCCAGCTCCCGACCAGTGCAGTTCAGCTCAGCTCCGGTGCAGTGTCGACGTGGCAGCCAACATATGCCTCAAGACAATGCTTGTCAAATCCGGCATGTGGGACTGATAGATGCAAGACAACCTGCTGTGGTTCTGCGCTGTAAAACAAACATTATTCAAACATCTGTATTTCGCTGATCTTGGTCCTTTCTCTGTACGGACAGTATGGAAGTCGCATAGCATTACGGTCAGTGTCGTGTAGGAGGCGTGTAGTTTGCATTCCCTGAGACGTCATAGTTTGTAGCTGTAGAACTGGTATCGTCGTCGACGTTGCTATGAAAGACTGTACTATATATATATATATTTATTCAGTACCATTGGCCATAGGCCATAATGTACACACTTAAATGTAACACAAATAAATAAATCGTTTGACAAGAATAATCACTGCTACTGCTTGTCTGAATATTACAAATTTATACTTCACCTACGAATACCAAATTAAATTTATATTTCAGTTAAATTTCCCTCCAACAAACTATGACGTTTTTGTAAAGAGTAGAATACGTATTTTGCAAGATTTTGTATTGTATGTGTATTTTCAGATTGCAGTAGCAAAATAAATTTCCATTCAAGCGCTGGGCAATAGTAAAACTTGTGTATAAAACGAGTTCTAATTTCCTCAAATTTGGGGCATTGTAATAGAAAGTGGAACTCGTTTTCAATGAGATTACAACCAAGAGGACACAATCTTTGGTCAAGTGGTATTCCCAATGCCCTACCCTTTTCAATCATGAGCTCATGAGCAGATATTCTAAAACAAGCGAGAGATTTTCTAAAAACACTTATAGTAATAGAATCCAGATATTTTTCCCCGGCTAATAATTTTTTAAATTTAGAATAAGTGCATAATTTTGAACTATTACCAATCTGATCATGCCACTGTTGCTGGGAAATATCTAGACACCGTTGGTTAAACTGTAGCAGAAAACAATTTGGGTTATTCACATACTGGCTTTCCCATACGTGTGCAAAACCAAAATTACATAACAAATCCTTAACATATGTTACCCAACAATTAAATCCCCTTTCTATCCTGTCATATTGATAGCCATAACATTCTTTTACTAAAACAGAGGAATCACCACCTATACATTTTAACCAATACCGAATTATTTCTTTGTTCACATGTGTTCTAATTAGATGTCTTCCCAACTCCCCCCTCACAGCAGAGTTTGTGGCCTTTGGGTGTACCCCTAAAACAAATTTACAAAATTTATGATGAACTGTTTCTATATCGTAAGATTTATGTGTTCCCCATATTGCACTGCCATAAAGCAGGATTGGGAGAATTTTACAGTCAAAAACACGAAACGCAATAGCTGGTTTGAACCCATCATATTTGTAAAGAATACTTTTAATACTGTGCATGGCTTTCGTTGCTTGTTCAGCAATGTGTTTTTGGGCCTGATACCAGATACCTGAACTAGAAAAAAGAACCCCCAAATAGTTATAATTTGGGACTATTTACTATTTCAATTTCATTCCCATTCCAAAACCACTTTTCAGATTTCTTTAGTCTACCCGATTTGCGAAAAACAACAATTTTTGATTTATTCAAATTTACTGTTAACCTCCATCTTTTACAGTAATTTGCTAATCTATTTAGAAGACGCTGTAGACCAATGGGAGATTTACTAAATAATGCGAGGTCATCAGCATATAATAAATACATTAATTTTAAAGTGTTTACATAGATTACAGTTTCAACACCTTGTGTAAGAGCTTTTTCTATATCATTTATATAAAAACAAAAAAGTAATGGGGAAATAACTGAGCCTTGTTGCAGGCCTGTTCCAATTTTAAACAGATCAGTCACACCATGTGGGGTTTTAACTACTGCCTTAACATGTGTATACATTGAGAACAAAGTTGTTAATAGTCTGCCTCTCATTCCTGCCTTTGTTAATTTATAAAATAGTGAAATATGGTGGACCCTATCGAATGCTTTTTCATAATCTATAAAAGCACAATATAATATTTATCAATAATTGTGCTCAGAATAAACATATTACCTAATGTGCTTCGTTTCTTTCTAAAACCACTCTGATTTTCAACAATTCTACTATATTTATCAAACCATACTGTCAATCTTTCTGTCAGGATATTCATATATATTTTACTAATAACATTTAAAAGCATAATGCTCCGATAATTTTCAGGGTTATCCTTATGCCCTTTTTTTATACACTGGTGTTATTAATCCAATTGCCCACTTTTCAGGAAAATAACCTTGTTCAAGTAATACATTAAATAAAATAAATAACATTTCAACAATTTTCTGTGGTGCATCTTTCCAAAATTCCGAAGAAATTCCATCTTGCCCAGGAGCTTTATTATTTTTTAGTTTCTTTATGCTCTTTTTAATTTCCTCTTGTGTGATAGGGCAGTCAAGGTCAGTATTATCAACCTCTGTGTTCTCAATGTCATCAAAATTTAACCTTGTTACATAATCATTTACTGAATCAAAAAAATCCGCCATATCCTCATCCCCTATAAAATTGTTATTAAACAGATGTTTAAAATAATCATGCCACTCTTTCTGGGTAATAATTTTAGACACATTTTCGTTTCGTTGCCGAAATTTCTGCCAAAATTGCCGTGAGTTTGAATAAGCAGCTAAGTTTACAAGTTCATTTTGTCTCATTTCCAAATAATTTAACTTTTTCTCTTTAATCAATTTTCTATATTTCTTTTTTAATTTTAAGTAATATCCCAAACTTTTCCCATTTTGAGAATTTCTAAACTGATTTAGTGCACGTAATACTTCTTTTTTAGTTGCCGAACACTCTTTATCGAACCATAAATTTTCTCTCTTTTTAATATTATTTTTGGTCTCAGTTTTCATGTCAGTGGCACACAAAGAGACAATGTTCACCAAACCCGCTGCTGCTTCCTCGAGGTTTCCCATAATAATACTATCGTTAAAAGTAAGAGTTAATTGTTCAATTGGTTCAGTTTGAAAGTTATCAAGATACTGCTGTTTTTTCTGTTGCTCCCACCTTAACCTAGATGTTTCATTTTTGTTAACAATACAATTGTCCGAACTATCCTTAGTTGGATTTACCCCCATCTCATTTTGGTAAGTTAAGACAAATTCTAAAGGCATGTGGTCAGATTCAACTCTAATGCCCACTGTAAAATCAGTAAATTTAACTAGAACCTCCTCTGTTGTTAACACATAGTCAATTACACTCGTACCAAGTTCTGATATAAAAGTGAAATTGCCACTCAGCAAATTGTGAGCTTTCTGGTGCTCTATATACATTACCAAGTAAGAAAATCGGGTGGTTTCTCTGTGTTATCAAAGCCTAATTTATATTTTGTGAGTTACTAGAAATAAACTTTATATCAAAATTATCTTCATTATTTTCTCGAAATAAAATTGAAATCCCACCTGATGCTCTACCATAATTCCGTTCCCTCCTACCAAGCATATGAAATTTTTTAAATCTCTCAAAATGCATATCAAAAGGCTTATAAAGCCATGTTTCAGTGAGACAGGCAAAATCAAAAGATTTTAAGTAATCACAAAAATCTACATTTTCTATTTTTCCCAATAAACCATTCACATTCCATACAAGGAATCTCAAACTCTTATCTGTTTTAGAACATCTTGTGTCCAAGCATTCAAAACTTTGCCCATGGCCCAGGCCAATGTCTCATCAGGTATTGTTTTGTTGTACTTTACGGCTCTCACTCAGCGGTCGTATATCTTGGAGTTGGTCATCATACACATACAATATACCATCGATTTTGATTTTATTGTACATAAATTTTACATGTTTGTCCGCAGCTCTTGCCTCATCTGCAAACTTTCCCAGTTTCTTTCGAGTTTCTCTTACTTTCCAGGTATAGTCTTCTCCAATCCGATAGTCAGTACCTTTCAGTTTATTTGCTGCACGGAGAACTTGCATACGTTGCTTGTACCTCAAAAAATTAGCTATAATTGGTTGTGGGTGACTATGAGCACCAGTCAGACGATGAACTCGCTGAAATTCCAGTTCACCAGCGTTTATATCCAAGTTGTCAGTAATAAAATCTCTCACAATTTTCTCGGTTGTATCCCACGTTTCCATACCAGGCTGTTCAATACCATAAAATATCAGATTATTACGTTTCAACTGTGCATTCGTTTTATCTAATTCTACTTCCATCCTATTTGAACGTTCACGTAATTGTTTATTTTCTTCAACTAGTTTTGCCATTTCGCCTCGGTTTTCATCCACACTACTTTTCAGGACTTTTACCTCCTCTGCTAAAACCCTCACTCTATTATCCACCACTTCCATACGATCCATAATATCTTTGCGCAAACCCCGCATTTCCATCATGACATCAGCCAACGTAAACTCATCAACACGTTCGACACCAGTCTCTTGTAATCCAATATGGCGACCCTCTTTGTCTACCCCGTGTTCTATTTGTGTTAACTGGGTTTTTGTTAATGGCGAAACATGCTGACCACTGCTACTACGCAAAGTCATCGACTCAGATATTGTTCGCTGACCATCAGGCATCTTGCGAGGTGGCCCAGGGTTTACTTCAATATCGCCCGATAAAAGTAGCAAGATCCCGAAGATGAATAAACTCACGTGTATTCGGCCATGTTGATCGCACATGTGCTTTCGCTGAACCGGAACGTCGGGAATATTCTCGTGTTGAGAAAACATTTTCGAGCAATACTATAGCGCAATAAACACCTGATGATAAGATATTTCTTCACTGAGCAGTCTATGTCACTTTTAAATGTTATTTCGGGTAAAATTCGTATAACTTTACAGAATTTATGAAGAGCACTGAAAACACCTTGTTGCTTGGGCAAACGCCCTCTATCTATGAAAGACTGTACTATTGCTGAAACTACGCAGTGCGAGTGGCACGGATCTAGAAGCCGTACCTACACACGAATTGGTGACGTCACAAAATACATGACCTTCAATCGGGGTCGTTTCCTCTGAATTGGTATATACAAATTACAATAAAGATACTTAAGACATTACACATAAGGTAAAACAAATCATGTGACAATATAATGATAATAACGATAATAAATCCTAGCTTAACAGTTGAACAAAACGCTCATATAGCCCGGTCAGATAGTCAGTCGGGTGACGCCGAGGGTCACGCACTGTGTTGCAAAATGGCCGTGTGGTTGAAACTGGGTCACTCATGGCGTGACGGGTGAGGAAAACATCATTAAACACTCTCAAAATCGCAATAAAACGGGGAAGTGGTTGAATATTACGGCGTAGCCAACATGGGAAATAAAAAAACGCCCAATACAAACGACATGGGTTCGAATAACACTAGATACACATTCACCAGAACCGAAGCAATCAGAAACCAGCAATCGTTTTGGCTTTTCCGTTCAACTCATCGGAACACTGGAGTAATTAGAAAAAATGAACACCACTTAACGACCAACGTCGTGGTGTGGTACACAAGCGTACCATCAAAATAAAACAAAATTAGCTTGAAAAGACACGACATAATGTGTCGACAAATATTTGATACTTATTTAGATGTAAGAACTCGTGTTTGACCAACTTCCACCATTGCAAGTTGTTAAAATAATGAAATAAATATACTGGTATCATTGGATATTTGATTTAATTGTGAAACTTTCTAACAAAATGTTAACTGCTGGCTTTGAACCCTCAATCAACAATTCCGCAGACACAGTATAAATTCCACAACACCACAGAAGATATTCGTCTGTTGCCTGAATTGTTTTCGTAATATAGGGAACGCGGCCATCGACACTTTAACAAAACTTACCTTGACTTGGGTCTTGTTTATTATCTCTTGTCACAATCTGGAAACTGTTGAAAAAATTGCGCGTCGTCCAGTTTAAGACGTAAGTTATTTTATTATTTATTCATTCAGTTTTGTATGGTGGAGTTTTGTGAGGTTTATTATTTTTTCGCGATGTTCTTTGTTTACTTGATTACGGTTTGAGAGATTTCAGTTTATTTGATTTACGTTTTTACGGTAGCTCTGAGCGGGACTCGAACCCACTAGCTAATTTTGTTTTATTTTGATGGCACGCTTGTGTACCACGCCACGACGTTGGTCGTTAAGTGGCGTTCATTTTTCTAACTACTCCAGTGTTCCGATGAGTTGAACGGAAAAGCCAAAACAATTGCTGGTTTCTGATTGCTTCGGTTCTGGTGAGTGTGTATCTAGTGTGATTCGAACCCATGTCGTTTGTATTGGACGTTTTTTTATTTCCCATTTTGGCTACGCCGTAATATGCAACCACTTCCCCGTTTTATTGTGATTTTGAGTGTTTAATGATGTCTTCCTCACCCGTCACGCCATGACCCAGTTTCAACCACACAGCCATTTTGCAACACAGTTCGTGACCCTCGGCGTCACCCGTTAAGCTAGGATATATTACCGTTATTATCATTATATTGTCACGTGATTTGTTTTACCTTATGTGTAATGTCTTAAGTATCTTTATTGTAATTTGTATATACCAATTCGTATATACCGAGGAAACGACCCCGATTGAAGGTCATGTATTTTATGACGTCACCAATTCGTGTGTAGGTACTGCTTCTAGATCTGTGCCAAATGAGAGTTGTCTACACCAAAATAAGTTTCAAATACTTGTCCATACATTTATTCTCTCAATTTAACAACTTGTAATTGTGTAAAATTGTTAAATGAGAGTTGTCTACACCAAAATAAGTCTCAAATATTTGTCCACACATTTATTCTCTCAATTTAACAACTTGTAATGGTGTAAAATAATTAAACTAGAAGCGTCTACACCAAAATAAGTCTAAAATATTAGTCCATACATTTATTCTCTCAATTTAACAACTTGTCATTGTGGGAATTAATCAAACGAGAGCTGTCTACACCAAAATTAATCTCGAATATTTGTCCACACATTTATTGACACAATTTAACCACTTGTTAATAGTGGAAATTACTTAAACGCGACGTGTTTAATCAGTTGACATCAATGAAACTTACCCGCAGACAGTGCACAATAGAGTATCATTATTGAGCAATTATAAACAGTTAGGGTTAGGGTCGGATCAGGTATGGGCAACGGAATTATTAACAGGAACGTGTCTTGGCATTAGGGTTAGGGTCGGGTCAGGTATGGGTAACGCAAATGGCAAACACCCAATTGGCAAGATGTACACTAACTGGTTATGGCATGCATATAGTTTCACAAGTAAAAACACAAAATTTGCAATTTTTTGGATAATTGTAACTCAATAATAGAAATATGTTGTATTTCTATATATATATACACACACACACTATATAGTCTATATACACACTATATAGTGTTTGATGCAAACACATTCAGTCAATCAATTGTGGTCTTGTGGTTCAGTTGTCTACACAGTGATCAGGAGGACCCGGGTTCAATTGCCATGCCTTCCAGTCTTCTTTCGCAAACACTAATTTGCAATAAAGCTAAATATGAAAACAAATCATTCATTTGCAGGACTACTCATATGGTTCAGTGGATATGTGCAATGTAAGTAATGTGAGAGATCGCTGGTTCGAATCCAGTACGGTTAGTACGATTTTTGAATGCTAGTGAAAACATTGATCCTATAAGTAGGACTTAAATCCTATCATTTGTGTGAAGACACTCGTGGTACAGTGGACAAGAGTGCGCTTGGAACTCAAAGATTGAAACACAGTTGACAGCTGCAGGTCACGTGCAACAACAGACTCGAGGATCAATGCTGCTCTACAAATGCGCCCCTTCCTTACGTCATGAATAAATTAGCATAATTAAAAAAAATTGCATTATGTGTAGGTACTCCTTCTGGAGTCCTGCCGTGTGCCTTTGTTTGACCTTTAGTGACAAGTCCTGGAGTGCGTGATATTGGCGGCAAGATTCGCGGGAGACTATTCCCGTTCGTAACAATATGTAATCAGTATTTAATTAATATGGTTAATAATTTAATATACTGCATTGAATGATTACTATTTACACTAAAATCAAAATCAAACAAAATGCACTATTTAGTCTCTTAGAAAAAAAATTCTCATCTGAAGGTGACATCATCCTATTAGGTGATTTTAATAGTAGAATTGGCAACTTAGATGATGTAGTGGATGACAGTAAAAACCAGCATCTCCCCTTACCAACTCATTATATCAATGACAATTTTCGGAAACGAAATAACATGGATGTCCACTCATCATACAGTGTAAACAAATTCGGCAGGAAACTAATTCAATTATGCATTGATGCAACCTAATCATTTTAAACGGTAGAAGTGTGGGTGATTCAATAGGTAAATACACCTGCCACACACCAAGAGGTAGCAGTACCAATGACTTTGCTATTACTTCTAAACCATTATTTGATAAAATTAATTACTTTAAAATACATGGTCTCTCATTAATCTCAGACCATTGTTTAATAACATTGTCCATACACGCAATAAAAGATAGTCTTCTCAAAATAAATAAAACACCAAAAACAAATATATTAGACCCCCTGCCATCTAAATATATATGGGATAACCAAGCAAAACATCATTTTGAAACATCACAGCTATTACATAACAGTGATATCGAATATTATCTTAACAGATCCTATAGTGACAATGATACAGACAAGGCAATTATTGACTTTGAAAATTTAATCACCTCCATTGCCGACAGAAGTCTAAAAAAAATCACCCCCAAAATAAAGAAAAAAAAGAAGAAAAAAAAGAAAAATTGGTTTGATCAAGATTGTTGGTCCATCAGAAAAGAGCTGAGAAGCCTTTCAAATTTGCTAGAAAAATTTCCCCAAAACCCAAATATACGTGGTCGTTTCTTCCAAACAAGAAAACTGTTCAAAAAAACCATCAAAGAGAAGAAAAAACAAAAAAAAGCTCTACTACTAAAGCAACTTGAAACCTCAAAAGAAAACCCTTCTGAATTCTGGAAAACATTGCGTGAAATGAATAATGAAGAATCGCACAACGAGTGTAATAACAATATAAAACCAGTTGAATGGCTATCATATTTTAAAAAGTTATTTAATGCAAATTCCACATCCCACAGTGACGATTTAACTACTGAATTAAAGAACAAAGAAGAACACATGGTTCTTAATTCTGACTTGAATGGTCCAATTCTAAAAGATGAAATTCTAAAAGGAATTAACCTATTGAAAAATAATAAAGCTTCGAGTCAAGATAAAACTTGCAATGAAATGCTAAAACACAGCCAAGCCAACTTACTGAAAGCCATACATAAGCTTTTTAATATAATTTTTAATTCAAACCACTTTCCAGATTCTTGGAACCTCAGTTTTTTGATACCAATCCACAAATCCGGCTCCAAATCCAACCCATCTAACTATAGAGGCATTGCCATTTCTAGTTGCCTTGGCAAATTATTTACAAGCATTCTAAACATTAGACTAACCACATTCTTAGAAAAAGAGAACATACTTTCAAACAAGCAATTCGGATTCCGAAAAGATCGACGCACAACAGACAATATCTTCATTCTTAAGACAATAATTAACAAATATCTTTATAATAGCAGCACTGCCAATAACAAAGAAAATATTAAAATACAAAAAAATAACAGTAAAAATACAAATAAAATATATGCGTGCTTTGTTGACCTAAAAAAGGCCTTCGACAGTGTCTGGCATCAGGGGTTGTATATCAAATTGTTAAAACTTGGAATATCGGGTAAAATCTATAAAATTATAAAAAATATGTATAGTAAGGTAAAATATAAAGTTAAGAGCAAAGAAGGATTAATTGAACACTTCACTTCAAGGGTGGGAGTAAAACAGGGCTGTAACTTAAGCCCAACCCTATTCAACATCTTCATAAACGATTTACCTGATGTCCTTAATAAACCTAGATGTGACCCACCCAAACTACAAAACACACCTATTAACTGTATAATGTATGCTGACGATCTTGTAATACTTTCTGAATCAAAAACAGGATTACAAACTTGCCTTGATAATTTATCGATATACACTAAAAAATGGCATCTAACTGTTAACACGGAAAAGACAAAAACTATGATCTTTAACAGATCAAACAGACTTCTAGAGAATGATATTTTCTTCTTTGAAGGTTGTGAGTTAATTACTGTAAAATCAGCCAATTACCTAGGATTAATAGTAAGCGCTAATGGAAAATTCAAGGAAGGCCTAAAAAGCATAAAAAGAAAAGCTTTAAAGGCCTTATTTTCCTTAAAGGGAAAAACAGGCAAAAATCTAAGTATACCACTGTCACTCTCTCTGTTTGATAAACTAATCAGACCAATTCTCACATATGGTAGTGATGTATGGGGAGATGAAATTTCACTAAAATCACCAATTGAAGATGTACATATAAATTATCTTCGTTTTCTTTTGGGTACATCCAAAAACACTACAATGGGTTTATACGGCGAACTTGGACGTTACCCATTGGAGACTTTTATCGAAAAACAAATGATAAAATATTTTAATCGTATAAAGAACTCGTCAAATCCATTACTAAAACTAGCTTTCCAAGAAAATAAAGAAATTAACAGTAAATGGTACACCAATATAGATTCCCTTTTAAATAACATCAACCATTCTTATTTGATCGACAGCGATGAAACTCTAACTGCAAGGCAATTAGGACAAATCAACAAAAATATACAAACATCATTCATATCAACTTGGAAAAGTGAATTACATAATGACAATCGATCAAAACAAAATGAAAAAAATAAATTAAGAACATACAGAGAATTAAAAAACAATTTTGCTTTCGAAACATACCTTGTTACCCTGAAAAACATTGATATGCGTGAAAATTTAACTAAATTCCGCCTCAGTGACCATAACTTGAAAATTGAGACTGGCAGACACAAAGGAATACCCCTTGCTAATAGATTATGCAACCTTTGTGATAAAAATGAAGTAGAAGATGAGTATCACCTCATGATGTCATGTAAAAGATATACCCCCGAAAGAAATGTCCTATTCGAAATAGCAAAAACCAAAATCCAAAACTTTAAAAATTTGCCGCTAAATTCATAGCCTTGCTAAACAACAGTGGCCTAACACTCCCCGTAGCAAGGTACCTAAAGAAGTGTTTTGAAATAAGACAGCAACCCCAGTGACAACCTTCTCTCACTATTTGAGTTTTGCATTTTGTTTTCTATCTATCGTAGTATCATAATTTTATACTAGCTATTATCTGTAATGTATTAGCTTAGATTGTTTTTTTATTATCTATTTTCTGTTTTGTAACCTTTTATTCCTTTTAAACTTTTGTAACCATTGCCAGTCCCTCCGGGGAATGTGTAAGTGTTAATAAAATTAAAGCTATTAAAGATAATAAATATACTAAACATTATAAATATTTTGAGTATATATACTCGCATTGTTTTTAATTTGGGGAACTCGAGGGTGGGCCATTGATGATTGATGGGAAGATCATTGAACTATGAGAAAGAGAGAGGGCATGTTTTAAGTTGATTAATCTTATTTCTTTCAAGCTGCATTAAACGAACCATTGTTCTACTCCCCTCTTCAGACCGTGATAGTTTCTGCTTATTTACTCAAGAAAACAGATAACTCTCTGTACTGTGTCAAACAGAAAATAATGTGTTACGAAGCTTCACTGCACAGAAAATGTACAACGCTCCTGCACATGTCTAATTGGTTTTAAAATGCACTTATTGAAGTGAGCCAGAAAACCATGAGTCGGCCATGGTTAGATAAATATGACAATGCTAGAGAGAAATGACTACCCTGAGAATTCCACAGATATCCACAATGGCAAAGTTCAAACTACCATTGACAGTATCTTGGCGCTACGTGTGCTGTCTGAGCGGATGCAGGAATTCAATAGAGGATTCTTAGTAGCCTATATAGATTTCCGCAAGACTTTTGACTCTCCCTATGGAGAATACTCAAGGTTCGTGGTATTCCCACACCTCCGGTGGACCTGATCTCCTCTCTGTATTTTGAAACAGAGTGAGTTAAATGTGCTGGTGGAGTGTCTATTTTCCTGTCGAGGCAGGAGTTAGACAGGGATGCACACTGGTTCTTATGCTTTTCAACACTTGTATGGACTGGATTATAGGAAGTGTGATGGTAAGCACAGGTTGTGGGGTCTCGTTTAGAAGTGTCAAAGTAACTGATCTTGACTTTGCAGATGATGTTGCATTGTTGGTTGATTCTCTAGTGGGCGTACTTGACGCACTGAGTGCGGAGGCCGAACCACTTGGACTCCATGTGTCGCGAGTTAAGACGAAGATTCAGGCTTTAGGGGACAGCTTGGATAACTCAGGTCCGTCTCGGCGAAGGCTGGGAACGTGGATGTCACTGATTCGTGGACGAGGCTGGACGAATGTGTGTGGCGTTTGTGATATCTGAGTAGAGCTGTAAAGGTCTGAGTCTTTAAGTCCCTTGTGCTCCCTTGTGAGGCCTGGACATTTACTAAGGGGCTGAGGCAAAGACTAAACACCTTTATGACAACCTCCATGCGTCGAATCCTTGGGTACCACTGGCAGTACCATGTGTCCAACAGCAGAATACTCAGTGAGGCCGGCATGGTGAGGGTCATCTGCTTGATTCGTGACCGCCAGCTGCGCTTCTTCAGGCACGTTGCTCGCTTCCCAGGGAACAACCCTGTCGGCCAAATTCTGTCTGCACAGAATCCTGGTCGGTGGAGACGGCCCGGGGGAGACCGAGAACATCGTGGCTATGGCAGATGAACAGGTTTTTTGACAAGTTATGTGGCATAGGCTGCCCAGGCTTTGAACATTTGCTTGGAAGAGGCGGAAGGAGTGGGCGCAGAGGGTGGGCAAGGTGCCACCCCGGCATGTGTCCCATGAATGAATGAATTGCTTCTCGGCGGCTAACAAAAGGGAGACCGTCGTATTTACTCAGCAAAGGTTTACCTTGGGTAAGGAATTTGAAGTGATCAAGTGTGACGTATGTCGTAGTCTTTTGTGAAGGATGTGCCTATTGTGGCGATCAGTTTGTGTGCAGGACACATACCACCAATTAGATTTCCATAAACGACATTGTTCGCGTTTGGGTGAATTTCTGAATGAACTGGTGATAAAGATGAAAATATTGATTTAAATTTGTTAAAACCACGTGTATGTAAATAAAATACTGATCAGAAAGAAGGCAAGCTTTATCTGTCGACTTTGATGTGATGTTTTCCCAATTTTCATTTTGTACCTGTACTAGTCGTATTAGTAAGTGTTCAAAGATTGTTTCGCAAAAATATGTGGATGGTGATACCACTTGTTGTCTAATATTTTAAATTTAAAAATATTTTGTTTATAAAATTGTTTTCCTTGAGTGATGGGTAGTTATTTAATTGGTTATGCCCATTTTCACTGAATGCGTAGGTGAAATGGACATTTACTCTCATTGAAATGAATTTCTGATTAAACCAGCAACATGTAACAGAATCCAGATTAATACCTGTCATATCACAGACATTGTTTGTAACATCATAATGAAGATGTATCCGGAAATAAAGGTATACGACAATGTCAATATGTTTTTGCTGTTACTTAGGCATCCTGAAAATTCAGTCCAATACTGCAAATATTTATGAATATAGAACATGTAATCTTGCTGAATATCACCTGGTACTTAATAAATATAGTTATCAACTCAAAGTTCTGATTGTTGCCAAGTATAGATGACGTATTGGCCTGTCGTATCGTGCAAGTACAGCATGTCATCTATTGCATAGAGATGATATACAGGTGTTCCGTTCCACCTTGGGTCATAATATCTAGTTATCAAGTTCTGATTGTTGCCAAGTATAGATGACATCTTGGTCTGTCATATCATGCAAGTATATCGTCCCTTCTATTCCATAGAGATAACATATAGAAGATTGGAAAGCCATCAAGCAGTGATTGAAAAACTGACACCACTGTTTTGTACAGAGATAGATAACTAACTTAATACAGGATATGTTTGTGATTCCTCATTTAGTGTCGGAATGGGCATCTCGTCCAGTATTAATATGTTAATGAGACAATAGCATGAACACTGGTTCATAGACTTGCTTGCAGTCTGTTGCGATTCCGATGGAAAATTCTTGAAAAATAAATATAAATTGCGTAAACGTGGGGTGAACGCGAAATCCCAACAGACTTGCCATCAGTGTAAGCGCCCTCACATTACCGGCCAGATTCGGGCTTGTAAATTTGCATATACGTCATGCGGTAGTCGAGCCACAGTTCATAACAATAAACTGGACTTTGCACGTGCCTGTGTTAACTTGTCTCGCGCTATATTACCATGTTGTTGGCGCCAACAAAATTGAGTAAAACTACGGGTATCATCGTTTCTTCAAGAACGCAAGAAATTATGTGTATTATGTGCGGTCTTGACATCGTAAAGGCAGGCGGAAATTGGCACAGCTGCTCCACCCACTGGTTCATTGAATATACTACAATTAAATTCTTTCCCACTCACTTTAGTTTATCAATGTAAGACCAAGAGCTAGTTAGTCACTGCAATCAGTACCAACAAAAAAGCCAATGGTAGGGGTCAAGGTTGTGAATATGGAGGATCTCAGAGGCTGGATATGGGTTCAAAAGTGGGTGCAGAATTATTGGTGATGGTGGTCAGTGTTGTAAATAAATGAGAGAGCACTCTTACAGTAGAGTATCTGGTGAAGCCTATAGCAGAGGGGTAGGAAAGATTTCAAGGAGTTGTACAGATACCAACAAACTAAAGTTCAACTCTAGGAAAAAAACACGAACTTTGAGTAAAATAAAAAGTAAAATAAAATACACGCTGCACAATACATAAGATTTTAATCAGATTGATAAAAACGTCATTACTGGTAATGAAGCATAACAGATGTACATGTACTTATGAACCGCCCTCATTACAAGATATTAACAAATACGAAAATGCAGTATATCATGCATACAAGGATGACTAAGATTACCATGGACATACATTTACCTCTCCATGCAATAAAGATACATTTTTTTTGATGAATATTTTGTTTGATGATTCACACTGCACATGAGCCATACTTATGCTTTATTAGTAACCTAAAATGTTGTACACATCTGAGGCTTCAGATGACTACCTCAGTCTTTAGCTCAACAAACATGAATATTAACATTATACATTTCTGAACCACACAAATTTAGGTTAGTGTGGTTGCAAGATATAGACTATCAAATCCATGACACTATTAACAAGAATATACAAACTTGTTCATTTGCCATAATGATGATGTACAAAAAGGGTAACAGACTATAGTTTTGACTGGTGTACATGGCAAAGCAGACACAACGGCATAGGTATAAGCACAATTTGTAGCACTTTTCCCCCACTTTAATAGGGCCTGGCCTGTGAAACCTCCAATAACACATTGAAGATATTGTCACAAAATGAACAATCTGACAGAGGTCCATTAAACATACTTGCATACAACGTATACAAGCAAATTTAGTTTTCAAGAGGAAGTAAAAAAAAACGTTTACCAAAAATGACCATATTTGCCATACAAGGTTTGTTTATTCAGGTCAGCATTAGCATCACGTAATTCCCAATAAAATAGTATTAACTCTCAACGGCGAGTGCTCTGGTGCATTTCCAGGATGATTCCAATGTGATTATTGACAATCATCTATACGAACATGTCCGCTGTTTCAATGGCCAAGCAACGATACTCAATCTGTATTACATAACAGAACAAGCACTAACTAATTTGGGAATTACACGCATTTGAATTCAGATTCCATTGGTCTTAGTATTGTGGCTTGCACATGCAATGATTTAGACAATATTTACAATACAAATTAATAATTAATAATTAGTAATTGTCTAGTGATGACATAAACTAATAATCTAGATGACAATCAAATAATATGTAAATATTATGCAAATTATTATCAAGAAAGATTTATCAACAATATATTCAACAGTATAATATTCAGAAATCTATTTCTTGTTATCATGTTAGTTATGTTATTATGCGGGTATATAATTAATTAAAAACACTATTTTGGTTCATATGATTTAAATCTCTCTTAAAAAAACACAAAAAGCCAACATCTTGTAAATAGACAAATGAGTTTGCAAAAAAGCTATTAAGTAGTTGATTAAGTTTCACATATCACATTCAATTATTTAAATTTACCCCCCCCCCCCCCCCCCAGGACATATGAAATGAGGGGGTTATAAACAAATAATTACACAAAATCCCAACGCGGTACATGCGTCTGTAAATAAACTAATTTCATCTGCATAAATGCATTATTTAAAGAATAGCAGGTTATAGTATATATGTATTAGATATTATACATATCACATGTTCAGAAGGTTATGACAACATTACAGTATAGTGCCATACCAAAGCAAACATGCAGTCTAGATATAAATTCTGTTTACCAAAACATAATAGAATATATGGTTTTCATTATGAAGATTACAATGAACATAATGAAATGGAAATCAATATATATAGCATGAAACTATCACTAAATAGAACAGAAATATTTGAAATAAACATCTTTTGGTCAAAAAAAATACAGAGAAAAAATCTGATAACTGTAATGTAATAAGACTGATGTTGTTAACGTCTATTTACATCTTTATGTTGGTATTTGATGACTTCTTCCCATGTACTCATGATATGTTTGATAAGGATGTTTTCTGGGAAATGTTTAGCAAAGCCAGTGATTTGGTCACCTTCCTTATTGTCAATGTAAATTGGTAGAATTTCAGACAACCTAGAAAAAAAATAAAAATATTGTTTTACATCAGTGACTAAGGTAAATTCAAAAGGAAGGTTGTGATTATAAGGAGAGTTCACCTTGACAGTTCTGACACTATCTGTTAAGATACTATGATACTGTGTGAATACTATGAGGTTATTACAAGGATACCTCAAAATATGCACGAAGACAATACAGTGGCAGTATCGATCGGATGTCGATACAACGGCGTACTGTCTGAGTGCATACTTTGAGGTATCCTTGTGATAACCTTAATATTATTCATCTTTTCCTTCCAAGGATACATCATGGGATATGCCGATGTCCAAAAAGTTTAGAACAGAATCAGCGAACTTCTGTGTGCGAAGTCCTGTCAAACCCTGGTGGCAGCCATGTTTGTTTTTATTATTAGAGGATGCTTATGCAAGTAATCATTCCATATTTGGAATTCGCATTTTCATAATATGATAGGATGAAAATACCCTGTATAATACCGCAAAATTACGGCACACTGTAACTTATGGCGTTACAGTGACAGATGTATAATAATACTCTTTGATATCTAACATACAAACATTTCTACCTCAGCAATACTCATGCTGCTTCATAGATTGATTCAAAACTAATGATACACTATGATTCAATCCAAATAGAGAGTCGGGAAACCGACCAATTTGCTGACTAAATGCTCAACATGAACCAAAATCACACCCTCAGTGGTGAGCTTAAGAGAACATATACTGATTCATACTAGTATGACATGCCAATGGAAAGAAGTGCAGATATACTAGTACATATGGCTGGATGCTGTAGTAATGAATGAAATGAATGCAGAACTTCTATATCTTACTGGGTACACATTTGTATAATAATGTTACTTACTTCCAGTTATCAACATCTTGTTGTTCATCTTGCATCAAGTTTTTCTGTTTCTCCAAACCAATAACGATATAATCATGTAATTCATTAACCAGTGCATCCACCTGTATATGTTGCAGGGCTTGTTGTAAATTCTCTATTTGTCCTTCAGTCAGTTGGTCTCTAAAATCCCGGATGTCAAATGGGTCCTATAGTAAACAAATACATTCAACTATTAATGTATTGCTGTTGAATGCTGCAGCATATTTAGGTCAGATATCCTTTTGGTTACATTGGACAATACATTTACATAATATGTGCTTACGTCCCACATAAAGAAGTTAGCACATGCAGAAAATGAACAGATTTGGTCCAGCTAGAGGGTTCTCAAATATGAATAAATTACAAGACCCTATTTCACACTTCTTTGTGCATAAAGGTTTGAACAAAATCTGTCCACATGCTGATTGTTAACAACATGCAACTACACTGATGACTATGTCAATATGGACAGACTTCTTTTAACTATGATTTTCCTTTTTCATTTCATTACATGTAAGGCAAAAATAGTGCAGTTACTTTGGAAACCATTTATAACTCCAAAACAATTGCCAAATATTTTTAAGACTTGCCACCCAATGATTATCGGTACAAAAAAAAACTGTTTGGAAGGGGTCAATAAGACTTGAGCAATGGGCCTTGTATGAAATTCAGCCAATGCAATGTACAATTAAAATTACCTGGGAATTCAGGGTCAGTCTTCTCGCTTTTTCCACAGCTAATAGTTGCCATAGAGACAGAATATGCTTCAGCTGACAAGAGTGTCTCACCTATGAGATAAAAAATTAGATTTGTGTATTGATTCACAACATAAATACACCTGTCCAGTTCTACCATTAAACACATTGCCATATATGGTGAAAAATTAATTGTTAATTATATAAATAGATAGCACACATCAAGTATGAGAAAATAAGTATAAATAGCGATAAAACACAGACAGATACCATAGGGTTGGTAGAATTCCATCAAATTCATGCATATTATAACAATATCCAAATATATTCCATTTTGAAATAGTAATGCTTTTTTTCTACATACTGTTTTCAATAATTAATAATAATTATTACTTTCTTCACAGGAAATGACTTAACTACGAAATTAATGACCCACTCCTATTATACCTCATCATTGAAATTTAGATTATAATATACCTTCATATTCTCTTTGTCCATCTTCAACGTATCTACCAAGTATTTGATGATGTACATATCAGCTTTTCCACCTGATGAAGCTAAGAATCCAATAGCAATGTCCAGGCATGCCAAAGAGTCACATACATCAGTCAAGGATTTCATTTCTGATACTATCTGGTGCTGGATGGCTTTAGATAGAGATTCCTGTAATTACAATGAATACCCGGTAGTACAGTAATCAACATACACAGTACTGGTAGTGTACCATAATGCAGTTACAATTGCATGTACCTACTAAACATTTGATTTTAGGAGTCATATTTCTTGAATTTTGAGAATATTGCAGTATGTATTAATTTTATTTCTAATTCCAAACAATTTTGCCAACCCAAATTTTAGTGAAATTTGTTTTACACATTTTTATGTAATTTACTTTATTTGCTAATTCTGAACGAAATGTACATAATTTACAACATTTTGAAAATAATGAGGAAAAGATGTGTGAAATGTGTGATTTGTGAAATGTGACAACACTTTATAACGTTGACATTCACCTTGGTGACTTCAGATAGATCATTCAACCTATCACACTTTGCATTTATTAAGGGGTGATCTCATATTCAAACATCTGGGTCAAACCTGGGTTAACCCGGCCTGCCCTATTCAGACTTACTAGACCTACAATATGCAAATTAGTAGTAGGTTTGAACCTAACCTCCAGATTAACTGCCCATTAACGCCCCCACTGAAAACAAACAACAGAACAAAGAAGACGGATCTAGGGAAACCTAGGTTTTTCTTACAATACTGTTTCAGCTTGGTTTCAGTAGGAAAAAAAAAATAAGATGTATTCTATGGAGCTCCATGTTGATACTGAGTGTTATATTTTGAAGTGTTAAGAATAACAGCAGCTATTTCTTTTCTTTGCAAGTCCTGTCATGTAAATGCTAATAAAAAACAAACTTCACAAATCTATTTACATCATGTCATTTATAAGTGTGATGAAAATTATATTCATTTATTTCTGTGATTGGTAATAATAATCAGTTTCCCACAACTTACATTTCGGTACAAGTCAATACAATTGTTATTGTTATTCAATTGATCCGGAATTAATTACAGACGTGATGGTTTGTTATATTTTGTCATTATTAAAATAAGAATCAAGTGATACCATGAACCCTCTCTATTGTGATATACTATATGGTGAATTAATGTTTGAAAACAGAACAGGGAAAAAATGCACTAGAATTTTAATGAGCAGCTCCTTACGATAAATTACTTACATATATATATATATATATATATATATATATATATATATATGGCATAGTCAGTAAAATATGTTTATCCATGGAGCAAACTGATACATTTTGTCTGCAACAAGTACGGTCAGTTTTGTGCCCATGTCAGTTCGTAAATTCTTAGAACACATTTTTTGGTTAAGTTTGTAAAGTCTGTGAGACTGCAAGTTATCAAAATATGATGAAAGTATTAAATCGATAATGGCAACATTGTTTTCTAAGAAGGCATCTGAAAACCATAGTCCCTCTATCACTGTGTCAAAACTAAAGTCGGGGCTACGGTAACGCTACGACTCCGGCGCTACGACCATCGTAACATTGTCAGCTGACGGCATTGCCGCCTGTGGGCATTGTGGGCAAATTACGGGTATTTACCGCTGCCGATATCTTACTTTTCTGTGACAAAATGCACACATTTCGAACCCCCGGTTAATTAAATTAAACGATTATTTTAGAAAATACATGGAAGCACAGTGTCTTGAGGGACTGTGGGCAAAGTAGGCAGCGAGGTGTTGTTTTTAAACACCGCAGAAAATTATGCACTCAACGCAGCCATCTTGGTTACCTCAATCAGAATTTCTCCTTGTCACCCAGCATGCATTGATTGCGATATCGCAACATGCACTGTGTTGCCTTGGGCGACTGTCTTAAGTACAAGGCACTCTATGAATAAGATATTTTCAGAGGTCAGGGTTCGTTTTTTATAAGCAGTCTCGTCTGCAGATGAATAGCCTTAAATAATCAGCGCGAGTCCATTTAATTTAATTTTCTCTTTTGATACTTAGTGTCACTGGCAATTTAATAAGAAACACTGCAAATAACCGATGTGCAGCAAATCGAAATAAATTTTCGTGGCGTACGCTGCATTTGTTTTTCCGGATTTTGAGATGCCGTACTCCTGAAAGAACTGTTTGAAAATTGAACGCGTAACAGTAGTAAAGGCTTGAACACAGTAGTGTAAGTCTCAAGTGCAACTTTGTATCAACAAATGTTCGTCTTCTGATACTTATTAGCTGTCAGAAATGCATATCAATTGTCCAGCCCAATGAAAAGTCTGATTCACGCCCTCTGCTCAATTTGCGACTCGAGCATAACAGTTTATTGAAACAAAACAATTTATTCAATTTATAATTTTAAACACCGCAGAAAATTATGCACTCAACGCAGCCATCTTGGTTACCTCAATCAGAATTTCTCCTTGTCACCCAGCATGCATTGATTGCGATATCGCAACATGCACTGTGTCGCCTTGGGCGACTGTCTTAAGTACAAGGCACTCTATGAATAAGATATTTTCAGAGGTCAGGGTTCGTTTTTTATAAGCAGTCTCGTCTGCAGATGAATAGCCTTAAATAATCAGCGCGAGTCCATTTAATTTAATTTTCTCTTTTGATACTTAGTGTCACTGGCAATTTAATAAGAAACACTGCAAATAACCGATGTGCAGCAAATCGAAATAAATTTTCGTGGCGTACGCTGCATTTGTTTTTCCGGATTTTGAGATGCCGTACTCCTGAAAGAACTGTTTGAAAATTGAACGCGTAACAGTAGTAAAGGCTTGAACACAGTAGTGTAAGTCTCAAGTGCAACTTTGTATCAACAAATGTTCGTCTTCTGATACTTATTAGCTGTCAGAAACGCATATCAATTGTCCAGCCCAATGAAAAGTCTGATTCACGCCCTCTGCTCAATTTGCGACTCGAGCATAACAGTTTATTGAAACAAAACAATTTATTCAGCACGCTGTTCACCGATATATGAAAGAGTGTTTTTTTTAGGCAAGACACACGGTAAAATGACTACTGTACACCAATAAATCGACACATTTTAGAGACAACTATCTAGTATTCAAAAAGCAATATAAACTCTGCCAATCCTAAAAATAGACAACAGCTTGAATGAGGTGTGAGTGAAATCAGTTCGAACCGCAGTTTTTTCGCAAATTTGTGCGGTCGTCCTGAACTGCACTGTCTATTGTTTAAACTTCCAAACCGCAAAACTGGGTTTTGTTCGGGCGGTTTGGGTTTTCGTAGGTTTGACCCGCATGTTTGAATATGAGATCACTCCTAAATATACACCAGAGGGGGAGTTGCATTATACAATGAGAAATAAATAAGCAGCCTATCAGCTGAGATAGCTCTGCTGTTAGCAATGCACATTTCAATTAAGGACTGAAGATATCATTAGAAAATGAACAATATGTATAGTATCAAAGCAACCGGACTTGCTGTTTTCAACAAGAATTCAAAATTATCACTTTTCACCAAAAATGACAAAAATAATCATCAAAAGATAATTGAAGATGTCACCACGAAATTAACAAATATGAAAAAGGTCCACATGTAGTACCTATATATGCAATATCGAAGCAATTGGACTTGCGGTTTTTAACAAGAAGTCGAAAATATTACTTTTTACCAAAAATGGAAAAAATATTCACCAAAATTAGAGAATTGAAGATATCATGAACAAATCTAAGAGAGGTCTACCCAAGGCACATATACACCAAGTAACAAAGCATTCAGGCTTGTAGTTTTCAAGAAGAAGTTGAAAACGTAAAACATTGACACGGACGATGACGGACAATCACTCATATGATAAGCTCCGCTCAACAAAGTCAACAGCGGAGCTGAAAACTCATTGTTTCAGTAAAATTGTGCCAAAATGCTTTCCGATAGCATGCATGATAGTTCTAAATTGACTGATTCTATTTCTATCTAGAGCTGACAAAAAAATCAAAAAACAGATGTGAAAATGTTTTTTGAGACACGTTTTTGAAACTGTTGAAAGTAACCACAGGTTTTTTCTTTACCGTGAGATCATAGTTCATGGAGAATGCAGAGGCACCTTGATATTTCAATGACTTTGAAATGTTTCACCCAGATTTGGACGGTGCCCTCTCATGCCAATCCCCCCTGGTATACACTTTGTGGTATTAGAAATATTTAATTGAATGTTGATTACATACTTGTTGTATCCTATTACGCAGTGATTCAAATACTGCAGCATCTCTAGAATCCTGACGGAACACAAGCTGTTCTATCTTTCTCTTTATCTTGGCTTTCCCATAGATGAATCTCTCTTCCAGCTGCCTTTCCAGACCGCTTAGATTATATTCTACCAGCGTGTCATGTCCAACTTGAAGTGAATAACTACAATGTGACAGCACTATAGGAAGGAGATCTTTCTCTGGTTCATAAGCAATGAGATGTGCTGGCGTTAAGTCACATGGCAGAATCTCATCATCACTAGATATATAAAATGAAACATTTACAGGACTGGTTATTTTCATTTGTTCATGCTTAGATATCTACATCATTGTTTTACTTAGAAGTGGAGCAACTGCGAAGTTCAGTTGCTCCAAATTGTTATTAACAAAACAATTATAAATGACATTATATGGTCGTTAACTATTTTGCAAACGACAGACAGCTATCATATACCTTGTCTGTATCATTGTAGATGTCAGACATATAAATTAATCCATGAATTTCTTTTTTCTAACAGGAACTAAGAACAAATGCACCAATTGATTCTCCAGAAAGTGATACACATGAATGATTACACTACTTGCCTACTATCCACTTTGCGTATTCTGACGTACTGGTCAATAAATTCATTCTGCGTAATGATCAGGAAATCTACCAATGCAGTAGAACAGACTCCATCAGCTTTCCTGGTTGGTAACACCATGGCTATACTACTATTCTCATCTATTGGTTGATTGCACAGCTCTTTACTAACATACAAGCCACCTTGAAAACAACAATCTTATTGTGTCAGTGTCAAGTTGCTTGAAGTATAAACCGTTTTAATTTGGATGCTTATAAATTTCCATGATTTTGTAATTTTGAGGTTATTAAATAAATAAATAATATTTAATGTACACTGCTATAAAATATTACAATATTTAACGACTTGTCAAAAATACTTTGCTTGTGATTTAGTGGTCGATAGTACCATATTTGTTCCATTACAACTGCATCTCCAATAGAAGCAGTATATAATCAGATTTGCTGTATACTAAATCATTAAAATACTGTATTTTGACCATAGTGAAATCTCCGTAATTTATGTAAGCCAATACACTACTGATATAGCAAATACTACTGTATAATTAAACATGCATTTAGAAAAAGAAATCCTCTTGGCTGCAGAAATATGTTGAAAATGGTGTCTTGTACTATTTTACAAAATGTACATTTGTGAAAGATTTTGAATTAAAGCCAGACAGCGTGTTTTAAATTAAGGATGTTATACAGTTCAAAAACCTTAGTTTGAAACTCAAATTTGGTAAGGATAAGTGATGGTTCACATACTGTACATATTTTCAAAAGAACAAATAACTGAAACTCACCATAGTTAGCTATTTCATTCCTGACAAGATTCCAAGCTAGACTGAAACTCTTGATAAGTCTTGTGTATTTGTCACGAACATGACCTAAAACAACATAAGGAAGAATAAGTTTGTGGTTCTTTTGGTTGCCTTGTCGATATCGACTTCCTGATTACTATAACTATTTTTTCACTTCTTGATTCTATATTTTAAGCATAATAAGTTATTTATTTTCAATACACTAGATAATATAATACAATTTAACATTTTTCAGTTATTTTCACAATTTACAATATGATAAATCTATTTCACTTCTTAACAAGGTTTTTCTATGTATTACCTACCTCTTGGAAACTTATTCAGGAATCTACCAATCTTTAAGTTAATTGCTTCATGAATATCAATATTTCTATGATATTCATCTATTAATAGTTGTTGTAAATGCACGATATCAGGTAAGTACTTTAATGCACGTAATTTATATTCCTGAAATAAGATGACATTTATAAAAGTTGATAAAAATCTTGGAATTTGAGAGCAAGCATAATTGTGTTTTCTTGTTGATGTAGCTGACTGCTAACATTATTATTATTTCATCACATAATATCTATAAAAATGCAGCTCACTGTAGGAGGTTTAAGCACATTCATGCCATGTATGGTAATTGAAACACAAGAGAGAAAAAACAATTTATAATTCTACAACTTGCCTTATCGAGGAATTCTTGAAGAATAGGGAACTGTTTCTTGCGTCCAGCAGTGTTCTCTTGTAAAGCATGTGTAAGATGTTCAATTGTAACTCTAGATCTGTATCTCCACACAGTAGGTACATTGTACAAGGACTCAATTGTCAACTTTTCAGAAGGTGGATCTACCTCGTATAAAAGTCTCAATAATGGATTGTTACCGAGCCGTTTATCATTCTGAACTTTACGATTGGCTTCTTGTAATTTTTTAGCTAAATCCTAGGAAAAAGAAATATTGAATTTTAGAAGACTATGAGGGGCAATTTTAACAGAGCAAATATGGTAAATAATCGTGATAAATGTCTCATAGTTTTTTTTTATTATTATTTATATTTTAAATTGATATCCAGTTTGTTAAATAATGATAGTTGCCCACACAATAAATAAAACAAAACTCACTTCAACAACTGGACTAATATAAGAACGTGTGAATATGTCTTCCCAGTTAGCTCTAGACTTCTTGGTCGTCAGATGTCCATCAAAATTTTGACCACCTGATGTAACAGCATTGGAATACAATTATATTAAGCACATGCATGACTAGAATTCACATTACAAGGGGAACACTCTCTGATTGCAAATAAAGTGTCACCCCCTGGCTGCTACATCACTGAGAACTGACTCATGAGGGAAAGGATGTTAATTTTACAACCAGTCATTCACAAGTCCAGTTTTCCACAAGTTGAATTCATTTAGACATACTTGTTTATTGTTCCACAGTGATATCTAGCAAAAGTATGTATGTGGTATTTCATACATTTATTTTACATTTTGTATAATATCAAGTTAAAATATGGATGCCTACAATACATAATAACATGCTTAGAACAAAACTGAAGCACAGTCAAATATCAGCCTAAAACTATTTAGTCTGGCTGACTGAATGTGAACAATAGTTGATCGAAATAGAAACACCATGATATGAAATGTATAATCTAAAACATTCCATAATGTTACCTAGTGGTTTTTCTTTCAGTATTCTATGGAGCACCATATGTACTGTCAAAGCTGCATCATCAATACTTTTACCACTAGATCTAGACAGCAGATGAAGATCACACTGAAGATGTTGCCATAGAAACAGGTTGACTCCATTAGGATTGATAGCAGGGTGAATTGCAGCTGAAACATTCTGTAAAATACGATGAATTGTAATTGACAACAGATTAGATTTGTTTAAATCAGTGCAATATCCACCAAATAATGCATCAGTTCTAGAAACATCCAAGATTCGTGATTTGGTAGCTCCTGCCAACGTAGATGTACACTTACCTTTGATGACTTGGTATCTACTGCCAACATAGATGTACACTTACCCTTCGTGACTTGGTAACTTTTGCCAACATAGATGTACACTTACCCTTGGTGACTTGGTAGCTCCTTCCAACAAAGATGTACACTTACCCTTGGTGACTTGGTAGCTCCTGCCAACATAGATGTACACTTACCCTTGGTGACTGCCAACATAGATGTACACTTACCCTTGGTGACTTGGTAGCTCCTTCCAACAAAGATGTACACTTACCCTTGGTGACTTGGTAGCTCCTGCCAACATAGATGTACACTTACCCTTGGTGACTGCCAACATAGATGTACACTTACCCTTGGTGACTTGGTAGCTCCTTCCAACATAGATGTACACTTACCCTTGGTGACTTGGTAGCTCCTTCCAACATAGATGTACACTTACCCTTGGTGACTGCCAACATAGATGTACACTTACCCTTGGTGACTTGGTAGCTCCTTCCAACAAAGATGTACACTTACCCTTGGTGACTTGGTAGCTCCTGCCAACATAGATGTACACTTACCCTTGGTGACTTGGTATCTCCTGCCAACATAGATGTACACTTACCCTTGGTGACTGCCAACATAGGTGTACACTTACCCTTGGTGACTTGGTAGCTCCTGCCAACATAGATGTATACTTATCCTTGGTGACTTGGTAGCTCCTGCCAACAAAGATGTATACTTACCATTGATGACTTGGTATCTCCTGCAAACATAGATGTACACTTACCCTTGATGACTTGGTAGCTCCTGCCAACATAGATGTACACTTACCCTTGGTGACTGCCAACATAGGTGTACACTTACCCTTGGTGACTTGGTAGCTCCTGCCAACATAGATGTATACTTATCCTTGGTGACTTGGTAGCTCCTGCCAACATAGATGTATACTTACCATTGATGACTTGGTATCTCCTGCAAACATAGATGTACACTTACCCTTGATGACTTGGTAGCTCCTGCCAACATAGATGTACACTTACCCTTGATGACTTGGTAGCTCCTGCCAACATAGATGTATACTTACCCTTGGTGACTTGGTAGCTCCTGCCAACATAGATGTACACTTACCCTTGATGACTTGGTAGCTCCTGCCAACATAGATGTATACTTACCTATGGTGACTTGGTAGCTCCTGCCAATATAGATTTACTCTTACCCTTGATGACTTGGTGGCTCCTGCCAACATAGATGTACACTTACCCTTGATGACTTGGTGGCTCCTGCCAACATAGATGTACACTTACCCTTGATGACTTGGTAGCTCCTGCCAACATAGATGTACACTTACCCCTGGTGACTTGGTAGCTCCTGCCAACATAGATGCGTGCATAAGAAGTCTGACAATAGCAGTAGCTACAGGTGGCATTTGTCTTTCAGGTATGGGCATTTCATTGTGTCTCTTTTCTGGTGCACCAAGAATATGACCAGTTTGTGTTGCATCTTGCCTTAAAATAGAAATCAATCAATAACAAGTCATTGAAAACGACACAGTCCCTGTTAAGTTCTCTTTGTGCTCGTCATATTAAAGCGGAGGGGTTGTCGCGAGCGTGTCCTTGAAACTTGAGTTGCAAGTGGCGTATACAACAGATTGTTTATTTACATCAAAACACGTGTTTTGTGTCATAGTAGTATGGCCAAAATAAAAACAGCCGTTATTCAGCCATCTTTGATCTGATTATGAAACAGACTGATATGTATGATGTAAGTGCCAAATACGAATGAAAATGGTACAAAAATCGTGGAAATATAGTAGTAAGGCCAAAAAGTCAGATGGCTGTCAATCGGCCATCCTTGACCAGATTTTGAAACAAATTCTCATGGACATGCATCCTAACATGTATAAAGTACATCTATGTGCCAAATTTGAATGAAAACTGACAGAGCACGTCCAAGATACCGCATAAAAAAACAAAAACAAGATGCCTGCCAGTCGACCATCTTTGATCCAATTGCGAAATAAATTGTCATGGACATGTATCCTAACATGTATAATCTATGTACCAAGTTTGAATGACAACTGACAAAGCATGTCCAAAATACAACATTTTCAAAAAAAACAAGATGGCTGCCAGTCGGTCATTTTGAATTGAATCGCTAAACCACTGCATGTGCATATGTCCCACATAAAGTACTAGGCACATGCAAAGAATGAACAGAATCGGTCCAAGGGATTCTGAGATATGGCTCCACACGGATGCACGGAGACCGAATTATAAGTCCCCATTTTCAGACTTCGTCCGAAAGGGGACTGATAAAATCTACAGTACAAGAAGGCAGAGACTAATATCACATACTATAATAGAACTATTGCATACACTAACATTGAAAGGACAGAAGGGAAATTGTTACAGAGCATGATGCATGTTAAAGGGTGGTAGTCATTGCACCACACATGTGCAAGATATATGGGTCTCATATAAACAAAGATGGCGACTTTGGCTGTTGCGCAGAGCGAGTACAAACTGTGGCGTATCGAAGGAGTCGCCGATGGTAATTAGTGCAAGTCACGCCCAGGTAAAACCTTATACTTGCGATTTCCATTAAAAGAGCGCATTGGATTGTGGGTGAATCAATGTTTATCAACACAAATGTCGCACATGCACAGCACTACGACTACCGCGCTTAAAGCCAAGTTTTAAAAAACTAAATATGATCAAGAAAACAACAAATAAGCATTGACAAAGCACAGTTCCTGTTTGGTGTTACCGGTAGTTGATCTCATTGAATGAAATACAATTTGTATAACTTTCAATGTTTTAACACATTGACAAATGTAGCTGCATATGCCTTCCATAACCGATGAAATAACACTTGTATAGACTCTAATATGGTAATAAGAATGAATTAACATCCATATTGCTAACAATGAAAAAGATCATTATTAATTTTTTCAACACCACTCATTACATTTAATATTTTGAGAGGCAATAAAATAAATCTTACTGTCTGGCTTGTCTGTTTCCTTGTTCAAGTTTGTGAGCCTGTCCACCAATAGGAACATTACAGTCTCGACATCGACTTACACTAGAAGGCTTACCACACTGTAATGATAATATAGTCGTTAAATATTACAACTACTGGTGATGGTATATGCAACTGCATATCATAAAACAGGACATGGTAAAAACATACTTAACATAAAGAATAGTATCTTATACTTAACAGTATCTTATCAATTTAAACTAACATTAATGCATGCATCAATCCATAGGAAAAACTTTTGAAATATACAAGGAGGGCAAAACAAAATAGATCGATAATATGCAAATTACAAACCAAAACAGTAAACATATTTATCATATACTCATTTTTAATTTTGCTATTTTTTATGAACTTGTCAAATAACGATAAAACTAATTGTTCCCTTATAATGAAATTAAATGCCTTGTGAAAATAAATGGTTTTTGCAGTATGGTATTAAGGTATATTAATAGGGGTGAAACTGAGCATGATACTATTATATCAATCTATACATCATCTGAAAGCTTAGATATAGCAAAATATAGTAGTGCATGTGCTTGTCTAAGGGATGACCTGATGGCCAATTTCGCTATTACGATTTTCAACAATTTCAACTTTTGAAAACAGTCTTTTTTCAAATGACATGAAAGAGATGAGAGAGGGGGAGATAGATAGAAAAAGAGGGGATAGAGTGAGAGAGAGAGAAGGGAGAGAGGAGGGGAGAGAGGAGGGGAGATAGAAAGAAAGACAGAAGAAAAGAAAGGAGAGAGACACACGGACTGACTCATCTATCATACCATCTTACATACTTGCATTCTGATACTATATTTAATATGTAACTTACATCTCCTATAGTGTATGGATGCCCATTCTGGCATTCTGTCAAACAAAACAACATGGAAATACTAAGTAAAAGGGAATTATGACCAAGCAGTTTATTATTTCTGCCAAAGATGTTATGCTTTTTGCCAGCGTTTGTTTTCTGTCTGACTGTAGACAGAATATGAAATGATTCTTCTGGAAAACTTCGGTAAAGACACATGCATATGTATTTCAAAATGTATGATGTATGTGTGAAAATTTGATGTGATCAGTACAGGTATTCTGAGACAGGTGAGAAAATACATGTTTTCAGATTTTGTTCAAATGGGGACTAAACATGATGTGCATCAAAGTTCCATAGTATTCAAATTACATACAGGTATAAAGTTTGAACAAAATATGTCCATGCATGACATATCTAGTTTCGGAAAAACCAAAGTTCATTTATTTTTATCATGTCATTTGATAGTAAATCAACCAAGCAAATTACTTAATATCTCCATTAATATTTCCTAAACAACTGTATTAAATACATTGTGTATGCCTTACAACAAAACAACTTTATCATACTACATGTACATGTAAACTTCTAATTTAATTTTGAAAAGAATGAACTAATTGAGTTTTAAAAAGTAAACTCACTCAATAAATCACACAAGGACCCTATGGTTCCAGTGCTGTATATCTGACATGCCCTGACCAATTATGTTCAAATATTATACATCATGTCACACATATGCACAAGTATTTGTTTGATGATCAAATTAAAGAAGAATCAAAGAAAGCTTAGAAAGAACTCCCATGTGCTGAGAGTATTGGAGACACATTAAATATAATTCGAAATTACTTAGCTGAAAACTAATTATGCAAATCAGAAAATTAATATGACCAGATTTGAGTGTAAAACTAATGAGGTCTGCGCAATGTAACAGAAAATCTATGTCTCCAAGTTTAATTGAAATGTGATTAGAACCAAAAAATTATGAATTATTATGCTTATTAGGGAATTAATATGAACAGATTTTTACCCCAAACTAATTAGGTTTGTACATTGTCCTAGAGCATCTTTATACTAAGTTTCATTGAAATGGAATAATTAGCACCGTGAAAACTCCAAAATTTCGACCCCTCTAAAAATTCGATCGCCTATTTATTTGCCGGGTTTCGGTGTTTTATTTACCTCCAAATTTTCGATTCCACTAAAAATTGCCGACTCATTCTTATTCGAAAATTGCGACCAGTTTTAGTTTTCCCACAAACGAAAAAAAAAAACGATGTGAGCGTTCAAACGGGACCTTCCTCGAAGGCATGAATCCGGGTTTCTTATTGACTGAGAGATTTTTATTTTATTGGTAACGAAAATATATTCTAAATAAACGAAGTTTGAAATAAAAACGAACACAAAAATCTCGGCATGCTGCGTTTCTGAATTGTTGATTATTACTGTACTCAGTAGTGATTATAATAATGTACACAAAATAAATTTGTTGAATGGTTATGAAATACAAATAAAAGTCAACTTAGTTTCATCGTAAGCGAATGATTCCGGTCTCGTATAAACGTTTGATGCTGTAGGATATCCGCCATGTTCTCTTAGGTCAAATAGGTCAAATCGCTAATTAACCAATCAAAAAGCTGGATGATGCCAACGTGTTCAAATTACCATAGCTTATTTAAATATGTTAATGTTATTGAACGCAATGCGGAAGAGATTGGTGTTGTAGTACGATGTTTTGGCTTGGATTTTGATGCGAAAACGGCATGATTTTTTTTAAATAAAAAAATTAGTTGTTTTTAAAAAATAAACTGGTCATCTGAAGAATAATTTAACATTGTTCACAGTGATAACAGCTCATTCTCGAAAGGAAGCTTACCCGCTCACGCTAGTCACGATAAAAATCATACACGTGTACTCTTAAATAGACAAACGTCAATGACTACGGTAAAACTTAGACTCTATTTTAGCCGGCAGGATTGATTGAAATGTCCGAAAAATGACGCCAAAATACACCTTAAAAGTCCCATTTTATTTTCTTAAATCCCATTTTATTTTTTAATCCAAGGGCAAATTTACGGCAGAATTTGGTCCCTCAAATAAGGGACACGTGAGTTTTGATTCTAACCGGATACATTGCACTGGGTCGGGGAGATAGTTTGCTAAACTTCCATGCATCTTTCGTCCAATGGGTACCTGTACTTCGAACATTCGCAAGTTTTTCTAGGTAGTGCGAGACAGCTTTGTCTTTTGACCTATTAGTTTTGTGCTGACCTCTTCTCCGCGTCTTGATGTTTTGTTTTGCTTGTCATAATACTCACTGATTGATGACTTTGTTTAGATTTTGAGTTACAACTCGGCCACGACCTTTGCTTTTACCGTGAAACATGAGGAAGTTTACGTCAATTGACGGACATTGCATTTTTAAAAAACTAATGAAGCACACTGTCTATCATCCCCATTTTTTCATTTGCTGATTTCTATTCTGAAAAATTCGACCGTCCGAAAATGCACCTTAATTTTGACTCTAAAAACACGTCACATATCTAACACCAATTATTTAAAACCGGTCGAAATTTTGGAGTTTTTACGGTACTTTAGATATCAGTGTGAAAGCTTAAAATTGGTTAATTATGCAAATTAGGTAATTAATATGTACAGATTTTAACCCACAATTATTCAGGTCTGTCTATTGTCCTACAGCATCCATGTACATTCATTGATATGTGATGTATAGTACCTGAGATATCAGTGTGAAAGTTGGTTAATTATGCAAATTAGGTGATTAATATGCACAAATATTTACGGGAAACTAATTGGGTCTGCATAATTCTAGATTCATTGAAATGTGATGATTAGTACTTTAGATATCAGTAGAAAAGCTGAAAATTAATTATGCAAATTAGGTAATTAATATGCACAATTATTTACCCTAAAACTAATCAGGTCTCTGCATAGTCCTAAAGGATCTATGTACCAAGTTTCATTGAAATGCGATGATTAGTACTTGAGATACCCGTGGAAAAGCTGAAAATTAACTAATTATGCAAATTAGGTGATTAATATGCACAAATATTTATCGAAAACAATCAATCTCTGCATAGTCCTTGAGTATGTAACTACCAAGTTTCATTGAAATGTAATGCTAACTACTTATATCAAATGCTGAAAATTAATTAATTATGCAAATTAGGTAATTAATATGTACTGATATTACCATAAAAACTATCAGGTCTGTGCAGTGTCGTATGACATCTATGTACCAAGTTTCATTGAAATGTGATGATTAGTACTTGAGATATCAGTGGAAAAACCAAAAATTGACTAATCATTATGCAAATTAGGTAATTAGTATCCACGGATTATTACCAAAAACTAATCAAAACCTAGCATTAGTTCAGAGCATCTATGTACCAAGTTTCATCAAAATCCAATGAGTGGTTGTTTAGATATCAGTGGAACAGTCATGGAACCACTAAAAAATAGCTAAATATCATGCAAATTAGGTAATTAATATGCACGGATTTTTACCAAAAATTAATCAAATCTGCGCATATGTTCAGAGCATCTATGTACCAAGTTTCATCAAAATCCAATGAGTGGTTCTTTAGATATCAGTGGAACAGTCATAGAACAGCTAAAAATTAGCTAATTATCATGCAAATTAGGTAATTAACGAGCATGGATTTTTACCAAAACCTAATCAAATCTGCGCATTGGCCGAGAGCATCTATGCACCAAGCTTCATCAAAAACCGATGTATGGTTCTTGAGATAGCAGTGGAACAGTCGGACACACATACACACACACACACACATACACACATACACACATACACACATACACACACACATACAGACACACTAACTGCAAAGACTCCCATTTTGTGCTTCGCACATGGGAGTCAAAAAAGGATGGCCATTTAAATGTTAAGAACATCATTATCTATGCACTTACCATACCACTTTTTACCATCTTTAACTGCTTCCATAGCTTCTAATAACATATCTTCATGCATTGTTGGAAAGTATGCATTCTACAAAAATAATAAAGTAATGTTCATAGACTGAAGACATCTTTGCTGGCCAATGTCAAAGTACATAGACTGAAGACATCTTTGCTGGCCAATGTCAATGTACATAGACTGAAGACATCTTTGCTGGCCAATGTCAATGTACATAGACTGAAGACATCTTTGCTGGCCAATGTCAATGTACATAGACTGAACACATCTTTGCTGGCCAATGTCCATCTACATAGACTGAACACATCTTTACTGGCCAATGTCAATGTACATAGACTGAACACATCTTTACTGGCCAATGTCAATGTACATAGACTGAACACATCTTTGCTGGCCAATGTCAATGTACATAGACTGAACACATCTTTGCTGGCCAATGTCAATGTACATAGACTGAACACATCATCACTGGCCAATGTCAATGTACATAGACTAAACACATCTTTACTGGCCAATGTCAATGTACATAGACTGAACACATCTTTACTGGTTAATGTCAATGTACATAGACTGAACACATCTTTACTGGCCAATGTCAATGTACATAAACTGAACACATCTTTGCTGGCCAATGTCAATGTACATAGACTGAACACATCTTTACTGGCCAATGTCAATGTACATAGACTGAGCACATCTTTACTGGCCAATGTCAATGTACATAGACTAAACACATCTTTGCTGGCCAATGTCAATGTACATAGACTGAACACATCTTTACTGGCCAATGTCAATGTACATAGACTGAACACATCTTTACTGGCCAATGTCAATGTACATAGACTAATCATTCCCTATGTTATAAACTTGCACAAAAAACATACATAGAATCTACCACAGGTGCCTGATATCCAATAAAAAAATATACTACACAGTTGGCTGGCAAAGTTCTATTTAATATAGTGACAACAATAAAAAACACATCTTTGGTGGCCAATGTCAATGTACATAGACTGAGCACATCTTTACTGGTCAATGTCAATGTACATAGACTAAACACATCTTTACTGGCCAATGTCAATGTACATAGACTGAAAACATCTTTACTGGCCAATGTCAATGTACATAGACTGAAAACATCTTTACTGGTCAATGTCAATGTACATAGACTGAGCACATCTTTACTGGTCAATGTACATAGACTAAACACATCTTTGCTGGCCAATGTCAATGTACATAGACTGAACACATCTTTACTGGTCAATGTCAATGTACATAGACTGAGCACATCTTTACTGGTCAATGTACATAGACTAAACACACCTTTGCTGGCCAATGTCAATGTACATAGACTGAACACATCATTGCTGGCCAATGTCAATGAACATAGACTGAACACATCTTTGCTGGCCAATGTCAATGTACATAGACTAAACACATCTTTGCTGGCCAATGTCAATGTACATAGACTGAACACATCATTGCTGGCCAATGTCAATGTACATAGACTAAACACATCTTTGCTGGCCAATGTCAATGTACATAGACTGAATACATCTTTGCTGGCCAATGTCAATGTATATAGACTGAACACATCTTTGCTGGCCAATGTCAATGTACATAGACTAAACACATCTTTACTGGCCAATGTCAATGTACATAAACTGAACACATCTTTACTGGCCAATGTCAATGTACATAGACTAAACACATCTTTACTGGTCAATGTACATAGACTAAACACATCTTTACTGGCCAATGTCAATGTACATAGATAAACACATCTTTACTGGCCAATGTCAATGTATATAGACTGAACACATCTTTGCTGGCCAATGTCAATGTAGATAGACTGAACACATCTTTACTGGTCAATGTCAATGTACATAGACTAAACACATCTTTGCTGGCCAATGTCAATGTACATACATTTTGTGTAGACTGAATACATCTTTGCTGGCCAATGTCAATGTACATAGACTGAACTGATCTTTGCTGGCCAATGTCAATGTACATAGACTAAACACATCTTTGCTGGCCAATGTCAATGTACATACATTTTGTGTAGACTGAATACATCTTTGCTGGCCAATGTCAATGTATATAGACTGAACACATCTTTACTGGCCAATGTCAATGTACATAGACTGAACACATCTTTACTGGCCAATGTCAATGTACATAGACTGAACACATCTTTGCTGGCTAATGTCAATGTACATAGACTAAACACATCTTTACTGGCCAATGTCAATGTACATAGACTGAACTGATCTTTGCTGGCCAATGTCAATGTACATAGACTAAACACATCTTTGCTGGCTAATGTCAATGTACATAGACTAAACACATCTTTACTGGCCAATGTCAATGTACATAGACTAAACACATCTTTACTGGCCAATGTCAATGTACATAGACTAAACACATCTTTGCTGGCTAATGTCAATGTACATGGACTAAACACATCTTTACTGGCCAATGTCAATGTACATAGACTAAACACATCTTTACTGGCCAATGTCAATGTACATAGACTAAACACATCTTTACTGGCCAATGTCAATGTATATAGACTAAACACATCTTTGCTGGCTAATGTCAATGTACATAGACTAAACACATCTTTACTGGCCAATGTCAATGTACATAGACTGAACTGATCTTTGCTGGCCAATGTCAATGTACATAGACTAAACACATCTTTGCTGGCCAATGTCAATGTACATACATTTTGTGTAGACTGAATACATCTTTGCTGGCCAATGTCAATGTACATAGACTGAACACATCCTTACTGGCCAATGTCCATCTACATAGACTAAACACATCTTTACTGGCCAATGTCAATGTACATAGACTAAACACATCTTTGCTGGCTAATGTCAATGTACATAGACTAAACACATCTTTACTGGCCAATGTCAATGTACATAGACTAAACACATCTTTGCTGGCCAATGTCAATGTACATACATTTTGTGTAGACTGAACACATCTGTGCTGGCCAATGTCAATGTATATATTTCCATCCATTGAATTCGCTGCTGTCTCTCTTGATTATTTTTGTTGCAGGTGCTAATTACAAGTACATATGTAAAACCCAGTCTCCCAAACATAATACCACATTCATACTGAATTCATACTGTTGAGTTAACAGTCAGCACCAGGAATGGAACCCAGAACCGCCCTAGTGTGAGGAAACATGCTAACCACTGAAATTCCAACTCACATTCATTGACTGTGGATTTACCATCAACGCAACAAGAGGAGCTGTCACATGATTCTGGCCACTACACTGCAAGACTGACATAGCATGTACAACGATGGCAGCAAGGGTACGGTGCAGTGGGTGCTGATTGGCCACTACCTTCAGTTGGGTACACTTTCCTCCTTGTTTATTGAATACCAGTTCTTTAGCCAGTCCCTTGAAAGTAAAATTGTGAATCAGTTGACATAGTAAATGATTATTGTGAGTAAAGCAAACATAAATGGCAATTTTCTGAAACAGTCAGTCATATATTTATTGGAATATTTCAGAATGTTAATTTCAATGATTTTTACTGTTCACAATTTCAATACTAATCTAACACATCAAATTATCTAACAAAAAAAATCATTCACTCACTTCTTTCTGTATAGAGTTACTTTTCTCAATAAAAGTTACCAGATTCTGAGCGACCTGGAAGATAAGAATAGTTTTCAAGTTTGTCAAATTATCATCATCTCCATCCTCATCTTAATCTCACCACTATCACCTCCTCTGAGCAAGAATATCATCCTCTATCTCAATCAAGCTAGCATCCAACACATCACAAGCGGATAACAAGCAGCCTCCCGGCTGAGATAGCTCCGCTGTTAGCAATGCACATTACAATAAAAGAACTGAAGATATCATTAGAAAATGAACAATATATATATAAAAAGCAATGGGACAAATCTGAAAGAAGTCCACACGTAGTACGTATATATGTAATATAAAAGCAAACGGATATGCGGTTTTCAACAAGAAGTCAAAAATATCACTTTTCACCAAAAATAATCATCAAAATTAAATAATTGAAGATTTCACAACGAAATTAACAAATCTGAAAGAGGTTCACATGTAGTACCTATATATATATTGTAAAAGCAATCGAACTTGCGGTTTTCAACAAGAAGTCGAAAATATCACTTTTTACCAAAAATGGGCCATTCCAGTTTATATCTGCACCCCCTGTTGATGAGGTTGGATTTCCAGCACTGTATGATGGGGAAAATACCCCGGAATTCCAACTGTATATGGAGAAACAGAATCTGGAAATCGAGACGAGTATGGAAAATAAAATTCTGGAAATCCAGGCAGTTATGGCTACTAAATAAAATATGGCCTAGTTTATCTCACCACATACCGGTTGATGAGGTTGGATTTCCAACACTGTATGACTAAAAAATTTTGGAATTCTGACTGTATTGGGCCAGTATGAAATAGTTATTACTGAAATTAGATAATGATGGTGGGACGAATGAGCTCATCAACACCATGAATCAGGACTAGTTTGGATTTCCATTATCAGATATAAAATTTTGAACTTGGTAAATTAGCATATGATGAGAGTTATATTTGGAAATCCTACTCTGTATGGTGTCACAAAGGAACTCATCAACACCATAAGTAGGACCTATAGTTTTGGATTTCCATTACTGTATGGTGATTGGTGATTTGGAAATAAAACTTTGTATGACTTATACACCCATGGAAATTATACCCTGTATGAAGTAAACACACAAACTCATCAACGGGTGGGGGGGGGGGTGCAGATATAAACTGGAATGGCCCAATGACAAAAATATTCACTAACATTAGAGAATTAAAGATATTATTACAAAATGAACAAATCTGAGAGAGGTCTACATGTAGTACCTATATTTGTAATATAAAAGCAATTGGGCTTGCGGTTTTTAACAATAAGTCGAAAATATCACTTTTTACCAAAAATGACAAAAATATTCACCAAAATTAGGGAATTAAAGATATCATTACAAAATGAACAAATCTGAGAGAGGTCCACATGTAGTACCTATATATGTAATATCAAAGCAATTGGACTTGTGGTTTTTAACAAGAAGTCGAAAATATCACTTTTTACTAAAATTGACAAAAATATTCACCAAAATTAGAGAATTGAAGATATCATTACAAAATGAACAAATCTGAGAGAGGTCTACCCAAGGTACATATACACCAAGTATCAAAGCATTCAGGTTTGTAGTTTTCAAGAAGAAGTCCAAAAAGTAAAACATTGACACGGACGACAACGAACAATCACTTATATGATAAGCTCCGCTCGACAAAGTCGACAGCGGAGCTGAAAAATAATGCTCTATTAGAAGCACATCTCCAATGGAAATGCATTTCAACCAATTGCAAAACTAATTGAGTCTTTAGCATATATTGCTCCCTTACACTATTAAACCATTAGCTTATTGAAATGCATTAATTGGTTTTTGAGATTTAGGTAGAAAATTATTATGCAAATTGAGCAATCATTATTCACAGTTTTCAACCAAAAACCAATTAGGTCTGTGCATTGTTCCAGGGCACATATGTAGCAAGTTTCACTATGTGATGATTACTTCATAAAAAATTGTACTTGAAATATTTGTGGAAATAAAGCCAAAAATTGAGTAATCATTATGGAAAATAGGTGATTAATGTGCACGGATTTTTACCCAAAACCAATCAGGTCTATGTATAGTCCTAGAGCACTTATGTACCATGTTTCATTGTAATGTAATGATTGGTACTTGAAATATCAGTGGAAAAGCCAAAAATTAACTAATTATAATGCAAATTAGGTAAATAATTTGCATGGATTTTTACCCAAAACTAATCAGGGCTGCTCATTGTCCCAAGGCATCTATGTAGCAAGTTTATCAAAATTCATTGAGTTATTCTTTACATATCAGTCTTGAAACAGCTAAAAACTATGTAATTATCATGCAAATTAGATAATTAACATACATTGATTTACATCAAAACCTAATCAAATTGGCCCAGAGCATATATGCATCAAGTTTTAATTGAAGTTTAATTAAACTCAATTACAATGCAATACAATGGAGAATTGCATTTTAATTAAGTATAATTAAACAAGAGTTGAATATCCCGTGACTGAACATAGAAATGTTTGCGAAGCTTAGGTTTAGTATCGGGGGAAGGTATGGTACAATTATATTAATATTAATATAAATTGAACCATACCATCCCCCGATACTAAACCTAAGCTACGCAAAACGTATTAATAATCGAATTAACTATTAATATAAATTATGTTTTGCCGAGGACTATGAAAAAGGTCCTCGGAAGGTGTGTATGTCCTCGGAAGTTGGTATATATCTGTATTTTTGTCCTCGCAACATATAGCAATCCAAGTACACACACACACACACGCACACACGCACACACGCACACACACACACACAACGACCCACCCACCCACACACACAATCTTGTATTCCTCTTTGTTACGAGAACTCCATTGGATTAGCTTTTAATATAGTTGCGTTGTGTTTGGATTAAAAGGCAATTCTATATAAGGTTGAAAATTGAAATGGAGTTTAATTAAGCTCAATTAAATTGCAATTCTATATAGGAGTGCGTTTTAATTCAAGTTTAATTAAATAAAAATGCAACAAAGCAGAAATAACATCATACATCTTGTGACCTAGCACAGAAATGTTTGAGAAGCTTAGGGTCAGTAAAGGGGTGTAAGTATGGTACAGTTATATTAATATTACTCCTTTACTAACCCTAAGCTGGGCAACAAATATCCAAGAGTTTAATTAAATATTAAGATGAATTATATAATCAAAGAAAGCTTAGAAAGAACTCCCATGTGCTGAGAGTATTGGAGACACATTAAATATAATTTGAAATTACTTAGCTGAAAACTAATTATGCAAATCAGAAAATTAACATGAACAGATTTGATTGTAAAACTAATGAGGTCTGCGCAATGTAACAAAAACTCTATGTACCAAGTTTAATTGAAATGTGATTAGAACCAAAAAATTATAAATTATTATTATGCTAATTAGGGAAATAATATGAACATATGAATATGAGTTTTACCCCAAACTAATTAGGATTGTACATTGTCCTAGAGCATCTTTGTACTAAGTTTCATTAAAATGGAAATTAGTACTTTAGATATCAGTGTGAAAGCTTAAAATTGGTTAATTATGCAAATTGGGTAATTAATATGTACAGATTTTAACCCACAATTATCCAGGTCTGTCTATATATTGTCCTACAGCATCCATGTATAAACATTCATTGATGTGATGATTAGTACCTGAGATATCAGTGTGAAAGTTGGAAATTTGTTAATTATGCAAATTAGGTGATTAATATGCACAAATATTTACCAAAAACTAATTGGGTCTCTGCATAATTCTAGATTCATTGAAATGTGATGATTAGTACTTTAGATATCAGTAGAAAAGCTGAAAATTAATTATGCAAATTAGGTAATTAATATGCACAATTATTTACCCCGAAACTAATCAGGTCTCTGCATAGTCCTAAAGGATCTATGTACCAAGTTTCATTGAAATGCGAAGATTAGTACTTGAGATATCAGTGGAAAAACCGAAAATTGACTAATCATTATGCAAATTAGGTAATTAGTATCCACAGATTATTACCAAAAACTAATCAAAACCTAGCATTAGTTCAGAGCATCTATGTACCAAGTTTCATCAAAATCCAATGTAATTAACGAGCATGGATTTTTACCAAAACCTAATCAAATCTGCGCATTGGCCCAGAGCATCTATGCACCAAGTTTCATCAAAAAACGATGTATGGTTCTTGAGATAGCAGTGGAAAAGTCGGACACACATACACACACACACACATACATACATACAGACACACTAACTGCAAAGACTCCCATTTTGTGCTTCGCACATGGGAGTCAAAAAACATCCTCATTGATCTCTATGTCAGTGAGCAACATTTTGAATAATTGTTGTAAAATAAACAACCAAATTACAAAACAATTCCAGTAGTAAGGCAACATTTAGCACAATATCACACTCAAAAAGAAATGGTAACAATAGTAATTGGAACATATTCACATGCACTGTAGTATGGAAGTATAAAATGAATACCTGGTCATCCACTGGCATTTGTGTATTGGCGTAACTCATGGTGAATTCTCTGTAGATAGCCAACATGAGTAAGACTTCCTTGTATTCTCTTTTCTCTGAGCACCTCTATAAACAATTTAATTTTAACACATGTAATCATCACACAATACAATACTTTCAATATGGCACATTTTTAAGTACAACTAATAATTCATATTTTTCTCTCTTAGAGTCTGAAAATTATACCTTGATGATTTCTTTCACTTTCTCAAATCGTCCATCCAGCAAAGCCGTTGCCATAGCTTCTCGTAAATCTTGATACACTTTTCCACAAGTGACAAAACGGTCAGGTATAACTTCAACCTGAAATAGGAGGGAAACTTTTTTACTTTTGTTTAAAATTAACCTGAAATTAGATTAAACACTCCTAATATCAGATTTTGTAATGCTAAAAAAACGACACATGAGACAGGATTGTCGTTTGAATTGGGGGAAGTGAGTGTCACACTAGGTGTCGTTACATGTTACCTCATTGTGACCTTCAAAAAACGCTAAGTTTCATTATGAGGTGGCGATGTATGCATAGTGACTCTGCATCGGGCATTGTAGGCACCGACCCCATGACAGAGACAGGGATATATTTGGCTTGTGTCATTGTAAGGGCAATGTTATACCCAACCTGAGCCAGCATGCTCTGTGTAGCAATTTCCAACAGTGTGTTTAAAAGAAAACAAAAATATCAAAGTACATATTAATTTAGAGATGCAGTGCACTTGGTTGTTTTGCAAATGCAGGAGACTAAGTTGCATACAGTGTAATATCCAAACAATATAAAGTTAGCATATACATTGAATTACCAAACAATAATTGAGAAGGAGGTCAGGTGGTCATCAAGCTCTACTTGTAGAGCAACATAGAAGTTTCAAATTGTCACCATATTACAGGGGTAAGTGTAAGTTCCATGCTAATTTCAATACTTAACCTACTTATATAAGTGGCAAATTACATAACAGATATTTCACAAGATCATTTCTTTATAGTTTTGAAGAGATATGTGCACAAACTCACTACTGCACACAAGCTACAGTGTATAAAATTCATTATGACAGCAGGTTCCGTCATTTTTAAATATCATATACAATGTTTGCTATTCACCTGTTGTTGAGCTTCTGGAGGGGCAATCCACTTCAGATTTGGATTCTTGAATAGGCCTTGCAAACAGTCAATGCCATATCTACGACATATCTGTTTTACAAGGAACACTCTTGGCCACTTAGATCCACAAGTTTCAAAGAATTGAGCTGTGAAATCAAGTAGCTTTTCAGCAAGCTTGAATTGTGTTTGGTTCTCATCAATCTCCTTTTGATTTCTTTGAAGGCTTTCAACAAAGAATTTGTATATGACTTCAGCAGCAGTGACTAGTCCAAATCTGACACGAGCAACCGACTTTAACTGTGTTACACCAATACTGCCGGCATCATGTTGGCTTTGTTGAATAGAATCTTCAATTTTTGTAGTAGCTCCTCTCAGTAAAGCAAGTGTGGCATCTGGGCAGGACTGAACTGATTGATTATGGTATGAATCCTGTAGGAAAAAGAAAAGAAAAGAGTCTTTAATTACCTTGATTGGTTTTATTTCTTTCTGGAATACATGTCTTAGAACACAACAAAAGGTAAGATACTGATATGATTTTTCAGCAGTGATATTCTGGGAGTATGAGGTTGACTTGAATTCACCTACCTCGATGCACTGGATGCACAGTAAACAGAGTTCAATGATCTCTACTTCAGACTTCACCAAGAGTTGTGCAGTATCAAAGTATTTTTGCAAGTGTACATATACTTCACGATTACTAGTTGGAACAAAACAGGTACAAATAATTTGGATTTAGAACGATCTGACAATAGGATTTGGATCAATACAATCCTCTATGAATGGAGTAAATCTTTTATATCTTACCTTGATCTAAGTAGTAATTGTAATAAGAATGATCTGACAATAGGATCTGGAACAATACAATCCTCTATGAATGGAGTAAATCCTTTATATCTTACCTTGATCTAAGTAGTAATTGTAATAAGAATGATCTGACAATAGGATTTGGATCAATACAATCCTCTATGAATGGAGTAAATCCTTTATATCTTACCTTGATCTAAGTAGTACATTTAATTGTAATAAGAATGATCTGACAATAGGATCTGGATCAATACAATCCTCTATGAATGGAGTAAATCCTTTATATCTTACCTTGATCTAAGTAGTAATTGTAATAAGAATGATCTGACAATAGAATTTGGATCAATACAATCCTCTATGAATGGAGTAAATCCTTTATATCTTACCTTGATCTAAGTAGTAATTGTAATAAGAATGATCTGACAATAGGATTTGGATCAATACAATCCTCTATGAATGGAGTAAATCCTTTATATCTTACCTTGATCTAAGTAGTAATTGTAATAAGAATGATAAGACAATAGAATTTGGATCAATACAATCCTCTATGAATGGAGTAAATCCTTTATATCTTACCTTGATCTAAGTAGTAATTGTAATAAGAATGATCTGACAATAGGATCTGGATCAATACAATCCTCTATAAATGGAGTAAATCCTTTATATCTTACCTTGATCTAAGTAGTAATTGTAATAAGAATGATCTGACAATAGGATCTGGATCAATACAATCCTCTATAAATGGAGTAAATCCTTTATATCTTACCTTGATCTAAGCAGTAATTGTAATAAGAATGATCTGACAATGGGATTTGGATCAATACAATCCTCTATGAATGGAGTAAATCCTTTATATCTTACTTTGATCTAAGTAGTAATTGTAATAAAAATGATCTGACAATAGGGTTTGGATCAATACAATCCTCTATGAATGGTGTAAATCCTTTATATCTTACCTTGATTTAAGCAGTAATTGTAATAAGAATGATCTGACAATAGGATTTGGATCAATACAATCCTCTATGAATGGAGTAAATCCTTTACTTTGTCTGCCTTTTATCTCAGATTCTCTTGTTACATAACTCATTAGTTTAGATATGACTTCAGGTTCTGGTGCTCCATTGTCAGCAAAACAATATCTAGAGACTATCTCCATAAAGAAGGCATTGCAACGTTGACGGAATGCATTGTGAGCATCTACCGCTTTCCTGTGAATAAAAATAATTGTATATTCTAATAAACCAAGTTAAAATTCTGTGTAAGCAAACAATGTATTTTTATATATGATCATGTGGCACACAATCTAGCATGAGGATGTTGGTCATGCCTTAACTGCCAATGAGCCATGAGGAGATATCAGTACAAATTTAGACAAATACATGTAATATGAACATGTAACATGAATGTAGTAATGAACAAGTCATTGTTAATGACAAGTCCTTGATCAGTTTTTAGTGACTGTCAACAGTGCCAAACTATTTAAACTCATGTGACAGACATGATGCAAAGTGAAGCCAGTTCATTTGTGCGTTATTTCTTCTACTATTCCGCCCATGACATAAGTATTTCGAGCATGAAAATGACAATAAGCGGTCTTGAATTAGATTCCAAAACAGATGCATGAGTAAAAATGCATGGCTCGTAAAAAAACGGCCATCACGATCAGTCTGCCATTTTCAATCAAATTTCGGAAAAAAATTAAGTGTATCAAGGATCCATCATGTTTAATGAACACACCAAGTTGAATGAGATACATGGATGACAATGCACGACTGAAATGCTGTTCTGGATGGCAGAAATCTTTTATTTTTATGTATTTTTAGCACTAAAATGGCCATCATTTGGCAATCTTGAATTGGATCATGGAACAAATTCATCTGCATAATATGTGTGTGTGAATTTTGAAATAAAATTGGCCACATGTGCGAACAGACCCACAGATGTGAAATTATAATTGTTCCGTACTAAATATGTTTAATCTATGTCGCAAATATACCGGTACTATGCTCAGTGATACACTAAGTACATTTACACCTTGATAAAATGTGCATCTCCACTGTGTGCTTGTGGTCATACATGTACTTATGTGCCTGATGATTCACACATGAAGAACAATCAGTTCTAGAGCAAATGCCCTGTTTAAAAAACATGACCATTGGAGCTAGATGCACATTAATAGAATAGAATAGAATAGAATTTGTCTATCTGCATGCAATTGATGTGTTTCTTACTCAAAATAGTGACAAGTACACCCAAAAAAGGCATTTTTTAAAAAAAAGCTAGGATATGTGTTAATAACAGCAGATTGCTCAATTTGATTTCAGGATAATCGCCTTTGAGCTCAAACAATAAATATTGACCTAATTTGCATAAGTTGGCCTACTTAGCAACAGAAACAAAGCACACACGCACGCCCTGTCTTTGTGATCGTTCTATACTAGTACACCATGTGTGACACATCCAAAAATTAGCGCTCCTTAAAATTGTTATCAGAATTATTATTAGAAATGAAGAGAAGGAAAGGACCAAAAAGGAAGACTATGACTATGTCCAAAGAAGCAAAACTTTGTCTCAAAAAAAACAGCAAAAGTTTGGACTCCGACGATACTGCTGCAACGGTGCAACATTTATCTACAAGTAGCTCAGACATTGAAGAACTAGAAGAAGCTCCAAGAAGTGCATCAGAAAGGAAATGGCTGACGCAGATGGGTCGCTTTCTTGAGAAAATTATGGTGACAAATCAAATCAAGAAATGTGTCAATGTGTCTCAGCCCAATTATGACTTCAAATTTTCAGAGCTGAACTGTACTGCATTGTTGCACGTTGTCTCAAATGACAAATTATTTATCACAATTAAATTTTTATATCCAGTAAGAAACTGAGATATAAATACAATTGAATAATCGTTACGCCAGTCCCGGGTGCCGCTTGACCGAACAGCGAAGCACATGCTCTGTCGGACCAAGCTTTTTCTACATTTTATTTTATTTTATATTGTTTTTTTTTTTCTAAGGGGGGGGGGGGGGGGCGACCGATATGATCGTTGTCGGCAACTTAGATATTGTGTAGAAAACAAGCCGCAGTTCAAACAAATTACAGTTGGCCGACATTAAAAATTGCAGTAGCTGCCACAATGAACTCAGACGTGCCATCCTTGGTTAATACTAAGGAAGTACCGTAACCACAATCTCTCACTTATGTCCAGTCAATAAACTATTAGGGTTGTACAAACCCGCTTGTTTACCTAATCTGTGGAAAGTCTGTGGAAATAATAAACTTCATTTATTACTCGTAGGCTTAACTACAGATTACAGCCCCAATCGGAAACTATTAGGGAATATACCCTGTTCACAAAGAACACCTTAGGGTAGGAGTTGGCTGGCGAGCTCTACCAGAAAGCCACATCGCTCCTGCTCGTGTAGGAGCGTCTGCGTCAACCGTCAACCTGGTGATACACAAGGGTTCCTCACTAGGCGTATCGCCCTTTTCTCCAGAAAGCTTGCTACTTCTTGGGACCGGAAAAACTCCTGTGCCAAACTGGTATGTGCTGCATAAGGCGTGATCCCACAGGAAGGAGCGGACGGGGGTTCAGAGCTACATGTAGTGTTCTCCCTCCTCTCGAAAGGTAGGACGAGGAGGGGGAACTGAGCCCAAGGACCCTGGGGAGGGAGACCCGGAGTCATACCCCCATCCATGTCTAGGCAGCCGGCGAAGCCTTCAAAGAGATTTTGCGGCCCCCCAGAAATGTCAGAACGCCCACCACCAACGCCACGTTTCTTGGGCTTTCTCTGAAGCTCCCCGCTACTAGTCTTTTTCTGCCTCTTCAAAGGAGACCATGAGCGCTTTGATCCTCGCTGGTTGTGGCTCTGGCGGACTTACTACTTTGGCTGCCTTGTGGTTTTGGTATGAACCGTCGACGAGACGGACTAGCTATCTTGGCAAACAGGGAAGATTGCTTCAATTGTATATGCTGATCTTCTGCAACCGCCAAACCGTTTACCGCATCCAATAACCGGCCACCAAATAGCTGGTCACGCCCCAAGGCAATCAAACTCGTCTCCCGCTGGAGTAGAATAGGCGCACAGATCCCGAAACTGCCTCACGCTCAGCCAAAACTGCTCCTGCCAAAGGGGCAGTTCGGACCTGCAAGATATCCACATAGCGACTCTCTGCGCCGCCGGGGACTGGCCCATCTGCCCGAAGTTTGTTGCTGAGCACTCAGGCGGTCAGAACAAGGTGAGCTAACGCTCTAACGCTAAAGAAACCCATTCTATACAAGCAGCCTCTCGGCTGAGATAGCTCCGCTGTTAGCAATGCACATTTCGATTAAAGAACAGAAGATATCATTAGAAAATGAACAATATGCATAGTATCAATGCAATGGGACTTGCTGTTTTCAACAAGAATTCAAAAATATCATTTTTGACCATAAATGATTGTGGTTTTTAAAAAAAGAAATATCACTTTTTACCAAAAATGACAAAAATATTCATCAAAATTAGAGAATTGAAGATATCATCATGAAATGAACAAATTTGAGAGTGGTCCATATGTAGTATCTATATAATGTAATATCAAAGCAATTGGACTTGTGGTTTTTAACAAGAAGTTGAAAATATCACTTTTTACCAAAAATGACAAAAATATTCACCAAAATTAGAAAATTAAAGATATCATTATGAAATGAAGAAATTTGAGAGTGGTCCACATGTAGTACCTATATATGTAATATCAAAGCAATTGGACTTGCGATTTTTAACAAGAAGTCAAAAATATCACTTTTTACCAAAAATGACAAAAATATTCACCAAAATTAGAGAATTGAAGATATGATCATGAAATGAACAAATCTGAGAGAGGTCTACCCAAGGTACATATACACCAAGTATCAAAGCATTCAGACATGTAGTTTTCAAGAAGAAGTCGAAAATGTAAAACATTGACACGGACGACGGACAATCACTCATATGATAAGCTCCGCTCGACAAAGTCGACAGCGGAGCTAAAAATAGATGGGTCTATGTTCCGCCCCCTCAATCGCCCTCTGAGCCCCCTCCATAGCCTGGGTCACATGAGGTGCCCAGGGGAGTTGGCCAGCTAGAGTGGTTTCCATGCCGACAGTGGGAGAGTCTTGCGACCGTCACTGTCCGGTTCACAAGCTGCGACCTTAACTACATATTAGTTAACTACAGTATTAGTAAGGAACAGCTGGGCTCCGATTGGTTGAATATCCTGTGACTGACCCGACCAAGTGGGGACGAGAAACGACAAAGCGCTCGTCCCCCTTCTTTCTGAGAAGTGGTACAGGGGTACAAACACTGGAGTCCCCTCCCCTCGCAGAGTCATAAGTGGGGGCACTCTGCACAGCTTGGAAAGACGCAGGAAACAATGCCTGGTCAGCCCGAGCGTAAGGCGATCCGCTCCAGGGAGAGAGCCTCCTCTATAAAAGAAGTGGACGCTCCCTTCCCACTGATGTGAGTTGTCCCCCCACTGACCCTCTAAAGAATATATCACTGGGAGAATATCAATGGGACACACCTGACCCTAGCCCTGGTGGTGGAGGGACAGGCAGTATCTCAGCCCGTACCCCCCTCCACTGACCTGGCCCCTCTAGGTCCTCCTGAGTCCTACCCTGAGACTTCAGAAAGAAGTTGACTTTTGGAGCCACATTACGCATCCAGGATATCCAAGCCATCTCTTCAATCTGGGGGAGCTGCTTGCCACCTTGACTAGTATTGGTAAAGGAAGGCAACAGGGCCTGTCCCTGTGATTGCGCAATCCACTCAAGCTGCGTCGGTACTGATAAAGTCTCGAATTGAACCGTTCAATCTCTAAAAGCCGTGCTGATTCCTCCTCAGAACTCGGTGTCGATGTAAGCGCCCCAGTGGGAACATGCTGTTTATCAACATCGATCACCATGGTGACTGGACACTCCTAGCAAAAGCAGTTGAACGGTGTTAGTTAGCCTCTTCGTTACCTCAATGGTAAATGGTTCTGAAAGTCTTGTCTCAACCATCAACCACGCTAACACGAGCAGAGAGTCAGATCGTGATAACTCTCCAACAATTTCCACGATTACCAGGTGGATTTTTCACTCATTGAAACAGACATTACATAACTAGCTTGCAGCTAGGGATTTCCCCTTTTATCGCAACTACCAGCCTTTAATCACTTGTCTTCAGCTTTTCACCTCCCTCAATACAACTACGTTTTAGGATCCCATCGATTGCAGAGACCCTCAGGCTATGCCCAAGTCCTTGACGCAAACGAGTGTGAAAGGCAATAGGCAGAACCCAAACAGGCATTTGCAAAAGGCAGGATGAGCATGTCTTACGTCCCAACTGTTGCGTCGAGACATACTTCGTCTTTTTTACGATTTAGGCATCTTGCAGTCCAAAAAAAAATAAAAACGAAAAACGAGCAAATTCACCAAAATTAAAGAATTAAAGATATCATTACAAAATGAACAAATCTGAGAGGTCCACATGTAGTACCTATATATGTAATATCAAAGCAATTGGACTTGCGATTTTTAACAAGAAGTCAAAAATATCACTTTTTACCAAAAATGACAAATATATTCACCAAAATTAGAGAATTGAAGATATGATCATGAAATGAACAAATCTGAGAGAGGTCTACCCAAGGTACATATACACCAAATATCAAAGCATTCAGGCTTGTAGTTTTCAAGAAGAAGTCGAAAAAGTAAAACATTGACACGAACGATGGACAACGGCAGACAACGACAGACAATCACTCATATGATAAGCTCGGCTCGACAAAATCCACAGCGAAGCTAATAAAACAGAAGAATACCCTTCGCCCGAGTGTAAAATTTTTCCCAAACGACATCCCAAACTGAAAATACTGGTCAGTTTGTTCAGTAGAAAGGTTATTTCCCGTTTCTGCCAAATGAAAATGGACTAATCAGTGAACTACATGCACATTATCGAGTACGTTGCGTTCCCTGGGTATTGCATTTGCTTTAATTTTGCATGGGCTGTTCTTCTAAAAGTGTCATACAAGCGTGAGAGAGCGTTTTATCGTAACAATATTTTTTTTTTTGTTTACTTCGCAGTCACAAGACCTACCATTGAACAAGTCATTGAAAATGACACAGTCCCCGTTAATTTTTTGAAAGTTCTCTTTGTGCTCATCATATTAAAGCGAGAGGTTGTTGCGAGCGTGTCCTTGAAACTTGAGTTCCAAGTGGCGTATACAACAGATTGTTTATTTACATTAAAACACGTGTTCCGTGTAGTAGTAATATGGCCAAAAATAAAAACAGCCGTTATTCGGCCATCTTTGATCTGATTATGAAACACACTGATATGTATGATGTACCGGTATGTGCCAAATACGAATGAAAATGGTACATAAATTGTGGAAATATGGTAGTAAGGCCAAAAAGTCAGATGGCTGTCAATCGGCCATCCTTGACCAGATTTTGAAACAAATTGTCATGGAAATGCATCCTAACATGTATACATGTAAAGTACATGTATGTGCCAAATTTGAATGAAAACTAACAGAGCACGTCCAAGATACTGCATTAAAAAAGACTAGATGCCTGCCAGTCGACCATCTTTGATCCAATTGCGAAATTAATCGTCATGGACATGTATCCTAACATGTATAATATACGTACCAAGTTTAAATGACAACTGACAAAGCATGTCCAAAATACAACATTTTCAAAAAACAAGATGACTGCCAGTCGGCTATTTTGAATCAAATCGCTAAACCACTGCATGTGCATATGTCCCACATAAGGTACTAGGCACATGGAAAGAATGAACGAAATCGGTCCACAGGATTCTGAAATATGACTCTGGACAGACTGACGCACGGGCGGACAGACAGACAGAGGGACGGACAGACTCAGGAACTCACGGACGGTCGGGGGACATATATCCTAACATCTATGTACTAAATTTGAGTGAAAACTGACAAAGCATGTCCAAAATACGACATTTTCAAAAAAACAAGATGGCTGCCAGTCGACCATCTTTGATCCAATTGTGAAATAAATTGTCATGGACATGTATACTAACATGTATAATCTATGTACCGGTACCAAGTTTGAATGAAAATGGACAAAGCATGTCCAAAATAAAACATTTTCAAGAAACAAGATACTGCCAGTCAGCCATTTTGAATCGAATCGCTAAACCACTGCATGTGCATATGTCCCACATAAAGTACTCGGCACATGCAAAGAATGAACGGAATCAGTCCAAGGGATTCTGAGATAAGTCTTCGGACGGACGCACGGACAGAGACCGAATTATAAGTCCCCGTTTTCGGACTTTGTCCGAACGGGGACTAATTAGATAAAAAACAACCAGAATTTTAGGAAGTGTGAAACAAGAACTTTTAATAAAATATATAGCTCAGGACAATTCTCTTATGAAAATATCTAGCCTAATTATAACATCCCTGTTAAGTCTACTACATCCTTAAGTATTCATTTTTTGGTTCAAGACGTATAATAAAATGCAACACAGCATGTAATAATGAAATATAAACTTCATATAACTTACTTGCATTTTTCAGAACTCTCTAATCTGTATTGTTCTGGTAACTCTGCTCTACAACGTGGACAAGTTCTAGTTTCTTTACCCCTGAAAAGATCCTTCAGACACTTCAAACAAAAGACATGATCACAAGGCAATGCCACTGGTTCATTTATTGCTTCAAGACAGATATCACAATCTTTTACACCATATCTGTTGAACAAGGTAATACACAATGTGAAAGGTGATAAAAATAAGTGCAGTTGCTCTATAAAACTACATCAGCAGATAATATATTCATCACACTGCAATACATATTAGGTGTGACAAACAGACGGACAGAGCAACCACAATGGGCCCAATTGTGCAAAGCATGCAGCAGGAAAAAATATGTTGTCAATGTAACAGTAAAGTGAATCAAAGAAAGCTTAGAAAGAACTCCCATGTGCTGAGAGTATTGGAGACACATTAAATATAATTCGAAATTACTTAGCTGAAAACTAATTATGCAAATCAGAAAATTAATATGACCAGATTTGAGTGTAAAACTAATGAGGTCTGCGCAATGTAACAGAAAATCTATGTCTCCAAGTTTAATTGAAATGTGATTAGAACCAAAAAATTATGAATTATTATGCTTATTAGGGAATTAATATGAACAGATTTTTACCCCAAACTAATTAGGTTTGTACATTGTCCTAGAGCATCTTTATACTAAGTTTCATTGAAATGGAATAATTAGTACCGTGAAAACTCCAAAATTTCGACCCCTCTAAAAATTCGACCGCCTATTTATTTGCCGGTTTCTGTGTTTTATTTACCTACAAATTTTCGACTCCACTAAAAATTGCCGACTCATTCTTATTCGAAAATTGCGACCAGTTTTAGTTTTCCCCCAAACGAAAAAAAAACGATGTGAGCGTTCAAACGGGACCTTCCTCGAAGGCATGAATCCGGGTTTCTGATTGACTGAGAGATTTTTATTTTATTGGTAACGAAAATATATTCTAAATAAACGAAGTTTGAAATAAAAACGAACACAAAAATCTCGGCATGCTGCGTTTCTGAATTGTTGATTATTACTGTACTCAGTAGTGATTATAATAATGTACACAAAATAAATTTGTTGAATGGTTATGAAATACAAATAAAAGTCAACTTAGTTTCATCGTAAGCGAATGATTCCGGTCTCGTATAAACGTTTGATGCTGTAGGATATCCGCCATGTTCTCTTAGGTCAAATCGCTAATTAACCAATCAAAAAGCTGGATGATGCCAACGTGTTCAAATTACCATAGCTTATTTAAATATGTTAATGTTATTGAACGCAATGCGGAAGAGATTGGTGTTGTAGTACGATATTTTGGCTTGGATTTTGATGCGAAAACGGCATGATTTTTTTTAAATAAAAAAATTAGTTGTTTTTAAAAAATAAACTGGTCATCTGAAGAATAATTTAACATTGTTCACAGTGATAACAGCTCATTCTCGAAAGGAAGCTTACCCGCTCACGCTAGTCACGATAAAAATCATACACGTGTACTCTTGAATAGACAAACGTCAATGACTACGGTAAAACTTAGACTCTATTTTAGCCGGCAGGATTGATTGAAATGTCCGAAAAATGACGCCAAAATACACCTTAAAAGTCCCATTTTATTTTCTTAAATCCCATTTTATTTTTTAATCCAAGGGCGAATTTACGGCAGAATTTGGTCCCTCAAATAAGGGACACGTGAGCTTTGATTCTAACCGGATACATTGCACTGGGTCGGGGAGATAGTTTGCTAAACTTCCATGCATCTTTTGTCCAATGGGTACCTGTACTTCGAACATTCGCAAGTTTTTCTAGGTAGTGCGAGACAGCTTTGTCTTTTGACCTATTAGTTTTGTGCTGACCTCTTCTCCGCGTCTTGATGTTTTGTTTTGCTTGTCATAATACTCACTGATTGATGACTTTGTTTAGATTTTGAGTTACAACTCGGCCACGACCTTTGCTTTTACCGTGAAACATGAGGAAGTTTACGTCAATTGACGGACATTGCATTTTTTAAACTATATTTTTTGACTATAAAAACACGTCACATATCGAACACAAATTATTTAAAACCGGTCGAAATTTTGGAGTTTTTACGGTACTTTAGATATCAGTGTGAAAGCTTAAAATTGGTTAATTATGCAAATTAGGTAATTAATATGTACAGATTTTAACCCACAATTATTCAGGTCTGTCTATTGTCCTACAGCATCCATGTACATTCATTGATATGTGATGTATAGTACCTGAGATATCAGTGTGAAAGTTGGTTAATTATGCAAATTAGGTGATTAATATGCACAAATATTTACCGGAAACTAATTGGGTCTGCATAATTCTAGATTCATTGAAATGTGATGATTAGTACTTTAGATATCAGTAGAAAAGCTGAAAATTAATTATGCAAATTAGGTAATTAATATGCACAATTATTTACCCTAAAACTAATCAGGTCTCTGCATAGTCCTAAAGGATCTATGTACCAAGTTTCATTGAAATGCGATGATTAGTACTTGAGATACCTGTGGAAAAGCTGAAAATTAACTAATTATGCAAATTAGGTGATTAATATGCACAAATATTTATCGAAAACAATCAATCTCTGCATAGTCCTTGAGTATGTAAGTACCAGGTTTCATTGAAATGTAATGCTAACTACTTATATCAAATGCTGAAAATTAATTAATTATGCAAATTAGGTAATTAATATGTACTGATATTACCATAAAAACTATCAGGTCTGTGCAGTGTCGTATGACATCTATGTACCAAGTTTCATTGAAATGTGATGATTAGTACTTGAGATATCAGTGGAAAAACCGAAAATTGACTAATCATTATGCAAATTAGGTAATTAGTATCCACGGATTATTACCAAAAACTAATCAAAACCTAGCATTAGTTCAGAGCATCTATGTACCAAGTTTCATCAAAATCCAATGAGTGGTTATTTAGATATCAGTGGAACAGTCATGGAACCACTAAAAAATAGCTAATTATCATGCAAATTAGGTAATTAATATGCACGGATTTTTACCAAAAATTAATCAAATCTGCGCATATGTTCAGAGCATCTATGTACCAAGTTTCATCAAAATCCAATGAGTGGTTCTTTAGATATCAGTGGAACAGTCATAGAACAGCTAAAAATTAGCTAATTATCATGCAAATTAAGTAATTAACGAGCATGGATTTTTACCAAAACCTAATCAAATCTGCGCATTGGCCCAGAGCATCTATGCACCAAGTTTCATCAAAAACCGATGTATGGTTCTTGAGATAGCAGTGGAACAGTCGGACACACATACACACACACACACATACACACATACACACATACACACATACATACAGACACACTAACTGCAAAGACTCCCATTTTGTGCTTCGCACATGGGAGTCAAAAATTACGTACAATTCAAATCAAAGAAAGCTTAGAAAGAACTCCCGTGTGCTGAGAGTATTGGAGACACATTAATTCAAAATTACTTGAACTTGAGATATTGATGGAAATGCAGACAACTAATTATGCAAATAAGGTAACTAATATGAACACATTTAAGTGTAAAACTAATAAGGTCTGCGCAATGTAAAAGTAATAAGATCTGCGTAATGTAATATCTATGTACCAAGTTTCATTGAAATGTGATTAGAACCAAAAAATTATAAATTATTGTGCTAATTAAAAGAATTAATATGAACAGATTTTAACCCAAAATTAATCAGGCTGTCTATTGTCCTAGAGCATTTATGTACCAAGTTTTATTCAAATGTGATGATCAATTAATACTTGAGATATCAGTATTAATTAATTATGTTAATTAGGTGATTAAGAAGCATAAATATTTACCAAAACTAATATGGTGTACAGTCCTACACATGTAGGTTCATTGAAATGTGATGAGTACTCTTTAAAAGTTTCATTAAAATTCAATGAGTGGTTCTTAGGACAAATTAACTAATTAAGCAAATTAGTACCGTAGTTAATATGCACAATAATTTATCCTAAAATTAATCAGGTCTCTGCATAGTCCTAGAAGATCTATGTCGCAAGTCTCATTGAAATGTGATGATTAGTACTTGAGAAGGGCTGAAAATTAACTAATTATGCTAATAAGGTGATTAATATGCACAAATATTTCTTCAAAAACTAATTAGGTCTCGGCACAGTCCTCAAGTAACTATGTACCAAGTTTCATTGAAACATGATCATTACTACTTGAAATATCAAAAGCTGAAAATTAATTAATTATGCAAATTAGGTAATTAATATGTACTGATATTACCCTAAAAACTATCAAGTCTGTGCAGTCTCATATGACATCTATGTACCAAGTTTTATTGAAATGTTATGATTAGTACTTGAGATATCAGTGGAAAAGCCGAAAATTGATTAATCATTATGCAAATTAGGTAATTAATATAAACAGATTTTTACCCAAAACTAATGAAATCTGTGCATTAAATCAGAGCATCCATGTGCCAAGTTTCATCAAAATCCAATGAGTGGTTCTTCAAATATCAGTGGAACAGTCATGGAACAGCTTAAAGTCAGGTAATTATCATGCAAATTAGGTATTTAATATTCATAGATTTTTACCTAAAACAAATCAAATCTGCGCATTAGTTCAGAGCATCCATGTACCAAGTTTCATCAAAATCCAATGAGTGGTTCTTCATATATCAGTGGAACAGTCATGGAACAGCTAAAAATCAGCTAATTATCATGCAAATTAGGTAATTAATATTCATAGATTTTTACCAAAACCTAATCAACTCTGCGCATTATCCCAGAGCATCTATGTACCAAGCTTCACCAAAATTTGATTAGTGGTTCTTGAGATAACGGTGGAACAAAAAAAGTGACATACATACATACATACAGACAGGGTAACTGCAAAGACTCCCTTTTGTGCTTCGCACACGGGAGTCAAAACGAAGCACTTTAACTTACTTGAAATGAACTTTACTCGCTGTCTCATTGCATTTCCTGAGAAAGTTCTCTATTGTAGTGACACTCCGTACTGATTTCAAGTTAACATCTTCTCTCAATGCCTAGATAGAACCACAGTTATCATTCTATCATCATCAAACGCATTAAATGTAATAATGATTCAAATGGGATGCAGAGATGCCAACCTTTACCTTTAACAAATAGTAATGATTAAAATTTAGGACTGCAAGTTAATTCCCAGCTCTATAGAACTAAATATCAAAAACCATACAAGCTAAAAGATATACATGTATCTTATTTTCCAATGAAATTTTCATTATGCAGTTAACTGTCCTTCATTTTTAGATCATGATTGAAAGTCAGGACTATATAATAGCAAATTAAATTGACTGCAAGGAATAAAATATGATTGTGTGCAATCTGACGTCTTAGATCATCACATGGCGTGCAGTTGATTTCCGTTTATATGTAAGGTGACTGATTACGGCTATGATTTTAGTTGTTTCAGCTATGTACAAAATGATTTAAACTGCTTTAATGATTATTTTTTATGATGCATCTACCGATTAAATTGTAATAATTATTCTCTTTATCATAATAGTGTAATCTAGTCCTAAATTTTGTAATAATTAAGCTGAAATTGTAATGGTTGCCATCACTGGGGTTGGGTAGATTAAAACATCAATGAGAAAACCAAACTAAAGTCACATGACAGGAATGTGGTTTCTTCATCACGAACAATGTCATGGAAACTGCATATACATGTGGCAAAGTAGAATTTCTGTTAGAGCTAAGAGTAAATAAGTGAAATCTTTACTGATACAACATCAGTCATGATGTGAGAAAAATTTTGTAACAGTAAAAATAAAGTAGTCAAGATTGGTCTTCACACTTTACCACAAAACATACCATCATCAGATGAGAACAATGCTTAATGTTCTCATCTCCAACCTTTGTCTTAGGTGGACAAACATGTTCTACAAATAACTTCAAGACACAAAGACGAACCCATAGTGGTCTGCAAATCAGGAATAGAAAAGATTATACGTCATATTTGTATACTGGTACAAAAAAATAAAAACAAGAAATCAGTATGAATGATTAACATAAAGAAAAAACTATAATGAACAATACACATATTTGGGCAGCAAATTTGCAAACTGGCTAGCTAATTGGCTGACTGCTTGGGTTTTGACTAAACAGTTGGCTTTCAAATCTTGCTGGCACCGACTCGTGGTCACGTCCACTCTGGGCAAGTCTATATTGCATTGGGGAAAGAGGATTGGTTTTGCGTAGCTTGGTACATGTCTGGATTCCCCTGAATGATTAGCTTCGCAAGGCGTGATAATGTGAGAGTAGTTTCCCTGGTCTGCCTGAGAATGGCCACAGTCAGTTGGCGTACAAGTGATAATATGATAAATGCGATTAATCCACTGATATTTACTATATGGAGGTAGCCATCTTGAACACTGATTGAAACAGTTGCCTACAAATCAGGGAGAAAATAAATTAGCACATCCAAACGATTCGTTGGGTTAACATTAAACCAACCGCTAATAAATTTCGACTTCATTCCTTGTGTTTGCATGGACAATCCCTGTATACCAACACCTTAATACACAAAGAAAATAGAACACTATCCCTGGTATATTTGAAAGCGAAATGGCAATCCAACTAAAGTATGACGACACCTACTGTTATATAGATAGTGGGCGTGACCACAGGACGGCGCCAGCGAGATTTGAAAGCCAACCGTTCAGTCAAAACCAAAGCAGTTAGCCAATTCGCTAGCGAGTTTGCAAATTGGCTGCCCCAATACTTCTGAGACTTGCTGTAATAGTATGATGATAGTACTATGTCATCAAATCAAGTGACAACATATTCATAGCTGCACTGATGAATAACAAAGTACAGTGGAACAACTATATTTCAATTTACGACACAAACACTCAAGTTTCAGTATAAAATATTTTATTGGCATAAGGGACGCTCACCGTGTCCCACCTAAGCTGCACTACACTAGAAAAAACAGCGAACATAACAATAGGCGATACACACTGCATGGTGACACGGTGAGCACCCAGACATGAAACATAACACTAGGCGATACACAATGCATGGTGACACGGTGAGCACCCAGACATGAAAACAGTAGAATAAACACAAAGAGAAATAAATATTTAACTGAAATAAAAGCATGTAAAATGACATTGTTCAAAAAACTATACTAGCCCTCAAATGATATTGTTAGAATTAGTAAATGTAGGTAGAAGCAGTGTGACTGCAACTACAGGTAGAAACAGCATGACTGCAACTACAAGGTAGAAAAACAGCGCGACTGTAGCTCTACAAGACCAAGGATTAGTAGGTAGAGGTAGCTCTACAGGTAGAAACAGCGTGACTGCAACTACAAAGAAATCAGTTAGCTATGAGGTAGAAACAGCGAGCACTGTAACTACAATGATATGAACAATGAGATATGAACCAGTATTGAGGATTACAATGTTTATCTTGGGGGGAAAATTGCCCACCTAAAAGCAAAGCCCCCAAACGATGCAGTTGACCAACTGCAGAGAGACCCCAAAAATACATTGAATTATAGTTGTTTTTCTCTCTTACTTTGTTTTGTATATGTTTTTTTTTCTTAATATGGGATATGCTAACCTTTTTACTTTTATCCTGCAATGAAGATTTAATAATAATAATAATGTGTTTTTTTTTCCTTTATTTTTTTTCTCTTGCAGCTACCACAAAGAGTATAAAGATTAATACACAAGTAATGGAAATAATAATCAAAGAAAGCTTAGAAAGAACTCCCGTGTGCTGAGAGTATTGAAGACACATTAAAAATTAATTCAAAATTACTTGTACATGAGATATTGATAGAAAAGCTGAAAACTAATTATGTACATCAGGTAACTAATATGAACAGAACAGAACAAAAAAATTATGAATTATTATGCTAATTAGAGAATTAATATGAACAAATTTTAACCCAAAATTAATCAGGCCTGTCTATTGTCCTAGAGCATTTATGTACCAAATTTTATTCAAATGTGATGATCAGTAATTGAGATATCAGTGTTAATTAATTATGTTAATTAGGAGATTAATAAGCATAAATATTTACCAAAAACTAATTGGGTTTCTGCATAGTTCTCTTTAAAAGTTTCATTAAAATCCAATTTGTGGTTCTTTATATATCAGTGGAACATTATGCAAATTAGGTAATTAATATCCAATTAAAACTAATTAGGTCTCTGCATAATCCTAGAAGATCTATGTAGCAAGTCTCATTGAAATATGATGATTACTACTTGATATATCAAAAGCTGAAAATTAATTAATTATGCAAATTAGATAATTAATATGTACTCATATTACCCAAAAAACTATCAGGTTTGTGCAGTGTCCTATGACATCTATGTACCAAGTGTCATTGAAATGTGATGATTACTACTTGAAATATCAAAAGCTGAAAATTAATTAATTATGCAAATTAGCTAATTAATATATACTGATATTAGCCTAAAACTATCAGGTCTGTGCAGTGTCCTATGATGTCTATGTACCAAATTTCATTGAAATGTGATGATTACTACTTGAAATATCAGAAGCTGAAAATTAATTAATTATGCAAATTAGGTAATTAATATGTACTCGTATTACCTTAAAAACTATCAGGTCTGTGCAGTGTTCTATGACATCTATGTACCAAGTGTCATTGAAATGTGATGATTACTACTTGAAATATCAAAAGCTGAAAATTAATTAATTATGCAAATTAGGTAATTAATATGTACTCATATTACCTTAAAAACTATCAGGTCTGTGCAGTGTCCTATGACATCTATGTACCAAGTGTCATTGAAATGTGATGATTACTACTTGAAATATCAAAAGCTGAAAATTAATTAATTATGCTAATTAGGTAATTAATATCTACTGATATTACCCAAAAAACTATCAGGTCTGTGCAGTGTCCTATGACATCCATGTACCAAATTTCATTGAAATGTGATGATTACTACTTGAAATATCAAAAGCTGATTAGAAATATAATTAATTATGCTAATTAGGTAATTAATATGTACTCGTATTACCCTAAAAACTATCAGGTCTGTGCAGTGTCCTATGACATCTATGTACCAAGTGTCATTGAAATGTGATGATTAGTACTTGAAATATCAAAAGCTGAAAATTAATTAATTATGCAAATTAGGTAATTAATATGTACTCATATTACCCTAAAAACTATCAGGTCTGTGCAGTGTCCTATGACATCTATGTACCAAGTTTCATTGAAATGTGACAATTACTACTTGAAATATCAAAAGCTGAAAATTAATTATGCTAATTAGGTAATTAATATCTACTGATATTACCCTAAAAACTTTCAGGTTTGTGCAGTGTCCTATGACATCTATGTACCAAGTTTTATTGAAATGTGATGATTAGTACTTGAGATATCAGTGGAAAAGCCGAAAATTGATTAATCATTATGCAAATTAGGTAATTAATATTGCACAGATTTTTACCCAAAACTAATCAAATCTGCGCATTAGTTTGGAGCATCTGTGTGCCAAGTTTCATCAAAATCCAATGAGTGGTTCTATAGATATCAGTGGAACAGTCATGAAACAGCCAAAAATCAGCTAATTATCATGCAAATTAGGTAATTAATATGCATGGATTTTTACCAAAACCTAATCAAATCTGCGCATTGGCCCAGAGCATCTATGTACCAAGTTTCATCAAAAACTGATGTATGGTTCTTGAGATATCAGTGGAACAGACGGACACATACACACACACACACACACAAACACACACACACACATACAGACACACTAACTGCAAAGACTCCCTTTTTGTGCTTCGCACACGGGAGTCAAAAAAAAAAAAATGTTGAACTTAATACACAACAATTTAATAAGTTACAATCTAATTGATCAATTGCAAATGTCAGTGCCTGTATTACACAAGAAAATTATTCTATTTCTTCCAAAAAATTCTTGTGCCCTTTCTGGTTGAGAGTACGGTAGTATTTCATACTTTTTATTGTATCTCACCTCTGCTATAAGCTATGTTAAAGTTTGGCACATCTTTTTTCAGCTTGTTGTTGTAATTGCATTTTTTATGATAAGTATAATGTGGTTGAGTGGAATGGACAAGCTTTTATCTCCCAAGATAATTTGTTTGCTTGTTTATTTATTTTGAATTATTATAGCCTTACCCCGAATATTGTACATAGATCTCCATAAAATCTGTAGTGCTTCACATTCAACAAATAGATAAATTAATGTTTCTGGAGCATTGTGACAAAAAGTGCATACATTCGAACTTACTAAATGCTGAATTCATATGGAATAACATTTCATTTGTATAAAGAATATTGTGGCTTAATTTCCATTGAAATTCTCAGAGTTTGTATAATAATAATGTTAATAATCAGATTGTCAGCATATTCCTACCTGCACTTCTGAATACGTGTTCTGCTAATCTCACCATAGAAAATGGTGTCTTGAATCTCAGCATCTAAGACTCTTTCAACCACTGGACCAGCATCTTTTACTCTTCTTAACCATCGCTCTCTATTAGCATTGTCATTTAACTCATCTTTTTTTGGCTCAAGACTTTCCATCAATTTTTTCAACGCCAGAGCATCCAGTACCTTAAAATGACATAAAAAATCAGTGTCACAGAATAAATTTTGCTGGCATATGTAAATTATTGACAGTATATTATTTATTTAAAAAAAATTCATTATTTTTTGTTTAATTCAGAATAAATCAATACAGAGCAGATAAAAAAAAAATGTTGGTGTTTCAAATATTGTTATAGATATACAAATTCAAAACGGCAACTGGAATTCCAATTAAGCAATCGTATTGTGACCTAGCGAGTGTAAGTTAATATTAATGACATAGTTCAATGTCATCCAATCAACAGACACTTTAATTTGAATAAGTGGCCAGTTACAGATACTACATCACATTTATTTATGCGCTCACAGTATGTGTGTAGACAATGTTGAGCTGTTGAGCAAATTACCTTCATTTAAGTGAAAGCTGAGGGCCCATATTTATAAATATTTATAAAAGCTAATATATAAACAGGTTTGAAACTTATATTGGCATATATCTCAATCATTGCACTGTCAGAGGAAAACAATGCTATATATTTTAACACAGGGTGATTCTATACCTATTGAAATGCTATTACAATAAAAGTCAGAGAAAATACTGACCACTTGGTTTTCTTGTTCCGCTGTAATTTTTTCTCGGATATCACTGGGCAGAAAATGTGCAATCTGGAAAAAGCTGTCCAGACGGCCACGGATACGATGGTATGACATGTGTACTTGGGGAACTTTAAAAGAGAATTCTTTGAAACCTTCCACTTGGTGATATTCAATTGAAGCAATATATATTGCTCTGCATACCACCTAATGAGAAAATTTATTTGAAATGAAACAAGTTAAAATAAAAATAATTTTCTGACTCACTGGGCTATTAACACAGCACCTACATACATGACCACGAGACTGGCAAATATGTAAGTTTCTATGACAGGTACTGGCAAACTTTGTTGCTCAAGCAAGTGAATCTTCAGTGTTTACATCACAAGCATTTCTAATGGCAGTATAGAAACATTATATAATATGAATGTGAATCACAGCACACATACCTCATATTCATGATCATTGCTTGCTTTATACACCATCCTGACAAAATCATGTAGATAGGAATTCATGAATTCATTAAAGTCAGAATCCAATAGATTATTTGACATCGTTTGGCCAAGTTCTGCTTCCATAAGCAAGTCAGTAAAAGTCATTTCAATATTATGCTGTCCAGTGGAAGCTGAAAAAGGCAAAAGACATTAGTCATATTATATAAATAATGATTACCAATTAAGAAAAGTTGTTTTGCTGCACCGACCAAGCTTTCCTCATACTTTCCCAGGCGACCATGTGTTAATGATATTAAACATAGATGAAAACCAAATAATAATGACTTTTAAATTAACCTTTCATGTTTTGTGCTTCCTCCCATTTCTCTTCAACAAACTGCTTGATGACCCAGGAAAATGGGCAATGAGCAGTAAAAAAGCTGCCATTAACACCGGATGCAAGTACAGGCACAATTTCCCTTGGTGTATTCTTCACAGGTGATAAGAATGATTCGTATGTCATTTCTAATAACTTCTGATTTCTGAGTATTTGCAACCATAACTGATGAATCCAGCTCTCAGATGGTGACTTCAGGATCAGATCTAAGTTGTCATTGCGGTCAGCAAAGCCAATAACTTGTGCTAACAGTGGTGTTACTGTGCTTACCAGACTTTGCCATATAGCACGCCTGTGAAATGTGATGACAATTAGTATTTTTACAGTACTTGGTTATCACCCACCCACTTCCCTGATAGTTCTTGTAGCTAGAAAACACTTAAAGTCTATCTACTTGATTGGAAAAAACACATTACCTGAAAGTTCCACTGGTCTGAACACTTTCACCAGTTAAAGCTTGTTTACACAACCACTGAGTTGGATCAGGTGATCTTTGATCTTTCTCTTTCAGTAGTTGACAAATACGTTCCTTTAAGATTTCAACAAAGTTCAGCTGATCTGTGACAATAATCAAGAATATATATGTTATTTAAAAAGAAAAGAGTCTATTCCCACTAAAATAATATACTACATAAAAGTATGAAGTGAAAGTATTAGTCATTATAAACAATCTAATGCCCACAAAATTTGATGAGTGGGGCCCTGATGCCCACAAAGTTTGATGACTTGGGCCCTTATGCCCACAAAGTTTGATGAGTGGGGCCCTTATGCCCACAACGCTTGGTTCATAGGGCCCTTATGTCCACAAAGTTTGATGAGTGGGGCCCTTATGCCAACAAAGTTTGGTTAATAGGGCCCTTATGTCCACAAAGTTTGATGAGTGGGGCCCTTATGCCAACAAAGTTAGATGAGTGGGGCCCTTATGTCCACAAAATTTGATGAGTGGGGCCCTTAATGTATGCCCACAAAGTTTGATGAGTGGGGCCCTTAATGTATGCCCACAAAGTTTGATGAGTGGGGCCCTTATGCCAACAAAGTTTGGTTAATAGGGCCCTTATGCCCACCAAGTTTGATATATGGGGCGCTTATGCCCACAAAGTATGATTAGTGGGGTCCTTTTGCCCACAAAGATTAGTGAGTTGAGCACTTATTCCCACAAAGCTTAGTGAGTATTATCTCAATACAATGCATGTCAAATTGACTAGTGCAATTTACCGTAAAATTCCTAATTAAGGCCATGGCTTTAATTAAAAATATTTCATTTTTTCAATGGGTGACTTCAGGTGAGAAATTTTTGCAGAAAACAAAGACTTAAGGGATAGTGATAAGATAATAAGATGCACAACACTCGATTGCAACTTTGTTGCAATTCTAAGCGCACTTTCATACACAGACAAACATGTACACAAAAGAAAATTCATTCTGAACAACATACTGTACAATAAATAATATCTACAAATAGACTTGTACGCATTTGCAGATTACGGTACCGTATAATAGACGTCACTCTAATTCGTTAGTACCAGTACCTTTCATGCTCTAATTTAGACATCAGAGTCAATCAAAGAAAAAAAAACTGTTCACACGATAAAAAAAAAATACTAAGTATAATTTAATGTAATGGGCCATTCCAGTTTATATCTGCACCCCCCCTCCCCCTGTTGATGAGGTTGGATTTCCAGCACTGCATGATGGGGAGAATACCCCAGAATTCCAACTGTATATGGAGAAACAGAATCTGGAAATCGAGACGAGTATGGAAAAAACAAATTCTGGAAATCCAGGCAGTTATGGCTACTAAATAAAATATGGCCTAATTTATCTCACCACATACCGGTTGATGAGGTTGGATTTCCAACACTGTATGACTAAAAAATTTTGGAATTCTGACTGTATTGGGCCAGTATGAAATAGTTATTACTGAAATTAGATAATGATGGTGGGACGAATGAGCTCATCAACACCGTGAATCAGAACTAGTTTGGATTTCCATTATCAGATATAAAATTTTGAACTTGGTAAATTAGCATACATGTATGATGAGAGTTATATTTGGAAATCCTACTCTGTATGGTGTCACAAAGGAACTCATCAACACCATAAGTAGGACCTATAGTTTTGGATTTCCATCGCTGTATGGTGAATGGTGATTTGGAAATAAAACTTTGTATGACATATACACCCATGGAAATTATACTCTGTACGAAGTAAACACACAAACTCATCAACAGGGGGGTGCAGATATAAACTGGAATGGCCCAATATGCATTTATTTTCTTAATTTTGTTGATAACAAAAAGTATATTCTAAAAGAAGTTTCAAATAAAAACAAATTTGAAAGCATTGCTTAGTAGCAAATGATCACGGTAACAGTATCGCAATCCAGTCGGTCATGCTGTGTTTCACAAGTGAATAACTTACTTGTTTTCGAAGTTTTACAATTGATGATTATTACTCAGGAGTGATTACAATAAGATACAAAAAATAAATTTGTTCAATTGTTATGAAAATTCAACTTAGTTTCACCGCAAGCGAATGATTTCGGTCACATGTAAATGCTCGATCCAATATCGGTCATGTTTGTCCAAGCACATCAGTGACTTAAGGGTGACTTGAAATTGTTCTTTCACCTAATAAGTCGAGTCGCTAATTAATAAATCGAAATGACGGATAGTGCCAACGTGTACGAATTATCATAGCTCATTTAAATAAGTTCAGCAACTACATGGTGAAAGGAACACGGATTTACCGTTGTTGCAGTGCAATCGTTTGGCTTTGATTTTGATGGGAAAACAGCATGATTTTTTTAAATCAAGAAATTAGTTGTTTTCGAAAGATAAGCTGAGCATAGAAGAAAAATTCAACACTTTTTACAATGATAACAGCTCATTGCCGAAGCGCAGTTGTCGCGCGCAGTTATCTAACATGAAAAAATTTTACTTTCTGTATGATGTTCTCTAAGCTAGTTTGTAATTTCAGACATTGTTTTGATAACCACGAGTTGAGCCCTGAGAGACTAGATCGGTTTCTGTAGCAACCGTGACGCTATATCCAAACGTTCGCTACATTGTTTCCCATTGCGTTCTCGCGGTACTTGTATGTTTACCGCCCAAAATTCCCACCAAAGTTCTGCCTCGTATTAGTCGCGTGTCACTCCTAATATGGAATGACAGCGTTATGTTTCGTTTGTATGCGCCAATCATTAGCGTTGTTTTATTTTCGAAACGTTTTGGCATGATATATTCTAGAGTACAAACACGTGTTTGGCACTTCTCCGATTAGCTGTCACCAAGACAAATGCCGCTCTAACGTTGACAATTACATTAACCAGGCAAAGCGCTGTTGTGAGAAGTCCGATTCAGGCCATCGCTGTAATTCCTTCTATGGTAGCTTCGCAACTTGATGCTCGTTATGCACACCCTCCTTTCTATGCTCTCTACGATGTAAACTCCTCATGAAGCTATTATTTAGCGATCTATATTTCATACCAAGAAGTATTTGCTGTACAACATATTGATGTTCATGTTGAGTACAAATAAACAAGTTTGAATTATACCTCACGTCTGTTCAACTTAAGAAAACACAACGCAATCGACGTCCGTTTCAATAACAATTCCGCGTGTTTAATCAGTTCGTTTTATGTGACGAAAAGAACACTCCAACGCCTAGTTTTGCAATATAAACTTATCCACCACATAAATTTACCCATTCACGCTAGCCACAATAAACACTGTACTCTTGAATAGGTGTCAATGACTACGGAAAACCTAAATTAGACTCGAATCTAGGTGTCAGGAAAGATTGAAATGTTCCAACAATTATGCCTTAATATACAAGCCATGCATGGCACAGTCCCCGTTAGTTATCGAATTTAAGATATATAGTTTTGTTTATAGTAATATAGCTGGAATATAAACATGTCACGAATATTATTATGATGATTGTTTAACATTAAAATGATTGACATTTGTATCTGATCGTCAAATGAGTATTGAGAGATATTGCTCTGGAACAGCATTAATTGAAACAAAATCTGCCATTTTGAATACATGTATAATGAATATATAACATTTGAAAATAATCAGTCAAAACATGTCAGAGATACATGTATGGCTCTAAACGCCAATTCATTAATTTAAAACAAAAAGAGGCCACCAGTCAGCCATTCTGAATCTGATCTGAAAAATAAAATGACATACACCAGGAACCCGTCTGATATATTTACCAAGTTTGAACAAAATCCATCCATAAATGCCAGAAACGCTTGATATTTGATGATTTTTTAGCACAAAAATGGCCACTATTCGGCCATTTTTAATAGGATCCTCAAACCAATATATCTGTATATCTATGACATAATGTATAATGAATATTTGAAATTTGAACATAATCAGTCAAAGCAAGTCAGAGATATGGCACTAGAACCACATTCATTAAACAAAATGGCCACCAGTAGGTGAATCTTATCTGAAAAACAAAATGATGAGCATCAAGGTCCTATAATGTCCAGCGTATATACCAAGTTTGAACAAAATCTGTAAACAGCCGAGAAATGCTCGATTTTGATGATTTTTTAGCACAAAAATGGCCACCATTTAGCCATTTTGAATCAGATCGTGAAACAAGTTGTGGTGCATATGTATAATATTATGTATGATGTGTGTGTGAAGTTTGATTGTGATTGATCCAGGCATTTCTAAGATACAGGTCTGGACGCACGCACACACGCACACACAGAAGCATGGATGCACAGTGGTCAAAACATAAGTCCCCGTTTTCGGACTGCGTCCGAACGAAGATTAAAACATAAATGGTACATCTTTTTCTAAAATATGTGGTGGCTGTTTAGTTTGTGAAAGTTAGGGGTGTGGCTTCTATTAAAGCTGCTGCCTCAAATATGATTTGTACGGTACTTACTGGGTTTGCTGCCTTCCCTATCGAACAATTCTAACAGAATATCAATTCGCCCAGTTGATCGGTGTTTTCTACACTCTTCATCTTCTAACATTACAGCAGCAGACTGGATGCAACATTTCAACAATGCTCTGGTATCCAGAAGACCAGGTTTATCTGAAACATCTACATCCATTATCTCACCATCAATTCCTGGCACTTCAACAGCACAACTTGGCACCCCTTGTACTTTACCAATAAAACCAGCTCTATTCAATAGTCCAGCTGTTTCAAGTGAATCTCCTTCACAAGTGGCTACTTCCATGGCTTCTTCTCCTCTGGATTCAACTTCCATTCCTTGTTGTCCTGTTCAAAAAAATCGAACCTATCAATATACGTACCTAACAACGAGGTATGTAAATGTTCGGTAAAACAGCCATTGCAAGCGTCGCTGCGAATTCGCAATGGCGAAAAAACAGGCGATTGCGAGTTCGCAATGGCAAAAAAAATGACGATTGAGAGTTCGCAATGGCAAAAAAACAGTCGACTGAGAGTTCACAGTAACACATAAAACAAAAGGCTGATTTATATTGTTGAGCGTTGCCGCAGTGGAAAAGAGAGAACAGTTTTGAATACGTCGCGAGTGAACCATCAGAGGTATGCCGACAGTCAACCAATGGTAGATGTGGATTCATGCAACCCTGTAGCAAACAGGTCACTTGGGGCTATTCTACTTCTGAAAACTCAGTTTGAGTGCCGGCATGTGTATTTATAATAGTGATGTGAATTCAATAACATATTACAAATATGTGAAATAATGTTTTGATGAGAATCAATACACATCAAAAATATGACTTGCCTTCCTCCATGTTTAGATTCATAAGTTTCACATCAACTGGCATGTGTTTCATCTCACTTTCCATTATATCATTTGATTCCTCAGGTATCTGATTCCCAGAATCACTGGGAGACATCTTATTCAGTTTTTGCCTTTTTGGAATGTCACTTTCAAAGACAGCACTCATTGATTGGTTCTGCAGAGCAGTAATTTCTGGATGGCTTGACAGCGGTGGTCTCAAATCATCTATATGTGCAGCTAGCCATTTACCACCTGAATGAGAATTGTATTGATTTAATTAGATTCAGAATTTACATTGTACTCATTGTAGACAACAGACAATGGTCAACTTGGTCCAATCTAAATCTTTTCTAAACATAACACTCCAGTAGCAGGTTAACAAAGGCAAATATTATACATCTAACACAGTGACCACATGTCTTCTGTACCATATTAGGGCAAATGAAACAAGTCATTGAAAATGACACAGTCCCCGATAAATGTTTGAAAGTTCTCTTTGTACTCGTCATATTAAAGCAGAGGGGTTGTAGCAAGTGTGTTGTTGAAACTTGAGTTCCAAGTGGCGTATACAACAGATTGTTTATTTGCATCAAAACTTGTGTTCTGTGTAGTAGTAATATGGCCAAAAATTAAAACAGCTGTTATTCGGCCATCTTTGATCTGATTATGAAACACACGTATATGTATGATGTATATATGTGCCAAATACGAATAAAAATGGTACATGTACATAAATTGTGGAAATATAGTAGTAAGGCCAAAAAGTCAGATGGCTGTCAATCGACCAGCTTTGACAAGATTTTGAAATAAATTGTCATGGACATGTATCCTAACATGTATAATTTATGTACCAAGGTTGAATGACAACTGACAAAGGATGTCCAAAATACAACATTTTCAAAAAACAAGATGGCTGCCAGCCGGCCATTTTGAATCAAATCGCTAAACCACTGCATGTGCATATGTCCCTCATAAGGTGCTAGACACATGCAAAGAATGAAGGGAATCGGTCAACAGGATTCTGAAATATGACTCTGGACAGACTAACGCATGGACGGACGGACACATGGACGGACTGACAGACAGACTCAGGAACTCGCGGTCGGTCAGGACATGTATCCTAACATGTATGATCTATGTACTAAATTTGAATGAAAACTGACAAAGCATGTCCAAAATACAACATTTTCGAAAAGTAAGATGGCTGCCAGTTGGCCATTTTGAATCGAATCGCTAAACCACTGCATGTGCATATGTCCCACATAAAGTACTAGGCACATGCAAAGAATGAACGGGATCGGTCCAAGGGATTTTGAGATACGACTCCGGACGGACGCACGGAGACCGAATTATTTTCGGACTTCGTCTGAACGGGGACTAAAAAACAAACTGTAAAGCTCACACACCTTGCAGTCCGTCAAAACATCCACCAGCAACTCTCGGTAGTTGAATAATAAAAACGACATGAGCAAGTTGCCAGTTATCATTGTCTTTCATTGCTTGTGCTCTTTCATCTTGTACTATGTTTCGTGAGCAAGCTATCAGGTTGGTATTTTCATCACCAGCATCACACTGAACAAGAAGAAATCTTTCCATCTTTGAAGTGACAGTGTCAGTGAAGAATGCCCTGAAGGAAAGAAACCACACAAATGTATATTTCAAGGATAATGGTAAAATTATTACAAGTGGATGTACAAGTACATCACTCTGGGCTTGTGAGTTCAAAGCATATGACTGACGATTAGCAAGGAAAGGAGCAGCATACAGGACTAGCAGTTTTTATTGTACTATTTATGCTACATGATCTGCTCAGAGTGTACATTACAACCTGGGTACTTGCTATACTTGGCTGAGTTTATCAAACTTTATTATGCAAGGTACACACTAAAGATAACAGATAAAAGGACCTTATTTTTTAAAAAGAGTGATCACTTTCCCAATCCATATCATTTTTAAGAGAATTTAGTAGCATATTTCCCCTAATCACTTTGGTTATCTTGTTCAGGAGAACCATTTTAAGCTCCCAGGCCATTTTCAGGTAACTGAATGCAAGAAATCTTACCTAATATGTTTAGTGAATTGCTGCTCAGTGTGCAATGCTTGTAAGAAGACACTGTGTTGAAGTAACAGCTTTGGATGAAGACCAATGTTTCTAGCTAGCTCCTGTATATCATATCGAGATAATAATCTGGAATGGGTGGTTACCTAGCAACATAGAAAAATAAAAATATATATTGTGAAAAAAATAGACAATACATGTATTTAACAGTTAGAAATAACCAATATGCATTTCAAAGTCATACACATTGCAAAGGGTTAAAGTATATTTGTATCAAGGTTACATTTGGCTACATTTCTTTCACAGCAAGATCACAAGTTATGCCTGAATTTAAAAGAAAAATCAGGACAAACAAAGGTCATAGTGGTGTCCGAACATCGCATGGCGTTCATCAAACACAAGTATTTCCATGCTTAATAATGTTATATACACATTTAATGATGATCAATTTTGACAAAGTAAGGGTACCTCAACTCAAGATTTGCATTTTGACATTAAGCTATAAATTAAATTTGAATTCAAAATCAAATCGTTCAATTTTTGTGGCAGACATTCGGTCTGTGTACACTACGCGAGAACGCTAAGTGAACACAAAATCACATATTTAAAGGTAAGACCCAGAAGACCTGATATTCTTATGTAGCACCATACTCTATATAAAATAATCACAACAATGAGCTTCATCTACAAGACACAAGACATGTTTTTACCTGTGCAAGTATTCCAACCATATTTCCACTTCTTTTAGCCATACTGACTTGGTATTCTAAATACTCAGCTACTGAATTGTGTTTCTGTTCTTTGAAGTACTTCTGCCACAGTCTCTCTGATGAACTGCACAGTCCTGATTTGGTTAACCGTGCTACAGAATCTGGAGTTGCGCAGTACAGCAGCAGTTCCTGGGATTGCTCATACACCTACAGAAAACAGCAAACCCTTATTGCGTTCTTCTACTTTTGCATGGTAGAAAACTGAGATAATATTTATTTATTAATAACAAAAGTGGTTTAAGCTAGTCATATGAGGGTACTATACTATCATATAGGGGTACTGCTGCCCTGTCATAAAATTATTGCCATGTCACATATATATATATATTACAAGTAACCTGTAGAATGCTGTGTGGGTAATATTTTTATATTGATTTTTGCTGCATTTGCAGCAAATAGTTACCAAACAATGAGAAATCTATTGGATTGAATATACCTCTCAGGTGGCTTCACATGCATAGTTCAAGCCTGCCTAACCGGTGCTTATACCAGGATTTAGTTACAGCTTCATGTTCCCAGTAATCGCAAGAAATTGACATGACAATAGAAATTCATGAAAGACTGGCACTCCCATGCAATTAACAGCGAGTTAAATTCTTGGGATTGAACATATATTTTGAAGTCACTGATGTAGGCAATGAATAACTTAAAGTTGACATAAAGACGAGGTAGTTTATGATTTAATCAGTGCTCAACTAGAGGCTGAAATTATAATTAATTTGTTTATTTCAATTTCTCCTGAAGTCAAATAGAATACACTGGTGAAACACGATAGTACCCATGGGCGAAAGGATGTTTTGGGGTGTAGTTTACATTGTGTATGGAGTGGTAGGGTCGGGTGTAATTTGTTCATTTCCAACTCTTATGAAGTCACGTAGAATTTCACTTAATTTATTTTTGCTGACATGTTTTCAAGCATTACATGTGAATCCAATTTTCACTGTGCTGTGTCTCAATAGAGTGTGAGGGAAATGGCATTTTCACTGGAATTTATTTCAGGGGGAAAATGTTTTCAGTGATAATGAAGTATTATGACAGAACCCCATACCCTCCCCGTGGCTTTCATTGCGTATGGAAGTTATTTTCACGAGTGGTGCGGTGTATCCTGCTGCCGTACTTTCACGAGCGAAGCCACTGGGAGGGTATGGGGTTCTGTTATTATTACATATGTCCCATATTTGATTATTTCATATTAAAAAAAGAATGTGCAACAAATCGGGGAACCCAATTGCCCATTAATATGCTCCAAGACAGTGCTGCGACCTAGCAACGTGTGTCAGTGTAGAACGCGTGTCACTGTACGTGTGAAAATAAAATAATCAGACGTCTAAACTTGAGTCATTGTCCGAATAAATACTGCTCAAATTGACTAAGTGTTCAAAACGTCATAAAAAAGACGCCGCCGATGATGCGCGTCGCACAATCTTTTTGCTAGCTGTCAAACAACTTGTCAAGTCAAAACATCTACGCGTCAAAGTGAAAAGGCTGATTTTACTGCGGGTCCAGGCTGCAGGTGGATGTTCAGAGAGCCCTTCAAGATTGATAAAACTCAGTTTCCAGGTGGTCAACATACATTAAGTTCTCCCAATCTAACATGCCAAAAATGAGCGATTGGTGAATGAATTGAACCTGACAAAAATAGCAGACGGAAATGTGTTTACAAAATAAAAATAGTGATTACTTGATTTAGATACCAGGAAGGGGAGGGGGTAAAAGAAAAGTTATATAACATTTTATTATTCAATAATTTATTAAAATACACAAGTTTGTCCAATTCCCTGTGATACAACACCTCAGACATAGCTCATTGTACTCGGTTTGAGTGTGGGTACAAAGTTACTATTTGAATTTTTTATATCTTTTTTCATTAATGAGAAATTTGACCCCAAAGTTAGAGTAACTGTTCACCAGGGATGGCTTTTTAACTCTTCTGTGATTTTTTTTGGCTTGGCTGATTTTGTTCATACTTGATAGGCAGATCGTACCATCACTAATTGGAAAAACAATCCTGACCCACCGCTACCATGGCAACAGCCAAAATCTGTTTTTTGAATACTTTCGCCCCAAATTTATTACCTCCTACCAGTCTTGTAATAGCAGTGGCCAAATGATCATGTCTTTTATTCTGGCTATGTTGCGCACTGGTAAGAGATCACTGGCGCCGACATTGTTACACTGTCAACGTAATCCCAATTGAACTTTGAATAAAATCTAAATGCTGCCTCCAATCTAGAAAATACAATCGCAAAACGGTTGGAAATAATACATTTAACGGCTGAATACGTCCTAGCAATAAAATAAAGTGACTTCTAAAGACTGAATGTTATTTTGCGAACCTCGTATAAGGTGCCTGGTTTTAGTTATAAACCGACGTTAGCTTCACGTTCATGTCCTAACATGGTAACAGCCGAAAACATATTGCTTGTTTTTTACCGGCTTGTTTTCATTGGCAACCCAAGTATTTTTATTTTGTAAATAAATGTTCGTCTGCTATTTTTATCCAGTTTAGCAGCATTTTTTGCATATTAGGTGTACATCACATGGAATACTACGATTGACAGAACTTGGTGTATGTTGACTGAGTTTTATCATAGTACGAAGTACCAGGAGGTTTCTGCTGGCGACGTTGCGGCGTTACCCAGTTCCAAATAAAGATTACCAACGCCAAATGAGCAACATTTTAACCGGTAATCAAGATTCATTCAATCCACGGCTAGCAAGCAACATCAGAAGCGAAGTTGTAGCATGCAGTACTAGGCATGCTTGCCTTCAGCATTGTATTCAAATGAATCACGTGGTGTGTCGTTCTCGTTCAAACCCGGAATTCGATCAATAGGGGAGTTTCAGTAAAAAAAACACATTGCAAATCATGCAAGTTCAACATTTTCAAACCAATATACTAAAACAGGAATGCTCAGAGTGCAAAAGTATGATAGTTATTACTTTCCAGTATACACATCTCTGTTAATACTATCCCTCACATATTCTACTCCCAATTACTCCTGCGTAAAATGGACTAGCCTCTTTTCTTGTTGACATTCAGAGTAAAATCATGTGACAGGCTGTTAAAATTGGCTGTTGCATACTCTTTCGCCGGTCTGGAAAATGTGTTTAATTAGCTCTCATTCAAGCAACAATGCAGATTTCCCAGTGGGAGCGAAACTATTCGACTCTGCCATTAAAAAATAGGGGTGTTTTCAGCAAAAACGAATAACCCTGGAATGCACACAAAATACTGAATTTCGGAACAAATCGTGCATTACTTACAGCAGCAGAATACCACAGAAATATCAGACGAAACATGAAAACACTATATATTGTATTTCGGCCTGAACCCTCTATATTGCAATTCAAGGAATTAACCCCTTATGTGCATCCATTTCCCACCTTGGTATCACCCACCCCTGAAAACAAACTCTTAATACCACGCTGAAGCGTTTGGTAATCAATGACAGTAAACTGGCATTACAGAAGACAATGTTATGAAGACTTACATGATCCAGCCACTCATGATCCCCTTCATGTTGATTCATATCCGTGGTAACTTGAAATACAATTGATGCAATAGTGTCATTATTGAATCCAATGAACGCATCATGAATTTTGAATCGACCTTTGGACCTGAAAAAAATTAATACACTTCATATCCAAATATACTATAAGTTAACTATTGAATAACAAGTCATTGTCAATGACACGTCCCCGTTCCGTTCATATTTGAGTGACATATACATTCAAAGCAGATCATGACCGAAATGCACCTGTATATGTACAACACATTGTACTAAATCTGAACAAAATCCATCCATGCATGACTGAGATCCGGTTCCGGAATTGTGAAAATACGTGATTTTGATGCATTTTCGGCCTTAAAATGGCCATCATTCAGCTATCGTTAATGAGATCATGAAACAAATGCACATATCTATTTGTGACATGATGTACCATGTGTGTGTGAAGTTTGAACTTGATCAATCCAGACATGTCTCGGATACAGATCCAGAACTGAATTCTTCAAAACAAAATGGCCGCCAGTCGGCCATTGCGAACTTGATCCGGTAAAAAAAATGACGTGCATCAAGGTCCTATTATGTTTAATGTATTTACCAAATTTGAACGAAATCCGTCCATGCATAACTGAGATCCGGGTCCGGAATGGTGAAAATGTGTGATTTTGATGCATTTTCGGCCTTAAAATGGCCGCTATTCGGCTATCGTTAATCGGATCATGAAAAAAATGCATGTGCATATGTCCCATATAATGTGTGATGTATGAGTGAAGTTTGAACTTAATCAGTCCATGCATAACTGAGATCCGGGTCCGGAATGGTGAAAATGTGCGATTTCAACGCATTTTCGGCCTTAAAGCGGCCACCATTTGGCTATCGTTAATGAGATCATGAAACAAATGCACATACATATTTGTGACATGATGTACCTTGTGTGTGTGAAGTCTGAACTCGATCAATCCAAGCATGTCTCAGAACTGAATTCTTTAAAACAAAATGGCCGCCAGTCGGCCATTTCAAACCCGATCAAAAAAAAAAATGACATGCATCAAGGTCCTATTATGTTTAATGTATGTACCAAATTTGAACAAAATCTGTCCATGCATAACTGAGATCCGGGTCTGTAATGGTGAAAATGTGTGATTTTGATGCATTTTCGGACTTAAAATGGCCATTATTCGGCTATCGTTAATCGGATCATGAAAAGAATGCATGTGCATATGTCCCATATAATGTGTGATGTATGAGTGAAGTTTGAACTTAATCGGTCCATGCATGTTCGAGATACAGGTGATCACAGACGCACTCACGCACAGACACACACAGGGCAAAACACAAGTCCCCGTTTTCGGACTACGTCCGAACGGAGACTAAAAAGTAATTTTGATACTTTGGTTAATTGACTTTTTAAAATTAAAATTTGGGCAAAAAGTTTTTCTTGGATTCAGCAAAGCTAAGAGCAACACAAACAGGACAGGAGCTTTATATCCTCTCCCACTGGATACCATTCTCCCACCCAACCAGTAATGTCTTACAAGTGGGCAAATGTATTCATTTCCCATTGCAAAGTGGCTACCCAATCATGGACTCAAATTCATATTACCCTGAATGTCATAGATTAGAAAACAAACCTGTCTCTCTGGTATGAGATCTGGGTAATGGTAGCAAAACTCTTGACCCATTTCTCCAGTCTATCTACCACTTCAAGCTCTTCAGTTGTGAGCATTGTTGCCATTGCCAAGAAATGTTTCTCAAGACGATTGATGAGTGGAATTGGAAACCTTTGATAAACAACATCTTTATCCGCAACAACTATCAATCTAGAAATCAGAACAAAAGAAAATAATCATATGGTAATGATTGACACTTGAAAAGTTCATGATAAATAATTGAACCCAAATTACACACAGAAAAATGAAACAACATGAACCAATCAAAGTTAAACTGTAAATAGCTCCCGAGCAGAGCATGTATTATAAAGGTATAGGCTTTGCCTAATAAGTGAATGTAATTGCATGCAAGTCAATCCATCAATAAAATTGATCAAGATGTCTGAGAATCTATAACATACTGTATATGGAAACAGATGATTTTGATATGGGCATTTTGAAAAAAACATGCAAGGACACTTACTTGTAAACATTATTTATTATGGTTTTTTTCCTAATGTGACTTAATTTCACTTGTTTTTTTTTAATTCTTCGTAATTAGTGTCATTAGCGATGGAGTAGTAAAAACCGCAATTAACCTCAGTGCAGCAAATAGGGATAGATCTTCCTGACACAATGGGCAAATTTAGCTATTTTCCCTGACAAGTAAAATCTACTAAATTAAACCTACGTGAACATGTAAAGTAACAACAGATTGTTTCCTTGACAGATTCTTGAAATTAAATCATCAAAATAGTACAACTAAAAAGTCAGTACAACATACCGAGAACAGATAAATAAAAACATCGTAGTTTAATGTTCGTCCGGACTTTGAGCCCTTGAAATTAAGTGATCCAGCCCTTACATACGCCAACGATTGAAATTTGCTTAATTGCTATTAAATTATCGCTCGAAAAAAACAAATATTTCATTTGTTGGACGTGCTTTTGATACAAACCGAAGATCGCGATCGACCCTACACAAAACTACCGCCATTTTGTCTTCCCTGTCCTCGTTCGGCAAAAACAAAAAACTCGCATATTTACTATTTGTTTAATGAGTGCATTTTTGTTTAAAAATATCAAACAAGAATAAACACAATGTAAAATAGGAATCAACTGCTTCATTTTATTTGAGTAAGATCCAGATTATAAGTTAGGATCGATCAGTTCACATGAATTGTTCTGATTCATCATTGCAAAACAATGGCCTGGAAACGGCCCAGCTTGAGGGAAACAGTATCGTGTAACAAAACAACAGTATCAAACCCGATACCCTTAAAAGATCTGATGAGAACACTGCAGAATCGCGGGCGAAACAAAAGTTATGCGGCTATTGTCTAAGCGATGCAGGCCCGAGGAGAACACTGTACATGTAACCAGCACATTCATGAATCAAGATTGGCAGAAAGTTGTTCGGCATCTGTCTGCAATTTTGTCTATTGATGAATTGAACTTGCGTTCAAGAAATCGGAAAGGGTACTGCTTTTTCGTCAAACTGAAAAAAATGGACGTGACACTCTTGTAACTGCACATGTGTACTCCCCATACTCGCATACATTTGATGTTTTTAGTCGCTGTATCTGCTCAAATAACATCCATCATGATAGAATAAATCATTATATACAAAAATTCGCAAATTTGCAGACCTTCCAATGAAATACATGTATTACCAGGTTTTTTTTGCGACAGAATACGTTAGACTACTAGAATTAGACTACTCACCCTAGTCAAATATTTAAGAAACTTTAAAGACTCTAAGTTATAAATTAATTAATGCAATAATTGACTAATTAATATGCATAGAATTGCACCAAAATCTAATCAGCACATCTACACATCATATATTACCTGTGTGCCAAATTTCATTTGAATTGAAATTGTAGATCTTGAGTTATCAGTGGAACAAATTTTAGTAACAGAGTCACAGACACCGGTACCACATAAGCTCCGTTTCACAGGAGCTGAAAATCATACTAGAAACTCACACTACATTACCTGAACTCACTATGTACCCTGCATTTCACTCTGTGAGTTCCAAGACCTAAATCTACATATCTCTGTCCACCAAAATACACATAGTACTGGTTCAAGGCATCATATAAACTCTCATATAAACTTTCTAAGTTTAATAATACAACAGTATGACCAGTTTCCATACAGACTTTGATTCGGTTGATGTTACGGCAAACCTAGAGAAATGAGAAATGGATTGTTAATGTACGAGTGCAAATGAGTCATGGATAGAGCATACAATTTAATGAACCATGCTGGCATCAACATTGATGATCAAACACAAGCAGAGCTCAACAGAGGATTCTGAAAGTCACATTTGGTGCTCAGACCCAGCCAGTGGTTTTGACCTCATCAATCAAGTCTGGCACACTCACTCAGGTAAGGCTCAATCTTACTATACTCTTGAAACTCAACTGGAGAAAAACAAGTACCTGTGTATATTCTTGATCTTTGGGAAAGCTACTACCGAAAATGATGACGGTGTCTTCCATGCTGAGTAACTGCTGTTGTAGAATACCAAGGGCTGCAAAATTCTCTGTTAATACCAACAGATAACGACTCTCACTGAAAGAAAAAATGAGAAACCTCGTAACTTTTGTCATCACTCATTAATTTATACATACATGTATATTACATTCTGATTTGAGAATTTGTTCTTTTTGCACAAAAGCAAATACGTGTAGTAGCATTCATATAAGCTTCACTAGTCTGGTTGTTCACATTCTGAACTATGAACATTTGGATTAAAAAGCTCAATATGAAATGTAGCATTAGTCCAAATATAAATAATAAGAGAAAATTGTCTACCAATGGTTTGACAAGGTACATCAGAGTTTACTGCTGTGAAAAAATATAAAAAGATTATTTATATTAGTTATGCATTGATAATTAGAATGTATGTTCATTCCCACCTTTCCATGTTCAATATGCCCCTGTCTAAACCAACCAAACTGGCACGGATAAGCCCAGCTGGATCACAATCAGGATCATTTGGTCCCTGCAATGAAAATACATCAATGTTATTTGTTACAAATGTATTCAATGAATTGTTAGCTTTAATGGTGAAATGTTAACTGAATAACCTGTATAAAACACTCCCAAAACCAACACAAGATATACAAGAGATGCATTGTAAAATTATAAGAACTTTGCACCATTCCCAATTATTGACCTAATAATTCAAGAACATAATGTACAGTGTGTATCTTTACATATATGTAACACAACCCCCAGAGAGTAATTTGTGCTGTCTAAAGGGAAACCTGTCTAAACCAAATTCTTTGTAAACTAAAAACATGGTCAGTGCGTACATCAGTCCAAAATGGAGTACTGTTGCTCATAGTATTTTGTTATGGTTTCTGCCTAAATATTGCAGAATGAAAGATGAACATTCATCTCTGGACAAACCAAACTAAACACGTATAATTTCCTATTCCCCTACCCTTACCCTTACCAATAGATCGGCTTATAACAAATTGAGTTAAACAGTCATGGCGGGAAATCAGTTAGCTAAACGCTGTTTTATGTATGCATTTTGATTGCATTCTGTCTTGCAGGTCCACCCCATTTTGCTAAAGCAGTATCAATGGCAGTGTTTGAGTTGGCAGTTGACGAGTGAATGTAAATAACACCAACACTAAGAACACCATGGATATAGGGATAGGGATTGGTACAAACATGTTTCACTGTATATGACAACCATACCCTTTCTTGTCTCTTATCAACATTGTGTAGGTGTTCATTAAACACTTCAACAGGATTTATATCATCCAGACCACCAAAGTTACGTCGTATAGCATGGACCAGTTGTCGCCAGGTTGGTGGATCACCAGATGCTTTAGAAAATCCGTACACCATTTTGACAAGACTGGAGACCAGATAAAAATAATGACAGTTACTACAGCAGTTCTACCGCCACAATTTAGTACACATACTTATAATTAATCAATTTATTAAATATCAGTTGACAGGAGCTGAGAGAGCAAACAAACAACGAATATAATCAGTGAACCAATCATACAACACAAAACATATATCAAGTTTGTCAGAGGCTCTTTCTCCAAGTCTTGCAGATAGGTGAAATTACCTGTAAAAGTCTCGTAAACCAAAGAATTCTTTATTCTGCACCTTGTACAGTTTCAAATATCCTTTTGCCAAAGCAGGAATCATCGGTTGGATACGAGACAGCACAATTTCATCTGTTGAACATATACCTCTGTTCCAAGACAAGAAAACAACACACGATAAATAAAAGATATATTTTATCATTTCACCAACTAGGAGTTTCCATAGTCATATGAAATTGCCATTATCATTTACATAAATGCCAACTTCTGGCAATATATGCCACAAATTTTATCATATTTGAATATAATTACTTTGTGAAACAGTGAATAATGAAATCTTACACAGCACTGTCCTTTAGTTCATCTTCATCGGGTACTCCCCTTGATACCAGTATCCCACGGTTCATCTTAGCAGGATCCAACGCCCAGTTTGAAATGCCAATAAATGCAACTTTCTTGTGAGGTGGTGGATTATCTTCATCATCACACCCATATTCCAACAATGGATGCAACGTCTGAAGCAATGAATGCAATACATTCTCATTATTCCACTCCAATGAAATCACCATCAATTTCTAAACATATCATTGTCAACAATTTTCACATTGCATTACATTATTGCTATACATTATCAGACAACAGATTATTTTCAATGCCAGTCATAACTCTGAATTTGGTAACCACAGATTATGCAAACTTTCTGATGTTGTGAGAGAAGTGACGTATAATACTATAATTTCAAAAATGAATTACTGTCACAATAAAGCATGGCAATTTAAAAAATTATTATTTATTTAAGGATTAAACCATGACGGTACTCAGGTATACCACAATATGTAATTTTACAAATCACAACATATCGGTATATGGACAAGCCACAGATGAATGCATATAAATGTATGGAGTAAATTCATAATGGTTTATTGCTATGTTATAATACCAATTTTAAAGCACCAAAAACCATGTTCATATGTGACACATCATCTGAAACATTCAACTTGCAACCATGGTTAAATAAAATGGGCCCTGGAGCTAGCATACTGCAATAATAGAACTATATGAAATAATAAGCATACCTTGAGGGGCATCTTTGGTGAATCTTCAGCCAAACCTACTTCATCTAATACAACTACTGAGACAAACCGATTCAGATCTTTACCTTCTTGGAAACGACTACACTGTCTGAACGTACCCACAATGCCCTCTGGTGTAGACAATGGACTGCACTGATAGGATGACATATGAACCTAAAAACAAGATATATATGGATATTACTGGTAAGCATGGCAACGAAATGTTTGTCATATTCCATAAATATGAAGACTTTTTTTGAAATTTCAATATTGAAATGAAATTGCGAAAAGAACTACAAGAAGTGTTAATTGTTTAAAAATTGTAATTTTATTTTTTAAATATAAATAATGTATGTAAATACTATGGGCCGATGGCCTTCTATTAAAAATAAAGAATATATATATATTTGTGCATTTGGGAAAAAAAAAAGTTAAGATACATATGAATTGAATAGTTTATTAAGATTTATTTCAGAGGAAAAAAAAGCACAGTTCCCATTGTGTACTCAATGTTAAAAACTGTGTGTAATGTATAATACAACACTAGAGTGAATTGTATCACTCAGTAATTTTCACTAAAATCTCTGAAAACTGTACTTTAGGATAATTGAACAGTGTAACAAGATTACCCCTACATGTGCAACATATATAAATTTGATTGCTCAGGATTAAAGTTGAGTTTGTGCTGTTTTCACTGGTGTTTCCGACAGCAGGTCTTATACAGAACCCATAGAAATACATGGTACATTGGTGCACATTTTAAGCAACATCAAACACTGATGTAGCTCTGCCCCCAAGAATAGGCCATCTGAAGTGGACTTTACGAACAGAAGTGATGTGCATCAACTACACATAAAGGTTAATCTTTCTACCAAGTTTAGGTAAACCAGCCAACAAATGCCAAAGATCTGGTTTCAAATATGCCAAAATAAATATAGTAATTTTATTTGCAACTAAAATAATCACCAGTTTTGATCAGATGATAAAATTATTGTATGTGCATACTTATAAAATGACGTACTGTCCATGTATATAATTGCTCAATGCATGTATGAAATATACAACTAGAACAGAATTTGTTAAAAAACAAAATGGCCGGCAATTGGCCATCTTGGGTAAAATTTATAAAGTGGCGTGCACAAACTACCCATAATGGTCTATCCCTCCACGAGTCAGTATTAGGTCAATGTTTCAGACTTTGTCCAAACAGAGACTAACGAAACATGGGTGGAATATTTACCTGCTTAAATGTTTTAAACAATGGAGAAGCAGCAGCCTCTCCCTGCATGGCATCAGCTACAATAGTCTTGGCTAGAGACTTTGAACTCCCTGGTTTACCAACTAAGAATAAAGGTATCCTTAACTCAATACAAACGACCATCATGAAGACATTCTCTTTCAGCGCAGCATTTCTTGCAATATTAGGTCCAAGTAGAAGTTCATTTAGAAACACATCTTGACATCTGAAATAAAAGAATAAAACAATTTGTGGTGAAATGAGAAACATAAGGATGCCCTAAACTAAAGTCTAGCAAGCGGAATTGAATACTCACCGATTGATTTCTTTCAACATTTGATCGCCACCTTCACTGAGTACACAAGGATGAGTGAAATATTCAGATATGTTATCTCTGTATGCTTCTCTTTCTTCTTGTAGACAAGCATGGTAACATACTCCTAAAGACAGCACCAAGGCTTGAGTCAGGTAGTCCAATGGCTTATTAATAAAAAAATATATATAACATTAGGGCATAAGCCATTTCAAGCTTAGAAAAAGAACTTTTATCTTATAAGTACTCATACCACTTTTGGTCATGTGACCCATTGTTCTGGCCGTTGTATTCATACATACATGTAGAGTGATATTGTCTACAGTTGCATTCATATGCTAAGTGTAATTGCTACAGACAACTGTAGCATATTTTGTAAACAATGCACATTTTCTGAGATACATAATTTAGTTGTGTTTTGGTTAGAATAGAATGAAAATTAAAATATTTTGTCAATAACCTCATAATATTCAGCATCACATAGCTACATATAGCCTGTCTGAGTGAAACTTGTAGTAGGCTTACCTCATACTCATCAGGTTCCTCATCTTCTTCTTCCTCCTCATCCACGTCATCTTCCATGTGATCTTCATAAAATTGATTTCTGAGTAGTTTTGCAACCTCCTTGTGCTTGTAGAACCAAACCAATACATTCATAGCTCTTTCAACATCACGTAAGCTCACAAAACTGCATTCACTCTGGCAAACAAAAACAATAGTTTCAGACCAATACAGTATATAAAAGACTTGATAGTGTTAAGTCTGCGGTGTACGAATTCACACATTGTCAGTTTTAGGAGATATATGTTTATGAATATGTCTACACAAACCTCAGTTTCCCTCATGAATCTCTGTGATGCTGCGAGAACTGAACTGATTACATTTTCACTGCCAACAGGAATTTGTCCTGAATGTACCTGCATGGAAATTGTAGAAAACATTATATGGGAAAGAGCAACAGAACAAAATCAAAGGTACATTGTACCTGTTATGCCTCAGTTCCAAAGTGGGTTTATAATAAGACCAAATGAAGATAATTTGACTACATTGCATTCATATACACATGAGTTTCACTGTTACAGCAATCACTGTCATACTGTAACAGTTTGAATTACACAGGACTTAGTTAGATTATGCAAATTACACTCATAAACTTACATATCGTGCAACAATCTGTTTAATGTACAATTCTTCCACTTCACTGTTCAACTGACCAAAATCCCAAACTAGTGGCAGCATACTTGGAGGCAGGGCTTTTACTCTGTATACAAGTTGTCTGAGGGGTATACGCCCTATTGTTAGAAAAAAATAAACACACTCAGATTAGTGCAACTGGCAAACAATGGAATTTCACATTATTGAATCAAAGAAACTCAACAAGTTATATCATTTTGTGAATCAAAGCAAATTGGAGAAAGGAAAGAGTTTAACAAGTAATTTGAAGTTAATAACATATTCCAATGCATGTGGATGATGATTCCTACTTTGTAACTCACCTAGTCTATCATCAGTTTTTTCAGCTCTGATATGGTAGCCTAATCCTGCCATTTCAAGCCTCTCAATCATATCTCTTGTGTGCCTAGGAAGAGATTATGTAGAATATACATGCTTTATTAATAATTACACGAATAGAAAAATGTTATGAAAAGTTATGAATAAATGAATGATACAAGCTGCTAAATATGAAAAACAAATATGAGAGAAACAGAAATTACTATTATTAGTCACCTTCTGTATGGGTTACAAGCTGCAATGATCTTCAAAGCATTACTTCCATGTGTAAGTGGTTTACCATTCATTCTCTGATCACACATGACTTCCTTGATCAGACCAATTGCTTCTGTAGTGTTGGCTTCATCAAAGAACAGTACAGTATCAACATTATGTTGTTCTTTATTATGAACTGCCAATTTCTCACTTTCCTCAACTTTCCTTAGAATGTCTTTGGCTGTTGTTCCACCATGAACCTAAAATATGTTAATTTTACTTTTATTATCATTCACTCACCTATACATATACCGTATGTTTATTCAGTTAAGCGCTACCTTCAATTAGTTGAAATTTTGGCACATAATGATCGTGAATTGGACACCGGCGGATCAACTACGGGTTACCGGTGAGTAGCTACAGATGCGATTGCATAAGTCCCACACTGATACTGTACGATGGGCTTTTATGCAAAAAGTTGGGTTTTGTCTTAACAAATTTTAGGAAATCGGTCTATAATCTCTTGAAACATGTCTCTTTGGTCTACTGTAGAAGTAGAAATTATTTGCGTGGTTTTTAATTTAACGAATTTTGCAGTATTAATAATAAAGTCCATAAACACGAAATTAAAACTATGTGAAAATGTTCTGTTTCAAATGAGCTGTTATCACAGTAAACAATGTTAAATTATTCTTTAAATGCTCAGTTTAACTTTCCAAAAATAACTAATTTCAGTATTTGAACAAAAAATCATGCCGTTTTCCCACTAAACTCAAAGCCAAAAGATCGCAAACATCGGCAAATCTCTTTCGTGTTGCGTTCATACATTAACATAGATTATTTAGGTCAGTGGCCATGGCGGTGTGATGAAAGTTTCAGAAATACATGAAATGAAAAAAGACGTCGAAAGATCTTGTGAGTACGCTACCAAAATGGCGGACGAAAGCATATCTGAAATAAACGAGCTGATGGAAGAAATTTAAGATCTGAGATTGAAAGCAACAGAGATGAAACTATCAAGATCAACTGCTACAATGTACTCCCATGGATTCAACTTACGATTCTATGGAATCGATGAAAAACAGAACGAGACGCCATTATCTGTCATTGGTGAGCTACTTGCTAGCAAATTCAACATGGACAGTACATGCGAAACAGCCAGCAACAAAAACCACGCGCCATTATAGCCGAAATATTATACCGTCCAGAAAGATTTGAAATTCTGCGAACTTCGCACTCATACATTAAAGAGGATCTTTGTCCAGCTGATTTCGCCAAGAAACGTTCACTGCATGCTGTAATGGAAAAGGCATGGAAAAGAAGGAAAAAAACGAAGTTGAGAAACGAAAATTTGTTCATTGATGAAAAAAAAGTCCAATTCCGAGGATTGAGATATATGCATCTCACACGGATATTAACATGATAACACAGAACCTGAACTGAACTGAACTTCACCAGCTGTTGACTGAACACACGTTGATCAGACTGTACAAACTGTACGCAGGGAGTACGATGAGTTTGTTGTTTTATTAGTCATTCTCTGGTTTTGTATCTTGTTTTGGCCTCATGATGTGCTTGGGGTGTTTAGCCTTTAATAGCCATGTTGGGGTATTATTTTGTGTTAGTGTTGGTCATTGTGTTACATTTTTACTTACAATTGTTCAAAAAATGGCAACTTTAATATTAGGCAGATTAACAAAGCAACTCTATACTAGAATTATAACTACGTTGAAACATGACAAAACTTAAATTTCTATCCATTAATACTAGGGTCTCAGGGATTTCAAGAAAAAAAAAGATTTTTTGCTGGGTCAAAAACAAAAATGCAAATATAGTTTTCATTCAGGAAATGCATAATATCACAGAAAACGAAACATAGTGGGCAAGTCAGATGCAGGGTGAATTTTTCTTCTCCCATGGCAAATCAAACAGTAGAGGTGTTATGACTATACTGCGAAACTGTAATAACATTATAAACCCTTTAGTTAAAAGTGATAGTCGTAGATATATACTACTTTATGACACAAACACAAGAGCATGTACATGAACCAATAATTTATTTGGCAAATAGGGGGGCACACCACAAAACCATCGTACACAAAAGTGAGACAATGCACAACAGACTGATAAGATGGTCCCTGGTGCCGCCCCCAAAATGTAGAACAAAGCAGGTGTAAACTAGCTGGCTTACAGTTTCTAAACTAAAATACAAACTAGAATAAGACTGAAAACATGTTGGTTGGTGCAGCATAGCTGCATGATGTTAGTATGGAATGGCAGATTGCAGCATGACTGCAACTGTAAAGTATAGGCAGCGAGTGCTGCGGCTACACCGTGGTTATGCAGCGGGGGCTGCATGAAGTTAAGAGGTTATGGGTAGAGGCAGCGGGGGCTGCAACTACTGAGTTTAGACATTGACGCAGCGAGGGCTGCCTGTGAAGTCGTTAATGAGGTATTAGTAATTACAATAATAAAATTAACACTAATAATAAAACCCACGCAAAATATACCTAAGAAAATATGAATGATCTTGGGGGAATATGAGCTAATCCCATAAGCGAAGTCCCCGAAATGATGCAATTGTTTCAATTGCAGAATAACCCCCAAGACAATATATGAAAGGAATTATCTGCTAATTAATGTCTATGCACCAAATGAGGAAAGCCCACACATAGAAGTTATGCAGGAAATTTTATCACAAATCTCAGAACTAGCTATAAACTCAGACACTGAAATCATCAGGGGGGGCGGGACTTTAATATCACACTTAATGACACAATTGATCGGTCAGGATCTGAAGGTCCAAGGTGAAAAAATGCTAAAAGTAACCATGATGGAATTGATTGAACAACACAATTTAGTTGACATTTGGAGAATAAGAAATCCAAAAAAATTACAGTACACTTGGCGAAGGGGAAACCCAAAGATTGTAGTAATAATAATAATAATCTTTATTGATAAACGTATCCTTAATTGAGATATTGTTCGTGATACAATAAAGTTAAATGTTGTAAGTTAAAAATAGAATAATAAAAAAATTAGAGAAAAAAACAAAAGACAACAACAAAAACATAAAACAAAGCAAAAACATTATTTTTATGAGGCAGCTGGTAATTTAGATTTAATGTAGTTTTCTCTCATTAATTGGTATACAAATTTGGCTAAATTAATTAACATGTTTTTGTCTTTCGTTTTAAGTATATTTACTAGTTTTCCTTCTTTGTTTTGATTGGTCAGTGTTGCAAGAAATTTGTTTAGGCTGTCTTTTCTTAATGTATAATAGTATGAACATGTTAGGAGGAAATGTTTTTCATCCTCAATCTCTCCATTCTCCATTTTGTATAAAGTCATTTAGACTATTATCTCATTAGTGACTCCTTACAACAAAATGTCAGTGTGACCGAAATAATTCCTTCAGTCTCCTCTGACCATTCTGCTATTATGTTGGAATTTAATCCAGTAGATCTTATATTTGGACCGTCATATTGGAAGCTTAACACCAGCCTTTTACAAGACAATGATTATATTAGTGATATTACTGATAAATTTGACATCTGGGAAGCCTTATACACTGACATTGCTGATCAGGGATTAAAGTGGGATTTATTCAAATATGAAATTAAGAAACTTTCCATTGTGTTTTCTAATATAAAATCCAAAAAAAAGAAAAACAAAATTGAAAACCTTGAGCAAGAAATTATAGGTTTAGAGGGTGCAATTGCTATGAACCCCACACAAGAAAATCTACTCAAATTACAAAAAGCAAAACAGGAAATTGAGAGGGAATATGATTATATAACGGAAGGAGCTATCATGAGGTCGAGAGTTAATTGACATGAGAAAGGTGAAAAAAGTAACTAGTATTTTTTGGGGCTAGTTAAGCGGCATGGAAAAAGGCTCACATAAGTAGAATTATTGGAAGGGATAATTATTTTAAAACAAAACAAAAAGATATTTTGAATGAATTGAAAACATTTTAATCTAATCTATATACATCAACGTCCAAACTGGATCGAGACATCTCTGTACACTTGTACTTTGATAATTCCCAAATTCACAAGTTGTCTGAAAATGAAATAAAATTATGTGAATCGAAAATAACATCAAATGAAGCCCTTCATGTCCTTAATTCAATGCCAAAAAATAAAACTCCAGGAAACGATGGAATACCATTGGAATTTTACGAAACTTTCTGGCCAAAAATTGGGAATTTGATGGTGGAATCACTAAACTATGCATTCAAAAATGGTAGACAGAGATATCTCACAACGCGAAGGGGTGATTTCATTGATTGAGAAAAGGGGGAGGGACTCTCGGTATATTCGCAATTGGCGACCCATTTCTTTGATTAATACCGATGCCAAAATAGGTTCTAAATGTTTAGCAAACCGTTTAAAAGGAGTATTGCCTTTATTAATTAATAGTCAACAATGTGCCTTTGTTAATGGTAGAGACATAATAGACAATGTTAGACTGATTGAAGAAATACTGATTAATATACTCTGAAAATACTCTATCTGGCATACTATTAACTATAGATTTTTAAAAGGCCATTGACTGTGTTGAAATGTCCATACAATTTTGGCACAAACTTTCAAAAATGGATTACTACCTTCTACACAGATTTGAATAGTTGTGTCATGACCAATGGGTATAGCACTGGATACTTCCTCATTACCAAGGTGACCCCATGTCTCCATATCTTTTTATTCTGGCACTCGAATTTTTTTTAATTATCATGAACAGCAACAAAAGCATAAAAGGGATTAAAATTGATACACTAGAGGCTAAGTATGCAGCTTTTGCTGATGATCTTTCATGATTTGTTAGTAATGAACAATCTGCTATAAAGTATGTGTTTGCCATGTTGGGAGATTTTCACTTAGTGTCTGGCTTGCAAATATATAAAGCATTATGGCTTGGGAAGTGGAAAAAAACCAAAAAGAAAACGTTTCGAATAAAATGGCCACAACAACCTATTAAAATTACAGGTGTTTTTATATCATATAATACTTAAAGACTTAAATACAACAATAAACTTTGCAAACCCTCTTAAACAAATTCAAAATAACCTTAAAATATGGAAAAGTAGATCTTAAACACTGATTGGAAAAATTTTCATTCTGAAAATATTTGTTCTCTTACAAATAAATTACGTACTGACTTTCTCTGGAAGGGGAGAGACAGGATTGCCCGGAAAGTGATGGTCGGAGAAGTCTCTGAAGGTGGACCCAGATAATAAACTAACTCACAAATTGATGAGAATAAATTTCATTAAAAGATATTTAAATGAGAATGTTATTCATCCCTGGAAGATATTCTTTGACCGTCGCTTGTCAAATTTTGGTGGAAAATAATAAAGTACGAACTCAGCAATATCGGTAAACGGTTTCATCTTTATTAGAATTCCGTTCACAGAAATACAGACTGCACAGCTCCAGAAAACACACGGAGCATGTGACTCAAAGTACTGCACATGCGCAGTTCACTACATGAAAGGTCAACCGGATGTTTACCCCAATGCATGCTGGGAGTTTATCGTACATCAAGTTAACAGCAAATACCTATTTAAATGTAACTTTGCTGTTGAGAAACTTATGCATGTAATTCCTAAGTTTTATAAAGAAGCATTAGAAGCATGGTCTTATCCAAATCACCCTAATGAGAAAGACTACTCTGCCTTGAACACCAGTCAGATCATTTGGAATAATCAAAACATTCTTTTGGGAAACAAATCAATTTACTACTCAACGTTGAGAAATAAAGATTTATGTTTCAGACTTGTATAACAGTAACACCAGGTTTTCTTGGAACAAATTACAGTCAAAACAACTAAATATTAACGAAATATTCATACTTCATGGAATAATTTTATCTCTTCCCAAAAAACTGAACCACAAGTATGACTTTGATTATAACTTCATTGATATTGAAAAACTTTCAAAAAAAATGCGTCAGAAGGGCCATCAAAGGTGATAGTCCCATAAAACCAATACTCTGAAAGGGAATTCAACTTTACAGGATTTTGGAATTTAACTCACAAACTGCCCTTTAAAGTGTCAATTGACACATAAACTCAGGTTTTTCAATTTAGGCTACTACATAGGATACTTTATACAAACTACAATGTATGACCTGGCCAAGAGAAATATAGATGTGGATCTATTAATAGTATTATGTACATTTTGCAATGAACAAAATGAAACAATTGAGTTCTTCATTCTTGTAGATTCACTTTCTGGAATGAATTTCACAACTGTGGGAAATGGATTACTATACTAGGAACAAGCAGCCTATCGGCTGAGATAGCTCCGCTGTTAGAAATGCACATTTCAATTAAAGAACTGAAGACATCATCAGAAAATGAACAATATGTATAGTATCAAAGCAATCAGACTTACAGTTTATAACAAGAAGTCGAAAATATCACTTTCTACCAAAAATGACTAAAATATTCACCAAAATTAGAGAATTGAAGATATCATCACGAAATGAACAAATCTGAGAAAGGTCTACATGTAGTATCTATATATGTAATATCAAAGCAATTTAACTTTTGGTTTTTAACAAGAAGTCGAAAATATCACTTTTTACCAAATATGACTAAAATATTCACCAAAATTAGAGAATTGAAGATATCATCACGAAATGAACAAATCTGAGAAAGGTCTACATGTAGTATCTATATATGTAATATCAAAGCAATTGAACTTTTGGTTTTTAACAAGAAGTCGAAAATATCACTTTTTACCAAATATGACAAAAATATTCACCAAAATTAGAGAATCCAAGATATCATCACGAAATGAACAAATCTGAGAAAGGTCTACATGTAGTATCTAAATATGTAATATCAAAGCAATTGAACTATTGGTTTTTAACAAGAAGTCGAAAATATAACTTTTTACTAAAAATTACAAAAATATTCACGAAAATTAGAGAATTGAAGACATCATCACAAAATGAACAAATCTGAGAGAGGTCCACATGTAGTACCTATATATGTAATATCAAAGCAATCGGACTTGTGGTTTTTAACAAGAAGTCGAAAATATCACTTTTTACCAAAAATGATAAAAATATTCACCAAAATTAGAGAATTAAAGATATCATTACAAAATGAACAATTCTGAGAGAGGTCCACATGTAGTACCTATATATGTAATATCAAAGCAATTGCACTTGCGGTTTTTAACAAGAAGTCGAAAATATCACTTTTTACCAAAAATGACAAAAATATTCACCAAAATTAGAGAATTAAAGATATCATTACAAAATGAACAAATTTGAGAGAGGTCCACATGTAGTACCTATATATGTAATATCAAAGCAATTGCACTTGCGGTTTTAACAAGAAGTCGAAAATATCACTTTTTACCAAAAATGACAAAAATATTCACCAAAATTAGAGAACTAAGGATATCATTACAAAATGAACAAATCTGAGAGAGGTCCACATGCAGTACCTATATATGTAATATCAAAGTAATTATACTTGCGGTTTTTAACAAGAAGTCGAAAATATCACTTTTTACCAAAAATGACAAAAATATTCACCAAAATTAGAGAATTGAAGATATCAACATGAAATGAACAAACCTAAGAGAGGTCTACCCAAGGTACATATACACCAAGTATCAACGCATTCAGGCTTGTAGTTTTCAAGAAGAAGTCGAAAAAGTAAAACATTGACACAGACGACGGACTACGACGGAGACGGACAATCACTCACATGATAAGCTCCGCTCGACAAAGTCAACAGCGGAGCTAAAAATTAATGAATGAATATATTCAACTGTGTAATGTAATCCTTATGATGTAATGTTGTCAATAAAATATAAAAAAAGAAAAAAAACATACATTATTTAAATGAGCTATGTTGGCATCATCCAGCTATTTGATTGGTTAATTAACGACTTTACCTATCAGATCAAAGAACACGAAGCAGGAAGCATGGCGGATATCGTATTGCATCAAGCTTTTACATGTGACCGGAATCATTCGCTTACGATGCAATTTAAGTTGAATTTTACTGCTACCATGGTCATTTGTGTTGGTTTTATTTTTCTGTTGATCGTAGGGCAAACTGTGAATGTTTCTAAAGGATGATACTTTTTGTACAACTTTCTAGGCCTGAAAACAGGTCATTTAGTAATACTTAGTATTTAAAATAAAGGCTACAGTGACTAAGCGTCAGACTGTAATGTAAAATATTGCAATAATGTATCACCAGAATGGAGCAAGAACAAAGGCTTGAAACAGTTACCAGTACTAGAACTTGAGGTGCTTGAAATAAGTGCCATTTGATACAAAGTTGCCCAAATTTAAACATAAAAAAGTCATTGAAAATGACACAGTTCCTGTTCAAACTAATCCTCATGTACCAAACTTGGTCTTGACAATATTCAAAAAATATATTTACGTGGTGAAATACCAAAATAGTGTACATACCGAGTAGAATAGATAGAATAATGCTTTTAAATTATTAATACCATAAAGAAAGAGTTAACATTTCTTTTTAGGTTTTCAGATTAATAAAGTAAATAATAAAAGTACATGAAATGTAAAAATTGATTTAAACAAGACATGACATGTCGTGTCATAGCCCCGGCTCAGAAAAAAATTTAAAAACTTATATTGAACTTAGTTTGTGTCAGAGTGAATTAATTCATTATGAGCTGTATTAAATTTCTGTTCAGAATTGATGTGTTACAATTTAGGGGTTGGGGTAAAAATATATTCATTTGGCTTTTCTGAGACAATTTATAACTTGTTAAACATATAATGCGATGTGCACTTGTAAACAATTATTACCTGTCCCTGTACCAACTTTGAACAAAACTGGATGACACGCATCTGAGAAAGAGCTGTTAACAGCTAGAAAAAGCTTGTTTTTTTTTAGATTTTTGAGGGAAAAAAGGGCCTCCAAGTCGTAAAACTTTATCCAATCAAACAAGTCATGAATGACAATCCTTGGTGTACATTACCTGTGTCAACAACTTTACTTCCCATGTACTTCATGTACTACATGTACATGTAGTTTATGGCCCTGAATTAGTTTCAATATCTCTAAATAAGGACAAGAGTACTTCTCATATGACAATGATACAAATAAAGTGCAAGAATCCAGAAAAATATTATCAAGTTTTTATTATCATACATTAATATTAACAAATCGTGTGAAATTGAACTTTTATGTACAGAGAAACACATATTTATGCTTTGGTTGACAGCACTTCTCAAAAAAAAAAAAAGACGACCTGCAAAACTTTATACAATTGTCAGACATGCAGTGAATAGTCAATCTGATTAAAATCTGATGTAGTGTACGGGCTTTAATTATTGTGGCTATAAACTTATTTTAATTTTATTTTTTATTACTTTTGTTATTAATGCCCTTTTATTTTATTATTTTACTTTGATTTTGTGATTTTTTTTTAATTCTGCCCTACCTACATCTAATCCGACGCCTATGTAAGTCCCGTTCAAATCTCGCATAAGTAACAGCCAATCACAGCCCCCCTTTTATACAGGCAGTCGGTTGCTTGCTTTTCAGTGTAGCGATACTCTACGGGCAATCTTTCTGTACATTATATTTTGCCCACTTGAATAAACCATTAATAGAAAATTGCTAGTATATTTTTATTTGCAAAAGAAATTCCACAGCATTTTACAATTTTTGTCATTACATTGAATATTTTTTTCACTTCCAACAAATGTGTACACTTCCAGATACATCTTCGCCAACCAAGGTTCGTTCATTCAGTCATCGCTTCAATTTTACATCACTGAGCATAATTATCTAGAATGGAAGCAAAAAAATATTAAGTAAATCGTAATGATTAGAACACTGTAAACAGCTATAGTAAACAATGCAAACTGATTTTAAATTGTAGAACGGTCACCGGCCCACGGCATCGACGCAGAAAATTGGAGCAAAAAAATATTTCCTGATCAATTGCGATGTGTTCCAATAATAAATATTTTATTCCAGTCCAAATCAGCTCAATTACTTTAATAAAGAGTTATTGTATAATGTACAAAATGATGATACAATTTGATGAATATTTACAGCTACGGTTTCAATACCGTAGACGATGTTGGCCCGATCTTCAACAAAACCTCACCCGTCTCCAGGGCAGGCGACTGGAAAAAGACACTGGTGTTCGGTCGAAACGGCGGAAACAAAATCGTCACTCCCAGAATAACTATGCAAAATAACGATCTAAAGTCGAACCATTCGAGCCACAATATTAACATAAAAATGACTTTCGTTGCATTTGACAATGATAAACTTACCAAAAAGCCGTGTTATTCTCGGTCGCTAACGTCGGTATAATCCGCCATTTTATTTGAGTATGTTTGCCACCCGATTCCGCCCGGTGACGTCATCATGTGCGCTATAGAAGGAGGTATGTGATTCGTTGACTAAAATCGTCGATAGTGGGTCTCGTTGAAATCTCGTTACATAGGCATCGGCTCAGATGTAGGTAGGGCGGAATTAAAAAAATCACAAAATCAAAATCAAAGTAAAATAATAAAATAAAATAAAATAAAATAAAATAAAATAAAAATAAAATAAAAATAAAATAAAATAAAAGGGCATTAATAACAAAAGTAATAAAAAATAAAATTAAAATAAGTTTATAGCCAAAATAATTAAAGCCCGTACACTACATCAGATTTTAATCAGATTGAGCGAATAGTATGCTTTTGTAATATATGCAGTTTCAGTGGCTTTGCTTTCCGAGAAAAAAATTCTGGCTCTGCACCTGAAAAAAACAAAAAAACATTTAGTCAAAAGTAAGCAGAGGTTGTAGTATATATGCTCCCATTAGCTGTTAAATTTAATTAAAAAAGATATTTGTGTACTGACTTTTCAGTACCAAAACATATTACTTAATATATTTATACCAGCCAGAAAGAAATTGCAAGTTTTCACTGAGCAATTAGGAATATACATGGACAACAATTGATGCATGTGTAGCAATATACTGTTTAAAAGGCTGCAAGATGTAATGAAGTAGCAAACCAATCACTACTCCAGTCTGACTGGCTGGGAAACTGCACAATACATACAAAAATGTATGCAGATGATATATGAGCAGCTCCACCAAATATAAAAATATTCTTTCCATAGTTATGACTCTAATGTGATCGTACAAGTTTATTGTGATTCTATATGTGTTTGTAATATTATTTAGCTTTATTTAGCATTCTGTTTAGTTGGTTAACTTTACTGTATTTTAATGTAGTTTATTTTATTTTTATACGACCATAGAACAACTCACTGTAGTTTGTTTTAATGTTGAATAAAAATTAAATCAGTCACTGTATAGTGGTGACATATTGCGCGAAATTGTTGCAAGGATAATACTTTTCTCGATTTGCGTGTCGTCGTGCATCGATAAAAAATGCATGGAATGGTCGGCAGTATCGATCAAGTTCGTCTAGTGTGACATTCGTGGCTGACGACAAGAGGTCATAATTTGGTGCTACAATAGATGTCATGAAATGTTGGAAAATTACAGTCAATCAAAATCAAAGAAAGCTTAGAAAGAACTCCCATGTGCTGAGAGTATTGGAGACACATTAAATATAATTCGAAATTACTTAGCTGAAAACTAATTATGCAAATCAGGAAATTAATATGACCAGATTTGAGTGTAAAACTAATGAGGTCTGCGCAATGTAACAGAAAATCTATGTCTCCAAGTTTAATTGAAATGTGATTACAACCAAAAAATTATGAATTATTATGCTTATTAGGAAATTAATATTAACAGATTTTTACCCCAAACTAATTAGGTTTGTACATTGTCCTAGAGCATCTTTGTATTAAGTTTCATTGAAATGGAATAATTAGTACCGTGAAAACTCCAAAATTTCGACCCCTCTAAAAATTCGACCGCTTATTTATTTGCCGGGTTTCGGTGTTTTATTTACCTCCAAATTTTCGACTCCACTAAAAATTACCGACTCATTCTTATTCGAAAATTGCGACCAGTTTTAGTTTTCCCCCAAACGAAAAAAAAAAAACGATGTGAGCGTTCAAACGAGACCTTCCTCGAAGGCATGAATCCGGGTTTCTGATTGATTGAGAGATTTTTATTTTATTGGTAACGAAAATATATTCTAAATAAACGAAGTTTCAAATAAAAACGAACACAAAAATCTCGGCATGCTGCGTTTCTGAATTGTTGATTATTACTGTACTCAGTAGTGATTATAATAATGTACACAAAATAAATTTGTTGAATGGTTATGAAATACAAATAAAAGTCAACTTAGTTTCATCGTAAGCGAATGATTCCGGTCCACAGTCACTTGGGGGCTGAAAATCAATAAATACTAATTTTCAAAAAAAAATGATCCGCTATACGTATATAAATAAACAAGTTGTGAAACACGGCACCTAGTAAATCGACACCCTGTCGGTTTCAAATGTCGATTTCTTACCTTAAAATGCGAAACAAAAATTTTAGAGGGGGTCAGGTGTTACGTTAATAACCATTGTTCATAATCGCTAACTAGGTTTTATTCAAAACTGCACAAATTTCATGATCGAAAATGGCCAGCAGCCAGAATCAAGGGGGATTCGCACAGAGTTCTGGGTAAATCAAGTGCGCATACTCATTTTCAGCCAATCAGGCGTGCCGTAACAGCGAGTATTTCCTTCATTTACCCAGAAAAATGACGCCAAAATACACCTTAAAAGTCCCATTTTATTTTCTTAAATCCCATTTTATTTTTTAATCCAAGGGCGAATTTACGGCAGAATTTGGTCTCTCAAATAAGGGACACGTGAGCTTTGATTCTAACCGGATACATTGCACTGGGTCGGGGAGATCGTTTGCTAAACTTCCATGTATCTTTTGTCCAATGGGTACCTGTACTTCGAACATTCGCAAGTTTTCCTAGGTAGTGCGAGACAGCTTTGTCTTTTGACCTATTAGTTTTGTGCTGACCTCTTCTCCGCGTCTTGATGTTTTGTTTTGCTTGTCATAATACTCACTGATTGATGACTTTGTTTAGATTTTGAGTTACAACTCGGCCACGACCTTTGCTTTTACCGTGAAACATGAGGAAGTTTACGTCAATTGACGGACATTGCATTTTTTAAAAACTAATGAAGCACACTGTCTATCATCCCCATTTTTTCATTTGCTGATTTCTATTCTGAAAAATTCGACCGTCCGAAAATGCACCTTAATTTTGACTCTAAAAACATGTCACATTTCTAACACCAATTATTTAAAACCGGTCGAAATTTTGGAGTTTTTACGGTACTTTAGATATCAGTGTGAAAGCTTAAAATTGGTTAATTATGAAAATTAGGTAATTAATATGTACAGATTTTAACCCACAATTATTCAGGTCTGTCTATTGTCCTACAGCATCCATGTACATTCATTGATATGTGATGTATAGTACCTGAGATATCAGTGTGAAAGTTGGTTAATTATGCAAATTAGGTGATTAATATGCACAAATATTTACCAAAAACTAATTGGGTCTCTGCATAATTCTAGATTCATTGAAATGTGATGATTAGTACTTTAGATATTAGTAGAAAAGCTGAAAATTAATTATGCAAATTAGGTAATTAATATGCACAATTATTTACCCTGAAACTAATCAGGTCTCTGCATAGTCCTAAAGGATCTATGTACCAAGTTTCATTGAAATGCGATGATTAGTACTTGAGATACCCGTGGAAAAGCTGAAAATTAACTAATTATGCAAATTAGGTGATTAATATACACAAATATTTATCCGAAACAATCAATCTCTGCATAGTCTTTGAGTACTAGTATGTAAGTACCAAGTTTCATTGAAATGTAATGCTAACTACTTATATCAAAAGCTGAAAATTAATTAATTATGCAAATTAGGTAATTATATGTACTGATATTACCATAAAAACTATCAGGTCTGTGCAGTGTCATATGACATCTATGTACCAAGTTTCATTGAAATGTGATGATTAGTACTTGAGATATCAGTGGAAAAACCGAAAATTTACTAATCATTATGCAAATTAGGTAATTAGTATCCACGGATTATTACCAAAAACTAATCAAAACCTAGCATTAGTTCAGAGCATCTATATACCAAGTTTCATCAAAATCCAATGAGTGGTTGTTTAGATATCAGTGGAACAGTCATGGAACCACTAAAAAATAGCTAATTATCATGCAAATTAGGTAATTAATATGCACGGATTTTTACCAAAAACTAATCAAATCTGCGCATATGTTCAGAGCATCTATGTACCAAGTTTCATCAAAATCCAATGAGTGGTTCTTTAGATATCAGTGGAACAGTCATAGAACAGCTAAAAATTAGCTAATTATCATGCAAATTAGGTAATTAACGAGCATGGATTTTTACCAAAACCTAATCAAATCTGCGCATTGGCCCAGAGCATCTATGCACCAAGTTGCATCAAAAACCGATGTATGGTTCTTGAGATAGCAGTGGAACAGTCGGACACACATACATACACACACACACACACACACACACACACACACACACACACACACACACACACACACACACACACACACACATACACACTAACTGCAAAGACTCCCATTTTGTGCTTCGCACATGGGAGTCAAAAAGAATGTAACATCGTGTGAAACGTACTTCACGCTCTACTCGCTTTAAAGCTGCCGCCTATGCTAATGAGCATAGTTGCGGACGAAGCCATACAACTTCAAGATGGCGTTAATGTTACCAGCTCCCTGATGTTACACCGTAATAAGGCAGTCAATACCAACGTGCATGTGTTTTGTAACCTCTTTCATCCCCATCCGGGGATGTTATATATGTTAAATACTTGCTGATTACCGAATCGTGCGGCATGTCGTCGGTAAATACTTGTTTACTGTAGTTTGCGAGCAGTCGGCGAAATAACATTTCTATAAGGCATGCTGTGTACCCTTACCTACATGCATAGATCGACCGACCAACCAACCAATTGGAATCGTGCTCTTCGCAGAGAGACACTGCGATCCTGTCGCATAGCGCAATAATCAACATTTGGCGAGTCGCACAATCGCGTTGCAGAGTTAGTTTTTAGACCCCCATACATACCTCGAAACCTTGCAACAATAATTCAGTTCTCTCAAATGCACATTTAAACAAATGGATTCAAACAAGTGACCTTGGACGTAGATGGCGCTGTGACAAGGTGGCCGACATTCTCCGTCGCCGAGACTATGGATCTTTTATCACTAAGCTAGGTAGTCGCCAAGGTACGTCCAACTAGTCTCTGCCACAAGCTAATTTAAATATTAATGACCTGACCTACTTTTTGCTTTGCCATGAGTGCGTTCACGTCGCTCCCTGGGGGTGCCGCAAAAGACGCGGTAGGAAGTACATGTATTAGTCTGCTGCTATGCGAGCGAAACTCATATGAAATGTATAAAATTTATTTTGAAATCACGCCCACTAGCATTTTATGTTTGAGAAAATTGCCTAAACATCTTTTTACCTATCAATTCCGTAGTTCACTATCTTTTTCCCAACATCACCCAGTCAAATATCAGTCGAACGAAAACTGGGCAGGCGCGCCCATGTCACCTCGAGGCAACAATGCGAACGAACAGACGATTTGAACTGACGATTCACATCTACGTATCCTATCGCAGGATGTACTTTTTCCTTTTTCATTATTTTAACATTTTGAAAAGATTTTATCACTGAATGTAAAAATATTTGATATATTTATTTTAAATAACACACATTTTTTTCAACAGAAACTTAAGATATATGAAACAGCGGAATACCAACAATTTTGGTGTAAAATGTCACCTGTGGTAGAGTCTATAGTTGCGGCTCTCTGTAGCTCCCTAGGACAAGAAGACTCGGCAAGGGAGAGTGGGTGGCCTACTGTATATTGAAAGATGGCGGCCCGCCGTGTTTGGTCACAAATTATGAAAGATCGTCACGATATTAACGTAGCTAGTTCACGTCATTTAAAAATTAAAGCTAGATAAACACAGAGTTACACAAAATTATTATTTTTGTAAATAATAAATGATAAAAAAGATACAAAAGAGAGCGCCAGTGATCAAATACCATTGCACTAATACATAGACGGTGCAGTCCATTGACCACCGGCTACGGGCATCAAACTAAATACCTTCGTAGATTCGCAACTAAACAATTCCCGAAATTTCATATATTGTTGCTTACAAATATATCATCTTATATTTTAGTCCTGTGCACACGGGCTGTATCGGGGGGGGGGGGGGGGGGGGGGAGTAGTATGGACAGACGATCGCCCGACTCAGTCAATTTGGATTTTGGAGGTGGATAGCAAAAATTTACTTTGAGCGTCTTCACAGTAAAAAGACTGGGATCAATCGACATAAACTATTTTACTGTTTAAGGGGTGATCTTATATTCAAACACCTGGGTCAAACCTAGGTTAACCCGGCCTGCCCTTTCCTGCCCTATTTAGACCTACTAGACCTACAATATGCAAATTAGTAGTAGGTTTGAACCTCACCTCCGGATTAACTGCCCATTAACGCCCCCACTGAAAACAAACAACAGAACAAAGAAGACAGATCTAGGGAAACCTAGGTTTTTCTTACAATACTGTTTCAGCTTGGTTTCAGTAGGAAAAAAAAATAAGATGTATTCTATGGAGCTCCATGTTCATACTGAGTGTTATATTTTGAAGTGTTAAGAATAACAGCAGCTATTTCTTTTCTTTGCAAGACCTGTCATGTAAGTGCTAATAAAAAACAAACTTGCATTTGTTTCACAAATCTATTTACATCATGTCATTTATATTTATTTACTTATTGACTCTTACACAATCCCCGGAGGGAAAGAAAATGGTGTGATGAAACTTATATTTATTTATTTCTGTGATTGGTAATAATAATCAGTTTCCCACAACTTACACTTTGGTACAAGTCAATACAATTGTTATTGTTATTCAATTTATCTGGAACTAATTACAGACGTGATGGTTTGTTATATTTTGTCATTAAATGTGAATCAAGTGATACCATGAACCCTCTCTATTGTGATATATATGGTAAATTAATGTTTGAAACAGAACAGGGGGAAAATGCACTAGAATTTTAATAAGCAGCTTCTTAGGATAAATTACTTACGTTATAATATATATTTGGCATAGTCAGTAAAATATGTTTATCCATGGAGCGAACTGGTATATTTTGCCCGCAACAAGAACGGTCAGTTTTGTGCCCATGTCGGTTCATAAATTCATAGAACACATTTTTTGGTTAAGTTTGTAAAGTCTATGAGGCTGCGAGTTATCAAAATATGATGAAAGTATTAAATCGATAATGGCAACATTGTTTTCTACGAAGGCATCTGAAAACCACAGTCCCTCTATCACTGTGTCAAAACTAAAGTCGGGGGCTAACGCTACGACTCCGGCGCTACGACCACCATAACATTGTCAGCTGACGGCATTGCGGGGAAATTACGGGTATTTACCGCTGCCGATATCTTACTTTTCTGTGACAAAATGCACACATTTCGAACCCCCGGTTAATTAAAAATAAACTATTATTTTAGAAAATACATCGAAGCACAGTGCCTTGAGGGACTGTGGGCGAAGTAGGCAGTGAGGTGCTGTTTTTAAACACCGCAGAAAATTATGCACTCAACGCAGCCATCTTGGTTAGGGAAGAGTAGGAAATCAAACGGGCGGTGCACCGCGGTCACTACTGCGGTGTACCGCAGAACGCCGGGAAGAGCCGCGGACTGCTTATAATAAGGGGTCTATACCGCTGTTCCGGTTTCTACTGCGGTCCTCGGTAATGTGTGAAATACGTACTTAACAGTTTCTTTGTGATTCCACGAGTCATTGTTTTAAAATCCGATGCTGTAAATGAATACGATATGTGCGCTTGTTTAGTATTTAGTACATGTATTTAGCGTAAATTTCCAAAGTGATGCGATACAATTTTTCATGGTACATGTAGGTATACCTTTATTACACTGGAATAAAGTTTACAATTGAAAAGAGGACGATTTACAAAGTTTCAGCGTATCCAAGCCGTATCCTGGTTCTTGATTGATTTGGCAGTATCATTGTTCACCATTTGTGTCACACTCCAGAAAAAATGGCCAGCAAACGAGAAACGGGCGAACTAATCAAAACAGGTCAGGCTGTCTGCATTGCACTGACAATGACATGATTATTTTCTGTTTCGTTTCATAAATCTTGCCTTGCGCATGTACATTGTATTCTTGGTTGACAGAATCTTCTTTAAACAAAAGACGTTATTTTTCTGTTACATGTTCGTGTTCCATGGTACTCGTGAGTGTGAAAGGCATTTTGAATGAATAATTATTGAGTTTATGATACCGTACGATAACGCTAGCTGGCTCGATTAGAATTTCATTGCGTGTGAACCGCTGAGGTCATTGAACGTTACTGTGCCAACCGCACGTAGTTCAAAAGCACCTGACGTTGTTTTGTTTTTTTTCACTCGGAATGTAAGCGATACTCTGCGTTCAAAGTACGCTGCCCCGATTTTGAAATTACAGTAAATTGTAACGCATGGATTTTATTTACACGAAATTTAGTTTATTTCAAAATGATATAGATGTCAAACCATAATTATTATTATTTGAAATGTTTCTTGACTTGACTTTTCTGGCTTTAATGTTTTGTGTGTGCGTGTTTGTTTACAATATCATTATCAACAACAGTTATTCAGTGGCCCCGTCTCTGAGGCAGTAAGTCGCGGTTTCGACTAAGTCGCGTAGTTCGATGGCATCGGACGATTGTATTGTGTTTTGCCGTCAGTTTTAAAGTAGAAAAAGTAAGTCTGGTATTATCGCGTATTTAATTGCCCGCTCAATCAGTTGGAGGTGACAACTTAACACCTACAGACCGTCAATTACTGAAATAGAAAGGGTGATAGCAGCCTGACTCAAGGTGTCGACAGGGGTATAAAAAATAAGTTTGCGTAATTATTTCAAAGGCAACGCATTATCAAGTCGGCAAAGTTGAAATATTCACAGCCAGTACGTAAACTATGAAAAACAAGTTTGCGCAATTATTACGAAGCCAACGCATTATCAAGTCGGCAAAGTTGAAATATTCACAGCCAGTATGTAAACAATGAAAACTAAGTTTGCGTAATTATTACGAAGGCAACGCATTATCACGTCGGCAATGGTGAAATATTCACAACCAGAACAGTAACAATTTTTACGTAGGCAACGCAGAGCCAGTAAAAATTTGCGTAATGGGATGTGTATAATAAAAAGGTCAACGCGCGGAGCGCGAATGGTCACCAAGGTAACAACCCACTTGTTCAGCGCGTGCCTTGGGGTTAAACTTGGGCCAAGGTTTATTAGATTAGTCAGTTTCGAAAAGAAGTGCGCTATTTTTTTCGCTGATCACCCAGTTGTTGTAGTATATATTGTAGCACCAAGTGTGTGACACTCCCTCTTCGACTTGCTTTTCCTACTTAGTGCATGGTCTCGAGGTAACGTAAACTGTGGCCTCTCATCGAGTGTTTTACATTTGGAATTTATACTTCGTCCGATTATATTGGTATACGCGAAACATTGATCTTTTAAAATAAATCCTGAGACTATACATGATGTAAATTCAAAATAGTGTGATATTATTTTACATTATGTGGGGTCTACATTATTCTGGGTTGCTTTGCGATGTTATACCAAGACTCGTGAAAATAAAATAGTGTTCTTCTGCGAACTAATCCAATTTCCAATCTACTGGTACCACTCGATTTTTATTATTTGAACTTGGCGGCAAGTAACCTTTAGTTTCCCAGTCTATTGTGTCCATTCATAGTTTTAACAATAGGGTGTAAATTGCCATGCGAGCCTACCGCACACGACCGCGGTAAACCGGGGGCATGGAATCTATGCATAAATTTGCATAAAATGCGGTCGAGCGGCGAGCACCCACCACCACCGCGGTAATGACCGTGGTAAACCGCGAGTTTGATTTCCTACTCTTCCCTTACCTCAATCAGAATTTCTCCTTGTCACCCAGCATGCATCGATTGCGATATCCAAAGTGCACTGTGTCGCCCTGGGCGACGGTCTTAGGTACAAGGCACTCTATGAATTAGGTATTTTCAGAGGTCAGGGTTCGTTTTTTATAAGCAGTCTCGTCTGCAGATGAATAGCCTTAAATAATCAGCGCGAGTTCATTTAATTTAATTTTCTCATTTGATACTTAGTGTCACTGGCAATTGAATAAGAAAAACTGCAAATAACCAATGTGCAGCAAATCAAAATAAATTTTCGTGGCGTGCGCTGCATTTGTTTTTCCGGATTTTGAGATGCCGTACTCCTGAAAGAACTGTTCGAAAATTGAACGCGCAACAGTAGTAAAAGCTTGAACACAGTAGCGTAAGTCTCAAGTGCAACTTTGTATCAACAAATGTTCGTATTCTGATACTTATTAGCTGTCATAGACACATATCAATTGTCCAGCCCAATGAAAAGTCTGATTCACGTCCTCAATTTGCGACTCAAGCATAACAGTTTATCGAAACAAAACAATTTATTCAGCACGCTGTTCACCGACACACGGTAAAATGACTCTACTGTACACCAATAAATCAACACATTTTAGAGACAACTATCTAGTCTCCAAAAAGCAATGTAAACTCTGTCAATCCTAAAAATAAACAATAGCTTGAATGAGGTGTGAATGAGATCGGTTCGAACCGCAGTTTTTATGCAAATTTTGCGGTCGTCCTGAACTGCACTTCCAAACCGCAAAACTGGGTTTTGTTCGGGCGGTTTGGGTTTTTGTAGGTTTGACCCGCATGTTTGAATATGAGATCACCCCGAAATGACTATTCCATGTTGTCTTGAGGCAATATTTTGTTTACAAATTACATTCTACACTACTGATGACGAAAAATTCTGGCTAATCTCTCAAAAAACAAAATGGCGGACGTACCTCCTCAGACAGGGCAATTTGAATGAAGTTATTCAGTTTTCTCTCGTAATGGCACTCAAAATCATAATCACGTGATACTGTTGGATCAATGATTTTTTTTTTGTAATAATCAAACCAGAATGATTACATGTATCTTGAATTCGTCCAAAAACAGTCATTTTTCAATGCATGGTCGCTATTGTGATGATCGAATACAAAACAACCGTGACTGCATGCGTAGGGCAGTGCGAAGGGGCATTGTCCATTAGTTAGCCCCGATTAACATAGCATTATACGTAGGGCTACTTATATTTCAGTTAAACGCAAGAAAATATTTTTTTAGACAACACAAATTGAAATAGATAACTGGCTTGAAGGAGCTTGAATGATAAACGGACAAGCAAACGTATCATTGCAGGAAGCATTAATTAAATAACGTAAAAACCCACACAGTAGATAAAAAAACAAATTACTCCATTGTACTCACCAAATAATTTAGTGATCTTCAAACTATTCAGTCTTAATTATCGCGAAGTGACAACAGGCATCCATAAACATGGACTCGAACACTAGGTGTGTTACCATTTACCTCACTTAAGCGAATCCTATCCCAAGATGCAACACTGGAACACATTGCCTGAACAATAAGACAATGTAGGGGATGCAGGATCCAGGCACGTGGTAAAAATATTGATAATCCTTATTGCAATCATTTTCAAATCAAGATATCAAACAAAATACAAATAAAGGTAACATTCTGACAAACCAACATAATAATAGAACTTTATAGACATTAATTTAACAACATACAAGCAGCCTATCGGCTGAGATAGCTCCGCTGTTAGCAATGCACATTTCAATTAAAGAACTGAAGACATCATTAGAAAATGAACAATATGAATAGTATCAAAGCAATCGGACTTACAGTTTTTAACAAGAAGTCGAAAATATCACTTTCTACCAAAAATGACAAAAATATTCACCAAAATTAGAGAATTGAAGATATCATCACAAAATGAACAAATCTGAGAAAGGTCTACATGTAGTATCTAAATATGCAATATCAAAGCAATTGAACTATTGGTTTTTAACAAGAAGTAGAAAATATCACTTTTTACCAAAAATTACAAAAAATATTCACCAAAATTAGAGAATTGAAGATATCATCACGAAATGAACAAATCTGAGAGAGGTTCACATGTAGTACCTATATATGTAGTATCAAAGCAATTGGACATGCGGTTTTTAACAAGAAGTCGAAAATATCACTTTTTACCAAAAATGATAAAAATATTCACCAAAATTAGAGAATTAAAGATATCAACATGAAATGAACAAACCTGAGAGAGGTCCACATGTAGTACCTATATATGTAATATCAAAGCAATTGCACTTGCGTTTTTTAACAAGAAGTCGAAAATATCACTTTTTACCAAAAATTACAAAAATATTCATCAAAATTAGAGAACTGAAGATATCAACATGAAATGAACAAATCTGAGAGAGGTCCACATGTAGTACCTATATATGTAGTATCAAAGCAATTGGACTTGCGGTTTTTAACAAGAAGTCGAAAATATCACTTTTCACCAAAAAATGACAAAAATATTCACCAAAATTAGAGAATTAAAGATATCATTACAGAATGAACAAATCTGAGAGAGGTCCACATGTAGTACCTATATATGTAATATCAAAGCAATTGCACTTGCGGTTTTTAACAAGAAGTCGAAAATATCAGTTTTTACCAAAAATGACAAAAATATTCACCAAAATTAGAGAATTGAAGATATCATCACGAAATGAACAAATCTGAGAGAGGTCCACATGTAGTACCTATATATGTAGTATCAAAGCAATTGGACTTGCGGTTTTTAACAAGAAGTCGAAAATATCAGTTTTTACCAAAAATGACAAAAATATTCACCAAAATTAGAGAATTAAAGATATCAACATGAAATGAACAAACCTAAGAGAGGTCTACCCAAGGTACATATACACCAAGTATCAAAGCATTTAGGCTTGTAGTTTTCAAGAAGAAGTCGAAAAAGTAAAACATTGACACGGACGACGACGACGGACAATCACTCATATGATAAGCTCCGCTCGACAAAGTCGACAGCGGAGCTAAAAAACAACTTTGTATTAAATGCATGTAATCTTAATCATCTTAACCATTTTGGGGTCCAAAATAGCTGCCAAACGGTCAAAATTGATTTAATCACAAAACAAATTCATGTGCATATGTATACCTTTATGACATGTATGTGTACCAAATTTAAAAAAGAATCCATCAAAGCATGTCTGAAATATGACTGCACACGCGCGCACACACACACACGCATGCACAGAACCAAAAACACTACTTCCCGTTTCGGACTACCGTCCGAGCGGGAACTAATAAGCGCCACCATATGAAAGTGCAACAAAGTGGCGCCTACATGTAATTGAAGACTTCAAACCCAAATTAACTTGATTGGTTCAATAATACATTATCAATTTCTATTTATTGGGCAATCACAACAAGAAGAAACTGATACTAAAAAGTACTACTGGCTTGATAAAAAAAAAAAGACATACTTTCATCAAAACCATATTCTTTGGTCCATCAACTGCAACAGCTCCTGCTTGTAATTGGCACATGAATCTGATGAGTCTTGTTTTACCACATCCAGTCTCTCCCATAATAATAACAGGAATACCACACCTGATTTAAAAAACAATACATTTACTTGGGTTTCATGAAAAAAAATGAGAAATTGCATCATTTTAAAAACAGGAGATGTAATAATTACATAGTAATAATTACTTAGATAAATTAATAATATTTATTAAGTCTATTAAATTATCATCAAATAAACTGTCCTACCTGAATCTCATATGTATGGCCAATATTTTCTTGACATTATCAGTTGTTAGTTCATACGTGTTATCAGGATCAAAAGCCCACTCAATTCCCATCACTTGACATAACTGATTGATCTTGTCATCTCTGAAATAGAAGAGCATTATCAGTTGTTAGTTCATATGTCACCAGGATCAAAAGCCCACTCAATTCCCATCACTGATTGATCCTGTCATCTCTGAAATAGAATAGCATTATCAGTTGTTAGTTCATATATGTCACCAGGATCAAAAGCCCACTCAATTCCCATCACTGATTGATCCTGTCATCTCTGAAATAGAATAGCATTATCAGTTGTTAGTTCATATGTCACCAGGATCAAAAGCCCACTCAATTCCCATCACTGATTGATCCTGTCATCTCTGAAATAGAATAGCATTATCAGTTGTTAGTTCATATGTCACCAGGATCAAAAGCCCTCTCAATTCCCATCACTGATTAATCCTGTCATCTCTGAAATAGAATAGCATTATCAGTTGTTAGTTCATATGTCACCAGGATCAAAAGCCCACTCAATTCCCATCACTGATTGATCCTGTCATCTCTGAAATAGAATAGCATTATCAGTTGTTAGTTCATATGTCACCAGGATCAAAAGCCCACTCAATTCCCATCACTGATTGATCCTGTCATCTCTGAAATAGAATAGCATTATCAGTTGTTAGTTCATATATGTCACCAGGATCAAAAGCCCACTCAATTCCCATCACTGATTGATCCTGTCATCTCTGAAATAGAATAGCATTATCAGTTGTTAGTTCATATATGTCACCAGGATCAAAAGCCCACTCAATTCCCATCACTGATTGATCCTGTCATCTCTGAAATAGAATAGCATTATCAGTTGTTAGTTCATATGTCACCAGGATCAAAAGCCCACTCAATTCCCATCACTGATTGATCCTGTCATCTCTGAAATAGAATAGCATTATCAGTTGTTAGTTCATATGTGTCACCAGGATCAAAAGCCCACTTAATTCCCATCACTGATTGATCCTGTCATCTCTGAAATAGAATAGCATTATCAGTTGTTAGTTCATATGTGTCACCAGAATCAAAAGCCCACTCAATTCCCATCACTGATTGATCCTGTCATCTCTGAAATAGAATAGCATTATCAGTTGTTAGTTCATATGTCACCAGGATCAAAAGCCCACTCAATTCCCATCACTGATTGATCCTGTCATCTCTGAAATAGAATAGCATTATCAGTAGTTAGTTCATATGTCACCAGGATAAAAGCCCACTCAATTCCCATCACTGATTGATCCTGTCATCTCTGAAATAGAATAGCATTATCAGTTGTTAGTTCATATATGTCACCAGGATCAAAAGCCCATTCAATTCCCATCACTGATTGATCCTGTCATCTCTGAAATAGAATAGCATTATCAGTTGTTAGTTCATATATGTCACCAGGATCAAAAGCCCACTCAATTCCCATCACTGATTGATTCTGTCATCTCTGAAATAGAATAGCATTATCAGTTGTTAGTTCATATGTCACCAGGATCAAAAGCCCACTCAATTCCCATCACTGATTGATCCTGTCATCTCTGAAATAGAATAGCATTATCAGTTGTTAGTTCATATGTCACCAGGATCAAAAGCCCACTCAATTCCCATCACTGATTGATCCTGTCATCTCTGAAATAGAATAGCATTATCAGTTGTTAGTTCATATATGTCACCAGGATCAAAAGCCCACTCAATTCCCATCACTGATTGATCCTGTCATCTCTGAAATAGAATAGCATTATCAGTTGTTAGTTCATATGTCACCAGGATCAAAAGCCCACTCAATTCCCATCACTGATTGATCCTGTCATCTCTGAAATAGAATAGCATTATCAGTTGTTAGTTCATATATGTCACCAGGATCAAAAGCCCACTCAATTCCCATCACTGATTGTACCTGTCATCTCTGAAAAAGAATAGCATTATCAGTTGTTAGTTCATATGTGTCACCAGGATCAAAAGCCCACTCAATTCCCATCACTTGACATAATTGATTGATCTTGTCATCTCTGAAATAGAATAGCATTATCAGTTGTTAGTTCATATGTCACCAGGATCAAAAGCCCACTCAATTCCCATCACTGATTGATCCTGTCATCTCTGAAAAAGAATAGCATTATCAGTTGTTAGTTCATATGTCACCAGGATCAAAAGCCCACTCAATTTCCATCACTGATTAATCCTGTCATCTCTGAAATAGAATAGCATTATCAGTTGTTAGTTCATATGTCACCAGGATCAAAAGCCCACTCAATTCCCATCACTGATTGATCCTGTCATCTCTGAAATAGAATAGCATCATCAGTTGTTAGTTCATATATGTCACCAGGATCAAAAGCCCACTCAATTCCCATCACTGATTGATCCTGTCATCTCTGAAATAGAATAGCATTATCAGTTGTTAGTTCATATATGTCACCAGGATCAAAAGCCCACTCAATTCCCATCACTGATTGATCCTGTCATCTCTGAAATAGAATAGCATTATCAGTTGTTAGTTCATATGTCACCAGGATCAAAAGCCCACTCAATTCCCATCACTGATTGATCCTGTCATCTCTGAAATAGAATAGCATTATCAGTTGTTAGTTCATATATGTCACCAGAATCAAAAGCCCACTCAATTCCCATCACTGATTAATCCTGTCATCTCTGAAATAGAATAGCATTATCAGTTGTTAGTTCATATGTGTCACCAGGATCAAAAGCCCACTCAATTCCTATTACTGATTGATCCTGTCATCTCTGAAATAGAATAGTATTATCAGTTGTTAGTTCATATGTGTCACCAGAATCAAAAGCCCACTCAATTCCTATTACTGATTGATCCTGTCATCTCTGAAATAGAATAGCATTATCAGTTGTTAGTTCATATGTCACCAGAATCAAAAGCCCACTCAATTCCCATCACTGATTGATCCTGTCATCTCTGAAATAGAATAGCATTATCAGTTGTTAGTTCATATGTCACCAGGATCAAAAGCCCACTTAATTCCCATCACTGATTGATCCTGTCATCTCTGAAATAGAATAGCATTATCAGTTGTTAGTTCATGTGTGTCACCAGAATCAAAAGCCCACTCAATTCCTATTACTGATTGATCCTGTCATCTCTGAAATAGAATAGCATTATCAGTTGTTAGTTCATGTGTGTCACCAGAATCAAAAGCCCACTCAATTCCTATTACTGATTGATCCTGTCATCTCTGAAATAGAATAGCATTATCAGTTGTTAGTTCATATGTGTCACCAGAATCAAAAGCCCACTCAATTCCTATTACTGATTGATCCTGTCATCTCTGAAATAGAATAGCATTATCAGTTGTTAGTTCATATGTCACCAGAATCAAAAGCCCACTCAATTCCCATCACTGATTGATCCTGTCATCTCTGAAATAGAATAGCATTATCAGTTGTTAGTTCATATGTCACCAGAATCAAAAGCCCACTCAATTCCCATCACTGATTGATCCTGTCATCTCTGAAATAGAATAGCATTATCAGTTGTTAGTTCATGTGTGTCACCAGAATCAAAAGCCCACTCAATTCCCATCACTGATTGATCCTGTCATCTCTGAAACAGAATAGCATTATCAGTTGTTAGTTCATGTGTCACCAGAATCAAAATCCCACCTAATTCCCATTACTTTACATAACTGATTGATACTATCATCACTGAAATAGAAGAGCAACAAGATTAAACTGAACTCACCTTGAAAGGTCATCAAATTTTACTCTCAAATTAACTCCCTGTAGCTTTAAACCTCTCCTAACCTCTCTGGTCATAATGCTTGGCTCTATGATTTGATTATTACTTGGGTTGACCAGTGAACCATTTTGATCAATAACAAATCCAAGAAACGTCATGGAGATGTGGTCATGGTTGAAGAAGATATATGGATGAGGACTGAAAAAAGTGAGTGTAATTGTTACATTGAAAACATCTACTCAAAGCAATCTAAACAAACTACTGAACAGTTCAATACTTTAGGAATCTGGTGGATGACAAATGCTACCAGAAGGAAACAGATTACCATTAATACATGTGCAATGTAGTTGAAGGTTTCTCTGCACCATGGTTTCAGGCACCACCCACAAAATAGTTTAGTCTGTGCTTTTCCACAGGAAATGTTGATGAAAATTTCAAATTTGTTGATTAAAAACTAGAAGTAATGTCACATTTTGTCTGTTCGGTTCAAAATTAAGAATTCAGTGACTACATGTAATTACATAAAAATGTGAACAAATTTACCCCATTTTGATTGGAAAAAACATTTTTTCATTTAGTATACACCTTCATGGCATGTGGTTGTGTTTATAATTAGCATTATTGATGTATGTACCTGCTCTCCCATCGTCTCCTCAATTGGTAGGCAGCAATGTCATCACCAGCATCATCATTATCCATGTCAATTTGTAAACATGCTGTACTCTCATCTGACATTTGTAATGATGGAGTAGCAAAGTCCTAACACAAAGATGAGAATATTAATTTAAAGTGTTTTTATTCTTCATTGCAATTATTATATTATAAAATTATTATATCACAATCATACAGGATAAATAATAAACAAAATAATAATCATCATTTATTAATCATTATTAAAATTCATGACAAAATAGATTGTGAATATTGTTAATGTTTACCTTTGACATTCGAACCATGAACTTGACAACAAAACTCTTGAAGCCATTCAAACTAGCATCACCAAGATGCACATGGTTACAAAAGACAGAACTTTCACAATCTTTGAGTTGTTCATTAAGAAACCATACAAAGTGTCGTAGCTCAGCCCAAGATGGATCAAGAACACCACAATGTCTACAGTGATCAAAAAAAAAGAAGTACCAATACTATAATTAATTTTTTCACAGAATTCAGATGATATAGTTGACACAGCTGAAGAAGTATTTATTAATGAGTTGCTAATTTTTGAGGATTGAAGTTATACTTTGTAATTAAGGTTGCACTCCCACTCCTACAAATCTGTGAAGAACCATTTATTATTAATAATAAATTATTTATTATTATTTATTCATTTCAGACCATAAAAAAATAACTTACAAAACAAAAAGAATCAAAGAAAACTTAGAAAGAACTCCCATGTGCTGAGAGAGCATTGGAGAAACATTAAATATAATTCGAAATTACTTGAACTTGAGATATTGATGGAAAAGCTGAAAACTAGTTATGCAAATCAGTAAATTAATATGAACAGATTTGAGTTTAAACTAATGAGGTCTGCGCAATGTAACAAAAAAATCTATGTACCAAGTTTAATTGAAATGTGATTAGAATCAACAAATTATGAATTATTATGCTGATTAGGCAAATAATATGAACAGATTTTTACCCCAAATTAATCAAGGGTGTACATTGTTCAAGAAGCTCTTTGTACTAAGTTTCATTGAAATGGAATAATTAGTACCGGTACTTTAGATATCAGTGTGATAGCGTGAAATTGGTTAATTATGCAAATTAGGTAGTTAATATGTACAGATTAACCCACAATTATCCAGATCTGTCTATTGTTCTACAGTATCCATGTACAAAGTTTCAGTGAAATGTGATGATTAGTACTTGAGAAATCAGTGTGACAGTTGGAAATTGGTTAATTACGCAAATTAGATGATTAATATGCATATAAAATATTTATCGAAAACTAAATGGGTTTCTGCATAGTTCGAGATTCATCGAAATGTGATGATCAGTACTCAAGATATCACAGTAGAAATACTAAAAATTTTATATAATTATGCAAATTAGGTAATTAATATGCACAATTATTTACCCTAAAACCAATCAGATCTCTGCATAGTCCTAATAGTCCAGTCATTCTAGCTAAAAAGGGGGGGGGCAACCCGTCACAAATTGCAACAGAAATAATTTCTTCACAGTGCTTTTCGAAAAGGTAATTCTAGATATTTTAAAAATTCATTATGCTATAGTACACTGTTTTGAATCGGAGAAAGTATGGGAGTGCCAAATGTGTTGATTGGGTAGATGAAAATTAGCATAAATCCAATATGACTGCAATAATATAATTATTTAATGTAATTTCTTTTCCGGCTTCTCTTCTATGTGGCATAAGTAATAAGTTTAAGATGCTAGAATACAATTTTAAACAGAATCGTACAGTACAGAAAAGATGTAAATACATGGTTTCCTGGGTAGACGAATAATTCACCTGCATAAATCCAACATGGCTGTCACATCTAAATGAAAAACTAGAGGAACGAAACACCTTGGTTGGGTCTTCAAATCCGCTATACTATATACATAATAGACCATTTAAACGTAAATTTTCAACTATATTTTTGATTTAACAAACTGTATTAAATAGTTATAATTCTGTCCAAAAGTTTATTGTTTGATTAATGTAATTGCTAATCGTCATTGCTATCTTCATCAGATATCTGTACTACATTTGTGCACCCAGATCCTTGACATTGACCACAAACTGGTATTTCGACTAACATTTCAAAAGTAGTGGAAACCAGACCTTGCTTGGCCCGTTGGACGTCAAAGTGCAGATGCGCTCCTGTCAAAGTTTCTCTAGTACCCGGTGAATAGTGGGAAGGGAAGAAAGGCATACACATTCCAGACTCCTGGAGTCTGCAGGAGTGTCTTGTTCGAGCTAGTTGATATGGCAGTTCTGAATCTAATGCAGGGTCCATATTTTCCATTGGGCTTGTTCGTCCAATAGATGTGCTCCCCAACATGTGAGGGAGGCATCCATTTCCAGAGTCATAGCCGTGGCGAGTGGGTCCAAGGGAACCCCCTGTCTGAGGGTGGCAATTGCCAAGTACCAGGGCAAAGCATCCCTTGATTGGCCTGAGAGTGTTACTCACCTCTCCAGTTCCTGTAAGAGAGCCAAGTGTTGCAACACAAGTGCACTGTAACGGGCAGCTGCGTAACGCAGTCTGGGGAACTACCCTGCGAACCGCTGGCATCATTCGGATAATGCGCATTAGTTCTCAGAGGGACACAGAGAGAAGGCTGACTAGGCATTTGGCTAGGTCATTTAGGCAACAGGCCTGTGGCATCTATACCAAGCGCACCTCCGTGTCGAACTCCCTGGCCAGGAACACCCACTATTGTGTTGGCTGAGAGTGGGACTTGCTCGATTTACTAGAAAGCACAACTGGTCTAGAAAATCTTCTGTTAGTCTTACTGTTTGACTAACCACCCCTTGTTGGGTTGTGTAGAAACCAGCCATCTAGGTACATGTTGATGTGTACCATTGTGATGTGTACCGGTGCAGCAGCAGCACCACCTGTTTCCACACTCTGGTGAATACGTATGGATCCATGCAAAACCTAAAGGGAAGCACCCCGCACTCCACTACTTGGCCCAACTGGGCGAATTGAGTGAGTTGCTGACTCACTGGGTGTATCGGTATGTGCGGGTAAGTATCGCTCAAATCTAGCGAGGTTAACCAGTAGACACAGAGCATGGAGAATAATATGGTGCTCGGTGTTTCCAGGAAGCTCATACTGATTTAATCTGCTTAAGTCCAGAACAGGGCACAGCCACCTTTAGTCTCAGTTGTAGTCTTTGGAACCACTAATACTTGCGAGTAGAAGCCAGCATCTAACGCTGGGTCCCCTATCCTGTGCATAGCATTCTTTGTAAGCAAACTATCTACCTCCTGTTGGATTGCTTCTGTGTAGTGTCCCACCAATGGCTGTATCTGCTGGTCTAGGAGGCTGGTGCGTTCCGCCATTGAGACTTCAGAGTGCTGGCGGCGCAAAACAATTTGTTCCAGTGGGCTGGCCACAACTAGAAGGTTGAAGGTTTTCACTCTGCTCTCAGTGTGTGGATTGTTTCCGACTAACCGGTCGAAATATTCCATGAACGTGGCAACCCCTTTGCCCATCTCCCCGAACCCAAAAAAAATCATGGTATTGGGGTCGGGGGAGGAACCGAAGAATCCGATTTGACTCCAGACTGTGCTGGCTCCGGTCTCAAACACAGCTCGATCGGGTAGCACTTGATCCAGTGGAAAAGATTGAGCATAAAATTGACCTATTCTAAGAATTTAGGCCTCTATCCCGTGGCGGTCCAAAAGATATGACTCCAGACGAACGGACTCCAGACGGACGGAGACCGAATTATAAGTCCCCGTTTTCGGACTATGTGCAAACAGCGACTAACAATCAATGGGATGACTATGCATCTAAAAACAAACTGATTAATATACACCTACCTTAGTAGTACATCTAGACACATGGCATGGTTGTCTTCAATGGTACCTACTTCATAGTCGTAGAAATCCAGGTTTGCACCTTTAGAATGTCGTTTCAAGTACTGATATGCTCTCTGATATGCATTACTAGTAAATTCCTGATTGTCCATCAATGGATCATTGATAGTCATTGCTGCAATGAACATGAAAAATATGGACCTCTAACACGTATATGTAAGACAAATTCATGTGGTCATGGTTTGCATGTCATCATTTGTACATTTGTCATCTGTAATTTTTAAAATAAAATTCTTACAATGTATATAACCACTCATTGAAAAATTAAAGACAGTTCTAAAATAATGGCCTGATTAATATATTTCCATCACTCATTTAAATCTATAGAATAAGAAAGTAGGAATGGATACCTGGTTCTTCACAGCATGCCATGCTTGATTCCAATTCTAGAGTATCCCTTGGTGATCTACATGTTCTAGTAGGCAGCAATGTATAGAAGTGGTGGCCATGAATAACCTGGAGCAGTGAAAAAAACAGTCATACTAGATGAATTATGCAAAAAGAGTGAATTAATCAAATGTAAAAATGTACCATCTATTTTTCTCATTGAAAAAAAGTCCTAAATTTGACTTTGATATACATACTTTTGTTTCTTGACATCCTGTGGGAACAGCAGCCTCAGCAGTATTTACTGCCTGAGAGGGCGCTGTAACTTCAATCATGTATAAATCCCATGGGTAACGCCTCCATACACGGCCATGAGTGTCAGTTATACCACCAAGTACCAGTAGATTGAATAAAAGATTATCTACACCTTGTTGAACCTATAACATGTTAATAGTACATCACCTTAATTATTTTAAAAGGATGGGGATATCTGTACTCTGAATAAACCCACATTATCCTCGGGCAGACATCCGGGCATTTTCAAAGTTGAGTTTGCGCCGTTTCCTCAACTTTAGCCGTTTTCACTGGCTCTTTGACTGGCACTCCACAACAGCTTGCGCAGAGCCCAGAGAAATACATGTTACATTGGTGCACGTCTTAGCAACATAGATCGTTATGTGACGTAGCTCCGTCCCGGGATAGTAAAGGAAATAAAACTTGGATAGGAAATCTAATACAATGTTCATGAATCTGAGCCTTAATTCAAACCCTTAAAAAAATAACATACACAATCATAGACTGTTCAACACAAAGTGTATTTTGTATAGTCCAAAAACACAAAACAAATGACTGGCAACAAATCAACATACTGAAAAATTTGATGAATTTTTAGTTTAGAACAAATGATACTCACAGCGGGGGTTATGTCCAGGTGGAATATCTTTGGGTCTGGACGTACAGGTTTAGTGATGTAATCACCTAACACAGACACAATAGTATTCACATCAACTTTCTTCTCAGCCAAGGGAACAGTAACACAAGCATCTTTTATTGGTTTATGAACTTCAATCAACCTTTCTGTTAATCTTCTCACTGCCAAAGATTTGCCAACACCAGCTCTATCTGATATTAAAACTTGCACACAGCATCTGACGAACAGAAACAACCCATCAGGAAGAAAAGGACAAAAAACCAAACAATATGTTCAACTGACATAACAATTAAATGTCTCCTAAGAGGACACCTGTCTAATGAATTCATCCTTACCTATTATGTGTCAGATTAGCAACAGGTACAGCTGTCATCTGGGAGGACACCTGTCTAATGAATTCATCCTTACCTATTATGTGTCAGACTAGCAACAGGTACAGCTGTCATCTGGGAGGACACCTGTCTAATGAATTCATCCTTACCTATTATGTGTCAGATTAGCAACAGATACAGCTGTCATCTGAGAGGACACCTGTCTAATGAATTCATCCTTACCTATTATATGTCAGATTAGCAACAGGTACAGCTGTCATCTGAGAGGACACCTGTCTAATGAATTCATCCTTACCTATTATGTGTCAGATTAGCAACAGGTACAGCTGTCATCTGATAGGACACCTGTCTAATGAATTCATCCTTACCTATTATGTGTCAGATTAGCAGCATGTACAGCTGTCATCTGATAGGACACCTGTCTAATGAATTCATCCTTACCTATTATGTGTCAGATTAGCAACAGGTACAGCTGTCATCTGAGAGGACACCTGTCTAATGAATTCATCCTTACCTATTATGTGTCAGATTAGCAACAGGTACAACTGTCATCTGATAGGACACCTGTCTAATGAATTCATCCTTACCTATTATGTGTCAGATTAGCAACAGGTACAACTGTCATCTGAAAGGACACCTGTCTAATGAATTCATCCTCACCTATTATGTGTCAGATTAGCAACAGGTACAGCTGTCATCTGAGAGGACACCAGTCTAATGAATTCATCCTTACCTATTATGTGTCAGATTAGCAACAGGTACAGCTGTCATCTGATAGGACACCTGTCTAATGAATTCATCCTTACCTATTATGTGTCAGATTAGCAACAGGTACAACTGTCATCTGATAGGACACCTGTCTAATGAATTCATCCTTACCTATTATGTGTCAGATTAGCAACAGGTACAACTGTCATCTGAGAGGACACCTGTCTAATGAATTCATCCTTACCTATTATGTGTCAGATTAGCAACAGGTACAGCTGTCATCTGATAGGACACCTGTCTAATGAATTCATCCTTACCTATTATGTGTCAGATTAGCAACAGGTACAACCGTCATCTGAGAGGACACCTGTCTAATGAATTCATCCTTACCTATTATGTGTCAGATTAGCAACAGGTACAGCTGTCACCTGAGGGGACACCTGTCTAATGAATTCATCCTTACCTATTATGTGTCAGATTAGCAACAGGTACAACTGTCATTTGAGAGGACACCTGTCTAATGAACTCATCCTTACCTATTATGTGTCAGATTAGCAACAGGTACAGCTGTTATCTGAGAGGACGCCTGTCTAATGAATTCATCCTTACCTATTATGTGTCAGATTAGCAACAGGTACAACTGTCATTTGAGAGGACACCTGTCTAATGAACTCATCCTTACCTATTATGTGTCAGATTAGCAACAGGTACAGCTGTCATCTGAGAGGACGCCTGTCTAATGAATTCATCCTTACCTATTATGTGTCAGATTAGCAACAGGTACAACTGTCATCTGAGAGGACACCTGTCTACTGAATTCATCCTTACCTATTATGTGTCAGATTAGGAACAGGTACAGCTGTCATCTTAGAGGACACCTGTCTAATGAATTCATCCTTACCTATTATGTGTCAGATTAGCAACAGGTACAACTGTCATCTGAGAGGACACCTGTCTAATGGATTCATCCTTACCTATTATGTGTCAGATTAGCAACAGGTACAACTGTCATTTGAGAGGACACCTGTCTAATGAATTCATCCTTACCTATCATATGTCAGATTAGCAACAGGCACAGCTGCCATCTTAGAGGACGCCTGTTTAATAAACTGTTCCTTTAAATATGTTTGTATATCTTTCACAAAAGGCAATCTTGAAGCATCAATCCTGTAGGAATCTAATGCTGTCACCATGTGAGAGTGATTTTCTTGTTCCCGACTGCAAAATACCATCAGTCGATAATCTGAAAGATTACAAAACAACATGCACAAAATGCAGACTAATTTAAAAATCAAAGAAAGCTTAGAAAGAGTATTAAAGAAACATTAAAAATTAATTCAAATTTACTTGTACCTGAGATATTGATGGAAAAACTGAAAACTAATTATGTAAATCAGGTAACTAATATGAACAGAAAAGAACAAAAAAATTATGAATTGTTATGCTAATTAAAGAATTAATATGAACAAATTTCAACTCAAAATTAATAAGGCCTGGCTATTGTCCTAGAGCATTTATGTACCAAATTTTATTCAAATGTGATGATCAGTAATTGAGATATCAGTGTTAATTAATTATGTTAATTAGGTGATTAATAAGCATATATATTTACAAAAAAGTAATTGGGTCTCTGCATAGTTCTAGACTCTTTAAAAGTTTCATCAAAATCCAATTCGCAAATTAGGTAATTAATATGCATGGATTTTTATGGTTCTTGAGATATCAGTGGACACACATACACACACACACCCACACACACGCACACACGCACACCCACAACACATATACAGACACACTAACTGTCAATAATATAAACATGTCATTGATGTGATACACTCCTCACCCTGAAAGAGAAAACAAAAACTTCTTCCAGTCAGTTACAGAATTCCGTTCGTATGGTTAAAGTTTGAATGAAATCAACCATGGCATATTAGAGACAAGCAGACTGTCGGCTGAGATAGCTCCGTTGTTAGCAATGCTCATTACAATTAAAGAACAGAAGATATCATTAGAATGAACAATTTGTATAGTATCAAAGCAATCAGACATGCGGTTTTCAACAAGAAGTGGAAAATATCACTTTTTACCAAAAATTACAAAAATATTCACTAAAATTAGAGAATTGTAGATATCATCACGCAATGAACAAATCTGAGAGAGGTCCACATGTAGTACCTATATATGTAATATCAAAGCATTTGGACTTGCGGTTTTCAACAAGAAGTCGAAAATATCACTTTTTACCAAAAATGACAAAAATATTCACCAAAATTAGAAAATTGAAGATATCATTACAAAATGAACAAATCTAAGAAAGGTCCACATGTAGTATCTATATATGTAATATCAAAGCAAATGAACTTGCAGTTTTTAACAAGAAGTTGAAAATATCACTTTTTACCAAAACAGACAAAAATATTCATCAAAATTAGAGAATTGGAGATATCATTACAAAATGAACAAATCTGAGAGAGGTCCACGTGTAGTACCTATATATGTTATATCAAAGCAATTGGACTTGAGGTTTTTAACAAGAAGTTGAAAGTATCACTTTTTACCAAAAATGACAAAAATATTCACCAAAATTAGAGAATTAAAGATATGATCATGAAATGAACAAATCTAAGAGAGGTCTACCCAAGGTACATATACACCAAGTATCAAAGCATTCAGGCTTGTAGTTTTCAAGAAGAAGTCGAAAAAGTAAAACATTGACACAGACGACGACGGACAATTACTCATATGATAAGCTCCGCTCGACAAAGTCGACAGCATAGCTAAAAAGGCTCCAAAACAGTCGTTAAAGCGAAATAGCCATCAGTCGGCAAATTTGTATCCATCTTTGAAACTTTGAAAGTTTGAACAAATTTGTGTATGACTAAGATCCGCCTCTGAAATAATAAAACTGCTTAATTTTGGTACAATTTAGCGCTAGTTTGATAATTCAGCCATCTTGCATTGAATAATGAAATAAATTGATATGCATATGTGTATAGATTGGCCCAGCATGAAGGAGATACATACAGACATAATGTGGTGAATTTATCTACATCTAAATCAATCTGATTAAAATCGGATGTAGTGTACGGGCTTTAATTATTTTGGCTATAAACTTATTTTAATTTTATTTTTTATTACTTTTGTTATTAATGCCCTTTTATTTTATTTTATTTTATTATTTTACTTTGATTTTGATTTTGTGATTTTTTTAATTCCGCCCTACCTACATCTGAGCCGATGCCTATGTAACGAGATTTCAACGAGACCCACTATCGACGATTTTAGTCAACGAATCACATACCTCCTTCTATAGCGCACATGATGACATCACCGGGCGGAGTCGGGTGGCAAACACACTCAAATAAAATGGCGGATTATACCGACGTTAGCGACCGAGAATAACACGGCTTTTCGGTAAGTTTATCATTGTCAAATGCAACGAAAGTCATTTTTATGTTAATATTGTGGCTCGAATGGTTCGACTTTAGATCGTTATTTTGCATAGTTATTCTGGGAGTGACGATTTTGTTTCCGCCGTTTCGACCGAACACCAGTGTCTTTTTCCAGTCGCCTGCCCTGGAGACGGGTGAGGTTTTGTTGAAGATCGGGCCAACATCGTCTACGGTATTGAAACCGTAGCTGTAAATATTCATCAAATTGTATCATCATTTTGTACATTATACAATAACTCTTTATTAATGTAATTGAGCTGATTTGGACTGGAATAAAATATTTTTTATTGGAACACATCGCAATTGATCAGGAAATATTTTGTTGCTCCAATTTTCTGCGTCGATGCCGTGGGCCGGTGACCGTTATACAATTTAAAATCAGTTTGCATTGTTTACTATAGCTGTTTACAGTGTTCTAATCATTACGATTTACTTATTTTTTTGCTTCCATTCTAGATAATTATGCTCAGTGATGTAAAATTGAAGCGATGACTGAATGAACAAACCTTGGCTGGCGAAGATGTATCTGGAAGTGTACACATTTGTTGGAAGTAAAAAAAATATTCAATGTAATGACAAAAATTGTAAAATGCTGTGGAATTTCTTTTGCAAATAAAAATATACTAGCAATTTTCTATTAATGGTTTATTCAAGTTGGCAAAATATAATGTACAGAGAGATTGCCCGTAGAGTATCGCTACACTGAAAAGTAAGCAACCGACAGCCTGTATAAAAGGGGGGCTGTGATTGGCTGTTACTTACGCGAGATTTGAACGGGACTTACATAGGCGTCGGATCAGATGTAGGTAGGGCAAAATTAAAAAAAAATCACAAAATCAAAATCAAAGTAAAATAATAAAATAAAAGGGCATTAATAACAAAAGTAATAAAAATAAAATTAAAATAAGTTTATAGCCACAATAATTAAAGCCTGTACACTACATCAGATTTTAATCAGATTGCATCTAAATTTAAGTTCCAGTTTTCAGACTTCATCCAACAGGACTAATAAACAAGCAGCCTATCGGCTGAGATAGCTCTGGTGTTAGCAATGTACATTTCAATTAAAAAACTGAAGACATCATTAGAAAATGAACAATATGAATATTATCAAAGCAATCGGACTTACAGTTTTTAACAAGAAGTCGAAAATATCACTTTTTACCAAAAATTACAAAAATATTCACCAAAATAAATTAATTAGAGAATTGAAGATATCATCACAAAATGAACAAATCTGAGAGAGGTCCAAATGTAGTACCTATATATGTAATATCAAAGCAATCCGACTTGTGGTTTTTAACAAGAAGTCGAAAATATCACTTTTTACCAAAAATGACAAAAATATTCACCAAAATTAGAGAACTGAAGATATCATCACAAAATGAACAAATCTGAGAAAGGTCTACATGTAGTATCTATATATGTAATATCAAAGCAATTGAACTATTGGTTTTTAACAAGAAGTTGAAAATATCACTTTTTACCAAAAATTACAAAAATATTCACCAAAATTAGAGAATTGAAGATATCATCACAAAATGAACAAACCTCAGAGAGGTCCACATGTAGTACCTATATATGTAATATCAAAGCAATCGAACTTGCGGTTTTTAACAAGAAGTCGAAAATATCACTTTTTACCAAAAATGACAAAAATATTCACCAAAATTAGAGAATTGAAGATATCATCACGAAATGAACAAATCTGAGAGAGGTCCACATGTAGTACCTATATATGTAGTATCAAAGCAATTGGACTTGCGGTTTTTAACAAGAAGTCGAAAATATCACTTTTTACCAAAAATGACAAAAATATTCACCAAAATTAGAGAATTAAAGATATCATTACAAAATGAACAAATCTGAGAGAGGTCCACATGTAGTACCTATAGATGTAATATCAAAGCAATCGAACTTGCGGTTTTTAACAAGAAGTCGAAAATATCACTTTTTACCAAAAATGACAAAAATATTCACCAAAATTAGAGAATTGAAGATATCATCACGAAATGAACAAATCTGAGAGAGGTCCACATGTAGTACCTATATATGTAGTATCAAAGCAATTGGACTTGCGGTTTTTAACAAGAAGTCGAAAATATCACTTTTTACCAAAAATGACAAAAATATTCACCAAAATTAGAGAATTAAAGATATCATTACAAAATGAACAAATCTGAGAGAGGTCCACATGTAGTACCTATATATGTAATATCAAAGCAATTGCACTTGCGGTTTTTAACAAGAAGTCGAAAATATCACTTTTTACCAAAAATGACAAAAATATTCACCAAAATTAGAGAATTGAAGATATGATCATGAAATGAACAAATCTGAGAGGTCCACATGTAGTACCTATATATGTAATATCAAAGCAATTGGACTTGCGATTTTTAACAAGAAGTCAAAAATATCACTTTTTACCAAAAAGGACAAAAATATTCACCAAAATTAGAAAATTGAAGGTATCAACATGAAATGAACAAACCTAAGAGAGGTCTACCCAAGGTACATATACACCAAGTATCAAAGCATTCAGGCTTGTAGTTTTCAAGAAGAAGTCGAAAAAGTAAAACATTGACACGGACGACGACGACGGACAATCACTCATATGATTAGCTCCGCTCGACAAAGTCGACAGCGGAGCTAAAAATGTTTCCTATGATTGCCAGGTACAATCCCTGGCATTAACTGCCTCCACTTTGCACCCAGATCGTTAACGTTTTTAGGTTGTTTTAATTATTGTTATGGGTGTCAATTCTGCAAATAATATTGTATGCATTACCTGTATTCCTGCGAGTGTCCTGTGAGAGTTGATTGTGCTTGACTTCAGCAGTTGTACTTATATCATAGTCCAACTGATCAGCATTCACCAAACAGTAAATTTTACCAGAGTTGTCAAACATAGCACGTCGCCATAGTAACACAACCTAATCAACAACATTAACTGTTTATTATTATATCATTATTATAAATAAATTTGATATAATTATGTATTATTAGAATATTTTACATATTCCCACAATATTATACATTAGAAGATACACAAAGCAAACTATAATTTACCCAACGTGAAGTAAGCAAATTTTCATATTGGGCTGTAGTACATGTCTTGTTGAGATATCATTTTGAACAACTGAATAGTTGGCTGTGATTAATACATTTGACCAAAATCATGCAATCATTACAGAAGGCTGGTTTTATCCAAGAGGTACCATGTTAAGACTGATTTTTCAAAAAAGTTTTAAATGAAAGGAACACCAGTACTGTAAAATTTCTAATAGAAGCCGCGGCTTCTATAAAATAGTACAATACAACAGAAAGGGTGCGGTTTCTATTAAAGCATCTACACATGAGAGATGTTGCATTTTTGTTTTCAATTGTTCAAACAAAAAATGGGTGTCACTTCTATTAGGGTTGCGGCTTTTAATACAGATTTAACAGTAGACCTTTCTGGTAGAAAACTTTTATCAATTTACTCACTTGTTCCAGAGTGGTTTGTGGTGTACATATCAATACTTCATCATAAGATGGCAATGGTTTATCTTTATCAGCCATATATATGGAAAGCACATCACTTAAAATTTCATCTGGCAGAAAATAAAAAAGTATCATTGAGAATTGGTAATTAATGTTAAGAACCATCATTATTATAATTGCTATTTGTTAAAGATGGATCTTATTGGTTAAACATCAAATGGAAAATTAGCATTAAAAGAGATTGCATTAAACAAGGTTTATGTGATGTAATTATAGTTTAGACTTAACTCACTGTAAGGAGTTACATTCACTTTTTGGCACTCTCACTTGTGATACACTTACCCTTGTGTCTCACCACAAGATTTGGTTTTCCAGTGTTCAAATATTTCGGGAAATTTCTATTAATTTCAACAGGATCTGTAAAATGAATATTATATTATTACTATTATTATTATTCCTCCTTGTCATCATCAGCATCATCATTATCATCAGTGAAGTATCATCAGTGAAGTATCATCATCAGTAAAGCAGCATCAGTGAAGCATGCTCAAAATTTTGATAAGCCACCAATCTTCCATTGCAATACAGTAACAGTATCTGTATGTGAACTAGGATATGAACTAAGGAGCTTTATCTCTTTCAAAGAAAAGCTCTACCTTTTTATCTGCCCTACAGATACACATTTGACCAGAAATATGCAAATTAGTATGTTATTAAATAATTATTAAATGTCATGTCATCAAAAACAAATGATAATTTTATCTATTGAATCACATTCTATGAATGTAATAATTAAAAGCAATGTTATTCTGTAACACCAAGCACAGTGTATGTCAGAATACAAGTCTGATATAAATCTCACTTTTAGTAGCAAGATATCGTAGCGTATGGCCAAGATGTTCCAAACTCAGATAGTCTTCAAGGCTTACAGCTGTCAGTGAAATCTGGGAATTTTTCCAAAGTTGTTGCAGTTTTTCAATTAGATCACTGTATACAGAAAAAAAGAATTATATTTCGTGTATAAGAAAAATAATATTGAATAGGGTCAACCTTATGTACATGTAGCACTGAGTAAAAGTAAATGTAGTGTAAATTATTTACTGTAAATATACAGTCATGAACTCAATGATATTCACATTAACAAAACAAAAATCAGAGAAGTAAAGATGCTGTCACATACCCTTTAGATTTTCCAAGTCCAGTTAACAGCGAGCTTGTAATCTTACAGAGAGATCTGACTTTCTCTTCATGTCTATCCTGGTGTGAGGAATCCACTGGTGATCCATGAGTTGTAGTTATGCTTGGTGTTTGTACATTAGGTATGGTAGGTGAATCTCTCTCTACTGCTGGTGTAGAGTTGTCCAACCCATTCTCAAACAACTTCATTTCCATATCATCTTCCCATTCTTTGCATAACCTTGCCATCAGTTCTTCATCTTGCATGTTTTCATAATACCAGGCTATTGCATTACCAATATCAGCTGCTGGACCACATGCTTGCATTGCTGCTTTGGCTTGAACTTCTGATAAGTCCTCATCTACCAATTCTTGCAAAAACTTCTTAACCTTCTCCAGATCTACCCCAGATTCCTCCGGCATGTCCATCATCTTTTCCAGCTCAGGTGTCTCCATAGAAGCATTAACTTCTATGGGTTCCATTTCCATTTCTTCCTGGTCATTTTGAGACCCAACTCCCATGAATGCAGCATTCAGAGCTTCTCTCACATCTGATTCAGTACAACTGTCGTTTAAACTAGCCAACAAAGTATACACACCTGCAGCCATTTCTTTTTCATTTGACATCAGCTTAGCCAACTCACGCCTTAGAATCACAAGCTGTTCAGTTGTGAAGTAATTCAGATGATATATCTCAGATCGTTTCTCCTCCACATATTCCTGCCACTCTTTAAGACAGTTTTCCATAAAACTACACAATTTGTCTAGTTCAGTTGTCACTTCTCTTGTCCCCTTCAAGTCATGTGAGTCACCAATTCCAAAGTCAACCATGATAGAAACCTTTCTCCTACGATCACAGTATATAATGGCTACCCATTCTGAGAATAGTACATTTCCTGCTGCACAGAGTTTAATGAAGGAATCAGCCAATCGTATTATTCCTGATAGAATCTAAAAAAAATCCACAATATGACTATTATAAACAAGTAATTGCATAACATAAACCTTGTAATTTCTCAAGATTAAAAAATATATAAATAAAATAAAATAATTAAAGCATGTTAGAGATGGCTCCAGAACTGCATTGGCAAACATGACCACCAGTCGCCAGTTTGATTCCAATCTGACAAACAAAATGACATACATTGAGGTTCCATAATGTTCAATGTACATTCCAAGTTTGAATGAAATCTGTCAATGCATGACCAAGATTTAAATCCGAAATGCTTGTTTTTGATGAATTTTTAACATTAAAACAATCATAATTCAGTCATCTTAAATTGAATCACAAAACAATAATTTAAAATATGCTTATGTGCAACATGATGCAGTATCTATAAATTTTGAACATGATCCGACAGGACATGTCAGAGATAGAGCTGAGGAACAGCTTTCATAAACAAAATGGCCACTAGTCAGCCATTATGCATCCAATCTGAAAAACAGTTATAATATTGTCCAATATATGTATCAAGTTTCAATAAAATTGGTCAATACATGACCAAGATCCTGTTCTGGTAAGTAGTGTTAAACATTAAACTCCCAACACATACAGTGTGCATGTACCGTGTTTTAACACATGTTAGCAAACTGCTGGAATTTAATTTATTAATTTGAAAACTAGCCAATTAACATATGCAGATTATTTATCAAGTATCAAACTGCATTCCATTCCTCCAGTGGCTCTTGATATATTTGCGGAACAAGATTATACACATCCATTCATACCAACAAACATCAGTATGACATTAGCCTCCCTTTGAGCTCTGCACATGGAACAAATTGATGTGCAAATTAAACAAATTAATGTTCAATATGTGTACCAAGAATGAGCAAAATCTGTCCATGCATGACCAAGATCTGGTCCGAGAATGGCAGAAATGCTTGATTTTGAGATATTTGTAACATAAAAATCCTTTTGCCAACTGCAACATATTTCTCATCTGCTGTTTTGAAAAAAAAAAAAAACACACCTCAGTGAATCTCTCCACTTCATCCCTTCCTTGTTCAGCTTTCCCAGCAACCAACATCAGTTTACTCTGTAAATCTGTCAGCATATCGAGATTGTACTTCTTATCTTTACTGACTGTCTCCTCATCCTCCTCATCATCTTCTTCTAATGTAGAGACCTCGTCAGAGTGTACCAGTAAGCTCAAAACAGATTCTAAAGTATCCTGATAAAAAAAAAGTTATGCACATTGAGTACATTAAATGACTTAATTTACAGCAGTTCTGAGAATTATTTGGACAGTTAGCAATATGGATGGCAACTTGGCAAAACATGATTGTGTTTGCTTTGGTAGATTGAAGGTGATTGTAGGTTACAGAATCATGTTTGATGTATATGTGAATATCATATCAGAGATATGGCTATGGAACAGCTCCCAGTCAGCCATTTTTAAGCCAATCAGGAACAAATCATTACAAAGAACAGAGGTTAACATTTTGGAGAGTAAGCTGACATTGCTCTTTGTACAATAACATTGACAGAACAATTTTTAGCTCAGTTACATCACATGTGGTCCACTGTCATGAATAATTATAATTATATCATATGAAAATGTTGGGATTTGATCAAATTGATTTATTACAAATAATGGAAAAAACAATCACCTTTGAGTTGACACGACTGTCAATCTTCCCAACTCTATATATTCCTTTTGTGTTGATGGCCTCTGCCTGGATAAGAGATGATGTTTCAACCGATCCATGAGAATCCTTCACTCCTTTCAACCATTCCAGATGATGACTAATGTCTTTCTATTTAATGGATAAATGTGTACCATCAATTATAAAGTGCCCCCTCCAAGAAATTATATTCTTTTTTTCACATTGTGGTAATTATTATCAATTATTAGGGTTGTACAAACCCGTTTGTTTACCTAATCATACCTACTAGAAAGTCCGTGGAAATAATAAATTCCATTTATTACACGTACACTCAACTACAGATTGCAGCCCCAATTGGAAACTATTAGGGAATATATCCTGTTCACAAAGAACACCTTAGGGTACATTGTAGCATTCCCTATAGGAAAAAAGGCCTTCCCTAAGGGGTCACACTGTGCACGCAAACGAGGTGTGATCCAATATTCCAACAAACGTTTCCGCTGCCACAACGGGCCGCCGGAAGCTTGTGGGAAGGTGGGTGGGTTTCACAGACTTTCTGGTAGGTATGATTAGGTAAACAAACAGGTTTGTACAACCCTAATAGTTTACTACATCACCTACCAGAAAGTATGTGGAAATAATTCATTTATCACTCGTAGGCAGAGTAGCTTGCTCACCTGAGGTGGGGAAGCTCCGACGGCTGAAATGTATATTTTTCGACCCCAAAAAGGAAGGTCCAAAAACAAAAACTGAGAAATCTAAAGCTACCCACCAACAAGGAGTCTAGTCCCAGTCTAAAACCAATTAGGTGACTCTTCAGGAACGAGGGTAGACCCCCCAATTTAGGGAGGCTACTATAGCCGGTCAATTGAACAATAAATAGGACCCCCAACAATTTTAATGCATCGATAGGGTTCGATAGTGCTGAACGAAAAGCGTCAAGCAAAGGAGGCTGGTTTCAGCTGAAGGCACTATCGCACTAACGTTTTCGCGCATAGGGCCCCATGGTGGTGCAGGCTGGGTCAGCGAACACAGTCTGACCCCGCACCGCTGGACCCAACCTGTAGAGACCCTCCTCCAATGCTTGGAGGTCTCTCAGGTAATAATTATTGAAGACATTCTGAGATCTCCAGAACCCTGCTTGAAGCACCTGCTCAAATGAGGCCCCATACATCAAAGCCAATGAGTTAGCTACCCCGCGCACCTTATGTGCTTCACCTGGTGGCGTTCCAAACGAACCGATGAAGAAGCAGTTAACCTATACGCTTCCACGACTGTATCAAAAATCCACCGAGAAATGGTGACATTCGAAGCAGGGTGGCTCAATTTGCCCAGACAAACATGTGCTTCTCACTGCCCCTAGACACCTTGGTGCGATCGCAGTAACAGCTCAGAGCTCAAACCGGGCATAGAATCCGTTTCTGACGATCCTCCTTGCCCACAATGTTAGTGAAGCGTGGGATGACAATCGGCTCAGGGTCGCGCTCTGGGATTTGATTCCTGGCAAGAAAGCCCAGCCGAGTCTTCAGAATAACTTGGGAGTTCATAAAGGAGGCACATCCGCCACTAAAGGACAGTGCCCCATAGCTCTGAGCGTCGCCTACCTGACGCTAGAGCCAAAAGAAAAACTGTTTACATAGTGACATACTTAGCATCTGCCTTATCCATAGACTCGAAGGGGGTGCATAACACAGTTAGAACAACGACAAGTCCCAGTCAGGAGGATTAGCTAGCCCCTTGGCGCGTGGCCCCTTCAAGCAGAAAGACCGAAACAGATGTAACATAATAGAACTCGAGACCACTTTCAGTCCAGCATATTCTGATAAAACTGGGAATAAAACTGACCGATATCCTAGAATTTTCGATATAGATTTCCCTTGATTAAACAAATAACGGAAAAAATCGGCTACCTCGCTATAGAGGGACTGAGATGATCAATCTCCCTTCTGTCACACCAATCAGTTTCCATCTGGTTTCGTACAGCCGTCTGGTGCCATCCGACTGTGCCGAAGCGAGGAACTTGGACAACTCTGCAGAAAAGCCTTGCACTTGCACAAGTTTATCGATAGCCACCACGGTGAAGATGAAATAACGCGGGTCTCATTGGTAGCGTGCCGTCCAGCTGGGACAACAGATCCGGAAGCGTCTATGTGGCTCCAAGAGATCGATAAAGCGACCGTGGCAACTGCACTAATCTCCGGGAGGAGTGACACACACGTTGGGAGCTTGACGTTCTTGTGATTGGCAAACATATCTATCTGGACCCGTCCCAGAGACGAAAAAGGTAGTCCGCCATCCAATGGGGGATCTGCCACTTGGTGTTCTGAAACTGAATATGTCTCGAGAGGGCGTCCGCGGTACTGTTGCGTATCTCCAGGCACCAAAAGAGAATCTCCTCCGCTAGCTTCGACAACCTGGGGGAACGTGTCCCCCCCTCCTTGTTGATGTATGACACTACTGAGCTGTTGTCTGTTCGAAGCAAGACTCTGTGGGGGTGTGCGACTTCTTAAAAATGTTTCAGAGACAGTAGGACGGTCTGCAACTCCAACCAATTGATGTGGCGGTCCCACATCCCCTGGACCTGAAGGTCCATCTGATGACCACCCCATCCCTGGAGCGACGCATCTGTAATGAGGAAGTCGTCGGATCTAGGGGTACACCCTTTACAAAGTTCTGTGCATCCTGCCACCAAAGGAGGGCCGTCATCGCTTGATCTGACAATTGAACCCTGAAGGTCAAGTTCCGCATGTGGACTCTGTAGTCCAGTAAGCACCTCCGAATCGAACGAGGCCGGAGAGCTGCTAACGAAACCAGATGAAGAACTGACGTCATTTTCACAATAAGCCATATCAGTTCGGACATTGACGCCGATCTCGTCGACCGGCGTTGGCTTGCGAGCTCTACAAGAGAGGGCCCCTGAGAGGGGCAAACACTCCCTTGCTTCGTGTCGAACTCCATACCCAGAAACACTAGGCTGTGGGACGGTGTTGGGTTGGACTTGGCAATATTTATTAAAAAGCCCAACTCGTGCAGGAGCGTCTGCGTCAACTGCACATGCTCCAATTAGACCTCCCCGTCTTGGTTGTGTATTAACCAGTCGCCGAGGTACAAGTTCAGATTGACCGACGACCAGTGTAGCAGCTGGGTCACCTGTCTTAGCATTCTGGTGAAGACATACGGTGCCGTGCACAGACTGAAAGGGAGGGCAATAAACTCGTAGATTTTGCCCTCTATTGGGAATCTGAGATACCGGCTACATGAGTGGTGAATGGAAATGTGGTAAGCGTCGCTCAAATCCAGCGACGCCAACCAATCGCCCGAGTGCATTCTACTTCCTGTTGGATGCGCCTTGACCTCGTCCCTCAGCAAAAGAAGGGTACCAACCCCCCTCCCCTCCATCACCCTCTGAGCCCCCTCCATAGCCTGGGTCATACGAGGTGCCCAGGTTAGTTGGCCGGTGGGCGTGGTCTCCATGTCGGCAGTGGGAGAGGAGAGCGAGTCCAAAGGCGACTTCCCCATCGGGGGAATTACCACCGGCCCCGTGCGAAACAAGGGTCTCTCGGCCATCACTGCACAGTTCACAAGCTACGACCATAACTGCATATTAGTAAGGAACAGTTTTGTTTATAGTAATATAGCTGGAATATAACCATGTCAGAAATGTGATCTTTTAACATTAAAATGATTGACATTTGTATCTGATCGTACTTGTCCATATTAAGCCACAAGATGTAAAACGAATATATAAAATTTGAATATAATCAGTCAAAGCATTTAAGAGATATGGCTTTAGAAACCCAATCATTAAAACAAAATGGCCAGGAGTCAGCCATTTTGAATCCAATCTAAAAAATAAAATGACATGCATTAGGAACCTGTATCGTCTAATGTATGTATTAAGTTTGAACAAAATCCATCCATAAATGCAAGAAATGCTTGACATTTGACCACTTTGAAAAGGATCGTCAAAGTAATATATCCGTATATCTATGACATGATGTATAAGGAATATTTAAAATTTGAACATAATCAGTCAAAACAAGTCAGACATATGTGTCTGGAAACCCATTCATTAAAACAAAATGGCCGCCAGACAGCCATTTTGAATCTGATCTGAAAAATAAAATGATGTGCATCAGGAACCCATAATGTCTAATGTATGTATCAAGTTTGAACGAAATCCATCCATAAATGCTCGATATTTGATGATTTTTTAGCACAAAAATGACCACCATTTGTACAATTTGAATAGGATCGTCAAACCAATATATCTGTCTATCTATGACATGATGAATAATTAAAATTTTAACATAATCAGTCAAAGCAAATCAGAGATATGGCACTAGAACCACATTTATTAACACACAAGTCATGAATGACACTGCCTTCGCTAGTTGTCATTCTAAGGTTGCATGGACATAAATTGGCAAACGTGATTTCTATGGCATCCAGGTCAGCATTATTCTCAGCAAGGAAACCAGATAGCACCAAACCAGTACAACAGGTACAATGACAAGGAAGTATACAAATCAGATCTGCAAATATGTAGAGTCAGTGTTGTGTCTGTTTGGATAAACTAGTTTGTGGCCCTGGATTAGTTTCAATATCTCTAATAAGGACAAGATTACTTCTCATACGACAATGATACAAATAAAGTGCAAAAATCCAGAAAAATATTATCAAGTTTTTATTATCATACATTAATATTAACAAATCGTGTGAAATGTTATGTACAGAGAAACACATATTTATGCTTTGGTGGACAGAACTTCTCAAAGTAAAAAAAAAGAGGACCTGCGAAACTTTATACAATTGTCAGACACACAGTGAATAGTACCGGTATGTTTTTGTAATACATGTAGTTCCAGTGCCTTTGCTTTCTGAGAAGTAAAATCTGACTTTGCACCTGAAAAAAAAAAGAACATTTAGCTCAAAGTAAGCAGAGGTTGTAGCATATGTGCTCCCATTGGCTGTTAGATTTAATTAAAAAAGATATTTGAGTTTTTTTAGTATGAAAAAATATTACTTAATAAATTTATACCAGCCAGAAAAAAATTGCAGTTCACACTGTACTATTTTAAACATGTTCTACCAAAGTCTAGGATGAACTAATTCAACAGTCTGTTTCCACTCCACACATATTTACGGGATTCTGCAAAAATAAGATATTAAGAATGTGCAAAAAGCCAGAGTACTTGTGTTTTCAATGTCATTAAAATCTGACCAGGGATATGCCGAAAATTTCACTAAAAAAAATCTATTGGGAAAAATACAAAAAAAATACATTTAATATAAAAGCAGAAGTGCATAAAAAACTAATCAGCAGAGGTAGTGATCATGTAACCTAAGTATATATCAAATTTCTTTTGAACTGGATTGCATTGTCTCAGATTGGCTGCTAATTTGCATATTAATTTGCATACTAATTAACATATTGTAGTTGTATTAAAATAATATCCGAAGTTTTGAAAAAAAAAAAATTATGACTATTAAGTCAACATCATTAAAATTGAGGATTACGTGAATTTGATCCCCTCCCTAATATTGTTTCACATATCCCTTAAAACATGGCCACCGTTAAATCTATCTCAATCGAGGTCCGTAATTTATTTTCCTGCTCATAATGGAGATAAATTATGGTAGCTAAATTGCCACCCTGACTTCAGTACCGAAATAAATAGCTGATTAGGAAAATGTGTCACTGTTGACAGAGGTTCGATTTACCGATAAACTTCAACACCGCATGGAGCATGGAGGTCCCGGTCACGAGTGTAGTAACGCACTCGGGTATCATATTTACTTCAAAGGTAATTTAAAAGTGATGATATATTCATTGATATTGAATTTCATCATTGCTTTCATCCAGTCACGGTTGGACCGAACTTGACTTGTGTTTTCTTGATAATTCTAGTCTAATATGTCGCCACGAAACCAAGTTTCAATCTTTTAGCAGTTGTCAATAAACACCGGAAATAGCAATCGTACATAACAGAATCACGATCAGCGTGTTCTAAACTTTTACGTTTTTATTATTCCAGTATTTTATATGCCAAACGTTATTCCCAAGCCTTCTAAATGACAAGATAAACTTTCGATTTACACTTTTCATAACCAGTTCTTGAACTAATAACAGGACTATTTTTCTGGCAAAGTGTGACACTGTGTAATCGCTAGTTTCTCACTAAAGTCAGGACACAAAAGGATAAATCAAAGTTCATAATAAATACCATTGGCACAGTTTCTTACCTTTGAGATAGAATTTAATCTATGTAAGCCTTGTACAAAGAAAGATACAGTCCCGGAATACAATATCCCTCAGACGAAATCGACGGCGATTTCCTCAGCAGTTAGACTGGCGCATGCGCAATACAGTATGCCAGTTCTCTTGCGAGATGTCGTTAAAACTCAGATTTTTCCGGCAAATTTCGGCACTTGTACTGGTAAAATGTTGAAAATCACAGAAAAACACAATGAAATTTTGGCGAATCAAAAAAATACTTGGCGTGCATATGTATGGCATTGAGAATTACATTTGCACCAACTTGGAAAAAAATTGGACAGAGCATATCAAAGTTATAAGAGGTAAAAGACAGACGAACGGACGGATGGTCAGACAGAACCCAATCTATAAGCTAAAAATGACCACCAGTCGGCCATTTCGAATCTCATCTGAAAAACAAAATGATGTGCATCAAGGTCCTATGATGTCTAACGTATATACCAATTTTGAACAAAAACCATCTGTAAACAGCCGAAAAATGCTTGATTTTGATGATTTTTAGCACAAAAATGGCCGCCATTTGGCCATCTTGAATCAGATCGTGGAACAAATTGAGGTGCATATGTATGATATCATGTATGATGTATGTGTGAAGTTTGATTGTGATTGGTCCAGGCATTTCTTAGATACAGGTCCAGACGCACAGACGCACGCACGCACGGACACATGGAGGTCAAAACATAAGTAAAAATCTCTGAACACATTTATAAGTGAATAGTTCGTTTACACTGCACGTACAAAGACAAAGTCTGCTTCTTTTTTATGGGTTTTTTCAAATGGGTTAGATTAATCTGTAATGGTTCCCCCATACAAATCAGAAGAAGTTATACATGTATACAACAATAGTTCATAATAGATGTGAATTTGATACTTAAATGTAAAAGCTACGGTACTCACAAGTTTTTTTGGTAAATCTTTGTCATTTTTCAATGCATTCCAAAGGGGTTCACAAGCTTCCATTAACTCTTTGAAACCAGAATCTTCTTTCAAATCAAATATAACAGAAGAAAAACCAGTAGTAACTTGATGTAGTATTTTTACTCTGTCTATCTCCATGTCAGTTTCACCAGCTGATATCATAGCTAAATCCACAAAGACTTTCAACTGCTGTATGCCTGGAACGGAGATAAAACGATATATATGATCTATGATACAGTCTAGATGTTGGAGTCGATTATTCCAAAACAAAAGTGCTCAATACAAAGTATATGTAGAGCGGACAAATTCGGTAATAGAGGAATTAATACACAACTATATGAATACTGAAACTTGACAGCACTGTTACGTAAGGTACCTCACTCATCAGGACCTTTATGTTTAATAATTCACTGCACCAAAGAGCATACATTATAAACTTTGCAAATTAACATACTAATTAAAAATAAATCAAAGAAAGCTTAGAAAGAACTCCCATGTGCTGAGAGTATTGGAGACACATTAAATATAATTCGAAATTACTTAGCTGAAAACTAATTATGCAAATCAGAAAATTAATATGAACAGATTTGAGTGAAAACTAATGAGGTCTGCGCAATGTAACAGAAAATCTATGTCTCCAAGTTTAATTGAAATGTGATTAGAACCAAAAAATTATGAATTATTATGCTTATTAGGGAATTAATATGAACAGATTTTTACCCCAAACTAATTAGGTTTGTACATTGTCCTAGAGCATCTTTGTACTAAGTTTCATTGAAATGGAATAATTAGTACAGTGAAAACTCCAAAATTTCGACCCCTCTAAAAATTCGATTGGCTATTTATTTGCCGGGTTTCGGTGTTTTATTTACCTCCAAATTTTCGACTCCACTAAAAATTGCCGACTCATTCTTATTCGAAAATTGCGACCAGTTTTAGTTTTCCCCCAAACGAAAAAAAAAAACGATGTGAGCGTTCAAACGGGACCTTCCTCGAAGGCATGAATCCGGGTTTCTGATTGACTGAGAGATTTTTATTTTATTGGTAACGAAAATATATTCTAAATAAACGAAGTTTCAAATAAAAACGAACACAAAAATCTCGGCATGCTGCGTTTCTGAATTGTTGATTATTACTGTACTCAGTAGTGATTATAATAATGTACACACAATAAATTTGTTGAATGGTTATGAAATACAAATAAAAGTCAACTAAGTTTCATCGTAAGCGAATGATTCCGGTCTCGTATAAACGTTTGATGCTGTAGGATATCCGCCATGTTCTCTTAGGTCAAATAGGTCAAATCGCTAATTAACCAATCAAAAAGCTGGATGATGCCAACGTGTTCAAATTACCATAGCTTATTTAAATATGTTAATGTTATTGAACGCAATGCGAAGAGATTGATGTTGTAGTACGATATTTTGGCTTGGATTTTGATGCGAAAACGGCATGATTTTTTTTTAAATAAAAAAATTAGTTGTTTTTAAAAAATAAACTGGTCATCTGAAGAATAATTTAACATTGTTCACAGTGATAACAGCTCATTCTCGAAAGGAAGCTTACCCGCTCACGCTAGTCACGATAAAAATCATACACGTGTACTCTTGAATAGACAGACGTCAATGACTACGGTAAAACTTAGACTCTATTTTAGCCGGCAGGATTGATTGAAATGTCCGAAAAATGACGCCAAAATACACCTTAAAAGTCCCATTTTATTTTCTTAAATCCCATTTTATTTTTTAATCCAAGGGCGAATTTACGGCAGAATTTGGTCCCTCAAATAAGGGACACGTGAGCTTTGATTCTAACCGGATACATTGCACTGGGTCGGGGAGATAGTTTGCTAAACTTCCATGTATCTTTTGTCCAATGGGTACCTGTACTTCGAACATTCGCAAGTTTTCCTAGGTAGTGCGAGACAGCTTTGTCTTTTGACCTATTAGTTTTGTGCTGACCTCTTCTGCGCGTCTTGATGTTTTGTTTTGCTTGTCATAATACTCACTGATTGATGACTTTGTTTAGATTTTGAGTTACAACTCGGCCACGACTCTAAAAACATGTCACATTTCTAACGCCAATTATTTAAAACCGGTCGAAATTTTGGAGTTTTTACGGTACTTTAGATATCAGTGTGAAAGCTTAAAATTGGTTAATTATGCAAATTAGGTAATTAATATGTACAGATTGTAACCCACAATTATTCAGGTCTGTCTATTGTCCTACAGCATCCATGTACATTCATTGATATGTGATGTATAGTACCTGAGATATCAGTGTGAAAGTTGGTTAATTATGCAAATTAGGTGATTAATATGGACAAATATTTACCGGAAACTAATTGGGTCTGCATAATTCTAGATTCATTGAAATGTAAATGATTAGTACTTTAGATATCAGTAGAAAAGCTGAAAATTAATTATGCAAATTAGGTAATTAATATGCACAATTATTTACCCTAAAACTAATCAGGTCTCTGCATAGTCCTAAAGGATCTATGTACCAAGTTTCATTGAAATGCGATGATTAGTACTTGAGATACCCATGGAAAAGCTGAAAATTAACTAATTATGCAAATTAGGTGATTAATATGCACAAATATTTATCGAAAACAATCAATCTCTGCATAGTCCTTGAGTATGTAAGTACCAAGTTTCATTGAAATGTAATGCTAACTACTTATATCAAATGCTGAAAATTAATTAATTATGCAAATTAGGTAATTAATATGTACTGATATTACCATAAAAACTATCAGGTCTGTGCAGTGTCGTATGACATCTATGTACCAAGTTTCATTTGAAATGTGATGATTAGTACTTGAGATATCAGTGGAAAAACCGAAAATTGACTAATCATTATGCAAATTAGGTAATTAGTATCCACGGATTATTACCAAAAACTAATCAAAACCTAGCATTAGTTCAGAGCATCTATGTACCAAGTTTCATCAAAATCCAATGAGTGGTTGTTTAGATATCAGTGGAACAGTCATGGAACCACTAAAAAATAGCTAATTATCATGTAAATTAGGTAATTAATATGCACGGATTTTTACCAAAAATTAATCAAATCTGCGCATATGTTCAGAGCATCTATGTACCAAGTTTCATCAAAATCCAATGAGTGGTTCTTTAGATATCAGTGGAACAGTCATAGAACAGCTAAAAATTAGCTAATTATCATGCAAATTAGGTAATTAACGAGCATGGATTTTTACCAAAACCTAATCAAATCTGCGCATTGGCCCAGAGCATCTATGCACCAAGTTTCATCAAAAACCGATGTATGGTTCTTGAGATAGCAGTGGAACAGTCGGACACACATACACACACACATACACACATACACACATACAGACACACTAACTGCAAAGACTCCCATTTTGTGCTTCGCACATGGGAGTCAAAAACATACAGGTTTAAGTGTTACATAATAAGGGTTTTGATCTGTGTCGGCATGATGATACGAGTTCATTTCTTTTGTTTAGTGTGGAGTGGAGTGGTGAGGTCTAAAAATTATGATAAATTTTTCCTTCAAACATAGAATACATCGTTTGCTGGAGCTACTGTATGGGCTACCAAGAGCAAGAATTTATCATGTTATTCTATGATCAATATTTTATTTCTTTGAGTGACCAAACATGTTTACTTAGTTCTGTCGCATTTCTAGAGGCCTGATTAGTTTGTTTAATTGCGTAACTTCCGCTTAGTATATGATTCATGTACATGTACAATACAGCTGCGTAGTCTTCATATTTCATTAAGAACATTAGATTATTACACAAATTAAAATTATTCACCAAAACTAGGGACTGCCTTTCTATAATAAGAAAAATTATGCCTACATTGTTCATATAAATGTCATTTAATTTATTTTTAAATTACCGTAAAATCTGTATTAGAAGCCGCATCCCTAATAGAAGTCACACCCATTCTTTTTAAACAATTGGGAACCAAAAAATCATCATTTCTCATATGTGTAGATGCTCTAATAGAAGCCGCACCCCCTCTATTGGATTGTACCATTTTAATAGAAGCCGCGGTTTCTAATACAGATTTTACAGTAATGCTTATCAAAGACCCAAAAGCCCTTAGTCTTAATTAATATTATTAGGGTGGACATGAACAAAAAGAAATATTGTTTGTTTGTTTTTTAAAATGGGCCTATCAACTTACCGCTCAACGTTTTTGCCAAAAAACAAATGGGATTTCATTTGGGAGTAAAAAAATAAAGTGTTATTTCCATATTTAAAAAAGCCTATAACACTATTAAAGTGCCTGTGCAATGCCCACCCACACGTTTCTAATTTTAGATCTGTGCCCCACTGAAATGGGCAGTTATTGATTTTTTTGCTGAAAATGATTACTCGTATCCAAGTAAATTTGAGATATTTCTTGTGTTGTAGCCACGCCCACTTATCCTGAAACGGTCGACTGTTTTCGGACTTCCAACTCTCGCCAAAAGTGCGCCACAAAATGCGAAAATATGAGAGGTCATACCTCTGAGCCATAATAACACTGTTCATTCAATATACTTTTACAGCAAGTCTCAGAAGTATAGGGGCAGCCAATTTGCAAACTCGCCAGCGAAGTGGCTAACTACTTTGGTTTTGACTAAACGGTTGGCTTTTGAATCTCGCTGGCGCCGTCTTGTGGTCACGCCCACTTATCACAAATCTATGTAACAGTAGGGGATGATCCTCATACTTTAGGAGCTAATCAGCGACGGTCTTACAGTTGGATGGCGATTTCGCTTTGAAATACACCAGGGAAAGTGTTCTATGCTCTTCGTGTCCACACAAAAACAACGAATGAGGTTGATTTTTTCAGCAGTTGGCTTAATGTTACCCCAACGAATCGTTTGAGTGTGAAAGTTTGTTATTTTCTCCCTAATTTGTAGGAAACTGTTTCTCAAATTGTCTATTTAGTTTCAAGCAGTGTTCAAGAAGGTTAACCTCAAATAATAAATATTGGTGGATTAATCGCATTTATAATATTATCACGCCAGCTGACAGATCAACTTCTCATGAACAAATTTCCATCTACACTCATCATGGCACGTACACAACAAAAATCTAGTCAAACGGTTCAGTGTTTTTTGAGAAGTCACTCACATTCATCCAAACATCCATCTACCTACAACCCATTGAGCTAAAAATCTATTACTATGAGAATAAATACTGATGAGTGTGAAGAGTGAGCAGTCGGCAGGGAGATCAAACCATAAACTCCCTGTTGTGAAACCTGTCTGTCCAGATTCATTATATTAGTAGCAGAACTTCAGAGTAGTGATGAATATTAGAGTAATAACCACCATTTTACAAATCATGTTTAAAACAAAATTGTTGGCCAGAATTTCATCAAAACCAATTTGACACATGGCTTCTATGGGATGGTGCATTACCAGTGTAAGCACACAGCCAATTTGACACATGACTCCATGGGATGGTGCATTACCAGCGTGAGCACTAAGCCAATTTGACACATGGATTCCATGGGATGGTGCATTACCAGTGCGACCACTAAGCCAATTTGACACATGACTCCATGGGATGGTGCATTACCAGCGTGAGCACTAAGCCAATTTGACACATGGATTCCATGGGATGGTGCATTACCAGTGCGACCACTAAGCCAATTTGACACATGACTTCCATGGGATGGTGCATTACCAGCGTGAGCACTAAGCCAATTTGACACATGACTTCCATGGGATGGTGCATTACCAGTGCGACCACTAAGCCAATTTGACACATGACTTCCATGGGATGGTGCATTACCAGTGTGACCACTAAGCCAATTTGACACACGACTTCCATGGGATGGTGCATTACCAGTGCGACCACTAAGCCAATTTGACACATGACTTCCATGGGATGGTGCATTACCAGTGTGACCACTAAGCCAATTTGACACACGACTCCATGGGATGGTGCATTACCAGTGTGACCACTAAGCCAATTTGACACATGACTTCCATGCGATGGTGCATTACCAGTGATAGCACCCAACCAATTTGCACAACAGAGAATCTCGCAGTGAACGGTAAATGGTCTATTGGTGCCACAAGAAGCAATTTATGAGGGGCACAACTCATTTGTTTTGTTTGTTTTGCAATCATATTGCATTTTTATGTATTTTCAGGGCCACTTTTTCAGTTTTTGCATATTCTTATTATGACAAAGCTTACTTTTAATTTCTGTTTGTAACCATTTAACAAAGTCTTCATGCAGACTCACTTCCTGCAAACACAGTATCTTGTCAGGAGCCATATTTGCCAAAGATTCACCAGCAGCAACAACATCTTTACTGATGGACTGCAATTTCCTGTCTTTAAAGTTATGGTCTCTCTAAAAAGAATCAAAGAAAGCTTAGAAAGAACTCCCATGTGCTGAGAGTATTGGAGACACATTAAATATAATTTGAAATTACTTAGCTGAAAACTAATTATGCAAATCAGAAAATTAACATGAACAGATTTGATTGTAAAACTAATGAGGTCTACGCAATGTAACAAAAACTCTATGTACCAAGTTTAATTGAAATGTGATTAGAATCAAAAATATTATGATTTATTATGCTAATTGGGGAAATAATATGAACAGAGTTTTACCCCAAACTTTGTACATTGTTTGTACATTGTCCTAGAGTTTCATTAAAATGGAAATTAGTAGTTTAGATATCAGTGTGAAAGCTTAAAATTGGTTAATTATGCAAATTGGGTAATTAATATGTACAGATTTTAACCCACAATTATCCAGGACTGTCTATTGTCCTACAGCATCCATGTATAAACATTCATTGATATATGATGATTACCGTAAAAACCCGCAAATAAGCGCCACCCTCAATTAAGAGCCACTCAGTGAAAATTGTTACATTTGACCCTCCATTAAGAGCCACCAAGAGTTGAGTGGTTTTGTCAATAAGAACCCAGAAATAAGTGCCAGCCACCCGGTTGTTTACAATCAGGCAGACACCGAGCTTATCGCTCCTCACTTCCACCTGCATTGTTTAGTGCCCCACAGAAGGTGTGAGACAAATAAAGATTATCCCCATAACTTGCCTGATGTCCTGTGTAATTGAGAACGGAAGAATGATAGACGAAAGAAATGCACCGAGAGCATGAATGTGACTGTCAACTTGTCCATTTTATATTTCTGACACACAATCGACCAATTCACAAACTATTCATAGTAACTACTAGTATGTTTTTTGCCGAAACACCGAAGAACACGTTGAGATATTCATTGTCAATGTTGTCTTTATAACCAAGTAAAGAACGTCACGATTTTAGAACGCCTTTATCGGAAAATCGGAGGTATCGAAAATACATTCTCACAGACGGACCGGAACAGGAAGTCAGCAGAAAACAAAAGATTTTTTCCTTAGCGTGAGGGGAATTTGGTTAGCGTGGGGGAAAACAGAGGTGTTAATCCGGTCATGGCAACGTTTGAGGGATCGTGACGTAGCTCCGACTGTGAGAATGTAATGATTACGCAGCCCACTCTCGCTGATCGTGATTTTGGGTTATTTTTTGCATTTTATTTGAGACGTTCGTTTTTGGATGATTCGAGACAAAATGTTCAGGGAAGTAACAAAATAACTGGCATTAGTTTGGAGAGGACTCTCTTGCCGAAAATAATCAAAATTGAAGTCGAATGGATTAGTTCCACAAACTTGTGCGATCAACTTGTCTTACAGCAAAGTGAAGTCTACGTGACCCGCCTGACCCAAATATTTAAATTAGCTACATGTATTTGTGAGAATTGAAAATAATCTGAACTTGTACCAATCAGAAAATGCCTTGTAACAGGCCTGGGCTTTCGTGAATGATTTCGTCTCTCCGATTGGTCACAGGAAATTATTTTTAATACATGTAATTGTTACTTTCTCGGTATCGTTTCGTATTTGGTTATATAGGGGTGGGGCTATAGTTTGACCCTGTTTGCGTGGACTGTGAAGTACGTAAATATCATTATAAGCTGGCTTGATTATGAAACAGGAAATATAAACCAAAGCTGTACTGTCAGACGTCTAGCGCAATTAAAACAATGCCCAAGTACCCAAGCTCTACAAATCTATAGAAAAACGTGTTTTTATTTATTGTTTTTGCCATAAATACAAGTGATTGGGCATCATTTTTATCATTCGTTCCATGCTTCCTTTGCAAGTATGTCCTCTCCTGTCGCTGCTGGTCAGATCAATTCTATCCTATTTTATATTGTCACCAAATCAACCACCACGCCAGCCACAGCCACGCAAGTTATTCCCAGTTTTCAAGAAAAAAGTTTGCCGTACCAAACTTGGTAAACAATTGTACAAGTGATTCGAGTGTTGGGTCAGACACTGAAAGTGCTACCAAATCCGACTTCAGGCATCGCTACGCATTGTCAGTGAAACGTGACTTCAGGCATTGCTACACATTGTCGATGAAACGTCGAATCGTCGTATTTATTTGACATTTGTTATTCCCATAACAGTATTTTTACAGAATAAATTAATTGCAATGATACATCATGAATAATTACTTGTCTGTTTTGGTTGTGTGTGTGTTTGCTTATCCCCTTCCCTATTTCACAATGAAAAAGTTTGATGACCCTGGTTTAAGAGCCACTGGCTACAGGGTTGTCAACATGTTATCTCAAATAAGCACCACCCAGAAATGAAAGTGTTACAAAGTGACTCTTATTTGAGGGTTTTTAAGGTAGTACCTGAGATATCAGTGTGAAAGTTGGAAATTGGTTAATTATGCAAATTAGGTGATTAATATGCACAAATATTTACCAAAAACTAATTGGGTCTCTGCATAATTTTAGATTCATTGAAATGTGATGATTAGTACTTTAGATATCAGTAGAAAAGCTAAAAATTAGTTATGCAAATTAGGTAATTAATATGCACAATTATTTACCCTGAAACTAATCAGGTCTCTGCATAGTCCTAAAGGATCTATGTACCAAGTTTCATTGAAATGCGATGATTAGTACTTGAGATACCTGTGGAAAAGCTGAAAATTAACTAATTATGCAAATTAGGTGATTAATATGCACAAATATTTATCCAAAACAATCAATCTCTGCATAGTCCTTGAGTATGTAAGTACCAAGTTTCATTGAAATGTAATGCTCACTACTTATATCAAAAGCTGAAAATTAATTAATTATGCAAATTAGGTAATTACATGTACTGATATTACCATAAAAACTATCAGGTCTGTGCAGTGTCATATGACATCTATGTACCAAGTTTCATTGAAATGTGATGATTAGTACTTGAGATATCAGTGGAAAAACCGAAAATTGACTAATCATTATGCAAATTAGGTAATTAGTATCCACGGATTATTACCAAAAACTAATCAAAACCTAGCATTAGTTCAGAAAATCTGTGTACCAAGTTTCATCAAAATCCAATGAGTGGTTGTTTAGATATCAGTGGAACAGTCATGGAACCACTAAAAAACAGCTAATTATCATGCAAATTAGGTAATTAATATGCACGGATTTTTACCAAAAACTAATCAAATCTGCGCATATGTTCAGAGCATCTATGTACCAAGTTTCATCAAAATCCAATGAGTGGTTCTTTAGATATCAGTGGAACAGTCATAGAACAGCTAAAAATTAGCTAATTATCATGCAAATTAGGTAATTAACGAGCATGGATTTTAACCAAAACCTAATCAAAACCTAGCATTAGTTCAGAGCATCTATGTACCAAGTTTCATCAAAATCCAATGAGTGGTTCTTTAGATATCAGTGGAACAGTCATAGAACAGCTAAAAATTAGCTAATTATCATGCAAATTAGGTAATTAACGAGCATGGATTTTTACCAAAATCTAATCAAATCTGCGCATTGGCCCAGGATGTATGGTTCTTGAGATAGCAGTGGAACAGTCGGACACACATACACACATACACACACACACACACACACACATACAGACACACTAACTGCAAAGACTCCCATTTTGTGCTTCGCACATGGGAGTCAAAAATGAATAATATATAATATAAACAAGCAGACTGTCGGCTGAGATAGCTCCGCTGTTAGCAATGTACATTTCAATTAAAGAACAGAAGATATCATTAGAAAATGAACAATATGTATAGTATCAAAGCAATCAGACTTGCGGTTTTCAACAATAAGTGGAAAATATCACTTTTTACCAAAAATTACAAAAATATTCACTAAAATTAGAGAATTGTAGATATCATCACGCAATGAACAAATCTGAGAGAGGTCGACATGTAGTACCTATATACGTAATATCAAAGCAATTGGACTCACTAACTAATCAAATCATTTATTTTATAACCAAAATGGCCATTGGTCAGCCATATAGAATAGATTCCCTAAAAATGTGAACATGCAGGAATAAACTATAATTGTGGATCTTTTCACTGACAAGCTATGTCAGATATATGACAATATATTGGCAAGTAATTTTAATTAATTATCTCTGTCCAGAAACCCAGACATTTGGAATGTAATAAAAAATCTAAGATATCATAAATTGAATTCCTACTCACCACGGATGACAAAGTTTTCACAGCATCAAAGTTTCCATTTAAACCAAACTTATCCTTGAATTCAAGTACTTCATACACAGCTTCAAGTCTTTGTTCCAATCTGTGATACTGTTTTATTTCTTCTATACGCGACGCTAGCCAATCAGTTGGTTGTTTGCCGAGTAGAAGTTTCAATTCTTTTTCCAGCTGGACATAATTCTTCTCATATCTTCCGAATAAGGCATCAACTTCTTTGAGAGTTATATTACCAGTTTGAGTATTTGTCAGAATTTCATTAATTTTATGGAATACTTTACTCCAAATAGTTGTGGCCACTTCCCCAACAGTAAAAACTTCTGATACAGACTGCTTCGTTTTCTCCTTCCGTAAAGCTTTAGCCCTTAATACCCATTGGTCTTGGAAAAGTTTACTGCTGTGTATGTTTTGCAGAGGTTGTAGCATATTTTTTACGTTTTGAGACAAGTCAAAGAATGTTATCTCCGGACTGGTAGTATCCCTTTCAAGAATTATCGGATTGCAGATATCAGTCATCCTAAGCTTTTCAATATCAGTGTTTACTTGTTTTTCTAGGAATTCAACATCAACTGAAATAAAAATGATTCATTTACTTTGTTATGTTATCAAATATAATATGTTGCTTAATTAGCAAAAGTTTTGGATTACCTACTTTCTAAGCTACATACAATCACATATAGTGTATGAATAGATATTTAAGCAATAACCCCCTGCCGAAGGCGGGTATACCACGAGATATTGCACAATTCACAACAGATATGCAGGAGCCGCAGGCGAGTGCATATACAGAGTGAATTGTGCAATTGGGTTATTGCGATTATATTATACCAGTATATTGTCAATTCGATAACACTAGTAAAAAAAAAGTTTACTTTCATCTACTAAAAGATCGTGATTATGGCCCTTGAACATGAATATTTATAAGAATAGTATGTAGTTGTACGCTGATTGCATACAAAAATTACATGCGCAACGCAGTTCAAATTGAATAGACACTAATTTTTATTTTGCATGTATAAGAAACGTATCCACGGTGAATAGAGCAGCGTAAACACAAAAATTAGCATAACAAAAGATGACCTTTCTGACCTTTTACTAACTGCGTCAACGCGATTTGAAATACAGGGTTGCGTACAGTTTGGATCATTAAAACAAAGGATCTTTCACATTTTCATTCCGGTTTTTGTACAATTTGGATTGTAATTTGCCCATTGAAAGTACAGTTGTGAAATACATGTAAACTGGTTTTGTGACTCATCATACTACTTGTAACTGTGGATATTTGACGTTCAGCAGTACTTGGTTCGACCGGAATTTGAGATGTGGCTGAACACGGTGTATCATGTACGGCGACCATCACAGCGACCTCAGTTCCAACATCTGACCTGGATACCTTTGATATAACCAAAGTTTTTGTGACAGTATGACTGACAAGTTTTGTCGTTGTTCTGGGGTAAGTTTGGCGGTGTAAGATCGGATTCTCGCATCATTTTTGTGACACGTACATGATATGCCTTGTCTCAACTCCAGCTGAAAGAAAGACTTTGCACGCCGTCACTCTAATGCAGTGGTTGGTGCACACTCTGCACAAATCTGGAGCTTTCAAAATTACCTTCATCATCTCCTATACTTTGTTTACCCATAGTTGAGAATTACAATACCATATAACGTCGTCAAAATCTGCGTTGTCCAGTGTTCTTTAAAACAGATGGAAATTACCCGAGTGCAATTTCACTGCAATTTTGTCAGCTAGAATACGATCGCTGCTACAAGACACCAGTTGTTATTGATGGCATACATTTTTGCTTGCGACTCGCAATTTTTTTTGTACTTCAATCCCTCAATCTCATCTAGTACTTAAAGATCATGTTTTCTTTATTGGAGGTTCGCAATCCATCTCAAAGTCACAACACGATGAACACAGCATTCTGGCATATTTTTAGGCACCTCGCGGTGTTGAGGGACGGTGGTTTAGGTTTGTGAGGCGAACGACAATCACCCAACAACCAACGCTCACAACTTGGATCCCACCATTAACAAAAAGCAATATTATTGTTATATAACCTTTCAGATGTTTTTAATTCAGTATTTCTTTTTAATATTCTTCCAAAATTCAACCACTATTTATATTTCCCTAAAAATCAAATAATACCTGTTTTATGTATTTCCAGGGCCACTTGGTTTAGCCGTGCATTATCAGCCAATATACCATTGATTGCATATGCAAATTTTGTGTTTGGACCAATAAAATCAATGGATTAACACCATCAATATACTGGTATAATATAATTGTATCGTACATGTCCTATGTGTAGTTAACATAATTAAGAATAGTGTATTAAATAATAATCCTGCTAGGTGAGCATAAGTCTGCTATTTTTGAGGTGCACAAAGTGGAAGCCATATGAAGCTAATAATAACATTTTTTATCAAAAATATTCTTCAAAATTAGAAAATTTAAGATATCTTCAGAAAATATATAATCATTATAAAAGCATTAAACTTGCAGTTTTTAGGAAAAAGTCAAAAATATCAACAATGATAAAATTTATAAAAAATATTCAAATGAATAAATATGAGAAAGAACAATCCTACATAGATTAATTTTATAAGTATGAAACTTGTACAATAAAGTTGACACCAAAAGGTAATCAGTAACATGAACAGCTTCACTCTCACTGACATCGATAGAGCTATAAACAAAATTAATGACTAACTATCCACTCAGATCAGAGATCAGAAATATTGCAACTCATCGAAGTATGTAAGGGTACAGGGTAGTTGCATGTGGAAAAGATGAGGCTCAGAGTTGTCCGTATGCCACTTGCAAATCACGTACGTGCAAATCAGACTTACATGTGCCTTAAACCAGACTTGCGTGTGACAATAAAATACGAGTTGGAAAAATGAAATGTATGCACAAATTAGAACCTACATTTAGCCAATAAAATATGGAGGTATCTAATATGTTGAGAATAAATAATAAAAATTTATTCGAGTGTCATAATGTCTGGTCTAATAGCCATATGTTCAGTTTATTTTATTTTTTAATGTGAATTATTCCAGGTGCCAATGAGAAGAAAATCAGACTCTTTAGACGAATATACAACTGCATGGATGGGAAATTTATTTAGGCTTGATTTAGGAAGAGGGTTCTCCGAACCCGCCTATTCACATAGTTCATACCCACAATAGACTCCAGTCAGTCAAATTGACTATTTTGAACTGTAGGCATTAATCAGCGATTCTGCCAATGACGGAGAGATAGACTCTAGGTCAGGGGAAGCCCCATGACCCCAAGATTCTTTTCCATTACGTCACGAACCACGTAACCGAGGCCATATGTCGATGCCATTACGGCTGGCTATTCACTCTGGTTCCTTTCTCTCCGCATCGAGGACTTAGACCAACGCTACGGAAAGAGTGGGGTGGTCGGGGGCACCCAGAGTGGGTATGAACTATGTGAATAGGCGGGTTTGGAGAATCCTCTGCCTAAATTCACTACGTTCAATTACCCACCATAGACTCTGGTCAGTAAAAATGACTATTTTGAGCTGTAGTCAGATGCCAATAGGTGCGGGTTTTCCAAGCAAACAGAAAACGATGAAAGTCTTTTCCTAGTCCGGGATGATTCACTCTACACTATTCATAACCTAGCTAAGACCCCCAAAAATGGGTGGTGTTTTACCTTGCCTGTGCTGTCCCCGGAGCAAAAAGCCAAAAATGCTACTACGGTGACAGGGATCGGTGTGCCCGAGAAAGCTAGACCCAAAAACCAAATTCAGGGGTAGTATGCTTTCGAAGAAAAGACCGAAACAGTTCTGCATGAGGACATCTGTCTGCAAAAATGCTGAGACCAACTTATCGCCTATGCGCAGGGACCCTTGTGGTCGTTTAGGCACCCAGCCTAAAAGAGGCCCTCTTCAATGGATTGAGTGTCTTTTAGGTAGAAGTTGATAAAGACGTTTGTGTTCTCCAGAAGCCTGCCCTCAGAAAACGCTTGAGGGGGGCGCCTAACGCTAGCACAGGTGAGTTAGCAATCACACAGACCTCATGCGCTCGTACTTTGTGTCTCTGCAAGCTCTGTGTCGAGGAAGATAAAGTATTATAGACCTCTATTACAGACGCAGTCATCCACCGGCGATGAAAGAATGAAAGGACGGCCTATCCTGCCTGCCTGGGCCGCAACACAAAGACATGTGCTTGGCACCCCGTCTTGAAACCCTAGTATGTTTTGTAGCAACTCAGTGCTCAAACCGAGCAGAGAAGCAATTCCTCCTGATCCTCCGGGCCGACAAAATTTAAAAGCCGGGGGATGACGTTCTTGGCGAGAAACCCGATTCGTGTCTTTCGCACAACTCGATTGTCCATAAAGGCGGTCCATCGTCCGAGAAGGACAACGCCCCCAGTTCTGGCTGACGCCTACCTAAGGCAAGGGCCAGTAGGAAGACTATTTCCCATGTCAAAGATTTGAGTGTCGCTGATCGGAGAGGCTCAAAGGGTGGTCTGCTTAGAGCAGACAACACAACTGGCAAATCCCAGTTGGGCGGTTCTCTTGTACAGGGTCTCAGCCTCTGGTTATGGAAAGCAGTAAATAGTCTCCTAATAATAAAACAATCGGCTAGTCTCGTTCCCAAAGCATTCTCAATGGTGGGGGACAAGGCCGACCTGTAGCCAGCGATCACTGCATAGGACAAACCCACTTCGTCAAACAGGTGGACTACGGAGTCTGCTACCTGGCTAATAGAAGAATGGTATGGATCAATCTCCCTTCTGCTACACCAATCAGTGTATGCTCGCCACCTAGAAATGTAGGCAGAGTTGGTGGAATCCCTGTTCGCCCTGGCCAGGAGGATGGCAGCCGGCTCGGATAAACCTTTTGTCTGTACGAGGTTACTGAGAGCCTCTATGCGTGTAAGTGGTACACTGCTAGGCTCGTTGGTAGTGCGTTGACCGGTTGGACAGCAGAGCCGGTAAGTCCGGAAACACTACTGGTGTTTCAACTAGCATCTCCAACAGAAGTGGAAACTAGGTCTTGGTGGCCAATTGGGTGTGACCAATGACAATATGCAGGTGTGCACCTGTCGAAGTTTTCTCCAGTGCACGGTGAACTAGCGGGAAGGGAGGAACGGCATACACATCTATGTGGGTCCACGGGATCAGTTTGAGCCGGTTGATATGGCAGTCCCGAAACTAATGCGGGGGTCATATACCTTGGGCTTGTTCGTCCAATAGAAACGCTCCTCAACCTTGGAGGGAGGCATATGTTACTAGAGTCATAGTTGCGGCGAGTGGGTCCAAGGGGACCCCTGTCCGAGGTTGGCCAGTGACGACCACCAAGATCAATACCCGCCTGTCTAGTTCCCGTAGGAGAGCTCAATGTTGTAGCAACAAGCGTTGTACCGGGCATCTGCGCCATGCGGCCTCAGGAACTACCCTTCGAAATGAGGTCATCATTCTGATGATCCGCATTAGTTCTCTGAGGGACACTGAGGGAACGCTGACTAGGCGTTCAGCTAGGCAGCTTAGCGCCAATCAACACATTTGAAATAGCTATACCAAGCCTACCTCTGTGTCAAACTCCATGCCCAGGAACACCAACTCTTGCGTTGGGTAGGGATGGGACTGAAAGTGCCCAACTGGAGAAGTAAACCCTGTGTTAGCCTTACTTAATAACCAGTAATCTAGGTAAGGATTGATGTGTACCGATGTGTGTTTGGTGGAGCAGCAGCACCACCTGTTCCATCCATTTTGGTGGAACGTAGGGGGCTGTGCACAACCCTAAGGGGGCACCCGCGATTTGAATACTTGGCCCAGCTGGGCGACTCGAAGGAGTTGGCAACTCGCCAGGTGTAACGGTATGTGCAGGTAGGCCCCGCTTAAGTCTAGTGGGGCTAGCCAGTCAAAACAGTGGATGGAGAGAAGAACTCTGAATGGCGTCTCCATGCAAAATCGATCAAAGAGCACGTACTGATTAAGTCTGCCTCGGTCCAGAACTGGACGCCCGCCACCTGTAGATTTGGTACTACGAACACATTTGAGTAGAAGCCTGGACTTAATGTCGACTGATCTACCTTGTGTATGGCGCCCTTTTCCAGCAAACTGTCTACTTCCTGTCTGATTGCTTCCACCTAGCGGGAGTCCTCTGGCAGTGCCCCCAATGGGGGCGCTCTGTTACTCTTCCTTCCCGCGGTGGCCCACCAGTAAATGTGTCGCCTTGTCTCAGAGGCTGGTGTGTTCTGCCTCCAAGGTCTCATGAGTCCTGGGCGCGCACAATAATGCGCTCCAGCAACACTGCCCTCAGGGCGTGATGGGACGTCTCAGACTGAGCTGGCGAGAACGCCCATGGAATGCGGCCGTCCCCCTTTACCTGGTTTGCCAAACAGAAATCTGTGGTACCTGGGTCTGGGAAAGGAGCCTTGGGATCCGGTTGGGGGTGTTTTGGTCTCATCCCACATTTTCAGGTCTTATTCCGAAACCACACCGACCAGGTAGCATTTCGTCGAGTGGAAAGTGTTGCATAAGATTTACCCCACCTGAGCCTTATGTGTTACTACCTCTGAAACTGACCAACATCTACCATCACACTAAGTGGTTGCCTTAGGATCAATGGTGGCTGTATATACATTGTATCACTAGGATCGATGATACTCCACATCACCCCACCGACATGGCTGCCCGAGGTAAAAGCTGTATCCGACGCGAGCGAACCATCTCTTTTCAACTTAAATATGTGAGCGAGAACGTGTTCGACTATGCGTCTCATAACAGGGTCGGTTCCTTCTGGTGACGCCTGTGGGTCGGTAAGAAGAGAGTCAAAACCCACAGTGGTGCCGAACTCGAAGGTAAATTCGGTACCGCGCGACGAAACCCTGGCTGGCTGAAAGTAGGAGGGAGGCGCAACGTGTGCACTGACCCGAAAGCCCTGCCCTGAAATCGGAGGCTTGGCTGCCAGCATCCACGTCGGCATTCAGTGCCCGAGGTCCCAGCGGAGACCCGGTGCAACTAGCCTGAGCCTCGGCCTAACCCAAAACGGGAGAGTCGTGAATGTGAATGGGGGGTTCCCCCGAAAAGACATCTTTGAATGCAAGAGCTTTCTGTGTTGCCAGTTGAGGGGCCACAGTGGAGACAGCTCGCTCCGACTGCATCTGATCTACCCAGCCTGCCAAGGATGCAATTTGCCCAGTCAGTCCTTCGACCAAAGCCCTCATCGCAGAGGCAAACCCAACGTCTAAGTACACGAAGTACCAGTAGCTGAGCGTGAGGACTTTCGACTCATGCCAACACGCAACTCATTTTAACCAATTTTTACTGGACGCGCTACGATGCTGTGAAATACAAGCAACGATGTCAGTCTCGGCGATTTTGCATGGCTCTGGAAAACAATCCCAGGCCTCAGAACTCCAGTGAAAAACACTCACCTTCAAGGCAAAAACCCCGAACCCTGCACGCAGTCACGGCAAAAATAGCATTTCGGATGCGGGTTCTATGCTGGTAAATTCTGATTATAACGAGGCACAGTTGCCTCGAAAAACGAGGAGACAAAACCGGCAGCAAGCCTCTGGTGCTGTCATTACATCTATCCATTTCTAAATACATTGACAACCCATAAAATGAACACGACATGCATGAGAGAAGCAAAATACAGTTGCAAAAGGTGACGCAACAAAACCAACAAGTGATCAAGTTACGTGTCCGAGGTTATATTTGCTTTGTTGTGAAAAATGCCACACACAAAGGGGAAAATGACACGAGGGTGTCAAGGAAAACTTATCCTACCAGCTACATGTACAATGTAGGTTACCGCAGTCGCGGTAACAACCAAAGCCAGATGGCAGACAGGCTAGGCAGGCAGAGCTGCTAGACTTCATCTCAGTCGATGCGGAGATAAAAGAAGAGTGAATAGCCACTCGTAATGGCGTCGTCATATGGCCTCAGTCACGTGGTTCATGGCGTAAGGGAAAAGAATTTTGGGGTCATGGGGCTTCCCCTGACCTAGATTCTATCTCTCAGTCATTGGCAGATTCGCTGATTAATGCCAGTTCAAAATAGTCATATTGACTGACCAGAGTCTATGGTGGGTAATTGAGCGTAGTGAATTGGCACTGTTAATAAGCAGATTAATAAGCAAGTCCGATATGTATCATATATAACGTCTTGGAATTGTCAACACTGAGAGTGTGAGAACAATTGCAGAAGTGGGACAATAATTAAGTGAATAATCACCAACACATTTTATTGTCACACGCAAGTCTGGTTTGTGTGCAGGTTATAATTAGAATGCGATGTGTAAGTGGCTTATAGACAACTATACGCCTCATCTTCTCCATGTGCAACTAACCTGTAAAGGTACCCTTACCTATATGACTCGTTTGATGCATGTATAAATAGACACTGATGAAGACACAAATTACGAATTCAACAATATTTCTATTATATAACATATGCTGGAAGTCACAGTAATACATGTATATACCTGGTTTTATGGAATCACATACACCAAGAAAGCAGCCCACTTGTCTTTTTTCCAATTCATATGCTTTAATTTCTCTTGTACGTAGATCCAGCATCTTAGATATATCTTCAACTGATGACTGTGTGATAGAAACAGCTCCTTTGTTTTCGTCTGGGAAAACATCCTCAATTGTAGTTTTATACAGCTCAACAAAATGAGCCTGATTTTCCAGAATCAATCTGAGATCACATACTAAAATATCTCCATTAAGCAAGTTGTTAACCAAATCCACCAGCAGAGACTGTGCAGTCCCAACATATTCTTGAGCTTCAGCATTAAGGATGTCACCATGTCCTTGTTTTGCACCTGGAAATACAGCATCATAGAACTTGAAAACACCAAATAAATTTTGAATTGAAAATCATTATGGGGATGTCTAGTGTTGATACATCGGTTCAGTATAACAAATGGAGATAATTTACAAACCTGCAACTTCAAAACATTTAATAATTTTACAAATGTGTCATTGTCAAGGTAACATGTTCTACTGTATCTCAAATAGAGGTTGATGCCTTAGTGCATCAACCTCACAGCCATCTGATGAAAGTGTGCAATTTAACAAAGAATGGTGATAGGGAATGTTTCCCAGGCTTTAATTTATGTGTAAATCGAGCTAGAGGTTAGTGTGCAAAACATATAATCTGTCAATTTGTGTTTTTGAAGGCCATCTTGAATTTAACTGTCATTTTAATGTTGACTACACATAGAATTTTGTAAGTATTATTTTTATTGCACCAACTATTCCAACTGTAAGACAGAGAATAATCAAATTGCTGGTTCACTGTGCAAAATCATAACAAGGTGTTCATAAAAACATAGCATAAATAAACAAGTCATTTTCAATGTCAAGTTCTTGTCCTGTTTTAAATGCCTGTCAACATTAGAATATAATTATCTCCAATGTTGTTTTGATGTAACGTTTCAGAAAAACACCTTTAATGACAGGAAAATCCTTGATCGCTTTCTTGCCCATTCGACAATCAAATAAATGGTGCCTCCATACTTCTGTACCAAACTTGATTTCAATGAGTAAGTGTACTTTTGGTGCTTGAAATGCATTTGGTTGAATTAACAATCCCATGTTTTTGCATACAAGTAATTGTGCTTTGTAATCAAGTTTGCTATATTATAGGTAGTTTTATATGGAAGCTAGGTTATTTTTGAAGATTCACTGTTATAACATAATTGCTAACTTGTATTCTGAGTGAAATCAGCCTACATGTATGTGAATCAAATCTACAAGATACATGTACTAACAGTAACAATTAATTAGTAATACCTGTCATTTTGAAGAAACCAACAAATGGTGTCCATGTTAACAGATGATGCAGTATCTGCTTCCTTGTTATATATATAGATTTCCTCAACAGCAGTGAAAGCAGTGAAAGCAGTCTCAGTCAGGACTTGCTGAACAGTTTTATGGTAGTCTTGATTATCTTGACAGCATAATTCTACTTTCTGTGCTTTAGTTACCTATTAATGGAACCTTACTTTTAATATTCAAAGAAACTAGTGTCTTTGCTTTATTGAATAGCTTAAAAAAAATGATTACCGGTACATGAAATATGACTCCTAAATACAATACAGAGTACAGTACAGAGTCAAGAACCAAATAGAACTAATTTTGAGTGACATACATTATCATTATAATTTATTTTGTTCAGCCAGATTTGTCATTCTTGTATTTTTCTCTGGTCAATGTAAAAATGACGGTGCAACAGCCCCATCTTCCCTTTTATTATACATCCGTCACTATAACGCCACAAGTTACAGCATGCTGTAATTTTACAGGGTATTTTCATCCTACCATATTAGGAAATACAAATTCCAAATATGGATCGATTATGCATGTAAGCATCCTCTAATAATAAAAACAATCATGGCTACCAGCAGGGTTTGACCGACTCCACACAAAGAAGTTTGCTGATTCTGCTCTAAACTTTTTGGATTTCGGCATTCCCATGATGCATCCTTGAAAGGAAAAGATGTATAATAATAAGGTTATTTCGACGATACCTCAAAGTATGCAAACAGACAGTATACTTCCGCTGTATTGTCTTCGTACATACTTCGAGGTATCATCGTAATAGCCTCATATCATTCTTAGGACAAAGATCAAAGAATTTTCATTTAGGTTTGAGCTTTCCTGTTTCGGTTTTAGTTTCCTGTTTTGATAGCTGCATTTATATTTTTGTTTGGATAAATGATCTACATTTTGACAACTATTAAATATTTGTTCATGTTATAGAAAGAAATTATACACTTACTTTCTTCACTCTATCTCTGAAAAAGTCAGTGAATACTTCCTGCCACTGTAGAGCAGCTTCTTTATCAAACATCTCAACTGAGAATAACTCATGCCAAACCTACAAAAACAGAGTATATACTATCAGTAACTTTCATATATAATAATAAAGGTTATCACAAAAATATACTGTATGTACAATGGCATTATGGTGAACCTCAGAACATTTAAGTGGTCTGATCTAAAATGCATGAGGGCTGGTGACACTTTCAGGTTTGAGTGGCCGAAAATAAAGCAGATTATTAAGCCAAATCCAACAAGTCATTGTCAATGACACGTCCCCGTTCCGTTCATATTTGAGTGACATATACATTCAAAGCAGATCATGACCGAAATTGCAGACCACTTTCCGTGATCTGATCCGAAATGCACCTGCATATGTACAACAGATTGTACTAAATCTGAACAAAATCCATCCATGCATGACTGAGATCCGGTTCCGGAATTGTGAAAATACGTGATTTTGATGCATTTTCGGCCTTAAAATGGCCATCATTCAGCTATTGTTGAGCGGATCATGAAACAAATGCACATATCTATTTGTGACATGATGTACCATGTGTGTGTGAAGTTTGAACTCGATCAATCCAGGCATGTCTCAGATATGGATCAAGAACTGATTTTTTAAAAACAAAATGGCCACCAGTCGGCCATTTCGAACTTGATCCGAAAAAAAATGAGGTGCATCAAGGTCCTATTATGTTTAATGTCTGTACAAAATTTGAACAAAATCTGTCCATGCATAACTGAGATCCAGGTCCGGAATGGTGAAAATGTGCGATTTCAATGCATTTTCGGCCTTAAAGCGGCCACCGTTTGGCTATCGTTAATGAGATCATGAAACAAATGCACATACATATTTGTGACATGATATACCTTGTGTGTGTGAAGTTTAAACTTGATCAATCCATGCATGTCTCAGATACGGATCAAGAACTGAATTTTTTAAAACAAAATGGCCGCCAGTCGGCCATTTCGAACTTGATCCGGGAAAAAAAATGACGTGCATCAAGGTCCTATTATGTTTAATGTATGTACCAAATTTGAACAAAATCTGTCCATGCATAACTGAGATCCAGGTCCGGAATGGTGAAAATGTGCGATTTCAATGCATTTTCGGCCTTAAAACGGCCACCATTTGGTTATCGTTAATGAGATCATGAAACAAATGCACATACATATTTGTGACATGATGTACCTTGTGTGTGTGACGTTTGAACTCGATCATTCCAGGCATGTCTCAGATACGGATCCAGAACTGAATTCTTTAAAACAAAATGGCCGCCAGTCGGCCATTTCAAACCCGATCCCCCCCAAAAAATGACGTGCATCAAGGTCCTATTATGTTTAATGTATGTACCAAGTTTGAACAAAATCCGTCCATGCATAACTGAGACCCGGGTCCGGAATGGTGAAAATGTGCGATTTTGATGCATTTTCGGCCTTAAAATGGCCGCTATTCTGCTATCGTTAATCGGATCATGAATAAAATGCATGTGCATATGTCCCATATAATGTGTGATGTATGAGTGAAGTTTGAACTTAATCGGTCCATGCATGTTCGAGATACAGGTGATCACGGACGCACGGACGGACGGACGCACACAGGGCAAACCATAAGTCCCCGTTTTCGGACTACGTTCGAACGGGGACTAACAAGTTGTTGTAAAAGTGAGTGGGGAAAACACAAAACTATCTGAAAGCATAATTTGAGGTGTATTTGTGATAACCTTACTAGTATTCATCTTTTTAGAATTGGACATCACTGTATAATTTAATGAACAGTAACAGCCCAAAATACCAGTAAATAAAGTTTAACAAGATTTACGGTTGTGCTACCATTTGTGGCCTATATAATTCTATTTCCTTTTCCCAATAGATACTGATGCAGATACAAAACAGTGAAATTAATTTTTTCAGATGCTAGATGTATGATAATATACAAATATTGGCCCTAACATGGCCAAGGTTGATATACACATTTTTCACCTCAATAATAGGGTTGTTGAGCCTGGTCAACAAATGGTCACATAATGTAAAAAATCTGACTACGGCCCACTCAAGGTGTTTACATATAAAATTTCAAAGCAATCGGGCTAGCTGTTTTCAACAAGATTTTATATTCATCAAAATTAAATATTTGAAGATATCATCAAAAAAAGAACAAATCTCATAGAGGTTCACCAAAGGTACACATATAGTATGTATCATAGCAATAAGAATTGTAGTTTTCAGGAAGAAGTCGAAATAGTAAAAAGTTGACATGGTCAACAGGCAATCACTCAAATAATGAGCTGCGCTCGACAAAGTCAACAGCAGAGCTAATAAAATATATATCTAAATAATATATATATCCAAAATAGAATTTGTCAAAAACAAAACATCACATGTTTCAAAACATCTTTCATAAATACATGTACTGTAATTGCTCTATACTAGAACACAGAACTGCATAAAAACACAGACTGCATTTGCTGTATTTTAGATTAAATATGACATAGTTTGACCATAGATAACACTCTGTCATTTATGTAAGCATATGCAGTACTTATAAGAGCGAAAACAGTACTGAAACTTTTCACTTTAAAATTGTTTAAATAGATACATACTTTCAACTCATCAGGATAATCTGTACTATTGCCATTGCCTACAAGTAAAAGTGGCAATCTTTCTCTCAGCCACGAGGTAACATCCTGCAATGCTTTTTGGAGAACTTTATTCAACAAGTCTTGCACTTGAGAACATTTTTCAATTTGCTGTCTAGTTTCAGCTGTTTGCAACCACATAACTGCATTGCCATGACAGCTGCCATAGAGATTACATGCTGTTGTCAATAGTTTATAAGATCTGACTTCATGGCACACTGTCTGAATTGTTGTCAGAAGTTCATAAGCTTCTTCTACAGTACTCAAAGCATTGGTGAAAGCATCACAATCATAAGGTAATCTGAAAATGAAAAAAAATGCATTGTAATTGGTCGAAGAGGTGAGGTGGGTTGTAAGTATGTTCAGATTGCACTATTAAGTATTACAAGGTATTAAAATGTATCAGTGGAAGAGATTGAAAATGAAACACGTCACAAAAATACGGTTTAAGATTTACTGACAATAATGATTTTTGCTATTATAGTCATTCATGTTATTCCAGGACCTCTTTTACCTTTACAGTTCTTTTTGGGAGGATATTCAGTGTTAAAATGCTCAAATCAGCGGGGGAGATTTGTAAATCGTTTATTACAGCGGTCATTTTTAACCCATCGTAAACATACCAGTGTTGTTTTAGATGATAATCTATCATTGATGTAATGATCTTCCTACCATATGCTGTAACCTTCCCTACACTTTTTAGCCCATCTCTCTGTCTTATCTGCCCCACATATGTAATGATATCCCCAGCCTATATTACAATCTGTTCGCCAATCATATTACAGAGCAGGTGAAGTCAACAAGGTGACCTTTGATCTGCCTTGAAAAAAGATCCATGGCCGACAGACATACCCTGGATTTCATTACAGCATCATTCTGAGGCAAGGGCTTTGGACAACAACAATTCTTTAATAAAGAATAGCACTGCTGACAGTGATGGTTGTTTCAGTGTCGCATTGACAGGCTGCAAGGTTTGTTTCGAAATTTATGGAAGAGCTAACATAAACTATGCTCCATTGGAAGAGAAAATAAATACTCCGCAGCTACTGTGATAGTGAGATAGAAAGGGTGGTGCCTTGAGTGGCAAAAAGCCTTTCAATTGGCTGACATAGAGCACCTGACATTACTCATTAGAGATGTTGGATTGGACACCAAATTATGAGAATGACCAATTTGTAGATTAAGCATCAGGGAGAAACATAATTATGCTCCGTCTAGTAAATTCAGTGCTACCAGTGTTAAAATAGCATATTGTTGCTCTCAGCACTTTGAGCAGAAGTAGAAAATAGCATGTTTACCAAACAATTACAGTATAGTATAGAAACTAACACAGTAAAACCTGTCAAAACAGGCCCGTGGATAAACCGACCTCCTGTCAAAACCGACCCACTGTCAGAAACGACCAATTTATATGTAGCCCCGAAAATTTCTCCATAGACGCCTGTGTTAAAACAACCTGTGAAATCCGACCACTGTCTACTCCAAACACCGACCGCATTGATTGGTCTCAAGTCCAATATTCACACTGAATACATCGACCATCCGACCAGTTGCACCACATCCGCTGTCTAGTAATCCAATCTGCCCGACCTAAAAATTGTGCATTGAGTTCATTTTACCGTGAACGTCACAGAAACAATACCAAATCTCACACTACAAGTAACGTCTTAAGTAAAACAATGGCAACTGGTTAGGTTTTTCACACCACACACCCACGCATCACGTGGTGTCTGGACAGTATTATGACCCTGGAAATAAACAAATTATCACCTTCAGTTGCGGTGAAGCACACTGCATTATCACATCTTCAACGATCAAAAGGCATTGTTTTCTTCTTTCCATAACGATTCTGATTGATAATGTCGTGTAATTTTTCCATAAAGGGGGCTTTAAGATTGAAATTGATGATGTCGAAGAAGCAGTCAACAACAAAGAAATCTGAAACCTCATTTAGCAAGTTGCAGACCCGCAAACACAGTGTAGTGTTGATGAATACCTCTACTTTGATGAACGTATATCGACTGAAGCAACGTATGACGGCGAGTGGGAGCAATTTTATTGAGAATTTTATTGCAGACAAAGAAAACCATGAATCTACAGACAACAATGACATAGATTGCAATGCAGTCAAATTATCAACCCCACGATGACAGTGACTTGACGCATGGCGATGTGCTAGACATGTTGACGAGATTACAGAACTTTGCAATAAACAAAGACTCAAGTTACTGGACAGATTTCCAAGATGTCAAAATTCTAACGGAAAACAAAATCGTTGAAAAAAGATGTTCTTTGAAGCAGTCAAAACTTGACAATTTTTTTTACATAATTTGATTCATTGACTTAACAGCAAAATCGACTGTCTACATAAATTATGATAATTACATGTGAACTTACGTTGTGATGTCATTCGAAATAGACACCTTACCCGGTCTGTTTAATGATTTCCTGTACATACCATAATATTCTTGTCTTGTTAGGTGAATTATTTTATTCAAAACAATAAATGTAAAAAGAATCACCGGAGGCAAACTCTGGTGTCTTTTATTTGTCCTGTGTTTACAGCATGCAATTGATGTTTTAATCAAAGTCACGCCAATCCCCTCTGAAAACAGACCATAGATCCCAGTCCCAGTTATGGTCGGTTTTGACAGGTTTTACTGTATCATCACCAAATGAACATGATTGAGTTTCACCCAAGGCAGCTACATGCCAAGAATCAAAGCAACTATGCTGGTATTTTTCAAAAAAAAATTGATAACATTATTTTTTATCAAAAATTACAAAAATATTCACCAAATACATTGAAGGGCCCCAAAGGTACCTATATATCAAGGATCAAAGCAATTTGGCTGGTAGTTTTAAAGAAAATATAATTTTTGTCTAAAAATATCAAAATATAAGAACTGATGATGTTGACACAAAGTAGACAAATCAGAATAAGGTCACCCTATGGTGCCTACGCTCTGAAGCATTTCGGATTTCAAGACGAGTGTTATTTTTAGACAATCAGTTTAAATTTGTGTGTGTGGACGGCACAGCTGATAAGTGCTACATGCTATGGTACAGTGACTAAAAGCAGTATAAAAACATCAAATTGCACTTACCTATTCTTATCAGCATTTTGAAATGATTTTTTTTCATGTAAGGCTGCTATTGCCATTATCCTTTGTATAATTTCTCTCTTTTCCTTGGAAAAGTTTGTACAAAATTATATAGATATGAGGCATTGAGACACACATAGCTCATCATTAGATTCAGTCATATTATTTAAATTGTAGGTGTCGTTATACACCAAGGCATGTACAGAAATTCTGTTCTAAACAACGATAAAAATGCACACTAAAATTGCAAAGGCCGATAGGTAGATGCTTATTTGTAAACAACAATATGCTGTGAATGTCTGCAGCATGTGCAAGTGATGACTCTCCCACTTTAATATGGAAGTGCAAATTATTAGGGTTGTACCAACCCGTTTGTTTACCTAATCATACCTATTAGAAAATGCGTGAAAATAATAAATTTCATTTATTACTCGGCTTAATTACAGATTACAGCCCCAAACGGAAACTATTCGAGAATATATCTAGGTCCACAGGGAACACCTTAGGGTAACATTCTCCAAGAAAAAGGCCTCGTCTAAGGGGGTCACCCCCAGGGCTATCAGGCACCCGAGGCCTGCAGTTTCATTCTCCCAAATATTTCCGGTACGAGACAACGGGGCGCTCGGGAGCTTGTGGGAAGTTGGGCGAGTTCCACTAATTTTCTGGTAGGTATAATTAGGTAAACAAATGGGTTTGTACAACCCTAATAGTTTACTACATCATCTACCAGAAAAATCATTTATTACTCTTTAAGCAGAGTAGCACTCACGAAGTAGCACGCTGTTGCGCACGGTGCTCCTTGGTGGTGCGGGCTGGGTCCACAAACACTGTCTGACCTGTCACCACTGGACCCAACCTGTAGAGACCCTCCAATGCTTGGAGGTCTCTCAGGTGATAGTTAATGAAGACAAGTTCTGAGATCTCCAGAACCCCAGCTCAAAGCACCTGTTGGCTACTCCGCACACTTCGTGTGACCTTGTGACATTCCAAACTGGTCGTTGACAAAGCTGTTTAATTATACGCTTTCACAACCGTATTGACAATCCACCATGAAATGGTGATATTCGAGGCAGGGTGGTTTTGCTTGCCCCGCCCATAACAGACAAACATGCGATTCTCACTGCCTTAGACACCTTGGTGCGATCGAAGTACCAGCTCAGAGTCGGACAGCCGTGCTAGTGAGACCTGGGATGACAATCGGTTTTGGGTCACCTCTGGGATTTGATTCTTGGCAAGAAAGCCCATCTGAGTCTTCAAAATAATGTTAGTTCATAAAGGAGGAATAATCGTCAGTAAAGGACAGTGCCCCTATCTCTGAACGCTGCCTACCTGACGCCAGAGCTAAAAGAAAAACTGTTTTCATAGTGACATACCTCATGTCTGCCTTACCCATAGGCTGAAAGGGGGGCGTCATAATGCCGCAAGGACCAACGACAAGTCCCTTGGCGCGCGGCCTCTTCGAGCGGAAAGGCCAGTTTCAGTCCAGCAGATTCCGATAAAACTGGGAACAACACTGACTGATATCCAAGAATGTGGCTGTAGAGTTCTCCCTTTTAGTGCGACACTTACCAGCCTTTCATGATCACTTGCCTTCAGCTTTCCACCTCGCCTCAAAGTGCTTCCACGCTTGGGAGTCCTATATGTCGCAAATACCCTCAAGGCAAAAAGCTGACAACACATACAGTACAGTTCTCGCAAAAGCTTTTGCTTTTGTGGCATCATTGTCGCCTCAGCATCGCATCATTGTGGCATCAGCTTCGCGCCATTGAAAATTGAAGCTGTGTTCGCCTCGCTCATTTTGTGGCATCATCGTGGCCTCAGCTTCGTAGTCTCATGGCATCAACTTCAAAGTATTGTGACATCAGTATGACCTCATTTTTAACATAAAGGCAGTAGAGAAAAACACATGTACGTACAGAAGTTCGATATGTACTCGATTTAAAATTTAAAGTGGAAAGGGGAGAATAAAATAATATGATCAAGAGTAAAATGACATTTTAAAAAGTTATCTTGTTCAATTATTTTAGTTTTGTTGAGTATTGGGGACCAAAAACTTTGTGAAGTACATTACAATCAGCTAGGTGACAAGTGTCATACTGACTGCAAGGAAAATTGTGATAAATTTAAATCACACGATGCAATCATCATTCGGATACAACATAATTTTCTATATACGAAATGAAACTGTTCTTGTTGTAAAATTACCTTATTTTCGTTCCTTTTATTTGCTGGTAAGAGAACAGATTCAGATTCCTCATTTCGGTGTTATTTTTCTGTGTTTCGTTTGGTTTTAGCCGAGTCCGATCCCATTAATACACGCAAAACACACGTACGCCACCTGGTGCGTCGGCGTTGTCACAGTCGCCTTGATACAAAGTTCCAAAACAAGTGCATACATTTCCAACTATGATTGAATGGTTATGATGGTGTCGGTCTGGTAAAATTTGACAACCAATTTACAAAATTAAGTCACCATCAGTGTGACTTGAGCTCGACCTATACATACTTTAGAAATATTCTGACAAAAAAATATTTTTGAATAAAAACAAGCCACTTCGCGATGAGCGTCTTTTGTGGTCAGTAATATTTACGAACATTTTTGTTCACTATTGACGATCTGCTCTGCTAGGATTGCCCTTAAAATCAATTTTGTGTGTCTGTGTGTGTGATTTCCAGTGTTTTCACGTATTAATTCTTTTATGATTTTTTGGCTTGACCTATTTCCCTCAAACTTGGCAGGCAGGTTACACTATCACCCTAGTTATTAGGTAAAATCTGAAAAAAATGGCCCACCGTTACCATAGTAACAGCCAACAAACTTTTTTGGATAGCTTTGTGCCAAATGTATAACCTCCTACAAATTTAGGATAAAACTCCTTGTGTGGGCACAAAGTTACTATTTGAATTTTTGAATCTTTTTGCTGAGAAATTTGACTCTTCTGTGAGTTTTTTGGCTGGGCCGATTTGGTTCAAACTTGGCAGGCAAGTCACACCTTCACTCTAGTTAATAGGTTGTAAAATCTGTAAACAAATTCTGGCCCATCGTTTCCATGGCAACAGCCAAAAAAATGATTTGTTGAATACCTTCACGCCAAATGTATCTCATCCTACAATTCTAGTGAGTGTGGGCATACATTTACTGGTTGTTTTATGTCTATTTTCATTACGGAGAAACTTGTCCTCAAAGTCGGTGTAACTTTTCACCAGCGGCTTTTAACTGCTCTGTGGGTTTTTTTTTTGCTTGGCTGATTTTTTTCATACTTGACAGGCAGGTCGTACTGTCATTAATTGAAAAAAATTCTCGCTCACCGCTGCCATGGCAACAACCAACAACTGATTTTTTAATACTTTCGCTCCAAAATTATTACCTTCCACCAGTCTTGTAATAGCAGTGTTAATACGATCATGTTTTTTTTATTTGGGCTACGTGGCACACTGGTAAGAGATCACCGGCGACAACATCAACGTAATCCCAATGCAACTTTGAATTGAACAATAAATGAACTGTAAATGCTGCCTTCAATCTAGAAAATATTATTGAAAAACGGTTGGAAATAATAAATTTAACAGCAGAATACGTCCTAGCAATAAAATAAAGTGGCTTCTAAAGACTGAACGTTTTTTTGCGAACTTCGTATATGGGGCCCGGTTTTAGTTATAAATCGACGTTAGCTTCACGTCCTACCATGGCAACAGCCGAAAACATGATCGCTAACCAGCCTACTGGTTTGTTTTATAATCCAAAATCACTCATTAATATTGTTTACTTTACATTTGTACTATGATTACGCTTGAAGTTACGATAATTTTAATGCATAAATGTACACTCACAAAAATACCCCCAGGATAAGAGAATTTAGTATACAGCCTTGACAAAAAAGCATTATTTTTCCTTGACTTAATATTCCATTTTTTAACTTCATGTGGAAATCCTGATGAGATTTAAAGTTTAGTTCACAGCTAACGGTTTTGCAATATTAGAGGCTTTGAACTTGTCCATGGAGGCTGCAAATTAATAAATATTGTATTCACTGACATTTATTTTGTAGTTTCCACAGTATCTTTTTTTTACTGGTGTGGCTACAGTGACTGTGTAGTGTTTTTGTTTTGTCGATTGTTGCATGGAGGTAAAAAGAGATTGTTGTCAGTTGTTTGTTTTGTGTTCTTGGAATTTTGTACAAACATCAACAACGGTTAAATAGGTATGTTATTTCCATTTTGCAGTATATCGTAGACAATACTTGTATCCAGCATAAATATCAGAATGTTCGAAAGCATGAGATTGTAATGTAAATTTCATTAATTAATGGTGTAAGATGACGCTTTCTTCGGGGCCTTCAGAGTCCCGTGTTGACTATGTCCCGGCCCGTTTACTTACTTGTTGTCAGTGTCTGAGTGGTATATACAAAATACGACCAAGTAAACATCAGAATATTAAAAAAATGGAAACCTAAAAATCATTTGCCCATGCCAATAGACCCGCAGAACCAAAACAATCTGTCCGACGTCGCCGTCCACAGCTGCGGTATGATTTTACACATCGAAATTGAGAATCGCGAGTGTAGACATATTGCATAGAAATTAACACTAAATACATCTATCCCGGCCAGCAATCGAATCATCAATCTTCATGAGTGACGTAACTGGCATCTCCATCTATTTGCCTTTATTCCCACCACCCTAAAACGCTCAAGTGAATATTGTCAAATTCGTGAGTGTGCGTATTTTCGTACAGTGGCATAAACATTGCTACAATCAAATACGCGCTGAACAGAAAGTCAATTCTGGGCTAGTACCATTGTCAAATTCTGGGGAGTAGAGGACTGCATATATGGGAGACATTACAATAAGGAATTATTATAAATACTGTTCGATTTGCATATCAAAATCCTTTATTGGAACAGAGCATGTTCTATATTCACCAAAAAACAAAGTTGCTATTTTTCTAGACACACAACAGACTCGAAACACTAGAAACCGTCCGATCCGAGCGACCCCGGTTCTTGAAAATCGAGTCTTATCGCCCTTGCGTTTCCGAGCAAAAAAAAACGTTGAGGCTAAAAACGATCGATTTTCGCCCAATCTTCTATGATTTTTTCATAATTTAACTAATTCAGCCCAGCGGTTAGATAGGGTATTTATTAGAGACGCCCGGAGAATCAAAATTTTGGACGTGAATCGCTCCGGCGACGAAAAATCGTCGAAAATAGCCAAGGGGGTGAGGGACTGCATTTCGAAAACATATTTTATATATAGGGTATATAACAAGCCACATGCCTGTAAAAAAATCGAATAGCGCTTGACATGCACAAATAATTTATTGGGCTTCAGAAAAAAACGAGTCCATTTAGTTATAGCCGTAAATATTTGGTGACCAGCCGATGAACCATTTGAAAATCATGATTAACATGGAAGTCAACCCTAGCCTGGTTTACCTTATTATACAACTTGCAAAACTGATTTGCCATGGACCCTAATGTATCTCAGCCCAGTTTTTTTTCTTCTTTTTTTTTTTAATTTAGGTCAAATCCAATCGCCTTTATAGTGAAAATATATGGATGTTTTTCATTGAATAATTGTGAAGCCTGTCACAACACAAAAAAACCCATGTGAATTGGCACTGGAGATTGGATGGTATGACGACCCTTCAATTTGCCTCGAATATGCTTTGTTATAATATCATCGATTAGCTGAGAGTCACCTGATCAAAGCACGACCCGGGTCACAGAACCATACTTGTCTGACTAGTATTATCAACAGGATTTTGTGAGAGAACCACATCCACATTTTCAACTATTTTTAGCACGGAAGTTGCCAACAAATATCAAAAAACTCATGAATTTCATGGATTTGAATAAACTAAAGCTCGCGATTGGTAAGACTGGTTAATAATATATAGGGGATGCTCTTCGATTTTTTTTTTAATTTAATTTAATTAAGAAATGGATAGTTGAAGTTGGATCGATTTCAAGGCGGCTGTTTCACCACCACAATTCTACGCTGTGTTGTAGTTTCGTGAGGTAAACAAAAATATATAATAAATAGTACTTGTTTAATTATTTGGTTTTACAGCCCGCAAATTACGAGTCATGATCCCCATGAATAACGATAAATAAATGCTGATTGTGTTGAATGACAGATGGCGGGACTGTTTGGAGAAACCAACGGGAATCGATATTTCAAACAAATCATTGGGACTCGGTCGGTAGACATCCCAAACAAATTAAATTATTAACGAAGACCAAGATTTTTCTAGATATTTACGAACATACTGTCATACCAAATATATGCAAAATTGACAAATGCACAAAGAGGTGTAATATTAGCATGGGACTTCTATTTAGCTTCATGGTCCTTCGGCTTGTCTTGGGGGAGACAACAATAATTATACAAATAGTAAACTCAACACAATCAGGAAAGGAAACCCAGACAACCATGTTGTACTTCTGTTGAAATACATTTTGTAGCAGTGCGTCATGTCAGAATATTGTTTAAAATGAAATATTCAATCCCAGCCAAATCTAGGTCAAAGGGTCAGATTGCGTGCATATAATTATAGATAGTTAAAAAGTATTTGAACTTTTGATGGTTGTTCAACATCTATGAAAACAAGAAAAATTTTAGTAGTCCAAATTTTAAATGCAAGCGAGCGGATAGTGATATTTCCAGGTTTGCTGTAATTCTTTGTTTAATGAAGCAATGCTGATGCCACATTGTCACCATAATGAGGCCACAATGAAGCAAAGCGATAACCGCCTAATTTTTTAATGTCACGACATTGATGCGACGATGAAGCGATAACAATGCCATAATGATGCGATGCTGAAGCGAAGCTGACGCCAAAGCTTACGCAAGAACTGTACTGTACTGTATGTGGGTCCCAAATGTGCCTGCGATTTTGTCGACACGATCTTAGTCTTTGCCACTGACTTAGGCATGATGCAGTCTAGGAAAAGATTAGAAATGAGATCATAAAAAACGAGAAAATTCATCCTGCCAGAAAGGAATCAAAGTGAATTCAAACTGAGTTGGCGATTCAACAAAACTAGGGCCCTAATAATGGAAAGCCCTTACCGTGATGTTGGGATTGTCAGAGTCGATCGCCAAACACTAGATTTCCAGGAAGCTCAGTAAACAAACTGAATCTGCCTTTCTTGTCCAGTAAACGTTGTCGCGGAAAAATATTTCCAACCTTGCGCACCGGAGACAAAAAGAGAGTGATCTCCCTGGAGAGTAACCCCCTTAGACGAGGCCTTTTTCTTAGAGAATGCTACCCTAGGGTGTTCCTTGTGAACCTGGGTATATTCTCTAATACCGGTAGTCCCCGTTTGGGGCTGTAATCTGTAATTAAGCCTAACGAGTAATAAATGAAATTTATTATTTCTACCAATTTTCTGGTAGGTGATGTAGTAAACAATATGCTGTGACTGTCTGCAGCATGTGCAGGTGATGACTCTCTCACTTTAATGCAACACTGTTGTCAGAAGTACGCAAGTAAAAATTTTACAGTTCTGTTATTGTTCTTTGATTGGTTTATACTTACATTGCTCGCACACTACACTTCATAACTATTATAAAAACATATTGCTCACAATTGTAACTGTAGCAGTTATAGCTATAACTAGGCAAAATGTTTTTTTAACGGCTATTGACCTGAATGATCGAGTGAAAATGAAGTCAACATATACATTACCAATTATCTTGTAATTATGCAAGATTAATGGTGAAACAATAGACCTAAGAAACAATTAGTGATGACACTTTATGTACTTTCATATACAGTTTGGACACATATTAATATACAATAAACTGTGAAAATTGCAACTTACTATTGTCACTGTGCTGTAGTAGTTATGCCTGGAATATGATTTGTTAGTTTCTTTAATGATGATGTCTCGTAACCTACAGGACACCAAATATGTTGGGAATAGTCCACTTTGAACAATTTTTGGTAGATCGGCAAATGGGACAGCGAGGAGACATGTTCTGATAAGTAAGTGGTCTACAGAGAAGTGCTTTCCTAACTGCTCGATACATGGTAAAATGTCATATCTGAAAAATACAACTCAATATATTCAGCAAATAACAACATTTTCAAAACATTGTCATCACAAAATGAACATATATAATTCCACCCAAGTTACCTACATATAAAATATAAATTAATTTAAAAGCAATTGGCTTTTAAGCAATCAAAAATACCAGTTTTGACCAAAAATCACTAAATATTCATTAAATCAGTCAGTTTCTGTGTGCTTAATAGGAGAATTGAAAAGACATGAAATAAATCTCAAGAAAATGCATTTCGAAACTAGGTGAAGGGAAAAAATAATTTACATATTATTTCTACCTTTTTTATTGATTTATCCATCACTAATACAAGCAGCATAACTGTCTTGTTAGAGTGTTTTCCTTAAAAAAAAGTTGATAATGTTCTATATGGTGATATAGTGATTTGTCATGGTTTTTGTTAGCAGCACGTGTTCTAAATCACAGTATGGTAGTTTATATGGTTGTCGCTATGGCAACTGCAATTGTTATCAACTTGTTAAAAGCCATACCAAGTATCAAAGTAATTGACCTGGTACCAGTAGTTTTCAAGAAGAATTCAAAAATAGCCTTTTTTACTAAAAATTACAAAAATATTTACTAATCATAGAAAGCTTAGAAATGAACTCCAATGTGCTGAGAATATTGGAGACACATTAAAATTAATTAAGATTTGCTTTTCAAACGAAAAGCTTGGCAACTAATTTTTGTCTGCTATTTAAGATGCATAACATGAAACAAATTTAATTAACATTATCAAAATTTATAATACATACAGAAAATACATTTGATTTTTCATCCATAGTTTTTAGTCTAATTTCTTCTAGAGTACCTGTGTGATGAATTCAATTTAAATCTGATTTTTTTAGATATCAGAAATGGGCTAATAATAGATAATCAATATGCATGTTTTCCAACATTAAACTAATCATGTCTGTGGATTACCTCAATGAACCAAATGAATTATTATACAAATTTAGAAATTATTATGCGTAGATTTAGGTCTGTATATTGCTTCAGAGTGCACATTTCATTATAATGTGATGATTAATACGAACTAAATTAGTGGAAAGCTGAAAAGTAAATTATCATGCAAATTAGGTAATTATTATAGATGTATATAAACCTAAAACTAATTTGATCATCACATTGTGTTAGAGTGCATATGTACCAAGATATACCAAGTACTGTTACAGACCATCTATGTACGAAGTTTCATTCAAATGTGATTAGAACCAAAAATTATGATTTATTACGCAAATTAGGTAATTACGGTAATATGCACTGATTTTAACCCAAAACTAATCAGGTCTATGCATTATCCGAGAACATCTATGTACCAAGTTTCATTGAAATGGAATAATTAGTACATGTGATATCAGTGTAAAATTAGGTTAATTAATATCCACTCAGACATGCACCTGTAACCAAAAGTTTGAATGAAAGTGCTCTCTCAGATGCACTGAACATCATTCTATTCCCTTTGATGTTTGCCGCAGTTGCCGGTCCCTGTATGTTCTAGTGTCTGTGGTTTTACACATAATAAACTCTACATTAAGTTGAGGGTACATAAAAATATCCAGCCAGTCCCTTTGAAACAAAACCCCAACAGAAGAATTTATAGTACTCTTGTTGTCTAGCTACCATGTGAAGGGGATCAACGTTGATTAAATTTTAGTTCAGCAGAAATATACAGTTTTATATTTTTATAGTTTTAGGTGCATATTTTACTATACCAGATTCAGTTTTGCATCAAATGTTAATTCTGTAAACAATTAAAATTGTACCAAACAATTTGTTAGTCTTCCTAATTGTCAGATAAACAATCCATTTACCATCTGCATTTACCTAGAAAACATATTTATGATAAAAAGGACTTTTAATTATTACTTACGTAGCTCTGCTGTTCCTGAATTCATGGATATTGAGCGACTCAACTCCCCACCATTTTACATCGTCTATTTTTTTCACTTCAAGATCAAGTGGTTCAAAAGGAACAGAATCTCCATTCAGGAAATGCAGAAGAGGTATACAGAGAAGAAATCTTGGGTCATTATAAGATAGTGTACCATTGCAAAATGTCAACAAAGCTTTTGCTAAACACCTATGAAATGGAAAATAAAAAGATTAGTTATTGATCACTTATAATATTTAACCTAAATGTTTTTTGGCTATGAATAACTGTACCATATACATTATACATATACATTGCAACACAAAAGGAAAAAAACATTTATTTCACAAAAATAGCCGATTTTTATTCACTACAAGATCTCAGGTACTGCGTGAAAGGCATGGACCGAACACCTGCTGCAAGAATCAAACAACTTGATTTTGAACTTGAATTTCATTTTTTCATAGCTCATGTCAAAATGCTAATCTTTGAGAGGGGAATATTGCTTTGAGATACCCTTACTTCATCAAAATTTTAAGCGTTGAAATACCTTCCAAAGTACTTTAAATTTGTGTTTGTCAAATTCTAATGTGATGTTTCAAATTCACTGCAATGCTATCACTTTCGTTTGTTCTGTTTTTTTGCATAATGCAGGATTTTGGGTCTTTTGTTAATTACAAATTAAACTAATACCTTCTATTTTCTTTGCTGGGAAAGTTATGTTCTAGCCCATCATAGTCAACACATATTTTCTTCTCAAAATTAGGTCGGATTAAGAGGGCTTCAAAAATGTGACCAACTACAGGATATTGCAGGTCATATAGCATATCAAATTCATGCAGGATATCAAGAATAGCTAGTGTTGATGCAAGTCGTAAAACACCTCCTTCTTTCAATTCAGAATCTTTCAATCCTTTCAGTGAATCAAGTCTTGGACCAATGTATTCCCATATTATCTAATAATACAAAAAAACATATTCATTTGACAGGGTTTACAACATCAAAAGTTACTAATAATGCACAGTTTCAAGACATACAAAATGGCATGGCAATTAAGTGATGGAACTGCCCCTAAACATACTTGAACATGAACAGAGGTGAGTCCATTGATGGGATCTGATAATGTCAGACACTCGGCTAGAAAAGCCTCTGTCAATTACTGAAAAGCCTCCAAGCATATAATTGGAACAGTGGCAGACAATAATTTAGGAAATTATAATTAATTAATTATAATTAATTATAACATGAAGTATAATGAATATATAAATTCAAACACAATCAGTCAAAGCATGTCATGGAACCGCATTCACTAAAAACATTTTGAATCTGATCTGAAAAATAAAATGATGTGCATCAGGAACCGATTATGTCTAAATTACCAAGTTTGAACAAATTCCATTCATAAACTCCGGTTCCGGAATGCCAGTAATGCTCGATTTTTTTAGCCCAAAAATGGCCGCTATTTGGCCATTTTGAATCAGATAGTCAAACCAATATAGGGCGGGACAAGGGTTATTTTCGTTCGACGTAATTGCAATATTTTTTTGTTCGTACAACGTAAATTGAAAAAATAAATTCTGTAATCACAGGTTAGACGTACAACGTAATCAATCAAATATTTTTTCCGTACACTGTAAAAATGTGTCATTTTTCTCGGTACGTACAAGAATTTATATCCAAAATTAAAAAAGTCATAAAGAATAATCCAGGGAAATTACATTTTCGAAACTGTAAAACGACTAGATGACACAATTCACTGCAAAATTCAATTTTCACTGTAAACTGTAAAAAGCCCTTTTTATTTCCCGTAAAACTGTACCAGCTACCCTCCTTGTCATAATGTATTTTGAATTATACAAAATTTGAACATAATCAGTCTAAGCATGGCAGAGATGTGGCACTGAACTGCATTCATTAAAACAAAATGGCCACCAGTCGGCCATTTTTAATTCCAATCTGAAAAATAATAGGACGTGCAAGATTTCATAATGTCCATCATATGTACCAAGTGTGAACAAAATCCAACAATAAATGCTTGATTTTGATGATTTTTTAGCATAAAATAGCCACCTTTCAGCCATTTTGTGAAACAAATTGATGCACATATGTATAATATTATGTATGATGTATGTGTGAAGTTTGAATGTAATCGGTCCAGGCATATCTAATATATAGGTGATATATATGATATATATGAACATGAATGCACAGAGGTCAATCGATAAGTCCTTGTTTGCAGTCAGTGTTCGAACAGGGACTAATAAACTGTTGGTTTTGAAGACAAGCAACCGATCGGCTGAGATAGCTCCGCTGTTAGCAATGCACATTTCAATTAAAGAACTGAAGACATCATTAGAAAATGAACAATATGTATAGTATCAAAGCAATCGGACTTACAGTTTTCAACAAGAAGTTGAAAATATCACTTTTTACCAAAAATGACAAAAATATTCACCAAAATTAGAGAATTAAAGATATCATCATGAAATGAACAAATCCGAGACAGGTCCACTTGTAGTACCTATGTATGTAATGTCAAAGCAATTGGACTTGCGGTTTTTAACAAGAAGTTGAAAATATCACTTTTTACCAAAAATATTTACCAAAATTAGAGAATTAAAGATATCATCATGAAATGAACAAATCTGAGACAGGTCCACTTGTAGTACCTATGTATGTAATGTCAAAGCAATTGGACTGGCGGTTTTTAACAAGTTAAAAATATCACTTTTTACCAAAAATGACAAAAATATTCACCAAAATTAGAGAATTGAAGATATGATCATGAAATGAACAAATCTGAGGGAGGTCTGCCCAAGGTACATACACACCAAGTATCAAAGTGTTCAGGCTCGTAGTTTTCAAAAAGAAGTCGAAAAAGTAAAACATTAACACGGACGGCGGACAATCCCTCATATGATAAGCTCCGCTCGACAAAGTCGACAGCGGAGCTAATTATAAAAGTATCACATCTAATTAATGAAAGGGGAGTGATTCCATGGCAGGATATAACGCGGGAAGAATGGTCCTTGATACATAAATTGAAGTGGTTATAGGTCTTGTATCTGCTATCCCAGAAGAGTTGAAAAATAAAAATGAGGATCTAGATTTGATATACTTTAAAATTATGGGAATGCCTATGGAATTAGAATTCTTAACTAAAAAAAGCATAAAAAAAGAGCTCTGTGACAGGTCGTTTGTCTCACCGGTAAGTGAAAGAAAACTACAAGTGGAGTTAAACTGGGAAGCTATTGAGTGGCGCAAAAGTTACAAACTTATGATGAAAATGACAACTGACAGTAAAATGCGTGACATTCAGTTTAAGATCTTGCACAATATTTTTTACACAAATCAAAAACTACATAAAATTATTCCAGAAAAATATCCCACTTCACTATGTACACATTGTCATGAGCAACCAGAAAGTTATGAACATTTATTTTACAATTGTTATTACACTGAGTCCCACTGACGCCACCAAGTAGACTGTGCAGGATAATCTCTGATCCAAATTAAACATTACTGGTGAATTTTATTTGTTTGCTTGTAAGAAGACACATATTTCTGTAAAATTTTGCCAAATTTTAAGGCTTTTGTATCTTACAAAAAAAAAAAGTCCTCGTTTTCAGACTGTGTTCCAACAAGCATACTGTGGCGTCAAACAATGGGCTATTTTGTTTTTGTATATTGCTCCATCATGTGCATTCAGGGGTTAGATATTATACATAAATGTGTTTGCTTTTCAGAACAAGCAGCAAACAAATACACAAAAGAGTTAAAACAGGCATGTCAGTAAACATATTTACCTTTTTAAGATCAAATCCATATGGTTTGTGGTTCTCATCAGCTGCCATAAAAACTTGTTTCACATGTAAAACAACATCACATGCAATTTCTTTGGTGGCATCATTACCAAGGTTGAATCCTTCCCATTTTGGTAACATTTCTTTTATTATAGTAGATTTATCTTTGAGGGCTTGCTTCCCAGAAACAAATAACTTGACCGAAGTAAAGTGACTTTTAATTCTATCCCATCGACTCTGTAATATTTCTGGATAAATAGCATCATCATATCGGTTCCAAACACCTGAGAAAATAAATTAAATTAGGAAACATCATTTTATCAGCAATATCATTGCTGCATTTTGAAAATTTAAAAATTGGCAAAGTTTTACTTTGTATGTGTATACAATGAGACGAAGAGATCATTACTGACTGAAAATAGTTGAATATTTAAATTTAGCTACTATAAATTTTCACCATGCGGTTTTTAGTAACAGCTACATGTAATTTTAGTGGAAGTCATTGTCATTGACAATGGAAATTTTAAAATGGTAGATGGTTCATTGCGTATACTTCTGACGCGACAAGGCATAAGTTTGAGAAGATAAACAATTGGATTTTACACTCATTATGATGTATTACTGTGTTAAACACAGTCCCACAATGAGTTTCAAGTACAGGTTTCATATTTTAAAAAATAAAGATATGCCGGAAAGGGACTGTGGACGTAATAAAAATACAAAATTTTTGTATAACTAGAAAATTAAAGCGTTAACTAAGATGCTGTTTAATTAGTATTTGAAGTTTCTGTTAAAATAAAACCTTTCAAAACACTCCCGACACAAGCCAGCCATCTACTTTCCCTAGCAGCATCAAAATAGAACTAGCTAAACTATAAACATTTGGTGATTGAGTGGTGCCTTTGTTCCTGCAAATTTGTCCAAGTTTTTCATAAGGTGGCGTCTCTGATAAGGATACGTTATGATCCATTTCACTTTCAATCAAAGTATGAATGCAAGCTATGATTTAATAGGTCGAAAAAGATAAAATATGGAAGACACTGCATGGTTGGTTATACTGTGACATATTTTTGAATTGTCAAAATAAGAAACAGGTACTCACTGAGTGGGAATCAAAAAAATGTCCCTAAAGGTTTTCCACATATAACATTAAGAAGAAGAATTTGTGGTGATTATTGGTGATCCGCTCCGCTAGGATTGCCCTTATAATCACTTTTGTTGTTTTGTGTGTGTCTGTGTGTGATTTCCAGTGTTTTCATGTATGATTTCTTCTGTGATTTTTTTGGCTTGGCCGATTTCTTTCAAACTTGGCAGGTAGGTCACACCTTCACCCTAGTTATTAGGAAAATTCTGAAAAATTGTTTTGGCCCACCATTGCCATAGCAACAGCCAAAAAACTGATTTTTGGATAGCTTCGCGCCAAATGTATCTCCTCCTACAAATTCGGGATAAAACACTTCAGACATAGCTCATTCTACTCAGCTTGAGTGTGGGCACAAAGTTACTATTTGAATTTTTGATATCTTTTTTCATTACCGTGAAATTTGAAGTTGGGGTAACTTTTCACCAGCAACAGCTTTTAACTCCTCTGATTTTTTCGGCTCGGCTGATTTTGTTCATACTTCACAGGTAGGTCGTGCCGTCACTAATTGGAAAAAAATCCTGGCCCACCGCTGCCATTGCAACATCCAAAAACTGATTTTTGAATACTTTCGCCCCAAATGTATTACCTCCTACCAGTTTTGTACACAGTCAGCTGGCATCGGTGTCGCTGGGTGTATATGATAAGGAAAGTTGTGCAACCAAATTTGCCGAGTTCGTAGTTTTTCGCCAATAAAAATATAACTAAGGCAAAAACTCACGGTTTTTCAGCATTTTTGTAACAAAGACATTATTCTCTATCAATAATCCACCCAAAACCGGAACATTTCTACTAATTCTTGTGTTTTTTCGATGTTTTTCGAAAAACCTGCAATTAGGCTGCGAAAGTAGAACATTCCGGAGGGGTGAAACAGAAGAGTCAAATTTAATGCATAAAAATGGAACGCGTATTTTGAGCTCTATGTGGCCAACCAATGGCTGGACACGATACATTTGTGGTCCTTGCCAAAGAGCCCCGCGTCCATCGCCTGACGATGCTATTCCGTGAGTTTTTGCCTGCTGCGAACTCGGCAAATTTGGTTGCACAACTTCCCTCTATCATATACACCTAGCGACACCGATGCCAACTGACTGTGGTTTTGTAATAGCAGTGTTGAAATGACCATGCTTTTTATTTTGGCTACGTTGCGTACTGGTAGGAGATCGCCGGCGCCGACATTGTTACACTGTATCAACGTAATCCCAACGCAACTTTGAACTTTGAATGAACTGTAAATGCTGCCTTCATTCTAGAAAATACTATCGCAAAACGAATGGAAATAATAAATGATGTAACAGAAGAATACGTCCCAGTAATAAACTAAGTGACTTCTAAAGACTGAATGTTTTTTGCAAACTTCGTATATGGGCCCATTTAGTTATAAACCGACGTTAGCTTCACTTTTATGTCACACTATGGAAACAACCAAAAACATGTTGCTTGTTTTTGAGTGGAGCGAATCGCCAACCAGCCTACCGACTTGTCATCAATGTAAACCGTTACGGTATTTCCACCCCACCTGTGTGGCCAATGTGCTCAACCTGTGGTATCACCTCACTGTCAGTAAATAGACAGTGAAAGTCAGTTAACAATTTACTAAATTATCTACCAAACAGAAAGAAGTACGTCCAAGTTGTATGACTTAAGTTACAAAAATAATGTAAATACCTTCGGGAGTACAGTATTCCAGTGGGATTTTAAGTTTTCTATTTGTAGATTTTCCAGCATGAGATCTAGGAATGTATTCCCATGAGAGATGATCATTTTGGTACATAGCATATTTATACTCTACATGTTTACTTTTCAAATCCTCTAGAGAGATAACTAATGAACCTTCAAAACAATTCATTTCATTGCAGACAGTTCTGAAATATAAAAAAAAAAAATAAAGTTTGATAAGGATTGGTCAAAATATGTCCGTGATACAGCTCAGGAACAGCATTTGTATAAAACAAACGACCTGATGGTCAAAATAGCCCTGCTGTCCTACATGTACATTGTGGTAGCCAAGTCAAGCTACATGTATACACACCCATAAGACAAAATGCGATTAACCCACAAAAAAGTAGTTTGTGTCTGCTGGCTGTTGAGAACATGTCAAATTGTTCACTTCAAATTGTACACCTCAAATATCAAAGCAATTTGTTGGTAGTGTTCAAGAGGAATTCAAAAATATCATTTCTTACCAAAAATTACAAAAATTTGATGATTGATGATATCAGCAATAAATGAACAAATTTAATAGAGGTCCACCTAAGATACTTATATATAACATATCAGGGCAGGCAGGCTGGAAGTTTTCAAGAAGAAGTCAAAAGTAACATTTTTTACCAAAAAATCTCAAAAATATTTGCTAAACAAGCAGCCTGTCGGCTGAGATAGCTCTGCTGTTAGCAATGCACATTTCAATTAAAGAACTGAAAATATCATTAGAAAATGAACAATATGCATAGTATCAAAGCAATCAGACTTTAGTTTTCAAGCAAAATGTCGAAAAAGTAAAATATTGACAGTGACGCCGGACGACAGAGACGGACAATCACTCATATGATAAGCTCCGCTCGACAAAGTCGACAGGGAAGCTAAAAAAGAGAATTGAAAATATTGACACAAAATGAACAAATGTGACAGAGGTCCTTGCAGGTACGTACATACTAAGAATCAAGGCAATTGGGCTGACAGTTTCCAAGAAGTCAAAAATATCATTATTTACTAAAAATGTCATAAATATTTGCCAAAAACAGCGAATTGAAGATATTGTCATGAAATGAACAAATTGACAGAGGTCCACTCTATGTACCTACGGTACATACTAAGTATCAAAGCAATCAAGATGGTAGTTTCAAGAAGAGGATGGAAATGTAATTGTTGATGACCGGACAATGAACAATTAACTACATATGAACAGCTCCGCTTTGTCATCTATGATGACAGTAGAGCTAAAACCAAAACCAAAATCCTTGCCACTATCTTCAATGTTAAAGATTTCTTGTAACTCGAGTGGCAGATCAGCAGGGTTACCACAGCTGGCCACCATCTTTAAATTTCCAAAACAAAATGATGTGATGTAAATATCTGGGTAGGTACATGTATCAACTATTAAATGATTAAAAATGCAGATCTGGTTTCGAAAATTGACATCAGAACGTTAAGAATAGACATGTGTTTTGAGTTCACTCATGATATCCAAATTTGGAATATTTCAGATTCCGTATTAGCAGTACGCCCAAAAAAGCCCGGAATATTCCAGGTTTTGCATAAGGATAATAATACAATATGATTACCCAAATTTAACATGCACAAAAGAAAAAGAAAAAAATTGATGTGAATCTGTATGTTTTAGGCATACCGGTACATCTCTGTAGTTAACTTTGCAAAAATCAGTTCAAGTGGCTCAGACTTGTGATGCGGCACATAATTTTAGCCTCTTTTGAAACTAGAATGGCATTTTTTGACCCCAAAACTATAGTTAACATTCATAGATACAAAACCAAAATTGATGCACATCTGTACATTTTAGTGTACTGAATTTCACAGAATTTGGGCAAAGAGTTATGACATGGCACACATTTTTAGCATTTTTTTAACCGAAAAGAACCATTTTTTTTAGCATAAATACCCCCAAAAAAATATTTTTAAATCTGAAATAAATCAAAACAGTGAAACAAAACACTAAAAACTACTGTAACAGTAGTTTACTCTTTATCAATAATAAGAAATGTCAAGATGAAGTTATAGTCTGTCTACCATATTCTATTAGTGGTGCATAAGCTGACATAATTTTTTGTTGTTGCCAAGTTCTATTTTTGTTTTTTATGCACTTATATTGGAGCAACACTTTCAATATGGTATCACTAAGGAAAAATTAATAATAGTATTAGGATACCGGTAGGTGATACAATGTCTATATATACATGGGTATCCATGTACTTATATTTATCTTACATAGTTGGTTTCATGATTACGCAAGGTTCACTCCATCCATTAGTTAAGATATTGCTAAAGATCAGAAGTATATTGTCTTCGACATCAAAACCAAAGTCAGGTGATAACCATGCTGAGAAATTAACTGTCATTGTCTTTTCTCCTTCTTTAAAAAGCCTTGGAGTTACTTCGGTCTTTTTATTTCTCACAATATCATTACTCTTATCCTGATTTTTAACTTTCCCTTTACCTTTTCTGTAAAAATTATAAATTATATACAATTTAAATTGACAATATGCAAAGAACATTAAATATTGACCTTTAGGTTATACATAATCATTGTATATTTCTGGTTCACATTTTATACTTGGACAAAATATTACTCATTTTTGGAATGATTCGTTGTTCATAACAAGTTTTGGGAAAATTTTCCAGAGAACATTGTTAGCATTTTGTGACAAAAATAAATTTCATTGAAATACCAAAAAACTGACAAAAAACATACAACCCATTATAAAGTCATTAAGTAATTAAAATCAAATCGCAATGTACATTAAAAATGCACTACGAGTAACATTAATGCTAGATTAAAATAAAACAAGTCATTGTCAATGACACGTCCCCGTTCCGTTCATATTTGAGTGACATATACATTCAAAGCAGATCATGACCAAAATTGCAGACCACTTTCCGTGGTCTGATCCGAAATGCACCTGCATATGTACAACAGATTGTACTAAATCTGAACAAAATCCATCTATGCATGACTGAGATCCGGTTCCGGAATTGTGATAATACGTGATTTTGATGCATTTTCGGCCTTAAAATGGCCATCATTCAGCTATTGTTAAGCGGATCATGAAACAAATACACATATCTATTTGTGACATGATGTACTATGTGTGTGAAGTTTTAACTCGATCAATCCAGGCATGTCTCAGATATGGATCAAGAACTGATTTTTTAAAAACAAAATGGCCACCAGTCGGCCATTTCGAACTTGATCCGGAAAAAAAAATGAGGTGCATCAAGGTCCTATTATGTTTAATGTATGTACCAAATTTGAACAAAATCCGTCCATGCATAACTGAGATCCAGGTCCGGAATGGTTAAAATGTGCGATTTCAATGCATTTTCGGCCTTAAAGCGGCCGTCGTTTGGCTATCGTTAATGAGATCATGAAACAAATGCACATACATATTTGTGACATGATATACCTTGTGTGTGTGAAGTTTAAACTTGATCAATCCATGCATGTCTCAGATACGGATCAAGAACTGAATTTTTTAAAACAAAATGGCCGCCAGTCGGCCATTTCGAACTTGATCCGGAAAAAAAAATGACGTGCATCAAGGTCCTATTATGTTTAATGTATGTACCAAATTTGAACAAAATCTGTCCATGCATAACTGAGATCCAGGTCCGGAATGGTGAAAATGTGTGATTTCAATGCATTTTCGGCCTTAAAATGGCCGCTATTCGGCTATCGTTAATCGGATCATGAAAAAAATGCATGTGCATATGTCCCATATAATGTGTGATGTATGAGTGAAGTTTGAACTTAATCGGTCCATGCATGTCCGAGATACAGGTGATCACGGACGGACGCACGGACGCACGGACGGACGCACGGACACAGGGCAAACCATAAGTCCCCGTTTTCGGACTACGTCCGAACGGGGACTAATTAGCTCACACATGCCTCCTGAGACTGGTGAATGACATGTTAACATTTTGCATATAGATATAAAAGTCACAAGAGTACAACATAAGCATTAATAAACTCAAAGCACTGTAATAATACATATAATGTGAAATGAACACATACTTGTTTTTTCCTTTGCCTTTCTTTTCGCCTTTGTTTTCATTGGTCTTTTCCCCATCTTCCCTGTCAGGCTGAGAAAAAAAAAGGAGCAATGTATAGAAAATTTGCATAAAATATATAATACCATTTTATATATACAAGTGTACGTGTGACTTGTAATAGAAAGAGCACTGGTACTTCCTTCAGATAAAAGCTGCATGGATGTGTCTTATGTCTTATTGTTTGCATATCTGCATCATCAAACTTACAAAATGAAATTACATAAAACAAGTTATGTTATGACATGATAAACTCCCCATTAGTTAAATCGTAAATGAAAATGAAATGAGTCGGCCATTTTTAATCAGAACATGAAACAAACATAGTCTCATTATATATACGTCAATACATGTACGTTTATTGTATGTAACATTTGATGGACAATTGCTTTCCATAAATAACCAAGATCTGGGTCCAGGATGGTAGAAATTCTTGATTTGCTGAATTGTCAACATTAAAATAGCCACCATTCGGCCATCTTGAATCTGATTGTGTGCATATGTGTGACATGATGTTTAATGTAACTAACCGGTGACTATAAAGTTTAAGGTTGATTAGTTAAGGCATGTCAGAGATATGGCTCCGGAATTGCAATGTGAGGGTTGCCTGGGTGCTTTTTTCCAGTCCTTTAGACTGGCTACAATGAATCATTAATGTAGTATAACACCCTAGTGTCGATAAAGCTAAGGATGCCCTTTTTGCAAACACTTCTTGGTCATACAATGATATGCTGTTTTGACATGCCAACTTGCTCAATGTTAGCATCAACCACAATTGGGTAGCAAGATTACCATCAATACGTTGTTCCTAGTGGTGAAATCAATTTGAGTCTATAGGATACAATTACCACTGGATATAGTGCTGCAGGCATTACAAATATGCTGTCCTATACAAGTTGGTACAGACAGTGATAGAAGTATTGTGCTCTGGTCTAGTGTCAGAAAATACTTTTCTCACAATAGACGAGGCTCTGGAGATTTGTGCTAACCAGAATTGTTTTACAAATTTGCTTTCTTATTTAAAATTTAAAAGATTTGTTCTCAACCCAGCCTGATCATTGGTCAAAAGTCACCGATTTGCCCTCTTCATTTACATGCATGGTATCATGTTTTAATTGTGAATAATTGTTTCTTTGACCTGTCATTAAAATGATTCTAAGCACCTATGTGCTCCTGATTTCCTGCTCCCAGTTTCTCCACATAGCAGTAAGTTTCAAATTGATTATGCAGGGTTCAAGCAAAAAACGAGTATATTGCTCAAGAGCTTGAATTGATAGCTTTCTATCAATCAGGATGTAATGTACAGGTATTGCTTATCATAATAAAATGGTTGCCAGTTGGCCATTTTGAAGCAAACTATAAAACAAAATACCAATCAGCAACCCATCTTGAATAGGGAGTTCAGGCATGCCTTAGAAATGGTTAACGTTCAAATGTTGTTTCTGTGGACTAAAATGGGCATCAGTTCGTCAAAGGTCAATGAAACGAAAAACTACTCAACGTGCATATCTCTGATTGTCTTTGTATCAACAAAATCAGTACAGGCATGTTCAAGGAATGAAACCGGATGGACAGATGTACATAGAGACACAAGAACAGAACACCAAACATGCTTGTTAAGGTAGAATGATACCTTCCTGATGTAATTCCAGCACATATCATGTTGCCCCGCCATCTGGGTAACCCTTAGGCAGCATACATGTATGTCGTTACATAAACTCTATTGACATTTTCTCATGAACTAGTCAAACAAAAATTTATTTGAAAAGTTACCGTTTATTTATTTCAATATGTCAAAGTATCGATTCATGCATACCTGAGAAATTGTTGATTTTTGGTCAATGGAATGAAAACCAATTTACGTGCCCATGACATACCTTTGTCCCAACTTTGAGCAAATTTGGTTCAAGAAATGATGCTGGACATTTGCAACAGACACAAATTTCAACTAAAGCCTAAATTAAAGTCAAACGATTGGCTCAAGAAAAAAATCTAAAGTGGACAAAATTTCAGGCAACTGTTCACACAATTACGAGCATCTAATTATTAAATTTATTTAAATTAGGTGGTCAAATTTTGAGAGTAGGCAAAAGTTTAGAGTTTCTACAGTACAGGTACATGACATGCATGAAGCTATTTATCAAACCACATTCTTAAGAATAGGTCTCTCTATTGTGATTGGGCCCCTCTATAGTTGAGATCAGTTTCTTCATTTCTGCTTGTTTTGTTTTTTTTGACGTCCAGGAACTTATTACGAAAGTCATAGTTACTGATTGGCCTGTTCAGTATGTATTCAAATGAAGTCTAATGACAGCTGTCTATTATGCAGCATCAAAATAGTCCTATAACTTGTTTTCAAAAGTTGCTTACTGTGTTGCTCACACTGTGCGGCTACGTCACTACTATGTGGTTTTGGGTACTGATCTGTGACAATATTTTTTCATTGTTCCTGGGTTTGAATATTGAATTTTGATTTCAGATCTCTGTTCACTGCTGTACAGTCAAAATGGTTTCATGTCGTGCCAGATGAGATGCACAATAATAAGAGTATTTACATACTTACATCATCAACAGTATCATCTCCAGGGGTATTTACTTTGTGTATTTCTGAAGCTTTCTGCATGCTTTCCGGATCAACCTTTCCTCCTTGATTGACAGTTGTAGATTTGGATCCTGTGTCTTCCAACTCTTTTGAGAGCATATTATCAGCAGAAGTGTCCATTGGAACATCAGTATTTGCTGCACCTGATTGTGTTTTTGTTTGACTATTCTGCTCATTTTTATTTGATGGTGATTTCTCAGTTGCTATTTCCTGTTGCTGTTTTAGCTTGCCAACATCAAGTTGATATTCAGCTTTATCAGAATGCAATGGGTGAATGTGTACTTCTGATTTGTAGGTTTCAGTAGTCTTGTTTTGATGTGAAAAAGAAGTTGGTAGACTTTTTTCTTGATCGGCATATGTTCCAGTAGCAGGCTGTTGAATCTTCTCAACCTGACTGGCTGACGGCTGTAGACCTGGGTCAGCTGGATTAGGTAAATTGGGTTCATGATAATTTGTAGCTGTCTGATCAGATGAATATTGCCGATTCATGACCGGAGCACTTGATGGTAAGTTTGTCATGTCAGCTGCATTAGGTGTTTGCTTTGTAGTTGATTGTGATTCGGCTGATATCTCTACACCTGAAGCTGCAGCTCTAGATAACAGTGATTCCTGTTTCTGATTTTCAATTTGTAAGTTGGGGAGTTGATGTGACAATGAGCTCATCTCAGGATGGCCCACTGGAAACTGTGATGTTTGGGAGTACTGTTGTTGATGTTCTCTTGTATTATCATGATGTTCCTGCAGTGTAGACTGTTGGGGATGATGATGTTGTTGAGTTGGCATTCCATATTGTAGGGGAAAACCTTGGCCAGATCCTCCTTGAACCATTCCCATCATTTTCTGCATGTGCATCATTTGTGGCATCATTTGTGACATCATTTGTGACATCATTTGTGACATCATTTGTGGCATCATTTGTGGCATCATTTGTGACATCTGTTGCATTGTCTGTTCCAACAGTTGTGGAGGGATATCTTGAACTGGCTGTATTGGTCCGCCTTGCAATGGTTGGGATAGCAAAGTTTTCTGTTCAGGGTTAATTGTTATGCAGGTACTGTCTACATTATATGTACCGGTAGGTCTATCTTGACTTACTTGGGTTTGTATTGAGCTTGGCATCTGTTGTTGCATATATGCAGCATGTTGAAATGATTGTGGTAACATTCCCTGTATTCGCTGTTGTGGTGTTGAATTCTGATCAGACTTCATCATTGTACTTGCATGGTCTACAAAACCTGATTTTCCATTCTTTGTATTGTCTGCAGCACTTGTAGTATCTTGCTGGACACCCTGGTTAACTGCAGGTTGCCTACTATCCATAAACTGCTGTGAGGGAGCAACCTTGACTTGAATTACTGGCTGTGAAGCAGCATCTTTTTTGTTGACAGTAGTAGATTGGGATCCATTGTCTTCATGTTTACATGCCTTTTCTTTTAACCCATTTGAGAGTATATCATCAGCAGAAGTGTCCGTTGGAATATCAATATCTACAGGATTTGAGACAGTGTTTTTTTTGCTATTCTGCTCAGCCTGTGTTTCAGTAGGTTTCTTTGTATTTAGAGATGAAGAGTCATGTAATGGTTCTTTAGATACCTGCAGTGTAGGAGGTTGCTGCTGTCCTTCAATATTCGACAACTGTTGATTGACTGTTTGCCCAGAATGGATATCACCAAGCTGTCTCTGCTGCACTTGTACAGCATTTGCTGTAGGCTGCTGGGTTGAAGGTGTGCTTTGTGGTTGTTGATTTGGGTGGGAAGACATCTGCATGGCAGGCTTTCCAGAACTATTTTGAATCTTCTCAACCTGACTGGCTGACGGCTGTAGACCTGGGTCAGCTGGATTAGGTAAATTGGGTTCATGATAATTTGTAGCTGTCTGATCAGATGAATATTGCCAATTCATGACCGGAGCACTTGATGGTAAGTTTGTCATGTCAGCTGCATTAGGTGTTTGCTTTGTAGTTGATTGTGATTCGGCTGATATCTCTACACCTGAAGCTGCAGCTCTAGATAACAGTGATTCCTGTTTCTGATTTTCAATTTGTAAGTTGGAGAGTTGATGTGACAATGAGCTCATCTCAGGATAGCACTCTGGTGACTGTGATGTTTGGGAGTACTCTTGTTGATGTTCTCTTGTATTATGATGTTCTTGCAGTGTAGACTTTTGGGGATGATAGTGTTGTTGAGTTGGCATTCCATATTGTAGGGGAAAACCTTGGCCAGATCCTCCTTGAACCATTCCCGTCATCTTCTGCATGAGCATCATTTGTTCATTGAGTTGCATCATTGGTGACATCATCTGTTGCATTGTCTGTTCCAACAGTTGTGGAGGGATATCTTGAACTGGCTGTATTGGTCCGCCTTGCAATGGTTGGGATAGCAAAGTTTTCTGTTCAGGGTCAATTGTTATGCAGGTACTGTCTACATTATACGTACTGGTAGGTCTATCTTGACTTACTTGGGTTGGTATTGAGCTTGGCATCTGTTGTTGCATATATGCAGCATGTTGAAATGATTGTGGTGACATTCCCTGTATTCGCTGTTGTGGTGTTGAATTCTGATCAGATTTCATCATTGTACTTGCATGGTCTACAAAACCTGAATTTCCATTCTTTGTATTGTCTGCAGCACTTGCAGTATCTTGCTGGACACGCTGGTTAACTGCCTGTTGCCTACTATCCACAAACTGCTGTGAGGGAGCATCCTCGACTGGAATTACTGGCTGTGAAGGAGCATCTTGCACTGCCTTGAACACATTCTGTTGTAGATCCCTTGCTTCATTAGCTGCTGTCACTGGTGCATCACCACCCCCTATAAAGAAAAATATAAAAAGTTTTTTTATCAGTAGTACATGTAACTGTCAACATTAGTGTCAAACAATTATTTTACATTCATGTGACAGACATGACACGAAGTGGAGCTAGTTTATTTGTGTGATTCCTTCCTTTATTCTGCCCATAACCTTTATTTCTAGCATAAAAATGGTGATCAGCCATCTTAAATCCGATTCTGAAACAGATGCATGTGCAAATGTTTACAAGGTGTATGTGTAAAGATGGAACATTCCAGCAGTGGCTTTACAAAATGTTGTCATCCATTTTATCCTAAAATATTTCTAGAAACGAAAATTAAACAAATTACAGTCTTGTAAAAGGGTTAATTATTCACAGGGTTTTAATTTTGCTTATTTCGCTGAATGGAAACGCAGCAAATATGTAAAATTTAACCACAGGAACTATGATCAACTGTACCACAGCCCCTGTGACTGTACACAGTCTCTATGGGGGAGGGGGGTATCGGCTGGTATTTAGTGTAAGAAATAAACAAGGGATGAAGGCTCCAGCGAGCTCATATTATTTAAGGTATCTTATATTATCTAAAGAACATTCTGTGAAAATTTAACCAATGAATTGTTATTGGAACACCGTTAAAATTGCTGTTTATTTTCTGATTAAAAATAAAAAACACTCACACGTGGCAATGTTTATGTCCAATTGCCTAATTTGCATGAATAACCAAATAACAGGACCTTTGATTGACAATATGCAAATCGAGATTGTACGGGTCATAGTTCATTCAATTCACGCGCATGTGCAATTATTCTCAAATCAGTTCTCGCTCGCTAGCAAACCAAACATTATATTTCCTCAGTGTTTTTTTCCTAATTTTTATCATTACATTATGCGTGGTGTGAAAAGAAAGAGGTAGAAAGAAGATTCAGATGATTTCTATGTCGGAAGAGGCAAAATCTACACTGAAGGCATCAGCCCACCGAACGAAAAACAAAATTGATGTGAGCGTCCAAACATGACTTTCCCTGAAGGCATGAATCCGAGTTTCTGATTGACTGAGGGATTTTGTTTTTAAATAATTGTTCTCAAAAAATAAACTGAGCATGTGAAGAAAAATTTAACATTGTTTACAGTGATAACTGCTCATTGTCGAAATGAAGCTTACCCATTCAGACTCTATTTTAGGCATCAGGAATGATTGAAATATCCGAAAATGACGCCAAAATACACCTTAAAAGTCCCATTTTATTTTTTTTCTAAATCCCATCCCGAATTTACGGCAGAATCTGGTCCCTCAAATAAGGGACACGTGAGCTTTGATTCTAACCGGATATATTGCACTGGGTCGGGGAGATACAAACTTTTGTGTATCTTTTGTCCAATGGATACCTCTACTACGATCATTCGCAAGTTTTGCTAGGTGGTGCGAGACAGCTTTGTTTGTAACCGGACGAACTCTGTTTAATTCAATGAAACAAACAACTGACAATGCTAAAATAAATTTCAGAGGTACGCTAAAATTAATTGAAAACAACCAAATAATTTCAATGAAAAATAAATCACAGAGAGAGGTAACTTGATACATTACAGTAACAACTCTTTTGACGCGCTGACCGCTTCTCCGCGTCTGATGTTTTGTTTTCCTTGTCATAATACTTACTGATTGATGATTTTGTTTTGATTTTTGAGTTTTTTAGCCTGCAACTCGGCCACGACCTTTGCTTTTTCCGTGAAAAATGGGGAAGTTTACGTCAATTTGACGGACATTCCATTTTTTTGTAAACTAACGAAGCACACTGTTTAGCACTCCTATTTTTTCATTTGCCGATTTTTATTCAGAAAAATTCGACCGCTCGAAAATGCACCTTAATTTTGCAATCTTAAAACATGTCAGATTTCCAACACCGGTCGAAATTTTAAAACTTTTACGTTAGGAGCTGGAGCTCTCTTCTTACAGGCGACCGTCGCCGGTAGTACAACAGCATGTTTTGTACGTACATCCGTGCGCTGATTGTCTGCAACTGTCTTAGAAAATCCCTGAATAAGGCGTTGCCAAAATCGGAAAAATAAAAAAATGCCTCCGTAAAAAACGAACATAATTCAAATATTTCTTTTAACAAATATGTTGCAGTGGGAAAAATGGGATTGGAAAGGATGAACAAAACTTCTGTGCCTCGCGTTTCGATTCTAGGATTACGCGATTATTCATTATTGTGTGTTCGCTTCCTGGAGTTGGTTCTCAATACTACATAAAAATCATCAAGGATAAATAATTTAATATCCCACTTTGTACTCTTCACGGTAAACCATAGGCTCTGAAATACTCGTAGATTTTTTATTGAAAATACATCGAAGAGAAGCCATGATGTTTTGATCGTGATAAAAGGTCACCTTCCTAGGACCGCCCCTGTTTAATAATTCATGAGATGACGTCATATTTACTGGCTATTGCCACGTGTTTTTACCGACCCCATCAAAACACTGGTATGAATGACGTGTTTCTGATTTATATATTCAAGAGCAGTTGTTCTGGTTCAACGATTTTACACAAAATGTCTATGTCTATACGTCAACTTTCAATTTCAATAGTCTAGAAAGTATGACAAAGTATGACAAAGCAGTAATTCCCGGTTTAACGCGCAAATATGCAAATTAGCCTTTTTCTCATCTTCTATTTTTGGTGAATTCTTGGGTTTTAAATTAAAATAGCTGATAGACGCTTTGGCCATTTGCCTCGAAATTCTCACACATTATTGACAAGGTGTTCCCCCTTCAAAATGCGTCCGGACAGTGTATTACGGTGAGTGGAACAAAAATAACAAGTCCGCAATTAACATGGATATATAAATTATGCAAAAATAGAAAAGAGTGAACTTTGAGGTCATGCTGTGCGACTTTGAAAGTTGTTAGAGAGATGAGTGGATGCATTTGAATTAGTAGTATACCAAGGTATCCAGTGATGTAATTTTACCCACAAATGGACTTGAAGTTTTTAAGCTAATTTTTTTTAAACCACTTTTGTCCAAAAAAGCATATTTTTGACCCAAAATCAAAAACGCATTCTGGATATTTAAAATAAAGACAATTTTTACAAAGTTTGTATAATAAGCTTTCAGAAAATATATAACATGTTGGATATATAATACCATCTTCATTGTCTAATTACTCAATAAAAAAGCAAGCCAAATAAACTGCATCTCTACCTTAAACTGGAAACCAGATTGTCAATGATGTACAATGTAGATGCTCATCCGGAATTTAGATATGAGAGTAGAAACTTTTAGCTGCTTTTGTTTTTTTATTTTCCTGTTAGTCTTGAATTGACATACATGTATTGTCATAGGAAAAACCAATGGTGCTGCGTAGATGGAGTCATCATTATGTGTAGTTAGCATCTCTATGAGTTAAAAAGACCTTCTAGGGTAAAGTGTGAATATAGGTTGTGCCCAGAAACTTTAACCATTTAGGGGGAAAGTAGGTGAAATAAAGGTTGTCAAATCAAATGAACCCTTATTAAAACAAGCGACCTGACAGTTACAATAGCTTTGCTGTCTCCATAGAGCTTGGTGATGCTATCATGATTATTGAAAAGGTTATTGAATGACTCTTACAGTGGATAAATGTAAATAGAGCTAAATGAACAAATCTAACAAAATCTATGCAAGGTATACAAACAAAGTGATTGTGTTTCAAGAAAAAGTCGAAAATAACATAAAATGACGCAACATAAAATGAACAAATCAGACAAAAATTTAAGTCACGAAAAATTCGGGCTACCGGTTTTGAAGAAATCGAAAATTACATTTTTGACCAAAAATGACGAAATATTCGCCAAAAATAGAGAATTGAAGATATGGTCATGAAATGAACAAATCTAGTAGAGGTCCACCCAAAGTATATACTAAATATTGAAGCATTCAAGCTACTGGTTTTGAAGAAGAAGTCGAAAATAGCCTTTTTGAACAAAAATGACAAAAAATATTTGCCAAAAATAGAGAATTGAAGTTATGGTCGGTTTAAAGTCTGTTCTTGTTTCCAATCTAAGCAAATATTAATTACAACAACAGTTCATTGCCAACTACGAACTGTACTCAATTATGGGTATTATTAATCAAAGTAATCCTAATAATATCAATAATCACTCCAATGTCTAGACAAAACATGTGACTTCAATGTTTTGCTCAAATAAAAAATCGTAAATGCTGAATTTAAAGACGCTCGGAATCGATGATCATTAACAACGCTTAGGCAAAAAAAAAATCTTGTGTTTTCAGTATCGGGCCTCCAAAAGATAGGGCAAGGTGTTTTTTTTAATGGATCTCCGCAAGTCTGTGCATAGTCTATTATATTGCATGTTTGGAATTATCTTTAAAAAAAATTAAACCAAAAACATTTTGGTGTAAAAACAAACTTTCAATCTAATGTTGTTGTTTTAATCAACAGTAAACTACAACCTACCAGTAATCTTTTTATGAGAAACGAGTTTTTATAATTTTAGTCTGACATTCAACATTCTAAAATTTAGGTCGAGTATTTTCAGTCAGTTGAGTTTTAAATATGCATTAAAACACTGTAATAGTTGACAAACTAAAAAAATAAAAATGAAAAAAAATACAATGTATTACCATATTTCAAAATTACTGTTTTCAAAAAGTAGAATCTACTGACTGCTAATAAAATTTATTTTGTCACACTGCATGATGGATACTGAGGACAAAAGTCACAGGAAGTACACATGCTGCCATGCTGAGTTGTTTTTTCAGCAAGTTTTCTTCTGCAGCTCAGGGTTTTCAAAAATCTTTTTTTTTTTGCATCATGCCTTTTATTGATGGTGATGTTCTGCATTCGACATCGTAAACATCTCAAACAAAACGTAAACGCTGAATTTGAAATTGCATTTCATATAACCGACAATAATATCGATCAATAACAACAACACCTTTTAATGAGAGAATCAGTTAGTCATTCGATAGATTTGTTTCGGACACCAAGAGACAACAAGATGGTGGGGCAACAGCAATGGTGACAGATTGAATTGAATCGATAGTGTCCGGATGTATGGACGTATGATGATCACCTTTACATGAAGCGTGAACGGCACTGTTTTACACCAGTTTGCCTAAACAATTAAGGTAGCGAGAAGGGAAATTTTCACTTTTTTCTTGATTTTTCAAAAATTGATAAAACGGTTACTTTAGACCTTGATACATCATTCCAGGTTTACAACAAATTGAAATTGCGAAATAACGTTGCTTAAATTAGTGTTTTAAAACGCTAGAAGAAAAGACTACAACTGCCATTTCGTGGATATTTGCATAATGTTTATTTTTGGAAGGGTTTAAATGATAACATCTTATCTGTATACTCTGTTGTTGACGATTCTGATATAACGGGTGATAAACTTTCCGTCGCAAACAATGCATGTTTATCTAACGTCCATTGTCAGCATTATTGTCAGTCGAGACTTTGTCTGAGAAACATGGTCATACAGTACTCATTTCGCCCAACCTTCCGCTTAACGCTTAATTTCCGATCATGCGGACTTGTAGACCGGGAACCGACCGCATTTTAATCGCATTTTTTTTTCGTTAGCTCGCTCATCGAAACACCGACCGCTCGCCCAAACACGGATCACTGGCACATGAGTTGTCGAAATGGTGGTTTTGATAGTAAAGTGTGAACATACAACTAGTATTAACTAGTATTAAATTCTGAACGACACTTCAAATCTAATAGTTGTATGACACTTGTATCGTGAAAGCAACAGAACTGTGACCTCTTGTTACGTGTTTTGGGTCTTTGTTCTAGATGTACTATTTTTTATTATTTTAATGATAGTTACATGAAAAAAGCATAGGTAACTCATTTCGACAGAGCAGAGAAACGAGGAAATGTTAATGATTAATTCCAAAAATAACGATACCGAATCCACGTCAGTCGATGTCTGGTAAAATTGAAGGAGTTCAGTCTATACCGTATACGTACCGTAAAAGTGTTCACACAAAAAAAATTTTGGACTAAAAACGGCCACATGCCCTGAAAAAATCAAACAGAGCTTGACATGTACGAATAATTTATTGGGCTTAAATAAAAATGTGTCAAATTTAGTTATAGCCATAAATAGTTGGTAGCCAGTCGATAAACAATTCGTAACTCAGGAATCACACGGAAGTCCTTCAGGGCTGAAAATCATCGACCCAACTCTGGTTTACTTTATTTCCCAACTTGCAGAGAAAACTGATTCGCCGTGGACTCTAATGTATTTTTTTTTTTTTAACTGAGGTCAAATTCCATCAGTTTGTCAAAATATACTGATGTTTTTCAGTGAATGTTTTTGAAGCCTGTCACAGCACAAAAACACTGTGAATCAACGCCCGAAAATTGGATGGTACGACGACCCTTCATTTAGCGTCAAATATGCTTTGTTACAACATCATTGATTGGTTGAAAGTCTCATGATCGGAGCACAACCTGGGTCACAGAACCATATTTGTCAGTATTATCAACAGGACCTCGCAAAAGAACCACACCCACATTTTCAATCTTTTTTAGAGTGGAAGTTGCCAACAAATGTCAAACAACTCATGAATTTCATGGATTCGAATAAAATAAAGCAAGCGATTGATAAAAATGATTATTAATATTTTCCCCGATGCTCTTTGAATTTTTATTTTTTTTTATTTCAAGATAAGAAATGGCTAGTTGAAGTTGCATCGACTTCAAGGCGGCTGTTTCACCGCGAACAACTCGATTAACTCTAGCTCTGTTGTAATTTTGCGATGTAAAATAAAATATATATTATAATAATAATAGTACTTGTTTAATTATTTAGGGTTTCAGTCCACAAATTACGGACATGATCCCCGTGAATTACGGTAAATGTTTGTCCCGTTTCGGCTGATTGTCTATGATATCAGAGGTTAATATTTTTGGCCATTTTTAGTGTATGTTTATAATAATGCAGCAAATCTACAGTGTTTTATTAACCAAAACTGTTTTTCGCGTTTTTCTCGAGTTGAGTTTTTGACTGACCGCCGCCAAATCAAGTGCGTTCGGACTAGGACATTCTTGCAGTTATCGTTCAAAAGATAATGATGGTGCTAAGTATGTCTGGGTTTTTTAAAAAAAAGCTTTGTCACAGAATAATAGTCTGTTAAAGGTGCCAAGTATGAAATAATGTGGGGACAAAAAAACAAACCTGCATAGAAATCGGAATAATAGGTCTTTTGAATACCGGGGACACATTTCAATGGACTTGATTACGGACAATGCATGACGTAAATTTCACCAGGGAATTCCGCAGTGTGCTCTCGCAATCGCGGACTCAGTCATTTTTACAAGGTTCGCCATTTTTAATGTCACGTGATAATTATGGAAACAACGACTGTCCAGTTTGTGCGAACTTGTACCTCTATACTTAGTCTTTTGAAATATACCGGATTCGGCTGATACCCCGCCCTGGGTGATCTTATGGAGGATTCAACTTTTTTTCGAGAAATGTGGACCAAAAGATCGCCCGGGCGATCTTTTGGCAGATATTACGAGGCATATCTTGTCTGGAAAAATAACCCTGCGTTGATAAAAATGGTCTAGAAAAAATAATGTTCGCGTTGACCAAATATAATCATGCAAAGTATAAATTCAAAATGTTTTAATACATTGGTGAGAGGTCGCATTTTACGTGAACAAGAACATGCACTAAGAAGGAAAAGCAAGTCAAAGTCGAAATGAGGTGCATCATGGACATGACACAACACACGCTGCGACAACTGAGTGATCAGCGACATCATTTGAACTTCAAGTACTTTGCAAAACTTGCTGCGCGGCGATGCTGGCATCAAGTGTGTGTTGACCGAAGTTTGACCCCAAGTCACGTGCTGAACTGGCGCGTTACCTTAGCAACCTTTTTCTTTTGTGCCCTGCGCGTCAATCTCGTAAAATTGTTATTATATCCGACAGTACTGTAATTACGCAACTTGTATGCAACTCTGTACTGGCTTTCAATATATCAACGTCGTTTACTTAGTGCACTGCTTTTCTAATTACGCAAATTTGTTTACAATATTGTACCAGCTCAGAATATTTCAACTTTGTAATGTATTGCTTTCATGATAATTACGCAAACTCAAGTTAATTTTTACTATTGTTAGGATGCTGACCCTGGGTATTGGGTCTGTGAATATTTCAATATTACCGACTTGATAATGCATTGCATTAGTAATAATTATGCAAACATAAACATGGGCGCACTTAAATCATTAAAAATGATAGTAGTCAGGTGTTAACGGAAAGTCGAGAAAATATTTTAAATACTTGTGATTCATCGATGTTCCAATGGTGATTTTTTTATTCGAAATGAAGTGAACATGTAATATAAACCATACCATATGTCAAGTTAAATTTTACTATAATATAATAAACTCTGGACAGCGCACTTCGATCGCAATATTCACGTACATTTCGACTGAACTCTAATAACCACACGTTTGAATTACGTGCGGAGTTCACGCACTGATATTTGAATTTGGGTAATCCAGCTTGACGCAAATCAACATAGTTACTTGTCATGTGTTCAAAAAATCTTTCAACTCTCACAAATACCATGAACGCGAAGAGTTAACTGAAAGGGAACGTCTTTTTTGGACAAAAAACACGTCAGTACAAGATTATGTGTACAAGGCTAGCTTTATAGAACGTACATGACCGCTTAACTCTGTGTTTTTTAATAATCATGTCGCATGTGAAACGCAGGAGACATTTTAGTTCGCCCATTTCTTGTTTACCGACTTTTTGTCTGGAATGTGATACAGACAAAGATTAAACATTACTGATAACAACCAAGAGGCTCGAACCAGGAAGGCTTGGATATTTTAAACTTCGTAAATAACATTCTTTTCAAGCGTAGACTTTATTCGAGTGTAATAAACGTAAGTGAAATGTATTTTAACGAGTCATAATACGCAACAACAATTCGACTTCACAGTGAATTATTTTAGCATCATATTTGAAATAGCGCGCTCGATACAAGATGTCGGACGGGAAAATTGGGGTCTGTAAAAATGTTTGTTGGTTCAGTCAGACAATGTGTGGACCAAAACATCAACCACTATTGGGCCATTTCAGTTTATATCTGCACCCCCTCTGTTGAGTTTGTGTGTTTACTTCATACAGGGTATAATTTCCATGGGTGTACAAGTCATACAAAGTTTTATTTCCAAATCACCATTCACCATACAGTAATGGAAATCCAAAACTATAGGTCCTACTTATGGTGTTGATGAGTTGCTTTGTGACACCATACAGAGTGGGATTTCCAAATATAACTCACCATATGCTAATTTACCAAGTTCAAAATTTTATATCTGATAATGGAAATCCAAACTAGTCCTGATTCACGGTGTTGATGAGCTCATTCGTCCCACCATCATTACCTATTTTATACTGGCCCAATACAGTCAGAATTCCAATTTTTTTTAGTCATACAGTGTTGGAAATCCAACCTCATCAACGGTATGTGGTGAGATAAACTAGGCCATATTTTATTTAGTAGCCATAACTGCCTGGATTTCCAGAATTTTTTTTCCATACTAGTCTGGATTTCCAGATTCTGTTTCTCCATATACAGTTGGAATTCCGGGGTATTTTCCCCATCATACAGTGCTGGAAATCTGACCTCATCAACAGGGGGGTGCAGATATAAACTGGAATGGCCCATTTGAAACATCGCCCATGGGCGGGGTTTAGGATGGGCGGGGTATCAGCCGAATCCGGTATAAGCTAAATTACTGTTCTGAACGAGACAACAGACAGAGAATGTTTTATTCGAAAACGTCACAAAACCCTTCTCGCTACCTTAAAACAGAGTTTATTACGTCTGACAATGTCTAAGCGGGATTCACGTGTACTTACGGTTTGGCAATCGTTTGACGAATGCCGGCTTTTACAGTCGCTGCAGGGTCGCGGAATAAATCGTGAATTTGCTGATCGAGTTGCAGATTGACTGTAGTGTTGAGTTGTGGGAGGTGGTGAATTTGATCGATGGTTGGCGGTCGTTGCTGGTGGGTTTGAAGGGCTGTGTTAAGTCGAACCGTGAAACTCTGATATTTCATGGCGGTTGTTTTGAATGGCCTGCGTCCTCATATTGAACGCGACGACTGATGAGGGGTACGTCGTACGTGTCCGGGTTGAGAATATTGTTTTCATGTCCGACGTTGAGAACACGTATTTCTTGAAGCATGCATTTGCTTAGTGTGGCTAATGTCCAGTCCTTGTTACAGTTTGAACGTATCAGTAGTTTTGACAACATCATGATTTCAAAGCTCGTACTGTTGTTTCTAATGAGTCGTGAAATTCCCGTAAACTTGTTGCATTGTAATCCGGAGGTGGTTGGGACCATAGAGATTTCATGATGATTCTTGGGGTTGACTATATCTATCGTGTAACAAGTCGAATGCGAGTTTGTAGTTCTCGGCGGTGCTTGGAAATCCCTTGATCAATCGTTTGGCTTCACCATCTACGTAGTTTCTGAGGTATGTGAACTTTTGGATATCGGATATATGAGGGTCGTTGTGGACAGCGACTTTGAAATTATCAATGAATTCAGCCCAAGTGAGTAGATCGCCGTGAAAAGCGGGTATTTCTAAATGCGGAAGACGAACTGACTTGTAGTGGGTTTGTTGATCGGTTGTAAGGTGGCCATGTTGTGATCGAGGGGTGCTTGTTGAATGACTGGTTGTTGAAATCGAATAGTCTGGAATTCTTCGACAAACATCGAAAGTCGAGCGAAGCGGGCGAGTATTTCGACTTCATATGACTCAGTCTCAGTAAATTTGGCGTGGTCTTCATCGTAATGATCGATGACTTGTTGGTCCGCGTTGACTAGCGCTGATAGCCGGTTGTCTACACCTAATTTCTGTGCGAGTATTTCCCGGTACGCAGCGTTTTTGTCATTGGCATCAGGGTACTGAGTGATTAGCTCTTCAATCGGTGCGAGGACGGCTTGTAGTTGTGCCCTTGCTTTGTTCCTCCGTTGAATTAGTTGCGTTGCTCTTGGCATAACGATGATTAACTTGAAAGTTGGGATGAATCGTGGATCTTCCCTGGAAGTTGACTGGTAGATGAATCAATCGACTCGCAGAATCATGGTTTCTCAGCAATTTTGTGGGGATAGCCAAGAAAATCCACATGTGCGACCGCAACGAGCCACCATTTTAAATTTCGTGATAACGAGTGCATTGTGGGAGAAATATTAACTGCGCATGTGCACAAGTAGAGCGCTGCTGATTGCTAGCATTCTGGGTAATTCCATTAGAAAACGTGTGGGGGAGGTTTAAAATCAATGTATCAAGAAAGAAAGAATGCACCCATTGACTGCCTAAAAGAACTTTATTCTCTAAAAAACATACAGATATATCACAAATACCTAACCTAGAATCAGTGAATGGCATCCTTAATCATGGATTTTGTAATTTTTGGACGACAGACGTCTCGCCGGATGAGCCAAAAACAGACGAACAAAATGAAAAATAAAATCTATAAAAAATACCAGGTTGAAGAATATTAGTTGCTCTTTCAAATTTTGCCAAAGCTTTACCTATATTTTATCTATATATGCAGAATAAATCACGAAAACTACACAAATTGATTCCTACGTTGGCGAAAGCTAGTTTAACGCAACGAAACAGCGTTTTGTTAATAAATGAGTCAAGAACAAGATGGCGGCGTATATTTTCGGTTGACGTTGGAAAATGTCGATTTGATCGACCCTAGTGGAAACTCTTATGTAATTTCGCTTCCAGTTAGGGTATTTTGAATAGTTGGACGTATCGACCTGCTTAATTTTTAACTGCAAAGCTGAATGCCTCTTAAAATCGCCCGATGCATTCCTTCACAATAGTGTCGAATCCTCAGTCTGTGCGACTTCTCAGGACTGTGGGGCCGAATGATCAGCGGAAGTAGGCCAACCTACAAGACAGTGCTCAGGGCCACGTCCCTCAAAGTTAGGAAACTGTTACAATCGTTTTCACTAAACATTGGACGATCAGATTGTGGTAAATGTTGATACATCAGAGCAAGTACCTAATGAAATTGCCACTGATTTTATCCCTACTAATCAAAACATTATAACTGTAGCCTAAACATTTTTGATACAATGTATACCTGACTGAGTCTTCGAGGCGCCATTCTGTCTTTTTCTACTCAATTATAATGTTACGTTTGTGTGTGTGTCCCGGTAGTGTGTCCAGACACCCAGAGCATCTAGCGCGGGAAAGTCGGGAGTACATGTAATTTGGTAACAAAATGCAGTCTCATAAACGAGGATTCGACACACAATTTAGTGTACGACAGAAAATTGTTGAACTTTACTTAAATGGGCTGTCATGTAGACAAATTGCACAACAAACTGGCGTGTCAAAAAGTACTGCGAATAATATATGTACTAAACTTATTACTAGCGGTGATGTTTCAGCTGGGAAGCACGGACGAAAACACGGTAACAGAACATGCTTGACTGATAATATTTTACAGCCTAGTATTTATCTGCGTGAAATTCAGTCAAAGTTACGCCAAGATAATGTGTGCCTCGATGTCCCCAGTTCATCCACGGTTTACCGGGGACTTGTTCACCACCTAAACATGACGAGGAAAAAGTTAAAATCTGTTGCTGCAGAGTCAACGACTGACATTAACGAACAACGAATGCTTGATTTTATCGACACCATTTCTGATTTTAGACCAGAACAGCTGCACTGGTTTGACGAGGCGTCTGTCATTCGTACTACTGGAAACCGGCGTTACGGGCATGCAGAAATTGGTAAACCGGCGATAGAAATACAGCGGTTTGCGTCTAATGTTAATTACACAATAAACCTGCTTACAAGTATATTTGGTGTCGAATATTCTGATATCATTGTTGGACCTTCCAATTCTATGGAAATGATGAACTTTTTTTTGAAGCAGTCAATGTAGAAGACCACGTTGGAAATCGTTGTTTGGCACCAGGAGATTGTGTAATCATGGATAATTGTGGTTTTCATCACGCCAGGATTGTCAAACCTAATTTGGAACATTTATTACAACAGCAAGGAGTGCGCCTAATTTTTCAACCACCATACAATCCCGAGTATAATATCTGTGAACAATGTTTTCGGTCTATAAAATCGTATTTGCGGGGAAACCAGGAATTTTCGTATAGATTTACTGAGTTTGCTATAGCAGACGCCATTGGTCACATCACCCCTGGGGCATGTCAAATTTTTGCTAGAGAAAGTGGTTACGTGTGATTTGCTTCCCGCCAAAAACTGGTCAATACGAACTGAAATGGAAGTCAACTTGTACCAGTATTACGACAATATATATTCACTTGTTATTTTTTTTATTTTGTTTTATAATCATCTTTATTAATAAATAAAATAAGATGACAATAAAAACTACAAAAATGCTGAACAACATGTAGTATTTATTTTGAAAAGTTAACATTAACATGGGAAACTGAACGGCCGATAAAGTAGTTTTAACAATTTAAGTTTCGTTTACAAATATTTAAATATTTGACCTAAATTTGGAAAATCCTTGGCTTTGATTGTACTGAAGTATAGCTAGATTATATCCACTTCATGGTAAATGGAAAACCATACAATGAAAACACTTTAAATTTGAGAAGTATCTTGTAATGTTCGTAATGTCATAACCATGTGGAAAATAAAATCAGTCATGGTACTAGTATTCTGGTAAAAAACACAAACAACATTTTTACAAATCCGCAGATTTAGATGCGATATTCGCCAAATCTAGTAAAGTTAGGCAAGACTGGTTTGTTTCGCCGACAATCACACCCTCTGGGTTCTCCTTTTCCTTGGCTGTAGGTGCCAATTCTGGAAATTCCACTTGGTTTTCCATTTCAATTTTGGGTTGAGGCGTAGTCAATGCTGCTGTTGGTATGGGTAATGGTAAACTTGGACTTGTTTCCGCGGGTCTTGCCATTACTGTACTAACTGGTGTAACGGGAACTTGCGTTGTTGGCAGGCATTCACTAAATATAGGTGCTGGCATTGTCATCACATTGCTAGTAGGCGGTCGCATAAACGCCCAAGGGTTGATAAATGGAGTAGGATTTCCATACCATGGCATCATATTTTGCGGAATAACCATTCCTGGGTTGGGCTGTGCTGGAACATACGGAGTATAAACTTGATTTGCCTGGTGTGGAATTGTAACTACGGCTGTCGGCGACGGAGATGAAATAGCATGTTTCAATGGCGAGGTTTCCTTGGATTGTTTTATTGTGCGTGTTGTTATTTCATGCTCGTCTTTCACGTCGTCGTCATCGGGTTTAAATTCATAAACCTTTCGTTTTCCCATTTCCAATAATTTAGGTAGATCAACTGCATCTTGGAGATTTCCTGGTGGCAATTTACCATCCAAGGCGACTTTAAGGAGACGAACATCTTTTAATAACTTGCTGCGTCCCTCTAACCCAACGTACTTTTGTGGGAAGAGTCGTTGCAAGCGTGGTTTTAGAACACTGGCAAACTGGGTTGTATTTTTAGCTATGAAAGACTTCACAGACTGTAATTCCCCTTCGAATGCTTTCATCTTTTCTTTCACGTACTTTATTTCTTTGTCTTTCTGTGAAATTGAGAAGCAATAAAATAAGAAAATGGAGAAAATAAACTACTAAAATTTACTAACCCCATTTGAAGTGCGAACAAAAGAAATGTTTGCTACGAATTAAAATTATTTTGTGGTGGTGTTTTATTATTAGCCATCACCACTGTACATAAAGTAGGCGTGAAAAATACGAATTAAATCATTCGATAAATATTTCGTAGCTTACTTGACGTAATGCTTCTGAATGTTGCCGGTGTTTATCTAATCGACCACAATACATATAACCAGCACATGGTTCATAACAACACTCACGACGGTTTCTGTTCCCACTTTCCTTGTGTCCTTTATGGTGACATAAATTGCATGTAGCGTCAATAGCTCGGATTCCTGGTAGTGCACGTGTGGCTAAAGGTGGTAGCGGAGTCTTCAAATCTGTCCACTCACGTTCAAGTACAAACTTGCTTTGTGATAATATTTCTAACTGGTCCTCCAATTCTTTTTGTCTGTCAGACATAGTAGGAGCCTGTGACGGTTTTTGGCGTGGCGTTTCACTTTCAACATTGGTAGATGTTTCATCTCTTTTGTAGTCCAATCGACGTATCTTGCCAGTACTTGAATTAGAAGCCCCTAAATTACTGTGAGTCATGGCCGAAGATGACTTAACCGCCGGGGAAGTGCCGTCGACAACGTACAATTGTTCACGCATTGTACCACCTTTTAAGCGAATAGTGTCCACTATCACATCACGGTATCGTTCGGTTGGTGGTAAATGAACTCGCTGTCCATCTTCGTCCATGATTTGCAGACGAATAGCCTGCATTCGCCTTAAAAAAGCAATCTGTTCACATAGATAGTCAACAAAATTTTGATATGACATGCACATAAACTCGTCTTCTTTAACATAGATGGGAACAATTCTGTCCTCCGTGTAATAAGTAAAATGTAGCTTGAAAAGATATTCAGCCATTGTCCAAAGAGCGTTGTAATAAATCAGCAATGCTGGTCAGGATTCACACTGTTCACTCTAAAAAAACGACTCGGAAATGTCTTGCGCAAACAATAAAAGACAGAATGGCGCCTCGGAGACTCAGACATGTGTACATTGTATCAAAAATGTTTAGGCTACAGTTATAATGTTTTGATTAGTAGGGATAAAATCAGTGGCAATTTCATTAGGTACTTGCTCTGATGTATCAACATTTACCACAATCTGATCGTCCAATGTTTAGTGAAAACGATTGTAACTCAGAAAGAAAATCTCAAAAACTCTACTCAACTGATTATTGGAGAGTTGAACTGTTGCACAATTTTCGCGACTTACCAGTCTTCGTTGCAACAAACTCATCTTTTTTCAGCTAGTAATGCCTCACTTGCATGGTTTTGGCGATCGGTGAGGCTTTTTATCTTGAAAAACTTCGTGCTCTGTTCTGCTTCTGTCGCCATTTTAAAAAGCCCACTGTATTTTGATACAAGATAGCTGATTGGCTGTTTATTTTTGTCGCGTCTCCTCTTCTTGTCGTTAAGGGCGCCTATTACAGCCAAAACAAGGTCAGTTTGCACGTTCAGTTGCGAGAATAACAGCCAAAACAAGGTCAGCTTGACGTTCAGTTGCGAGACGTAAAAAAAACGCAGCCAGTGATACATTTCGAAAATAAAAATACAAAATAAACGCAATCAGAGGCGCCGACCACGCGCGTTGGAAATAAATAGAACGCGTTGTGGCACAGTCTCACCGGCCTCTTTCACTCACGCAATATAATTATGCAATTCCCCAACGCACTTATATTTAATACATTGACGAAAAACATGTCATCACAAGAAAAATGTAAATCAGGCTTGTAATTACTAGTAATTAATTAATTAATTAGGCTTGTAATTACTAAGATTTCATCATGACTTGTCCATTTTACAATGACCAAAGAAAATTAATATTTGAGAAATGTAAGAAACAAATTAATAATTTTGATAATTTTACAATTAATGAACAATTTGCACTGACAATGAGTTATAATTTTACCTCATTTCATATCACACTCGGACAATTCATTAAAACTGCCCTCGACTTAAGACAGCAACACCTCCAAAATTTTTAACCCTTAATGCATTAACGCATCATTATTGTTATTACTTTTTTAACAATGGTTTCTTCTACCTTTATTATTGCTGTTAGTGGGGTTTATTACTATTCATGTTTTGTTTTTTTTTACTTTAGTCTTAATGTTTTGTATTATTAGTCTAGTTTTGTTTAGTGTAAATGTAACAATTTTAATTCCTCCTGGGGAATTTTACGTGTTTAATAAAGTATAAGTAACTCAACTCGAACGCAATATTCATCACTGTAAAAGTGGATAAATTCGAACCAGCCAGCTCATGACCCGAGACGTCCGATCGTCTTCGTTGATAACTCGCCAATTCACCATAATCGTGGTGGTAAACTGTTTTGCTGATTTTTAAAAAAATGGATATTCAATGCCTCCGCCATTGTACATCGAGCTTGCGAAACTACACGATTCAGACGTTGCATAGTCTCGCGAGTTCTCAAGTTCAGGAAAAATATAAAGTTTAAAAGTTTTTTCCTGAAGTAAGACCAAAGTTTGGCAGTTAGCTAATTGAGTTTCACCATAGGCAGTATTATAGTAGATTTAGACTATATTAGACTGAACTGCCAAACAAATTATAAGTATCAGTAAAACTGTAAATCATATTTCCATGACTCACACAGTAACATGACTCACCATGAGCTTCTAATACTTCTGAATTTTCTCCACATTTGGAACAAGAGCATCCATCTGCCAAACTATCCACTGGACTATGACAGTGACTACACAGTGTACTGTCATCCATGATTTCTACCAATCAAATCGTCTAAGTAGTCTAGCATCTGTAAAAAGTAAATTTAACAATCAACATTGCTACATGTATGCACCCGGTTTTTATTATCATCAATATTATAGTTTCAACATTCGGAATACCTAGTTTAGATTAAAGAATGGCAAGATGACGGGTATCTGATGCAATAATTACAATAATAATGTTTTTTTTCAGCCAACTACGAACTTGACAGAAAAAAGATAGGATTATGAAAAATAACGTGTAGTCAAATTAAATACACTAATGTATAATACACTTTTATTAAGCAGTATATTTTCTGAATGTTCAATTAAACTATCTGCGGGTGGCACATTTTAAAACGATGATAGTTTCCGCAGAATAATTCATGTAATTATACGAATGTTTTTTGGCCGTTGTTATGGCAACACTAGGACAGAACTATTTTTTTTCAAATTTGCCCACATTTCTAGAGTACAGGTGTGACCCTCCTGTCAAATTTGACCAATATTGGCCAAGCCCACCCAAAAAACAGACGTCCCTTGCGAAAAATTACCCCGTCAATGAAGAAAAAAAATAGTAACGTTGAGCGCACGCCCAAGCTGGGCAGAATGAGTACGTCCGACGATTTTACTCCGAGACTGGTAGAAGGAGATACATTAGGCGCAAGGGTATTCGAACTAGAGAAAATGAGTGACCTGCATGCCAAGTTTGAACAATGACAAATCCAAGCGAGCGGATCGCCATTAATCGGAGAACAGTTCGTAATCTGGCCTTTGTATATAATAATAACAGCACGTAACAGTTTATTAACGTGTAAACATTCAGATAGTTTTTGGGTGCCACATCCGTTCTGGTTGCACTGGTCCCGGTATTCACCAATGTGTGCGTTTGTGTGGAGGGACATTATTTGTGTTCGAGCACAGCTCGTAAATCCTTAGCTCGTACTTGGTGTAGCCTGAACATGACTATTATTGGCGATCCGCTCCGCTAGGATTGCCCTTATAATCACTTTTGTCGTTTTGTGTGTGTGTGTGTCTGTGTGTGTACATTTCCAGTGTTCACTATTATTTCTTCTGTGATTTTTTTGGCTTGGCCGATTTCGTTCAAACTTGGCAGGTAGGTCACACCTTAACCCTAGTTATAAGGAAAAATCTGAAAATTTTTTTTGGCCCACCGTTGCCATAGCAACAGCAAAAAAACTGATTTTTGGATAGCTTCACGCCAAATGTATCTCCTCCTACAAATTTGGGATAAAACACTTCAGACATAGCTCATTCTACTCAGCTTGAGTGTGGGCACAAAGTTACCATTTGAATTTTTGATATCTGTTTTCATTACCGAGAAATTTGACACTAAAGTTGGGGTAACTTTTCACCAGCAACGGCTTTTAACTCCTCTGTGATTGTTTCGGCTCGGCCGGTTTTGTTCATACTTCACAGGTAGGTCGTGCCGTCACTAATTGGAAAACAATCCTGGCCCACCATTGCCATTGCAACATCCAAAAACTGATTTTTGAATACTTTCGCCCCAAATGTATTACCTCCTACCAGTTTTATCGGTGTCGCTGGGTGTATATGATAAAAGGAAGTTGTGCAACCAAATTTGCCGAGTTCGCAGTTTTTCGCCAATAAAAAAATAACTAAGGCAACAACTCACGGTTTTTCAGCATTTTTGTAATAAAGACATTATTCTCCATCAATAATCCGCCCAAAACAGGAACATTTCTACTAATTCTTGTGTTTTTTCAACGTTTTTCGAAAAACCTGCGATTAGGCTGTGAAAGTAGAACATTCCGGAGGGGGCGAAATGGAAGAGCCATATTTAACGCGTAAAAATAGAACGCGTATTTTGACCTCTATGCGGTCGTCGCCAAAGAGCCCCGCGTCCATCGCCTGGTAATGCTCTTCCGTTTCACCAGTTGCGTTTTTTTGGCTAAAATTTGGGCAGTACTGTCAGTCACGAAAATTGATGAATAAATTAATACACATAAAATATGAATCACGGGCTAATTCAATGGTCACCGAACACTCCACTGTGGCAAGATAGTAGCGTACTGTATATTTGACCCAGATTTGACAAGCGTGGTACAGTTTTTTGCGCGTGTCCGTAATAACGCGCACAAAGGATTCCTTTATTTGCTGGCATTCTTGACTTTTGACTGCAGTTCTTTTTTATATTTTAGAGTAAATGCTTTTGATATGCTCTTAGGTTTCTTAATATCCGTCTGAAATTCTGGACTGTGGTCATATTTTTCGATTAGGAGTCGTATATTTAAATAACTCACCGTGACTAATGTTTTACATTATGAAGTATATTTTTATGAAGGTCAACACACTGTACTTTAGGTAAATATTTACCATCTCGTTATTTCATTATTTCGCTTTCCAGCATTTACAGGAAACGCTTCATTCTAGAAAATGCTATCGCAAAACTGTTGGAAATAATAAATGTAACAGGAGAATACGTCCTAGCACAGTCACTCGACTAGGAGAGTGATTGTGGTCCTAGTAATAAACTAAGTGACTTCCTAAAACTGAATGGTGTTTGCGAACTTCGTATTAGTTATAAACCGACGTTAGCTTCACGTTTATGTCACACCATGGAAACAGCCAAAAACATGGTGCTTGTTTTTGAGCGGAGCGGATCGCCAACCAGCCTACCGGCTTGTCAGTAGTGCGTTCCGATCGATTCAAAACTATACATAGGGCTAACGTAAAACCAACACAACACATCTAATTCAGCCGACCCCAACTAATTCACCTATTGTTCAGATACACAACAGTCAGTGATATAAACTACTAAGGTACTCACCGAAACATCGATGTTAAGTACAGTAACTGCATCTTAGCGAAAATGTGTCAGCGAAGGTTCTGTTAACAGAACTGGGTGGCCGACTAAATGTGAATGGTCATCGGCGCATCGTCTGACAACTTTAATGCAGCTCATTTGCATAAAAATATGCATAAACCTCCGCCACAGTTTCTAGGAATTTCCGGCATGCTCATGAATAACAATACGAACACACAAAAAGCAGAGAAATTCCGACAACAAATGAATAAAAATAGTGCGATGGATTATCAACTGGCACCGAAAGTAATTTTACATTTCAAGAAAGAAAAAGAAGTGATTTGCTTCTATAGATTTGATAATTAACACCCACGACGTCAATATATTCATTAATATAAAAGGTTATTGTGAATACATTTGAACATTTGCCAGGTCATTGTTCCTGTGCCAGGCGGCGCTGATGTCACCATGTATCTTAAATAGTCACACCCACTTGTTGGATTAAGTGCCCTTCATTTTGCTATCAGTCAATATTTTTTCCAAATTTTTTCTTGTATTAAAATAAGCACTGCAGTTTTTAGGCCCCTAACAAAACACGCACCACATAATCTAATACTACGTATTACTGGTTTCACTGGTGCCTTTGCCCTTTGAATATTTTTTTTTTCAATTGACAAGGCGCGATTATTCCAGTTCGTAGTTGCAAATAAAATATGAATATAGTCTCAACTGTCATGGATTATGATAACATTACAGTAAGGTAAAGTACAACCCTGGGCCGACTGTAGATTAAACATGTCTGCTGTCAACACCGTCAACTCAGGTGACAAGATTACTCGTACATTAGAGATCGACCATTTGAAACCATGAGGGGTGGCTGGAAGATTTGTTGAAAACAAAATTGCAAGCTAGACACCAAGAGAGAAAAAATGCATGCCAGGGTTTGCATTCAAGAAAAATAAAAATGTACATACAAGACAGCGCAAAAAAAATGCACTGGACACATACTGCCAGTCACAGGAAGGCCAACGCCATTACATTACCATTAGTGAAGACCACGAAGACCATTGGGTTAATGAATCGTTGTAGAGGCCGTTATCAAAGTTGAAGTAATCCATACATGTATGTATGTCCTGCACTGTTCATAGTACCTAGATAGTACAGTTGATACAACAATATATTAATTGGTTCATGTATTTACATATATAATTAAAGCTGTTAACAGCATCACAGGTGTCCAAGTTTTATATTGTGATCAATCAATTTTAAAAAAATCATTCACTTGGCTCATACATGCTAAAAGCCAAATTTCAGATTGCTGGGGTTAGTAGACCCGATCAACATCACCAGTCTCTAATTCAGTGGGCAATACAAGTAGACTCTGTGGTCTAGGGGTATCTTGTTCGTCTTTCGTATTGAAGGTCGTCGGTTTGAATCCTTTATTGGCGAAATGTCACTTGAAATAGTTTTTTTTTGACAGTTTGTCTTTTCTTTATTTGAAAGGACAATGCAATCAGATATCAAAACACTGAGCCAAATTTCAGATTTGTGAGGTTAGTTGTATTCAGTTGGTTGTTGTTATCAGCAAGACATGATTATGGTTGTAATGTGTTTCTCACATGATCCTACTCGTATTTGTAATTAACACCCACGACGACAAGATATGCAGTGATATGAAAGGTTTATTGTGAATATATTTGAACATTTGCCAGGTCATTGTTCCTGTGCCAGGCGGCGCTGATATCATAATACGAGAATCATAAATACATGTATCATAAATAGTTACACCCACTTGTTGGATTATATGCCCTTTGCTATCAGTCAGTCATTACATCTTGGGGTAAGGCCGACAGTTAAACTTTGAGAGGATTTTACATAAAAGAAGTGATTTGCTTCTATAGATTTGATAATTAGCAGCCATGACGACAAGATATGCAGTACATTGGCGGATTTAGATGGGGGCCGAGCCCCCCCCCCATTTTTAACAATCAACAGGGCTTCGCGCCATCGGCGCTCGCGAACTTGGCCTTAGGCCAACATATCGCCTCCACCCTATTCCGAAATAAAAATGTACATACAAGACAGCATAAAAAAAATGCACTGGTCACATACTGCCAGTCACAGGAAGGCCAACGCCATTACATTACCATTAGTGAAGACCACGAAGACCATTGGGTTTAAGAAACGTTGTAGAGGCCGTTATCAAAGTTGAAGTAATCCATACATGTATGTATGTCCTGCACTGTTCATAGTACCTAGATAGTACAGTTGATACAACAATATATTAATTGGTTCATATATTTACATATAGAATTAAAGTTGTGAACAGCATCACAGGGGTCCAAGTTTTACATTGTGATCAATCAATTTTTAAAAAATCATTCACTTGGCTCATACATGCTAAAAGCCAAATTTCAGTTTGCTGAGGTTAGTAGACCCGATCAACATCACCAGTCTCTAATTCAGTGGGCAATACAAGTAGACTGTGTGGTCTAGGGGTATCGTGTTCGTCTTCCGTACTGAAGGTCGTGGGATTGAATCCTTTATTGCCGAAATGTCACTTGAAATATTGTTTTTTTGACAGTTTGTCTTTTCTTTATTTGAAAGACCAATGCAATCAGATATCAAAACACTAAGCCAACTTTCATATTTGTGAGGTTAGTTGTATTCAGTTAGTTGTTGTAATCAGCAAGATATGATTATGGTTGTAATGTGTTTCTCAAATGATCATACTCGTATTTGGAATTAACACTCACGACGACAAGATATGCAGTGATATGAAAGGTTATTGTGACTACAATTGAACATTTGCCAGGTCATTGTTCCTGTGCCAGGCGGCGCTGATATCATCATGTATTTTAAATAGTTATACCCAATTGTTGGATTATATGCCCTTTGCTACCAGTCAGTCTTTACATCTCGGTGTAAGGTCGACAGTTAAACTTTGAGACACAGTAAATAGGTCAATTATCTCCCAGTCCTCGTATTTTACTGATCTAGTAAACCTGTTTCGCTCGCTATTCCTTTGTATTCTAAGATAAACAAATGTTTGCCACTTTCTGTTTTGTTTTTGATAGGATAGTGTCTGACTGCGGCTGTGCAGTAATAGTAATAATATAAAATATAGCTGCAAGCAGCGATGATGACGGCTCCCAGCTATGACAGTAACTAATGTCAACTACCACCAATATACAGTTAGTTGTTGGTGTCTTCCTATTCTAGTTCTCAGGATATTAGATTCATGCATGTCAGTGATGTCAAATGACCAAACATCATTGGGAAATGTATATTTGAAGACATTTTACCAAGTGACTAGTAGCTTTGGGTGAGTTGCTTTAACAGTTAATAGGGCTTTGTCACAGTGATTGGTCCTTTCATCAGAATTAGTATGATTATGCGTCAGTATATTCTGTGTTAATGCTGGGCAACGATGCTTCAGTCTTAATCTCCTACACATGACTTACGCAACGCACGCCAGTCGTAATCCCCCTCACATGACATCAACGTGTGCCCCCATTCATAGGCCTGTGACCTTCCATCTTGAGCACACCTCACCTGTGATATTTCTGTTCACATGCATATTATGAGCTCGTACTCTCGTGACGGTCATTTGCCTAATCTCATCGTTAAGCTTTCCTGTATCCTGCTTTGCCTTAGCATAGTCATTCCATGTTCAGCAAGCGACCTGAACCCGTCTCCAAGCTATTACTACGTTTCTTCTATGCACTGTCTGAATTTCAGTCCGAACATTCTCCGTATTCGACAGTTCATTAGAGCTTTCTCAAAACCACCGTCATCCAACATGGAAAAGGCCAAGTCAACCGGAAAGTCCACTCGCGCTACACCAAGACCAGCCAACCAAGATCAACTCCAAGTCGTCCTTCAAACAAGAAAAATTTTAAACTTGTCAAGTGATCTTCCCAGTAATATCGACGACCTCATTCAAGCTCGAATTTCAACGGTGCTCGCATCGTTGCAACCAGTGAATAGCACTCAGTCCAATACTGCAAACGGTTTGGGAGATCACAGCGTCACAGCACCCACCAACTACCGTGATATCCCAAATTTAGCTACCGAACCATAACAGCCCACAACCCACGCGAGGCATAATCCGACATCGCTACTATCACATATACATCAACAAAAGGCAGCCATTACTTTTCAACCTCCCGGCATCCCGAATGTAAGACAGACTCCCGGCGTAGGTGGCGCACTTCCCAGTATGCCCCCATATATCAACAACCAGTCGTTCAGCTTACCAGATCAGATGGACAACCAGCTGCTATCCCTCCAGCAGATCTTCATATGCAGTTTGTAGACACATCAATGCTCTCAGCTATTTCTCAGGGTAAGTTCATCGAACTTAGTGATTTACATCCTGACCCTCTCAGGCCTTCTACTACTCAGACTTTGGAAACAAACATCAGCTTCGACCCGGACAACCACGGAATTGCGTCATTCACAACCCAGGTGAAACGAAAAAACATTGACAGCTATGCATCTTGGTCCCAGTGTTTCTCAGTTTTCCACGCCACAGAGCTTTCTACTTCCCATCAGAATGCATCCACCTTTCAAATTACTACTGTTCAACCTGAAGCTTGGCTTGCCTATGATAAATCATTCCGGATGAATGCAGCACGATATCCAACAACTAATTGGAATATCCCCGATCCTCAGCTAGACTTCGTGCATTTTCAACAACACCCACACCTCATCATACCAACATGTTTTTTCCTGTGGCAAGAAAGGACATAGAAAATCGGAGTGCACAACACTCCAGCAAATTGATACAAACCCATACTACTGGAGCAACCCCAAGACACAGTCATCATCTAGTACTCGCACATCAACTGCAAACTCCACTCAGATCTGTCGGAAATTCAACAATGGTACATGCAGCTGTCCCTACCAAGCTGGTCGTATTCACAAGTGCCTCATATGCTCCGCATCCGACTATGGTTTGTCAAGTCATGGCAGTAGTGGAGCCAACTCAGCAGAGCAGCCCTTTCATCTGCAGCCCTTTCGAGGAAATGATCATGGCAACTAATGCAACCCATACCATATTTCCAGCAACACCACTCAAGCTGCATGCCTTTGCATCATCCCTACATGACCACCCAGACAAAGAATTCACAGCTTCACTACTACGCAACATCTCAGAAGGCGCAAATCTTGGCTTTAACGGACACCAGCATTGTAGAACTACACCCAATGCAAAATCAGCTCTCGCAAACCTTGACGCCATCACTAAATCTATATGGTGGTCATCGTTCGTCTGATCCTAGACCTATCTCAACCCACACCCGACAACGTCAAGCACCACATAAATAAAGAAGACTACACACTACGCTACTCCCGTGTTGACGATGCCATTGCACTAATTTAGAAATATACGGTCAAAGTTCACTACTAGCAAAAATCGATATCCAACATGCCTTTCGGCTCTGTCCCGTGAGGACAGATGACTGGAATCTCCTTGGCTTCAAGTGGCTTGGATGTTACTTTTTCGAAAGAGTCCTCCTGTTCGGCCTCAGATCAGCTCTGTACCTTTTCAACTAGCTAGCCGAAGCAAGTCAGTGGATCATCACCCAACGAGCAAACACACATAACCTCATACACTACCTGGACAACTATCTAGCTGTTGGCCCTTCCAACTCGCACACATGCCTTGACATCATGAACACTATGCTATCTCTGTGCAAAGAACTAGGCGTTCCCATCGCCAAGGAAAAAAAGGAAGTCCCCTCATCTACACTCACATTTCTCGGGATTGAACTAGACACTGTCAAAATGGTCATCAGACTACCAGACGACAAGCTGCCCGACCTACTACAAGTACTCCCCACTTGGCTCCATAAAACATCTAGCATGGAACGAGAGCTCTTGTCATTAATCGGCATGTTGAGCTTTGCTTGTAAATGTGTGCCTGCCGGACGTATTTTCCTCCACCGCATGATCAATCTCAGCACATCTGTCACCAATATTAACAGCACCGTAGCATTGACTGAAAACTTCAGACTTGATGTTAAGTGGTGGTGCGACTTCCTACCATCCTGGAATGAGTCCGCATCATTGTTTGTGTCCAACTAGCCACCTGCTCCGAAGCTCGAACTCTTCACAGGCGCATCAGGTTCCATTGGCTGCGGCGGCTTCTACATCGGCCATTGGGTTACCATACCATGGCCAGCAGATTTTCCAACATCCATCGAATGGAAGGAAATGTATCCTATCCTCATCACTTGTTCAATTTTGGGGCATTCCTGGTACGGTCAATGCATACTGTTCCACTGTGACAATGATACCATTTCACGTTATAATCACCCATATTAATTGCGTCAATAACTCTATTGCCGATTCACTTTCTCATTCACAGATGCAATGCTTCAATCAACTGGTTCCAACAGCCGATCACGCCGCTACTCCAATCCGACCCGATCTACTCCCAGAACGCATCATATCTCAGAACTACCAGCCACACACCCAAGTACACAAGCCCTAGCAGCACAAGTACACTCGTACATGCAATGCAGCATCGCAGACTCAACCTGTCGAACATACCAGGTCGGCCAAAAACGCTACCACAACTTCTGTAACCTATACTGGCTACCAGCATACCCAGTCACACCACAAGCAACCATTCTATTCGCCACCCACTTAGCTCAGACTGGCATAACGTACAAAAACCATTAAGGTCTACCTGGAGGCCATTATCCATCTACACACCGATTGGACATCTTGGACAATATGCAGTTATAACGTACACTACTTGGCATCAAAAGGTCATTAGGGGACACCAAAAAAGCATGACTCCCTATTACTATGAACATTCTAAGATGCCTGAAAGAATCACTCCGAATGCACCCATCTATCCACACAAATGACAAACTCATGCTATGGTCAGCATTTACGGTCGCATTCTTTGGATTCCTAAGAGTCAGTGAATTTACTGCAACGTCGCCCCAGCATTTTGACAAAACCTGTACCTTACTCATCGAAGACATAACATGTGCAATCGAGCTACATGTCCAGTTACGTGCCTCCAAAACAGATCCATTCCGTCATGGCTGCATCATAAAAATTGCACCTTCATTCACCTCAGTCTGTGCCGTTTGTGCGTACACCAAGTATTGCAGCATCCGTGCCCCATCACCCCAAACACCAGCCTTCCAGTTCCACTCAGGGAGTTTGCTTACATGACAAAGCCTAACTACCCACTTGTGTGACCTGTTGACTAAAGCTGGGATCCAAAATCCACGCCTGTACACAACCCACAGCTTCAGACGAGGGGCAGCGACAACCGCAGCTGAAGCGAACATGCCAGATTGATTAATCAAGACTCTAGGAAGATGGCGAAGCGACGCATACCAAATGTATATCGACACACCTTCGTCAACGCTACAAGCCATGCCTCGCATCCTCTGCGGACATTCATCTTAGACGCCTCCTCTTATTACCTTGGATTTTCAACCTCACGTGACTCTCCCGCTGGCATTTCGTTTGCCACATCTATGTACTTGTACTATGCTGTGGTGCTATCTTTGACCAGGGTCTATGCTTTGACCATCCACTCGTTATTACCTCGTTACATTTATTTACATAAACTATATTTTGCTTTGGACATTTACCTTGACATGTTTGCATCATTTACTTCACTTTCAGTCGTGACCACCACCACTGTATTTTATATATCATGACCAATATCACAGTTATGTACTTTAATGCTACAACAATTCCCAGGTTCATTTATACCGATTCCTTGGCTTGCTTGTCGCTGTGCCACTCCCGGCCATCTCATAACTTGGGGGTTGTCATCGCAGTGCATGTGGGCACCATTCGATTAACACGCTGCCATTCTTCATAAATAGAGTCAAACATGTGACTCTGTGTACAGAATGGTATCCACAACGACAGTCGGGTGACCCCTGGCCTCGATCAAGTACCATGCTAATCTCTCCGTGATGTGAATCAAATCTGCGACTCACATCACAGAGCAGGTTTCGGCAACAACGCTTGGCTGTGGCTCACACCCCTTCTGCTCTCAGTCAAGACTTGGTCTCTAGTGTCGTTTCTAAGCATTAATGTGAATTAATGTTTATTGTGTTATTAACAACTGGTGTTAATTTGCGAATACCACCTTTAGGAGCTGTTAATTATTCTTTATAATTTGTGCAGTGGCTTTGCCAGGAGTTCCTGAATAAGACACATGCTCTGATATTGTCACCTAGTTTTTTACTGAGACTGAGAAATATTTGACCATTTATAGCATTTTTGTCAAACAACTTAGTGACATACTATGATTAATGATCTTTTTGCTGAATAATAGTTGAATACTATTTATTGAAATTAATAATCCCAGAACAATTTTCCAATATAGATTACAAAATTTACACATGAAGTATAAAAACTGTTTCGAGTCGTAGCATAAAATAGGGAACAAAACCATTGTTGACTTTTGAGGGGAATGGAAATGACTCGTTTTGTGGGTGTTACAATAAGCGAGAGAGTAAATCGTTTTTATGCTATGAAAAAGTAAAGACCTTGAACGTACTTTATGTACGATTTTTTTGTTTGATAACCTAACGCTTTTAGATTTATGTGCTACAAGTTAGAGTGCACATACTTAAGTGGCTCTCCCACAGCAAATAATTTAGCCTAGGCATTTTTCGTGTCAAAATCGCAAAACTACCCGTTTTTACGCAATCGCAATTCACTAGTTACAGGACGACGAAGCTGAAATATCCAAGAACCAACACATATTTTAGTATAAGTCAGACAGTCCGGTCGTTAAAAATATGATACCAACACGGTTTTATTTGTACATTAAATTGATATCATCTGACCATGTTATTTGGCAAGAATGAACTTTCGAGTGCCTTTTAGCTTGTGCATCCTAATCTCGTTGCAACGATCAAAGGTCAATGTATGCATAATGTGTAGGGCTGTGTGAGTATCATCAGAATTAACACCTTGACAACACATCACTATAAGCAGCGTTAAACATGAAAATGTTGCAGTTGATCAAATTATTGAAGTGCATTGAATCACAATAAATATTTACAGATATCGAAATGTAGCTATTAGTTGTATGTATACTAATGAGGTCAAATGGTCACATATAGTAAGTACATCTGCTAGTCAAATGCATAGTATATTACCAACATGGTTCATGTTCACTGCATAGTACACTTAATTATAGTTTTCTGTGGTGTGTGCATAGTTATGAGGTTCAATGACCGTATATTGTCATCTGATATGTTAGACATATCACTTGTTCCTTCCCTTTACTATAACACTTGGTCTATGTCTCTGTCTGCAACAGTGCTTGAGATATTACAGTTATTACAGATATTACAGTTATATATTAATTAGGTCACGTGACCATATATGGTCATCTGATATATCAGACAAATCACTTGTTCCTTTACTTCACCATAACACTGGTTGCATGTCCCTTGATATATGAAAGTCATGCATATTAATGAGGTCAAGTGACCATATTTGGTCATAAGATATATTTATCATATTTGTTGTCCAATGTATTTAATATAGTGCTGATTGCAAGTTTATATCTACAATAGACCTTAAGATATGAAAGTTATGCATATTATTGAGGTCAGGTGACCATATATAGCCATAAGATATATTTATCAAATCTGTTGCCCAATGCATTCATTATACCGTACTCGTCCGCGTTAGCGCCCAGGGGCCTCAACTCAGAAAATCACGATTTTTTAGGGGTGGGCGCTTACCCGAGCACCCCCTCGAAAAAGAGTGCAAATGAAAAATTTGATTCATCAAGTAACAGATTACGTCTTTGAGGGAAATCAAATTACGAAATTATTTGAGTCGTCATTGATTTTCACAATGAAGAAACAGAAATGATCACAAAAAATATGCACATTTTATTACAATATTAATTACGTACCACCAGAATTTACGAAGTTAAAAATATTTGAGTCTGTTGGAACACAGTCGAAGTCAAAATTGTCATATTATCTCCACAGACGAAGGTGTTGGATCGTACGCAAACACTCGATGAAAATCACTTTCCGCCATGATGCATTTGCAGATTTCACCTGCAGCGGCGTCCTTTGACCTAATGGGTCAAGTTGGTTATTAACCAATCACAATGCTGTGTTGTACTGACGCATTTCTTCGGAAATTACCGAAGACTTTCTGGTAACGCAATGCGGAAGTGAATTGTCGATGTCGAAGTACGATCTGTTGGAATTGATTTCAGTGAATAAACGACATGGATTTTCTAAAAAACTAGTAACTAGCCATTTTTGAGATGTAAACTGTATATGGCATGAAATATTTACCGCATTTTACTTGTACTAACAGGTCATTGTCGAAGCGTAGTTTACGCACGGTTACCGTGTTCTACGCATTCACAACGTGTTCACAATGGTCGATATCCACGCTGTATCATATAATAACGATTACCAAGATTCGTTACGCAAGACCAAGTTTTAAATTAGTTGCATTTTGAAGGGGTGGGCGCTTTGCCGAATGTGACCCCAAATATAAAAATTGCGCAAAAGTGGGGGGTGGGCGCTTGCCCGGGCATGGGCGCTAACGCGGTCGAGTACGGTAGTACTGGTTACTTGTTTCTATCTACAACAGTGCTTGCGATATGACAGTTATGTATATTAATGAGGTCACGTGACCATATATAGCCATATGCTATTTCAGGCATATCACTTGTCCTTTCCCTTGAAATTTTCAAACTATCCAGGTCACGTGATTAATTGATTTACAAAATATTAATAATACGAACAGAAACAAATGCCACTGCTGGGGAACCACCATCGTCCGAATCGCACAGTTTCGCTAAAGCCGGCCATTCATAACCGGCCCACGAACCTGTGCGTGATCGTGTTAGGAAAAGCTGTATTTCACCGCAGCTAAATTGAGTCATTTGATTGGGCGCGCCAAGGAGCTGGCGCAACCAATCAGAAATACTGTATCATAAATGTGAAGATCGGGGAGCTCATCAAACATTAAAACAATGGCGTTTCCAATAATTCTTATTTCAACATTAAAAATTGTTTGTGGGCAAGTGATTGAGGACTCTCACGCTGAAAGAGTAGATTGTTTCAGTTGAAACAGATGTTCTGACCTTTTTTCTTGGGTGCTACTTCAAATGTCAATGTGATCACAGGTCAAAATGCAATAGTAACTAATATTTGTTACGTGTTCTCTAACTGCTATAAATACACTGCCTCTATTATCCATTTTTAATTATGTATCGTGGATAGTACAAAAGACTGTGTCAATGACTCCCCATAAAATACCCAACCATTCACATGCGAATACAGTGAATTGATTTAGTTTTCCTCGCATTTGCTGTTGATTGCCTACATTTCGTTTCACAGTACATTTTAGTTAAATATTTATTGGAATTAAAAAGACTATGAAAATTGTAAGACACACGATAGCTATATTTTGTGACAGCTACCAGTACCTGAACAATTTCACATGGCTGAGCTCCACCTTCCATGTATGATAACTGTCGACATTGTCGCCAGGTGATGTGCTATACTCTGTTTTATTTGTATTGATAAAACATGTTTTCGCGACGCTGTAACAAATATCACATCACTGATAAATATCACTGTATGAAAAATGGCGCACTTCCAGATTTTCTTGAATCAAGCATGGATGCCAAACCATGTAACGATGACTTTTCTCAAAATTTGTTTTAATCATTATTGCACAGTCACGTGACACGTTAAATTTGTTATTAGTGATATAGATAGTACATGTTCAAATGATGCCGTGTTGCAGAACTCCGGTATTATTTTAAAATCAAAATTTTAGACCATTCCGCTCAACGGTTTTCTCAAATGGCTTGACAAAAGAAATGATTGAAAAAGGAAAATGCAAATTGGCTTGGACCCCTAAATATGTGTATTACTATTTTTAAGAATGCGCCCACATGGTTTGCGGCTTCGTCTGCATTCCGCTTGCATCTCATTTTCTGCACAGGGGTCAATATCGTTAATTTTCTACTTACTAAGTTTACACTGAATTAATTAATGCTTTTTATTTATTATGCAAGTTTTTATTATATATTTTGTTTATAGTTATGAGAGTCTTGCTTATAATATCAGTGTAGATATGGCATTGTAAACATACAAAGTATCAACATTCCTGAAATCAGTATTTATATTCCACTTACGTGTTTCAGCACGCAACTATTCCGTATTGGTATTCCCACCCACGAAGAATGCTGCTTGTTTTCGCACGAAGCTCGATCAATATTATGATTGCATACCTGTTAGATAATTGTTCATGTTTCAGCAAATGCTGGTTGAATTCAAAAGGATGCCGTACTCATAAACTATCAACAGAAAAACTACATGTTACCCGAGATGACCATACAAAGCCAATTTCATACCATCCATGGTATGGTTCAGAAATGACTGTCTGAACACCGTTATATATCTATTTATATTTCACTCATTTTCGGTTTGTTGCTGTTGCTATGATATTGTACCCATGAAGAATTATTGAGTATGGGTTAGTCGTAAATATTGATTTACTGTCAAAGGTTATCCTATATGATGTGATGACTATCTATGAGTCAGTAAACAACTCAGATAAAAATGTCTCTCTTAGGCTGCTAACATTATAAATGGTCGTGACACACACAAAACAAACAGTTACATGTTTATATTGGCAGATTGAATATTTATCAGCAAGATATGATTACTGTTATAATTAGAAAAAACTGTAAAAAGTAAAAAAAAAACTGAGATTATGTTTTTGATTCCTTTGTGCGAAGCACACAATAGGAGTCTTTGCAGTTAGTGCGTCTGTCTGTCTGTATGTATGCGTGTGTGTTTGTTCCACTGATATCTCAAGAACCATATGGTGTTTTTTGATGAAACTTGATGCATAGAGGCTCCGGGCTGATGTGCAGATTTGGTCAGGTTTTGGTTGAAATCCATGCATATCAATTACCTAATTTGAATGTTCAGTGACTGTTCTACTGATATCTAAAGAATAACTCATTGGATTTTGATGAACCTTGGTACATATATGCCCTGGGACAATATGCTAACCTGATTAGTTTTAGGTAAAAATCCATGCATATTAATTACCCAATTTGCAAAATGTTAATTTTAGACTTTTCCACTGATATCTCAAATACACATTACAATAAAACTTGGTACATGGATGTCATAGGACAATGCATGTACCTAATCAGTTTGGGGTTAATATCCATTTGTATTAATTACCTAATTTCCATAATTAGTACATTTTGGCTTTTCCCCTGATATTTCAAGCGCTAATTATTACATATTATTGAAATTTGACACAAAGATGCTCTAGGACTATTCACAGACCTAGTTAGTTTTGAATAAAAATCTGTACATATTAATCACCTAATTTGCATAATTATTTGTCAATTGTTGGCTTTTTTAAGTACATGTACTAATCATCACATTTTAATGAAACTTGTACATGGATGTCTTATGACATTACACAGACCTGTTGTGGTTTGAATCCGTGCATATTAATTACCAAATTTGCATAATACTTCGTATGTTTTTTTTCTCTAGGACTACACACAAACCTAGTTAGTCTTGAATAAAAACATGTACATATTAACTACCTAATTTGCATAATTAATCAAGTACTAATCATCACATTTCAATGAAATTTGTACATGGATGTATTTTCCCGTGTACTTTTAATGTATTATTTCAATGAATCTAATTGTTACATAAATACTTTAGGACAATGCAACAATTTAATTAGTTTGGGGATTATAAATTACAATAATGTGGATGACATTTTTTTAATGTTGTACATCTCAAATAAGCAGACTTATTAATGACTAAGGCTAATTAATTCTAATATGAGTAATATAATCTCTGCACAAATGAGTCCTCTCTAAGCTTATTTGATTACGCCTTACCAGTTTATTATTAATCAGATACATTAGCATGACACACAACATCTTTTTTTCTATCCAATAATGGACAAAGATAACAGAGAATAAGAAAAAAATGGTTTGGTCCGAGTGTAAATATGTGCGTCAAGTGAGGTCAATTGCAGGGCATGGACCTAGAACCAACTGCTATGCCATACTACTGTCCAATTATCAATTTGTATTCAATAGTGAATGTAGCATAATACAATAATTTAGTGCGATTATAAAATATTCACATTGGCCCTATGGACGCTTAACAAACGTGCTTTTTCTCTTTTTTTGGCAGGAGAGTGACAATTGCTCGCCCGGAGGACAAAGACACGGAAAGTACGCCCTCATCGATGGATGCTAGTCTGGTCCCCTGCCCCAATTTCAACGCTAAGGGTGGTTAAAAAATATTTTCTTAACCGCCCTCAGCGTTGACTACGATGGATGCCAGTACTCCATCGTGTAAATCATGTCCGATTCCTTTAAAAACACACATGGAAGTCCGTCAATTCCTGGTACCTTTCCATTTAAAATAAATCCAACAGCCGTTGAAAGTTTTTCAAAAGAGATTCGTTTGTCACAAACAGTAGACGCATCACGATAAAGCCTAAATAAATTCTAACAGTGTCAGGTGGAAAGAGTTCACAATAAGATTATGGTTTTCTGTGAGAGCATTATTGTGGTCAAGCAAATGCGAAATATAATCTTACACTTAAGAAGTTGTTGTTTTTCTCAAGCTCAAAAAAGAAAGCGCAACATTCGCAAGATTCGTTGAGTAGCCAATGACGTAATCGAATGGTGGCCCACGTGTTTTGATCGTTTCAAGTTCACTCATTTTTTTTCCATCACGTATTTTTCAAGAGTAGGGTCGTCTGCAAGGCGTGATTCATTTGTGATAACTTTAAGTTACACTTTTCATATCCTGGAATGTTGATCTGTGGTTTATTGGTTCAATGTTGTTTAATGTTATCATCACCTCCATTGTAGTTGTTTTTGCGCACCCTCGCGACCTAAATTCAAATATAGTTTCATAGTAAGTTCCGGCCTCAAAGAGACTGGTGCTAAGCCAACAGAGCAGGTGACAATTACAATTTTTTTCTGAGAAATAACGAGTTTATGATAAAAGAAAGTGGATGTTTAATCAATGTTCACAAAAGTGTTTTTAAACACAAGCGTGCTGTTAATGTAAAATTGTTCTAACCTGGCGTGGCTTTTCCCTCTGAACCATGTATAACGTTTGGTGTCACCATGGAAACTACACCAGGCGAGTTTGAAGCAATTGGCAATAGTCTGCAACATCTTTCAAAAATGCGATTACAGTCATTGCAACTGAAAGGCTTAATGTGCAGTTATAGTCGCTGGCACTACAATACGGGCATTCCTGAGTTTTTGAGTTTTCTTGAAAGTATTAAAAAATACAACACATTCTACAGCATTTATTGGTACATAAAAATTAAGCAAATGCTACGACAAGTGATAAGATGTTTGATCTATTATAGTTAAGCAATTGTATTTCAAGTATTCATTTGCTTTTCCTGCACTGTAACAGGACTGGCTTTGCACAGTTTTTTGAAAGATTTTCTCAATAAACGTGCATCTGCACAGTTTAAGTATGTTCAAGGATCTTGTTAGACCCTTTCATAGTGTCTGAGAGGTCAGTGAGTCGTTTGAATGATATGAGAGGGCTATTTTCGTGAGCTGTAATCAATTATTTTTATTTTCGTAATAATGTATTTTAAGTAAATAAAAAACGTAAATTCGTGGACATGGTATAAAATGTAAGCAGCTATTTTATTTGTCCGTAATTTGTAATTTGTACAAATATATTATTTTTTATAAGCGTATTAAGCATTTTCTACATTAAATGTCGCAATTCGTGCGCAAGTTCCAATTTTGATTCTTAAACACAAATTATCGAATATATTACAGAAATGTAAAATGTAATTAGGATTTTTTTACTGTAAATGGAGCTTTCATTTTATTTTCCGTAAAAGCGTAAAATGCCTTTTTTATTTTCTGTAACCTGTACCAGCTACCCCCCTTGCCCCCCCCCCCCCCCCCCCCACACACATACGAGTCTTGATACTGGAATGTTCTGGGTGTCATCGAACATTGCAGAGAACAAATCAAAGTCCTCATTGTCTGTGAATGACTGATTGAAATAGAAATTCACTATGTTGTTTTCTAGAACATTGTTAGGGCAGTTCTTTTTGATGTGTTTTTTTTGTTTACAGTGAAAACAAAATAGGTCGTTCATTGACGCGCACACTTAGTAAACCATTAATTTGTGCAATCGTAAACATGTTTAAATGACGTCTGAAAGACTTACACGTTTTAAAGACCCGTATTTACATCTGGATGGAATCGAAGTACCTGTACTATAGCATTCCTAAAATATTAGGTCTTTAAAAAAATGTTTGGAAAGATATGGAGGAGATATAGTTATATTTTGTTGCTTGGAGAATATCACGTGATATGGTCAATTGCGGAAGAGGTAGGTGTAGCTCAACGAGCCCCCAACCAATCAACGCAAACAATCACAATCGAAAATCAACAAACAAGAGTCCCGTGTATACAAGAATTGAAGGTCTCCAGTTTATTATATAGGCACAATTCCAGAAGACGTACCTACACTTTATGCAAATTGTTTTAAATTTACTAATTTATTCATAACGTGACAGTTTCTGTGGCCGTTTTTACATTCTAAAAGGGGCGATATATTATTTTTGAGGCAAGAGTTAGAAAGGGGGAATTAGCAATCTTTAGGGGTCAACACACAGGGAGCCCAGGAACTATAATCAACTGTAAGAAGTCCTTAAGAGCGGGGGGGGGAGTAGCGGCTGGTATAGACAAGGGATGAAGGCTCCAGCGAGCCCATATTTTTAAAATTGGAAAAAACAGACGAAATCAACGAAAGCTGAGAACTCCCATGTGCTGAGAGTATTGAGAACACATTAAAATTAATTCAAAATTACTTAAAAATGTACTTGAGATATTGATGGGAAAGCTGAAAACTAATTATGCAAATCAGGAAATTAATATGATCAGATTTGAGTGTAAAACTAATATGGTCTGCACAATGTAACCATCTGTGTACGAACCACCGCAAGTTTACGACTCGGTTAGCCTCGCTCAACTGGTTCGTAACCACTCTTGTAATTGGTTCTTGACAAATTCTGAATAGGCCACGCCTCAAACACTGCCGTGCTTTCGGGGCAACCGTTGATTATACGTAAATGGAGACAATTTGTGTAGTTTTCTTGATATTTAGATATTTCTCACTCCCACTTATCTCAGTAAGAAATAATTCAAATTGGAAACAACATAATCTGTGCTTATTTTGGTTTGTATTTTGATTAGGTCAAATTATTTGTTCATGCAATTTTTTTTAGCTCCGATGTCGACTTACATTTGAGTGTCTGTCGGTGTCCGTGTCAACTTTTTCGACTTCTTGAAAACTACAAGCCTGAATGCTTTGATACTTGGTGTATACATCTAGCTCCATGGTGCACATGTACCTTGTGTAGACCTCTCTCAGATTTGTTCATTTCATGATGTTTCCTTTAATTCTCTAATTTTGGTGAATATCGACAGGCTGCTTGTTTAATTTAGCATTTGATTAAAATATGTTTCTTACCAAATACTTCCAGGATATTATATCTAGTTTTAATACCGAATATTATATTGATTATTAATTTTCTAGATTTAATTTGGTTTGAACTTTGTTTTTGTGTAAACTAGTTTAAATCTTATCACTTGATATATGCATACTGTAGGAATAGTAGTCAATAAATACAAAAAATCTGGATTCCCAAAGCATTTTAATTAAATCATATTTTAACAAGCAGCCTGTCGGCTGAGATAGCTCCGCTGTTAGCAATGGACATTTCAATTAAGAACTGAAGACATCATTAGAAAATGAACAATATGTATAGTATCAAAACAATCGTACTTGCTGTTTTCAACAAGAAGTCGAAAATATCACTTTTTACCAAAAATATTCACCAAAATTAGAGAATTAAAGATATCATCACAAAATGAACAAATCTGAGAGAGGTCTACATGTAGTACCTATATATGTAATATCAAAGCAATCAGACTTCGGTTTTCAACAAGAATTCAAAAATACCACTTTTTACCAAAAATTACAAAAATATTCATCAAAATTAGAGAATTAAAGATGTCATCACAAAGCGAACAAATCTGAGAGAGGTCTACCTGTAGTACCTAATATATATATATAATATCAAAGCAATCAGACTTACAGTTTTTAACAAGAAGTCGAAAATATAACGTTTTTAACAAAAATATTCACCAAAAATAGAGAATTTGAGATATCATCACTAAATGAACAAATCTGAGAAAGGTTCACATGTAGTATCTATATATGTAATATCAAAACTATTGGACTAGAGGTTTTTAACAAGAAGTCAAAAATATCACTTTTTGCCAAAAATAGAGAATTTGAGATTTTGACATGAAATGAACAAATCTGAGAAAGAACCATCCAAGGTACTTGCATATCAAATTTGAAAACATTCTGACTTGCGGTTTCAAAGAAGAAATTGAAAATGTAAAGTTGACGACGACGGACATTCAGTAATATGAACAGCTCCGCTGTGTCGACAGCATAGCTGAAAATACAAAGATAAAACCACTCAGGTGATTTGAGAATATTAATGTAGAATGCGTGAGTAATAAATTTCAATTGGTAAATGACTAATTATTCAATCAATTAATTAATTAATCTGCACATTGGGACATGAACATACCACTTTATCAAACATAAAGCAATAACAACAGTATTGAATGCTTTTTCAAAAATCAAAAAAACAGGAGCAGATTCAGTTTAACATATCTTTTTAATGTTCTTGACACACATGTTACATCAGATACATTCAATATTCCTTAGTTTCAATCTCCAACATTAACAGGTTTATTTCTTAGTCTGCTGTGAAATCCAATTCATGAATTCTTTGTTGCAACACAGGTTTGCTGTTATGCGTCTCTGTGTGTTACCGTCATTAAAGCACCAATGTCACATTTCATGTGAAATGAATTACAGCATGTCACTGGTGTCTGCTAGCCCTTCACCAATCGCCCATGGTAAATTACAGTTAGTTTCAGAAACATGTCATCGCCCACAATAAAATTAATTTAACATCTGCAAAAAATATTGTTTAGCATACAAATTACAGTTAACTTTGATACAACAAAAATGAATCTGCTAAAATGTTGGCTAATGTTATTTTCCTCTCAGTTTCCAAGTAGTTATAAAACAAGTTTATAAATAATGTTGGAATAAAATGGAAACCGTGAAACATTTTGATTAGCTGAGTTATAATTTGTAATATAGTAAATATGTCCACATCTCCACCCCTCCATAGTCTTGTATAAATAATTTCCTTTTTCACTTTATTTATCAGAAAAGCATAGATGGCTGTTAAGATGAGGTAGACTGTGTCATTACATCTTTTCAGTCAGATAACTTATGTCATACGATGCTAAAGTTTGGTATATAAACATTTGAATATCTCCCGTTTGCGTGGTGCAATGACCTCCGTCCTTTAACAAATTATAACCAAGAGAATTGATAATGGGATAATTAAATTATATAAATCAGTTCAACTGGTAGTACCATTTTATGACAGAAGTTTATAATTACTGTGCAGCTTAAAAAAGTAACAATATGACAACAAATTATTTTACGCTCAGCAGATGCCCACATGGCAATTGGGCAGAACATCAACAAGACACATACAAACTAACACACAAGTACAAATTATTTTACGCTCAGCAGATGCCCACATGGCAATTGGGCAGAACATCAACAAGGCACATACAAACTAACACACAAGTACAAATTAAGGAGATAGGAAATGAATTGTTTTAGGCAATCTTAAATCCTTAAATGTTATGATGAACACTAGTTCTATTAGTCAACAATAATTACAATCAAGGTCCAGGGAAAAGAAAAAAAGTTTAATCTGTTTTGCCATAAAAATATTTTTTTCCTGAAAATTCTGACAAAAAACCGAAAAGAAATGTTTTAATCGACACACGCAATGACCAGAAACATGATAATTCTCGGCCTAAGCTATGAAAAATAAATATAGAATCTGTATTTGTGCTATAATAATTTGCCTTTAACAGAAAAAAAGTTCCACTGAAGTTACGAGTAAAAACATGACCACATGACTTATTTTACATCATCTATTATAAAAGTGAAGTGTTATTGAAATATATATCTTGCATTAAAATATTCGACATGTTATTGTCAGATTAGTTTTTACATTTAGAATGTACACATTCAAAACTTGATCATTCTTACTGACTGACTGTTAAACACATCAGAAAATCCAGGCCGCACAGAATGATTGAATTGAAGGATGTTTCGGCCTGGGCGGTTTGGCCCAACTTTTTTCAATGTCGAAAGTTTTGGCCACGGAATTTTTGTGGCATATTTTCATGATTTTCTAGATTTGTTAAGTATGGCATAATTAAGTAAAGGCAATGCATATTTTTATCTATTTGTCTTGTACAATATTAGCAAATTAATATGCCGAGCTTGTAACATACAAAAATTATTAGCGTGTAATTACATGTAAATAGCAGTGTTCTTTTTAATTTTAACATTGGTACACGGGAAGAGAACACGCATTTGACAATGAACCACTCCTTGCATAATATTAGTATAAAATCATTTTATTCCGGGGTTGCGACCTCTGGCTGTTATTATCGGGAAAGTACAGGAAGGTTTTTTTCAGTAAACGTGACACACACTTCAATGTATGACAAGTTTTGGAACACATTTTATCCATTTATTAATACTTTTGATATAAATGATTTTCATGTTGTATTTTGAGTATGAATTAAAAGATGCAATTTTAATTTTTTTGGGAAAATCACAATTTAAAAGATTTTACTCTGAATTGTTCTTGTTAAATCTGACTCCACCTCTCTCACCTGTTAAGAAAACTCTAGAATACATTATTAAAAATAATTTAAAAACTCTCAAAACACCAGTGGCCAAAATGCCTGCCTTTCAAAAAGGTCGGGCCGAAATGTCCGAGCTGAAACGTCTGTCCATCAATTGATTAATATCTGGGTTGATCAGCATAATTTCCAATACAAGAGCTGTTTTCTTGGATAACACACGATTATTACTTTTTCACAATCTAAAAAAACATGAACATTTTTGCTGAGTGATATATGGATTGATCAGTATATAGACAACATTTACAAAAATGTACGCATTATGTTATCTTGGTTTATAACATGTGATTATTTGCTTTTCCCACCGCGAATTACACATGAATCCATACATACAACATAGACTGAGTGATATCTGGGATAATCAATATATAGATAGCGTGACAAAGATGTTATGTTTTTTTGATAGCACATAATTATTTGTTGTTTACACAGTTAGTACACATGATCATCATTAGTGAGTCTATCACAGACACAATGGTTACATCCCACAGTTTATGTTTTGCAGTGTCTTGATCAGTCTGTCTGCTTGCAATGTTCACTAAGTCATCTCTGTTTATTTTCTCCAGCATCTTTATGAGTTCTGACATAGTACACGGCACGGGATATTGCGTTGCCTCCCAGTGATAGAGAAACACGTCCGAGATTGAATACCTGTGATTCGTGGAGAATGTTCTCACAACATTCACGTCTTGTAGCGGTAACTCTAGAAATAAAATAGTGCAAAAAAGTTATTGCCTATTATAATACAGTGGGCTGCATATTATAATACAGTGCGCAGGTCACCAGATACTGTCCACCTTAGGTCGGTACGTTGAGCCCAAGGTGCACTGACTGGTCCATTCTCTAATTTTTAGGGGCTCTGGGCAGTTTCTCCCTATCAGGAGATGTATCCCAATGTCATCCTGTATCTCTGGGATTTTGTCTGCTATTGGTCTGAGATGAGTAAATGATCTGCATATTTCAGGTGTTGGTATTTCGTTCTTGTCGCAGGGTATACTGTTGTTCTCTAGTACAACTGGGAGGGTGAATTTCTTCTTACCATCAGTAGCCTCGATGATAATGTGATTTCCTCGCCTACCTCTTCTATTTTCCCTTTGGCTGCTGCATGTGGTGAGTTCGTATTCCAGTTCTGGACCTTGTATTTTTAGTGCATCGAACAGGTATGTGTCTCCCATGCAGGCATTGGACTGGTCATCCAAGACAACATACGTTTCTATGATGTTCACTGGATTTTGTTGCATGTAGACTTTTGCAGGAACTATCTTACCACATGAGCGTGCACCTGGACACTTGTTGAGCTTAGTACACTTTGATGTGGCCTCCTGACTTGTTTCATACTTTGGTGTTTCTGTTTTCTGTTCTTTTGGTCTGGTTATCACACCAGGTGTGGTGTGTAGACATGAGACATGTTTGATACTGTTGCAGACTGAGCACTTCACATCAGTGTCGCAGTCTCTGGCCAGGTGTTTGCGTGTGCATTTGAAGCACAGCCCTTTATTCTTACAAAGTTCTATTCTGTCTGCTATTGGAAGCTTTGTAAATGCCTTGCATTCTGTCAGGCCATGCTTAGATGTCTCATGGTAATCACACCGCTTCTCGGTGTCCAGCATTTTCGTAGCGCGGACTCTAGCACTGCTTTTGGCTTGTTGGTTCGATCTAGCCTTGTCAGATGTAGCGATTAAGTTAGCAAACCTCGGTATATCTGGGTCATTCTGTGTCCTAGCTGTATTTCTAAGAAATTCTGCAAAGAAACAGAATGGTGGGAATTTCCCATTGCTTTGCTTGTAACAGGATACCTTCTCTCTCCATTTGTTCAGGATGAATGCTGGTAGTTTTTCAACTATGGGATTCAGAACATGTGGTGTGTTCAATGTGCTGAGATCAGCAAGTTCTTCCATGTGTGCCAGTGTGTCGGTACACAGATCAGCCAAATCTAGGAGCTTCTGGTTGTCATCTGGACGAAATTGGGGAAATGAAATCAGCTTCTTTATGATAACAGCTGTGATCACTGCTGGGTTTCCAAACCTGTTTTCTAATTCTTTCCATGCCTCCTGGTAGGCAGTTTCGACATTCTTTACGAACCGCAGTCTAAATCTGTCAACTAAGATCTTAGGTTCTCCTTTGGTGTATTTACTGAGAAAAGACAATTTCTCAGTTGTTGGCACACACGCTGTCTGGACCATAGATTCAAAGGTTCTGCGCCATGGCAGAAACATGATAGGATCACCACCATATACTTCAGGTTCTTGAACTGGTAGGCGTTGACGAGCCAATATTTTGATGTATTCACTGGGAAGATGTGAGGATTCTGCATTTTTGCCTGCTGGTCTGAATTGCTGTTGTGATGTTATTCTGTACCATACTTGCATCCCCTAGCTGTTTTGTAGTTTGGAGTGGGGAAATTGTATCATACCCAGTAAGTGTAGTTGGTGGTGGAGGTCTTGGTTGTTCTAGGAAATAGGGTGAAGCTTGTGGTTTGAGGTTATGTTCGTTACGCGTACGCGTACGAAAACGTAAGGCGTGATCATTAGACGTTTCCTGAGGTAATGTGAACATCTGTTGTGTTGCACCTTCTTCTACTACTTTCTGAAATGCTTCTGCACTTGCCTGTGTGACTGCTGCCTTTTTCTTTGCTTCTAGTATTTTCAAATTGGCTTTGAAACTGGCTTCCATTGCTGCTTGCTCTGCTTGCTGTTTGGCTATGGTTATTTCATACTCAGCCTCTTCTGCTGCTGCTGCTGCATCGGCAATTGCTTAACCTTGACGATGCCCTTGACATGACTGAACCCGATACTGAGAGTGCGTGTTGAGGTTCAGGTTTAATTCTTGGAGTTCTCTGCCTTGCCAGTAAGTCTGTTATTTCCATTTCAACAAGTTGTTTATTTCTACGGAAACGTGATTCTGTATAAGCTGCGTCATTGCGCGTTTCTTCTGAATGGTCTTGGTCATAAAGATTCATCACATCTACGTATGTACATTCATACTGGTGGGTAAGGGTACCTAGTTCATTCGTAATTAACGTGGGCTCACTTCGTGTGGTTGGAATACTCAACATGAGCTTATTTATTCGGTTCCAGATTGCTAACATGCTTTTTTCTGCATCACTGATGGCATTTGCTAGTGCTTTAGGTGTTAGCTTTCTTTGGCGTTGAGGGCGCACCTCATCTCCGTGTTCACTGACAGATTCATCTTTCTGCTCATTTTTGTTATGTTGTTCATCATACTGTTCAGAATACACTGGAGTTTTATTGTCACCATATTCTGTCATATCTATTCCATCGAGTTGGATTTTACTATTTTCTGCCATTTCTATTCATAGGAGTTCATTAACAATATTCTATGGGTTAATAACGGTATACACAAGTGACATCTGAGTTTACCACTAACCTGCCTGATAATGTATGTATGGTATTACATACAGATTGTTTCTGTTCACACTGGTGTACTTATACAGTACATATGTTCAGCCTAGCGTATCATGTAGAGGTCACGCTAAACATCAGTATCCGTTGTGTTTACTGCCGCTGTATACTGAAGACATCAATAGATTTACTGCAGTATGGATTTCGATAATTCACTGTTCTGGGGTCAAACTGCGTCTATTATACCCATACTAGTGTCAACCATGCTCAAATAATCACCCCTCCAGTGCATCGGTTTAGGTCAGATTTATTTAAAACACGGTGAATTCTATAACATAAAAGCAATACAGACGCTGTGAAAGTAACTGTGAAACTATTTGTAACCATGAGGTAACGATCTCACTTCATGAATGACTTTAGAAATATCACACATTTCCAGTAACACAATGTAACAAACAGGTCTTAAATAAACGTTCAAAAGATTGTAGACTTACATCGTTGGGTCTCTAAAGCAGTATTTCGGTTGAAATGTTCGGTAGACGCTGCGTAGAAATGTGCTCGTAGCTTTTCATCATGGCTGCCTATTATAAACAAGCGTTTTAGCGCGATTCGAACGTGACCTGTGATGGCGCACTCTACATGCGTAGGTGGTGCTATTAGCAGCCTTTCTATTTTGACGAATCACGAAATAAAGATAACAATTGAAATTCTAAATAAACTTGTGTACAGCACAATGGTCCTTCGGCTTGTCTTCTCCTTGGGGGGGGGGGGGGGAAACAACAATAATTCGAATTTACGGCATCAGTGGACCAAAGCCGTCAAGAACACCAGGAAATATTGGAATGGACCTTCTCCTCATAACGTTATCTGCAGTGCCCGAATCATTTATCAGTACGTATCATTTACGCCCGAATCATTTATCAGTACAATTTCATTTGTTTCGATCTTGCAGTTGTAGGTATTCGCGTCCTACTGGACGCACACAAATTTACATTTTAGAGTGCAGATTTTCTAACATTATTGATACATTGTTCAGGTGGAGTTTAATAAAAATAACAACGTTAAGATTTTCGGTCACGATGTTCAAACTCTGTGCCTGTGCCTTAACCGGGTGCCTGAATCGTCATGGTCATTTTGGGGAGGTATCACCCACATCGCGTATTTTCTCGCAGGTTCAAACCTGTATGGGCCACTTTGTCCCTGGCACTCTAAAACAAAATCGTGACATCTCTCGTTGTCATCATATTCCTCGATCTCATAACTCTCGTCAGACGATGATAAGATAGATTCCGTGTCGCTTTCCGAGCACTGCATGCGTATAGCGGCCATTGTGAAACGATGACAAGTTCCCGCCGTGACGTCACAAATCACCCTTACATGCTAATTAGGTTCTCAGCTGAAGCCTCGTTCTGAGTCGGCCAAGAAATTGGACGTGGGCGTTTCCTTATCCAGAACATTATTATTGATCGTTTATTTAATTTATGTACATTTTTCACTTGTTTTTTTTTTCATAATGTTGTTTATAAATAAAGTTTGCACACAAAGAAAGTCAATTGTCCCAATTCAGTTACACTTTAATGTTTCTTTCCCCATCTGATGTACATAAACAGAACGCTGTTTCCCTAGTTTTAGTTATCACGTGCGCCATTTCACTACAATAACATTACCTTGCAAAACATAGTCCGTGATAAAATGGTTCGTATTTACGTTTCTGACATTAATAAATAGTTCGGATGTCACATACGTTTTTTTCCACTTTTCGTAATACGTTTTCAGATGTAACAACTACAGGAAAATGGCCGTGCGTAGTGAGGTGATTGACCACAAAATTGAAAGCTGCCCGTGGCAAAGGCACTATTGCGTAAAGCGCAATAGCCTCTGGGAAGGAGATTGACTGCGAACCTGTCGCAGAGTGCAATAATCGACATTCGGCGAGTCGCACAATCGCGTCGCAGAGTTAGTTTTTAGACCCCTATACATACATGGAGGAGGAGGACCCAGGTTGTTTGGATCGGACTGTTTCTTTCGTTTCGAGTTCATTGTAAGTCTGGAAAAGTAACAAAATTGTTTTTTAGTGAATACAGAATATGTTCTGTTTCAATACAGGATTTTTATATGCCAATCGGTCGATTTTAGCAATTTCTTACATCACTCATGACGATTGATGATTCGATTGCTGGCTGGGATAGCTGTATTTAGTGCTCATTTCTATGCAATAGGTCTTCACTTGCGATTCTCAATTTCGATGTGGACGGTGACGGCTGACAGATTGTTTTGGTTCTGCGGCTCTCTTGGCATGGGCAACTGATTTTTAGGTTTCTTTTATTAATATTCTGGCGTTTACTTGGTCGTATTTTGTATATACCAGTCACACACTGACAAAAAGTAAGTAAACGGGCCTGGACATAGTCAACATGAGAAAGCGTCATCGTACAACATTAATGAACTAAATTTACATTACAATCTCGTGCTTCCGAACAATCCGTTATTTATACTGGAGTATACAAGTACTGTATACGATATACTGCAAAGTGGAAATAATATACCAATTTAACAGTTGTTGATTTTTGTACAAAACTCCAAGAACACAAAACAAACAACTGACAACAAAAGACACAAAAACTGCTGAGTACACTACACAGTCACTGTAGTCACACCAGTAAGAAAGAAATACAAAATAAATGTCAGTGAACACAATCTTTATTTTAAAAAATTGCAGTTTGCAGTTTGCAAGAAAAAATAATGCTTTTTTGTCAAGGCTATATACTAAATTCTCTTATCCTGGGGGTATTTTTTGTGGGTGTACAAGTATGCATTAAAATTATCAAAACTTCAAATGTAATTATAGTACAAATGTAAAGTAAACACAATTATCGAGTGATTTTGGATTTGTTGGAAAAGTGGCCAAAAGGCTGTGACATTGTCTATTTGGTGGTGGGAACTACCGAGCCAGTTTATAAAATAGTGAACAAAAATTTTCGTATTCGCCCATTGCAAAATGTCTCTATAGTACTGTCGAGTCATGGTAACTTGTCGTCCAATTCACTTCTGCGTTTTATGTACATTGGCTAGTGGCGTTAAAAATATAAAAATATGTGAGAACAACATGTAAATTATTAACTCATTGGCCAGGGGTCATTTAATTTGGCCTGGGGGCCAAAGATTCGGGTTACCCTACTTGGGGCCATTGGCCGGGGCCAGAGATTCGGGTTACCCCAAGTACTGTCTACGATAAACTGCAAAGTGGAAATAATATACCTATTTGACACAAAACAAACAACTGACAACAATCGACAAAAACTGCCGAGTACGTACACCACACAGTCACTCTAGTCACATCAGGAAGAAAAATATACTGTGGAACTAATGGTCAATGTAAATACAAAATAAATACAATATTCATAAAAATAATCTTGAAGCCTCCATGGACAAGTTGACAAGCTCTAATGGCCTCTAATATTGCAAAGCCATCAGTTGTGAACTGAACTTTAAATCTCAATAGGATTTCCATATAAAGTTACACAGATCAAAACAAAATGTATTATTAGACAAGGAAAAATAATACTTTTTTGTCAAGGCTATATACTAAATTCACTTATTTTGGGGGGATTTTTGTGAGTGTACACGTATGCATTAAAATATGTATACCCATTAAAATTGTCAAAACTTCAAATTTAATCATAGTAAAAATTCAAAATTATACATAGGGCTAATGTAAAACCAACACAACACATCTAATTCAGCGGAGCCCAACTAATTCACCTATTGTTCAGATACACAACAGTCAATATAAACTACTGAGGTACTCACCGAAACATCGATATTAAGTACTGCTTCTTTGTGAAAATGTGTCAGCGAAGGTTCTGTTAACAGAACTGGGTGGCCGACCAAATGTGAATGGTCATGGGCATCTGACAACTACAGCGCAGCTCATTTGCATAAAGGGTTTTCCCCCTAAACCTGACGTCACAGTTTCTGGGATTTCCCAGCCTGCTCTTGAATAACAATACGAACACACAAAAAAGCGAAAACTTTGTCGCAGAGTGCAATAATCGACATTCGGCGAGTCGCACAATCACGTCGCAGAGTTAGTTTTTAGACCCCTATACATACATGCATGTGGGAGGAGGACCCAGGTTGTTTGGATCGGACTGTTTCTTTTGTTTTGAGTTCATTGTAAGTCTGGAAACGTAACACCATTGTTTTTTAGTAAAACCAACACAATACAGGATTTTTATATGCCAATCGGTCGATTTTAGCAATTTCTTACATCACTCATGACGATTGATGATTCGATTGCTGGCTGGGATAGCTGTATTTAGTGCTCATTTCTATGCAATAGGTCTTCACTTGCGATTCTCAATTTCAATGTGGACGGTGACGGCTGACAGATTGTTTTGGTTCTGCGGCTCTCTTGGCATGGGCAACTGATTTTTAGATTTCTTTTATTAATATTCTGACGTTTACTTGGTCGTATTTTGTATATACCAGTCACACACTGACAAAAAGTAAGTAAACGGGCCTGGACATAGTCAACATGAGAAAGCGTCATCGTACAACATTAATGAACTAAATTTACATTACAATCTCGTGCTTCCGAACAATCCGTTATTTATACTGGAGTATACAAGTACTGTATACGATATACTGCAAAGTGGAAATAATATACCAATTTAACAGTTGTTGATTTTTGTACAAAACTCCAAGAACACAAAACAAACAACTGACAACAAAAGACACAAAAACTGCTGAGTACACTACACAGTCACTGTAGTCACACCAGTAAGAAAAAAATACAAAATAAATGTCAGTGAACACAATCTTTATTTTAAAAAATTGCAGTTTGCAGTTTGCAAGAAAAAATAATGCTTTTTTGTCAAGGCTATATACTAAATTCTCTTATCCTGGGGGTATTTTTGTGGGTGTACAAGTATGCATTAAAATTATCAAAACTTCAAATGTAATCATAGTACAAATGTAAAGTAAACACAATTATCGAGTGATTTTGGATTTGTTGGAAAAGTGGCCAAAAGGCTGTGACATTGTCTATTTGGTGGTGGGAACTACCGAGCCAGTTTATAAAATAGTGAACAAAAATTTTCGTATTCGCCCATTGCAAAATGTCTCAGTCTATAGTACTGTCGAGTCATGGTAACTTGTCGTCCAATTCACTTCTGCGTTTTATGTACATTGGCTAGTGGCGTTAAAAATATAAAAATATGTGAGAACAACATGTAAATGAATAACTCATTGGCCAGGGGTCATTTAATTTGGCCTGGGGGCCAAAGATTCGGGTTACCCTACTTGGGGCCATTGGCCGGGTCCAGAGATTCGGGTTACCCCGAGTACTGTCTTCGATAAACTGCAAAGTGGAAATAATATACCTATTTGACACAAAACAAACAACTGACAACAATCGACAAAAACTGCCGAGTACGTACACCACACAGTCACTCTAGTCACATCAGGAAGAAAAATTTACTGTGGACCTCATGGTCAATGTAAATACAAAATAAATACAATATTCATAAAAATAATCTTGAAGCCTCCATGGACAAGTTGACAAGCTCTAATGGCCTCTAATATTGCAAAGCCATCAGTTGTGAACTGAACTTTAAATCTCAATAGGATTTCCATATAAAGTTACACAGATCGAAACAAAATGTATTATTAGAGAAGGGAAAATAATGCTTTTTTGTCAAGGCTATATACAGGCTATGTACTAAATTCTCTTATTTTGGGGTGATTTTTGTGAGTGTACACGTATGCATTACAATATGTATACCCATTAAAATTGTCAAAACTTCAAATTTAATCATAGTAAAAATGTGAAGTAAACAAAATTATCGAGAGTGATTTTGGATTTGTTGAAAAAATCTAAAAGTCTAATTGGTGATGGGAATTGCCAAGCCAGTTTATAAAATAGTGAAAAAAAAATTGTAAATATTACTGACTGCGAAAGAAGCCCATCGCGAAGTGTCTTGTCTTTGTGTATAATAATAATCGGAGAACAGCACGTAAAAGTTTATTAACGTGTAAACATTCAGATAGTTTTTGGGTGCAGCATCCGCTCTGGATGCACTGGTCCGGTATTCACCAATGTGTGCGTTTCTGTGGAGAGACATTTTGCGTTCGAGCACAGCTCGTAAATCCTTAACTCGTACCTGGTGTAGCCTGGACACGACTATTATCAGTAGTGCGTCCCGATCGATTCAAAACTAAACATAGGGCTAACGTAAAACCAACACAACACATCTAATTCAGCGGAGCCCAACTAATTCACCTATTGTTCAGATACACAACAGTCAATATAAACTATTGAGGTACTCACCGAAACATCGATATTAAGTACTGCTTCTTTGTGAAAATGTGTCAGCGAAGGTTCTGTTAACAGAACTGGGTGGCCGACCAAATGTGAATGGTCATGGGCGTCATGGCAACTACAGTGCAGCTCATTTGCATAAAGGGTTTTCCCCCTAAACAGTTTCTGGGAATTCCCAGCATGCTCTTGAATAACAATACAAACACACGAAAAAGCGAAAACAGAAAAATTCCGACGAAAAATGAATATTAGTGCGATGGAAACCGAAAGTAATTTTACATAGTTCAAAAAAGAAAAAGAAGTTATTTGCTTCTATAGATTTGATAATTAGCACTCATGACGACAAGATATGCAGTGATATGAAAGGTTTATTGTGAATATATTTGAACATTTGCCAGGTCATTGTTCCTGTGCCAGGCGGCGCTGATATCATAATACGAGAATCATAAATACATGTATCATAAATAGTTACAGAAAATAATTTAGCCTAGGCATTTTCCGTGTCAAAATCGCGAAACTATTTGTTTTTATGCAATCTGGGAAGCCCGAACGAAGCTGAAATATCCAAGAACCAACACATACCAAAAATGATATATCAAAAGTGAATATTCGTGGTTTATGTTAAGTATAACCGGACCAGAAGTGGGGATTTGTTACTACTCTAAATATTCAAACATATTTTAGTATAAGCCAGACGCTTTGGTCGTTAAAAAATATGTGACAAACACGGTTTTATTTGTCAATTAAACTGATATCATCTGACCATGTTATTTAGTTGTGTGAGTATCGTCAGAATTCACACCCTGACAACACATCACTATAAGTAGGGTTACAAATGAAAATGTTGTTATTTTCAGTAAATATTACAGATATCTACAGTTAGCTTATAGTTTTATGTATACTAACGAGGTCAAATGGTCATATATAGTAAGTACATGTGCTAGTCAAATGCATAATATATTACCAACATGGTTCATGTTCACTGCATAGTACACTTAATTGGAGTTTTCTGTGATGTGTGCAAAGTTATGAGGTTCAATGACCGTATATTGTCATTTGATATGTTAGACATATCACTTGTTCCTTCCCTTTACTATAACACTGGTTGTATGTTCCTATCTGCAACAGTGCTTGAGGTATTACAGTTATACTTATTAATGAGGCCACGTGACCATATATGGTCATCTGATATTTCAGACAAATCACTTGTTCCTTCCCTTTACCATAACACTGGTTGCATGTTCCTAACTGCAACAGTGCTTGATATATGAAAGTTATGCATATTAATTGTGTCATAAGAAATATTTATCTTATTTGTTGTCTGATGCCTTTATTATAGTGCTGGTTGCAAGTTCATATCTACAATAGACCTTAAGATATGAAAGTTATGCATATTAATGAGGTCACATGACCATATATGGTCACCTGATATTTCAGACATTTCACTTGTCCTTTCCATTTACTATAACACTGGTTGCAAGTACCTAACTGCAATAGTGCATGAGATATTACAGTTATGCATATTAATGAGATCACATGACCATATATGGTCGCCTGGTATTTCAGTCATATCACTTGACCTTTACCTTCACTATAGCATTGGTTGAAAGTACCTAACTCCAACAGTGCTTGAGATATTACAGCTATGCATATTGATGAGCACACCTAACCATATATGGTTGTCTGGTATTTCAGTCATATCACTTGTTCCTTCCCTTTACTGTAACACTGGTTTGTATGTCCCTATCTGCAACAGTGCTTGAGATGTGGCAGTTATGCTTATCAATGAGGTCAGGTGACGATATATGGTCATCAGATATATTTATTATATCTGTTGTCCAATGCCTTCATTATAGTACTGGTTACTTGTTTCTATCTGCAACAGTGCTTGAGATATGACGTGTGTGATCGTGTTAGGAAAAGCTGAATCTCACTGCAGCTAAATTGAGTCATTTGATTGGGCGCGCCAAGGAGCTGGCGCCACTAATCAGCGTTGCTGTATCATAAATGTGAAGATCGGGGGACTCATCAAGCATTAAAACAATGGCGTTTCCAAAATTCTTATTTCAACATTGACAATTTTTTTTGGCAAGTGAATGAAAACTCTCATAATGAAAGAGTAGATTTTTTCAGTTTAAACAAATGTTCTGACCGTTTTTCTTGGGTGCTACTTCAAATGTCAATGTGACCACAGACCAAAATGCAATAGTAACTAATATTTGTTACGTGTTCTCCAACTGCTATAAACACACTGCCTCTATTATCTATTCTTAATCATGAACCTGGGATATAAAAAAATGTGTCAGTGACTCCCCATAAAATACCCAACCATTCACATGCGAATATAGTGAACCGATTTAGTTTTACTCGTATTTCCTGTTGATTGCCTACATTTTGTTTCACAATACAATTAGTTGAAGCGGGTGAGTCGTCACCTGCGCATGCATCAGATGGCCATAGCGTGTCATTGTTTACAAACAAGCGTCTACCCATGAGCGTTTTTTGTGTGTGTTGTTATCGTCGCTTGGGACTCAATTCCCGCACGTGCGCAGGTGACGACCCTCCCGTTTTAAATATTTATTGGAATTAAAAAGATAATGAAAATTGTAAGACAGACGATAGGTATATTTGTCGACAACAACCTGAACAATTTCACATGGCTGAGCTCCACCTTCCCATGTATGATAACTACAGACATTGTCGCCAAACCGTGTGACCGATCATAATTTTTTTTTAAATGTACTGTTTACATGCTACATTTCAGACTTATAAGATGATTATATTTCTGAAGAAGATTCAGAAAATTAATGCCATTTGGGGGATAAAATTAATTATAACACACAAAGTCATGTAATGTGCTATACTTTTTTTTTATTTATGTATGGTATTGATAAAACATGTTTTCGCTGTAACAAATATCACATCACTGATAAATATCACTGTATGAAAAATGGCGCACTTCCAGGTTTTCTTGAATCAAGCATGGCTGCCGAACCACGTGACAATTTTCAAACTGTAATGACTTTTCTCAAAGATTTTTTTAATTATTATTGCATTGTCACGTGACATGTTAAGATTGTTATTAGTGATATTAGTGATATATAGATATTACATGTTCAAATGATGCCATATTGCAGAGCTCCTCTGGAATTAAGCTAAATGGGCTACTTCCGGTATTACTTTAAATCAAAAGTTCAGACCATTCCGTTCAACGGTTTTCTCAAATGGCTTGTCAAAAGAAATGATTGAAGAAAAGAGATGCACATTGGACCCCTAAATATGTGTATTACTATTTTTAAAAATGCGCCCACATCTCATTTTCTTTCGTTGTCGTACTGCATGTGTCAGCTAAACAACTGTTAGTATACTGCATAGTGGTCAGTATCATTAATTTTCTACTTACTAAGTTTAGACTGAATTAATTAATGCTTTCATTTATTATGCAAGTTTTTGTTATATATTTTGTTTATAGTTATGAGAGTTTTGCTTATAATACCAGTGTAGATATGGCATTGTAAACATACAAAGTATCAACATTCCTGAAATCAGTAGTTATATTACACTTAAGTGGTTCAGCACGCAACTATTCCGTATTGGTATGCCCACCCACGAAGAATGCTGCTTGTTTGTGCACGACGCTAAACAAAAATCGATCGATATTATGATTGGTTAGATAATTGTTCCTGTTTCAGCAAATGCTGGCTGAATCCAAAAAGATGCCGTAATCATAAACTATCAACAGAAAAACTACATGATACCCGAGATGGTTTGTTGCTGTTGCTATGTTATTGTACCCATGAAGAATCATTTAGTAAGGGTTAGTCGTAAATATCGATTTACTGTCAAAGGTAATCGTATATGGTGTGATGAATATCTATGAGTAGTAAACATTTCAGTGTTTGTATATCTCAGATAAATTCCCTGTTATATTTAACAATATCATTTGTCTGTTGGGGATTGTATAGCTTTGGTCAATATGTATAATATCTCCGGGTTGTTTTTAAACGTAACAAGACAGTTTTGGTAAAGAATATATAATCTGCAGTAATAAGACTGACTGGTCTCCGGTTTTTAAAACGTGTGTTAAGGGACCAGCAATACCAATAACCACTGCACTGAGGAATCCGGTTGTCCGCAAGTGAATTGAGATTCCACTGATCACAAAAAATGAAAGAACTGCACGCATACGTTCTCGCGCAAATTGAGGTGTAAAATGTTACGAAAGAGTTCAAATACTAGTACATAGGACATTACACAGACCTGTTGTGGTTTAAATCCGTGCATATTAATTACCAAATTTGCATAATACTTCGTATGTTTGTTCTCTAGGACTACGCACAAACCTAGTTAGTCTTGACTAAAAACGTGTACATATTAACTACCTAATTTGCATAATTAGTCAAGTACTAATCATCACATTTCAATGAAACTTGTACATAGATGTACTTTCCCATGTACTTTTAATGTATTATTTCAATGAATCTAATTGTTACATAAATACTTTAGGACAATGCAACAATTTAATTAGTTTGGGGATTATAAATTACAATAATGTGGATGACATTTTTTTAATGTTGTACATCTCAAATAAGCAGACAAATATTAATGACTAAGGCTAATTAATTCTAATATAAGCAATATACTCTCCGCACAAAAAAGTTCTTGACAGATTTAAAATTGTTTTGTATATTAATTAGCTAATTATCTTCCTGTATTTACTAAAATTTACGTTATTTTTTTGATATATAGTACATACATCGTATTATGTTTTGAACAAATTGTATTGTAAATTACTTAACTTAAATAGGTTTTATATTATAAACATGTCCAACATAGACCAACAGGAGTGAACATTGGTGTAACATGAATGCCAGATTAAGTTATGAAATTATAACCATACATTAATAAGATATTTTGCATAATATATTAAAGTAATTGATGTTATTTTTAATACTTTCACTGGTTCATGAGAAATGTAATATGAACATACCAACAAACCCTATGGCTTTAACCCCTTTGACATTTAGGTATTAATAATTTAGTTACTGTTATAATTATACTACATGTACATTACTATGATATAGCTCCATACATTTCAAATAAATATTGTAATTAATATACTACAGCTATGTTAGAGACTACTAATTACATTAGATTACTATTGTATATCTTCCTACACTTCAAATACACATTGTAATTATGATACTACAGCCCTATACACCTTAGGAAATACAATAATCCCAATAAACCCCTATGGCGTTAAGCAAAATCTCTGTGGCGTTAAGCTATTTCAACAGGAATATTCTAGTTGTAGTATGTTATTTCAAAATGACACGAAATTCAACCTCCATGCCCAACTACGGTAAAAGAACACGTACAATCCAGATTGGAACATGTGATGTCCAAAGGTTCGCTGACGTCAGACAGCCAGCAGAAGTTAGAAAACCACGAATGCTAGTTTGTAATTGTCAGTGGATGTGGGAAAACCATTTATTAATCTTTTGCCCTTATGTGGGCATAACATGCATGAATTGGTAAAAGAAGAAACTCAAAATGTAAAGACATTAAACATAAGTCATAAATATGAAATAAGCCTTACTCACCACAGACAGTTGTGAATTACAGTTTTCAGTTCAAAATGATATATCTGCCATTTAAATAGCTGCAAGAGATAAAGATGGGTATACTTCAATTAAACACAACAACTGTGTTTTGCAAAATATCCTTCTGAAAATCAATACAATTGTTATTATTATTATTTTGTTTCCTTCATATTCACCAAAATATACTTCAATATTAAGTATTTTTTATGTACAATGAAGGTCCTCGATGTAATCTAGGCCAGTTAATATGTATGAATAATTATGATGACATACCCATTTCAGAACCCATCTTATCTGACATAATTGTATTTTCATAGCTAAGACTGGCATAATGGTCTATGAAAGTTGTCTTATTGGCTTTTTCATGCAAGAATTGTCAAAATCGAACCATAATAAAAGATTTTTTATGAATTTGACCCTTCACAAAAAGTGTGTTGACCCTTTCACATTTTCGGTCATTGTGACGTAACACAAGGTCAAAAATAGGTCAAACTATATATCTTAAAAGAATTAAATTTTGACCCAAAAATGGGGTTTTCCGGGCAAAAAATGGGCAAAAAACGATTTTTAAGTTTGGCATCGCCCCTGACATGAAACCTTACTATATAAGGACGTGATTTAGCATAGATGCCTGCTTGTAACAAAAAATGCCGAAAAGAATTTTTTTGAACACTTTTCTATCTTCAGCTGGCTGTCTGCGTCCTTTGCGAAGAAAGCAGACGCGCTGCATATGTGCCCCCTAAGTGAACGAAAATTATACTTCGGCCAATTATTAAGGGATGACGTCAAAAGATCGATGTCGGATAAAAAAAAACTTATTTGCTTTAGTTTGGGGGGTGACCTCAAAAGCTTTCCATCCTACAAAAACGATTTTATTTTTTAATTAAGTCAAACAAATCTTGGGGTATTTGTAGTTCGTTTTTTTTTCTATCCAATAATGGACAAAGATAACAGAAAATGAGAAAAAAATAGTTTGGTCCGAGTGTAAATATGTGCGTCAAATGAGGTCAATTGTACTTAATGGTGAATGTAGTCTGGCGTCATGATCAATATTTATTTATTTATTTATTTATTTATTTATTTATTTATTTATTTATTTATTTATTTATTTATTTATTTATTTATTTATTAAGTTACAGTGAGGGGATGGGGAATAAACTAAGGAATTAAGTATTTTTATCCTACATTGAACTTTTGATGTTGCCCCTAAAGGATCACCAATTCCAAACGATTTTAAACACGAGAAAATTATGTTCACCAAAATAGCATAATACAATAATTTAGTGCAACAGGCGATTAAAAATTATTAACATTGGCCCTATTTTCTTAACCGCCCTCAGCGTTGAAATTGGGACAGGGGACTAGACTACGATGGATGCCAGTACTACATCGTGTAAATCATGTCCGATTATAGGCCAAAATTCCTTTAAAAACACACATGGAAGTCCATCAATTCCTGGTGCCATTCCATTTGAAATAAATCTAACAGCCGTTGAAAGTTCTTCAAAAGAGATTCGCTTGTCAAAAACAGTAGACGCATCACGATCAAGGCGAAACAAATTCTAACAGTGTCAGGTGAAAAGAGTTCACAATAAGATTATGGTTTTCTGTGAGAGCATTATTGTGGTCAAGCAAATGCGAAATCTTATCTTACACTTAAGAAGTTGTTGTTTTTCTCAAGCTCAAAAAAGAATGCGCAAGATTCGTTGAGTAGCCAATGACGTAATCGAATGGTGGCCCAAGTGTTTTGATCGTTTCAAGTTCACTCATTTTCTTTCCATCACGTATTTTTCAAGAGTAGGGTGTCTGCAAGGCGTGATTCATTTGTGATAACTTTAAGTTACACTTTTCATATCCTGGAATGTTGATCTGTGGTTTATTGGTTCAATGTTGTTTAATGTTTACCATCACCTCCATTGTAGTTGTTTTTGCGCACCCTCACGACCTAAATTCAAATATGGTTTCATAGTAAGTTCCGGTCTCGAAGAGACTGGTGCTAAGCCAACAGAGCAGGTGACAATTACAATCTTTTTTTTCTGAGAAATAACGAGCTTATGATAAAAGAAAGTGGATGTTTAATCAATGTTCACAAAAGTGTTTTTAAACACAAGCGTGCTGTTAATGTAAAATTGTTCTAACCTGGCGTGGCTTTTCCCTCTGAACCATGTATAACGTTTGGTGTCACCATGGAAACTACACCAGGCGAGTTTGAAGCAATTGGCAATAGTCTGCAACATCTTTCAAAAATGCGATTACAGTCATTGCAACTGAAAGGCTTAATGTGCAGTTATAGTCGCTGGCACTACAATACGGGCATTCCTGAGTTTTTGAGGTTTCTTGATAGTATTAATAAATACAACACATTCTACAGCATTTATTGGTACATAAAAATTAAGCAAATGCTACGACAAGTGACAAGATGTTTGATCTATTATAGTTAAGCAATTGTATTTCAAGTATTCATTTGCTTTTCCTGCACTGTAACAGGACTGGCTTTGCACAGTTTTTTGAAAGATTTTCTCAATAAACGTGCATCTGCACAGTTTAAGTATGTTCAAGGATCTTGTTAGACCCTTTCATAGTGTCTGAGAGGTCAGTGAGTCGTTTGAATGATATGAGAGGGCTATTTTCGTGAGCTGTAATCAATTATTTTTATTTTCGTAATAATGTATTTTAAGTAAATAAAAAACGTAAATTCGTGGACATGACCAAGGTATAAAATGTAAGCAGCTATTTTATTTGTCCGTAATTTGTAATTTGTACAAATATATTATTTTTTATAAGCGTATTAAGCATTTTCTACATTAAATGTCGCAATTCGTGCGCAAGTTCCAATTTTGATTCTTAAACACAAATTATCGAATATATTACAGAAATGTAAAATGTAATTAGGATTTTTTACTGTAAATGGAGCTTTCATTTTATTTTCCGTAAAAGCGTAAAATGCCTTTTTTATTTTCTGTAACCTGTACCAGCTACCCCCCTTGCCCCCCCCCCCCCCCCACACACATACGAGTCTTGATACTGGAATGTTCTGGGTGTCATCGAACATTGCAGAGAATAAATCAAAGTCCTCATTGTCTGTGAATGACTGATTGAAATAGAAATTCACCAGGGATTTGTGGCGGAGGAGCAGGGAAGGGGTGTTTTTAATGGGGGTCGGTACTCTTCACCAATATATGTATTTTTTTCAAATCTGTTTTTTTACTGTTTTTATCATCATGCGAGACTGCTTTTGTTATTGATTGTTTTTATTAACGTTATTTTTTCAGTTCTAGTTTTTTATAGTTTTAAAGTGTACTCCATTTCAGTGCCATATGTTATGCTTTCTAGCCCCACGTCTTTTGATTGTTTTAAGTTCACTAATTTTTCTTCCATTCGTGTACTTTTTCAAGAGAAGGGTCGTCTGCACTATTGCATGCATTGTTGTTTGCATTGTGTGTATTATTTTAATTTTCTATAGTTTTTTTCAGTGATCGCATATAGATAGCAATTATGTTTTCATTATCAGTTGTGAGACTATGTTGTTTTCTAGAACATGGTTAGGGCAGTTCTTTTTGATGTGTTTTTTTTGTTTACAGTGAAAACAAAATAGGTCGTTCATTGACGCGCACATTTAGTAAACCATTAATTTGTGCAATCGTAAACATGTTTAAATGACGTCTGAAAGACTGTACACGTTTTAAAGACCCGTATTTACATCTGGATGGAATCGAAGTACCTGTACTATAGCATTCCTAAAATATTAGGTCTTTAAAAAAATGTTTGGAAAGATATGGAGGAGATATAGTTATATTTTGTTGCTTGGAGAATATCACGTGATATGGTCAATTGCGGAAGAGGTAGGTGTAGCTCAACGAGCCCCCAACCAATCAACGCAAACAATCACAATCGAAAATCAACAAACAAGAGTCCCGTGTATACAAGAATTGAAGGTCTCCAGTTTATTATATAGGCACAATTCCAGAAGACGTACCTACACTTTATGCAAATTGTTTTAAATTTACTAATTTATTCATAACGTGACAGTTTCTGTGGCCGTTTTTACATTCTAAAAGGGGCGATATATTATTTTTGAGGCAAGAGTTAGAAAGGGGGAATTAGCAATCTTTAGGGGTCAACACACAGGGAGCCCAGGAACTATAATCAACTGTAAGAAGTCCTTAAGAGCGGGGGGGGGAGGAGTAGCGGCTGGTATAGACAAGGGATGAAGGCTCCAGCGAGCCCATATTTTTAAAATTGGAAAAAACAGACGAAATCAACGAAAGAACTCCCATGTGCTGAGAGTATTGAGAACACATTAAAATTAATTCAAAATTACTTAAAAATGTACTTGAGATATTGATGGGAAAGCTGAAAACTAATTATGCAAATCAGGAAATTAATATGATTAGATTTGAGTGTAAAACTAATATGGTCTGCACAATGTAACCATCTGTGTACGAACCGCCGCAAGTTTACGACTCGGTTAGCCTCGCTCAACTGGTTCGTAACCACTCTTGTAATTGGTTCTTGACAAATTCTGAATAGGCCACACCTCAAACACTGCCGTGCTTTCGGGGCAACTGTTGATTATACGTAAATGGAGTCAATTTGTGTAGTTTTCTTGATATTTAGATATTTCTCACTCCCACTTATCTCAGTAAGAAATAATTCAAATTGGAAACAACATAATCTGTGCTTATTTTGGTTTGTATTTTGATTAGGTCAAATTATTTGTTCATGCAATTTTTTTTAGCTCCGATGTCGACTTACATATGAGTGTCTGTCGGTGTCCGTGTCAACTTTTTCGACTTCTTGAAAACTACAAGCCTGAATGCTTTGATACTTGGTGTATACATCTAGCTCCATGGTGCACATGTACCTTGTGTAGACCTCTCTCAGATTTGTTCATTTCATGATGTTTCCTTTAATTCTCTAATTTTGGTGAATATCGACAGGCTGCTTGTTTAATTTAGCATTTGATTAAAATATGTTTCTTACCAAATACTTTCAGGATAGTATATCTAGTTTTAATACCGAATATTATATTGATTATTAATTTGCTAGATTTAATTTGGTTTGAACTTTGTTTTTGTGTAAACTAGTTTAAATCTTATCACTTGATATATGCATACTGTAGGAATAGTACAGTCAATAAATACAAAAAATCTGGATTCCCAAAGCATTTTAATTAAATCATATTTTAACAAGCAGCCTGTCGGCTGAGATAGCTCCGCTGTTAGCAATGCACATTTCAATTAAGAACTGAAGACATCATTAGAAAATGAACAATATGTATAGTATCAAAACAATCGTACTTGCTGTTTTCAACAAGAAGTCGAAAATACCACTTTTTACCAAAAATATTCACCAAAATTAGAGAATTAAAGATATCATCACAAAATGAACAAATCTGAGAGAGGTCTACATGTAGTACCTATATATGTAATATCAAAGCAATCAGACTTCGGTTTTCAACAAGAATTCAAAAATACCACTTTTTACCAAAAATTACAAAAATATTCATCAAAATTAGAGAATTAAAGATGTCATCACAAAGCGAACAAATCTGAGAGAGGTCTACCTGTAGTACCTAATATATATATATAATATCAAAGCAATCAGACTTACAGTTTTTAACAAGAAGTCGAAAATATAACTTTTTTAACAAAAATATTCACCAAAAATAGAGAATTTGAGATATCATCACTAAATGAACAAATCTGAGAAAGGTTCACATGTAGTATCTATATATGTAATATCAAAACAATTGGACTAGCGGTTTTTAACAAGAAGTCAAAAATATCACTTTTTGCCAAAAATAGAGAATTTGAGATTTTGACATGAAATGAACAAATCTGAGAAAGAACCATCCAAGGTACTTGCATATCAAATTTGAAAACATTCTGACTTGCGGTTTCAAAGAAGAAATTGAAAATGTAAAGTTGACGACGACGGACATTCAGTAATATGAACAGCTCCGCTGTGTCGACAGCGTAGCTGAAAATACAAAGATAAAACCACTCAGGTGATTTGAGAATATTAATGTAGAATGCGTGAGTAATAAATTTAAATTGGTAAATGACTAATTATTCAATCAATTAATTAATTAATCTGCACATTGGGACATGAACATACCACTTTATCAAACATAAAGCAATAACAACAGTATTGAATGCTTTTTCAAAAATCAAAAAACAGGAGCAGATTCAGTTTAACATATCTTTTTAATGTTCTTGACACACATGTTACATCAGATACATTCAATATTCCTTAGTTTCAATCTCCAACATTAACAGGTTCATTTCTTAGTCTGCTGTGAAATCCAATTCATGAATTCTTTGTTGCAACACAGGTTTGCCGTTATGCGTCTCTGTGTGTTACCGTCATTAAAGCACCAATGTGAAATGAATTACAGCATATCACTGGTGTCTGCTAGCCCTTCACCAATCGCCCATGGTAAATTACAGTTAGTTTCAGAAACATGTCATCGCCCACAATAAAATTAATTTAACATCTGCAAAAAATATTGTTTAGCATACAAATTACAGTTAACTTTGATACAACAAAAATGAATCTGCTAAAATGTTGGCTAATGTTATTTTCCTCTCAGTTTCCAAGTAGTTATAAAACAAGTTTATAAATAATGTTGGAATAAAATGGAAACCGTGAAACATTTTGATTAGCTGAGTTATAATTTGTAATATAGTAAATATGTCCACATCTCCACCCCTCCATAGTCTTGTATAAATAATTTCCTTTTTCACTTTATTTATCAGAAAAGCATAGATGGCTGTTAAGATGAGGTAGACTGTGTCATTACATCTTTTCAGTCAGATAACTTATGTCATACGATGCTAAAGTTTGGTATATAAACATTTGAATATCTCCCGTTTGCGTGGTGCAATGACCTCCGTCCTTTAACAAATTATAACCAAGAGAATTGATAATGGGATAATTAAATTATATAAATCAGTTCAACTGGTAGTACCATTTTATGACAGAAGTTTATAATTACTGTGCAGCTTAAAAAAGTAACAATATGACAACAAATTATTTTACGCTCAGCAGATGCCCACATGGCAATTGGGCAGAACATCAACAAGACACATACAAACTAACACACAAGTACAAATTATTTTACGCTCAGCAGATGCCCACATGGCAATTGGGCAGAACATCAACAAGGCACATACAAACTAACACACAAGTACAAATTAAGGAGATAGGAAATGAATTGTTTTAGGCAATCTTAAATCCTTAAATGTTATGATGAACACTAGTTCTATTAGTCAACAATAATTACAATCAAGGTCCAGGGAAAAGAAAAAAAGTTTAATCTGTTTTGCCATAAAAATATTTTTTTCCTGAAAATTCTGACAAAAAACCGAAAAGAAATGTTTTAATCGACACACGCAATGACCAGAAACATGATAATTCTCGGCCTAAGCTATGAAAAATAAATATAGAATCTGTATTTGTGCTATAATAATTTGCCTTTAACAGAAAAAAAGTTCCACTGAAGTTACGAGTAAAAACATGACCACATGACTTATTTTACATCATCTATTATAAAAGTGAAGTGTTATTGAAATATATATCTTGCATTAAAATATTCGACATGTTATTGTCAGATTAGTTTTTACATTTAGAATGTACACATTCAAAACTTGATCATTCTTACTGACTGACTGTTAAACACATCAGAAAATCCAGGCCGCACAGAATGATTGAATTGAAGGATGTTTCGGCCTGGGCGGTTTGGCCCAACTTTTTTCAATGTCGAAAGTTTTGGCCACGGAATTTTTGTGGCATATTTTCATGATTTTCTAGATTTGTTAAGTATGGCATAATTAAGTAAAGGCAATGCATATTTTTATCTATTTGTCTTGTACAATATTAGCAAATTAATATGCCGAGCTTGTAACATACAAAAATTATTAGCGTGTAATTACATGTAAATAGCAGTGTTCTTTTTAATTTTAACATTGGTACACGGGAAGAGAACACGCATTTGACAATGAACCACTCCTTGCATAATATTAGTATAAAATCATTTTATTCCGGGGTTGCGACCTCTGGCTGTTATTATCGGGAAAGTACAGGAAGGTTTTTTTCAGTAAACGTGACACACACTTCAATGTATGACAAGTTTTGGAACACATTTTATCCATTTATTAATACTTTTGATATAAATGATTTTCATGTTGTATTTTGAGTATGAATTAAAAGATGCAATTTTAATTTTTTTGGGAAAATCACAATTTAAAAGATTTTACTCTGAATTGTTCTTGTTAAATCTGACTCCACCTCTCTCACCTGTTAAGAAAACTCTAGAATACATTATTAAAAATAATTTAAAAACTCTCAAAACACCAGTGGCCAAAATGCCTGCCTTTCAAAAAGGTCGGGCCGAAATGTCCGAGCTGAAACGTCTGTCCATCAATTGATTAATATCTGGGTTGATCAGCATAATTTCCAATACAAGAGCTGTTTTCTTGGATAACACACGATTATTACTTTTTCACAATCTAAAAAAACATGAACATTTTTGCTGAGTGATATATGGATTGATCAGTATATAGACAACATTTACAAAAATGTACGCATTATGTTATCTTGGTTTATAACATGTGATTATTTGCTTTTCCCACCGCGAATTACACATGAATCCATACATACAACATAGACTGAGTGATATCTGGGATAATCAATATATAGATAGCGTGACAAAGATGTTATGTTTTTTTGATAGCACATAATTATTTGTTGTTTACACAGTTAGTACACATGATCATCATTAGTGAGTCTATCACAGACACAATGGTTACATCCCACAGTTTATGTTTTGCAGTGTCTTGATCAGTCTGTCTGCTTGCAATGTTCACTAAGTCATCTCTGTTTATTTTCTCCAGCATCTTTATGAGTTCTGACATAGTACACGGCACGGGATATTGCGTTGCCTCCCAGTGATAGAGAAACACGTCCGAGATTGAATACCTGTGATTCGTGGAGAATGTTCTCACAACATTCACGTCTTGTAGCGGTAACTCTAGAAATAAAATAGTGCAAAAAAGTTATTGCCTATTATAATACAGTGGGCTGCATATTATAATACAGTGCGCAGGTCACCAGATACTGTCCACCTTAGGTCGGTACGTTGAGCCCAAGGTGCACTGACTGGTCCATTCTCTAATTTTTAGGGGCTCTGGGCAGTTTCTCCCTATCAGGAGATGTATCCCAATGTCATCCTGTATCTCTGGGATTTTGTCTGCTATTGGTCTGAGATGAGTAAATGATCTGCATATTTCAGGTGTTGGTATTTCGTTCTTGTCGCAGGGTATACTGTTGTTCTCTAGTACAACTGGGAGGGTGAATTTCTTCTTACCATCAGTAGCCTCGATGATAATGTGATTTCCTCGCCTACCTCTTCTATTTTCCCTTTGGCTGCTGCATGTGGTGAGTTCGTATTCCAGTTCTGGACCTTGTATTTTTAGTGCATCGAACAGGTATGTGTCTCCCATGCAGGCATTGGACTGGTCATCCAAGACAACATACGTTTCTATGATGTTCACTGGATTTTGTTGCATGTAGACTTTTGCAGGAACTATCTTACCACATGAGCGTGCACCTGGACACTTGTTGAGCTTAGTACACTTTGATGTGGCCTCCTGACTTGTTTCATACTTTGGTGTTTCTGTTTTCTGTTCTTTTGGTCTGGTTATCACACCAGGTGTGGTGTGTAGACATGAGACATGTTTGATACTGTTGCAGACTGAGCACTTCACATCAGTGTCGCAGTCTCTGGCCAGGTGTTTGCGTGTGCATTTGAAGCACAGCCCTTTATTCTTACAAAGTTCTATTCTGTCTGCTATTGGAAGCTTTGTAAATGCCTTGCATTCTGTCAGGCCATGCTTAGATGTCTCATGGTAATCACACCGCTTCTCGGTGTCCAGCATTTTCGTAGCGCGGACTCTAGCACTGCTTTTGGCTTGTTGGTTCGATCTAGCCTTGTCAGATGTAGCGATTAAGTTAGCAAACCTCGGTATATCTGGGTCATTCTGTGTCCTAGCTGTATTTCTAAGAAATTCTGCAAAGAAACAGAATGGTGGGAATTTCCCATTGCTTTGCTTGTAACAGGATACCTTCTCTCTCCATTTGTTCAGGATGAATGCTGGTAGTTTTTCAACTATGGGATTCAGAACATGTGGTGTGTTCAATGTGCTGAGATCAGCAAGTTCTTCCATGTGTGCCAGTGTGTCGGTACACAGATCAGCCAAATCTAGGAGCTTCTGGTTGTCATCTGGACGAAATTGGGGAAATGAAATCAGCTTCTTTATGATAACAGCTGTGATCACTGCTGGGTTTCCAAACCTGTTTTCTAATTCTTTCCATGCCTCCTGGTAGGCAGTTTCGACATTCTTTACAAACCGCAGTCTAAATCTGTCAACTAAGATCTTAGGTTCTCCTTTGGTGTATTTACTGAGAAAAGACAATTTCTCAGTTGTTGGCACACACGCTGTCTGGACCATAGATTCAAAGGTTCTGCGCCATGGCAGAAACATGATAGGATCACCACCATATACTTCAGGTTCTTGAACTGGTAGGCGTTGACGAGCCAATATTTTGATGTATTCACTGGGAAGATGTGAGGATTCTGCATTTTTGCCTGCTGGTCTGAATTGCTGTTGTGATGTTATTCTGTACCATACTTGCATCCCCTAGCTGTTTTGTAGTTTGGAGTGGGGAAATTGTATCATACCCAGTAAGTGTAGTTGGTGGTGGAGGTCTTGGTTGTTCTAGGAAATAGGGTGAAGCTTGTGGTTTGAGGTTATGTTCGTTACGCGTACGCGTACGAAAACGTAAGGCGTGATCATTAGACGTTTCCTGAGGTAATGTGAACATCTGTTGTGTTGCACCTTCTTCTACTACTTTCTGAAATGCTTCTGCACTTGCCTGTGTGACTGCTGCCTTTTTCTTTGCTTCTAGTATTTTCAAATTGGCTTTGAAACTGGCTTCCATTGCTGCTTGCTCTGCTTGCTGTTTGGCTATGGTTATTTCATACTCAGCCTCTTCTGCTGCTGCTGCTGCATCGGCAATTGCTTAACCTTGACGATGCCCTTGACATGACTGAACCCGATACTGAGAGTGCGTGTTGAGGTTCAGGTTTAATTCTTGGAGTTCTCTGCCTTGCCAGTAAGTCTGTTATTTCCATTTCAACAAGTTGTTTATTTCTACGGAAACGTGATTCTGTATAAGCTGCGTCATTGCGCGTTTCTTCTGAATGGTCTTGGTCATAAAGATTCATCACATCTACGTATGTACATTCATACTGGTGGGTAAGGGTACCTAGTTCATTCGTAATTAACGTGGGCTCACTTCGTGTGGTTGGAATACTCAACATGAGCTTATTTATTCGGTTCCAGATTGCTAACATGCTTTTTTCTGCATCACTGATGGCATTTGCTAGTGCTTTAGGTGTTAGCTTTCTTTGGCGTTGAGGGCGCACCTCATCTCCGTGTTCACTGACAGATTCATCTTTCTGCTCATTTTTGTTATGTTGTTCATCATACTGTTCAGAATACACTGGAGTTTTATTGTCACCATATTCTGTCATATCTATTCCATCGAGTTGGATTTTACTATTTTCTGCCATTTCTATTCATAGGAGTTCATTAACAATATTCTATGGGTTAATAACGGTATACACAAGTGACATCTGAGTTTACCACTAACCTGCCTGATAATGTATGTATGGTATTACATACAGATTGTTTCTGTTCACACTGGTGTACTTATACAGTACATATGTTCAGCCTAGCGTATCATGTAGAGGTCACGCTAAACATCAGTATCCGTTGTGTTTACTGCCGCTGTATACTGAAGACATCAATAGATTTACTGCAGTATGGATTTCGATAATTCACTGTTCTGGGGTCAAACTGCGTCTATTATACCCATACTAGTGTCAACCATGCTCAAATAATCACCCCTCCAGTGCATCGGTTTAGGTCAGATTTATTTAAAACACGGTGAATTCTATAACATAAAAGCAATACAGACGCTGTGAAAGTAACTGTGAAACTATTTGTAACCATGAGGTAACGATCTCACTTCATGAATGACTTTAGAAATATCACACATTTCCAGTAACACAATGTAACAAACAGGTCTTAAATAAACGTTCAAAAGATTGTAGACTTACATCGTTGGGTCTCTAAAGCAGTATTTCGGTTGAAATGTTCGGTAGACGCTGCGTAGAAATGTGCTCGTAGCTTTTCATCATGGCTGCCTATTATAAACAAGCGTTTTAGCGCGATTCGAACGTGACCTGTGATGGCGCACTCTACATGCGTAGGTGGTGCTATTAGCAGCCTTTCTATTTTGACGAATCACGAAATAAAGATAACAATTGAAATTCTAAATAAACTTGTGTACAGCACAATGGTCCTTCGGCTTGTCTTCTCCTTGGGGGGGGGGGGGGGAAACAACAATAATTCGAATTTACGGCATCAGTGGACCAAAGCCGTCAAGAACACCAGGAAATATTGGAATGGACCTTCTCCTCATAACGTTATCTGCAGTGCCCGAATCATTTATCAGTACGTATCATTTACGCCCGAATCATTTATCAGTACAATTTCATTTGTTTCGATCTTGCAGTTGTAGGTATTCGCGTCCTACTGGACGCACACAAATTTACATTTTAGAGTGCAGATTTTCTAACATTATTGATACATTGTTCAGGTGGAGTTTAATAAAAATAACAACGTTAAGATTTTCGGTCACGATGTTCAAACTCTGTGCCTGTGCCTTAACCGGGTGCCTGAATCGTCATGGTCATTTTGGGGAGGTATCACCCACATCGCGTATTTTCTCGCAGGTTCAAACCTGTATGGGCCACTTTGTCCCTGGCACTCTAAAACAAAATCGTGACATCTCTCGTTGTCATCATATTCCTCGATCTCATAACTCTCGTCAGACGATGATAAGATAGATTCCGTGTCGCTTTCCGAGCACTGCATGCGTATAGCGGCCATTGTGAAACGATGACAAGTTCCCGCCGTGACGTCACAAATCACCCTTACATGCTAATTAGGTTCTCAGCTGAAGCCTCGTTCTGAGTCGGCCAAGAAATTGGACGTGGGCGTTTCCTTATCCAGAACATTATTATTGATCGTTTATTTAATTTATGTACATTTTTCACTTGTTTTTTTTTTCATAATGTTGTTTATAAATAAAGTTTGCACACAAAGAAAGTCAATTGTCCCAATTCAGTTACACTTTAATGTTTCTTTCCCCATCTGATGTACATAAACAGAACGCTGTTTCCCTAGTTTTAGTTATCACGTGCGCCATTTCACTACAATAACATTACCTTGCAAAACATAGTCCGTGATAAAATGGTTCGTATTTACGTTTCTGACATTAATAAATAGTTCGGATGTCACATACGTTTTTTTCCACTTTTCGTAATACGTTTTCAGATGTAACAACTACAGGAAAATGGCCGTGCGTAGTGAGGTGATTGACCACAAAATTGAAAGCTGCCCGTGGCAAAGGCACTATTGCGTAAAGCGCAATAGCCTCTGGGAAGGAGATTGACTGCGAACCTGTCGCAGAGTGCAATAATCGACATTCGGCGAGTCGCACAATCGCGTCGCAGAGTTAGTTTTTAGACCCCTATACATACATGGAGGAGGAGGACCCAGGTTGTTTGGATCGGACTGTTTCTTTCGTTTCGAGTTCATTGTAAGTCTGGAAAAGTAACAAAATTGTTTTTTAGTGAATACAGAATATGTTCTGTTTCAATACAGGATTTTTATATGCCAATCGGTCGATTTTAGCAATTTCTTACATCACTCATGACGATTGATGATTCGATTGCTGGCTGGGATAGCTGTATTTAGTGCTCATTTCTATGCAATAGGTCTTCACTTGCGATTCTCAATTTCGATGTGGACGGTGACGGCTGACAGATTGTTTTGGTTCTGCGGCTCTCTTGGCATGGGCAACTGATTTTTAGGTTTCTTTTATTAATATTCTGGCGTTTACTTGGTCGTATTTTGTATATACCAGTCACACACTGACAAAAAGTAAGTAAACGGGCCTGGACATAGTCAACATGAGAAAGCGTCATCGTACAACATTAATGAACTAAATTTACATTACAATCTCGTGCTTCCGAACAATCCGTTATTTATACTGGAGTATACAAGTACTGTATACGATATACTGCAAAGTGGAAATAATATACCAATTTAACAGTTGTTGATTTTTGTACAAAACTCCAAGAACACAAAACAAACAACTGACAACAAAAGACACAAAAACTGCTGAGTACACTACACAGTCACTGTAGTCACACCAGTAAGAAAGAAATACAAAATAAATGTCAGTGAACACAATCTTTATTTTAAAAAATTGCAGTTTGCAGTTTGCAAGAAAAAATAATGCTTTTTTGTCAAGGCTATATACTAAATTCTCTTATCCTGGGGGTATTTTTTGTGGGTGTACAAGTATGCATTAAAATTATCAAAACTTCAAATGTAATTATAGTACAAATGTAAAGTAAACACAATTATCGAGTGATTTTGGATTTGTTGGAAAAGTGGCCAAAAGGCTGTGACATTGTCTATTTGGTGGTGGGAACTACCGAGCCAGTTTATAAAATAGTGAACAAAAATTTTCGTATTCGCCCATTGCAAAATGTCTCTATAGTACTGTCGAGTCATGGTAACTTGTCGTCCAATTCACTTCTGCGTTTTATGTACATTGGCTAGTGGCGTTAAAAATATAAAAATATGTGAGAACAACATGTAAATTATTAACTCATTGGCCAGGGGTCATTTAATTTGGCCTGGGGGCCAAAGATTCGGGTTACCCTACTTGGGGCCATTGGCCGGGGCCAGAGATTCGGGTTACCCCAAGTACTGTCTACGATAAACTGCAAAGTGGAAATAATATACCTATTTGACACAAAACAAACAACTGACAACAATCGACAAAAACTGCCGAGTACGTACACCACACAGTCACTCTAGTCACATCAGGAAGAAAAATATACTGTGGAACTAATGGTCAATGTAAATACAAAATAAATACAATATTCATAAAAATAATCTTGAAGCCTCCATGGACAAGTTGACAAGCTCTAATGGCCTCTAATATTGCAAAGCCATCAGTTGTGAACTGAACTTTAAATCTCAATAGGATTTCCATATAAAGTTACACAGATCAAAACAAAATGTATTATTAGACAAGGAAAAATAATACTTTTTTGTCAAGGCTATATACTAAATTCACTTATTTTGGGGGGATTTTTGTGAGTGTACACGTATGCATTAAAATATGTATACCCATTAAAATTGTCAAAACTTCAAATTTAATCATAGTAAAAATTCAAAATTATACATAGGGCTAATGTAAAACCAACACAACACATCTAATTCAGCGGAGCCCAACTAATTCACCTATTGTTCAGATACACAACAGTCAATATAAACTACTGAGGTACTCACCGAAACATCGATATTAAGTACTGCTTCTTTGTGAAAATGTGTCAGCGAAGGTTCTGTTAACAGAACTGGGTGGCCGACCAAATGTGAATGGTCATGGGCATCTGACAACTACAGCGCAGCTCATTTGCATAAAGGGTTTTCCCCCTAAACCTGACGTCACAGTTTCTGGGATTTCCCAGCCTGCTCTTGAATAACAATACGAACACACAAAAAAGCGAAAACTTTGTCGCAGAGTGCAATAATCGACATTCGGCGAGTCGCACAATCACGTCGCAGAGTTAGTTTTTAGACCCCTATACATACATGCATGTGGGAGGAGGACCCAGGTTGTTTGGATCGGACTGTTTCTTTTGTTTTGAGTTCATTGTAAGTCTGGAAACGTAACACCATTGTTTTTTAGTAAAACCAACACAATACAGGATTTTTATATGCCAATCGGTCGATTTTAGCAATTTCTTACATCACTCATGACGATTGATGATTCGATTGCTGGCTGGGATAGCTGTATTTAGTGCTCATTTCTATGCAATAGGTCTTCACTTGCGATTCTCAATTTCAATGTGGACGGTGACGGCTGACAGATTGTTTTGGTTCTGCGGCTCTCTTGGCATGGGCAACTGATTTTTAGATTTCTTTTATTAATATTCTGACGTTTACTTGGTCGTATTTTGTATATACCAGTCACACACTGACAAAAAGTAAGTAAACGGGCCTGGACATAGTCAACATGAGAAAGCGTCATCGTACAACATTAATGAACTAAATTTACATTACAATCTCGTGCTTCCGAACAATCCGTTATTTATACTGGAGTATACAAGTACTGTATACGATATACTGCAAAGTGGAAATAATATACCAATTTAACAGTTGTTGATTTTTGTACAAAACTCCAAGAACACAAAACAAACAACTGACAACAAAAGACACAAAAACTGCTGAGTACACTACACAGTCACTGTAGTCACACCAGTAAGAAAAAAATACAAAATAAATGTCAGTGAACACAATCTTTATTTTAAAAAATTGCAGTTTGCAGTTTGCAAGAAAAAATAATGCTTTTTTGTCAAGGCTATATACTAAATTCTCTTATCCTGGGGGTATTTTTGTGGGTGTACAAGTATGCATTAAAATTATCAAAACTTCAAATGTAATCATAGTACAAATGTAAAGTAAACACAATTATCGAGTGATTTTGGATTTGTTGGAAAAGTGGCCAAAAGGCTGTGACATTGTCTATTTGGTGGTGGGAACTACCGAGCCAGTTTATAAAATAGTGAACAAAAATTTTCGTATTCGCCCATTGCAAAATGTCTCAGTCTATAGTACTGTCGAGTCATGGTAACTTGTCGTCCAATTCACTTCTGCGTTTTATGTACATTGGCTAGTGGCGTTAAAAATATAAAAATATGTGAGAACAACATGTAAATGAATAACTCATTGGCCAGGGGTCATTTAATTTGGCCTGGGGGCCAAAGATTCGGGTTACCCTACTTGGGGCCATTGGCCGGGTCCAGAGATTCGGGTTACCCCGAGTACTGTCTTCGATAAACTGCAAAGTGGAAATAATATACCTATTTGACACAAAACAAACAACTGACAACAATCGACAAAAACTGCCGAGTACGTACACCACACAGTCACTCTAGTCACATCAGGAAGAAAAATTTACTGTGGACCTCATGGTCAATGTAAATACAAAATAAATACAATATTCATAAAAATAATCTTGAAGCCTCCATGGACAAGTTGACAAGCTCTAATGGCCTCTAATATTGCAAAGCCATCAGTTGTGAACTGAACTTTAAATCTCAATAGGATTTCCATATAAAGTTACACAGATCGAAACAAAATGTATTATTAGAGAAGGGAAAATAATGCTTTTTTGTCAAGGCTATATACAGGCTATGTACTAAATTCTCTTATTTTGGGGTGATTTTTGTGAGTGTACACGTATGCATTACAATATGTATACCCATTAAAATTGTCAAAACTTCAAATTTAATCATAGTAAAAATGTGAAGTAAACAAAATTATCGAGAGTGATTTTGGATTTGTTGAAAAAATCTAAAAGTCTAATTGGTGATGGGAATTGCCAAGCCAGTTTATAAAATAGTGAAAAAAAAATTGTAAATATTACTGACTGCGAAAGAAGCCCATCGCGAAGTGTCTTGTCTTTGTGTATAATAATAATCGGAGAACAGCACGTAAAAGTTTATTAACGTGTAAACATTCAGATAGTTTTTGGGTGCAGCATCCGCTCTGGATGCACTGGTCCGGTATTCACCAATGTGTGCGTTTCTGTGGAGAGACATTTTGCGTTCGAGCACAGCTCGTAAATCCTTAACTCGTACCTGGTGTAGCCTGGACACGACTATTATCAGTAGTGCGTCCCGATCGATTCAAAACTAAACATAGGGCTAACGTAAAACCAACACAACACATCTAATTCAGCGGAGCCCAACTAATTCACCTATTGTTCAGATACACAACAGTCAATATAAACTATTGAGGTACTCACCGAAACATCGATATTAAGTACTGCTTCTTTGTGAAAATGTGTCAGCGAAGGTTCTGTTAACAGAACTGGGTGGCCGACCAAATGTGAATGGTCATGGGCGTCATGGCAACTACAGTGCAGCTCATTTGCATAAAGGGTTTTCCCCCTAAACAGTTTCTGGGAATTCCCAGCATGCTCTTGAATAACAATACAAACACACGAAAAAGCGAAAACAGAAAAATTCCGACGAAAAATGAATATTAGTGCGATGGAAACCGAAAGTAATTTTACATAGTTCAAAAAAGAAAAAGAAGTTATTTGCTTCTATAGATTTGATAATTAGCACTCATGACGACAAGATATGCAGTGATATGAAAGGTTTATTGTGAATATATTTGAACATTTGCCAGGTCATTGTTCCTGTGCCAGGCGGCGCTGATATCATAATACGAGAATCATAAATACATGTATCATAAATAGTTACAGAAAATAATTTAGCCTAGGCATTTTCCGTGTCAAAATCGCGAAACTATTTGTTTTTATGCAATCTGGGAAGCCCGAACGAAGCTGAAATATCCAAGAACCAACACATACCAAAAATGATATATCAAAAGTGAATATTCGTGGTTTATGTTAAGTATAACCGGACCAGAAGTGGGGATTTGTTACTACTCTAAATATTCAAACATATTTTAGTATAAGCCAGACGCTTTGGTCGTTAAAAAATATGTGACAAACACGGTTTTATTTGTCAATTAAACTGATATCATCTGACCATGTTATTTAGTTGTGTGAGTATCGTCAGAATTCACACCCTGACAACACATCACTATAAGTAGGGTTACAAATGAAAATGTTGTTATTTTCAGTAAATATTACAGATATCTACAGTTAGCTTATAGTTTTATGTATACTAACGAGGTCAAATGGTCATATATAGTAAGTACATGTGCTAGTCAAATGCATAATATATTACCAACATGGTTCATGTTCACTGCATAGTACACTTAATTGGAGTTTTCTGTGATGTGTGCAAAGTTATGAGGTTCAATGACCGTATATTGTCATTTGATATGTTAGACATATCACTTGTTCCTTCCCTTTACTATAACACTGGTTGTATGTTCCTATCTGCAACAGTGCTTGAGGTATTACAGTTATACTTATTAATGAGGCCACGTGACCATATATGGTCATCTGATATTTCAGACAAATCACTTGTTCCTTCCCTTTACCATAACACTGGTTGCATGTTCCTAACTGCAACAGTGCTTGATATATGAAAGTTATGCATATTAATTGTGTCATAAGAAATATTTATCTTATTTGTTGTCTGATGCCTTTATTATAGTGCTGGTTGCAAGTTCATATCTACAATAGACCTTAAGATATGAAAGTTATGCATATTAATGAGGTCACATGACCATATATGGTCACCTGATATTTCAGACATTTCACTTGTCCTTTCCATTTACTATAACACTGGTTGCAAGTACCTAACTGCAATAGTGCATGAGATATTACAGTTATGCATATTAATGAGATCACATGACCATATATGGTCGCCTGGTATTTCAGTCATATCACTTGACCTTTACCTTCACTATAGCATTGGTTGAAAGTACCTAACTCCAACAGTGCTTGAGATATTACAGCTATGCATATTGATGAGCACACCTAACCATATATGGTTGTCTGGTATTTCAGTCATATCACTTGTTCCTTCCCTTTACTGTAACACTGGTTTGTATGTCCCTATCTGCAACAGTGCTTGAGATGTGGCAGTTATGCTTATCAATGAGGTCAGGTGACGATATATGGTCATCAGATATATTTATTATATCTGTTGTCCAATGCCTTCATTATAGTACTGGTTACTTGTTTCTATCTGCAACAGTGCTTGAGATATGACGTGTGTGATCGTGTTAGGAAAAGCTGAATCTCACTGCAGCTAAATTGAGTCATTTGATTGGGCGCGCCAAGGAGCTGGCGCCACTAATCAGCGTTGCTGTATCATAAATGTGAAGATCGGGGGACTCATCAAGCATTAAAACAATGGCGTTTCCAAAATTCTTATTTCAACATTGACAATTTTTTTTGGCAAGTGAATGAAAACTCTCATAATGAAAGAGTAGATTTTTTCAGTTTAAACAAATGTTCTGACCGTTTTTCTTGGGTGCTACTTCAAATGTCAATGTGACCACAGACCAAAATGCAATAGTAACTAATATTTGTTACGTGTTCTCCAACTGCTATAAACACACTGCCTCTATTATCTATTCTTAATCATGAACCTGGGATATAAAAAAATGTGTCAGTGACTCCCCATAAAATACCCAACCATTCACATGCGAATATAGTGAACCGATTTAGTTTTACTCGTATTTCCTGTTGATTGCCTACATTTTGTTTCACAATACAATTAGTTGAAGCGGGTGAGTCGTCACCTGCGCATGCATCAGATGGCCATAGCGTGTCATTGTTTACAAACAAGCGTCTACCCATGAGCGTTTTTTGTGTGTGTTGTTATCGTCGCTTGGGACTCAATTCCCGCACGTGCGCAGGTGACGACCCTCCCGTTTTAAATATTTATTGGAATTAAAAAGATAATGAAAATTGTAAGACAGACGATAGGTATATTTGTCGACAACAACCTGAACAATTTCACATGGCTGAGCTCCACCTTCCCATGTATGATAACTACAGACATTGTCGCCAAACCGTGTGACCGATCATAATTTTTTTTTAAATGTACTGTTTACATGCTACATTTCAGACTTATAAGATGATTATATTTCTGAAGAAGATTCAGAAAATTAATGCCATTTGGGGGATAAAATTAATTATAACACACAAAGTCATGTAATGTGCTATACTTTTTTTTTATTTATGTATGGTATTGATAAAACATGTTTTCGCTGTAACAAATATCACATCACTGATAAATATCACTGTATGAAAAATGGCGCACTTCCAGGTTTTCTTGAATCAAGCATGGCTGCCGAACCACGTGACAATTTTCAAACTGTAATGACTTTTCTCAAAGATTTTTTTAATTATTATTGCATTGTCACGTGACATGTTAAGATTGTTATTAGTGATATTAGTGATATATAGATATTACATGTTCAAATGATGCCATATTGCAGAGCTCCTCTGGAATTAAGCTAAATGGGCTACTTCCGGTATTACTTTAAATCAAAAGTTCAGACCATTCCGTTCAACGGTTTTCTCAAATGGCTTGTCAAAAGAAATGATTGAAGAAAAGAGATGCACATTGGACCCCTAAATATGTGTATTACTATTTTTAAAAATGCGCCCACATCTCATTTTCTTTCGTTGTCGTACTGCATGTGTCAGCTAAACAACTGTTAGTATACTGCATAGTGGTCAGTATCATTAATTTTCTACTTACTAAGTTTAGACTGAATTAATTAATGCTTTCATTTATTATGCAAGTTTTTGTTATATATTTTGTTTATAGTTATGAGAGTTTTGCTTATAATACCAGTGTAGATATGGCATTGTAAACATACAAAGTATCAACATTCCTGAAATCAGTAGTTATATTACACTTAAGTGGTTCAGCACGCAACTATTCCGTATTGGTATGCCCACCCACGAAGAATGCTGCTTGTTTGTGCACGACGCTAAACAAAAATCGATCGATATTATGATTGGTTAGATAATTGTTCCTGTTTCAGCAAATGCTGGCTGAATCCAAAAAGATGCCGTAATCATAAACTATCAACAGAAAAACTACATGATACCCGAGATGGTTTGTTGCTGTTGCTATGTTATTGTACCCATGAAGAATCATTTAGTAAGGGTTAGTCGTAAATATCGATTTACTGTCAAAGGTAATCGTATATGGTGTGATGAATATCTATGAGTAGTAAACATTTCAGTGTTTGTATATCTCAGATAAATTCCCTGTTATATTTAACAATATCATTTGTCTGTTGGGGATTGTATAGCTTTGGTCAATATGTATAATATCTCCGGGTTGTTTTTAAACGTAACAAGACAGTTTTGGTAAAGAATATATAATCTGCAGTAATAAGACTGACTGGTCTCCGGTTTTTAAAACGTGTGTTAAGGGACCAGCAATACCAATAACCACTGCACTGAGGAATCCGGTTGTCCGCAAGTGAATTGAGATTCCACTGATCACAAAAAATGAAAGAACTGCACGCATACGTTCTCGCGCAAATTGAGGTGTAAAATGTTACGAAAGAGTTCAAATACTAGTACATAGGACATTACACAGACCTGTTGTGGTTTAAATCCGTGCATATTAATTACCAAATTTGCATAATACTTCGTATGTTTGTTCTCTAGGACTACGCACAAACCTAGTTAGTCTTGACTAAAAACGTGTACATATTAACTACCTAATTTGCATAATTAGTCAAGTACTAATCATCACATTTCAATGAAACTTGTACATAGATGTACTTTCCCATGTACTTTTAATGTATTATTTCAATGAATCTAATTGTTACATAAATACTTTAGGACAATGCAACAATTTAATTAGTTTGGGGATTATAAATTACAATAATGTGGATGACATTTTTTTAATGTTGTACATCTCAAATAAGCAGACAAATATTAATGACTAAGGCTAATTAATTCTAATATAAGCAATATACTCTCCGCACAAAAAAGTTCTTGACAGATTTAAAATTGTTTTGTATATTAATTAGCTAATTATCTTCCTGTATTTACTAAAATTTACGTTATTTTTTTGATATATAGTACATACATCGTATTATGTTTTGAACAAATTGTATTGTAAATTACTTAACTTAAATAGGTTTTATATTATAAACATGTCCAACATAGACCAACAGGAGTGAACATTGGTGTAACATGAATGCCAGATTAAGTTATGAAATTATAACCATACATTAATAAGATATTTTGCATAATATATTAAAGTAATTGATGTTATTTTTAATACTTTCACTGGTTCATGAGAAATGTAATATGAACATACCAACAAACCCTATGGCTTTAACCCCTTTGACATTTAGGTATTAATAATTTAGTTACTGTTATAATTATACTACATGTACATTACTATGATATAGCTCCATACATTTCAAATAAATATTGTAATTAATATACTACAGCTATGTTAGAGACTACTAATTACATTAGATTACTATTGTATATCTTCCTACACTTCAAATACACATTGTAATTATGATACTACAGCCCTATACACCTTAGGAAATACAATAATCCCAATAAACCCCTATGGCGTTAAGCAAAATCTCTGTGGCGTTAAGCTATTTCAACAGGAATATTCTAGTTGTAGTATGTTATTTCAAAATGACACGAAATTCAACCTCCATGCCCAACTACGGTAAAAGAACACGTACAATCCAGATTGGAACATGTGATGTCCAAAGGTTCGCTGACGTCAGACAGCCAGCAGAAGTTAGAAAACCACGAATGCTAGTTTGTAATTGTCAGTGGATGTGGGAAAACCATTTATTAATCTTTTGCCCTTATGTGGGCATAACATGCATGAATTGGTAAAAGAAGAAACTCAAAATGTAAAGACATTAAACATAAGTCATAAATATGAAATAAGCCTTACTCACCACAGACAGTTGTGAATTACAGTTTTCAGTTCAAAATGATATATCTGCCATTTAAATAGCTGCAAGAGATAAAGATGGGTATACTTCAATTAAACACAACAACTGTGTTTTGCAAAATATCCTTCTGAAAATCAATACAATTGTTATTATTATTATTTTGTTTCCTTCATATTCACCAAAATATACTTCAATATTAAGTATTTTTTATGTACAATGAAGGTCCTCGATGTAATCTAGGCCAGTTAATATGTATGAATAATTATGATGACATACCCATTTCAGAACCCATCTTATCTGACATAATTGTATTTTCATAGCTAAGACTGGCATAATGGTCTATGAAAGTTGTCTTATTGGCTTTTTCATGCAAGAATTGTCAAAATCGAACCATAATAAAAGATTTTTTATGAATTTGACCCTTCACAAAAAGTGTGTTGACCCTTTCACATTTTCGGTCATTGTGACGTAACACAAGGTCAAAAATAGGTCAAACTATATATCTTAAAAGAATTAAATTTTGACCCAAAAATGGGGTTTTCCGGGCAAAAAATGGGCAAAAAACGATTTTTAAGTTTGGCATCGCCCCTGACATGAAACCTTACTATATAAGGACGTGATTTAGCATAGATGCCTGCTTGTAACAAAAAATGCCGAAAAGAATTTTTTTGAACACTTTTCTATCTTCAGCTGGCTGTCTGCGTCCTTTGCGAAGAAAGCAGACGCGCTGCATATGTGCCCCCTAAGTGAACGAAAATTATACTTCGGCCAATTATTAAGGGATGACGTCAAAAGATCGATGTCGGATAAAAAAAAACTTATTTGCTTTAGTTTGGGGGGTGACCTCAAAAGCTTTCCATCCTACAAAAACGATTTTATTTTTTAATTAAGTCAAACAAATCTTGGGGTATTTGTAGTTCGTTTTTTTTTCTATCCAATAATGGACAAAGATAACAGAAAATGAGAAAAAAATAGTTTGGTCCGAGTGTAAATATGTGCGTCAAATGAGGTCAATTGTACTTAATGGTGAATGTAGTCTGGCGTCATGATCAATATTTATTTATTTATTTATTTATTTATTTATTTATTTATTTATTTATTTATTTATTTATTTATTTATTTATTTATTTATTAAGTTACAGTGAGGGGATGGGGAATAAACTAAGGAATTAAGTATTTTTATCCTACATTGAACTTTTGATGTTGCCCCTAAAGGATCACCAATTCCAAACGATTTTAAACACGAGAAAATTATGTTCACCAAAATAGCATAATACAATAATTTAGTGCAACAGGCGATTAAAAATTATTAACATTGGCCCTATTTTCTTAACCGCCCTCAGCGTTGAAATTGGGACAGGGGACTAGACTACGATGGATGCCAGTACTACATCGTGTAAATCATGTCCGATTATAGGCCAAAATTCCTTTAAAAACACACATGGAAGTCCATCAATTCCTGGTGCCATTCCATTTGAAATAAATCTAACAGCCGTTGAAAGTTCTTCAAAAGAGATTCGCTTGTCAAAAACAGTAGACGCATCACGATCAAGGCGAAACAAATTCTAACAGTGTCAGGTGAAAAGAGTTCACAATAAGATTATGGTTTTCTGTGAGAGCATTATTGTGGTCAAGCAAATGCGAAATCTTATCTTACACTTAAGAAGTTGTTGTTTTTCTCAAGCTCAAAAAAGAATGCGCAAGATTCGTTGAGTAGCCAATGACGTAATCGAATGGTGGCCCAAGTGTTTTGATCGTTTCAAGTTCACTCATTTTCTTTCCATCACGTATTTTTCAAGAGTAGGGTGTCTGCAAGGCGTGATTCATTTGTGATAACTTTAAGTTACACTTTTCATATCCTGGAATGTTGATCTGTGGTTTATTGGTTCAATGTTGTTTAATGTTTACCATCACCTCCATTGTAGTTGTTTTTGCGCACCCTCACGACCTAAATTCAAATATGGTTTCATAGTAAGTTCCGGTCTCGAAGAGACTGGTGCTAAGCCAACAGAGCAGGTGACAATTACAATCTTTTTTTTCTGAGAAATAACGAGCTTATGATAAAAGAAAGTGGATGTTTAATCAATGTTCACAAAAGTGTTTTTAAACACAAGCGTGCTGTTAATGTAAAATTGTTCTAACCTGGCGTGGCTTTTCCCTCTGAACCATGTATAACGTTTGGTGTCACCATGGAAACTACACCAGGCGAGTTTGAAGCAATTGGCAATAGTCTGCAACATCTTTCAAAAATGCGATTACAGTCATTGCAACTGAAAGGCTTAATGTGCAGTTATAGTCGCTGGCACTACAATACGGGCATTCCTGAGTTTTTGAGGTTTCTTGATAGTATTAATAAATACAACACATTCTACAGCATTTATTGGTACATAAAAATTAAGCAAATGCTACGACAAGTGACAAGATGTTTGATCTATTATAGTTAAGCAATTGTATTTCAAGTATTCATTTGCTTTTCCTGCACTGTAACAGGACTGGCTTTGCACAGTTTTTTGAAAGATTTTCTCAATAAACGTGCATCTGCACAGTTTAAGTATGTTCAAGGATCTTGTTAGACCCTTTCATAGTGTCTGAGAGGTCAGTGAGTCGTTTGAATGATATGAGAGGGCTATTTTCGTGAGCTGTAATCAATTATTTTTATTTTCGTAATAATGTATTTTAAGTAAATAAAAAACGTAAATTCGTGGACATGACCAAGGTATAAAATGTAAGCAGCTATTTTATTTGTCCGTAATTTGTAATTTGTACAAATATATTATTTTTTATAAGCGTATTAAGCATTTTCTACATTAAATGTCGCAATTCGTGCGCAAGTTCCAATTTTGATTCTTAAACACAAATTATCGAATATATTACAGAAATGTAAAATGTAATTAGGATTTTTTACTGTAAATGGAGCTTTCATTTTATTTTCCGTAAAAGCGTAAAATGCCTTTTTTATTTTCTGTAACCTGTACCAGCTACCCCCCTTGCCCCCCCCCCCCCCCCACACACATACGAGTCTTGATACTGGAATGTTCTGGGTGTCATCGAACATTGCAGAGAATAAATCAAAGTCCTCATTGTCTGTGAATGACTGATTGAAATAGAAATTCACCAGGGATTTGTGGCGGAGGAGCAGGGAAGGGGTGTTTTTAATGGGGGTCGGTACTCTTCACCAATATATGTATTTTTTTCAAATCTGTTTTTTTACTGTTTTTATCATCATGCGAGACTGCTTTTGTTATTGATTGTTTTTATTAACGTTATTTTTTCAGTTCTAGTTTTTTATAGTTTTAAAGTGTACTCCATTTCAGTGCCATATGTTATGCTTTCTAGCCCCACGTCTTTTGATTGTTTTAAGTTCACTAATTTTTCTTCCATTCGTGTACTTTTTCAAGAGAAGGGTCGTCTGCACTATTGCATGCATTGTTGTTTGCATTGTGTGTATTATTTTAATTTTCTATAGTTTTTTTCAGTGATCGCATATAGATAGCAATTATGTTTTCATTATCAGTTGTGAGACTATGTTGTTTTCTAGAACATGGTTAGGGCAGTTCTTTTTGATGTGTTTTTTTTGTTTACAGTGAAAACAAAATAGGTCGTTCATTGACGCGCACATTTAGTAAACCATTAATTTGTGCAATCGTAAACATGTTTAAATGACGTCTGAAAGACTGTACACGTTTTAAAGACCCGTATTTACATCTGGATGGAATCGAAGTACCTGTACTATAGCATTCCTAAAATATTAGGTCTTTAAAAAAATGTTTGGAAAGATATGGAGGAGATATAGTTATATTTTGTTGCTTGGAGAATATCACGTGATATGGTCAATTGCGGAAGAGGTAGGTGTAGCTCAACGAGCCCCCAACCAATCAACGCAAACAATCACAATCGAAAATCAACAAACAAGAGTCCCGTGTATACAAGAATTGAAGGTCTCCAGTTTATTATATAGGCACAATTCCAGAAGACGTACCTACACTTTATGCAAATTGTTTTAAATTTACTAATTTATTCATAACGTGACAGTTTCTGTGGCCGTTTTTACATTCTAAAAGGGGCGATATATTATTTTTGAGGCAAGAGTTAGAAAGGGGGAATTAGCAATCTTTAGGGGTCAACACACAGGGAGCCCAGGAACTATAATCAACTGTAAGAAGTCCTTAAGAGCGGGGGGGGGAGGAGTAGCGGCTGGTATAGACAAGGGATGAAGGCTCCAGCGAGCCCATATTTTTAAAATTGGAAAAAACAGACGAAATCAACGAAAGAACTCCCATGTGCTGAGAGTATTGAGAACACATTAAAATTAATTCAAAATTACTTAAAAATGTACTTGAGATATTGATGGGAAAGCTGAAAACTAATTATGCAAATCAGGAAATTAATATGATTAGATTTGAGTGTAAAACTAATATGGTCTGCACAATGTAACCATCTGTGTACGAACCGCCGCAAGTTTACGACTCGGTTAGCCTCGCTCAACTGGTTCGTAACCACTCTTGTAATTGGTTCTTGACAAATTCTGAATAGGCCACACCTCAAACACTGCCGTGCTTTCGGGGCAACTGTTGATTATACGTAAATGGAGTCAATTTGTGTAGTTTTCTTGATATTTAGATATTTCTCACTCCCACTTATCTCAGTAAGAAATAATTCAAATTGGAAACAACATAATCTGTGCTTATTTTGGTTTGTATTTTGATTAGGTCAAATTATTTGTTCATGCAATTTTTTTTAGCTCCGATGTCGACTTACATATGAGTGTCTGTCGGTGTCCGTGTCAACTTTTTCGACTTCTTGAAAACTACAAGCCTGAATGCTTTGATACTTGGTGTATACATCTAGCTCCATGGTGCACATGTACCTTGTGTAGACCTCTCTCAGATTTGTTCATTTCATGATGTTTCCTTTAATTCTCTAATTTTGGTGAATATCGACAGGCTGCTTGTTTAATTTAGCATTTGATTAAAATATGTTTCTTACCAAATACTTTCAGGATAGTATATCTAGTTTTAATACCGAATATTATATTGATTATTAATTTGCTAGATTTAATTTGGTTTGAACTTTGTTTTTGTGTAAACTAGTTTAAATCTTATCACTTGATATATGCATACTGTAGGAATAGTACAGTCAATAAATACAAAAAATCTGGATTCCCAAAGCATTTTAATTAAATCATATTTTAACAAGCAGCCTGTCGGCTGAGATAGCTCCGCTGTTAGCAATGCACATTTCAATTAAGAACTGAAGACATCATTAGAAAATGAACAATATGTATAGTATCAAAACAATCGTACTTGCTGTTTTCAACAAGAAGTCGAAAATACCACTTTTTACCAAAAATATTCACCAAAATTAGAGAATTAAAGATATCATCACAAAATGAACAAATCTGAGAGAGGTCTACATGTAGTACCTATATATGTAATATCAAAGCAATCAGACTTCGGTTTTCAACAAGAATTCAAAAATACCACTTTTTACCAAAAATTACAAAAATATTCATCAAAATTAGAGAATTAAAGATGTCATCACAAAGCGAACAAATCTGAGAGAGGTCTACCTGTAGTACCTAATATATATATATAATATCAAAGCAATCAGACTTACAGTTTTTAACAAGAAGTCGAAAATATAACTTTTTTAACAAAAATATTCACCAAAAATAGAGAATTTGAGATATCATCACTAAATGAACAAATCTGAGAAAGGTTCACATGTAGTATCTATATATGTAATATCAAAACAATTGGACTAGCGGTTTTTAACAAGAAGTCAAAAATATCACTTTTTGCCAAAAATAGAGAATTTGAGATTTTGACATGAAATGAACAAATCTGAGAAAGAACCATCCAAGGTACTTGCATATCAAATTTGAAAACATTCTGACTTGCGGTTTCAAAGAAGAAATTGAAAATGTAAAGTTGACGACGACGGACATTCAGTAATATGAACAGCTCCGCTGTGTCGACAGCGTAGCTGAAAATACAAAGATAAAACCACTCAGGTGATTTGAGAATATTAATGTAGAATGCGTGAGTAATAAATTTAAATTGGTAAATGACTAATTATTCAATCAATTAATTAATTAATCTGCACATTGGGACATGAACATACCACTTTATCAAACATAAAGCAATAACAACAGTATTGAATGCTTTTTCAAAAATCAAAAAACAGGAGCAGATTCAGTTTAACATATCTTTTTAATGTTCTTGACACACATGTTACATCAGATACATTCAATATTCCTTAGTTTCAATCTCCAACATTAACAGGTTCATTTCTTAGTCTGCTGTGAAATCCAATTCATGAATTCTTTGTTGCAACACAGGTTTGCCGTTATGCGTCTCTGTGTGTTACCGTCATTAAAGCACCAATGTGAAATGAATTACAGCATATCACTGGTGTCTGCTAGCCCTTCACCAATCGCCCATGGTAAATTACAGTTAGTTTCAGAAACATGTCATCGCCCACAATAAAATTAATTTAACATCTGCAAAAAATATTGTTTAGCATACAAATTACAGTTAACTTTGATACAACAAAAATGAATCTGCTAAAATGTTGGCTAATGTTATTTTCCTCTCAGTTTCCAAGTAGTTATAAAACAAGTTTATAAATAATGTTGGAATAAAATGGAAACCGTGAAACATTTTGATTAGCTGAGTTATAATTTGTAATATAGTAAATATGTCCACATCTCCACCCCTCCATAGTCTTGTATAAATAATTTCCTTTTTCACTTTATTTATCAGAAAAGCATAGATGGCTGTTAAGATGAGGTAGACTGTGTCATTACATCTTTTCAGTCGGATAACTTATGTCATACGATGCTAAAGTTTGGTATATAAACATTTGAATATCTCCCGTTTGCGTGGTGCAATGACCTCCGTCCTTTAACAAATTATAACCAAGAGAATTGATAATGGGATAATTAAATTATATAAATCAGTTCAACTGGTAGTACCATTTTATGACAGAAGTTTATAATTACTGTGCAGCTTAAAAAAGTAACAATATGACAACAAATTATTTTACGCTCAGCAGATGCCCACATGGCAATTGGGCAGAACATCAACAAGACACATACAAACTAACACACAAGTACAAATTATTTTACGCTCAGCAGATGCCCACATGGCAATTGGGCAGAACATCAACAAGGCACATACAAACTAACACACAAGTACAAATTAAGGAGATAGGAAATGAATTGTTTTAGGCAATCTTAAATCCTAAAATGTTATGATGAACACTAGTTCTATTAGTCAACAATAATTACAATCAAGGTCCAGGGAAAAGAAAAAAAGTTTAGTCTGTTTTGCCATAAAAATATTTTTTTCCTGAAAATTCTGACAAAAAAACGAAAAGAAATGTTTTAACCGACACACGCAATGACCAGAAACATGATTATTCCCAACCTAAGCTATGAAAAATAAATATAGAATCTGTATTTGTGCTATAATAATTTGCCTTTAACAGAAAAAAAGTTCCACTGAAGTTACGAGTAAAAACATGACCACATGACTTATTTTACATCATCTATTATAAAAGTGAAGTGTTATTGAAATATAGATCTTGCATTAAAATATTCGACATGTTATTGTCAGATTAGATTTTTACATTTAGAATGTACACATTCAAAACTTGATCATTCTTACTGACTGACTGTTAAACACATCAGAAAATCCAGGTCGCACAGAATAATTGAATTAAAGGATGTTTCGGCCTGGGCGGTTTGGCCCAACTTTTTTCAATGTCGAAAGTTTTGGCCACGGAATTTTTGTGGCGTATTTTCATGATTTTCTAGATTTGTTAGAAGTATGGCATATTTATCTTGTACATTATTAGCAAATGAATATGCCGAGCTTGTAACATACAAAAGTTATTAGCGTGTAATTACATGTAAATAGCAGTGTTCTTTTTAATTTTAACATTGGTACACGGAAGAGAACACGCATTTGACAATGAACCACTCCTTGCATAATATTAGTATAAAATCATTTTATTCCAGGGTTGCGACCTCTGGCTGTTATCATCGGGAAAGTACAGGAAGGTTTTTTAGTAAACGTGACACACACTTCAATGTATGACAAGTTTTGGAACACATTTTATCCATTTATTAATACTTTTGATATAAATGATTTTCATGTTGTCTTTTGAGTATGAATTAAAAGATGCAATTTAATTTTTTTTTGGAAAATCGCAATTTAAAAGATTTTACTCTGAAATGTTCTTGTTAAATCTGATTCCTCCTTTCTCACATAACAGTTTTGTTAAGAAAACTCAAGAATACATTATTAAAAATAATTTTAGAAAACCCCAAAACACCAGCAGCCAAAATGCCTGCCTTTCAAAAAGGTTGGGCCAAAATGTCCGAGCTGAAACCTCTGGCCATCAATTGATTGATAGATATCTGGGTTGATCAGCTTATAAACAACATAATTTCCAATACAAGAAGTGTTTTCTTACATAACACATGATTATTACTTCTTCAAAATGTGTTCTTCAAACACATGAATATTTTTGCTTACTAACCAAGCAAGGAATCCAAACTGCATAGACCGAGTGATATCTGGATTGATCAGTATATAGACAACATTTACAAAAATGTACGCATCATGTTATCTTGGTTTATAACATGTGAATATTTGTTGCGCCACAGTGAATTACCGGTACATATGAATGTTGTAGTATGTAATTCAAAACATCTGGCAATCCATATAGCATAGACTGAGATAATCAGTATATAGACAACATTTACAAAAATGTATACATCACGTTATCTTGGTTCATAACATGTGAATATTTGTTGCGCCACAGTGAATTACCGGTACAAATGAATGTTGTATGTAATTCAAAACATCTGGCAATCCATACAGCATAGACTGAGATAATCAATATATAGACAACATTTACAAAAATGTATACATCACGTTATCTTGGTTCATAACATGTGAATATTTGTTGCGCCACAGTGAATTACCGGTACAAATGAATGTTGTATGTAATTCAAAACATCTGGCAATTCATACAGCATAGACTGAGATAATCAGTATATAGACAACATTTGCAAAAATGTACGCATCATGTTATCTTGGTTCATAACATGTGAATATTTGTTGCGCCACAGTGAATTACACATGAATGTTGTAGTATGTAATTCAAAATGTCTGGCAATCCCCACAGACTGAGTGATATCTGGAATAATCAATATGTAGATAGCATGACACCATGTACAAAGATGTTATGTTAATTATTTGTTGTTTACACAGTTAGTACACATGATCATCATTAGTGAGTCTATCACAGACACAATGGTTACATCCCACAGTTTATGTTTTGCAGTGTCTCGATCAGTCTGTCTGCTTGCAAATGTTCACTAAGTCATCTCTGTTTATTTCCTCCAGCATCTTTATGAGTGCGGACATAGTACACGGCACGGGAGATTGCGTTGCCTCCCAGTGATAGAGAAACACATCTGAGATTGAATACCTGTGATTCATGGAGAATGTTTTCACAACATTCACGTCTTGTAGCGGTAACTCTAGAAATAAAATAGTGCAAAAAAGTTATTGCCTATTATAATACAGTAAGCTGCATATTATAATACAGTGCGCATTCTCATTGGTTGATTGCCGCCACATGTGCATTCTCATTGGTTGATTGCCACCACATGTGCATTCTCATTGGTTGATTGCCACCACATGCTGTCCAGTTATCAGATGATAACCAGTCAGTGCTTGGAGACAATTGAGTGAATTAGCAATATCCACATTTGTAAGGATTGAACAAGACCATATCCTGGTCATCTGCATTTGCAAATTTACCTCAGAGAATACCACATATTATTACACATCTGTCACCGTAACGCCATAAGTTACAGCATGCCATAATTTTGTGGTATTTTATGGGGTATTTCCATCCTACCATATTAGAAAATGTGAATTCCAAATATGGAATGATTACGTGCATAAGCATCCTCTAATAATAGAGGAGTTTGACCTGACTCCATACAATATATATAATACATATATTCTGTTCTAAATATTTTGGATTTCGGTATGCACTCAGACAGTACGCCACACATCCACCTCCGCTGTGCAGCGGTCAATACTTCAGCTGTACTGTCATCGTGCATACTTTGAGGTAGTCTTGTAATAACTCATACAGTGTAGTATGCATTAAGACAGTGTAAACTTTGGTTGATGCGATCATCATGCTCGATTCATATATACTTTGTGATATTCTAATTGTAATAACTTCCTAACAGCCTAATTTTTTTTTTTTAAATGATTTAATGTAATGTCTTTCAAGAATACCAAAACCATTTCAAGCAAGGGCCATAAGGCTGAGGGACTGATATAGGCTGAAGTCGCAGCCTTGTTATTAATTATGCATGCATCTGGATGACGTAGTAAAATTTGCATATAGGTGCAGCTCATTTGCATGGATTGGTCAAATTGCAGAATTTTAGTTTGTTTATTGGAATGTCTTGTGTCAACGCTTTCTGTTTACTGTCTAATAAACCATCTCCAGAACATCAAATTGGTCAAGTTCCATTTTTTTACATTGAAGACAGTGCAAGTCAGTCAGTCAATCACTCTTAAGATGTACAACAATGATCTGGTCAAAGTCCCCCAAACTTTTCGCTCAGCAAAACTCTGCCTTATGGCCCTCCCTTGAAGTGCTCCGGCATTTCGCAAACACATTACGGCATTTGATTAAAAAAATCATTAGGCCATAACATTAATTCTACATACTTAAATAAATGGCAAATTTTTCCCATCCATTATTCACATCAAAGTGATGATAGAGAGCACTTCGTTGTTTTGGAGTCAGGAACAAAGTTGGTTCTGTGATTAATTTGGTGAACTCCTGTTTTAACAGACAATCTACAGTTTCTGTAATCTGCAAAGTAAGATACCAGAGTAAGCTTAGAAAGAACTCCCGTGTGCTGAGAGTATTGGAGACACATTAAAAATTAATTCAAAATTACTTGTACTTGGGATACTGATAGAAAACCCGAAAACTGACTAATTATGAGAATCATGTAAATAATATGCACATATTTGAGTGTAAAACTGATGAGGTCTGTGCAACGTCACAGACCATCTATGTACCAAGTTTCAATGAAATGAGATTAGAAACAAACAATTATGAATTATTATTAGGTAGTAATTGGGTAATTTATAAGCAAAGATTTTAATTCATAACTAATCAGGTCTGGACATTGTTCTAGAACATCTATGTACAAAGTTGCATTGAAATGTAATGATTAGTACTTGAGCCACAGTGGAAAAACTGAAAATTAATAATTATGCAAATTGGGTGATTAATATGCACAAATATTTACTCAAAAATAATCTGGTCTGTGCACTGTCCTATAACATCTATGTACCAAGCTTCATTGAAATGAGACGATTTTCATTGAAAATTGACTAACCATTATGCAAATTAGGTGATTAATATGCACAGATTAGTGCAGAACATCTATGTACCAAGTTTCATCAAAATCCAATGAGTGGCTCCTTAGATTATCATGCGAATTAGGTAATTAATATGTATAGATTACTACCAAAACCTAATCAAATCTGCGCATTAGCCCAGAGCATCTATGCATCAAAAACCAACCTGTGGCTCTTTAGATATCAGTGAAACAGACAGATACACCCACATACAAACAAACATATATAAACACACACACAGACTAACTGCAAATACCCCCATTATGTAATTCGCACATGGGAGTCAAAAAATAGAATTAGAGAAACATAAAAAAATGCATTTTTACTGTTCTCAGTGAACTCTTCAGTAATAATTGCAAGCTTTCCTTTTAAATAGGTATCCATCATATTACACTTACTGAAAATATAATAATGATAAATGATAAGTGAAATTATTACTCACTGTTGGACATTTTCTGTGAATAAAGTAAAAAAAAATATGATTATTGTGATCATAAACACACAACATTTTTACAAATATAACAATATAACATTGGAGCATATGGCTCATGGGTAGACGCTTGTTTGTAAACAATGACACGCTATGGCTACCTGACACATGCGCATGTGACGACTCCCCCCGCTTTTAAAATGAATGGTATTATTTTGAATGGCACCACACATAAAGAAGTTGGACATTATGAATCAATCATGTGTGGCGTCCATAGCATATTAGGTTTAAGCATGTCTGAAGCTGACATCACCACACCAGTTAATCAGTTTGAATCAAATCACAAAACAAATGCATGTGTATCAGTAACCCATCATCTGTGATGTTCAGGCATGCCCGACAAATGGTTTATGAAATTTGTTTGCATGTGTTGGGAAAAAAAAAAGCCAACAGTTTGACAAAAGGTCATCCAAACAAAAAAACAACCAAATAATTGTACACTGGTACATTATACTTTCAACAAAATCAGTCAAAATTGACAGCCAGTCAGTCGTTTAGAACCAAACCACAAAACAAATGACAAGCATCCTGATGATGTCAATGTCAAATTTGAATAAAATTTATGCATGCAAGCCAGACAATAAATAGACATTTACATATCTCCTATTATGACTTAATCTGCATAAAATCAGTGCAGGTGTGAAATAATGTTCTATGCATCAGTAAATCCATGACACACACACACACACACACACACACTAAACATAAAACATACATCCCTGTTTGAGACTACTACAAGGACAGAGATCTAAAAAGGATTATTCATGATTTCATTTACCTTTTCCTTGGTGGAACTATAGGAGGACAAGGTACCGGAGAAGGATATTTTGAGTTATGAGGGCAAACAACAACAATGGCAGAATTGTCTTCAGGCAGTTTATTATGCTGATCATCCATCTGTACATAATCACTCTGACTGTCTTCATCATCAGATTCTGATTCTAGTTTTTCATCTTTCCAACTAAAAGGACATCCATCTGGAGGCTTCGGTCTTGGCGAGGGAAGAGGTGGAGGTCGTGGTGGTACATTAATGTTTGAAGGGCTAGCTTTATTCCCTGTTGTATGTTGCCCCTGCTTTTTCTTTTTAGGTGGAAGTTTAGGTGCTTCATCGGGTAGCGATGGCTGAACTGCAGGCAAAATGTAAGAGAATTACCACAGTAAGAACTATATTTTTCTTGAACACTTGTTCTTGAAACTTTATTTTATTCACCTTTAACTTGCTTGTATTAACAGTAATTAAATGTAAATAAAGAACACGATTTTATCAGATAATATGATCATAACACAATTTGCTACCTTTTATAAAATTTCAAGCCAAGTATTTATTTGTTTCACGATCCCAATATGGCTATAATAATAATCAAAGAAAGCTTAGAAAGAACTCCCGTATGCTGAGAGTATTGGAGGCATATTACAAATCAAAGAAAGCTTAGAAAGAACTCCTGTGCTGAGAGTATTGGAGACACATTACAATTAATTAAAAATTTAAGATTTGCTTTTCAAACAAGAAGCTTGGCAACTAATTTTTGCCTGCTATTTGAGAGGCATACCATGAACAAACATAGTTGAACTCTGGTGACCTTGCCCTTTGTTATATAATATAATTCCCTTTATCATAGTTTGTTTCAATATAAATATGCATTGTCATAATTAATTTTGAATACAAACAAGTTTTGGGGTTGAACCAACAGTGGGGAATCAGTCTACCGAATGTCCTTAAAAGATGTAAATATCTTACAAAAACATTGGTGCCTTATTTGTTTAATTATTTTAAGGGACATAATTTCCAGCTTTATTCAAAGTAATTCAGATATTTTAGTATAAAAACAAATGTCTCATTGAAAAAAAAAAGTGCTGCATTTAGATGTGAATAGATTCATAAAACATGCAAGATAACAGAAAATTTTAGCTGGCTTTAATCTAAGTATTTTGTACAGGTGTCTGTCAAAAATTAATGATTCACTGAGACAAATATGAACTGCCTCATTGTGTGACTACTGTATTATATGAAAAGTAAAAAAAAAAACACCCTTTATGAATAGCTATCATGTTGCAAGCTCTGCTTTGTATGCAAATCAACTTAAATAGTTAGTTGGTGTCCAGTGGAGGGAGAAGTCAACAGTACTGTTGCCTCCTGAGAATCTACATCTTCAAACACTGCAATCTTTGAAGTGCGTTTTTAAACTACCGTTAAAGTCCTAATATAAACCGCATACGTAATAGTAACCGCACCCCCAATTTCGGCTTCGGGGTTAAAGAGTTCTTAACAAAAATTGAAAACTTGAAAAGTACCTATTACTAACCGCACCCCCAATTCAACAAGACCGTGACTGACTTCATTGTTTCAACCAGCTGTTCCAAAACGGCATTGTTCCTAATCCTATTCATTTGTTTCGTTACCAAGAAAATTAAAAAAATAAATGCATATTACATTAAAAATATTGAGTATTTTTTGTATCATGTGGAATTTTTTTTTGATTGACTGTAATTTTTCAACATTTCGTAACGCCTATTTTAGAACCAAAATAAGGCCTTTCACTCTTCCCCGACGCCTATTCAAGAGATTGTACGGTGTATTGTTTGTTTTGTGCATGTGTTGTGGACAAAAAATGACCATGCCCATTTAGAGATTGCAATATGTACGTAATAGAAACCGCACCCCGAACTTGAGCTTTTGATCCCAATTTTTAAATTGATACATTGTAATATAAACCGCGGTTTATAATAGGACTTTAACGGTAGTATTATAAAAACTCTATCATTCTGTTCTAATAGCTGAAACATATTCCTGTGAGTTTTCATTTGTCGAATGAACTGTTTGTCAAATACAGAATACATATATTTTAGAATAATTTTCTTTTTAAAATGTGGATGAAATGTTTTGCTTTTAATGTATTTTTTATGTATTGTTTTTGATTTGATAACTTTGAACTAAACAGATTTTCTATTAGCTTCAGATCTTGATCAAAGTTAGGCACCCAGTTCATAGGAGTGCTTATATTGATTTTCTGACATCTTGTTTTCTGTAAAGATTTTATTGGTAGGTTTGCAAATGTGTATCAGATTGTGCAATCTCTCCATGAGTTGGTTTTGAAACCCAGTATGGGATTCTGAGATACATTACCAAGGATATTATTACAAGATAAATCATTTGCTTCATTGAACACATACAACAATGCATATTTCCACTGAGATCAGTGACCTTTGATGTGTATCACCAGTGATCAGTCAAGTAGAAACATTCAAAATATTTTATCAGATTTTCTCAATTTTTGCATGAGATTTTCATACAGGACATCTGTTGTTCAAACTCAGAGAAGACTTTATACTGATGAATAAGGTGACCAAGTTTGATAAAGTTTGGAATAGAATTAGTAAAGTTATTATGCACACAATAACAATTATTAACGACGACGACGACAACAACAACAACAACAATGACGACGACGACAACGCCGGACAAAATTTTTCCCTTAATATACCTTTCCCTTCCATCTTTGATGGTACAGGCAAGGTAAAAATGTGATTCACATTATCAAAATTCATAATACATACAGAAAATCCATTTGATTTTTCATCTATGGTTTTTAGTCTAATTAGTTCCAGAGCACCTCTGCGAAGAATTCAATTTAAATCTGATTTTTTTTAGATATCAGAAATGGGCTAATAATAGATAATCAATATGCATGTTTATTAAACTAATCATGTCTGGGGTTTACCTCAGTGAACCAAATGAATTATTATACAAATTAAGCAATTATTATGCATAGATTTAGGTCTGTATATTGTTTCAGGGTGCACATGTACAAAGTTTCATTATAATGTGATGATTAATCCTAACTAAATTAGTGGAAAGCTGAAAAGCAAATTATTATTCAAATTACGTAATTATTATGCATGTATATAAACCTAAAACTAATTTGATCATCACATTTTGTTAGAGTATGTGTACCAAGATTCATTGAATTAAAATAAGTACTGTCACAGACAATCTATGTACAAAGTTTCATTGAAATGTGATTAGAACCAAAAATTATGATTATTATGCAAATTAGGTAATTAATATGATCTGATTTTAACCCAAAACTGAGCGGGTTTGTGCATTGTTCTGGAGCATCAATGTACCAAGTTTCATTGAAATGAAATAATTAGTACATGTGAAATTAGTGTAAAAGATGAAAATTGTCAAATTATGCAAATTAGGTAATTAATATGCACTGATTTTAACCCCAAACTAATAGGTCTGTGCATTCTCCTAAAACATCTATATCCCAAGCTTCATTGAAATGGGACAATTAGTACTTGCGATATCAGTGTAAAAGCCAAAAATTAACTAATTATGCAAATATGCACACATTTTTACTTAAAATTAGTCAGTTCTTTTTCCATGTACCAAGTAATAAAGTAATAGTACTTGAAATATCCAAAGCTGAAAATTGATTAATTATGCAAATTAGGTAATTAATCTTTCACATATCTGTCTGTCCGTCGTCCTATATTTCTATGTAAGTTTCATTGAAATGTGATGAATACATGTAGTACCTGAGATATCAGTGGAAAAGCCGAAAATTGACTAATCATTATGCAAATTAGGTTAATTATATGCATGGATTTTTACCCAAAACTAATCACATCTGTGCATTAGTCCAGAGCATCTATGTAGCAAGTTTCATCAAAATCTAATGAATGGCTCATTAGATATCAGTGGAATAGTCAAGGAACAGCTATAAATTAGATATTATCATGCAAATTAGGTAATTAATATGTATGGTTTCAACCAAAACCTAATCAACTCTGTGCATTTGTCCAGAGCATCTATACACTAAGTTTCATTAAAAACCAAAATATGGTTCTTGAGATATCAGTGGACGCGCATGCACACACGCACGCACGCACGCACGCGCACACACACACACACACACATCCAGACTATCAGATAACAGAAAAGATTATAAAACAAAGTGGGAACTACTTGTTGCAACATAATATGAAATATTAAACAGGCCTCATTTGAATATGTACTGAACACAACCAATGATATGTTCATCAAAAAACAAGAGAATTTTAGTATGAGCACTGAGGGCAGTATGAATTCGGCATCTTTTTAGAATAATTGGATTAATATATAGAAACAAGCACAGACTTACTTGGTGTTAACGAAGGTCTGTATGTCGTGTTGTTATTATCAATTGGTGGCGGTAATGGTGGTCTAGGTGGCTTGTTGATATTTTTTGAAATTGCTTCTAATTTCTTATAGACATTTTGAATAGTTGCTTCTTTCTTGAGTGCAGCTGAGATAATGTATTCTGTGCCACAATGAACAGAAAATCATGTCAATAAAAAAATATACATGTATACATTGAAGGCATCTGAGAGACAGAATGCATTTTGTAAATTATAAACGCGTGCTTAATTGAGTTCAATCAAATTGTACACAAATACTGAAAGGCCAAAGTAGGCTGCCAAGAGTTTATTAAAGACATTAAGATTCGCATACAAGAACGGAACGAGACAGATACATCATTGCTTTGTGCATGACCTCCAAGCGAACCAATGATGTCATCAGTTGCCAGGTTGCAAACAAAATTAGAACAACATGGTACATTCCCGCTATGTACGCAAACCTTAAACTTATAGCATTATCAATACCAGTGGATTTTATGACGTCATCGCTGAAGATAATTCCATGGATATAAATACAATATTTTTTTCAGTAATGAATATAGAAGGTATATAGAAAAGGGAAATTATTAGGACACAAGTCTTTAATACTAAAATCAACATCAAATAAAATGGTCTATTGCCACTAACAACAGATTTCATTATTGAAATCAGACAACATTCGGAGGGCATTGTCATCCCCTCTTTATGCTAAAGTGCACTTGACTGCAGCGTTCCATCCAGATTCTAGACTCTGCAAGTGATGTCACTGTTCTGATGGCCTCCTGACTGGGTTGCCTGATTGCGTTGACGATCCAAGGTTAGCACTAAATGATTTATCCAATCAAATATGATAACGAGTGCAGAGATGAATTTTTTCTGCTTTTTGTTGTGAATAATACTACATTACTTGCAAAAAGAGATCAATGAAAGACAGACATAACTTGTATTTCCTCAGCAGAAACTCCTTGTAAATGTCACAGAATGTTCTATGTTGTTAAGACATGCACCACTGTAGCATGTATTTCTATGGGCTCTGTGAGAGCTGCTATGGAACCCCGGTCGAGCCGGTGAAAACCGCTAAAGTTGAAGAAACAGCACAAACTCAAGAATAAAACAATCCTGAACAACCAAATTGATGTATGTTGTACATGTAGGGGTAATCTTGTTGCACTGTTCAGGAGAGTTAACTAACCAAAGTAGTTTTAGTACTCTAACAGTCTTTTCAGAGTTTTCGCCGCTGCCTTCATTACTTGTGATTGCCAGGTGGTTAAAATGCCAGTAAGTTCACTCTCGGGTATATGTAAATACGAAATTTGAATTCATCCAACAACAACAATCAATCTATCGACAAACCTTGTGACTTTTCCAGTAAGGGGCATATAAATACAAAATACCTTTAATTTCACCATTTGGTTGATCAATTTCCACAATAATCTTTTTATTTTCCATTTTATAACGATTAATTTCATGCCCAGTCCACTTCTGTAGGTGGCGTACAGGTTCAAAACATGTAATCCCAATGGCATTCTTGAAAAAGTGTATTATGGCTTTTTCAGCTGATCCTGAATATTCAACTTTAATCTCGTGAGTTTCTTCTGCAACCAAGTAGAAATTTTCAAGTTGATGAAAGTGATATGCACAAAATTCATCTGACGTACTGTAGAATACTTTATTTTCGCTATTTTTGCTGAAGGGATGATTCCGTGAACATAAAATCCAGCGAATATACTTTTTTTCCTATATTTCACATTAAACTCATGAAAAATCAGTGAAAATAAATTCCAAGCAAAACGCCCAAAAAGCCTTTTCAGCGAAAATTAATTCCAGCAAAATAAAGTATTCCACAGTATGTATATGGTTTGAAAACATTACAATAGACCACCACAAATGCACTATAGTATATCTATGTCATCATTTGAGTCACTCATCTATGTTGTCATTTGAGTCACTCATCTATGTCATCATTTGAGTCACTCATCTATGTCATCATTTGAGTCACTCATCTATGTCATCATTTGAGTCACTCATCTGTGTCATCATTTGAGTCACTCATCTATGTCATCATTTGAGTCACTCATCTATGTCATCATTTGAGTCACTCATCTATGTCATCATTTGAGTCACTCATCTATGTCATCAATTGAGTCACTCATCTATGTTGTCATTTGAGTCACTAATCTATGTCATCATTTGAGTCACTAATCTATGTCATCATTTGAGTCACTCATCTATGTCATCATTGGAGTCACACTTGTGTCACTCATCTATGTCATCATTTGAGTCACTCATCTATGTCATCATTTGAGTCACACATCTATGTCATCATTTGTGTCACTCATCTATGTTGTCATTTAAGTCACTCATCTATGTCATCATTTGAGTCACTCATCTATGTTGTCATTTGAGCCACTCATCTATGTCATCATTTGAGTCACTCATCTGTCATCACTTGAGTCACTCATCTATGTCATCATTTGAGTCACTCATCTATAGGCCACAAGACTACCCATGGAGTACATGTCTATCAAGTTTCAGTCCTTTTGAAAAGAAGCTGCAAAAATATAAACAAAACCTGTTGAAAGTAGTTAATTAGTCAGATAGACATATGAATGGGGTGATGGATCGACGAAAGGACAGACAGATGCAGACAGACAGACAGGCAAACAGATACAGACAGAAAGATAGACACATGCAGACAAACATTATGTTTTTTGTCAGAAATTGTGTAATTAACAATGATATTGATCTCAATTAAAGTTCAATTTTAGCTTTGAGGTGAATCTTTACCTCCACAGGATGAATTGACCAGTTCGTCATTCAAGCATAAATTGTCATCTTGTGTGATATTGTTTATATATTGATTTATACTCAACCCATTAATAAAGTCAAAACTTTATAAAATCAGTAGTAACACAGAACAGAAGTTCTGAGGTAAATAATATATATGTGAATGTCAATCACACTAAGCAACAGACATTTCTTGAGATGCAGCTATCCTAGCTCAAGGCAAATGTGTTTGCTATAAATATTGTACACTTAACATACCATGGTCAAAATGTTTCCTTAGTGTTTCATTCCATTCACCTATATCATGTTTATCATAACCGTCTTTTTCTGGCATTGTCTCTTGTTGAAATATAACAACTCCTCCTTCCTGTACAACTGACAGATAGTAGTGCTTGATATCGTTTTTGTGTGTAACTCTTCCTTTTTCTATTCCGGTTATTGAACACACTGATAATTCATACTTGCGTAGTGCTTCTTGTCTACACATAACATTATTTTTATATATTTCTAATGTAAATGTGGCTGAAATAAATATAAAAATATTCAGATAAAAATATAGGTTAAGAATATTTATGTTGCATCATTTATATATCAGTCATAAATATTCATGATGCATCATTCAGGTATGGGCAATAAATATTCATGCCGCATCATTCAGATATCAGTCATGAATATTCATGATGTATCATTCAGATATCAGTCATGAATATTAATGATGCACCATTCAGATATCATTCATGAATATTAATGATGCACCATTCAGATATCATTCATGATGCATCATTCAGACAAGGGCAATGGATATTCATGATGCATCATTCAGATACGAGTCATAAATATTCATGATGCATCATTCAGATATCAGTCATGAATATTCATGATGTATCATTCAGATATCAGTCATGAATATTCATTATGTATCATTCAGATATCAGTCATGAATATTCATGATGTATCATTCAGATATCAGTCATGAATATTCATGATGCATCATTTAGATAAGGGCAATGGATATTCATGATGCATCATTCAGATACGAGTCATGAATATTCATGATGCATCATTTAGATATCAGTCATGAATATTCATGATGTATCATTCAGATATCAGTCATGAATATTCATGACGCATCATTCAGATATCAGTCATGAATATTCATGATGCATCATTCAGGTATGGGCAATAAATATTCATGCCGCATCATTCAGATATGGTCAATGAATATTCATGATGCATCATTCAGATATCCGTCATGAATATTCATGATGCATCATTCAGATATCCGTCATGAATATTCATGATGCATCATTCAGATACCATAAAGTAGATTCAAGTTGCCAACTTGGAAAATCATTGAATAAATATCATATACTCAATTAAACTCAATAACTCTTTCAAACACATTCGTACAGAAAGGTAAAATAGTTGTTGATAATCACCAATTATCTTATCACTCCGAATAATATAAATTGGTTTAATACTCACTGTCATCTACATGTGTGTTTTTCTTTTGAAATACAACCCATCTCTGTATAAAAAAAAGAATATTGTAACATATATTTTTAAGACAATCAGAAGCATGAAGTCATATCTAATGATTAGTGTATATGATCTGTCATCACTGATAGATATGTCTTGCCTTTATACCAAATAAGAATCAAATCTTTTTGTAATTAAAGTGTATCTGAAAAACGAAAAATGGCTAACAATGACAATAGTGTCAATATCAAGCTTGATTGAAATCCCAGCCATACCTGCGTTTCCAAAAATTGATTTGGGTGATAGTTGGTCATTGAAATAACTAGTCTGTGTATACCAACAAATGCATAAGTGTAAGGATGAATGGATGAAATTAAAAACTTTAGTCTTTGTAATAGACTATGGCTGACATAAACCAATATGACATGGCACTGACACATAAAGTTTTGCTGTGATGCAGCTACATATAGTTGTGCTACTTCACTGGCATGTCATGCAACAGACAATCATACATAGATATAGTAATCTTACTATTAATAATTATGGAATTTATTCTTCGATAACCATTCAAATTTTATAAACAAGTAAAAACAGAAAAAAATCAGGGGACACAACATTTTTGGTTGGCCTCAAGTCACCTTCATTGTCACATACTGTTTTATTTACTTCTTGGAGATCGACCTTCCCAGCAGTTTATGACATATTTAAAAACTGTTTTTGTTGTTTTTATGGACCAAATAGCGGTCAAAATTTCTCATTTAGGACTAAAACTCATTGTTTCACAACTGACCTTGTCGCATCTGTCACGTGGTTTTGTGGGATCAGCTGTAACTAACAAGTAGCCAGACTTGATACTGCTCGGATAACGAGTCTTTTTAAGAACAGCAGCCATGTCAAAATAAATCTATCATCGCAATTTTCGAAATGTAGAACACAAAAGTCTTTACCATGAACAATTATCTACTATCTCAACATATTCATGACCTGTAAAATAAATAAATAAATAAAAATAATTAATAAAGCATATAAACAATCAAACTTCTTAGCTACACACACTGTGGCAGATTTTGTAAACCGGCATTGTCTTAGCTACATACACTGTGGCATATTTTGTAAACCGACATTGTCTTTAATAGCTACACACACTGTGGCATATTTTGTAAACCGGCATCGTCTTAGCTACACACACTGTGGCATATTTTGTAAACCGACATTGTCTTAGCTACACACACTGTGGCATATTTTGTAAACCGACATTGTCTTAGCTACACACACTGTGGCATATTTTGTAAACTGACATTGTCTTAGCTACATACACTGTGGCATATTTTGTAAACTGACATTGTCTTAGCAGCATACACTGTGGCATATTTTGTAAACTGACATTGTCTTAGCTACACACACTTTGGCATATTTTGTAAACCGGCATTGTCTTAGCTACATACACTGTGGCATATTTTGTAAACTGACATTGTCTTAGCTACACACACTTTGGCATATTTTGTAAACCGGCATTGTCTTAGCTACATACATGTACACTGTGGCATATTTTGTAAACCGACATTGAAAAAGGCCAAGGAAGGAATTCAAACCCACAATATCAACCACAGCAGGTAGAGCTTGAGTTATTGTAATTTCTGATATGTGTGCGGATAAAAATCTCTCTCTACATTACCTGAATGCACTGTGCACCCTGTTCTTGGTATCAAGCAACAAATGTACACAATCTACATCAATCATTACGAAATTGAAACAACATTTTGTTTATTTCACTCTTTCATTTTTTTCTGTTCTGGACATTGAATGTCACTGTTGTCTCTCCTGCCTTTTTTTTTATGTGCAAATTGCAAGTCCTAGTGCTGACACATAGTGCATTTTGCCACAGAAGTCATATTTATGTTTGGGACTACATGACAGGGCTGTATGGTCATCTCTCTATCAAATGGTAATTTTTAATGCGCAATCCTGGTGTCAACCAGGCTCAGTCGAACACGTCAAGCACCTACGGACCTTAACCACGGTTCCCCCAAAGTTGCATTCATTAGTGAATAAATCTTGCGCAGTGGAATTGGCCTTTCCATTGAGTCTGTGGCACACTCACCCAGGGTAGGGGTTGACCCTTTTGAAGTTCAGCCTAAGGTAGGATTTCAACTTGGGTTTACCGATCATGAGTCTGATGCAACAACCATTATGCTACCAGTAACCGGTTGCTGTTGCTGTTTGTATTTGAGGGAAAATATTTTAGATGATCAATTATTTGTATTATGAAATGTTGATTGCAGGCGTGTTACACCAGTCACACACACACACTGGAAAATGTGAGGCAGTTACAAATGTAGGTAATAGTATTAATGGCACTTGAGATAATTGGATGGACTTTGTCACCAACTGAGTTAATAATCAAACACCCAGTGTTAGTCACCACAACTTATAATTATTGAAATCCTATAATATACCATTGAGAATAAAGCAGAACATACTCAGGAGAAATATAGTTTGATCCCAATTTTACAGGGGATTGTTTAAAGAAGGAATTGATTATTATTTTCAAAACATTTTTTTGCGTCTAAACCTAATACTTTAAAATGCTTCGCTATTTTCACAGAAGGAATGATTTGTTGAAAATGCAATCCAGTGAATATACCTTTTTTCCTACTGGTATATTTTTTTATTTAACTCATCACGAATCATCAAATCTTTCTGCAAAAGTTAATTACAAGCTAAAAAAAAAGTATTTTATAGTACTAGAATTAAAAAATATTGCTGTACACTGTTTGATAGCATAGAATTTAATTTGAATGGCATTATCAACTTTGTTCCCATCTGACAAATATCTACCTGTAGTAAGTGAGGTCATTCATCTAATATGTAGGGGACAATTTTGATCAGAAACTACAAGGAACATTCTGAAACGACGATTGATTTTTTTTTTTAAATTTGTAGACTATTTAAAAAATTGGTGGTACTGAAATTACACTTCGTACATCTATGTTAATAACATTTTGTCACTTGATAAATTTGCATACCTCACTGAATACAAATAAAACACCAATTTTGCATGTAATATGAACAATTTGCATAGTAATATGAATAATAAATATTATTTACAGCTCGCGCAAAAAATTGCTTATTCAAAAATGGGGCAAGTTTTTCTTTTTCTCGCTAAAATGCTCATTTTGCAGACTTGATTGAGTTCATCAACAGAGGGTGCTGTTTACTAGCGAAAAAAAATGACAGGCCATCAATAACCTAATATACATGTATACAGCAGTGTTTAAATTCACCCAAATAATGCGGTAGACACCAGGACTACCATCTCTTAAAGTTAGTGGTTCTGATGAAATGTTGGTGAACCAACATGCCAGTGCTGTTAAAATGAGCACAAGCAACGTTTAGTATATGCACTTAAATAAACGCAACAGTGTGAATAATAACGTGTTTCCTTGACACTAATACATGTGATGGAAATACGATAGATAGTAATACCATGGAACTACAAGAGTGGTTTGTAATTTACACTAATTAAAAATCTATGTTCTGTTAGATACAACTTCATGTGGTAATTTTATTGAAAAATGTAGATTAAAACATGAGAAACATAAGTCACAACGAATTTGGATAACTTTTTTTTCACTTTCACTTTCACCAACAATTTTGTTTGTTTTTACATTCAGATAGTGAAATCTCTAGAATGTGAATTTAACAAAAATCACTATAACTGTTATGTTGAAACACAAAATCTCTGGAAAAAGTGAAAAGATCTGATGAGTAATTGCTGAGCAGTACTCGTTTTATTGATCAGTTTGATGTCAGAATTAAAATAAAGATATACACTAAATTAATTTGCATATCAATAGGTGAACAGTGTGGTTGCTGCGTTATTTTTTTAAATGGTTATAAAATCTTGACGCCCAGCAAATTATACATGATAAGAAAACATCTAAAGATGTTCTAAAACTATTTCCTCCCTGACTGTGTGATTTTTTTAATTATTGAAAATACATGGGAATCACATGGACACTATTTTAAGCATGTTCCATTCATGACACGGCTCTGAAATTTGCATATAATAATTAGATACACTTCTGGATACTATTATAAAAATCAAAAAGTTCATTTTGAGCAACATATGCCAAAAAAATCAAAGAAAGCTTAGATAGAACTCCTGTGTGCTAAGAGTATTGAAGACACATTAAAAATTAACTCAAAATTACCTGTACACGAGATATTGATGGAAAAGCTGAAAAATAATTATGTAAATCAGGTAACTAACATGAACAGAACAAAAAAATTATGAATTATTATGCCAATTAGAGAATTAATATGAACACATTTTAACCCAAAATTAATCAGGTCTGTCTATTGTCCTAGAGCATTTATGTACCAAATTTTATTCAAATGTGATGATCAGTAATCAGAAAATCAGCTAATTATCATGCAAAGTAGGTAATTAATATGCATGGATTTTTACCAAAACCTAATCAAATTTGCGCATTGGCCCAGAGCATCTATGCACCAAGTTTCATCAAAAAACAATGTATGTTTCTTGAGATATCAGTGGAACAGACACACACACAAACACACACACACACACACGCACACACACACACACACACACACACACACACACACTAACTGCAAAGACTCCTTTTTTGTGTTTCGCACACGGGAGTCAAAGACATCCTCAATCATCACCATTTCATCCTTAAATTTGGAACGAGTATAAAATGTTTTACCCCTTGTTGCATCTTAATTTTTTTTTAGAAAATTTAGAGCTAATTGGTGAACTTTTTTCGTAATTTTTGGGCTGTCTTCTTTTGAGATGGGTACTGCCAGTAACAAATTTGCTTTGCGCATATTTCTAGTATTCATTCCTACACTTTTGACAACTTAAATTGCCTTAGAACAGTGATCATCTATAAATCTATAGACAGTCTCTAGGCAGCTTATTTTTCCCTACAATCATTGCTGGTGGGTGATATTTGAATCCGCTTTTGGCTTCTTACTTGGTGGTTGTATTCCAAAAATAAAAACAATGTCATATTTAAGAGGCCGGCGAACGATGCATAACCAAGAAGGTAAAGCCTCAGTTTGTACGCGTTCGAGTCATCACCCATGTATAATTATTATTTCAGTTGCCAAACTCACATAGTTGAACATTTCGGTATCATAGAGTGCACATGTGATGTTGTATTACTAATACTGCATAAGCGCAGGCAGACACTATCGGAATTGAAAAACAGTAAGTGACAAATATTTGTTTACAATAAAAAATACAAAGAGAAACAAATTTACCACGTGTTGAAAATATTAGGTGGACAACCAGGCGATGACGTTACAAAACTTTATGGCCCAGCAGAAATCTTGATGGACTCGGGCAACGGGTAATTTCAAACACTGTATACAACCTTCATACCAAGTTTGAAAGAAATTAGCTTTGGCATCTCTGAAAGTGGTTGATTACACGTTTAAAATAGGATTTTTCACTATTTTCCCGGGATTAAAATGGCCACCATTCAGTAAAAGATAATAAAATCTCCAAATCACTCAATGTGCACCTATCAACTCTCATGACATGTTATATAACTGGTCAAGAAATGCCTGAGTAATAACTCTGGATGGACAGACACATGCACAGACAGTTAGAGGGATTTCAATTTACTAGTCCTTATTTGGGACTTTGTCCAACAGGGACTAAAAGCAAAACAATGAGAAAGAAATCAAATTAAATAAGTGATACGTCTAGATATGAAAAACTGTGCAATCAATAAAAAACTTGACTCATAAAAAGCACATCAAGTATGTACACAATAGATGAGAGGTGAACAATAGTCTATAAATAAAATTTTTTAGTTTTTTGGTGTTTGAAATGGCAATGATATGGATCACATATCAAGTGACACCAATAATGAATCTTTAATAGCTATTTTCCGCAGTTTTTGATATTACACAAAGGAATACATTGCCTAATATTAAAAGGTTGTGGTTGTCGTGATGCACATGTGTGATATTTGTGTTGATAAATATTGCTATGACAACAATCCAATGTGCTCTTCTAATAGATATCATGAGTGAAAGTTTTAACCTCGTGCATGTGTGGTGCAAAGAGTGTCTCCGTTACTGACATGCAGGTTAGTTCTAAGTAAAATAGACCAAAAGAAGGCAACTAGAAGACATTAAATGTAATTTTTCAAGATTGTGCAAACAAATTATCTCCATCAATTACATTTTTATTTAATACGCCACCATCATGCTCTGTTTTTTCAAAAATATGGAAGAAAGTACATACTGCACTAGTACACAAAATTGGCAAAAAAAAACCTTATGAAAAATTACTGCCAAATTTTATGTATACATGTACATGTACATGTATGAGGAAGCGACAACAGTGATTCACCAATTTCAGCACAGATCCCGCTGTGGTTAATCAACCGTATCGCAACTACTTGTATTTAATAAGTAAGTTAACATTAATCTAGATCATGACTGTCAAACGAACATTTTTTCACTTAAATTCAATAAAGCTTTCGATAGAGTTCCCCACTTATTGTTAATACATAAACTTAGCATGTATGGCTTTCATTGATATCTTGGTTTAGTTATGCATATTATAGTAGAAAGGGTCATGTCCAACTGGCTTCATGAAATAGAGAAATTTAGCAAAGCATATAAGAAAGGAACAGAAAGCATTTTGCAGGTTTCTGTTTCCTTTCTCTTTGTGTAAATCGATGGACGAGTTATTTACCGTAACATCGTCAGATTGCATTATATCTATGTTGAGCGGCATTGACATTTCACAATCCCTGTCCTATATTTAGTGTCAAATTTCGTCACTAGAAGCAATTCTGGAGCGTGGGTGTTCAATTGAATAAATAGTGTTGTGAGGCAGTCAGTCATTGCTGGTAATATCCAGTAATGACTGAGCATACATGTGTTTGATCACAAAAACATTGTGCAGCCAATATACAGTATAAAGTATGAAGTATAATTGTAATTGAGTCAATATCTCACAGAAAATGATGTTAAAATAACATGGACATGTAAACAAGTATGTAGTCTTAATAAAAAGCCATGTTCATCTGTGAAAATGATTCCAAAAACATCCACATACTAAGCTTTTAGGATTTTAAACCAATTTTGATCAAGTCACACAAAATAACACAAGTTATGGTATTACCTGTAAGTATAAGTACTTTTGTACCTATTTTCAACTGATTCAGGTGATATATATTAGTGAGGAATCGACATGGTAAAAAAACAAGCAACATTGCAGTCCGGTTGAGCTCCATTGTAATTGACAAGTGCAGAGGGCAGTGGCAGTTACTAGATGGATAGGAGAAGTGGAAACTATGACAGTTTAGTAATTGTGGCAATGGTCCCGTAAGAAGAAACATATTTGTGCATGTAATGCATGGATATGTGTAAGTGACATGTGATCTTGAGATGATATTGACCTTTTCTTGAAAGATCTTGATGGAGGAGAGACCTCCTGACCCCAATACACATGCATTTTGAAGATTTTGGGGAGGTGTTTTTAAGCCCCCCCCCCCCCCCCCCACTGTTCAGTATCACCCATATAAAAGCAGCAAACGTATAAATCTTGAAATGACTTTGACCTGAACTTGAGAATTTCTCGAAAACATTGCCTCTCCAATTCATTTACCAAGACAATGTGTACTTGGAAAACCATGCATTATACATAGCCCATACATGGGAAAGTGAAAAATCTCCAAAAATAATCATAACTCCCACAAAAATGAACATATATCTTCACCAAATGAATTAATTTGAGAAAGGACCAGTCCATGTGTCTACATTATGAATTTCAAAGCAATGTGACAGGCGGTTTCAAAAAAAAAGTCGAAAATTAACAAAACCATTTTTTTTTAAATGTATTTAAAATAGATACATGTACTTGCATACAGTACCATGAAAATAGTAAGTCTAAGAGTAATCCATGTCAACAACATTCACACCAAATTCCAAAGCAATCTGACAAGCAGTTGTGAAAAAATCATTTTTAACCATAAAAGACAAAAATATTCCCAACAAGTCATTGTTATTGTTTAGTCCCTGTTGGAATTAGGGGAAATGTTATTCATGCCAAAAATAAAGTAATATGCACCAAAAGCATAGTTAATAATTTAGAGTGAATAATTGGCTGGTCTAGTATCAACAGAAATTAGATGTATCAAAATAAATGACTCAGAACATCTATCTCAACATGTATAATGTTTGTATCAAATTTGAATGGAGACTAACAAATCCTGTATAAGATACCACATTTTCAAAAAAACAAGATGGATGCCAGTCGGCCATCTTTGAAAATGACATGAACATGTATTCCAATATGCATGTTGTATGTGCCAAATATGATTGAAAATGGTCCCTAAGCCTTGGAGGTGTAGTAGTATGGTCAAAAAGCAAGATGGCCACCAGTCAGCCATCTTTGATCTTATTGTAAATCAAATTGTTTTAGACATGTAATCTAAAATGTACAATGTATGTATCAAATTTGAACAAAAACTGACAAAGCAAGCATAAGATATCACATTTTCAAAAAACAAAATGACTGGCTGCTAGTCAGCCATCTTAGATTGAATCAGTAAACCACTGCATTCCCGATAAAGTACTAGGCACATGCAAAGAATGAACAGATTTGGTCCCTAGGGTTCTGAAATATGACTCCGGACAGGCGGATGGATGGTTGGATGAAGACTGAATTATAAGTCGAACTTCGTTTGAAGGGGGACTAAAAAAATAGAGGTTTACATGTGATATCATGAAATGAACAAATCTGACAAGACCATCCAAGGTAAGTGTGGTATGAATAGCAAGGCAATCCAGCTGACCATTTTGGAGAAGAAGTCGTTTGAATGAAAAAAGTTGACGACGTACGACATACAACGTACGACGAATGGATGACAACAGGTGTGGTCAACCCATGAGCTCCGCTCGGTCATCTTTGATGACAGCAGAGCTTAAAAAAAATAAATTGGTATCAGTCGGCCATTTCTGTTTGAATCTTGAACAACCGATCTTGCGGTTGTTAATGCTCTGTTGTAATTGACAAGTGCAGAGGGCAGTGGCAGTTACTAGGTGGATAGGAAAAGTGGAATTCAGGTATACACATTAATTTATCTGATTAGAAAGTTTCTTGTTATTTCTCCTTTTTTTTCAAACATAACTTCTCTAAATTTTTCTTCTCCCACACAAAAATAAGCTTAGCTTAGTGGGGATGCTTCCAAATTCTGTTTTTACAATTCTGAATTAGTGACGTTTTGCAGTGGATGATTTGGCCCAGAAACATACTTACAGTAGACAGAATTGATGTTTTAAAAGGTAATGTAAATATTAACAGTACTAAAGTCCAATCTTTTTATACTTAGTGGTTCCTCTATGATATCTTTACATAAGAGTCAACACTATGGATTAACTTTTTGCACTCAAATAATATTGCATTTATTATTCCCTAGATTGGGAAGAAGTCCAGATTTCAGATGCAACGAATCATAAAATTTGCAATCAAAATTGATTAGATCAATACTGTAAAATGTTTAATTTTCACTGGGTTTAAATTTCACTTATTTAGCATTTCAGGCATATTAATTGGGTTTTAAATTCACAGTTTTATCTTTTAGATAATGTGTTCCATGCTCAATTTTACATATTCACTGGGTTGTAATTTAGCGCATTTTCCAGTTTAGCGAAATAAGCAAAATTAAAACCCAGTGAATAATTAATCCTTTTACAGTAATTCCTTTAGTATGATTTTTGTTGTCAGCAATGATCTGATAGGTTTTTTGTCCATTTTGATAAGTCTTATTCTATAGTACATAGGTGTAAATTTGGTATGTATATGAATGGCATAAAATGAAATAATAATGTCCAGTCTCTCAGGATATAAATGTAAAATGATGAAATGCGACTCACTTCACTTGATAAATGAAAATTACCTTACAACATAAAATCTCATCACCGTAATTATTCAAAAATAAAGTAATTTCAGCATACAAACACATTTGAGCAGAGGCACTTAAATTTTAAGCTTTTAAGAAGGAATTTATTTTGACTCATGTTTAAATATCACCGGTTTTTAATATCATTAATCAGAGCCCAACATTTCTGATGGTTCAATTGCTCTTCATACTTGCTTGACGGATCATGATTTACTAATGCTACTACTAGTATTCAGATGGACTGGCTAAATACACAATTACAGATCATTGATTTATGAAGATTAGTAGTCTAACATGAACATGAACTTGACATATGTTACATTACACATATGGTAGGTTACTTAAACCAATTAGATTAATGTAAATCAGAAATTTAAGACCTTATAAAATTGAAGCGCAGTTGCTTCTGCATTCAGGCAACTAATATCAGAAATAAGTTAAGAGCAATAAATTATGTTTTATCTTTTTGATGACTTCTTTTGGGGTTCAGACCATTGTTACTACATAAATAAATGTTTTGAGTTTTTGCATTTTTTTGATTGCAAAGAAATTTATATGGGCATGTCTGTTACATAACTGTTTTAATTTTCCAATCAATTAAATTTCATTAAAAGTGATATATTAAATTTTTGAAAACCATTTTATGTTGCATGTACATAGTTTATTTTGTTTTTGGATATTATGCAAGAACATCATCTGCAAAGTTTCTGTTTTGTTGTGATTCTGCCCCAGCCTTAGCCCTAAGGCCAGCCCAAGCCCAAGCCACTAGCTTCAGCCCCGAAAAGTCACCAAACTTGTCAACAATTTGCAACAACATTTGCACCAGAGGATGTACCAACAAGAAATTAAATATCGTCTGTGTGCATAATAACTTAATAAATTCATTAAAAAGAATACCTTAAATAGCCGGATTGTTATGAATTATAACTGCAAGAAGTTCAATGGCTGACACAAAATAGGTGAGAAGACAAGAGGGCCACCATGACAGACTCCTTAGTCAACTGGAAAATAATTTGTTGAAACCGAATGATTTATAACACACAAAGGTGATATTGTTGTATAATATTTGCATGGCCTGACATGAAGACCTCAAGGGCAGTTGGCCATTTTGAGGATAGCAACACTCTCAGCTAAATGGTTGTATCGTAAAGAATTATGCATATTTTTTAGGGCAAAATCTGATCACTTTTTTTTTCTCATATAACTTTGCCCTCCAAAAAGACAATTTTTTATAATATTACATGCGGGAGACTTTATATGGCACTTTTAAGAACTTATATCAGATCAGTGAAATATAATTTTGCTAAGGCCAAACAAGGCAAAAAAATGTCTATGTTCAGTGCTGCAATAAAAGTTGTGCAATAAAAGTGTCTCACAGAGACACCAATGGTTCAAATCATCATTTTTAAGAGAGCAGAGAAAATACTCCATGAACCAAACTCACTTTTGGCAATATTTCCCCAACACACAATTTGCTAGATGTAGTTCAGTGATGTGAGCAACTTGTCCTGATAGAGCGCCCTCTATCTGCAACACCCCATCTTCAAAATGGCATCGTAAACAGATCATTGACCTCACTGGAGACACTGGGAGTAGCCAGTGGGAACTCTGATCACAGGAAATGTCCACACCTTTATATGTCTTGCATTTCTGCATGAGAATTGTGAAGTTGGAATCAAAGCGTGAACATAAATGATGTGCATCAGTAACCCACTATGAATAAAGACAACACCAAGTTTGAACAGGACCAGGCACACCAGAGAAACAGTTAATGTAATGTTGAAACAAATGTACATACAGTGTATGAGTACCATTATGACTTGTTTCTGTACTTACTTTGACCAAAATCTGTCAACGTGCATCCCATAAAATGGTTAAGAACACATAAAAATAAAACCAACATGGCTACCAGTTGGCCATTTTGAATTTGATTACAAAACAAACTGTAATCCATCAAATGTTATGTTCATAAAAAATTTTAAACAATATCGGCCAAGAAAACAAGAAAAAGTTGATGATATGTTCAAATTGAGTGATTTTATTTACGAAAAATGGCCAACGATCATTTTAATAAATTACATTTAAATCCAAAAATAACTCGTGAGAACATGCAACCAACGATGTCTTGCCTTCAAGTTGAAAAATGAAAATGTCTGTGAAACAAAATGATGTGCATCAGTAATCCACCATGTATGATAAAAAACCGCCTATGTGTGTCAGAGAAACTGTTGATGACATGTTAATTTTTTGTGTAATTTGAGAGATAAATGGTAACTAAATGGTCAATGAAATGAAAAAAATCATGTTGCATGTTTTCGTACCAATTTTCAACAAAATCAGTCAAGGTACATCCCATAAATTGTTTAGGATACAGGAAAATAAAACTAACATGGCTACCAGTTGGCCATTTTGAATCAAATCACAAAACAAACTGACACGTATCAGTAACCCGTCATACCAAGTTTGAATAAAATTGAACCAGGGAAGCCAGATTTTTTTCTTTTTAAGAAAATGTCTGCCAATCAGTTCATGTACATCAAAATCTAAAAATAACCGAGAAGAACATACAAAGTACTATGTGATGCCTTTGTACCAGATGTAAATAAAGTCTGTAAAAGTGTATCAGAGAACAGAAAAAAAAAAACATGAAAAAAAATGGCCACCAAGTCAACTACTTTGAATCAAATTGCGAAACAAAATGATGTGCATCAGTAACGCAACATGTGAGATGTGAATACCAATTTTAAACAAAATGCCAAAAAGCTGTTGATGACATATCAGAATGTTTGTGGTCACCAGTCAGTCAAAGGTCAATGAAATGAAAAACACATTTACGTGCATATTTACTCCATTAAAACTAAAACTAAAAAAAATTTCTTACTTCCAATATAACAAACCAGGATATAACAGGTAGCCAGAAAATCATCCAAGACAAAACACCCCGAGAAAAATCCCCCCTCCCTCACAAAACACCCTCGGAAAAATCACTCTGGCCAAAAACCAAAAAAGAAAAAACACCCACAAAACAAACAAGGCAAGTACACCTTATAATTTATTTGTTTGATTTTATTTTTACTTTTAACTTGTATTTTTAAATTGCATTTCATGTCCTTGTTTCCTATGGTCTATGGTTGTCAAAACTGTTGATATCAACCTACAGGAAGTCTATATATATAGTAATGCACATTTAGAAAACATTACAACTAGGAAAAATGCCTACCAGTACAATGACGTAATATCCTACACATGTTTATAAGGTTCATTTAAGGGTCAGAATATACATATTTATATTTAAATATCACAGAAATGTATTTTCAATGTCCTCTTAAAGTTTATGCATGTTTTGTAGGCTTACATGTAAGAAAGGCATTTGACAACGTTTGGCATCATTATTCAAAACTTCTAAAGCATAATGTCACAGGAAAATGTTCAATATAATTCAGAACATGTACAGCAATGTACAGCAGGCTTCAGGAAAGACTGCAGTACTGTAGAGCAGACCTTGAACCTCAGACTAATATGTGAAAACCATAGAAACCATCAGAAAAACGTCTTTCACAACTTCATAGACTTCAAAAAAACTTTTGACAGAGTTTGGCATGAAGCCTTGTGGTACACAATGAAAAAACACAACCTTGCCTAAAGAATGTTAAAACTAATACAAGAACTATACGGATGTGCAAAAACAACAGTTATGATTGACAACACTTGCTATGATTGCTTTGAAAACACAGTTGGTGTTCGACAAGGATGTATTCTATCTCCAACACTATTCAACCTGTTTTTGGAATGCATTATGTCCGACGCACTAGAAAATTATACAGAAGGTATTAAATGTGCAGGACTCAATAACTTGAGATTTTCTGATGACATAGATCTTATGGCCAACAGTAGCTAAGAACGAGTGGAAATAACAAGGAAATTGGACAGAAGACCTAAAAATATGGAATGGAGATCAGTGTTGAAAAAAGTAAAGTAATGGTCAGCGGAAAAGGCATAAAGCAAAATTCAAAGAATTCAAATTTCTTGGTGCAACTTTGACAGAGAATGGAACAAGTGAGATAGAAGTCAAGCCACGCATAGGAATGACTACCAGTGCTTTAGCCAAACTGGAAAGAATTTGGAAGATGAGGAAACTTGATATGAAAACGAAAATAAGACTGTCATATATGACTGCGAAAATTGGACAATAACGGACAAGGTATGGAGGAAGATAGAAGCATTTGAAATGAAATGTTATCGAAGACTGCTGGGAATATCGTAACATGGAAAGAAAAAAGAAGTAATGACTATGTATGGACTTGGGTCACAGGAAATTTTCAAGAGATTGAACATAAAAACCGGAACACTACATGCAGACAGTGATAATGTAATGAAAGATGTCAAGAGACCTGATCCAGGACATATCAGAAAGTAAAAGACCGCGAGGAAGGCCAACAAGAACATGACAGGAAGACATCAAGGAGTGGACGAACCAGTGACTGTTGTAGACACAATAATACCCACCTACGCTACAGTTAATCAAAACATCAGCCCAGGGTCTCAGTCGGGTTCAACTACTAGTATTACAACATGTAAGCGTCCAGTCAAACATTCAGCAAACAATCATGTTTTACTCATTTTTTATATCGAACACTTTATTATTTTATGCATACATATGATTGTTCATTTAATAAATTCTATTTTGAACTATTCAGTAAAATAATAAACCTTTTTGATACAAATACTTTAAAAACACCCCTAACATATAATGAAATTATCTAAATTATCCTAATGAGAACACTTTAGTTTTGAATGCAGTTTCTGATTTTGAACAATTATTGCTATTACCGGTACGCCAAAACGTTTGGACAAAGACACTGAGATGGAGATTATTCGCCTCTTTCGAAAGATCGCAGAGGAAGTTGGACTAGCGAAGGCAACAGATTGTGTGGCATTTCTGAGGCATCAGTTAGATACATTCTGAGAGGAGTAGCGGTCATCGTTGACTCAAGGTTACGTGAGAACTTGTTGAGTTTATCAAATTTTTACTGCAGGGATTGAAATAGAATTTTTTTCCTGCATGCACAGTGTGCATGTTGAATTTGAAATTTACCTGCTCTAACTTGTTGTGAAATACACCACTTTTAAAGTTTAAATAACATTTACGGGTTCTCGATTGATGCAATCACAAACGAATTTGCTTTTTATTGAGTTGTCTTACAATGTTGGTTGAACTTAATTTAGGCTTAGTGAATATAATGAGAAAATGTTGTGTTAATTTCTACATGTACAGTGTGCACATTATATTTTGAGTTTACTTGCACTAGCTAATAATCTATGTGCATAGTGCAGTGTGCACCAGAGTATTTCAACCCCTGTTCTGAGATCTGAAGGATACTTAAAAATGGTATATGCTGACTATGTGGAGGTGACACTAAGTAGAAGATTCCAGGGAAAGATTGACTGGGCAATGAGTGTTCTGGCAAACTAGCAATGGGACATGCCATTATGCGAGAAATGGAACATGACACTCACAACGTTAATATTAGTAATATAAATCCATTAGGTGATTATCATCTCAACAAACTACCAATCAAAGGTGTTTTGAATAACTGTCACGTGAGCGGGTGTGTAACTTTATTGCGCCTACAACGATCATTGGAGTGTCTAGGAAAGTGCCTGGGGATAAATATATTGTGCCCGCAAGAAATCAAAAATAGATTTACAAACCCGCTTGGATAAATTAGCCATGTACATCTCAAAATCACATTTAACAGTAAATACTGAAAAAACTAAAATTATGATTTTTAATAAATCAAATAAACTTCTAAATAACAACATTTTCTTCTATGAAGGCAAAGAAATTAGTATCGTAAGACAATTTAACTGTCTCGGCCATAATATAACTCCAAATGGAAAATTCAAAGAAGGTCTAAAATCATTGAAGAAAAAAGGCCCAAAGGTAATGTTCTCGTTAAAAGAAAAAACTAGACTCAAATAAAAAATTGAGTATTCAGCTACAATTGTCACTCGTCTCTTTGACAAACTCAATCAACCAATCATTCTCTATGACTGTGACATATGGAGTGATGACAGGTCAATTGATTTCTCTATTGAAGATGTACCCCGCACATTCTGTCGCTTTGTTCTGAGTATCTCAAAAAATACACCCAGAATGACCATTTACAGAGAATTGGGTAGATACATTGTATCCAATTCATTGCTTCATACAAAAACAGGCAATTAATAAATATATGAACAGAATATCCAACTCCAGTAACACACTGTTGTATGAGGCATTCTTGGTTAACAGAAACATGAAAAGCAAATGGTACTTGAAATGAAATCTATTCTTAATGATGAAAAGTACCATGAATTAAATGGATTCTCATGATTCAATAGCATCAGCGAAATTAATAAACCTTGATATCAAACTAAAAAATATTTGTTCGTTTAAGTAACCATTCAACTATTCAGCAAATGAAAGGGTATGTCTTCATTGTAACACAAACCAGATTGAAGATGAACAACATTTTGTGATGTCTTACTTACCCTGTCTATGCCCAACACAGAAACATTCTATTTACGGAAGCGAGGAAAATATCCCCAAATTTCAATAAAATAAACCTCAATCAATTCCTTTAGGGCAATATTTGCGAATCTATTTTGAATCAAGAGAGTCACACCTCCTAGACATACATGTCACCTAATGACCTTGCAAATTCTTGGATTTTCTGCCATTTTCATTTTAAATTGTTGCTGTGTATGTGCAGGGATTCACAAATGCATTTAATAGCAGGCCATCATCCTGTAACAAAAGCTTCTCGGCAGTGCGAAGCGCTGCAGCATGACCAGCGTTGGCGGTCGGGGGGGGGGGTGATGGGGCAGACAGTAGATGGCCAATTTGGTCTTATAGTCGGCTGGCTCTTATCAAAACCCCTGAGTGTATTTGCTTTTTCGTGTCACTTTTCGTGTTTTTTTGTGCACTGTATCCATTATCATCCATTCCAATCGTTGTTTAGTAATTAATCAAATAAATATTCATTCAAGTGAGTTTCATTTTTCATCATTGTTGCATGAAACTGCTCAAAAATGTATGTATTGAATATATCCAAAAAATACAAATATGATACAGGTTAATTTTAGGGATAGAAAATTATATTATGAAAATGTCACCTAATTTTAATATTTGAGTCTTGTTCTCAACCATCTTGATGGCAAATTGTTTACATTTGTGTGTAAAATAATTACCAGTTGTAATATATACAATAAAAAATTAATAAGAAAAATTTAAATCATGTTTCCAAAAACGCTTAATAAGCAACTTATGCTTGGTATGTATTTTGTTATTGATTATTAATGAATAAATCACAGTCCCTCTATCCTGGGATTGAAATCTCTAGCTATTACAACACTACTACAAAGTATGCAAGATATTTTAGTGGACAAAATAACTAGTGTATACATGTAGTCCTGGGTTCCTCTATCCAGAGTCTAGTAAATTTCATTCAGGACCAGCGTAAATGCATGGGTGAAAGTCCGGAGGACTAGCGGCTTTTTCCCATTGTTTTAACGAATAGAAGGATAAGTATCCTTGATTGTCATTCTTTATTATGAAAGGAAAGGGGAAAATGTTCTGTGATGTGAGCTGACAATATGACACAGGCATGTAAGAGACAGGATATACCAATTTTATGTTGTAGAGCATCAAATCATACAGTATCTTTGCCTGCACCCATACCAGAAATTTTACAATAAATACTGTGACTGAGAAAAACTCACAAATTGTGGTTATGTGAATTTGAATACAAATCAAGACCATGGTTTGATTGAGTAATAAAGTTGCTAGTTGTACACTAACGTTTTTGTCAGTTACAACTATCACAGGAGTGCAGGCACACATCTCTGTGCAGGGTACATATACCTGTCTCATTATCTTAATTGATGACTTACTGTTTCAGAGCATTGTTATGTAAATGTTTCTATATTCAATTAAAAATGATGGCGAAAAGATACTACTCTTGCAAAAAGTATCAGGACCAATAAGATTTTAGGTGGGAAAGCATTTTTCCAGGTTCGCTAGCCCTGTCAGATAGTACCGGTAATGAATTTGTTTGACTGTCTAACCCTGTAGTCTAGTTCACTGCGAACCAAATACTGCCTGAGTGCAGGCTTGCAGTATTCTCATGATTACCTAATTATTATACACTGTCCTTGGTGTATCATGCAAAGTGGCAACACATAGTTGGATTATGGAATTTCTCCTCAGCTGCCATGGCTACCACCTTAATGATAATCATCTTGCACATTATTCAGAGTTGTGATGTTTAGTGTTAACTATTGCTGCTGATGTAGACTTGCTTACAATTTTAGTTTTATTGTTTTTTAAAAGATAAAATTGATAACACATTAAATAGTCTGGTCTTTGCGAAAATGCAGAGTGGTCATGAAAAACAAATGACTGGCATCTCTTTCAATTTTTAGCTACTATTATTCAAGAGCTGTAATTTGCATATCATGTGACCATGTGGATGAAAGCACCTCAACTACACTATGGATCCAACAAACCAAGCAACAAACCCACAGCAGTTAGTTACATAGTCCTGCTTGCCAAAACTTTCAAATACCAACTCAATGATCAATACAGTTGTCCTAGGTGAAACGTGCAAACATAAAATATAATAATGAAACAAACAAATTAATTTGGACAAATTTCATCTGCATATAGGCAAATGAGTAATTCCCATAAAAAAACAATCACTGATACTTCATGGTCAAACAATTCTTAGTATTTAGAAACAGATTTATTAAAGGATATAGGACAAGTAAGAAAAATACATTTTAGCTGTCATCATCATGAAAGCTGGGCGGGGCGGGGGGGGGGGGGGGGATCTGGCACCTGCACATGCTAAATACGGCCATAGCGTGTCATTGCTTCTACCTACGAGCCTTTGCGTTTTTAGTACGAGCTGTTATTGTCGCTTATGACTCAATTCCCATGTGTGCTCAGGTGACAACACATCCACTTCAAAACTCAATTTTTCATTTTATCTTTTAAAAAGTGTTTATTACCAATAATGGATGTCAGAATCTCTCAGTAGTATTATGATTGGTTAATGGAATTCTTGACCTATAAGATCAAAGGACATCTGGTCAACTTTGGTTGGGTCAAACAAATCTCAGCTTTGTCAGTAATCAAAGGAGTGTACTGAAACATTTGCTCACATAGTTTTCATATATGATTAAAATAAGATCTTGGTTGGCTTATTTTTTTTTATTTCATTTTAATATATTTTATTATTATTTTTTATTATTATTTTTTATTACTAATTTTTATTATAATTATTTATTTTAAAATTTGTTTTTACAATAAATTTGCTGCACCCAGGTGGCTTTCATAAACAAAAACAATTCTTGTAACATCAAAAAAATCAAAGTTAATATTAATAAAAAAAAAAAAAAAAAATAACAAAGCAAACAAATAACATTTTTGTATTGAGCCGTACAATGCTTAAAAATGAGTAAGTGAAAGGTAAGTATTTTTTGTGTGTACGTTTAACAGTCGTTATGATTTTCTTGCTGTGTCTAATGTCACGTATCGTCAATCAACAATGGTTGTACTCATTAATTGAAGCTCAAATAGGTGTCAAACAACAGGTCTAAATAAAACAAAACAATAATTTTTGAAGAATCAAAAAAGGTACCAATCTGTGGTCTGTCAAATATTTAGAAGGCAATAAATTATCAAAAAAGGCATGTTCTTACGAAATGTCAGTGACTACTCTTGAGAGCACATGCTCATGAACAAACATAAGGTTTTTTTTTTAAATTTAGACAAAATGAATACCAAATTTGTAACTGAATGCTAAATTACAGGCCAGAATTGCAACAAAAATAGTCATGAACCAGACGACACAGTGCCGAATCAAGTACAGTAGCTTCTCTTAAATAACAAATCAAAGAAAGCTTAGAAAGAACTCCCATGTGCTGAGAGTATTGGAGACACATTAAATATAATTCGAAATTACTTAGCTGAAAACTAATTATGCAAATCAGAAAATTAATATGACCAGATTTGAGTGTAAAACTAATGAGGTCTGCGCAATGTAACAGAAAATCTATGTCTCCAAGTTTAATTGAAATGTGATTAGAACCAAAAAATTATGAATTATTATGCTTATTAGGGAATTAATATGAACAGATTTTTACCCCAAACTAATTAGGTTTGTACATTGTCCTAAAGCATCTTTGTACTAAGTTTCATTGAAATGGAATAATTAGTACCGTGAAAACTCCAAAATTTCGACCCCTCTAAAAATTTGACCGCCTATTTATTTGCAGGGTTTCGGTGTTTTATTTACCTCCAAATTTTCGACTCCACTAAAAATTGCCGACTCATTCTTATTCGAAAATTGCGACCAGTTTTAGTTTTCCCCCAAACGAAAAAAAAAACGATGTGAGCGTTCAAACGGGACCTTCCTCAAAGGCATGAATCCGGGTTTCTGATTGACTGAGAGATTTTTATTTTATTGGTAACGAAAATATATTCTAAATAAACGAAGTTTCAAATAAAAACGAACACAAAAATCTCGGCATGCTGCGTTTCTGAATTGTTGATTATTACTGTACTCAGTAGTGATTATAATAATGTACACAAAATAAATTTGTTGAATGGTTATGAAATACAAATAAAAGTCAACTTAGTTTCATCGTAAGCGAATGATTCCGGTCTCGTATAAACGTTTGATGCTGTAGGATATCCGCCATGTTCTCTTAGGTCAAATAGGTCAAATCGCTAATTAACCAATCAAAAAGCTGGATGATGCCAACGTGTTCAAATTACCATAGCTTATTTAAATATGTTAATGTTATTGAACGCAATGCGGAAGAGATTGATGTTGTAGTACGATATTTTGGCTTGGATTTTGATGCGAAAACGGCATGATTTTTTTTAAATAAAAAAATTAGTTGTTTTTAAAAAATAAACTGGTCATCTGAAGAATAATTTAACATTGTTCACAGTGATAACAGCTCATTCTCGAAAGGAAGCTTACCCGCTCACGCTAGTCACGATAAAAATCATACACGTGTACTCTTGAATAGACAGACGTCAATGACTACGGTAAAACTTAGACTCTATTTTAGCCGGCAGGATTGATTGAAATGTCCGAAAAATGACGCCAAAATACACCTTAAAAGTCCCATTTTATTTTCTTAAATCCCATTTTATTTTTTAATCCAAGGGCGAATTTACGGCAGAATTTGGTCCCTCAAATAAGGGACACGTGAGCTTTGATTCTAACCGGATACATTGCACTGGGTCGGGGAGATCGTTTGCTAAACTTCCATGTATCTTTTGTCCAATGGGTACCTGTACTTCGAACATTCGCAAGTTTTCCTAGGTAGTGCGAGGCAGCTTTGTCTTTTGACCTATTAGTTTTGTGCTGACCTCTTCTCCGCGTCTTGATGTTTTGTTTTGCTTGTCATAATACTCACTGATTGATGACTTTGTTTAGATTTTGAGTTACAACTCGGCCACGACCTTTGCTTTTACCGTGAAACATGAGGAAGTTTACGTCAATTGACCGACTTTGCATTTTTTAAAAACTAATGAAGCACACTGTCTATCATCCCCATTTTTTTTTGCTGATTTCTATTCTGAAAAATTCGACCGTCCGAAAATGCACCTTAATTTTGACTCTAAAAACACGTCACATTTCTAACACTAATTATTTAAAACCGGTCGAAATTTTGGAGTTTTTACGGTACTTTAGATATCAGTGTGAAAGATTAAAATTGGTTAATTATGCAAATTAGGTAATTAATATGTACAGATTTTAACCCACAATTATTCAGGTCTGTCTATTGTCCTACAGCATCCATGTACATTCATTGATATGTGATGTATAGTACCTGAGATATCAGTGTGAAAGTTGGTTAATTATGCAAATTAGGTGATTAATATGCACAAATATTTATCGGAAACTAATTGGGTCTGCATAATTCTAGATTCATTGAAATATGATGATTAGTACTTTAGATATCAGTAGAAAAGCTGAAAATTAATTATGCAAATTAGGTAATTAATATGCACAATTATTTACCCTAAAACTAATCAGGTCTCTGCATAGTCCTAAAGGATCTATGTACCAAGTTTCATTGAAATGCGATGATTAGTACTTGAGATACCCTTGGAAAAGCTGAAAATTAACTAATTATGCAAATTAGGTGATTAATATGCACAAATATTTATCGAAAACAATCAATCTCTGCATAGTCCTTGAGTATGTAAGTACCAAGTTTCATTGAAATGTAATGCTAACTACTTATATCAAATGCTGAAAATTAATTAATTATGCAAATTAGGTAATTAATATGTACTGATATTACCATAAAAACTATCAGGTCTGTGCAGTGTCGTATGACATCTATGTACCAAGTTTCATTGAAATGTGATGATTAGTACTTGAGATATCAGTGGAAAAACCGAAAATTGACTAATCATTATGCAAATTAGGTAATTAGTATCCACGGATTATTACCAAAAACTAATCAAAACCTAGCATTAGTTCAGAGCATCTATGTACCAAGTTTCATCAAAATCCAATGAGTGGTTGTTTAGATATCAGTGGAACAGTCATGGAACCACTAAAAAATAGCTAATTATCATGCAAATTAGGTAATTAATATGCACGGATTTTTACCAAAAATTAATCAAATCTGCGCATATGTTCAGAGCATCTATGTACCAAGTTTCATCAAAATCCAATGAGTGGTTCTTTAGATATCAGTGGAACAGTCATAGAACAGCTAAAAATTAGCTAATTATCATGCAAATTAGGTAATTAACGAGCATGGATTTTTACCAAAACCTAATCAAATCTGCGCATTGGCCCAGAGCATCTATGCACCAAGTTTCATCAAAAACCGATGTATGGTTCTTGAGATAGCAGTGGAACAGTCGGACACACATACACACATACACACACATACACACATACACACATACACACATACACACATACAGACACACTAACTGCAAAGACTCCCATTTTGTGCTTCGCACATGGGAGTCAAAAATGGATTTAAATTATGATTACTTAAATTAATTAATTCAGTTCTTGAAACTGCATTTTGTCCAACATTTGGACTGCAAGTGTAATATAATAATAATAAGTACAGCATAATAATAAATTACCAAATAAATAAGTTGTTCTCCCTTACAAATATATACTTCATTACCAATTACCACACAAGAAAAATAATTTTCTCAAACATAAAACTGAAGGTTCACTTCATCTTCCTTTAGATTGTTCAAATTTAATGCATCTGTACTAAGCTTACAAATATAATATATTTGAAGAAATCACCAAAGGTAGAACGTTGTTTCGTGCATGTGCAAAGGTCAAAGTTAGCAACTGGCAATAAGATGTCCAGGAGGCAACTGACTAAGGCAACAGACAACTAGTTGCCTGAACGAGCAGCCTCTTGGCTGAGATAGTTCGACTGTTGCCATGAACATTTCAATTAGAGAATTGAAGATTTCTTCACAAAATGAACAAATATGAGGGAGATCAACCTGAAGTACCTATACGTATGACATCACATCAGTTAGAGGAGTTGCGGTTTTCAACATGAAGTCAAAAATATCACTTTTACCAAAAATAACAAAACAATATTCTTCAAAATTAGAGAATTTAAGATATCATCACAAATGAGCTAATCTGAGTAAGGTCTACCCATGGTTTTAAAGAAGAAGTTGAAAAAGTAAAAAAGTTGACGTGGATGCCGGCCAATCAGTTATATGATTAGCTTCGCTTGACAAAGTTTGCAACAGAGCTAAAAACCCACATAATGGTTTTTCAGGTGCAATGCCTGACCAATCTTAGTGATGCAATTATACAATACACAGAAGGCAACTCATCACGCAACTTAGATCGCACATTGCCCAGTACGTTGCCTTATGAATCACCTTGTGTCCTTTACACTTTTCAAAATATTGAGGCAATGATTGACACAATGTAATGGCATGGTATAAATGCATTTGCTGGCATCCTGAACAGCGTATTTCTTTTTTTTTTGGCCTCAGATATGCTCTTTTCATCTGGAATCTGGTCATATTTACTGTTTATCGAGTTGTCAATTTAAATAATTTACTGTGACCAGTGATTTAAATGAGCAGGGATATTACAATAAATTTCAACCTAGACAACATTATGTAAATATCAACACAGACAACATATGTAAATATCAACACAGAGAACATATGTAAATATCAACACAGAGAACATATGTAAATATCAACACAGAGTACTTATGTAAATATCAACACAGAGAACATATGTAAATATCAACACAGAGAACATATGTAAATATCAACACAGAGAACATATGTAAATATCAACACAGAGAACATATGTAAATATCAACACAGAGAACATATGTAAATATCAACACAGAGAACATATGTAAATATCAACACAGAGTACTTATGTAAATATCAACACAGAGAACATATGTAAATATCAACACAGAGTACTTATGTAAATATCAACACAGAGAACATATGTAAATATCAACACAGAGAACATATGTAAATATCAACACAGAGTACTTATGTAAATATCAACACAGAGAACATATGTAAATATCAACACAGAGAACATATGTAAATATCAACACAGAGAACATATGTAAATATCAACACAGAGAACATATATATTTTCATGACTTTACTTCACTAGCGGAAGCGGGCGGGAGGTTGTGCGAAAGGAGTACTGTAACTTTGCACAACTTTCTTTTAAATCGTTTTATTTTCCAAGTCAATATTCTATTTTACTAATACATTTTTTTTTCTAACGCAATGGCGAAGAAAAGAAAGAAAGCATTGACAGACGAGGCAAAGAAAAATCTGCCACTCAGTGTCGCACTCTGACACAGCAATTTTTTTTTTAAACATCGGCCATTTTGTTTCACCATGAAAACCATTTTTAGATGTCTTATCAGAGACACTTGAAGGATTAGCTTGTTTGTAAACTGTCAGCGTGTACAGTGGGACAGTAATGTTTGTCAGAGGATTATCCCTCGTTGTTCGTTTGCATAACAATAGAAAACCTGAACGTTCCTGGAGTACGGACTCAAATGCCAGCAGTTTTCTTCATTTTTCACGCTCGAGCTTGAAATTATTCATTATCTGACACTCTTTATGAGTTCTATGATATCAGTGGTTAATATGTTTGGCCATTTTTAGTGTATATTTATAATAATGCAGCAAATCTACAGTGTTTTATTAACCAAAACTGTTTTTCGCGTTTTTCTCGAGTTGAAGTTTTGATCGAGTACGACTCATTGGGACCGCCGCCAAATCAAGTGCGTTCGAACTAGGACATTCAAACTCGCAGTTATCGTTCAAAAGATAATGATGGTGCGAAATATGTCTGGGTTTTTAAAGAAAATGCTTTGTCACAGAATAATAGTCTGTTAAAGGTGCCAAGTATGAAATAATTTGGGGACAAAAAAACAAACCTGCATAGAAATCGGAATAATAGGTCTTTTGATTATCGGAGACGCATTTCAATGGACTTGATTACGAACAATGCATGACGTAAATTTCACCAGGAAATTCCGCAGTGTGCTCTTGCAATCGCGGACTTAGTCATTTTTACAAGGTTCGCCATTTTTGATGTCACGTGATAATTATGTAAACAATGTCTGTCCAGTTTGTGCGAACTTGCACCTTTATACTTAGTCTTTTGATATATATTACTGTTCTGAACGAGACAACAGACAAAGAATGTTTTATTTAAAAACGTCACAAAACCTTCTCGCTACCTTAAATGGGAGCCGCTCAATCGCATGGATTGCACCAAAGAATCATGGGACACTATTGTTTATGTTGTTTACAATGTTAATTTATCTTTTGTTATCCATTGTTATTTTAATCCAGAAAGTAAATTTGTTGTGAGATTAGGCTTAACTGGAAGGTGCCCCTTTAACTTTACTATTTTGCTTTAAGCATTTAAAAGAAATAGATTTTTAAACAAAATGGCCATCAATTCGATAAATTTAAATTAGATCAAATAAAAAAATAACACATAGTATAGTAATTTTTTGCAAATTTTCAACTGTGAAAGGCAATATATTTGTGAGTACTCGTTATGGGCATGAAAAAAAACTGTATGATCAGTCATTTTTTTTTTACTCTTGAAAAAAAAAATGATGTGGATGCACCTGTAACCCGGTATGCATAATCATGACACAAAGTTTGAATAAAATCACCAGCCATGTTAATCTCTGATGAACGACCACGGGCATATTTAAATACTAGTATCAGAATTTAGCAAATTTGAGAACAAAAATGGCCACCAGTCATTTAACCAAATAGTAATGAAAATTATGTACATACATGGTCTGTGTGTTAAGTTTGAATGTGACCAATCAAAGCATGTCCGGGAAATTGCCTTGGACGCACAAGCGGACTGAGTTTTACGCGTATAACACCAGAGCTCGGCAAGCGGACTTTAAAATTACCATAACACTGTTTTTGTGTTGTACACCGTCCCTCAACACGGTTGACGGTGTGTCGTATATGAACAACGGCAATTTCGGTTGTAAAAGTTGTCACTGAATGTGTGTATTTGTAGTACTGTACTTTGTACTACCACCCCAATATTGTAAACGGCGTGGTAATAACGACTCGATGACTCATCCTCCACTTGACAATACACATGGTCTACGGTTTGTTCGTTTGTACTCAACACTGTTTACTTACCTTGTAGCATGGAGCATTTGGCTCCATGCTTGTAGCAAATGTATCAGAGTCCGAATATGAATTGCAACATACAAGACCTAAAGTTAAACTACTTCCTGGTTCTACTAACTGCCAGTCCAATTGTCAATGAAAACAAATAATGAATTGCAACATACAAGACCTAAAGTTAAACTACTTCCTGGTTCTACTAACTGCCAGTCCAATTGTCAATGAAAACAAATAATCCCCAACGGACAATCAAACATCACTTATATGAGAATTGCCAGTTGTATATATACACGCTAATATACATGCAGAACAGTTTCACAATTCTGTTTAAAAAGTTACCTTAAACTGTTGCTGATCTTTCAGCTTTTGGCCTCCGACATGTTTGTTTGACATATTAGCCAAGTGCCTACCGGTTTGCCAAGCGCGAAGACGGCGAGCCACAATAGCCGGCAAAAGCTCGATTCAATAGTTTCACTTGAGGGCTGAAAATAAATCGATCAGTACTATTTATTACTAATTTTCTCCTAATTTGTCATCATTGGAGTGAAGTAGTGATAAATTAATTATAAATTTTATTAAATAGTTTATTTGGCGTAATATTACTTTGTTTTTTTATTAAATGACACTTTATAGTTATAAGTTAAAAATTTCTCCTTTGTGGAAATGGGAAAAGTACTAATACAAACGCACCGATTGTTATTGTATGTACAACCTGTATATAGAAGACTGAACTACTCAGCTGAGTCAAAAAAAAAACAATGCTTTCGGTTCATGGTGAATCATAGACAAGGACTATGTATTAACCAACATAATGGAATGGAAACGTTCTCATTTTTTATTGCCTCTTCAGATAACTATATGATTATCTGAGTTGCGTCATTATGTGTATTTATGCGTTGATAAGGCATGAAGATGAAAACAACAATGATATTATAGACCATTGCATTCATTATGGTCACAATGCATCATTGTGGATTCTCTCTGAACTGCCTCTGCCATAATAAGTGTGTTTTTGGTGGGTGGTGGGAATATGTTATCGGTGAATTGACAAAATTACAGATATAAACTTTGGGGCACCAAATGGCTGGCACACATTCATTAACCTCTTCACCACCAGTACTCTGTTTTCATCACAAATTAACATAATACTGGTAGTCATGTTATATAGTCTTCACTTTCCTTCAGAAGATTGGGACTTAAATAGCCAATTTGTTAGTAAAAACTGAAAATTTACTCAAATTTTGTCTGTAGCCTCCAAAATTAGGGTTCATTTCAAGAAATATTGAAGAATATAAGAAAAAAGTACTGAAAAATTTGAGGGAGAAAAACTGTGGGGAAAAGGATAATGGCTGATAACTTTGTTGATTGTTATTGCTGGCCTTCTTGGAAGCTGGGCTGAAAAATCAGGGTCAGCCCATTATGAAAAATATATGTGCGGTTTCATGTGATAAGCTGTCATTTGGTTTCTTCTTATTGAAATCTATTTCATTGATGTTAGAGCTAATGATAGTTTATAATGATAGTTTATAATTCCCGACAAATACCGGGAAGAAATTTACCTCGTAACATTGGAATCGCCCACTATACATCCGGGCACTTCAGAGGGACGCCATTTTTGTTGGTTGTTTGCAGCGTGGACGACATTTTTGAGTATTGCGTTTTTTGATTGATTGAAACTTACAAATCCGTTCCATAATGGGCCGTAAGAAGAAGAAAGTTCAGAAGCCATGGTGTTGGTATCCTTTTATTCTATTGTGAGGTGTATTTAGATGATGAAACGACCGGTTTTCGTAGATGCGACCCTCAACGCAAAATCTTGTGGTAAAATCGTGAATTCCTTTTGTTGTATTTTCATGAATGATGTTGACGTAGTTGCAGTGTACCGTCACTTCGAATATACGTTTGAAGTCTGTTACTCCCCAAGCTGTTCTGCAATAATACAGCATGGGTTGATCGTGGTACACAGGATTCGAGGAAAGTTGCGAGAAAACTCCCAATAATGAAGCACTTTATGACCATCCTCCTGTAGGTTAGGAAAAACTAAAGATAGAACATGTTTAGTAATATATCATATTTTGATTTGTCCTGAAACTAGAGCAGAATTGCCTGGATATCTGTAGCTTGGTCACAGGTACATGTACTGACATACAGGTAACACTGAAATAGAGTAAAAATCTGCAGGAGCTTGAAATTGTCAAGGCCTCCTCCCCTTCTGCACGAGATAATTGAAATCATTCCTCGAAAGTTGTTTTAAAAAATATAAAAATATCACCTTGTTCAGCAGATCACCTTCATAGTGTATTTGTCAAAATTGATCTAAAAGTGACAAAATATTATCTTGGCTACTTCTGTTTTATTACAGCACTGTTGAGTTAATGTTATATTTGTTGTTACAACAACCTTAACTACAAAATACAGGTACTGTAATAGGGAGTTTGACGATGAGAAGATTCTTATACAACACCAGAAAGCCAAACATTTCAAATGTCACATATGTCATAAGAAATTATACACAGGTCCTGGTTTAGCTATCCATTGTATGCAAGTAAGTCAAATCTGTCTGTGGGGCTTGTTGTGCATTACCCCATGGAGGTAGAAAAGAGAAGGAGTGATGACGCTATTGTTTCCGCTGGTTTCATGATGCTTTGGATTTGTTTACTCACATACACAATGTAATTAGTTTGCAAACACGCTGTACAATGTCACAGTTAATCGGCTTACGTGTTTCGGCTGTATTCGGAAGCTTCACGAAGATTCTCAACGCACTGCGCATGCCCAAACAGATAACAATAATACAGAATGCAGTGAAAAACGTACGCTGAGTGTACTCAACGCCCGAAATCTATTACAACAAAATGCGCGATTTTAAACATCTGCACAGTTCTGCACACCAATGAAAAATGACGAGTCAAAACATCTTGTTATAATCTTATCATGTATATTTAAATTTCACTGCGGAAATTTGCGGGATTTTTTTAATCAATGTCCAAAGTTGGACGACTATTGCGATGTAAAATATCAGAAAAGAAGTAATCACACATCTTGGTGGCGTCCGTATGCAGAATTTCCGGTACCTACAAGTGTGAAATGACCTTTGTGATCCGATAAAGGTCATTGCGCATGCACAATTCTTTTATTTATGGTTTGCGCATTCAATTTTATAGACGATGTTTAAACGGAATTTATTTTTTTCAGTTCTACTCTCGTTTTCTTGTGTAAATAAGCGGCTATCATCATGTAGATAAAACGACTTCTAAACAAAAACAATAAGTGGCTTAACCAGAGCGAAGACAAAGGATGTTTATAAGATTAACATGGGCTTAAATAGCGTCCACACTCCTTCTCTTTTCTACCTCCATGATTACCCCAAACGGTCGCACATCCATGTATTAGCAATGCTATATTTGTTCTAAGCGTTTGTAAACCAACAGTATTGTATGTGTCCTATAGTTTTATAAATACAACCAACCAGACACATTCTTCTGTGATCCTGTAAGCACATTTCATTTCCTAGCATTCGTATTTTTGTGTACCAGTACATGTAGTTGTAAATTCATCAAACTCTACACCAGAGCAAGAAGTTATTATTGGGTGAACCATTTATCTAGTATGGATTGTTTTTAGATTGATTTTGCTCTGAGGTGCACAGTAAAAAATTAAATTATGATGAACCCTGATTTGTGTAACTCAAGTTGGCAATAGTTTTGGTATTTGATTCATGCTTATTTTTTGAAAAGAAATTTAATATATCTTGCTGTAGGATACAAATTTTAATATTTATACCATTATAAACTCATGTTCACATCGGGAAAAGCAGTGAGAAATTTGTTGTAATGAATATACTATGACTTGTTACCATTTTTGTCCCCCAGGTACACAAAGAAACAGTAGACAAAGTGCCTAACTCCTTACCTGGTAGACAAGATATAGAAATAGAAATATATGGCATGGAAGGAATTCCCGAAAAAGATATTAAAGAGAGACACGAAAAAATACGTAAGTAAAACCTTGATATTGAATCTTATCACGATCATGCGTTTGATTTTGAAGTCCCAAAATACAAATATCAATGTGTAAATGCATATCGGTCAGATGTACTTCTTATTTTTTACTCACAATGAGTGGCAACAATGACAACATTTATTCAAGTGTTTGTAGTAATTATGTAGCTATCACTAGTGGAATGTCAGCTTACTTTGTAGTTCCTAGGTTCCCATGCTGCGCATCACACCATGGGATAATATTTGGAACTAATTAATTCCAAACGAAAAGAAAAGTATTCTAAAGTATTTTGAGCATGACAGACGATTTACTATTTTTATTAAATCTGTGAATGTTTTACAATGTTTCACATGCATTCATGTATACAGAGATGAGGACTGATTTGCTTCCACACATTTATGAGAGAAATAAATATCTTCATTCATCGTGCATTCAAATTTTATTTCAGAAAGGGAAAAGAGGAACCAAGAACACCACCCTGAAAGCCAGGACGGAGCCAGCACATCAGCTGCCATGCCACCAAAATTAATGTCCCATCAACCTGTTGCAGGTATGCCGACAACTCAACCTAATATCCCTGTGATGAATCCAGGGATCCCCCCACCTATGCCAGGTATGCAAATGCCGGGTATGCCACCAGGAATGCATCCTGGTATGCAAGGCATGCATCTAGGAATGCCTCCGTTCATGGTGCCGCCACGGCCTGGGTAAGTAGTTGAATATCAATATTTAGCTCACATAGGCAGGGAAGACGCGCATGTTAAAATAGAGATTATTACTTATCTTTACTTTTCATGTGATAGATTTATTTATTTCAGCTGAAATGTCAAAATCAAAGGACCACTCTCAAACAGTTGGTACCTCATTGTTTCTCTCAAAGGTAATTTGTTATGTTATTATGTGTGTAAAGCTCATCTACATGCTGTATTCATACTAAACCAAGTAAAAACATTCTGTAAGTGTGTCTTCTTTTCTCAGCATGCCAATGCCACCCATGGGAGCACCGCCAATGATGAGACCTCCCTTTGATCTAATGCAGCCAAGGGATATGTCTGGTATGCAGCCCAATCAGCAGAGAGGATTGTTTCCTCCGGCAACAACAGCACAAATGGCACACCTTCCACCTCCCAAACCACTGTTTCCCAGCGCATCAGTAAGTATAGGATAATTTCTCAACTATGTAGTATGGTACCTAATGTGCTTGACATGGTTAAAACTACTAAATCCTTTTCGCATTGCAGAGAGCTCAGCCAGAAACAACGTCAGCCTCTTCTAGTATGGTTGGAACAGATTTCAAGCCCCTTGGTGGTATGCCAGGTATGACATCATCAGCTCCAATTGGACCTGTCAAACCTACTTTTCCAGCATATTCCCAACCTCCCAGCACAAGCACTGCTGCAGCAGCATTACCAACCACTGCGTCTGCTGCAGCCAAGACAACACTCACTCCTGCACCAACAATCAGTAAACCATCTACAGTTGCCAGTGGTGGCGCCTCCAGCAAACTGATGCATCCAGATGAAGATATATCGTTGGTGAGCACATTAAATTTGCTTTGATTACTGGTATTCCTACATTTTGCTTCAATTCTCTGGTCATTTTTGTGGTCTGGGTTTTTGACTCCCATGTGCGAAGCACAAAATGGGAGTCTTTGCAGTTAGTGTGTATGTGTATGTGTGTGTATGTGTGTCCGACTGTTCCACTGCTATCTCAAGAACCATACATCGGTTTTTGATGAAACTTGGTGCATAGATGCTCTGGGCCAATGCGCAGATTTGATTAGGTTTTGGTAATAATCCATGCTCGTTAATTACCTAATTTGCATGATAATTAGCTAATTTTTAGCTGTTCTATGACTGTTCCACTGATATCTAAACAACCACTCATTGGATTTTGATGAAACTTGGTACATAGATGCTCTGAACTAATGCTAGGTTTTGATTAGTTTTTGGTAATAATCCGTGGATACTAATTACCTAATTTGCATAATGATTAGTCAATTTTCAGTTTTTCCACTGATATCTCAAGTACTAATCATCACATTTCAATAAAACTTGGTACATAGATGTCATATGACACTGCACAGACCTGATAGTTTTTATGGTAATATCAGTACATATAATTACCTAATTTGCATAATTAATTAATTTTCAGCTTTTGATATAAGTAGTGAGCATTACATTTCAATGAAACTTGGTACTTACATACTCAAGGACTATGCAGAGATTGTTTTGGATAAATATTTGTGTATATTAATCACCTAATTTGCATAATTAGTTAATTTTCAGCCTTTCCACGGGTATCTCAAGTACTAATCATCGCATTTCAATGAAATTTGGTACATAGATCCTTTAGGACTATGCAGAGACCTGATTAGTTTCAGGGTAAATAATTGTGCATATTAATTACCTAATTTGCATAATTAATTTTCAGCTTTTCTACTGATATCTAAAGTACTAATCATCACATTTCAATGAATCTAGAATTATGCAGAGACCCAATTAGTTTTTGGTAAATATTTGTGCATATTAATCACCTAATTTGCATAATTAACCAATTTACAACTTTCACACTGCTAACTCGGGTACTAATCATCACATATCAATGAATGTTTATACATTGATGCTGTAGGACAATAGACAGACCTGGATAATTGTGGGTTAAAATCTGTACATATTAATTACCCAATTTGCATAATTAACCAATTTTAAGCTTTCACACTGATATCTAAAGTACTAATTTCCATTTTAATGAAACTTAGTACAAAGATGCTCTAGGACAATGTACAAACCTAATTAGTTTGGGGTAAAACTCTGTTCATATTATTTCCCTAATTAGCATAATAATTCATAATTTTTTGGTTCTAATCACATTTCAATTAAACTTGGTACATAGAGTTTTTGTTACATTGCGCAGACCTCATTAGTTTTACAATCAAATCTGTTCATGTTAATTTTCTGATTTGCATAATTAGTTTTCAGCTAAGTAATTTCAAATTATATTTAATGTGTCTCCAATACTCTCAGCACATGGGAGTTCTTTCTAAGCTTTCTTTGATTATGAATTGCATTATGTGTTAAGATGCAGACACAAGTTCGTGGGCACTTGAAGCCTTAAAATTATGTTTGTGCTTTTATTATATTGAGTCATTCTTCACTTAATGTATTTGAAATAATATTTGTCCAGAATGTTATCCGATGGTACTGTTGCAAAATAAACACATTAAATTTAGTCAAAATCAAATAGGTTTGTCTTGAAAAAAATTAAACAGAAAGCTAATTTTAAATTTGGTCTCTAAACAACGGTGAATCTGCAAAAATATCACTGGCACATGAGGCAGATCTTTTTGTCTAGGTTTCTCCCACATTATGCCTAAAAGATGGACACTATAGGCAAAGTTGTCTTGTATGTCACTAACTTGCTTGACTGTACTAAGGTTATTTTCAAATGGCTGTTATCTTCATTTTGGTTCTTTGTTTTTAATTCAATATGTCATTGAGTTTTAGACTATTTAATTGTAAATTCTTGTTAAAACATTACTTATTTTGGCTAAAAATTCACATCTGTATTCTTGAATACAATGAATGTCAATGACTTTGAAAAACACAAATTTGACTAATTTTTAATAGTCATCAGGAAAGGTTTTAAAATTATGCTTAAATTAAAATACCAGGATCCAGAAAATAATTAATCTTAATCTAGATGCATTAATAACCATGATGCAAATATATTTCTTAATTTACAGGAGGAAAGGAGAGGAATGTTACCAAAGTATCAACGTCTCAAACCTGGTGTGACACGTGTTGCCCCGACAACCATTTCTAGCAGTGCCATAATTTCAAGGCCACCGGCATTGGCAGGTAATATGATGGCACAACAAATGAGACAACATATGCCGCCACAAGGTAAGATAACCTGTAATAACAACATTAGGCTGCATTCAAAGATAAGTTAATTATTATCTTCACTTCTGGTACAATTTTGCCCATGCTGTGAACCACTATTTTTTAGAAGGAAGTCGTGACTTTTTGTATCAGTAGCAGTGATTGAAGGTATCCAGTCACAATCGCAAAATGTAATCCCTACCCATGCAGTTCCAGAAAATACAATGTTAAAGAAAAGTTGCATTTTTGAAGTAATTGAGGACAACATAAAGTACCCCATCATTAACAATATCCAATTGTTTCAGCTAATGTCACCAGGCTACAATTTGAGATATGGCATGAAAATATTCATAAAATGGCTGCCATTAACTAGAATGCTACCATTTTCTCGAAATTAAGGGTGGTGACCCTCAACTTTTTTATTGAAAAGTTAATGAATTCTGGGTATTCTCATTTATGAGAAGGCTTCTAATTTAAACTGCTTATCGATATTTCTAGAATTAGTGTTCTGATTGTGACTCAATATGATATTGACATTGGACTGATATCCATAAATAAAAACTGATGTAAAGTTTTCATTCGCAGGTACTCAACAACCAGGAATGGGCATGCCCATGGGCCAAGGTACGTCTTACATTAATTGCTCTTCATAATTTTTTAAGAAAATACAACTCGATCATAATGAGAAACATCTTCTTCCCAATACAGTTCAGAAACAGCTATGTTTAGAAGAAACTGCTATTTTTAGGACAGCTCTATCTAACACTAGATTGAAAGTATTTGTTACCATCAGTCATAATTTGTAATTTTTGAAACACACAATGAGTCTTTGCAGTTAGTGCGTCTGTATGTCTGTTCCGCCAATCCTCATATTTTATTGAAACTTGGTACATAGATGCTCTGGGATAATTCTCACACCTAATTAGTTTTTGGTTGAAATTTGTGCATATTAATTACTTTATTTGCATATTAAATAACTAATTTTCAAGCATTTTTACTTGTTTCTCGTGTACAATTGAGCAGATACATAGATGCTCTGGGATAATGCTCAGAGCTGACTAGTTTTTGGTTGAAATCTGTGCATATTAATTATCTAATTTGCATATTAATCAATCGATGTTGAGCATTTTCACTTGTTTCTCATGTACTATCAAACAGATTTTAATGAAACTTGTACATAGATGCTCTCGGACAATACTCTGACCTGATTAGCTTTTGGTTGAAATTCTGTACATATCAATTACCTAATTTGCATATTAATTACCCAAACTTAATTTAAGCATTTTAACTTGTTTGCTGCATAGATGCTCTGGGGTAATGCGTAGTACTGATTAGTTTTGATTGAAATCCTGTACATATTAATTAGGCAATTTTAAGCATTTTTACTTTAAATTGTTAAACAGATTTCAATAAAACTTGATACATGTACATGTAAATGCTTAAGGATAAGCCATATACGTGTTCAAATTTTGGTTTTATATTTGGTGGTTATGTGTATGATCCCATTTTTATAATGCATTTGCTACTGTAGACGTATTAATTATTCAGAGATTGAATTGAAAATTGCTAAATTAAATCAATGTGTACTTGTATAAATTACATTAGAACATTTTTCCAAAAAATATGATTTTTAAACTAGTTTTAAAAATTAAATGCCTATTAAAATAAATGCTTTTATTGTAATATTACAGTAATTTTTTCGCTGTGAATTTCATACATTATTAGGTACCGGTGTTTTGTTCACTCTTGCAGGTAAATGTTATCTGACTGTCTGTCATTTCTTTTCAGGTGCCCCCCAACAAAGGATGCAAAGACCACCTTTTCCAGGACCGCCTCCTTTTCAGGGTGGTCAGGGTCCGCCTCCAATGAGGCCACCAATGATGCAGTCTGGAGGAGTACGTTACTAGGACACCAACTCGGATGTAACAGGTGGATCGTTTATCTGGAATTTCTAATGTAATTAATTTTTATGTCTTGAGAGTGGAAGTGTCAATTTTATTGTGATTTTACCTGTTCAGGTGCCTAAGTAAAATATGGACTTTTAGATATGAACATGCGACGGTGAGAATTTTTCCATATTAATAATCAGACCATTTACAATGATTATCGTAATTGTAGATCTTATTTTCAGTTAGAGAAAAACAAAATGAAAGATTGCTACTCCAGGTAAACAGGCAAGTTTTATTTTTTTAATGTGACTATGATACAGCTCTCCTCAGACTCTTCTGTGTTCAACAGTCAGCAATGGGAAGATTTTCATTACTGAATTTTCTTCAGAGCACTGCCAAGGTAAATCATTGCAATATAATAATGATTTTGATTGCGAACTGGTGCACCATATTAACAAATGGTGTGCAGTGTGTTTGGTAACACGTATTGTTGAACTTTAAATAAGATTGAAATTAATTGCATCTTGTTTTACCCCTATACTCGGTGTACGATTCCTGCACGTATCAGGTGAGGAAGAATCAATTTTGAAATCAACCTAAGAGTTGGTTTGCAGCTGATAACTGATCATTCTCCAGAGTGGACTCAAATTGGTTGGACGTAGGAAAAAAATGTGACTTTTTTTCATATATATATATATATATATACTTTTGTTAATAATTCAACAGGGTTCTTTTTACTTTTAGAAAACTCAACAAATCAAAATATCAGTTTGACAAAATTCTTTGCTCTCTGGCAAACAATGTCCATTAATGTAAGCGATAGCCCATTGTGTATAGTAGAAATTAATTTCCTTTGTATGTTCAAGAACCCCTGCATTTTTTAAAAATATTTTTCTCGATATAGCGAATGTAAGTTAAACTGACGAAAATATCATGTTTAGTAAGTATCTTCAGCAGAGTTGTAATAAGGACCATATGTTCATGATTTAGGTACGTTATATTGTAATTGTGTTGCAGTTCAAGTCAATCCGTCACTCCCACCTCGTAGTTCAGTGAACGTTGCACTTCTATCTGTTAAAGAGCACATTTCATGTTCAAAGATAATCTGCCGTGCAGTTTTTAAATTCATATTTTGCGACCAGACTCTAATTGCTTGCATGTGAAAAACATTGATACTAAGAAAGGAAATTGGTGGACCTATTCAGATGGACAACTAAGTGTTGTCAACTTTATTGTATGTATTTTATGAATTATGAAATTTCCCAGCAGAAATGAGGTACTTTTTTGTTTGTTTTAATTGAACTGTTACTGTAAATTATGAAGCAAAACATCACAGTTGTACCAGAGAGCCTGAAGGTCAGTATTAGTAGTGGAAAGAGCCGGTTTTCACAGCTGTCATGTGCTGTTGGACTTACTGGATGTCCCCAACATTTTGTTTGGTGAAAGATTGGCTCACACCTGCTGCAACGTGTTTAAATCAGCATAAATTTTTCCCCACATTTTGAGCCCTATTCTGCATAAACATGTGTTGATTAGGCACGATTGCAGCTTGTGTACTGGTGACTTGTGAAAAAACAAATTCAGAATGAGATTAATATATATTACAAGAATGTACATTGTGGTGACATGCAGTAAAAAATCTTGGCAGAGTACATTCGAAATGCTCTGGTAAAACACGTCGTAAATGACACTATTGTATCGTACAATGTGCATCTTTTCTACCAGGTGTTGAAGTTATTCATATACTGTATTCGCTTTATTTAGTAGCACTTGTGCTTACGTAAATGACAAGTTGTCTATGATCAAAATAAAGACAAATGGGGTATGATTAGTCTGAAGTATAACATCACTACTGACGTGAAATGTTTATTTCATGTCACCACAATGAATATTAGAGTTCTATATCAATAATTATCAATTCCCAAGTTTCTTTTTGTATCTCCAGCTATTGTTAATTTTTCAGTGTTTGTTCATCTTTACTGTGACAGTTAAGGCAAGTGTGAAATAAAGTTACATTCTTCACAAATCAATATCTGCTTTCACAGCATTATTTCATGCTGTTGGGCCCAGCAAGGGTCCCCAACTGCTCGCATGGGAGAAGTTGGTGAAGCCTGCTAACACAATTTCGAAGCAGCATAAATGACAGTGCAAACATCCCTGTCAAATTGAATGTTCTATGACTTGTATGTTTTCTTGTGATGGTGTAATACCATCATTCCTAATGTAAAACCCCCATCTTACTAAGGTTGCCATAAAGAACCATCTTGTATTAATGCAATGTGGCCAGCTAAGCATCAAAGTTGTGTTCAATGTAGTGCGGTTCAGTAAGCATATATTGGCTTGTAGTGATACAAATGGGGAAAAATGCTAAAATAAATACTGAGTACTGAACAAGTATAATTAATTTGATTTGTTTTCCAGCCATTCAATTTGATCCAAAACGCATTGTCACAAGTATGATTTCAGTTTTCGGAAACAAAGTTGAAAGTACTAGAATGTTGGTACTAGAATGTTAGTTTACTGACTATCGTGTAACTTTTATTTTCTATTCAAAACATTGTGGCAACCAACACCTGTGACATGATGCAGCGAATTGAAGACAAATCGTCATTGACATATTGTTGCACAGTGGCCATAGTCTTGCTTACCTCTGCTGTTCTTGCACCACACACGCAATAAGTCACTGTTCAGATAGATATCTGTCATGTCAATATTCTTTTTGATTGCCTAAATTATTTTATAAAAAAATGGCTCTAAGCATTTGATTCTTTTTAGTGGCGACTCAATAACTAAAAATTTAGCAATATAGAAGGCGTCACAGTCTGTGGAGACAATGACTTAGTTGCAATGTTATGGTAACATTTTTTCAAACACTCTATACCAAAACAGCAATGTAGCTGGCATTGCAATATTGCTAGACAGTTCTTTATAGCAGCCACAGTAATTCCCATTGCATTGCCATGTAGTAGATTCAAATTCATGTGAAAAATTTGCCTCTAGACACAAAACAATTCCTGGTCTTGCTACACCATTATCTGCAGTCTGTCACATACAGGACTGTAAAAAATTCACCGTCCAAAATGTTAGTCATTGCTTAGCTGTCCAACAACAATATTTATGATCTTTTCGTTAATGTGTTAAAATAACTAAGAAATTTTCATTGAGGCATATTATTATTGCATTATTAAAATAACTGTTCATGAGAAATTTTTGCATCTACAAAAATTAATTCAATTTTTTAGAATGACAATTCTTTCCCTACTTTGGTACAAAATTAAAAAAAAATATTGAAATAATGCATAAAAAGTGCAAAATGTGATGCACCAACATTTTCCCATGGAATATTGTAGCTTTTAGATGGTTAATCTTTGAATGATTATATTCCTAATCTGAAATTAATTTATTTTTATGCTCGACTTTACACAAATTCAAAGAACATATTGGTTGTTTCATTCTATATTTCCCATAGATTTACACTTTAAATAAGTGAAATCCACTTAGGTTCAGCTATGTTGTCTTTTCCCAGGTTTCTGAAGAGTTTGTATAAATCAAGTGCCAAGTTCTTCGAATTGAGGTAGGGTGTAGCCCTTGCTACTCCTGTAGTATTTAATGTCTGTCTTGATTCTGTTAAAAAATAGTCTATCAAATTGGAAATAAATTTCAATTATGCATTATTAATCAAACAATAAATCCCATGAGAAATGAAATTTTGATCTTTGTGAAATTAGTGGTATCAGTGTCACTAAAATTTGCCTCCAAAATTCTGCTGTAACTAAAAAGATGTTTCTATAATTTTCATGTTCAACCAAATTTACACCATTTTATAATTGCTTATCAGAACTGAAAGAAATTGTATTTCTTTTTTGTATTGTATGCAGAACACCTACTTCTGATTATTGTGATCCATGTAAAAAGCAAAATATTGCAACACTGAAGCAACCCCTGCACTTGATAGTTCTTGATGTCTAATAACCAAATCAATCATTAATTTGTTGTAATTATTGTAGACCATTAGCATGTACCCATAATACAGAAGGTTCTTCTAATTAAGTTTAATATTTTGTTGGATAAGAGCCAGTCAAAATGTTTCCAGGGGTTGATAAGGTTTTCTGCAGATCATACAAAGTGGGAATGCATCTTAAAACCAAAATGTCTGGGTGAATACTGAAATGCACATTTGAAAGTGTCAAGGTCAAACCAAAAGAACAATGTGATTCTGAAAATCCAACTCAAGAAGTTTAACCATCTGATGAAATTGTGAAGATTGATGATGTATGTTTTATTTCAACCTTGTTGATGAAAAGCAAATTTTGTACACAGTAGATCTTACATGAACTGAACAAATCTTGGAGTGAAAAAAATGACTGCATTTTTGAATGCATCAGAACTGCATAATTTATTTTGTTTGATCTTAGAATGAATGAATGAATGAATGAAAGTGATATTATATATCCTTTATAAATAAATCATTTTTTTATTCCCTTGCACAAAAATAACAAGTTTACGTTCTTCGTCTATCTCTAGCCCCACTCGTCATGTCACAATTAACTTGGTAGATACTGCAGAATGGGGAGATGTTCACTAAGTTTAATTTCTTTCGATTTGTTGCAGAAATATTCACTAGGTTTTAAATTAACTAGTTTGTGAAGGAAACAATACATTCTATTAACTTTGTATATTTGTCAGGTTTCAATTTAAACGCATTCAGTTGAAATAAGCAAAAAATTGGCATATAATTGTGCTCTATACAGTATGTCCTGTAGTGGGATCTAATTTTTGATTGATTCAGTGCATATTATCTAATTCATGTAATTGCTCCATTCTGTTATTGATCATTTCTTGGCATGTTGCAGCAACAAATTCCCTTTCCAATTCAACATACAGCTGACAACAGAAGTGTCAAATTTGCCTTGCATTATGCTTGATTTATTCGTGTCCAGTAGTGTCTGTCATTTGATTTTGTCTTGGGAAGTGTCAGCAGATAATTGTTATTTATGAATATTACCCAGATAAAGTGCGTATATGTGGATGCATGCATTATGAATGATGTCAAGCGGCAACAGTAGTTTTCTGTGATATTTGGTTACCATGTCTTTACTATGCACAGCATGACTTGTTGCAACATTGTGTGAGAGAAATGATACATTTTACTCAATTCCCCTCATTTGAATAACTTTCAAAATATTGATATAACCGTCAAACAAATCAATGCATGATGACTTATATCTGATGAATACGCTAAATAAAATAAAGTTAACTTAAAATGAAGTTTAAATGTGATGCTGAATGAAATCAATATTACCTCTTTACAGATGCCTGAACGGCTGAATAGTTTGATACTCGTAGTTTACCAGGAACGGCAAGTGCTTGTCCTTTTCTTTACTTTCAGGTGTGCTTTCGCAGCAATTTTACTGCTGTTGGACTTCGTCCCCAAACCACGTTTGGTGAAAGTGCACCAGATATATTTGTGGATTCTAAATGGCTTTCAAAATAGCACCAGCAATATTTGTGGCATATTATTCAGGCACTATATTTCGGTGAGAGGTAAAATGCAAGGTGGGAGGGTCCCAATCACTTTTTTTTTGCCAACTGATTAGGTACATGGTTTTCTTTGTTGCAGTACTTGATCTTAATTTTTCAAATCGTGGCTAATTTCTATGTCATAAAAACCTTGCACAGGTTTATAGAAATAATAAGTCTCTTATGTAGACTATCCAGACATCCGATAATGCAAAATCATTCTCATTTCGCACCTCCAAGGTCATATTTGGTGATCAGGATATTACATGGACCCTTGCACTGTAGGTTCAACTCTGTCAAATATTAGTAAAAAAACTGGCATTTATAATGCCTTCATGTAACATCTATGCAAAGATGTACAATGATGCAAATTGCTAAGAATTCTTGGAAATGTTGATTCTCAGTGCTCACAGAGCAAACATCACATTTTAGGAAAGGAACTCATAATAAAGGAGAAATATTGTGTCAAAGTTCCTGTTGAATAATTATTAGGCTGTAGTCTAGCATCACAGGTAATTTACTAGATAGAAATTGTCATAGTATTTTTGTTATCCAAACCAGTTATCTTGAGCAGTTAGTTCGTAATGTACTTTCCCGTTTTTACCATTCTGCCACACTGTTGGACCTGCAACATAAGAGTCCATGAATATATTGTCAACATAACCATGGAGCTGCAAACCATGACGAACTCATTCGTAACCCAAACATGCATTGAATAAACAGTCTGAGGCTTCAATATTTTAGTGTATGTTTGGCTAATTCAATCCATTTTGATTCCTAAAGTATTGATCATATTTAAGATGACTGACAGATTTTGATGGGATTCATCCAAGCATCTGTGCTTACAGGAGAACAATGTGGTAGGTGCTCAATAAGAAAAAAAATATTCACATCACCGAATATTCAATCATGTATTTTACATCTTCATTCGATTAAAGTCCTATTAACTTTTTATTTTTACAGTATAACATACTAAAGATGGGACAGCTTCTTTTATTAGTGAATCTTAACATTATCATATTTGTATTTACATGCTAGTAGGCGATACTTTTGAAACCTCTATAAACTACTTGAAATGTTGGAGATGTGTACACAATACCGTATTATACAATAAATGCTTGGTGATGTGCTTTATGATTCTAATGGAGCAAATTGGATTCCTGTTATCACCAAATAACTTGCAAGGACATATGGGTGTGAAGTAAATATTCCATTATCTGCTGCAAAACATGTTGGTCTAATTGACCTTTAACGTAAAGGATGACTGAGATCTTATTGAGATTAAAAGAGCTACAACACTTGTTTTTGCTTGTAAAATTATGTTCCATTCTCTCATTGCGTCCACTGATCTGTACAACTTTGGAATTATGGGACGCAGTAATAAGAAAATGAAATGGCACACTCAAAAAGATCTCTGCAGCCATTTACATCTACATCTCCAGTAAAGTACAATGTACCATTTAAATTTTGCCCACATACTTTTCACATTTTGATGATTTTAAGAAAGACTTAATAGACATTTTGTACGGCAGTTACGCTCTTAAGAGCCAACTAAAATGTTCACTGCCATAAAATTTTGCAGACTGACAAAATTCATTACAAAATTTGTGGCAAAAATTAAAGCAGTTTACAATATATTGAGTCATTTTGGTTAGTCTTCCATACAACCTTTTAAAAGTTAGAATTACATGCATGTGGTCACCCATTTTAGTACAACCCTGTGCATGAATTGGATTGTGTATTTTAATCTAGATATTTTAGGCCCATGGAAACTTTGTATTGGATAAAAGTTCCATATTACTCTGGGAATGTTCTGAAATCTGCAAGTATATTCCTGCAGTTGTCTTCGTTTAAAATCCTGCCCATGCTTAAATCCCTCTAATTCAGTTATGTTTAGGTCACAAATAAGCCATATTTCAGTTGTGATTAGATCACAAGGTTGTGCGAGGTGTTCATACTTGTATTAACATTATGATTTAGTAGATAAACTAGAAATTGTTCATCTTGCAAGTTTGGGATTACCATCAGTTTGTGGTGTAATAAAATATGAGAGGCTTGTACTGTGATGGTACTGTATATATGAAAAATAAGAAAAATTTTTATATGATCTAAAAACAAACATTCATATTGGCATTTTGCTGTACATGCCATATGGTGTAACAGAAACTAGTACATGTATGAACCCTATTTGCAGCAAAATAAACAAGTGTATACAAAGCTACTTGCAAGATTGTGCCTGATTGGCTACAGAACCTTTACAGTCAACCAATCGGAGCAGCTTGTTTGTTGCCCATTTTTGTCTGCCTTACATATATGCTCAACTGGAATAAGCAGTATTCTTTAACCACTTTGAACAGAACGTGCTGTCCAGTCTCCTAACCTGTTTAACACATCTGATTTAGGTAGATGAGTTAGTTATAAAGTTGCATTTGTATTGTATGTAGAACCACCCCCAATTGATTATGAACAAAATTATGAAATCGGTTGGTTTGGGCACAAATCGGAAAATATTAAAGCACTGGACTTGGCGTCTCATCACCAAACCAAACGTAGATGCCATTGTTATCACTCAAGGTCGCCCTATTATGAAAGGGATTCTAAATTTGATTTTATGATTCCCTTGGATAAGATTGCTCGTGAACTGTGAATAATTCAAAGCCCTTGCGCCACATGGGTCAGTGCGAGGTTTCTACAGATCACAGAAAATTGGAATGTAATTTCTATGTACAAACACAAGTGAACTTTTAATTAAAACTTTGCAATCACCTAGTAATAACTGTAAAATAATGGCATGTTATGAACATGTAGTTGCGCAAAACTAAATTCATACATGCCAAGGTGCATCACCACTATGCAGACATGCCTAACTGAGCCACGGCCATTTCAAAATAAATTGTTCCAAAAATGGCATGTGGTGTCTTGGTGATAAGATGGTCATGCTCTTACATCACAAACGTGCATATAAAGCAAAGTATTCATGGTCAAGGACAAGTCCACCAGCAGTGACAAACATTTGAGTGAAAGTAATATGAATCTCAGGCAAGGATGTGTACTCCTACCCTTTTCATGATCAGCAACCAATTCAAAATTGATCAACAGTTATTATTGATGGATGAACTTTTGTTTTATAAGATTAAATTATTTCTTCAGAAATAAAACTACCAATTGTTGCTCATGAATATCAAGCTCTTGTAAGATAGCAGTGAAGTACATCCTGACAACTTTGTATCATACTTTGTTCAGATTTGGAGATGTATATATTCAGGGATCTTTAATGCAGAACAGTCGGATGGGGAGTGATCAAATGAGATGTATTTTGTAGCTTAACTGTTCCAATGCCTGTCGCCTTTCTCACCTAAAACCTACGTAATATTTATCAAATTAAAGCTTCAAGGGTTAAAAGGTGATTTCTTGAAAACCATGCATCTTGAACAGGTTAGCTGTGATGACACCATAGTTTAAGAAAAACTCGTTAATTTATTTTTCTGAGAAATATTGCCAATAGAAATATGTACTTGTGTCTCTTGAATACAGAGTATTTCATTTATATATGTAAATTGAGCATTGTGTACTTCTGGGAACTTGAGGTGAATAAAGTTTATACAAATATTACTGTTTTTATCCACGTCTCTAAATATTATAGCTGCAGGCAAATGCTTGCATACACCCAACCTGGCAGGAAGTTATGGAAGGGCTTTGCAAAATCCCCCCCCCCCCTAAATACTTTCCTGAGAACTTTATCAACAGACTATCAAAACTCCGTATGCCTTTGATGCGTGATTGCATAGTTGGACTGTTCCATTCCCTTTCAAGGTACAAAAAACATTGTTGTAGTGCGAACATAATGGTTGAGCTTGTATTCTCAGTTTCCTGTATAATTGAATGTTGCCATTGACGGTTTTTCCAGAACACGCATCGTCCAGACAATCTTTTCCTGCAATATTTCACTTTTAGTTTCACCTCTATTGTCATCATGTATCAGTTTCAAATATCGTGTTTTGCAACACTATTCTGAATGCATTGCAACATTACAGTGAAAAAGGGTAGTTTATGAGGTCATTACTCTTGTTAAAATGTATGCGACGGAATTGTTGCACAATCTCGTGAACCGATGCCCTGGCCAGCCCAACTTTCTTAGTAATCGATTGCAAACTATTTCACCCGAGAAGGTTAACTCGTTCAGTGTCCTCGTTCACCCATTTTGCCAATAATTTTATAGATTTAGGCAATGATTTTAAAACCAAAAACTGCATTCATACCTAAACTTTCCTCCATTATATGTTACCGGTATCAAGATTTATTATTTTCGTAAAATGTTCAAAATAGATTTAAATTAGCGAGCATAAGTATACATAAAATAATAAAGTGCCTGATGACAATGAATAAAACATTGATTACTGTTTGCTCAAAGATTAGTTGAACCCATCTGAAACCCGGCTTCGTTGTTTTGATTAACTGTCATATAGGGCGGGTATGTATCTGTATTGTACATACAACTGTCACTAAAGTATATGTTGCCAAATTGCTCGGTATTGGGTGTTGAGCTTGTATAAATATTGTGACCGCTGTAAAGGTATTATCAAGTTCAGTGACCTAATAGAACTGGGTCATTAGATGCTCAATACGTACGTATGACAACCCAACTCCTGATATACCTTGTTTGCTTCAAGTTCGCTGCTCTTTGTGTGTGTCTGATATTGAGAATTACAAGATTTGAATGGCGATTTTTATTTGAAGCATGAAACACTCGCGTTTCCATTCATGGCTTGCATATTTAGAGACACTCCACAATTTCGAGAAGTGTGGAAACCTGGACATTATTATTGGAATCCAGCATGCTGGTTTACTTGATATAAATTTCGCAAGTGTTATGACATTATTGTTCCCAATTTATTAATACAGAAAATTGCTCCGGCCTTTATATCTTGGAGTGCATTCAGCCCATCCTGTGTGTTGCATTACTCTGTTCCTGTTATCGTTGCCATCATTTTGAGTGCCATGTTCCCAGCATCAATTGGTACCTGAAATAGTGGAACATTTAGAATAATTTGAAATGCATTAAAAAGCATTGCTCTTGCTTAAATTGTTGACATGCATGTAGTTCAGGAATCTTAGTCTGCAAAGGCGTAACATGCTTGGTATGTTGCAAGAATGTGGTCACCCGGTGACCATCCAACTGTAATGTCTTAATCTTGAAATTTGCGTTTTGCACCTTTCGGATTTGTCTCATTTAATATTCAACTTTGAATATTACATCAGAATCCATTGATCTGCATAATTTTATGATCCAACATCATTTCAAATGTGACTATTTTTCTGGTGTCTAATATGCATGGTCTTAGAACTATTGGATATTGCCCTTGTGAGTTCCCCTTACCATATGACCAGCATTCAGTATCCAGTAAAACGATAGCGTTTTGTAGGTTTTCACGAAAGCTGCAGTGTCTCCAATTCGCCCATCTACATACAGAGGAGTTCTCTTAGCCTTGTCAAACTCCTTGATTCCATCCCATGTCAAATCGGACATCCACATTTCAGTACCTGTCGGAATAGTTAGTCTTTCACATAAGATGTACATAAAATGATGTAGGCAAAACTTATTGTATCCAAGTCTTGTATACCGAAGAATGGTTAGGTTTCTTAGCAGTGTGAGATGAATGTGGTATAAAGACGTTTCACTGAAATAAAATTCAGTAGTTTTGGGATAATAGTTGGTCACTAACTGCATCTTTGAAATACTCGTAAGCTCCAATAACCTTTGTGATACCAAATGATTGTATACGGTGTAGCTTGTTGGAACAAACAATTATTTTCCACTGTTTGCATCATTATTATTCGTACGCCATATTACTAACTTGGAAGAAAGTTGTTGAACCACAGAAGATAATTGTATGTATGTATGGTATGGATAATCTTCTATATCAATGATATAACATCCCTGAATTATGTACACAACTTGTTTATCAAAGCAGTGACGATTAAGTGTTCAGGGTGCAGTCACCCGCACGCATTGTGCGATGTCCCATTCAACCATTATGACTAATAACAGTCTTGCTCCAAAAGGCTACACCAGAACTGCTACCACCTCATTGATAATATGATGTAATAATAGAGAATCTGTACATAAATCATGGTTCTGACAGTTTGAAGATTTACTTCACCTGGAGTGTCTACTATAAGATCCAACTGACCATTGTATACAACCACAGATAAATTGGTTGATGATAAGAGTTGATCAACTGCATACAAAGAGAGACACATTGTAAGTATGTGATATTACTGGTTGTTGTGACTGGATAAATATTGTGTGAGTAGTTGATGCTATAACCAAAATGCCCTCTAGCAATGAAGATTCGGTTATGAGGTCGTATGCCCACTGGTTTATAGTTCTCTTTAATTCTCCTCATTAGAGTTGTACTTGAATTGCACCTTTGATATAGTTTTGAACAATTTTCTGTTGATGTACGTTCTTGGATATCCATCTAATATGAGAGTTAGTATCTAGATTATAGTGTGAATTTGATACAAGTATCAGGGGGGTAAAATCTCTCTACTGGGTTCTCCACACTTGCCAGGGGGGAAACTCGTCTCGTCTCTCTATCTCGTCCCCTTGAGGTACGGGATCGGGAAAGTCACTTAAACTTTACAGTCAAATAAGGCACACACAACGAAATACGTTTCAGCTCTCGTCTTAGTCGGTCAATCGAGCACTCTATAAGACACAGCGCCCTGGGGAAAAAATCCCCAAGACTATCACAAGGCTGACCCAAGACTCGCCCAAGACTGGACTGCCTCAAGGCTCGCCCATGGACTCTCTCGGACTGCGTCTCGACTGCCCTAGGCTGCACTCCCCCTCTACTGCGTCTGTCGTGGAGTATTCGCCAAGACCAACTCAAACTCTCTTTATTCATTTTCAAAACTCTGACCAATTACAATGCAGTAAAAAGACTCTAGGGCGTAACCTTCAATCATAAAGCCAATCACACTAAGTACTGAATACGTCATATCTTTTGATTAATCGTTCACTACATTAATAACTACGGATGTCAGAATAGCGACGGTATCTTGTAATTAGTTCCAAACCACTGAGCCAAGTTCCGTCCAAAACTTCAAATAGGCCTACACGATGACAGACATAACACAGCAATTCGCTAATAATCAGTTAATTAAGTCGGTCAACAGATACGCAAAAACAAATTCATGACACATCCCTTCACCCAAACTGAGATATGCCTCTTGGCATAACACGTTCATAAATCAAAGATACCGTCCTCTACTCATCGTCATACAGGTTAAATACAATACTAATAAAAGGAATAAATCAAAAAGAGTAAAACACACTAATTAAGTACAATGATTATAAAGTCTAAATACAATGGTTATAAAGTCTCAAATATCAACGGTTATAAATCAAAAAACAAGGGAAAGGCTACCAAACGACTCACTTTTCTCAAAACGGTTCGCTGAGGTAACCCGTCGCTGCACTGTCTCTATTACTAAGGTTACAAACTCTATATCAAAAGGTCAAAAAAACTAAGGCGTGGCGGTGTAACCAAGCGATCAGCCAATCGCTGCAGTCGACAGCATGATCACGTGATTACCAGGGATGCGTCTCTCGGTTAAAGCATTGCAAAGCGATAACTAATAAACAATGAATAAAAAGCTATTAATCAAACTCCTGTCATATACGCTTATAAACTTCAACTGAACTCACAAGTCGTTAATCTAAACACAAGTCATACGGCGTGGAAACAGAATGCAAAGACAAATTCGCTTTCATAACACATTACTCCTCTGGCAAAAAGACGGAAAAGCAAAACGATAGAAACTACTAAGTCACATATAATCCTGTCAATCATGAACAAAAGCTTGCGATATCAAACATTACGTATATAAGCGCACCAAACTGTCATCTCAAAAAGACATTAAAAAACGTTACAAAGGTGCTATCAACTCAAAAAGCGTCAGAAGTATTCCGGAAACAACACGTAAACAAAAACAACTCTTAAAACGTCGGTATCTCTGTACTCGACAAATCTCAAAACTCTTAAAAAAACTCATTGGGGCATTACTTTCCCCATCATAATACGTACTCATGAACTCATTAAAACACTATAAACTTCACACAACTCAAAACACTGTGTTGCAAATACTTGTCCACTGAGGCGCGCTTAAATCGTTATAAAGGACCTCGAACGTCACTAAATATCATTTCAAAACAAAGATCTGGGCGCTTACATACATACAATTCGACATCACATAAAAAACGGTAAAAACGATAGGAAAAGCAAGCAATACATTACATTACTGAGCAATAGGGTTAGGGTTCTGGAAAAGAGTTCAACGTCCTTGAGTTACACAGTGTCAGTTTCAGTGTCCAACGAGCGGTTCTCTAAGCAATACAAAGATAGCTAAAGTCAAAGTCTATAAGCGTCTCTTCTCTTGTCGCGTTAGTCCGGGTCGTTCTTTTTCTTCATCTTCTTGTCTTAATGTCGCTCAATTCTTAATTATACAGTCCTATCCGGTACTGGTCCTTCCGAAGGGGTTCTGAAATCTTCATCTCTTCAGCGTCGTACATCGGTGTCGTTCGGGTAAAGTCGTTAGTCGTCAAACGCAGTTTCCGAGTCGTCTCTGCCATCGCTGCTAGTTAGTTCGGTTCACAAGAAAGACACATCTTCGCCATTTCACTTCTCTTCACAGGATGTCAATGTGTGTTAAACACCTGCCCGGGTTCATCCAAAACGTATCAGGGGGGTAAAATCTCTCTACTGGGTTCTCCACACTTGCCAGGGGGGAAACTCGTCTCGTCTCTCTATCTCGTCCCCTTGAGGTACGGGATCGGGAAAGTCACTTAAACTTTACAGTCAAATAAGGCACACACAACGAAATACGTTTCAGCTCTCGTCTTAGTCGGTCAATCGAGCACTCTATAAGACACAGCGCCCTGGGGAAAAAATCCCCAAGACTATCACAAGGCTGACCCAAGACTCGCCCAAGACTGGACTGCCTCAAGGCTCGCCCATGGACTCTCTCGGACTGCGTCTCGACTGCCCTAGGCTGCACTCCCCCTCTACTGCGTCTGTCGTGGAGTATTCGCCAAGACCAACTCAAACTCTCTTTATTCATTTTCAAAACTCTGACCAATTACAATGCAGTAAAAAGACTCTAGGGCGTAACCTTCAATCATAAAGCCAATCACACTAAGTACTGAATACGTCATATCTTTTGATTAATCGTTCACTACATTAATAACTACGGATGTCAGAATAGCGACGGTATCTTGTAATTAGTTCCAAACCACTGAGCCAAGTTCCGTCCAAAACTTCAAATAGGCCTACACGATGACAGACATAACACAGCAATTCGCTAATAATCAGTTAATTAAGTCGGTCAACAGATACGCAAAAACAAATTCATGACACAAGTAATAAACTCTGAATATTCAGTATTTGTAATTACTGGATGTTATAAACACTCAAATTCATTATACTATGCATTCAAATTTATACTATTTCAGTATGGATACTGGAAGTTTGTGGCATTTGCCATGGCTGTCCGTTGGGGATGGTTTGATGGCTTAGTTCACAAACTAATCCCATCAGGCTCTCTTAAGTGGAGCAATGGGTTAAACGTTATGGCAGTACTGAAGGTCTGTTTTAAAGCCAAAATTGATTAGGGTACTACCGATATAGAGGACTTACAATAACTTACAATAACTCAACAACGCGATCGTAAATATGCAATCATGTGTCCAATATGATATAGCTTGACTTACCCGTGTCTACGACAGGTTTCATGAAGTCTTCTGCCTGGGTTGAGAACACTTCTCCAGACTGACCTAGAGTGAATAATTATACGTTAGTTGGGAGTTAATTATTGATTTTAAGCACCGTTAAGAAGTGTGAGTAACTAAAGTAACAAACGATAGCATTCATTACTGGTGTAATAATATGGAGGTGAACAAGTTATCATTTATACATGACCCCTCAGCCTTAAGTCGTTTGATTTACCTCCCCATGTCACATTCTTAGGAATTCCTAATTGGTCTTTAATCTTTCCATTCATCAAGTTTGACAACGCGTCGTTGTCCATATAACCAACATGGCGGCGATAAAGATAATCTATAAAATAGATTGGAAATATGTAATGTGTGTTCATGGATTTTCTCATTCAGTATCGTGTTGAGTAATATGATACGTTCAGTTTTTCTTGTGCATATATTGCTTACGTTTGAAGAGTGGGGACCGTACACATGATTACTATAACATTTATTGTGAAATGTGCACACTATCCGTACCACAATGCACTGTACACGTGAGTTATTTAACGTATGTTATTTTACATGCTTTATTATATATCATTACCCAGATATTTGTCTTCCAGAAACTTCTTTTCAACCACGTTCTGCTCATCTGCGTTATGTTGTAATATATTGTAAAAATTCACGTTATCCGTTAACTGCAAACAAAACGCATCAGTTATTTTATTTGTACTAGCACGTGGGTGAACAGTTTGGTAAATTCCAACTATGTGTAGCTTCCCGTCCACTGCGAGATCGTGCATTTTGCGTAAAATCAAACGTAAAGGAGAAACATTGAGCTATATTAAAATAAATAAATACAAATAAATTCAAGTTTAAATTCAAATCATTCGACTTTTGCAACAGATCGTAGTTAGCCGACAGGAAATAAGTGTATTGAAATTTTCTAAAGTATTACAGACGTCACGGTTTCAACATGTCTTTAAACTCTCATAAGTCATATAATATGAGACTTCGTACGTAGATACTCTAGGACCGAATTGCTTTGGGTCAAAATCTGTGTATAATAATTACATAATTAACATTACATTTTGTCATTGTTCAGCTTTTTAAAAGATATTCCAAGATTCAAAGATAATTAATACATAGATGTTCTGGAATAATGCACATACCCTTTTAGCTTTAACTGTTCATATTAATTATAGTTTGCAAATAAATTAGTCATTGTTCTCTGATTAGTTTTTGGTTGCCGTGTATACATATCTAATTTGAATTAATTAACATATTTTAGCAGTTTCACAGATATTTTAAAAACAACGAAACTTGATACATGTGTGATCTGGGGGTAATCCGCAGACGTGATTAATATAAAGTTGAAAACCATACACATTAATTACCTAATTTGGATAATTGTTTGCTTTCACATTGTACTATTATATTAGTCGCCAGGCTTTTCGTTTAACAGTTTGATCTTACATTTTTAAATAATAGTTATAACATTTATTTTTTACCTATAGTTATACTTCATATTTTTTTCCATAAATTTCATTTTATTTGAATTGAAAAACAATGTAGAACAGGCCAACACACACAGGGGGTTCGAAAGTTGCGTTGAACAGACATGCTGCATTAGAGATACTTCAACTATATGACGAGATTACTCTGGATGATAGTTTACAACTGCCTTGTAATGACAAACACTTGTTGTTGGACTGGAGATTTTACGCCCACTAACAGAAAGGTGGTGGTGGTTTATCAAATTGCGTTCATTCAATATCCAAATATAATATTATAAACATGTTGCAGCATTGACAGTCTCTTTAAATCTTGAAAGCTTGATACGTTGTTGAATGCCATTTAGAATCATGATTCATCTTCTTTAATCGCTGTCAATGTCCGTTGCGAATGGGTTGTTTAAACTAAGTATTCAATTTTAAAAATTGTTTGCTTTACACGCCAGTTGTTTTGGTATGCACAATGACGAACGCCAAAAATATTGTGTCGACGGATGCTATTTTGTTTGCTGCAAAAACTACATATTTGGTTTACAATAAAACCAAATTATTCACCAACAATGCTGTTTTACAGTAACAGACAACAATATTAACACACAGGTTACGTATTGCATAGTTTGTGTTATTATTTGGACAATAGTTTAAATATTACATATACAAGGCTACTATTCGTTCCATGTAACAATACAATTCTCTTATACGCATATGCCCATGTTTAGTCTGGTCCCCTGCCCCAATTTCAACGCTGAGGGCGGTTAAGAAACTGGGGCAGGGGACCAGACTAGCCCATGTTGTGTAGGTACGTAAAATAACAATCACTGCACATGCGTATTAGCGGTTATGAATTTTAAATTGAGGAATGCTGTTGTGTGTCCCGGAGATGCAACATTTTTAGTTCATGATAAGTCATAATCTGTTTAAAATTCGATGTTGGTATAGGCTACATTTGTTTTAATTATTATATATTGGACTTTAATCAGATTGGATAAATCATAAATATATATTTTCTTCCATATTGCATCTTTAAGTAAATAATTGTGCGTTTTTAATGTATTTTCTGTGAAGTAACTTCAAGTAACACGATCGTTTGGTTATCCTCACCTCTTCAATTGTAGATTCAGCATCACTCCATAACTCAGTGGCGTTCTTCCAGTCACCCTTTTCAATGGCATGTTGGCATTTATTGGCAACTCCATTCACAGCTGACAGACCTTTGATATCTACTAAAGACTGATAATATAATTAGTATTATAAATAGATGTCCATATATTGAGGAATAGGGAAGAACATATTACATACTCCATTGCAATGAGATATAACATTATAAAGATATGCACATATGATTATAAAGATATGCACATATGATTATAAAGATACGCACATATGATTATAAAGATACGCATACGGCAGTATCTAGAAATCTACATTAGGCCGATACATACCGTTGCATAAAGGTATGGTCCCCATGTCATGACGGAATCTGCAAAAATATATAAAATCTTGTATTACCATATGCAATTAATGCAGAACATATGAAGACAATTATTGCATTGTAACTACTCTAACGTACGACTTTTTTCATGAATACTATGGAAACCAGTGGCTGTGTAGTGACGAACACGACTGAATAAAATAATAGTTTATATCACATACCACTAATAGTCTATACGAACCTATAGGCGATATCCACGAATCTCCAAGAGCTAATCCTCTGAAGTCGCATGTTACTTCTTTGTTTTGAATTGCCTATGAAAATGGAAGAGGAGGTTATAGTTAATTACATGTTTTTTTCCCGGCCGATGATTTTCTGGATGATCGAAAAGTCGGTGCGGCAAATAATATGAGCAAACCACGCTCTTCTACGTCACTAAAACACACCTACTGACCCAGAAACCCAACCAATACTAGAGCGCGCATTTCCTTACAAATCGTCCATACAATTATCCAAACAATCTGACTTTTTGAATAATTCCAAATATATTTATTAAAACATTTTGAACGGAAAACTCCTAATATATATATATATTTAAGTGTTCTATCGTTAAACTTAGCCTCGGGAAAATTGAGAAAGAATCCCTGTTGTTGTTGTTTTTTTTTTCAATGGAGGGTTGCTATATATAATTAGAAATGAATTGCGACAGACAAGATACGTGTATAAGATTACCGTGTGTAGCTCCAGACTAAAGGCAGCAGTCATTTTACCTCCATACGACTCTGAGAATATATATAAAGGAACAGTCTGAAAGAAACATATCAACGTTAGTTACTATTATTTCCACACGTAATACCACGTATTATTATACATGTGTCGCCGTAACGCCATAAGTTACAACGTGCCGTAATTTTAAGGTAATTTACGGGGTATTTTTATTCTACCATATTAGGAAATGCGAATTCCAAATATGGAATGATTACGCGCATAAGCGTCCTCCAATAATAAAAACAAACATGGCTGCCACCAGAGTTTGACCGGACTCCACACAACGATGTGTGCTGATTCTGTTCTAAACATTTTGAATTTCGGCATTCCCTTGGTGTATTCCTTGAAAGGAAAAAATGTAAAATAATAAGGTTATTACGAGAATACCTCAAAGTATGCACGATGACAGTACGCCGCGCGTCGGTCGATACTCCAGCTGTACTGTCATTGTGTCTACTTTAAGGCATTCTCGCAATAACCTTATAATATAGAGGATCTTGAGTTTTAATGTAAATCAGTGTTACCCTCTCTTAGGTGGAGGAGGTGGCGGGAGTGATGTAATCTCTAATCAAAATATGAAATATGGTAAATTATACAAAACATGTTCTGACATCATGGCCATTACAACTATGAAAGAAGTAATATATTTATTTATATAGTATCTCAATTTCAAATCTATGCCGACCCTCTTCCGAAACAGCAATCAAACCATTCAGTTTCATAGCATGTGATATAATATAAATGTCACGTGTTTCCCGCTTGAGTAAGTACACAGTTTACTAATTTATGATAGACTTCTTATGACACGTGTTACGTTCATTGACTCCAAAGCTTTGGCATTTTGACCGACTCGTATGTCTAAGTCATAGCTACCCGGATTTTACAGTAGGACAGTGCGATATTTGTCAATTCCATAATTTGCTGGCTGGAAACGGCATCGAAACCGAAAATATATTAGTCTGGTAACGATACTTCCACAATAATATCACACAAGATGATCTGTTGTATCAATTTCCGCCTCATCCGGAGAAAATATCACGCCACCAACCTAATTTTCCTGTATTCATAGGTTCTCCAGGGGCGGATTCAGTGTAACCTCATTATCGCATTACATTGTCAATACGGTGTACAAGTATATATTAGAAATAATCGAATTGTGTACATTCCTCAGTGATGCGTGATTGTAATGAAATTATAAACTATGTATTACATTCTCAATACAATATGCACAAAATATGTCAGAGCTCTGAAAATGAAATATGAAAAATATGGTCATGAATTGAAATTAACAAATCTGAGACTGAACTACCCTAGGATAAATATATGAGAGAGAACCCACCCATTGTACATACGAAACCAACGTGACTCAAAAATGTAAAGGTTACCACGGACGACAGACAGCAAACATCAGGTTCTGTCGACTGTGTGTCGAAACCAATAACACTATTTCTTAGAACGTCTAATTTGACTGGTTTGGTCTATGTTATTGAGCACTTCTGTGTACGGACATCTGCAACTGATTTCAGATGCAAGCACGTTGTTTTATTAGTCCTTATGTTTATGTGATAATTGTCGAGGTATTTTGAAATACACAATGCACATGGTATCATATGTCAATGTATTGCAGTTGAATGTTTCAACGTACAACGCGTTGTAGTTCCCGTGCACGAGACCTTAATGCACGTCATTTTGTATTAAACATTGCATTCAAATGGCCGACTAACCGCCATTTTGTATTAACAAATGCTATTCCGGAACCATATCTCTAATATACCTGGATTGATCAAGTTCAAACTTAACACGAACCATGATCCTGATCAAAATCACTGATCGGTTGAAATAACAATTTTGAATAAAAATTTGTTTTCACTTTATAATATGGTTACCTTGAATTCGTCATGTTTTTTAATGAATGCCTTGATTACAGTCACAAGATCCAACGCAATTCCATGGACATCCGTTGTCATAGCATCAATATTATCGACATAACTGTATCCTGTACCAACCGGATTATCTATAAACAATATGTTAACCTTTGACATCTGCAATTATAAATATATATACAAAAATGTGTTACATGTGCCATGGTAGCAATGTCATCGAACCTAAAATGACCTAAAACGTTTATTTCAGTATAATTACGTTATTCTACAAATATGGCCTGACGTTATTTATGAGTGTTGCCACACAGTTACAAATTAGTCGAGCTTCACACACTAGGTGGCGCTATGACATGCATGTTCTTACCCAAGTTGTATTTCTTGGATTCAAGTTCACGTCTAATGGACCGATTTCCATGAAATTACCAAATCCACACGACGAACCACCAGGGCCTCCCTGTAAAGGTAACGTGAAAGTGGAGATGAAATGAAATAACACACGATACAAGAGCGTTGGTCGATGATAAGAGGATACAGTACTCGCTAGCTAAATTATTAGGTTCTGGATGTGTTTATAATTCATCGGATTCTTGAAAGAACCAATGCTGTAATAATAGAGAACGGACCCTTAGGAACTCTTAGAAACTCAATGGTGGAACAATTTTGCAAAATATTTCACTTAGTTTTGTGCTATTTCTTTCCATGATGACTTTGCTGTCCCTTTACACTGTGTACTAATATTTCCCCTAATAATTATGCGTGCGAAATTTTGTTTTACTGTTATCGATTTCTGCTGGATTCCCCCTTTCTAATGGTCAACCCTATATAAACTAATGTATTCGACACCAAAGTGAAGTTTTAAAAAATGAGAAACTGAAAATGAAATGCTTTGTAACATAATATACAAAAAGAAGAAAAATGCGATACAGATTTGCCTCATTCGCAGTGGATTTGAGTATTTATAACCATTGAGTCATAATCCCTAACACCTGGTATATGATTTTCAATCATTGAAATGAACCAATCAAAACACAGTTTCCAGTCGACTGTAGATCAGCAGAACAAATCTGCTACCATAATCATTGGGTAATAATCCCTAACACCTGGTGTACAATTGTCAATCATTGAAATGAACCAATCAAAACACACTTTTCTAGCGCAGTAGATCAGCAGAACAAATCGGCTACCATAATCATTGGGTAATAATCCCTAACACCTGGTGTACAATTGTCAATCATTGAAATGAACCAATCAAAACACACTTTTCTAGCGCAGTTGATCAGCAGAACAAATCGGCTACCATAATAATTTGGTAATAATCCCTAACACCTGGTGTACAATTGTCAATTATTGAAATGAACCAATCAAAACACACTTTTCTAGCGCAGTAGATCAGCAGAACAAATCGGCTACCATAACCATTGGGTAATAATCCCTAACACCTGGTGTACAATTGTCAATCATTGAAATGAACCAATCAAAACACACTTTTCTAGCGCAGTAGATCAGCAGAACAAATCGGCTACCATAATCATTGGATAATAATCCCTAACACCTGGTGTACAATTATCAATCATTGAAATGAACCAATCAAAACACACACTTCTAGCGACAGGAGATCAGCAGAACAAATCAGCTAATCATAGAAGATGTTTTAGAACTGAATAAAAGAGGTAGATTCATACAGATGATGACCAATTATAAAATTAAAAATATTATTTCAGAACAAACGATAAAGAAGTTAATCGTACAAATGTGTTCTTAATAATAACTATTATATATATTGCCTATAAATTTGTTGATGCAAAAAATGTTATAGGCTAAATATTTTGAGGTTAAAGTTGCCAAATAACTAACAGATTATGCAATGTGGCTAGAACCCCAATTATACAGTTAAGTTTTAAACACATCCCAAGTCCATGTGCTGCTGATATCAGATTATTTTATTTAAAGTCTGAAGTCACTATTGTATAAGATATTTACTGGATTTATCTAATTATAACAGGAGACGGAAAGACAACACAGCAATTAATACAAAGAGCAGTGACAATTTTTGTTCAGCAAATCAAAAAAGTTAAATTTGTGAAAATGCTGATATATAAATTAAAATACATGATGAAAAAAATAAATAAATAGTTTTTTTGTTTTTTTAACTTCTAAATATGCACATTTTGCTCTGTAAAATACCAAAATCCAACACAAATTTAAGCACAAATCAAAGTTTGCTTTGTTTTCATAAGCACAGACTGTGCTTCAGGTGTAAAACATTCCTGGTCTATAAGAGATGAAAGATATTTTAAATCCAACTTAGTTTTCAAAGAGTTCAAATCGCCTAGATTCAAATCCTCTTTTCCTATCTTAAAGGGCGTTTAAGTACTCCACAGCTTTGCTTTTATTTACTATCTTTAGCAGAATAGATTTCTCTCCTTCCTGCAGCCTTTTCTGTAGTCGTTTTTTGGTATTATGCTTCCCCTTCCCCTCCTAAGGTCTATTAAATGCAAACGCTAAAGATTATGTCAAAATTATGGCAAACCATGATATTTTCAATGCACATATAATACATTTTGTAATCATGTCAGAGCCAAAACTGTTATGTTTCTTTTTTTTGTGGGGGGGGGGGTCAGCATGTTTTAAGTATTAAAATATAATGGGGGGGTCACCCACTTATTTTATTTGATAGGGGGTGGGTCAACTGAGATTTACAGCTGGCAAAATGGAATCAGCCGACCCCCCCCCCCCCAGGCCGAAGTAACTGACCAATCCCTAAATCCGGATTGAGGGCGCAATACATTCTTACCTGTAACCATATGACCAATGGCTGTGACAGCGATGGTTGTTTGCTTGACTTGTACAGCCACCAAAACATGTGCGCTTGCGGTCTCACATCGACATATCCCCAATCTTGTTCCTTTTTGTTAATAACTACAGAATAATTCATACGTTTTCACCAGAATTAGGACACTTAAGTTTTAATATTTAGTTAAGCTGTTCTCTCAAAGTTTATGCGCACTGTTTTCAAACAAGCAGATGAGAAAAACATGTCAGAGCTTGGATTTATCTGTAAAAATTGCGGTACGAATTTGCTTAGTTGAGTACGAACGACTTAGTTTATTGATAGTGTGTGCGCGCATGCGCATTCCAATTATTCCGTCTTACGCATCTACCCCGTTTTGCTATGTCAGGCCACGGCGGTGTTTGAGTGGGCAGCCAGCGATTGAATTACCAGACTACGATTGAATGCCAATACCGCCCACTCTGACAACGCCGTGGATCCAGGGCTAGGTCAGTGTGTGTAGTGTTATCTATTTGCGTTCAATTGAATATTAACTAATCTTGGGCGGTGCTTGACATGTTGTTACACTAGTAGTAGTATCATTCTTTAGTTGTCCAACGTTGGTCACGAGACGCCCCCATTTATACAAGTATCCGAGACAATGACTGAATTCAATGAATAATTACCTGTTCGTCCCGCTGTATTGACAAACGTTCCTGACAGAAAACACGCAAATAATACCAATGACACAGTAACCTTAATGTATTCCATACTTCTAGTAACCGTTGTTCTTGTCTCTCACGCTCCAGTTATTATTGCTAACTTTGGTAGAAACAAACACTGTACACAGCTGGTCTACGTCTGCTGTTGAATGAAATTGACCCTTAGAAAGTCTCGTGACGTCCGTAGTAATCAGCTGATCATATCAGCAGCGCTTTGCGTTTCCTTTTTTATTAGTGTTTCCTCAACTCGAACCTGCCCCCTTGCACAAGTAAGTTGTGGAGTCAAATAACAGCGCCATCTTACAACATTTGTTTTATTCTTTCGTTTTTTGCAGAACTAGGTATAACGATATTATGACATCATTGCGAGAAATTTTGGGTAAAAATGTAAAGATATTTAGAAAAGTCGAATTTACTCTCAGATAATAACAATGAAGGATGTCAACTAATGTTATCATGTCGTGCCAGATTAGTTGACATTTTTTACAAAAAATCGATATCTGTGAAAAAAACACAGAACTGATGTTTAAAAATATAGGTATTTTCGAACTGTATTGCCCAAGGCACATCAGCCCCTAACACTGTCACTAGATGCAAATCACCGTGATAAATATTGTTTATGTGATTGTGGGCTCGGTATGTAGCAACTACACTGAAACTACATTTGAAATTAAAAAATATATATAAAAGCTCTGTAACCTCCTCCCAGCGATTTATTGTAGAATGACGCAGAAGACGAAAATCTGAATAAGGTGCAAAATAATTGTAACGACTTTCAGATCAAATCAATATTGTAAACAAACCCATTTATGTCACGTAACTTGAATTTCTCAGTCGCTAGGGGCGCCATTTATAGTAAAAGTATATTCAAACGTTATACTAGTACTATTGTATTATGCGGCAATTACCTAGGGGAATAATCGACAATTAACAGTAGAACACAACAAGCACTTATTCCAGTGAGGACATCGGTGAGGGAATGCTACAGTAACACGCGACCTTATTTTTTGTACTCATCACTCCATTGTTTTTACGCGCACCAAAGTTACATAACACATTCACACAGCAAGGTTCACGCCAGAATTATGCAAATTTATACAGTTGGTACTGGATCTTTAAACATTCCTTTATCGTGACATCTTCCATTCATAATTTTAAAAATAAACACTGTTACACCTGGAGTGAATTATAATATATTTAAACTCGTGACTTAAAATGCAGAGGTCTATATAAAACCACAATCAGGTGATGAACTCGTCCAGTAATATGAAACTCAGTAAATTCACAGCTGATAAACAAATAGTGTATTCATAATTTCGATACTTGTAAGCATGGTACCAAATAACTTACTCCATAAGGTTTATTGCTGTATTTACGTCAGAGTATATTTCACACACATGTGCACCTGCGAAATAATAAAAAACATTGATATTCCTTGTTTGAACCTCCATGTTTGAACAAATAGAAAACGCAATATACAATGTGAAAATGTACGCGAGATTCACGCGAGATTCACGCTATTAGGCACCATCGTTATAGTAGTAATAATAATAATAATAATATTTATGAGAAATTTGTTATTCCATTATGTCGAATATCTCTGACCAAATAATCCCCAAACTAGCAATGTTTGTACATAAAGCACAAATTCTGAGACAAGAATGTATTAACACGACCTCAGGAAAGAATAGTTATGTATTTATTTTTCTATGTATTTTGTGAAATGGTTGGTGGCCTTTAAGAACAAATAAAGATTCATAATAATATTCATTAAGCCGTTGGAACGGCAACAAGAGCAAATAAAAGAAGATAAAAATCATACATATCTGAGACTGAATACAAATTAAATTCGACAATAAATTTCATGGTGAATTCATACAACTTTCATTTCTGTGTTTACAAAGATGTTTAAGAAATGTTCGTACCTCTTCAAAAACAATCTCCCCCAATTCATAATCCATGGAATGTCACCAAATAGCAAATGAAACTTGAAATTCACACCCTCCCCTCTGAGAGAAGGCAATTTTTTGTGTATGGCCTTCCTCAATATTCGAAACTATTTTGATCAAATCCGAGTAAAATTTATTTCTTAATTGGAATGTTGCATTGCGTAAAATGTTTCAATTCATTTTATTCACTTATTTTATATAAGCTTTTAATCCACTGTTTATTAGTTTCTGTTTCTGTCTCATAAACATGATCTAATACATTAGAAACAAGTATTTTGTTTATATATTTTTGCCAATTCCAGATAAGCTTACAGATATTTTCCTGAGATTTGTGTACTCTATAAAAACAACTTTATTGCTGACAGTCATAACTTTTTAGCTTTGTGTGTGAATGCATGCCGAGATATGATAAAGCGTGGTATGACATCATTTCAATCTCGTGCTATCATGTACATGCCCTCTGATGGAAGAACTGTTAGTCTTCAAAAGACCACGGTAACTACAGTTACGGTCGCTGTCACAATCAAACGACATCCTCACCCGGCCCAGGTCTCACATCGTGGATTATATACGGTGATTTAAAATAAAGGGTGGGGGTCGTCGCGTGTTCGAATTTCATGTAAACATGGTATTTCACACTACGTCATTATATGAGTGAAGACCACCGCGCAATTCGCGAGTAACTTTAAAACCGTGTATAATGAGTAATGGGTGAGGAATACTTACTAGCTGGACGGACAAAAATTCGGTAAAACAAACCAGTTAAAAGTAGCACGTATTGTGTTTCATCTGCCGAAAAAGTAAAAATGTGCAGGATGGAATAAATTACTGCAAGATAGCAGTTAACGGAATACGGGAACCTTGTAAAACACGAAGTGTTTTGATTTCAAGAAACTGATAATGTCACTCACACCATGATTACATTCACCGCACAATCGAAATAACAAATTTCCCAGAATTCCATGAATCTTGTGAAACACGTCGAAAGAGCTGAATACATTCTTAGCGCATTTGGCCCCCTGTATTAACAACAATTATCAACTATCTTACTATGGGAATATACTCTCTGTTAAATTAGCTACATCTTCAATTAGTTTAATTACAGTTTATTTAAATTAGCTAAAATAACATGCTAGTTACAGTATACAAGAATATTTTTGGAAGGATATAATTGAAAAAAAATATTCATCCATTGGAATTCAACTTGAAATTGGTATAGTTTATAATTAAATCACTAATTATTTAAAATAAGGCTGTAAAGCGGGTATTACATAGGCATATAATATCTGAAATAAAAAAAATCCAGGATTATAGTACGACCCCAGCGGACTTAAATACGAACCAGTGTTTTCCGACACTATTCAAGTTGGATGCCAATGACCAAGCAGTAATCGGCAGTCAACATTTTGTTTGTTTTATATGATAATCTCTTTTAAAAATGAATCATTAAAGGAACTTATTATTAAACAATTAAAATGCCACAGTTGCAGTTGGTCCAGTCTAGTGAACTGGAAGTCACATTGCAGCTCTCGGTGTTCGAACACCTTCCTCCGCTCAATATAGATTTCCAGTGCTCTGCTGGGTCCCCTGCCGATCATGACGCCCGAGTAATGTTACCGTGTCACTTTTTTAGTTTTTAAATGAACCATGTCCCTGGTTCTCCAACTTGTCCCTGATCGGTGATCCCACTGACTTACCAATTTTTTATGTACTACTATTAAAGTACGCTCATTATTAAAAGCATTGAATTGTTAGTCCAGACAAACCACCTGAATTGTAACCTTTTCATGAACCACCATCTCTGGTCAATGACCCCGTTGATATGCCACTACGATTATACCAACATGACTATGATAGTTTCTTCGACAAACAATGGCCTACGCTCTCGTTGCCAGTTTTACGTAATATTTGGCCTATTCGTGTCACAGTGATAGAATGAGTGTTCTTCATTACTTTTGCTGGAAATACCATTTGAAGCTCAGTATTTCGGGAGCACCTCTAAAAACCTCGCATACCGAATGATTCAATCAATCACACACATATATCTTCACATAAATAACAATTCCTGAACCAAACTAACCAATCCTGCAACTAAACCTATACACATGTATTGCAGGCACTGTGAAGAATTTGGCTTTTTGTCGCTTTTCTGTGTTAGAGCGCACATTTCTAAGCTGGTTTCGCAACATTTCGCAAAATCGTGTTAAATATTCGCTTTTCACGAAATAAATGAATTTAACTAAAATAAAACTTAAATAAAACTCATATGAAGGGGTTTGTCCCCCAGGTTTGCAATTGTCCACAATGAATGGGCCGAATGATATGTAAAATTTCCAGTATGAACGTACTTAATAGTTCATCGAATGGCCGTGTTGGTAATGTCGTTCTGGTAAGTCAACAGGGTCATTGACCAGTAACGGGGTTCATAGTGGTTTGTCTGGCCATCGTCAGAGCGTGGGGTGACGGCGAGCGTAACCGTAGTTACTGTAGTCAATGCGTGCGCCATGAGTGCTTGGTCACGTGAACCCCACGCCAATACCAATTGCGTATCACGCCTTCTCGGGTCTGTATGCACAGTGGAAGAGTGTTGTCGCTTCGTTTCGTCCCAAATGCTATTTAAAAAGAACATCCTTCTTTAATTAAACAAGTCTGAATGAGATTGTGATAAAATCGCGGTTTGTACAACTTAAAAGAGTACGATGTGTGTATGTCTCAACTCAAACGTGATACAAAACGCCCAAAAATATAAATAGCAGTTATATTATTTTGTCTACCAAGTTTAGGCGAGATATAGAATGATGATTAATTTGTGTTTTTCGTCGATAAGACTACTTGGGTGGAATACAGTAATTGAAAATATTTAAATATCAATTAAACATTTAAACCCGTACGTTTTTTAATAGAAGTTGACAATCATATAACATGATTACAGAATGTTATTGGTTAATGGCGCACTGTGATATGTTAATATTACATATGCGTCAAATGCTTATTTTTTTTATTACAAGTACTCCAAGTATATTTAGAGTCAATCTGATTAAAATCTGATGTAGTGTACGGGCTTTAATTATTTTGGCTATAAACTTATTTTAATTTAATTTTTATTACTTTTGTTATTAATGCCCTTTTATTTTATTTTATTTTATTTTATTTTATTTTATTTTATTTTATTTTATTTTATTTTATTTTATTTTATTTTATTTTATTTTATTTTATTTTATTTTATTTTATTTTATTTTATTATTTTACTTTGATTTGGATTTTGTGATTTTTTTAATTCCGCCCTACCTACATCTGAGCCGATGCCTATGTAACGAGATTTCAACGAGACCCACTATCGACGATTTTAGTCAACGAATCACATACCTCCTTCTATAGCGCACATGATGACGTCACCGGGCGGAGTCGGGTGGCAAACACACTCAAATAAAATAGCGGATTATACCGACGTTAGCGACCGAGAATAACACGGCTTTTCAGTAAGTGTATCATTGTCAAATGCAACGAAAGTCATTTTTATGTTAATATTGTGGCTCGAATGGTTCGACTTTAGATCGTTATTTTGCATAGTTATTCTGGGAGTGACGATTTTGTTTCCGCCGTTTCGACCGAACACCAGTGTCTTTTTCCAGTCGCCTGCCCTGGAGACGGGTGATGTTTTGTTGAAGATCGGGTATTGAAACCGTAGCTGTAAATATTCATCAAATTGTATCATCATTTTGTACATTATACAATAACTCTTTATTAAAGTAATTGAGCTGATTTGGACTGGAATAAAATAGTTTTTATTGGACCACATCGCAATAGTATTGATCAGGAAATATTTTTTTGCTCCAATTTTCTGCGTCGATGCCGTGGGCCGGTGACCGTTATACAATTCAAAATCAGTTTGCATTTTTTACTATAGCCGTTTACAGTGTTCTAATCATTACGATTTACTTATTTTTTTGCTTCCATTCTAGATAATTATGCTCAGTGATGTAAAATTGAAGCGATGACTGAATGAACGAACCTTGGTTGGCGAAGATGTATCTGGAAGTGTACACATTTGTTGGAAGTGAAAAAAATATTCAATGTAATGACAAAAATTGTAAAATGCTGTGGAATTTCTTTTGCAAATAAAAATATACTAGCAATTTTCTATTAATGGTTTATTCAAGTGGGCAAAATATAATGTACAGAAAGATTGCCCGTAGAGTATCACTACACTGAAAAGTAAGCAACCGACAGCCTGTATAAAAGGGGGGCTGTGATTGGCTGTTACTTATGCGAGATTTGAACGGGACTTAGGCGTCGGATCAGATGTAGGTAGGGCAGAATTAAAAAAAATCACAAAATCAAAATCAAAGTAAAATAATAAAATAAAAGGGCATTAATAACAAAAGTAATAAAAAATAAAATTAAAATAAGTTTATAGCCACAATAATTAAAGCCCGTACACTACATCAGATTTTAATCAGATTGATTTATAGTATGCCCAATTGACAGCAAACGCAGCAATTGGACGAAACGATTCTTAACCTGCACTGCACAGCAATGCGGCTGACAATGCTAAATAAAACGTAAAATGGTGAGGTATCGCGTCGTGTTTTTTTTAATATATAATTATTTAATAAATAAATGTATCACAATAACGATTTCATACTTATAACCACATATCATTAATGGTTTGAACTCTTGCTTGAATGTGGCAGTAGCACTACCAACACACACACCTGAACTGATTCAGAATCTCGTCTCAGCAATGGTGTTTTATAATGTTCACATCGTGTCTTAATCACGAGTATAAGACGTGATCCGTGCATGGACAACAATTCTGTTAATCATGCGCATCTCAGACCGCTTTAGTTGTTTGAGTAACACCATGACAGTGACAGTGCAGGCAAATATAATTTCTGTGAGACTTTTTTTCCCCGCTAGGTTTTTGCTCATTTAATGTTACGGTAATAACTATAATGGAAAATTCTATAAAACCAATGATGTACATTACATTACATTACATTACATTTCTTCTTCCCGGCGATAGAATATAATTTTAAAAAAATGCGATCTGGCACCCAGTAGTCAAGACATGGTCATGCAGTCAAAACATGCTCACATAACACAAGTCGAATGCGAAGAAGGGCAAATGTCATGCAACCGGGAAATGCAAAGGTAACACATTCTAGAGTGGACTGGAAATCTGACGACATCTCATTTTTCATATCTTTGAGAATTTCCCAGGCTTGCTTACGACAAGTCTTGCTGTTTTTTCAAAAATAAAACAATTACAAAAATACGAAATATTGCAGTGTTTGCCCCGAAAAAATGAAATATTTTCGCAATCATTCCATTATTTCGCATGATTTTGTTTTTTTCTTTTTGATTTCCTATACATGTTGCAGATATATAGTCCATCTAAGTATTGATTGATTTACAGCGCACACCGTGACACGTACTAAAAACTATATTACATTTTCCAACACTTTAACATTACAATACCTCGATGCGCCCTGGTGGAGTAGAACGTGGATGTAAAATTCCGGAGATAACAAAAAAATATACTAATTATTTTTAGCGCAAACAGTGGTGAATGTGGTGTCCTAAATTAGGTTTCTGTACGCCTCGTGTAGATACAACCCCTTGGATGTCTTGTTTGTGTTTCAGGAAAAATATTCATGGGGACAAACCAAGCAACGTTCAGCATACAGTGTGTATTAGTACTAAGCCAAAACGTCATTATTACTAACTACGTTCTTTTCTTTCTTTTTTTTAGTTTTTTTTTTTAAAAGTCTTAGCCGAGTGCCAAGGAGATGCTAACAGTTCGGATGTTGACCCAATTCCGTACATGAGTTCAACACACTTCCTCCAGGGGTGGACCATTTAAAATATTGGAGAGATTATAGAGAACACAATTAAAAAAAAAATGATTATTTTGGAAAAAAGATTTTGCTGCAAGTATAAGCTTGAAATAAGTTAGTAAACATTAAAAATTACCATCATAACAATGCAATCTCATTACCGTATACATCTAAGTTCGACGGAAATTAAAATGGCCCACCCCTCACTCATTATTTTCAAATTCGCATAAATAAAGTAGATTCCTGCCAACTCTGGGATCACGCTATGATGCTCGGAAACACATGAGGTTAGTGGCCGATTCGTCTGACGTAACGCCTTCGCTGATTGGTCGATTTAGTCGGTCAAGTCATCACACCATATCAGAGGCGCTTATTTCGTATGCAGTGAAGTCTATAAATTAGCTTCAAACATGACGAGAACTCAGTCGTTATATCCGCTTCATGTACTGCGCATATTTGTGCAAGAATATCCAGACAAGGAGAGACTAACACTAGGTGAGTCAGTTTTAATAACAGTTCAAATTAAGAAAATGTGATCGGTTTTCTCGTGCACCCGGAATCGTTCGTCGTATGTTCCCAATAGCGAGCATGAGGCGATCTCTGGTGAAGTCTATGCGTAATAGTGGTTAGTAGTTTTGTATTTATTCTCGCAATGTCGTCTTTCAAATTTTAATTTCATTACCCCCTCCTAACCCCCAGAGTGTCCCAGGATGTGCGAAGTTCAAAGACGTACTTGCAAGCTATTTAACGTAGAGGGCGGTGTATTTGTAGCATTTCAAGAAAATTGCTTTATATCACCGTCCCTCAACACGGTGTTGAAGAACGGTGTTTATATGTAGTGTCAGAATGAAGCAAAGTTAATTGAATCTAAAATTAGATTATCGTACAAGAATGAAGACATTTATGAACAAATGTGATTCAGAAAATTTCAATTTGTTTAAAACAACACCGTTTTAATTCACATTGTATAATAAATTCCTATGAGACCCACATCAAAAAAGCTGCACCATGCAACTGTGGCAATTTCGAATCAACAAAATCAGTTAAAAGTTATCCTGCTAAAAGATTAGAACATTTGCCTATCATCTGTTAGGCATTATCATTAAGGATTGTAGTCTCACTGCCTCAAACATTAATTGCACTACAAAACATAATTTATCTACTACTTTAAAATTTATTTTGTGCCATAAGTCATCAGATATCTTTGTTATTTGTTGACTTCTATTTGCAAATTACAAGTGTACATATTCCTATCATAATTGCAAGTTTATCCCGGCATCAACCAGGTTCGGCCGAACACAGGCACTCGCAAATATTAATATTGCATATGTTAGTGAATGTAATTTCATGCAGTGTGCATTGTATTCTGATCAATGAATGACTGAAGTATGATGATGATATGCTAATTATGGTCAGTCATGTGATTTTGGTATTATCCAATAGGAAGTTGCCTTGTAGTCAAATTATTGAAATCATGTTTTGAAAGTATGCCAGGAGTGTGAATGGTGGTATGATGAAATCAGCCAATCACAGACATTTATAGATTTGTGTTGATTAATGTATTGGTGATAACATTACTTATTTATTATAGTAATAATTCTCTCATATTTATTTTAAATAAAGAGGACATATTTTGTCGTATGATTTTAATGAATCAATCAGGATTAATATTTTCATCATGTGATCCAATGTCACTCATTCTCATTTTGGAATTGATATTCAAAATTTTGTTTCATGCATTACCTCTGTATACTAAATATTTGAAAATATTTTCTCTCAACTATCCATACTCTACTACTTATTTTACTTTTTTTCACAATGAAATTGTGCAGCGATAACATTTTAACTATGCATGTGGGTGGGTGGGAGTTTGTTTGTTTCAGCATGTGAATACTGTTTTAACTCTGTTTTGACATTCCTGTAAGCGTTGAAATTATGCGATCATTATATTTTGTAACTGAGAATCATTTGATATTAACAAGAATCATAGTCTTACGTACATTTATTGTCGCGAACCTCTTTGAAGCAACATTTTTTATTCAATTGCATGTTTTATAATTGCATCTATATGTGCAATAAAACGTTTTATCTTGATTGGTTCTCATCTTTCCTGTTGCACGTGTGCTTGCCGTTTATCAAGAATGACATAATGTACAGGTTACCGTACAGTATTCCATATCACATAGCAGCTATCTATAAAAGTGTTTTATCTAATCATTATGTCTATAATCCAAACCATAGACTGAAGGATTAGATAGCGTTGCATTGAAACCAAGTGAAAATTCATAAAACCAAACCCACAATTTAAAATTAAAAACAAATATTTTGCTTATATTGTTAATTAATTTGAAAATTGATATTTTTTCATCACAATCAACATGATAAATAAAAAATGGTAAAAATAAAAAATAAATTTGTCGTGTGTAACTTAAAGGGCGGCAGTCATCGTGCCGCGCCCTGTTCGATATGGGTATAGCGACGTATACGCGTGTAGAATACATTGTTTATTTACATGAAATTCGAACACGCGCTGCGCAACGACCACCACGCTTCAACTTCCATGCTAGCTATAAGCAGGCTTGCCTTTTCATAGAAACTTTTTAAAATGAGTTTTACTATCACCAATAATTTCAATTTATTCATTGTAGTATTTACCTATGTCACTGATAGGTATCAGATATGTATCAGTTTTAAAAGTAAAGTTAGCTTTAGGCCAGCTTCAAGGTTGCTAAATGTTGAGTTATGCTCAGACGACTGTAAAGGGGTTAATTATTCACTGGGTTTTAATTTTGCTTATTTCGCTGACTGAAAAATGCACTAAATTAAAACCCATTTAATATGTAAAATTTAGCATAGAACACATTATCTAAATGATGAAACCGTGAATTTAAAACCCACTGAATATGCTTGAAATGGTAAATCAGCGAAATTTAAACCAAGTAAAAATTAGTCATTTTACAGTATACTGTATAATAGTTAAAAAAAACTACTATTCCTAGAATGCATTTGATCCACTTTGCTAAGAATATCTGAAAATGTTACATTACTTTATTTTGTGACCTCACTCAACTTGTCTCAAGTGTTTTGGCAATATATCAAACGTTTTTTTCTTTTGAAGTTGAGAAGGGTACCTCCCACAGTATTTGAGGCACTGTTGATATTAAAATGAGTTAATCAGACCATACAGTGTCACCTCATTCTAATATGCAAATAGGAACCGATTAGCTTGGCACCTACATGTATGTAGGCTAGATGAAATTAGTTGATATACCGTGAACTATTAAATTTTTGTCGCTAGAACTGTTTGTATTTTCATAAGCATTTGGGAGAAGAAAATTATGAAAAAGTCACTGTGTGGAACTCAGTGCTGTGGAACTCAGTGCTAATTTTTTTGAATGTTTCAAGATTCATGAATTTTTTTATTTCTGCCAAAAATTATAGTGATTTACAGTAAAGTAATTTTTGTTGTCATACTACCCCATGTTTGATGCAAGTCCAAAGCAACATATAGACTGCATGACTGTGTAAAAATGATAATGTTTATTTACTCAAAATTTGCTGCACGGCAATTATGGGTGTTTAAATTATTCAAGACTGATAAAAAAAATTATGTGCTGAAAAATACAGTTAAATTACAGCTTTAACTTTTTCTTTTACGTATAAATTTATCTGCACTTTTTTCTTATATTTATTATCAATATTTCTGGTAAAGAACACTAATTTTGGACAAAATTTGAGTCAATTTTCGGTTTTTACCCCCCAAAATTGGCTATTTTTGTCCCAATTTCCTGAAGGAAAGTGCAGACTATAATCGAGACTATTTTGTGAATTTGTAGGAACTGGTGGTGAAAAGATTAAATCAACCGTAACAAGCCTAGATATTTTATAACCATCTACCTAACTATACTGGTAATAGTGAAAATATTTAATTTCATAAATAATTATTTTTTTAACCAGATGGTTGAACTTTGCTGCTAGGCCTAGAGATGGATTCTTGTTTTCTGAAAATTCCCATTGAATCAACAAAACTGTTCACCTGAGGGTTCAAACCTTGCTTCTTATGTGTACATATTTTACTATATGCATGTACATGTGTTTGGTGCATTTTACCATCACATCTGAATTTTGCTGATTCAGACATAAATTAAAATTCAATTATGATGTATTATAAATTAAAAAAACAACAACATGTAATTGGGACACTTCACTGCACTATGTTCAGTGATGCTGATAGAAAACCTGCACAGAGACGTACACTTTATAATTGTAATATTTTTATTTCAGGCTATTCTACTTAGTACTGTAAACTTACTGCTCTAAAAGTTATTAGAATATGCTAGTATAAAACAGAGCTCTCCTTGTTAGACTGCAAAATAAATTCTACAAAGGTTTCCAAATAATAGCATTTGTTTTTTTTTCTGTTTTTTTTTTGCCTTTGACAGAATTGCCTGAGATAACTTTGGCTTTGGTGCAGTAATAAATGTGTTATTGGCAACTAAATCATCTTGAAATTCATCCACATATTTCTTCAATTTAATTTAAATTTTGTTGATTTTGTCAAACTAACCAAGTATTTTTATTAATTTCTAGTTTTAACAACGCTATTTCCTGGCAATCATGGAAACAGATATGGATGACGTTGTCATTAGCGGTATAGGATGCAGGTTGCCAGAATCTGATAATTTGGAGGAATTCTGGCAACATCTCATCAACAAAGATGACATGGTAACAGAAGATAACAGAAGATGGGAACCAGGTATTTTATATCTTGTTGTAAACAAATTTAGTGTTGGATTTCAAAATGATGCATAATAACTTGTTTACATGTACATTCATATCAATATTCTATTAGAAGCGCATCTAAAATAAATTGTATTTATTGTAATGTATACACAATCATTAAAACTTGTGTGCAGTAGACAAAAGTTGATGATTTCTGTGTCACATTTTAGGTCTTCATGGCTTACCGAAGAAAAATGGCAAAATTAAAGATCTAAGCAGATTTGATGCTTCCTTTTTTGGTGTTCACCCAAAGCAAGCAAACACCATGGACCCACAGCTAAGAATATTCATGGAGTTAACTTATGAAGCAATAGTCGATGCAGGTATGTTTACTGCCCTCACAGACAATCAGCTATAGTCCCTTTTTTTTATCTACAATTTCCAATGACTGAGTTGTTTGATTATTTGTGTCAGGTATTGATCCCCAGATATTGAGAGGCACCAATACTGGTGTATTTGTTGGTGCCAGTGGATCAGAAACAATTGATGCAATTGCCAGTGACGCTGAGACATTACTTGGATACAGCATGACTGGTTGTTGTCCCGCCATGTTTGCTAATAGAATATCCTATTTCTTTGACTTTAAGGGTGAGTATCAAAGGGTATTGTATAAATCTATGTATGGTGATTATGTATGTGTTATTGAAATCAGAGGATGTAAACCTGTATTCTTTGTGGGAGTTAACTTTCATAAATTTGAGTATATTCCCAGGCAAATTTGTTTCGACTGGTACTGCAGAGTATGTTGTTGACATTGATCCCAGACTTTGCACAGTAGCACAGATACTTTGCTGCAATAAGTTTACAAATTCAACTAATAATATCTTGTGTGAGCATGGGCTGTCAGAAATTATATTATTACTACAACATGTATCAAAATGTGTAAAATATTCGATTGTGGTGTGAGGAATGACTGAAGGTTATAAACAGAAAAATACAAGGAGCAATTTCTTACTAGTATAATTTAAGTTTAATAGTGTTTCAAGTAATGAGTGTTTGTGAGAGTCGCGTGTCACTTTAGTGCTTATTACATCTGTGGTTGAACTTTTCAGTTGAATTGTTTAAATCACATTTTAGTTATGTTCAGTTATAATTTGGTTATAATCCTAAGCCTATCAGCTGAACACTTAGTGTTTATATATATTATTATATTGATTTTATCATGACAGGGCCAAGTTATCAGTTGAACACAGCCTGCTCATCCAGTTTACTTGCAATGGAACATGCACTGAAAGCTATCCGCAGTGGTCAGTGTGATGCCGCCATTGTAGCTGGTCTTAATATAAATGTCAAACCCAATACATCAGTGCAGTTTATGAAGCTTGGTATGCTGTCCCCCGAGGGACAGTGCAAGTCATTTGATGTACAAGGTAAACATAAATTTCATTCAATATAGCGTAAAAATCTTACACTATGATAGCTTAAAAACACTTGTAAAACGCATTTGCATTACAAGCACCTCTTTTAGGGAAAGAGTAAGTATAGTAATTCAAACAGAGAGAGATAACAATGGAAATTATAGCCTATAGTAAAGAAATGTCTACAATTTATCGTCAGGTAATGGATATTGTAGATCTGAGGGATGTGTTGCAATTTTAATGATGAAGTCCTCTGTTGCTAAGAGAGTATATTCCACAGTAGTCCATGGCGGTACCAACACTGATGGCTATAAGGACCAAGGTGAGTGTGTAAATTATGCTCATCTAATGTTTTTTGACTCCCATGTGCGAAGCACATAATGGGAGTCTTTGCAGTTAGTGTGTCTGTGTGTGTGTATATGTGTGTATGTGTGTCCGACTGTTCCACTGCTATCTCAAGAACCATACATCGGTTTTTGATGAAACTTGGTGCATAGATGCTCTGGGCCAATGCGCAGATTTGATTAGGTTTTGGTAAAAATCCATGCTCGCTAATTACCTAATTTGCATGATAATTAGCTGATTTTTAGCTGTTCTATGACTGTTCCACTGATATCTAGAGAACCACTCATTGGATTTTGATGAAACTTGGTACATAGATGCTCTGAACATATGCGCAAATTTGATTAGTTTTTGGTAAAAATCCGTGCATATTAATTACCTAATTTGCATGTTAATTAGCTGATTTTTAGCTGTTCCATGATTGTTCCACTGATATCTAAACAACCACTCATTGGATTTTGATGAAACTTTGTACATACATGCTCTAAACTAATGCTAGGTTTTGATTAGTTTATGGTAATATCAGTACATATTAATTACCTAATTTGCATAATTAATTAATTTTCAGCATTTGATATAAGTACTAATCATCACATTTCAATGAAACTTGGTACATAGATGTCATATGACACTGCATAGACCTGATAGTTTTTATGGTAATATCAGTACATATTAATTACCTAATTTGCATAATTAATTAATTTTCAGCATTTGATATAAGTAGTGAGCATTACATTTCAATGAAACTTGATACTTACATACTAAAGGACTATTAGTATGCAGAGATTGATTGTTTCCGATAAATATTTGTGCATATTAATCACCTAATTTGCATAATTAGTTAATTTTCAGCTTTTCCACGGGTATCTCAAGTACTAATCATCGCATTTCAATGAAACTTGGTACATAGATCCTTTAGGACTATGCAGAGACCTGATTAGTTTTAGGGCAAATAAATATGCATATTAATTAACTAATTTGCATAATTAATTTTCAGCTTTTCTACTGATATCTAAAGTACTAATCATCACATTTCAATGAATCTAGAATTATGCAGACCAAATTAGTTTCCGGTAAATTTTTGTGCATATTAATCACCTAATTTGCATAATTAATTAATTTTCAGCATTTGATATAAGTACTAATCATCACATTTCAATGAAACTTGGTACATAGATGTCATATGACACTGCACAGACCTGATAGTTTTTATGGTAATATCAGTACATATTAATTACCTAATTTGCATAATTAATTAATTTTCAGCATTTGATATAAGTAGTGAGCATTACATTTCAATGAAACTTGATACTTACATACTAAAGGACTATTAGTATGCAGAGATTGATTGTTTCCGATAAATATTTGTGCATATTAATCACCTAATTTGCATAATTAGTTAATTTTCAGCTTTTCCACGGGTATCTCAAGTACTAATCATTGCATTTCAATGAAACTTGGTACATAGATCCTTTAGGACTATGCAGAGACCTGATTAGTTTTAGGGCAAATAAATATGCATATTAATTAACTAATTTGCATAATTATTTTTCAGCTTTTCTACTGATATCTAAAGTACTAATCATCACATTTCAATGAATCTAGAATTATGCAGACCAAATTAGTTTCCGGTAAATATTTGTGCATATTAATCACCTAATTTGCATAATTAACCAACTTTCACACTGATATCTCAGTTACTAAACATCACATATCATTGAATGTACATGGATGCTGTAGGACAATAGACAGACCTGGATAATTGTGGGTTAAAATCTGTACATATTGATTACCTAATTTGCATAATTAACCAATTTTAAGCTTTCACACTAATATCTAAAGTACTAATTATTCCATTTCAATGAAACTTAGTACAAAGATGCTCTAGGACAATGTACAAACCTAATTAGTTTGGGGTAAAAATCTGTTCATATTAATTCCCTAATAAGCATAATAATTCATAATTTTTTGGTTCTAATCACATTTCAATTAAACTTGGAAACATAGATTTTCTGTTACATTGCGCAGACCTCATTAGTTTTCACTCAAATCTGTTCATATTAATTTTCTGATTTGCATAATTAGTTTTCAGCTAAGTAATTTCGAATTATATTTAATGTGTCTCCAATACTCTCAGCACATGATAGTTCTTTCTAAGCTTTCTTTGATTTTCACCTGTTGTGTTTTGAATTTTATAACCAAATACAACCCAGATTAATAGATTGCAGCAACTGACGTATAAACATTGATTATTTGACTAATACTTGGTCATTGTATAGTCATGTGACAAATCACTCTTGAATTCAAAGATAAACTATAGCAGTTGTGCATAATTCTACAACATGCATATGCAACCATGCAACAAAAATAATAGATTACATTACCGTTTCAGGTGTTACATTTCCTTCTGGTGCTGAACAGAAAAAACTTGTAGAAAGAGTTTACAAAGAAGCGGGTGTTGATCCCAAAGATGTTGTATATGTCGAAGCACATGGTACAGGTACAAAGGTCGGTGACCCGCAAGAAATCAACGCTATTGTTGATGTCTTTGGTAAAGATAGAAACAAAGACAATCCTCTACTTGTTGGTTCCGTGAAATCAAACATGGGTCATCCGGAACCTGCTGCTGGACTTGCTGCTGTTGCCAAAATAATTCTAGCCATGGAAAAAGGAATCATCCCACCAAATCTGCATTTCAATAATGCCAACCTTGATATACCGGGACTGCATGATGGTAGACTCAAAGTAGTAGATGAACCTATGGAATTACCGGATGGTTTGATTGGGATTAATTCATTCGGTTTTGGTGGTTCCAATGTTCATATGATTCTTAAACCACACAGCAAAAGATCGTTACACATTCCAAAAAGCGATGTTAGACTCCTCCACTGTTGTGCCCGAACTCAGGAGGGTTTGGATAATTTACTGTCTGATGTTGAGGAGTATGAGAAAATGCCTGATTTTGTATCATTGATAAATAATGTTTGCAACCAGCCAGCAACTGGATTCCCGTACAGAGGATACAAGATTATAAACAGCGAGAATAAATTACAAGAAGCTCAACAGATAACTGACAATGAGCCTCGACCGATATGGTGAGATCTTTAGACAGCTTTGAAAAGTTGTGTTATTATATGTAATGCAATTAATTTATTTATGTTACAACGCAATTTGTGGCTTAAAGCAGGAGGGTCGTCACCTGCACACGCGCGGGAATTGAGTCCCAAGCAATGATAACAACACACGCTAAAAACGCAAAGGCTCATGGGTAGACGCTTGTTTGTAAACAATGACACGCTATGGCCATCTGACGCATGTGCAGGTGGCGACTCCCCTGCTTTAATATATTAATCAAAAATATTTTTTATTCATTTTAACACATCGCATGATAAGAGCCTCTACGAAAATGCCAAAATCATTGGGAAAAATGGAATTTCAATAGAATTTCAATATTTTGTATTGCTAATTTGATTTCCAAAATCTACCATATGGAATAATATACTTTGAATACAAAATATGTTGTATTATTCCCAGTATAATTCCATCAGTTTGCTTTCAGTTGCATTACTATAATTGGCATATAGAAATTGATTTTTCATTTTGAGTCAGTAAAGTTTCTAAATTACTTAAAGTGTAATGTGCATTAGGGGAGATGAATTATACTGAATACATTTGTTTTTCTGTCATATTTAATGACTTCAATGCTGTTATTGATCAATATTCCAATGCCAGTATGTGTGTGACCTTTCAACTGAAGTTGAAGACTAATAATGTGTTTTGTGTTTTCTGTATTAGGTACGTATTTTCTGGTATGGGTACACAGTGGCAAGGCATGGGTAAAGACTTGATGAAACTAAACACTTATAGGAAATCTATCTTGAAATGTACAGAGGCATTAAAAGACACAGACATCAATGTGTACGACACGATAATGGGCAGTGATGAAAATACCTATAAAGATGTGATCAAGTCATTTGTAGGACTTGCTGCTATTCAGGTGAGAAAGGGTGATTCTCACATTTCTACAAATAAATTTTGATAGTTGTCAAAACAAATGCTGTGAATACTGGTCCAGGGATTATAAGTAATGGCAATTGTTATTGATCTTTCATCTTTGTCTGTCTGTTTAGTACCTTTTTCCTTCTAGTGATGAAATGCTAATGTAAGGTTTCGATCTGTCAATGTTCACCCATACATTTGTGCTTAAATAAGTTAGTGTGTTGACATATTATTCAATCAAAGTGATGTGAGCATTTGTCACTTTCAGGTCGGTTTGGTAGACCTCTTAAAATCCATGGGTGTGGAACCTGATGGTATTATTGGACATTCAGTTGGTGAGTTAGGTTGTGGTTATGCTGATGGCTGCCTTACAGCTGAAGAGACTGTTCTTGCTGCTTACTGGAGAGGCAAGTGTGTGATTGATGCTGAACTACCTGCTGGTGGCATGGCTGCTGTTGGTAAGTTAACCATATACTCCCATTTTTACTTTGTGGTTTTAGGTATGGCGCCCTCAACATGTACTAGAACAAATAATTCATGTATTTGTTTTTTCTCTCTGTTGTTTTCCTGTTTTTGAGAACTTGCTGTAGTAAGCTGTCAATGCTTTGATATTTTGCCCTTGAATTTAGGTATAGCACCCTCAACTTGTACTTGAACAAATATTCTGTGTATTTGTTTTTTATCACTATTTTGTTTTTAACCTTTTCACCACCAGGCTTTCTTGCTCAAATTTGTTGGCCATTTTTTCTTATAATATTCTACAATAATTCTAGAAATTGAACCCTAATTTTGAAGCCAACAAACAATTTGAGTAACTTTTCAGTTTTTACTCAAAAAATTTGGGTATTTTTGTCTCAATCTTCTGAAGGAAAGTTCAGACTTATTTTTGTTCTAATTTTAGGTTTAACTTGGGAAGAAGCCAAACAGATGTGTCCTGATGGCGTGGTTGCTGCATGTCATAATGCAGAAGACACTGTCACAATATCAGGACCAAAAGCTAAAGTTGCTGACTTTGTTAGTGATCTGAAACAACAAGGCATATTTGCTAAAGAAGTAAACAGTTCCAATGTTGCCTTCCACTCCTACTACATGGCCCAGATTGCACCAAATCTGAAAAATGCTTTAACAAAGGTAATAATAATACTTGAGTAATTCTAGAAACTTGTGAACAAATGGAAAATAGAAAAATGTGAATGTGTTTTTTTTTTTATAATTATTTTCTATTGCCAGTCAATATGCAAGATAACCTTCGCATTTCAAGCTCTACTGTAACCTCTGTTTTACTGGGAGCCTTTGAAATATACAACAGGTTTTCAACTTATTGTAGTGGAATTATGTCAGATTTGGATCAGGATACCCCACCCAATTTCCAGTTTTGTTTTTAGTCTTGAATTATTAAATATTGTAATGTATATTTCATTACAGGTTATCAAAAACCCTCGTGAGAGATCACCACGATGGATCAGTTCCTCTATTCCACAAGACAAATGGAACACCAAACTAGCCAAGTATAGCTCAGCTGACTACCATGTAAATAATCTGGTCAATCCTGTGCTATTTCAAGAAGCCTTGTCTCATGTACCATCCAATGCTATCACAATTGAAGTCTCCCCTCATTGCCTGCTGCAAGCTATTCTGAAACGCTCTCTCAGTTCAAACTGTGCCTTTATTGGACTAATGAAACGCAACTACCCAAACAATCTTGAATTCTTCTTGTCTAACATTGGGAAATGTTACCTCAGTGGAATGACATTAAACATCAACAAACTATTCCCAGAAGTGCAGTATCCAGTAATGAGAAATACACCATCCATCGCTCCGTTGATCCATTGGGACCACTCACAGCAATGGCATGTCCCGAAAGCCAAAGATTTCTCTACGGGAAGTGGGCAGAGTAATGCAGTGGTCTCGTACATTATTGGTAAGTTTATCCCATATATTATGAAATACAGCCATGTGATAACTTGTCAAGATCTTTATTAGTCCCCGTTCGGACGAAGTCCGAAAACGGGGACTTATAATTCGGTCTCTGTGCATCCGTGCGTCCGTGCGTCTGTGCGTCCATGCGTCCGTCCGGAGTCATATCTCAGAATCCCTTGGACCGATTCCGTTCATTCTTTGCATGTGCCTAGTACTTTATGTGGGACATATGCACATGCAGTGGTTTAGCGATTCGATTCAAAATGGCCGACTGGCAGCCATCTTGTTTTTTGAAAATGTTGTATTTTGGACATGCTTTGTCAGTTTTCATTCAAACTTGGTACATAGATTATACATGTTAGGATACATGTCCATGACGATTTATTTCACAATTGGATCAAAGATGGCCGACTGGCAGCCATCTTGTTTTTTGAAAATGTCATATTTTGGACATGCTTTGTCAGTTTTCATTCAAATTTAGTACATATATCATACATGTTAGGATACATGTCCTGACCGTCCGTGAGTTCCTGAGTCTGTCTGTCCGTCCGTCCATGCGTCAGTCTGTCCAGAGTTATATTTCAGAATCCTGTTGACCGATTCCCTTCATTCTTTGCATGTGCCTAGCACCTTATGTGGGACATATGCACATGCAGTGGTTTAGCGATTCGATTCAAAATGGCCGACTGGCAGCCATCTTGTTTTTTGAAAATGTTGTATTTTGGACATGCTTTGTCAGTTGTCATTCAAACTTGGTACATAGATTATACATGTTAGGATACATGTCCATGACGATTTATTTCGCAATTGGATCAAAGATGGTCGACTGGCAGGCATCTTGTTTTGTTTTTTTATGGACGTGCTCTGTCAGTTTTCATTCAAATTTGGCACATACATGTACTTTATACATGTTAGGATGCATGTCCATGACAATTTGTTTCAAAATCAGATAGCCTAAATAATTTCATTTAAAATATATAACAATAAACATTTATTAATCGTAAGGTAAACTGGTAATTTAACTTCAAGGAATAGTGATCCTTTTTGCTAAATGTCTTGCATGGATGAATGCTCACAGATTATAAAAATTCTGGCATTTACAAACCACAGAATAAATACATAGAAGTATAGAATGTAAGACTCTTGAAAGAAATTTAAACAAATTAAATTGTCTTGATTCATAATATTTATTTTAAAAAAAGACCTGAGGTTTTAAATGATTTTGTTTTTGTGTATATTTTTGTTTGATTTTTTCTGTAAAGCACTGAGAGACTTAGTAAAGAGAGCTACAAAAGTGTGTATAATAATAATGTTAATAAATCATGAATTGTAGGATTATTTGAGTACATTACATAGGATTATTTTCAGTAAGTCCTTCACTCTGTAACAACTCGCTATTATTTTCCCGGTTCTCTAGATGTATCACCATCATCAGAAGACCATTATCTGCGTGATCACTGCATTGATGGCAGAGTGTTATACCCAGCCACAGGATACCTTCAACTTGCATGGAAAACTCTGGCTAAAATACGTGGGTTACCATACCAACAGATTCCAGTGGTCTTTGAAGATGTCACCATACATAGAGCTACAATTTTGCCAAGTCAAGGTAAGATTATGATTCAAAATTCAAAACCTAGTTCGAATTCTTGACAACACTTCATAGTAATTTTACGGGCAGTTATGGAAGGAGCAGTGTTTTTGCCGCTTTTTATTTATTTAAATTTTTTTAATCCATGTTTTATGGAGTCAAATTCTACATGGGGGTAAACATGACTAAAATGTCAGCATCTGCACCCTTTAACCCCTTGACACCATATGTTTTGGTGTAATATTTGCCTTTGTACGGACAAATGGACATCATTTTCTATTGTCTACAGGTTTACAGATCAAAATTTTGAAACAAATCTAAAAAAAATTAAGGGTATAATTTTGTAAATGGTGTCAAAAACTGACTGGCATTCAACAGATTGAACATATAATAAGTTTGTAAAGACAATACACACCAGAAAGATATATAATAAATGGTTGAAGTGAAATAGGGATGAAATTAGTTCACAGTGCCTTTCACATGAAGCAATGGAACAGCTCTACAGTGTGATTTTATATGTTTAAGATATATACTTATATATATATATATATATCACCTCATTTAATATGTTACTGAATGTATCCCATTAAATTACAGGAGAAGTGACTCTGGAAGTATGTCTAGCACCGACTACCGGGATATTTGAGGTTTCTGAAAGCAATCAGTTATGTGTATCTGGCAAAGTAGAAATTGCCGGTGAGCCATTGGAAATCCTTGATGTCTTGGAGGACGAAGAAGGCAGTACAGTAGATACTGGATTATTGGAGTTGTCTGCTAGTGATGTATACAAAGAACTCAGACTCAGAGGATATGATTATGGAGCAACTTTTCAAGGGATAACCCGTGCTGATAATTCTGGTAGGTGTACATGCATTTAGATTTGCTATATATGAACCCTTTATTATAGAAATGCACTCCAAAACTATTTCTGATTTTTAGCATGCTTTCTGAATGACCAATGGTGGGACCAGTATTATAACTATTTGTAAACCAATTTGACAGTCTTAGATTAAGGTGGAATTGTTTGCCATTCTTATGGATAAAAACATCATGGAAATAGTGAAGTATATTAATATAATAGGATGCCCAATACATATATCCACATTTTCAAGAGAGTCAATCTATGCAGAAAGATATCATATGCAGCATTGCATGCTTCCATGAAAATGCTGCAAGTGCATAACTTTTTTTAGAAATTATATATAAATATAAAACGCCCTTTGTATACACGTGCCATGAAAGCCACGGGGGGTGGGGGCATTTAGAATATAAATCGTTCAAATCTTGCATATTTGTGAGGTCTTAACGCTAATCATATATCATGTGCTGTGTATTCCTGTGACATCCTAACTCATCATAAATATTCATAATGCGCTCTGTTTACATGTATGTATACTATTACCTTGCATTCTTACTTTTGATTATTGCAGGCAACCAAGGAATGCTTGCATGGAATGGTAACTGGGTATCGTTTACTGACACCATGCTACAAATACAGATTTTACGACAGCCCGGCAGGAGCCTTAGATTACCAACAAGAATTAGATCAATCCGAATAGATCCTGTTGAACATCTCAAGAGGGTGATCTGCGAGCATGGTGAACAGACTGGTAGGTAAAACTATTGTAATATTCACTAAAAAGTGTTTTTAAAGGTGTATACAAGTTGTGGGACAGTGCCATGCAGTCATGTGATGCAGTTGTTAATGTGTATTTAAGTACTCATATTGTAGACTGACTTCACTTTACATTGTACTGACTGCTAATATTCGAAAGCAGAATTCAGATATTTACATTGTGTATCCTCAGAAACATAAATGGATGTTCTCCGAATTAAAATTTGTCTCATTTGATGGATTATATAATAATGAAGTTTTGCTATTTCTTTTACAGAAGTGAAGGTGACTGTTGGTACATACACTGATAGATGCATTGCTGGTGGTATAGAGATAAATGGTCTGCATGCTACTGTGGCTCCCAGACGTCAACAACAACAAACTCCACCAACACTAGAGAGATCTCTATTCATACCATATTCCGAGAACCAAATTGCAGAAGGTGATGCAGAATTGGTGAGATACCAGAAGGTGTGTGAGAAGTATGCCATAGATCTGTTATTCCAGGTCCAAGAAAAATGTCAACAGCAACAGATTGATGTCCCAAACTCCAAACTGATGCAGGAGATGACGAATGAAATGAAATCCAGACTGATTGTTATTGACGACATAAATAAATACACGCAGGATCCTCAGTGTGGATTGATGAAGGTTATGACTGAAATCTACAATGTGGAGATGAGTGAATCATTTACAGAAGACGTCCGGAATAAACTGGACCTCAATTCTGATCTGGTACAGAATGATAAGTTACTGAGCGTTCTGACTAATGGGAGATATCTGAAGAATTGTCTTGATGTGGTGATGGAGAACACACCAGGCATGAAGATGAAGATCATGGAAGTTGGTGTTAGGGGAAGTGGCTTCTACAGCAAAGTGGTTCCTGCATTGAATTCACATCCACTGCTGCAGCTTGACTATACTGTGAGCAATCAATCCGAAGAGGTCATGTCATTGAAAGAGGAGGAGTTCCAACAGTTTGGTGTCTCAACAATGAAATGGGATCTTTCTGAATCTCCACCCAGTGATGTCAATTCATCAGATCTTGTTATTGCTGAGGGCCTTGCCAGAGTGTCAAACATTCCCTCAGCTCTGAGTAACATCTCATCAACTTTGGTAGATGGTGGGTTTCTACTTTTACATGAGAGAACTACAAACTTTGCAGTTCCTGCAGTTTTAGAGATCTTATCCCAGGATATTTCTAATAACAATTCATTGAAGCGACAGTATGAAATCTTTCTTACCGAGGACCAATGGGTGAAGGTTTTAGAGCTAGCCAATTTTGAGATTGTTTCTCAAAAATCTGATGGTTTGCAGTCCACCATCTTCTTGTGTCGCAAGCAAGTTTCTTTTACTGAGGAGTCCTACGTCTTGGCAGTGAATGGCGCTAACTATGAGTGGGTAGACACCTTGAAGGAGACAATTTCAAACTTTCAAGAGAAGCATGCGAAAGATACGATTTGGCTGCTGGTTGATGGTGCAATGGATTCTGGGATCGTTGGTATGATTAACTGTTTGAAGCAGGAACCTGGTGGAAATAGACTTAGGTATGAATTGGCGTAACCTTGTTTGCTATTTATTAGTGCATATGGCTACTGGTTATTTTGTAACGCAGCAAAACCAAACTGATTTTTGGTTTTTGCAAACAATTCTGGACTCGTGTAGTATTTTGAGTTTAACATATATTTTTAAGAAGATTTGCTTTGTTTTCCTATAAATGCATCGCTGATTACATTATTTAATTTTGTTTTATCAATTTTTATTGAACCATATGACTTCAAAACCAAATATAATTGTCATTATATAATTCTACTATGTCAACACGAAGGCTCAGTATTGATTCTTTTCTTCACAGATGCATCCTCAATGCTAGTCTGGAGAATGACACAAAACTACTTGACCTGAATGACAATGACAAAACATTGGAAAAGATAATGCAACAAGACTTAGTTATGAATATTTACCGTGATGGCGAATGGGGATCATTTCGTCACGTGCCGTTCAGCACTGCCACTAAATCCAGCACCATCTTGACACCACATGCATATGTTAATGTACTGACACGTGGTGATCTCAGCTCACTGAAATGGATCGCATCACCTTTGAGATATGCAACGTCAGAATCCCTTGGTCAGAACAAGGAGATTTGTAATGTTTATTACGCATCTCTTAATTTCCGAGACATCATGTTAGCCACTGGTAAACTACCCCCTGATGCTCTACCAGGTAAAATGAACAAGTATATGTGCACAATTATTTGTATGGGTATTGGAGAATTATATAATCGTTCATTTGATTTGACGATTTTGAATAACATTGTAGATATGATCTGTTGAAGTTGTAGCTATAATTGCTCTTTTTGCCAATTTTATCACATCTTTCAATATTTTGTTTGAAACCTACGCCTCACACAAATTTGTTGTTGGTCTTATTGGAATGTTAACGGATGCAAATCTCTTTATGCACATTAGGTAATGTTGCTTCCCATGATTGTGTATTGGGAATGGAATTCTCTGGTCGTAACACTGCAGGCCAGCGTGTGATGGGACTTGTACCTGCTAAAGGTCTAGCAACCACAGTGAGTGTTGATAAAGACTTCACCTGGGCTATACCGCAGTCATGGACTATGGAGGAAGCTGCCTCAGTTCCCGTTGTCTATGCGACGGTATACTATGCACTGATTGTTCGAGGGCAGCTGAGAAAGGGAGAGAGTGTTCTGATACATTCTGGATCAGGTGGTGTTGGACAAGCTGCCATCTCTGTGGCCCTACATCACGGGTGTCAAGTATTCACAACAGTTGGTAAGACTCTTTATTTTATACACTGATGTAACAGGTTTCCCTAGATGTAATATGAATATTTGTTTATGTGTTCATGACTTGTTTTCTCAGGTTCCCAGGAAAAGAAAGATTACCTAATGACAAGATTCCCAGAAATGAATGAAGAACATTTCGGTAATTCCAGAGATTCCTCCTTTGAGCAGAAGATACTGATAGCCACCAAGGGAAAAGGTAGGCTTACTCTTACATAAGAACTTTAGTGTATTATTTTGAAGCTAAAACCAGCACCCTATTAATTGAAATACTTGCATTGTAGCAAGAAATTCATTTTGAAATGAAATAAAATAAATACAAATAATAAAAATGCTTGGCTAAAAATACAAATACTTGGCTTCTGCTAACCCCTTCATCATTAACCAATAATAATTACTTGTTTAGATTTTGCTGCTAAGGCGAATTCCAAGAGGAAATGGTCATCATTTAAAAACATTATATTATAATATTGCAGCAATTTTTCATAATGTTATCTTTGAATGCTATTCAGGCTTATACCTTTTTGTTGGTGTTGATTTAATTACAAAAAAAATATACAAGCATGCTTTGTATGTTTTAAAAACAGTATTTAATTTATCTTGTAGGTGTTAATGTTGTTTTAAACTCACTGGCTGAACAGAAGTTACAGGCAAGCGTCAGGTTACTGGCACGTCATGGTCGATTCCTGGAAATTGGCAAATATGACCTTTCCAATAATTCACCGCTGGGTAAGAATTCTCATGTATAAAAATTAATCATATATCATAAATTTAATTTGAAAGCTGTGTTAGATACTTGCAATAACATTTCTCTTTAAATGTTATCAGTACTAATTTAACAAGTATGAAATGAAAGGGCAGTGGTTGTTGCACCATGTATGTGCAAGATATTGTCTAATAATAACAAAAACATTGACTTTGGTGGTGTGAAGACCAACATGTACAGAAAAGAGAAACTACCGAGGTTTATCTAAGTATCCTGGGATGATTGGATCACAGTAGTAGTGTAGTAGCACATCAGAGCCAGATCAAAACTCACATTCACATTTGCCACTGGGAGAGTACATTGGGTTATATCTATTTATTTGCTCTTTGTAGCACATCCGCTTAGCGTTAATGATGGGGGGTCTATGGTCAAAATAAGTCATATTTTAATGATTCACTTTAAAGTGGATGTAATTTTGTACACTTGTGTTGGAGATGTGCTTCTAAATAGAGCCAATATGGTAACTAATTTTCAGTTTATACCTAAAGTGTTAATACTTAGTTCACATCAATTATATCAAAAATCTGTACTGGCAGAATGCACATACACAATCTGTAATATTTAGTATATTTAATATATTTACATGATAATCTCTGTTTATTTTAGGTATGTCTCTGTTTTTGCGTAATGTAACATTCCATGGTATCTTGCTGGATGCCCTGTTCGAAGGTGACAACCCAGACTGGCAGTCGGTTTATGATTTAGTCTCTCAGGGAATTGAATCTGGAGCTGTACAACCACTAAAAACAACAGTATTTACACATGATAATGTTGAGGGCGCTTTTCGATATATGGCACAAGGCAAACATATTGGTAAAGTGCTAATCCAGGTTGGTATTTGATTTATTTATGATTTAGAATAACCATTTTTACTGATTTTAACTGGTCAACTGAATTATTTATGTAGATTGAAATTTGCTGTTAGTATATAGAGGATTTTTATCTGATTTCATTTTTTTAAACCAGTTATTGTAGTAACAAAGTCAGAAAACAAACTTTTATGTTTCTGTTCACGAATATTTTTTTGTACTTTTTGTCAGAATTTCAGAAAATTAAAGAAATTTTAAAATAAAACTAACCAAAAATGTATGTAAATGGGTTTTGGAATTGAGCAGAACATTTTTTTCTGGATCTTATTGAATAGTTCACAAATTCACAACAATAATACTAATATATCATTTTTTATTATTCAAATAATGTTTTCACAGGTTTGCAATGAAGAATCTGGTTGTGTAACTGTTCCCAGCCCTGTACAAATGCCTGCAATATCACGTAGTGTGTGTCACCCCAAGAAAACCTACATCATAACCGGTGGTCTTGGAGGGTTTGGTTTAGAGTTAGCTAACTGGCTAGTTGAGAGAGGTAGGTGATTTTATTTGTTGAGAATTGCAATTATGTACATTATGACATATAAGATGGTGATCCTCGTATGGAAAAACAAATAAATCTGTAAGGGTGGGCAACATCTTTGATTACAAAAATTCTTCCCTGTCTACAAACAAAAGTATGAACAAAATAACCATAACAATTAATTTTGTCTCATAAATATGAAAAATTAAATGACGGGGATTATTTTTCATCTCTAAAACTAACTCAGAGTCCAATTGTTGTGATGTTTAGGTAAATGAGAAATTACCAATTAAATTATTTTTTTTATCAAATGATAATTTCTGACTTGTTTGTAGGAGCACTTCACCTTGTGCTGACATCTAGATCAGGTATTCGCAATGGCTATCAGAGTCGGTGTGTGAAACAATGGCGTAACCTTGGTGTCCATGTCACCATCTCGACTGTAGACATAACTGAATGTGATGGAGCTGAGAAACTAATAGAAGACTCCAGCCAGATTGCACCCATAGGAGGACTATTTCATCTTGCAATGGTAAATATTGTAAAATCAGTCCAATTATAACAAATCTATTCTCATGACAGAAATGACATAACAAAAATACCCTTTTGTGTCCTCCAGGTTTTGAAGGATGGCTTATTTGAAAACCAAACTCCTGAGACTTTCCAATCAGTCTGTGCTGCCAAGTATGTTGGTACATGCAATCTGGACCAAGCTACTCGTAAGCTCTGTGCTGAAAGTATGGACTGGTTTGTTGTGTATTCTTCCATTGTGAGTGGACGTGGCAACGCTGGACAGACTAATTATGGATTTGCAAACTCCGCCATGGAAAGAATATGTGAAAAGAGATATTATGATGGATATCCAGGTTAGTAACTAAATAAATTACAAATGAAAAGCATTAATTTTCACAAGCCAAACAAATGAAAAGTGTTGATTTGCATCAACTAATAAAAAGTGTTTTTTCGTGTAGGTCAAGCAAATGGAAAAGTGTTTATTTACATACATCAAACAAATAAAAAGTGTTAATTTGCATAGAGGAAATAAATGAAAATTGTTGAATTAAGGCTAGATATAAACAAAATAAATAATTAATTGGATTAATGTGTTTGCAGGTTTATAAAATACTGTAATTTCAATCTCAATTCTAGTTGGTTGTACTTTAATTTTTATTTGACTCCTCAGCATTGGCCATACAGTGGGGTGCTATTGGTGACGTCGGTATCATACAAGACACAATGGGTGACAATAATACAGTGGTGGGCGGTACATTGCCTCAAAGAATTGGTTCTTGTCTCTCTGTTCTTGATACTTTCCTTGTGCAATCACATCCAGTGGTGTCCAGCTATGTACTGGCAGAGAAATCTACCGGTGTCAAGAACGACCAAACTTCAACCAAAGCCACCTTGGTTGATTCTGTTGCACATATTTTGGGAGTCCAGGACCCATCCACTTTGAATCCTACCACAACTCTAGCTGATCTGGGACTGGATTCGTTGATGGGTGTTGAAATTCGCCAGACTTTGGAACGAGACTACGATATTGTCATGCCAATGCGTGACATCAGACAACTCACAGTGAATAAATTAAATGAACTTTCGGATAGTGAAGCGTCTACACTGACCAAGAAAGACATTAAACAAGTTGCCATAAATGTTGAAAAGACCAGATCTACTGCTGCCGATGTGTTATCTGCGCCTTCCCCACAGACTATTGTTGATTTACACAAGATTGAAAATGACGAAAATCATCCACTTTTCATCATCCATCCTATAGAGGGCACTGTTACTTTATTAAAGGACTTAGCATGCAAACTACAATGTACATGCTATGGTATTCAATGTACACCAGATGTTCCAACAGACACAATAGAAAGCATGGCACAATACTACATTGACAGAATGCAGGCAACACAGCCAGTTGGACCTTACAGACTTGCCGGGTACTCTTTTGGTGCATCTGTGGCCTTTGAAATGGCATTACAACTTCAGAGCCAGGAAAACACTGACAGCAAACTGGAGCAGTTAATCCTATTGGATGGCTCTCATGCATATGTTTCTGCACATACACAGACGTACCGAGAAAAGTTCACAGTGGGTGATGAGAATGAAGCTGAAACTGCCGCAATGTGTGCATTTGTACAGAACTTCATACCAGTCAACTATACATTGGTAAGTGTGAGCAAGTAGAAGTTTAGAGCTATATTACCTAATATTATATAACAAATCTTAAATAACTTAACTTAACTGTTGACTAATTGTAACACTTGTCATTTATTAATATACGGCTTGAATTGTATGGGGATATCTAAGCATGGTGATGTGTAGGGTTTTCCAGCTGTGACAGTTTTTCATAAGAGTAAATAGTATGCTTCTGATCTTGAGGGCAACAGCATATACCTGCTTGCCTGAAAAAAGACAGTAGAGAGATGTTTTATAAAACACCACATCTAGATTCTGCTACATACATGTACCTTGAGATAATCTATTTGTCCATCTTTGTTTGTAACTTGCAGTCAATGTTTTCTCTTACAACAGTTGAAAGAAGAACTCGCTTCATGTGAATCTTTACAATCACGTCTGCATCTAGCGAGCAACAAAATTGTCAGTGTATATCCAACGCAAGATAAGGATGTTTTGATGGTGGAAGCAGAGGCGTTCTACAGAAGATTGCTTGCAGGTGATGCTTACAATCCCATATCAAAATACAGCGGTGATGTGTTATTATTCAGAGCCAAGACAGGTAGCGAGTCTGGGGACAATCTGGGAGAAGATTATGGTCTTAATCTGGTGAGTATCATGGGGTAATGCATACTGGCATGTCCATGCTGCTTGTATGATGTAATACAAGCAGGCTTCACAATTCCTATTCGCCAGCTAGGATCGTTGGTTAAGTTGGTATAAAACATTACTTGTTTAAATTGTTTCTGACTATCTTAAATATTCAGTTCAACACCATATTATCCCAGGACCAGTGTCAAATCTGTTCTGAAAAAGTGGAATTTTTATTCATGTTTGTCTTGTAGGACATCTCTGAATGCAACAATTGTAAAAATATATGCACTTGCATTATCAAAACAAATCATACGTATTATGAATTACTATGGTATTCCTGAAATAACCCTCTTTGCATTATGCTACAAGTGTTAGCAATCAATAATCAATGATTTTAAAATCATCTGTTGCTACAGGTTACATCATAGCTAAATATGTTTTATTTCTAGGTTTGTGATGGTATAATAACTACATATCAAATTGACGGTGATCATACGACTTTTATCCAAGGACAGAGCGCCAATGAAATTGCCATTATTGTGAATAATTTATTTGCTGGTCAAAGATATACCAATGTTGAAACATAGTTGATTACCCTGTGAAACTGGAATTGTTTTTATTGTGCAGTCAGATGATCCAAGACTTTTATCCACGGACAAAGTGCTTCTGCAATAACTATTATTATAAATAATTTATTTGCTGGTCAAATATTCACCATTGTTGAAAAATAGTGGGTTGATTACCCTGGGTCATTTGTGAAAGTAGAATTGTTTTATTTGTCATGTCAGATAATTTAAGACTTTCATCCAAAAACAGAGTGTTACTGAAATAACTATTAATATGAATAATTTATTAGCTGGTCAGATATACACCAATGTTGAAGCATAGTGTGTTGATTACCCTTGGCTGCCACTAGTGTGATAGATAGAAGATGAAGATAATAGTTTATTGTATTTTTTGCCAATTACCAGTACAGCTGATTATGAGTCATAATATTTTATGAGATTCACGTAGCACAATAGTAGTGTACATGTATTATTCTGTCAACTAGATTATATATTTCATCAAACAGTTATCCTAACATTTAATGCCCAATTAAATTGGTTTTATTATATACCCTACTTTAGAGGTTTTACAGTACATTTTAGTACGTTTTAACTACATTTTCAAAGGGTTATGACATTAAGTTTTCAAATGATGACCACTTTCTAAGAAAAAATTATAGTGTCTTGCATTGATGGGAAAAAAAAATAGTTTTGTTTAGTAGTCACGTTTTCACTGTCACAGACACAAAAGAGGCTTGCAAGGTTGTTTTATATAAATAGCACAACATCTGTAGATAATCATGTAATCTCCATTTTTTGCAATAACTGATGATTTTAGATCACAATAGATTAAACTTTGAGACTTTTTAAGATACATATCTAAATGTATGTAGGCATTACTCTTGATATTGTTGGAGGGGTGGGTGATTTCTCTAGTTTTATTTTGATTAAAAATGATTAGATCGACCTCTTTCATATATACATGTAAAACTGTAAACTACTTCAATATAGAGATCGCGTTTGTAGACATTCCCATATCAAAGTGAAAGGTTTTCATTAACTGTGTACTACCTGTACTACCTGTAAGCATAAGATAGCTAAGAACTACAGCTTAACAAACTTTGCAGTCTCATATGAATGCTAGAAAAAAAAGACTATTAAAATAAACTATCCAAAAGCTCGCATATAGAGCAAAATATTGAAATGAAATTATTGCAAGCAAGCTTAACTATTACATTGTCAATGAAGGAAAGTTGAAAATTGTACTCTTGTAAGCTTTCTGGTCTATATAAATTAAGTCTTTTAGAAACAGTGCAACATTTTAAACAAATTTTTAAGCAATTTGACCATTTGCTGTTACTTTAACTTTTAAATTTGTCAGTACTTTACCTTGTTAAACCCGTTTTTGAAGAGTGTGTGAAACTTGAAATATTGTATGGTATATATTAATCATGTGTATTTCATTTGTAATATACAGGTACAAACAAAACAAAACGCACAATAATTGGGGGATAAAAAAGTTGTGATGTACAATATGTGCTCTTTTTTTGAAAATGTTTTGTACAAGAAACGATTGTATTAGGTAATTTTGTGTCAATAATTGTACATTGTCTTGATCATAAGATTAAATGTCTAATGCACATGCTGGCAAATAAAAAAAATTACACATGTTTTTTTTGATATAGAAAATAGAGTGAAATCATTGAATCTTCGCCATTTGGTAAATAATATCAGGTTATTGCGAGGATACCTCAAAGTATGCACGAAGACAAAGTATGCGCGTTGGTCGATGCGACAGCATACTTTGAGGTATCCTCGTAATAACCTTATTATTATTATACATCTTTTCGTCCCAAAGATACATCATGGGAATGCCGAAATCCAAAGAGTTTCCATATTTGGAATTCGCATTTCCTTATATGGTAGTATGAAAATTCCCCGTAAAATACCGCAAAATTACGGCACTGTAGCTTATGACGTTACGGCGATGTATAATTAATATAATAATAGTTAATGACTGACAATGTATGCCAACACTTTGAGTAGGTCGTGCAACTCCTTGACTGAAATGTTTTTTTTTTTTTTGAACTTGTCATGAAGTATGCAGAAGCCAAACTCTGCAGTAGCATAGCTATACTTTTAGAGCCATATCAAAAATAATATTAAATTTGGGGGGGGGGGGGGTGAGGAATTGATAATCTACGAAAACTTTAATCATATCAGATACTAATTTAATGTTATAAACCGGACATTTTCAACACTAATATAATGACCGTACAGGATGTATGTCATCTTCGCCAGCCAAGGTCCGTTTATTCTGTCATCGCCTCCACTATACCTGGGGAAATTCTATCCAACGAATGCGTATTTAACCCTAATTCTGCCTGCCTCGTGTACTTTTTATATTGACTTCACCAGATAATGGTTAAGGGCCTCCTCTTTGGCAATTCGATCAAATAGGCGACCTATCGGGTGAATTACGCACAGGTTTGTTTAGAAGTATGTACGATTCGAACGATGGATGTATTTATACATTTTTTGACTTTTTAAATGGAACACGTCAATGCCATTTCGTTTGAACTCTATTTTCAGTAGAACACACTCAAAATGGGTTGTAAATTCTTCTTTTATTGACAAATGTTAATTGTTAGGACTTTATTTACATATTTGCTTGTGATATACTTAATAATAATAATGACTGACAAGTATTCGTGTTTACAAAGAAATTCTGCACACAGTTTATTATACATAACGTTGACTATACATTTAAAATTTAATTCAAAAGTGAAAATGGTATATTAGCCGCAATATCAATAAGCTGTGATAACCGTCCTTTCTGAATTTACATATAATGGTACACATATGGTGCAGCAGCGTAGGACGCAGCAGTGATGGAATATACGATTTATTGATCATTTCTGGCCTTTAGTTTACAACAGAGACCGAGTAAACCCGCACAACAACATAAACCAACGACCATATAACCGACGTTCAACATCCAAAATGAAAATAAATACAGGGTCTTGTCACAGTAGTCTGAAGCGGTTGGGTCCTCATATGACGGCTCGTATGCTTTATATATCCAAACACTGCCTGCAAATGAAAATGTACACTAAAATGTAATTTATATACATTGTCGACGAAAGACAAAACAATCTCTACAATAATTCCATCCCGACATAAATAATGACACATGCCTGATGTTAATGTTACTGTTTGCACGTAAAATTACCTGTTATGAACCAACACATCATAAAGAGACTCACGAGTCCACTTATACAGCCACAACAGTTGCCAACGGTGCCTTTCTTCTGCTTCTCCTCATCGCTCTCTCGGTATTTTGATCGACATCCCCCTACAGAAGTGGCTAATGAAAACAACGAACAGCTCCCAGCAACGATAAGGTATATAGGGATGTATGGCTGAGCATTACAATCGTCTTTATACATGGAACCTGTGGAACATAAACAGCGCATATACTTATGTAATAGTTACCCATGGTGATGTATGGGACTTCACTAAACCAGCTTTGGTTATTATGATATAGGTTATATGATATGGTATAGATAGAGGTTGAGTGAGTACAATACCGGGGTGGGGCTACCTCGGTTATATTGATGAAATCTTAGTAAGCCTAGTTGGTAACTGAGTGGTATCCATGAAACAATATGGAATTAGTGGAACCTCGCCGTCATATGCGATGAGAACACTTATTCCGGAACAGAAAGTATCCGTTAGACTTATTTAGTGATAAATAACTGTAGCAGCAATGCCGATTTTCCAGGGAATAGATAATGGAAATTACAAACTTAGTTGCGTCCGATATTGAACATTGCACAAGGAGAAACGCCGTACTATCGTATCAAAAAAAATAAATAAAATCAAATCTTGCAGTAGTAATGTAGTAATGTTTGGTCAACTACATATAATTGCATAGAGAGTTCAAAACATACAATTCTCTTTAGTTTATGGCGACGTCGATAGCGAAAATTAGCTGAAGCAAAATGTGGCGTCTCTGCTAATAGAATGATGACTTCTTACGTAATTACTCGCTGTACCATAGTACAAATTCAACCAATTAGTATGCAGCTACATTCTTCTATTTGGTAACTAGCTAGATAGATGCTTAGTAAGGTTAAAAGGGTTTCAATTTATTTGGCAACTTAATAGTCTGTCACTAGGCATTTTAGTGTCCTACTAAAGCCTAGTTGACTGTTAATTTAGTCTTTTTCACCATTTGTTTTCCATGTAAGCACGTCTGATCCATACAAAATAGTTCATAGTTTATGATCCTTGTTTATAGTTACACCTCGTGTCCAATAACTACATACTCACCAATCACTATCATCGCAATGGGTATAGCAGCAGTAATACCAGTACAAATCAGACAGCCAATGATCAATGACACTAAATAAAAAAGATAAATTTATTGTTAACAAATGAATTCCCATAGGAGTTTGAATGCAATGCGTAATACAAAGATGGTGTGCAACTGACAAGACAATCACCATAAGGTACAGCCACTGATGAGCCAATCATATATGAACTAAAAAAAAACGTAAGGTGATTTTATTTTTTTGCGGGAGAAGAAAATAAAAAGGTATGCATACTATACTTCAAGTAATTTAAAATGGAAAATACATGACAAAATATAAATATTGTATACAATATTGACAATTCCAAAATCTTGATGCGACCTAGAGGTAATTTGGGCCACCTTCATACAGTTCAACCACATTTCAGATTTAACCTTCCACTGACCATGACCATTGGAGATATTTATGCCATAGATTCAACTAGAGAATATTAATGATCTTCAAATGATCTCAAACAATGGGCGAATTTTGGTAATGAGCGGTATTTATAATTTATCAACTCAGTTGACATGGAATGACTTTGAACATTTATTGGCTGATCACCACATCCAGTGATCTAAATTGGCAATAATCAATAGTTGTAGTTTCAAGTTCGTGTGGGAGAGTATGTTATTTATTTTGTGTGATCATGAACATAAATAAACATAATGATATTACATTTGATCTGTTACAAGACAACATTCAGCAATTGTCTACGTACAATGATATTTAGTAACAAAAAAATATGTGCTATATATAAGTCTATAATTGAATATGAATTATCAAATTTGAATGTATTGAATGCTTTTGACATAATGGCGACATGCACATTTGTACAGTGAAGCAGACATGATTCAACTGCTCGTTGAGTAATGAAAAAACGACCACGAAAAACTGAACTACACTTCTTAGTAATTAAACGTTCCATGACACTGTCTGCAATCTGTAATATATGTGGTTTTTTTGTAGTTATAATAAGACCTATTCACCTGATCCACATATTATTGCTAAGAGACTGTGGGCAAGTTCCTTGTTTCCATCTGACTCCTCTTTAGCCTTCTTGATCTTTGACAATACGCTTTCTTCATACGTCGGAGGGGCACCTGTAACGATGGCAACAAGGTTTCAAACAATAACTGTGGTCGTTGTTATAGTATTTCGGAGTATTCACATCAACGTTGTAAAATAAGGAAGCGAACTTGACGACTAGATATCAATATTGTAATAATATAAACATGATGAACCAATCAGTTTGCAGATTTATATGTATTGCATATGTTAGAAGGCAATGGTCGAGCAGTTCGCGTTCGCAAGCGTGGTGCCAGTTCGAATCGTGTGTTGCGTGTTATGTAAATATTCGTTTGTCTGTAATTATTCAGAACAACAACCAATAATCATTTACAAATGGCCGCAATCTCGTGGACAGCGAAAGCCATGAGACTTCCCCCCCCCTCCATTCTCTACTGTCATCGCGTCCACTGTTCTCCGACTATGGCTATTTGGAAATATGAACACAGTGACAGTAAGCAATGGAACAACATTTTGGGGCAAAAACACTATTTTGTGGTTAAAAATCAGTCGTGTGGCTCTCTTGCATTCAAATTATCTCACTGTTATTTGCGAATAATGTTTATTAGTTCACGAATTCTCAATTCTATAGCTGATTTGATATTACGTTTACACGTTTAGACCAAAATTTCTGCGCTTGACCGTAATCTGGTGGTTGGTCTTTTGCCGATTCAACATCCTGAAATAAAAACAGAAAGTAAATTCAGTATTTTGATACACTCATGCCGTCTCCAGTGATGTCGCAGAAACGAAAAGAAGATAAAACGTTCAATATAATGCTGAAAAAACTCGAAACTTGAATTCTCTCTCCTGAAAAAAATAACGCAGTGTCGAGTAGCTGATGTCACCACAAAGACGGCGTAAAGGTCGAGAACAGATGTTTCAAAAGGCTAAGCTTTTCCATATTATATTTCTTATTGGACAGTGCGTTGTCATTTTGTTTTAGATGGGAATCAGAATGTTAATCACTTCAAACATGACAAGATCACAGCGAGTGTTCGTAATTGTGTACTTCAAGCAAACGCAACAAACCCATGTTGAAACAATTGAAACGAGGAGTTTAACTATTCCTTTTTCCTTTAATTATTGTAACTTAAGGGAAATGGTAAAAGCATTAATTTTCACAGTGGTCAACACATGTCAATGCAATTGTTTCTGGAAAAAATAACCAACTAGAAGTTTAATTGAATTACTAGTATTACACGTAAAAGTATTTGGTACATTTGTTTGGGCAAAATAGTGTGCATTTATAGAAGTATTTAGTGGGGGGGGGGGTCAACGACAGAAAGTAGATGTGTGTGCCCAAGTAGAGTTATTTCATGTCGTAGAGAAACGCAAGAAATGAAGGCATTCTGAAAGCTGATGATAGGCTTGAACCCTATGAAAATTGACTGCCCGACCAGATAATTTCCAACTTTATCATTTTAATCAAAGCACAAGAATGAAAGCCGATACTTCGATGGTTGATTAAAATTAAAAAAAAAAATGTTTCGAGGTACAAGTGTCTCTTGATTTTAGCCCTAAATATATTTATGTAAACGATAGCTACATGTATACGGAGATTTTGGTTTCAAATACCCCGAGAAAGGGTTCTGTGTTCTTCGTGTAATAAGATGTTCGTATGCTTGGAATTTTCCACGCCAAAACGACGAAAGCGATCGAAATTATTTGCCGTTGCTCAATGTTACCATAACGGATCGTTGGACTGTGAAAGTTTGGTATCCCCCCCCCCCGAACTGAAACTGTCAAATGGCATTTCCTTTGCAAATACAGTTGGTAATTCAAAGATACGTCGGGAAATCAAGACCATCAACTTGCCTTATGACGTTTTTCTGTGTGAAAAATACGTTCCACGATAAGTGACCGAAGGTTACCAAGTGGTTGTTCTTGTTAGTAATATGTGTAACTGACTGATTAAAATTTGATCAGTCATTGGTGATAAAACTACAATGTAATGTGCCAACCAACTACGCAATACCGTTTCAGAAGGATCTTTTAAATACATCGATTCAAATTTAATTACTATTACTATTACTATTACTATAACTTACCAAATTTAAATCAAACATTGTTTTAAGCAACGCGTCTTCATCAGAGACGCCGCCTTGAAACAAACCATTGAACAAATTTGCACGAACAAAGCCCTCTTCAATCACCTAATGTTTATAGTTCGGCGTGTTTCATTGTCATGCTTGACGCAATTAGTCAACTAGTTCACGTCGGTAGTATGACTACGGGCGGTCGCAAAAACAAAACACTCCTTAAATTGCATGGGGAGATCGACTCCTACTTGTAATTACAAATAATTGAATTCGTTCTAAAATAAGACTGTTGTAAGGGATGTTTTGACAGTGTCAAGGTGTCGACAAGTTTCCGATGAAAACAAACAACTCTACATTCACATATCCACATACAGAGCCACGAGTGTGCCGTGTATAAACATAGTCTAGTACTTCAAAGTCAAGGTGAATGCTTCAGATTGAATCACTGAATCCGACAGTATAATCTGGAATCTACGTAGAAGATCATCATCGTAATGCTATGTTTAACAACTTAGGAACACGTACGCTTTTCATACATTGAAAGTCAATAACCTACCTTGTTCATGTTAGCACCGTCCATTTTCGTATCGTCGATTTTCGTTCGCCATCCACTCTATTATATTGCAAACTAATTTGCATATGAATAAATATTCCCGTTGTATTTTTTCCATGACACGTGACAACACTTGGAGGAAAAAGTGCTGACTAACGGTGACGAGGCAAAAAGTGGTGACTAACGCTAATACAGAGCAAGTGATATCAAATTCAAAACACGAACATACGTAGAAGATCATCATCATAATGCTATGTTTAACAACTTAGAAACTTAAGCTTCCATACATTGAAAGTCAATAACCTACCTTGTTCGTGTTCACGTGGCGTTCATCTTTGTATCATAGATTTTTAGTTCGCCACTAATGTAATTATATTATTTTCCAACCTAATTTGCATATAAATAAATAAATATTCTTCGTTATTTTTATTTTCGAGGGAAACCAAACCAAGTCAAAATTGTAATAAAAACTGGCAAAATTGGGCTGATTAACGGTGACACAGAAGAACTGTAAACACAAAACACGAGACGTAACGGCAGTGTAGAAAAAGTGACACCATATTCAAAACACAAACGTTACGACTCAGTACGCGTCAACAATATGAATATTGAACCCGGCCAGTGACCAGCAAGCACTGAGAGGTTATAGAAACTCAAGGATCAAATTACAGTATAACCGGCTTCAATTGAAACATACGATAACGCGACATTGAATGTTCTTATGAATAGAAGCAAACAATTTATTTGCTTATTGTAAAAGTTTCTATCGCCTCCACTAAAGGGTAGACCATTTGAACATTTCGGGGTGGCATAGACATTTTGGGGAAGAATAAAATCACAAACGTACATTTGCTAGAAAAAAATGCAAAAAGGGACATTAAAAAATAATTAATCTACCAAAATGCCGAAAAATATTCTAAAACAATTTAAAACAAATTATTGCAGTATGGTAGCCAGAAAAAAATATAAAACAAAATATATCGCAAATAACGTATAAATTATAAAAAAAAAAAAGTCAATGACATAGTCGCCGTTTTTTATGTGACTGTGTCAATTAAAATCAATGAAAGATGTATGATTATAATTAAATGTTGGGAAGTACTCAGCCTAATTAAAATAAGGCATTACTTCAAATGGTACCTTGTGCAGGTTTTGTTCAGTCAAAGAGAAACCTTCCAGAAATGAGATTTTCACATCATACAAAATGTAGTTATCCCAAAAGTGACATGAGAAATATGTAAGATAAAGATGTGGGATAAAAATGGCTACTAGTTGGTCAAAATTGCAAAAACAACTAGATATACCATTCAACCAATAATTTACCACATTTAAAATTGTTGGGAATATACCTTTGAGTAATAGGTAGAACAAAATTGCAACCAGTCAGTCGATTTGAATCAAAATGCATAGTGGCTAGCCTCAGTAGCCCACCGAGTTAATATTTCAGACAAATAAATATTAAAGCCCTAATAGCAATGACGTTTGTATTATTTCCCCGTGTATAACCCTTTTCAAATAACATTCTCAAAACATAATAGTAAAAACTGATGCTTCTTGCTTCTAAAGGGCTAACTGTATCAGAGACGACTACGCATTTTGAAATGCTGAATTACTATCTCAATACACTAAGCTGATTGTTCTGTTTGTACCAGTCGCAACTATAATGATGATATTTGAAGAAAGAAGAAAGAAAAAATAAGGCTACTTGCAAAAGAATGCAACTAATATATCAGTTGCTTTATACTATATATGTGTTACAAATATATATATTTATTTTAACTTAAAATAAATAGCATTGTCCTATATTGGTTTTACAAAATAAAAGTCTTCGTGTGATTTGGTACATTCCGATCTGTGTGAGTTGTCATTGCATTCCTACAATTGACGCACGAGCAGACGAAAACTTGAAAGGATCTTGTTTGTACATTTCCTGTCACCATAGCTCCTTACTGCCTTTCACGTTTACTATCTTGTGGCGATTGGAAAATGTGACAAAAATCGGAATGCTTGACATATTCATGCCCCCCCCCCCATGTTTCAAATTGTCCACCCCAATTCCTAACACTTCTTGATGCACCGTATAGCTTTCTTCTGCACACACCGGGAAACTAAACGTACTAACCATTTTGTGAAAAGCCGATTGGAAAATTTGTATCACAGGAGCTTCGTCCTGATAGGTGATATGAATATCAAAGTTACTCTCATCTCTGTGGCCCTACATCAATATTCACTGATGTTTATTATATATTACTGCCCGAATATTGACGTTTGTGCCCGAGCGCAGGTGATCATTTTCCCGGCGTTAGGAGGGCAAATGATCTCCTTGCGCGAGGGCACTTAACGCCCATATTCAGGCAGTAACTGTCATTGTTGACTTTGATTGGTGTGAAGACCAACGTGTACAGAAAAGAGACACTACCTAGGTTTATCTAAATATCCTGGGATGATTGGATAACATCGGAGGACCCTAAGAAGTCAAAGTCGGTACTAGTGCACATTGCGGCCAGATCAAGACACATATTCATGTTTTCCAGGGGCGTCGATCCATTCTGAAAAGTGAGGGGGACACTTTTGTGTCCGCGTAAACGGCCAATGAGAAGGGGGGACTGCCCTATGCTCCAACATCTCTATGTTCCGACATCACTATGTTCCGACACCCCTATGTGCCGACACACAGTATACTTGTGTCAAACTTAATCTGACTAGCCGTGCGTGACCTTTTACTACCTTGATATAATCAGGATATCCTGTGGGTTAGTAATGGAAATCCAACTGTAGTGTAGTCCGGCCATGATGCTCGAAAGTTCGTGAAGGCGGGATCTTGCATAGTGTTATCGGATAATTATCAGAGAATTATCAAACAATGTTGCCCATTGTATCATTCTAATACTTCGACAATTATTTGACAATATCCGTGTCTGTTGGATGTGGTTCCAACCTTAAATCCTTCGAATGCCTAACTATCGAAGTTTTAGATCGATAATTATCGGAGAATTATTTTTACCTTATTTATGAAAGTTGTACTTCGATATTCATCAGTCGCCTAATTGCAAGGTTGCCGTTTACATCCGGTAGCACCTTTCCAAGTTTATCTACATATTAATTAAAATCATTTATTTATTTATTTATTTATTTATTTATTTATTTATTTATTTATTTATTTATTTATTTATTTATTTATTTATTTATTTATTTATTTATTTATTTATTTATTTATTTATTTATTTATTTATTTATTTATTTATTTATTTATTTATTTATTTATTTATTTATTTATTTATTTATTTATTTATTTATTATGCGAGAGATGAATAGGCACTGCATTTAGCATTCCGTAGTGTTTGCATAAGTTTTTGAGATTGCCAAAAATACAAAGGTTTCACACTATCTCTTTCCATTTCTATATTGTGTGTTTTCGACCAACATTCCTTGTTTACCTCCACACGTTATACGTTTTCCTATCAATCTAAGACATTGATAGGTCTCAGAGAATTAAACCACCACCTAGCTGTAGAACCTGTCTAATATCAATCTTAAACATCGAGAATTATCAGATATTTATCCGATAATTCAAATGTACAATAGGCAAGCTTCCTCTAATGCGAGGATATTGCACAAGTTTATACTACCTGCAAATGTGATGCATAATTCATCGGTCAAGGTTAAGGTCCATATTAGACAGATTTCCTTAAGAAAGTCAGAAAGCACTAGTCTATTCTATTCTTCGTTGTTCCATTGCATTGTTCTGATATTCCTCTTTATTCTGAAAATATTCCCATATGTTACACTCATAAATTACAGTTGGTATAATACACAATCTAAATACCTATCCTTATATCTGCCAAAACATGTATATCCCATATTTGTACTTTACATTATATCTTTGTCAATATCCTTTGTGTTCTGCAGATGTATTTGAAACTGCCTATTCGCTCTATTGTGCAGACGTCGATTTTGTATTTTACGTTTGTGTAAATCAGGCCCGTAGCCAACACCTTTGAATAGGGGGTTTGAAAATAACAATAATATATTTTATGTGAATTTTAGAATATTCAAAAAGTGTCATTGAACTTGAATTTTTATATTCTCGGTTTAAAATTCAATTGGTTTACTTTGTGTTACGTTGGTAAGTTATTTCACATTACATCTTTGAACTATTTTACCGTTTTAGAGAAAGGAGCCATTCCCCACCCACGGACAAACACACCCACACCCTAGATCCACCACGGCAAAATGTTGTACACAAGAAATACAAGACTGTACGTATCTTAGCATTATTGTCTAAGCATTTTAAGGTGGAATGCTACACACGAGTTTCTTCGCTCTTCGCAAATGTTAGCGAACATAAAAGTGACACGATTTCATGCCGAAATATGTCTACAATTATTCATTTTAGTATTAGTCAATTTTGTATTATGTAATTTTATTTCTGTACAGGGCCTCACCCATCGTACAAAATGTAATGGGCAGAAAAGTGCATAGCACGTTTTAAAAACAATACAAAATCCATGTAAATACATGGTACTAAGTTAAGCTGGATTCATATTCATCTCGTCCCCTGAAAACGTTTAAATGATACAGAGCTAGTTGATATATAGTGTGGCGAAATTGAGGCATGCCATTCTTGCTGACAACATTTTTTTATTCTTTGAGTAAATATCTCTAAGAAATTTGCAGTATCTCCAACTTGTTTTCAAACCAGACCATGCCGAAACCAGATTTGAACAGGAGATTTTTATGCGGATTTCCCAAGTAAGTCTGCCGGACTTGTCTAATCGTTTAAGCATGATATAACATGTTTTGGGGTTCCAGCTATTTTATACTTCAAGTAATTTTAACCAATATGAGATACAACGCTTGAAATAACCACAGCATAATGGCAGCCTTCCACATTCGTTCAACATCGCTACATGATTTGTACAACTATTAACGCTAAGTAGATATCTACAAAATGTTGTCTGTACCCTCTCGATTTCCGAATTTTCGTACCCCTATATCGCTACCATAAGAACTGGCCGACACAATGATTGCATCAAACAAATTAAATGCACCAACCAATGCATACCACCAAGTTTCTTACAGTATGTAAATTTGTTGGTTCACTGTAAATCTGTTTTAGAGGGCGGTAAAATAATATGCATATAGTGACAGTTTAGCAGCGGTCTCGATAGACTTCAATGACTACATCTTTCTTTTATGAACCCACTAAAAATATAGAAAATATTTTAAGACATAAAAAAACGTATAAAAAAATATGTTTCAGTACTGAAGCAACACTGTGGGGTAAATTGTTGGCTGCAATAAGCTCTTCGACCTATACAACTCGTGATGATAAATCTTAGCTGTACACTGTTTGCCGACCACCTTATAAATAAATATTCATGGTTATATTTATTTTTGATGAAATCCAAACGAAGTGACAATTTTACTAAAAGCTGGCAAAACTGTGAAGAGATTGTGCAAACGGCGACAAAGACGAATTGTAAACACAAAACACGAGACTTAACGCCAGTGTAGAGCAAGTGATGTCATATTCAAAACACAAACGTTACGGCTCAGTGTGCTTCAACCCTTCAAAACATGCATCTTCGTCACCCCTATCAATAGTAGTATATTCCAAGAAAAGACGTTGGGAGAAATTTGAAAATGTTCACAATGCAGCGTGATATAAACAGTAAAACCTAAAACGCGTGTCGCTGTGATGAGATGGGAATAACAAGTACAATATAACACGGCTATTAACGAATTGGAATACAAGTACAGATTCCTTTGAATATGTATGAAGAGTTATAGGTAAAACCGCTGTCGATTGAAAAGTAAAGTCATAGTCTAGAGTTGTTGCTTCCACATTGTAACCAACTATTTCGACTGGTAGCCATATGTTTAGATAGAATGCTCGAATGACAAGATAGCTACAAAAGCCAATGTAAAACGCATTAATTCCATCCTGCCAGAAATTATGAACTAAAATACTCGTTTGCCCCAAGTAAAAACGTGTTACAGTAATATATGCGCAATCCACTGGTTACTTCTACATTGCAAAAGCAGGGAGACTCTGTTTACTTGTATGTTCCTACGTGGTTGAATTTATATTTCCAATTATCAAAATATAAAAATGTGTTGTCACCTTTAAACAATTTATTAAACCAGTAAATGTATGCAGACAACAAATCCCACCTCGATGATGAATTGATTCAACACAGTTGTGATAAAAATGTTTGAAATGAAATGTTGAATCCAAATTTTTGAATTCGTTTGGGGAACATGTTTTTGGTACAATGAATCTGAAATTGAAAGCCATATTTTACACTTCTACTTTAGATATAATAAGCGGGAATGGCCATCTTTGACATATACACTCTAAAAACAACATTTGAAATTAATAAACAAATATCATGAAACAAAATTGCCTAAAAAAGAAATACCATTCAGCCTATACAAAACGTTTGGCAAATATAACTAATATTGATTTAATTTTTTAGCGTTCTTTCAAGACAACAATCCCCACTTATCTTAGAGCATCCGGGTACAAAATTTACTTCTAGTAAACTTACACAAAACTGTACAAATAGAAAAGGTCAAATTCTCCCCTCTGCTCTTTCTGTGAAAATGAAACATTATAAAACACCTCAACTATAGTCAGACTGTTGATGCACTTGCAAAATGGCAATATACTCATAACTAATACTGATTGTAACACCAACATTATTATAGGCCAATATGATACTAAAATTGTATTACTAAATCATTTTATAAATCATACAATCCGGAATATTTTATTGTTCGATTTATTAATTTGTATGTCCAAATATGGCAGATAGATACTTCATATACATAATCCATTATTATATTTTTATGATATAACTTTCTTAAAACTTGTCAAATACACACACGTGCATCAAAAAGGAAAGTACACGTGCTGACCGTTTGTCATATAAGTACAAGAAAAAAGCTTGTGACATTTTCAGTAGAAAAATACAAATACGTGCAAGAAAAAATAAAATGCTCTGATATAGACCATGTCAACATTTCGCCGAGTCTAGTAATGTTCATGACAACCATATAATCTATAATATATTATTAATATATATAGTAATTTTAGTTATATTACGTACGAAATATAAACAATAAGTATTATTATAGCAATTACACAGAATTTATTCCTCGTCATCACAAGGCTCACGGCAATACACACAGTAGATAACTAGTAAACAGACACAGAAACCAACACCAATTAGCATGTAACTAACATTCATTAGCCAAAATGAAAACAAATACAGGGTCTTGTCACAGTAATCTGCAGATGTTGGGTCTTCATATGACGGTTCATACGCCTTGTATATCCATACGTTGCCTGCAATAATATATATAAATACAATGAGGTATATATTTTGTTAACAACATGCAGAAATATTATAATGTATATTTTATAATATAATAATAAAATGGTGATAATACAAATAATTAAGAATAATTTAAAAATTCTACTAATCAATTCCCAATTCCCCACTTACCTGCTATGAACCAGCAAACCTGGAAGATGGACACAAGACCACTTATACAGCTACGGCATGTACATTCGTCTTTTTGTGGATCCTCTTCATTTGTCTGGCAACGATTAGACCTGGACTTACCCCCAGAAATGAAACACGAAAACAAGGAAAAGCTCCCACCAACAATAAGGTATATAGGGATGTACGGCTGTGCATTACATTCGTCTTTATAAATGGCACCTGCGGAACATAAACAGTGTCTAATTATTGAATAATAACCATGGATAATGTCTGTAATTCTGTATAGTCAGCATGGTCTAGATAAGAACTCCTGAAATGACAACTGAATAAATTTTGAACACATCCGACATGTACTTAAGTAAAATGTCAATTGTCTTTATGACATTCTTGTCTAATTGGAAATATCCAATTCACAGGTATAATATCAAGTTATCAACTAAGACTACAAACTGCCTAAATGCAACTTCAATGTTGGTGACTGGAAAACCTGAACTACAAGCGACATGAATAGTCAATATAATCATGAAATCATCACGAAATAATAGTACATCACTAACAAAATATATATATATCACACTGCCTTTCCACATACTTCTGCAAATTGGGTTTATTTGTTGAAAACAATATTAACACATTCAGACAAAAGATAAATTGTGTAAATTGATACATGATGACAATTCATACAACCTATCTCTAATTTTAGTCATAGACCGTGGTCCTGATTGCTCTTGTCTATTGGTAGCTTACATTCTTTTATTGATCCGTGGTTTTTAGTGATATTAATAAATGTTCCACGTGGTCATTTATCGTATACTCACCGATCACTATCATCGCAATAGGTGCAGCAATAAAGATACTAATACAAATCACGCAGCCAATCATCAACATAACTAAATAAATATAAAGGAAAAACGTTAAAAACTGAAAAGCCCAGTATCAGTTTGTATTAACCAAAGATTGAAAAAATGGCTAAAACAGAAAACAAAGCTAAGCTTTAGGGATATAAATTCTTAGTAGTAGGAACGACACAATGATATATAATGATACATGAATCTATTCAAAATAGTCAGCCAATCAAGGCCAATATTACTGATTCACTTAAAACATATTGGGGTAAAATATTTATAACACATGGCCTTGACAAATTTTGAAAAATGAGTTCTCAATCAATGAGTAATTTTGGCAATGTTATGCTCCTCACATCGACGTGACCTTGAACATTAAGTGGCATTGTTCGAATGAACAATAGACGCACTTCTCATCACGTCACATTCACTGTCCCATTAAAAAAACACAATCAAATGTTGTGTAACACACAATTACATGACACTGTCTGCATTCCCTACTGTACATGTGCAGCTATTCACCTGGAAAACATAGCAGCGTTAGATATTCTTTATTTTCACGCGACTCCTGTAGTGATTTCTTCATCTTTGTAACTACTCTTTCACTCCATGTCGAACGTTCACCTGTAATGTTTCACATTGTGTTAAACAAATAAAAGAAAGAGAGAGAAAGAGAGAGATAGATAGATAGCGTTTAAATAATTTTCAGCCTGAATAAACGTAAATCTACTAACTAGTGACAATGGCAATTGTAATCTTTTAACGTTTTAAAGTAATTGGCCAATGTAGCTTAAAGTTACTTGAAGTCTGCAAGTTTATACAATGGTTTGGCCTTAAAATGACCCTTGATTACTACCTACATACATTATTCAATTAGTCAGTCTTCAGTTAATGTGTAGTACTGCGTAAAATTAACCCTCAATAACGTCATATATAAAAGACAATATTTGTCAATCGTTCTAAGTGACTATTCTAAATAGCTAGACGATACGGACATTGTTTATCATTTACTACTTCAATTAAAGCACCACTCAAGCACAATTTTATTCTACTATTTGTAATCTGTACTATGATAATTATTTAAGTATAAAAGATATTCACCTGATCTACTTATTATCGCCATGACATGTTTGATAAATTCTTTGTTTCCACATGACTCCCGTTTAGCTTTCTTGATCTCTGACACGATGCTTCCATATTTCGGAGGGTCACCTGTAAATTAAGACAATGCGTCAAACGATTCAACAATGTGTCGTAGAGTAATACCCAGTTATTAACTGTTATAAAACTGCATATGTAGTTAATAATTACATGTGTCAATGTCATAACAGCATCTTGGATGTGAACGATATAGACATACAGTAGCTTCATTTGTTAAAGTCAGAGCAATACTAATAATATGAGTGTAACATATAAGATTATAATAACGACTAGCCGATTCTATGTCCTAGAATCTCTATTTTATAGATGATTACGCATTGTTTTTACTGCATTCGACTAACCTTTCTGTGGTTCCTCATGTGTTGGTGGTTTGTCTTGTGGCGCCTCGATATCCTGAAATTAGAGTAATTAAATCAATATGTACATGTCAAATACCCCCATTTCTCAAAATAAAATTAAACTTTTAATAGTATGTTTAGCAGAAATAAAATGATTATTATAATTATGGTGTCAATTGTCCCTACAACATGTATGACTTGTTCGAACAATGCGATACTTATCGAACCCTAGCAATTGCATAGACCATTGCATCACCGCTGTTCCTGCTATGTATATTACTCAAGCAACAAACACAAAGAAGAAACACAAATCACGAGATTCAACGCAGGAACACGACACATTTTCCAAGGGAAGTCATATTCACAACACCAACGTTATAATTCAATCATATAAATATTTTATATAAATATAATATTTGTTGGAGCAATTGGCAGTTCACATGTTTTGCAAATTCGTCAGATGAACCTCGGCGTGAGCAGATAATCGACTAGATAATATTATAGGGTCATGGAGATTAATGAAAGTCTTCTCTAGCCAGTGGAAACGTCAGCGGACTTTAACGCGAGGGTCAATCGCGGTAAATATTGATATCAAAGAAAATAAAAGAGACTTCCAATGAAATCCTGGGGGAAGGTGTCATTTCCGCTGCGATTTTTCATACCTTTTCGAACTGGGTTTCGATGTCTTTCAGAGATACACGAGTTTTGTAATGTGTCGATCAATAAAGAAACTATTCTTTGGGCATACATTTTTGGGAATAATGGTTAAAGCCTAGCAAAGGCACATCATCTCGGGTTTACTCTGTACTTTCATGACTCTTCATACTCTTTTTGTGCAAGAATATAAGTTTGGACGTCTTATTATTCAATAATTGTATCTCATTTGCATATCCACTGTAGACGATACATATTTCAAATAGTGTCATTGTCCCATTTACATCCTGCAACTGATGTAATTCTCTCATCAATATGCAAATAATGTCATTTTCCCATTAGCATCTTTCAAATGATGTAACACTCCCATTAATGTCCTGCAAACACTATCCCTTTGTCAAAATCCTACAAATGATGTCATACTCGCTGTAACACACTGTAAACAGTATCACGAGCTGAGAATACCTTGACTGGTGTAATTCTCACATAAATGTAAAGTCCCTGGCATTCCCACTCTATTGTATTTTTAAATACCATAAGGCAGCCAGCCACATTTAATTTGTTAACATATCATTCGTGTTCGCTATCGCCATTTGTTTTAGTGACATTAGTTTTAGTGCGACATTCTCTGTCATTAGTCACGACAATACTGCTTATAGTTATTATATGTTCCACCGTCACAGGGCGAGAAACGGTAATATTTATCTATGTTCACGTGACTGCTGCACGGTTGATTTTTACATTGGAACTACACAACACCCATCGCAGCAATGTGAATGGCCATCAAAACCAAAACAACACATCATCAGCGACCACGACACGAGTAATGTAATTTTACTACAAATAAATGGCACCGATCGTTTCAATGAACACTCGGTTATACGTGTCTGGAATACGTGTTATTGTCTGGTCTGCAATTGTCAACAAAACATGGCGGCCATAATAAACCTCGCATGACAAGGTATTGTTAGCAGCGGTCGGAAAAAAACGAGCGTGTATTGAAGTAAGTATATATAGGCAATCAACACAAATAATGAATTAACCGGATACATTGCACTGGGTCGGGGAGATAGTTTGCTAAACTTCCATGTATCTTTTGTCCAATGGGTACCTTACATCTGAAGAAATTAGTTTCAAAACAGACATATTGCACGGGTTTTTGAACAGAGATATGTGAGAAGGTGTCCACAAAGTTCCAATGAAAACGAACACTTTCACATATCTGCACACAAAGCAACTGCTGAGAAAACAGTACAAAGTTCCGAGCCGTCAGTTAAAAACTCGGCAGATCAGATAGTACTATCTGGCACATATATATGTTCTTATTATATAATTTAACACTCTGGGAACAAATACACCTTCATATAGAAAGGTTAGAACCTACCTGGCTCTCGTTAGCGGCATCCATCGTCGTACTACTCTATATTTTCAGTTCGTCACCGATGCAAATATATTGCAATCTCACCTAATTTGCATATAAATACAGTATTCCTGGTTATAAATATTGGATGAAATCCAAACCAATCGAAAAACTACACGTGATAATCTTGACAACAGCTGTCAACCATTGCGTTGTTTAACAAAGTGCGAGGGACTCTAGCTATATTTATATCATTACACTAGCAGTGAAGCACGTGAATCACCCATATACATCACGAGACTTAACGCATACTTCTGAAGTGATGCGAAATTCAAAAGGCGAAACGTTACGGTTCAGCATTCTTCAACAATAAGCACATTTAATGACGAAATACGGCTGTTGTCCAGCATAATGGGAAACCATAATGAATCAAAGCTCGAGTTTCAGCGGAGGTCACTGGGTTAGAAAGTTGAATCAGGAAGGTCAAACCCCAATACAGGGGTAATTAATATTAACAAGCATTCTCCGCCGTCAGCCTCACGTGTCTGTGAGTTGCTGATCATATTAAAGTGTGCGTTTACGAACATTGAGGCCCTCTAACTCCCGCAATTACCAATACCTATTTGCATATTATTTTATCAATAGAAACACAGTGAAAACTGTCTTAAGACTTTTAAATGTCAATAATAATGCTCAAATCTGCTATACATAACCTAAACTTGGTTGATCATACAACCTATTCTGTTACAGTAAATAACCCTACAGTATTTAGTATTAATCTCAGTAAATATCCCTACCAAACAAACATTTCTGTATGTATAGGTCATAGAATTAAACACTAATATCCGTAGTTTTGGTGTGATGGAAATGTTATTCCCAATACGTTGATTAGGTGGATTCATTGTGGAAACGCGACGGCAAAATGATTTAATACCAAATTATTTACTCTAGAGCAGATTTTGTCAAGTATAGTAGTATACAATGTATTATGAGATAATGGAAGATCATAAGATTAAAAAAAAAAAAGATTCGTTTGGGGTAGCACGAACTTTCCATTTTAGTATTCGCGAATCATGCGTAGTTTTCGTATGAAATCACTCATACTTACCATACACTTTCACTACTTGTTATCATGTACATCCTTTGTATAAGACTGCGATTGAGACACGGAAATACATTTTCAAACCAATGAGGAGCTATGAGGAGCATACATGGATGACGGCGATTTCGCCAGGTCATTCATAGAATTGCGTATGGAAACATATTTAAAAGTAGTGTTAGATATGTTAGATTTAATGCATAACTATTCGAGTAATTGTTTTTCTGTTTTTGTTATAAGCTACTTAGGGGATCGACGCAATACCTGTGAGAAGTAGCAATTACGAAGCCTTTATGAACCCAACTATCATGCACGCTTTAGCGACAGTGACATTTACGATATGAGTGTTAAAATTAAGATTAAGGTAACTCATAGGTCTTTTATTATATTGAATCGATTAATCATGTCACAATTCAAGTACTACTGATGCACGACTAACCTTTTTTGCAAGAGAAAGCAATGGCATCACATTTGTTTGAGTTTCCAAATCTTGACACCAGAGGGAGCAGCAATATAGGTCCGCTATAGATAATTACAGTCATTGGTGTATGATATTGTGATGCATACCTTTGAATCGTCAGCGTAAAAAAAAAGATGAATTCGATGTTAAAATGCAACCTGACAAATCGGTGTTAAATAGAACAGGGCCTAATGACGACCGCCAATGACCACTCTTTGTAATATATTTGATAGGTAAGAGTGACACCATGAATAGAGTTACCGGATATACTGTAATTTATGAATTAAAATTGTGCTGTGTATATATATATCGATACCTATTGCGTCTGCGTAACACTCGTGTATTTGGGTTAAGAGTATGGCCAAGTAAAAAGTCGTACTTTTTTGATGAATGTCAACACTTATTTGTCATGATGGATTTCATTGAATTTCGTCTGACACAAACAAAAAGCAGGGCCGAGAGGGTATTATATACCAGAGATAATACAGTAAATATAAACTTTTTCTTTTTAATGTGTATGCATCTACAGCGTGAGTAACCCCCAATGTGCAAAAGTATGAAACACTGATATCAATTGTGTATGAAAGATTTTATTTGAAAGGGTTGCACATTAAATAATCCAGTGATGAAGTAGTCAACCATGACGTATATTCAGTCATGCAATTGACTACAAATTAATAACTCGTATAGTAAATAGTATTGAAACAGCAATATATACACGGTTCCTTCAATCACTTATGTGAGAACGCTGTATTTAGTCTTCGTCAACATTAGACAAAATCCGACTCGCACAGCAACCAATGACGCATCCAAAACACAAACCAACACCAGCAAGAATGTAACCGGCGTTCAAAAACCAAAATGAAAATAAATACAGGGTCTTGTCACAGTAATCTGAAGCGGTTGGGTCTTCATATGACGGTTCATACGCTTTGTATATCCACACGTTACCTGAAAATGGGAAAACACTAGAAATGAGTACATGTACTATTTATAAGTTGGATGGTGTCAGTGCGGACTGTTACTTAAATTACACACATGCAATTACGTCTCCATGAGTAGAAAATGTGTCATTGCGCAATAAAACAACACTAATCTGCTCAAATGACTATCTATGAGACTGTTTGACACATAGAAATATGACATGCACATTTCAAAATGACCAACTCTACTCCCGATAATAATAAAGCATAGTAATATGTCATTGCCATGTGACTACTCACCTGCTATGTACCAACACACCAAAAAGACACTCCCCAGCGCACTGATGCAGGTAAAACAGCACGCACACGCGGTGGCACCCGTACTCTGTTCCTCGTCTTCCTTTTTTCCACGCTTTGTCACGCAGCCACATACGTTAGTGACGCATATAAACAAGGAAAAGCTCCCAGCAACGATAAGGTATATGGGGATGTACGGCTCTGCATTACACTCGTCTTTATGCATGGAACCTGTAGTATATAAACAGTGCTCATAATTATGGAATGATTACCCAGGATAATGTCTGGCGCTCCACTTAACTAGCATGGGTTAGCATGGGGTGCAGTATACAAGGCAGAATTCGATACGTCGAAAATAACATGTCAACAAACAAGGTTCTTTCTGATTGGTCCGACTGATAGGGGTTGGGCAGCCAATCAGGCACATACTTATGAGTAGCGTCGTATTGATTCGGAATTCAAGGGCTTTACAATTTATGTTTAGACATGTATACAATAAAGACCTTTTCATTGTTTGTTTCACATGTAATTACGTCACACCCACATAGTCATAAATTGTTTACGGTGTGCTGCAATAGTGTCGTGTAAACATTTACTCACCAATCACTATCATCGAAATAGGTAGAGCAGTAAGTAAAGCAGTACAAACCAGGCAACCAATCATCAACGCAACTAAAAAAGAAAAAAAAACATTAAAAGTTTAGTTTGTATATCATATTACGTATAAAAAAATAAATTCCTTGACTGTTCCCACACTGCACCATATGTGTGGTTATTGCATATATAATTATAAACTAGAAAGTACTCGGAAAAGATGCCCACCTGCTACAAGTTATTTTAATATTAAAATCTGGTCTTATGGTCGCGTTGTTATGATCGGGTACACGTCACTTAACGCGATCTTGATCTATATATGTGGTCTGTGACCATTCTTCTGTGTTTGAAGGCCACATATATTTTCCGTTGGAATTTATATTGCGAATTTATATTGTTTAGTTCGCAAAATCTAACTTGGACTTGAAGGAACATGTGTGTAAAGTCTACTTATATTTCTATTTAAGTTACATTACACCTTGAAAGCTGTACGTACCCGAACATACAAACACATACTGTGATCCTGATCTTTTACCGTTGTATGTAACAATTACATTCATTGCATACATTACCTGCGTGCTGGATCGCGATAGTGCAGATAACAATAACTATTCACCTGATTCACATATTATCTGTAGAACATTTGTAACAAATTCTTTGTTCCCATCCGACTCCCGTTTAGCGGTCCTGATCTTTGACATTATGCTTTCTTCGTACGTCGGTGGTGCACCTGTAAGTTTAATTTCAGTAGCCTAGCGTGAGTACACGTTGAAAACCACGCAGTGAATTATATTCAGAGATGATAGTACGTCACGCAAACCGTCAAGCAAATAAACTATCAAAACATAGCCATCTGTAACGGAGATGTTGCAAATATAATTTATGTTTAAAAAGAAGAAAACGCCTGGTGTGATATAATATTAGACTATGGTACTTTTGACAAGTAAACCAACTTTGCAATGATTCTAGTTTGTTGATCTGTGTGTGCCATTAAAAAGTAAACCGTAACCATAAGAAGAGAAATTCTGCTCACGTCGGCGAGAAATACTTTTGGGCGCATCTCAATCGACAAATTTATGGCATATTAACACACAATTGCTTTTTCAATATAATATCATGAGAAAACAGACGTTAGGGAACCTGCAATATTGTTAAGTTTGGAATCCATTAGTCCACACACACATACATTTGTTTATTTAGACTTTCTTGTAAATGTAACAAGTCAACATGGTATACGACAGAGTCACATAGTGTTGTAGATTGCCCGTCTTTCTCACAGATATAGACTAACCTTTCTGTGCTTCATCGTAAGTCGGTGGGTTGTCGTTGGACGCTTCAACATCCTGAAATTAATATTATGCATATACAATTAATTACAATAATGTATAGCATGAGTATACCAGGTAAATATTGCATCGACTTCTGAGCCGAAATTGACACCATAGAAGCACACAGTTACTTGCAAATTAAATGTCAACAACGTTAGGCTTCTTTTCTGTCGCTAGTTTTGAATTTTAAAGAACTAGCCTATCCAAAATTCTATCTAAACGAAAAAGAATTACATGCAAATCTGGCCAGTTTAGTACTAGCAATGAGATAAATACATCAAGGTGACGATATTTGCCTTCTAATACTACTTTGACAGAATATTTCAATGTTGTATATTTTATGTTTTTATTTCATTTTCAGAATTTGGAAAAGTCCCAACTTTCTGTATCCACAACACATTGAGTCAATTTGAGTGTCTGGAAATCCATCGTCCGAATCGCACGGTTTCGCTAAAGCCGGTCATTCATAACCGGCCCACGAACCCGTGCGTGATCGTGTAAGGAAAAGCTGTTTTTCACTGCAGTTAAATTGAGTAATTTGATTGGGCGCGCCCAGGGGCTGGGGCCACCAATCAGCGTTGCTGTATCATAAACGTGAACGTCTGGGCTCATCACAGATTTAAAAAATGGCGGCGTGTAGTCAAGAACAGAGAGTCTAAATTTGTTGACACGTTTCGAAAAAAAAAAATTATTCCAACGTTGAAAATTTGTGGCAAGTGTTTTTGGGTGTTTTATTTTTCACTGAATTCTGGCGAGTTGAAATATGGGAAAAAGTTTTATTCGCTGGATTTTATTTTCACTCGATCATTCCTATAGCGAAAATTGATTGCAAGAGAAAATAAAGTATTTCACAGTAATCTGATTAGGTAATGCAAATAATCGTTTGAGGGCGTGCGGCATGCAATAAATCGTAGTGAAATCTGCCAAGGATTAATGTTGAGGCTTCGGCCGAATAAATAGTCTTGGCTGGCGAAGATGCTGGAGATCATACTTCCCAAGTTCCGATGCAGACGCGCAACTACAATACGAAAAGTGCATTGTTTTCCTGTGAGACAGGGATGCATCATAAAGCAAGGAAAACAATAATCGGGCCATATAAGTAATTTTCTTTCAACTCTAAAACCATCAATCTAAATATATTATTACGACTCCCACGATGCAATGCGCAAAACGAACTGATACTGTCTCAAATGTGATTATAATACGATGATGGCAGTAATCCAGAATAGACATTCCCATGACAACACTAGTTGTGGTCAGTGTCAATCTGATTAAAATCTGATGCAGTGTACGGGCTTTAATTATTTTGGCTATGAACTTATTTTAATTTTATTTTTTATTACTTTTGTATTTTATTATGATTTTGATTTTGTATTTTTTTTTAATTTCGCCCTACATACATCTGACCCGATGACTATGTAACGAGATTTCAACGAGACCCACTATCGATGATTTTAGTCAACGAATCACAGACCTCCTTCTATAGCCCACATGGTGACGTCACCGGGCAGAGTCAGGTGGCAAACACACTCAAATAAAATGGCGGATTATACCGACGTTGGCGACCGAGAAAAACACGGCTTTTCGGTAAGTTTATCACTGTCAAATGCAACGGTAATTTTTTTATTTTTATATTGTGGCTCGAATGGTTCGAGTTTAGATCGTTATTTTGCGTAGTTATTCTGGGAGTGAAGATTTTGTTTCCACCGTTCGACCGAACCTTGGTATCTTTACTAGTCGCTTGCCCTGGAGACGGGTGATGTTTTGTTGACGATCGGGCCAAAATCGTCTACGGTACTGAAGCCGTAGCTGTAAATATTCATCAAAATGTATCAACATTTTGTACATTATACAATAACTCTTTATTAAAGTAATTGAGCTGATTTGCTCCAATTTTCTGCGTCGATGCCGTGCGCCGGTGACCATTATACAATTTAAAATCAGTTTGCATTGTTTACTATAGCTGTTTACAGTGTTCTAATCATTACGATTTACTTATTTTTTTGCTTCCATTCTAGATAATTTTGCTCAGTGTTTGATGTAAAATTGAAGCGATGACTGAATAAACGAACCTTGGCTGGCGAAGATGTATCAGGAAGTGTACACATTTGTTGGAAGTGAAACAAATATTCAATGTAATGACACAAATTGTAAAATGCTGTGGAATTTCTTTTGTAAATAAAAATATACTAGCAGTTTTCTATTAATGGTTTATTCAAGTGGACAAAATATAATGTACAGAAAGATTGCCCGTAGAGTATCGCGACACTGAAAAGTAATCAACCGACAGCCTGTATAAAAGGGGGGCTGTGATTGGCTGGTACTTACGTGAGATTTGAACGGGACTTACATAGGCGTCGGATCAGATGTATGTAGGGCGGAATTAAAAAAAAAATCACAAAATCAAAGTAAAATAATAAAATAAAAAGGCATTAATAACAAAAGTAATAAAAAAATTAAATAAGTTTATAGCCAAAATAATTAAAGCCCATACACTACATCAGATTTTAATCAGATTGGGTCAGTGTGTATAGCCTAAGCTGTAGAACAACTGTGCATCAAAACTATGCAAAGTACAATATGAGTCATGGTTAGGAATGAAAGGCCTTTCACCAAGGTGTATATGCCGCTTTGGGTGCGGTACGACCTTTAAGCGATCAAGTAATATAGCGGTCACATACCATAGCTTGTTACTACTTATATGAATACATTGCCCGAAATATGTATTGCCCGACACAAATCACTAGATTAGAACAACTAAACAAAAAGTACCCGTGTTATAACTCAAAATGAATAGTACATAAACGCTTCTTGTGTAATACTGTGTCCTTCCTTTTACTGAGAGACGATACATGACCGAATTTAATCGCTCGCTTTAGTCGTCAATCAAAATATACTCCGTGCAGAAATGTATAATAGTGCAGAATTATAACGTCGATAAACATCATACAAAAACCTACCCGTTTATCGTTAGTTCCACTCATATTTATTGTACTTCTGCTTTTTCGTTCGTCAACTTGAACATGAAAATACTAGTACATGTACCACTGTATTCACGCGAAATTTGCATACGAATGAATGTCACGCAATTAGCATAACAATGATTGTGACGTTACTATACGCAAGTTTCACTGCACCACGAGGGCCTGAAATGGGTCACCGTGACATTTCTTTCAAATACAAATTGCATGTGAACATAATCACATTGTTGACAAACTGAAAATTGGAGTACGATAAACATGAATGAAGCTAACGACAGCTAGCCGGGTAGGTTTTACGGTGACGTGATTATGTCTCCACACTCGTATCTACACTCAGAACGCTACCACTACTTCTACCGGCTTTATGTTTCTGTGCTTTCTGACAGGCACACGCTCGGCGGACTACTATCACTTGCGGTTAGACGCCACCGTATACCGCCGCTCATTAGGTACTTTGTTAAAAGACGATGGACATATTTAATACTAGTACCTGTTATTTGCATGTCTACATGTTTAATATCGGACTGTTGTTGGCCACTCAACATGTATTTTGTACATAGTAGTTATTTGGGGACGTACGTTCATGTAAATTTTATTGCGTGTTGTTATGTACTAGTGTGAAGACATTCGTCAGATATGGTGTCGGATAGAAAGCCGAGGTCAGTCCTTCTGTTACACTGGCTAGTGAACGAGCAACAGACCATTCACCGCTCATCACGTGAAAACGATTCAAACAGTACACAATACAGCTTATTTACATTCGGTAACAGCGCCTTACTTTTGTAACCAGACCCCCTATTTTACCACAAAAAAAGGTTAACCGGGGTTTTAAGTGTCTTTCTCAAAGCACGGATCTATCAAAGCTAGTCTAGAGGACTCGTACACTGAAAACAACAAAATACAGGCCAACCTTTTGTAATTTCACTTTCTGATTGATTGTCCACAACACAAAGAAGCAAGAATGAGGCTTATATCAATCAGCACAAACCTCAAATCACCATTTCAATATGTTAGATAACAAAGCAAAGTTTATATACTAGTATATTTATGGGGAACATACATATAGAACTGGCAATTTATATTAACGAAAGTGCCATTTTCTAAACCAGTGTCAACAGTATACTAATATTAGTTTTCATCTCTTTTTTTATTTTGTTTTGTTTTGTTTGTTAGAATAGTATTTGACTATGTTCTATTCAAAATTATTATTATTATTATTACTGACTATCCAGTTTCAAGCAACTTGTCCATGACAGTGACTTTGGGGTGTCTATTTTAAATGACTATCGCCGTCAGATGTATGTGAATTCCATTTTTTAACTCTATTCGCGCACAGTGATTTTCTACCCGTATTGTCGCCCGATTAAAATATTCCCGTTTGTCACAATAAGCCTTTTCAAGCAAAATACGGCGCGTCTCGCATTGCAGAACACCCAAATCTGTCGATGGATTTACAACACTTTACAACGGTTTGTCGCAAATACGAACAAAGCCCGGTTCCTCGGACTAAAGTAATACCGTAATGGGAAATAATATCGCGTCTCTTAGAATCATTTTTCTTTGCTGTTCCGCACTGACAGTCAGTTATGCCCGTATACCCGTAGGCTTGTGTAGTTGAGGTATAACAACTTTTTTACTGCAGCGAGTAAGCTACATCATGTTGACATTTATTCATATAAACCAGCGCCCTCTATAACAAACGCGAACGATTTTTGACTCCCATGTGCGAAGCACAAAAGGGAGTCTTTGCAGTTACCCTGTCTGTATGTCTGTATGTATGTATGTATGTCACTTTTTTTGTTCCACCGTTATCTCAAGAACCACTAATCAAATTTTGATGAAACTTGGTACATAGATGCTCTGGGATAATGCGCAGAGTTGATTAGGTTTTGGTAAAAATCTATGAATATTAATTACCTAATTTGCATGATAATTAGCTGATTTTTAGCTGTCCCAAGACTGTTCCACTGATATCTGAAGAACCACTCATTGGATTTTGATGAAATTTGGCACATGGATGCTCTGAACTAGTGCGCAGATTTGATTAGTTTTGGGTAAAAATCTATGAATATTAATTACCTAATTTGCATGATAATTAGCTGATTTTTAGCTGTCCCAAGACTGTTCCACTGATATCTGAAGAACCACTCATTGGATTTTGATGAAATTTGGCACATGGATGCTCTGAACTAGTGCGCAGATTTGATTAGTTTTGGGTAAAAATCTATGAATATTAATTACCTAATTTGCATGATAATTAGCTGATTTTAAGCTGTTCTATGACTTTTCCACTGATTTTTGAAGAACCACTCATTGAATTTCAATGAAACTTGGCACATGGATGCTCTGAACTAATGCACAGATTTGATTAGTTTTTGGTAAAAATCTGTTAATATTATTAATTACCTAATTTACATAATGATTAATCAATTTTCAGCTTTTCCACTGATATCTCAAGTACTAATCATAACATTTCAATAAAACTTGGTACATAGGTGTCCTATGACACTGCACAGACCTGATGGTTTTTAGGGTAATATCAGTACATATTAATTACCTAATTTGCATAATTAATTAACTTTAGCTTTTGATATTTCGAATAGTAATGATCACGTTTCAATGAAACATAGTTACTTGAGGACTGTGCAGAGACCTAATTAGTTTTTTGGTAAATATTTGTGCATATTAATCACCTTATTAGCATAATTAGTTAATTTTCAGCTTTTCATCTGATATCTCAAGTACTAATCATCACATTTCAATGAGACTTGCGACATAGATATTCTAGGACTATGCAGAGACCTGATTAATTTTGAGATAAAAAATTGTGCCTATTAATTACCTAATTTGCATAATTAGTTAATTTTTTGCTGTTCTATGGCTGTTGCACTGATGTCTAAAAACCACTCATTGGATTTCAATGAAACTTTTAAATAGTACCCATCACGTTTCAATGAACCTAAGACTATGCACCATATTAGTTTTTGGTAAATATTTATGCTTCTTAATCACCTAATTAACATAATTAATTAATACTAATATCTCAAGTATTGATCATCACATTTGAATAAAACTTGGTACATAAATGCTCTAGGACAATAGACAGCCTGATTAATTTTGGGTTAAAATCTGTTCATATTAATTCTCTAATTAGCATAATAATTAATATTTTTTTGGTTCTAATCACATTCCAATGAAACTTGGTACATTGTGCAGACCTTATTAGTTTTACCCCTAAATCTGTTCATATTAGTTACCTTATTTGCATAATTAGTTTTCAGCTATTCCATCAATATCTCAAGTATAAGTAATTTTGAATTAATTTTTAATGTGTCTCCAAAACTCTCAGCACACGGGAGTTCTTTCTAAGCTTTCTTTGATTTTTGGTATTGCCACGTTTAATAATTTGCAATACACATTTTGATCAAGTAAGGGTATCTTAACACTATATATACGCATTTCGAAATTGAACTTTAAATTTTAGAATTTTGCAGCAGAAGTTCGTTACGCGCCATTCACGCATTATGCGAGATCTCACAGTGAACGGAAAATCACACATTGTCTGCATTCAGGAATTAGCGTTCATGATATAATCTTCACAAATACTATGCACCTCATAATGTTCTTTCATATAATGGGCAATGTTTACTCCCAGGTCCCTTATACTGTGTTGTTCCACTAAAGTAATATCTAAACAGGGAAATTACAATTAATAATTAACATTATTACTTTTCTAGTATTCTTATATTAGTATTCTGTCAGGGGAAACAAATATTCCGTAGGAGATTCACACCTGAGGCTTTCCAAGAATGAGTAAACAATGTATGCGAGTAGAGTCATTATTCTCTATGTCTCCACCGACTCGTTGGTGGCGTGGTTGACGGTCCAGAATCACGGATTCAGTGCTGCAGTCGGCTCGAATGTTCGGAGAATGTCATCGCGTAGTTAGGGGACAGACTCGATCTTGTCGATTCGATTCTTGTCACGTGTCAATATGTGACGGTCAGATTATATTAAACATGGTATGATTACTCATTCCAGACACTTAGTACCACTACGGTACGTCGTCTCATGAACCTAGCTATGTCTTGTTGCATTGTTTGTATTAGCCCTGTGCTTTCTAGTTAATACAACTATTTATGAAATATATTTTGTTGTCTCTTCAGTTCGTCAAATTTAAAACAGATTGATGTGTTGATATTGTGTATTGACAATAGGTTTTCATTAGGCGTGTTATGGGTCTGATCTCAAACGAGTTTTACCAAATGGCTAACTCAGGTTTGCTCTGAAATGTAAAGAAATGTTAAAATGTACGGGAAGAATCGCACGTTTTAACTACTTGGTAGGTAGTCCACGAATTTAGCGTGGAATATGTTTGGTTATTACGCCGGCATTTTTGGGATTGATGTTGACCGTGTTATAACCTTTGGGCATACTATTCAAAATAAATTGAATTTTTTATTTGTTGGATGTCTAGTTTGATTTAGGGGTACAATATGGCATTGATAGCCTCTTGAATTTAACAGTTATGTTTATTCATGAAATACAATACCAACGAAACACTAGTAAATATTATAGAAATAATGACTCGGGCCAAGGTCGATATACAGATTTGTCGACCCGAAGAGAATGCTTGGGTGTATATATTAATCATTATACCGAACAAAACAAACATTTTGTAAAATACTGTATCGCAAATCGCTCCTGTCCAGGGTATTGAAAACATCCAGAAATATCTTCATTCACAAGTAGCTGTTTCATCACACTTCCAATGTAGTTATATTCTATAATCCCTAATTATTGTCACATTTAAAATTTTTGTAGATATCAACTACTTACGGCGGACTGTCTGACATTTCAGAAGCCGCCATGTTTATACATGACGCATGCGCACATGAACAAACAAAACATCACACTACACTGGGAGGACAATCGGACCTAAATTAAACGCATTATAACACATTTCCGGTTAAATGAACTACTTAATGAAACCCACATGTATATACGATACACAATGAGTAATACAATTACCTTGATGAAATAGAATCACTACACGAGGTATAATAATATTGTATATATTTGCAGACCAGCAATACACATAGAGGATATACCATGAATGACACAACTGTGTCAGGTTTATTTAACTCGTGTAGTAATTTTCATTTGTCCCGAGCTGTCTTGTAGAGTCACAACATCGATATCCTAGTTATCTATTCACAATCCATGACAAATCGCCACTAGATGTGAATGGAACAAATTTATGTGCGCGGAGAAGTTGAGGTGGGGAGAATTTGAAATAAGGTCTCACATTTATACGGATTTATTTAACATTCACGTTTTAGTCGACATCTGAAACTACCAGAAATATGCGAATTGTATAATTCTTCATGTTGTGTAAAACCACCATTATCCTATATTGTTAATGACGAGATGGCCTACTAGTATTCTACGGTAGTCAGCCATTATATGTCAAAAAGTCAGTATGCTTGCACGGATCAATCAGAGTGTTTGAATTTGTATTACATAGTATGGAAACATTATTACGCTGTATTATTACACTGAATTGCAATGATATACGGGATAGATATGTTTATTGAATCGATACATGATGCTTTATAATCATTACAATAGTAATATATGCTAAATATGTACATTGCATAAATCTTAAAAAAAAACATCACCAATATGTCATCATCGGAATAACATTGTCGAAACACAGGTAATGAATCAAAGTAGTTTCCAATTAAGCAGTGTTGGTGGAAAGATGGATATGTCATATGCAAGCCACATATATCTTGAAAATTGTACAAATTAGAAGATTATAAAAAAAATTTGGTATCGTTACAGCCTTGTAGAAAAGCGTAAACTCCACCACCATGAATTGTGAATTATCTTCTGAACCTTCATCTATGCTCTTACAAAATAATCATCGGCTACCTGTAATAATAATATGATTCGTCAACGAATGATATCAGCCACATGGTTATTACATAATGAGTATGACATTATTATATTCAATCAAAAGTACACGTAGGCTAAAAAAAATAATTTGAAAAAATGACTTTAGAGCAAAAGCCATCGTTGAGAGCAAGGTAGCCACGATACTTGTTTTTGCCATTCATGTAGTATTTCATTCTCTCATGTTAACACATTGACATGAATGAATAGATGAATGCTATGAATAGATGCCAGGAGAACGGAGAACAGAGAACGTGATGACCAAAGAAAACAGAAAACTAGTTTAGGGTCGTGTGGCTTCCATTTTCTCAACAGAACATCGGCGGTATTTTTTTAGATTCACACCTAGATTTGGTCAAAATATCTATTTTGAAACGCTAATAGGAATAATAGGTAATATGATAATAGATAATAGGAACAACACAAAGTTACAGGAAAACATCTTTTACGATACGAATTGGAGTTATTGGTATATAAGTTCCCGCCATGCAAAAAATAGGGAGTCATGAACAAATGTCTTTCATGGCGGGAAAGGGTAAAATAGTCAACTAGGTCACCTATTTATATATACTGAATCGAATAAAAAAGTAGTACCTCTTTTGATGTTTTTGGAAAATCATCACTGCAAGCTAGCCTTATTCTCGCTGCTGTCGCTGGACAGTTCAAATAGAAGTTGCCATGGAGACCAACATCTGATCTGGCTGAAGATATAGCATCTCTAATGGCAACCAGTGCAGATACTCCAAGTAAACATGGCGGTTCTCCAACTGCCTATAATTATTAATTACACAAATAAATATTAGTACGCTTTAAATTGCAGGTGTATTACGAATATATAGATTCGCATCTTAGCACGTCAAAGTTACCAAACTGATGTCAGTTGTTCCGGAACAAGTGAGATCATATCTTTCCGTATATCCCACCACTGATGGTCTACACAATTTTATCTTGGCATGTTGCCTATGAACTCGTCGATCATCATAATCTACTTGCCTTGGCAGAATATATACCACCAGGACACGTAGATCCTTCCAACAAATGCACATTGAATTGTCTTGGTATATCACTGATCCATGGTATTCGGTACATTCCTGGTCCCCTGGTCAGTAGTTCGCCTTTTTGTGAATATCGCAATTCTTCCATAATAAACAATCCATAACCTTGGATAAAACCACCTTCAATCTGAAAAAAGGCAAAAATAATACAAATCTAAAAATGTAATATACAACATGCACACACGTTAGTTTTAAAAGATAGCAATTCGTAACTAGATATGCATCTGGGCGATATGTCGTAAATGTCAAAGCGTCGATGTCGTTTTGATCTGTATTTGCCCATCAATGAAGATTATGTTTTCAGATTCTACTTCATTATAGATGGTGAACGACTATACAGCTAGGTCATTTTAACATCACGGAAGCGCCTTGTCACTAGAGGGCGCGTTTTATAGTAATGCTGTATCGTATTTTCAACCAATTTTTACATGTCAAACAGAAATTTCCGAATTCCCACTCAACATTAACGCCCAACAGGCAAATATAAACGACATTCAAATCAACATGTTTTGAATTTCCAACCATCTTTTTCGACTTCTAATTCTCGTCCAACTTTTACGTTGGCAATTTTTTACGACATTCCATCAAAACTTTTTTCTATAATTGTTTCGACTATTCAACCAATTTTTTACCAAAATCATCAAAACTTCTCAAAACTTGCAACTTCTCTTTTATGAATTTTAATTTTTTCGACTTTTAAACTACCTTTCACAACTTCTCTGTCTTCTCACCCATCGTTAACGTGTTCCTGACAATTTTAACTACTTTTTATGTAACGCCTTCGAATTTTCAACAACATTTACAACATTCCAACAAACCTTTTTCTATTTACCGTCCAACTTTTTAAAACTTTGCAAAACATTGGTTCGACTTTCCACACATTTAAGCTTCTCCAAAAAACTTTAATAACGACATTCCAAAAAAAAAAAAATTAGAAAATTCAACTCGCTTTTTCAACCAACTTTTCTGACTTTCCAACCAAAGTTCACGTCTTTACCTACCTAAACTTCACTCTAAACAACGCATGTAAAATACACTGTTTACACGACACGACGACTGTGACACCTTTTTATACCGACCGTAAACCGACAGTAAACAGGTATATTTGAAAAAAGCCTTATCAATCAACGAACGCTTTACCTGTCCAATGTCCAATGCTGGATTTAAACTTCGTCCTATGTCCATGACAATATCAACACGTCTCATTTGATGTTCACCGGTCAGGCAATCAATTTCAACTTCACAGCAGCCCGCACCGTACATAAAGTGATATTGCAAACGACTGGCGCGGTGATCTTCCCAGTTGAACCCTATATCGCCTGGGAACCTTTATGCAAGCATGCATTTAACAATTAGAATTTCATGAGTTTTCATTAATTTCATTTCATTAAACATATACAAAAACACTGTTTGATATTTCTAAACAAGTTACGTGGTTCTTTCGTTCTCAATAAGTTTCCAAGCAATCCTTTGCTTCTAAGGTGTTTAATAAAACGACTGACGTTTGGTGTATGCCACCCTCAAGTTACCAAGTTTGGGACGCCGTTTCGATAGCCGATAATTATCTTAATTTCAGGGATTTAATATAATATATGGGGAATATGGTATGGGATTAGCTCGAGGAATATATATATTAATTCATACGCTGATATGAAAAATCCTATGTGATAAATGTGTACTCACTTGTAGAATCCAGTTGCTGATAAGCTGACCCTGTGTGAATAAGCTGCATGGACCTAATTAACAAATGTTACCGTTTAATAATATACAGCGCCATCGATGTGTACAATGAGAAGAAATAATTTAATACACTTAATGCAATTTTGTAGGTTAAATTATGGCCGTAGGTATACTAAAGTATACTAAAAACAATTTTCGAACAAAGCAATCATATTTCACTGAACCGAATATTAGTGAGTTATTCGAAGAATATTTGAATACATTAAAGCATTATATTCTAGGAGTATGTATTCATAAATTCATAAACATACCCAATCTTCCCATGATCCTTCAGGATTTCCAAGCATGAACGGTTCTAACCGCTTCATTATAGTCTCGCATGCAAACTGAAAATGATATATAATGTAGTAATTACGATTTAGTTTACATGAATACTGTTCAAATTAAACAATGTCCAACGAGACAGTTAACTAGCCATACAGGGAAAAAAAAACTACCTTAATTGCGGTGCCGAATAAATCTGTTCCTGCTGACCCGCCAGTACTAGTCGCGTTCGGTACCTTATCCGTACTTGTCTCATTGATATGTATACGTTCAGAGGGTATACGTAGAACACGACTTGCAATCTGTATTGTCTTGGTATGTAACCCTTGACCCATCTCTATACCACCATGGGTAAGTAACACTGAACCATCCAGATATATATGCACCAATGCAGCGCCCTATATGTTGGATACGAAAAGTCACTGTTTTCATCTTTCACGTGTAAATTCATATTATGTAATATTGAGAATGTCTATGCGGTGTCAGAATTGAGGATACACGCTTTTACTCTAGGAGTAGACCCAATGACACGGGACACGACAAGGTGCGTATTCAAGTACGAGAGTTATACATCAGTGATAATGTACCAGTTATTATACAAGATAAATCACGTGACACAAAACGCCTGACATGATTGAACGATATTTAGATATCTACCCGCATGGATCGCGAACAATGAATAAATGTACGAGTTTTAACACTTTCACTGGTCCTGAATCTCCAGGCCACACATGTCGCCGTGGTAAACTGCAGTTAGTCCAATTTTAATTAGCAACGTAATGTTGATGAAACATGGAATGATATTTGCATCTTGGGTAATTTAACACTTAGAACGCCATATTTTCTTCAGCCAATATTTAGGCGAAGCACTTTGCATATTTTTATGTATTTTTCTATAATTTCTTTGTTTTTGGAACAAATGTAATTTTATTTGTGTTAGATTGACTTTGCTGGTCAATTGGTTACCCAATAGTATATCATATATTGGTCAGTATACCCACGTAGGTTTGCACGCAACTCAACACGAGGTGTGTATAAAGATGACATTATAAATCACGAGAAGCCACTGTAAACTGTCGGGAATAGACAGACACAATGTCTGTTACCACGTTACGTAACATGCAAGGTTATTTACATTGCTTGATTGCCTTCCGGACCAACTACGGGTTGGACCAACTACTGTTTTAGTGTCCATTAGCGGCACCCTTTCAAGTTTACAGTAATGACTTTGACATCTGTTTTTATTGTATTTAAGTGTGTAGTATCTGAAATAAAGTTAGTTGTTCACTAGCCTCAGAAGCGTAAATATCGTCTTGACTGACTTCTCTACTATCACCCACATAAACTCACCTGATTAGCAACAATCCCTATTATACCCGTCATTCTCTGGATAGGAACAATGGCTAATCCGCGTTTCTTCCAACGATTTGTTCTGTGAATAATAAAAACTTAATGTTAATTCATATGTCATAAATTATACAGCATCGGTGTAGTGACTGGCTGATTACATAACGCACTGTGCTTGTATCGACAAACCTATTAAAATGATCAATTGTTTCACGTCTACTGTCGAAATCACTTTTCAGAAGGCACTCGTTCCAGCATCTTTTTAAGTTAATAACATCAGGTAGCTCTTGATAAAAATTATCACTGTCACCAACTTTATACAAATTCATTGCGCGGACCTAAAAACAAAGATATATTGTTAAAGTATAGCATAAAATGCACACACTTGCACACGCAGAGATCGTACAGCATTTATTTTGAAATAACCATGAACAGTGTTAAATAAAGCAGTCTGAACATTCCGATACATTAAGCAAACGCACGGACATTAGACTACAGTACACCACCTCACCTTCTCGGGAGAAATACCGCATTTTGCTGCTACCAGATCCATAATAGTCTCAATACCTGCCATTGGTTGCACAGTCCCCGCTGCTCGCATGATTGTGTTGGATTGGACATTTGTCCTGCAAGCCTTACCAGTCATACTGTACACTGGAATCTTATAGGCATTATGCAATTGATGCATCATAACGTCTACTATCTGAAGAAAATGGCGTGTGTTACGGCAAAATTGTGCTCGAAATAAAAGACATATCAATTAACATACTATCGAATACATGGCCATGCACATTGTATGTTCCTGACAAATTTACTCTTCCGATAGTGCTCGTTGTTTGATTTCAACCATGCGCTCTTGAAATACGTAACATCAGAGAGGTTGCCTTTCATTTTTTACTAGTAATACTCACTATAACGGACAAGTTACAAGTATATCCCGCATTCACGAACAATTCACTTTCAAGCGCTCTAAGCATTCCGTCTTTGTTGAAACCAACTTTAAACTTCAGCAAAAATGGGTGTCTCATTCCAGTACATTGCATGTCCGTGTCCCTGCCAAGGACTAGGCGTACTGGTTTTCCAGTCCTAGATGTAAGAACGATGTCAAAACTGTAACACATGGCAAAACATTGTTGTAAGTGTGAATTGGTTTGTATTTTGGAAAATAATGTTGGTTTTACCTGCCAGTCATTGTAATTGCCCGATGAAATATCATGAAAAATTTGTCAAAATAAAAATTGGTACGTATGATCATCAAAATAGGACATATAATAGACCTCAAATATATGAAACGCTTCTATCTGAACAGAAACCAGCACAGGCAATATTTGAATACTTGCTTATACTTTATGTATCTCGCTCATGATGGAACGTTCTATCTGCTTAATGGAGTCAGAGAGAGCGTTTTGTGAAGTTGAGAAAGAATTGTTAGTTAGTCTCTTTTTTACGTGTTGTGTTTTGTGTAATTTATTTCAGATGGAATTGTGCTCGAGATCCCGGTACCATTATTACGACAGTGCCCTGTCAGATATACTGCAAAGTTTCAAGGTAACGATGTATCATTTTGGGACATTCATTTACTATGAAGACATCATTGAGTATCATTTACATTTCAATAGTGCCAGCAGTGTTATAAATGCTTACTTGTTTGCAGCGACAGCACATGCCATAGCCAAATTCGTGGAGGTTGTAGTATCTTTACCACCAAATGCCCCTCCAACTCGCCTTATTTTACACGTAACTTTATGAGCTGGGATACCTAGGGCGTCCGCCACGTGCATCTAGTAATGAGCAGACGTGTAACGATGGTTTTGAATAATTAAACATAGAAAGAAAAATTACCACATTTTATTAAACCAGGTTTTAAATATTCATCACCATATTATCAACAATTATGATACCAAAGAATTAGAAATATGGCTCGGCATTATAATTGACCAATAAGTAACAAATACATGGATGTAGTAGGTATGCATAATGCATACGTAACTTACCTGTACACCAAAAAGGTTCTGTGTTGACACAGTCATCAACATTTCATTGCACTCATTTGGCTGTGCTATACAACACTGGTTCTCCATATAGTAATGATACTGGCCACCAACACGAACCTCGCCTTCCACCACGAAATCCGATTTTTCAAATTCGGCGTTTACATCACCTTCTTCTATATGACGGAATGGTTGCATATACGATTCCTTACAGATAGCCTCCTAAGTATAATTTAGTAACATAAATATGATTATATTATACTGAGTTCCTGTAAGTTGGTCGCATTATTGATCAGTTAAAAAATGCGACAACACAATTCAATTATTGGTTTATTTAATATAATACGGAGGTTATTACGAGGATACTGCAAATTATGCACGAAGACAGTACAGCGGTAGTATCGACCGACGCGTGTATAATACATCTTTTCCTCCCAAGGATAGGTCATGGGAATGCCGAAATCTAAAAAGTTTAGAACAGATTTAACGGATTTCTTTCTTTTTTAATATTAGAGGTCGCTCACGCGCGTAATCGCTTCATAATTGGAATTCGCATTTCCTAATATGGTAGGATAAACATACTAAGTGCAATACCGCAAAATTACGGCACACTGTAACTTATGGCGTTACGATGACAGATGTATAATAATGGTACATACCTCGATGGTCAGAATGTGTTCCACCTCTCCATATTCGACTTTAACTAGATTTGCTGCTTTACGGGCCAGCTGTGGTGTATCTGCGACGATTCCCCCAATAATTTGACCAACACACAAAACCTAAAATGTAACATTTATTACTGAGGTATCGTCGACATCCCGTGTTCTACAATTAACACAACATCGTTGTTTGCAAATTATGACATTACAAATCAAGTGTAGATTATCCTCAAAAACAAAAAAATACATGTTTATAAAGAATTGGAAATGGCTGCCAAAATGTTGTGTTTTCCTCCCATTTGAATATTTTAAAACGGATAATCCTTACAAAAACAACTGTAAGGCAAAAGAGAAATAACAACGACTACAGCAAAAATCATTATTGTCGGTAAATTTTAAACAGTATTTGTGACGCGTGAAGCGCGTTTGTTACAACAGTGATGTTTTCTCCAGTTTCATTTTCAACAGCTTTGACTAACTTCGAAAATAAAGAGTGGGTGAGCCAATTCGTGTGCCTGCGCTTTTTAAAAAAAATATTTAGCCTCTTGAAAAAAAAACTTGAAAATAAAATACATGGAATATCAGTGATAAGTTAATTCAAAACTGTATCAAATTAAACACCAGTTTTCAAATTTTACGAGATTCCAAGTCTTTTTACCTTTTGGCATTATCAGTGACTCAAACATGCTTTATTAAACAAAAAGGACTGTTTACATCGATATTTCAAGCATACCTCTTCCGTTGCAAAAATAGCCTCCTCCAAATTATCAGGGTTTATCAAACTCCATCTGTTGTTGCCAGGAACATCAACGGCCCCGACAAAAGAATGGACACCATCCTGCGAGATCGCTTCCGATGTGTCAATTGAACTGAAATTACAAATTACAAAAAATATTTAAGCATGAGACATTTCGCACACAGTACAATACAATATGTTCGAATGTTTTGCTGCCGTCTGAATCTTATTTTTTTCAGTTTTCGCTCAGCTGAATTGTTCTAGTTATTCGTGAGTAACTTGTTTTTATTTGGATATTGTATGCTGTCGACGACCAAGATGGCTGCTGCTCACACATGGCCTCCGTCAACACTAACAATGTTGATGGCATTCCGGTTGAAACTTATTATTGCTTTTTAACTAAGGTTACAACATTGGTCGACTTGGTCTCTGCCGCTGACCGTGGAGATCTCCACATTTCTTTTGAAACTCTTGCCTACCTCTCAACAAACATTTTTTTGAAAAGGGTGAACTGAATATCACGCATCCTTCAACCCAAATAAGCACCGTGCGACTTTTCTATATAAATAATTAACAATAAACTAATATTTAAAAAGAAATAAAAAAGTAGTAGCGAAAGATATTAGAACAAATAACTACAAAACAAAGAAAAGAAAATAATTTGGATAAGATGAAACGAAAATAAGCTTGAACAGCTAATCTATTCAGATCTTTTTGACTAGTACTAGTGAATACAATTTGTATATAGCTCTAAACATACAATACTAAGTATGACAGACAGACAGACAGACAGACAGACAGACAGACAGACAGACAGACAGACAGACAGACAGACAGACAGACACTTTTGAATCTATATTTGAATTTTGAATTTCTCAACTCTTAAGAAAGCTTATTCAAAAGAATAAAGGCCAGCATACAATATCGCAAGTTTTTCAATGGAAGAGTTCATTTTTGGTACGGCAAGGTCCCCCTAGTTTTGATATTGTGATGGATATATTTTAAAGCAAAGTGTGTGAAGTTTTTCCCTGGATAAGGTCATATAGTTAGAAACGTGGAATTAGGGAGGCTTAACAATGTCATAGATTTTGACAAATGAATGCCGAGGGCGTGGTAAAATTGGAGGTTACAATTCTGGCGATCATTTCCCCAGATTTCTAAACCCTAAGCGAGGCGAGGCTTGGGGCAAAATGCCACAACATTAGCAAAAAAATAACTTTTTTATTTGTGATTAGTCCAAGTGAGATGTGAGATGTCAATTTCAAAGCTGTAACTGATTCAGCCTCGTACTTCCGCGTGATTGTGCTAATCACAATATACACATCCCTAGTCTGTGATAACTTGAAACAGATGATATTTGTTGTATGTTTCTTGTTCTGTGATTTAAAAGTTTTATTTTTTGTTGGCAAGGAACGTCCACGTGGCAAAGGGATACGAACCAGGGTTAGGATTTTATTTTACACTTGGACTATATAGCCCAATGAAATAGAATATATATACATTGTTAACACTGATTATGTTAAATCATGTATGTTATGCATTTCAAAAACATGGCTCATCCGAAGCTTTGACTTAAAACTAGAATCCTTTCTAGCGCAATAATATGAGGTTATTACGAGAATACTGCACAGTATGCACAAAGACAGTGCAGTGCAAAATTACGGCATGCTGTATAACAACATGATATACTTACAGTATTTTGGCATGTGCTTGCTTACTAATGACAAGTGCAAAATGTAGTTCATCTATGTAGAGAAAAAATGAATGATAAAACAGTTATTTTTGTTAAATACAATGCGAGTTATAAACATAGTGAAATTCGTATTATATTATGTAAAAGTATAAACAATTTTATTTATTTTACCTTGTTCGGGTTTTATGTCATCTAAAAATAATGCTTGTCCAGTGGTTAAATGTAAACTTGATTCATTCATTACTGGTCGTCCCACAGGGTCATCATCCGACTGTTCACAAGGTACGCCCTGTAGACAAATGAGGATAAAGTCATGTTTCAGGATTTTTAACTGGGTTTACATCAGAAATTGTTAATGCATGTTGGACTGTTTCTAACATGCAATATACAATTACATGTTTATTAAGTCCGTGTTGTACATACCTGAAATACTTGTGTACTGCTATTAGCTGGTAATTCCATTGAATTCAACGTTGTTTGATATGATAACGGTATCGGAAAAACAATGCCAGGCTAAGGAGTAAATTTAAACATGACAGCATATAAATTAAGTAAGTCGAAATAGTTCTGCTGTCCTACAAGAACATTGTGGCAGCCACGCATAAGACAAAACACTGTGAATCCACTAAATTGAAGTTTGGTTCCGACTATTAAGAACATGCCAACCTAATTTCATCAAACAAATTATGTAAACATAAAATCAATCGGGCAGGTAATTTCAAAGCGAAAAATTAGAATAACATTTTTTATCAATAATAAGACAATTATTCGCTAAAAATATAGAATTAATGATATCGTCACAAAATGAACAAATATACTAGAGGTCCACCCAAGGTACCTATATATAATATATCAAAGCATGTAGTTTTCAAGAAGAAGCCAAAATGTAATAATTAATAAAAATGGTACATTCCAAAGGACACGATTTAACGTCTCTGGTTTTATGTCAATATGCATATCACGTGCTTTATTCAATAATTATACATGCTTTACTCACTCACCAGTTGTTGACTTAGTTCATTCTGCACGTTTAAATAAAATTGAAAGAAGAAACTCTGCAATAGGTTCTTTCGATACTCAACAAACCCGCCTTCTTTCGACATTTCCAGCTTCTCTACCAGCATGCGCTGAACATCTCTAAGAAGACACTCGTCCCATTTTCTAAAACAAACGAACGTTTCAACTTTCAATTTCAATAGATTCATATCACCTTCACACAGGTTTCGGCAACAATTCAATAATGCAAATAGCTGAAGAACATACTGCGCAGTCATCGGCACAATGATGTTATTACCTTCCTTGAATATGCTCCATCATGTCAGTTGCCATGACCACTGTTGGTCCAGTTCCAGCAAAACAGAGAGTAAGTATCCGAATGACGTCACTGTTGTCTTCAAAACAAACATTCATACCAGCACTTATCATTGCAACGTCTCTATCTCGACGGTGAACTTGATTGTTCACTTTATACCCACTAAAATATTCGTCCTGATGAATGAGAAAACTATTGTTTTGAACAGCAGTGCAATGTGATTTGAACATTATAGAACGAGGTGTAATACAACAGTTGTTTTGTCACGATAAAATATAACACACATTGTATGCAGAATTATTCGGTCATTTTTGGAGCAAACCATTTGTAAATGGCATATGGATATATTATTTTATAGATAAATTAATGGCGGTTATTGGCATTTGGAAGAGATTTCAAGCGACAAGCAGGCATAACGTTACTTCTAGTTCTCTTCCACGTAAATAGCTACCATCTTAGGTACGTTAATTTTCAACAAAAGGAATATAATCTGATGACTTACAAGAGAGATTAAAAGATAGAAGTACGTTTGTGAACAGATAGATTTCTCAGATTATAAATTGTTAGTTCAAGGGAGAGTCATTGAATTACCTTTGTTGAAAATCTTATTGTCAAACTAATTAAAAGTTCATCTTCCTTGAGACACGTACTCCTAGGCCCAGTGAAGAAGGTATTATCCATATTTATGGTTCGTTCGCCATCTATTAAATACAGAATAAGCAACATGTATAATTTTAATTGCACATCATATTTACATATAATGTTCCCACCCAGTTATGATCTTATTCTAATTTCAATACATTTCACATAGTTTTCTGTAACAGTTCTGCAATTGATGCATGTGTGCATGATTTCAAAGCATACCTTTGTGAGAAGCAACAATAAGAGTGACGTCAGCAGCCATCAACATAGGATTGATATCAGATAAAGGACTGGCACTCATTATATGGCTACCAATACCCTGGAAATGGAACAATATAAGCATTAATAGTACAACACATACTAAATATCTGTTGATTATGTAATCAGTTACTTGTTGAAATATTACTCACCGCAACATTTCTCAATTGTTGGTCGCCTATCATTTCCAACATTTCCATTAGGGATCTATATATCTTTGTCTTGCTCTCTAGTACAAACATCGAATAATGTAATTCAACACAGATCGCCACAGTTATAATACGTACATCTAATGACATCGAGCCAATTAATTACTAATCATGGTGGTGCACAATATCAAATTATATGGTTAAACTATCAAAACAAATCGCTTTGCACGAAATTATCCCTTCATTGCTACTAACTTGGTAATTCGTCGACTCTTCTTTTGAGAACGTCGTACATACGACTCATAGTGACAGAAGAACCAAATGTGATACCAGAGTCTGTGATATCAATCTGGTTTAACTCGGGTACGTGTGTTGCTGATATCAAAGTAGTTTTTATATTCTTGGGTCTTGGTTCAAATCCTTTACATGCGAATCAATGAATATAAAAAAAGGGTGTAATTAGTTGTGGAGTGTATCATTATTGTAATATTTTGTACAGTAGTCGCATTTATGCCACATTCTGCAGTAGCAGTGTTTTTTGTATGTATTTTATTGCATTTGTTATCAATACGTGAATGTGCCTACCAACTTCAGCATTGCCCACAACCAATTTAGCAGTTGGTAACCCAGTCTTCAATTTGAGTAGTTCCTTTAAAGTGGTAGGTCGAATCCAGTCAACCGATTCCCCAACAAACCGAACTGTTTGTGTTTGAAACCAATTCTTCGTCTGCATTATATAATATGAAAGGGGCATTTAATGATATCGATAGTAACAAAAACACTATTGCGTCTAAGTGGATGAGAACAAAATATTAACCACATTACCTGCAAAGCCGGTGGGAATATAAGTTCTTGAGAAGGGTCGTAAGGTTCACAATCTTTGAGATCAACTGAGAGATTCAAGCGCTGGAAGAAAATGATTCTATAGGCTATTACATTTGTTTATTTTCACACGAAAAAGTTCAACTTGTATGGCGCAATACCAAATGCATATACGTATAATTGAAGTGCATGTACGATCGCACGCGTGTTTGGAGTTCGCATCTACATCATGAGTACAATGAATTCACAAAACACTCCCCAAATGATTGACAATTTATATATATTGAGTTCATTCAGAATTAAAGTTCACAATGATGACGCTGCTAACATCATTGGACCATTATTCAGAATTTATTTCATTCATTTCAAAGTACTATGCACACAAATACCCACAGGCGTCCATCGATTCTGTCGCCAAAAAAACAACTTACAGTCTCATTATGCTGGTCAGCATTACAGACAGAGAGGTAACCACAGCAACCATTCTTAAAAAAAACAAAAAAACTAGGATATTATGCAATCCAATTCATATATGCACCTAAACTTTAAATCTACAATCTAAAATTACACGAAAGGTAAAAAAAAAGCACTTCAGATACACGTGCTACCTGAGCGAAAGTCTTGAATCCGTCCAATATTGACCTATATCCAGTGCAGCGACACAAATTCCCTTTCAGACACTTTTCGATATCCGAGATGGTAGGGTCGGCATTGTTCCGTAATAACGTGTACATTGACATTACCATTCCAGGTGAACAAAATCCACACTGCAGACCATGGGCTTTCGCAAGACGTTCCTGCATTTAAAATAGAATAATAATAATAATACATTTGGTAACATGAATCGATGACATATTACAGGCAAATTAAAGCACTTGAGGTAATGAATTGAGAACGAACCTGTACGGGATGCAGCTTTGTCTTTGTTGATCCAACACCTTCCACTGTGGTGATAGCCATACCATGTACAGAGCATACAGGGGTATAACATGCATTGATAGCATAATGTCTGCATCAAGATGTTTAGAAAGTAATACAATTTTAAAAATTTAGTGCAAGACTCACCGTTGTGTTTATAATATTCGTTAAATTACAGATATGAGTCTTAACAACGCAATTGATTATAAATCAAGTATAAGTAGGCAATATGGCGAATAAATGGCATAAATAAAACAAAACATAGGATAATGACCTAAGACTATGACCCAGCTACTATCTAAGCATACGTGGCCGATGTGTGACAACCAAAAATACGAACTTATCTTATATAAGTAAAGGATACGATATCTTCTTGTCCACGTGGTCATATTTTGACAGCATCACAGTACAAGCTCCACATCCTCCTTCACCACAAGACAATTTACTTCCTGTTAATCTTACTGAACAAGAAGTCAAGGCCATACAAACAAAGATGATTTACATTTACATGATTTACATGTCAACGCTAAGTACATCAGCTATAATCACGACGTTGGTATAACTTGCTGCGAATTCAAGATGTATTTAATGTATTCGCTGTGCCAAATGAACCGTCAGTAACCGAAGCAACCAAATAATTGCGTTTGACTGCATTGTCGGAAAACGGGGATACGAGATGCACCGCATTCTGAAAATACTGAAATTCTACAATACTGAAATTCGATTTTCATTAGAAATAAATTGTTTATGTGGATAACTTCGGGAGAAATAATTGATATCGTATCTTGATAAATCAGGTACATAGTCCGATGAAATACCAAACACACAAGTTTGTCCACTATGTTTGCTGCCTCAACAACGTTTCATGAAAAATCATACTTAATGTGTTATCAAGAAGTAATGTCAAGAAATATAATATTCAATATGAACAAAAATAAATATTTTCTTTTTGCGAACATAAACAGGTATGATTTTTTAGCATCTACTGTCTTACTGTTAAAAATCAACAAATTAAATTTAACTATTGATACACTGCTGTCCACCAACTACATTGTTATAAATATTATAGCTATGAAGTCGTATTCATTTCATCACTTCTACTCAGCGTATTTGCCATTCCCGTCACTAATATTGACAGCATTTGAAAGGATACGCTTTCTCCTGATGTAGTTTAATAAAGTTGTTTCAGGGTCTACATGCTTGTCTGTAAACTAACAAATAAGTAGTAGTTGTTGTATTTGTCTTTTTATTAATACGTGAGAATGGTGACGTTAGCCTTTGAGACCCAGGTATTAGGCCAGTCCCACCTGTTATCGTCACCATAGATTTACAACAATACGCGGGAATGTTTACGTTAGCCTTTGGGACCAAGGTAGTAGTAGATGAAAACACTACGTACAACATAAGAAATCAATAAATCGGCTAATTACCATGCAAAGTACGTAAATTATATGCAGAGTTAAACTCCTTAACTCATCAGATATGTAGATTATCGCCAAGCACCCAACTACCAGTTTCACTGAATTAGTGCAAAAAATTGGCTAACACCTAAAATTGGCTAATTAATATCATGCAAATGAAGTAATTCAAGATATTAGTGAGATAGATAAAATTGGAGTAAATGCAAATTAGGTGATTACAGCTTCACTACCTAGATTTAACTAGGATATTCCTGGGACGCATGAAAAAAATACTCTAAAAAGTTAAAGTCAATATTTATAGTTCACATCGCCGCATTCATGCTTGCAACTGGAAGAGCGCACTGGGTTGTGAGAGATTCGAATTTCCTGTTTATCAAAACTAATCTGGCACAATTTCTTAAAACATGCACAAACAAACGAAGTAACCACAAACTTCGAATACACAATTCCTGTAAGTTGCGCCCTCTATAGGCGACGCGTAAATCGGCAACATTGAGATTGAATATTTTGCGGCCGTTCGTCCATATTATTTATGATACACATTTCATACTGTAAGTAAATTCGCTGCCACGGACGGTCGGACTACAAACAAACTCGCTACATGTTATACAGCTGCGTGATCCAAAGATAGGTTGGCATGTTAACCGTTTCAAGTCTATTTCATTCAATCAGAATGCACGACCTATTTACAAATCAAAACGTATGATCAAATACGTCACTACATTACGACAGTGACACACACTGAACTCGTCTGAACCTACAATCAACCGCGATGTTATCGAGAGCGGTGTCAGTGTCAGTAGGTCGTCATGAGTTTGCAGCTAGGCGATCTGAGTCGGAGAATGTTTGTCTCACCTTTTTACCGTTGACGTATACAACAAAATCGTCACTCATGTCAGTGCTAGACCGCACAGACTCTGTAGTGGCCATGGTGCAGCTTCAATGTCAGACAGAATAGGGCTAAACTCCAAACTCCAGGACTTATATCCTATCGGCGTTCGTATCATATGGCTTACCTGAAACGCGATGTATGAGGGCGTACTACAATTGCGTCAGCTGTTAGACTCATGGGTAAAGCTTTGTTTATCGAGGTTGTTGTTTTGATTATAATTATGACCGAAATTTAGTCGTTTTTGACAAATCTCATATAACATAGTCCTGATAATTATGGGATGGCGGATGAAGCGCAAAGTAATGGGGAATAGTTTTGTTTTTATTTTACCATTTTTGACTTCCTTGTGCGAAGCACACAAAGGAAGACTTTGCAGATAGTGTGTCTGTACGCATGTATATATATATATGCATGTGTGTGTCTGTCTGCCTGTTCGACTGATATCTCAAGAACTACATGTTAGTTTTTGATGAAACTTGATGCATATATGCTCTGGGATAATGCGCAAATTTGATTAGGTTATGTTTTAAAACCATGCATATTGATCACCTAATTAGCATGATTTTTAGCTGTTCCATGACTGTTCCACTGATATCACTGATAACTACTCATTGGATTTTGATGAAATTAGATGCTCTGGGACAATGTATAGACCTGAATAGTTTTGGGTAGATATCAGTGCTTATTAATTAACTACTTTGCATAATGAATAGTCAATTTTCCACTGATATCTCAATTATTAATCATCACATTACAATGAAACTTGAAAAAGATGACATAGGACAATACACAAACCTGATAAGTGTTGGGTTAATATCCTCCGTGCATATTAATTACCTAGTTTGCATAATTAGTAAATTTTTGGCTTTTAAATAATTCTGGTGATATTTCAAGTACATTTCAATGAAACATGGTACATAGATGCTCTAGGAATATGCATAGACTTAATTAGTTTGCGGAATAAATGTGGATATTAATCATCCAATTTGCATAATGATTGGTCAATTTCTGGCTTTCCACTGATATCTCCAGTACTAATCATCATGTTACAATGAAACTTGGTACATAGATGTCATAGCACATTGCACAGACCTAATAAGTATTAGATTAATATTCGTGTATATAAATTACGTAATTTTTATAATTAGTAATTTTAATAAGTACTAATCATTACATTACACTCTAGGATTATGTGGGTAAAAATCTACGCTATAATGATTAGTAGATTTTTGGCTTTTCACTGATATCTCAAGTACCAATCATCACATTTCAATGAAACTCGGTACATAGATGGTCTGTTACATTGTACAAACCTTATTAGTTTTACACTAAAATATGTGCATATTAATTACCAATATCTCAAGTACTTATTTAAGGTAGAGATGCAGTTTACCTGACAGGTATTTTAATTAGTTGATTAGGAAACCAAGATGACCTCCCTCAAAACTATATATTTTCGGAAAGCTCATTGTATGAATTTTAAAATGCTGTTAGTATTTTTTTCATGGACACTGTAGTTTGAAATATGCACAAAAATGTGTTTTTTGGTAAAAAGTGATTTAAAAAAAAATAGCTTCTAAACCATGCTTCTGTTTCCTGTCAATATTGGTTTATGGGTACATCTGTTTACTATGAAGAAAGTGCCGTCTTGAAAACTGTCTACCAGTTGTCAATTTTGCAGGGCAGCAGCTCAAATTTCACTACTTAAAGTTTATGCATAAATTAACACCCAGGCTAGTTGTATGTACGATTGTTGTAACACTGTTCAACCAAAAAGAATGTCCCGACGGCGTTTTGAAGATAAACACATTGTCAATCATTTGTGAAAATTTCAAAACAAAAGGTCAAAGCGTCTAGGAGCTTTTTCTGGGATGTGCACTAAAAAGAAGCTGAGATAATTGCTAATTTGCATAACCATTCACTCAGTAAGGTGTTTGCTAATGCTCATAATTAAAATGGCTGTAACAGTTCCAAATTTAAATGTATTATCGTTTTGTTAATAGTTAAATATAGTGCATAATATGGAGATCCCGTCATTTCTTTTTTTCACCATGTTTCTTTTTTATTATTATGTACAGCCTTGCTAAATCTTGCTAAGCATTCAAAAGAGAGAATGTTTGCACCTGTTATCTATATTTTAAAATCGTTTTTTGAGTATGTTCCACTATTCACAAGACAATACAACGATCTAATAAGTTTTCGGTTATATATATCCATAATAATTACCTAATGTACTTTATATATTTTTTTAAGAAATAATCATCACATTACGATTAAACTTGGTACATATGTGCCCTGGAACAATACACAGACCGAAGTAGTTTGGGGTTGAAATCTATGCATGATAATTGCTTAGGTTGCATAATAATTACCCAATTGTTTTCAAAAACCAATTAGTTTTCGATTGAAATTCAAGCAAATTTGCACAATCATCACATTTCATTGAAATATGGTTCATAGATACTCTGGGGTAATCCACAGACATGATTTGTGTAATAATGAAAAACATGCATATTGATTATCTAATTATTATTAGCCAATTTCTGATACCTCAAAAAATCAGATTTAAATTAAACTTGTGATAGAGATGCTCAGGAATAAATTAGACAAAAACCACAGATTTAAAATCAAATGTATTTTCTGTCTTGTTTGAGTTACGTACATGGTTTCAACAAATTATAACAATATTTTGATCTTTATAATCTGTTTTTTGGGAGAAATTCGGCGAAACTGTAACAGAAGATGTATCTGCACATGACGTTGTGACGTTCAATCTGGGTCGTTTGTACAGTATATACGAATTAACCGATAAAAGATAAAACATTAAATCCCAGTCTGTTGTTCCAAATTTACACACACAAAACAACATGTACACAGTATAATTATTCAGAAGAAAGGTAATTTATTGCCCTACTAAATACGTGGCAAACATAAACTTACGATTTTAATTTCTTATATCATTTATTTACAGATTAATTGAAGGATTTATTACTGAGGAGACAGCTACCACGGACAGCGAACTCGCCATTCACGGGTCATGAGCGCAAGTGTACAATTGTAAACTGTATTTGGTGTCACATCTACATTTACAGTAAAAAGTTACTTCAAAGATTCCAAATTAAATTCAGATGGATCTCCGGATTTAATTCTGAATACACAATACTATGTCACAGATTTCTTTTACTACTAAGAAAACCAAATAACTATGGTAGCACAGGAGTTCAGGTCTCTACTCCAGTTGAATGACAGCAAAAAACATCTATGGTCTAACAAAATAATCATCACTACAGGTTGCCTGCAATTATAAGAATAAGTTCATATCATTATATATATATCTATGATTCATATCAATATTACAACAAAAACACACTGGGACAATAAAGAATAATACTAATAATAATATACTTTTTGCTTTATTAATTTATGTCAAGTTATTTAGTTATGGTTATTTTTATAATTATTTCTAATTTGCTTGTATGTTTATTTTTGCTTTATTTTTCAGTGTTTTTCATTTGTAAGTTTTTTGTTTTTTAGATTTATTTTGTTGTTGCTCCTGCCCCCTTTTTTATTTCCCCAGTCTCCTATTTTTTAACTAATCTTTTTTATATTTCAGTTTTTAATTGTTATTTCTAGATATATATATATATATATATTTGATTTTGAGAAAAAGGCCATGAAATTCTGTTTTTTATTATTCTGTATGATAAGATATTTTTGCAACACTTGGCGCGCCATAGCATGGGTGCTAATATTTTAGGCATTCCATATTTGTTATTTCTACATTTGATAGTTGTTTTGGGACATTCCTGGGAAGGATTCGAGGCTCAAAGAAACAGCTTTTAACACGTATTTTTTTATAAATGTTTTAATCAAAATGGAATATATATTAGAAACCATATCTTTCCTGGTTATCTCTCCAAAATAATTATACAACGAGGCTTACGTAATAATAATCATCACACTGAAACATAATAGTAATGTTGTTGATGCGCATAAGTATATATTTAGTATGATGATATACTATTTTAGGAATATTGCCTTACTTCTTGTAACTATAAAAATTTATATAATTTCATCTCTAATGCTTGATACAAATTTGAGATAATATAAAAGTTTATGAATATTCAAGCTTTATAAATTGCGTTACCTGACATACAAGGTATCTTTGTCCACTTACTTGAAATGTTTATGTTGGATTGTAATTTTCAGAAAACTTTACCTTTTTGTCAGGTTTTGGGAATTCATCACTGCAAGCGAGGCGGATTCTTTCAGGTGTCGCTGGGCAGTCAAGCTGGAAGTTGCCATGGAGACCGATATCTGATCTAGCTGAGGATATTGCATCTCTAATGGCAACCAATGCCGACACTCCAAGTAAACATGGTGGTTCTCCAATTGCCTAGAGTTAAACACATACAATGCATTGTTTCAATTGGTTAATAAAAACAGTTTTAGACAAGGTACTACACATTTTGTTCTCAATAATTTCATCGATTAATTCGCACTTCCTGACAACATTACTATTATTATATCATAGTTATGATCAACTCAATTTGGTAGGTATGTCCTACATTTAGTAAAAATCGATGAATAGTTTGACGTTTATGGTTTGCAATTATCACTTCTCCAATGATATATCCTCTGATATAATTAACTCACCTTGGCAGAATAGATACCATTTGGGTTAGTAGCATCTTTCAATAAATGCACATTGAACTGTCTTGGTATATCACTGACGCATGGTATTTTATACATTCCCGGTCCCCTGGTCAGTAGTTCGCCTCGTTGTGAATATCGTAATTCCTCCACAACAAATAAACCATATCCCATCATGAAAGCACCTTCAATCTACAGAAAGCGTTATGAGGAGATTTCATTATATGGTGATAAAATACATTACACTTCACAATTTGTGCAGCAACTGTAAAACATCAAGCACGTAATGAACGTGTCTCGTGTGTTAATTTAACCATCAAGCTTAACTGATATTTTTTTGTTTTACAAGCCACGGTTGTAAGTAGAAATGTACAAAAATGTCTTATGAATATTCATGCCAATAAATGATATACATAGGAAAAAAACTACAGTATATTTATATTGTATATACATATATTCTATGACCGAACGACGAAATATATATTTCAACAGAACATAGTTGTGTGTTGTGACCATTTTACTCCTATTAGAATTAAGTGTAAAACTGACCATGTGAATATATCTTGTATGTACCTTGTGCCTTGATCAATCCCTGTGATATGTTTGATCTCAGATTAGATAATATGTTTCTAATATGTTACCAATAACGAGATAGCAACAGGCCAGTGTCATAGTAAGTATTCATATAGTGCATTAACTCATTGAATGGAATGATCTGTCGCTAAATATAAAGATATGGCCAACATTCTGATGGTATTGAAAGCTTTGTCTGGTGAGTGGTATCTTTATTTTTACTCCGCATTAAACAATATTTAATAGTCCATCAAAACAACTCATTGTTTATATTCTAATGCGTTAATGATATCTATATAATACACTTTACAATAATATTGTTAACTGTTATCGTTCTTATGCAAATTATGGTTTAATAAAAAACATTGCACACTTCACCTGTCCAATGTCCAATGCTGGATTTAAACTTTTCCCGACATCCATAACAATATCAACACGTCTCATCTGATGATCACCGGTTAAACAATCGATTTCAACTTCACAGCAAGCAGCCCCATATATAAAGTTGTACACCAGCCGACTGGCGCGATGATCTTCCCAATTGAAACCAATTTCCCCTGGATATCTTAATAAATTAAAGGGTTATTTATTCTGTTTAACGACATTCTTTATATGTGTTGATAGCTATAATGTTCCCCAATTAAAGGTATGTGAAGCGAAAATAGATAAAAAGAAAGTTACTGATTAAAGCATAACATATCTTATTGTAGTCCTTACAGCATTGCATCGACAAACGCTATAACATTACGAGTGACATAAAACATTGCAAACAGTTGCAGAAATAATTTATATGCCAAAGTGAAGTATAATAAATGTTTGTTTATATAATTTGTTACCTATGACAAAACTAAATAACAGAAAATTGCAGACCTCAACTTGACATGAACATTTTTCCGTGAATATTTTCATTTTTAGTAGTGTTAAAATAGACACAATTAATCTAACACTGTGGGTTTTGTGGTTTTCTTTACTTAGTCATCAAGTGATTTGCGTTGAATAAAGTGGTCACGGTTTATGAATACCATTTTGTAAGAGCTACATTATAGATTATGCATTATTCATGTCAATGTTTTGCTCAACGAAATTATATGACATCCTTGAATTAACCTTGAACAGAAGGCTGCACTCATGTTGATCTTGAAATAACATATGTTGAATTATTTATTTAACTTGATGGTTACTTACTTATAAAACCCGGTAGTCGATAAGCTCACCCTGTTGAAATAGGCTGCACTAACCTGCGAACATGACAGTGAATAGTTTAGTATTTCATTCCCCGCTCTTCAACAACTTGTTACAGAATACACGCACGTCGCGATCTCTCGTATGTATGGATGTGTAGTCGTTAGTAGAATGTAGTAATTCTATAAATTTATTTCATTGACGGACGAATACAAAACAAAACAATATTGATGATATAAGTTACATCATAGAAAATGTTTAGTGCAAGCTATTACGTCATGATATTTGAAAAGGAATCCTTCACATCATATGGTCAACATTTTACAGATACTAAATATTCTTCACACTTACCCATTGTTCCCATGAGCCTTTGGGATTTTCTTTCATGAATGGATCCAGTCGATCCATCAATGTCTCACAAGCAATCTAGTAAAAAACAATAATCTCATTGCATGTAGTGACTGAAACTTATCTATCGCTTTACTGTGCTAGTTACCACAGATCGAGCTTGGAACTCTCACAAATGCAACGGACGATGAGATATACACCTTTCTGTCCATTGAGCTACCTGCTACACAATGCCATTTTTTATTTTGCGCTATTTCTTCTTTTAGTTTGATCACGAATATTCATAAGTTGATGCATATTTTTGCTTTACCACAATTTGAGGGTGGGAAATATATATGCACAATGGCTATAAGTGTGCGACACTCATGTATGCGTAATAAACTTTATAGCATAAAGTCCTCGTAGTCGGACTCTTATTTATAGAAAGTCCTACTCGCTATAAAATGTCTTGGCCTGCAGCCTTCACATCCCATCTCGGATTGGCTATTATATCCCGAAGAGTCCTCGTACTCGTACATTATTCTCTACATAGGGTCAATAGATTCTGATTAACGATGGGCGTGTCCAGGAAAAGCAAACCCTAAAATACCTTATAGTATACGGTATTATATGAGGATTGTGATGTTTACCTTCACAGCACTGCCAAAGAGTTCAGTTGCCGATGAACCAACAGTAGGAGTCGCATTGGGTATTTTATCGGTACTGGTCTCATTGATATGAATGCGTTCAGAGGGTATACGTAGAACACGACTTGCAATCTGTATAGTCTTGGTATGTAACCCTTGACCCATCTCTATACCACCATGGGTAAGTAACACTGAACCATCCATATATATATGCACCAATGCAGCGCCCTATATGAGCCACAGTTTATATTTAAAGAAGAGGCAATTTACTTAATACATACATATTAAATATACAGGTTATATCTGTGCACCAAATTTAGTTTGATTTCAAAAATAATGTGTCAATATAATTATTTAATCGATCTACAGAAATACTGTAGATAATTGCAGATCGCATAAATACCATTTGTCTGTTTCTAACATGTGATTACGAGTCAGACCGATATATGACAGAAAATACAAGTGCACTAGGATGTATGTTCTCTTTTCAAAACACTCGTTATAATTTATTGGGTGTATTCAATAAGATTCATATATGTTCCTCTCACTTGCTCTTATCTTTTATTGATACATGTCATTACCTTATTTAGTTAAAACTCTGAAACACTCCTCCACAATTTATAATTGTGTGTTGTGTATAATATTATTTATATATTTTTTATATAAACTATTACTTTTCATATTAATTATCAAATTAATATGCCTGAGAATTTTAATATTTCAGCCAAATAATTATTTTTGTGTGACACAAATCAGCCTCCACGTGATATGACGCGTTTGAATGTGCACTCACAAAACACGGCAATTAAGAAAACGACAACTAACTTGATTCAGGAATGAACCCGGAAGACCCGTCATTCTTTTGATAGGAACGATAGCGAGTCCTCGTTTCTTCCAACGATTATCTCTATAAGACAAAAAATACTAAAATAATAATCAGTATCTCTCACGTTCATAACATACATACCTAAACATAATTTATTGTTAATAACGTAAACAACGTGTGAATATAAAACAGTGCGTTTAAACACACGCATGGGTTTTATAAAGTGTTATCCAACTATAAGAAAATACCATATACTATATACTATACTATTAATAAATAAATAAATAAATAAATAAATAAATAAATAAATAAATAAATAAATAAATAAATAAATAAATAAATAAACGAACGAACGAACGAACGAACGAACGAGCGAGCGAGCGAGCGAACGAACGAACGAACAAACCAACAGACAGACAGACAGACAGACAGACAGACAGACAGACAGACAGACAGACAGACAGACAGACAGACAGACAGACAAACAAACAAACAAACAAACAAACAAATAAATAAAATTATTATCAAAGATCAAGTAAAAATTTATCGTAAACCTAACTTGAAATTGTTTTTTGTTTAATAAAATGCATATTGTTATGGATTGAAATATTAATTAGAAAATAAAAATAATTTCGGTTCTCAAAATGTTTGTCCTTGTAGCAGAGCCAAGAGATATGAAATATAAAATTCCATAATTTGAACACAGTAAAGCAATTGTACACACCTGTTGAACTGGTCCGTTTCTTGTCTACGTATGTGGAAACCACTTTTCACAAGGCACTCATCCCAACATCGTTTTAGATTCATCACATCTGGCATGTCTTGATAAAAGTGGTCTGTATCGCCAACCTTATACAGGTTTATCTCTCGGATCTGAAATAGACATATATGTTGCACTATATTAAATATTGTTTCAGGTTCTTAGATTAAAATGCCTTGCTGTGATTAAAATAACGCTGATGTCATCATAAAGCATTGCGAGTACCTTTATTTAGAAACAATATAAGTAAACAATTCAATTAGAAGTTATTTATTTTCATGTTTTCATAATAATACTCGGTCATTTACAACTGTTGAAACATATTCACGATATTATTAATATAGTCTTCGAAATCATTTCGTAAATAATGTGAGAATACAGATAATTTGTTGTTGTCAGTAGACCATTTATTTTGCAATTCCTTTAATCAACTTCGGCAATTTAAATGTGTTTGTGAGAATCTAGCAGTTCCAAAAAGTTAGAACATCGGTGAAATAAAATCAATATAGTGTTTTAGGCCGTCCCGTACACATCCAGTACAAACGGTAATACAATATAAATGCAGTCTCACCTTCGATGGAGATATGTCGCACTTTATCGCCACAGTGTCCATAATTGTTTCAATAATTGCCATAGGTTGCACTGTTCCAGCTGCTCTCATTGATGTATTCGATTGAATATTAGTTTGACATGCCTTCCCAGTCAATTTATATGCAGGCATCGCATATGCATTATGTAATTGGTGCATCCCGGCTTCTACTAACTGACAAAATACATGAACACACAAAACTGAATACATATATATAATATAATTTACAAAAATAATTTTATGTGAGTGAATGTGATTCTTATTGCAGTGCCTATTATAGATCAAAGGAAGCTCAGAAAGAGCTTCTGTGTGCTGATTGGTATTTGAGATATAGGTAGAAAATTGGGTAATAATTATGCAAATTTAGAAATTATTATTCATAGATTTCAACCCAAAACAAATTAGTCTGTACATTGGTCCAGGGCACATATGTACACGGTTTCATTATAATGTGCTAATTTATTCTTTAAAAATTGGTGGAAAGCCGAAAATAAATTATTATGCAAATTATGGATGTATATAAACCCTAAATTAATTAGATTGTCGAATTGTCTTTGAGTATGAACTAGGATTCATTGAAGTAAGATGATACTTGACATTTTGATAAAACAAATTATTATGCAAATCAGGAAATTAATATGCACAGATTGTAATGTAAAACTGATAAGCAAATGTGATAGAACTTGAGTTATCTTTGGGAATTATTATGCAAATTTAGTAATTAATATGAACAGATTTTAACATCAAACTGAGCAGGTCTGTGCTTTGTCCTAGAGCATCTATATTGAGATATCAGTGGAAAAGCAGAAATTGACAAATCTTTATGAAAATTAGGTGATTAATTTCCATAGATTTTTACCCAAAACTAATCAGAGCATTAGTATGTGCATTATTTAAGAACATATATGTAACAAGTATCATAAAAATCCAACAGGTGTAGATATCAGTGGAACAGCTCAACATTAGCACACACATATACAAATACAAACGAAATAACTGCATTGTCTATTTAATATTATTTGTATGCTACATTGTCAAATACAATTCATAGTGAATAGAGAAAAATAAGTATTGATTTCAAACTTTATATCTCGAATAATGTTACAATTTGCATGTAATAATGATTCACAGATGAGATTTTGTTATGGGCTGCGTTAGTATTTGATTTTAGAATGCATGTTAAAAGTTATTTTATTTGTTTGTGAAAATAGACTATCGAACTTATATAACCAGATTAATTCAGATGGTAAGTTATCTACCGGATGGATAACGTCAACCTCAAAACCTGTGTTTTTAAAGAACGACTTACTCAACAATAATATATGTCTGACAGATGTAAGGCATGTGTCACATTACATCCTGTATTGTTAATACTAGTAGACTAGCAAGCAGAAGCTGGTGTATATAAATACTCACCACCATTGATAAGTCATAGGAATATCCTGCATTGTAGAAGATCTCGCTTTCGAGTGCACGAAGCTTGCCGTCTTTGTTGAAACCGACTTTAAACCTGCCTACTACTGGATGCCTCATTCCAACAGCTTGCATATCCAAATCTCGCCCGATGACTAGACGAACGGTCCTTCCAGCCCTATAATTATAAATCTACACTGTTTACTGTGTGGTTAAACGAAAGCCTGAAACACTGCTAGCCTACATGGAATAAACATGGTCCGAATGAATTAAAAATATGGGTGTTGTATAACAATCATATCTGTTTTTTGTCAGTTCTCGTGTCGCTACCAAAAGTTCTTTTGGGAATTCTTTTATTTGAAAAGAATTAAATCTTGTTTCTTGAAGTTTCATATGAAATATCGCAACTTTGGCCTAGAAAAAGATCTTGTTTCGGTCTTAAGAAATTTCTATCATATATGTACGTTGACACATATATAGAATTATATACCCTTTCACATCAATATAATTTAGAACTTAATGAAATATAATTATATATTTTAGTAACATTTAGCATATTTCTCCAAGTGTTGGCTTGTTGGTTTTTGAACAACTGACAACAGAACAAAATGAGATTGAAAGGACATACTTTTTCGCAGCCACAGCACATGCCATGACGAAATTCAGTGTACGTGTGTCTTTACCACCAAATGCTCCTCCAACACGCCGTATCTTACATGTCACTTTATTTGCTGGTATACCAAGAGCTGCTGCTACACGTACCTATTATTACATGTGATCAAACTGAATTATATACATAACAATACAATCACAAATTTATTCTGTATATGATATTAACATTACTGAGATGATTTTATATGATTAAATATGCATAACATGTTCTTAATATTTGTACCAGTCTAAAGCTTACGATCGCTACTATGCCATTGAATATGCGAAGTTATAATTAATGATATTGAAGTAAACTCGAATTAAGCGATCTGAAGCCAGTCAGAATGGTAATTGTGATAATGATACTAGTTTACATTGCGGCGAGCATATCGGATGTTTAGGCGCAGGCTAGCCAATAATTTTCTCAAAACAATTATATGCAGAGATATGGTTATTAACCAATGACATTAATGACCGTATGTCAATTTTCACAATTTGTTTCATGTGGTAAAATATTGTGTGCACTCTCCCCTCGTGTTTTCGAAAATTGTAATTTAATTTCACGAATATGACTTGTATTTCATGATGACTTTCTTTTCAACACATTTTCATTAATTTATAGATTTGGGTTTTATACATTATAATGATTGTGCATATCACCTAACGTGTGTTAACTAGATCATATCAGATGCCTAACTACATGAACAAGTATATTCCTTAGTCTTAGAATTCAACTGCCGAAATATGAACCGATTTCTTCAATATTTAATGAAATAATGAAAGAAAATTAATTGCAGTCATTGGCCCATACAGTTACATGCAAGAGGTGGGAATGACAAGCAATACTCAAACTATTTAAGCCCTTAATTTTATAAAGTACACCTGAAGTATTTTACTAACTAACCTGTGTATTTGACATTGTCTGTGATGACGCAGTCACCACCATTTCACCGCGCTCTTTTGGTTGTGCAATACAGCACTGGGTCTCCATGTAGTAATGATACTGACCACCAACACGAACTTCGCCCTCTACCACAAAATCTGATTTTTTGAATTCCCCGTTCAAGTCTCCTTCTTCTAAACATCGAATTGGATGCATAAATGATTCTTTGTCAATGGCTTCCTTAAAATGTAATGTAAATATATTATAAAACCCATGTTAAATTATATTCATATTGTTAACTTAGACAGATATCGTGTTGGTAATACTATGGAATCACTACGGACGTGTCATTGGTTAGTGGATATTTAAGCCGGGGTCTTTATCGCCACGACGTCTGATACAATATGGTATATAATCCAATGTGTCCATGAATTTGCTGGAATATACACCTATATGCATTTGTCTGAAATAGTCAAGTCTTAGTAAAGTCAAGCACCCGGGTGTCGTATCCTCGTTTATATGCATATCACAATCACGTGACCTATTTGACATGATTGGGAATGCAAGATCTGATTGGATAATATAACTCGTACGTGGTTTTACTTTGTTATGAATGGTCATGAAAACGCACCTCGTGATCGTGAGTAGATTAAGTAGTGGGAATACTTTCAATTGCACGCGACATACTCCCTAACTACAGGAAGATGTAATGTTAATTGCTGATCTCATTCTGCGAATGTTCGCTCGTCCATATTAACATTTACTGAGAGGAAAACCAACAACTCCCCACAAACATGACTTACTCAGTATACTATGTCGTATACACGACGGAGGTAAGCGGTGAAGGCAGAACCAGTAACCGTTTCGTCACATGACACAATTTAAATTTAAAAAATAAGTGATTACTCACGTCAACAGTAAGAATGTGTTCCAGTTCTTCATATTCGACTTTCACTAATTTTGATGCTTTGCGTGCCAACTGGGGTGTGTCTGCAACAATTCCACCAATAACTTGACCAATACACAAAACCTGCAAAGCAATACATAAGCTTATTCTGAAGTGTCATACAATTTAGAAGGTTAAAAATTATTTGGTGAAAACACGTTTGTCCGTTTTTCTATAGAAGAGATACGCACTAAACACGTAAGAGCTTACTTCGTCTGGGGCAAAAATAAAATCATCCAAATTATCTGGGTTTAATGAACTCCATGCATTTTTTCCAGGGACATCCGACGCCCCAACAAAACAGCTAACGCCTGCGAGTGACGTTGCTTCCGATGCGTCAATGGATCTGCAACAAATAACAATTAGACGTAAACATCTGAATATGTAAGTGTCACATATCATTAGAATTAACTATAACTTGTCTAGAGCTACACACATTGTAAACTATTAGTGATCCCACGCGATAACTTGGCTCATCAGATATTTGTTGATGCATTTTATATTAAAATGTCAAGAATGTGGCTAGGATATAGTTGTATACAGTAACCTTTCCGAAAAACAAGTGTTCCAAAAAAGAGAGACAATGTATACAATAATTACTTACACAAGTTTGGCACATGCACGTTTGCTTGTCACAAGTGCCAAGTGCAATTCACCTGTAATTGGAGCAGAAATACAGTGCTAATTGTATTTGAATGGCGTGGGCAGCTACGTTCAAATCCTCTAAGCTGTACAGTACATTATATTATATTAGATCTATGACCTGAATGCAAGGTAAAAACGTACCACTACAATTATAACTGTATTTTCCATAATGCTATTCACACACAAAAAATAACACAATTTTTACAGATAATATAAGGAGGCTAGACACAGGAGACGATAAAACGAATTAAAATCAAAATAATCTAAACTACTCAAGCTACCTTCTTCAGGCGTGATATCGTCTAAAAAGATAGCTTCCCCAGTGGCTAACTGTAAACTTGATTCATTCATGATTGGTCGACCGACTGGATCATCCACTGATTGTCCATTTGGTACATCCTACACAAATAGAAGCAATTATAATCGACTAATAATCACTATTATGATAACACTGATTGAGTAAAATTTTTAGATATACATTTTAATATTCACATGACATAACAATGATTTTGATTATCTATTTTATGAATAATAAACATAAACAATGTAGTGTAATGGTAGATCGCATCCTAATTGTGACTGTACGCATTTTACCTGAAACAACTGTGTACTGCTGCTAGGTGGCATCTCAAGTGGGGTTAGAGCTGATTTATATGATGACGGCACTGGTGTGACAGTGTCAGGCTGAAAATAAAAAGAAATGGTAACATGTACTATTTCCTATAAACTGGTAATATTTCTTGTTTTCGTCTTCTAAAGTTAGTTGTCAAGATCTGTAATTTCAGTTTGGATAAATACATGGACAATACAGTCCCAACAAAAGAAAGTAAAGTGACACCCTACAATCTTCCATCGACACCCTTCCAAAACATACTTACTAGTTCCTGATTAAGCCCATTTTGTACGTGTAGATAAAATTCAAAAAAGAAACTCTGCAACAGATTCCTTCGATATTCTAAAAACCCGCCTTCTGCCGACAGTTGCACACTTTCTACCAACATTTGTTGAACATCATTGAGAAAACACTCATCCCATTTCCTGAAAACGAGTATCAGTTTTTAAAACCTGATTTGTAACTTTACATACGCAAGAACTAATGTCATTACAAGCGATATTCAAATTTATAGCTGTAAACGAGTATTTTCAAGTCCAAAACAAAGCTTGACAATCAATCCACAAAGACTAAGCTAACAGTCTGAGAGAAATACACATCATCGAAATATTATATATTTGTTTGCAATACAATACGTGATCATATACCAACATTAAAACAAAGACTCGACTACATGTATTGAAAAATGGAATTTAGATTATAATTTATTATAACCATGCAAATAAATAATTTATCTCCACAAAAATCGCCGGCATAGACTTTTTGGCAACATGCAATGTTCCGAGAAATAGTGATTTGATTTTCACAATGCGAAATGAAAATGGATAAGTTTCAGAACAACATTTCATAATGTGGAATTTGAATACATGATTGGTGATGTGAACGCTGCACTTCGTGAACACTGACCAAATCGGTATACCCTGGTGCATCATCGATAATTCACGACAAATCCCGCATGCATTGTTTTAACAGTGTTGCAAAGGACGCCTATATGGTTACTTTCTCCCCATGCCCGGAGTGAGACCATACCTCCCGCATTACCTTCCTTGAATTCGACCCATTACTTCTGTTGCCATGACTACAGTAGGTCCAGTTCCACCAAAAGAAAGGTTTATATTCTTGATAACATCAGTGTTGTCTTGGAATAATACTTTCATGCCAGCACTTACCATGGCCACGTCTCTGTCTCGACGATGAACTTGATTTTTAACTTTGTATCCTCCAAAGTATTCACCCTATAAATTAAGTAATACTATGCACGTCGTAGCTCACCGTGACGACACGCCATATCAAAGGTTCATCTGAATATATTAGGTTTTCTGTTAGTTCAATTGTCAGCTGAGTGATATTACTTTCTATTTCTGTGACGTAGCCGTTATAATATATAAACGCATTAAACATTATAAACTAATCAAACAGTCGAATGTCAGAAATATATAAAACACATACAAACCCTCTAATGCATTTTCTATATAACACAGCGTGGATAAATATAATATAGGGAGACAGCACCTGTGAGTTACATTACCTTTTTCGAACACGGAATTGTCAAGCTAACTAAAACATCATCTGGTTTTAGACATGTACTCCTGAATCCAGTAAAGAATTTATCGTCCAGGGATACGGTTCTCTTGCCATCTTAATCAAAACAAAATACAATTGAATTAATCCCAGGTAACTAATTTTACAGAACAGAATTATGGCAATATTCGCGAGAACAAGGAATACCCATTATAACTTAACTAGTATATGTAGCAAACATGACGTGACATACCTTTGTGAGAAGCAACATTAAGAGTGACCTCAGCAGCGATCAACATGGGATTGATATCAGATAAAGGACTGGCACTCATTATATGACTACCAATACCCTGAAAATGAAATTGTTCTGCTAAATTATACGAAAATCTTACCCATTTATGTCAATGATATACATGCTGTTTTAGGTTCTGGAGAAGGTAAAAATGAGGTAATTTAAAGTATAAACTTACTGCTACATTTCTCAGTTGTTGGTCTCCGATAAGTTCCAACATATTCACCAATGATGTAAAGATCGCTGTTCTGATTTCTGTTAATGAATAACACAACATAAATCACAAATCAAAGTCACAACACCCATTTGCAATGAATATATATTAAATAATTGTACAAATGCAACAACGTGCACAATTTTATGTTACATGCACATACAGAAAACTAGCAATGTTCAATGTGTTTTAAGTGTAGCAGAATCATACTGATTTAAAATCACAAATAGGATTATATTGTAACAATTATTATTTTGAATTCCAAATATATGTTTAAATAGTGTTATGTCGCAAATTATATAATTAAACTATTAAACATTAAACACTTACTTGGCAATTCATCTGATGTTTTCTTGAGAACATCGTACATACGACTCATGGTGACAGAAGAACCAAATGTGATACCAGAGTCTGTGATATCAATCTGGTTTAACTCCAGTACGTGTGTGGCTGATATCAAAGTAGTTTTTACATTGTGTGGTCTTGGTTCAAAGCCTTTAAATAATATAATTTGTCAATACTTATACACAATTAGTTTAATACATGGTAATTGTGGCTTAGGTACAAATTGGACAATAACATACTCTATGTTAAAAAAACTCGACCAAAATATTTATTTTAACATTTCATTTTTAACAACACAGAAAATTGTAGCTAATATAGAAGTTGGAACTGATCAGCGCCACTATAATTCAACCAATTGTAGCACATGGCTCTGGATTTCAATTTCATAAATGAATGCATGTAATTACCATGCATATCATTATGTTACACGTGTTATTTGCAACTGATGCATTGTATAATTTCATATTTTCACCACATAATACTCGTTTAATATGTGACTTATTCATTAAAACACATAATATCGCATTTTAATTAATTAAGTTCTAGTGGATGTACTAACCAACTTCAGCATTGCCAACCACCAATTTAGCCGCAGGTAATTCAGTCTTCAATATGAGTAGTTCTTCTAAGGAGGTAGGTCGGATCCAGTCCAGAGATTCCCCAACAAACCGCACCGTTTTAGTATGCAATTCATCACTTGTCTATATACAAAACAAAAGTAAGTGAAATAAATGAACGATTACGGAGAATATACGTTAAACATAATAATAAAATAAACATAAACATGCAAGCCAGCTGAAATATCGCGTCAGTATTTCCGCGTATTAATTATAATCCAAGTAACTCATGCACTTGCGAAAGACGTTTTCACTGAAAGATTTGTTATGTATAGACTTGTATGGCTTCCTTAATTTGTCAGACGTTTGGTGCACATCGCCGTTTCACTCCAGCGGGAATCGGAAAGCTAGAATGACAGCGCGATTCCACGTTAAAGCGGACTGAGGTCGTCCCTTACCGTACGAGTGTGATTACAAGAGAATCACATTGGAAGGATATATAGAATATATAATGTAGAATTTAATAATCACAAAGCATACAAATACGTCGCCAGCGTCTTTCCAGTTTTCCAGAAAGACCATGAACTGCCATGCTCGGATGCAGTCTAGGAGTAGGTGGTGGGGTGGATGGTGTTGCTCATCATGGCTCCAAACAATTGTTGTTATCGAATAAGGCAGTCTCATGTCACGCTAGTGACACAGCTCGATATTCCTTAGTTTGCCGCGAATAACCCCAAATTACCTGCAACTCCGGTGGAAATATCACTTCTTGGGTTGGGTCGTAAGGTGTGCAGTCACTGGGTTCAAATAATCGGCTCAAAACCTGAAACAGAAATTGATCCCGTCGATATTATTATATATTTATATTTGTATTTAAAATATTTATTTTACTAATTCCATATTAGAATATATTTTTAATCTAATAGACACACATTTTGAAGCCAGTTTAGAAATCAAAGTACTTCATGGAGTATTTTATATAGACTATGACGGAATTACAAAAAAGATAAAAAACTTCGAATAGATCGCATAAAGTGCTTCAATATTATTATTTTTCTTACATTGTCTTCGTCTTGACGACTGGCATTGCAGGCAGATGGGTTTCCACAACAACCATTCTGTGAAATTAAAATATAAAATACAATGTCATTACAATAATAGTTCACAGCATCCATAAGTATAGTGTGATGACTGTTTCGATGATCAAAATATCGTTAGTTGACAACCCCGGTTTCTATGAACACGTTTCAGATTGGATTTGAATGATAATCCAGTAATGCAAACCTACTTGAGTGTAACTATTTGGACGGCTTCTGTTATCGTGAATATCCTGACAAATGGAATTCAACAGGTGACCTTACGAGGTCGCAATTGATAAACACAAACCATAACGCTCGTTTACTGTTTCAGTTTAGCAATTCTAATACTGCCGTTATGTACTATTGTAAATGTTAACGGAGGTTACTAAGATTGGTTCAATGTTCGAATATGATGAGTCATTACTATGTGATCGGCTAGTGCAACAATAGGGGGCGGAGATTATGTCACAATTCTAGAGTGTATCACTAGTATATGCTTTCGTTTTAGTTGAATAGAGGTTAATTTGTGGCGATGTCAGCGACTATTATAAATATTATGTGTGTATTTATCGGATTGAATGTGCTTATATAACCCTCAAGGTAGAGACAGAAGGAGAACCAATACGACAAAATTAACTTACTCGGTGTTGTGTATATGAGGTGATAATATATTACCTGAGCAAATGTCTTAAACCCTTCCAAAATAGGTCGATATCCAGTGCATCGACATAGGTTACCTCCAAGGCAGTGTTCTATCTGCAAGGCAGTTGGCTCTGGATTGTTACGTAACAAAGTGTACATTGACATTACCATTCCTGGCGAACAAAACCCACACTGCAATCCATACGATTTGGCGAGACGTTCCTGTTTCATGGACAACGAATAAAAATTGCAAATGTTATTATATCCATATATCATTAAAATAAAGTAACGAGGTAAATATAAAACACGTACCTGCACTGGGTGTAATTTTGTTGTTGATCCAACACCTTCCACTGTGGTGATAGCCATTCCATGTACAGAGCATACAGGGGTATAACACGCATTGATAGCATAGTGACTGTATGTAAAGGTTAAAGAGTAATATAGACATTTTGTATAATTCCACAAATTACTTAAATCATATTAATGTTTTGAAAATAAAAATTAATCTTCCGTTCCGCTTACGTTCATATTTATACTTCGAAAGTTCGAGAAACATTTATCTCAAAACATATTTCGAGTTTAATAATTATATGTCCACTTCGTTTGTATGTGCAGTTCGTCACTTTATATGTAGTATTAATCGCATCGTGTATAAAGGATACGATATTTTCTTGTCCACGTGGTCATATTTTGACAGCATTACAGTACAAGCACCACATCCTCCTTCACCACAAGACAATTTACTTCCTGTTAATCTGACTGAACAAGGGGTCAAGGTACATACAAAGTCTTTAAAAAAACAGTAATTGATCAAAGCTCGTGTCTTTGACCTTGAATAGAGTCCTCTGTAACTGAAGTACCACAGTCATACAATGTATGAAACTCACACTAACGCCTTTCTTTTTCATTAATTTATAGCATCGTTTATGATAAAATGTTGTAAAGCTGCATTTCGTAACCAGGAACAGCATAACATAGCTTCAAATATTTACAGAACGTCAACTTGTCGAAATGAAACTGAGTCAATGAGGAGCACTTATTCACAGAACATTTCTTTGAACATGACTAGTGTTCATTCCCCATACTCATGCAACATAGAAATAGTTTTATTTGCATAAGGCCTCGCAAACAATGTTTCTGGTCAATTTTTTTTTTTTTCAAAATGGGGTGATGAGGCGAATTTTTGGCTAAAATATTTGACGGGAACACATTTTGCAGGTTTCATCAATTCATCAACAGTAACGCTATGCAGTAGCGTGCTAACTTTTTAAAGCTTAAATGGGAGCAGAGGTGTGGCTTGTGACACTCTGTACATGAAATCTGAGATCTATGAATGAATTCTGTCGATAAAAATAACTTGTATGCGCTGCGAAATGCCCTAAATATCGGGTATAAAACGGGCTGTGAAGCAGACGACAAACTTCCGCTTTTTCTGGCGTTATTTCGCCTCTAGAGGGCCAGTCAGATGATGTCATCAGTGAACACTGATAATTGAACCCATTCATGCTAGTACGTCAATCCCATAGAAATGCTACTATGAAAGACCTTGTTAACTGACAACTTAAAAGTTGAAACATGGAGAGGTGTTGTGTTATGAATGCCATAACGATTCATGTTATGTTTCTCGAAATCCCAAATAAAAATTCACGTTGCTGGTTGCGAGAAATCGGCGGAAGAACTAACCTGAAAGTGAAGACACGTACAGCGTTCTGGCTATAGAACAATGAGTGAATAAATATTGTACGAATTAAAATTAAATGAGAAATATGCTAATATCACTTGAACTTTTTAAACGATCGCTTAATTTCCGACCTCACTGTATTTTCCAACCGGAAAACGACCACATTTTTACTGTGTTTTTTTCTCTCGCTCGCTTATCGAAAACACCGACCGTTTGCCCAAACGCTGGTCACCGGCACAGGAGTAGTCAAAATGTTTGGGGATATACAACGAGTGTTAACTATTATAAATTCTGAACGGCTCTTCAAATCTATACCACTCTATATCATTCGCAAACAACTTCATCTGTGTCAAATACTAGAGCCGGTACAATATTGTAAACAAATGCCATGATATCTCAGTCATATCGCTATTGTATACACTACCTTTTTTTATTCTATTTTGCACAAACGTCCAATAGCCGTCAAAAATTCAAATATATTTAGTTTTTAACTATCTATAATTATATGCACGCAATTTGACCCTTTGACCTAGATTTGATTGGGATGGAATATTTTATTTTAAACAATATTCTGACATTACTTACTGTCCCAAAAATGTTTCAACACAATTGCGGTATGACTGTCCGATTTACAAGTACATCGGGTAATATATTAATAACCATTTTCACAAATCGCTAGCTTAGGAGAGAGTAGGAAATCAAACAGCCGCAGGTCGCCCGCCTTTTATGCACAGATTATCATTTCATGACGCCGTCTAACCGCTGTCGGGTACGAAAAGCTCGCACAGCAATTCACATAAATTGTCAAGACAATGAATGAACAGAAAAGACTGGGAAATTAAAAAGATTATATTGCAACAAAGTTAAATAAATTTGGCTGCATCAAAAGCTTGGAAACTAGTTATAATATTTTGCAAAAGACTGAGTGATCAACGACATCATTTTGGGACGCAATAGAACTTTAAGTACTTCATTGCGTAACTTACTGCGCGGCGATGCTGACATCAAGTGTGTGTTGACCGAAGTTTGACCCCCCAAGTCACGCACTGAACAGGCGCGTTACCCACAGTCACTTGGGGGCTGAAAATCAATAAATACTATTTTTTTTTTAAAAATCATCCGCTATACGTATATAAATAAACAAGTTGTGAAACACGGCACCTAGTAAATCGACACCCTGTCGGTTTCAAATGTCGATTTCTTACCTTAAAATGCGAAACAAAAAGTGCAGAGGGGGGTCAGGTGTTATGTTAATAACCATTGTTCATAATCGCTAACTTGGTTTTATTCAAAACTGTACAAATCGCGAGTTTTCTGGTGATATCCGACAATTTCATGATCGAAAATGGCCAGCAGCCAGAATCAAGGGGGATTCGCACAGAGTTCTGGGTAAATCAAGTGCGCATACTCATTTTCAGCCAATCAGGCGTGCCGTAACAGCGAGTATTTCCTTGATTTACCCAGAACTCTATGCGAATCCCCCTTGATTCTGGCTGCTGGCCATTTTCGTTCATGAAATCGTCGGATATCATCAGAAAACGCGGGATTTGTGCAGTTTTGAATAAAACCAAGTTAGCGATTATGAACAATGGTTATTAACGTAACACCTGATCCCCTCTAAAAATTTTGTTTCGCATTTTAAGGTAAGAAATCGAAATTTGAAACCGACAGGGTGTCGATTTACTAGGTGCCGTGTTTCACAACTTGTTTATTTATATACGTATAGCGTATGATTTTTATTGAAAATTAGTATTTATTGATTTTCAGCCCCCAAGTGACTGTGGCGTTACCTTAGCAATCTTTTTCTTTCATGCTCCGCGCGTCGATCGTGTAAAATTGTTATTAGTTCTGACGGTGCTGTACGCAAACTTGTATATTTTGAGGTCTTTTACTTAGTGTGCACTGTGCTGCTTTTCTAACTACGCAAATTTGTTTACAATGTTGTACCGGCTCTAAAAATTTCAACATTGTAATATATCGCTTTCATAATAATTACGCAATGTCAGTTATTTAGTATTGGACACAGGTGAAGTTTCGTCCGCGAACGATACAATGTGGTATAGATTTGAAAAGTAGTGCGGAATTTAAAAATACTTAGTACCCGTTGTATCCCCAAACTATATCACTCAGAACCACTATTTCGATCACTCCTGTGCAAGTGACCAGTGTTAGGGCGTCTACAGTCTAGACACAGGGAGCCCAGGAACTATAATCAACTGTAATACGGAGTCTCTATGAGCGCGGGGGGGGGGGGTATCGGCTGGTATCTCGTGTAAGAAATAGACAAGGGATGAAGGCTCCAGCCAGCTCACATTTTTTAAACTCGAAAAAACAGACGAAAAAAATAAAAAATAAAATCTAAATAAAATACCAGGTTGAAGAATATTAGTTGCTCCTTCGAATTTCGCCAAAGCCTTACCTACATTTTACCGATATCTGCAGAATAAATCAAGAAAACTACACAAATTTACTCCATTTAGGAATTCCTAACGGTTTGCCCGAACGCATGGCACAGTTGGAGGCGTGGCCTGTTTAGCATTTGTCAACAACCAATCACAAGACTGGTTACGAACCAGTTGAGCAAGGCTAACCGAGTCGTGACCTCAATGTGGTTCGTAACCAGTCTTGTGATTGGTTGTTGACAAATGCTAAACAGGCCACGCCTCCAACTGTGCCATGCGTTCGGGCAAACCGTTAGGAATTCCTAAATGGAGTAAATTTGTGTAGTTTTCTTGATTTATTCTGCAGATATCGGTAAAATGTAGGTAGGGTTTGGGCGAAATTTGAAGAAGCAACTAATATTCTTCAACCTGGTATTTTTTTTATATTTTATTTTTCATTCTTTTCGTCTGTTTTTTCAAGTTTAAAAAATGTGAGCTGGCTGGAGCCTTCATCCCTTGTCTATTTCTTACACTAGATACCAGCCGATACCACCCCCCCCCCCCGCTCATAGAGACTGCGTATTACAGTTGATTATAGTTCCTGGGCTCCGTGTGGTCTAGACGTAATTACATTATTCCTATGTCGGGACTGTAGACAAATCTGTCGATAATAGACAATGAACAAAGTAGGTGATCAGTTGCTCCGATATTACAACATGGAAAGTAATCTCATCTTGGTGGTTTTCGATGTAAATTTCGACATCTTAAACGCGATTCCCGAGTGCTGAATACCGATGTTTCATTGGAATTTGACACAGTTTCAATGACAATTTAGGGTCCATTCTTCATTTTAATCGGATATTGATTTTGCAGCGACGCTTGCCGTTTAGTGTGATAGCCTAGTGATTGTTCGCAATACTTAGAACCGAGTTCACAGTACAGACATGCTCTTCGATAAAAATCTTAATTTGAATTGCCTTTTTTTTTACAATTCAATGTGCTGGATTATATTGTGATGACTTGATTTCAGACTCTCTGTTAACCGCCTGCTCCATTTTTACAATTTTCAGGAGAACTCTATGTGAAGTTGACATTCTTTGTCAATTTTGTAACATGGCAACAACATGCGATCTAAACGTAATTACACTGTGTGTGACAACGCGTGTTGATAGTACTGACTATTTCGGCGACACCAAGTCTACGGATTGGACTACTAGCAATTTCAAAACTGGTAACAATCACAACAAAGTTTATGATACACACTTTAAATGCAAAGCGGCCGCTCAAAGTAAAAGGGGCGTAATTTAGTGAAATCAACACGTTACGTTACATTGCGTTCAAAATAAAATCACAAACAAAGGTAAGTTTCATTACATTTGTAGTCGGGGTGTATTACATTTGTGATTAATTGGAGTTATTAAATTTGTGGTGAAGAAGTTATTACATTTGTGGATAATACAAAGTCATGCTCTCGACTTTTGCTCAATTTGTTTCAGTTTATAACCAGTCAACCTGGGATCACATACTGGAATGCCATTAGATAAACCAATCTATAAAAAGAATACGTTTCTTTCTGATGAAGTTCAGTAAAGTTGTTTCCGGCTCCAATTTACTATCTGTAAACTAATATAGATGTAACAACAAATCCATGTGAGTCACGTGATCTTATATTGATATATTCAATTATGTGGTATTGATTTCCTTATTCATTCTAATTGTCCAGTAAGAGAGAATATGAGGATAATACGAGGTTGTCGCAAAGTATGAAGTCAGTACAATGGGTAATATAGTCAGTATAATGTTCGCTGTCTTGTATCTATATATTTAGTCGTCTGTATCTTATTAGAAGTTTCCATGTCTCAATAAAATATAATACAGATAACCTGCATCGATAGCACACATTCAAGAAGGTGCAATGTCAGATGTTACCCCAGACCATTCGTCCCGGTGTTATCGCTATCGCCACACGAGATATCTCGGTTGGCGATAGCGATAACACCGGGACGAATGGTCTGGGGTATGTCAGATGTATATCAACTAGTAAAACTAGAATTTGACCCAGTTTTAGGACATGTGTCTACACCGCTTAGCAGCAAAAAAAAACTTCTGATAAGGGAGAATGATGTCATGGCGCCTGAGTTCAAGAGATGATGAATGAGCTTGGTTATAACTCGTTTGCTTTAAGCTAGTAACAGGGCTAATTGTTTTTTTTAATTGAACTGTGATTCATACATTCTGTAAAATTCACTAAGCATGCCTTATACACATCTGAAATTTAAGATGTAGGAAAAATTACTCACAGTCATGATACCGATAATCTGTTGCCGGTAACATGTTTGCAGTTATAAGGTCATAGCTAGAAGACAACGGCAAATAGAGAAAACCCGAGACGCGACCGTCTAGCTTACAGCTACCATGCGTCCTACAATTCACAGGTCATTCTTGTTTTTAATAGTCGGAATAGTCAAAAATACACAACAGGTAATGTTAGACCAAACATAGCTATGGTACATGCACTACTACATTCACCCATATCTAAGCTGTGGATTGCGTGTATGTTATTATAATATTATGCATATGCGTAGTAACTTTTAGAGAAAGTCTGAATCAATGATCAATTTTACAACGTTTTACCCTCCGGCTGGCTGCTAATTTTAATAAGATAGAGGGATCGATATATCGCTTCTACTTCTATTACCATAACTAATTCTTCATCAGTGAACACGTGGAATCAAACAATTAATTAAAAAATGTGTTTTAGAAGTAAAACAAAGAAAAAATCAACACTCTCGGATAATATCGTGTAATGAATGAGGTATCTCACTGAACTCGCTGGGAAAAAGAGCCTTGACCATTGCGAGTGACACCATGCTCTGCATATGTGGACGGAACATAATTCACCTGCATTCGGACACTGTTCTAGTTATTCTTCATAAAATATAGCGATAAAATATATCTTACCCTTTTCCCGTTGACGTATATAACAAACTCTTCTGCAACATGCTTGTCATTTCGTTCACTCGATGGCGGAGACAATGCAGCGGTAGACATGGCCTTGCTTCAATGACACACTGGGGAGTTACAGTACAAACATAAGCACCGTTAATCATGAGGCATACATATACGTGGCGAACGATGATATGGTCGTTGCCGATCACAGTGAATTGTACACACAGGTCAGACAGAGTCCATGTCAAAGTAATATACCAGGAATCTTTTCTTTGAATACCAATCTGTTGAGACGAACATTATGGTAATTCTATATTTCTACTTTTACTAGCATTTTACACGTGGTTCAAAACACTAATGATACCTATCGGCAGGGTGTGATAGAAATATACGATCCGATATTTCAATCATTTACTTAGTCTATGTGTTTATATTGATATATATACAAACAAGCTGAGGCCAGATTGCAGGTCAACGTAATTGATGCAGCCACAATGTAGGCGGTGTTCGATGGGAGTACGCGGTTTGCATGAATAAACCAACTGCACTATTGAGTAATTTGGTCAGTTTGTAGTTTGTAATAATAAGCAGTGGATGCGGGACGTATGGAGTAATTCAATCAGTAACAACTGAATCGACTTACTTGTATACATGAACAGCTGACTAGAATGGGCCCTCAATGGTCACTGAAGCAATTTGGTCTAGTGTCACCAAATAGCATGATCCACCGGTAGAGGGATTCGCCATTCACCACTAAATTCCGTGATAAGTTTGACGCATCTCACCACTAAATACCCCGATTAGTTTGACATATCTCACCACTAAATACCGCGATGAGTTTGACGTATCCCACCACTAAATACCGCGATGAGTTTGACGTATCCCACCACTGAATACCGCGATGAGTTTGACGTATCTCACCACTAAATACCGCGACGAGTTTGACGTATCTCACCACTAAATACCGCGATGAGTTTGACGTATCTCACCACTAAATAGCGCGATCAGTTTGACGTATCTCACCACTAAATACCGCGATGAGTTTGACGTATCCCACCACTAAATACCGCGACGAGTTTGACGTATCTCACCACTAAATACCGCGATGAGTTTGACGTATCTCACAACTAAATACCGCGACAAGTTTGACGTATCTCACCACTAAATACCGCGACGAGTTTGACGTATCTCACCACTAAATACCGCGATGAGTTTGACGTATCTCACCACTAAATACCGCGATGAGTTTGACGTATCCCACCACTAAATACCGCTACGAGTTTGACGTATCTCACCACTAAATACCGCGATGAGTTTGACGTATCTCACAACTAAATACCGCGACGAGTTTGACGTATCTCACCACTAAATACCGCGACGAGTTTGACGTATCTCACCACTAAATACCGCGATGAGTTTGACGTATCTCACCACTAAATACCGCGATCAGTTTGACGTATCTCACCACTAAATACCGCGATGAGTTTGACGTATCCCACCACTAAATACCGCGACGAGTTTGACGTATCTCACCACTAAATACCGCGATGAGTTTGACGTATCTCACAACTAAATACCGCGACGAGTTTGACGTATCTTACCACTAAATACCGCGACGAGTTTGACGTATCTCACCACTAAATACCGCGATGAGTTTGACGTATCTCACCACTAAATACCGCGATCAGTTTGACGTATCTCACCACTAAATACTGCGATGAGTTTGACATATCCCACCACTAAATACCGCGACGAGTTTGACGTATCTCACCACTAAATACCGCGATGAGATTGACGTATCTCACAACTAAATACCGCGACGAGTTTGACGTATCTCACCACTAAATACCGCGACGAGTTTGACGTATCTCACCACTAAATACCGCGATGAGTTTGACGTATCCCACCACTAAATTCCGCGATGAGTTTGACGTATCTCACCACTAAATACTGCGATGAGTTTGACGTATCCCACCACTAAATACCGCGACGAGTTTGACGTATCTCACCACTGAATACCGCGACGAGTTTGACGTATCTTAAACTACATACCGCGATGAGTTTGATGTATCCCACCACTAAATACCGCGATGAGTTTGACGTATCCCACAACTAAATACCACGATGAGTTTGACGTATCCCACCACTAAATTCCGCGATGAGTTTGACGTATCTCACCACTAAATACCGCGATGAGTTTGACGTATCTCACCACTAAACACCGCGATGAGTTTGATGTATCCCACCACTAAATACCGCGATGAGTTTGGTGTATCCCACCACTAAATTCCGCGATGAGTTTGACGTATCCCACCACTGAATTTCGCGATGAGTTTAACGTATCTCACCACTAAATACCGCGATGAGTTTGACGTATCCCACCACTAAATACCGCGACGAGTTTGACGTATCTCACCACTAAATACCGCGATGAGTTTGATGTATCCCACCACTAAATACAGGGATGAGTTTGACGTATCCCACCACTAAATACTACGATGAGTTTGACGTATCCCACCACTAAATACCGGGATGAGTTTGCGTATCCCACCACTAAATACCGCGACGAGTTTGACGTATCTCACCACTAAATACCGCGATGAGTTTGACGTATCCCACCACTAAATACCGCGATCAGTTTGACGTATCTCACCACTAAATACAGTGATGAGTTTGACGTATCCCACCAGTAAATACCGCGACGAGTTTGACGTATCCCACCACTGAATACCGCGATGAGTTTGACGTATCCCACCACTAAATACCGCGATGAGTTTGACGTATCCCACCACTAAATACCGCGATGAGTTTGACGTATCCCACCACTAAATACCGCGATGAGTTTGACGTATTCCACCACTAAATTCCGCGATGAGTTTTACGTATCCCACCACTAAATACCGCGATGAGTTTGACGTATCTCACCACTAAATACCGCGACGAGTTCGACGTATCTCACCACTAAATACCGCGACGAGTTTGACGTATCTTACCACTAAATACCGCGATGAGTTTGATGTATCTCACCACTGAATACCGCGACGAGTTTGACGTATCTCACCACTAAATACTGCGATGAGTTTGACGTATCCCACCACTAAATACAACGATGAGTTTGACGTATCTCACCACTAAATACTGCGATGTGTTTGACGTATCTCACCACTAAATACCGCGATGAGTTTGACGTATCCCACCACTGAATTCCGGGATGAGTTTCACGTATCTCACCACTAAATACCGCGATGCGTTTGACGTATCCCACCACTAAATTCCGCGATGAGTTTGACGTATCCCACCACTAAATTCCGCGATGAGTTTGACGTATCTCGCCACTAAATACCGCGATGTGTTTGACGTATCTCACCACTAAACACCGCGATGAGTTTGGTGTATCCCACCACTAAATTCCGCGATGAGTTTGACGTATCCCACCACTGAATTCCGCGATGAGTTTGACTTATCTCACCACTAAATACCGCGATGAGTTTGACGTATCCCACCACTAAATACCGCGACGAGTTTGACGTATCTCAACACTAAATACCGCGATGAGTTTGATGTATCCCACCACTAAATACAGGGATGAGTTTGACGTATCCCACCACTAAATACAGGGATGAGTTTGACGTATCCCACCACTAAATACCGGGATGAGTTTGCGTATCCCACCACTGAATACCGCGATGTGTTTGACGTTTCCCACCACTAAATATCGCGATGAGTTTGACGTATCCCACCACTAAATACCGCGATGAGTTTGACGTATCCCACCACTAAATACCGCGATGAGTTTGACGTATCTCACCACTAATATCGTGACGAGTTTGGAGTATCTCACGATTAAATTACGAGAGGAGTTTGACGTATCTCACTAGTAAATTACGAGGGGATTTTGACGTATATCGCGAGTAAATTACGAGAGGAGTTTGACCTATCTCACCACTAATACCGTGACGAGTTTGACGTATCTCACTAGTAAGTTACGAGGGGATTTTGACGTATCTCACCAGTAAATTACGAGGGGAGTTTGGCGTATATCACGAGTAAATTACGAGAGTTGTTTGACCTATCTCACCACTAATACCGTGACGAGTTTGACGTATCTTACAAGTAAATTACGAGAGGAGTTTGACGTATCTCACTCGTAAGTTACGAGGGGATTTTGACGTGTCTCACCACTAAATTACGAGGGGAGTTTGGTGTATATCACCAGTAAATTACGAGGGGAGTTTGACGTATCTCACGATTAAATTACGAGAGAAGTTTGACGTATCTCACTAGTAAATTACGGGGGGATTTTGACGTATATCACGAGTAAATTACGAGAGTTGTTTGACCTATCTCACCACTAATACCGTGACGAGTTTGACGTATCTTACGAGTAAATTACGGGAGGAGTTTGACGTATCTCGCCAGTAAGTTACGAGGGGAGTTTTACGTATCTCACTAGTAAGTCACGAGGGGATTTTGACGTATCCCACCAGTAAATTACGAATGGAGTTTGGAGTATATCACAAGTAAATAACGAGGGGAGTTTTGACGTATCTCACCACTAAATATCGCGATGACCTTGTGTATCTCACCACTGAATTCCGCCTTGAGTTTGACGTATCCCACCACTAAATACCGCAATGAGTTTGACGTATCCCACCACTGAGTACCGCGATGAGTATGACGTATCCCACCACTAAATACCGCGATGAGTTTGCGTACGAGGTTGTCGCAAAGTACGGTAGAGTCGATGCAATGGGTAATATAGTCAGTATAATAATAATAATAATAACTTTATCACACAACCAAAACCATCAGGGGGTTTAGTATGGTAAAAGTAACAAATAACAAAAGACTAAAATGATATAACTAACTAAATAAAAGTAAAACTTTAATAGGACAAAATAGAAAAAATAAAGTAAAAAATACTAAAACTGACATTGCATAGAAAAGACATTGGTTCTCGCATGGATGCGTATTTACATAATTAAGTATTTCCATTGAATAATATATTTTTCAAAAATTTGGAAAGGGCAAGATCATGTTTCATTATTTTAAGAAAAACATCTCCATTTTGCTGGCCTGCGATTTTATTAGTGATATTACACTCTAGAAATAAAGATTGTCTTTCAATTTCAAAACATGTACATTCCAGAATGAAATGCATCTCATCCTCTATCACATCATTACTACATTTCTTACACTTTCTATCCTCAAGTTGGATTTTTGGATTTTTTCGGCGACCTAATTCTATTTCTAGAGTATGACCGCTTAGTCGAAATCTTGATAACATTTTCCGTAGATTGAAATCAATGATGTTGTCTAAATAATCTTCAAATATAATGTTCGCTGTCTTGTATCTATATTATCTAGTCGTCTGTATCTTATTAGAAGTTTTCATGTCTCAATAAAATATAATACAGATAACCTGCATCGATAGCACACATTCGTGAACGTACAATGTCAGATGTATATCAACTAGTAAAACTTGAGTTTGACCCAGTTTTAGGACATGCGTCTATTTCATTTAGTAACAAACAAACTTCTGATAAGGGCGAATGAAGTCATGGCGCCTGAGTTTAAGAGATGATGAATGAGCTTGGTTATAACTCGTTTGCTTTAAGGCAGTAACAGGGCTAATTGTTTGTTTTTTTAATTGAACTGTGATTCATAATTCTGTAAAAGTCACTAAGCATGCGATATACACATCTGAAATTTTAGATGTAGGAAAAATTACTACAGTCATGATACCGATAATCTGTTGCCAGTAACATGTCTGTAGCTATTTGGTCACAGCTAGAAGAAAATGGCAAATAAAGAAAAACCGAAACGCGACCGTCTAGCCTACAGCTACCAAGCGTCCTACAATTCACAGGTCATTCTTGTTTTTAATAGTCGGAATAGTAAAAAATACGCAACAGCTAAATGGGCCTTCAGGTAATGTTAGACAAACATAGCTATGGTACATGCACTACTACATTCGCCAATATCTAAGCCTTGGATTATGTATATGTTATTATAATAATATGGATATGCTTAGTAACTTTTAGAGAAAGTCTGAATCACTGATCAATTTTACAACGTTTTACCCTCAGGCTGGCTGCTACTTTTGATAAGAGAGAGGGATCGATATATCGCTTCTACTTCTATTACCATAACTAATTCTTCACCAGTGAACACGTGGAAACAAACATCACAACATGCGTGTTAGAAGTAACAGAGAAAAAAAGCAACTATAATAATATCGAATAATATCGTGTGATGAACGAAGTATCTCTGACGTCACCAAACTCGCTGGGAAAAAGAGCTTTGATCATTGCGAGTGATCCCATCCTCCACAAATGTGGACGGAAAACAATTCAGCTGCATTCGGACACTGTTCTTTTTGTTCTTCATAAAATATTGCGATAACATATATCTCACCCTATTCCCGTTTACGTATGTAACAAACTCGTCTGCAACATACTTGACATTTCGTTCACTCGATGGCGCAGACAATGCAGTGGTAGACATGGCCTTGCTTCAATGACAGACTGGGGAGTTACAGTACAAACATAGGCACCGTCAATCATGAGGCATACATATACGTGGAGAACGATGATATGGTCGTTGCCGATCACAGGGAATTGTACACACAGGTCAAAGTAATATAATTATTTTGGACATGAACCTGTTGAGACGAACATTAGGGTATGTATATTTTTCTACATTTACTAGCATTTTACACGTGGTTCAAAACACTAATGATACCCATCGGCAGCGTGTGATGGAAATATACGATCCGATATTTCAATCAATTACTTAGTCTATGTGTTTATACTGATATATACACACACAAGCTGAGGCCAGATTGCAGGTCAACGTAATTGATGCAGCCACAATGTAGGCGGCGTGCGATGGGAATATGCGGTTTGCGTGACTAAACCAACTGCACCATTGAACAACCCAGTCAGTTTGTAGCTTGTGATAATGAGCAGTGAAGGCTGGAGGTATGGTGTAATTGAACCAGTAACAACTGAATCGACTTGCCTGTATACACGAACAGCTGACTAGAATGCGCCCTCAATGGTCACTGAAGCAATTTCGCCGAGAGGTCTAGCGTCACCAAATAGCGTGATTCATCCGTAGAGGGATTCGTCATTCACCATTAAATTTCGTGATGAGTTGACGCACCTCACCACTAAATACCCCGATGAGTTTGACATATCTCACCACTAAAACCACGATGAGTTTGACGTATCCCACCACTATATACCACGATGTGTTTGACGTATCTCACAACTAAATACCGCGATGTGTTTGACGTATCTCACCACTAAATACCGATATGAGTTTGACGTATCCCGCCACTAAATACCGCGATGTGTTTGACGTATTCCACCACTAAATACCGCGATGTGTTTGACGTATCTCACTACTAAATACCGCTATGAGTTTGACGTATCCCACCAATGAATACCGCGATGAGTTTAACGTATCTCACAACTAAATACCGCTATGTGTTTGAAGTATCTCACCACTAAATACCGCGATGAGCTTAACGTATCTCACCACTGAATTCCGCGTTGAGTTTGACGTATCCCTCCACTGAATACCGCGATGAGTATGACGTATCCCACCATTAAATACAGCGATGAGTTTGCGTACGAGGTTGTCGCAAAGTACGGTAGAGTCGGTGAAATGGGTAATACAGTCAGTATAATGTTCGCTGTCTTGTATCTATATATCTAGTCGTCTGTATCTTATTAGAAGTTTCCATGTCTCAATAAAATATAATACAGACAAGTAACCTGTAGAATGCTGTGTGGGTAATATTTTTTATATTGATTTTTGTTGCATTTGCAGCAAATAGTTACCAAACAATGAGAAATCTATAGGATTGAATATACCCCACAGCTGGCTTCACATGCATAGCTCAAGCCTGTCTAACCGGTGCTTACACCAGGATTTAGTTACAGCACCTAGGCGGTTTGTGGTTACAGCTTAATGTTCGAGTAATCGCAAGAAATTGACATGACAATAGAAATTCATTAAAGACTGGCACTCCCATGCAATTAACAGCGAGTCACGGTGAAATTCCTGGGATTGAAACATATTTTGAAGTCACTGATGTAGGCAACGAATAACTGCAAGTTGACATAAAAGTCATTGTCCGAATAAATAACTCGTGGATGTTTAAGCGCGGTGGTCGTCGCGCAGCGCGTGTTCGAATTTCATGTAAATAAACAATGTATTTTACACGCGTTGTATACGTCGCTATGAGTCCCATATCGAACAGGACGCGACACGACGACTGTCGCCCTTTAGTTGGGACCACGACAGAACCAGAACTTAAACTGGGCGACTACGATACACGGTTTATGTTGAAGTTAAAAGTTCCTCCACAGATCTGTGCATTGGCAAACATGCCGTGCAACTGCGGTACTCCACTGACGGAATGACTTTCGTTGACATCGGTCGTCGCTGACTCGTGAGCTGCACACTACAACTTTGTTTATGATGTTGCTTGCTTGTCGTGGATAGACTGAGACTTGGTTACCGGTTATATGTTGCTCAGTTGGCTTTGGTAATCTTTATTTGGAACTGAGTAACGCCGCAAAGCCGCCAGCAGAAACCTCATGGTATATCGATGTTGATGGTTGCGGCTGTATATTAATCGGAGATTTTACTGCGGGTCCAGGCTGCGGGTGGATCTTCCGAGAGCCCTTCAAGATTTATAAAACCCAGTTTCCAGGTGGTCAACAAACATTAAGTTCTCCCAATCCTAGTATTCTATGTGATTTACATCTAACATGCCAAAAATGCTGGTGAACGATTTGAACCCGACAAAAATAGCAGACGGAAATGTATTTACAAAATAAAAATAGTGATTACTTGAAATAGATACCAGGAAGGGGAGGGGGTAAAAGAAAAGTTATATAAAATTTTATTATTCAATAATTTATTAAAATACATAAGTTTGTCCAACTCCCTGTGATACAACACCTCAGGCATAACTCATTGTACTCGGTTTGAGTGTGGGCTAAAAAGTTACTATTTGAATTTTTGATATCTTTTTTATTAATGTTGAAAGTTGACCCCGAAGTTAGAGTAACAGTTCAGCAGGAATGGCTTTTTAACTCTTCTGTGATTTTTTTTGGCTTGGTTGATTTTGTTCGTACTTGACAGGCAGGTCGTACCATCACTAATTGGAAAAACAATTCTGACCTACCGCTACCATGGCAACAGCTAAAATCTGTTTTTTTGAATACTTTCGCCCCAAATTTATTACCTCCCACCAGTCTTGTAATAGCAGTGTCTAAATGATCATGCCTTTTATTCTGGCTACGTTGCGCACTGGTAAGAGATCACCGGCGCCGACATTGTTACCACTGTCAACGTAATCCCAACGCAGATTTGAACTTTGAATAAAATGTAAATGCTGCCTCCAATCTAGAAAATACTATCGCAAAACGGTTGGAAATAATACATTTAACGGCTGAATACGTCCTAACAATAAAATAAAGTGACTTCTAAAGACTGAATGTTATTTTGCGAACCTCGTATAAGGTGCCCGGTTTTAGTTATAAACCGATAGTAGCTTCACGTCCATGTCTTGCCAACAGACGAAAACATATTGCTTTTTTTTTACTGGTTTGTTTTCATTGGCAACCGAAGTATTTTTATTTTGTAAACAAATTTTCGTCTAGTATTTTTATCCAGTTCAAATCGTTCAGCAACATTTTTGGCATATTAGGTGTACATCACATGGAATACTACGATTGAGAGAACATGATGTATGTTGACTGATTTTTATCATAGTACGAAGTACCAGGAGGTTACTCAGTTCCAAATTAAGATTACCAACGTCAAATGAGCAACACTTGATTGGTAATCAAGATTCATTTAATCCATAACTAACAAGCAACATCACAAGCGAAATTGTAGCATGCAGTACTAGTAAGTCACCCCGTCAGTGGAGTACCGCAGTAGCACGGCATGTTTGCCATCAGCATTGTATTCAAACGAATCACGTGGTGTGCCGTTCTCGTTCAAACCCGGGATTCGATCAATAGGGGAGTTCCAGTAAAAAAACACATTGCAAATCATGCAAGTTCAACATTTTCAAACCAATATACTAAAACAGAAATGCTCAGCGATGAAAAAGAAGGATAGATATTACTTTTCACTATACACATCTCTGTTTATACTATCCCTCACATATTCTACTCCCAATTACTCCCGCGTAAAATGGACTAGCCTCTTTTCAGGTGACAGGCTGTTAAAATTGGCTGTTGCATACTCTTTCGCCGGTCTGGAAAATGTGTTTAATTAGCTCTCATTCAAGCAACAATGCAGATTTCCCAGCGGGAGTGAAATTATTCGACTCTGCCACTAAAAAATAGGGGTGTTTTCAGCAAAAAACGAATAACCCTGGAATGCACACAACATACTGAATTTCGGAACAAATCGTACATTACTTACAGCAGCAGAATACCACAGAAATGTCAGACGAAACATGACAACACTTTCTATTGTATTTCAGCCTGAACCCTCTATATTGCAATTCCAGGAATTAACCCCATATGTGCATCCATTTCCCACCTTGGTATCACCCACCCCTGAAAACAAACTCTTAATACCACGCTGAAGCGTTTCGTAATAACCTGCATCGATAGGACACATTCAAGAAGGTACAAATTCTCACCACTAAATACCGCGATGAGTTTAACGTATCTCACCACTAAATACCGCGACGAGGTTGACGTATTCCAACACTAAATACCGCGATGAGTTTGACGTATCCCACCACTAAATACCGCGATTAGTTTGACGTATCCAACCACTAAATACCGCAATGAGTTTGACGTATCTCATCACTAAATACCGCGATGAGGTTGACGTATCTCACCACTAAATACCGCGATTAGTTTGACGTATCCAACCACTAAATACCGGGATGAGTTTGACGTATCTCACCACTAAATACCACGATGAGTTTGACGTATCTCACCACTAAATACCGCGATGAGTTTGACGTATCCCACCCTTAAATACCTCGATGTGTTTGACGTATCTCACCACTAAATGCTGCTATGAGTTTGACGTATCTCACCACTAAATACCGCGATGAGTTTGACGTATCTCACCACTAAATACCGCTATGAGTTTGACGTATCTCACCACTAAATACCACGATGAGTTTGACGTATCTCACCACTAAATACCGCGATGAGTTTGACGTATCCCACCCTTAAATACCTCGATATGTTTGACGTATCTCACCACTAAATGCTGCTATGAGTTTGACGTATCTCACCACTAAATACCGCGATGAGTTTGACGTATCCCACCCTTAAATACCGCGATGAGTTTGACGTATCCTACCCTTAAATACCGCGATGTGTTTGACGTATCTCACCACTAAATATCGCAATGAGTTTGACGTATCTCACAACTAAATACCGCGATGTGTTTGACGTATCTCACCACTAAATATCGCGATGAGTTTGACGTATCTCAACACTAAATACCGCTATGAGTTTGACGTATCCCACCACTAAATATCGCGATGAGTTTGACGTATCTCACCACTAAATACCGCGATGTGTTTGACGTATCTCACCACTAAATATCGCGATGAGTTTGACGTATCTCACCACTAAATACCGCGAAGAGTTTGACGTATCTCACCACTAAATACCGCTATGAGTTTGACGTATCCCACCACTAAATATCGCGATGAGTTTGACGTATCTCACCACTAAATACCGCGATGTGTTTGACGTATCTCACCACTAAATATCGCGATGAGTTTGACGTATCCCACCACTAAATATCGCGATGAGTTTGACGTATCTCACCACTAAATACCGCGATGTGTTTGACGTATCTCACCACTAAATATCGCGATGAGTTTGACGTATCTCACCACTAAATACCGCGATGAGTTTAACGTATCTCACCACTAAATACCGCGACGAGGTTGACGTATTCCAACACTAAATACCGCGATGAGTTTGACGTATCCCACCACTAAATACCGCGATTAGTTTGACGTATCCAACCACTAAATACCGCAATGAGTTTGACGTATCTCATCACTAAATACCGCGATGAGGTTGACGTATCTCACCACTAAATACCGCGATTAGTTTGACGTATCCAACCACTAAATACCGGGATGAGTTTGACGTATCTCACCACTAAATACCACGATGAGTTTGACGTATCTCACCACTAAATACCGCGATGAGTTTGACGTATCCCACCCTTAAATACCTCGATGTGTTTGACGTATCTCACCACTAAATGCTGCTATGAGTTTGACGTATCTCACCACTAAATACCGCGATGAGTTTGACGTATCTCACCACTAAATACCGCTATGAGTTTGACGTATCTCACCACTAAATACCACGATGAGTTTGACGTATCTCACCACTAAATACCGCGATGAGTTTGACGTATCCCACCCTTAAATACCTCGATATGTTTGACGTATCTCACCACTAAATGCTGCTATGAGTTTGACGTATCTCACCACTAAATACCGCGATGAGTTTGACGTATCCCACCCTTAAATACCGCGATGAGTTTGACGTATCCTACCCTTAAATACCGCGATGTGTTTGACGTATCTCACCACTAAATATCGCAATGAGTTTGACGTATCTCACAACTAAATACCGCGATGTGTTTGACGTATCTCACCACTAAATATCGCGATGAGTTTGACGTATCTCAACACTAAATACCGCTATGAGTTTGACGTATCCCACCACTAAATATCGCGATGAGTTTGACGTATCTCACCACTAAATACCGCGATGTGTTTGACGTATCTCACCACTAAATATCGCGATGAGTTTGACGTATCTCACCACTAAATACCGCGAAGAGTTTGACGTATCTCACCACTAAATACCGCTATGAGTTTGACGTATCCCACCACTAAATATCGCGATGAGTTTGACGTATCTCACCACTAAATACCGCGATGTGTTTGACGTATCTCACCACTAAATATCGCGATGAGTTTGACGTATCCCACCACTAAATATCGCGATGAGTTTGACGTATCTCACCACTAAATACCGCGATGTGTTTGACGTATCTCATCACTAAATATCGCGATGAGTTTGACGTATCTCACCACTAAATACCGCGATGAGTTTGACGTATCTCACCACTAAATACCACGATGAGTTTGACGTATCTCACCACTAAATACCGCGATGAGTTTGACGTATCCCACCCTTAAATACCTCGATGTGTTTGACGTATCTCACCACTAAATGCTGCTATGAGTTTGACGTATCTCACCACTAAATACCGCTATGAGTTTGACGTATCTCACCACTAAATACCGCTATGAGTTTGACGTATCTCACCACTAAATACCACGATGAGTTTGACGTATCTCACCACTAAATACCGCGATGAGTTTGACGTATCTCACCACTAAATACCGCTATGAGTTTGACGTATCTCACCACTAAATACCACGATGAGTTTGACGTATCTCACCCTTAAATACCACGATGAGTTTGACGTATCTCACCACTAAATACCACGATGAGTTTGACGTATCTCACCACTAAATACCGCGATGAGTTTGACGTATCTCACCCTTAAATACCACGATGAGTTTGACGTATCTCACCACTAAATGCTGCTATGAGTTTGACATATCTCACCACTAAATACCGCGATGAGTTTGACGTATCCCACCCTTAAATACCTCGATGTGTTTGACGTATCTCACCACTAAATGCTGCTATGAGTTTGACGTATCTCACCACTAAATACCGCGATGAGTTTGACATATCCTACCCTTAAATACCGCGATGTGTTTGACGTATCTCACCACTAAATATCGCAATGAGTTTGACGTATCTCACAACTAAATACCGCGATGTGTTTGACGTATCTCACCACTAAATATCGCGATGAGTTTGACGTATCTCAACACTAAATACCGCGATGAGTTTGACGTATCTCACCACTAAATACCGCGATGTGTTTGACGTATCTCACCACTAAATATCGCGATGAGTTTGACGTATCTCACCACTAAATACCGCGAAGAGTTTGACGTATCTCACCACTAAATACCGCTATGAGTTTGACGTATCCCACCACTAAATATCGCGATGAGTTTGACGTATCTCACCACTAAATACCGCGATGTGTTTGACGTATCTCACCACTAAATATCGCGATGAGTTTGACATATCTCACCACTAAATACCGCGATGTGTTTGACGTATCTCACCACTAAATATCGCGATGAGTTTGATGTATCTCACAACTAAATACCGCGATGTGTTTGAAGTATCTCACCACTGAATTCCGCGTTGAGTTTGACGTATCCCTCCACTGAGAACCGCGATGAGTATGACGTATCCCACCATTAAATACAGCGATGAGTTTGCGTACGAGGTTGTCGCAAAGTACGGTAGAGTCGGTGCAATGGGTAATACAGTCAGTATAATGTTCGCTGTCTTGTATCTATATATCTAGTCGTCTGTATCTTATTAGAAGTTTCCATGTCTCAATAAAATATAATACAGATAACCTGCATCGATAGCACACATTCAAGAAGGTACAAATTCTCACCACTGAATACCGCGATGTGTTTGACGTATCTCATCACTAAATGCTGCTATGAGTTTGACGTATCTCACCACTAAATACCGCGATGAGTTTGACATATCCTACCCTTAAATACCGCGATGTGTTTGACGTATCTCACCACTAAATATCGCAATGAGTTTGACGTATCTCACCACTAAATACCGCTATGTGTTTGACGTATCTCACCACTAAATACCGCGATGTGTTTGACGTATCTCACCACTAAATACCGCTATGAGTTTGACGTATCCCACCACTAAATATCGCGATGAGTTTGACGTATCTCACCACTAAATACCGCGATGAGTTTGACGTATCTCACCACTAAATATCGCGATGAGTTTGACGTATCCCACCCTTAAATACCGCGATGTGTTTGACGTATCTCACAACTAAATACCGCGATGTGTTTGACGTATCTCACCACTAAATACCGCTATGAGTTTGACGTATCTCATCACTAAATGCCGCTATGTGTTTGACGTATCTCACCACGAAATACCGCGATGAGTTTGACGTATCCCACCCTTAAATACCGCGATGTGTTTGACGTATCTCACCACTAAATACCGCAATGAGTTTAACGTATCTCACCACTAAATACCGAGATGAGTTTGACGTATCTCACCACTAAATACCGCGTTGAGTTTGACGTATCTCACCACCGAATACCGCGTCGAGTTTAGTGTATCTCACCACTAAATTCCGCGATGAGTTTGACGTATCTCACCACTAAATTCCGCGATGAGTTTGACGTATCTCACCACTAAATACCGCGATGAGTTTGACGTATCCTACCACTAAATACCGCGATGAGTTTGACGTATCCCACCACTAAATACCGCGGTGAGTTTAACGTTTCCCACCACTAAATACAGCGATGAGTTTGACGTATCCCACCACTAAATTCCGCGATGAGTTTGACGTATCCCACAGCTAAATTCTGCGATGAGTTTGATGTATCTCACAACTAAATACCGCAACGAGTTTGACGTATCTCACCACTAAATACCGCGATGAGTTTGATGTATCTCACCACTAAATACCGCGATGAGTTTAACGTATCCCACCACTAAATATCGCGATGAGTTTAACGTATCCCTACACTAAATACCGCGATGAGTTTGATGTATCTCACCACTGAATACCGCGATGAGTTTGACGTATCCCACCACTAAATTCCGTGATGAGTTTGACGTATCCCGATACTAAATACCGCGATGAGTTTGACGCGATGAGTATGACGTTTGCGTTGGTTCCGGTGAGTGTTTATCTAATTAATGTGATTTGAACCAACAGCGTTTATATTAGGCAGTTTTTCATTTCCCATGTTTGCCAATATGACCTCTTCCCCGTTTTATTGTATTATTGCGATTTGTGAGGGTTGAATGTCTTCCTCGTGTGTCAAGCCATGGCATAGTTTCAACCACACGGCCATGTTGCAACGAAGTGCGTGACCTTGGACTGGCTCCACTGAATATTTATCGTTCTGTTTAAACATGCTAGAATTAATTACCATTATTATCATTATATTGTCACGTGTTCTGGTCCACCTCATTGTATTAAGTATCTTCTATTTGTAAGCAAAATTCGCAGTTATGCCGATTCACCGGTTCCCGGTGTCCCGTGCGAATGGCAAGTAGGACACAGGTACTCGTATTCGCCATATTGTTCCTCTGGGCCGGGATCCCGGTCCAAAGGCACGTGACCAAGTGACGTTATTTGAAAACATTCTAATATTCGCTTGCCGTAAATAAGACTTCATTAATGCAATAACGCCATGCCCATACAGATTACCAGCATTTACTTATTATTTGAGATGGTTCTGGTATATCTTGCTGTTTCTGTACAAATTAATAACAATTTTTATTCGCTCAAATTTAGAAAGTAGAAGGAAACACCTGAACGGCCAGAGCGTAAGCGCTGACGTCATGTAACCGACGGAGGGAAATAGAACAAGCAACGAGAAAGTGATGGACCAATCAGTATGCCGGATTCGTTACTAGTTACCAGCTTCTTCTTGTGGGTTGCTGCGCCATGACACTTAAGGCGGGAACTAGCGCATGCGCAGATTGACATAAACAGCGTAACTCGCATCACAAAAAACAGAAATTATAATTTTTCGTCATAAATGCGTGAAATTTGGAAAAATATACGATTTGTATGTAATCGCTCAACATATTGGAAGAGCCCAGTGGCACTCGTAACTGATTTGGACAAGGTATTTTGTATTTTTAGGTAATAATTTTGGCAGCTAAAAAATTGTGAGCATGTTTTGTTTCCTCCCTATTTTGTGTAGGCTGATCGGCCGGAAACAAGTATTAGAGATTTTCGGGGTTTCAGAGCGTGGATATTTCAATTTTAATGACATATGCTTGCTTTACATTACAAAACTGTATTATTATATAATTTCTACTATTGTGAGTAAGGGTGAGGTACCTGTACCAGGATATAATCGTTCCGTCCCATAGACACGAATAGATAGTCAGACCCCTGTGTTTGTGGGTATATCGCTTACCTTATCATGTTTATATTTACAGCATTGTAGCATAATCGTGTGGCGTTGAAAAGCCATGTCTTCGTCAGCTAGTGATATCAATGAAAAACATATTGCCGACGATTTCGTAATATACGTTAATGGTAAAAAGGTGAGATATCTTTCAGCTCTTTTAAAAATAAAAACAGACAAGATAGATCCCGAATGTAGCTCATTACCCACCTACATATTGGGGGGGGGGCGTCCATGAAAATGGGTAAAAGGAAAATCTTTCTCTGGTTTTGTGACGAAACAGGAGCTTTATTCATTCAGAATATAATAATTTCTTAAATAATATTTACAATGCTACAATCGACAGTGTATCATTTATAAAACTTTGTTTCACTCCGAACACGTATTGTGATTTATTAATTTCAACATTTCCACAACGTGATAAAAATGCTGGTATCGATACACATGTAACAGATGCATATATTTCATATAGTTTACTAGTATTTATTATTATTTTGTCATTTGTTTTCATTGAAACTGAAAATAAATAAAATAAAATAAAATGAATTGAGAAATAATAATTAAATATATTTTTCTGAACAAAAAACAATCTAGAATCCTTTTAGTATTTTTCAGTCAATCACTTGAAATCGTATTACGGAATGTCAGTATTTCGCAATATTGAATACAGAATTCAATAATAGTTATTTTCAATGTTGATTTGGCCATTTCGAAATCGAAATGTATACGGAAAACGTATACAATTTGCAATAATCTCAAAATAGGTTATCTGTTCTGTTGAAATCAATTCATTGCCCGAATCTCAACAACCGCATAGTTGTTCATATATCAATATCAGCCCATTCATGTTTTTTTAATTATAGTTTACAGATAGTCACGTGGAACCGGAAACAACTTTACTGAACTATATCAGAAAGAAATGTGTTCTTTTTAAAGATCAATTTGTGAAATAGACCTATGATGCAAATGCAATCATATCATTGATAGATAGGTCACGAACTCAATAATGAAGTACATATCAAGGGGTCCCGGGGTAAATATGGTACATATTTAGATATGTTGTATGTGCGTTTCAGGCATCTTGTACAATTGTCTATGCAACTCGTAATTATCGATTACATTCTCACATAAAGTGGACACCATGTGTTTCTTAAAGGAAGAGTATGCAGTAAACAAGTTTGTGTGATCGTTAGAACTTAATTAGAGATGCATTGTGGATGCCATACAACTATAATGGGGACGCGTGCTATTCTGAGCACATCTGAGAAATGTAATTCGTCTAGTTATAGTAGTATTACAAGTTTAAATACCCCTACCTCATTGAATGATTTTATTGTGATCAAATATAAACGTTCGGCCATACTGTTCGGGAAATATGCAGAATGTTTTCTCGTAAGGGGTGCACCAGTAAAATGCCATCATTGTCGCATTGCACTATTGCTACTATATGTATGAATAACAGGTGGTGTAGTAGTGTTATGTGCGGAGGACAGAAAATAGTCAATGAACAGATGTGATGTAAAATGTATTGATGCCATGTTCAGTATTAGACAGTCATGTATTACCTTGACTCCTTATTCAGTGAGATTGACAGGGAGTAAATTGTCTTGTGGTGAAGGAGGATGTGGAGCTTGTACTGTAATGCTGTCAAAATATGACCACGTGGACAAGAAGATATCGTATTCTTTTTATTATCTTCGCCAGCCAATGAACATTTATTCAGCCGAAGTCTAAATATTAATCCTTGGCAGATTTCAACACGATATAGTGTATTTCGCATTCCCTAAAGCGATTATAAGTTTTACTTGGGCTCATTTGCATCACCTAATCAGAATTCATGACAGAAACGACTGATTACTTGGTAAAATTAAAATTTTAAAATATAGAAATGAACGTGTTGCTAGCTTTTTGCTCTGTGATCGAGCTTACTAACCACCAAAAGAAAGAGCTTAGTGCTGTATCTGAGGGAAATGATGTGTTTGTTGCAACGAACCGGATCAGGCAAGTCGATATGTTATTAGTTTTGACAGTTTTGTCAGTTTATTTAGACATTCTATCGTCTTCATTCACTTGCCCACAAACAATTTTCAACGTTGGTAAATACATTTTTTTTTGGAAATGTGTCAACGAATATAGATCTTCTGTTTTGACTCCCGGTGAGTCAGTGCAAAGCCTACACGCCACCATTGTTTTAATCTGTGATGACCCCAGACGTTCACATTTAATTGGTGACACCAGTTCCTTGGCGCGCCCAATCAAATGACTCAATTTAACTGCAAGGAAATACAGTTTTTCCTAACACGATCACGCACGGGTTCGTTGGCCGGTTATGAATGGCCGGCTTTAGCGAAACCGTGCGATTCGGACGATGCCTTTTGATGCGATTGGATTGATACTAAATATATCAAGTGCTTCGCCACGTGCAAGTACAGTGCTTTTTAATGTCTTTATACATGCATGCACGTGAAAGCTTGCTGACAAGAAAATATTAGCGCGTGTACATTATTATAGCATGTCCCAGCATTGTTTTGTTATGCCAACTGATATGAACACTAAAATTTGAATGTTAATAGTATACATGTAGCGCATCGCAATACATATCAATAGTAGTAGAATAGATACAATTATCAAACACAATTACCAAACAAAATATTAGTGTGTAGTAGACAATTAGAAATGAAATCAATAATACATTGTCCAAACAATATACCTGAACAATGTGTACAGTCACTGTGCTATTAATGCATGTTATACCCCTGTATGCTCTGTACATGGAATGGCTATCACAACAGTGGAAGGTGTTGGATCATCAACAAAGTTACACCCAGTACAGGTGCATATTTTATTTAAAATTCGGATCGTTGTTATACAGTACAATGACACTTACTATAGTATATTGAACATATTCACACATTAGTTTGCATTTCGCCATCAATAAAACAGGAACGACTTGTCAAGGCCTATGGTTTGCAGTGTGGGTTTTGTTCGCCAGGCATGGTAATGTCAATGTACACGTTGTTACGTAATAATCCAGAGCCAACAGCCTTGCAGATAGAACACTGCCTTGGAGGCAACCTATGCTATGTCGATGCACTGGATATCGACCTATTTTGGAAGGGTTTAAAACTTTTGCCAAGGTAATACATTCTTGAATATCTTACACAGCATTATGAATCACTAATAAGTATGATTACTAAATGAAGCAGATAGAAATGATCAAAGCGATATTGTTTTTCATCTACTCAATTTTGAAATTCTCTCTAAACCCAACACTCATATAATAAACTACTATACATATGTTTCGCAGAATAGTTGCTGTGGAAACCCATCTGTCTGCAATGCCAGTCATAATGAAAAGGATGTAAGTAAAGTAATATGTAGTATCACGGATGTATTGTATGAGATACACATGCCATGTAATTTTAGAAGAACGTGTTATCAATTTGTCATAATTATTATACTTCGTCATCACCGCCTCGAACCCATGCTCGTTTATTATATTGTAGTTATCATCCTTATATATTTTAAATTTATTTTAAAATATTTTCTAAATCATAAAATGTTATTAGCTACTCAAAAGATGTTATCTTTTTGCTAGAGTCTGTTTGTTTGTCAATGAGCAGAATAACTTTTTTAGCAGGATTCTACCCAAATTCCAAATAACTTAAACAGTTATAAAGTGAGCCAATACCCAATCACATTAATCATTATGAACATGTTTTGTATGTGGTTGTATTGAAGACAGTGTTTTTGGAACGATAGTTATATTGCAGATGTTTAGGTGGTTTGCACTTTTGTTCTAACACGGAACTATATAGTACAAATGCTATTATCAAAATTTATGGTCTAAACACAAACTATCTTTTAGGTATTGAACCAATTATTTGAACCCAGTGACAGCACACCTTACGACCCATCTCAAGAAGTAATATTCCCACCGGAGTTGCAGGTAATATTCATTATATTGCGTACAGGGAAAACAATCGGGAGATGCTCGCATAATGAGTCAGACGTAAATAAAAACACATCATGAAGAGGGACACTTCTATCTCTGTTAAAGTATAATTTTAAATGTGCCACAATATTGCGGTTTCGACCAGATTATGTGCATCACTGGGCGAGCTCATTGTATCGCAACATTTTCCACTTATTGTATGTAATGATTCTGTGATTCGCCAGGGCTTATCAATTTATATTTACGAGTAAAACGTCCATAACACTGTACTTAAATTACACATTATCCAATTTTGTTCTGCCATATAATTATATATCTCATTTGTTTTTGTAATGTGTTTTGTGTTACAACATTATTTAATTAGTGCTAGGAATTATTATAATTAAAAACTGGTTTGAAATGTTGAATAAAGGATTACCAAGCAAATTTATATTTACATTTAGAAAATGGGATGAGGGTCTTCTTAGAGATGTTCAACACATGTTGTTAGAAAGACTGAAACTTGCAACAGAAGGTTGTTTTCTGGAATATCGAAAGAATCTGTTGCAGAGTTTCTTCTTCCAATTTTATCTGCATGTGCAGAATGGTCTTAGTCAAGAACTAGTAAGTATATCAATTGAGTATTTGAAGACGTGTCAGCTCTACAGTGAACAGTCTGGCAATAATATTCATTGTTTATTTACGCAACACAATTTAATTGATTGAACTATTTGAGGTTATACTGCAGCAATAGTATTATAACTAACACAAATGTGTGTTCCATACAATTTTATTAAACCTACTGAGCGATGGTACACATTCCCATAGTGTTACATTGTAGTGTGATATTTCAAAGTGAGGTTGCTGTATTTACCAAAACTGAAAAGAAAAATCAAAACACATTCTTTACTAATACGATAAGAACTATTCCTTTAAAATAAACTATATTATAATTGTTTTTGTTTTAAGCCTAACACTGTTGCTGCTTTGCCGTCATCATATAAATCAGCTTTAACCTCACTTGAGATGCCACCAAGCAGCAGAACACAGATGTTTCAGGTATGCATATGTATAATTTGTTTTTCATGAAGCTGGGAATTTCAACTTATCTAAAATACGTTATATATACATATGGCTGTATCGCTCAATACACACTGTGTATCAATATATTATCGAGAATTATGAAGAGACACAATAGAAAATGATTGCCTCTATTTTTATAGGATGTACCGAATGGACAATCAGTGGATGATCCAGTCGGTCGACCAATCATGAATGAATCAAGTTTACAGTTAGTCACTGGGGAAGCTATCTTTTTAGACGATATCACGCCAGTGGAAGGTAGCTTGAGTATTTTAGACTAATATAACATGACAACCAACTGGATTGACACATTTGTTTATTGATTAATTCATTTTTATTGGGTGGTTTAGATTATATCATAACAAGTCTTCTTGAAGTGAATAAATTGTTTGCCTCCTAATGCATTGACTACTTCACTTCTTCTAAACCTGCAGGTGAATTACATTTTGCACTTGTAACAAGCAAGCATGCACATGCCAAAATTATGTAAGTAATTTAAATCACATGTATTGACAATCTAATGTTGCACATACACAAATAGTTTAAATGTCTTTCAATTGGACAATTTGTACCAAAATATTGTTTAATGATATAAAAAGTGTCTGGCAAAATTGTAGACAGTTTAATGAGATAATACATCAACAAATTTGTTAAAGCGTGTTTTACCGAAATGAATGTATTTTAATAATTTCATACATAACATACTGCATATTTGTAAATAAGTAAATGATTTTACATTTCTCTGTGTTTGTTACAGATTCATTGACGCATCGGACGCCACGTCACTCGTAGGTGTACGCTGCTTTGTTGGAGCATCTGATGTCCCTGGACAAAGTGCATGGAGTCCAGCGAACTCAGATTTACTGGATGAAGTTATTTTTGCTTCAGATGAAGTAAGCTAGCGTTTATTTATTGGATATTACCTCTCGATATGGAAAATCGGACAAATAAATACATTAGATTTTTACTAATCTGTACCTGGAATCTTTGTACATAAAACACGTCGGTTTGTATTGTTTTGCAGGTTTTGTGTATTGGTCAAGTTATTGGTGGAATTGTTGCGGACACACCCCAGTTGGCACGTAAAGCAGCAACATTAGTGAAAGTCGAATATGAAGAACTGGAAAACATTCTTACTGTTGACGTGAGTAATCAATTATTTATGGAATTATCACAACAAACTGTCGCTAATGGAAATCGTGATGTTTCTAAAAAAATACGTTTATGTATTTAGCAATTAAATTATGGATCCTCGTTACCAAAACCAAGGAAAGTACAATATATTGTATATGATCAGTTCAAATTCAGTATGCTGGGATTTTGTCACTGTTTATGACGATACAAAATTTCAATCAACCAACCAATACAAGTTCCGGTCACTAGCTTATCTGTGCATGTAGGATGTACTTTACAAATATTTTTCCAAAAACAAAACAAAAACATGTTTATTATGATTGTATCAATGTCTCCGCAAAGAGATACAATTTTAAAACACGGCTTCGACTCGTCCATATATGTCGTGAATTGGGTTATTGAGATCGTCGACTTTTGCTTAGTGTTATGGTATATTTACTGTAAAATAAAACCCACAAACACGTTCAATCTATGATACATTATGTTTTAAGGAAGCCATTGACAAAGAATCATTTATGCAATCAATTCGATGTTTAGAAGATGGAGACGTGAACGGGGAATTCAAAAAATCGGATTTCGTGGTAGAGGGCGAAGTTCGTGTGGGTGGTCAGTATCATTACTATATGGAGACTCAGTGTTGTATTTGTATTTGTATTCCATTAGAGCGCGTTCGTCCCATTAGAGTTCTCATTCCACCAATTGACCTATCAACATGTGTATGCCTTATCTTATGGCTATTGTTAGTCAATGGGATTTCTGTCATCAAGTTTTACATGAAACGCGATGTATGAGGGCGTACTTCAATTACGTCAGCTGTTTTTGTGTGCAGCTTTGTTTATTGACAGGACTGGTGACCTGTGGATCTGGGGAACTTTCGATTAGACACTTCAAAAATAGCTGCTTTTTGTAGAAGTCTTAGCTTGCCATTATGGGTTTTTCTGGGCAGAATTATAACACATACATGTGGTTTCAACAAATTGAATAAATATTTGTAACCTGTTTTTTGTCTATTGAGTTCGAATTAGTGGTATAAACCCTAGAAAGTGGACTTAGCGATCAGATGACCTTATCATGTGATCAACCCAATGTGAACATCACCTGACCTGGTACTCTATACGCCGTTGGGTTTAGCGACTTAACCAATCGTTCTGAATGGATTTGTTCGTTCGTATTCCCACACATCACCAGCTGCATGGAGTCCTGTTCCGAAAGGCTTTTGTAAGCAATGTGTAAGCTGTGTTTGTTTTAAATACCAGCAAAACAAGGGCGTGGGTATCGTTTCAGTTGCATCTCTACTAAATATTTCTCGACTGACAGGTGGTTTCGCAATAGTTCACGTGTTGAGTACTCACTGACTCAACTGCTTCATTGTACGTTGGGGGGTCGTACTATTTCCAGCTGTTCATGTTCAAGTAAGTCGATTCAGTTATTACTGCTTGAATTATGCTATATTTCTAGTCACCACTGTGTGTTCCAACTTTCGCATTATGACGCAGTTGATTTATTGTGAAGCACATTGCAGTTTAATTCACACAATCCTGACACAGTATTGTTTGCCTCTGACTATATTCGTGCACTTTATGATAATTTATGTTAAATTTTGTTAATCAAATCATGACGTGGCAATTTCTGTGCTTATGAATATCCATTAATTTCTAGGTCAATACATTTTAAAAGGGGCGATACATACATTTTTGGGGCAAAAGTTAGAAGAGGGATTCATCACCACCCTATGGGTCAATAAAGAATATTGGGCACGGATCTAGAAGCCGTACCTACACACGAATTGGTGACGTCACAAAATACATGACCTTCAATCGACGGCGTTTCCTCGGTATATACGAATTGGTATATACAAATTACAATAAAGATACTTAAGACATTACACATAAGGTAAAACAAATCACGTGACAATATAATGATAATAACGGTAATAAATCCTAGTTGAACAGAACGCTCATATAGTCAGTCGGGTCACGCCGAGGGTTACGCACTCTGTTCCAAAATTGCCGTGTCGTTGAAACTGGGTCATAGCGTGACGGATGAGAAAGACATCATTAAACACTCTCAAAATCACAATAAAACGGGGAAGTGGTTGCATATTACGGCGTAGCCAACATGGGAAATAAAAAACGCCCAATACAAACGACATGGGTTCGAATCACACTAGATACACACTCACCAGAACCGAAGCAATCAGAAACCAGTAATCGTTTTGGCTTTTCCGTTCAACTCATCGGAACACTGGAGTAGTTACAAAAATGAACACCACTTAACGACCAACGTCGTGGCGTGGTACACAAGCGTGCCATCAAAATAAAACAAAATTAGCTTGAAAAGACAGTGGGTTCGAGTACGGCTCAGAGCTACCGTAAAAACGTAAATCAAATGAACTGAAATCTCTCAAACCGTAAACAAGTAAACAAAGAACGTCGCGAAAAAATAATAAACCTTACAAAACTCCACCATACAAAACTGAAAGAATAAATAATAAAATAACTTACGTCTTAAACTGGACGACCCGCAATTTGTTCAACAGTTTCCTGATTGTGACAAGAGATAAACAAGACCCAAGTCAAGGTAAGTTTTGTTAAAGTCTCGATGGCCGCGTTCCCTATATTACGAAAACAACTCAGGCAACAGACGAATATCTTCTGTGGTGTTGTGGAATTTATACTGTGTCTGCGGAATTGTTGATTGAGGGTTCGAAGCCAGCAGTTAACATTTTGTTAGAAAGTTTCACAATTAAATCAAATATCCAATGATACCAGTATATTTATTTCATTATTTTAACAACTTTCAATAGTAGAAGTTGGTCAAAAACGAGTTCTTACACCTAAATAAGTATCAAATATTTGTCGACACATTTATTCTGTCAATTTAACAACCTTGTAGAGGTGGAAATTAATGAAACAACAGGTATTTACTCACAAATATAATGGTTGATATTTGTTCAATTTAAGAACTTGTAGTTGTTGGAATTAATCAAATGAGAGTTGTCTACACCAAAATAAGTTTCAAATACTTGTCCACACATTTATTCTCCCACTTTAACAATTTGTAATTTGTGGAAGTAAATTAAATACGACTTTCCTAAACCAAAATAAGTCTAAAATATTTGTCCACACATTTAGTCTCTCAATTTAACAACTTGTAATTGTGGGAATTAATCAAACGCGAGTTGTTTACACCAAAATAAGACTCAATTATTAGTCCATACATTTATTCTCTCAATTTAACAACTTGTAATGGTGTAAAATAATTAAACGAGAACTGTCTACACCAAAATAAGTCTAAAATATTTGTCCACACATTTAGTCTCTCAATTTAACAACTTGTAATTGTGGGAATTAATCAAACGCGAGTTGTTTACACCAAAATAAGTCTAAAATATTTGTCCGCACATTTATTCTCCCAATTTAACAACTTGTAATGGTGTAAAATAATTAAACGAGAGCTGTCTACACCAAAATAAGTCTAAAATATTTGTCCGCACATTTATTCTCTTAATTTAACAACTTGTAATGGTGTAAAATAATTAAACGAGAGCTGTCTACACCAAAATAAGTCTAAAATATTTGTCCGCACATTTATTCTCTCAATTTAACAACTTGTAATGGTGTAAAATAATTAAACGAGAGCTGTCTACACCAAAATAAGTCTAAAATATTTGTCCGCACATTTATTCTCCCAATTTAACAACTTGTAATGGTGTAAAATAATTAAACGAGAGCTGTCTACACCAAAATAAGTCTAAAATATTTGTCCGCACATTTATTCTCTCAATTTAACAACTTCTAATTGTGGGAATTAATTAAACGAGAGTTGTCTACACCAAAATTAATCTCAAATATTTGTCCACACATTTATTCTCTCAATTTAACAACTTGTAATTGTGGGAATTAATTAAACGAGAGTTGTCTACACCAAAATTAATCTCAAATATTTGTCCACACATTTATTGTCACAATTTAACCACTTGTTAATAGTGGAAATTACTTAAACGCGACGTTAAAAACATAAACAGCGGATTCAAAACTCAAGTCAGAAAAACAGAACATGGAAGCCAGTCGAAATGGTCGAAGAAGGAACACAGTTGACAGCTGTAGGTCACGTGCAACAACAGACACGAGGAGCATGGCTGCACTCCAAATGGGTCCCTTCTTTTGTATTGACCCCCTAAGGATTACTGATCCCCCTTTCTAACCCTTTCTAACTCTTCTTATATATAATTTAATCCTAATGCCAAGACACGTACGTGTATATCTCCGCGGGAAACATTATTGCAAACTTGGTGTTAACCGCTTTTGTGAACCCTAACGCCAGGACACGCGTACCTACATCTACAGTTAGGTGTTTGTCATTTGCGTTAGGGAAAATGTAGGATAAAAAACTTAATTCCTTTAGTTCCCTCCCCCCACTGAAACTTAATTGATAAATATTGATCATGGCGTCTCACCAACTACCGCCCCAAAAACCCAGCCACCAAACCCTCAGCCGTTCAAGAGGAAATAATGAAGGGGAATATACTACTACTTTTCTAGGTTCTGTGCATGTTCTAGGTCCATTGCCCCAGGCCTGAAATTGATCTCATTTGAACACATATTTACACTCGGACCAAACCATTTTCTCGTCTTGGTAGTGTTTTTTTTCTTGTTCTGTTATGTTTGTCTATGATTGAATATAGAAGAACCGAACTACGAATAAAAATAAACATAAATTCCAGGGAAAATGATATTTTACATTGTGTCTTAAGACAATAGAGTAAAAATTAACTCCAGACAAAATGCCTGAAAACTGTTTTCCATCACAAAAGCATGTTAAAGTTAGTATCCTACATTAATACATGAAAATAATAAAAAACTATGTCAAAAAACACTGAAGGCAATATCATTAAATAAACTTGAAAAAAAAAACTGATTGCAAATTGTAGAGTATTTTATTTTCCCTTGCGATTAACTGTTGCAGAGGGGTCTTTTCCACTTAAATAAATTCCAGTGGAAATAGTGTTTTTCATTGTGTCTTGATACAACACATTAAACATTAAATCCAGAGAAAGGCCTTAAAACTGTTTTCCAGACACTTTACATTGCGTCTTGAATCATCACTGTGAAAATTAGATCCACTCATAATGCGTGAAAACTGTTTTTCCTATACTTTACATTGTGTCTTGACACAACACGGTGAAAATTAAATCCAAAATGCCTGAAAACTGTTACCATGCACTTCACACTTTGTCTTGATTCAACACATTTTATAGTAGCCGATATTAAGATGGCAAGGTACAACATAAGTGATGTGGCATCTATTAGAACATCTACACACGAAAATGGTAAATTCCACATTACAAATTTTTTTAAATAGTGGGTGCAACTTCTAATACAGGTTTCACGGCAATTATAATGCCACTCAATGTAAATACTAGCATTTTTTTCTTTTAAAAATACAATGAACGCCAAGTCCCACTGATGGAGCACTACATACATATAAAAATAATTTATTGTACCCTTCCCTCAATTAGAAGCATGTGAGGTTATATAAATTAACAGAAGTATTTGTTTATGGTCAAATTACAATATTTTGTTCTTACAATAGAAATGAATAATATTTTGTGTATAAATTAGATTGTCAACAATTCTCTGGCCAAATTTATTCATTAAATATATAAAAGCGGATTTCATGTGCCAAATCGTTTTAGCCTAAAATAGGAGTGCTCGTGAAAGGTTTGAATACACCCCCAGGAACTGTCTCACAACCTATGATTTTTTTTGCCGATGAAATGATTGAAATGGTCCCTCAATGTATACTCCTTTTTGACCAGAAACTATGATTTCAGCATTTTTTTCAAATAAAGTAATTTGGCCCGAAGACTGTCGACAGTCTAGGTTTACATGTTTTTCTATGGGAGAAATATTTTTAGCAGAGGAAATGTACTTTCATTAAAACGTTGCATAAAATAACAGGAATAACAGAAACGCCTTTAAAGTCTGTTAATATTTCCTTGTCCACGCTTTTCTACATCACTGTAAATAATGATAAAAAGTACTTATTTTAGTTATCTACATGTAAATGTTTAATATAAAATAAATAATAACTTTTCTACTATTGCACACTGTGTAGTTGATACATGTAAATATTAGCCCAAAAGTTTTCCAATTTTATAAATATATGATCGTCTAAAAATAAGTTAATCAACTTGATTTATGTTGGAATCGGTAAATTTAAACAGCGTAAATTACAGGCAATGTACGATCGGTGATCAACACCGATGTTGTCCTAAACGTAATATAACGATAGTCTATTAAAGAACAACTGCTAAAATGTACATTAGAAAAACATAATAAATTCATCATCAGTCTTTTGACGTATCAGTTCTGAGGAAAGCGTAATATCGTATCGTTTTGACCAGCCGGGAAAAGTTACTTTCAGACTTCCGGTATCGTACAGTCTCTAGTACTTTGGCGATATGCTATCGTCTCGCGCTGTCAACCACCTTAACAATATCACCCTGTTGTAAAGTAAAAAGTGGCCGTACCCATACAATACTGTTGGAAAGTGGACCAATAACGATGCGAAAATCTCGAAGACGGATCAATGTGTAAAAGTCTTACTTTTATAAATGGGTTATGCCTAAAGGTCACATTTGCATATAGTAATACGCGCCAGTGAAGTGAATAGTGAACGGTTTTTACAATGAAATCGGTTAAATCCCAGTACGAACAATTTCATTTCTTGTCTAGGCATACTTATATTATTTTGTAGTTCTGGTGAAATACTTTTTAGTTTTGATATAAAAACAGAGATATTGATAAAATATAATTCCGCGCGCAAGAATAAACAGTAGGTCAATCTTCATAGTCACAGGCTGACTGTGGTGTCTTAACACAGTTTTATTCCCTCATAAACTAGTAAATTACGCATGGTTTGGAAACAAAATCCTACCCGACCAAATGAGCCACAGACTCAGGTTTCTTGTGATATGTGTTTTCGCGCGTTGTTCCCGTTATGCGAAGTGCGTGACCCTTGAAGTGACCCACTGACTACATATCGTCCTGTTTCAACTACTCGTATGTAGGTACGTCTTCTGCAATTGTGCCCCACTGGCAGTGTATCTAGTGGGATTCGAACCCTTGTTGTTTGTATTGGGCGTTTTTTTATTTCCCATGTTTGCTACGCCGTAATATATGACCACTTCCCCGTTTTATTGTGATTTTGTGAGTGTTTAATGATGTCTTCCTCGCTCGTCACGCCATGACCTAGTTTCAACCACAAGTGCGTGACCCTTGGCATGACCCCACTGACTATATGATCGTTCTGTCCAACTGCTAGGATTTATTAACGTTAGTATCATTATATTGTCACGTGATTTGTTCTACCTTATTTGTAATGTCTTAAGTATCATTATTGTAATTTGTATAAATTAATTCCTATATACCGAGCAAACGACCCCTATTGAAGGTTATGTATTTTGTGACGTCACCAATTCTTGTGTAGGTACGGCTTCTGGAATTGTGCCGAGACCTCATACGCATAAACTGCGATAACTATATTTCAAGTGACGTCAATCTGTGCATGCGTAGAGCCCCCTCATGCAGGCAAAATTCGCAGTTCTGCCGATTGAGGGCGAACCACGCATGCGCAAATTGACATAAACAGCGGTAACTGGTATCACAAAAAACAGAAATTGTAATTTTCCGTCTTAAATGCGTGAAATGTAATCGGTCGACATATTGCAAAAGCCCAGTGTCTTATAAGCACTCGTAACTGGTTTGGACAAGGTATTTTGTATTTTGAGGTAATATTTTTGAAAGCTAAAAAAATGTGTGCATGTTTGGTTTCCTCTCTTGTTATATATATATAGTGCAGGCTGATCGGCCGGAAACAAGTATTAGTGATTTTTGGCGTTTCAGAGCGTGCATATTTCAATTTAATGACATATGCTTGTTTTACATTACCAAGCTGTTTTAATTCTATAATTTCTATTATTGTGAGGAAGGGTAATGTACCTGTACCGGGACATAGTCGTTCCGTCCCATAGACGTATTGTATTGAAACGAATCATGGAAGTACGAATAGATCGTCAGGCCACTGTGTTTGTGTGTATATCGCTTACCTTATCATGTTTATATTTATAGCATTGTATTATAATCGTGGGGCATTGAAACAAAGCCATGTCTTCGTCAGCTAGTGATATCAATGAAAAACATATTGCCGACGATTTCGTAATATACGTTAATGGTAAAAAGGTAAGATATCTTTCAGCTCTTTTTTCAGATAAAAATAGTAGGTAGTGCCCGGATGTAGCTTATATCTCACCGACATATGGCGGGGGGGGGGGGGGTCGTCCATGAAAACGGGTAAAAGGAAACCTTTTCTCTGGTTTTGTGACGGGACAGGAGCTTCATTCATTCAGAGTATAACACAATTTTAAATTCTATTTACAATACTATAATATTCGACAGTGTATCATTTATAATTTTTTTTTTCACTTCTAACACACATTTTGATTCATTAATTTCAACATTTCCACAACGTGATAGATATGCTGGTAGCGATACACATGCTTAGTCGACGTTATCAGTATTTTGTAAAAAAAAAAACAGATACATATATTTCATATACTAGTATTTATTATTATTTTGAAATTAGTGTTCTTTGCATAAGTCTTGTGTTATTTTAACTATCCCCTTATATTTTCGCGATTGCAAAACTGAAAATAAATAAAACAAAATAAAATGATTTTGGAATTAATAATTGAATATATTTTTTGAAGAAAGAAAATCACAAAATAATCTAGAATATTTTTAGTATTTGTTAGTTAAGCGCTTGAAATCGTATTACGAAATGTTAGTATTTCGCAATATCGAATTACACAATTCAATAATGGCTATTTTCAATGTTGATTTGGCCATTTCGAAATTGGAATATATACGGAAAACGTGTAGGGTAGCGGGTCGGACTCCCACATACAATTTGCAATGATCTCAAAATAGGTTATTTGTTCTGTTGAAATCAATTCATTGCCCGAATCTCAAGAACCACATAGTTGATCATATATCAATATCAGCCCATTCATGTTTTTTTTTTTTTTTAATTTTAGTTTACAGATAGTCACGTGGAACCGGAAACAACATTACTGAACTATATCAGAAAGAAACGTATTCTTTTTAAAGATCTATTTGTGAAATAGACCTATGTTTCAAATGCAATCCTATCATTGATATATTGGTCACGGGTATGTTGTATGTGCGTTTCGGGCATCTTGTACAATTGTCTATGCAATTATCGATTACATTCTTACCTACATTGAACACCATGTGTTTTCTAAAGGAAGAGTGTGCAGTAAACAAGTTTGTGTGATCATTAATACTTAATTGGAGATGCATTTTTGGTGCAATACAACTATAATGGGAACGCGTGTTATTCTGAACACATCTGAGAAATGTAATTCGTCTATCTATAGTAGTGTCAGTGGGAAATATATCTCTATATCTCGTCCGCTTGAGGTACCGGACCGGGAAAGTCACTTAAACTTTACAGTCAAATAGACGCACTCAACGAAATAAATTTCAATAGCTAGTATTTAGCCACATCGAGAACGCCTCAAGGCAAACTTCCTCGCCGGCGACTCTGCCCAGGCCTGACCAAGACTCTCTCGCCTCATGGAGCTTTCTCTGGGACCAAGGACTTAGACCATTTATTACGTATCAAAACTTAACCAATTACAAAGAAGTTTAAAGACTCTAAAGGCGTGGCCTTCACACATTCAACTTGCACATAGCCAATCAAACTAAGTACTGAACACGCCATATCTTTTGATTAATCGTTCACTATATTAATAACTGCAAATACAAACCGTCAGAAATAGCGGTCCGGATGGCAACGGTTATATCGTAATTAGTTTCAAATCACTGAGTCAAGTTCCGTCCAGGACCTCGCATAAGCCTAAATGATGACAGATCTAACACAACTATTCACTAGTAATCAGCTGCATAAGTCGGTCAACAGATACGCGAAAACTAATTCATGACAGTAGTAATACAAGTTTAAATACCCCTACCTTATTGAATGATTTTATTGTGATCACCTCTACAATGCCATCATTGTCGCATTGTACTATTGGTATTATATGTATGAATAACATGTGGTGTCGTAGTAATATGAGCGGAAGCTAGAAAATAGACAATGATGTGATGTAACATGTATTGATGCCATGTGACAAGTTCAGTATTAGACAGTCATGTATTACCTTGACTCCTTATTCAGTAAGATTGACAGGGAGTAAATTGTCTTGTGGTGAAGGAGGATGTGGAGCTTGTACTGTAATGCTGTCAAAATATGACCACGTGGACAAGAAGATATCGTATCCTTTTTATGCAACAGGATTGATTCTAAAATATCACGTGCTTCACCACGTTTACAGGTGCAATGCTTATCTATGCCTTTATACATGCATGCACGTGAAAGCTTGCTGACAAGAAAATATTAGCGCGTGTACATTATTATAGCATGTCCCAGCATCGTTTTGTTATGCCAACTGATATGAACACTAAAATTTGAATGTTAATAGTATACATGTAGCGCATCGTAATACATATCAATAGTCACAGAATAGATACAATTACCCAGCACACTACGTGTAGTATTAGTGTGTAGTAGACAATTAGAAATAAAATCAATAATACATTATCCAAACAATATATCTGAACTATTTGTGCAGTCACTATGCTATTAATGCATGTTATACCCCTGTATGCTCTGTACATGGAATGGCTATCACAACAGTGGAAGGAATTGGATCATCAACAAAGTTACACCCAGTACAGGTACGTATTTTATCTAAAATTTGGATTGTTGTTATACAGTACAATGACACTTACTATAGTATATTGAACATATTCACACATCAGTTTGCATTTCGCTATCAATAAAACAGGAACGACTTGTCAAGGCCTTTGGTTTGCAGTGTGGGTTTTGTTCGCCAGGCATGGTAATGTCAATGTACACTTTATTACGTAATAATCCAGAGCCAACCGAGCTGCAGATAGAAGACTGCCTTGGAGGCAACCTATGTCGATGCACTGGATATCGACCTATTTTGGAAGGGTTTAAGACTTTTGCTAAGGTAATTCATTCTTGAATCTTTTACACAGCATTATGGTTCACAAATAAGTATTACTTAATGAAGCAGATGGAAATGATCAAAGGGATATTGTTATTCATCTACACAATTTTGAAATTCTGTCTAAACCTAACATATAATAATCTATTATAAATATGTTTTGCAGAATGGTTGTTGTGGAAACCCATCTATCTGCAATGACAGTCAAGATGACAAGAATGTAAGTAATATGTAGTATCACGGACATATTGTATGAGATACACATGCCATGTAAAACACGGACCATGTTTTTTATTTTTTGAAAAACGTGTTATAATTTTTCATCATTAGATTATTATACTTCTTCATCTTCGCTTCGAACCCATGCTCGTTTATTATATTGTAGTTATCATCTTTAACTAACTGTGTTTTAAGAGTATTCATTTAAATTATATAATGTTGATAGCTACGCAAGAGGTTGTCTGTTTGTTTGTTTGTCAATGAGCAGAATAACTTTTTAGAATGATTATTAGCCAAGTCTGTAGGCTATGAAAAAAGTTCTGAATGTGGTTGTATGGAGACTGTATTTTTATAAACCATAGATATATTGCAGATGTGAAGATGGTTTGCACTTTCGAAATTTTCGCAGATTCTAACACGGAACTACTATGGAAAAAATAGTACAAATGCAATTATCAAATGTTATTGACGAGACAAAAATATTCTTTCAGGTTTTGAACCATTTATTTGCACCCAGTGACTGCACACCTTACGACCCGTCCCAAGAATTGATATTTCCACCCGAGTTGCAGGTAATATTCATTATATTGCGTAAAGGGAAAAAAAGGTCGGGAAATGCTCGCATAATGAGTCAGACGTAAATAAAAACACATTATGAAGAGGGACAAAGTATAATTTTAAATGTGTCACAATATTGCGGTTTCGGAAGATTATGTGCATCTCACCACATTTGTTAAATGAAGGATCACTGGGCGAGCTTATTGTATCGCACATTTTCCACTAGTTTAACCCATGAATGTTTGTAGAAAGAATATTAGTATCGTATTCATAAAATTAATTGCATCACAATACAGTTATTTTCTCCAGGATCGTTCATTTATTTTCACACTTGTTTGTTTTTTATGTAGACAACTGATGAATTCCACACTAAGAAGGTGCTGTTTGTTGGAGAATCAGTGGATTGGATTCGACCAACCTCCTTGGAAGAACTTCTTAGATTGAAGACTGAATTTCCTGCGGCTAAATTGGTGGTTGGCAATGCTGAAGTTGGTTAGTTCATCCGCTAGAAATAAATTGTGTGTGGATTAAAATGTATTGATCTTTAATATGCAGCTTAGAATTATAGATTGTATCTTTATGCTGCATGTAAAATATGTTGCAAAGTGATTTTCGTCGTGTTATTTGGTATTGAGATGATTACCTGAGCCCGAGTTATATACGTTTAATGATTTTGAGCTTTTGTCATAGCTCAATGTGGAATTGTACACATTAAATGTGTATTGCAGATACTCTTTCACAAACACCATATGTAACAGGTCTGTCAATGTATTGTCCATATTATATTATTTGAAGGATTTGAACCAAGACAAAATAATGTGAAAACTACTTTGATATCAGCAACACACGTACCAGAGTTAAACCAGATTGATATCACAGACTCTGGTATCACATTTGGTTCTTCTGTCACCATGAGTCGTATGTACGATGTTCTCAAAAAAACATCAGATGAATTGCCAAGTAAGTGTTTGGTGTATATTTAATTATTCAATTTGATAAAGTTTTATTTTAAATAATTCTTAACAAAATTATTGTATGAGTTTGAAATCTAGATTGTGCATGGGAAGATTGTCTTCCTGGGGTAATTAGATAAAACATATTTAAAAATGCAAATGCGTTCCAAGCATGTTTTGTATATTCATTACAAATGGAAGTTGTGAATTTGATTTGTGATTTATGTTGTGTTATTCATTAACAGAAATCAGAACAGCGATCTTTACATCTTTGATGAATATGCTGGAACTTATCGGTGACCAACAACTGAGAAATGTAGCAGTAAGTTCATAGTTTAAAATACATCACTCACATAAATGGGCACCATTTTCATTTAATGACATTTCAATAATTAATTAGATTTATCTATTTTCAGGGTATTGGTAGCCATATAATGAGTGCAAGTCCTTTATCTGATATCAATCCAATGTTGATGGCTGCTGAGGCCACTCTTATTATTGTTTCTCACAAAGGTATATGACGTCATAGTTACAACATAGAAATAATTATTAATGTGATTGAATTCAAAAATTACGTTCATCCATGTTTGTAATATCAACTGTGTGAATGTACGCTGTTTATTAAAATACATATATTTTGTTTTGTTGAAGATGGCACGAGAACCATACCCCTGGATTCAAGGTTTTTTACTGCATTTAGGAATACTTGTCTGAGAGCAGACGATGTTTTAGTAAGCGTGACGATTCCGTGTTCGCAAAAGGTAATAATACTTGAAGCCCTAAATAATAACACTTATCAATGCTATCGTATGAGAGTCTCACCAGGTGAGCGTTAAAAACATTTATTTCAACCTTCAATAATACATGATAATTTAGGAAGCAAAGAACGACACACTGTCCATTATTGTGTGATACCAAGACCAGGGCGGGATGTGCGAAAAAGTGAGTGAGTCAAGCCTATTATTTAGACAAACATTCTAATCCGAGCTCCGGTGTTATATATCTAATAAGAACCCTACAACAACAAAACAGAAACAAATATTATCGACCTACAATTTAAAAATATTATTATGTTCATATCATTAAACCTTTATTTAGATCAATAGCAAGTACAGATATGATACGGGTGACCATCCACAATTAACCATCACGTATTTATAATTACTTCATTGAAAGGGTGAATACTTTAGAGGGTACAAAGTGAAAAATCAAGTTCATCGTCGAGACAAAGACGTTGCCATGATTAGTGCTGGAATGAAAGTTTTATTCGAAGACAAAAGTGATGTTATCAAGGGCATTAACCTCTCTTTCGGTGGAACTGGGCCAACTGTCATTATGGCTACCGACATTATGGAGCGAATTCAAGGAAGGTAACACTGATGGTTTCAAATTGGGTACAGGCAAACGTGATTGTGTGTAATGACTTTGTGATTCCCTTAGGCTTATCAATTTATATTTACAACTGAAACGTCCACAACAACAACACTGTACTTAAATTACACATTATTCAATTTTGTTCTGCCATATATTTCTATCCCCTTTGAAAATGTATTTTGTGTTACAACATTATCTAATCTAAGTGTTAGGAATTATTATAATTAAAAACTGAAGAAATTTTGAAGAAAGGATTACCATACAAATTTATATTTACATTCAGGAAATGGGATGATCATCTTCTCAGAGATGTTCAACACATGTTGTTAGAAAGACTGAAACTTGCAACAGAAGGTGGTTTTCTGGAATATCGAAAGAATCTGTTGCAGAGTTTCTTCTTCCAATTTTATCTGCATGTGCAGAATGGTCTTAGTCAAGAACTAGTAAGTATATTAATTAAGTATTTGGAAACGTTTCGGCTCTATGGTGAGCAGTCTGTCAATAAAATACATTGTTTATTTACACAACACAATTTAATTGATTGAACTATTTGAGGTTATACTGCAATAGTATTACAACTAACACAAATGTGTGTTCCATACTATTTGGTTAAACATACTGAGCGACGGTACACATTCCAATAACTATACATTGTAGTGTGATATTTTGATAGTTTTAATAGTATTATTGGTGATGTGAGATTGCTGTATTTAACAAAACTGAAAAAAAATTCACTGTAAAATAAAAAATCACAAACACATTCTTTACTAATACGTTAAGAACTATTCCGTCAAAATAAATTATTAATATTATCATTTTGTTTTGTTTTAAGGCTAACACTGTTGCAGCCTTGTCGTCATCATATAAATCAGCTTTAACCCCACTTGAGATGCTACCTTACAGCAGTACACAGATGTTTCAGGTACGCATATGTACAGTCAAAGTAAGAATGAGATGCACCCTTGCATCCCACATTCTAACTAATGATTAATTCTAAATAATTTACTCAAGAATTATTTGTTATTCATAAAGCTAGGAATTTCGACTTATCTAGATATACTGTTTCTATTGGAATTGCAAATACTAATCTCATATATGTATATGGCTTTATCATTCAATACATATCAATATATTGTCGATAATTATGAAGAGACACACGGATGTTAATATGTATATTCAATAGGGAATTGTTAATGCCAATGGATAATTATTGCCTCCACTTTTATAGGATGTACCAAGTGGACAATCAGTGGATGATCCAGTCGGTCGACCAATTATGAATGAATCAAGTTTACAGTTAGCCACTGGGGAAGCTATCTTTTTAGATGATATTACGCTCGAAGAAGGTAGCTTACGTATTTTATAATATTACCCCTCTACCATGACAACCAGTCAGATTGGCACATGTGTTCATTAATTAATTCAGTTTTTTATTGGTTGGTTTAGATTATATCATAACAAGTCTTCTTGAAGTGAATAAATTGTTTACCTCCTAATAAATTGACCACTTCATTTCTTCTCAACCTGCAGGTGAATTACATTTTGCACTTGTAACAAGCAAGCGTGCACATGCTAAAATAATGTAAGTAACATGTATTGACTATCTAAAGTTGCACATACACAAATAGATTAAATGTCTTTCAATTTGTTCCAAAATATTGCTTAATGATATAAAACAATTCTGGCAAAATTGTAATCAGTTCAATGAGATAATACATCAACAAATCTGTTAAAGCATGTTTTACCGAAACGAATGAATTTTAATAAGTTCAGACACAATATGCTGCCTATTCCTAAATAAGTAAATGTTTTTACGTTCCTCTGTGTTTGTTGCAGATCCATCGACGCATCAGACGCCACGTCACTCGTAGGTGTACGCTGTTTTGTTGGAGCATCTGATGTTCCTGGACGAAGTGCATGGAGTGTAGCGAACCCAGATTTACTGGATGAAGTTATTTTTGCTTCAGATGAAGTAAGCTAGCGCTTATTTATAGTATATTACCTCTCGATATAGGAAAGCAGATACATTATTTACTGGTTTTTATTAATCTGTACCTACAATCTTTGTACATAAAACACGTCAGAATTGGATCGGTTTGTATTGTTTTGCAGGTTTTGTGTGTCGGTCAAGTTATTGGTGGAATTGTTGCAGACACACCACAGTTGGCACGTAAAGCAGCAACATTAGTTAAAGTCGAATATGAAGAACTGGAACACATTCTTACTGTTGACGTGAGCAGTCATTTATTTATGGAATTGTCACAACAAAGTGTCGCTAATGGAAATCTTGATGTTTCTAATTTCTAAAAATACGTCTATATATTAGCAATTAAATGCGCATTTTGTACTTAAGGAGTCTGTAGAGAACAATTACAACAATTTACAATCACATTATTTATTGTTGGGCCAATGACTCGAATGACAGTTAATCTACATAATGAGGTGCATATATAAAACAAAACACATTGTTAGGTAGCAATAAATCACTACCGTTTTCGTTACCAAAACCAGTTTGATCAGTTCAAATTCAGTATGCGGGGATTTTAAAAGTTTGTCACTGTTTATGGCTATATCAATTTCAAACAACTAACTAATACAAGTTACTGTCACTAGCTTATCTCTGCATGTAGAACGCACTTGTGCTTACGGCGGTGGTCATGTTTATTATGATGGTATCACACCCATCATCAATGTATTTGCAAAGAAATACAATTTGAAAACAAGCATAACTTCGACTCGTCGTGTCGAAAATTGGATTAGCGTTAGTTTTCACTTAGTGTATGGTATATTTACTGTAAAATAAAACCCACAAACACGTTCAATCTATAATACATTATATTTCAAGGAAGCCATTGACAAAGAATCATTTATGCACCCAATACGATGTTTAGAAGATGGAGACGTGAACGGGGAATTCAAAAAATCAGATTTTGTGGTAGAGGGCGAAGTTCGTGTGGGTGGTCAGTATCATTACTATATGGAGACCCAGTGTTGTATCGCACAGCCAAAAGAGCGTGGTGAAATGATCGTGACTGTGTCATCGCAGTCACTAACAAGTTTACAGGTTAGTCAGTAATATATCCACGGTCTGCATTGGGTTTGTCAATTCAACCCCCAAACATGCGGTATTAGATTTAGGCGAGTCATAGACTTCATGGTATAGTAGCGATCATGAGTTATAGAGCAATACACTTTACAGTATTTTCAACAATTAAATGGTATGGCTACAAATGCTCACGCGGTCATACTGCATTTGCAATTAGTTTTAGTGCATATTCATTCATACAGAATATTCATATGTATGATTCGGTTTCATCATATTTTCTGTTTTAAATATCCCCTCTACGCTGATTTAGGTAAATGTAGCAGCAGCTCTTGGTATTCCAGTAAATAAAGTGACATGTAAGATACGGCGTGTTGGAGGAGGATTTGGTGGTAAAGACACTAGCACAGTCAATTTCGCAATGGCATGTGCTGTCGCCGCAAAAAAGTACGTGCATTCAATTCAATTTGATATGTATTTGCGCTGACTACCACATGTAAATGTGTACAGAAATGGTCGAAGATCTAAATAAACACGCCATTCTGTTTTGATATCTCGGGACAAAAGCTTATTCAGAAGTTAAGTTTGTATCAGCATGGAATATCGAAAATAAACAAGTCACTCAATTTTGCATATATGTGCTATTTTAATGTTCATAACAAATACGTATGTTTGGAGTGTAACCTTGAACTATCACACACGGTATCTCAATTGAATCATGGTTTTGGCTATTGAGGTCTGACTATATTACATTTGACATATAAATACAACAAATTCGTTCAAATCGCTGATAATAATATACATAGATGATAATTATAGGGTTGGAAAAACAGTTCGTCTTGTCATCGGGCGTGATTTGGACATGCAAACTGTTGGACTGAGGCATCCATTAGTCGGCAGGTATAAAGTCGGCTTCAACAAAGACGGCAAGCTGCGTGCACTCGAAAGCGAAATTTTCTTCAATGCAGGCTACTCCTATGACTTATCAATGTTGGTGAGTTTCTACTTGTTAGTCTACTAATTACGAGACATAATCCATTAGTGTAAATTTAAGTGTTGAAATCAAGGAGACATTCCCAAACCAGTTTGTTTAACAGTCTAACACATTAGATAAAGGTATTAGTTGCACTATTGATTTTTGAAACACGTACTAAAAACTGTATAAAGATAACCAGTTCGGAATCATTTGGTGTTTCACAGCGGGTGCGATAATTTATTACACAAAACTATTACATAACAAAAGCTAGAAACTTAGTGTGAAACTGTTTTTCCTTTCTTTGCTAGATACTAGAAGTCGGGATGCATCAATTACATAATGCCTATATGATTCCTGCATACAAACTAACTGGAAAGCTCTGTAGAACAAATCTTCAATCTAACACATCAATGAGAGGAATTGGAACGTTACAATCTATGGCATTTATTGAAACAGTTATGGATACCGTGGCAACAAAGTGTGGCGTATCTCCAGTGAAGGCGAGATTACATTTTTCTGTATTTGAGAATGTTTCAAATCTATAAGTTTTATTTATTTATTTATTTATTTAATAAAAATATAGTTTAAACTATCAACAATTTTGCTAAAATTAAATTGGTTAGTCTAAAACAGTATACTTATGATATTTCACAGATACATTTTTTGAACTGCTATTTTTGCCAATTTGAAATTTGTATTCATACGCAGTGTTGACTTAAATACAACAAAAGCACTGCATGCATATACCATGTGACCATATGTGTCTATTTTAGGTCAGAGAGATAAACTTGTACAAGGTTGGCGATACAGACCACTTTTATCAAGACATGCCAGATGTGATGAATCTAAAACGATGTTGGGATGAGTGTCTTGTGAAAAGTGATTTTCACAAACGTAGACAAGAAACGGATCAGTTCAACAGGTTATATTTTCATGTTGCTTGCTCAGTTGTGCAGTGTTTCCTCAATACAGTCAATAGTATCAAAATTTATGTTATGAAATAGTTCAATATGCTATATTGAGTGTATAAACGTATTGCAAGTGGTATTTGATAGATAATGTTGTACCTCTTGAGCGGGGGTAGTTTATTTGAAGTGTATTCGCTTTCTTTGCTCGGAAAGTATCTACCGCCAAATATGCTAATTGTCTCCGCAAAGAGGTAGCACGTTAACGCATCGATCTCTGCTACGCGTCGCACGATGCGATCATCGCACTGCCTTTGTACGTATATCTATGCGATCTAGCACGTGCCTCAATATTTACTATTGACTGCTAGCAATTGTTTTTAATAATATAGTAAATACGGATAGTATCGCCATGTGTCAAACTCGGTCATATATGAACTATTTAAATACATCACCCGTAGTATGAATTTCTGACATATTGGTATACTGTATTTCTCTTATAGAGAAAATCGTTGGAAAAAAAGAGGACTCGCTATCGTTCCTATCAAACGAATGACTGGCATTCCGATTCCTTTTATGAATCAGGTTCGTAATACTTTCTCCATGGAGACACATTAGACACTAAATTGTGTGCTAGTTACATCAGCGGTTCGGAAACTGGTAAGCAGTAGATCCGGTTTAGTGAAGAAATGAATCCTGCGAATCCACGGTAATGTTTTGAGAACTGGAAACGTAGAATTCTCAAATTCGTGTTCAAAACATCAACGCAAACTAGTAAAAGCATGAAACTATTGATATATAGCAAGAACATATTAAAAAACATTTATTACAAAACCAAATTGTCCAGTCACTAAACGAGCTATTTTTTGGCTGTGATTTGCTGGTTAGTGCAAGTGTAATATTGATAAACACATTACAAGATTTTATGTTAATGATATTGCATGGTTTATATGATAAATATATACAGTTACATACTATGCAACTAAAATTATTGTCGAGACTAGTTAATTACAAATATGTAAGTACATTGACTCTTCTTTAATTAAACACCGTGGCTCATAGGGCGCTGCATTGGTGCATATATATCTAGATGGTTCAGTGTTACTTACCCATGGTGGTATAGAGATAGGTCAAGGGTTACATACCAAGACGATACAGATTGCAAGTCGTGTTCTGCGTATATCTTCTGAACGTATACATATCAGTGAGACCAGTACCGATAAGGTACCGAATGCAGTCCTAACTGCTGGTTCATCTGCAACTGATCTCTTTGGCAGTGCTGTGAAGGTAAACATTTTGATTGTTAATTACAGTGATTTAACATACTAATACACTGTACTTCGCTATTCGTGGATACGTCCACGGTTAATGGGAACATTGTTTTTCTTTGGTAGGTTGCTTGTGAGACATTGATGGATCGCCTGGAACCATTCATGAAAGAAAATCCTAAAGGCTCGTGGGAACAATGGGTAAGTGTGAAGAATATTTAGTATCTGTATAATGCTGAACATGTTGTGTGCAGATTCCTTTAAATACATCACACAATGATATCTCGAATTAAACATTTTCTATACGTCGTGTCTTGGGGAGAAAATTAGAGCATCGATATTGTTTTGATATGAAGTGTGTATATTTACTATTTTATAAAAGACTACACAGTCAAACACAGCTTTGAATTCTCAACGACATTGCTTTCACATATCAACGTCATTCATTATGCAAGAAGCAGCGAATAAAAGAATAAACTAATTGTCTTGTTCTTAGGTTGGTGCAGCCTATTTCAACAGAGTGAGCTTATCAACTACCGGATTCTACAAGTAAGTAAGCAACAAGTGAATAGGCTACAACATTAACATACATGTCTATTTGTGTTGATAAAGTAACATAGATTTTCCAATCCATCACAATACAATACGCTTTCCCAGTAAAAAGCACTAACATTAAAAGTCGACATCTTTGTTCGCATGACGGGGGCCCAAGTATGGTGGACGACCACTACACTTAAAGGTGGTAGAACAATTGTATGGAGTGCAATAAGAGAATCTCAGTTACAATAAATGTACTGATAAAAAATGGTATCATACCAGTTTGTCAGTGCTTTATTGGGATTGGACGACGCGCGTTCTATTTCACTCAAGTTGATTAGAGCATAATGGGCTGCTATTCACGGGTTATGATTTTACAATATGGATAGCAAATATTAAGACTATTAAAATTAATATCTTATGAAAATTGGCTTCAATTCCACCAGGGAACTAAAATGTAGTAGGTTCATTATGATGACATCAAATCAAGAAGAAATCAACTTTGAAAACAAACATAATTTAAATTACGGCATGTGAGAATTTACATTGCTACTCGGTGTTTGTGAGTTATGTGCAGTTATATTTTAATCCAGACGCATCCAGGGCGCGCCGTTACAGTTCAATTTTGTTTCTTCAATTTTGAGCGTGTTTGTGCTGTTTCCATCGCTATAAAACTAGGTGAAAATAATGCTTATATAAGGTAATAGCAATAACCCTCGCTTGCCCAAGACGGGTGTACAATTTGATATTTCACAATTTACTCCATATATGCTCGAACCGTCAATTCTAATCGCTTGAATAATTGATATATGCTATAATTGTAGTTATATAAACCGTGACAACACTGATATCGTAGAGATGATACATTAAACGCAAATGGTCGCCAAGATCTCGCTGAGAGCGAGAAAGCCACGAGATTTGTTTTCCCACTCAAATACATTGTTGACTTCTCTCCTGTAATCGCGTACACTGTTTCAGTGTTCTATGTAATCGTGATGATTTGGGACAGTCTGGACGCACTGGCGGGAGACTGGAGAATAGGCACTTCCTTGCCACCAAACCTTCATTTATTCATTTAAAAAGGGTAAAACATAGTGTAAGTTGCAACTTGTCGCGCATGGCCCTCAAAAATACTGATAATTCATTCACAATTCGACACTACAACAGCAATGACTGGCACACTATAATGCAATGACAATTTTAAAATTGTAGTTACAATGCACGAAAAAAATCCCCAACTATTTATGCATAAATATGGTTACGCTATACGATTGCCTGATTTCCTGTTCCAAAGATTTGGTGGCACACTCTACATCAGATAGAAACTCGTGATGAGTATTACAAAATGTTGAATTTTACAAAATATGAAGTTTGATATCGGGAAATGTCCGACATCAAGTACACCTGAGTATTTAGGGTATAGCCATATTTACTCAGGGTTAAATCTTTATATGAAACAAACATATTGATATAAAGATAAGAAATGCACACATTCAAGTCTGACCATTCGTCAATAAGGTATTACTATAGGTGTTGTTATGAATTGCTATTGCTGAACAATGACCCACACAGATACTAGTAAACAGGACAAAACAAACATATTATAGTGATATCACTCTATAATTTATTCAGATATCCAGGAGAAATAGGTTTCAATTGGGAAGATCACCGCGCAAGTCGGCTGGCATACAACTTTATGTATGGGGCTGCTTGCTGTGAAGTTGAAATCGATTGCTTAACTGGTGATCATCAAATGAGACGAGTTGATATTGTTATGGATGTCGGGAAAAGTTTAAATCCAGCACTGGATATTGGACAGGTAAAGTGTGCATTGTATTATAATACTTCTCGTTGTGTTGTGGTTTATCCAGTTATCATTAGGAGGATTCATGAATAAGAAATATATGATTTATCATGATGGACAAATGTGATGTGCTGTTATTGAAGACATGAATTGAATAAAACGTCTGATATAACTTTTTGTACGTTGCAGTACCGTAATTTGCAGAATTTTATCATATAATATTCAAAATTTGTTATTTTCATAACAATTACAAATTATACAATTAGCATATTTTATATTAGCATTTTTGTATGGAGATACGTTTCTTTTCAATTATGCTGCCTGACAAGATTTATCAACAATCTTACAGCCAACACAGTATTTGCTTATAGGATGACACAACGTCACAGCAGTTGTAAACAATGTTGTTACTGATTACACTATAAACGTCACGTGGGTGAGGAATGCCTGGAGATTATATATGCATAGACACATACACTCTAACAATGTTGTTACTGATTACACTATAAACGTCACGTGGTTGAGGAATGCCTGGAGATTATATATGCATAGACACATACACTCCAACAATGTTGTTACTGATTACACTATAAACGTCACGTGGGTGAGGAATGCCTGGAGATTATATATGCATAGACACATACACTCCAACAATGTTGTTACTGATTACACTATAAACGTCACGTGGTTGAGGAATGCCTGGAGATTATATATGCATAGACACATACACTCCAACAATGTTGTTACTGATTACACTATAAACGTCACGTGGTTGAGGAATGCCTGGAGATTATATATGCATAGACACATACACTCCAACAATGTTGTTACTGATTACACTATAAACGTCACGTGGGTGAGGAATGCCTGGAGATTATATATGCATAGACACATACACTCCAACAATGTTGTTACTGATTACACTATAAACGTCACGTGGTTGAGGAATGCCTGGAGATTATATATGCATAGACACATACACTCCAACAATGTTGTTACTGATTACACTATAAACGTCACGTGGTTGAGGAATGCCTGGAGATTATATATGCATAGACACATACAAACATGATGACAATACGCGTGAAAGACGAGTGACAAAATGCATTACCCGCCATAGTCATATTCAAGAAGTTCACGTATAGATAACCAGATATTGTTCTCTTGTAAATAGTGACATTGATATATTAAAAACCATACAAATCAGTATTTCTCCATTAATTCAATTTTTCGTTATCGTGAAGACAGTTTTGTATAATGTAACGTTTGTTTTTCAGTCATAATCTCTCACATACCTTTTACCTAGATTGAAGGTGCTTTCATGCAAGGATATGGTTTATTTGTTGTGGAAGAATTGCGATATTCACAAAAAGGCGAACTACTGACCAGGGGACCGGGAATGTATAAAATACCATGTGTCAGTGATATACCAAGACAATTCAATGTGCATTTGTTGAAAGGAGCTACGAATCCAAACGGTATCTATTCTGCCAAGGTGAGTGATGTATATCGATGGAGTCTTGAAACTGATTTCGTGGAATATAGAATTTTTCGTGGATTATAGAGTGTTTCGTAGATTAGAGAATATTTCGTGCATTATAGCATATTTCGTGGATTTAAGCATAATTGAAGAAGTGACAAATGAAAGCCGTAAATTATTAACGACTGCGACTTCAAAGTAGTTCATTGCACAAGATGCATCAGTCAGTATATATAGGTGGAATAATTTCCCTGCATTATTATTACATACATTGAACATTACTAAATCGAAACATGTTTTCAGTCGAATTGGCGATTAAAGGGAGGTGGTCGTACAGAGCGCGTTCAAATATAGTGTAAAAATCACATTTATTTATACGTATCACATGGGACGCGTGAGGCAAAGACCCTCACTCTCTAAACAATCTAACTATTACAAATATGATATTTTACTCCTATGTATGAAACGTCGTTTATTAAGCATGATTCATTTATCGTATGATTAATACTGTTAGGCAATTGGAGAACCACCATGCTTACTTGGAGTATCTGCACTGGTTGCCATCAGAGATGCTATATCTTCAGCTAGATCAGATGTTGGTCTCCATGGCAACTTCAAGCTGGACTGCCCATCAACACCTGAAAGAATCCGCCATGCCTGCAGTGATGATTTCCCCAAACCTGCCAAACAGGTACAATCTAGTTCAGAACAGAAACATTTATGTCAAAGTGTTGTTTTATAAGTTTATCAAACATATGTAAACTATAATATAAACAATCATCATTGGATCTAAGGTGTAACAACATATAAATGCTCACATTCGCATAGCGTCACACAAGTTATAGAAAGTAGAATACCATGTAACGTAAATCAATGTTCTGTCATGCAATTTATATACTCAATAACAACTACTGTATTAGAATTATGTGTAAGCATGTTATATTGCCTTCCAAGCAATATTGTTTTGTGAGAGATATTTGCATGTATGAAGTTTGTAATTGGTTGATTGGACCCTATATTGCAATGTGTCAACATAAATCGTTAATCCTTACGCAAATTGATAATTATATTTATCGAAACGTTTGTGATATTCAATCTCATTTAATAATTTTTGTTTGCAACAATGATAATTTGACATTTATTTGTTATATTGATAGACTTTATTATAAAATGTTTTTGTGAGACTGTATCTTGTAATATGAAATTATGCCGGACATTTTATTTTGTCCCAGTGTTTTTTTTACATGTAATGTTTGCGTAAAACAGTAACGTGTGTATGATTATACTAATCAATTTACTACAAACATATTCTTATAATTACAGGTAATTGATGACTACTTCGTCAGGCCGTAGATGTCCCCTTGCATTCATCGCGGGAATGAATCTATGAAAAAAACACCATAGTTAAAATTTATTTTGAAAGTTTTTTTTTTACTTCCAGATCTGGGGCTGGGAATAAGGTATTATGATGTAAGTGATCATTTAGAAATAGTTAAATAGTAATTGTACTCTTTGGAGTGTGTTTGCGATTATAAACCTCATTGTTGTGGGTAAAATCGTGTCAGCGGTAAATGGACTACCATTTCAACAACAATGGCTTTTAGGAACTCATTGCAGCTAAGAAATTATATGACAATACTACTCGACACGTATATAACGTATACTACAACAATCTTGCTTGACGTGTGAATTAGTTTTGTCCATTTGCACTTACTTTTCTTTTTAATGTAGACTGTCGATATAACTATATAACAAGTGAAATTTAAGCATTATATAACCAATTAATATTGACAAATAAATATAATCATTAAAACTATATTATATTCATGTGATGTAATCATTTTGGGGTGAATAAAACATGTATAGCGATATATCCATAGCTAGACGAACTGGCACAGGATCATTTTATAAATGTACTTTCACCCAATCATTTATTGTTTTCTTGTACCAAGTTATTTACCGTATTTACACTAAAAACAGTACATCTTGTTTTATTATATGCACCCATTGATATCCAGCTTGATTGCAATTGCATTGATTGCAAAGTCATTCCACTACCACTAAATTAGTATTAAGGAGAGTCAAACATTCTCTCGTAGAAACAACTAGAATCTTGAAAAATAGCTCGTCTGGTTGGTGCATATATTTTGTTTACAGACTGGGGGTATTGGGATTCAGTGGACCGGTAATTAACAAGTCGGTTGGCTGTTCTACGCTTAAATGGAAAACTGTTATGTTATGTGCTAACTATCATACACAATTATTGAAATATAAGTTTAATAAAATTCCTAAAATGCATTTGATTAACATTGAGTTATCTTAAATTGACGGGATGTTAAGCTTCTGGTGTATTGATATTCTCTGAATCATTGTTCGATTCACCCATTTTCCTTACACGTACACGGGACATGTGGAAGCATGTTATCTCAAAACTATGCTAGATAAATTACATTATGTTTCTTGCCATTGTATTATACAACCTGATTATGATCAATATATTTGTGCTACAATTGATTGTTCTAGAATGCAGAATGAATGTCTTTATATTAATGATGGATATGTTAGAACTCGCATGTGACCAGCAAACGAGGAATGTGCCTGCGAGTTTTTCGATTTTACAAATTTACGTGTCGTGTATGATAGTGTATATATAGGGTTCATATTGTACTGTGTTAACTAATTTGCAATAAAGAAATATGACTTACTTGGAATATATCACTAACTAATTACAGTTAGTTACGTAATGAACATTCCGATTTAATACTTTTGTAAGATTATGAATCTTAAGCACAGAATGTATTGCAAATTGTTCCGAATAACCGGTCAATAAATTGCTGGTCGAGTGTTTGTGGGATTTGTTATAGACCAAGTTTTCAATAAATTGCTAGTCTTGAAAGCATTCCAACTATCTTCATGGGATTGACAAAATATTCTGACAAATTCTCAATATAAATAGATATCTAAGACTGTCCTGAATGTCTATTTCTGGCATTGTAAATAAACAAGCAACTCACTGAGCTTTCCAGATCACCAGTCGTAGAGCTCTGTCTTCTCTCTTCTCATTGGATTCTACCAATAACATGTGTAACCTTAATTCCAGGGTTAGTGATTTATTTACCCATAACTCCCATACAACAACTTTAATGTGAAGAAGTTTGCTCCACAAGCTTCTTTGTATGCAAACAGTTCTGAAGCTAAGTAACGACCCAGGTCTATAGGTCACTTTCTATACATGCATGCGGGCATGGACTTAAGAATTCTATTAAAACATTTACATATGCCATTCGTTTGCGAGTGATATTGCATTGTGACGAGCCATTAACTGACAGGAGTCCGATAACCTTCATAACACCACAAACAGACGCCCTTAGAAAGTGAGAATCTGTTTGAGTATGCCAATTCAAATATAGTCACCAGAACCTGCTCAGTCGTGATATTCTTTAAGAGACGTAGCAGGAAGCATAATCAACCAATTTACGTACTACCAAATTCATTGAAACTCGTGTGAATAGAATATTTATCAAAAGCATGTCACTAAGGAGAACCTAGCTTAGTATTTCAATAACAAATTCCACCTTAATCCCGTTAGCAGCTGTTATTTGCCATCTTGTCCAATATGACGGTCTTTCTGCTTTGGGCCAACATGTGAACATATGTGATGTCTAACCGGGGGTAGTTTTTGTCTGTTTTACTCATTACAGGCGGTGTTTGGGGTTTCTGTGTAGCGTTAGCCGTCTTATTAAACTTGGGTCCGGCAACATATTTGCCATTATTTTGGGTATAGTAGCATGCCTCATTTCGCAAATCACCCCTTCCCTCAAGAAGTGCAACACAAACGTTTGCTTTTAACAATTTGTACTTTGCCAAATAGTGACAATTTCCTATTTGTAACCACGATTTTAATGCAGTTTTCAAATTGTCCATAGCTTTGTTAATATATATTTGTCTATTCACCTTTGGGTTACGAGAGACGTACATTTCTACTATTTTGATGCGAGTTATGGGCAATTTTACCTCGAATAGTTTGTCCTGCCTAGACTTCCATGTATTTAGCCCAGCGGCTTCAGTTAAACGCCGCTTTGTTTGCCGAAAACATCGCTCCCTCTTATTTCACTGTTTGATCTACTAGCAGGGTTTCAGGCACCAGAACATGGAACAGGGTATCGCTCTGTAAAGCCGAGAGTGGCCTTTCTAATTTCCGACTTAGTATTGTTGCAAACCACAGGAGCAAAATGTACCGTCACTTGCAGTGATGAAACTTCATAGTAGTTTCTATCATTTTTGCACAGAATTATTTTGCATACAGGTTATGGGGCGAGATCAGCGCCAAAATTATTTTTATATTATCTTTGCATTAGGATGGCATTATTCTACCATATTTATATTGTCTTTCCATTTTAATATATTCTACCTTGGAAAAAGTGACCTGATAATATTCTACCCATGGACAAGTTGTGATTTACCTGGGAACAAGTCGCCGGATTATATTCTACTTTGGAAAAAGTGCCCTGGTAATTCTTTTATTCGTGCGAGTCAAATACAAGTGAAAACTGCTACCCAAACAGATTGATCCTCAGTCTCGCCTATACTTGACGGACATTGACATACACTTACTTTTTTTCGGACATGCGGTATGGAGAAAGTGCAAGGAACATTGATTCCACTAAATGACATTAATTATAATTTCTTCAGGTTCGATAGGTATATTTTTAATCATGAAATTGACTTTCACTTTATTTTAGTTGTACATATATAATGTTTTCCCCGTGTAGGCATCACAAGCTCCCACAGGTATTACAGTATTACAGTCTCTTAAATATTCCAAGTTTATCAAACAATTCTTATCATAAAATGTACAGTAAATTTAAATGTACATTACTCTTAATATGTGCAAAAAGTCGAGCGATACAACCAATAAATATACGGCAAATAAATGTGTAACAATAAATAACAATGCAAACCGCGAAACATCTGTCAACCATTTTGACAAGCCAAAGCACACATTGCATACCATGTGCTATAATAAACGTGCAGCTGACCACATCCACGCAAAGTGTTTGGGCACAAAATATGGGTGGCAAATAGTATAAATTTCAAAACAACTTTCAATAAATAATTCTTAACGAATACTAACATTTACAGTCTTACAATAATAATCAAAGGTACGAGTGGTACAAATCAGAGTTCATTCGCGTACTCAAACAAATTACTGCAAATAATTACATTTTGATAAAGCCAACAGCCAAACCTTCCATACCTCGTTTAGTGGCAGCTTCTCGGACTAGTGTACAAGTGTTAGCAAACCTAGCAAAATTTACAGAAAACTCAACACGGTAGGGCAATTCAGAGCAGGCACAGAGACACGTCTTCACCCTTCAGAACCACTCGCAGAACTGAAGACAATAGCCTGCCTGACCCAGAGTTCACCACTGGTCAAACAGGTGAAACAAAGGAATCCAACTATGTATTCAATAACCAATCGGGGGGAGGTTTGCTTACACCACGAAATCTCAGATTTTATGCTTTAACTTATATATCCTATATTTACACATTTTAAATTTCCGACTTCAAAGTTCTTACTTCTTACTTCCAATTTCCGACTTCTCACTTCCAATTTTCGACTTCTCACTGCCGACTGCACATTTCCACTTCTCACTTCTGAATTTAAACTTGAGAGTTCTCTCTTCACAACGAAAGCCGAGAGGGCCCTTCCTACTTCACAGTTCCAACTTCCGAGTTTCGACTTCTAACTTCCATGTTATTATTGTTGCAAGCCGAAGGAGCAAAAAAGTACCGTCATCTGTAGTGATGAAACCTCATAGTAGTTTCTATCATTTGTGCACAGAATTGTTTTGTATACAGGATATGGTGAGATCAGCGCCAAAATTATTGTTATTGTTATATTATCTTTGCATTAGGATGTCATTGTCTTTGCATTTGAATATATTCTACCTTGGAAAAGTGATCTGATAGTATTCTACCCATGGAGAAATCCCGAGCATGTCGCCTGTTTATATTCCACAGACTATACTACTATTTGATGATGTTTTCGCTTTTCTTTTTAACTTCTTCTTTTTCATTTAGGTTTATGTAAAAAATAATGCTGCTGACATCACAACGTCTATCTGAATAATGCATTGATATCTACATGGACAATCCCATGTTGCAAAGTCATCAAATTGAACCCAACAATAAGGAATATGTACTTGTTTTGGAATTGGGATTTCACGGGTGAAGTTTCTGACCTGGAGTCGCTCTCTTAGCAATGTATCTTCAGTTTACAATTACTCAAGAGTCTCTATTTAGCGACTTTTCTGATTTGACGTTATCAGATGATAACCAGGGCCTAACAATACATGCACTGTCCGTTAAATTCGTGGTTTCTGGGTATTCCTTGAAAAATACAAGCCATACTCGAACAGGGTTATAGAACATTTATACTGGCGACTCAATACCAGTACGTTTAAGATCAGACCCGAACAACTTGTTTGATGCTCACGCCATTGCTGTGGATTTTGATGTTTGGTTTTGCAGAACTGACAAAATATGTACACCCTCTTTTAAAAGCCAATAATATAACTTATGTTGTTGTAGATAATATAAAGTTCTGAACTACCTTGCTAATTATTGGGTTTTATGCCAAAATAAGTATAACACGGACTGGCAGTCAGTGGGAGGCAGAGGTACTTTGGGAAAAGTCTGACAGATATCTGTCCTATATATATTGTATACATAAATTATTTTACAATAGTTTGATGTTTGTTGACTTCACATAGATGAATGAAAAAACCTAGTCCTAGATTATGAATTTTATTTTTCCAATGTTCTAATCAGAGAACCAGCGGTGTCTTATTCAAAAGCCTGATTTTGCAAGTTTCATGTGCTGACAAAATTAAACAATTTCCCCCATACATTTCTGATGAATACAACAGATTGTCAATTGTACTGTATATCAAATTTTCTGATTGTGCAGTTAAGTTGGGTTTTGTGGGTGCAACTGAAGAGTCGGGGCAAGTTACACCTTGTACACCTCTTTTAATATTCATGGAAGTGGACCCAACTTGCTGACTATGTTTGAGTGGTGGTGAAAAGATAAATGAATATTTGATTAAAATATCACTCGTGCAATTGTTTCCAATGAAATGATACATCTTTATGTTTAATGTCTCCTGTATACATAAATAGACTTTACAAAAAAAAAATATAACTAAATGTTTTCATGAATACGCCCCAATTAATTAATTAAGTGATGTTTCAAAAATACTACAAGCAGCCACTCGGCTAACATAGATACGCTATTAGCAATGCACATTTCAATTAAAGATATCAATTAGAAAATGAATAATATGTATAGTATCAAAGCAATCTGAATTGCTGTTTGCAATAAGTGGAAAATACAACTTTTTACCAAAATTGACAAAAATAAAAATTGGAAAATCAAAGATATCATCACGATTTGAACAAATCTGAGAGAGGTCCACAAGTACATATATATAATATCTAAGCAACTAGATTTGCGGTTTTCAACAAGAAGTTGAAAATATCACTTTTTCAACAAGAAGTTGAAAATATCACTTTTTACCAGATAGGTGTACAGACACCTTGCTTCATTTCATCTGCCTAGGCATCGGCGTGTTGGACTCACATAGTCTCGACATGATTCTATAAAAAATGCATATTTATAATTAATTTCTCGGAGTATCTCTCATTTTGCGTGCAGTTCAAGGTTGTAATGCCCTTCAATAATAGACCTCAAAGAATGAGCGTAAACACCAAATTAAAAAGGGGCAACTTTGGGGGCCTTCACATTTTTTGGACAGCAAATATGCTAACAACAACATAAATGTCCAAAAAACAACATGGAAAGCAGTTATTTTTTTCGTAAACGCCTATTAACGAACGGTAGTAATTAAGAAAATACTGTCATTCGTGTGAAATGGCGATTCACATTTTGAAAATTCCAACAACAACAACTAGGCAAATATGAAACTAGTTTCACATCGGTATGCGGAAGCTTGCTATATATTCTTCCAAATAAAATACGAAAGAAGATGATGAAGAAGTTTTAATTTTACAGCGGCACCAAATAAACTGACTCAATGCTCTCCTGACAAAACTCTGCTCGAGGCCGCAAAGTGGGAAGTAAACCGGAAGTGACGTCGTGACCCACGCCACCTGACCTATATATGAGTGTCGTTTCGCAAAGTACACTCGAAGAAAAGCAAGTCTACGTTCACAGTAGTTGTAAACCGATAGTTTTTACAATAATTTTTATGGTGTATTTTTGAAGCACGGCCATGTCTACTGCTCTACGTTGCCCATCATCTAGTGACGGTAATGAAACGCTTGTTGCTGACGAGTTGGTTATATTTGTCAACGGTATAAAGGTGAGTTTTTTGTTGTGCAATAGAGAAGAACAAGCGCCAGTAAATTAGCGCCTACATACAGTTCAATGATATTCCATTCATTGTAGCATAGGGAGCCCAGGAACTCTAATGAACTCTGTACGCCTAGCCTGCACTGTATGTCGCGCGGGAGGAAGGGGAGGGGTCGGCTGGGACCTAGTGTATAAAAACTTTAATTGTTAAAATAATACAGTTTGGAGAATATTTCAAATTTTGTCAATTCCTCGCATTTACTTTATCTTTACTAAATTTAGAAAACTAAATGAATACTGAGCGATGTGTGTGGTTTTACTAGAACGGTTGGAGGCATGGGCTGGCATGCACTAAAAACAAGACTAACGAACCAGAACAGGGTCACGAATTAGTTGACCTCTGAGAATTGAAACCGACTTTACGTGACCTCTTTCAGAATGTTGGTGCAAAATATATTGTTGATGTCTCTAGTATCAAATACATATTCTGTTCAGTTAGTTGAGCTGGCATGTGCAGAAGGTGTATTTTTTTGATTTTCCATTTCGTTATGTTGAACTACTAATCAAATCGTTTTTCTTTTTTTTTGAGGGGTGTCACTTTTGTATTCCGATTTATTGGAAAGGGAACTAATCTACTATAGATGAGTTGTAACAATATAATTTGTTGTGTTCCTTCGGATGCAAGTATCCAAGGTGTACAATCATTTTAGTCGTCAGGAATATACGATCTGCAAATAGAATTATATTAAGGGAGGTAATATTATCTCACACAAACAGCAAAAATACTGAATTTACCTTTCGACGAATGAAATTTCGTGTCACAAGTGAGAGTGTTATACCTGTTAAAACTAGCATTATTGCTAATAACTTTGAAATTAATGATAGTATCATAACCAATAAAATGATCACAATATTTTACCTGAAACAAATAACATACAACTGATAAAAATTATAACACTGCATTACCTGAAAGGGATAATATTGTAATAACTGATAAAAATGAAAATGGTAACAGCAGTGGTTGCAGCAGTCGTCTCAAAGGTTATGTCAATGTCATAAACAGCGTCATACAAATTAAATGTCAAACCATAGTTAATCAGTGAAACATCACGCGAAAAACAGATCGTACCTACAATGACGATAAAATAATATTTTACTCCATTTTCCTCATACAAGATGACATTTGCAAATTTTGAATCCTTTGTGTCATTGTTTTAGAGTGCTTACACGCTAGAAACAATGTCAGTCGGTCGGTTAGTTGGACAGGCGGACAGGAAGGCTGGCGTGGCGATGTTGAGGGTCAGCTTGTCACGAAAGGAATGATTTTTCATTACCAGATAACTGAAAAATGTTGTGATGATTTGTTGATTAGATTTTAGAAGAAACCTTGATCCAGTTCTCAGCGACTCAATTTGGTCTTTCTTTTCAAAAATAAATTAGGTGCTTATTTAAATAAATGCATAACAAATATATTAATATAATATGGTATTAGTTAGGATACGCAATTTGCATTTGCTGAGGTTTGCACTATTCTAATGACAGCTTCATATATGCTTTAGTTTTAATTATGCTGGTACCTGATCATGTGCAAAGTAAACCAGAGAGTGATTGCTTCCGGACAAAAGTTATGTAAGCAAGTTTCTCGCCGACTTAGCAACTTCCGCGATATGTAAGCAAGTTTCTCGCCGACTCAGCAACTCACCCTACGCAATCAAAGCGGCGACCCCCGTAAAGAAAATGGTACAGACGAACAGGCGGCCTGAGCGTGGAGCGTGGCCCCTGAAGTTCTTTTTTCTTTTCTTTTTTATTTGTTTGGCTTCTATTTTTTAAACAAAAAGATAACCTAGTTAAACATTCTATTTTCCAACAACTATTATATGGCTTCATATATGCAGGAGAAGGTAGGTTTGTATTACACACAGAGTATATGTGCTTAAACATTTCCTGTGATATTAGGCAACAATAGAAAAACAACCAAAAAACCCCTTGCAATAACCAATCTTTTTTCGACAATTTATTTGATAATGCGAAATCCCCACTCTCAACAACACAATAATAAATCTAATACTAAGAAATCAACAAATTTGTATTGAGTGTGTACGCAGGTCACATTACAACAGTTCATGTATTCAGGTCAAATTGCAACAGTTCATGTCACTTGAGTTCATGTATTTAGGTCAAATTAGAACAGTTCATGCATTCAGGTCACATTACAACAGTTTATGCATTCAGGTCACATTACAACAGTTCATGTATTCAGGTCAAATTACAACAGTTCATGTCACTTGAGTTCATGCATTCAGGTCACATTACAACAGTTTATGTATTCAGGTCACATTACAACAGTTTATGTATTCAGGTCACATTACAACAGTTCATGTGTTGAGTCAAATTACAACAGTTGACGTATTCAGGTCAAATTACAACAGTTCATGTATTGTGGTCAAATTACATCAGTTCATGTATTAAGGTCAAATTACAACAGTTCATGTATTGTGGTCAAATTACAACAGTTCATGCATTCAGGTCACATTACAACAATTCATGCATTCAGGTCACATTACAACAGTTCATGTCACTTGAGTTCATGTATTCAGGTCACTTGACTTCATGCATTCAGGTCACATTACAACAGTTCATGTGTTGAGTCAAATTACAACAGTTGACGTATTCAGGTCACATTACAACAGTTTATGTATTCAGGTCACATTACAACAGTTCGTGTGTTGAGTTAAATTACAACAGTTGACGTATTCAGGTCAAATTACAACAGTTCATGTATTGTGGTCAAATTACATCAGTTCATGTATTAAGGTCAAATTACAACAGTTCATGTATTCAGGTCAAATTACAATAGTTCATGTATCGAGGTCAAATTACAACAGTTCATGCATTCAGGTCACATTACAACAGTTCATGTATTCAGGTCTAATTACAACAGTTCATGTCACTTAAGTTTATGCATTCAGGTCACATTACAACAGTTCATGTATTGAGGTCAAATTACAACGGTTCGTGTATTCAGGTCAAATTAGAATAGTTCATGTCACTTGAGTTCATGCAGGTCACTTGAGTTCATGTATTCAGGTCACATTACAACAGTTCATGTATGCAGGTCACATTACAACAGTTCATGTATTGAGGTCAAATTACAACGGTTCGTGTATTCAGGTCAAATTAGAATAGTTCATGTCACTTGAGTTCATGCAGGTCACTTGAGTTCATGCATTCAGGTCACATTACAACAGTTCATGTATTCAGGTCACATTACAACAGTTCATGTATTCAGGTCAAATTACAACGGTTCGTTCATTCAAGTCAAATTAGAATAGTTCATGTCACTTGAGTTCATGCATTCAGGTCACATTACAACAGTTCATGTATTCAGGTCAAATTACAACAGTTCATGTATTGAGGTCAAATTACAACGGTTCGTGTATTCAGGTCAAATTAGAATATTTCATGTCACTTGAGTTCATGCAGGTCACTTAAGTTCATGCATTCAGGTCACATTACAACAGTTCATGTATTCAGGTTACATTACAACGGTTCATGTATTCAGGTCTAATTACAACAGTTCATGTCACTTAAGTTCATGTATTGAGGTCAAATTACAACGGTTCGTGTATTCAGGTCAAATTAGAATAGTTCATGTCACTTGAGTTCATGCAGGTCACTTGAGTTCATGCAGGTCACTTGAGTTCATGCATTCAGGTCACATTACAACAGTTCATGTATGCAGGTCACATTACAACAGTTCATGTATTGAGGTCAAATTACAACGGTTCGTGTATTCAGGTCAAATTAGAATAGTTCATGTCACTTGAGTTCATGCAGGTCACTTGAGTTCATGCTGTCACTTGAGTTCATGCATTCAGGTCACATTACAACAGTTCATGTATGCAGGTCACATTACAACAGTTCATGTATTGAGGTCAAATTACAACGGTTCGTGTATTCAGGTCAAATTAGAATAGTTCATGTCACTTGAGTTCATGCAGGTCACTTGAGTTCATGCATTCAGGTCACATTACAACAGTTCTTGTATTCAGGTCAAATTACAACAGTTCATGTATTGAGGTCAAATTACAACGGTTCGTGTATTCAGGTCAAATTAGAATATTTCATGTCACTTGAGTTCATGCAGGTCACTTGAGTTCATGCATTCAGGTCACATTACAACAGTTCATGTATTCAGGTCACATTACACCGGTTCATGTTACTTGAGTTTATGCAGGTCACATTACAACAGTTTATGTATTCAGGTCACATTACAACAATTCATGCATTCAGGTCACATTACAACAGTTCATGTCACTTAAGTTCATGTATTCAGGACACTTGACTTCATGCATTCAGGACACATTACAACAGTTCATGTATTGTGGTCAAATTACATCAGTTCATGTATTAAGGTCAAATTACAACAGTTCATGTATTGAGGTCAAATTAGAACAGTTCATGCATTCAGGTCACATTACAACAGTTCATGCATTCAGGTCAAATTACAACAGTTCATGTATTGAGGTCAAATTAGAACAGTTCATGCATTCAGGTCACGTTGCAACAGTTCATGTCACTCACGTTCATGCATTCAGGTCACATTACAACAGTTCATGCATTCAGGTCGCATTACACCGGTTCATTTCACTTGAGTTTATGCAGGTCACATTACAACAGTTCATGCATTCAGGTCACATTACAACAGTTCATGCATTCAGGTCACATTACACCGGTTCATTTCACTTGAGTTTATGCAGGTCACATTACAACAGTTCATGCATTCAGGTCACATTACAACAGTTCATGCATTCAGGTCACATTACAACAGTTCATGCATTCAGGTCGCATTACACCGGTTCATTTCACTTGAGTTTATGCAGGTCACATTACAACAGTTCATGCATTCAGGTCACATTACAACAGTTCATGCATTCAGGTCACATTACACCGGTTCATTTCACTTGAGTTTATGCAGGTCACATTACAACAGTTCATGCATTCAGGTCACATTACAACAGTTCATGCATTCAGGTCGCATTACACCGGTTCATTTCACTTGAGTTTATGCAGGTCACATTACAACAGTTCATGCATTCAGGTCACATTACAACAGTTCATGCATTCAGGTCACATTACAACAGTTCATGCATTCAGGTCGCATTACACCGGTTCATTTCACTTGAGTTTATGCAGGTCACATTACAACAGTTCATGCATTCAGGTCACATTACAACAGTTCATGTATTCAGGTCACATTACAACAATTCATGCATTCAGGTCACATTACAACAGTTCATGTCACTTAAGTTCATGTATTCAGGTCAAATTAGAACAGTTCATGTATTCAGGTCACGTTGCAACAATTCATGCATTCAGGTCACATTACACCGGTTCATTTCACTTGAGTTTATGCAGGTCACATTACAACAGTTCATGCATTCAGGTCACATTACAACAGTTCATGCATTCAGGTCACATTACAACAGTTCATGCATTCAGGTCGCATTACACCGGTTCATTTCACTTGAGTTTATGCAGGTCACATTACAACAGTTCATGCATTCAGGTCACATTACAACAGTTCATGTATTCAGGTCACATTACAACAATTCATGCATTCAGGTCACATTACAACAGTTCATGTCACTTAAGTTCATGTATTCAGGTCAAATTAGAACAGTTCATGTATTCAGGTCACGTTGCAACAATTCATGCATTCAGGTCACATTACACCGGTTCATTTCACTTGAGTTTATGCAGGTCACATTACAACAGTTCATGTATTCAGGTCACATTACAACAATTCATGCATTCAGGTCACATTACAACAGTTCATGTCACTTAAGTTCATGTATTCAGGTCAAATTAGAACAGTTCATGTATTCAGGTCACGTTGCAACAGTTCTTGTCACTTGAGTTTATGTATTCAGGTCACTTGACTTCATGCATTCAGGTAACATTACAACAGTTCATGTTAATAACAATTTGAATAACAAATATAATTACTCACACTCTGTCATTATTCCTACGTAAGTAATAAATTTCATTAAATGTTCATACAGATTATTTTATATTAATTCCAAAAAATCAAAACAGTAATTACAAATTTTTCAGTCAATCAAGACGTGTACACTCAAATAAAATAAAATTGTTTTCATTGGAATAAAATAATGTACATACACATCATCCAGACAAGTTAAAAATAAATGTATGAAAAGTACAATTACAAAAATACTAGTATGCATATTGTGTATCTGAAAAAAAAGCACCGAACCCTCAATTAAAATTCATTAATCACACCGATGCACAGTCGATAATGAAAATACAAAGCATGCAGATAGATTGCTAAACATTATCGATCATAATATTAGTTCACAGATCATAATGTGAGACCCCGAGTAACGTTACTGGCATACATCAGAGGAAAACGTATCCTTTGTTTGTACATGTTACCTGTTATGTTATAGATTGATGTATGTGATTTCTGATCACTTGAACAGGGTAAACGACATAGAATGCGATCGATTTCCCTCTCGTTCATGACATATATTTTTAGTTTTAGTTTTCTTTAACATTGCGCTACACTCAGTTAAATTGACAGGGAGTAAATTGTCTTGTGGTGAAGGAGGATGTGGAGCTTGTACTGTAATGCTGTCAAAATATGACCACGTGGACAAGAAGATATCGTATCCTTTTCACAGTACAACATTCATGTGCATCAGCATTATAGCTACTTGATGTATTTTTACTATATTTGAATAATGTAGCGGTAAATACGTCACAAAACATGTATACAACAAAACCATATACAACAAACATTAAAAATGTTAATGAGCATTCGCCAGTTAATCATCCTTAAAACAAAGTAGATTTCATGACTTTTCACGCTGTTAATTGTTTGTATAGCCTTAGTATGGTCAAGCAATATCATACATACCATTTTGACAAGTGGGTCACTTCTGTGTATAAACATCGAATTAGAAATGCAGTGGGTAGTGCACTATTTAAACAATATATCTGAACTACTTGTACAGTCACTGTGCTATTAATGCATGCTATACACCTGTATGCTCTGTACATGGAATGGCTATCACAACAGTGGAAGGAATTGGGTCAACAAAGACAAAGTTACACCCAATACAGGTATATATTTCATTGCATTAGAGATGAGCAAATATTCAAGTAATCTATATATTCGCAAATAACGAATATGCAATTTGTTGACAATGTCTTGCCAGCTAAATCTGAGTAAAAATGGTCATTCATTCTCTCCACAGGAACGACTTACTAAATCCTATGGATTACAGTGTGGGTTTTGTTCCCCAGGCATGATAATGTCAATGTATACTCTGTTACGTAACAATCCGCAACCAACTGCCCTGGATATTGAAGGATGTTTGAAAGGAAATCTCTGTCGTTGTACAGGGTATAGATCAATACTAGATGGATTCAAGTCTTTCAGTGCACAGGTATGTGTAGAAGTATTCGTTAACGATATGAATTTAATCTATTCACAAATAATATCAACATTATAAGACATTATAGTGACCACTCTCGCCAGTCTGTGGTCACCAATGTATATGTGAACTATTCAAATCTTGTCAACTTTAAATCTAATTGATGTTCAATATTATCTTTTACAGAAGAGTTGCTGTGGAAACCCGACAGCATGCAGTAAGGGGCAAGATGGGGGTGGAGTGAGTAGATGTACTACCATGTATCTACATGTTCATGATAATATACTGAATTAACACAGATATTAACCGATAAATACAAAAATCATAAGGCGCTTGTACATAATTAGATTTGTTATATCATATTTAAACATGAATTGATTGTGTGTGTTTTTTTTTTCAGCTTCTGGGGAAATTATTTGACCCAAGTGATTACTCTCCGTACGACCCTTCTCAGGAGCCAATATTTCCACCAGAATTACAGGTACTGGTTTTTGCCAATGTAATTCCAATTCAATATTTCTGAACATATTATATTTTTTTCAATAATCAAAGCTTTGTCATTTTTAGACCAGCAGCAAATTTCATACCAACACAGTACGGTTTATTGGAGAAGCATTGGACTGGATTCGACCTACTTCATTAGAAGAACTTCTTAAATTGAAGAATGAATTACCTGCAGCTAAATTGGTGGTTGGCAATGCTGAAGTTGGTTAGTCAGTAAAATTATTGATCTATCTTTTTAATTTTAACCAAATAGAGATCTGTGGATATAACATTTTAATTACTGATTGTGCATATCATCCATACCTCTGACGTTTACCATCCTACACCTGCAGGTAAAACGAAAGGTTCGAGGTAATTTGAGTACAATGTAATTTATGCATGAAAATGTGCTATTCGGAAATACACCAAATGTATTATAAACTGAAATGAGTTTCCCGAATGATCACAAATAATTTCGATGATTTTCTGTTTAAAACTACTTATCTTTGTGATATTTCATATATTTGTATCCATTGCAAGGCTTTGAACCAAGACCCAATAATATAAAAACAACTTTGATATCAGTAACACACGTACCAGAGTTAAACCAGATTGATATCACAGACTCTGGTATCACATTTGGTTCTTCTGTCACTATGAGTCGTATGTACGATGTTCTCAAGAAGAATGGGGACGTTTTGGCAGGTGAGTATGTGAAAACATAGATCATATTGTGGGCACGTTTTTATCTGATTATGTCACATCACTATATATATATAATTTTCACTATCTCTGTTTATTCTAGAACGCAGAATGAATGTTTTTATATCATTGATGGATATGTTAGAACTCACAGGTGATCAGCAAATGAGGAATGTAGCTGTGAGTATTTAGATTTTAAATCGACCTGTGGTCTTGTATAATGACTTTTATGGTTCATACTGTATTATGCTAACGTCACACTCTCTGCAATAGCATATTGTTTGTAACTAATATTATAATTGTCGCAGAAAATGTATCACTGCGAGTAATTAATCGAATTAAGGGCAACGAATACGGTAAACAACATTGCAAAATCATATGTGTGTTCTAAACAAGTGTTCGCCATATAATCATCGATCCCAGATGATACATGAAATAACCCATGAATACGGTTAATATATATATATACTATTGATGCTACAAAATAATGTTTAAAATGTTCAGAGTTACATTAATCATTAGAGAGTCACTAGCTATAGCACATTATTTGTGTTTCGATGGTTTGTCCAGAAGGTCACTCCTTGAAATGTAGGGCTCAGATGACATATAAAATATTAACTCCCAGTGACACAAACTATAATACAACAAGCCATGCATGGCACAGTCCCCGTTAGTTATCAAATTTAAGATATATAGTTTTGTTTATAGTAATATAGCTGTAATATAACCATGTCAGGAATATGATTTTCTAACATTAAAATGATTGACATTTGTATCTGATCATCAAAAAAGTACTTGTCCTTATTGGGAGATATTGCTCTGGAACAGCATTCAAAATCAGCCATTTTGAATACATGTATATATATAACAAGATGTATAACGAATATATAAAATTTAAATATAATAAGTCAAAGCATTTAAGAGATATGGCTCTAGAAGCCCAATCATTAAAACAAAATGGCTGCCAGTCAGCCATTATGAATCCAATCTGAAAAATAAAACCCGTAATGTCTAATGTATGTACCAAGTTTGAACGAAATCCACCCATAAATGCTTGATATTTGATGATTTTTTAGCACAAAAATGACCACCATTCGGCCATTTTGAATAGGATAGTCAAACCAATATATCTGTTTATCTATGACATGATGTATAATAAATATTTAAAATTTGAACATAATCAGTGAAAGCAAGTTATAGATATGGCACGAGAACCACATTCATTAATACAAAATGGCCGCCAGTCGGCCATTTTGAATTCTATCTGAAAAACAAAATTATTTGCATCAAGGTCCCATAATGTCTAATGTATATACCAAGTTTGAACAAAATCCATCTGTAAACAGCCGAGAAATGGTTGATTTTTAGGATTTTTTAGCACAAAAATGGCCGCCATTCGGCCATCTTGAATAAGATCGTGAAACAAAATGATGTGCATATGTATAATATCATGTATGATGTATGTGTGAAGTTTGATTGTGATTGGTCCAGGCATTTCTAAGATACAGGTCCGGACGCACGCACAGACGCACGCACACACACGTACGCACGCACGCACGGACACACGGAGGTCAAAACATAAGTCCCCGTTTTCGGACTGCGTCCGAACGGAGACTAACAAGGTAATTTACGCAAAGTAAATCAAATCTCAAGTTTTATTATTATAACTGTATTTGTTCGTATTGCTTTGCCAGGGAATTGGTAGTCATATAATGAGTGCCAGCCCGCTATCAGATATTACACCAATGTTGATGGCTGCTGGAACGACTGTACTGGTTGGTTCTCTTCGAGGTAACACTTGGCATTGTTCAACATGTATTTTAACTGTGTCATTAGTTATAGTTCCCCATCAGGATATAATATTGGGTTATATTTAATGTATCTTATTAGAATCTACGGTACCCATATGAAAGGCATGTCACATGACTCAAGCATCATAACGTACTGTACATAACATCACTGGGTGATGCAATGTGCTTGTAATATGTGATACATATCTGGTAATTTAAGTATTATGATATTCTTTATTATAATATTCTTCTACAATAAATTCCAGTTCGTTTATAGTTATATTTTCAGTTAAGTCTGCATTCATAATGATGTACAGTATCATGATTTTTGGGTCATATGTACTTTCCAGTGTGTGTACATGCATATTGCTTTATGCTAAGGTGTTTATTAATCGTTTTCAGGTGTTTATTTACTATATCATAAAATGTTTCTTTGACAAATTAGTTGAACTTTACTTTACATTAGGTTACATTAAACCATGTACATATGATATGATATTAATTTATTACTGTGATGATAATATAATAATATGTGACGTCACACTATTCCGATATATCTTTATTTTTTAGATGGCAAACGGAGCTTACCTCTGGATAACAGTTTCTTTGTGGAATTCAGGAGAACGTGTCTAAAAGCAGATGAAGTTCTAATTAATTTGACGGTTCCAATATCGAAAGAGGTACTCACAATAAACTCACTTTAGTATACTTAATTTCCTATGAACTTAAATTCATTATTGTTTCACTAATTTTACTAATCTAATTTAAGAATGAATATTTCGCTGGATACAAAGTAAGAAATCAAGTACACCGTCGAGACAGAGACGTTTCTATGATTAGTGCTGGCATGAAAGTCGTGTTTGAAGACAGCAGCAATGTCATCAAGAATATTAACCTATGCTTTGGTGGAACAGGACCAACTGTGGTTATGGCAACATCAATTATGGAGAAAATGCAAAGAAGGTAAAAGTTACATTAATATGACAAAAAACATTGATAATTGACATCAGAACATAAGTAAAATCCTATTCATCACCTAATTACATGCATATCTTCATATTTGCATATACTTACACATGTCAGGAAATGGGATGAAGGTCTTCTTAATGATGTTCAACGCATGTTGGTAGAAATGCTGCAGCTGTCTACACATGGAGGTTTTGTAGAATATCGAAAATGTCTGTTGCAGAGTTTCTTCTTCAAATTTTATCTAAATGTTCAGAATGTACTAAGTAAGCAACTGGTGAGTGAAAAGTACATACATAACGTGTACATAACGATAGGTTTTCGTCAATACATGTAAATTTTGTGTATCTTGCTATATCCATCCACAGTTAATATATGCTACTTAACTCATATTGTGGTGAAGTGGGATGCTTACTGGACTGCAACTTGGGTGTGCTGTTGCCATGTATTTTAGTGTCAATATGTACAAGCGTTTGTCCATTTCTCGGCATTTATTTCATCTGAAGTGTACTCAAATCAGTATGAAAGACAAATGCGAACGATTTCGAATAATATGAAGGCAATATTGCTAGGAAATTAACTTAAATGATGACGAATACTAAAATGACATCACCAGGTTAGGGATAGACCGTATAAACGGAAGAGATTCGTTTTGTCCATGTCCATGCCCATCTAGTCACTTTATGTGCGCGTACAGTACACGTCATTTAAAACAGTCATTATTGAAGGCGGTTATTGGCAAGGCTCATTGCAATGATTTGTTTTCGGGTTTATAAGCTAGCAATATGCGTGTAACATATTTTTGATCTGTATTCGGTGGCACATATTTCCCAAATCTTCAGTTTCAATTATTTTGCCAATTTTAAAAGCAAGGTATAAATGTACATAATATGAGGTTGTTACGAGGATATCAAAAAGTATGCACGAAGACAGTACAGCGTGACTATCGACCGACGCGCTACCGCGTACTCTCATCGTGCATACTTTTCGGTATTCTCGTAATAACCGTATTATTATACATCTTTTCCAGGAAAACATCATGGTAATGCCGAAATCCAAAACGTTTAGAACAGATTTAGCGAACTTCTTTGTGTAGGGTCCGTTCAAACCCTAGAGTCAGCCATGTTTGTTTATAATATTAGAGCACGCTTAAGCGCGTAGTTGTGACATATTTGGAATTCGCGTTTCCTAATATGGTAGGATGAAAATACCCAGTGCAATACCGCAAAATTGCGCCACGCTGTTACTTATGATGTTACGGTGACAGATGTATAATAATAGTCTGGCAGAACTTGTGTTTAGGTTCGCAACAGAGTCCATAGTTTTTTTTAAGGTGGTTTTAGATTGACCTCTACCTATATAACGGATTTCAACCTGCTGGCCCTGTGTCAGCATTGGGCAAATTCTCCCTAGCAACAAAATGCAACATGGCTGCCTAGCAACTGAGTAATACCAAGAAAATCCCAACTTTGGAGCAACAACCATGCAGTTTATTGCACAAATCCCTACAAATGTGTATATGAGACACATACAGCATTTTTGGTAACTACACACCTTCATATCAACGGAATTTAAAATGGTTGCCTAGCAACTAGGTCAATTCATGCAGACTTGTTTTTTATTGGTTTGTTCACCACATTATGAACAAACTATATACTACTATACTATACTTATAAACCAAGTGGTTGGTTTTAGGTGGACTATAGAAATGTCATGTGGAATTCCTTTGTGGAAGAAGATTACTCCTGAGATTCTTCTTCATCATCTGATTCCTGTGTTGGTATAGTTTGTTCATTGTTACAAATAGAACTTCCGTGGCAGTGACAGAATAGAGTACAAGCTAAATTGGCTGCCACACATCCACATACTTTGGAACGACATGGAGTCTCTGATGAACAAGACACAAGTTTCAGAATATAATCTGGGGCAGCTTGTCTTGAAAGTGGAAGTGTCACTGGTTGAAGAGATTTTGTTTCCTCGTCCTTAACCCATCCATACTCAGTGGGATCTATGTTTGGGGATTATGAAGGCTCGTCTCCAAATGGCACACTGATATTGAGCTCTTTTTACATTTTCCCTAAAGGCTTCTGTTGTAGGTGGTAGAGAACATAGTTTTGGAATTTTTGATGTGGTTTTTCTCCCAGCTCGTATTGCCCAGACTTTTATCTTTGCATCAGTCACTGCTGTTGCATTCACCACATTATAACATCTACACATGAAAGTTCTCGCTTGGATGATAACATCTTCTATATCTGCAGTTACATCACCGAGCAAGCTGATGCTACACTGGCCAGTTTTGACAGCTTTCAACATCTTGCCTTTCCCTATTCCATGGCACATTGACACAGTGTCACATCCGCTTAAAGCATGGGCTGGTAAGAGTTCCGGAATTATGTCTCTTAGCTTCTTGACTGTAGCGTGTACATCAATAAAAGCTCTTGTTATCTGTGTAGACTGTAGATTCATGGGAATATCTAGTGATTCATTGTAATAATGATATAACAGCAGGATATAAATATCTGTGTCATCTGCCATTATAACCACATGTTTTTCCTCCTCCTTGGCTGCATATATAGCCTGTGCTACTGTAATAGTATCGGCTTCCTCCTGAGATCCTGTCGTCTAATCTTCACCCCACCTGGAGCTATCTCGACTGGGGTACCCTCCTGGCCAGTAATGATAAGTCTACTTTGATAGCCTCCAGGCACAACAGCTTCTGATACCAGTGTTTCAACAATGATTTGAATCAATTGTCGCTTGTTATCCAAGACATTGAGAACTTGGTTCTGAGGAGGAAGTGAAGAGTTGGATGACAGCTGAAATGTCCTGCAGCCACCAGGACCCCTTGCCTTGCGAGTTGAATATTTGGTACTAAAGTCAATATACCTATCAAATACAAGATAAACGTCACCACATCTGAGTCGCTGTTGTAAATACTGTTTGAAGGATTCCACAGTCTCGAACTAGAGCTTCGTTTGTTGGGCTAGATGCTGGCCATGGAATACACCAGAGGATTGCACAACCATCCAGAACAGTGCAGTTCATTATATCTGCATTTCTCCTTGAAACCTCTACTCTGGTGCTGTTCTTCAAGTGTGCTTTGGACTTACAGATCCGCATTTCTCCTAAAATAGAATTGGTAAAATGAATCTGAGCCAAAACCATACAGTTGTAATAAAATAACGGTAATAAAGCCATTTACATATGTTCTTATGTAATTATTGATTGATAGGAATTGTATAGTGTGAGTCTCACCTGATTCATCAAATAAGGCAGTTGGAATTGGTGCAAGCTCATATAACAGAACTTCCTTGAAGTCTACCTCTCTTGAACTGGCCTGAAGTCCAATCACTCGTGAGAATATCAATTGAGTGTCATAGAGAACCTTGGGTCCAATGGCAATTCCCTTCTTTGTCACTGCCATAGTTGTAACCTTCTTTTGTATACTTTCCCAAAAACCAGGTGGCAAAGCCTTTTCAAACTCAATCATTTGGTTAAGGCCAATGCTGATTGCCTGGTCTACATTTACCTGAGAAGGTGCAAGAGAACCACTTGCTACATTGACTAACTGTTCGGGATGTGTCTCTGGTTTAAGTGGATGTATACACATCTGCAGCTTTCTCTTAAGGCCTTCCCTGTCTTTCTTGTCACTGTCCATTCGAGCAGTTGCTTCCTCTTTGTATCTGTCCTGGAACCTGTCATCATCTGAGACACCTCTCAATTCTGCAAGATCTTCCATTAATTGAGAACAGATGTGACGGCTGAGTGCCCAAGTTTTGAGAGTTTCTGGTTTTAGTGTGATTCCAACAATTCCTGCTCGTCCATGCCCATGCCTCATAAACGTTGATTCTATAAAAAAAGATTGCTCTATAAGCCATTCCAAAGACCTTCCTTGTTTCGCATTACATGTTTTCCATTGAGAAAGTATGGCAGGATGTGCTCTGGCAAATTCTCAATTGTTCTCAGGTACACCAGACCTAACCTGGCATAGTTTTGATGACCACCAGCAAAAAGTATGGTATCATGGCCTTAACGCAGTAGACATGTAGAAACCAATCTCCCTCCCGTTCAGCTCTGACATAAGCCATCATTATTAGGACAGGTTTGATCAGACAATCAAGCCAAAGCTTAAACGTCTTGCTTTTCTTTGCTCTCTCTTCTAAATTATCCATGAAGGTAGCGAAGCATTGTTCAGTAAGATTGTTGATGATTGGTTCAAGAATCACTTCTGCCACCATTCTGAGTGCCCTCATGCACATGGGAAATTTCTTGCCTACTAGCATTTTCGGAACCCCAGCAAACACAGAAGTCATGATATCTGTTAATCCAGTTTCGGTCATTAGGTTCCCAATGGCACCAATGTAGCTCATGAGCATATGCATTCCACCAAGCCTTAATATGAACGAGGAGGATGGAAAAAGCTCTGGAATTGCCTATTGAATTTCTACAGCATATCTGTAGAGCTGCTGGTCTAAAGTGAATAATGTGAATGGCTGTCCTGTTGCCTCAGAGAGTCTCTTTATTTGAAGCATTGATGTCAGTATTGTATCATATTCTGCAGGAGGCATATCAATCAGAGGAAGGTAAACTGCCCTAGTCCTTAGCTGCAAGGCCTGTCCCTCTTCCCTTGTTCGTTTTGTGTTGTACCCATTATATTCTGGACCGCCATTGTACATGTCTTTGAAGAATTCAAGATCCCTTTCCCTGGCCCTAGTCAAGGCAAGTGCTGTACGTGCTAGAGTGGTTAGAGTTGGAACTTTTATTTTCATAGTGTTTTCAGGTGGTGTTGCCTTCTTTGGACCTGCGTAACGACCAATCATATGGAATCTCTTGCGCCATTTGTAACTTTGTAAGTCGCGGTATTAATTCTTTAGTATCATCGTGGTTTTCTTTATTGTCTATCTGGGTCATAAGTAAAGCCATTGAATGTGTTTGGACTTTTCCATTTTGTGAATGGATTTGTTGATCAAAATTGTCACCCACTCCTTGTGTCAGGCCATCTTCTTGTCCCTTCAATCCAGTGAAGTCAATGTTAGCATTTGCCACAGAGGCAACAGATTTCTTGAACCGCAGTAATTCATCATAAGAGCATGTTATTCCAAAATCATAGAAGGCCTTGACTTGTTCTTTGGAATCTCTCAGCAACACAGCTAAAGCTATCTGTAGAGGAGTGGCTAGGTTCTTCACTACTGAGGTGATAATATTTCCTATCAGAAGAGCAGGCAGTGACATATTTAGTTTCTGGCTAACCTTCGACAATATATCAGTGAGGGTGACACTTTGAAACATGGAGCATATATCTTTGTTAATGTGGCTGTAATAACTGTTCCTATCAATTTCAATGTTGCTTATCTCAGCTTTGATCTGTTTGGCCACCTTATCAATTGCTCTGTCAGTGTCATATGTATCATCAGGTATCACATGGAGGATTTTGGCTGCATTTGATTTGAATGCTAGTATAGATGCAATTCCTGGTGATGACAGGGTAATTAGATCTCCTCCAAACTGCTCTACTACTTTTGGTATTAGCTGTCTCTTTGAACGGATATTTCCACCTTCTTCCACATATCTAGTAAATATGTCGATAGAGTTAAATATGTCAGTTTTATTTTCAGCCAAATATTTGACAACATATTCAAAAGCAGTATCTGTATCAGAGCTGGTAGGGTTGGTAAGCTTTTGAGCTGCTGCCTGTATTGACTTTGGAGACATGAATGTTGCTTTACAGTCTATGTGATATCTCACATCTGCTGCATGTAAATCAGAGAGAACTTCTCCCATTCTCACCATTACCTCTTCAGATTGACTATCCTTCCTTTTTCCACAAACTTCAATGATTGCCTCTTTTAGTCCTGTGTTTCCAAAGGTTTCTCCTTGCCTGCAGACATATGCAGGACGCCATCTGTCTGGGTGTTTGGAATCTTTTACAACAGCGCATGTTTCACCACAGAAGAGACAATGTTGAAGAAATATAAATTTCGCATGCTCTGTGATCGTCTTGCTATTTTTGGTTTTCTTGTAAGATCTTCAACACCTGAACTTGGTGATAATTTGCTTTTATTTCGCACAGCTTTTTTAATTGTCTTTATGTGGCAGTACCTATCAACACACTTGCGATGAACAGCAACACTTTGGATATTACTGTTCTCCTGCTGCTCCTTCAGCTCAATATGAAGTCCATCTCTATACTGTTTGCTTGCTCTGATTATCCTTTCCACAGAAGCTTGTGACAACGGATCTTTCTCAAAGCAGGAGTACAGTTTCTCAAACAGACATCTGTTTCCCATACTGTGTGGTTTCAAATATCGGCTACTACCTAGAAATGGAAATATACTGGTGGGGTGATTTTCCACATTGTGATTTTGTTTCAATCTGACAAGAACTGCTCGAAATGAATGCCTTTTAGGCAGTATATAACTACATTATACTTTTATTTAGGGAATACAGGGCTCGGCACTGACCATTATTGCGTGATAACATGCAAGAATGAGGGGATGTGGGTAAATAATTATTATTTACGTTCGAACATCCCCTGTTATCACGCAATAAAGGTCAGTGCCGAGCACTTAATTCCCATTATAATACCGCTATTCCACGAACAACTCACCGTTTCTTGTCTATACAAGGACGAGTTCTAACTAAATTCACCCGAATCAGCATGGAAAACACGCGCGCCTGGTCATAGACAAGGTTTCAATGCAGAAACGCGCGCGCAAATTTACATCAACCACAACCAAAAACATGTTGCGTTGAGAGAACGCACATAATCCATCATATCTTCGCGAGTGCTGTCTCGTATTGGTTGTCTGAAAGTGATCGAAAAATTTCTTTGTGAGCTCAAATATGTGACTAGGTGATTGTGTGATTCAATGCTAGTTCTGGGGCTCGTCTGGTTACCTTATCTCGTCTGATAATATGGAATCACGTGATGCCAAATAACCAATGAGAAAGTCGCATTAAGATTATGGAATGAGTATGTATTATAATAACAATTTTAAAACATGACAAGATAACAGAGATAGTTTATGCATCTGTTTATTCTATGAGGTTTCATATATACAGGACCAACATGTTTTTGGACAGTGATTTCACGCTATTCAGGGCCGATTCTATCCACATATTGAAGGATATACCCAAATAGAACTCAAACGCTGCTCTGAATTATACACTCTTTTCATGTGGGATAAAATAAAGGCCATGAAAGGGTAACAGAGAAAATATGATAGTACATATTAGGTAATCTGACCATTAATAACACAAATCGCCTGTACTAAAAATAATTGTATTCATATACACATACATATGCCCTTGTACTACAAGTTGCTCAATGCAGACAGCAAGCCAGCAGGTGGTTCGGTGAAGCTAATAACATGGACAATAATTTTGGACAATAAAAAAAACTATGGACCCTATTACAAGATTTTGCCAAAAAAGCCCTCTCTTCCGCCGGACTATAATGGTAATTATCTTATAGACTGACACTGTTCTGACTGTACCTGCCCAGTGCAAATCAGCACTGGTTCCAGTCGAGATGCCGCCCACTGAGAGCATGCAACTATTTCAGGTAAGAACATTCAAAAATGATTAATGTTATTCATTGTTTCATATATATACTATATATGAAGGTAAATATTGTATTTGAGTTTTTTTGTATCTTTTTGTATAGGATGTACCTAGATCACAGTCAAATGACGATCCTGTGGGACGACCAATCATGAATGAATCAAGTTTACAGTTAACCACTGGGGAAGCTATCTTTTTAGATGACATAAAACCAGAACAAGGTAAAAGTTTATGCATTATGCCAAGGTAGATGTACGAATGACGCATTTCATTTGTGATACTGTAGAAATTGTGTCATAAGTCATATTAATGATGTGTTTTATTTGTCACGTCAACTTTTTATATATAAAATCGCACACCAATTGCAGCTCACTCATTTAAGAATAATCACACCGCCGGTCGACTATTGCCACTGACTGTCTAATCTATTAGATACGATCATAATTCAGTGCTATATCTATTTCACCCTAGACTGGCGCAGTCGGGGCGATTAATTTGTTTTTGTAGTTTAAATAAAATATAAAAAATTGCAAAATGGAGGTGTTAGCGCGAAATCCCCTGTAACTGCGAAATCACCCCGACTGGTTTATTCTGCATGGCCCTCTATCGACACTACAGGAACCCAGGTAATTATGTTAATGAGTGTTCTAATTGACAATCATCAAAGCCAATCACAACGTCTCTTCAACTGAACCCTGACCGAGAAGGCGTCGGCTGATTGTAGCAGCCGACTTTTTTTCAATTCTACGACAGTACGGGTTACTTTTTTACACATTGTGATGAATTAGAAACGACGACTACGACAAACCCGAATTTCAACGTGTCGCCATGTTGGGTCTGCAGTGTGACCTTTACCATGTTGACCTCATTATGCACGTATTTCCGCGCCCACCTCATTATAATATGTGCTCATGAATATTTAATAGCATGAATTTCCCGCAGAATAAACCAGTCGGGGTGATTTCGCGCTAACACCTCCATTTCGCGATTTTATTTTATTTTATTTTATTTAAACTACAAAACCAAATTAATCGCTCCGACTGTGCCAGTCTAATTTCACCCCAGACACTACAAAGGTGTCATTAGCTGACCAGACCGTATGCCCAAACACCAGGTTTATATAGCATGCAATTAATAATCTCTGGAAGTATGTGATTGAGAGATCTCATCAATTATATATGAATCATTTTTCTTTGACACAGGTGAATTGCACTTCGCCCTTGTAACAAGTGAACATGCAAATGCAAAAATCATGTAAGTATATATTTACAGAACACGCTAACACATTTTGAGATTCCCTCGTGACTAGTTGCCTAAAACAAACAACTTAATAATAGATATTGATTGATTCATTCATTCATTCATTCATTCATCCATTCAATGAATATACAGATCAATCGATGCATCAGAGGCCACAGAACTGGAAGGTGTACACTGCTTCGTTGGAGCTGATGATGTACCTGGTAAAAACAGGTGGAATGAAACTGATCCAAATGAAGTTATATTTGCATCAGAAGAAGTATGTTTTGTAGAAGCCTTAATATAATCTTACTACATTTGCATACACTTTTACGTATATTGCATGATATACTATTGTTTTTGCATTAGGTTAAAATATACTTGTAATATTAAGATGATTCATTTTTTTCAAGTGTCGAACATACGAAATGAACAGTGATAGAGAAATATGCCCAATTAAATAAACATTTTCCGTGGATTTCAGGTATTATACATTGGTCAGGTGATTGGCGGTGTTGTTGCGGACACAATGGAATTGGCTCGCAAAGCAGCTAAGTTAGTAAAAATAGAGTATGAAGTCCTGGTACCCATTCTTACAATTGAGGTGGGCAAAAGTAAATATATTTCAGCTATAATAACTGATGGACTGGTTGTTACAAACGTCATACAATCCTTTTTTTTACATCTTTACTCTAGGAGGCCATTGACCAAGACTCTTACCTACAGCCATTTCGTCATTTAGAAGAAGGAGATTTAAAGGGCCAACTGGCGAAGTCGGATCATGTGATCGAAGGCGAGGCTCGTATTGGTGGTCAGTGTCATTACTATATGGAATCACAGTGCTGTATCGCACAGCCAAAGGAACTCAATGAAATGATAATAATTGTGTCCTCCCAAGACTTGTCTTCTACACAGGTATGTGTCATAACAAAACACTGGTCTGCTAATCGTTCTAGTTTGTTTTTTATATTGTTGTTCACGCGTTGTTTAATATTGTTGTTCTAATAACCATAATTGTGCATCATGTTTCTTTCTATCAAATATAGATATTATTAAAACAGCATAATTAGCATTGATGAACTGAATAATAAATTAGTCAGTTAGTCAATCAATCCGTTCTCCTATTCCTTTACAGAGACGTGTGGCAGCAGCTCTGAGTATACCCGCAAACAAAGTCACATGTAAGATTAGGCGTGTTGGAGGAGCATTCGGTGGTAAAATCACACGTCCAGTTCACTTTGCTATGACGTGTGCCGTTGCTGCAAAAAAGTAACTAGTTAACATATATGTATTTAATCTTATGTTAAGCTCACATGCCTTTGTCGCAGTTAGATTGTAGTCTTTAATGATATCCTACAACAATTATCGTTGGAAATCATCTTTTTATATTACAAGTGAATTGCAAGTATTGCTTTAGATTTGACAATCTGTAAATCATTATTGGGTTACGAATGTTGTATTTTATTTGCAACCTCCAGAACTGGCAAACCAACTCGTCTCGTAGTTGGGCGTGATTTAGATATGCAGATTGTTGGTAAGCGACATCCAATATTAGCCAGGTATAATGTCGGTTTCAGTAAAACTGGCAGGGTTCGTGCGCTTCAATGTGCCATATTTTTAAATGCCGGATTCGGTTACGACATTTCAATTCACGTAAGTATCACATTCTTCTCATTGTACTTGGTTAACCTTGCTGCTAGATTGATTCACATAATTTAATGTTTAACCTAACCAAGAAATTATGTCATATAATCATTCGCGACCCTTACTCTATAAACTGTGTTAATAATACAATCTATGATGTTTTATGCTAAAGGATAAGTGATTATATTTAATAACATCTATGTGTAAGGAAGCTAGGTGATAGAGTAAGATAGTACAGTACACTGCAAAGTATATGTTACACAATCTCAACTTGAAGTTTATATTTGTATTCCCTTATTTAAGTTCTGCTCTCTAAATTTTAGACGATGATAAAAACGTTGATTCAGCTGCAGGATGCATATAACATACCTGCCTATGCACTATCTGGAAGGGCGTGTAAAACAAATATGGCATCGAATACTGTCATGCGATCACCTGGATGTATGCAGGCGACAGCAGTGATGGAAACTATCATGGATCTGATAGCTACGACATGTGGTGTACCTTCTGTAGAGGTGAGATTTGAAAAAGTAGTATTGGTGTAGTAGCATTCAACTCCCTGATAAGGTATTGATGTAATATTGGCTAATAACAAAACCCGGGCATTAAAAGTAGATTAGTTGCAGATATTCGGGAGGTTTAGGCATTTATCTTTCATGGTATTAATTGTTTCCTAATATGGTATTGAAACCAAAGTATATATTATTTTACTACATAATCACCAAATATAAAATATATTGGATGGTGAATTTACCATATGTAAAACTTTAAACGTGTGATATTGTAGTTATGTAAATTAAAAAATAAAACAACTTATCAATCTCCCAATGCCCAATACAAATATAATATAATAATCAATTTAAAGATCCAAAAACAGATGCATAATTCCACTTAACACAATCTATGCGAACATATTTATATTGTAAAATTAGTTCAAATAGTGCAATAACGTACAACAAGGTAAATCTTAATTAATATTTGTTTCTCAGAAAAGTATTAGTGAAGAATGAACTCCACATCAATAGTGACGAACGGCATCATACACTGTGTCATACAATGTATCCATGTTATCGTGTTAATTATGATTGCAGGTCCGAGAGATGAATATGTATAAATGTGGTGACAGTAATTACTTTTATCAAGAAGTCCCTGATATTGGTAATTTAACACGATGTTGGAATGAGTGTATTGTGAAAAGTGATTATCATAGAAGATTAGAACAAACTAGTTATTTTAATAGGTTTGTTTATTTGTTATATATGACACGTATACTATGCTTATACTTTATTTAACACATTTTATATACATGGACTGTGTATAATCAGCTTAACAAATTGTTACTGTATTTTGTCACGTTTAGTACAAATCGCTGGAAGAAACGAGGAGTGTCTATTATTCCTGTCAATGTCTTTAATGGTGAATCACTTACCGAAATTAATCAGGTCAGTCACATAATTTTAATTTTAAGTGATATGCACGCAATATGTGTAGGTATTAATAGTCACTATTGTACTGCAACTTTCAGATATTCTGAGAGAAAGTGTTTCTTTTGGTGTGTTTTTTTTTATTCAGGCGTTATTGTTGTTCAATGTGTTTCTTACAGTGTTTACCAAATGCATTTTCTATATGTTCTGTCATTCGATCTAATATGAACCAGTCCGTGTATTCAATATTCAACCAATGTATAAATTATGTAATTCATCTATGCATTATGGAATATAGGGCGCTGCATTGGTGCATATATATCTGGATGGTTCAGTGTTGCTTACCCATGGTGGTATAGAGATGGGTCAAGGGTTACATACCAAGACGATACAGATTGCAAGTCGTGTTCTGCGTATACCTTCTGAACGTATTTATATCAATGAGACCAGTACCGATAAGGTGCCTAACACGGTTTTAACTGCTGGTTCCACAGGTACGACACTATGTGGGAATGCTGTTAAGGTATGAATAATAATTTTTGAATTGTATTGGTATATATAATAATTATCTTGAATTGAAGTGTTATCACATGAAGCTTTCCTCTATCATTGTGGCTTGTCAACGATTTTCTGTCCCACTTTTTTAGATTGCTTGTGAGACACTCATGGAGCGACTGGATCCATTCATCCATGAAAATCCCAAAGGTTCCTGGGAAGAATGGGTATGTTTGGACAATGCATTTTACAACTTTGCCATAAAAAGGGTAGTGCATTTCATAATCAAATCATAAACGATTCACCTATGCAAAAATAAGATGAAATGCATAATTCAAAACATATGTACACTATGCCATTTGTTTCCTTAGGTTGGTGCTGCATACAGAAATAGAATAAGCTTATCAACAACAGGATTATTCAAGTGAGTTGAATCATAACATAATCAACATTTACAGACAATGATGTAACCTCTAAATGATTGGCGGTGGCTCGTAAATGTAAATAAACATTCGAATAATGGTATAAAAACTGTTCAACTTCAACATATATTCGAATTTATGTAATGTGTTGTGTTGCGATTATTTATTTTGATGGTTCTTCCTGGTGTAAAAACAATTCAAACATCTACATATGGTTTTGTCATTAAACATTTTATTCAGAGTATCAGATGATGTAATGATTAACTGGGACGATCACCCATCTTCCCGCACATCGTACAATCATACTTATGGGGCAGCTTGCTGTGAAGTTGAAATTGACTGCTTAACTGGTGATCATCAGATAAGACGGGTTGACATTGTTATGGATGTTGGGCACAGTATAAACCCTGCACATGATATTGGACAGGTAAGATCATTCCCAATATAAGTCATGTTCCCTATTACGTAATACTTAAATGTCGATGAAAATGATATTTTGAAATAAATGCCTATAAAGTCACGAGTACATGTTTATATGCGATTCCACAAATACAATTTTCTTGGTACACATTATTTTTTTAATTATATTCAATACAATGTTTGTTGCCAAACAAATATATAACGAATTATTTAAGCCATATATTCAAACTATCGTATGTATGAAAGTAAGTGAATAATATAGTCACATCGTGTTTCATTGTTACTAGTAATTTTTTTAGAACTCGCTTGTCAGCAACCTGTACACATGGAAAGTATCCACAAAGCCAGTGAGATTTTACTTTGATAATGGTAACAAATTTCATGATGACGTCCATGTTTATTCGATGTTGATCCGTCATATTAACTCATAGAATATAATGTACGTGTTATACCTAAACATAGAAAATGGTGATAATATGAGAATTTATGTTTGAAAACATACTCAAATCTGTTACTGAATTCAAATTTATACGTCAACCCCTTTCATGCATGTAGATTGAAGGTGCTTTCATGCAAGGGTATGGTTTATTTGTTGTGGAAGAATTACGATATTCACATAAAGGCGAACTACTGACCAGGGGGCCAGGAATGTATAAAATACCATGTGTTAGTGATATGCCAAGACAATTCAATGTGCATTTGTTGGAAGGATCTACCTGTTCTGATGGAATATATTCGACTAAGGTATCTTTACTTTGCATATGCAATGCCTCTCTTCTAATTACAAACAAAAAAACACTTTCAGAATACACTAAAATCTCCAAATTAAATACATTTCATATTCGTGTATTTTTTAAAAGATAATTATTTTATTAATAACAGGCTATTGGAGAACCACCATGTTTACTAGGAGTGTCTGTATTGGCTGCCATTCGACATGCTATATCATCAGCCAGATCAGATGCTGGTCTACATGGCAGCTTCCGGCTAGACTGCCCAGCAACACCAGAAAGAATTAGACTTGCTTGTAGTGACAACTTTCCGAAAGATAGCCAAGAGGTAGTGAAATTATATATTTATTTATTATATGTCATACAATGAGCAATAGAGAGTGACCGCTGATTTTCGTTGCGAGCGAATGAATTGTATTGTTCCATTGAAGAGTAGTCCATTTACAATCTATCTTCAATATTTACATTAGCATGAACCGTATTTAGCATTGCCTGAATTTCCATGCCGCCTTACACATCCATCTAACCTTCATATTATCAATATCCTTTATAAGCACATGAGTTACAATCAAATAGATTCGTACCTATCAGACTTAACAGCTGGTTTTCCAGTGTATATCGCTTTGTTTAAATATGACTATACGTATATAATCCGAACACAAGTAAACTAAAGACAATGACATCATATAGTGTATATTATTAATTGCAGATTGCTGGTAATGAAGACTTCTTTATACAAGTCTAGCTGGTTATTGTTCACAGTGGATTATAGCATTGCATTGTATTCAAAGAGAACGACACGATGTAGATATAACACCAATCCTAAACCTGGAAATATTATCAAACTTTATATATTCTGGAAGCAGTTTAAATTTAGAAAAGCTGGTTCATACATTGATGGGGATATTGATGAAGATGTGTTTCAATAACTTAATCCCAGTCGCAGAATGGAAACATGAAATGAAGTGTAATTGGATACAATTACATTAGCATAGCTATAAAAAATGAAATGAAATTGCAAGAATGTGGCTAATAATCACTTTATTTTAGCATAGTAAGATAGCATAGTGATAGATAGCTTTTATGTATCACTCAATTATTATCGCTTGCATATTGTTCTCGCCAAATGTTTGCTTTGATATGTTGATTATAATATTTGGGAACTTTTATGTAAATTATCGAACACAACTCAATGCACTTTGAAATAATTAAGCAAACTAGTTAATCGCTCGAGCAAGCATCATGTCCGTGAAAGATTCGCCTGCAATCGGTTGCATTGCCAGTGTGCAGCACTGAACGCATGTTAATTTACATTAATGAAATGTACTGTCATTTATCTACTAATATTCCAATGCATTAACATTTGACATAAGCATGACTTGTTAATATCCATTTTTCCAACAACAAAAAAGACACCTTTTAGAAATTCAATAGCTCAGTTTGAATATTCTAACGGCTGTGGTTGATGATATGGGTTTGAGTCTCTTCCTTGGCCAACTTGCAAGGTCTGATTTCCAATAGCGCCTTACAAAATATGTCACAGTTATACAGCTAAGACAATGTCTTAGTCGTATACACAAAAATACGGGGACGAATACAGGGCGTTATGGGATCGTTCAATCTTCTCTGAAAAAACGAATCTAAAAAAATACAAAGATATTTTAGCCAATCAGATTGTAAGTACTATAAGTTTGTGATAGTGCACTTTTGTGTGACAGAATTGTAATATTTAAAAATGTGAGCATTGAACTATCAGGCCACAATCGAATGTGGATTAGAACATTGTTACATTAGGACATACTAGAGAAATGTATTAATATTCCAGTCTATAAGTTGTTCATACTTTCAAAAACATTCAACTTGGAATTGTTTAATGCTAAATTGTTTTCAATTTGCTATTTTCCCTGTTTATGACACTGCTGGCCTAAATAATCTTGTTTGCACTGTGAGACCTTACGAATTTTAACAGTGGAAATGAATACTGTTTATAATATCTTGTATTTACAGCCTATCATTTTGACACTTGTTTCGTTCTTTCGCCAATCACTACCCAATGTAGACGGGCATATACAACAGATGTGACACACCGGCTAATGACTAAACATCTCTGACTTGTCAATTATGTGTTTATTCACTTATAGCTAGTAGAACTGCTATACCCCTTCACCATCAGCTGCAGGTCCCAAGAATACTAGCCAACATTTTGGAGGGAAAATGCATATCATACTCGTCTGACTTGGCGCTCAATCTCAGCTAAGCGCCCATCCCCATTTTGGTGATATTTCTATTTTCTCGTGTCGGGTGATATTCATCCGCTAAGGAAATACAAATTCCAAATATGGGATGATTACGCGCGTAAGCGTCCTCTAATAATAAAAACAAACAGGGTTTGACCGGACTCCACACAAAGAAGTCGCTGATTCTGTTCCAAACTTTTTTTGGATTTCAGTATTCCCATAATGTATCCTTGGAAGAAAAAGATGTATAATAATGTTATTACGATGATACCTCAAAGTATGCACTCCGACAGTGCATACTTTAAGGTATTCTCATAATAACCTTGTAGTATATAATACTCACTCGTATTCTGTAGAAAACAGATATTTGGTAGGATAATATTTGATATTAAATAGGTAGCACTTTAAATTTAACAAAATTATATTATTTGACTTGAATTCGTCATTTAACCATGCTATTATAACAACCTATATATCATCTAAAAGCTTGGATAGAGGCGAATACAGTAGTGTATATGTCCTACTGATGTCTAAGACGGCTAATTTGTGTGAAAACACGAGTTTGAGATCTGTGAATCGCTAGTCGTTCGTAACGCTGTGTGCCAAGAGATCATATTTTGTTTTCTCTTTATGTGTCTGCAATCAAATTACAAAAATGTCATCGACCTTTAGAATCTTGTGTCTGAATCACAGATCAATTATCCTAGGGGTCAGTTATTAATCCGTCTTTGACATGTTGGTCCCTTAAATTAAATTGTGTTTTAAAATTCTAACAAAACAACAGTGCCGCAGACACTTTTAAGCTGACGCATAAAACAATATGTCGTGATACATTAATCGAACATAACAGCTGCTCGCCTAGACTGTCGACAGTCTACTGCTCGCCTAAAATGAATAGCGACAAACAGCATGCAGTGTGTGTATATGGCGCCACCTATGTTTACCGATACTCTATAGCCAGATGTTACCCTCGGTGTATTTTGCTGAACCATTATCTGTGGTAGTAGTGTTGAATATTAAAAAGCGGTTGATACATTTTTTTAAATGAGTGTCATTTCGCAGAATACACTAGGACAAAGACAAGTCTACGTTGACAATACCTTTTTGGTGTATTGTAATTATTCTTGTGTGTTTTGAAGCAGCGCCATGTCTACTGCAGCACGTTACACATCATCTAGTGATACTAATAATGACAATCATGCTGCTGACGTGTTGGTTATATACGTCAATGGTAAAAAGGTGAGTTTGTCATATTTGCTAAAGAGCGCAAGTATACATAACGCCTGCAACACTACTCATCTACACACATACACAAATTACACGACCTTCATTATGAGTCGTTTGTTCGATATATTCGGTATTTACTAATTACAATAAATGTCATTACCAATTAGGTGCATCAAATCAGGTGAAAACATAATAACGGTGATAAATCCTAGCAAGTTAAAGATAACGATCAGTGTGAGTCACACTAGTAGTTGGTGACGCAGTCGTTGCAAAATGGTCGTGTGATTGAACCTAGGTCATGATGGAGTGACATGCGAGGTAGACACCATTCAACAATCACAATACAACGTGGTTGCACATTATGGCATGACCCACATGGCAAATGAAAAAAACGCTTAATACAAACGCAGAGTGTTCAACTCACATTATGATTAACGAAAGCGACAAACACCTAATAGGCGGGTTAGGCAGGGTTTACATAACTGGCTAACACAAAATGAAAAGCAATGTGTTCACGTAAGATGTAAACAAACATGTCTAGACATTAGGGTCAGGGTCGGGTCAGATAGTGTTTATCATGCAAGCGACTAACACTATTGAATTGAAGAAAATGTAATTATATTGAATTATACTGGTGCATATCAGTCTAAATTATTCCTGTGTTACACGAATTGTGTAATTTTATGTTGGTTAAGAATCCGCACACGAGGTGGTAAAAACATTGCATATTATTTGGTATTTTAGGTTAATATTTGGCCTGACCTCGTGACAGTCAATTTCTTGTATAAGGGCCTGGTATCTAATCCCATCTGTGCCTGTTTGTTTTTTCCACAAATACTGACATGTAATAAAGGTATATTATCTATTTGTGTGACAACCCACATGGTTCAGTGTATATGTATACTCGCCTGCAGCTGGCAGTAAAGTAGCAAGTTTAAAGTTTGTTCAATTTTATAACTAAAATTTGTGAAAAAGTATAAATGAATAGAAATAAATACAAACCCTCGTGGTACTAATTAGACACTGGCTTGAGAACTGAGTTCGAACTCTGGACGGGTCACTACCACAACAGATGAAAATATTTTCAAGACAGTTTACTGTTTAACAGCCGAATGATAAAAAATAAAGTACACGCACAGTAAATGTACAAACATATTAATTCCCCAACTTAAATGAATCCAAACTACGAGCATGGTTACCATGGTTACATATCTGATCATTGCTACTCTCTAATTAGGTCGCTCCATTTGTATTCAACACTAATGGTTCCTAATTCCCCGTTCCTAACTCTTGCCCCAAAAATATATATATATCACCCCATTAAGAATGTGTTGATCTATATATTAATTCATTTTCATTAGCACAGAAACTGTACGTCATAAATAAATTAATAATATAAAAATGCATGCAGTGTCTTCTGGAATTATGCGCGGATCACAAGACCGGTTATAAACCAGTACGAGGTCGCGAATCAAACCTTTAGAAATTTAGGCCTATGTATGTGCGCCCTTTCAGCATGTTAGGACAAAGTGTATTGTTGCTATCTCTCCAGTCAACTGCTTGGTTACTTTTATTGATTCTGTTCAGTCAGTTGAGGTTGTATGTACAGCTGATGTGTGTATTGGTTTTCCCTTTCCGGCGACAGGTTTATGTGGTCTGCTATGATAAATAACTATGAAATCAATAATATTATAGTTAGAGCTTTGTGTGGTTTACTAACTGTAGTGACTATATGTTTAAGACATGTGCATATACATAACTATGACAAACAATTGTTTGTTGTTGTTTCACGCTAATCAGCATTTATTGTGATTTTGAAAACCTGATGGAAGGTGAACCATACAGTTACTTAAATATGTGCGAAGAACCTTTATATTTACTCTTTTATTCTGCACCCGCTAGAACGCACACCACTAAATGTATTGTACCTACGTTATCCTGGTGTCACCAGAATACGAGATGTGACTGGGTGCGGGAGTTTTACACAGAACATGGCATATCTATGAAAAAGGTGCTCAGTGTCGTAATAAACGTCATGCACCTTGCCATACCAATTCAAAGCATAGTTAACACTATTTCACGTGACAAACTGATCTTAATTGTTATTTTACTTAATTTTTCCTATACAAATTTGCACGTTTCTCGTCACAAACGATCTTCTATTAATCAGCCATGAGAATACCCCAAATTCATGGACTACTACCCTCCCTCAACTAGAAAAAAAACAAAAAAAAACGGCGACCTGAATTAGCGCATTTTGCATGACAGACTCTACAGGTGGATTTCTTCTAACATCAAACTTTTTTGTCTCGAAAAATACGACTTTGCTCAATTTTCATTTAATGCCTAAGTTAGCACCACTTTTTTTCAGCTTATCAGAATTAATTAGTAACGATTAAACCACACCAACGTGTAAAACGCCACGTAATAAAGAACACTGTTTATCTTGAATCGCTTGTGGTATTGTTTCTTACTGTGCTTTTACGAAGGAAAGGAAAACAGTCATTCGGTCGGTCAACAGGCGATGTTGTGCCGTGAAAACAGCCATTTGAGGCTTATGCTGGTACCTGACCATGTGTAAAGTGAACCAGAGTGACCTTTTCTCCAATAATTCCAGACAAGAGTTAATAATAGATAATGCTTTAATCACACCGCTGTACTTTCCAGTCGATAATGAAAATCTCAAGCATTCAGATAGATTGCTAAACATTAATGATCATAATATTAGTTCACAGATCATAATGTGAGACCAGAAGTAACGTTACTGAACTACATCAGGAGAAAACGTATCCTTTGATGGTCATTAAACTGCTTCAATTGATGTGTCGCTATGTAATTTCTGATCACATAAACAGGGTAAAAAAAGTAATTTTCACTTTAGCTTTCAAAGGCTTTTTATTTCGTGAAAATATCAGTATTATACGAGACGATTTCACATGGTCGCGGACTATAGCGGGTGTAATGGCAATTATTGTTTTACTGGAAACATTTATTTACTTACTTTGAAAACCGCATTATACTCACGAACTGTGACATTATATTATATAGGGTTACCTTACGTCCCAGTGAAATGGAAAGGAGCAGCATGGAATCGAACAATCAGAAACGTCATTTCTCTCTCTTTTATTTATAATCAGAAAAATATATTTGAAATAAGTGTTTTCTTTAACATTGCGCTACACTCAGTTAAATTGACAGGAAGTAAATTGTCTTGTGGTGAAGGAGGATGTGGAGCTTGTACTGTAATGCTGTCAAAATATGACCACGTTGACAAGAAGATATCGTATCCTTTCACAGTACAACATTCATGTGCATCGGCACTATGATTATTTAATGTAGTTGTACCATATTTTTTAAATGTATTTTCATTTATAATAAAGCTCTAAACACTTCCAAAATAGTTATCCGATATAGTTTCATATTTTGAACAATAAATATTTGCCAATTTTGATGAACATTGGCCAACTAAGCATCTTTAAAAACAATGTAGATGTAGCAGGATCAAGCAATATCAAGTTGACTAGTCAATACCAGTTAATATATTATAACCAGAAACATCGACATAGGGTGTTTTATTAGTTTTTGCTGCAACATTAGAAATACAGTGGATAGTTCACTGCTTAAACAATATGTCTGAACTATATGTGCAGCCACATTGCTATTAATTCGTGCTACACGCCTGTATGCTCTGTACATGGAATGGCTATCACAACAGTGGAAGGTGTTGGGTCATCAAAGACAAAGTTACACCCGGTACAGGTATATATGCCTTCCTTTGTTAGAATCTATATCATTGTATTGCATTAGAGGTGAGCGTGAACTAAAGCATGTATCAGATGTCATTGTGTACATTTCAAAAACGTACGTATCTAATATGAACCATTAAAACCGTATCATTTCATTTATCGCCGTGCCAAATATTCAAGTGATGTATATTCGAAAACAACCAACGATTATGAAATTGTTTGACATTGTAATAAAGAATGATATTATTGTCTGTTTTTATACATATTTCGTCCACAGGAACGACTTACTAAATCCTATGGATTGCAGTGTGGGTTTTGTTCGCCAGGCATGGTAATGTCAATGTATACTCTGTTACGTAACAATCCACAACCAACTTCCCTGGATATTGAAGGATGTTTGAAAGGAAATCTCTGTCGTTGTACGGGTTATAGATCAATACTGGAGGGATTCAAGTCATTCAGTACACAGGTATGTGGTCAACTCAATAACTTACCAAGTATATGAACATACATTCTGCAAATCGAAAATTACTCGTTAACGTTATTAATTTAATATAAGCATTTCACATTATTATCAACTTTATGAAACACTTACAAATACAGTGTCCACTGTCGTCTGTCTATGTACATGTGTATGTGAGCTCTTCAACTCTTGTCAATTGATGTTCAATATTATCCTTTACTGAAGAGTTGCTGTGGAAACCCGACAACATGCAGTAAGGAACAAGATGGGGATGGAGTGAGTAGACGCACATGTATCTGGCACATATTAAAATTAACACACTGAATAAACACGGAAATCTAAATCACGGTTTTGAGTACTTGTGCCATATTCATGCATTACTTATCGATCGACTTATTTTTTTATAGTCTCTGGGCAAATTGTTCAGCCCAAATTATTACTCTCCATATGACTCATCTCAGGAACCAATATTTCCGCCGGAATTACAGGTACTGTCATTATTAGTAGCTGCTAACAATATCATTTGATCAATATAACTCCAATTAGTCTTTCTTTATATATTATTTCAATAATTAAAGCTTTGTTGCCATTAGACCAACAACAATATTCATACTAAGACTGTGCGGTTTGTTGGGGAATCTGTAGACTGGATCCGACCTACCTCCTTAGAAGAACTTCTTAAATTGAAGAATGAATCAACTGCAGCCAAATTGGTGGTTGGCAATGCTGAAGTTGGTTAGTCAGTAAAATTTATATTGATTTATCTCCGTATTTGTTTTAATTGTAAACCAAATAGACCTCTGTGAACATAACATTTTGACTTATGATTGCGTATATTACCCATTCCTCTGACGTTTAATGGTATATCTTTTCAATGTGTTATAATAACAGAATAAAATGCATGTAACTAAATTGAAAGGTTTGCTATAATGTAATTTACCATGAAAATGTGCTTATCTGCAATACACCAAGTGTACTATCAGTTTACCGAATGATCGCAAATAATTTAAAAGCTTTTCTTTCTAAAACTGTCAATCTTTGTGATATTTCATTTATATTTACCGTTGAAAGGATTTGAACCAAGACCAAATAATGTGAAAACTACTTTGATATCAGTAACACACGTACCAGAGTTAAACCAGATTGATATCACAGAATCTGGTATCACATTTGGTTCTTCTGTTACTTTGAATCGTATGTACGATGTTCTCAAAAAGCATGTGAACGTGTTGGCAGGTTAGTGTGTACAAATATATCATAATGTGGGCATATTCTTTTTGTTTAATTACTGATTTTGTAACAATACTATGCTTATATAAATCACATTATGTTGACAATACAATTATGTTTAATATATGATTTATGCTATCTCTGTTTAATCTAGAACGCAGAATGGATGTCTTTATATCATTGTTGGATATGTTAGAACTCGCAGGTGACCAGCAAATGAGGAATGTAGCTGTAAGTATTTAGAAATTTATATGTAGTCTTGTATAATGGCTTGCATAGTTCATATCCATTACAACTACAGTAATGGCATATGGTCTGTAACTAATAGTATAATTTTGCAATAAAATGTACTACTGTGAATGACGTAAAAATATTAACACCTAGTGGAACTAATTCAGTTCATTGTACCTTATACAATAAAACATGTATCTGCAATCAGATCCAACGTTTATAATTATAACTGTATGCTTTCTTATTCTATTGCCAGGGAATCGGTAGTCATATAATGAGTGCCAGCCCGCTATCAGATATTACACCAATGTTGATGGCTGCTGGAACGACTGTCATTGTTGCGTCTTTTAATGGTAACACTTGTTCAACATGATTGTGTCATTAGTTATAGTTGTCCATCAAGTTAAAATATTTCTTCATATTTAATATGTCTTCTTATTATAATCTACAATAACCATACTTTAATGAAAGCCATGTCTTAAGGCTCTTATGTCTTAAGGCTCACTGTACTGACATTACGTCACTGGATATCTAGTAATTTAAATATTATGATAATAAATTCAGTTCAGTCTACATTCGTGGTGTAGTATCATGGTTTGGGGTCACATTGTAGGCATTTTTTTTATTAACTGTTTTCCGGGGGTAATTTGGCGTACCTTAAAAGTACATGAATGTGAAACCATTGAATATATAAAATATATCATAATATATACTGTTTCTTGAAAAAAATAACTTGCATCAAGTTACATTAAATGAGATAACATTAAACCAAGTAAATATTATTATATAAATTATTTATTCATTACTGTGATGATAATATAATAATATTACGTCACACTAATTCGCTATGTTTTTATTTTAGGTGGCGACAGGAGCTTACCTCTGGATAATAGCTTCTTTGTGGAATTCAGGAAAACGTGTCTAGAAGCTGATGAAATTCTAATTAATTTGACAATTCCATCAACGAAAGAGGTGAAAATAAAGTTACTTCAGTATGCCTAATTTCCTGTGAAATCAATTCATTATTGTTTTACTAATTTACTAATCTATTTTAAGAATGAATATTTCGCTGGATACAAAGTAAGAAATCAAGTACATCGTCGAGACAGAGACGTTTCTATGATTAGTGCTGGCATGAAAGTTGTGTTTGAAGACAGCAGCAATGTCATCAAGAATATTAATCTATGCTTTGGTGGAACAGGACCAACTGTGGTTATGGCAACATCAATTATGGAGAAAATTCTAGGAAGGTAAAAGTTACAATAATTACAAATTCATTGATAATGGACATTATAACATCAACGTCATCATTAGAACTTCTAATTTTAATTATATTCATCAGTTAATTACATGCATATCTTCATATTTGCATATACTTGCACATGTCAGGAAATGGGATGAAGGTCTTCTTAATGATGTTCAACGCATGTTGGTAGAAATGCTGCAGCTGTCTACACATGGAGGTTTTGTAGAATATCGAAAATGTATGCTGCAGAGTTTCTTCTACAAATTTTATCTGAATGTTCATAATGTACTAAATCAGCAACTGGTGAGTGAATCAAGTGTACATGATGTAATGAATACACAAGGGAACATGAAGTAAAATAATACAAATAATTATACTATGCGCTTCGATTATTATATTTAACATATCACCTATGGTGCACATTGCATATATTCGTTAGATGCCTGTAAATTGATATTAGTTCTATTGAAATGTTGGTCACTACTGGTGGACATAAACTGATAGCTAATACTAAATATAAAAAACTCGACATTAAGATATGTGATTATATGTTACGTAAGTGATTTGGCTAGTACATGCATAGACTATTATTTATCTTATAGACTGACAAATCAGCACTTGTTCCAATCGAAATGCCGCCCACTGACAGCATCCAACTTTTTCAGGTAAGAACAAAAAGAATTACTGTTATTCATTGTTAAATAAACATCATGTATGAAGGTAAATATTATATTTCACTCTTTTTTCGTATAGAATGTACCTAGATTACAGTCTAAAGCCGATCCTGTGGGACGACCAATCATGAATGAATCAAGTTTACAGTTAACCACTGGGGAAGCTATCTTTTTAGATGACATAAAACCAGAAGAAGGTAAAAGTTTTTTTGCTTGAGATACTTAAAATAATTCTGTTAAATGGAAAATTCAAATTGAAAGGCTCAATCGTAAGTCATATGAATGATAAATTGTGACTGTCACACTCACTGTTGATATATAGAATCGTATCAATAGCTATCAGGTCACTCACTTAAAAGTAAATCGCACCCATCTTCAGTAGACTATTGCCACAGTGATATATTTGATAAAAATCGATGACATTATGTGATTGGAAGATCTCAATAAAGTTATATATATATAACCATACAATACGAATGGAAAAAAATCCTTGTCATTAAAGACAACTATATTATATATTTTCTTTCACACAGGTGAATTGCACTTTGCCCTTGTAACAAGTAAACATGCAAATGCGAAAATAAAGTAAGTATAAGTGTCGTTCATTAATTCGTTCATTCATTCATCCATCCATCTATCAATTCATTCATTCATACATTCACACAATTTATATATAATATAATATAATAGATCGATCGATGCATCAGAGGCCACCACACTGGAAGGTGTACACTGCTTTGTTGGAGCTGATGATGTACCTGGTAAAAACAGGTGGAATGAAACTGATCCAAATGAAGTTATATTCGCATCAGAAGAGGTGAGATGAATATAAGACTTAATATAATGAACTAATCTTAACAGATTCAATTGAATGCTTACTTACTTATGTAAATGAAGTAATGGAGATGAATTTGTTAATAATGACCAATTAAATTAACATTTCTATTGTTCATGGATTTCAGGTATTATACGTTGGTCAAGTGATTGGCGGTGTTGTTGCTGATACAACGGAATTGGCTCGTAAAGCAGCTAAGTTAGTAAAAATAGAGTATGAAGTACTAGACACCATTCTTACAATTGAGGTGGGCAAAAGTGAATAATTTTTAATTATGAACCGACGGTGATAAACGTCATACAATATTAAATGCATGTTTTTTTTTTGTAAATCTTCATTCTAGGAGGCCATTGAACAAGACTCTTACCTACAGCCATTTCGCCATTTAGAAGAAGGAGACGTAAAGGGCGAACTGGCGAAGTCAGATCATGTGATCGAAGGCGAGATTCGTATTGGTGGTCAGTGTCATTACTATATGGAAACACAGTGCTGTATTGCACAGCCAAAGGAACTCCATGAAATGGTAATAATTGTGTCATCCCAAGACATGTCTTCTACACAGGTATGCACCATAACAAAATACCTAATATATTTTATTTCAATTCATAATATCAATTTTAATACTCGTTAATGGCTCGAGTTGCGGCTCTAGTTGCCCATCGTGTTTTTGTTCTGTCAAAAATTGATGAACAGCTTAATTCTCGTGAAACCGATTAATAAAATAAATCCGTTAGTAAATCCATCTTTTTTTCTCCTATTCATTTGCAGAGATGTGTGGCGGCAGCTCTGAGTATACCCGCAAACAAAGTCACATGTAAGATTAGGCGTGTTGGAGGAGCATTCGGTGGTAAAATCACACGCCCACTTCAATTTGCTATGACGTGTGCCGTTGCTGCAAAAAAGTAAATAGTTAACATATATGCATTTAACTATATGCTGAGCTTATATGCCTTTGTGACAGATATATTGTAGACTTTAATGATATATCGTGCAACAACTAGCGTTGAAATTCATCTTTTTATATTACAAGTGAATTGTAAGTATTGTTTTAGATTTGACAAAATGTAGGTCGTTATTGAGTTTGTTTCATGAAATTAAACATACGACAAATGACAACATCGTTTAATTTCATTACATTTTTTTTTGGACTCATTTAACCCTATTTTATTTGCAACCTCTAGAACTGGTAAACCAACTCGTCTAATCGTTGGGCGTGATTTAGATATGCAAATTGTTGGTAAGCGAGAACCGATATTGGCCAGGTATAATGTTGGTTTCAGTAAAACTGGAAGACTTTGTGCACTTCAATGTTCACTATATCTAAATGCTGGATTCGGTTACGACATTTCAATTAATGTAAGTATTAAATCATTGCACTGTCCTTGGTTACCTTGCTTACAAGGGAATTAGTTTATATTATTATCTGCGACCTAACTCTCAGAATTTGATTAGTAACATCTGTAATGAATTATGCTAAAACAAAAATAATAAATGTTTAAAGATGTTAAATGATGGAGTTGGAAAGTGTGATACACTGCAATGTATGTGTGCATTCTATTATGCGCTGGAGTTGAACTTAAACTTTATATTTGTCTGTTATCTCTCGTGTAAGTTCTGCGCTTTACATTTTAGACTATGGAAAAAATGTTGATTCAGCTGCAGAATGCATATAACATACCTGCCTATGCAATATCTGGAAGAGCTTGTAAAACAAATATGGCATCGAACACTGTAATGCGATCACCTGGATTTGTGCAGGCAACGCCAGTGATAGAAACTATCATGGACCTGGTGGCTAAAACATGTGGTGTTCCTTCTGTAGAGGTGAGATCTGAAAAAGTAAAAAAGTCTTTAATAATCATCAAGTCTCTGTAAATTAAAACTACTAGTGTAACATTTTTTAATCACTATCCCAAATACAGAATCGGTAATTAAATTTTGAAAAATCTGCACACGCATAACCAAATGTTAAACAATCTTTTAATACGAAAACAACTGACAAAAATTCCATTAATTGAATTTAACCACATCTATGCTGATCTATCTAGTGTAGAGTTAGTGGTGCAAACCTTGTGCAATAACGTACAAATAAACCTTGTCATTCTTCCCTCAAAATAGTAAATTGAATTTAATTTGATGATAAGAAGTTAAAAACGAATTATACTTCAGTAGTAACAAAGAGCTTCCTTCACTGAGTAACACACTGTTACAGCACCCATGCTATCATAATATTGATAATTACAGGTTCGAGAGATGAATATGCATAAGGAAGGTGAAAGTAATCACTTTTATCAAGAAGTCCCTGATATTGGTAATTTAACAAGATGTTGGAATGAGTGTATTGTAAAAAGTGATTATCATAAAAGATTAGAAAAAAACAGTTATTTTAATAGGTGTGTCATGCAATATTATGAATAAGACATATAATATACTACTTTTATCCTGTAATCAATTTAACACATTTGTTTGCATATATGTATAATGAGCTAGACGAAATTGTACTTTGTAATAAATCATTCATGAACATGTTGTCACTTTTAGTACAAATCGCTGGAAGAAACGAGGAGTGTCAATAGTTCCTGTCAATTCCTATAATGGTAAAGCTATTAACATATGTAATCAGGTCAGTCACTAAATAATGAATTTTAAAAGTCATGCATATGTATGTGCTGACACTGTGTGGTGGGGTATTAAGAAGCCCTTCTATAATAACTGACTGCAAAATATGTATGGTCATGCACAAATTAGATGTAATTATTTTACAGTCGCTTTCATACTAATCTCCAGATATTCTGGGGTAATTTTTTTGTGCGAATTTGTTAATTGACGCTATTGTCCCTATTTCTGCGTTTTTTCATTCGATCTAATATAAACCTGTCCGAGTATTCCTCATTCAACCAAGGGCAGTAAGTAAAAGTGATTGTGTCAGTTACCTAGAGAACTATGGGTCGAAGTACAATACTAAAATATTTTTTTAGTAACATTGCATGTGTGAAGAAAACATTGATCTGCAGCGTCATTGCGCCCAGTGCGTAAAAGAACAACCGCGCGTATTTTTTTCATAGATTATGGCTGTTTTCAAATTGAGTATCTCGTTTTTTTTTCACTGTCTGTGGTACAAACGGAGTGGCAATAGGGTTAGTTAGCTGTCAATATCACGAAGTGCTTTCGTTTCTTTATATTTCTTCGCCTGGTGGTCAACAGGCCTGACTGCTTTAAGAACCGAATAACAACTTAGTAACCGTTATTCCGTGATAACAATTTCTTTTGTAAATTTCTTTTGTAAATTAACAGCTCTCGATAACATATTTTATCAGTAGAACCAGTAGAAATAAATCAACACGTGCATATCAATGTTTGGGTGGGCGTCTTTGAAAGTAGTACCACTGTTATGCATCGACCAATCAACGACAAGCATGAGATCGCATAGTGGAAGAGGTATACTCGTAAAATTAGAACCCTGATTCGAAGATTGAAGACCCCGTCTTTTGTTGAAAACACGAGCTAACATAAGTGCGAACACTCGCTAAGTGTCGGCACGTTCCACACTGTGCAGAGCGTGATCAAGATTTACAACAATATCATTGTGTAATCAAAACACAACCATAATGGTGTTTATACTGTCTTGTCAGATGGACTAAAAATACAATAATTATCGCGAATTTGCGGCTCTAAATGTATTTATTTATTTATTTATTTGTTCAATGATATACTGAGTTAATATCAGACAGTTGTTGACTTTGATTCCACCACTATGTAATTCATATGTGCATTGTGGTTCACAGGGCGCTGCATTGGTGCATATATATCTGGATGGTTCAGTGTTACTTACCCATGGTGGTATAGAGATGGGTCAAGGGTTACATACCAAGACGATACAGATCGCAAGTCGTGTTCTACGTATACCCTCTGAACGTATTCATATCAATGAGACCAGTACGGATAAGGTGCCTAACACGGTTGCAACTGCTGGCTCCACGGGAACAGAACTATATGGGAATGCTGTTAAGGTATGAATTATAATTACAATTGTTGAATTGCGTATAGGATGGATATCTTAAATTGAGATTTGTATCACATCAAACTTTCCTTTTTCATGTAGCTTTTCAATAAAATGATTTCCTGTATCAATTTTTTAGATTGCCTGTGAGACTTTGATGACAAGACTGGACCCATTTATTCACGAAAATCCCAATGGTTCCTGGGAGGATTGGGTATGTTTGGACAATACATTTAGCATTTGCAATGATTGGATTAGTTCATAGTTAATTGTGGGCGATTCACCTGTGAAATACATAAAATAATAAATACGCAATATTATTTGTCTCATTAGGTTGGCGCAGCATACAGAAATAGAATAAGCTTATCAGCAACAGGATTATTCAAGTAAGATTAATTATAAAATAAGCAATATTTACAAACAATAGTTAAGTCTTGAATGACTGGTAGTGCCTCATAAACTATGAATAAATTCGAACATTGGGATCAGAAACGTCAACAAAGATGCAAATTTCTGCAAGATGCAAGTTGTGTTGCGATGTGTTGAAGCTAGATTATGATGCCAATAAACAAATGAACAAGCCGATGTGCTTATTGGTGACCTGCTCCGCTCATTAAAATCATTTTTTTGAGTTGTCATGGTAAGGATGAGACATACATGTTTTTCAAATGTTTTCACCTAACTTGTGTGCGAGTCTGATCAGCCAATCAAGTTTTGAACAGGCATACAGAGAAGCCGATTGGTTGAAATACTATGTTCTAGAGCAGACAATACTTATCCTGGACCAACTTTGTGAATGTGCTTTATTAACTAATTTGTTACTGAGTTTAACACTTAGAGAAAACAAAAAAACAAAAACTCCCTAGGAAATAAAATCATATTAATGCTATAAACAAACTTTGCTACATTTTCAATTTGAATAATATTATAATAATATTATGTTGTATAGGTATGTATTATGGCAAACTTGTTTGTTTTCATAATGCAATATTTTGTGACTTTACACGGACAATTTTAAGTTATCCGTACGAATCTTATTTGTAGTCGCTTCAACAGTATGGCAAAGTTGATTTCATGTTTCATGAATTGTCAGAACAGATTTTTTTAATGTGTCCACCTTCCTGGAGTGCAGATAAAATCAGACACACATACAAAAGTGGTTATAAGAACAAACATAATGGTGCTGTTCGCCAAATATCTAAATATTATTTTATCATTACAACTGTTATTCAGAATACCAGATGACATAACGCTCAATTGGGACGACTACAAATCTTCCCGCACATCGTACAACCATACGTATGGGGCAGCTTGTTGTGAAGTTGAAATTGACTGCTTAACTGGTGATCATCAGATAAGACGAGTTGACATTGTTATGGATGTTGGACACAGTATAAACCCTGCACATGACATTGGACAGGTGAGATCATTGAACGTAAAAGGTAATAACAGAAGCGTTACGTCCTCTATTATGTAACAAATGACCATGGAAAACAAATTAATACCACATATTGCAAATGAATTCCAATTACCGAATTCCAATTTATACGTACATGCATGCAGATTGAAGGAGCTTTCATGCAAGGGTATGGTTTATTTGTTATGGAAGAATTACGATATTCACAAAGAGGCGAACTACTGACCAGGGGACCGGGAATGTATAAAATACCATGCGTCAGTGATATACCAAGACAATTCAATGTGCATTTGTTGGAAGGAGCTACCTGTTCAAAGGGTATATATTCGACTAAGGTATTGTATCTATCTTAAACTTTGCATATACAGTGCATAAACACTTTGACTGCGACTTTTCAAAATAAATATACTTCATATACATGTTAATAATTGTATTTGACGAATTGTAGGCTGTTGGAGAACCACCATGTTTACTAGGAGTGTCTGTATTGGTTGCCATTAGACATGCTATATCATCAGCTAGATCAGATGCTGGTCTACATGGCAGTTTCCAGCTAGACTGCCCAGCAACACCAGAAAGAATCAGACTTGCTTGTAGTGACAACTTTCCAAAGGATAGCCAAGAGGTAGTGAAATTATATATATATCATATATTCGTGTTTTGGTCTAAGGGTAATTATAGTTGTGCTTATTATGTGCCTACGCATACCATGCCGTTCTACAGAGCAATCTACCCTTCATATTATCAAGAGTCTCTTCCTAATCACGTTCGTTACATTCAAATTTTGTACCTATTAGACGGTGTATATCGCTTTATTCAAAACGAAGACTACATGTATATAATCCACAGTAATACATCTGAAACAAGTAAACCAAAAACGTTGAAATATCAAATATTATTTATTGCAGATCACTGGTAATAATGACTTCTTCATAAGAGTCTAGATGGATATTGTTCACAGGGGATTTGGGGATACGCTGTATTCAATGAAACTACACGATCTATAGCACCAAACCTTATATAGTAATGTTCATAGTGATCAAATTTCTGTAAAGAACTATTAGCAGAAATCATGCATGCATATCATATTGAGCACGGGTCACTACAGATATAGCATATCGCTTGTATCACCCGCAATGATGAGGCAAAATATAGTAGTTACAATGTATACTGTTGTCGTCGTTAACACTTCTTGAGGCCAAGTAATTGTTGATAAACTTTCATAAATCTGAAAATATTATTACCTCGCAGTGCAGTTTAACTTTAGATTAGCTGGTTCGTATATTGATGATATTGATGAAAATGTGCTCCACTAACTGCAACAGGAGATGTCTGTCTCAGAGTGTAACCATATAACAAAGTGTAATTGGGTGCAATTAGCTTGTAAGTTCAAATCAAATAAACTTTTATTAAAATTTGCGACCGAAACGATACGTACGTGGTTTAATTTGATAGTCATTTAATTTGAGTTTACACAATAATGGGAGTTCAATTTGTATGCACTATGTAATTGACTGGGAATTTAGTATGTGATAAAGCAACAAAAAAATGCACTTTGTGCAGTCCTTTATTCCACACTAATTACTGCTTGCCAGTGTCACTTAGAGTGAGTAGCTTTGCACCACATGCTCTTTGCAATGGGAAAAACATGTCAAAGCGAATGATGAAATGCAGTTTAACAGCAATTGATATATTAACCTAAATGTTCATTTAATTTGTCCTAATAAGAAATTAGGTTACCACACAAGTTAGGATGTTTTTATCTTACTACAATTATAAATGAAAAGCTAGATATGGGTAATGTACCTGTTTATGTAATGTAATCGTGTGCAAGATGTTATTCGGTGACACACGCAGTTTCGATAAAAATAAAAGTTACTTACTGAGTTTTGCGGTCTTCGCGCAACGTGTGTGATCACATTTTGTGCAAATAAACAATGTATAATTGAAAATTAGTTTGCAATCGCTAGCGTGAGTGAGTATAACAATTTGCCTGCCTGTACCATGTAATCGTCTGCACGGTTTAAAAAATAATTTTACTATGATGGCATCATAATTACGGCTACCCCGAATTTAGCCAGCTGGTTGGCGTATTTCAAATGATCAAATTTTAGTTTCAGGACACTTTTCATTCAACTCCAGGCGTTAACAGAACGCGAGGTTGTTCTTTTATCTTATTTACATCTCTTAATACTGTGAAAAAATAAAACTAATATATAAAATATATGAATTTGGACATATAAGCTTGACAGTATATGAGCCACGTGACGGTTTCTTGCACATACTGGATATGCACACGAAATTAACTGAAGGATTGGCTTCTTTTCATTATTATGAAATGAATAACCTACAGCTATGTTAGTTGTCCTCACTGGGCATCTAGTCTGACCAGTGCCTAGGGTGATCTAATGGTCCAGATCCAAGGTATGTAACAAGACCAAACTTGACTGCATACATTGAATAGGCACGGCAACAAAAACTATCACAGAACGTTATTCCAGAAATGACATCCGAGACCTGATTTTGTCGACCAAATCTTGGAGTGTTACAATCGTTGATTTAAATTTATCATAGAATGATTTAATTAATTAATTTGAGGGGTGTGTGTATTATAGTCCAGCATGAAAACTATTTTTAGCAATGTGGATAACTTCAAGTGTATTGACCATTATGATTTAAATGATTTAAATTAAATGTTGTTTGGGAGCAAACATAGTATTTATTCAATTGAATACTGAACATCATAGTCCAGAATGTATTGTGCGGGTATTTTCTCTTTGTAATTTGCTCAAATGTTTGCATCTTGCACTCAATTAAAGTTTTATAAATGTCATAAATAATTACTTATGACTACATTGTTCCTGTAAAATACTTAGTCTATTACCTCTGAACATCTGTACCTATATTTTACAATCATTTCCAATTGCTCATGAATATTAGGGTTGAGGATAGGTAGGGTTTTGTGCAGTTTCTATTGCATGTGTGTATTTTCATCGAAACGCTAGCAATATCAAGTCAACATTTGTCCCCATTTTGTTTTGACAAATAGTTGCAATTAAACAAAATGTTTTCTCACAGAGCCCTTGGTCAATTGAAACATTCACATCATCACACATTTAAAGTTTAAACTTGGGTTCTTTAAACTCTCTTTTTATTACATCTCTAGCTCGGAAATGTTTGAATTCCTATTCTGTCTTACTACAATGCTGAGTGACCAATCAGATATAGGGGATACTCAATCAATCAAGTAACCAAAAACAAATTTAACATGGTCGTGGTTTTAGCGAGTATATTTGACTTTTGCTTGTCATGTAATGTGTTCTCCTTGAAAATAAGCACTCGTTATGGAATATAACAGAGGAAAGCCTGATGGGATAACATTTTATCCTACGTCACAGAACGTTGTGTTGCCTTTATGCGCACAGCTGTACCATGTATTTATATGGGTTTTGTGTGAGCTGCTGTGGAACGCGGTCGAGAATCCAGTGAGGACAGCTAAAGTCGAGAAAACGGCAAACTCAACTAAGAGATAATCCCGAACAAACAAATGTATATATATCTATATATTGCACAATTCAACAGTTCTAATTCATACATTAAACCGCGGCTCCAGGTGTATAAAATCAAAATGCTTGTCTGTCATGGGTTTATGCAAATGCAAGGTGTTAATCCCGAGTTGTTTGTTCAATCTCTATGTATGTTTATGTAATTACGGAGTTGATCATGTAAATGATATCATGGAGCTTATAAAAAATGTTATGATGTGAGCTGTCTGTCCGCGGATACAGGACTTGATTCTATTTTTTTTCTGCGACAACAGAGATGAACTAGGCGAGTTACGATAAGCGAAAAAACGATGGTTTTCACCCCATTGTCGATCAAAAGACGAACTAATCTGTGGATACTGGCCTAGATTAGTTCGCTGGCGGATGTGACGGGTCTGGTTGGTCATAACATTGAGCTCCGTGATCACGACAACATGATAATATCGGGGATCGTTCGAGGGGCTGGCTCGTCAAAAAACACATCCCCGACAATATATCGAGTATGTTTCACTATATGACGTTCCTGACAATTTAAAAAGAAAAAAATATGTCTCGAAAATGAATAATTTAAAAGATCTCGCAAAAAACCCTATGTTCCCTGAAATTTATCCTGCAGTGAAATGACTAGTAACCGACAACATTGCCTAAAACGAAAATGTATGCGTGTTCTCTGGTTCAAGACCTTCTTTAATAATGGCGTATAACTGCGTAATGTATGATGTTAGCTTACGGAATTAACACCTTGTGTTGAAATGATAACAGCTGTGTACCAAGTAAACAGCTGGGCGGACCATGCAAATTACATATCCCATGACGCACTGCTGCAATCCCTGGGATTGCGGAGTCGCGCTTTAACATAATTTCCATATCGTTCCGTGCAACCAACAATCCCAATTGTGTTTGGTACCTTATCCGTACTGGTCTCATTGATATGTATACGCTCAGAGGGTATACGTAGAACACGACTTGCAATCTGTATCGTCTTGGTATGTAACCCTTGACCCATCTCTATACCACCATGTACAGGAAATTGGGCGAAAGTACACTTGATGAACATTAGAACAATCACCTTGAATATAAAAAACGCGGCAAAAACACTTTTAAATTGTCTTGAGATTGTTGCAGTTTGACATAACATTTTTCCACACGACCATGCATTCCCGATTCAGTGATTATAGAATCATTTCTTGTGACACTGTCTTCACATAAGCACATACAAATATATAGAGATGGATCTCATTACATATTATAGTTGGTCCATAATTGTAGGAATTGACAGGAATTATTGACTACATGTTTATGAAGGATTCATTAAAAAGTAAAATGCATATAATATGTGTTAAATAGTATACAAGATAAACTTAATATATTATATGTGTCATTTATAAAATATAATTCTGACTAAACCTATTAAAACTGTTTTGTTCTAATCTTCCATGATAGTCACTTTTTACAATACACTCGTTTCAACATCTTGTTAAATTACCAATATCGGGGGCCTCTTGATAAAAGCGATTACTGTCACCCTATTTATACATAATCATCTCTCGGCCCTGCAATTATCAATAGCACGATAGCATGGGTACTGTAACAGTGTGTGACTCAGTGAAGGAAGCTCTTTGTTACTACTAATGTAGTCTTCGTTCTTCGCTTCTTATCAAATCAAATTAATTTAATTTTTGAGGAAAGAATGTCAAGGTTTATTATACGTTATTGCGCTTGTTTTGCGTTAATAACTGTACAATATAAATATGATAGTATAGATATGATTAAAGTTAATTGATGTTGAGTGATTGGTGTGTGTGCAGATTGTTTACATTTTTCCATGTGGGACCACAATACATATTTTGATTTCAACGATCACAGAATCTTGACATTCGACACCAAACAAGGTAAATGTATAAACCCCCTAAAAATCTGCAAATAATTAATTGTCATAGTGTTTGACATTCATGCTAGGGTTTTGTTTTTAGACAAATGTTATTACAACAATTATACTATTATCATGAGATGAATTGAATATATTAACCAAATTTCAACTCTACAGAGGGAACACCACATGTCGTAACTATCCGATACATGATAGTTTCAACCACTGCTGTCGCCTGCATACATCTAGGTGGTTGCATGACAGTATTCGATGGCATATTTGTTTTACAAGCCTTTCCAGAAATTGCATAGGCAGGTATGTTATATGCATTCTGAAGCTGAATCAACGTTTTTTTTCAATAGTCTAATATGTAGAGAACAGAACTTACATGAGAAATAACAGACAAATATAAAGTTTAAGTAGAACTCCAGCGAATTCTAGAATACAACACATACATTACACTTTCCAACATCAATGAGCTTCCTTAAACATTATTTTGCATTGTACCATAGAACCTCACAGATTATATAGTTCAGAAAGTAAAATCGCGGATAATTATATCACATAATTATCTTGTATTTGGCTAGGTTAATTAATTATGTGAATCAATCTAGGTAAACAAAGTACAATGAAAAAAATTTGATACTTATTACTTATGTGAATTTGTCGCATACGACTTGTTTACCACTTCCGTGTGACTGAGAATGTTCTAGAACCGTACTGTGTCTGGGTGGAATTTTTAGAAACTGGTTGAATAGGTAATATAACACTGTAGGAGGCAATAGAAGGTAATGGAACATTCTAGAAATTTGTAGTAAGTTCCAGACTCATTATGTATGCTGATGTAATGGTCTATTTATAGACAGTGTAGGTATATATAGGGGAGTTGTTCAGCACTGAGATCAGATTGGAGATCTCGTTAAATTGTATTGGAGTTTAAGTATCTAGTTATTGGAGTAGTGGAGTTTTACCGCGTTATTGTACTTGATGTCTGCAGAGTATAATTATACCAGTACCAGTTGAAACCTCATCTGTTGGCTCCGTGTTCGTATTTTATCATCGCCGCCAGGGAAGTCTTTTTGTTATTGTTGCCATTTTGGTATTTGAACCATCACACCTGTACTATACCAATTACGGTAATATTACGTTGCGTGTGACATCTGGGGGCTCGTCCGGGATCAGTGAAGACATATAGAAGACAACATGGCCAGCGAGATAAAAGATATGTCGAAACAAGAGTTGATGGAATGGGCGGATGAACTGGGAATGACTGAAGAAGACAAAAGGAAATTTATTTTGGAGCAACTGAGTTCTCAGCGGGCAGACAGACAAGCCGCGAGGGAAGAGAGAAGGACAAAAATGGAAATAGAAGCAGAGGTGAGGAAAATGGAGATTGAGGAAAGAAAGGAAAAGTTACGGCTGGAAGCGGAAATGGAGATTGAGGAAAGAAAGGAAAAGTTACGGCTGGAAGCGGAAGCAGGCGAAAGAGAGAAATTGCGAATGGAAGCAGAACAGCGAGAAAAGGAAAGAGAATTTGAGTTGAGGAAATTAGAGCTGCAAGCAGCAATGCCAGGGCTCCAACAGGCTGATTTTGGCGGTCAACGAAATGTGGTCAGTGATGCACAGTCACCAAAGTTGCCTGCATTTGTTGATGGTAAGGACGAACTTGATAGTTATTTATTGCGGTTTGAGAGGTTTGCAACGAATGTGAGTTGGCATAGAAATGGATGGGCCACAAAAGTTAGTGCGCTGTTGACTGGTAGAGCACTGGAAGTATATTCCAGGATGTCCGACACTGATGCAGTTGACTATGATCGTGTGAAGGTGGCGCTGTTGACAAGATACGATTTCACAGAGGATGGGTACAGGAAGCGATTCCGTGAAATTAAATCTGAAAGTTACGAGAGTCCTGACCAGTTAATTGTGCGGCTTAAGAATTATTTTGTTAAATGGGTTGAGTTGTCAGGCACTGCAGCAACAGATGATGGTGTTACCGACTTGATGGTAAAGGAGCAGTTTATTGGTGCCTGTACAAAAGGTCTTGCAGTTTATCTTAAAGAAAGAGCACCCAAGGATTTAGATGAGTTGGCAGTAATAGCAAAGCAGTACCTAGTGGCACATGGTTGACACTTATCCACAAAGGACCAGGTGAGGCGTAATGATAATAAGACGGCCATTAGAAATACTGATGTGGTACAGGGTAGTAGTATCCGGTGTTATGTATGTCAGGGTGTTGGTCATCAAGCAGTACAATGTCCATCCCACGTTACTGATGTCAACCATGACAAAGGTGGACAGTGCCTTCAGTGTGGTGCTATAGGACATGTGGCTAAGTTCTGCCGTAGTGGACAACACAGGGGTCAAGAAAGAAAGAGTGTCAAACCCAGCACTACTACTGGTGCAGCTGCAGTGGTTAAAGAGGAGTCTAATATCAGTGCTAGCTGTGCTGTTCAAATTAACGGTGATGTGCCTAAAATGGTTGAGAAGGACCATTTGTTGTTAGCATCGGGGGAGCAGTTAAAGGTTGTGAATGGTGCATGTATGGAATGGAGTGGCGTTGTGGAGGACAGGACTTTGCCTGTGGGTCAAGGGAAGGTTGGTGACACAGTTGTGACCATGTTGAGAGACACTAGGTGTAATGGCATTATAGTCACGAAGAGCTTGGTACCAGATGACCAGTATACAAAAAAGATGGGTCATATATTGATGGTTGATCGTACTGTAAGAAGGGTTCCAGTCGCCATGGTGGAAATTAATACGCCATATTTGAGAGGCACGGTTGAAGCATTATGTGTGCAGGACCCAATCTATGAGTTAATTGTTGGGGATGTGCCCGGAGCAAGACCACCAGATGACCCGGATCCAGTGTGGAATGTGAGTGGAGCAGTAACAACCAGAGCACAAGCAAAGAAATCTGGTAAGCTGAAGCCGCTCAAGGTGTGTGATGTAAAGACTGGAGCACATGTAACAAAAAACAAATTAATCGAGATGCAGCAAGCAGACACATCGTTGAAGAAATATTATAATAAGAGAGAACCAGAAGTGAGAGGGCACCATACAACCGAGTTCCAGGTATATGGAGGCTTGCTGTATCGTGTGTATCGGGATCGTTCAGTTCCAGGAGGCAAGTCGGTACGTCAAGTGGTTGTGCCGAAACTGTTGAGGACTCGTGTTATGGAGATTGCCCATGATTCAATATTTGGTGGACACATGGGGATAAAAAAGACAGAAGACCGGATTGTGACTAGCTTTTATTGGCCTGGGCTACTTCAAGATGTTACCAGTTTTTGTAGATCGTGTGATGTGTGCCTGAAGACTGTTTCAAAGGGATCAGTTGTGAAGGCCCCGTTAGGTAAGATGCCTTTAATTGATATGCCATTCAAGCGTGTGGCTATAGATTTGGTTGGACCAATTACACCAGCCAGTGACGGGGGGTCGTCGATACATCTTAACTATGGTGGACTATGCTACACGGTATCCAGAGGCCGTTCCACTTAAAAATATAGATACAGAGACTGAAGCCGAGGCGTTGATTGACTTTTATAGCCGATTGGGGGTTCCAGAAGAAGTACTAAGTGACATGGGGACTCAGTTTGTGTCAGAATGCATGCAAGAAGTATCAAGATTGCTCAGCATTAAGAGACTGACGTCTACGCCCTATCACCCCATTTGTAATGGACTGGTGGAAAAGTTTAATGGTACATTGAAGAAGATGTTAAAGCAGTTGTGCCATGAACAACCAAGGCAATGGCATCGGTATATTAGTGCTTTACTCTTCGCATATAGAGAGGTACCACAGGAGTCAACTGGTTTTTCCCCCATTTGAGCTGTTATATGGTCGAACGGTTAGAGGCCCAATGAAGTTCATTAAAGAGTTATGGACCGAAGAGGGCGATACTCCTGAGATAGTTAATAGTTACCAGTATGTGTTTGAGTTGAGAGATCGGTTAGAACAGACTTTAGAGATTGCTCGAGAGGAATTACAAAAGGCACAGAACCGATACAAGTGTTACTATGATCGTAAAACGAAGAAGCGAGTGCTTAAGGAAGGAGATAAGGTGTTAATTTTGCTGCCAACTGACAACAACAAGCTATTGATGCAGTGGAAGGGTCCTTATGTGGTGGAGCAGGTAAAAGGCGAAAACGATTATCGAGTGAGGGTAGGTGACAAAGTGAAGACGTATCATGTAAATATGTTACAGTTGTATGTTGAGCGGGAGACGTCACCTCAACCAGATGGAAGTGGGACAATTTCTCACCAAATACGGCCATAGACTTGATGAATGCTGTGCACGCAGCTACAGCGGGGTGCAATAAGTCAGATGAAGAGAATGCTGTAGACGAAGATGATCTTCTAGAGTTAGGAACTTGTAAACCTAAGGAGTCAGGTAAAGATGTTCAAATTGGTACAGACCAGACAGAACACCAGAGGAAAGAACTGGTGGGTTTAGTCAATACCTATGATAAGGTGTTTACTGACTTGCCAGGAAAGACCAAGATAATCAGTCATAAGATTGACCTGACAAATGATACACCAATACGATCTAAGCCATACTCACTACCATATGCAATAAGGGAGAACCTTAGGCAAGATATTGAAGATATGTTAAAAATGGGAGTAATCAGGAAGTCCTATGCCTATGCGTCACCAGTGGTGATTGTAAAGAAGGACGGATCGAATCGCATATGTGTAGACTATAGGAAATTAAATAAGGTCACTGTAACCGACCCTGAGCCAATGGTAACAACAGGGGATATATTTCAGATGTTACATAATAGTAAGTTCCTGTCAAAAATTGATTTAAGTAAGGGTTATTGGCAGATACAAGTAGCTGAAGAAGATATACCAAAGACAGCATTTGTTACTCCCAATGGAACTTGGGAGCTACTCTGGTGCGGGGAATCAGGAAATTATTGTCAGGTATGGAGGGGGTTGGAAGCTATATAGATGACCTGATAGTTTATTCAAGCTGCTGGGATGAGCATGTTCAAGTATTATCTGAGTTGTTACGAAGACTGAGGGCAGCGGACATAACAGCTAGACCATCCAAGTGTGTTCTGGGTGCAACATCAGTAGAATTCCTGGGTCATGAAATTGGACACAATTGGGTGAGTCCGAGTCACGACAACATGGAAAACATTCGAGAAGCGCAAAGACCAGCGACCAAGAAAGGTGTCCGATCATTCTTTGGGCTGGTCAATTACTACAGAGACCACATCCCCTTATTCGCAACTATTGCAGCACCCCTGAGTGATCTACTAAGACAACCCAACAAAGTTGTATGGGGAGAGGCCCAGGAGAAAGCATATAACACTTTGCGGGAATACTTATTGGGCAAACCAATTTTGAAGTTGCCAGACCCACAGAAACCATTTGTGTTGCGGACGGACGCGTCTCAGGTAGAAATTGGGGCAGTACTTATGCAGAATCATGGTGAGAAGCTTCATCCAGTTGCGTATGCAAGTAAGAAGTTATCCGATGTAGAAAAGAAATATTCAACTGTAGAAAGGGAATGTTTAGCCATTGTATGGGGCGTGAATAAATTTCGCCTATATTTAGCCGGTGTGGAGTTCATTTTGCAGACGGATCATAAACCATTGTCTTACCTGGATAAAGCCAAGTTTGCAAATGACCGAGTGATGAGATGGGCGATGACTCTGCAAGGATATAATTATCGTGTTGAAGATATTCCTGGACGGGACAATGTGGTAGCGGACTACCTGAGTAGATTGATGGACTGAGGAACTTTGAACAGTATAGTAGAATGTTATTCGTTTATGACTGTATTTCATATTTTATTATATTCTACTGTATGTGATTTTCGAATTTATGTACTCAGTTCGATTTGATATATTGTATTGTTGTTTTATTTGAAATTGTTATCGTATTCGTATTATTGACGTCGTTGCTAGTCATGTAATATTATATGTTATAATATTCTTGAGAGGGGAGGCATGTCGCATACGACTTGTTTACCACTTCCGTGTGACTGAGAATGTTCTAGAACCGTACTGTGTCTGGGTGGAATTTTTAGAAACTGGTTGAATAGGTAATAGAACACTGTAGGAGGCAATAGAAGGTAATGGAACATTCTAGAAATTTGTAGTAAGTTCCAGACTCATTATGTATGCTGATGTAATGGTCTATTTATAGACAGTGTGGGTATATATAGGGGAGTTGTTCAGCACTGAGATCAGATAGGAGATCTTGTTAAATTGTATTGGAGTTTAAGTATCTAGTTATTGGAGTAGTGGAGTTTTACCGCGTTATTGTACTTGATGTTTGCAGAGTATAATAATACCAGTACCAGTTGAAACCTCATCTGTTGGCTCCGTGTTCGTATTTTATCATCGCCGCCAGGGAAGTCTTTTTGTTACTGTTGCCATTTTGGTATTTGAACCATCACACCTGTACTATACCAATTACGGTAATATTACGTTGCGTGTGACAGAATTGAAAATTGCAAATCTGGCATGTGAATAAATTGCACATTGAAGCGCATAAAATCTGCCTGTTTTACTGAAACCGACATTATACCTAGCCTGTCTAGCGCTGCGCCATCCAGATTACTAACTCGGACATTGATAACAACACCATTCATGTTTAATTCGATCGGTTATTAAACATGTGACAGGCACATGGTATGCACACTTGCAGAATATATGAAGCTGTTTATTGTTTATGAAAATACTAAAATCATCAAATTTATTGCTACATGCACAGTATACTGTATGTCTGCCGATAATGGTGACGTGTGTGAACATTTTTTATCCACAGTAAATATTCTGCATACAGTCGGTAATAAGCATTGTGTCTATTATAAATGTATACCGTAGACTGCATACACAAGTGCCCTGTACATGAACACTAATATAGTCGGGTGTTTTAAGTTGAAATATGTGTGTCTGTTATAGGAGTAGCTACAAAACGGTTTACGAGTTAAATGTTTATATCACGTGTGAGAATGTTCAGAAGTGCTTGGAACTACAGCCACCATTCACCAAATGCGGAGTGTCAAAATCCATTAGACCACGAAGTACGTAATTCACCACGTTTCTCGATTCCTTGTTGTACTTATAGGTTGGTAAGACCATATAAGCGTCCGTACAATCATTTCTTCCACAACCTGGTGCTTGAAATAAAACTATTTTCTGAAGGTAATTTCATGACCATCAAATTATGCTTTGAATTACGTCACCTTCTGTGATTGTATAGTTGGCATATATACCATAATATTTACTCCCCAAAGTCCCCAGTCTTTTCACTTAATTTTGTTAATACTGTTTGCATACAGTTGAATGCATTATTCCATAATTGTCCTATCAAGAAACACATTTATGTCCCTTTAAAACACTCTTAAAAAGGTGTTTTTTGTGTTCACAATGTACTTAATATAAATTGTTTTAATATCTCTCAAATACACTTTTCTAAAAGTAAAACTCTACTAGTTTGATAGAAAATGTACATATGTTTTATAATATAATACACACGTTTTTAATTACAACAATCTATTCTCACTTAAAACAGTGTTTTAATGAAAAACATGAAAGTGCTCTCAAGATTTACAGTGTACCAATTTCATACCTTATTGTGATTGGACTAAGACTTTGTTAAGTGATAAAAGCTAATGTTAAAAATAGAGCACATTTCACCGTCGGTACTGTTATAAAATAAATGGTCACGAGTTTCTAATTAAGACCTTAAAATATGAATAACAAATTGACACTTTCGTAAATTAACTTCAATTCTGTTGTGTGTGCTAGAAAAATAAACTAAAATTATGGAAGTTATGATATACAGATAGTTTCGATAAAAGACAGCCACTTTATAGTGATACCGTCGTCGCGCAGTAAATAAACAAGGTATTTTTCATCCGAAATTCAAACTAACACCCACGGCAAAGCGCATCGACACTGGCCGCAAAGGCCTAACTCAATACACTACACTTAACCACAATTTCTTTCTCTCAAACATCATTTTATTTATTAATAGCTTGGCACAAATCCCGTGTCGCGTTTTTATTCACTCTAAACCAGACAGCAATTTAAATTAGCTTTTACTTACTCAACCTACAATACGTAAAAGCAAATGGGTTTGTTGATGACACTATATAAGTATGTAAAAACAATGCACCATGTAGTGGAGTAATATACGCAATTTGTTTGATTAATATATTTCTCAATATTAATTATTAATTATGTTTTAGTCACACAACACAACAACAAACCAATAAAGCAATTAAATATATACTATATACATTTTTTTACCGATTCTGCATGCCGATACCCGCGCCAACTGCAGATTGGTTTATTCATGGATACATGGATGACGTCACTCATAAAATTACCATAGCTAATAAGCTACAAGGCTGCTCATTTGTAAAAGCGATTGGTATTGTATTGATTGTCAACAAGCGTGGTTCAGGTACGCAGTCCAGGGATTGTGTTCGGTGAGTTGCTCGCTTTGAAAATTCTCGTTCCTTCCGTCTGGTTCGTTGTATTTATTTGTATTACATTCAGTGATTGTTGTAAATAATATTACATATTATTTCAATTCAAATTAGAAATTTGTTGCGTTGTATTTTCAAAGCAGAACAATACAATTTAAGTTTTTACAATATAGGTTTTGGCAGTGTGAAGGTTGTACTAAAATAATGGTCGTATACCAACACGATATAAACAAAAATACAAATAGAATAAAATGGCGTTGCATATTGTTTACGGGTGAAGATAAAAATAAACCAAAAATGATATTTTTTTTTTTAATATGCTGGATGTATTATAAATTGTATACAATAAACAGTTGATGGGCGGTGACATTTCTGATGACTTCTGTGCTGATTTACTGTGTCTCTATTCGCAGCTAGTACTTATTAATATTTATTAGTTGATCAATCATTTAATTAAACATAAAAACAGATTAATGTGTGTAATGATTGTGTTTCTGGTCAAATAATAAACGTTATGATAGTCACACTTAAGCTTTTGTAACATATACTCGTGGTTATTTCAATAGCCAATTCCAAACCATCGTGTATATTGTGTATAATTATTATAATATACTACTGCGAATGTATTGGTATTCGCAGGTTCTCTAGTATTTTATCATATTGGCTATTCGTCAATAAATACAAAAAAAGCAAACATGGATGGCGTCCATTTGAATAAAGCGTTCTAAAAATAACGTGTACAATAATAAGCCGTTCGACATTTAATTTGCATATAAGACTTATGATATAAAAATGGAATTGAGGTTTTGTTTTGTTTTACAAAATAATTCAGATACGGACAAGAGAAACCCGAGTTAAAAATTGATCTATGATTTTGAAATTCGTTTGTTTGTTTGTAAGCATGCAATCTATACACTATCTGAATGATTGAATATGATCGAATACGGTAGTGCGTATGTCGTTTGTTTTTACTATTCCTACTATTGAAAACACCGTTTATAACACTTTAAGTCGTATGAATTCGTATGAATTCGTATGAATTCATACATTCGTATGAATGAGCTGTAATTGGCTGTAAGACGTATATAATTATTTGGTAAAAACTCAAAAAAAAAGAGGCAGATAAATTTAAAAACCAGAAGTTATCGTCTAGCAAACAGGGTTAATCAGTTATCTTCAAATTTACAGATGGCGTATAGGATTTTATAGTAGCATACTCAGTAACTTTCAGAAAATGTTTGAAACACAGATTAGTTATATTATCGTTGCTATTTTAATGCAAAATTACAATGGTGATGATTGATATCCATTTCCAAGCTTAATGCATGCAACATTATATTGGAGGTACTGTAAAAGGGTTAATTATTCACTGGGTTTTAATTTAGCTTATTTCGCAGACTGGAAAATGCGCTAAATTAAAACCCAGTGAATATGTAAAATTAGCATAGAAAACGTTATCTAAATGATAAAACCGTGAATTTAAAACCCACTGAATATGCCTGAAATGCAAAATCATTGAAATTTAAACCTATCAAGAATTATCCATATTACAGTAATTTATTTTATTTTAATTTTTTTCAGGAGTATTCTTTTCATATAACTGAAAAGTAACCATACAATCTGCACGATGGAAACGCAATCGAAAAACAGCTATCATGACTACACACCCATACCAGAGTCTTTATCGACTGATGGCGTAAAGGTGGAGCCAAAAAAGAGGAGTCCAGTGCTAATGGTGGTTTTAAGTGGCTTGTACGTGTTTCTCATTGTCACGGCTTTTGTGTTGCTTTCTCTCACGTTCGCAACGAATCGCGATCACCCGGGTCGCAAATACCTTCTACCCCTGGGAATCATATTTGCGGTGTTTGGTATCTTCTTCATCTGCTTGTTCATCTATTACTACATCAAAACGAAAATCTCCGAACTGGATAATAATAGATACGTTGACTATGATAGACTGAGCTTCGCGTTTACCAGCCCGCATCAACCGTTATTCTAATACAACTAAAATGGACCAATTGGCAGCGACGTGAATAAATATACATTTTAAGACATTGCTTCATCTATCGATTGTACAAAGTCTAGTGCTAGTTTTTTTCCTTGTAGTTTAAATCCTCCCATGCCATTTTAATAGAAGTTCACGGGATAATAAACGAATGATATTTATAGTTTTATTTTAAGACAATTGATATAAGGTTTAACGTGACTATTGTAATTTATTTCTTAGAAAACTAATTTATTCAATGGTACACTTATTTGCAGATCAGATAGAGTAACTATTACATGTAACGTACAATGAGTGTGAAAAGAGTTATTATTATATATGCTTGTGAAATTCACGAGAGACATGTGCTCAAAGATGTGTTTTGCCGCTGGATGCTCCATAGATGTTGGTCAATTTAAAATCGGGCGAATCATTTATTTGCTATAAAATGAGTTTACTTTCTGATCATATATGCGTTGAACTATCAATAGTATAAACTAAATTTCCCAGTTCTATATATACCAAAAAGAGTTTGCTTTTCGCAATATTTTCATTTTCTATTCACATAAGCTACTGCATAGGCAGCTATATTCTATAACCAGACATGTTTACGTTACGTCACGTTACATTACATTACATTGCATTACGTTACGTTGCGTTACGTTGTATTGCGTTACGTTGCGTTACATTGCATTACATTAAATCAAAGGCAGTGATCACTTTGTCTCAGGTAACGTCAACTTTAAAATTGGGGATTTACAAACTTGTTCCTGTGTGAACTATGTGTCGGTCGTGCTAATATGGATCAGTCTTGTGTGGGAGTCGTAAAACTAATCGTGATACCATAGTTCAAATTATTATATTTAATGTAGTAATAGAGGTAGTCAGTTAAACATCAACAATTGTAAACATTTGTGAGTAAATCTGTAATAATTAATTTTATGTTAATGAGTATAATGGGTTAGTACATAAATGGCCCGAATATGGAACTGTTCACTATATCAGACCAATACTGTTTTTATTTAATCTGTTAATTCGAATAGAATATTAATTGTTTTTATTTTCAATTTCAAAATAGAAATGATTCATGCTGTCATTCTTACATTTTTAATTTAATCATGTTTATTTTTGGATAGATGAAACATGATTACGAAATTGTGCCTAGCCTAGCACTGAGATTGCATTAATAAAACTTTTACTTATGCTTATTCTTTGAAATAATACTAAAATGAGTTCTGGGGTGTACGTTTTAATAAATTCCACACGCACACAATAGTGTTTGGTATGTTCTCTTTTTGTCAGCAATATATGTGTACTCATATCATGGCTACGTGATGGTTAGGGCTTATAAACGACGTCTGCGAAGTGATCATGGCTCAACTAATTTGTGTAAAGTCTGTCGCCGTGAATACGCATAGCTTAATTAATAGAAAATGTGTTGCATATTGGGAGTTTTTCGTGCTATGATGGTTTATACTATGTCATAACCAGCTTGGAGAATACCACAGTATAATCGTCTACGAGTATATTGTGCGATATAAAAAAAAAGATTGAAACACTTTCCACCATAGAGGGCGCATTTTTTCTGTGCTGATACCTCATGTCTGTGTACGTCTTACCTTGGTCTCCACAGTGAATATAGAAACTGCGAGAGCGATGATCCTCTGATGAAGTACATAAAACGTAACCGCATGCTTTACAGTGGTTTTATTAAAATATAATCCACGCTGATGCCAGGTAACACTTAAACAATTAAACCCATTCCAATGCTTAGATTACCTGTATAATATATATTATAATGACAAATTGGATATACTGACTTTAACGACTGCCATTACTGCTAATGTACGTTATTACAAAAGGGGCTTACATTGGATTATTAATAATTATATAGGAAATGTAATGTTGGGGGCAACATTCATCATCATCGTTACGTTTCCAACTGAGTCAACAACAGCATGAGTGCCTAGGTTTGATGTATGAAATGTGAAGTACTAATCTCGTATGAAGTTTTACGGAATTCTAAATCACTAAATCAGGGTTCCAGCTAAATGTTCATATTATAATTCAAATAATATAATTGGAGTTATTTTATTACTTTTTTTGTTTAACTACCTACAAATGTTGTGAATATCTGAAAATAGAACAAGAGAGGCTGGTTTCCAAGCATCGGATGCGGAATGAATCCGGAAACGAAACTAGAGTTTCATTTGTAGTATTCACACTGTACGTTATGACTAACATTTGATCTTCCGTTCACTGCGAGATCTCGCGTAATGCGTGGGAGACGCGGTTCGAATGTCTGCCGCAAAATTCGAATGATTTTATTTCGAATTTCTTTTTTCTATAGTTCAATATCGATATTTCCTATCTTTCAGAGAGGAATAGTATGGCGTTAAGATATCTTTACTACATCAAAATTGATCATCATCAAATGTAGCCAGAAATAATGTGTCTCAAGTATAGTATAATAGTAAGCATGGAAACACACCAAAAATAGTTTCACGTTTCTCGCATGTTGTGCCATTACGACCTTTGTCTTGTTTTAACGTTCTGTTTCACGCATAACATGAGATCTCGCAGAGAACGCAAAATGACTATTGGAGGATGGGGATGGGGGCTAAACTAGAAAGTAGAACGTAAGTGTGTGTGTGCATGTGAACAGAAACTATACCAATTTATTTCAAATGTGCATAGAACGAATTACCACCTTGCATATTTGATTTGATGTATTTGATGTGTTATTTGTAAATATATTGATTAAGTTTGGTTTCTTATATAAAATGTAATAAAGAATAAAACAAACAAACAAATATTTTAATCGAACAAAAATTACATTACCAATAATACCATTCGTTGTGTATATACCTGTATATACATATACAGGAAATTATTGACATTTTATTGATATTTTACCAGTAAGAGGTGCCGATGTACAATGAACTCTTATAGATTTGTTAAAGCGGGAGGGCCGTCACCTGCGCACGCGCGGGAATTGAGTCTCAAGCGACGATAACAACACACGCTAAAATCGCAAAGGATCATGTTTAGATGCTTGATTGTAAACAATGACACGCTATGGCCACCTGACGCATGCGCAGGTGACGACTCCCCCGCTTTAATATGACGAAGAATCTTGGAAATATAATAGAAGTCAATTCATTCATAATGGTAGAACTGGACACACATGCCTGTAATAAATAGTACTATGTGGCTATATTACCAAACATTATGTTCACACTTCTGTCCTTGGTAAATGACTGAACTAGAATTTCGTGAAATATTCATCTCGATAGTTGCGATAAAAATATAGAATGCTTGTAACATGAAATTTACCATGAATTTGAGCGCGGGGTATTTACCGTATGAATATCCTTTAATTTCCATATTTTATTAATTTTATGGTTTTTTTTCTATTTATAACTATTTTATTAATTGTCGTAATTAAGTGTGTTTAAATATAGTATATCGGTCGTAAACAGTGCCCTAAAAATTAACACATATTATACCAAATAATTAGCCAATTATTCAATAAATAACGCACAGCATATTTCGAAATGTGCCTGATTCATATACGCGGAAAACGCCCATTGGAATCGTCCCTTTAACCCCCGTGTGATCACAGTCAGCTGGCATCGGTGTCGCTGGGTGTATACCCTTTATCATATACACCAAGCGACACCGATGCCAGCTGACTGTGCGTGTGATCAACTCCTGATCAACTCATGACTAAAATTAGTACATGACGTCATAGTTTAAATGGCTGGGGTATCTGCACATGCGCAGTAAAAGAATAACACTTTCCAAAATGGCGGAGATGGAAAATATCCACGGCTCGTGGAAGGTAAATGCATATAAGCAAATGTCTGTCGGTCTCGAAACTTCATTTTCATTTCATTTGATTGCGTTTAAATGATGCTTATGGTGTAATTATTTCAGGTCGCTGATGTGAAAACTCTGTCAGCGGTTGCCGATGGTTTAGAGTCGAGTGGTTTGCAAGGGTAAGTATCTCAGTCCCATTGAAACACAACGCCTGCCGACAACTGCGTTTCAGTTTACTGTTATTCGAGTGGAAGCTGTCGAGTTGTCCATAAGTAACGATTTTATTGCGTGTGAGTTGCCGCTGAGACTTGTGTTCGGTGGCACACAGTTACTAACTTTGGGTGGCACAAATGGGCGTTTAATGTCACCCTGTGCAGTTGGATCAGATGACTAGTCACTACCTATCCGAGATGTGCGTCATACCCCTCCCCCTTACCCCTTATATTAAACTTCACCATGTAAAGTGCCGTGACGTGAACAAAGATGTGTTCGTACAGTTGCTGACACATTTACTAACAAAACATACTAGTGTTAGTTCTACTACAGACCAGACTGGCAGCAATTCAAGACGTGTCAATATATTCTGAATCATAAATTTAATTGCATGGGTTGATTGCATTAATATAAATAATTATTGCAATTTTAGCAGACTCTATTAAAAAATAGTATCAGATACAGAACCGATAAAATATCATTGGGTTTTGTTGTGCTTGACAAATGTTAACTAAATTGTTATGACATTCATGTTATGAATAATACCTGATTCTGATAGTATGCACCAGGGTATAACAAAATAATGTTACAGATCCAGGGGCATGTATTGTTTAACACTCACAACCCAACAACCGCTTCTTAAAGACTATGCTTACATCAACCAACCATCAAAACTATCAGTTCATGTTTATGAAAATTAAAAAGTCTTGTTGTTTTTTGTTGTTTTTTTGCTATGCATTTTTTTTTTTTTTTTACAGAACTGACTTGACGTTTGATGACTCTGGTGAAGTGACTTGGAAAGTTCCGCATAATTCGGAAACCATTCCATCTTTTGTTACTAACTTCGAAATTTATGAGGTGAGATGAATTAATTTTTTATTATGAGTCAAAGTTTAGCCTAAGGTATGCTGACAGGGAAGTAATGCAGGAAGGGGTGTTTTAGCTTGCCAATAATGTTAGCAAAGGAGAGGGGGGAATTTTTATATTGTCTTTTGATTGGTAACTGTTTCTTGTGGTTACACTAAGCAATTTTAATCCGATAATCTTTAAACTTGAATATCCATCAATCATCATGAAGTACATGTATCAACCAAGTTCAATTTTGGTGTGACTAACTTGAAATTGTCTAATATTCAAGATATACATTTGGCTAAAATAATTAAACATTTTGCGGCAGAGCTCCAGAAGGAGTACCTACACTTCATGCAATTTTTTTTTAAATTATGCTAATTTATTCATGACATAGCAGTTTCTGTGCTCATGAATATTCATTAATTTGTGGGTCATTACATTTTAAAAGGGGCGATATATTATTTTTGGGGGAAGAGTTAGAAAGGGGGATTAGCAATCCTTAGGGGGTCAATACAAAAGAAGGGACCCATTTGGAGAGCAGCCATGCTCCTCGTGTCTGTTGTTGCATGTGACCTACAGCTGTCAACTGTGTTCGTTCTTCGACTGTGTTCGTTCTTCGACGACTTCGGCTGGCTTCCACGTGGGGTAGTATTCTTGTGTTCTGTTTTCCTGACTTGAGTTTTTGAATCCGCTGTTTATGATTTTAACGTCTTTCATGTCTTTTGTAGGAGTGTCCAATCCGTGATTCGAACTTGCGATCTTTGAGTTCCCAGCGCACTGTCTTGTCCACTGTACCACGAGTGTCTTCACACAGGAGTTAGGATTTAAGTCCTATTCATAGGACACTGTCTTCACTAGCATTCAAAAATCTAACTAAACATACTGGATTCGAACCAGCGATCGCTCACATTGCTGACATAGTACAAATCAACTGAGCTATGTGGGTAGTCATGCAAATTAAATAATTTGTTGTCATATTTAGCTTTATTGCCAAATGGTGTTTGCGAAAAAAAGATAGGCAGGCAAGGGAATTGAACCCAGGTCCTCCTGTCACTATGTAGAGAACTGACCCACAAGACCACAATGGATTGACTGGATGTATTTGCATTTGATAAGACTATATAGTGTGTATATATATAGAAATACAACATATTTCTATTATTGAGTTACAATTGTCCAAAAAATTGCCAATTTTGTGTTTTTACTTGTGTAAACTATATGCATGCCATAACCCGTTAGTGTACATCTTGCCAATTGGGTGTTTGCCATTTGCGTTGCCCATACCTGACCCGACCCTAACCCTAATGCCAAGACACGTTCCTGTTAATAATTCCGTTGCCCATACCTGACCCGACCCTTACCCTAATGCCAAGACACGTTCCTGTTTATAATTGCTCAACAATGATACTCTGTTGTGCACTGTCTGCGAGTAAGTTGCATTGATGTCAACTGATTAAACAAGTCGCGTTTAAGTAATTTCCACTATTAACAAGTGGTTAAATTGTGACAATAAATGTGTGGACAAATATTTGAGATTAATTTTGGTGTAGACAACTCTCGTTTAATTATTTTACACCATTACAAGTTGTTAAATTGAGAGAATAAATGTCTCAACAAATATTTAATACTTAGTTTGATGTAAACAACTCACGTTTGATTAATTCCCACAATTACAGGTTGTTAAATTGAAAGAATAAATGTGCGGACAAATATTTTAGACTTATTTTGGTGCATGGTGTAGACAGCTCTCGTTTAATTATTTTACACCATTACAAGTTGTTAAATTGAGAGAATAAATGTGTGGACAAATATTTTAGACTTATTTTGGTGTAGACAGCTCTCGTTTAATTGTTTTACACCATTACAAGTTGTTAAATTGAGAGAATAAGTGTGCAGACAAATATTTTAGACTTATTTTGGTGTAGACAGCTCTCGTTTGATTAATTCCCACAATTAAAAGTTGTTAAATTGAGAGAATAAATGTGCGGACAAATATTTTAGACTTATTTTTGTGTAGACATCTCTCGTTTGATTAATTCCCACAATTACATGTTGTTAAATTGAGAGACTAAATGTGCGGACAAATATTTTAGACTTATTTTGGTGTAGACAGCTCTCGTTTAATTATTTTACACCATTACAAGTTGTTAAATTGAGAGAATAAATGTATGGACAAATATTTTAGACTGATTTTGGTGTAGACAACTCTCATTTAATAATTTTACACCATTACAAGTTGTTAAATTGAGAGAATAAATGTATGGACAAGTATTTGAAACTTATTTTGGTGTAGACAACTCTCATTTGATTAATTCCAACAATTACAAGTTCTTAAATTGACAGAATGAATGTATGGACAAATATTGACCATTATATTTGTGAGTAAATACCTGTTGTTTAATTAATTTCCACCTCTACAAGGTTGAGAGAATAAGTGTGCGGACAAATATTTTAGACTTATTTTGGTGTAGACAGCTCTCGTTTGATTAATTCCCACAATTACAAGTTGTTAAATTGAGAGAATAAATGTGCGGACAAATATTTTAGACTTATTTTGGTGTAGACAGCTCTCGTTTAATTATTTTACACCATTACAAGTTGTTAAATTGAGAGAATAAATGTGCGGACAAATATTTTAGACTTATTTTGGTGTAGACAGCTCTTGTTTAATTATTTTACACCATTACAAGTTGTTAAATTGAGAGAATAAATGTGCGGACAAATATTTTAGACTTATTTTGGTGTAGACAACTCTCGTTTAATTATTTTACACCATTACAAGTTGTTAAATTGAGAGAATAAATGTATGGACAAGTATTTGAAACTTATTTTGGTGTCGACAACTCTCATTTGATTAATTCCAACAATTACTAGTTCTTAAATTGACAGAATGAATGTATGGACAAATATTGACCATTATATTTGTGAGTAAATACCTGTTGTTTAATTAATTTCCACCTCTACAAGGTTGAGAGAATAAATGTGTCGACAAATATTTGATACTTATTTAGGTGTAAGAACTCGTGTTTGACCAACTTCCACCATTGCAAGTTGTTAAAATAATGAAATAAATATACTGGTATCATTGGATATTTGATTTAATTGTGAAACTTTCTAACAAAACGTTAACTGCTGGCTTCGAACCCTCAATCAACAATTCCGCAGACACGGTATAAATTCAACAACACCACAGAAGATATTCGTCTGTTGCCTGAATTGTTTTCGTAATATAGGGAACGCCATCGACACTTTAACAAAACTTACCTTGACTTGGGTCTTGTTTATCTCTTGTCACAATCTGGAAACTGTTGAACAAATTGCGCGTCGTCCAGTTTAAGACGTTAGTTATTTTATTATTTATTCATTCAGTTTTGTATGGTGCAGTTTTGTGAGGTTTATTATTTTTTGCGACGTTCTTTGTTTACTTGTTTACGGTTTGAGAGATTTCAGTTTATTTGATTTACGTTTTTACGGTAGCTCTGAGCGGGACTCGAACCCACTGTCTTTTCAAGCTAATTTTGTTTTATTTTGATGGCACGCTTGTGTACCACGCCACGACGTTGGTCGTTAAGTGGTGTTCATTTTTCTAACTACTCTAGTGTTCCGATGAGTTGAACGGAAAAGCCAAAACGATTGCTGGTTTCTGATTGCTTCGGTTCTGGTGAGTGTGTATCTAGTGTGATTCGAACCCATGTCGTTTGTATTGGGCGTTTTTTTATTTCCCATGGTAGCTACGCCGTAATATGCAACCACTTCCCCGTTTTATTGTGATTTTGAGTGTTTAATGATGTCTTCCTCACCCGTCACGCCATGACCCAGTTTCAACCACACGGCCATTTTGCAACACAGTTCGTGACCCTCGGCGTCACCCGACTGACTATATGAGCGTTCTCTTCAACTGTTAAGCTAGGATTTATTACCGTTATTATCATTATATTGTCACGTGATTTGTTTTACCTTATGTGTAATGTCTTAAGTATCTTTATTGTAATTTGTATATACCAATTCGTATATACCGAGGAAACGACCCCGATTGAAGGTCATGTATTTTATGACGTCACCAATTCGTGTGTAGGTACTGCTTCTAGATCTGTGCCCATTTTGCTAGAAAGTGTAGAATGAATACATTTGCACTGCTGATCATAAGAACCAGATGTCAGTTTTTTACTCTCCAAGATTTGTTGCTTAGATAATGCAGTATTAAGTGGATACATGTATGCTGTTTTCATTAAGTAATATAAATCATTCTGCTGTACCATTTTATGCAATTCATATTATTCTAAAAGGAACCTTGAGATTAATATAGTACATGTAGTATTAAATATACAAAATGTTATTATATAAGTAAATGTATTAATACATATCCCAGCATTTCGGCGATATCCTCATACAGTCAGTTCTATGTGATAATCCATCGTTGAATCTAGATTCTCAACAAGCAAGGTTAAGATAGTCGTGCTATGTTTCCTGTTTGAAATGAATGTGCAAGACAATACTGATACTAACCGTGCAATATTAAAAATATATTTCTACAATATATTTAAAGACGCAATATAAACGAAAACATATTTTTTAATATTTTTGTTTTTCCATGCATGGTTTTTATTTGATTATTATTTGTTTTAAAAAAAATTGCTGCGGCATAAACAACCTGTGCAGTTATTTCATGTACATTCAGTGCACATACTTGTTAGAAAATTGCATTGTTTCATAGAATGAGTGCTTGTCATGTGTCACAATTAAGAAAAAAGTTTTGAGTTCGGGACACATACATTACAATGTAAATGATAATGAAATGTATTCATGAACATACAGTATCGAACAAAAATACTGAAAATTAAATTTCCTGATATTGAATTTTTAGTTTGACATGTTTTGAGTGAATTGGATGTGATCTATGATGTTCCACGTAAATCCACCATGATTGAAGGAATGACACAAAGATTACATTACTAACAGGCTTCTTATACCCAATGAAAAGTTCCTCTTTGTATTTTAATGTAACACATGGGTCTCCCTGGATAAATGTTTTATAAATTTCCATAGAAACATTCACAGCTTTCTGAAAATGGTTATACATTGTAGTTAGTTATATTTAACCTTTTTTTGCTTTCTTTCATAGTATATCTCGGGTGATCCTCCAATTTTAAAGCTAGTTGGAACCACAACCGGCGATGTTATGGAGTTTAAAGTAAGCATGTTACAATATGGTTTCAGTTTGATGTATGAAAGATCTGCACATAAATATGTAAAAGTAAATAATATGTTCTATTGATTTTATGTATTCCTTTTTTTTGTTTGACTGTCAGGTTTCCAGCCGTCCTGATGGCATGCTAGTTCTAAACTATGAAAATTGTTTTATCCTGTCATGTGAGAAGGTAGGTATTACTATATTTCTTCGGAGAGGTAATCTGTGTAGCTGACTGGGTACTGAGATTACAACTGAACTGTCATTGCTGGTGTCCTGACTGTGCATGTGCACTAATTGGATCTTTACTCCAACCCCATAGCTCAATTCACCTATGATGTTGAGTGTATTTTGAAATGATTATTGTAATTTTCTATTAGTTATTTGTCACTGAAAACAAATCTTAAATTCTCAGAAATATTTAGTCTTGAAAAGCCCCTAAAAGGATCTAAAATTGAATGAGCTGAGATGTGTATGAATCGTGCATGTATATAAAGTTTTGTGTTGGATTCCTCTTTGTTTTACAATGAGGATGCTATCTAGACTGTTGTCTATATACACTGTATATTACAAAGCATAAAATTTGTTTTATTGATACAAATATGAAATCTTGATTATATATTGCTTATATTTGAGCCTGTTTTTGAGCATAAATATTTTGATAGGAATATTAATAAAAATTAAACCAATAACTGTTATGTTGTTTCAAAATTGTTCAACAATATGTTGTTTTTCCACCCTAGCTATCGCCGAGTGACCAAATAGGAGATATGCCATTTTCCTTCCTCAATGCTTTTGAACATGGCTATTTCTCTGATCTTACCATAGAAGCTGATAACGGCAAAGAGGTTTGTTTTGAATTCTATTTTTTGTTTGTTAGGAGTTAGGCTATTAGAAATTTTGGGAGGATGTGGTAAATATCCATACACTATTAAATATGCATGTATTTTTTTTTCTAAATCTATCATCCCCTTTCCAAGAATTAGTTCAACCCTTTTTCTCACAACTGAAATTCTACATGCATATACTGTAATATAGATTTGAGTCACAGTGAATTCATGTAATATATATTATTATACATCTGTCACCGTAATGCCATAAGTTACAGCGTGCCATAATTTTGCGGTATTTTACGGGGTATTTTCATCCTACCATATTAGGAAATGCGAATTCCAAATATGGAATGATTACGCGCGTAAGCGTCCTCTAATAATAAAAACAAACATGGCTGCCACCAGGCTTTGGCCGGTCTCCATACAAAGAAGTTCGCTGATTCTGCTCTAAACTTTTTGAATTTCGGCATTCCCATGATGTATCCTTGGAAGAAAAAGATGTATAATAATAAGGTTATTACGAAGATACCTCAAAATATGCACTCAGACAGTACTCTGACGCATCGTCCTCTGCTGCACGTCGGTCGATACTGCCGCTGTACTGTCTTCGTGCATACTTTGAGGTATCATCGCAATAACCTTATAACATACTTCACATACTGACAGCTCACTACTCAACAAAATTACTGTGATGCACTGAAATGTAATGACATCTAATTTTCGTCAATTTCAAAGATTCTGTGTTATAACGATTTTTGTGAAATTACCTTTTCCTTGTCAAATAAACATTTTTGTGGGTAAATTTTTGTAGCAATTATAACTGTCTACTTGTGTATGTAGTAAAAAATTCCTAAACCATATATGAACTATAAATATAGTTTTCAATGTGGCCTGCTGCAAACCTTACAATTTTCACTACTAGAAATATTTGCTAATTTAGAAGTGTGTGCAAAAGACAGAATTTTAATTAGCTATCACTTCCTGTCTAAGAAAATTTAGGGAGATCTTCACTGCTGCAATATTTCTCAGAATTTGCAAAATTGTTTTTGTTTTTTTGTGACACTAAAGCGTCACACAGTATTTCTAATCTAATTCTCAGTACAAAGTTCACAAGACAATTCTGCAAGTGAGTTGTCCAAGCATGGATTGGCAGCGAGCACCTCCACCGCTCACAGGATTACAGACTGATGTGTTGCATGCAGTGCTGTATTATCTGTATGCGGAATGCCTACCTAAAGGACTGTCAGAAGACACTGCCAAATTGTGTTACAGGACTGCATCCAAACTACCCGGTCTGGAGAAGCTAGCAGAACTCTGTGAAACATTCCTCAAAAATATCGCTTTGAAGCAACGTAAGTATAGACCAGTATTATACTGAACCACTGACTGGTAGCCTTATAAATCCTTCCTGGGGTTGAATTTAACACCGCCAAAGAAACGGATTCAACTGTACTTTATTTGAATGTAAAATTCACTCAGCCAATTGCAAGATTCATTCACATACAGATGTGATTAGTACAGGTGATTAAACATGTTCAATCAGACCTGGTTGAGGTATCATTTCATAGATAAATGGTCTCACAGCTCTGTCATACATGTACCAAAATCTGACAAAAGTCTACCCAGGCACTTACATACTAAGTACATGTATCAAAGTATATGGCATGGTAGTTTACAAGAAGTCAAAAATAGATCTTTGATGACAGCAAACTAAAAATGTTCAAGGGAGGGATGCATTGAGTGTGTAGAATTGTCACAAAAACCTACCACAAAAATATTAACAAACAAATATGTATTTTTTTTATATGTTCTCTGTCATTGTGAATTTGTTAACATGCTAATGAGAATGTCTGCAATCAGTCTGTTCTTGTACACTCTATGGACTCTAAAATAAGTGTGTATCTGGACACACTTGAACAATGAAGGTTGGAGGGGAGGGGGGGGGGTGATATACATGTAATGGCGTGGACGATAATATTATTGTAATACATGTATATTGAGATGAAACTCAGAATGCTGTTTAACACATGCTGTAAAAATACATGTGAATACATTTTGAGTGCAGCAAATTGCTGTAGGTTGTATTTGAGTAAATTTCTTTGATCTCCACTGAAAATTCACCTCATTTCAAGATACAATTGTTTTACTGCAGAAATGTTGTATAAAGCAGTCTTGAACCAATCCTAGCAACTTTGAAATGATTTTAACATTTTCCTTCATTCTGTGTGTCAAATACGTTGATTTTGAAAGAAAGGGGGTGTACCTTTAAAAACATTCTAGAGCTATAAATAATTTAATCTTATTTTCTTCTCTAGAAATCATGGGCTTAATCAGTGACATGCACACGTGTGCTGATAAAATAATTGACATATTCAATGGACAAGGTGGTGGTGGTGATGATGGAATAAGCAGTGGTAGTCAATCATTTGCTGATCCAGCAAAGTTATGTTACTCTTTTAAGCAAGCTTTAAGGGAAGGTGCAGTAGGTGAGTTAATTTTGTTATAACTTTGGACTTAATTACCATTATTATTCATCTGTTACTGTAACTCCATACGTTACAGTGTGCCGTAATTTTGCGGTATTTTACGAGGTATTTTTATCCTACCATATAAGGAAATGTGAATTCCAAATATGGAATGATTACGTGCGTAAGCACACCTCTAATAATAAAAAAAAGCATGGCTGCCACCAGGGTTTGACAGCCTCCAACAAAGAAGTTCGCTGATTCTATTCTAAACTTTTTGGTTTTGGCATTCCCCTGATGTATCTTCAGACAGTACGCTGTTGCATTGCGTGTTGGTCGATACTCCCGCTGTATTGTCTTCGTGCATGCTTTGAGGTATCCTCGTAATAACCTCATATTATCCTAATGATGAGGGGGAAATTGTGTAAGAAATGAATGGGAGCAATTTAAGACAACATCCATGTTTTGGTCAGTAGTTTTGATGGGAATAAACAGACAATGATTGAATAATGATTTTATATAACGTTCAACTTTCTTTTTCAGCTGGTGCCAAGTTTCTCACACTTTGTGATCTCTTCTCAAGAAGAAAAGGTGAATTTAGTAGAGAAGAAAGACATGAAATAATTAAATATGCAAGAACAAGGTAAGACACTTGAATGATGCGCAAGAGAACAGTTAACTGTCATGACATGTGGTACTGTGAAATACTTTGTTTTCGCTCGGAATTTATTTTCACTATTTTCACTAAAGAAGTGAATCAGTAAAAATAAAACCCAGCGAATATACACCGCATCCCCCCCCCGTACCTTTTTGCTGAACAACTCCCCTATATATACCCACACTGTCTATAAATAGACCATTACATCAGCATACATAATGAGTCTGGAACTTACTACAAATTTCTAGAATGTTCCATTACCTTCTATTGCCTCCTACAGTGTTCTATTACCTATTCAACCAGTTTCTAAAAATTCCACCCAGACACAGTACGGTTCTAGAACATTCTCAGTCACACGGAAGTGGTAAACAAGTCGTATGCGACAATGATGACCACCATCCTTTGATATTCTGTGTTGATGTATCTATGGGTAAGTATTTACTGAGTAGTAAATATGTGTTTTATTCATTATAGGTTACCAGTGTTTCTTAGTCAGTTAAGCAGGTTATTAGAAGTATGTAGACAACAGTTTTCACAACATTTAACGCCAAGTCAGAGACAAGAAATTGCCATTTACCTTATTCCAGAAGTAAGTACTTGTTGTTGGTACTATTGTTTTATCGCTGTCACCGCAAACTTGTTTCGCACACCCTTTCACACAGTGAATTGGTAGCAAATACAGCTGCGTTGCAAGGTATATTGCCTCCAAATCTGCTAACGATCTACTGGCTCCTTGAAGCAACATTGCCTGCAATGCAGCTGTGTCATCAGCCGATTCGCTAAAGATATTATTATCAATATATCATCTAGTTGTTAAATTTTTAAACAAGAACATTTACTTGTAAGATGACATCACTTATTGTGCTGGTATTTATTTGCTTTAACAGATTGAAACAAGTTTAGATATGTTATCTAAAATAGTGATAGATGCCAGAACTGCCATAGAACAAGTCATTACTGCATCCAATACACTGGAAAAACAAAAGAAACATAAAGGAGATGCATTGGGTAGGACAATTAGAAATGTGAGTCCTTTCGGATTTATATTTTAAGTGAATTAATGTATTTATGTTTTGAGGTATTGTAGTAGTCATGATGTATCTTGTTTCAGGGTTTTTTCTAGAAAAAAACTGCAAGAGGGAGGACTGCAATTTAGTGGCGCCACCAAGTAGAAGAGATGAGGTTCTCCCTACCAGGGTGTGGAGTTTTTGATAATTCTAAGATAAAATGGAGCATTCTATGGCTTTCTTGGGGCCAAAATTACTATCAGGTCACAGTTGAAGACTGTGGCCACATGTGATCCCTGGTCAATCAAAATTCACATAGTACAACTAGTACAATGCTGGTTTCTACAAAATTTGAACATTCACCTTGAGATTACTGTTGTGATTTAACTATCCAAATATTATTGTCTTGATTTCTGATTAAATCAGAATATATCAGTTTTTTTCTTATTTTGAAGGCACTACATATGAAAGAGCTAGTGAAGCTTCGGAAATTCCACGAGAGGACAACAACTGAGTTCATGAATTTACTACATAAAAGAGATAATTTTGCGTTGTTGACGCAAAACGAGAAAGTCATATCAGTGGTGAGGAATATGGAGCAAATTATCGAAGAGGTGAGACAGTAGTGGTGTGCTCAAAATCATGTTTTAAACTGAAACACAGCCCTTCACATTGAGGTTGTACATGCTATGATATGGTTTATGATGTAAAATATCATAATATGAGGTTATTACGACGATACCGAGACAGTACAGCGGATGTATCGACCGACATGCATCGGAGGCTGATGCGATGGCGTACTTTCTGAGTGCATACTTTTAGAACAGAATCAGTGAACTTCTTTGTGTGGAGTCCGGTCAAACCCTGGTGGCAGCCATTTTTGTTTTTATTATTAGAGGAAGCTTTACGTGTATAATCATTCCATATTTGGATTTTGCATTTCCTAATATGGTGGGATGAAAAAACCCCATAGAATACCGCAAAATTACAGCACGCTGAAACTTATGGCGTTACGATGACAGATGTATAATAATAATATATATTATCACTGACATTTCCAATTGTTTATGTTATATATATTTTTAATGATGCCTGTTTTGAAATGTTGATATTAGTATATAATTACACAAAATATTGTCATATCTTGCTTGATATTGTTTAAGGTAGCGAGACTATTATTTGTGTTGAAAATTCCGATTTTCACATTTATTTATTAATTGATGAAATGCACTATAAACTTTCATCTGACAAAGTCAACGTAACCTAGAATGTCATGTAAGTTGGTTAAAATGTAGATTTTCTGAAGGGAATCAAGGCAGCTTCAGTAGTGTTTTACAAAATCAACAACACAGGTTTAATCTGTGTGCCTATAAGTTTCAAAGATTAACTCAAGACAAAGCAATGTTAGGATGTGTTATCAGTAGCTATCTGACACACAATGAGTGTTTCCAAACATTTGAGTGGTTTGTCTCCGCCCCTGTTTATTTCACAGATTAGTCATTTGCATATGAATGTGTCAGACACAAGGTCACACGGCCACTGAAAAAAATCATTGATTTTAGTGTTTTCATCTGCCATTTTATCGAACTATAGCTATCCCATTCCTTTATTTTTAGCTCCACTGTCGACTTTGTTGAGCGGAGCTTATCATATGAGTGATTGTCCGTCGTCGTCGTCCGTCGTCCGTGTCAATGTTTTACTTTTTCGACTTCTTCTTGAAAACTACAAGCCTGAATGCTTTGATACTTGGTGTATATGTACCTTGGGTAGACCTCTCTCAGATTTGTTCATTTCATGATGATATCTTCAATTCTCTAATTTTGGTGAATATTTTTGTCATTTTTAGTAAAAAGTGATATTTTCGACTTCTTGTTGAAAACCGCAAGTGCAATTGCTTTGATATTACATATATAGGTACTACATGTGGACCTCTCTCAGATTTGTTCATTTTGTAATGATATCTTTAATTCTCTAATTTTGGTGAATATTTTTGTCATTTTTGGTAAAAAGTGATATTTTCGACTTCTTGTTGAAAACCGCAAGTCCAATTGCTTTGATATTTACATATATAGGTACTACATGTCGACCTCTCTCAGATTTGTTCATTTTGTAATGATATCTTCAATTCTCTAATTTTGGTGAATATTTTTGTAATTTTTGGTAAAAAGTGATATTTTCGACCTCTTGTTGAAAACCGCAAGTCCAATTGCTTTGATATTACATATATAGGTACTACATGTGGACCTCTCTCAGATTTGTTCATTTTGTAATGATATCTTTAATTCTCTAATTTTGGTGAATATTTTTGTAATTTTTGGTAAAAAGTGATATTTTCGACTTCTTGTTGAAAACCACAAGTCCAATTGCTTTGATATTACATATATAGGTACTACATGTGGACCTCTCTCAGATTTGTTCATTTTGTAATGATATCTTTAATTCTCTAATTTCGGTGAATATTTTTGTAATTTTTGGTAAAAAGTGATATTTTTGACTTCTTGTTGAAAACCGCAAGTCCAATTGCTTTGATATTACATATATAGGTACTACATGTGGACCTCTCTCAGATTTGTTCATTTCATAATGATATCTTTAATTCTCTAATTTTGATGAATATTTTTGTAATTTTTGGTAAAAAGTGATATTTTCGACTTCTTGTTGAAAACCGCAAGTCCAATTGCTTTGATATATTATACTTATAGGTACTACATGTGGACCTCTCTCAGATTTGTTCATTTTCTAATGATATCTTCTGTTCTTTAATTGCCATGTGCATTGCTAACAGCGGAGCTATCTCAGCCGACAGGCTGCTTGTTTTTTGTTTTCCAATAGCCTTAAACATTTCGATGCCCCTACACATGTTAAAACAGACTTTGATGGGAAAACAAATCGCTTGTGCAGATAAACAAGCTTGAAAATCTTTGCTGTGACTTCATCGACGTATTCTAGGAGTTTATGTTTTTCAAAATACAAGGTCTTTAACAAAAAATAACGTATACATATTGTCGTCGGATTAACACCAAATTTTCACAGCTTTAAGGTGACAATGAGAGGAACTTGAATGTGTCCAGACAAACTATTTCATGGATTATTTACCAATGTGTTGTGGTTTGAGTTGGGGGCAATGCGACTAAAACAGAAATTAAAATTCAGGACACTATTTTTCAAAACGCGTTACTTGAATAAAACTGACCAGACACATTCAATTCACCAAACTATTGAACAACTAGGAAAATTGAAAACAAAACTTATTATCACCAGCATAAATGCGTAATTTTTCACTTTTGATTAAGTAACGCACCGTAGAATGCAGATACGGGCATGACAAACACACTTTTGAAAAGCTTGAAGTCTGGCGATTCCAAAAATATATACTTTCCTGGGTCTATTTGTAGTCGTTTGGTCCCAATTAGAAGATGAAAACAAGTATGCAAATAATAGTTTTGTGACATTTTCGAATAAATCATTCTCTGTCTGTTGTCTTGTTCAGAAGAGTAATTTAGCTTATATATTTCAAAAGACTAAGTATAGAGGTACAAGTTCGCACAAACTGGACGGTCATTGTTTACATAATTATCACGTGACATCAAAAATGGCGAATCTTGTAAAAATGACTAAGTCCTCGATTGCGAGAGCACACTGCGGAATTTCCTGGTGAAATTTACGTCATGCATTGTCCGTAATCAAGTCCATTGAAATGCATCAAAAGACCTATTATTCCGATTTCTATGCAGGTTTGTTTTTTTGTCCCCAAATTACTTCATACTTGGCACCTTTAACAGACTATTTTTCTGTGACAAAGCATTTTCTTTAAAAACCCAGACATATTTCGCACCATCATTATCTTTTGAACGATAACTGCGAGTTTAAATGTCCTAGTCCGAACGCACTTGATTTGGCGGCGGTCCCAATGAGTCATACTCAATCGAAACTTCAATTCGAGAAAAACGCGAAAAACAGTCTTGGTTAATAAAACACTGTAGATTTGCTGCATTATTATAAATATACACTAAAAATGGCCAAACATATTAACCACTGATATCATAGAGCTCATAAAGAGTGTCAGATAATGAATAATTTCAAGCTCGAGTGTGAAAAATGAAGAAAACTGCTGGCATTTGAGTCCCCACTCCAGGAACATTCGTTATGTTATGTTATTGTTATGCAAACGAACAACGAGGGATAATCCTCTGACAAACATTACTGTCCCACTGTACACGCTGACAGTTTACAAACAAGCTAATCCTTCAAGTGTCTCTGATAAGTGATCTAATAAAACGGTTTTCATGGTGAAACAAAATGGCCGATGTTTGAAAAAAAAAATTGCTGTGTCAGAGTGCGACACTGAGTGGCAGATTTTTCTTTGCCTCATCTGTCAACGCTTTCTTAGAAATATAGAAATAAAATATTGACTTGGAAAATAAAACGATTTAAAAGAAAGTTGCGCAAATTTACAGTACTGTAAAATCTGTATTAAAAGCTGCAGCTTCTATTAAAATGGTACAATGCAACAGAGGGGATGCGGCTTCTATTAGAGCATCTACACATATGAGAAATGGTAAATTTTTGGGTTTCAATTGTTCAAAAATAATGGGTGCGGCTTCTATTAGGGATGCGGCTTTTAATAGAGATTTTACGGTACTCGTTTCACACTACCTCTCGCCTGCTCCCGCTTTCCAATCACCTTTTTTCTCGCTTTTTTGACCGCTTGTTGAATTTGACCGGACAATTTCCGCTTTATTGTCGACCGCGCAAACTCCGAAATATCACCGCTCGCTCGCACGCATTTAAAATTCGGACTAACAGAAAAATTTCCGAGGTTCACATTGTCTTATAATTGTCTTTATGGTTTTTATAGATGTTGAACAGCTGACAAAAGTTCAAATACTTTTTGTTTTAACTATCTATAATTATATGCACGCAACCTGACCCTTTGGCCTCGATTTGGCTTGGACTGAATATTTTATTGAAAACAATATTCTGACGTGAAATACAAAATTTATTTCAACACAAGTACGACATGGTTGTCTGGGTTTTCTTTCCTGATTATTGAGTCTTCGCGATGTGTTCCGAGGCGAAGACAAGCTGAAGGACCATGAAGCTAAATGGCAGTTCCATGCATGGGCTGACGGAAAGAAAATATTTCTAAGCCTAAAATAAAACCTCATCTTTCGTTGATAATTTTAGATTTAAAGTGCCGTTCAGATCTTAATAATAGTTAATACTAGTTAGTTGTATGTTCACACTTTACTATCAAAACCACCATTTCGACCACTTCTGCGCCAGTGATCAGTGTTTGGACGAGCGGTCAGTGTTCTCAATGAGCGAGCCAACCCCCCCCCCAAAAAAAAACGCGATTAAAATGCGGTCGGTTTCCGGTCGGACAAGACCGCATGGTCGGAAATTAAGCGTTAAGCAGTCGATGTAAAAGCGGAAAGTTGGGCAAAATGGGTACTGTATGACCATGTTTCTCCGACGAAGTCTCGACTGACAATAATGCTGACAATGGACGTTAGATGAACACGCATTGTTTGCGACGGGAAGCTTATCACCCGTTATATCAGAATCGTCAACAACAGTGTATACAGATAAGATGTTATCATTTAAACCCTTTCAAAGATAAACAATGTGCAAATATCCACGAAATGGCAGTTGTAGTCTTTTCTGCTAGCGTTTTAAAACACTGATTTGAGCGACGTTATTTCGCAATTTCGATCTTTTGTAAACCTGGGATGATGTATCAAGGTCTAAAGTGAACGTTTAATCAATTTTTGAAAAATCAAGAAAGAAGTGAAAATTTCCCTTCTCGCTACCTTAATATGATAATTTTAATACTGTATTTGCTCTATTAGTGTCATATGCACTTACGTAGAGAGATCTTACTATTTTAATGTTTAGTATTTTAAAGTCAGATTGAAATGATATTAAAGAGTATTATTGTACATAGTACCAGTACATTGATTGAAGTAACACCTCTCCATTGAAATTATCCTTCCAGGCCATGTCTGATATTATATTTTCACTGCAATTCCGGAACAAAATTTAGAGATCTTTTATTTGATATGCCAAAATCAGCAGGAATGATTAGATGTTTATTCCAATGCTCACATGTTAAAAATATGATGCTGTAATCTTATAATAATACATACAATAATATTAAAGCAATATATCATTTGTAGGTGTGGTACTGTAACGATGGTTTGTATATTATTCATGTTTATTATAATTATATTTATTCCAGTTTCCACAATATTTGAAAAGAATAGACCTACTGGCTTCTACAATTGAGGAAAAATTGACTTGGAAAGAGTGGAAGTATCTGTTTAAATTTGGGTCGTCCAGGGTGGTAAGTGTTGTAGTGCTAGGTACCACAGTCAGCATGTGTATGATAATACAGGGCACAGGGGGGATTGGCACGAGAGGGTGCCATCCGATCTGAATGGAACGTTTCGACGTCAGTCGTCCGTAGCCCATCGTCAAAGCAACAACGTCCCGTTTACGAACAGATGAAATAATTTAAGCAATTTCTTTACAAAATAATCCTCAACAAAACTTAGAAACATTTCATAGACAAAAATAGGCTCCAAAATTATGTCTATTGCAAACTGGTTGACGCCACAATTTCTTGCTGGAGCCCGAGTTCTACGCGTGATTTTATTGCATTCAAAACTGTTCCATTTCAAACTGCGCATGCACACACACTGTGGTTTCTCGAAATGCATACTAATTAGGTAACTTGTCACTGATAAAAAGTCATCGAATACATTTTGAGCAATTTTGAGCAATAGTACTAGAGTGAAATATAAACATGCCTCTGCATTCTCCATGAATTTCATAACTTGCTATGATCATGGTAAAGAGAAAACCTGTGTTTACTTTCAATAGTTAGCTGGAGTCTGATTGAAAACGTGTCTCAAAAATTACCTTTACATCATTTTTCCGATTATTTTTTCAGCTCGTAACAATAGAATCAATCAATTTAGAACTACCGGTAACAAGTATGCTATCGGAAAGCATTTTGGCACAATTTTACTGAAAAGACGAGTTTTTCATTGCTCATGAATATTAATTTATGCAAATGAGACAAGTATTTCAATCAATCGTGTCATGCAACTCCCCCCCTGACAGGGCATATGGTTTATAGTAAGGTGGTTTACTATTTGTTGTTTGTGACAAGCTCTCTTCTGCCATTGGTCAGTTTTTTTTAAAATGTGGGAAACATTGCGTACATTGCATGTGTATTGTGCTGAGTGGTCAATCTCTCGATTATTGGCTAAATAGCGTGGGTTGTCACAGGTCAACTACTACTGGTATTAGTGTATCATCTTCATATCATTCATTGTTTTTTACAAAAATATCAGACAAAATATTCAAACATCTCTCAGCAATGTTAAACTCTGGGTATCCAGTTTGGGTATCGCATCGTAACCTCTGACAGTATTGTATCTACTTTTATAGGCCTGGGTGTTAAACAAAATGACGCAGCATAAGGGAACATTACAGTCAGTGTTGGCACCAGTATGTGATCTAGTACACAGGGAAACATTTACAACAGCAATAGTACAACTAGGTATTCTAGATGCATCAGTCAATAAGAAGACCTTGTCAACCAAAGATGGAACTCAGCAGCAGTCTACAGAGTCAAGTAGTCCCAGTGTTAGTACTGGTGCTACGAGTAAAACCAGCAAACCAACATATCAGGTATTAAAGTTCAAAGATATATATTCTTTTCTGCAGTGCTCAGTTTATGTCATTTTTAAAATCATTTGAACAGCATAATACTTACTGCCAAGGTCTTATTTTCATGCATTTGTCTATAATTGTGAATCAAACGAATACAGTTCCTCATGGGTGACAGGTTTTCAAAATCAATTAAACTGATCAAAAACTTTGAAATTATGAGTGTTTATTTTTTGTGACAAAAGTTTTCACAGTGGTGAAGAACAAGTCTGAACTGTTTATGATGAATATTAGTATTATTATGCATGAATGAACATAAAGCAAGAAGTCCTGCCTCATAGACCGATATAAAAACACAACTATTTGGTCTACTATTCAGGGGGCAATCAAAAATTCACTCTCAACAAAGTTTCGGCTACTATTTGTGTTTACAAAAGTCTGGTCAAATGCCTGTAAAATGTTATTGATCATGAATGATCGGAAAAACGCATCATATATTTCGTGATCAGTAATTAAAGTGGAAGGATCGTCATGTGCGCCAACACTGGACTTCAGTCTCAAACGACAATAACAATGTACGCAAAGGCTCATGGGTAGATGCTTGTTTGTGAACATGAGTAGATGACGACTCTCTCGCTTTAAGACTACTCATATTTCATAGATATTTGTTTTTGTTTTCCAGACTAATGCAGTGGAGTCTTTGAGTATACCGCCAGTACCAGGTAAAAGTAAACTTGCGAAATCCGCGACAGAGTTACTGAAATCTGGACACTTAGCCGATATGAGATTTGAAATCATACACCAAAATCTACGTAAGTGTATGATATATGGAAAATACCTACTACTTGTCTGCATAAAGCACTGCTGTTGCCACATGTACAGTGTACATTCAAATTCCATGTAAACAAAAAGTTCACTTGTATATTACATGCCTTGTATGCTGTAAAACATGTTAAAAAAGCGGCATGCAATTTTAGCGAATTGTAGTAAAATGACGTAATAGCGAAATGTTCATTTAGCGAATCTCTCTTGTCATTTGTTGATTTCTTTGTTTGGCGGCCATTTTGAATTGATAATAAAGTCATTAGCGACATCTTGAATTAGCGAATCAGTTCTCTCGCTAAACTTTTGCGAAAAAGACATGCTCGCAAAAAAGACATGTTTTACAGTATGTCTCATGAGACCCATATCTAACATGATGTGACGTGACAACTTACTGACCTTTTTCATAAATCAGGAACCCTCATAGTTTTCTGCAAGAGAGACCTTTATGGTGAAGCCATGTTTTAATTATACACAGGCATAGAAAACCGCTCTTCCAATGTTAAGAAACTCTAAGACTTGAAATTTTGGCTAATTTTCAAAATTTCTGAGTTATCATTAATTCACCATGAATAATTACTTCAATAAACTCATAATTAAATACAATTATGGGTTAAATTAAAAAGAATCAAGAAATTTAAAGTGTTTGTTAACGTTGAAAGAGCCATTTCTTATGCAAGTGCATCCATGGCTTCAACTACAAGCCTCTTTCTGAGTTTACCAGAAAGGCCTCTCCCACAGAAGACTGTGAGGGCTCTGACAGGGTTGAAAACAAAGTTAGCTGTATAAAATGCTAACAATTGAAAAGCACTACAAATTCCTAATTATATCAAATAGTTGTCAGAGAGCCAATACAAATTTTGGGTACCCAAACCTGCTTCCATGGAAACAATGACTTTGTGATTTCCCCATAGCCAGTTGCATTGAGTTAAAAAATAGTCACAATTTATTTACAACTAATAATTAAAAAAAAAAATATTTTTTGCTTCTGAGTATCAAATAGACAGCCACGTGATATAATTTAATTTCTATTCGTATATTTTATTTCATTTTATTCCATCAGCTGAAGAACCTGATATTGTGATAGATCATACTCATGGTAACGCAGCGCCACCAATGCCTCCATCGCTGGCAGCGACCACGCCTCATCTAAACTCGTGTGAACTGGATATAGATATGGAGGTCTACGAAATTAAAGCACATCGTGTGATTATAGCTGCCAGGTGTGATTGGTTCAGACGAGCGTTAAATAGTGGTATGCGAGAATCTATAGATAAGTAAGTGCTCTTGCTTCGAATGTGATCATGTTGGTGCCGTTCGCATGCGTCAGTTTTTGCCTCACACATATTTTATATTAATTAACATGATACTTGAAAAATTGAGTTGAGTTTTGTTGTTTCAAGTGAACTTGTCTCGTATTGATATACTGTAGAATACTTTATTTTCGCTTGGAATTAATTTTTGCTATTTTCGCTGAAGGAATGATTCCGTGAAAATAAAATCCAGCGAATATACTTTTTTTCCTATATTTCACATTAAACTCATCAAAAATCAGTGAAAATAAATTCCATACATAACGCCCAAAAAGCCTTTTCAACGAAAATTAAATCCAGCGAAAATAAAGTATTCCACAGTATGACTAAAATATCACTAATATAATTATTCTTTATCAGCAAATAAACCAAAATTGTTTGAATGCTTCTTACGTTTTTTGCGCCTGATGGCAACTTTGACTTGCAAGAACCAGCCAAATATGTGGTGTATTAACTGTGAGCGAAGTGAAATAACATCATTGAAAATAACGTACGGTTAGAAACTATATGGTGATAGTAAACTTGCACTCTAATCTGTTGTTACATGGGCTGATATTGGACTTATTGTTAGTAATGATACATGCAGTACTGTAACACTTATAATATATAAAGTTATTCTGTATATTCAACAGAAAAATCACAGTACACGATGCCAATCCTGAACTGTTCAGATTATTTCTGCAGTTCTTATACAGTGGATATTTAGACACATCAGGTCTATCTGTAGAGCAGGTTGCTGATATGATGTCACTGAGTGATAGGTACGAGGTAAGTGACGACTCATTTACCTTATGTGTATTTCTATCAATAGTTTTGAGTTCAGTCGCTAGTTTAGAAACTTGCACGCTCTGGTGTAAAAGCGTTCCAATTTCATCTGCGTAAAGGGATTTACTTTTGCCACATAAATGTTTGATAGCTCGTCAGAACACCGGGAACCAGGAAAACCAGTGAATGAATTGTGCGAGCTTTAAATCAACCGACTGATGATGCTATAACTCAAAATTCATCTATTATTTCCAGACATTTTTATAGATGAATGTTCACATATGTTCTCGTTGATAATGTAAATGGATCCTGATCCTTGCATTTATCAGTGTCATAAGTTTCAGTTTCTAAAGTCTCAAATGTGTTCTGTTTTCATGGGGTTGAAGCAAGACTATAGCACAGTCCTAGTGATGAGAACGTCCATCTATTTCCTATGCTTGTCTTGTTTCCTATGCTTTGATTTGTAGTCCTATATTTTTACTAAATGCTTATCAAATTCACATGTTAAGATGTGGTGTGATGGAAAGAAACATTGATTTTCAACACCAACAGGAGGAAATCAACGTGTATTCTAAACCAATACAAATTATGACGTTCAGTCTTCATCAAAACATTATCTTTGTTGTGTAAATAATGTATGTTTTAGAGTTGCACTGTATACTACACTGCTAGTTAAGCCTATCTAAACATTATACTAAAAATTGAAACAGTAAGACCCAATAGCATTCCCATAGCAGACCCATTAAATTGTTCATCTTTGTAGTAAGAATGTCACCGAAAATGACTATCACTTGTGTCTTGTTCGTCAATTTGTCAGAATTCAAGAGAAACTAAATCTATATTGATTTTAAATAAGACCTTTATTCAGCAAATATTGTCAAATTCATGAGTTGCCCATTTACATATTCATTTAAAAAACATGACAATTTGATGAATTCTATTAACCAACCATTATATTTAATTAGTTGATGTTGTAATTTCAGGTTGATACATTGAAGCAACTTTGTGAGAGTACATTAAAAAGACATTTAGATGAAGATACAGCATTCTTTATGTTAACATTAGCAGACCAATTCAATGCAAGCACATTACGGGTATGTACAGCATTCTTTATGTTAACATTAGCAGACCAATTCAATGTAAGTACATTACGGGTATGTACAGCATTCTTTATGTTAACATTGGAATGACCAATTCAATGCAAGTACATTACGGGTATGTACAGCATTCTTTATGTTAACATTAGCAGACAATTCAATGCAAGTACATTACGGGTATGTACAGCATTCTTTATGTTAACATTAGCAGACAATTCAATGCAAGTACATTACGGGTATGTACAGCATTCTTTATGTTAACATTAGCAGACCAATTCAATGCAAGTACATTACTGGTATGTACAGCATTCTTTATGTTAACATTAGCAGACCAATTCAATGCAAGTACATTACGGGTATGTACAGCATTCTTTATGTTAACATTAGCAGACAATTCAATGCAAGTACATTACGGGTATGTACAGCATTCTTTATGTTAACACTAGCAGACAATTCAATGCAAGTACATTACTGGTATGTACAGTATTCTTTATGTTAACATTAGCAGACCAATTCAATGCAAGCACATTACGGGTATGTACAGCATTCTTTATGTTAACATTAGCAACCAATTCAATGCAAGTACATTACGGGTATGTACAGCATTCTTTATGTTAACATTAGCAGACCAATTCAATACAAGTACATTACGGGTATGTACAGCATTCTTTATGTTAACATTAGCAGACCAATTCAATACAAGTACATTACGGGTATGTACAGCATTCTTTATGTTAACATTAGCAGACAATTCAATGCAAGTACATTACGGGTATGTACAGCATTCTTTATGTTAACATTAGCAGACAATTCAATGCAAGTACATTACGGGTATGTACAGCATTCTTTATGTTAACATTAGCAGACCAATTCAATGCAAGTACATTACTGGTATGTACAGCATTCTTTATGTTAACATTAGCAGACCAATTCAATGCAAGTACATTACGGGTATGTACAGCATTCTTTATGTTAACATTAGCAGACAATTCAATGCAAGTACATTACGGGTATGTACAGCATTCTTTATGTTAACACTAGCAGACAATTCAATGCAAGTACATTACTGGTATGTACAGTATTCTTTATGTTAACATTAGCAGACCAATTCAATGCAAGCACATTACGGGTATGTACAGCATTCTTTATGTTAACATTAGCAACCAATTCAATGCAAGTACATTACGGGTATGTACAGCATTCTTTATGTTAACATTAGCAGACCAATTCAATACAAGTACATTACGGGTATGTACAGCATTCTTTATGTTAACATTAGCAGACCAATTCAAAACAAGTACATTACGGGTATGTACAGCATTCTTTATGTTAACATTAGCAGACCAATTCAATGCAAGCACATTACGGGTATGTACAGCATTCTTTATGTTAACATTAGCAGACCAATTCAATACAAGTACATTACGGGTATGTACAGCATTCTTTATGTTAACATTAGCAGACAATTCAATGCAAGTACATTACGGGTATGTACAGTATTCTTTATGTTAACATTAGCAGACCAATTCAATGCAAGTACATTACTGGTATGTACAGTATTCTTTATGTTAACATTAGCAGACCAATTCAATGCAAGCACATTATGGGTATGTACAGCATTCTTTATGTTAACATTAGCAACCAATTCAATGCAAGTACATTACGGGTATGTACAGCATTCTTTATGTTAACATTAGCAGACCAATTCAATGCAAGTACATTACGGGTATGTACAACATTCTTTATGTTAACATTAGCAGACCAATTCAATGCAAGCACATTACGGGTATGTACAGCATTCTTTATGTTAACATTAGCAGACCAATTCAATACAAGTACATTACGGGTATGTACAGCATTCTTTATGTTAACATTAGCAGACAATTCAATGCAAGTACATTACGGGTATGTACAGTATTCTTTATGTTAACATTAGCAGACCAATTCAATGCAAGTACATTACTGGTATGTACAGTATTCTTTATGTTAACATTAGCAGACCAATTCAATGCAAGTACATTACGGGTATGTACAGTTTTCTTTATGTTAACATTAGCAGACCAATTCAATGCAAATACATTACGGGTATGTACAGCATTCTTTATGTTAACATTAGCAGACCAATTCAATGCAAGTACATTACGGGTATGTACAGCATTCTTTATGTTAACATTAGCAGACCAATTCAATGCAAATACATTACGGGTATGTACAGCATTCTTTATGTTAACATTAGCAGACCAATTCAATACAAGTACATTACGGGTATGTACAGCATTCTTTATGTTAACATTAGCAGACAATTCAATGCAAGTACATTACGGGTATGTACAGTATTCTTTATGTTAACATTAGCAGACCAATTCAATGCAAGTACATTACGGGTATGTACAGCATTCTTTATGTTAACATTAGCAGACCAATTCAATGCAAGTACATTACAGGTATGTACAGCATTCTTTATGTTAACATTAGCAGACCAATTCAATGCAAATACATTACTGGTATGTACAGCATTCTTTATGTTAACATTAGCAGACCAATTCAATGCAAATACATTACGGGTATGTACAGCATTCTTTATGTTAACATTAGCAGACCAATTCAATGCAAGTACATTACTCGTATGTACAGCATTCTTTATGTTAACATTAGCAGACCAATTCAATGCAAGTACATTACGGGTATGTACAGCATTCTTTATGTTAACATTAGCAGACAATTCAATGCAAGTACATTACGGGTATGTACAGCATTCTTTATGTTAACACTAGCAGACAATTCAATGCAAGTACATTACTGGTATGTACAGTATTCTTTATGTTAACATTAGCAGACCAATTCAATGCAAGCACATTACGGGTATGTACAGCATTCTTTATGTTAACATTAGCAACCAATTCAATGCAAGTACATTACGGGTATGTACAGCATTCTTTATGTTAACATTAGCAGACCAATTCAATACAAGTACATTACGGGTATGTACAGCATTCTTTATGTTAACATTAGCAGACAATTCAATGCAAGTACATTACGGGTATGTACAGTATTCTTTATGTTAACATTAGCAGACCAATTCAATGCAAGTACATTACTGGTATGTACAGTATTCTTTATGTTAACATTAGCAGACCAATTCAATGCAAGCACATTACGGGTATGTACAGCATTCTTTATGTTAACATTAGCAACCAATTCAATGCAAGTACATTACGGGTATGTACAGCATTCTTTATGTTAACATTAGCAGACCAATTCAATGCAAGTACATTACGGGTATGTACAGCATTCTTTATGTTAACATTAGCAGACAATTCAATGCAAGTACATTACGGGTATGTACAGTATTCTTTATGTTAACATTAGCAGACCAATTCAATGCAAGTACATTACTGGTATGTACAGTATTCTTTATGTTAACATTAGCAGACCAATTCAATGCAAGTACATTACGGGTATGTACAGTATTCTTTATGTTAACATTAGCAGACCAATTCAATACAAGTACATTACGGGTATGTACAGCATTCTTTATGTTAACATTAGCAGACCAATTCAATGCAAATACATTACGGGTATGTACAGCATTCTTTATGTTAACATTAGCAGACCAATTCAATACAAGTACATTACGGGTATGTACAGCATTCTTTATGTTAACATTAGCAGACAATTCAATGCAAGTACATTACGGGTATGTACAGTATTCTTTATGTTAACATTAGCAGACCAATTCAATGCAAGTACATTACGGGTATGTACAGCATTCTTTATGTTAACATTAGCAGACCAATTCAATGCAAGTACATTACGGGTATGTACAGCATTCTTTATGTTAACATTAGCAGACCAATTCAATGCAAATACATTACTGATATGTACAGCATTCTTTATGTTAACATTAGCAGACCAATTCAATGCAAATACATTACGGGTATGTACAGCATTCTTTATGTTAACATTAGCAGACCAATTCAATGCAAATACATTACGGGTATGTACAGTATTCTTTATATTAACATTAGCAGACCAATTCAATGCAAGTACATTACGGGTATGTACAGTATTCTTTATGTTAACATTAGCAGACCAATTCAATGCAAATACATTACGGGTATGTACAGCATTCTTTATGTTAACATTAGCAGACCAATTCAATGCAAATACATTACGGGTATGTACAGCATTCTTTATGTTAACATTAGCAGACCAATTCAATGCAAATACATTACGGGTATGTACAGCATTCTTTATGTTAACATTAGCAGACCAATTCAATGCAAGTACATTACGGGTATGTACAGCATTCTTTATGTTAACATTAGCAGACCAATTCAATGCAAGTACATTACGGGTATGTACAGCATTCTTTATGTTAACATTAGCAGACCAATTCAATGCAAGCACATTACGGTTATGTACAGCATTCTTTATGTTAACATTAGCAGACCAATTCAATGCAAGTACATTACGGGTATGTACAGTATTCTTTATGTTAACATTAGCAGACCAATTCAATGCAAGTACATTACGGGTATGTACAGCATTCTTTATGTTAACATTAGCTGACCAATTCAATGCAAGTACATTACGGGTATGTACAGTATTCTTTATGTTAACATTAGCAGACCAATTCAATGCAAGCACATTACGGTTATGTACAACATTCTTTATGTTAACTTTAGCAGACCAATTCAATGCAAGCACATTACGGGTATGTACAGCATTTTTTATGTTAACATTAGCAAACCAATTCAATGCAAGTACATTACTGGTATGTACAGCATTCTTTATGTTAACATTAGCAGACAATTCAATGCAAGTACATTACGGGTATGTACAGCATTCTTTATGTTAACATTAGCAAATTTCACAATGACATTCAATGTCATACTTGAACTCTTGTCTGACACAAAAATGTTTTTAGAAGAAAACAGACCTGTTTTTAATAGAGAAAAGTACCAATAAGGGTATAATATTACAACAAATCCGTAACTAAATGTGACTTTCACATCATTAGTAAACGACTTAATGTTTCTGTATGTTTTAGGCAGGGGCAATGAACTTTATTATGGAGAACCCATCGTTGGCACAATCTGATGTTTTTGATGATTTACCGGACCATTTACAAACAGAAGTAGAACACTTGGTAGCATGGAGTGGGTAAGTGGAATATTATAAAATGTACTCTATGTGTATACATGATAAGTGTAACTCTGTGAGGTTACTTGTTTGTATTGTTGATACAACATTTTTGACATTTATCCACAACCGATTGGGTAATGCAGCCTATGGCATCATGAGTGAATGATATGCACCGTAGTGATGTGATGTGATAACGAAAAATATTTCTGTCCTCTGTACAAGCAACAATTATGATGGCATGATCTTTTCTAGCTTGATGTGTACACCTTTAGTATGCTGTCTATGTGTCTTTATGCCTTCTACTATTGCAGTTTGTCTTGTATATCAATAAATCATTAGACAACTACAGACTGTAGTTATTTAGTCTAACTGTGAACTTGATCAGTCAAACACAAAGTAGCGCCCTCACTATTTATAACTGTTTTTTGTATCACTTACTTTTTTTTTTTACCTCAAAGCACAAACTTAGACAATCAACAAGACACTCCTAATCCATAAATTATTATCAAAATTCATCATGTCATTATAAGACTGTTTCATATGTAACCCTATGCATGTACTTTTACAAATGTAACTGTGTTATTTTCAGAAATGAGATGTCACCAACACATGTTTGTCAGTACACAACGTTAGAGAGCTTGTCAGCTGATACAGAGTTACAAGAACTAGAAATGAAAGAATTAGCATGTGCTTTGGAAATGTCAAGGGAGGTTAGTATAAAAATTTATCTGTTTGTCATATTAGAAGCACATCTGAGTGTATGTATTAAGGTAGTTTGCTACCATTAAAAAATTTATCATTTAGAAATTGTGTGATAATTCACATACATGCAAGTCATTCATTTTTAAAGTATTTACAGAGAAAGAATGATGTGTTTTCAAGAAAACATAATTATGCAAAATAATCCAAGAAGTGGCCATTTTGTAAAATTTTCCATAGGATTCCATGTAAACATATTATTCTATGGATAACTTATACTAAAATTTTTTATGACAGCCATATGTAGCCTTCCTAACACTACATATGGCATAGGTCATCCTACAAAATGTTGAGGTAGAGACCAACTATAAACTACATGCATTTTTGATCAATTTTTGAAGTCGTTTTGTGGAAAACTTAGTTTACCATACCATAAATTTTATTTCAGAATTTTTAACATTACAGTAACCCAACCTCACTTACTAGATTCAAGGGTTTCTGAGTATGTTTTTTAATGGTAGATTGATGCTTTTTGGTGGTGAAAAACAAAGAATATGCATACATGTGGGCAGACAGTGGCTTTCCAATTTTGTTGAAACTACCTACATTTTCACCTTTTCTTCTTACTTGAAAAAAAAAAGGATAACAAATATATCACTATACATTACAGAAATTAAGCACACCGGTTTCAGTGCTATTGTACTGTGCTGTTTATATATAAATTTCATTAATTGAAAATGTGGTGTATAGTATGTGAGGTATGTTACTTGTGTGATCACAGTTTACTTTGGTGGTTTCTGTACATTTATACTTGAAACAGACCACGTTTTGAAGATCACATTACAAGTCACTAACTTGTCAGGTGAATACAAGATCACAAGCCAATTGTACATCTTTATCTTATAAATTGTTGGTACAATGCATTGTAATTGTTGAAATGGTCATCATTCGTCCATTAGTTAAAGGGAGGGCTTCATGCATAATGTTACTGTTCCCTTACAGGCTACAGTTGCCTACTCCGAAGAGGATTCCAGCTCATCGGAAATTGACGTAGCTATGACCGAGAATAGTCACGAGTTGAATACCTGCATCAGTCAATTACGTGACATAGTTGGCGATGATGTACCAAGGGAGGAGTTGGTACGAGTCTCGCTTGCTGCGGACTATGATGTCAACAGAGCTCTCAATTTCTTCTTTTCAACTTAGCTCGATGATGAAAGGCAATGTGGATAATTTAGGTAATACTTTTGTATGATATAAAGTGTTGCTTAAGATGATGGATTTGATTCATTGTAAGGCCAGGAAATATAATATTGTTTATTGGATCCGCTAGCACCTGCCTGATTGCATTATACATTTTTCTTTGTAGAAAGATGTAGATGTACCTGACTATTGTTCGCGCAGCAAGAGTACCGGTATTGCAAACTGCAAGCACTCAGGCTGAGAGTTGTCTATGGGTTTTCTCAACTTCATTCACTGCTGATGATTATCTGTGTTTGAAAAATGTTCTTTGAAGTCTCTGCAATATTTGAAATGCATGCTAGATGGGTATGATTGTTAAAAATGTTTAAAAATGTTTTCACCAAAAAAAAAATTGATGAGCAAGATTTTTTTTTTGTCTGTCCTGAAGTGACAAGGGATTTTTTGGTCACTTGTTGTCACCTAAAATAATGAACAATGTCGATTCACTAGTATATGCATATTTTATTTTGTGTGTGACTGAAAGATCATCTTTTAATCAATGAATGATCATCCAGTATATACGCATACATATTCTCAAAGTTATCCATGTAGTCACTATAAAAATGAACTTTTTGTTTTATGCAAATTAACTGTGAAATGTATGTATACGTACTTCGGAGCGCTGCTAAACGCATTATTCATTTTAATTATGCTATTTCCATGAATGAAATGCTTGTGCACACTTACAATAAATATGACTTATTGTTTTACTGACAAATGCATGAATTTAAAACTTGGTGAATATGCTCAAATTATCGCAGCAGAATAATTAATTTACATTGTGTTTCATTCTGTCTAGTGTTGTTAGAATATGTAATTCTATGGACATGATATGGACATACCTTGATGCCTCTTTTGATGTATTTACTTTGTTTTTACAGAACCGTCACTGTTATTGCCAGTGAAATTGACTTCCTATACATCTCTGTTTATGTAACAGGGCATCTTGCCAAATAACTAGTCTTTGCGGGTACTCTCAATAACATATATTATGCAAGAGTTTCTCATACAGTTTTTCCACAGTTATTTCTTCTATAGTATTTCTGTACAGCTCAGTCCTGGTTTTACTACGTATGTCACCATCATCAGTTGAGTGGATTCATATGCAAACGCTGCTTTAACAAATCTGCTTGATTTGGATTTGTGTGATGCAGGTTTTTAGTGTGTTAGCACCTTGCACATATTTAACTGAAAAAAAAATTAGTAAAGTTCTACTAGTAAAATTTATAAAAACTTGTCACACCTATGAAAAGTAAACTGACACAAGCATGTTTTATTAGACTTCCTAGTCTGGTTTAAACAACTGCGTCATCACTTAGAGTCACACTTCTTGTTCAGTGATCTTATTCCTCACAGTTCATTCGATGACCGTTCAACTGTCTCAAGTGTTGTACCAACTGGTTCTCCTCAGAGGTGCAATCATTGGATGGATTGGAACCTATTCTAATTTATATTGAAACGTGTAGGCATTCAAAATTATAATACTGTGGAATACTTTATTTTCGCTGGAATTTATTTTCGCTGAAAAGGCTTTTTGGGCGTTTTGCTTGGAATTTATTTTCACTGATTTTTGATGAGATTAATGTAAAATATAGGAAAAAATGTATATTCACTGGATTTTATTTTCACGGAATCATCCCTTCAGCGAAAATAGCGAAAATAAATTCCAAGCGAAAATAAAGTATTCTACAGTAATTTATTATGCGCATGGACAAGTATATGCTTCAGATAAAATAGTGTAATCTGTCATGTCAATTGTAAGTTTCTTTTACTATTAACTCAAAACAGGGTCCTGTATTTATGATAACCACACATTCTGATTTTGTTTTTAATTCTATCGTTATCACTCTTTGATTCTACTCTTCATTCGTCTACAGCCCCAAACTGAATAATTTCTCACCGGGTACAAAGCATAGAATAAAATAATATTCTATTAATTTCACTTTAATGGTCTTTTAAAATTTATGAATGTATAAGGTAAACATGGCGGTTGTCAACTTTTGTCATTTCACCACAACTAGACCATCGTAACATTTATCAGAAATAAAGTCAATAGTTTTTTGTCTATAGTTCAATTCTCCAGTATAAATTACAAGCCTGTATTAAAATGTTTACATTAACATGGAAATCGATTATAATCTAGGGAGGGGGACAAAAATACAAAAACAGATGGAATTTGTTTATCCTATAGTCAATCTAGGAGATTTCCTGAGCTGTGCTGACCAGTTTTCAGAGTGCACTATTTGTCCTCCCTCTTCTTCATCACCAATTTTTGATCAGTTAGCTTGTATTTGTTATTCTAAGGCTACGTTTATCGAGGGCATTGTATTTCAGTTTTCTGTGCTCAAGCTTGCATTTGAAATTTTCTAATATATTTGGTTGGGCATTCAACATGTGAAACAGAGTCTGAAAATTCTGTTGTCTGTTATATACTTCTTATGTGGCAATACTTTAATCAACTATTATGTTGTTTTGACTTCACATATCAAACGTTTTCTTAATAATTGACTAATTCAAATTTGAGAAGTAAGGGCATTTAATTTGTTTGTTTGTTCGTATTAGGTACTTTACTTCCTCTTCATCTCTATACACAGTGCCACCTAGTGGTGAGAAATTTCATTCAGGGTAACCTTGACATTGAGGGCGCTAGTACAAAACTAGTAATGTAATAAAGATTTGTAAGTGGCATTATTTTATATTTTAATGTGTTTATTTTAAGTTAACGCTTTGTAACCTTCAAAGTTTGTTTAAGCTGACATTGTACTGTCTCATTTTGGGTTTGTGAATAAACTGTAAGATAGCATCATAATTTACGCAGCCAAGCATTCCATTCCATTTTATTTTATTCCATTCCAATTCAGTTGATATTAATATTTTGAATTATTGTTTTCGGGGTTTTTCTTAATTTTTCATGCTGGCTTCTGAAAAAAACCTTGTAATGTTAAATATACAATTCATCCAGGATTTAAGAAATAATTCTGGAATCTAGTTTTAAATGAAAATATTTTTTTTCATTACTTATCATTTTTATTACAATTGCTTTGAAGAAAAGATTTTTCTTCTGTGATACTGTACTTTTTTTGATCTTGGTGTCCCAACTTATTTGCGGTTGATTGTAAACTTTGTGCTTTTCAGATTGTATATATTAAAGCAGATTGTGTCAACTTTGTGAGAAAATAAAATGTTTTTTTTTTTTCGTCTCTTTTAAAGTTTTTGGTGATTTTATTTAAATCTCATTGTTCTAATGCTTTGCAAGATATCTCTACTTTATAAACGAATCATTTTAAAAGGGTTGAAAGATTCCTTTTAACGATTTTAATAAAGTAACAGCTTACATGTACGTGTTGTGACAGTTTATTCGTTGTATGTTAAGTGGCTGTTGGTGAATTTATACGATTCTCTGTGTTAGGAACATGTACAAAATTTCAAAAAATATTTGCACCCATTGTACGAAAATCAACGAAGACCTTTGCTTCAAACAAACAATCTACCAGACCTAGTTGCAAATTATGTTTTCTGTAAGTAAGCGTAATATAGCTTGAATAGAAAAAATTTCAGAAATTGTAAACATCTCAAACCTTTTGCTTATCATGTGCGAACTCATGTTTGCCAGCCAAGGTTCACACATGGTTCATAAACAGCCATGGATGGTCGGCTTCAGTGAAGCCGTGTGAATCGAACGATGTTGCAAGTTTGAATTTATGTTTTTAATAAAAAGATAAATTGAGTAACATTTAATTATAATGATGATAAAATTGCACATCAATAACATCTACCATCAATGGCATATTAATCACAATATGACTGTAAAAGTACAATAGTCCAGTGGTCAATCCACTGAAATTAGAAGTACTAGGATGGTTTTTGTTTATTGCTCACATTAGTTATTTTGAAATATTAAAAATCATCTCTATTCCAGTGTTTGGGAAGGTTAAGTTAGAGAATTTTGGCACCAAACTTCATACAAGTATTCTTCTGATACATGGGCTTTAAATAACATATCTTAATTTTCATAAATGCGCACAGTTTTGTAAAACTTTGGTAAATAGTGTGCAACTAAACACTATACAGAACAACATAACTCCATTTTTATAAGCTCTTTCCAGTAAAATTGGAAGCTGCCGTGGAAGTCGAATCACAGGAGAATTAACAGGCATACTGAGAATGTAAACATGATGGAAGGATTGGCCAATGAAAAGTGCCCTCTACGTCGGATACAAACATTTTCATATAAATATACGTCTCATCTGTTATGTGTAATGCCCGATGGCCCACTTATTTTGAAATTTATATATTATTTTTTAGTTATTGAAAAGATTGTAAATGAAGCATCTTATAGATGTTGGTGAACGAAAGTTATATGTATGATTTTTGACGATTTGTCACCTAATATTTCGCCTTCTCATCCCGTAAAACGTGGCATTTTACATTTCAACGATGTGCATGTTCACATATTCGTTTTCGCTTAACCTGGGCAATGGTACAGTGGTCATTTCTAGCGTCCGTGTATCTCTGTACAGGTATATGAAGGTAAAGGTGCTATTCTCATTGCAACCATGCTGGGTGTCGTGAAGTTCCACTGCAAATGTAAGTCATAAAATAGTCATGTGAGCAGGGCTCGCACCGTGGAGGTTCTGGTTTCGATTTCCGGAGCAGACTGTTCACTCAGAAGTATTAACGCAGAGAACACACGGTCTGCCCAGCTTTCCAATCACGCGGTATTAATAGATATGGAAGACTGGTTCGCACACATGCATGTGATTGACACATAAAACAAATAACACCAGGAGAGACAGCAGCATTGTCCGAAAATGTCGCCTGGAAAAAAAAATATTTAAAAAATCTAAGCTGTTACAGTACAACATATAACGTACACCAATCACCCAGCGTTCAAGGCTATACAGTCACCATGATAGATCCACTAAATTGTGTACAAGTAAGAAACTTGATATAGTTTATGTGCTTGGTATTTAGAATTGTGTCTAAACGCGTCTGCGTGCATTTTTATATTATTCAATTCGAACACAGTCCCTAGAGAGACTATGATTCGGAAGAGTTCGCAATTGGAGTCAAGCAATAGTTTTTAAAATTATGGAATATATATATTGTTTTGAATATATATATTGTTTTGTTTGTTTGTTTTCAAAAATAATGCAGTATTGGAGGGTGATCTCGATCATGATTTAGTTATTTCCCATTTTTTGCTATTTTCACTTTTTTCAAATAAATTAATGAATAAAATAAGACTTTGCACTGGGTCAGACTTCTTTCCCAGTGTACTATTATAGTAATAGTATTCATGACGAACTCGTTACTTGATTAACCACAAGAGATGTGTTCATATCACCAGAGTATTCAACTGTGATGGTGGTCTTTAACTGTGCTATGAGATTGAATTCAGAAATCATATCGATACTAGATGTAGTATTTCAAACGTACATATAGCGCGTATCCACGTATATTATTATATATATATTTTGTTTAAATGTGGTGAAGTATCAAGTTTAATTTTCTGGTAATTATTTGATAAACTATACGTATCTGTCATTGATACTAACTTTCAAGTTCACGAAGTAATGTGGTGAGCAATGGGATATAAGACCACTTGCTGTAGTGGCGTCAGTGTTTTATTTTAAATGTAAAAATCTGTTTATTCGTGGGAATCACTTGCACGTTTTTCATCATCGTGATAATTGAGTAAGATGCAGATTGTGATTAAAATCATTATAACTGTAACATTAGGCTGCTGGAATTGTGTTGTGTTTCTGCGAATGTCCTTGTCCTGAGCTGTCGACTGTGCATTTACACATTTCGTTAGTTTAAAGCGCGGTGGTCGTCTCGCAGCGCGTGTTCGAATTTCATGTAAACAATGTATTTTACACGCGTTGTGTACGTCGCTATGAGTCCCATGTCGAACAGGGCGCGGCGCGACGACTGCTGCCCTTTAACTATGGCTTGTATCCGAACAAACCAACTATAACACACGGGCTATGGAGGTAGTAATTATGTGTAAACTATGATAACGGCAATTCGTGCATTACAAGTAACAACCATAGAATTGTATATATTGTGCGTGTTCACAGTTCAGCGTGTTTCAAGACGTGGTACTTGTTGCAGCCATTTACGATGTTCACTTAAAGTTAGGAGCAGAAATGTAGTTAAAAATGTAAAAGGCAGTGTATTTATTTATGTTGTTCGAGCTTCCAGCAACTATGCGTTGCTACATGTCATGGTATAAGCAGGGATGTATTATTATACGATTTAATTGAGTTCAGATGTCTAAACTTAAGTCGTGGTATCACGTGTGTTATACCTCTTAATTTGACGCTTATTAAATGTCAAGCGGCATCCTTTGTTAACTCCTCTGCGACGCCCCGATAAGAACATCGTTTGAAAATTACACCGCCCTCCTGTGTCATGAACTTCAAATCACTATCAGCAATCACCGTCAGCAACGCATCCCTTCAAGTCAGTCGACGAATCAAAATAGTTTGGATATCCAACATTCAGTGAAGTCCATTCAAGTTCCGATATTCTCTGAGTAGCGTATAACGCGGGAACTTGATCCGATTTATGACGTCATCAGTCGAGTGAGTAGTGATCACATGATGTAGCTGTAAAACGGCGTTGTGTCGTGTGTGCGTAATACTGTCATATTATTTAATACCCTGTCACCGACCGAAGGAGTTTACTCATTCACGCCGACGTTCTTTTGTATTTCCAGTTCACCTCTTTTGGCGCGTTTTCTATCTGACTCCTATTTTCCTACTACTCCTATCGTAATTGGGCGGAGAAATTGTCGCTAACAGGTGTGCGGTATGATACCGTCATAGTACCGCCGTGTCAACATCGAGTGTTGTCATAACCCGCCCGCGTCTGTTATAGCAAGTGATGAAACAAACCACGCGGTGTTTTGAAAGATTTTCGAATTAACTGGAGTAATGTAACTTATGAATACGTTACAGCCATCCATTCGTTGTGCGGTCCAAGGTATGTTTATAGTATCTTCTCCTTGTACATCGGTACTTCTTAAATGACAAATATAATATAAGCACATATGTTCAAACTTGGTTGACGTCTTCGCATCTTTGCCTTACCGTTTGCGATGTTACAACGCTATACTTTAAACTAACGTGAGTATTTATCGCTTTATGACGAATAGATGAACTCGTAATTCTGTTGTAGTAATCTTTATGTTTCTTAAAACAGCTATGTTCGCTGTAGAAATATTATTTGGCCTTGTAAGATATGCTGTATAATGTAAACTCGGGCATTCATTCATTATTCTCGACAGTGTTAGGTGGTTCATTACTCGCGTATTTTAACTATATCGATGTAGCATTATATCAGTTTGAGTCGAGTGGCTTAGATTTGTACACACTCGCCTTGATATCGAATGTATATGCTCCGGTGAACGCTGCGAAATTAATGCATGTCTCGAAGTCATTAATAACTCGCCAATTCGTACTGCGGCATATTCGCATTCGATGTAGAATTATATCAGTTTCAGTCGAGTAGCCAAGGTCTGTACACCCCGATATCCGATATATATACTACGAGGAACGTTGCGGATCCAATGCTTGTCTCGTAGTCAGAAACTCGTGTTAACTCATGTCATTGTACTGCGGCATAAAATAATACAATTGAATGTCTAGTCTCTAGATCACATTCTAATTTACGGTTGGGGTGTCAGTACAAACAATGTCTCCGATTGCTGGAGTTCATATAACCGTATGCACACCATATGTATGTTCTTGTGTTCCCGTGTAAATATTAATACCCCGCCGATGACCACTCCGTGCATCACCATCTGATCTGATTTCTCCACGATGTACCTCAAGCTGACAACACTAATGTCATATTATTTAATTTCTTTTATATAGCCATATTTTTTTTATTCATAAGACGAAGATGACGCCTTCATGTGGGCTTTTTATAAATAATTCAAATAAATGACCCAAATCAATCTTATTGCAGTAGTAATCATTGAAAATCGTGATGGACTGAGAAATTATTATACTGATTCTAGAATCTGTCGAACATTTCTAATTAATCAGTAATTTTTTTATCAATGAAACTAAATTTTTGTTTGAAAACATGATAGCCGTTACATCTATCTAAAATGTCAACATGTTTTTTATAGATTCGTTGCCGCCGCATGTTGACGCATAGTGTTCACAGTTTTATGCACATCTTTGCTGCAACTCGCCCGCTTTGACCAGGTTGTATACGATCTCAGCTGGTGTCCGTGTTTACATGTAATGCCGAGAGCAGTATCTAGTGGTGTAAACGTAATAGGCAACTCAACACTCTGATTTAATTGATGGATGCGTCCATCCGCCCGCCTCTAGATATTTCTCAAATATGAATAGTCTGGTTTCAGTCAGATTCCTTACAAAGACGAGATCATGATGTAATGCATACATATTGATCGAATAAAATATGGACGACGGTTTCTCTTGGTGTCTGATTGAAGTTGTTCGATCGTTTCTAAGCTAGAAAATGACTTGACTATTCAATATGGCCGACTGGTGGTCGTATTACTAAGTGAATACACTGCACCTGTTTAGTGTTGACTGGGTCAGTTTTATTCAAACATATGACGATGTTCGTATATATTGGGATACAGATTTTTCATTAAATTAATATTTCAACACATTTCAACAACTATTGTAGTTATATTTGTGTGAAACTCAGTCAGAGACTTTGCACAACGATACAAAAAAGTCCAACATACAAACCGACACATAATTTACACAGGGAATAGCCAATTTACTAAAACAACTCGTATGGATTATGCATGATAATACTCAGAAATTCGTATTCACCTGGACAAGGAAAAATAAAGAAACTCCATTTAAAATGCCATTCATATTCTACATACGAAAGACCGTATTACTAAGAGTGGGTCTCGTTTTTTAACACAATCGTCACGCATACTTATACACTCTGTTTAACTTCTGCAGTCACAAAATCAAACCACATTAGTTTCGTATTTGTTTCGCCCGTTTCAAAATAGTTAATAGCGTGCTACCTTGAAAGCAGTCCGCGGCGTGAGTCCAATTAATCTTGATGCGCACCACTGATTTCAACAATACTGTGTTGTCTTAAGGTGTCATTATGCTATTCCAACGGCTTCATTTTCAGCATCACCCCGTTACTCTCCAGGGATGTGTTTAACACACAGCGTGCGTCTAACCATCGCATTGTTTTCATCACGTGTATGGTGTTAGTAATTTCCGCAAGCCTCAACAACCTGACTCAACAATCTTCTCTTGCCTAGAACGTTTCCTCCAAATTATTTCCCTAATGTACATTTGTTCAAGGCATCGTTAATACCGCCACCCGAGGCGCACTCGGAAATGAGAGTACGTATGATTGTACATATGAGAATTGTACAAATCCAAGCATGCGTAAATTTGGGATGAAATCTGCAATAAATAAACGCGTTATCGTGTAAAAAAAATCACCACGTATTAGAACCAACTGAACTGTTTTATGTGAATCGTGACTAACTATAGTACTATATCATACTACGTCACAAACTCAACATACAGACATAATATGTACTTAAACTATGTATGTCACGTGGGATCTGCGCTTAACGATTACGTCATCCAAAAAGCCGCGTGGGAATTGTTTTTCATCCTTTAAAGATTCTACATAGATACAGTGTTACATTGCAAGAACCACCTACACAACGCTCGTCAACAACAGCAGCTGTCTTGTCTGGTATTGTCTATTCGCTTTCCGTCACAATAAATCTCGTTTCGATTATCTTCAAATAACACGTTTGTTTGTAAACGATGACACGCTATGGCCACCTGACGCATACGCAGGTGACGACCCCTCCGGTTTAATTCCATTGTCAATTTATTGGAAAATCCGATTGTGGTTAACACTTTAGGTCGATAGTTTAAATGCAATGTGGACACAAACATGTATTTAACACGGCGTATTGAGAAATGAATTTGATCACGATATATTTTGACTAAACATGGTGCTTTCACAACAACAACAACAACAACAACAACAACAACACAATCAGCGATTTAATTCGAGCATGGAAGGCAAACAAATTTGAATGAATATGCACTTGTGTGCTACAAGTACAATATTTTAGTTCACGATAAAACAGGTTTCTCACCGTTTTCAATCACATAGTTCCAAACAGCATTAATAAAATGTTCTCATCTATATTGCATTTTTAATATATACGTAAGAGAAATTATAATTATATATTCTACTACATAAATTGTAGCCTGACAATGACGCGTGAGTTGCGTCACTCACGCCTACATGTCAGACTATATCAATCCTAGAATTAATATCGATTCGTATGACTGCTTAACTAATCACCTTATATGCATTTATAGCATAATTAATAAATTAATATATTAGCTCGACGAATATGTCATTTTTATACTTTTATTTTCATTAAATACAGTATACTATAGAAGTCAATAAATAATACATGCATTGTTTTTAATTTGCATATCGCCGTGACGTATGGAGGTGAAATGTTCATCATCGTACCTATAAGACGCGAAACAAGCAAACGTCATAAGGGTATATTATAAGATGGGTATAGAAGTCTGTAATTTATTTTGAAGAGAGCGAAGAAGCAAAATTAAAAAAGACGGTTTCACACCGCCCTACATTCCATAGTGTGCACACTGTACGCCCACTTTGATGTATGGTTGTCACGGTTTGCTTCATCATTTCCCCCCGGGACACATCTTAAATTACGACCGAGTTGTTTTGATTAGGACGCTATGATATTTGTCATATGTAATCAGTTATGCGTTATAAATACACTACAGAACTAAAACTAAAACATTCCGGCGATTCGTAATAGTAGCGAACCAATCAAGCAGGTATTACCCAATGTGTTAACCATGTTGAAATACGCCAACAAACACGGGTTAAGTATCCATTCAGCGTTCCTTACTCATGCGAATATCAAATAATAGTCCAATTGGCAATTTTGGCAAACCAAAACAGTTATAAATGAAGACAAGAAATAGTAGATACTTTAATCATTGGCAACCCCCATTTCATATTAGATACAGCCTGGTACAACATACCAATGTACACGCACCATCAACGTTCTGCATCCCCTAGAACAACATCACCTTCAACTTCGTGTCCTCAAGTATACCATTATCATCAACGTCATAATCTTTATCACAACATTTCCATCAAAGTCATGTGCTTTAGGAAAATACTCTATATCCTCTAGTGCAACATCATCTTCATCAACGTCATATCCTCTAGTGCAGCATCATCTCCATCAACGTCATAACCTCTAGCGCAACATCCTCTTTATCAACGTCATATCCTCTAGTGCAGCATCTTCTCCATCAACGTCATATCCCCTAGTGCAGCATCGTCGTCAACTTCATATCCTCTAGTACAGCATCATCATCAACGTCATTTTCTCTAGTGCAGCATCATCATCAACGTCATATCCTCTAGTGCAGCATCATCATCAACGTCATATCTCCTAGTGCAGCATCGTCGTCAACTTCATATCCTCTAGTGCAGCATCATCATCAACGTCATATCTCCTAGTGCAGCATCGTCGTCAACTTCATATCCTCTAGTACAGCATCATCATCAACGTCATTTTCTCTAGTGCAGCATCATCATCAACGTCATATTCTCTAGTGCAGCATCATCATCAACTTCATATCCTCTAGTGCAGCATCATCATCAACGTCATATCTCCTAGTGCAGCATCGTCGTCAACGTCATATCTCCTAGTGCAGCATCGTCGTCAACTTCATATCCTCTAGTGCAGCATCATCATCAACGTCATATCTCCTAGTGCAGCATCGTCGTCAACTTCATATCCTCTAGTACAGCATCATCATCAACGTCATATCTTCTAGTGCAGCATCATCATCAACTTCATATCTTCTAGTGCAGCATCATCATCAACTTCATATCATCTAGTAATTTAAAAGCATTGCAAATAACATCATATCCTCTAGTACATCATCTCCATCAACTTCATATCTTCTAGTGCAGCATCAGCATCAACTTCATATCCTCGAACACAACATCTACCATCAGCTTCATATCCTCTAATTCAACATCATCAACAACTTCATATATATATATATATATATTTAGGACACCACCTCCTGATACAGTTTCTAAAAATCCCTCGATGATAACATATTTTCATCAAAATCCAAATAGCAATACTACAACGCAATATTAATTTTAATAAGCTACACTTCAATGCTTTTTGGATTCGGTAGTTTGCCCAGAATATCTCCCACAACCTTTCCCCTCAGTCTACTATATTGCCCTCGGCCTGCTGCTCTTTGGTATTTTTGCCTCCGGTTGTTAATTCCTCAGTTGTATGTCAAAATCATCTTTGCAGTGAAACTCGAATCTTAGGTTGACATGAGAAAATATGTTAGAGTACATAACAGTGTTTATTTCAATAACAGATGTGCAGGTAAATGTAGGTCCGTATTAGCGAAATTTACAACAAGCCGGTGTAATTTCAGCCGAAATGTTGATAAAGAACACGTGAGGTATACGTGATACGACGCATTTGATTGGATGTTTTTGCTGAGAAAAATAGCAGCTTCTCAGACACGCATATTCTTTTCGTTTCAGTCGCTCTTTGCTACTTTTGTATCTTGAAAATAAATATTCCATTCATGACTTTTTATATGAAAACAAAGAAATTGTATACAATTGCAAATACAAAAGGATAATCAGAGCCAATTCGGTCAGCTTCATCAAGGAAATTGTCCGACGCGTGTTACGGTCGACTTTACGCGAAGGGAAAAGTATCTTCCGTGTCTGTGTGAAATGTTTGACATTTTGATTCTTGTGGTACAGAAGTACAGAGTGAATAGTTTAATTTTACTCATATTCTATATTTTGACAATCACAATCACCAAATAGTGGCGTTTGAATAAACATTGTTGTAGAACGCTCCAAACAAAACAGCGGATTTTACATATCCTCTAATACAACATCACTTTCAGCTTGTATACGTACCTTTATCGAACTTGACGAAGTGTGACGCGTATCTCGATTATTCGACATAGATGTCAGGCACAGACAGGTTTGGCTATTTTACTTACAATCACAGCTGGTGATGTACACGTCAACATTTGTATTTATTAAACTACCTTCTAAATTTAGATTTTAAGCAGATAGATTAACACAGTGTCTCTGTCTCAGCGTACTTGATTTCCGTTGCCTGTGGCACTGTCCGGAGCTCCGTGAAATTATATCTAGTTGCTGTTCACGATACGACAACGATAGCTTTCTGATACAAATCGTATTCAATGTGTCTCAGGTCAATGCCACAGTCAGAGTTCTCATTAATAAAACATTTTATTTATGTAAAGCAGGAACACATATGCGATACTAGTATTTCAAACGGCCAGTTAAGTTGATTTTTTTTATTTCTGCCAACATTATGCGCAACTGGGTTTGACTGATTTATTTTTAAGCTACTCAATCTCTATGGCGCACTTCTCATTCGAAATGTCCACAGTTTTGGTTCGAACTCTATAATCCGAAAATATTCTATCACTCTTGACGAGAAAAAAATAGTTAGTAACCTCCGTATATAATCTTAGTTAAAACATCAATCCATTTTCTCTGGTCTTCCAACGACTCCAGTATAATTGATTAAGAGAAAATAATATTTTTGTGGTACAATGCCTTTACTACTGTCGGTGACAAATTTTTATAACAGCTCTTGATCATTCCAATTTGTTTGCTTGGCTTTTTGAAGGATGTTATGTATGTGCGCAGAAGAAGACATGATGCCGTATCGTTTTGCTGTGTAACCTCCCCCAGACATTGACCATGTAGACTGAATATGTATGCCAAGGCTGCTGTAATTCTAAGAATCGCAGATTTCTCAACAAAACAACAGAATTGTCTCGAAAAAATCCTTTTGGTGCCCCGTTAGTGATTGGTAACCACTCCATTTCTTAAAATAACCCCCTGCCTTCATCTAAGCTAAGAATCATTTAAATCCAACTGTGCGTGATTCTTGCCTTTGGTACCTGAACATTGTATGTTAGTATTAGTCTCTGATGTGGGGCATAAACAGTCCTGTTGAAAGCCATGCTGGTGACAAGAAATTAAGTTGTTAGTCTTGATATGTTTTCACAACGCATTACTAAAACACTTTCCATTCACTTTCATATCTATTTGGGCAACGACACAGGTCTATACATATTTGGTAGTAACCGAGAACCTTTCTTATCTGTTTCAAAACATTCAGATGCACACCATCTGGACCTGGGTCTTTATTGCCATTTTGGTATCTCGTCTTTGACTTAACTTTCTCGACAGTTACGTGGATGTTGTGATTACTATTCGTTGGCAGATCACTAATCGCAGATAGGGCGCCAACAACTTCAGGCACAGTTGTAAGCACTGATGCAAAGAACTGATTTAATATATTGGTCTTATAAGTTTATGATTGAGAATACAAACCTTTTTATTGATCAATTGAAACTAATTTGGCGGGCAAATTAATTTAGAAAGTATGTTAATATACCATTTGACACAGAGCAAAGCAAGGTATAGCATATCATTATGTGCATTTTCCACATAAACCACGTTCTATTTGAGACAACGTGCCAGGACTTGTAACAAGTCGTATCATAATGACATTTTGGCAATTAAGTGCGTTATTTCCGCGTCAATTTTACCCAGAAAATAGCAAGAATCTAAATACCGGGCTTAGCCAAAGTTGCAATTCCGGTAATGGTCGAATATGTATAACTCAAAAAGCTGTAAACGTATTCTTCACGACATTTGTGAACGTGGTACAAGTCAGTTAGTGGTAGGTAGAGTTCTGGACCTCTGGACCAAGGAAACATTTTTTCAATGACTATTCGACGCCAAAAGGATTATTTTCAAGTAGTGATTGTCCTACAAATATAAACCAGGTCACAATATTTTAGGACTAATTATTATTATTATTTGAGAAGATTCACCATGTGCATATTCCCCTAAAATGCGTATTACATAATTATTGTACTTATTGCATATATATCAATTATATATTATAAGAGAAACACAATACGTAATAGCTAGTAAAATTGACTGCAGTTATATCTTTTAGTGCCTTCCTAAATGATGAATGTGAGACTGAATGACGGATTGAGAAGGGTGTGCAATTCCAAATGTTTGGACCGGAATATTAGAATGCACGTTCACTGTATGATTTGGTCTTGGTGCGTGGCTTCGTAGATGTTCGATTATCTAATGGTGAACGTTAGTATCTAGGGACGGTATTTATGTAGAACATCTTCTTTATGCGAAAGATTGTACGCTCACAGAGCAAAGCTAGTTAGTAACCCCGCATATTAACATTGTAGGCACGATTGGATGTGCGCATATGCTTGTTTAACATTTATATATTTCGGTATATAATAATCCATACATTTAGTATAAGGATCTCGATGCAGCATGTATTAGAACTTTATATATGCGCGGCCTGAAGTATTAGAAGAGTGAACTTTATGGGCATTTGTCACATACGTGTAATGTGATGTGTCGGAACGTATGGAATCACTGACGTGGAAGCCGCTCGTTGTTATTGGGCCATTCAAGATGGCATTGATTCAAGATGACATCATATAGTGTGAGTGTGCCATTCTTGCAAATGATGCATAATTTGGTGAACGACGTGAAGTGTGGTGACGTCATCCTATGTTGCCATGGTTAAGGTAATTCACGAACCAACGAATCACGAATTATGATTCAACAAATCAAACCACTGTAAACCTATTTTACGTTAATTATTATTACTACTATTTGTGATCTATATTTTGCTTGGTTTTTTTTTTATTCGTGATTAGTTGATTCGTAATTTGCAATTCGTGGCTTATTTTTTCTTGATTTGTGAATTACCCTAACCCATGTAGCTACACATACTTCTCCTGATACATGATTCCCTCTATCCTTCATGAGTATACTTTTGATCCAATCTTCCAGACTAAATCACTAGATTAGTGATGACGGTTGGGTATACATGTTTCAAACAAGTGAAAGAGAATAATTGCTTAATTGACTCAACTTAATGAAATCGGTGATCAAATTCACTATGGATTCATGTTTCTCATGTACCTTTGTACGTGAATGTCATCCAATACGTTTCGGTGTCGTTCTGTATTTGTAATCAAATCCTGTTACCCCGAATGCATCGATCTGGAAATGGTATTTCCGTGCAAGATGTCATGGTGGGCCATTGCTGTGATGGAAAACAAAAGTTGAGGAATGACTCCCTATGAAGTGTTTTTTTTTAATTCCGGGTCGATAACTTTGGTGAATGTGTACTCAGTCTGGAGTTGAAGTTTTCTAGTATTGATTTTACGCGTGTATTGACCATCGTGGTATAGACGGTTGTGGTTTAGAGTCACTTTTCATGCGGTGTTTGCATTGACTGTTTAACTATAAATACTAGTACACAGTTATAAATGAATCAATATAATATAATATAACAAACACATTTACACCCCACATGTTTATTTCCACAGTCGACGCACAGCGTACGTTCGAATTTCGTATAAACAAATAATGTTTTTTTTTCACACTGGTTAAATACGTCGCATGAGACCCATTTCAAAGCGACGCGGTTTGTCTACTGTTTTGAGAGCGATTTCTAACTTAAAGCACTACGGAAGTAGCTCCGCGTCGCGTTTGAAATTGCTGTGTGAGATATACAACGCGTGTATAATGCCACGCAATATATTTTTCTGAAACTAACCTTACTTTTTTTATTTTAACTTGAAATTTCCATTTTCAATATTTACACATGTTATGGTGATCTATTGTAAACTAATAGTGTTTTATTTTGTAGCACCCGTGTTCGTTCGATGAAATAATGACTCACGTGTATACGCTTTGTTTTTCAGTACGTACCAGTAACTCATAGAGCATACGCATGTTCTTAGACGATTAAACGAACCCTACGTTACTATAATCATATAAACAGACTTTGCGAAATCCTCGTTATAATCTCATTATATACTTCTCGGTTCGACTGCTGGCTTTTGGAATCCCAGGGCGAGGGAAATATGTTATGGAGATAAATAGTGTACGTCCGCCATCTTGGAACTATCGTGACATTTTGATATGGTCATAACAACGTTGTAAATAGATCATTCAATACCGCAATATTACGACACGCTGTAATCCATGACTAAAGGATGTAAAATAGTGATGTTTAGGGATTATGTTGACCTTGCCAATTGCTTTAAATTTAATATTTTATAATGTTAAGTAGCCCGTGTATAACTAGCTAGCATCCCGCTTTCCCATGATGTCACTTATATTATACTTGATCGTAAAACTTTATAGTTTTTCCTTACATTATGATTCATTTCCGCTTGTCGGACTATAGTGGGCGTCGTTGAGAGGTTCAATATATCCATATAGTATGCATATTTGTTCCCATCGATAACCGTGAATAGCATTGTTGATACGGACTACCGATGTAACATAGTGTGTCACGGTAATCTTCCCAGCAGTTCGCGTTCACGTTCCTCATTGATCACTAAACTGCCGATTCAAGCAACCTTGAAGGGCGCTGGTCGTTGTGAATTAAATTTATGCATCACGTGGGACTAATATCGAACACATGATGTGATGCTTTCATATTGGTATTGATGGCAGTTTTAATGGACAACGTCGAAAGATTGATTCAGGATAAAAAATGAAATTCCACTTTCGTCACCCCCACTCCTATAAGAACTTAAGTCCATAGCATTGATAATCGGTATATATATTTACTTCGTTTTCGGAAATGGGATATAACTGTGTATCAAAATAAACAGATTTCAAATTGGGTTTATCGTTAATTAGTGTGTGTATGTCAAATATTAAACTTTGTGGAATAGAAAGTTTTTGGGTCCAAATAACCTCAACACTATCAATTGTCTGTAAAGTCGGGCTATTTTGAACAGTTCCTCGGGGAAACGGTTATACCCAATGTGTCATATACATCATATTTATCGTGACCGTAGTACTGCGGATATTGTGATGCAGACCACAAAACAAACGTAAAACAGACAGGAAACAAATATTGAAACAATAATTGTGAGGTTAAAAGGCGACGAAAAGGTCGTCAATCGTCGCAAATATTCAGAAGGTGGTGTTGCTTTGACCTACGCTAAAACTGTTCGGATTGACGTTTCGAGTACGTTCATACATTTTAAAATATGTTGTTTCTTTGGTGAACATATGCAGGGCATGACATCACAAGGACTTGTTCACCTTCAATCTGATGTGTGTAGCAGATACGTACATACTTTTATGTCCTGTTTCATGTCTTCAGAGATTACGAATACGAGGCTTGATGAGTAAATCACCGATTTCATTAAATCGGGGTGCAGACGAGATGTGTGTACAGTGATTGCCACTAGTTTCTCAACGTCTACGAAGACGGATTCGAACAATCTTTACTCGTGTTAATACATTTTTTTTGCAAATTGCTACTGGTGAAGATAAGAAATTAAAAAAGCATGTAATACACGATAATATATAAACAGTAAATATTACACTGAGAACGGAAATGCTTGATAAGGAGTCAACCATTTTTAATCACAGGGGTGGCCAGTTGAGCAAGATCAGTGCATTTTTAGCGGCGTCTTATTTGCAATTTTTTTTTAATTTGCCAACACGTATTTCTTGCAACACGTTGCATGCATTTTTTTCTTACATAGCGATATTCAGCATTTTGTTAACGAGTCTTTCATGACACCCCCTTCATGGTTTCAACTGGTCGACAACTAACGCATAGCTCCGCCATTATCACAGCTATGTACACATGTATACGCTTACGATTGAAGTAAATTAGCAAGAAGCACATCGTGTTGAGGGGGGACGTCGCGGTGTGCGGATCAGTTTCAGCTCTCACAGTGATTCATCGCGGATAAAAAAAAATGATTTACATATCGCTGTAATGTATGCAATCTCATATTGGAAAAACGGTGTGACACTATAAATAATTATAATTTCGAGTTCCATTTATTTATTTAAATGCAACGATCGTTATTCAGGGCGCCTTCTAATTTCGTTTGTATTGGACTCAGATCTAGCACAACGCGACCGTCACTGTGACGTTTTGACAACCTGGACACTATTGCCATGCAATGCAAAGTGCCGAAGGTGGGGGTAATTTCGTTATCAGGCATTCATAATATACGTCTCTGCTTCCCCAGGATCTTCTGAAAGACAGCGTTTAACGTAGACTAGTTAATCAATAATCAAAACCGCTAGTTCCGTTTCAAAACACCTCTGCAATATTCATGCGCGAGCGCCGCGGGGGATTTCCGCGGTTACTGCTATCATCGAGAAACGAGAATATATACTTTGAACCCGGGGTCACAATTACTGCAGCGACGAATTACATTTTTCTAGAGTCAATTGGGTTAATTAAGCGTCCCTGTGCGTTCTATCGTAACGAGGCGAGGCTAGATATTTAGCAAAATGCGACTTGAGTATATGTTGAAAATAATTTCTTTCATAAAGCAAGCACCTCCCAAGTGACAGCTAGAAATACTCATGTCAGGTTTTCACCAATACTCCAATTAACAAGTCTGACAAGTGTTTTTATTATGATATGATGACGACCTTGTCGTAGCAGCGCGATTAGTGGGGGTCATTGAATAGCAGCTTAGACGACAAGGATAGTTTTGATGAGCTTCGGAGGTTTTAAAAAGGTTATAGACCGCACAATGAGTCTCGCGTGCTATAAAGCTTGCATCCCGCATTATATAACGCCGACGGAAGCCTAAAATTGGCAGTTTTGCTGGCTGTCCCTGCTTCGCGTTTATGGTGATGACGTCACCCGTATATAATTTCGATGTTATCATTCCTGTTGACCTCATGTGACCTGTTCTTGTCTTTTCGCAGCGTGTTTATGTTCCTGTCAAAACGAAGCGTAGTTCTAGAAGAAATCACCCGCCACCCTAAGGTCAGCCAGCTGATAGTTTGCATGAAGATGTTTGAAAATACTGGGAAATGTAAGACTGGTCGTGTATTGTTAAATATCGGCGGGAGACACACCTTCGTTAGTTCTTCTCAGAGATGAGTGTGCCGTGGCCGGGATTGTTTAATCATCCTCGTAGCGGAATATATCGAAGATAATCTATTTGCGTGATTGAAAGTTGACAAGAAATCAATCATCGATGCATTTTCTGTAGAAAATTACGCGTGTCGTTGTCGTTTTGAGTGTTGCGAAGTCGGGTGTGCGTACACAGAAGGATATGGGTGCCGGGAATCGTGGAAAAGGCGCACTCGGTACCAGACGTGACTCTCGTAGCAGATGCCATCTCCACGGACATGCATACGGTGGGGTGAACCACACTACAGCCCGTGTCCCGGTAATCGCACATAGAGATACAGAAGCTCGTACATTCACCAAAGTGAGGCGAGTTGAGCTGTGTGTTGCTCTAATATTGTTATTTTTCGGCGTGTCTTGTCTCATATTGGGAACGATGTTTGTCGCCCTGTACGTGGATATCCGACCCATGGACAGTGTCGGACCAATAATGCTAGTCGTTGGCGCCATATTGTTTGTGCTTGGCACTGGTGTGTGTTGCCACGTTAGTTCAGACAGACAGCTCAACAGAAGGTCTCATTCCAGTTACTATTATAATAGAAGTCCATATCGGAACTACAACCACTATAATTTTTCTCAGTATCGGCCTCGTTTTAACAGCATACCGCGAAGTGACTGGTCTGAATTGGAACTCAGGGCAACTACCAGTGCATCTGACTCGGACCAGGAGATAAGGTAATATTGTGCAATACAATTTGTGTTTGTGTTCTGCATTGGTTGAGTGTTAGCACTGGGCATGCTTGCTTGGTTACATTCCTCGTGTGTAGTTGATTTGAATAGCATTTGTACGCGGCATTATGATACCAGGTACGGGGATTACGAGCTCGACCACTTCATTTGAAGCGTCCAGGCGTTAAGATAAACAGCATGTTTGGAAAATTGCAAAACTGCAATAAGTGATGGATTTGCTTCATGTAAACATTTTAACGAAATGTGCAGTTAAACAAATCAGACTTATCAATGTACTAACTAATGAAAGAAATAAGCGAATATATATAAACATTTTAATGAAAAATGCAATTTAAAACAAAATCAGCTGTTTCAGTGATAGAATAATGAACTAATGCAATTCGCGAATGTCGGTATCCATGTTCGTCTAGCGGTACCCGTACCATGGTAACGGAAAGTAATACATATTCATAGAGTGAGGTGACACCATTACGTTCAACGAGAGTACGTGACAGCAGACCGGCACGACTGAGTATAAGCCACGCCAGCAGACGGGAACGATCAATACCGATGACTTACTGGCTTGACTTTTCCTTTTAAAACACTGTAAACAACACTCGCCAATAATCCATTAATATAATTCGACGTCGTCATGGTAACCGTAGAATTGTATGCATCATTGATGTCAGGAAATGAGATTTTCGATCTGATATCGTTATTTATTCATTATTTTACTTATACGCTGAATAGTCCCATGCTCGTCGGCATCATCTGGGATCATGATTTTCTTTGTTTATCGTGTATGCCTATTATTTGTAAACGAGAATACATTGTTTAAAACAATCTTAGTCTCCAACATGATTATAAAAGTTACGTAGCCACAGTTTCACTATATACTGGAATGTTAATTATAAAATTAGATATTTTGAAATCAATCCAGGGACATTTAACGCACTCTCTGCGTGTGTCCGGGATGTGCTTCTCGTTTAGTGGTACTTACAAGTACTTGGATCTGGCTGGGGGTTTATGTTCGCGGTAAATGCTATAATACAGCCGAGGACAGAATGGTGTTCTTTTCTTGTACATGCTGACTGTGATTTTTTTTCGCGCGTACGCACAATGAGTGCACTGCATTGTGAGTTGTATCTGCATCAACTCTCGTTGACGCCTTGCACAGTAATTGGAAATTATTAAATAAATTAATTAGAAAGCATAGCCGCTGAAATGAGGCATGAAGATAAATGACAAAATGCAAAGACGTTATTGATAACTGTCTCTAGATTCACACACTCCGTAAAACGTACACGCTATTTTCGTCTCAGTTGTAATATGCGTCCTTGTCATAGCGATAATGGGCAGGCGCGAATTTTTTTTAGTTCCTGACTCGTGTGTACTATTTAATATGAACCTACGCGTTTCTCATTAGCATACATTCAGGACTGAAATAGTTGATAATTCAGTTGTTATAAACACCAATGAACACTAATAACTTTAAGTGATACCCCATACTTTCATTAAGATATCACTGTCGGATGTACAACTGAATCCTGTACCGAACATGCTTTAAGCCGTAGAATATGGTAGCAGGAGTTATGATTGCGGAATTTTATTTAGAAACGTAATATTTCTAGGTATATCCATGTTTGCGTGTATTGACTGCCGGGTATATATCGTCTAAGTGTACAAGGACACCATTACTATTGTACAGTGCTCTTCTGTTCCAATTGTAAATATAATATCTGCCAAACAAAGTATGTACCGATTGGGTTTCGGGAGGAGGTGCTCAGGGGTCAGTAGTAAACTGCATCCATGATTGATTGAATGCCTGTTTTAAAAGCAATTAGTTAAAAAAACACAAATCTCAAAACACAATATATGAATCTAGAGATACGAAATGTTCGGCAATCATTTAGCTAATCAATATACTACGTTTCACCTTTATCGTTGAATGAATGCATATCTAGGATGTATACATAGATATGCTTCTATCTCCCATTTCGAGGTCAATGGTGAGTGATTCAATATATTTGTAATCCCAAGTAACATGACATAGAAGAAACTATATTAGTTAGAATACGGTGAAGTAGCACTCACAGTGGGAATATTCTGTCTGATACAGACAGTTTAATTTGACACTATAACTCAATTTGTATTTACTGTTACGGATTGTGTATTAATCTTAAGTAAATTTGAATCATATGCGGATTCTGAACTCATTCAGGATGTAGTGCGCTCTCAAGGGACGAAGCGCCCCTGTGACGTCAAAATGACGTAACTGGATGTAAGCATTGTCGATTCTGTTTTGTTGTCATTTGTCATCAAAAATATGACTCGCTGAAACAAATATTTATTATCGACGGAGCACTGCGTATCATTATTATTATTATTATTAATCCTTTATTTCAGGCCAAAAAAGTCCCATATTAAATACATAACAAACACGAACACTAGTAAATACAACGTCTAAGATTAGTCCAAAATTTGGACAAGAAAAAACTGTCAGAGTTGACACAAGTACGAATTAAAGCATTATCGCTCGTAAGTAGGCGCTGACGGAAGTTATATAATGCCTTGCGCTGAAGAGATTCAAAGTTGAAAATATTTCTATTCACGCAATTACCACGCAATTAGTATCAAAAAAATAATATCGACGCTTTGAAAAGCATTCATAATATTCATAACATTCATAATTTACGTCACAAAAAAGTTATGACGCCAGAGGGCGCGATAGTAAGAATAATATTGTTAACCAAGTAATATATATGGGCCCTCACTATTGGCATTAGAAATAGCGTAACGAGTATGACCGAAAACGTCTCCGAAATTAATTTTATTACGTTCGTTTTTCTTACACGTTTGTATACCCAAAATTATCAGAGTCACCGAGATTGATCGCAGCCCTCGTTCAAATGGTTTGTGTGTGTCTATGCAAATTTCCAAGGAATCCATTAGTAACAGGGTACGCCTACATATTGACTCATTGTATTTCTGCTATTAATGGACTAATATTAAAGTCCCCTAGTAAAACACCGACGGAAGCTAGCTAACAGTGCATGACGTAACACACTAACAAAAACGCCACGTGATGTTTTGTTTATACGCATTAATAAATAATTAATTTTCAAATTATAACGGCTTTTCCTTCGCGATAGATGTTACCTCCAGGGACGCGCGGTACTCTCTATAAATTATAGGTTTGGACGACGTTAGGTCCTTTCTTATTCAGGAAATACAGCTTGGGCTAAAAATCACGGGAGGTGGTGGTGGTGGTGTGTTTTTATATGTAGACAGTCTTGGCTTCACACCGCTCAAGCTATATCACAAGTGATATGTACTAAAAATACGTTTAAATTACACGTCCTTTAATGTGCAAAAATGTATTGTTTAGAACGCTCTGCAAAATTTGCAAGCCTTTATACAAATAGTAAAACTTATAATTGATTTGTTGTTGGATTACGATGCAGGCGTCTTCGAAGTTCGTGCGTGACGCGGCCCACAAAACTACAATACATTTCACGTACTAGACGTCGTGCGTTTACCTACAAACACTTGGTGATACATATATCAAACATATACTTGGAGGATTATTATAGTAGTTACTAATATATAACAACCAGCTTCAGTCAAATACGACAATTATCACGTGCTTGCCAAGAAATATCACGTGACAAAGAAGCCCGCAAATGATAAAATGGTGTTTGTAATTTTGCGTTATCAGTTAATGACATATGATTTATTAATGGTTTTTTACCCGCAAATATATATATGACAAAATAAGTAAATGTTCTTCCATGTAGTAATATATTTTATTCACACAATCATTCAGTGATTTCCTCAAAGCTGCGATCTCAACTATGCATTGGAGGTGTGGTCGGTTTTTTGTTTTTTTCGGGGGGTGGAGGGACCTCCAACAATTAAATTTCATGGTTAAAAATGATGCGGCGGTTTTGGGACGCAAGCTTAAGACCGCCGCTAATTCCGAACCCTCAAGTTAGTGCAGCTATCTGTAATTTGTTCCTAACATTTCTGATAATAAAATACACTGTGTAGCAGCAATGACAACAGGGGCGGATCCAGCAAAATGTATTGGGGGGGGGGTCCAGGCCTATAGGTCGAATACACGGGACAGTGCGATTCGGACGATGCTATGCGTAATCCAGATGCATTTTCATGCCTTTAGAGGGGGCCATGGCCCCCTTGCCCCCCCTCTGGATCCGCCACTGAATGACAATATGTGAAGCGAATATAATACATACATCGACAGACAGCAAGGGTAATATGTGAACAATACTTAGTATATTAAAAGATTCAATCAGTGTTTAGAAAAAGATTTACATTATCATGCAACAATTGGGAAATGTGAACAATATATTTGGAAGATTCAACCTTCGTGCAAGAAAGGAAAATCATATATATATATATATATATATATATATACATATATATTATCAAACAACAATGATATATTATTTGCAGAATATCATTGGAAAATTAAAACTTTTGTTTAGGACACAGTATTAAATGTATATATCATAGGGCGAAAATATGTGAAGAATATATTTAGAAGATTCAAACATTGTTTGGGAAACAGATTAAAATGTATAAATTTTCAAGCCACAGTGATAATACAGTATGTAAAGAATAACATTGCAAGTTTCAAACATTGTTTAAGAAAGAGTATTAAATATATACTATGTCAGGGAAAATAGTATGCGAAGAACATCATTGCAAGATTCGAATATTGTCTAGGAAACGGAATTAAATTCCTAAGTTATCAAGCAATGAAAATATGTGAATAATGTCATCGAGTATTTAAACAATGTTCAAACATTGTTCAGAAAAGAATATTTATCAATTTATATTTATTTGGAAACAATGATAATATTAGAAAAAATATAATTGAAGGGTTTAAACATTGTTTACGAAAAGGAAATAATACCGGTATACACATTATCAGGTATTGTTGAAAGGGGATTAAATTATGTCAATATGTAAACAGATAGCTGCATTGAATTATTAGAAGATTGTTTGAAAATACATTTTTATAGATAGAAATTGGCTCAATTGTGTCATCCATTAAATTGTTTTTAAGCCTAAGCTTAAGATTGTTCACTTAGTATTTTCTATACAGTCACCCCAAGCTACGGATTATTTTTCACGGCAAGGACAAGTTAGAAAAGCACGTCTGTACAGTATTTGTATACACGAAACATGATGCAGATTCGTAATACACTAGTAATAAATTTAACAGGGACGCGAAGCTAAACAGTGCAATGCCTGCCAGCATTAACCCATCAATTAATTGATGTGTTGGCTAAATGAAAAGGTCATCATGGATAATTCCGATAAGAGAGTGTAATTAGATATAGCCACAAGTTGTGGACTAAACAGCGCTGATCACTAGAGTCCCATCGATTTTAATTGCTTCGAATTGACTTCTCCCGAATGATATCTGGCCTTGCAGTTGGGTATGACGGTGATTAACATACTTGTTAATTTCAGCAATGTTCTTGATATAGATTTCATACCGACCAGCTGTGCGAGGTTGTATTCAAATCCGTGTCCTGTCGGAACGTTTAATGCCAACGGACCTGTGTACAAATCACTTGATTCAATTGTCTTCAAAATAGATTACAATTACACTGAGCAATAATATACTCATTTACATGTTTCTTTCAACTTCTTCGTTGAATTCATTCATGATGCTTTTGTGTAAACTCGTAATTTATCGTTACACTGTATCCCTCGCACAGAAATACTGATCTGGCCCTTACACGTGTTAGTTTTGATTAAAGCACGATGACCTTTAAGTTTATAGACTGCCTGGAGTGTGTCGGCGACTGAATTCGATTTGATCGTTCCAGTTGTCGAATTTTACGTTTTCGTGCTTCTTTTTTTATCAACACGATAGTGCGGCTCCAAAACTTTGTTGATCTTCTGCAAAATGTATTTATTAATAATCGTTATTCTTTTTCCAGTTAGTTTGTTGCCGTGATTGTGTATTTGTATTCGTTGCATTCGTAATTGTATTTCTTCCTATAACCTTACATGTGTAAAGTATACATGATAATATATACAACAGAGGGCAACATAGCGTCAGCGTTTCTTGTGACGGGCTGACTGTGGGATTGAAATATATTACACTCGACTCCATACTCCAGACAACGGTCACGCTACAGACCATACATTAATTTCGTTTTCTTTAATCATAGTTTTCGATTTCACGACTGTATGTGGAATGAAATCGAGCGTAAATTCCACAACATTAATCTAAGAGTGCGATGTGCTAGTGCTCCCTAGCGTATCTACCATGATCGAAATAATTAAACAGGCCGTCTTTTCTGCCTTTCTAGTCCGATTGTAATCAGTGATATATTACTGTGAGTGTTTAGTTCCGCCAATTTCTAAATCTGTTGGTTTACATTCATATTGTGGACAATAGTGTTGCTTGGTTCGTTCTTTGCAACTTAAAGTGAAAGTCAAGGCTAACAACATAATACTCCTCGATGGAAGAGCTCAGCAAATGTAAGAACATGCAATTTACAGTTTTTTTTTATATCACTTCTCATTCTCTAGATATTGAATTTTTCATCAATTTATGTAGACCGCCATCTTGATTCTTCAGCAAAGGATTATGGGTAAAGTATGACATCATAGAGTCTGTTGTCAGAAATTGAGAAAATGATTTCATCTATAACTTCAAAAGTTGAACTTCATATTGGCTGAAAGTTTAGAACAGGATAGCATACATGTACTGGTGCCAAACATGCTTATAAAATAGTTGTCATGGAAACAGAACTGAAAATATTTATTTTTATGTTTTTCTACCAAATGCTCAAATTTCCTTATATTGTATACAATTTACCGATGTGAGTAGGTTATATAGGTGATATATTACTTGTTGACCATAAAAAGTGGACAAAAAAGTGTCATTCTTTATTTCACAATGAAAATAATGATTTTTATTTTTTTTAACGTTTTTGGCAATATCTTCACTTTATGTGTATTTGTAACATTCTAATTTACATTACTATAATCATATACAAGAGTAATATGCATAACGAAAATTTGAACTAATTGGCATCAGTATTTCCCATGTTAAAGATGAAATAATTTTCTCAATTTCTGACAACAGACTCTATGATGTCATACTTTAACCATGATCCTTTGCTTGACAATCAAGATGGCTGACTACATAATACTGATGAAATGTTGAATATCTAGAGAATGAAAAGTGATTTAAAAAAACTGTAAATTGCATTCTCCTACATTTGTGGAGCTTTTTTTGGGGGGTCATTGTGTTGTTTGGCTTGACTTCTCCTTTAATAAAATATTATTGTTAGAAATAAATAGGAAGAACTAGCTTTTCATTTGGTAGTTTTTTTTTATTCGCGTGATATTTCATAAATATTTATTTTTGAAACATTTGGGTAATTTAAACTTTACATATTTCATAAAACAGAATTGCTGATAGGATGTCGCGAGTTGAACTGAATCAACCGATGACCTATGACCTATACCATTTATTGGAGAGGAAAGCTTAGACATTTGCGCTCTGACACGCAGCTTGTGGGTCTAAATCATTCGGGCAAGCGAAAAACTAAACGACTGTCTGGAAAAAAATATATTCAACTTTCTGATGACCTAATCATGATTTTCATCTTTGCTATTATGATAATCATCAATAACCGGCAAAATGGATTTCACCTCACGGGTATATACTGGCTCAGTCCTATTTTACCGAACCAGTCATTCTATTATGATTGTTGCTTAGGGTGTGTTCGAGAATATGTAGCATGTTTAAAGGCTCAGATTTTACCACTTGGAAGCATAATTGTCAACATTTTCCTCTCCTTTAAATGTAGACATTTACCTTTTCAGAATCTGAATTGGCAAAAGTACAATTCTTTTTTTTTTGGGTGCCCAGGATCGTACTATTACTGACTGTTTTTATATACTTACATGTACTTATTTCTGAGTCATATAGGTTGGAGGGTGGTATAAAAATATATTCTACATCTTCTTCTACGGATTTATTCCCAGTTGCTGGGGTCGCCGGTGCAGATAATATCTCCGCATCATATTTTATAAAATAAAATAAAATAAAAAGTAATGTGTTGAACGAAGTATGGAGAAGTCATTCCGATTATTTTAATTAAAATACAAAATTTAGTTAGTTTTTTTTTAGTTTTTTTTCTTGGTGCAATGTAAGCAATATACAAATTATTTCATAACCATTGCTATGTCTAGGATGTAGGGTAAATATGGGTTCATTCCGAATACTCATATCACAGTACAGTACGCATATTATGATGTTGGTCCTTCGCAAACCACAATGCAAAATATTTTAAAAGCAGTGGAATTACTTGGACGGGTTGTAAGAATATTAAGGTCTTCATTCTATTTAAAATACGCGTTTAATTTGTGGTATGCCTTTACGGAAAGTCTCAATATTAAGTGATGTGTGTGGATGAGTTGAAGAATATGGATATGAAGAAATTGACTTGGTACAAAGTAACTCATGATTAACATTTCTAAATAAGCTCGTGGTTTGGGGCATTAAATTACAAGACATGTTAATCAATTAATCATTATAATTGTACATGAACTTATAATAATTACACAAAATATGGCCATTATATTTAATACTCTAAAATTAATGTGATGACTTGTGATCTGTCATGATATGAGAATGAAAGAATTATGTAATGTATACCCTTAATGCTATTAAAATTGAACATAAAATAATTATAAACAATTTAACCCGCACATCATATGCCTTGTATGGCCGAATGGCAGCCATTTCAACATCTAACATTTCTGTTCGAACTGAAACTCGGTCGCATATGGACGGATTTCGTTTCAACTTGATACATACATTTTTGAACATTGTTTTATCTCTCTTTAATATTATTTTATTATTAAAAATGGCTGACTTGTGACCATTTTATTTCAATAACTGCTGTTTCACAACCATATCACTGACATGCCTTGACCAACCATGATTTGTTGCATATACGTATGCAGGTACATTTGTTTCACGATTCGCCACAAAATTGCCAAATGGCCTCTATTTTTTAAAACTGAAAATGTATCATAGTCAAAGATATGTGTCATTCGTGGGTTTATGGCGATAAACGTACACTGGTAAATATTACATATTACATTCATACGAAAAGTGATAGTAACTACCATGTTCCATTCCAACCCTGTCCCAATTCACCTATAGCCAGTACGAAATGTATCTATTATCCCTGATAAATTCGCATTCATTTTCTCTCCATTTAGGTTTACTGGTAACACAAATAGGTACATGAGAAGACATTCGTCACAGGACTCAGGTCAGACAGTCAGGCTGAGCGTTCATGCGCCGCTCGATCAGCTGCCAGAAACCGACTTGGATTTTTCCGACGAAGTAGGAGAACTGGACCCCGAGAGCGATCTCGAAGAGACGTTAAGAAACATTACAAATAATGACGAACCTCCTCCTACATACGAAGAGGTGTGCGGTACAAGGGTGTGAACAAGTCGCGGATATGTGTCTGTTTTGAATAACTACTGCCAATTCGATTATTCGTTCTATGCAATGTGAGTCGTAGTTCATCGTTGTCATCGTGTGTATATACGTGTGTAACCTACTATATCAGTGTCGATGCTGCCCCGTATCTCTGTGTCACATCAGGGCTACTATGGACACGCCTTTTGATGAAATCACGATCAATAATTGTGATCAATCACTCGATGTCATTGGCGTTATGAGATACTGATGATGAATTCGCCATGTCTGGGAACTAATGCGAATTACAATTCGAGACAAACACCATACTGGGGTGAGAGAAACGTTTGGAGATAATGATCTCAATGGCCCAGTATTTTAGAAGACGTCGTACATGTTACTTATAATATGGTTTCTCAACTGAATATCATGTCCTGATATCAATATTACTGCGCACGCGTGGTGGATGTTGTAGTCTTTATATTTTATATTCTTGTTCAACAATGCCTTTATACCTGCCTGTGCCCGGGTTTGTGAGGATATATTGGTTGGCGTTGTTTGCTCACATCTCGTCACAAGAGGGCGGCAAAACGTTAAATGTTAACAAATATTATACCAAATATTTGCGTGGTGATAAAGTATTCATTATTCAAGTACACAATTTTTAATTGTACTTTTTTATAACTTATTTTAGATGTTTATTCATGAATTGATAATTCTAATGAATAAAAAATATTGTTTTCATAACAATTACGTTTACACATGATTGGTGTTTAGAGAGGTGACTTTATGTGAATTTAGTGAGTAGAGATTTCCACATACCAGCAAATACCTATATAGACAACTTTCAGTTAGTAACTGGTTGATACCGGTTGATTTGCATTAAGTGTTCAAAGACCAAATTCGCAAGTCATTATTGACCAATATCGCTGTTGTTGTTATTATTAACGGTGATCTCCAGCCACCATAAGCCGTATAGCAAACTATTTCTGCCCGCATTACAAAAAAAAAACAATACAAAAAAAAAACGAATTACCGGTAGATTAAATAAAATAAAATAATATCGGCGTTGGCAGCGCTCTGCTATACCAAGCGAGAACACACGGCTAGTATTCCTCTGTATGACAACTCCTATATTTTGTGTCAAACAATGATACTGTGTTCTACTAACGTAGACTGAGAATAATAAAAGATGTACATGTATGTATGTGTAAATTCAATACGCACGAACGTGATTACTCAAAAAGTTCTGGAACTAAAAATACGTACCTGGATGGAGCTCCATAATATCTGCATATAAGTATGTAATCATTAACTTCATTACATTGACACAATCTGGAATCAACACCGTACAGAAAGAATCTTATTGATGATGAAGCACAAGTCCTCCTTTCAGAACCTCGTCCCTTATAAAAATCCATATTTACAGCTCCTAAACTTCGGCTACATTTTACCTTAAAGCGGGAATGTCGTCACATGCGCACGCGCGAGAATTGGATCCCAAGCAACAACACAAGCTAAAAACGAAAAGGCTCATGGGTAGACGCTTGTTTGTAAACAATGGCACGCTATCTGACGCATGTGCATGTGACTACTTCCCCGTTTTAAAGGATATACATGTAGATATCTTAGCCTTGAAATTTATCAACGATTTTGAACATTTTTGCCAAACTCAGGAAAATCATTTACAACGCGTTTCACAATTCCGAATGTGAAATATACACAAAAATACGACTCTTTAATTTGCATCACATCTGACTATAGATAAACAGCCTTGAAATATTGATAAAACACGATGCGTTTGCCACTCTATCTACTTCAGCTAATTCATGACAAAATTAATAATTATATAACACTTACGTTCTCTAATAATAAAGAATTGTCCAGGAAAATATAAAATGACATGTCTTCCCTTTGGTTTACTATGTGTTTCTTTTGAAATAAATAAAGCGGTAACATTTCAATAAAAATAATTAAATTAATTAAGCATTTTATTTCATGCAATAAAATATTCAATTTTGTTCAATCAGTTCCTAAGAATAAAACTCAAAATTCACACAGCGAGATTTGCCGTCATAGAAAGCCCTGGAGCATTATCCTTTCCAACGTCTCATTTGATTGACAAGCATAAGAGCGCATGGTGGCAGAGATATATTCCTAGAAATCGATTTCCCTGGCGGTGGCAATGTAAAATCACGCCCTCCGTCGGCGTATAGCTTGTAGCTTACAGGAAAGTTGTTTTTCTTCGGTTATTTCTCGCTGTTATCGTCATAGCTTAATTCAGTATTTCACAGTTACTCACAAGCCACTTAGAGATTGAACACATAACAAGACGAGAGGTATATCGAGCTTATCGTTTTATATGATTGCTCCTTTTATATATCTTTATTTATCAACGTTTGAGGGCGGCAGAATTGTTTCAATCACCTTTTTTCCGGCTGGTAATCTTGCCCCAGAAACTAAGTCTATGATTCATTTCTCGTTTGTTCCTCTATTTCAGTTGTTATTCTGGAATCGTGTCACATTAGTTCTTGGTTCCCGATGACGATGTTGCTATAGAGCTCAAAATGTCAATATTTTACTTAAAATAAAAATCGTGTATAGCCAAGAAATGTGTTACTCAATATTATATTTTACAAAGGATTGTGGGATAGAACATTGAACTATATCGGCGTTTGGGAGGGATACTCATATGATTTCCATACAGCCCTGCGCTAACATCAACTGTAAACATCTCCTGTTTTCAAGCAATGATATTGTATGGTTAAGTTATATTTTTTGACATTCGAATAATTTTACTGGGGAAATTGTTTTGAATTTTTTTTTTAGATTTTGTCCCTGTTTTTTGCTACAAACTGTCTGACTATAGGAACCATATAGATAGGTAAGTGAAACTGATTCCTACGTGTTCATTCATTCAATTTATGTTTTACTATATTTCATATCACAGTGGGAATTTTAAACTGAAGTATTAAATCCCAGTAACAGGAAGTAGCCCGGCATTACTATCATACATTAACAGTTCATTACACAGACTGGTCTTTTATTCAACTACTAGTGATGTTACACATGGATGTACTAACAATGGGTTACACCAGTCTCAAAAAAGGTGCCAGTCACTCTTTACAAATTAAGCCTGAATTGTGAAGTCCTCCATTGTTTTAATTCCGGAATTTTCTATCCCATAATTCTTTTCTTCCCTATACTAAAACACCACTTGCTTTGACCATGGAAGGTACTAACGGAAGGAGCCACGACGCTATTGTTTTAGCTTTGCACCATGATCGTTTGTCAATGTTTGTTCACAAACATTGGAACTGTTAGCTCTTAACACCTTCGCTAGCTCGTTGCTTGTGTAAACAATCGCAAACTATCATCGACATCAAAGATGAGCTAGAGAATGTCCTCATCGGGATTAACTTGGGTTGAAACAAAAAAATAAGCCTGTTAAGAAGCTTAAGTGGCCACTTGAGAGGCGTCGTGGCTCCTTCCGTTAGTACCTTCCATGCTTTGACGGAAAACACGTGCTTTAATATAAATGAAGTCGATTCCCCGATTAAACCGCGGCTCCGCCAGGATTGCACCATCATTATTCCAACCGTGTATTTATTCCTTATTCCTATGCTACACCATGGATACACTAATATGTAAATATCACCCCAACAACAGCGACGATACAATTTATTAACTCATAACATTAACAACCAACTGAAGGAGGTTAAAAACTAATATATGCTTTGAGACACAGTCCCTCTATAGAGATACAGGGACTGTGTTTGAGAGGACGTTTAGTTTGCGCACACCTCAATGGTACAAGCTAAAAGGGCAAACACGTTAGCCCGTGCACAATTATTACTGTGACCTGTGTTAAGAAACCTGCGCGAGTAGCGAGCGCTTAGACACGGGTTAAATCTCATTTGTTTTTTAGACCCGGTCCTGGCGGGCTAACGAAGTGTCCGCTAACGCTTAGCCATTGTCCCTGAACTGTTGAGGGACGGTGGCTTAGCGCGGCATAAGAGCCCAAAATAACATTCTATCCAATGTGTATTTGGCATTCAACGCGAGCACATCTAGTGGTATTGTTCTCGAGAAAAAAATTAACTGACAATGATATTCTGTGCTACTTCCTGTTACTAGTATTCTGCAATCTGATTTTGCCTTGGTAATATTTTATATTCGTAGAACTATAATACCTTCCTGGTTACTCTATGTACCGGAGATTTGTATATTCTTGACATGTTTGGGCATTCTTGTAGCCCGTACTGTTTTCTCCCGTGCATCTCAGACCACTTATAAATTATTCATTAGCGGTCTGAGACATACATGACGGCAATTTGGTCTAGCCTAGATGCAAACAGGTTAGCTTGGATCTTAACCCGTATTTTGTGTAGCCTGAACACGACTATTAATGATTTGATCATGGAAGGTTGTAGGACGCTGTAATTGTTCTCCCATGTTCCATCACAGTTACTAAAGTCCTTTGCAAAAAACTTTTAGTAACCGTAGTTCCATGATCATTTCGAATTATTTACTTGGTAAACATTCCCATAATGCAATTACATAAATAATTAACATTCAAGGCAGCTCGAAAGCAGGGTTTTACCACAGGGCTGTGGTTTTACGGAGATAAATTGACACTAAAATCACACAACATGACCTAATCACAGATCTTTGTAAAATAAATATATTCTATCCCAACAACACGTTTTCATGATTCTACCATTTCACACGCACAACGTATTTAAAACTAGACCGAACTAGACCGAAAACAAAAATGCAAAACTAATGCGTAAAAATCACGTTTTTATCACCTACTGATGCTGGAAAACAACTAACAAATATTTTGTTTCTAGTGGCAGGCTTTGCCAATGACCTATGACGCTTTAACTATGCTGCGGGTGTATATTGCTGCCCCTTTTCTCATGCGCATAGCAATTGCGGTCGCGATTTATTTTTTCAGCTCTAACAATTTGATTGAGAAGTCAAGCCCATTTTGCTGAGTAAATAAGTGAAAGTGGTGACAGATTGAAAGGAAAACCACACAATGACGAGAGGACTTGAATTTGAAACAAAAGGCTTGAAACAATTTGGATTACTATGCGTCTCTACCCTCCTCTACTACCTTTCATCACAGTCCCTCCACAACGGGATTGTGCTTTCATGAATGTTCAACACTAAATGCAGTTTTGTAGGTATTTTTCGCTCGTGGTCGACAGTGGAGCACTATTCCTTTAAAACATTAAAGTTACGATATTGCTAAGATCATAAGTGTACGGGCCTTGTATAAGTTGTAATCGTTTCTCCTTACTTGTGCAATGAGGTATGAATTGTTGGAATGTTTTGTTTTTATTTGTTTGTGTTTACTACTATGAAAGTTATAAAAGGTGCGTGTACCATAAATCATCATCGCATATAGCCATTACACGATTTATTGGCGTACATGTTTATTTTGCATACATTTCCACAGTACCTACCTCCATGGGGTTTATAGTTCCATGCTACGTCAGACCACTAAAAGAATAGTGTTCTGTGGCCCAACCAAATCATGTACTTAGTTAAATTACTTACGTAATTGGCACCTTGCTTAAATCTCAAACAACTGGTTGTCTGAGCTTACATAAACAAACCTATGAAATTGAACAAACAGCTCGGACTTAACACTTCGAATTAAACCCATGATTGTCCAGCCATAACGACTGTTTAAACATGTTTTTTTTTGTGACAATCATAACAATTGTATATTCACGGTTGTGTACGACAAAAAAAAAACGTATTTTAATCTAATTACTAGTATCATAAACCGTGATATTTTGGGCATATGAAGATAGAGGGCGTACTTTTGTTGACTTACCAGGGAGTTGGTAGTTGTCGCACATATTGCAGATTCTGTCTTTAATATCCATTCCTGTACGCCGACCTGTTTCAATTTTCAGACAGTAGTTGCCAAGTCTAAACTTTGTTAAAGATTTGCGTTTACTGTTTTTCATAGTTGTTAAAGGAAACATCAATCCAAACAACATAATGACGCCTATAGAAAAAGCTCCACAAATGTAGGAGAATGCAATTTACAGTGTTTTTTTATATCACTTTCCATTCTCTAGATACTCAACTTTTCATCAGTATTAATATGCAGTCAGCCATCTTGATTTTCAAGCAAAGGATTATGGGTAAACTATGAGATCATAGAATCTGTTTTCAGAAATTGAGAAAATGAAAACTGTCAATTGCATTCTCCTACATTTGTGGAACTTTTTCTTTACGGGTTATTATGTTGATTGGATTGATGTTTCCTTTAAGCAGTTTTCTTGTTCTATTTTGTAGGTTCTTAGTTTATTTTTTAGAATTTATTTATTTCATTTTCCACTCTGTTGTAAACTCTTCTTTTAATTTCTCATCAATTCTTTTTAATTTTGATAATGAGATAATATTCATTTCATTCAACAGATAAGAATGGTTAATATTTGTTAACATTGAATGAAGTTTTGAATCAAGGGCTTACTCAGGGGAATGTAACAGTTATTGCTGGTTGAGTGACGGGTTGAGTAGATCAGTGGGAAATTTGGTCGGGATAGTTATTAAAATTATGTGCAAAATTAAGTAATATTACTGCGCGTCGCCAGTCTTGTTGTACGTCCCTTTAACCTCGGACTATTATAGACGTATATAGTCTGAGATTCAACCCACGCAATCAACATAAACACTATAATGTACGTTGTACTTGTTGTTGTTCGAGATTTCTAAACAATTGGTAATGAAAATTATTATTTTTAATAATATAATATAATTATTGTCAATATTTACAACAATTCTGAAAGATTGTTAAATATTTTTTATTTATTTACTTAAACCGTCGTGCAACGGGGTCGTTTCGGTAAATTAATATTAGATAATTACGTGATGTAGTGTCTAACCATAGACCCTCTAAAAGAGGGTCTATGGTCTAACCATGAATATTTTCACCCCTATACTAGTACATGTATTATAATCCAGTCTTGTTTTTTCATGGAGTGCGAGCACGTGACACTCTTTGTCTTGTTTGATCCGTAACTGGCAGCTCCATCACCCCCGGTGTTACCCTGGATTCAACGCGAGACTGAATCTCAGGGCGGACCGACTGAACACGATAATCACGGCACAGTAACTCGTGTCACGCATGAAAGGCTTCGTTGTTCACTACAACAATATGTCAAATATAATGCATTGAAACTCAACCTGTTTGTATTCCGCCCGTGGACAACACACACATACACCACACCATTCATTTGAATGGCCGTGTTTATTTTTGCCGAGATAGGGACTCCTGTATTTCGAATCCAAACAATGACGTCATTCCAAATGTGAGCTCACTCATTGAAGGTGTGGTGGTCATTTGACCGTTGTATCCGATCTTACACACTATGTTAGCCGGTCCGTTGTTTTTCAAACAAGATGCTCATTTGTTTGAGTCCTGCATGTGAGCAGTGAGGGGGTGAGTAGCCCGGTCACTCATCCATTTTTCGATTAGTCATATACCAAACTATAACACTGCGTGGACGTACTGTATTATTGCCATACACCCATTCCGTTCAGCATTTTGAATCAGTTTCGAAGACACGCACTTATAAGGTACGCAGTTTATTTATATAAATGAGATATGTATGAGAAGCCATGTATAGCACATGGCGGGGAAGCGATATACTGGTAAGACATTGGGTATAACCTCTCCCAGCATCGTTGAGGATTATTTGGGGGTACATTATAGGTTTTCGCAACTCGTGTTGATGTACTATGATCACGTCCGCGATACGGTATGTTTCTTTTTTCTCTACTGTAGAGTTTTCGGCACAGCGGCGCTACGTCTAGCCCGTCGGGCTTTACAACCGAGGAATCGCCGCTGTATAAACTTCAGTGTAATAAGATCCGACTTTATTTACGTTGAATGTGACATTTACCCTATTGTTCATTACACCTACCCCCCGAGAATGATACTTGTTGTATGTTGTAGTTGCCGTGTATAAGCCATCGATCATATTTTAGCAACCATGTCCAGAGTCCAACGACATTAGTGACTTAGAGTAAATAACACGGTATTAATCTTCAATCTGTACGAAGTTCACTGACCATGCAATTATTTTCTATAATGCAGGTACAAGTGTCCGTGTTATTACTGCGTTCTTGACAACAATGGAGCTGGTTCCAAAACAGTGTCCAAAACGAGGGGGGGGGGATTTGACAAATGTTTCATTTATCGAATCAACAAATATGAATGCGGCCGTTATTTGAGACATTCGGTCTGAAAAATTTGAGATAATTCGACTAATGTTTTATTTACATAGCATCGGCGAATAACAGTTGTTTATAACATTCGATCTTATGTTGCTAATGAACTCAAATAAGGGATGTCCCGCAGCACTGGCGGCAAATTGGGCGCAACACGCTTAATTCTCAATTTTAATTATTAATCAAATATTAGATATTATATTGATCATTATAGGTAATGATGGATGACCTGTCTTGTCCACACCCTTCCCTTGTCATCACTACCTGTCATTTATTACCCCTGTAAGTTACGCCTCCTACATTAGTACTAACGTTCTTTCTACCCCAGACTTGCTACGTGTGACGTACTGTGGTGGGAAACCTCTGGTTCACATTAGGCCGGGTATACACAGCAGTAGCCCGTATATTACTCTACTGGTTTATCATCCGAAATAGATCATTGATCTGATTAACGTTTATTCACCGTAACCATGGTAACCATTCATCACCACGTTTGAAATTATTCACCATGGTGAACTTATAAGTGGAAACATGTAATTGTACCGTAATTTGTCTCTCATGTCACGTGCTTGTCGACAACGTCCCTTGGCTATACACACTGTATTCCCCAGTCTCAATTCTCTGCTTCTGCACAAATATAGATAGACGTCTGGTTACTAATTAACTCACTGCCCATGCGCACTGGGCATATTAAGCCTTAATGTTACAACCTGGGACCATCGCGAGCGTGTTATTTTTTTCATTGTTAGATTGATTCGAGCTAAAGTAATTATTAAGATGTCCAAGGGATAGGAAATTGAACGGAATGTCATAGTTTATTTACAGAGATAAGATACTCATATCCTGTCACGTGGCATCTGACCTGCATCCTCCGAGTGCACCAGGTGACACATGTGGGTATTAACTGTTCTCCCCCGGATTGGAATAGTCAAGCCCATGGTGTGATCAGATGATGGTCGTCTGCGTTTTATTCTGTAGTATATTTCCAAGCCGTGTATCATGTCACCCACCTGTATTTCATTGACCTGCTTTAATTAGCGTCGTTATTATCGTCGGCCAGTACCCACAATACAGTGTTTGCAATTATGATGCGATGGGTTATCAATATATGAGACGGCCGGCAGTTCGCCATCCTTCCTCTTTTCAACTTCCCCCAACGTCACACTATAAATAATCCTCCATATTTGTTCTCTTCGATTCATTGATTAATGTTATCTTAGGATTTCTGACTTTCTTTGTGTTGAGTTGTCTCAATGTTGTCACCAAACTCAGTCACATGATTCGTAATAACACAATTACCATATTTACCAGACCGATAACTTATTGACATTTGATTTCAAGTATTAATTTACAAATTGGCAGTACGTCAAATAAGAAAATACTGTATTTAAGTATGCAAATGAGCAAAAATCTCATTTAGGACAAGGATACATGTTAAGTACACAGTTACGCTGATGTAGTGTCAGACCAATATTTATTTTGGGTTACTAGACTTGAATCAGAAAAAAAAAATTGCGAAAAAGGAAAAAAAATGCGAAAAAAATAAATACGATCAATGGCAGTTTTAGTTTCTGCTGACACACTGTTGGGAGGGAAATATGTATCGGCTGGAAATACCCCCCTCCACGAGCAGCACCTTTCCTGTCCGAGCCACAGAGTGTTTATATCATGAAATCTAATTGAAAAAGAACAGAAAACATGCAATCAAGGGTGAAATATTTAATTCACAAACCTCAAAACAAATTTCTGTTAATATATACGCATAATTAACCTGTTTTATTTATTAACTAACATGTGTCCCCTTGGGATATTTACTCCCTAAATGTTACATTCTAGACTTTTAAAATAAAGTATTTTAATTAATGAAGTATGCAGATTTCCGAGGTCCCCGTCCTAACCCGGATGTCAATGCATAAGGGAGTGGACGTAAGCAAAGAGCCATTAATAATTGTGTGTTTTTTCAGTAATACTCGTCTGTTACATCCATGTTTGCGTGACGAGGCCTTGACAGTATCGTGTGTTTTCTTTTAATATTCAGACACATGGCGTAGTTTTTCAATAATTCATCGCCGTTTTTTAGCTCCGCTGTCGACTTTGTCGAGCGGAGCTTATCATATGAGTGATTGTCCGTCGTCGTCGTCCGTCGTCCGTGTCAATGTTTTACTTTTTCGACTTCTTCTTGAAAACTACAAGCCTGAATGCTTTGATACTTGGTGTATATGTACCTTGGGTAGACCTCTCTTAGGTTTGTTCATTTCATGTTGATATCTTCAATTTTCTAATTTTGGTGAATATTTTTGTCATTTTTGGTAAAAAGTGATATTTTCGACTTCTTGTTAAAAACCGCAAGTGCAATTGCTTTGATATTACATATATAGGTACTACATGTGGACCTCTCTCAGATTTGTTCATTTTGTAATGATATCTTTAATTCTCTAATTTTGGTGAATATTTTTGTCATTTTTGGTAAAAAGTGATATTTTCGACTTCTTGTTAAAAACCGCAAGTTCGATTGCTTTGATATTACATATATAGGTACTACATGTGGACCTCTCTCAGATTTGTTCATTTTGTGATGATATCTTCAATTCTCTAATTTTGGTGAATATTTTTGTAATTTTTGGTAAAAAGTGATATTTTCGACTTCTTGTTAAAAACCGCAAGTTCGATTGCTTTGATATTACATATATAGGTACTACATGTGGACCTCTCTCAGATTTGTTCATTTTGTGATGATATCTTCAATTCTCTAATTTTGGTGAATATTTTTGTAATTTTTGGTAAAAAGTGATATTTTCGACTTCTTGTTAAAAACCAATAGTTCAATTGCTTTGATATTACATATATAGATACTACATGTAGACCTTTCTCAGATTTGTTCATTTTGTGATGATATCTTCAGTTCTCTAATTTTGGTGAATATTTTTGTCATTTTTGGTAAGAAGTGATATTTTCGACTTCTTGTTGAAAACTGTAAGTCCAATTGCTTTGATACTATTCATATTGTTCATTTTCTAATGATGTCTTCAGTTTTTTAATTGAAATGTGCATTGCTAACAGCGGAGCTATCTCAGCCGATAGGCTGCTTGTTTTATCTTAGCATCTGTCTAGTATTTTTTTACTTTGTTTTCGTCGTACAATATAAAAATTAATTCAAAATGTTCAAAACTTAAAATAAATGTTCAAGTGTTAGGGATAAATTAATTATTAAAAATAATGAAATTAATTATTTCTTCCTTATGGTGTATTTACGTCATATAATATTTAATTTATATTCTCGAATAAATTGTCATCGATTAAATGTTGATATGAAATAAGTACAGAAAATAAGAAATGAACGATTGGTTGGGTTTAGATTTTTTCCGTTTTGAATAATTTTGTTGTTGACAAGAAAAATTTCTCAATACCGAGAACTGGGTCATACGATTGTTACATAATTTATTGTATTGACAAAAAGATTGTTGGTTCAATGATAATTATCCAAACTGACAATACTGGACGGTGTAATGGTGGGTAATCACCAGACCGTGAAACACAATCTTGGATAGCTACGTTAATATGCATGATGGAAGTCGCGCTATCAATCCTTGCGGCCAGTCTGAGTGAAAAAAAAAAACATCTCCTGTTATAAAAATAATACGAGGCACACGGGATCGGATTCAACAATACAGAATCCCCGTCGGTCTGTAAAAAAGGTGTAGGTTGTTTTAGGTGTGAAATAACGGCGACGACCCTTAGTTTTAGTGTAAGCTAGGTTGTAGTATGGTCTGATAGAATTAATATTCAAAACAGTGTAGATAGTTGAGTGATATATTACACAATAACATATACTAATTTACATATTATCGTTTTGTTATTGTTATATCCTTCATTGCCAGTGTCATATGTATAAAATCTACGTCATGTATCCATGACAACACAATCATTGTCAAGCAGAGATTCGCCATTAATGCGTCAGATACACCTAATACACATTTATCTGTGCTTTGTTTCTGAAATAATTCTAACCGTTTTTTTTTTAATGTACGATATTTAGTAGGGTAACTGTTTTGCATAATTATGATAATATTAATGTAGTGTCCACACAAGGAAATTGAGAACATTTACATTGCAGAGAATGCGTCATAACACTATTCTATAAGTACCATACTGCTCATATAAATTGCATATATCCATGGCAACACAAACCTTGCCAAGGCATCAGAGTCCTGTCAGCCAGACTGTCTGTTGCCAGACTTTCAGCCAGACTGTCTGTTGACATTTTGTGACCTGTCATTCGACACAACTATAAATAATTATTAACCGACGGTTAATAATTATTAACAGTGCGACAGATTAGCAAAGTGCAACTGTTAAACGCCAGGCATTTCGAAAATGTGTGTTAATTTTAGTTTGAAACCTTTGGCATGTTACTTTACTATGATAAATGCCATGTACTGTTACAAACAGCCGAACATTAGCGAGTGAGTAGTTAGGCTGTCACTAAGTTATCAAATCACACGTAGAATTCTGTGTATGACGGTCGAAGACATAGTGTATATTACAAAATCTATATTCGATATAACTCTATATGGTGTTTTTGTATAGCCTTTGTGCCCCTTCATTTTGAATTAATTATTTTTAAGAGAACTATTTTTATTATATCATGACCATTTTATGATCCCTGGAGTGAAGGTACTTACAAAACACCCTGCATTTTAGGATTGATTCTTTGCACTGAACAGAAAAATATGTTAACATTTTTCGTGTTGTAGATTCGTAGATTATTTGCGTTTTTATCTAAAAATTATTTAAAACAAATAACCAAGATTTAAAAAAGTAACTAATTCGGATTTTGATAACAAAAATTATGATTTTTCAAAAATAGAATTCAAATTCAAATTATGAACAACATTTGCGATATTATTTGTAAAGATAATTTTACGCCTATCCGAATTAGCCTTTCCTATTTGCCATTTTATTATTTATCACAACAAAATACTATAAAATACAAAATGTTATATATCAAAGTAACATATTTTATTGAATAGCTTTTGAATTATTCAGATTTTCTTTTTAAAAACAGCTTGTGTTATAGTTGCCAGGCCATACCTTTCAATGCGTTATATGCAAGGTCTAAAAATGAGAAAATTCTGCGAACATTAATAACATCCAGATGGTCAATTTACGGCAACCGGGAGGGTTGTAATGTAAATCCATTTTTAAAAGTAAAATGAAATCACAAATGTATTAATTGCATTTCGGTTTTAATTGTGAAATCGACGACAACCCCATTTGAAAATGCAAATCAAAATGTTACTTATATATGCGTAAATATGTCAAAAATAAAAAAAGTGTGGTCATGACCTTCTCGGTTGCCATATTCATACCTAATTTACATATTTAGTAAGAAAAAATAACGTAAACAGATCAACCTAGATTTTAAGTGTAAAATATTCATGGACTTATTTGAAGGCTGTGTCAGGAAATGGGCTAAAAGAGATAGTGGCAGAGATACTTTCGGTATTCCGACCTCAGCGGTCTCTTGGAAGGTCAATAAATTCGTGTGTCGCCGCTGATAAAAATGACTCGATAACTACTTTAAGTTGAATATTTCTCAAAAAAACGATTGCCTTATCATCATTCTGAAGATGCTTTATAATGAATAAGCTGTCTCGCTACGCGTAATTTAGGAAACAAACAAACAAAATGGCGGCGCTCTTCGACTGTGCAACTCTTAGGGTATATAAATTTCTTCCATACTCCATACAGCAGACAAATGTTAACTTTAGAGCTCGCCCGCCTACGACCGCTCTTGGTGCGCTCGATTATCTTCTCTCCAAAACATTGCAACAAATCATATATTCCGTTGGGCACAAATTGTGCGTCATTACTAGCTTACTACTGTAAAATACTTTATTTCCACTTGGAATTTATTTTCGCTATTTTCGCTGAAGGGATGCTTCAGTGAAAATAAAATCCAGTGAATATAGTTTTTTTTTCCTATATTTCAAATTTAAATCATCAAAAATCAGTGAAAATAAATTCTATACAAAACACCCAAAAAGCCTTCTCAGCGAAAATTAATTCCAGCGAAAGTAAAGTATTTACAGTAGACTAAGTCCCCTTGGGCAAAATAATCGTGCCTTGGTCCGTCACACATGCTTGGGCTGATCAAGTTCGAATCTTTATACACCCATCATACATTATATTGGACATATGCCCATGAACTTCCCACACCTCTCCAGCCTTATTAAGCAAATGCAGATCAGCGAAGATCTTCCTGTTCACTGCTTATGACCATTTATCGAAAAAAAGACAAGATCGAATAAGTACCTATTCAAAACATCAATAGGGAACAAACCTGAGATACTGCTTCGGTTTTTTGGAATCCGGAAATGTTGAAACCCCGTTAAGAACTTTGGTGTACACATGCCGACTGACTGTCGATTTGATGTATGTAGGCCAGTGTGTCAGGGCGTTGGGGTTGTTGACCGGGTGTCAATGTACAATACGTGAAAAAGATGGGTCATGGGACATTTTTTGTGCTAAACCGGATATTACTTTAAATTATGTGGATTCCGGGATTAATTCGCGGGACTCTTTGAGAAAAAAGTAAAGACTGGCCCATTCAATGAGGAAGATTTTTTGGAACACTGGGCAATAGAACAGTGTGTCTGGTGCTACATTAAAAAAAATATGCAGTGCACTACAACATGTATGATACATCTTATGTTTAGAAGAAAGGCGAGTCTGTGCTTACTTGTTTCCATTTTTTTCCACTATACAAATGCGTTCGTGAAAGGACTGAACACACTGGCAAAACCATGTTGATGCGTTAATATTAAACAGCCAGACAGAATTCCTTGATGGAAAAGCTAGGAGACTGTTTTTCTTTTTCTCAATACGGTGTAGTCACATAAATTGTAAAAAATCAATTATAAGATCTATCCCTCATCCTGGTATCAGCCGCTTCGAATTCCGGATGCGTTTACGCATACTGAGAAGAATTCTTTATCTTTGAATACATCTCCTCAACATACCACTTCCGTATTGCTTAAATATAATGCGACACGTATAATTTATGTGAAATCCCCATTCCACAACACCCGCGAGAAAGTGGAACAATCCACAGTGTGATTAGAGTCATTTGGTGATGGTATCTTCAATTCATGAATATCTTCAATTCTCTAATTTTGATAAATATTTTTGGTGAAAAGTTATATGCGTGACTTCATTGGTATTAAATATATAGGCACATTGGCGGACCTCTCGCAGGTCTGTTTATTTCATGAAGATATCTAATTTCTAAATTTGAAGAATATTCGTGTCAGTTTGGGAAAAAAATGTTATTATCAACTTCAGTATTCTTGATTAGACGGCTTCCATTTTTTGTACGTACATTCAATTCACTTTGCACATATGATGTCTTTCTTATAGCGGGGTACAGATTGCTTGCAAAATGTGCATCGAAAGGCTGCTAGTTTTCGAATGTATTATTTACATGTCACTTCTCGATATCCACTGACTACTTCAACCTAGTGCATCATTTTGCCGTGGTTTGACTGTGTTTTCTCCATATCTATGGTTCATTCAGTCAAAAACAATCGCGTAGTTAGTAAGAGAAGGTTTACCTTTAGTGGATATCCAATTCTCGTCAAACTAGTGGACAAGTCGTCATAACATCCGTGTATGCTGTCGGTCTCAAATGACTGTTTCTTCCAATTTATCTGTTATATAACACAGCTAGTGATATTTATAAATTATAATGTGTTTAAATGTTATTATTGATCTGTACTGCCCTCTATGTTCATATTTCTAATGATTATTTTCACTCATTTTCTTTCAGAGTTTCTAATATTTATTACACAGTGTCATCAACTCCGTTTGGTGACGTCAGACTGTTACAAGCATGAATGAAGCCGTACTAACCAGATCGCCGACCGATATTTTCATCGAAGAACCTAAAATATGCGGTCATAAAATAAAAACCAAAGAATGCGCCTTGTTGCTCATCGGAATATTTTGCTTGCTGGCTGGGGGAGTGATGATGATTGTGGGAATCATCGGAACTGAGGGCCACCTTGTGGCCATTTTGGGCACCCTTGTTGTCATTCTTGGGATCGTCACGTTCTCATTCTCCATATCTTTGCTTTGCTGCAAAAAGAGGCGGGAAGGCCACAAGAAAACTGCCCAGCACAACAAACCGATCGTAAAGGGCGGCATCACGCTACAGCTGCCGAAAAAGAAGAAGAAACTTGCTGAGCAGTCGCAGCCAATGATACAAGTTGATATTGTGAACGAGGACGCTAAACCGGAAGCTGAGCAAAGTTTGAAAGAGAATGATCACGAGGACGAAGAGGAACACGAGACAATGACTTCACATGATGTCACTGACATGAGGGCGCCTTTAACGCCATCAGCTTCAGAAAACAAACGGATCAGCACTTCAAGTTCACAGTCAGACAAGCGTAAAATAAGTACAAGCACAAGAAGTTCAGCAACTGAAATGGTGTAAATTCAAAACGCTGCCACTTAGACTATAAACATTACCGCGCCAATAAACAACGGGTACATTTATTTGAGCCCTGGTAATAAAACATTTCATCAATTAGTAATCCGGCTTCAAAGCTCAATTTTTACGAGAATTTTGACTTGATTCAATTTGTATAGATCATGTACAACATTGCTTTACCGCGTCTGAAAAGTGATTTGGAATCCCTCGTTGGAAAGAATACTAGTATTCTCAGTTCTTCCAATGAGTTATTCTAATTATGAGCTACAGGTGGCGCTGTTGCAAATGTCAAGCGATCTGTATTTGTTGTAATTTGCATGTTCATTAATTATTTACACGATGAGTATGGTTGTTATAATGTGAGTATTTTAATATGCAATAAGAAATGACAGTCTAATAAGTATCGTAACTAAAGCTACTGCAATATTTAATTGAAGCTTGGCTTTAAATTACTAGTAATTAATTATAATATTATTAATATTATACGTCAATTTTAATCATCATATACAATAGAGGACTGTATAACATGTCTCACAGCGTACACAAACACACACGCCACAACGATATCGCCACAGCTGTTAATTTTCTGCAATTATATGAAACAAACCGTGGTGACACTGGTAATAATTTCCCGCTGTAAACTTTAAAGCATCTGCCAATATTTGGGTAATGTTAGGCTGAGGATCGAAATGCATTATGTTGACTATGGAATTATGTTGAACTGCTTATTAACACCACGGAATATCGTGGAGTTGTTGAGTGCCACGCCATCACAACACCTCTATATTCCAGTTGAGTCGAAGCATTTATATAAGATTTGTTAAAAGGATCAGTCAACAATCAAACTGCTTTCCGAATTGTTTGGTGTTAGATGTTAAGGTTGTGTAGGCAATCTCATATTAGGTTTTGAACGTTGACCTTACGTGTCTATGTAAACATACCATATTAATAAGTGACGTCACTGTTTACCTGAAGTGCGATGAGGAAAACGCGAGAAAATCCGTTGGTTAAACCACAGTCTCTCTGATACAGGGACTGGTTAAACACGAGTGGATTATACTCTGCGCTAACTTTGTATATCCATATTTTAGTATATGAACACAGGCATTCATGTACATCGGGTGTCCGTGTTATGAAAAGAACCCGATTTCAGAACAAATATCACCACTAGCATTTTGTTGTTCAGTTGTTCTTTGCACGAGACCCGAATGTTCAGCGGTCGCGAATAATTTATACTGCGATATTACGATAAATTATATAATACTAAAAACTGTGACGCAACAAAAATGCGTGGCTCACCATGGTGGGGTGTACTTGGATGAGAGTATATTTCCCTAGTAGTACTTACGCATGGGTGTTTTTTAATCACATCATTTGAATATTTATACGACATCCTGAAATGTATTGGCCCAGTCTCATGTTTACCACTGTAATGCACGATGTCTGAATATTACAAGTTTCTGTACATGGTGGTAGAAACATACTAGTATTACGTGACCTAGGTATAAAATCCAATCTTTTGCTGATAATTCTCTTTTTTTTCCAAATATGGTATTAATAGTATATACATGTATTATTGTCGGGGTACATTAACTATATACAGTAGTAACATTTCACTTACCCGGTTCTAACTGGTGTTTCTTTATTATGCATTCTGTGGGTGCAAACTTTCACTTAGTACAAGTTCACTTGAACTTTAAATTGTTTTTCTAAGGTTGACTAAAATGGTCACGCCATTTTTTTCAGAATATATTTGTCTATGATTCCTATTACAATAAATGGTTCCTATTAGTCGCCCCTTTAGCGATGAACCGCTGCCGTGACGTCATGATAGGTGTTCACATCATCGTTGTTTAATCCATGGTCGTGCGTCAATAAATAACCAAAACTGCATTGAGGACGTGACGTATTTGAAAGGCGTTTCGAGTAATGATATTTCACTGTAAATTATTGTGTAAATAGACACATAAAATTAAAATATTATATTGCAATTATTTATGATACATAACTATATAGTCTGACTCAAATATCATTGAAATGTATTTAGGCTACATACCAAATACCGCGAGATTATACCGAGACTATTGATTGACATGTAATAAAGCATTTTATTGAAAAGTAATTTCTGTTGTTTATTATCAATTTCCATATTTTGCATGTATAAGTGGGTTCCACTGGCCGAAATCGATGGTTCTAGTTTGGTTTCACTCAAATCCGAGTCGTTGCTAAATAAAAAAAAAGTCTTAGCAACGTGGAACTTCTTGCGACGTAGCTCCGCCCCCGAGGATAGGCACGGTGTTCAGTGATAGTTTGAAATGTTTCAACATTGCACTAGGACACGCATATACTGATTTGTCGCCAATTACTTACCAACCCAACCGAACAATGTAATAGACCACAGTTCTACTGACTGATGTACCATGTCATTCATCAAGGAGACCCTCCATAATGTACTATAAATGTATTAATTATTCGCTGGTTTTTAATTTCGCTATTTTCGTTATTAAGTTGAATTCACTAACATAAAAACACGTGAACTTGTAGAATAAAAATACAACTCATTGTTTCCCTGCCAAGTTCGTAAAATAAAATTGCTCAAAACATCCGGCCTCCTCACATTGAAATAAAAAAAAAACTATTCATTTTCTCACAACAAACGTCAGAATCCAACAGAACATCATACATTGCACAATGGGGTAACCCGAGAGATGTAGAAAAAAGTTAGCCTCCCCGACGGGGAATTGAACCCCGGTCTTCCGCGTGACAGGCGGAGATACTCACCACTATACTATCGAGGAATCGACAGATAATTTATTATTCATTAGCACTATATTGTTTGTAATAATAATACAGCTTATTTTTACGTATTGAATTGAATGAATTGTTAACATTATATTATATTATATAATAAAGTATACTGTTCATATTAAAAATTCCCAACATAACAATTAAAATGATAATATATTAAACACTTTTAAATACTGTAATCCTGTGAAACACGGAAGTAGTAGTATGACATGGACGGTCTACGATAGTTATTGCGCCCTCGCCGACAGATTTACCGAGTGAGTGTAAGGCTACTGCCCCATATAATGAGCATTTTAGGTAGTCCGCTCAGATGCTATAGTGGCTTAGATGTTGTAGTTTGAGAAATATATGATAGTATATAAAGATATACAACATTGATACAGATGATACATGTATTTACGAATATTTGTCTAAAAATATCATACTTTACCTATAATCCTTTGCTGGAGAATCAAGATGGCGGACTACATAAGTACTGACGAGATGTTGAAGATCTCGACAATGAAAAGTGATCTAAAAAAAGAAACTGTAAATTATATTTTCCTGCATGTGTGGAGCTCTTTGATCTGACAGCATTAAGATCTTTAAACAGAGTTTTCCTTTAGGATAAAACGAATCTTTGTAGAATGTAAAACAGTCATGGTCCTTCATCATTACAAGATTATTTACAGAAGGCGACACCCTCGCGCAATTATAACATGAATAATCAGGTGTCCCGGTTGTCAGCAACGTAATAGATGTTTTACAACACACTTATGCAGCCGCATTGCAGACAGCGGACACCATGTATGCAGTTTTTGTACATTGGTATCTATTTTTCGGAACCGGGTTACCATTGGCGGATTTAGAGGGGGGCCGAGGGGGCCGCGGCCCCTCCTACTTTTAACAACCAACAGGACTTCGCGCAATCGGCCCACGCGAACTTGGCCTTCGGCCAACTTATCGCCCCCCCCCATTCCAGAATCCTAGATCCGCCCCTGGTACTTTCAAAATTCCAGCGCGATGTTAACGCTAATACAAACATCAACCACTTACAGAAAACACCGGAAATAGAACCGGCTCAAAAACACAAGGAAATGACTTCACTGTTAGGCTACTGACCATGGTTCACTGCCTGGCGTTGAATGTGAACGGCACTTCTACATTTTGTTATATTCAAACAAGAATGCTCCCGGAAAATATTAAGGAATAATTTTTAATTAATATCGACAACAAATTTATAGTGTTGGGTTGGTAAAATCTTACTGAATTCTAGTATCGTAGTCAAGTAAACCCGATGGGCATGATTGTTTTCCTGTGTTGTATTGTTTGTTTTTTTACGAGCCAAATCTAAGTACAGCATAACAATAAATAGTAATCATGGTTTTAGTGAAGAGCCTACAGGTGTACACTTCGGTTATTTACAGCCATAAAGGTTTACCTAATCTGTTTTGTCGTCATCAAAGACATTCAACCGAACCGAGTTTATGATGTCATTAACATGTTGTTATGTGTTACATTACATCGGGTATTGACTTCAATTACAGTTTTAAGAGTCTGATTTCGAAAACGCAATCCATACCACCGTTCAAAGGTGTGTTTATCCCCACTCAGTTAAAAGTCTCGTTTTCATCTAGTTGACGTAATAAAAGATAAAAATCAATGTAAAATTTAAAATAAAAACTTGTAAAATTCAACCTGTCGAGGAGAAAAAACTGCTGGCAAAATTCACTTTTCGGAGAGACAAATCATGTTATACGTTTATTTTTATGACATATAGATAACCGTTTAATTTTGCCTTCATCTGTTTTTAAATTATTAAATAATTAGGCAATATATATTCGTTTTCTTGGGGGCTTTTTTAAATAATTTTGCATCTTCAATAAATACAATTATTATATTTTTGTAGTGGTATTCAATCTATACAATTGTATATATTACCCGGATGTAAATATAAGGTGCATGCAGATGAAAGCAATTACTAACTTACCCAATAACTCAAGTAAACTTATTGTAAACTTGTTCATTAGTGATAGTGAACAATAATCTTTTATGTGATGTAAAACTACATTGTACGTTTTTTTTATTTTTTATAGATATATATGCCATCATTGCTATGCTGCGAAGTTTCCATAAAGTACAATGATTAAGAGGTTATAACGAGGATACCAATGTAGGCGCGAAGACAGAACAGCGCGGTATCGACCGACGCGCAGCGGAGGTTGATCCAACGGTGTATTGTCTGAGTATATTATTCCAATGATGAAAATTGACTCGAAAAATAACGTGGCCATTTATGTTAACGTAATATTTTAATGCCATAGTATCTTTTCATTTATAAATAGCTTCCAACTTCAAAAAGACAAGGATGAAAAGATTACATTCAAATCGATCATATGGTAGTTTTGTTGTATTTCAGCAAACAGTTACTTCAGGGAATATCAGTGACTGATTGTAGTCGTAACTAAATGCCGTCTCCTTCAAAATCTCATCGTCTGAATTGACATTTTCATTTCTATCGAGCATGGATTCTTGTTTCTTCACCTCTCATTCTTACTTTTGTAAAACAAAAAAGGCATAGTTTAGCATATGGAATAAAAAAAATGGTAACAATGTGTCTGAAGAGAATTTGGTATTAAAAAACCCTCAATGTTGAAGAAATTTTAAATTTAAATGGTGATTTAGACTGTTACAAAACTGTAATTGGGTGAAATATCATAAAGAGTTCTTGGTATTCTCGATGTTATTCTTTGAATTTGAACTTGAAAGAACCCCAATAATGACAATACACAATACACACGTTGTATATGCTAGTACGGCAATGCAGGTATATACAGATTTCATGTTTCACGGCGATTTACATTGTATTGCATGGGTATTTTGTTAAATTGTAAATTGTTAGACTTTCACGTGACACGTACGCTGTTCCGTACATTTATATTATACTTGTTGTATTTGTATTGTTCTATGTTGCATCCTCGGGAGTAGATTTTTGAAAGATGAAATATGCACATATGTACATTGTTGATTAATACTGAGTAAGTTAATGAATACATCTGATTATGATTTATTATAAACACTTCCAAGTTGTTCTTGTAGCGTACACTGAACTAAGTATTCGTTCCAGCAATCGGCCATTCGCTAATACGTCAACGGTGGGGCGCTGATCGTGGTGGAAATTAGCGAAACGTAAATTGAAAGTTGATTCTTTTTATCGTCACGTTTAAGTTCAGTATTTCATGTCATGTTTGGTCTGCCCCCAGACTAGTATAATCATAATCACCCAATGGTCTGGTTGGGTGCGTCGTCAAAACAAGTATACATTGTCTATTGCTGTCCTTTAGTATAGAGGGGGCGCTTTTGCACATATTGCTGTCAAATAAATTTGTAAACTGCCAAGAATTCAAGACACAATTCCGATGATGCATCATTGCAGAGATCTACGAAATACAGACAAAAATACGAGGAGAAACAACATGTTGAGATTCGCCGTGTTGAATACGTCTAACCTAACAAATGATCTGCATCATGATTCCAAAGAAAAGAATACTTTAGGTCGTAATATAATATACATATATAATATAATATATATATATACCTCCCGTCCACTTTTTCGAAAACACCCCCCTATGGTAATAATAAAACCGTCAGCACATTCCGAGTTAATCTTGTGGGTCCAATATTCAACCGACATCGGAGCGCCGTTTCCTCCTTTGCCAATATGTTGTGTTTTCGTCGTCTCATTTAAAATAAACGAGATCCGTACCGTTTTTCTCGAATACAATTAGCCAGAGAGGGACATCGACGATGGGAATTGAGAAAGTGCACAGTGTTTTGTCGCTAACAATGGTTAAAGTTGTCACGTGTTACGTTACAAAGTTTGTATTTCAATAAATCAAACCGCCTCACCAAGCGTATGTATCTAGTGACAGTTGTAATAAATTCAACACATAATACAAATAGGCCAGGTCACTTTTACGCGCAGTGACCTGAACATGATTCGTGAAATCATGAAATCATAATGTGATGTACCATAGAAAATATGTTTTCTAAAATTTATTCAATTGTAGTGGGATATTCCCGGGAATTTAAATGCATTTACACCGACGCATGAATGCTACAAAGGATATAGTGATGCCGATTTCTTCGCCGATATGTCCCTGGCAGTGGCTTTCCCAGGTCAAAACAATTGCCAACTATATTATAGTACACATTAACTTGATAAATATATAATTACCAATATCTTTTATTTGATTAGCCAAAATATGCTAAGTATCTGTGTGCGTATGAGTGGTTATTACGGTAGTGAAACGTACAAAGAAGTGACGTTGTAAAATGGCAAGTCAGTTCAAGATTTTTTTTTTTGAAAACCTGTGGCAGCAAAAGGACCAAAAGTTAAACAAATGATAAGTAACCCAAACCTTTCAACAATCTTATCATGATATTTGTATTTTCAACTTAGATGACATATGTATATGCGCCCTCTCCAGACTTCAGTCTTGATAACTTATCCGGCATTTTTTTGCTTAAATAAAGTAAAATTGCAAAATCACAAGCCCTGCTACGCAGTGGAACTATTGTCTTTCATTGGCAAGGTAAAGAAACGAGTATCGGGACTCAGTTGGTAACTGGATTTATTCACATCGAGTGCCCGTATCTGTGCACACAGCGTTAGGAATTAAATCTCATATAAAGGCTTTATTAAATTACTGTGAAATACGTATCACCGGGTTTTAGAAGAAGTAAATCATTCTTGGAATTGTGGTGTTTTTGATGTAAATGACAAGGGGAGGTTTACGAAACTTTAAAACGTTTGAGACATTACATTACAGCCAGTCACCCTACTACACGTATATTGTATTACAGTAATATGTTGTGTATGTATTGTGTTTAGTATTACAATAATGTTTTGCGTATTATTGTGTTTAATATTACTGTTTGTGTATGTATTGTGTTTAGTATTATATTACTGTTTGTGTATGTATTGTGTTTAGTATTATATTACTGTTTGTGTATGAATTGTGTTTAGTATTACAGTAACGATTTGTGTATGTATTGTGTTTAGTATTACAGTAATGTTTCGTGTATGTATTGTGTTTAGTATTATATTATTGTTTGTGTATGTATTGTGTTTAGTATTATATTACTGTTTGTATATGTATTGTGTTTAGTATTACAATAATGATTTATGTATGTGTTGTGTTTAGTATTATAGTAATGTTTTGTGTATGTATTGTGTTTAGTATTACAATAATGATTTATGTATGTATTGTGTTTAGTATTATATTACTGTTTGTGTATGTATTGTGTTTAGTATTATATTACTGTTTGTATATGTATTGTGTTTAGTATTACAATAATGATTTATGTATGTATTGTGTTTAGTATTATAGTAATGTTTTGTGTATGTATTGTGTTTAGTATTATATTACTGTTTGTGTATGTATTGTGTTTAGTATAATATTATTGTTTATGTATGTATTGTATTTAGTATTATATTACTGTTTGTATATGTATTGTGTTTAGTATTATAGTAATGTTTTGTGTATGTATTGTGTTTAGTATTATATTACTGTTTGTGTATGCATTGTGTTTAGTATTATATTACTGTTTGTGTATGTATTGTGCTTAGTATTATATTACTGTTTGTGTATGTATTGTGTTTAGTATTATATTACTGTTTGTGTATGTATTGTGCTTAGTATTATATTACTGTTTGTGTATGTATTGTGTTTAGTATTACAATAATGATTTATGTATGTATTGTGTTTATTGTTACAATAATGTTTTGTGTATGTATTGTGTTTAGTATTACAATAATGTTTTGTGTATGTATTGTGTTTAGTATTACAGTAATGTTTTGTGTATGTATTGTTTTCAGTATTATATTACTGTTTGTTTGTTTGTTTGTGTGTGTATTGTGTTTAGTACTATATTACTGTTTGTTCGTGTATGTATTGTGTTTAATATTACAATAATGTTTTGTGTATGTATTGTGTTTAGTATCATATTACTGTTTGTGTATGTATTGTGTTTAGTATTACATTACTGTTTGTGTATGAATTGTGTTTAGTATTACAGTAATGATTTGTGTATTATTGTGTTTAGTATTATATTACTGTTTGTGTATGTATTGTGTTTAGTATATTACTGTTTGTGTATGTATTGTGTTTAGTATTACATTACTGTTTGTGTATGAATTGTGTTTAGTATTACAGTAATGATTTGTGTATTATTGTGTTTAGTATTATATTACTGTTTGTGTATGAATTGTGTTTAGTATTAGAGTAATGTTTTGTGTATGTATTGTGTTTAGCATTACATTACTGTTTGTGTATGTATTGTGTTTAATATTACATTAATGTGTTGTGTATGTATTGTGTTTAATATTACAATAGTGTTTTGTGTATGTAGTGTGTTTAGTATTACAGTCATGTTTTGTTTGTGTATTGCTTTTAATATTACAATAATGTTTTGTGTATGTAGTGTGTTTAGTATTACAGTCATGTTTTGTTCATGTATTGCGTTACAATAATGTTTTGTGTATGTATTGTGTTTAGTATTACAGTCATGTTTTGTTCATGTATTGCGTTTAATATTACATTAATGTTTTGTATATGTATTGTGTTTAGTATTACAGTCATGTTTTGTTCATGTATTGCGTTTAATATTACATTAATGTTTTGTATATGTATTGTGTTTAGTATTACAGTCATGTTTTGTTCATGTATTGCGTTTAATAATACATTAATGTTTTTGTATATGTATTGTGTTTAGTATTACAGTCGTGTTTTGTTCATGTATTGCGTTTAATATTACATTAATGTTTTGTATATGTATTGTGTTTAGTATTACAGTCATGTTTTGTTCATGTATTGCGTTTAATAATACATTAATGTTTTTGTATATGTAGTGTGTTTAGTATTACAGTCGTGTTTTGTTCATGTATTGTGTTTAATATTACATTAATGTTTTGTATATGTATTGTGTTTAGTATTACAGTCATGTTTTGTTCATGTATTGCGTTTAATATTACATTAATGTTTTTGTATATGTATTGTGTTTAGTATTACAGTCATGTTTTGTTCATGTATTGCATTTAATATTACATTAATGTTTTTGTATATGTAGTGTGTTTAGTATTACAGTCATGTTTTGTTCATGTATTGCGTTTAATGTTACAGTCATGTTTTGTTCATGTATTGCGTTTAATATTACATTAATGTTTTTGTATATGTAGTGTGTTTAGTATTACAGTCGTGTTTTGTTCATGTATTGCGTTTAATATTACATTATTGTTTTTGTATATGTAGTGTGTTTAGAGTATTACAGTCGTGTTTTGTTCATGTATTGTGTTTAATATTACATTAATGTTTTGTATATGTATTGTGTTTAGTATTACAGTCATGTTTTGTTCATGCATTGTGTTTAATATTACGTTAATGTTTTGTGTCTATATTGTGTTTAGTATAAAACAGTAAGTTGTGCAATTGTTGTGTATTATGTATTTCGTGCAGTTGGCATTACGACAATTATGCCATTTTATTTTGTTTTCAATAATGTAGATTTCATCGTGTAGTACTCTGAGTATATCTGTCGATTGTGGGCGGGGCAACCTGTAAGTGGATTACAGTTCTGACTGCTGACTGCGCATGCGCCCAAGCTTTTCACTGACGACGAGTAACAAAGCCGTCGTACGCGGTTTGCAGTTCGTGGTGATTCAAAACATAGGTGCTACATTTCGCTACTGTCGGACATCATGGATATACGAGCGTGATATCACCACGACGCGAGTCCTTTTGGACCGTGCCTCCCTGTCTCCGAAGATACAGGTAAGTAAGTAACAGTTTCGTCGTCGTCTATGTGACCCACTTCAGTTTTTTTTAAATTAAGCGCTAGCGACCTTATGTGTTGTTTTTTTCCAAGGCTGCATGTTTCAGTGTCTTGCCAGGAACAAGACATTCGGCATTTTGCGCATCTACAACGTGTTACTGCGGTGATTTTTATTATAACTGTACACAATAGCCATCTACACCAAGGCTATGCGAATACAACAGGTTTACGTGAAGGTATGCAGTACGTAATTGTGTTCCATGGCGGTACACTGTGAATCACGATGGTACTACCGTAAAAAACTGTGCATACACTCAGTGGAGTAGGCTATGCCAACAAAACCCCGAGACTTGCATACAGTCTCTTGTTTATTTTTTGGTGTTTTTTTTTCAATAAAATGTCATAGGAGTGTACAAATGGCGAAAGCCGGATTACCGCAAAATCCGCGAAAAAAATCATTTTGCCGTAACGCGCCGGCTTTCACAATTTTTACACTCACATATTTTATTGAAAACACACCAAAAATTAAACAACAGACTATATGCAAGTTTATAAAATACCCACTTTATAAAAAATAAAAAAAATAAAGAAGTCCGCCTCAATTCTCGTCGTGGGATTTAAACCAAAAAAAATAACAAATAATATGCGCCGTGTTAATAAGCCCCTCGCTGTAAAATGTGCACTTTAAATACTAGTATAATCACCCCCCTGTAGCAACTCCTCTCGCGGTAATAAACCAGTGAATGCCTAGAAACAAACGTGATTACAATTGAAATATGATACTGATTATCTGACACATATTGTTTATTTCGTGTTGAACTAAACCTTAAATGACCTGTGTATGGTCACCAAGGATACTGTGGAAATGCAATCGTCACACAACAGTTAGCTTTCAGCTTAAACATAGAGTATATTCCGGCGCTATAGGTGATTTCCCGCCAAACGCTTTAAAATTAATATTAGATACAACCACGGTTACTAAAAAGTAACCGTGATACAACCGAAAACAAGGACTCTACACTCGCCTTCATTCAAAACGTACTTGCCAGTCTGTCATTCAAATACTAGTGTGCCGACGGATACACGGTTCGTGACGCATGTCTCTTAAAGGTGTTAAGTTATTGCCTTCGTTTTTTTTTCTCAGGCTGGTGCTTATGTCGCCTGACTCTGATTTATATTACTTTTCGAATAAAAACCAACTGGCCGAGGTCAGTCACGCTTGAACTGCAGGCTACTTCCATCATCGAACGAAACAATTAAAACAGACGGCATTGTGTGCAATCTTCGCCAGTGTCACTAGTTGAATCACCGTTGCCAGTACTGTAATAAATATAGTCTCAACAACGACTGTAATACAACTGTATATTCATTAGTTGTGCCCTGAAACCAATTGTTATTGACTATAAATTAAACGCTCACATTTAGTACATGTTGGTGGTGTAAGTGTGACCGTGATAACTTGGTTACGGAGCAATTCTCAGTTTTCATAGCCTGAAAACCGCCGTCGCAATCCCCTGCCGAGACATACAGGAATTTGTTTTGACAGCGTGAAGCGAAACATACATGTGACACCTTGGAAATGATGTCTACTCGCACAATTTGTATCAATATATATCACCTAATACCACTAACTCATCTCACGGACGTTGACGGGATATTCGTGATGTGAATTAAAGATGTAGGCGAATGAATAAACGATCCTTTCTTGCGTAGCAACCCGTGCCTAGCATTCACAGGGACGCTAAAATTCAAAATATAGCCGGACAGAATCAAGCACATATTTGTATACTTTACTTTGAACAATGTGAACTGACTAAATAAATTAACTTTAATACAACACAGAATGTACTTATTCAAACATCAAGCTCATGGATTTCTATTTTTTCAGTCACGATCTCCGTTAAATCTACGTGATTCAGACTTATACAGTCTCCTACGGAATACATTTTCATGTCTCGCACGCAAAAAGTACACGCCGTATCAGCACGTATTTATGTGACCCTTTCTAAATCGACTAATGATTATTCTCATGTATTCAGGGACATTTAGTGATCACGAATCCACGCATGTGTTAATGTAGTTCAACCGACCACCATCACGTGACGTCGGAAGAGTACTTTCGCGGATCTTCCGACGGCGAACGCTTTGAAAATTGAACTCACAGACAAACACACATTTTCCATAAAGCCATGTCGACACACCTTCACCACCTTTGTAGAATAATTGACTCAACTTCAATTTCTCTTTCTGGACATGATAGGTGCAAAACATTAATTATAAGTGAGCGAAAAATGTGGAATATAATGAAAACTTAAAATTTTATTATAGGTAAATTTTGTGAATAATTGTAACAATTATATTTCATGTGGGTATGTGTGACTTTTAAGTTTTCAGTCTAATATATTTCGTTGTTTTTTTCTTTTCAAAAAGTAGTCTGGTGATCCCAATATTTTGTCACTTTTAGTACTAATCAGTACAGTAACCAACAAATAATAACTTCGACATGAACCACCTTAAAAAGAGTACCGACTTATATATTTTATGATACATAAATTCAAATTTATTGTTTGTAACATTTATTTAAAAATCCGAAGAACAAATAAAACAACCCTAAGTATGTATAAAAATAATCTTTATTGCATACTCGTATCTTTATTTCGCTATTGACTCAGAAAAGGAAAATTACAATAAAGATGAAAAACTGAGGATATGATATGTATGCATTTTGACCAATTTTCAATTCAAAATGTCTGCCAGACTTAATGTGGCAATGGGTAAATCACAATGTTTTCCCTACTGGAATTAACAAGGTTGGGGACTCGGACCACCTCTTTTCTAGTTGTGTTGTTTATTTGATGGCGTTTCCGCTTCGCAAACATCCGAGAGCTTGTAGCGCTTTTAAATTTTTACTACATTTTTATTAACTAGCCGTATCCATGAACTCCACGATGAATGTACATAAAAGCATAGAACCTTATACCGAAATACGTACTTGTGAGTTCATTTTTTAATGTCGTTTTTTTTTTTTATGACGAGGAAATCGGCCACTCGCTTTTAACAGAAGCGACTGCCCCGGGCATTACATAAGATTGTAATGTATATGATAAAAGACAGCGAGAGAATCGACTTGGAACTAAGCTGACGGCTGATCGGTTAATTAGTTAGTGGGATTTCTGTGCGTGGGCAGTGTTCGTCATTGAATACTGCATGATAATGACCATGACGTGTTTATATATTTACTTTACAGTCACCGCGATCCTCGTCAGATACTTTCACCATGGAAGTAAAAATAGTTAAATGGTTTCACCGTCTGTCTGTCTGTCTGTCTGTCTGTCTGTCTGTCTGTCTGTCTGTCTGTTTGTCTGTCTGTCTGTCTGTCTGTCTGTCAAGTTCAAATAGAGACTACTCATTTATTTACTTAAATTTCAGCAAAATTATACGTCGCACAGGACCCACATCAAAACACTGTTTCGATAATCTCCACAGTTTCACTTGTATAATATTGTAGTACTAGCACAACAACACAGATAGATGCATTCCTTCTTCTCTTGCAATGTTATCTTTTCCGCCTTGACCCTGCAGTTGCGGAAACCTTGATGGGGACAATTAAGCCCTGAAGGACAAACGGATTGAGCACAACTTAAAGTTGAATCACGTGACATGGAAAATGTTTTCAAAATCTTGTCCTGAACTAATCTTGATCGACCTTGCAACTCTTTTGAATACAGTTTTGTAATCTGTTGTTTCATTTTCGCTACTAACCTATAATAAAAAAAATGCAAAAAAAATAAGAGACAATTCTAAGCGTATTCGATAAACTGCATCGAACATATTATATAGTAACGGTAAACCACATATAATAAAAATAATTGCAATACATCCGACTGCTATTAAAGGTAATGGGCATTTGAAAGCACGCGATGACATTTCAAAATTGTATGTATTTGTTATATGTGTTTACACAGGCCTAGGCTAGTTAAATTTACACCATTGAGAGTAAATATATTGTGCAACGTAATACAAATATTGTTTTAAACACATGTATATATATATATATATATATATATATATATATATATATATATATATATATATATATATGACACAACCATGGCAACAGTGAGTTGTAAGGTTTCCAATTTGTGTGCCAGCTTGAGTCTTTATTTTCATTCAAACATCCACTACTTCGTTACTAATGGCCTACTGAACTAGTACAAGCGACTGACTTCTCGGCTTATAATACTGGGTACAAAATAACGCAAATACGTAATACTGTAACTAATTTTCACTGGGTTTATATTTCGCTGATTTACCATTTCAGGCATATTCAGTGAGTTTTAAATTCACGGTTTTATCATTTAGATAATGTGTTCTATGCTAAATTTTACATATTCCCTGCGTTTTAATTTATCTCATTTTCCAGTTAGCGAAATAAGCAAAATTAAAACCCAGTGAATAACTAACGCGTTTATAGTATATTCACCGAGCGCCGCGTTGTCTTGATTTAATGAGAATCCGAAAAACGTTCTAACATCACCATACAGTTAAGACTAACCAGGTGGTGTGAACTCATTGGAATTGCGAATTCGTGCAAATAACATGTTTCTCTTGTGTCTTTCACCAGCTACCATAGATTTCCATGTCAACGAGAACGCAGAAACGTTTTTACATTGTCCGCAGCCTTGATCTAATTTTAGATGACAACGTACTTTTGTCCCAGCGCTTATATCTGGTCTTGCGCTCAGTAACCTTGCATTGAATCTCGCCCAATGTCGCTCGATCAACCGTATCAGCGAAGTCACCTCGGATCTCCTTTAGAAAGCTTTAGTTGTTGCTATGACGACCAAGGTACTAGTCTTTAATTACATTACGTTTACCTGAGTGAGCGTTACTGGTGCTCGGTGTCTGTTTTATGCGGAAGCTCGCGGTTCGTTGTAAAATGCAATGGTTTTAAACTACGGATGTGCAAGCATCGCACGTTCATGCAAATCACTAAAGATAAATTCTTCCATTTATTAGCTACATACAAGTGAGAACATGGACTGATTAAAGTCTAGGTTCTTAGACTCAAGCAATTTGGTGAAAGTGGAATACCAATAAGCCCATTAGAATGAACGTGATGTTTTTTCTGAATGCTGGAGTCGCGATGATTGAAACGCTTGCTATCACCCCTACGTTGAATCGCGCATTTTACTGTTATTCGCTGTGTCGCGGGCGTTAAATTAATCACTGTGCTGATGAAAGGTCGTTGCTGATGTTTGCCTTTGCTGTAAATTTACGATGAGACGTAAATTTCCGTAATACAGCATCTTGTATTCGAATCAGTGTATTCAACAGGAATTCAGTTACGTTGTTCGCCATCTTGTCATTCCCATAAACCGACTACAATTGATTTGTTTCAAGTTGTTTGTTGGACAATGTTAGATCATACCTTCCAGGGATACACTTGCCCCCCCCCCCCCCCTGCGAAGCGTACCCGAACAGCATGTTATGTCCATAAACTAGATATTAGTATGAAGACTCATGTGTTGCTAATAACAACTGAAAATTGTCTACGTCACAACACGCGCGATTGGAGTTCGATTTTCCTCATTGATATAGGCGTTCCGATTGTCACATCTGTTCTTCATAATCAGTTAATATGATATATTTATTCGGCAGCTTTTTTTTCACTTAATTTAATTTTTTTTATGAAACCTCGTAATATTAGATTGTTTTACATATGTGATGTAAAATAGTTGAAGTACGTGACACATATTCAAACTGGTAATTCGGACGTTGATCTGGGGTCGAGTTGCGTATGACGGATTGCATCATCGGGCTTCCATGAATGATTATTACTTCCGGAGACTTCTTCTGAAATAACATCAATATACGATTATCGTTGATCGTTATTCACAGGAGAAATCACTATAAATACGCTAGTCCCTCGCGTTTTTTCCTTGTCCTCAAAACACGGGGTCAATTGTCTGTTCTATATCTTCGTCATCTTCGTCCCTGTTATAAATTGTCATAATTGCCATAAGCTGCGTTCTTAGCCATTTTTTTGACGTTCTTCAATTCATATGCTCAAATGTTTGTAACAATGTATCTATGAGAAAAATAATTAGGCTGTCTACCAGAACGGTCATTTCGAATCGGTATAATTTTTTTTAAATCGAAAAACGTGAACGCACCTCCATTATTGATCTTTTAAATAGGTAAATATCAGAATGTAAAATTCACAGCGTGGATGGATTTCAACAAGCTTAAAAGTTTAGTATGTTACGGGGTTTGGCAAAGTCATGTCTATACTCGGTAAAGTCTCGGATATGTCCCCAAAAATATGTCTGTCGCTTAAACTAAATTATACTCGATTCGACACAAAACTGTAACCCGATTTCGGCAAAGCTCAAATCAAGTAAGTCGTGTATAAATATACAATAAATAGGTTAGAATAAAAATGGGGCCTTTTTTTCTTTTTAACTTGATTGTGCCTTTATATGCAACGATGTAAAAAGTAACCTGAGTATGACAAGTAACCCATATTAATTTGTGTTTAGATTAAATGAACACAGCCTGTTTGGCTACTAAGATCATGGACGAGGGACACATGTTACTCGTCTCTATCCGATTATGCCTACAATATATTAACATCTAACAAAAAACAACTTGTCCACATATGTCCCCTATACGCATAACAACTGACATTTTAGTTTATAATAAGAAACAACATTTTATATGGTGCGTAATACGAAATTAAAAAAAAAAATTATAACGAAACCCTAGCTCGAACTAATGTGTCCCTAATTCGTCAATCTAGACCGCTCCACCTAATTATATTTTACACATGACAAGCGTCCTGTCGGTCTCGCGAGACTATGATGTTTTGTCGCGAGAATCCTCAAAAAATTACTTGCACCATGATGTTACATGCCCCGGCTGTTTGAGATAAAATATCCCCATATCCTGTTCTGTATATTAGTTTAAGTATAATACAATTGTCAGTGATTTGTCGCCGTCTTACCAACGATTTGTCGCCGTCTTACCAACGATTTGTCGCCGTCTTACCAACGATTTGTCGCCGTCTTACTATTGATTTGTCGCCGTCTTACCGACAAATTTTCGACGTGTTACTATTGATTTGTCGCCGCCTTAACAACGATTTATCGCTGTCTTACCATCACCACTACGCTGCGTGGACGTCATCATGACACAGGCATTGTACTCAAGGATCTAGTTCTCGTAAAGACAGTTTTCTAATCGATATCAAGCCATGGCCACCTAGTTAATATAATCGAGGCCAAGCGTCAAGTTTATTTTTAAAATTATTCTCCCTTGAATGTGTTTGTTCTCCTCCAATTAAGTAGCAGCTCGTCACAGATTGTGGTTTCAAATCATGCCTGTCCGAACTTGGAGGTCCTCTAAGATTGCGCCTGTCCATCTCATCTTCAAACGAGTCATATTCGTTGCTGGTCGTTTAATCTAATTCTAAGTTTCTATATGTTTCAGGATTCGTTCAACCGGAACGTTCACATCTCTACATTATGAATTAATCTGCGCTCGAGGTATAAGGATATCCAGTAATACCGAATATTCCGTCCGCTGTGTTACGAGAGAATGTCAACACCGAGAGCATGGCATGCCAGTTCGTTCGACCGCGAAGATAGGGAACAGGAACGCGATGAATACAAAATAAGCGAGCGGCGAGCGAAGGGTACACTCGGGGGAGGCATAACGATCATCATTGTTGGAGCACTTTTCTGTTTCGTGTTCTTCGTATCAGGGGGATATTTATTTTACTACGGGCTTGTCGTGATCGCACTTGGCGTTGTAGTCTTGACGGGAGGTGGAGTATGGTTGTGTTTTATTAAAAAGAAGACGCCGACAACGTCGCAAGTGGTGCCTGTGTCGGGATTGTTCAACACCCCGGCGTTGCCAAAGGAACCCCCACCGCCGTATTCTCCTCCAATCGGACCAATTTACGGGTAGGTACATTTGTATATTGATACAGTGATTCTGACAGTACATATACTGACAATTGTCATACAATACAACCATTTGTACATCACGGCACTCAAGAACAAATCCCAATATCTCTAAATATTGCTCGGTGATATATGGTGACAACAGATATGTCACGTAGTGTATTGAAAAGTACATTGCCAGTATTCAGACATTTTGACAAATGCTACCCCCATACATAGACGGGTAGGAAGCTCAAATTATTTAATTACCTCGGTAAAATTAATAGTGCATTTTATTTTACCAATTACATTTATATACACCCTCGCAGAACTAATGGTATACTCTTACCTCTTTCTGCAACAACAAACATACTGCGGCTGTTTTCATTATTAACCGCACACAATCGTGTGTAATAAATCAATCCCATAATGTTGGACACAATAGCAGTAGTTTGACAGATAAGACAATATCGACCCCAACACGTACTATGCATGACCTTTTTAAAGCAGTCGTTGATTTGGTGGTTTCGTTGATCACTTGATATTTTATTTATAACTTGTTGGCAAAGTGTACGTCATTCAGTGCGTGTCTTTGATAAATTCGAGATCACGTTACAAAAGATGAAGACGTGTTTTACGCTAAAAGAAAAGGTCAAATTAACAGAGTAGGTTTCAGGTAACCTTTCACTGTTAGGAAAACATTTATATCAGCGACCATGACATGTTTTTATTTTTTTTTATTTTCAGGTGTCCTTACGATCACTATGGCAACAACGCCAATCCGTTTTCTCTTAACCAACCCGGGCAGCAACCTGATGTGGTGATTGACGAGTCAGGGGCGATGATGTTACCTGGAAGTTATTCCGCACCGGTTGAGGTCTCGACGCAGACAGGACCGAGTAGAACAGGACTCCGTTCCGATGATCCCATGACTGTTACACGGATTACGTCCGAGGTGCCTCGCCATCCGTCCTCTCCGCCGCCTCCTTATTTAGAAATAAACGAGACCGCGCGGTGACGTCACAGCGCGCATCGCGTGGGTGGGAAGACGCCCAAGAGATACAGTTAAATGATCTCTAACAGTTTGGGTCGTTTAAATGAGGCATTTACACAGTGGTTATTTTCGTGTGGATTCGTTTCTTGATACTGAGAATATATATATATTTTTACACAAGTAAATACCCACGCGACGTTGACGATACAGGAATGACGTCACGTTTGTATAAAAGCTCCCAAAGACTTATTTATATACGTCCAAATATCTTGATGTTCTTTTGTTTTTTACAGCGAACTTCAATCGCACTGATGAATATTACTTTTGATTATGAAACTGATTTACATTAGGCCTTATGTATGGTGACCTCAGCAAGGTCACACATCCGGGTGCGTTTAAGGGGTGCAGTTTCATTCTCAATGAGAATTTCTCAATTACCCACTACCACCACCACTGAAAGCAGTAGTCACCAATAAACAGTTAAACATGGTGTCAACTGACGTATAATATTGGAAATTATTGCCTGTGTAGGGTTACAATAATGCTCCCATAAAATACCCGGATGTGCGGTTTTCAGGGTTCATACACTGAATGAGGTCATTTTTCTTTTATAAATTACCATTAACGGGTTTGTACAGAGTTGATTTTATTGACGTGTTGTCTTTTTTTGTTTATATTAGATTCGATTCACGAATGGATCATGATCTTGAATTCGAACAAAACGTGTTTGAGTTTTTTTTTTAGTAAACGAAAACGAAAAATGTTGCTATTTTATTAAATGAAATCTTGTCAAATGACTTTGTGCAATTTCTCAACGAAACTTAATCTGATGCAGATTATTTCCCGTAATTCAATCGAAAATTGTTGCTCCGGATGTTCGTGCATGTCTACTAGACTATTGTATATGCTCAAATGGCCGCTGCACTTATTCCTTTGTAAATGTAACACGAACGAAATACGTTGTCCCAGCAGTATGCGTAGTGATTGATCGTATGTGGGTATCCCAGCCTCGCGCTATAAGTAGAGTGAACTATATGGAGACGATTGACATTTAGACAATTATTTCTACATTGCCTCAATATGTATTAAGGGATGAACCATTAATTCTGCTGAGGTGGCTCGTATCAAGAAGTAAATATAAAAATGACTCGTGGAAATAACATACAACGTAAAACGGTACGTAATTCAGTCACGGCATAGTACTTATTCGTAATTCTAGATCTCACCAGCAGCAATAATGGTCCGCCTCTTAATAACCACGTGTTGCGTGCTGTGCATAATCCATTGACGTAGGCATGCAACACGTCTCCCTTAGGGACAGAAAACGTTAATTCTATAAATACCTGTTTTTGTCGGCCTATACTTCGTTATGATATCAACCCACAGAACCACAAAGACAAACGATGGCATTAAACATTATGAAAAAATCACAAACAAAACAAAAACGTCGTGATAAACTATTAGAATACTGTAAAATGACTAATTTTCAATGGGTTTTAATTTCACTGATTTACCATTTCAGGCATATTCAGTGGGTTTTAAGTTCACGGTTTTGTCATTTAGATAATGTGTTCTATGGTAAATTTTACATATTCACTGGGTTTTAAATTAGCGCATTTTCCAGTCAGCGAAATAAGCTAAATTAAAACCCAGTGAATAATTACCCCCCTTTACAGTATTATTAAAGCCGAAAACCCATTCCTCACTGACCAAGAAGCAATAGACAATAATTCAAGGGCGTCAATTATCGGGCATAGAGTCAACAGTCTAATTTTCAGAAAAAAATAGTGGTTGTATTTTAGTGGATAGTTGCCACTTTGTCAGTCATTCTTATAACGCTTTTTCCAATGGCAGAGACATGATGCCATATCTCAAATTATAGCCTGGTGATATTGACTGAAACGATTATATATTGTGAATTGTTTTGTTGTCTTGATTTTTTTCAAAATCTGGGTTGTGTTAAAATTGCAATTTTTCTTTAACAATGTTTTCTATTGAATTGTTCTAAAAATGGCGATTTTTGAAAAATATTAAGACAAGCTTCACAAAATACGTCGCTGTATCACATTAAAAAAATGATATTTCATGATGCCATTGGGCGATAGCTTCATTACTTTACATAATAAACCAAGGAACTTTGTCAGGCGAGTATGGCCAACTTTCTCAAAAATTATGTGTAGGCAAACGATGATGGGCTACGAAGAATAAAGCAAACACACGACGAGAAAACTGTATATTTTAATAAAAATTAACACAGAATTACGACATGTCAAGTAATACTGTTTTTACGATGTTCATCACATGTGCGTTCAATGTGGCGTCATTTCTGGCAAATGTTATCATATTCTTGGGTGTATTATCTTCAACAACCTCAGTCATCCAGTTTCCATAATAACGAAATTGTCCCTAATACGTTGGTCACGCGCATGGACAAAATGATGAAGTCAGATTTTTCGAAGTTGACCTCAATTTGCATACAACATAAATTAGTTGACGTCATCACCATTGCTACACCATTTATTACATACGCCACGCTTAGCAATGTGTTTCCAACCATTGGAATGAGCATAGTAACACACTAACGTACTTGTGATTCGGTGGTTACCTTAGCTATGTGACGTCAGTAGCCATGGTTACCCGAAGCCTAAGCACATCATCATCATAGTTTTGCTTCCCGAAAATCATTACTTGTTCTAAACGTCAGTTTGCCTTGGAAGCTGTAGTAGTCCTCGCGATCTGTATATCGAAAAGGGAAGACATGAAAATGTATCTGCCGACGAAAGATTTTGTATGTCTGTCTGTCTGTTCGTCCGTGATATCATTCATTTTAATTTTGTCAATATCTTTTCCGGAAATAGGAAAAAGTTGGTCAACAGCAAAATATTCAATTCTAGTGAGAAATCTTCGACACTATGTGATAATTTATCGGAACTTACTAGTATGCCAAATTGAATGCAATCTTTGCGTAGTATGTTTCCGTATACGCGAATTTCGTTATAGTCCAAATTTTGCAAGCGTCACCTTGTTAAGCCGATTCAAATAGTATGAAAAAAAGACAAATTGAGTTTCAATAAGTAGGTTAATGTTATTGTCATGAACTAGGAAATTACATGATGATAAGAATGCAGAATATGAGCCGTTCAAATTACGTTAATAGTATTACAGCATATATGGGTAGTAATCAAATGAGATTCGCGTCATTTCACAACCCCTGCCAATGATTATCACTCACTCGACTCAAAATATAATTTATATGCTAATGAGGTACTTTACGCGTGCGTATTTTGAAACACGACAAATTGAATTATTAAATATTCCCATGTGTTGCACCCCGAGTTATTGATTATCTGTCGTATTATTGAAGTGCATGTCATTATTCACTTTATCTCACACACATTGCAGATTAGTGTAGGAGTGTATTAATTAATGGAAACACCACGCGCCTTAAAAAATGCGATACAATTGAAAGATTTAAAAACAATGTTTGCAGTGGCAGTACACAGCTCTGAACGCGCTTTGATTTACAAATGGCCATTTTAATACCTTTTTATTACACATAATCACATTGGGGAAATAGCTCAATTGTTAGAGGCTTTATGTGCTGTGACTGAGACTGTTGATTTGAACTCTTTCCTATGCCATGTTGTTCTACAGTTAAAGGGTGGTGGTCGTCGCGCTGCGCATGTGCGACATTTGTGTTGATAAACATTATTTTCACGCAATCCAATGCTATTCTAATGAAAATCACAAGTATTAGGTTTGACCTGGACTCGACTTGCACTAATTATCGCCGGTGACTACCTTCGATACCTTCCAATCACCTAAAAAATACCTGAAGGGGAGCAGAGGTCTGGCTTTTGACACTTCGTGCATGAAATTGGAGATCTAATCTATGAATGAATTCTAGCGATAAAAACAACTAATTTTACAACAACTAATAAACATTATTTTCACGCAATCCAATGCTATTCTAATGGAAATCACAAGTATCAGGTTTGACCTGGACTCGACTTGCACTAATTATCGCCGGTGACTACCTTCGATACCTTCCAATCACCTAAAAAATACCTGAAGGGGAGCAGGGTCTGGCTTTGACACTTCGTGCATGAAATTGGAGATCTAATCTTATGAATAAATTCTAGCAATAAAAACAACTAATTTTACTTGTATGTACTGCAAAATGCTCTAAATATCGAGTATAAAACGGGCTGTGAAGCAGACGACAAACGTACACTTTGCTTGGCGTTATTTTGCCTCTAGAGGGCCAGTCAATGACGTCATCAGTGAACGGAATAATATGTGCAGTGGTAAATCGAGAAAAAAGAAATTGACAGAGTGGTAAACTGTGTCGTAGACGTTTGTATTGCAGTCACTTGTAAAACATTCAAGAGCAAACGACATGTGATGAAAATAGATGAAAATAACCAGAAAAAAGCCTTAACGTGAATGAATTATGGAGGGCTTGTTTAAACAACAGTTTAAATGATTCCGTAGACATTAATGAAAATATTGGATACCGCGGTATGTCTAAATCAATGTTCAGTTATTGTCTGATATCATGGAGGAATGCACGTGGTACCGATCGACCACTGAGAACGCAGCCTTTCATTAAATTATACTGGTCAGGCGCAAAATTCGATTTTTTCTGATAGTTTATCGGTAATTTAAAATGTGTTTATCTAGCATACATTGGGTACCCCTTTTTTGTTATTTCCAGAAACTTGTCCATATGAATGTTCGATTCATGCGTGAATGTATTGTCTGTTCAACATAATAAAGATATTCCTTTGTTGAGGGTAAACTGACGGTAACGGTGTACGTGGAATTGCGATCATTTACGCAAATAATGCATGGGAAAAAATGGGTCAGGGTGAATAAACTCGTCTCTGTCGTTTTTCATTTAGTAACTTACTTTAAATACTGATTAGTAAAATAATATGGTATATCTGTCACGTTGATTATTAAAATGTGACACTGGTTTAATGTACTTATTTCAAACAGTGTCCCCCCCCCCGACTTGGCCACGTTTTAACACGAGCATGATGGTCGGGTGAGTATATTTGTTTTATGTGAAGACGTACGTGTATACTGTTGCTAAGGAAACGTATTTCGTAGTCAATTCAAGTCCGAAAGAAAGGGATATAAAACAAAAGAAACAATCGATTGCACTTCGTTAGAATACTTATCGATCTACAGGTCGATATCAGCGAATACCGATTAAATGAACGTATTATTGAACGGATTGGAATCCCAGTTCACTGAAAACAATGGTCATCTTGTCAGTTCACATCATAACATGACCATAAACATGAATATTTTGTTGTTTTTCTCCATCAAAATGAATTTGGGCACAAACTGTTGTTAGAACATGGTATATGCGAATTGGCCTGGAAATAAAAAACGGATTTGCACAACTATATCCATACAAATGTTCACGAAAATGTCTGTTTTAATGCTAAATATGAATAAAATCACCCCATTGGTGGCTGCGATAAGAGCAAATAACTGCATTGTTTTAATTTGCATATTTTTGGGAGTGCGTGGTCATTACTGCCAAAAGCACATCTACTCGTTTCAAGGTGTGATCCTACCACATATGAACTAAATTGGCCCAATGGTTGCTGGAATAAGAGCAAATAACTGCATTGATCTAATTTGCATATTTTTGGGAGGTTGTGGTCATTACTGACAAAATCGACATAGTAGTGGTAGAGATAGCAGCAAATAACTGTATTGATCTAATTTGCGTATTTTTGGAAGGGTGTGGTCATTATTGCCAAAAGCACATCTACTCGTTCCAAGGTGTAATCATACCAAATATGAATAAAATCGACATGGTGGTGGTAGAGATAGCAGCATATATCTACATTGATATAATTTGCCTATTTTTAGGAGGGCGTGGTCATTACTGTCAAAAGCACATCTACTCGCGCCAAGGTGTAATCCTACCAAATATGAATGAAATCGGCTCAATGGTTGCTGAGAACAAAGGAAATAGCTGAGTTTAGCTAATTTGCATATTTTGGGGGTTGGGTGTAATCATATTAATATTAACCTAAAAGATGACTTCCGACGAAAAGGAAGCTATTTTGAAATTGGGTTCTGAGAAGTTGGTTCTGAGGTTCTGAAAAGTTGCTTCTAAGTTCTGAGGCTCTGAGGTTCTGAGTTCTGAAAAGTATACACTACCGGGTTTCCTAATATTTCCGTTCAGGTGAATATTTCAATATTATTTCTGGCTTGATTGGGTTCTATTTTCCGCGTCTAACAGCCATAGAACACAAAAGTTCTAAAAAGTTTATAAAGTTAGTCATTTATCATATAATCCATCGTCCGAATCGCACAGTTTCGCTAAAGCCGATCATTCATAACCGGCCCACGAACCCGTGCGTGATCGTGTTAGAAAAAGCTATATTTCACTGCAGCCCGAGTCAAGAACAGAAGGTTCCAAAATTTCTTATTCCAACGTTGAAAATTGTTTGTGGGCAAGTGAATGAGGACGATGGAATGTCTAAATATTTGTGCAAACTGTGTTTTAGTAAACTGACAAAACTGTCGAAACTGATAACATATCGACTTGCCCGATTCGCGGTCTTCGTTGCAACACAGTCGTGTAGTCGTTTTAGGGTAGAACCGGGAATAAATTTGTATCAAGTTGAATTTGGTATTATTGGAAGCGCAATTTTAAGGCGAGTAACATATCCAAAATCCACCGGAATCCACCCACGGGTAAAAAAATGACGGCTATTTTACCCGTGGGTGGATTATTTTAATGAAAGCACCCGTTTTACTCAAAGTTTAGAACCGAGATATATGCCGTTGCGAGATTGATTTGCATGTCATCTATGTAAAAGCGCTTTCTTTTGATGATCAGTGAGCTCGTTCAAAGAAAAAGCTAGCAACACTTTTATTTGATTCCGCCATTTTAATTTTACCAAGTAATGTGTAGTTTCTTTTGTGAGTTCTGATTGGGTGATGCTAATGAGCCGAAGTGAATCTTATAATTGTTTGAGGGCGTGCGACATTCAGTAAATCGTGGTGAAATCTGCTTAGGCCGAATAAATAGTCCTTGGCTGGCGAAGATGCATATAATCTAATGTCTTGATAACTTTGAAAAGACTTCAGTTTCCTAGCGTGAATCATGCATGTATTAATTTAATTACCGAACATTTCTTTCAGATTTAGGGCGTAAAACGTGTTATTAAACTAATTAAAGCAACCAGTACACTTGAACCATGGAGCTCCGTGCTTGAACGTAATTTTATTAACCGACAAGGACTTCTAATTCAAACATATTCGAATATGCAAATGAGTTCGATGCAAAGCTGTAGTGCGTTCGCGTCGTCTCTCCAGTTTTCGTTCGACTGCTATGTGACGTCACAACTGGGGCGACTGTAGCAAAAGATAAAGATAGCGAACGACGAAATCGGTATGTAAATGGTGTTTAGGTAATTTTCTCAAACATAAAATGCAACCGGGCGTGAATTTAAAGCGCGTTCGAATTTCATATAAATAAGCAATGTATTTTACACGCGTTGTATACGTCCCATATCGAACAGGACGCGGCACGACGACTGCCGCCCTTTAAAATAAATTGTATACTTTTTCGCTTGTACAGCAACGAGCCAATACGATCACGTGATACTACTTTCCCGGATTACGTTCGTGTAAACTTTAGCAACGCGAACGCACTTGTGCAGGGATGATAAGCAACGCGTATCGAACTGTTCGGAGTTCGTTTTGTGTGTGTCCTTACGTTCTTATGTTCTGTCTGAACATTTAAACATTTTCTTCTATGTTATCGATAAAGAGCCATTGCGCGATACGCCTAGCTATTTTGAATCATAGTTAAGGACAACGATTACCAAATATTATCTACTATATATTGTAGAGTGTGATTGTACTGGCCTTTTTTTCAGACGCAACCGCCGCCTCCTCTGACGTCATTATTTGCTGTATAAAGGTAGCCACAGAAAGCAGCGCTTGTTGTCACGGGATACCGGTACACAACTGAAGATAATTGTTTTTTATGGATTCGGCACCGCGTATTCGGTCAGTTTCGTAGGAATACGTACGTGTAACAAGTGATGACCCCCCACCCCCAATAAGGCGTTGACGGAAGATTTTGGAATCCACACTGTGCATTCGATAAAATGTAACAGAGATAACAGGTTGGTTTATTACTGTGCTAGCGATCTCATTTTGTACACACAATCATTGTATCGCATTGTGACAAGTAAAAACTTGCCGATTTGAACATGATCCGCTATTTATTTTGTATGACTGTTACGTCGACAACAGTCGCGTTTTATAGTTTCTTTGTGTCTTATTGCGTAGTTTCTATTGGCACTGATAAATCGGCATATCGCTGAAACGTGATAATGTCATTTCCCTGAAGGGCCTCGCGCCATTTTAAACAGTTTTTCAAGAAAGGCCATTTTCAACAGTCGATTCTTGTTGCGTAACAGAGCGACGCTATTTGCCACAGACATTCAATGACTGTATTCATACTCAGGGGGTAAACGCAAAGCTAGCTCCAGGGAGCTATCACATCTGAGTAAATCGTGTTCCGTAACACTATCGTCGTTACAGTATTCAGGTCACTTTTCTCATCTTGCGCCTTCATTGAGTCGCTCAACCCATGGAGGTAAAAAGAACTCGCTTTTTACCTCTATGCTCAACCCAACAAATTTAACCACCCTAACAACGAATTAAATTCTCTAGAAAATAGCACAATTATTTATGACACTCTAGATCCCCGCCTACTGATACAAAAACCACGGGGTTTAAATTATTCATCTCTCGGAAGGCATGTGACTCTCATTTATTTGTCTGAGATCAGCTTTAGTAATAACCATAATGGTTCATCCCAGGTTATAAAATTGCCATGACCGGGCAAGTCTACAAAAACGCCTTGAATTATGATCTAGCTTGATAATGGCCGTGATGAGAACATTATTTTGTAAAGCTGTCAACAAGTTGTTTTGTTTTATGGGGATTTCAATTTATCTCATGCATCGAGCGATCCCTGAGATTGTTTGTAGTTTGTAAATAGCATATTGATACATTGTTAATGAATAGAATAATACTAGTAAATAAATAGAAGTAAATGTCACAGCGCTTCTAACAAATATTACTCCCAAGTATGTTTTAGGTTTTAATGTACATCCATGACAATTACAACCGTACTATATGAATGACCGCGCACAATTGGACAATTTTAGATCAGTTATTCGCAATGCATTGGACAATATCCCAGTCCTTGACACATTGGCAAACTGAAAATAATTATTCTGTCGCCAGTGTTTGTAGAAATTTTGAATTATATTCTCTCTTCTTCTTTTACTTTCATTTTAGAAAGTTCTGAATGCACAGTACGGTTGCACAGTAGAATCACGTGAGCCGGTCAGGTGTACTCCGAGTCGTCCAAGATGGCTGACCATCGGTTACGACAGAGGGCGCAATCATTCATCATAACAGGAATAATATTAATCATTATTGGCATTATATTAGAAGCAATTCTTTGGTGGTTTTTCTACATTGGCGCCATTTGTTTCATTGCGGGCGTATGTTTACTAGTTACCGGGATCGTCTGGCACTGTCAATCGAACAGAGGCGGCGCATCGGTGAACGTAGTACAGGTTACTCATCAAACTGGTCCAACGGTCATCGCGACATCGACCATGCATTCCACTATACATGCCCCTCCTCAATACCCACCACCTATGTACGGGGCACCACCACAATCGCTACCAACTGGACCAACGCCAGGGTATATGCCTCCCACGGCACCTCCTTTATACGGACACCCTCCCTCATATGGCAACAACCCCACATATTATCCAGGGTATGTTGTATTTTTATTATGTAATTTGTATTTTTAATTTCAATTTTTATAAAACGACTATACTATACAAATTTACAACATAGTGTGGTCGGATTATGTCCCCTCCCAACTGTCCGTTTCTAGTCCTGCAATGGAACTTGAAGAATTATCACAATTGTGGTAATGCGTTTTTTCTGATATTATCATAAAATCGTCATTTCTATCGATTTTACAATTATTTTTATGAAAAAAAAGATGTGGCACATTCGGCCTTTTTTGTAAGTAAATTAAACAACTTTTCATTACAATTGTTGTTATTGTTGTTATCTTTTCCAGGAATTCACAGCCAGTTAATTACACACAGCCGCCACCAAATTACAGCATGCAGACACAGCCAGGCCCAGGATACTGAATAACGGCTTTCTAAGTTGACAAGGCGAATTGGCGAATACATGTGTTTTTGTGTCTCATCATGCATGGCCGATTTTAAGCTATTTCACAAGAATAAAAATATGCAACGAAATCCCGTTGACTCGGTGAACAAAATTTTGAGTTTCCGGACATCAAGAATTTTTTGTTAAGTAAACTAATTTTAATATCGTCTCCGAGGACGCGTTCAAATGTCGTTGTAAACATCACATGAGACCCATTTCGAACCATATACCTTTCTAAGTGTGAAGTGTGTGACCCTTCTACCAATGTGACGACAGTTGTCACATTTCTACAAACTTGGGTCCGCAATGATATCATTTGTTGAGCTACTCTACAAACAATATGATTATCATTGATACTACAAACAGTATAAAAAATGCAATGTAATTTCCGTTTACGTATCTGATTCAAGTCTGTGTTTTGTTGACATGTGGCCTTTTCATTTCCTAATCTAATATCACCGACCGTCCACGTGACTCTGATATCATTGATTGCTGCACGTGTGCCTCCATTTATCACTAGTATCAGTGACGTCACATTATTCACTTGGATTATGAGACTACTAATGTGTTCACTCAGGGATGAATTATGTTCGAGGATATGATCAGAAAAAAAATAAATTGCTGGAAAATGTGAACGGTAAATGATATATACACAACAGGGACACGTGACTTACTGACCATATGAATGTTTACTAAAAGTCTATGCTTGCACACCAAAGTCTTATTGAAAAAAGAAGAGTATTTTACTGCAGCGACGACATACAACGCGTTACTAAATTGTCCGTGAAATGAAATTGTTGTTACCTTATGATGATTTTTATTTTACAAACATTTCTTTATAAACTGGAATTCATTTGGATGGACAAAACGTATGATTTCAGAAAACAAGTACAGCATCGAATAAAAGAATCCAGTCTCTTCATTAGGGTGGTCTTTAATTATCTAAACCATTGTTAACGCCCCAACGGAAACATTGAGCTACACAGACCAAAGAATTAAAATAAAATCATTACAGCGTTGACGTGCCCTTTGACCTCTAAACACTATTTCTAGTGGAGTCAGTTTGATAAAAATTAGGAGTAAAGTAGTACGAGTCATCCCTTCGCATATTTCAAATTTGAGTGTATATTTCAAATAAAGCTATAATCGTTAAATCGCAAAAGCACAATCGCCCCTCATTTAATCCATAGGTGTGAATTATTATTATTGAAAAAAGGAAGACCAATTTGTCTAATGAGTTTTCTGTATTATTTCTGTATTCTGTAGTTGCTAGGTTACCATGCACACGAGAATGTCAATTTCGCATGCAGCAGAAATAAATGTCACAAAAAACTAGTCATTACATCTCCCTTCCTGTCGTGAAGTTCGTTCAGTCAATGATTTGACTAGTCTACATTTACCCTGGCGTTGTATCAACGTTTTCAGTGTGTTCTTTTTTAACATTCGGTCGCCAGCTAGACGCTCAAACACCGCCATGAATCCTACTGAAGCAAAATAAGAGTAGGAGTAGAAGATTGGAGTAGAGAGTAGAGGTAAAAGAATGCAGCATATTGATTGGCACTGGAAAGAAACAGTTGAACCAAATACAAACTATTATTGACCAAAATCTCGTTTTAAATTTAAAAATCTCAATTTTAATTTGGTGCAATTTGGTTAAATTCTTGTGAACAGAGAATCTACCCAATTATCCAATAGCAGGATCTATGGCGGTCACGGGGGATCGGGCGACTTAATAGGAAAAAATATGCCCACTTTGACAACACCATCGCACGGGGTTACATTTACTACCAATTATTTTACTAAACATGATTGGTAAATTGTTTCTCATTCAGCTCTATGTGATTCAGCTGGCATACAAGTGATGATCAAATAAAATACGGAAGTTTCACAGCCTAACCATCAGTTGGGGGTTTAAGTTAACTGCCAACAAAATTCATCATTGTTGTGTGGTAAACTTCTTTGCATGCGAACACCTTATTCACTAAGAACCAGGAACAATTTCCCGGGGTTTTTGAAACCGAAGTTATTGTCCAACGTAAGGATATCAATCAGCGACAAATCATTTATTTTTCATTCCTGTATATCAACTTAGAATATTCTCTTTGACGCATTTTCCCTGTCATCTGAATCTCGCGCTTTTTCGAGATTGGTGATCTATTAAAACTTACTTTGATTTACGAAAACAAGGTTTCTTTAGTCAAAACCTCAAACATGTTAAATGAGAGATACCTCTACTTTGACTTTGACTTTTTATGAATATCGTTAATTATTTATTTATTATGACTTTGACTTTTTATGAATATCGTTAATTATTTATTTATTCCTCAAAAACGCATATAAGTTATACGTTTATTTTCTTCATCATTTGAACAAGATGTGGTGCACAGAGCGTATGCAAACTACGACGTGACAGTGGTGAGTGAGTGAACGGAAGTGAGAGCGCCGCCAGTGTTGGAGTGTGAGCTTTGGGTTCCACACCATTCCACTAGAGGAGGCTCAAGCGTGTTGTTTATTTATTCAACGACTAAGAGCGGTGATCATCGTATTCTGTGGGCCAACCGAAAGAAGTAAGAAAGACAATATAAGACAACCTGGAATCAACCCCCCCCCCCCCCCGCCAGGCCACGCCGTGGTTTCAGATTATCCATAGGTAAATAAAAAACAGTAAGAAACTAAACATGGCGGTTAACCCTATCCACCCAATCAAAGCGAATGTTGATGGTTATACAACTATTACTTGACTGTGAGTGCACATCGATTTTAGTGCATAAATGTATATATTTGACCATAGACTTCTACAGAATCTATGATTTGATGTACTGTAAAACCATTTATTTTCACTGACATTTAATTTCACCATTTTGATGTTTTGAGCATATTCACTGTGTTTTAATTTGATGAATTTTCAAGGAAACAATGAGTTTTATTATTATTTTACTTGTTCAAGTAGATTTAGTAGAGGATTTTACTTATCAGCAAAAATGGCGAAATTAAAACCCAGTGAATAATGAATGAATTTACAGTATGTACATACTAAATTTCACACTGAAGCAGACAACTGGCAAATCGAGACAGTGGTCGTCACGCCGTGTCATCTTCGACGTGGGTTCTATAGCGACGTATACAACGCATTAAAAATATTGCGGTTTGTTCACACGCGTTTCACGACGACTACGTCCTTTCATAATTGTTACTTCCTGGTAACTGAACATGCCACGCATAGTGATTCTTTTCCGGGGTACATGGTACAGTGAGGGACAGTTTTCACATTTTTATTTATCAATCTCAGCATTATTTTTTTTTTTTTTTTTTGATAATATGAGGTTATTACGAAAATACTCACAGTATGCACGAAGACAGTACAGCGGGAGTGTCGATGCGACGCCGTACTGTATGAGTGCATACTTTGAGGTATCCTCGTAATAACCTTATTATTATACATCTTTTCCTTTCAAAGATACACCTTGGGAATGCCGAATTTCAAAAAGTTTAGAGCAGAATCAGCGAACACCTTTGTGTGGAGTCCGGTCAAACCCTGGTGGGAGCCATGTGGTGAAAATACCCGGTAAAATTACGGCACGCTGTAACTTATGGCGTTACGGTGACAGATGTGTAATAATAATCAATATCATTAAACATTTTATCACTCCGACTCCACAACAAACCAACGCAACACACTGAAACACAACACACAAAAAGACCACGCAACGACAATAACACCACAAAACACAGCATATCACAATGTATCCGCAATGTAACACACCGCTACACAACATGCGGCATTACAACACAAAACACTACAACGCAACACAAATATAACAACAACAAAACGTAACACATCGCAACGTAACGCATACACATCTACAATGCAACACAACACAGAGCACTACAACGCAACACCAATATAACAACAACAAAACGTAACACATCGCAACGTAACGCATTCGCATCCACAATGCAACACAACACAGAGCACTACAACGCAACACAAATATCACATAGCATTACAAAATGTTATGCAACACAACATATCACAATACATTATGCGACACACGCAACCATCGACCTTTCATAAGGTCTATGGCGCAACGAACACAACACATGGTAACACAACACAATACATAGTAATACAACATACCACGTGACATCAATATTAATCCCCCTAGCGTGCACGATGGACAAGATCTCACCCGGTATACGTTTAGTAATTGAGTCTACTCAACGCAACACATTGTTGGTAAATGTATCATTGTATAATAGTGTATATCGATTTAGAAATAAATTAAATTTCCAGAATATTGAACCAAAAATAGCATTGTCCATTCTACACGGGACACACTATTGATAAATAGTCAGCTATATCACTATCGTATTTTAACAAAGTAAAAGAAAATGGGGAATATTTTACCATTTATGTACATCATTTACACATTTGTATCCAAAAGCGACTTTTTTTTGTCAAAACACTGCATGACGGGAGTTATTTTGTAAGCATGACAGCGCCATTCGTCATCCTAATATTGTTTCAACACTAGATGCTTGACTGGATACATTTCAGTTGATCGTAATATATAATTATTATGCCCACGTGACATAACTCATAGCTCCAAGAAAAGCGGCATGCGACGAAACGTGGTGTGGTGCGATGCAATACATTATGTATTCGGTCGTCATGGTTACTAAAGAGGTGTTCCAACCATATCGTTGAGAACACAATAACAAATACGTCGTACAGTCAGCGTCAGGGTTCTGTTATTTTTATTTTCGGTTTTCAAAATTGTTGCTATTTTCAGTTGAATATTAGTGGGTTTATGATTTGACCACCGTACATCCGCCTTTTTAACGGAAATGATCGCACAGAGAAGAAAGCACTACGAGCTAGTCGTAGAGTTTGCGACGACAATGCTGTACCGACGTGTATTCCACCATCTTGAATATTGAAACAAGTGAAGGTGAGTTACAAGGTCACGTGGCACGATGGCTTATTTTAGTGTATCGTGACAGAATGGAGGTAATGTACTTGTATTTAACATAAACTAGGGGCAGTGTGTGTGTACTAGGAAAATATAATAAGGAATTTAAAATTTAAAAATAAAAGGAATTGCGGTGTCGATGCCACCTGTTTAATCATCGGATTGATTCAGTGGTTTTATTATATACATTCATTTTAATGAATAATTTGTGAGTGTGAAAGCACTCACCAACTCATCAGAAATGTGTTGAATAGAGAGTTGTAACATGAAAAACATATAGGACTGTATAACCCGCGGTGTGAATTGGAATCGACAACTGTGTTGTTTTCCCACACTGGTGGGAGGTATTCAACATTCGCGTGGTTCGGGCTCGCCCACTTTGACGCTCAATTACAAATAATCGTAATTATAATTTATTAATTAAGTTTAAATTTCTATGCTTGGTTCCTCAGTGAAAATAGCGTAACTAACAAGGGCAGAATATGAAATACGTAGATACCCTTCTCGTCTATATATGAAAAATGGCGGCTCATTAACATTGACACGCACGACAGCCTTTCACAATGTTTGTTATATACCTTTAATACCCGTATTTATGATATTTCTCTTTCCGTGTGCATGTTATTTATTTATTTATTTATTTATTTATTTATTTATTTATTTATTTATTTATTTGTTTGTTTGTTTGTTTGTTTGTTTGTTTGTTTGTTTGTTTGTTTGTTTATTTATTTATTTATTTATTTATTTATTTATTTATTTATTTATTTATTTATTTATCTGCATTCAATGAATCAACATCTGCCTGTCGTATTGAATGTGTGGAGTGCCATTATGATCTTACGGAGCTTTCTTGAAATCGATATTCGTATGTTTAATGGGTGATATAAGACTCATAGCGACGTACACAACGTGTAAAATACGTTGATGTTACGTGAAATTCGAACACGAGCTGCGCGACGACCACTGTCCTTTACACATTTGTTCTCCTGTATTACGACATGGCATTGCCGCGGTGACCGTTGTTTTATTCTTGTGGAACGCAATGAGTATTGAACTTTTTGACGCCAAATTAGACTGTTAAAGCGCTGTGGTCGTCACGGTCGCGCAGCGCGTGTTCGAATATCATGTAAATAAACAATGTATTTTACACGCGTTGTATACGTCGCTATGAGTCCCATATCGAACAGGACGCGACACGACGACTGACGCCCTTTAACAGAACTTCCAGTGGATGTCAACCGTCTATAATGAGGAGGGTTTAGGAAACTGTGTGCGCTCCGTGGCGGAGAATGGCAAATCACATAAGCGTGCTGATTGGTTTATTCATGTATTTTTCTGGTATATCCTAAGGTACTCCCGAATCAAAGATGGACAATCAGAATCAAGCGCAGAACCAACAACTGAAACAACGTGGGATGATAATGGTGATCGTTGGCGTAGTAGCAGTACTTGCCGCCATCATAGCCATTGTCGTGTTGTGGGGTGTATTTTACATCGGAGCATTTCTCTTCTGTGGCGGGATTATTATGATTCTCTTGGGAATGAAGCACATGTATCAAGCCAAACAGAACTTCACACGAGTACAAGTCATCAGCGGACAGACTATGACGACTCAACAAGTCACATACGGACAACAAACGACTTTCGGGCAAGTTCAGCCCCCGGCTTACAGTGGTCCACCGCCGCCTGCTGGTGGATGGCAAAATGATCCCTACCCTATCCCAGGCGCAGGGTGAGTGTTTCCCCACCACTGTAAAACATGTGGTTTTTTAGCTAGCATGTTCATATTCAGCTAATTCGCTAATTGGTGCAGCTAATTTGAACAAAAGTATATTCTACAATATATTATGTTGATTCAGTCAAATTTGTCGCATATGTGTTACGAAACTTTATACTGTACCGATCCGGGAAAGCTACGTTACAAAATAAAATAGGCGCAAAGAATACACAACTTTTCAAGGTTCACGGTATCACGTGGCATCTGTGTCTGAGTACGCCATTCGCTAATATACTGCAAATGGCAGGAAATGTTTGAAACACCGCGACATTTTAAAAACGTTGCATCATTTGGTTTTTTTGTTTGTATACACGAGACGGCGACTTTGCGTGCTACGATCCAACGTAGAACCTTCCTACAATTTGTTGACATAACCGGACGGAACGTCGCGTGTTTCTGTGACGCAATAAAAGTAATAAAAGCTGGTCAAATGCGTCGATATTGCTCGATATATAGTCGTACGCCCATAAAAAGAATAGAAAATAAAGAAATATTCTAAATCGAGAGTGACCACACAACCAAACGCAGTTATCGTTTTCAGCGACACTGTATTCACTCGTAATTTGGTGTTATAGAAGCATCTCGAGGGCGCTACTTATTATAGAATATATATATATATTTTTAAAACACAAATTAAAAAATACACATTCTAGCCCACAAGTTTGTATGTTGTCAGTTTTCACAAAATTGATCACATTTACAGTCGAATTCTGGCTATCGTAGCATTTGGAATCCAATTAATTCCTGGAATGAATTCTGTACTAGACACATATTGGTTTATTTCCAGTTACACACCGGGACCACCAGGGTTGCCACCTGTGTATCCAGAAGATGGTCTACATGGACCACCCGAACAACCACAGCCACCATCATATGGTCAGGCTATGACACAAGGCTATGGACAACCTATGGCAGCAGCATACGGACCACCACCAGATCACGGGTTGTATGGACAACCGACGGCGCCACCAGCTTTTGACTATGGTACAAAGAGCCAACAGCACCAATCTTACGCGTAATAACAAAATGTGTATACTGTATATGAAAAGAATCGGGTCTGATCACAGAGTGTAGTTAGACAGCGTGTTTATGTCATCGGAGGTCACCGGTGGCAAATGCATTCTCTGTGCGTAAGGAACCCTTTATATTACGTTACCGAGATATCATTTCAACCTGGGTGTATCACCCACATCGCATCACAAATGACATCATCCAAAACGTACACGTCATAAAGATGAAAACTGTACAGAAAGCAATATTCTTTAATTCGCTGTATTTCTTCAACACGATCCGTATACAGTCATGCGCAACATACATGTACTACCAAGTATATGACTACTTAGCTCGACGACGATTGTCGATTATTTAAATGATAGCAAAGTGAACATTCTAAGTCACCGATTCGACGTGGCGCTTGATTTGCATTTCTCTATTTTACTCTCCGTCCAAGTCACTAACTTTTGACGCACAATATGGTATTTGCTCTTGAATATGTTAAACTTTGAGTTGTTTGTGTAATATACGTCATAGCAAAACTTAGTATCTGGCTCACGAAGAACTGAAACAATTTTTCGTATTAAAAAAAAAATAATTTTTATAATCTTATTTTCGATATTTCACACTGTATTGGGATTCACACAAAAAAATACAATTCACAATGAAATAATAGATTAGTTAATTAAATGCGCATGCGTCCTTTGTAAGCGTATACATTTTATTGCAAAAACGTAATCCACCATTCACAGAATTAGACAGAATTATGTTAAAGGTGCAACATGATTCAGTACATTAATTGTCCGAGTTACGAAAACATCGAGTACGACCACGCCCATATTTTTCAATTTGTTCAATTAACAATAAACCGAAAATATTTGTTTCATTAGCGTTCACAATTTATTATCATAAATTGAACTTTAAATAACAGTTTTAGTTTTTGAATTTGTTTAACGTCCAGATTTAGTAACCCGAACGTTAATTATCAATTAACCAAATATTGAGGGCGACTTAGACTGTTATTGTTGTTGTTCTAACTTTACGCATTTCGCAATTCACTTTTGACGGACCGTGCGCTAAGCCTGTTTGTTTCATCTTTCAAGTTGATTTTAGTCGCAGGGCACGTTTGTGGAGATTGAACAACAACAAAAATCTCGATTGCCCGGTTCGGTTAACTGTTAATTAAAGCGGGAGGGTCGTCACCTGCGCACGAAGGGAGGGAGGGTGAGTCCCAAGCGACGATAACGACACACGCTAAAAGCGCAAAGGCTCATGGGTAGACGCTTGTTTTGTAAACAAAGACACGCTATGGCCATCTGACGCATGCGCAGGTGACGATTCCCCCGCTTGAAAATACGAGTTACTGAATGTGGACGTTAAACAAATTATAATTATTGTAATTATCGAATTATAATTTGGGCGTGGCTGTGCAAAGTGGACGTGTTTTCGAAAATATGGGTGTGGCCATGTAACTCGATGTTTTATTAACTCGGTCACGTATTCGAACAATTCAGCATCTTAATTTGAATATTGGTGTTTGATACTGCATGTTAATGGCTACATTGAATTATGATATACCATGAACGTTCGTTCAAAGTTTATAATACTTAATACTAACCGATTTTTTAACCGATTGGTTTTCACACTACGTATAGTACTTATATTCCCGGAGATACGATTTGGAGCGCCAAGTACTAGTACATCAATAAATACGTAACCGATATCCTGGAGACCACCAATATTTTCTTGTCCAATCTGAGTCGTGCCGTCTAGTGACGATGTGCTTTTGTGACGTATATTTTTTATTATTGATAGCCATGTACATCATTTGACATCACAGAAGTGCCTCGTCAATAGAGGGCGCGATTTATTGGAAAGGTGTGTATCCTCGGGGCCGACATCCGGGTATTTTTACCGCCTAGCAACCATCACGATGAAAACAAAGGCCGATAACTCTAAACAAATGTACTTTGGAACAATTGCTGAGACTCTCCTGAACAGTGTAACAAGATTACTCCTACATGTGCAACATATATAAATTTGGTTGTCCAGGATTACTTCAATGTGCTATTTTTTCGAATTGAGCTATTTTCACCGGCTCATCGACCGGCGTCCACAGCAGCTTACGCAGAGCTATTATAAATACATGGTAGAGTGGTGTGCGTCTTAGCAACGATGAAAACACAGTGTCTTGAAAGCGTTTTAGTTTGCATTTCAGATGAATTGTCAAATTGTAACATTGAACGTGATTTGCCATGATACTTGCAATGCGATGTCAACAAAGGTACACATCTCCCCGACATGCCAACTAACCTCATTGCATGATCCCGCATTCACTTACATCCTGAATGGAATGCATTATACGCGACCCTTGACATCATGTACCTATCGAAAAACACTCAGTCTGAAAATATGGTTCGCCAGGCTGGCGACGACGAATTACCTGGCCGAGCAATCAAAGTGCAAGCAGTCCGAGAATTCGGGGAATTACATACATACCGTCATCCATAGAGTGTACACGTTTGTTGAAAGTCGTGGACACTCGCAGTGTTTGCCAATGGGCCAGCAATATATCATGGGGGGGGGGGGGTCACACAGGGGCTTGTGAGAAAGCATTATAACGCACCAATCAAGTTAGAGTATGTCGCAATAATGAGTGCCACTTTGGTCGTGCGTGTATCAACAACTGTTTTGCGCGGTTCATTTATTCTATCACATCTACGGTTTCAACAGTGTGTCGTTAAACGTATCTGTAAATAGTAACATTCTATCGAATCCAATAAATATGTGTTCCACGTATCCTATACTTTTTTTTCTATTACTGCTACACCTCCACCAACAAAGAATATCCAGCAACCAAATGAGAAATGGTTAGAATGTATACAAAGTCAGCATATGTTGTTTGGTTGGGTGTATGGTGGTCGAACCGCAATACCATCAATATATACTGTCGATAGTCCCAATGCCCGATTTTGTTTATTTTTAGAGAATAAAAATGAGCCAACGAAGGCGTCTGCAAAATGCCCACGCCAATTCGCAGACGTTTCCCATTTTTCGTTACTATTTTCGCAAAAAAACAAAAAACAAATTTGTTCTGAGGGACTGTCACATTTTATAAAATCTGATGCTGAGCGGATATCAGGTTCAGGTACATAACAGATACATAGGGAGTGAAATGGAAGCATGCTCACACTGGCGGATCTAGAAATTCTCCGGTGGGCTGGGTTTGTCAATTTATTTGTCAATTTTTATTGCGGGCTGAAGAGGGGGTGGGGCGCCAGGCTCAGGAAAATCTACTGGCGTCCAGTCTACTGTTTAATATAACCACGTGGGCGTATTATATTTCCAGTACCACATCTGAATACGCGTGGTTGTTTAATATATTCGTACAAATACAAGTGTAACCATGGATACAAATATGCCAGTTTACAATTATCATATGAGTAACTGCTTGATATCTGCATATGTTTACAAATGCTGCTGTTAAAAATCTACACATTAATACAAGTTTTGGCATTTACAGTTGCTGTTGTTTGCAATCTGTTTAGGTACATGTATATTAATGTGACAATTTACATAATTACGCGCGTAATCATTCCATGTTTGGAATTTGCATTTCCTCATACGGTAGAAAATTACGGCACGCTGTAACTTATAGCGTTACGGTGACATATGTATAATAATATATTATATTACAAGCACGCTATTTTTGTATTGGCTAACTCCAAACAATAAAATACGTATAGAAGGTACTAGTAACAATAGATGGAAAAAGCTCTGTGCCGTACAACAACAATGGTTTTACAGTGACGTATACCGAAGTATTCGGATGTGAGCTGAACAGGAAACGTCACCATTTTACACTTAGTGACGGAGCTAGTCGGCCAGACAGAGAGGAAATGTTGGGAAGTTCTTTTCATTAATCTTATTTTCAGTTCTTCGGTGTAGCCCGGTCAAGGTCACGGTGAGTTTACGCAAAACGTTCGAATGTCTTGAGGTGACTGTTAGTTATGTTCACAGTTGTATTGTGTTGTACATGTAACCGTGTCGCTGTCGGCGACGGCAACGATTCGTGCACAATGACCCATGATATGCGAGAAAGGTGAGGTCAACACAACTCGTATTCGCTGGAGTCACCACTCCTCGATACAACATGTTTCGCGATGGTTAGAGTGTAAAGCCTATAGGCACGAAAATCTGTAGTATAATCGCTATTGACATGACAGTGACCGAACCATTGACCGGTATAGAATCATGTACATGTATTGTATACTACCCCAGTCATTATTTGCCAGTTTTATGTGATATTCCACATACTATATAACAGCCATTATTAGTGATTTGCATCGGTTTGATGTCGCTAATGTAACAAATGAGAAAATATGACTACATGTACGTCAGTATGACTGACCGTAAAAAAAATACCACTCAACCAGTACCCGTATATATCGTATCGACCCCGTGCACTATTTGCGAGTGTGAACTGACAGACTATTCCTAGGACTCAGCGTAAGGACACGCACGCAACTTTACGCCCCAAGATAACATGAAGTCCCTTGGATTGTACTTGTATATCCACAACATGTAGCTGGAAGTTTGTAACTGAGAAAGTTGAAAATTGTTTATATCACGTGATATTCACTGTCTTCTGTGCGAAGTTAGGTGTCAAAAATGTTTAAGTTATTATGTTGACATTTACTAGCACGCGGATTCGACGATGCGCGCCTTATGATACCACAGCCACAATCCCATCATCCATATGTAAATCAATCATAAAAATATAAATCACAGAATTGTTATATTGTTTTCAGTTGCCATGGCCAACAACGACGACTTAGATCCGGCCGTTCGCAGAAATGCTGTGATATTTTTGGTTCTTGGTATTGCCTTACTGATTGGCGGTATCATTGTGATGATAGCTGCTACATACCTCTTCTACATCGCCGGGTGTATGATTTTAGGCGGACTTATCGGAACTGCCATTGGCGGATATGTGCTGTATCATTACCAAAAAGACAAAAACCGTGTCCGAACAATCCAACTAAAAGAAGCCACCCAGGGTACTACGACACAACAAATTGAATATGGTCAAACTTACCAACCCCAGTCTACTGGACCACCGCCACCCACAGGGGGCTGGCAAAGCGACCCTTATCCGCAAAGGTAAGAACACGACGGAATTGTGTGTGTGTATGTGGGGTGTGATTATTGTTCAATAGCATAGTAGTTCAACTAATGTACGAAATCACCGAAATGTGATTGATTCACAATTAGGTTATGCAAATGGCATACAATAGGGTTTGACAAATAAAAATCACATTACGCATTCAAGGAGATATGAGGAAATTGATGAAAATATAAAAACAATGGGAAACCGGACATATTACTTAATACTGATACGTACTGTTATTTCATTGTACATGCGCATATACATTTACGTTTAATGAGATTATAACGCTGACGCATCAGCAGTCAATGTAGAAAACAATCACTGCATATGAATAAAAGTGTGTCCGTTTACAATCTGCATATGAATAAAAGTGTGTCCGTTTACAAGTCTCAGAGTTATTCAAATTCGTCATCTGTAATCCCATTGGCTACAATTTATAGACTCAGTATGTGCCGAAAAGAGGTCGTATTTACGACGACACTGCTTCTTACAGACACGATTACTACTATCGGTCATATATACAGATGTCCTTCGCATTCAATCATCACGTCTGTTTTGGCTGACCAGGCTAGAATCTAAAAAAAATAATTCATTGAAAATTGTAACACTTCTATTGAAAAAATGTTCCCTAGAAATATATAACCTGGGCATTCCAAGGAGATATACATGTCTGTCTCTATTGAGCCTATATCTTTAACATTGTTTTTTTTGTTTGTTTAAAGACGTTTATTTTGATTTATCATTATGTTGTTATATTATATTGTTATTATAACATTCATGGTGGTGATGTTTTCTTTTGACACAGTAATCAGCCTGGGCCACCACTTCCGGGACAACCACAACAACCAGCATACGGACAACCAGCCTATGGTCAACCACATCAACCAGCATACAGACAGCCATCGTATGGACAACCACAGCAACCAATACACGGACAGCCACCACATGGACAAGCAGAGCCGCCACCATACGGTCAACAGGGTTACGGTGGTCCACAGGACCAACCAGCATATGGTCAGCCACCGCCGCCTTACGGCCAATTAGGAGCGAACGAACCGTACCGGCCTTACTCCGGCCAACCACCACCGTGAACATTTTACACCAGTGCATCTATGAACATTTGTTGCGCTAAGTGACGTCATAAACATGGAGATGACGTGACGTCACGGCAAATGTGCGACACAATAAATATAAATAGTATCTAGAACTAGAAATACTACGGAAAACTTTTTAAAATACGCACATGTCAAATCAAGTGACCACTGTGCATCCAATCTGTTGATCAATATACGACCTGGAGTAAGTAAAGGCCTCGTTTAGGTAAAACAATTAAATATAGCATCTACCAACAGCAGAATGTAATTGGCTTGGCGTCCAGACGGGCCGTTCTAAGGTCTGACATTTTACATTCACAATGCATGTCGGTATAACTGCCCTAAAAATATCATGCAGCGCGTTTTCGATTAACGGTGTCAAACTAAGAATGCATTTTTAATTACATGTGTTGCGTAGTTAGCGAGGAACCCTCGTTGTACATGGCGAGTCACGACAAATGTGAAGCTTTGAAAGGTTGATATGACTGTGTTACTGATTGATGGCATTTTTTTTGTTAAAGAAATTATATTGGTAAATTGTGAGCATTTGTATTGTAGATGTATGTCTGAAATCACGTGACTGAAACGATTATATGGATTCTGAATGCGCGTAATTGATTTGCATATATTATTTTCGAACTAAATACAAACTTGTACATATTTTTATGAATTTTTAATAAAGTAATGAATTTTTCGAAGAAAGTATAGTTTATTCAATACTTCAATGTCCTCGGCTTAAATATAATAATGATATGTATAAACGCCACAATTTGAACTAATCATTAAATTAAATATTACATTTCTCTGGAAAGGTTTTTGCGCAAAGTCATTACATGTAACATAAATGCTGCCACACATTGTGTAACGACAATGTTATTTGGGGAAAAACAAACTAACGAAAGATTGCGTAGTTGGAGTAAACAAGCTAATAAAAGTCATATCCATGGTCTACCTTATTTGCATAACAAAGAAAACATAGACTTTCTTATTGTTCCACGCTTTCCATGTTTTCTTTCACTTTCTAGTACATAGCCAATAAAGGGGAACAGCAAAATACGTGCTAACACATGCACACGATTTCGAATTTTCACAGTGAATAAATATGTTTTACATCATATACAAATGGTAATAAACCAATTTTCCAGTCCAATGTCAATCACACACTGACTTAGTGTTTGAAGTTCAAAAAACAAAAAAATATTTACAAATCTATTTACATCAAACATTTCGTGACTATACCGCACATCTCTCAAATTACCAAATATGGGCACATCTTTTACCAAATATGGGCACATCTTTTACCAAATATAGGCACATCTTTTACCAAATATGGGCACATCTTTTACCAAATATGGGCACATCTTTTACCAAATATGGGCACATCTTTTACCAAATATGGGCACATCTTTTACCAAATATGGGCACATCTTTTACCAAATATGGACACATCTTTTACCAAATATGGGCACATCTTTTACCAAATATGGACACATCTTTTACCAAATTTTGTCCAGGTTGGCTTAGTATTTCTTATGCGCTCATAAATAATTTTCACAATTGCCGATTACAAAAGAATATTACAGAAAAAGAACAATTTTCTATATTATTGTCTTCTTTTTGTCTTGAATTATGGCTGAAAAAAGATGAACAAAATTACAAACTATGTAATGTGTTCAACAACTCATATATGAACAATAACTTTAATAAAAATGATTTTACTTGGTAAAAAATACTTTATTTTTCTGCATAAAAACGAAAGAATTTCACAATGTCGAAAACGGAAAGTCTTTATCACAGCTGAGTGTTAATGTTATTATTAGTGCGTACATAAGATTTAACATCCTTGTAAATTGCATGTAACATTCTGAATATTTGACTCCTCATACCCACTTTCAGAAAGACATACCAAAATCATTGAAGTTCATGAAAACAAAATAAAATTTAGCCTTTTTTACGGGCAGTGACAATGGATCACGTCACGTTGACGTCACGTCAACCCCACGCCGACCTGAGCGGTACTCTCGTAGTCCAGCGAGGATTTCTTACGACAGTGGCGGATCCAGAGGGGGGCATGGCCCCCCAAACGCATGACGATTCGTATCATCTGGATTACGCATAGCTTCTCTGCGATTTTCGCTCCGTATATCTTAAGCGAAGCTTACCCCCCCCCCCGCCCCCAATACATTTTGCTGGATCCGCCACTGTCTTACGATAACGATACAAGTTACATTTAGATACGTTAGGAATTTTCGGTGTTGGTTACATCTCTAAATCAGACTGTTTGTGCTTCCTTATACTTTACACCAATCAAAGCTCTTAAAAGTTAACAAAAACTTAATTATGTTGTTTGCGTGCCTGATCACCTCAAACGTGACGTCGTTGCTGTCGCATAAAGTGTGTGAATATTTACTCGAACATCAAAAATCATCTCTTCTGGGATACCAACGTCGTTGTAAATAGTTTTATTTTTTTGTTAATGATCGGGTGGTCATTAGCAAATTGAAAATAAAATCACAACAGTTATTCCGAGTAATCTTTACACTGTAAATAGCGAAAAAAATTTTGCTTTTGTATATAAACACTATTTAAATTCAAACGCGTGTAATTTTAAACAAAACTGTAATGTTTTAGTGTTTTTGGAGAGGTCAAAATGACCTTTTTTCAAAGTAAAATACTGAGTGTTGTACTGCGATATAAATGTTTTATTAATAAAATTACTAGTAAATATTGTGCATTTATATTTATTTATAGCTATATCATTTATAGAGACGACATTCTATACAATAACACTACATACGATGTTAATTGTTGAGTCAGGACAAGAGATTGGGCAAGTTTATTTATACCAATAAAGAACGACTCGCAATCCAATTCAATTCGCAATTCAACTCGCAATCCAAATACATGCAATGTATATTATCGTTTCCAAAAATCATATACAATGTTTTTTTTAAACGTTATACACCAACATAACTTATTAATGATTCGATTTGATAATACATATTTGCTTGATTATGTGATTTTCGATATGAAGTTATTGACAAATAAAATTACTGTTGCAACTTCAACTAAGAGCGCACCACACCGTTTTACCCATAACACAGGTGTCTTACTAGAAACGACGCCGTCAATGACTAACGTTATTGTGAAGTTAAATTCGAATATTCAAGTAAGCCTCTCGCCTGCTTGAGGAACGACTTCACTGTATGACCTTGCCCACAAGGTCGTCAATTGTTACTTCGCATAACAACAGACAAAGGTATATGACAATAGCATGGCACACAATTACGTGTGCAATCCTAGCAGTGGACGCCATTTTGATTTGAGTGACGTGGTTTCCGGACAGTCTTGAAGAAATCTTGAAACATCGGTGCATTCTTTATATTTGTATTGACCATAACTATAATAGAGAGAGACTCCGTCCTGAACTCCGTCCAGGTGAGCTTATACTAAGTGTTTTGATGAGTGAAATAATATATTATATGTTTATATATGTTTTGAATTGTGAACAGTTAACATTTTTATGGCCGTTCAGGTGGTGGCGAAGTTCAAGATAATTTAACTAGTTGCTTTTCATTCACCGATGAAATAATCAATGATTTGAGAACATAAAACGGCAAAATATAGAGCCTACTTTATCTTTGTGCAGTCGCTTGGTGTCCGACATGTAAATGAACACGTACTGTTCTTACTCACCTTAAAACCCATGGAGGTCACTCTGCTCTACCTCCACGATGTCCCTATAATGAAGGCATAATAGAATAACTTCATGCCCTAACCAAACAAAATCAAGTTTAGGATATAACTATTTGTGTTTTCAGTTATTGTACAATACTTCGACAGAAATGTTACACATTTTCTTTGTACTATTAGTATAATAGGTATGGGTGTGTCATTTACTTTCATTTTGTCGCTATTGTTATAATATACACCTCCAAACTATGTAAGTCCATGTTATTATAATGAGAGGTAGTTTCAATTGAATGCTTATATGCTTGCTTATTTTTATAATGATTATTTTTGTGTGCAAATAAATATATATAAATACAATCAATTAATTAATCAATATATATATATATATATATATATAATGAAAACCGGCAAGTGAGAAAAAAATAAACATAAACAATAAGTTGTATGAACTTATATGTTGATATTTTTTCTACTCGGTAGACTTGCAGTCAACATGCCTTATGGAGCATACGATGATCCGTCAATTTTCAAAAGGGCCATGTTGTTCATTGTGATCGGAATCTCATTAAGCGTAGCTGGTATTATTGTTATAAGCGTTGCGATCGACTTTTTTTACATCGCCGGATGTATGATATTTGGAGGTGTTGTCATGATCGGTATTGGGGCTGTCGCTGCACACAGGTACCAGACAAACAAAAACCGAGTTCAGACGATTGCTCACAAAGAAGCCACACAGGGTACTACAACACAGCGCATTGAATATGGACAAGGGGCTCACCTGCCTGCGTATAGTGGGCCACCAGCTCCCGCAGGCGGGTGGCAGAACGATCCGTACCCGCAAAGGTAAAGTGTCAATCAATTAAGCAGACGCACATAAACAACACTTCCAATAAAAAGGCAATATCATCTATTACTCCTCCTAGAATTCCTAATGAATTCAAATACCATAATAATTGTGTAGAGAGGACATTGTTTATTGGAATTATAAGACAACTGATTAGTGGTACCTATTGGTCAGCTTTTTGTTATGTGATGATGGTGTCGTAGAAACTGACTACTGTATTAACTCAGTTTAATTTAACGAATTTGATTTTGTGGGCTGCTAACAACTTAAACTGTATACTTACTGCAGATTACGCCCCCTACGACCACTAATATGCTTGTGAATATACTGACTTGGGATACATCCCAACATTTATGAAGTACGCTTCCATACTCGCAATATGCTAATGACATTTATTTTACTTCTATACAGCTACCAACCTGGTCCGCCATTGCCTGGTACTCCGAGTCTGCCAGCCTATGGACAACCAACCGCGCCACCGTACGGACAAATGGAATATGGACAGACAGACCAACCAGCATATGGTCAGCCATCGTATGGACAGTCGCCACCGCCCACATACGGACAAGCAGTGAGTGATCCGTATCAGCCATACACTGGCCCACCACCGCCATAACACCATGTGCGTGGATGACAGACTGGACGATTTACATGATCCCTAACGTCACGATGACATTGGAACCCTGAGCTATCTTTTGAAGTGTGTGCAGTATGAACTGATTCTACATACGATGCATAGAAGGCACAGCTTACGGACATTGTCAGAATCGTATATCCGTCAGTTGTTCAGTTTGCAGAAATCCTGATTATTTTAATACAGCTTTCTGAACGCACTATTTCTGTGTAGAATATCTTAGTCGTGTCATCGAATACATGCTTTGCCGTCCAGGGTGTTGCTGACGGAATGTTCTCGAAAATGTTGGCACATTAATTAGCAGCCGATAGTTGCCGTTATTGTATTGAAAGACAAAGTGAGATGCATTATGGGAATTTGAACTTCACGGGTCTTGGCATATTTCTTGTCAAAAAGTTTGAGTAGTTTCTTTAAAGTTTAAAACTGAGCTGAACAAATTGCAATGTAAATAATTATTATACATATTATATTATTTAAAAATGCCTGGTCTGGGTTTATTATGAACATGATATGTTGTTAGGTTACGTAATTGTCATTGGTTCACAGTGCGCATGCTCACCAGTTCGTATGTACACCAAGTTAACGTTTTTAAATTTTGATCAGACATGGACCTGACTACCATTCGAGGGCGTTTTTTTTTAGTATACGAGTAGTAGATGCGTACGAGAACGAACAAAATGATAGACTCGATAACGTACCCTGACAAAGCTGTCACGTGACACTGACACTAGTATGACCACGTAGCGTGTATTGACTCTTCAAGCGTGAAAACCTCTTGTCATAAATTAAACCTATATGACCTTTTCAACATTTTTACAACAATCTTGATCAAGATCTGTAGCCAATGAACAAAGTGTGACCAAAATTAACAAAAAAATTGTAAGAAAATAATATACAAAATGATACAGCAAAATGTTGGTGGGAAATGAAATGAAATTCTAATTTTTTGAAATAAAGTTTCAGAAATTTACGACTTTTTGTAAATGGCAAATTACATTATCCCAATTCAGAGTTTCTTACACTCTTCTTCTACGCCATCATGTTGACGTCACATAAGCGTCTCGACGCTTGAGGGCACAGCTTACGGAGGGAAGTATTGTTCTGCGTTAAATTAGAATAAGTAACAAATTCATGTATATGTGTGTTTATTTTCAAATGTTTGAATGAAAAACAAATACGAAGTATGGTCACCGACGACCAAATTAATAAAGTGTATATAATGCAGGTTAAAACAATGCCATCGTGTAATGATCTAGATGATATGGAGATCGTGGACAGCGATCATACTTTGTCATGTCGTCGACAACGAAGAGTGACGTCATTATGATGCGCAATAGAAGTGCGTGTTGATCAAACAACACTCGCCTTTTAATGTTTGGTTGTCAGGGCAGCAAGGACAAAAGAGAGTGTTCTGACAATACATGCTTTAAGGACACACAGACTGAGGCGCGGTTGTTGTATTATATATATACACATGATTTGACCATCACAACAATGCCCATCAAACAACGCTGACGTCGCTATGGACGTAGGATTTTCGACTTCGCTGTTAGCTTTTTGAGATAATTTGGTTGTCACAGTTTTGCTGCATTTAAAATACATTGTCACGGCGGGATAGATCAAGGTGAGTCGGTTTAAACCGAGATTAACGGCTCCAGAATCAGTGGATTTCAAGCACGGCTCAGTTTAATCATGGAGGTAATGAACTGGTTTAATGAATCCTCGTAACCTGCAACCTACCGGGACAACCTTGGAGCTGTCGGCGTAAAACAGCCGTCCCCGGCCCGCCCGTAACCTGTATAGTCACCCGTATAGATCACCGCGAGCTGGAATATTCGTCATTGCATTTATATATGTTTGTCTTTATCGATGACCATGTCGCCAAGCTGTCGTAGTTTGAGGGGGCGGGGTAGCGGTCACGGTAATAGTCGACAATACAGTCAAGGGAGTTAACACTGTCGGTGATGCTATGCGGCGTGGCACTTGGGCCGAGTGACGAAACAACATTAATTTGTATCAGATTTGTATGATTTTATTTAATATAATAGACAATGTCAGAAGTAACTTTTGAAGTTAAAATTCTTATAAAATAACAAGTGTGGGTGTACATTAGGGCTAAGCTCGGTTGTTTATTATTTATTTTCTCAAGTATGACCTCCCAGACTCATTGACTATTGATTGAAAGAACTTGCATACCGTCACCAAGTCTTCGACCACATGGAAATGTATGCATGAAACATGTCTGATTACTAGAATGTGATTACAGTGTGATTACATTGACGAAACAATGTGACAAGAGCTAGTGATCTACGATTGTTTTTTCCCCAACAATTTCAACGCTGAGGGCAGCATTCGTAGGGATCACCACTAAACTTCAACAATGTGGCAGCCACTCCAGAGAGACAACCAATACACACAAATTTATTGCAAAAATTGACTGGACTATTTGCGGACACAACAAAAATACAAGTGCTTGATTTACTACCCTAGCTTACCCACTAGCAGTGGAATGATCACGATCACGAACGTGCGCCCGATTGTTGCGCAATCTCCGAAAAATTCAGTGGAATATTAATGGTACTTTTAGTTAGTCCAACTAAATTAGTTACTCAAATCATAGGTACTAACGTTAGTACCTTCCATGCTCAAATCATATACATTTATTTTCATCTAATATTTAGCAGATTTGTTATTGACATCGATTACGAAGAAGTTAATACATGTAATACGTCGGTATTTATGTATAGGAAACTCAATCCACGTTTGTCTGTTTACAGTTAACCCAGCAAACATGGACGAACACGAAGAGAATCTAGAAAGCGTGATACACGAACCTGGATATCGCGATTACGATGCCAGTAATAGAAAACGTCGTCTTCTTGGACAGATACTATTCATTCCTGGTGTACTGTTGATCATCGCTGGAATTGTTCTCTTCGTAATACTCGAAGGCCTGCCGTACATTGGCGCAATTCTTCTGCTGCTCGGACTCGGGTTGATTATTGCAGGTGTTGTTTTGTACTTCACTGCGCGCAAAAAATCCAAGGTCAACGTCATCCATAGGGTTGTACCGGCGGAAAAACCCACACCATCTCTCGAGCAACAGAGGTAAGGGTTTACATATATAAAGGGGCGGTGGTCGTTGCGCAGCGTTCTGTTCGATATGGGACTCATAGCGACGTACACAACGCGTGTAAAATGCATTGTATGTTCACGTGAAATTCGAACACGCGCTGCGCGACGACCACCGCAATTCAATTTACGCTGTGTGTCTGAAAACGGTGAGTGCATAACACAGGTTACAGTTTACTCCCGATAATATTTCAGTCTGTTACATGGCATTTAAATATACATTTGTACCGTAGTCTCGGTGTGGTAAAATAGGTTTTAACTGAGTTTTAAGCGACTATTATTACGTAAATGTAACTATTTCGGTGACCTTTGCGTGAGGCGGGCCATGGGTGCTCCACAAACAAAATTATTTTTAGCCCGCTCATTTTACGATAATGAACTGTATAATTATAGTCGTTATTAGTCGTCATCAATAATAAATACACAATTCTGAAATTTGTTATAGCAAAAGTATTAAATATATGAAAGCAGCATTATATTAACCTAACATGGCCTAGCCATCATGGGAAAAATATGCTACCCAGTTCAACAAACGTTCAATACAACATGGGTTATGCTTTATAGAATTAAGTACTATCTTTATTAATCTAACATGTCCTTGTTTCAGTAGAGAAAGTACTACTAGTACCCCCCCCCCCGCCAAAAGATTTAAAGCAGTTCATATCAATTCACCATGGCCTGGTCTCCAGAGAATATATATACTTTCCTCTCAAAAAGGCAACGCCACAGCAGGTGAATACAATACAAAAATACGTTATAAAAAATGTTGGCAACAATTTCGCAATTAAAATCCTACTTTTCCTTCACTATGTTTAGCTTGTTACTTGAAACTCAGATTTTTTGTCGTTGGTTAATTATTAATTAATCCAGCATTGGCTTGTGTTCATTGGATAACGCAGTATCCTCCCACAAAACCACCGTCCACTGTATATCAGCTATATTAGCCCACCGTGCCCTGATCCACATAAAAAACATACCCCAAACAATTCAACAAACGAGGATTATATATTGTTTAATTAAGTAATAACTTTATTAATTCAGCATGACATTGTTTCCATGAGATATTATGCTACCCCGTTTCAACAGGTGACCTTCACGCCTTAGAAAACAGGTGTTGAGATCGTAAATAATTCGATATATGGTCTTGAATCTATCGCCGCCAGACTGAACGATCACATGGGAGGAAAGCCTTGCAGACCTCAGATCGATAAAAAAAATCCAATGCTCCCATCGCCTCGAACATTCATAAAAATATTATTGCGTACATGCGCAGCCGAGTAAACGCTAATAATGATGTCATCATATCCAATGTTCAATGTGCACAAAAGTATTTCCAAGATGGCCGCGAATGAGTTCATTACAGTCTAGTTATTCTATAAAAGTGCCATAATTGCCATGGTAATGGGGATTTATGCAAATTAAATAAACTGGGGTCGACCGAACCAGTGCCCCCTTTACTAGCAACACTAGCAATCTGAATCCGTAACCTGAACCTGCGTTCTAAACCTGCCGGTCTGACGTCACTTATTAATAATAATTTATGTTTTTTCTTATTTACCACCATAGCTCATATTAAAATTTGAATTACCCATACATAATCTTTTCTGTCTAGTCTGACATACAAATTGTGTTTAGTAAATCATAACGCACCGCATCTCCTAAAATTGTTCCAGAAATATCGGTAATAATTAGTAATTGATATTTTTTTTTCAAGTGAACAACAACAACAGCAGCAGCGAGAACAGGAGGAGGATGAACAGCAACAAGAACAGCAACAACAGGAACAGGAAGAACAGCTACAGCAACAAGAACAACAACAGGAGCAGCAAGAGCAATATAGTGCCAAGACCTAGACAGAATATTATACTTCGTGGTTACACCTTTAAACATGCAATATGGCGAACTGAGCATTCAATGTCACATGTATATTTATGAAAAGTTTTAAAACGTTTGTCCTGTATGAACGCAGCGCCACCATCCGAGTCGATAATGCTATTCACCGACAATAGCAAGGGTAGTAAATTATCTATGGTTGTACCACAAAACTACGCCCAAAATAATACTTTTTTCACACTGGAGGCATACATAATACAAATAAAACAACATCTTGCTTACTGTCGAGGCCTGCGATTAGAGAGTCGTCATTTACGTTTCTGCGCATGCCCAAAGTCAACATCAAAAATGTTCAATTTTGTTCATATTGCATCGGTTGTTTTTACTGCTCTGTATCCGCGATCTAAGACAGACACCGAAACACAGCTCCACCCGGTTCGCATGACAAGATTTATATTTGTAAAAAGTTATTGTAAATATATACGTACACATTTCTAGGACAACTGAGAGCGGCTAAACACACTATTTTCCAGTTTGCAGTTTATTTTAATAAATAAATACATTTATTTCTATTCGGTTGTTGACCTTCCTTTTCATATAATGCTGACAAGTAGCTCAATAACAACTGTCCGCATCCCAGTAGAAAATCAACATAATATGACTCCGATATTCCGTTGCGTAGCGACGACTGACGTCTGTGACAAAGGTATAATAAATATACTACACAGCGTAGTATATGATTGTTATAATAATAGTGCGCTTCTATTTAATGATGGCCCTTACAGTTCAAAGGTCAATATGAGCTCAATGTATAAAAACTCAATGATTATAGGTGTGTCTAAGTCTTCATATCATTTGCGATGACGCTTAGTTCTTCATTGACTATTCATTTTTAGTTGTTGTCCAATAAATATTTACTATTGTTATCAGTCACGGTTACGACACCTGGGTAATGGGTCACAGGTATGCGATTAGAAACTTGGGTAAGTTTTTTTCTTTCTGTTTTGAGCACCCAATGACCCGTTTCAACCTATTTGGTGTCACGTGATAAACTTCCTCGTAGTCGGGTCAGGTAGTCATCGACGTCATCTGAGCGCACGGTGGCAACGCAGACAAAATACCTGTCAGAATATCATAAATAAGAAAAATTTATGATTATTCATATTTGCTGAAAAGCAAATAAAGGACGGGTTGGTGAGACTATAGACCGAACACCATCGAGCGTGACCTGTGTGTAAGTTAAAAAGACACCGATTAAGCCGTCGCTTATCTAACAGGAAATTGTTACCCGTGATAGAAGGTAAGTTTCTGATTTGAAAAACGCACGTGACGCGGAACGTCATTGTTTCGGAGCCAACGCTGATCTGACGGTGATTGATTCTTAAGAACAAACACACCTCACGTACATGCGCCAATATCTTCGAAATATGGTAGTTCACCGTTTACTAGATTTTAGTAAAAAGAATTACTATCAACTTTCGATTTTGAATTAATATATGTACGCAGCCTGCTTATTTGGATGCGCTATTAATATATTCAAGGTGATTTGTGTAGTGGGAGAAATTCAACACGGAACTACAACAGAAATTACTTCGGACACAAGATGGCGATCGGTTGTTCAAGAGTCGTGACGTCATTGCCTTAAGTCATAATGGGACAGTCATGCACATACAATTGAAAACGCCGACCCCGAAATCAGTCGGTCACAACATGATACGCTTGGTTACCGGCTCTTTGTTAGTTTTGTATAGACGGGGTCATAGGACTGTTTTATAAATTCCCGACAAATTCTTGAATATTTTTTATTACAGTCGATTAGTGCAGGGTTGCTCAACATGATAAGGTGAACAATTTGAAATACAACTAGCAACGTATATTGAGTGTTAAACACACTCTCGTGTGTCAGATTTGATGTATCGCTGTTTTTATGAATACCCTATTTAGATTAAATTATAAATGGTGGCATACTCAAGTAGAAAAACAAAATGAATACGTATGGTACCGATGTAAAGATTACCTTTCAGCATTTTAGATCTTCTTTTCACAAACTATGCCGGGTAAAGTTCCCTCGTTTAGGGTCATGTATGATGCTGAACTTTGAGAGTCATTGTGAAAATACTTGTCGAATTGTCTGATTGGCTACGCAACCCTAACACGTAACAGTCAAACCAATCAGAGGGCACCTTGTTTGTTAACTGTTTTTTTTTTCGACGTTAAATTAAATTCTGCCTTGTACATATGCTCCAATTTCCTCAATAAATAACCCTGTTGAGTTTTCATGTAAAAATGTACAACTTTGAACCACCATTTTAGACTAAATGTCGAATTATACTATTCCCGTGTTTTCAACTCTCGCGAGTACCCCCGAGAAGTACGAGTTAATAATTCAGGGTCGTTTGCATTTCGTGTTTACACTTGTTGTACACGTCGTATGGGACACACAACGTACATGAACAGAGGCGGCGGTACACAATTTTGCACGGGGGGGGGGGGGTCTGCTCACCATTCTTCGCGCCTTCCGCATGACCTTACTAGGGGGTCCGTGGCATCTAGACCCTCTGAAACGCTATTTCCTCTGCATTTTGAGGGGCAAATTTTGCTGACAGAAAAAGGTTTCAGCTTGATTTTCCCAAATATTTTTTGGGGGGCACCCCTCGTGCCGCCTCCACGGATGAAATGGAGTACTTACTCTAATGTGTGTTAATCAGAACTCGGATTCTCAAATTGAACGCGACAGAAGAAATATGTTTACCTGTCTCTAGAGGTGTGATATACGTACAATTGGACTTTACAGAGAAACGTCATTGCGCGGTCATTGACCATATTCAAATGCATGCACAGTTGTGATACTACATGTAGTAATTTAACTGATGTGTAGTGTGGTTTAATTAGTAACATTGATTACACGTAACAGTAGAACATTGCCTAAATCGTTATTACATCATTGTATTTTAAGTATCATGATATACTAGTAGTCTGCATTCATGGTTAAAACATAAGTGTCCTAATTTACATCACAAGAAATGAAACACGACAATTTTAACCAATAAGCTCTTGCATACAGTTGACTAGCGCGTCACTAGTCGTTGATTAAATGCTCATTTCCGTTTGCAATATGCTAATTACGACAATTATAAACTAGTTATTATACTATTGAACACGTGTAACCTCTATATAAATGTCTCTCCGCTTTCTCCTCACTTTATCAGACACTGCAAACCGAAAATGGATGTTGACGCTATTGCTCGGCAGCGACGCACGCGTGGATTCATAATGCTTGGCGTTGGTATCAGTATGGTGGTCGTATCTGTAATACTGGGAGTCGTACTATTCGGAACGATCTACGTTGGTGGTATTCTCTTCTTCGGGGGAATAATTCTGATAATCTTCGGCTCGGTTTATATCTGCACAGCTCAACAAAGGGCGAGACATATTACCGTCCTCCAGACTCAGCAGAGTGGAGCAGGAACCGTCGTTGTTTCTAGTAATACCACACAAATGAACTATGGACAATCGATTGTTCCTGCATACAGCGGACCATATCCGGGAACTGCAGCACCGGGAATGAATGACCCGTATCCACAACCACAGCCGTTAGTATATCCATGTTAATAATAATAATAATAATAATAATAATAATAATAATAATAATAATAATAATAATAATAATAATAATAATAATATAAGTAAACCATTGTTGTCTACTGAGACAAGCCAGTTTGCATGCATAATGTGATATTTGAGAACAGAATAAACCGTTACATAATACAGTAGAAATTATATATAAAATAAATCCAGCATGTAGAATCATACATAAATAGAATGGAGAGCTAATATTATACCTTCACATATTTGAAACGACACATTCTTGAAGTAACATCCTTGTACAATTTCATCTGCAGTTATGCTCCGGCCCCGGCATATGCACAACAACCACCTCCATATGGCGTGGTGACTTCGGGACAGTATAATTATGCAGCACCGAATGATGGAACATACCCCCCGAATGGACCACCAACAACAACATCGCCACCACCTGGAGAAGGAGAGCCGACAAAGACTCCAATGCCATGATGTCCAGCATTCCAGTATGACACGGACAATTACATAGTAGTCTTACCATAGTTCCTCCCTTGTCATTTTAAAATGGCCTACCTTTCCACCATCCTGATATGATGCACCTGTCATCTGTATATGATGCACCTGTCATCTGTATATGATGCGCATGTCATCTGTATATGATGCGCATGTCATCTGTATATGATGCGCCTGTCATCTATATATGATATTACCATCATCATTTTATGGCCACCACATCATCATAACTTGACGTGCCTTATTTTCAAATTGACACGACAGATCCACAATTCTTTATAGCATACTTCTCATTATAATATTTAAGAACCAGCATTTGAATATGACATACTCGACATTCCAATATGACAGACCCAGCATTCTAATATGGCATGTCTATCAATCCTAATTTGACCCATCATTCTCATATCAGGCCCATCATCCTATCGTGACTGACCCATTATTCCAATATGACATGTCAAACATCCTTTTATGGCAGGCCGGATATTCAAATATTATACTTCTGGCACTATAGTGTGAAGTTCAACCTCTCTTTTACGACAGGTACTTCATATGTCAGACCCGATATTCCAATATGATACGTCCAGCTCTATAGTATGACAATTCAATCTCTTTTATAATACAGGTACTTCATTCTAATATGTCAAACCCAATATTCCAGTATGATACGTCCATAGTGCCATCGTATTATGGTCGAGCACATATACGGGGCACAAAGTGTACTTCAGTTTATTATAGGTTGCGGGTTCATTTTTGTTATAATTTTTTAGCATTGCCAATACCACTGAATTCGCTGCTATTATAAAGCAGAAGACGAGAAGCAAAGTTCAAAGCGAACAAAAAAACTGCCACTGTACCTGAAATCTGCCTAATTGAAAACGTAATTCTTGAAATGCATTCCATCCGGGCATTCACGTTCTCTTACGGTGAAATGGAAAAGAAATGTGTTTTGTTATATCAGAAATGTAATCACATACATTGTGAGTGTATTAGTGACTGGTACAGTACCAAATGTCGAGCAAGTAGTACGAGAAAAAAAATGACACTAGCACACATACTAAAAAAAGTCTAATTTCAACCCATGAAAACCGCTGACGGGAGAGAAAAGATCATATATTCGAGGATTCGCCATTCGTTTTTAGTTCACCTGTATGCCAATGAGACATACAACGTAGATGGCGCATTTCTTACCGCTGACTGGATATAATTGTGGGCGTGTCTGAAGCGTGCAAGATATACTCTTCCGTATTTTCAAATACATTGTATGCACATACATGCTTCGGGGCCTAGGTGCAGGTAGTGAGAATACACCATAGTCACTGATGACGTCATAAAATTCACTGGTATTGGCAATGGTGTAATATAACTATAAATATTCAATAATGTTAGTTTTTGTGTAGTGATTATTTACTCAAGATTATGTGCTATATATCTCATATATACTCACAATAACCGGAAATATACATACATGAATACTTGACAAATTACATCAATTGATTAGTTTTGTAAACACATAAATAGCTCATGTTGTGTTCAACATAATGCGACTGGAAAGATGGAGAAATAACGACTTTAGAGGGCGTTATGGTTTAAAAAACTGAAATCCTTGTTCCCCCACCTCCACAAAAGGCTGTTTGGCTGTTGTCGTCGACGAACTACTATTTCACGATGTTTTATGTTACAGTGATGCAGAAAATCAAAATAGTAATGCGTGAAGTTTTATAAATTTCACGATTTTTTTTATTGTTTCTTTTTACTGTGATCAATAACAATTCCTCGTTATACCTTGTCAGTTTAAAATTGTACTTCACACATAACAGTGGACAAATATTATTCTTTGAATTATAAATAATTATGAACCATGATGATATAAAACATAGTCACCCTAACTAATGACGTCAGGAATGCATGAATATCATGCATACTTAAGGGAGTATATAATCAGTCATTAGGGAAAACATCGTCAATATATAGTGGCTTCAATTGCACATTCCTTACCTATGTTATTTTATTTTCATAATCTGTATAGTGTTATTTTTTCCCATTTTAATAAAAATATATTCATATATACTACTACACAATAAGAAGTTGACATTCACCTTACCCCCTTAAATTTGTATATTCCTAACCATCTTACACATAAACAGACATAGTAATATTCCTTGTGATTGTTCCGCTTCTTTATTTAACTATAACCCTATTGATTTATTTTCCACTCTTTCCGTCACTAATGATCTTTCTATGATGTATCCAAGTGAACTTGAAATCAATGAAACCGAATCATGTTCTTCTGCCATATATGTTGATGCCCGGTGTAGCATTCTGAATTTGTTGTTGGCATACCTACTCACGAATACAAACTTTACTACTATCAGGTGACACTTTCCAGAAAAAACTTACTAGATTACTAACTCTAAAGGTACAATGCATCACGGGTAGAAAGGACAAAGGTCACCTCTACAATATAGTATATTACAGACTTCTAAACAGAAACGGCCACAAATTGCAGCATTTGTACCATGGATGCTTTAACCGATCAAATGTTGCATCTCTACTGAACCCCTTTACACACCACAAAAATAATTTAGAAATGTCACGCGATTTTTCCGCTATCTTGGATTTTCGACGAAGGTCATTTGTTTCTCATGTGTTTTAATCGATGACCTTGAAAATGAGCAAAATTTTCTGGCATTTGCTTTTTATGGGTGCTTTAACTGATCTACTTGATATATCGTATATCACAAATCTTCTTACCAGCCGCCATCTTGAATTGAGAGAAATGGCCAAAATTTTCGGCATTGTTTCTCATGAGCGTTTTAACCAATCAACTTGATATGTTGTATATAACATACACGGTAAAAGGTCAGTTTAACCGCCTAAGAAGTTTGAAGCGAATTGCTCAAAGCATGTACGAGATATACATTTATCAACAAGTCATTGTTAATGACACAGTCCCCGTCCAAAATTTTGTGATCTGACATATCAATTTGATGCTGATGAAGTCATTGAGATTAGATTGAAACTTTTAATAGGAGATGGATTTGTAAACAATTATGATTTAGTGCCTTTACACGAGAATTTGACATTGGGCAGTCATATTGAATCAAATTACAAAAATAATGTACAAAATTTAAACAGAAATGTTCATTGCATTCATGGGAAAGTAGGCATGGGTATCATGAAAAACAAAATGGCCACCAGTCAGCCATATTAGTTTGAATCACGAAAAAAATATGACGTGCACTTATAACCCAATATGTATGATCATCATACCAACTTTGATCTAAATTGGCCTAGTCATCTCTGAGAAACAGCTCCGGACATGTAAAAAATGACGATTTAACGCTTTTACAGGAAATTTGGGCGTCGGTCAGCCATATTGAATCGAAACACAAAAATAATGTTGGTACAAATGTATCCCTTGGTATACTATCTTTGTGCAAAATTTAAAGAGAAGCGTTCATTGCATTCAAGATAAAGTAGCATGGGTACCATGAAAAACAAAATGGCCGCCAGTCGGCCATATTTGTTTGAATCACGGAAAAAGTATGACGTGCATCTATAACCAAATATGTATGATCATCATACCAAGTCTGATCCAAATCGGCCCAGTCATCTCTGAGAAACAGCTCCGGACATGTAAAAATGACGATTTAGCGCTTTTACATGAAAATTGGGCGTCGGCCAGCCATATTGAATTGAATCACAAAAATCATGTTGGTGCAGATGTATCTCTTGGTATACTATCTTTGTACAAAATTTAAACAGAAACGTTCATTGCATTCAAGATAAAGTAGCATGGGTACCATGAAAAACAAGATGGCCGCCAGTCGGCCATATTTGTTCGAATCACGAAAAAAAATGACGTGCACCTACAACCCAATATGTATGATCATCATACCTACTTTGATCCAAATCGGCCCAGTCATCTCTGAGAAACTGATTTTACATCCAAAATGACCGCCAGTCGGCTTTTTTTGCTCCGATCATAAAGTAACTTATAGTAACTCCGATCATAAAGTAACGCGCATATGTAAGACATTATGTATTGTCTTCATGTGAAGTTTGAATAAAATCCGTACGGACGGAACGAACCTAAATTAATAGTCCCCGTTTTCGGACTTCGTCCGAACGGCGACTAAAAACAAAATGGCCACCAGTCGGCCATCTACTAACGTATAAGTCCCCGTTTTGGACTTTGTCTGACCACGTTCAAGTCGCGTCTGATTGAAAAACTTAATTACAATGTTATCAAGTGACACGGTAATGGTAAGTGTTGTAATTGTCAAGCTATGTAACTTTTATTATTACACGAGCGTCCTCGGTACACTTAGTGGCTACACCCAAATACATTATATTATACTGAGTGGATGTGGTATAGGAGCTAGAATGTGACTTCATCGGAATATAACAGAATTTCACATTTTTTATTTTTCTTTGCGGGAAATGTTCCCATAGCGGGCTGTCTTTTTTAGCTGGGGAATTCCGAATACTGGGGATCAGTGGCTTGGGGTTTGGGTATGACATAATCGTGTTTGCTGTTTTCAAAGGTAAATAAACTTTTGCGACCAAACCGACCTATATTTATCTACGTTGACATAATGTGTTTCATAGAATCATTGAGTGGTACGTGAAATAAAACATATAACCAAACAATATCCCAGTGCAAATCACCTTTTATTAGTTATAAGCGAATCAACCACAAATGCAAATACAAAGTAAAGAAATAAATAAATGATCAGATTCGGGTCTACATATACAACTATAGTTAGATACTACTTGTCATACATGTATTAAATATCGATCAAATGAACAAGAAAATTTTAACTTTATTGTGCGCTAATTACCATCAACGGCATTTAGTATATATTATATAGAAGTTATATAGCTAAAACCATCGAAAACAAAGTATAGAAATAAAACCCGCACTAAAAAAGTGTCTATTATAGTTCCAATGCAGTATTTCAAAACACGCCTTTTACATACAGTCGCCAGTAAGCTAGCTAAAAGTATTACTACACATATTATTGTTTAAATCAGGGTCGATGTCAGATCAGGCTAGCTTATTAAGTGGTGGACAATTCACTCCTTTTTACTGCTGAATAAACTTTATTTCATCCTTTGTAACCTCCGTCTTGCAGCTGAAAATAATTAGAAGTAAACGTAATCTGTTTAAAGATGCATTCGTATTTTGCACATATAGTTATTGAGTACTTGAATGCTATAATAATTGAATAGATAATTTATATTTATTTACTGAAATTAGAGCGATTTATGGAATTTGTAAGATCATTGTAGCTATTGACTGCATTTACGTAAAGACAATGTTCCTTTCAAAATTTATTTTTCACTACTGGGTCATGGTTGCGCCGATTGCAATTCAAACGGTTGCAATAAAACCATATAATTAATTATAAACACGACTTACCTTCCAGGGATCATCCAGCTGTTTCCAAACTTTTCAGCATCCTCGATTCCCACCAATGTACCATCTTCCATCTGCAAGTCATTCTTTGGATCTCCGTCAGCATTTCCGAGCAATCCACATACAGCTCCATCCAATGACGAGTCGAGTTTTGAGGCTATGTTGCCGAAACCAGTCCAGGAAACAGTGAATTTGTTTTCGACGTTTACGCTCACGTGTCTGTTATCTCTGTTCCTGATTGTAATTGTCCCCCCATCAGTCCAAGGCAGTACAGTGATCGGCTTGCCATTAACCTGTACAATTTATGAGTGGTCGTTAAACGATAATAGAACTAACATATTTTGATTCACTACTACTTTCTCATTGTCGCAGCTTTAACATATTTTAATTATTTTTCCCATGATCATCAAGTAATAAATATGATTCAACATACTCCACAAAATTACCGATACAAGTATGCCTCTGGAACTCTTAAAATTCTTAAAAACTAATCGGTTACAAATTAATAGTTTCAGGAAACAACAAATTACTATTCAAAACCTAAAAACACGAAATACCACAAAATGCCGTTAAACTTGTCACAATGTTTATAACGTATGCTTACGTATATTTCACTCCCTTGACCAAGTTGGATCAAGGTGTGTTTCACTTTAATTAGTACATCTGACACCTGGCTGTGGATTCTCTCTCTCCTATCTATAAATCCTGTATATTTTGTAGCTACCACGAATGACGGGTATCGCTTACACTCTTTGAATAATACATATGTGCAGTTTTGACCGGTATGAGTATAGTTCAAGCCGTCAAACGTTGTTAAATGGGGATCTCCCTGTGATTGCCCTCCTATTAAATACAATGGGATAATGGCATGATAAAAAAATAAGTGGAGTGACATTAAAACAAACAATCGAAACAATATCAGTTTACTCAATTAAACACATAATTTATATTTGAAAAACAATTGCAATTTTCTGTGTTTTTCTTACCTTCGAGCTTATGCTCTTTTGCTGTAACAAAACATAATGCAATAAGAAACCATTGAACACTAGTGACGTCATTGCATCAATGATAATAATTATAATTATATGTCTTGACAGGCAATGCTAAACCACATCTGTGACAAAAAGATCTTCAAAAAATGATCTTTGCAAACATTTCATACAGACCAAATTGTGGATGAATGTGGTAAGTAGCTCTGAAGAACACGATTTGAAAAATAAGGCGGTAAGTAAATCGGTATTCGTGAATGTGGTAGTCATATGATGCAACAACAGCAATTTCCTGAACATATGCAGTTATTTTTAAAAGCTTATAACCTCCGCAGTCGAGGAATTTGCTAATTTAGTTATACCCTAACAGGTTATGCACGTTAGAGGTAGTCAAATTTGCATATATTGTCATTTTCCTTAGTATGATACTCAAGAGCACCAAATCGACTTTTTTCTTAGTTACTTAGTACCATCATTATGAGGTACTTTGTATTTCTTTTTTGCTTGAATAAAACGTGATCACTGTATTTTTATGTTTAATCGTAGTTGTACTGTCGTCTATAACAATGAATAAACTACTAAAATACCCATAATGATGATTGTGTGACGTAATTATCAAAACGTGCAAATGACCCCCAAAAAACAACATTTGGTTAAAAAATTTTAGCTTATATTTGACTAAGTACACAGCAATTATAGATGGCATGGATGTCATAGAAACGTGTGCTAGTTGTTAGGACTATGTCGAGGATGGAGAATTGTCCCGGGAAACAGAAGAAAACAGCTTACAACAACAAGACGTTAGGTGGGCCAGTGTAGAACTTTAGCATGCCCCACAACGACACTATTTATATGGTCGAGAGTTTATGGTACGAACTAAACATGGCGCTTTCGACAACAAAGAATTGTGCACCAACCTGACAGAATCTATGGAAATGCTGATGTCATGAAAGGACACACTCAAATTTACGGACATGCGGGCAACTGGCAGAACAGCGAGGACCCAGCCAGAAGCCGCCGACTGACACTGGACGTACCACAAAGTTATTCCAAAAAAAACCAAGCCATATAAAATGACGATAAAGTGCACCGATGCGGAGGTGCTTCAAAGGGTTCCTTACCAGCTGATATCCAAGCTAGAGGGGATGTAGATAGCTGCACTCTCGTGGACAGCAGATGGAGGGAGGACTACTGGGGAAGAATTAGTTCCGGAACACTATCCTAGAAGCCGCACATATGCAGTTTGGCTAAATGTCTGTAGGCATATGCATGAGTTTAATGGACTCGGTTCTCACAAACCAAGCCATCAAGATCGACCCAATGATGAGCAGCGAAACGTCTGAAGTTTGATCAAATTTTGATGACTGAATGTGACTGAGCAGCAGAAAAGGTAGACTGAATTGGGGAAAAAAGTATTGGGCAATTAGGATCAATTAAAATGGTAAGATGACATATTATGATTAAACAATGTAGCAGAGAATGATGGAACTGTTGGGCGGAAATTGATAGTGTCGAACGAACATAAGGAATTGATTTTACAAGTCTTTATTCTGATGTGATTGGAGGACATGATTAAAGAAAGGTACTGTGCTGCTGTCACATGTCATGTGCAAGATTGCCGCTGAAAATACATGAAATATACAAAACACACTGTATTACACAGCAGTACAACGTTGAAAGGAGTCCGGACATTATCTTATAAAAACTGTTTCAATCTAGTTCCTCGACGATGGTAAATCGGTGCCAGAAGTCTCATGGCAGCAAAGAAAGCATGCTAACCATATGTTGAGATATTATTATCCGTGAGATTGAACTTTTAATTAATTTGATCGCAATAACATGAAAAGCTAAGGTAACTAACGTGCCTGCCCTGCGTAACAGGTCAAACGCGAAATTTTAACATGTGTTACCTGCCTAACCCACGTACTTTCAACCATCTAGGCGTCGTCGGCACTACAACTTGTCATACCTGAAAAGCTAATGTGTATACCCTGCACACCTAGCATGCTTAATCTGTAGCCACACGCCAAACCTGAAAAGCAGTCGTGCATAAAGTCGTGCATAAAGCTCCAAACATTTTTAAACTGCATACTTTGCCACATAGCCCCAAAGAAGAAAGATATACCATTGATTTTAAAACTAACAAGGCGATTCATATAAGAAACGTATAGTTTTACCCTGTGTAACATGCAAAATGGTCATCCAAAGTCCTTTTCTCATATTGTATAACCACGAACTTGACATCCTGTGTGTCCTATATACCCGTTTCACATCTATATGTATATATTACGTGATTTACTTTTATTCGATTAAGAAACCTTTATTTAAATTGACCCAACAATGCATTTGCCGCTTTGGGGATACACTGATATCTAGCGTTTTACACAGTCCGCAAATGTAAGAAATTGACAGGTTAGCATAATTCAAGACTACCAGTGATGAGTAACACTTACTTTTTACACAACAAACACATGACAATGAACATACAGTGAATTGTTTACTCTTGACAATATTTTCTCCATCTTCACACTTGGATTTACATTTGCCACCATATTTACATGCACATAAGTCACGTTCTGCTTGATTCAACGAAAAATATATTAGTGATATTTGGAAGAATATGTAGCTATAATTATTGAGTCATCTTACGTGGTTCTTATGGTTTGGAATATCAATAAAGCTTTTATAAACAATACACAATCAACTCACCACGTATTATGTAATTGTGCTGTATTTGGTTTTACACTTACATTACAATCGTGTTGTATTTGATAGACATAACCCGACAGACAATAATTTATATTTAATATACACAACTTACCGTCATCTGCTATACATTGATAACCAATTGCCTCCAAGGATTTGCCTAAAATACATTATAACAAACTAAGCATAGTATACTTATGTGTAATATATAAACTTAAGTTCAATTCGAAAAGCTTTGAGAAATATTTCCATGTTCAGTAGCATATATGGGTCAAGTACTGGTAGAAAATTAGTAATACTATCTCATTAATTTTGTTGTTGCTGTACCACTCCTGTTAAAGTAACAACAATTTCATTTTCACTCTAGGTCAAAAATGATATTGCGTATGGCACTGACATGTGGCACTGACAGATGTTCAACAAACATCAATATATTACAATGTTATATCATACTCAATCATATAATGTATCGACGTGTTCTCAGAGGTCATGCAGAATATACAGGCATTCAATGGGCTAACTACATTGTCATCGCGATTGAAAAGAATGGTATACAACTATTTGTCTATTCGTTATTCCAATTTCAATTAAGGTATTTTCGGGAGGAAGTCCGATTTTCCTGAATATTCAGTGAGATGTTGTTCAAATAAATATTTTATTGGCATTTGCTTGTATATTTTGCTTTTATATTTTAACATGTGATCTTTCGAATATTGATTTGATAGTCTGAAAAAACTATATGTAATACATCATGTCAAATAAATATAGAAACACATACAAAATCAGTAAAATGTGTCCAGAGAAATCTTTATAGGAATTACAATATGTAATACGTACTATGGCACGTCGAATGAGGCTGGAAACAACATGTACGATCATTTGTCTAATGAATAGAGTGGCGTACACTTCAAAATGATGTTCTTATGTTTACGATTCTCCTTTGGACAGTGTCCAAACGCGTGGGATGTTCGTAATGTATTTTACGTACATGAATACTAACTGTGTCATACAGAATAGATTATTTATAACACTCACCAATGTTTGACCGGATACAGCATTTACATCCACATTTGCTTACTTTGTTGCATAAATTAAGGTTGTTATTCATTTGCAGATCTTTTGTGATATCGCATTGTTGTCCACATTCTCCATGTGAGGTAACAGTTGACCCTTTATATAGCATAGATGATTTACATGGGTCTAAAAGTGTGAAAAGAATAAAACTATTAGCTTGTTTTTACTGAAACAAAAGAAACATACTTTGTAAGTCAATGACTACAGCTACATAGGGTTATGGTGTACACCCTAGCCAGCTTGAAGCTCAGTTTCCCATGAAAAACTGGCAACAAAACGTCTGTATCATTTTGATTAACGGGCATAAATTGAGATGGAGATTCCGAATTGCAAATTATATGTTTTACTTTCACAATAAGTAAATGCATTAAATTAATGTATTATCATGAATAATACTAACCTTTTACATTACATTGAGATTGTAGCGCCTGTCCTGAAAACATACAAAAGTGAATAATTATATAAATGACTATTATTTTTACTATTGTACAGTTCAAACTACAGCTTTATTTCGACAATTAATAGATCAAGCAAAATACTTCTGTAAAACAGACATGTTTGTGAAATGTTTATCAAATTGCAATATCCAAACACAAATATTCATGTGCACTTACTTTGGTACAAGCCATGAAAAAAACTGTCAAGTCTACTTTCCTAAAAAAACACAATAACAATAAAGACAGTGTATAGTAATAGTGCCATAAAGCTGTTAGATACAATATATTTTGTGGGAAATGTGATTGACAAGGTGATTTTGTATTGAGAATCGTATAATACAAAATTTTATGCAAACTCGCGGTTCATTTTTACACGTACATTTAATAACTATAATACTAAAAAAACGTTTCAGATTGAGTCTAGTGCTACCGGTAAAATACTTTGATGACTTTAATGTAAGTTCCTTTTATGCATATTTTGTGTAATATAAATTTCCTTATATACAACAACATTTGACCTTTTATAAAATGAGCTAGTTTTACATATGTACCAACATGTTTAAAAGTTATGACATTTTTAATATACACACAGGACAATCCAGTACTCAGACCATGTGGGGCTTTGTGTAGAAATGATTCCTTGGTTTAAATGATTAAAACACTGACTCAATATTTGATTGTCGGCAGTTATTTTATACAATCTATTAACATAACAACACGGCATTCACACTATCGTCCAAGGTAAGTCGCCTCACCTCTACCTGCAAACGTGGTGACATAGCAATTATAACTACGTGTATTGCGTGCAAGAAATGACTCGTAAAAAAAAAAACGGAATAGTGTTAGAACAGGCTTCTATACACTTGCTACACCTTAACTTCAAACGACAGTTCAAATCAAAGAAAGCTAAGAATATCAATGTACGTAAATCATATATAGGGTACAGTTAAAACGGCTTCCAAATTTCAAATTGGCCCTTCGGACAAGAAGCCTGGCTAATATAATATAATTGTGACTCACAATTTATAATACTATTAAAGCAAAGAAATAACTTTCATTGTATAGATAGGTTTGCTGTCTGTGATTTATCCTAGCACATCGTTAGAACAAATTTTGTATAATTCTGATAAATGCTTTTTTTGTGATATCAAAATATTGCGTAATCTCTTGTAAATTTAGATAATTAACATAGACGTATTTCAATCGCAAACGTAATCATATCAGCAATTACAGCAGAGCCTAAAAGTCGTATTTCAACCAAAAGTCACATCGATATCCAACATAATCACCCTGTCAACAACACCGACCCACATTGACTAGTTGATATAAAATTACAGTGACATATACAAACAATACAAACATGAAACACGAGAAACAAACTCGCAACTCTATAATGCGCCTCGCAACTGTAAGCAGACTCGCTCTCGAAAAAGACAGCTTAAAATAGTATGTATTGATGCGCGCTTATAATGACTGGTAGGACACGCGCAATTCGAATCACCGTCAGACAACAAAGTGTAGAATGTGATTACGCACACAAATGAGGCCTAGTATGATCATTGTGAGAACAAACTATCCATTTATTAAATTATTCAGGTACAAATATGTCCAACATGCACAATGAGTGTAAATAAGTAAGTAATTACAGGCACAAATACAAACATATGAACATGAAAAACACCTTGCAATTGTAAGCAGACGCGCTATCCGTTACGCCACATTGTACTGTACGACATTTACGAACTTCCTCGGGAACAAATATGTATAACAGGCAGCGAAGAACACCTGAGTGTGAGTAATGAAATTACAGGCACATATGCGAATATAGAAACATTTATGAAAATGAGAAAGGACAATATGAACAGCATATGATCCATGCAAATCATGATTCAGAATTAGCCTACTCAGTTAAGATCATTCCTAAATAATCATTGATACTTACAGTACTTCGTAGATGAATTACTTTATACAAGAGAAATGACTTACAGTGTCACTCACTGGCGACTCCTTTCCTTCCAAGCTTGCTGCCTGTACACTAGTTAAACATGCACTTAACAGAAACACTGTAAATACATTTAAAACAACTCTTTCCATACTGACGTCGTGTTGGTCGATTCTTGACGATACCGAGCCTACAGTTTGTCTGCGATCGCTTCACGCAGTTTATGCTATATGTTTGACAACTGTCCGTCACAGTCTGGTGGAAGATTACATTGTTCGGACAATAAAAAAACAACGTCGGAAATAAAATCTGTCAATGAGCACGCGTTGCAACACCTGACACATGGTGCTGTAAAACAATACTATAGAAATGTGAAACTGAGGTTAAATGTGACCGATAAATTTAATTTTTAATATTATCTCGAACTATTGACTTTTATTAAAGTACAACAAAGACACGATTCGTCTCGATTCCTTAGAAAAAATGTGTTCTATTCTATTCTCAGCATTCAGGTCAGTATTTGTCAAAACAAACATTTTGCAAATATTTTGAACCAGATTATTAAATCAAGGTAAGGTAAGGTAAGAGATTTGCTTCTCTGTAGTGTCTGAATATGGCATGAAACTAACGCGCACACATAGTCATATTTTTAAGTGATATAAAAAGGAAATACAGTGGCAATAGTGTGGAGTTCGGCAACCAGATTAAACGTGACTAACACTGAAACAGTTAGTCTGATGCATTTCATTACAATCTGGTGACGGCCTATGCTCTCAAACAATAAGGAATTAAAATCGGACGCGATGCAAGATCCGGCATATGTTGTTATGTGAATATTTTTTTCATGCTGTAATTCTGCAAAACATTTCCGTTGCCATGATACGAACCCTGAAAATATTACGCCCAGCAATGTGATGCTGAGGAATATGGAAAAGTTGAGTCAGTCAGTCAGTCAGTCAGTCAGTTGGAGTGATGTGTCCCCTGTCATATATCAGTCTGTGTCACAGTCGATTGGTGAGAGATCTGAAGCCCACGCCAGACAAGTGACATGGACGCCATCGGAGAACATCTAAGTAACGGTTATATTATATATAAATGCAAACTCATTATATCAATAAATTCTTCAAATGATAAGGTTCGTCGCTTTATATGAAACCTTAGTTTTATTAGTTTCAATAAAAAAGACATTTATAATGATCTTGAATTTGCATACCCTATTTGTAGATGATGATATAGATTATTGTAAAGATGTTAAAAATCACGATAAAACAACAATGAACTATAATCATGTTATGTTAATGGTACATGGTTGTATTTCCAAAATAACTAAGTTAATGTTATTCATAATAATGATAAATTAACTGTGTTTATACACCCACCGACTGTTCTGAATTTTGAATATTCCCTAACAGCATTTTGGTTTAGTAATGAGTATGCCTCTATCCCATGATGCTTTGGAGTTCACGCAAGAGAAACTTTCGTCATGTTATTTGCAATTCTGCCTCTGTATGAATATTTGTCCTCTTCAGCGCAGTTAAATCAATCTCGTAAGTTATACTTTTATATTGTTTGTCAGTGAGTGTTTCGCCTAGTTTAGCGTAATGCGTAAATAAAAAAGGAGACCAGTCTTTAAACACAATTCATTTGGGTGAACCCGTGACCTCTTGGAAAATAGCTACGTTACCACATTATTTCTTCGACTCCACCCGCCAAATTTCTGTTTTTTTTTTTCAAACATAGCTATTAATATTTTTTTATTTTGCGATTTACATAACTTAACAATATTTACATTTTAAAAGCATGTAGCTCGTCTAAATCATCATTACTAAATGCATTAATACTTGCAGCATATTCGATCAAATAAATTTAATTTAATTTATGTATACTATGATATCTTTTTTTCGGCGCAGTGAGAGTGGCGAAGCGTGTTTGTCCGTAATAGTGAGGCAATTGCCGTGATCGTGAGGTCGACTCCTGTGTTCCATGTTGTGATATTTGTCTGTCTGTTTATAAAATTTACTTTTTGAGACCAGAAAATTCATGTAATCAGAATCGTAATTTGACACATTTATGTTTGATGTTTTACAAGTATGGAATGTTAATTAAACATGTGTACATTTAGTATTACACACTTTGGTTTTATCATTGATTTAACTTCAATAGCTTCGATGGCTTTATTTTTAACAGGGTGCGACCAGGCTCTGGTAATATGTTGGAAATGATTTGCTGTAAAGGTTAACATTTATTCGCCCAATACTGGAGCTAAAATTTAAGACTATGAAGATTTATATTTAGGGTTATACAATATATAAAGCGACTTTCGAAGTAGTATGAGTGTTAGAAATTAGAAATTTAACATCGTAACTGAAAACTATATTTTATTTCGTAGTATACAATATGGGTAAACACACGCAAATTCCTGTTTTAGCATTGTAATTTTGCGTGACCTGTGTGTAACCTACCCGCAATTCTATAGGCAAAAGTCGCATGGAAAAATGTAAAAGTCCAAGAACACAAAACAAACAATTGATATATGTGGGCATCATAGTACACAAAGTGATGTCAGGTTTTACGAAAAGTGAGCACATCTTGCTACATGCGTGACACTAGTCGCACCACAATCGAATGGTTTCTGTAAGAGCCAAGAGGACCACATCAGAATATTGACAGTGATGTCATATGAGATCTGAGATATATAATTGTTGACGTTCTTTGCGCCAATGTGCAATTTTAAATATGGCGTAATATCCCCACTATGAAAAACAATTTGTAAACGCGTTCTAATAATAGCAAAATGAACACCAGTCAATGACCATTTATTACAAATGGATCAATTTAATTATGAGTAGACTTTAAGTGTGCTCAGTGATGAGAACATTACATCTTTTAGAGGTGTGAAAATTTGTGTTTTTTAACTTAAATTAGTTGTCGTCAGTGTCGCCTTATGCCCATTATTATTACAAGACTCATTCCAAAATCAACATTAGCAAAACACAATTCAGGTATTCAGTACAAAAACATACAAGTGTAGTAATTGTAACGTGTAACCCATGTATATAGTGTAACGCGCATCTTTTTTACCCAATCGCATTGATTTTTCGCTGTTATATACCCGAAAAGCGAGCACAAAGTTCAAGAAGAAATGACACTCTGGGACAATATCAGAATAGTTCAAATTAGCATAGTAAATAAACGTTCACCTTCTATAATATTGCATACATAGTAAATAAAGTCTATTTTCAGACTATGAAAACTATTGATGCGACTCAATTGGAGGAAAATAGGCGAAAATATGACGGTATGACAATTTTGTTCCTCACTATGTTAACTCTTGTCAAGAACCAAGAGGCGCGCAACTTAACAGTGATTGGATGTAATTTTGGACCTGCAAGATTTTAAAAATGAGTGCTATGGTTTTCGAGTAGCTTACATTTCGACTTTGTGTGATAAAACAAAAGCTCGGCAGTCACTTGGTGAGTACAAAACAAAACAGTTTTAATAGTATCCGCTCGATATATATCTATATATTGAATACATTTAATTACTATAATATTATATTGCCTGTGGTGTAGATTTTCAATATAAGACTTTTTCAACTGAATGCTCTTTAAAGTGATTGTAGGTGAAATCCTGTATATGGGTGATGTAAACAGTACTGGTAGGTGGAAATAACTTATCCAACCGTAATTTATTAGTGTTAGACCAGCCGAGCATATGGATAGCTCTGGGTCTAGTTGTCAGTAACTATAGATACATTTGAGCCGAACTTTCTATGATTTATGTGATATTTATAACGTTTAAAAACAGTTATATCACATGCGTAATCTAGTTTATCAGTGATGCACGTTTTGATAAATAAATAAATGCGTAAATGCAGTTACGATATGCTATTCTTATGAGACACTTCACTCTTTGACCTGGAACAAGGAACTTACTACACTATCCGGCAACGCACTCGTAAATCGTACTTTTTATGATGTTATACACACATATGGAACACACGTCGGTCTTAATACGCCACGGAATGGAAACGACTCCCATATGTTGTTATTAACCAGAAAATGCGAAGAGTATACAGAAATGTACATAGAACCCGTCAATATGAAAGTCGATTCAACACTTTGCTGAAAAAAATAGCCGCGGCTATAATACAGTTCATATACTTGAATGTGTGGTTTCTGTATGATCGGGTTTGCCTAATGATTATTGTACATGTACTGTACAATAAGGATCATTGCAGTTTCTCAGTTCCTCATACTTGTAGGACAAACAGTATCATTGCCCTAGTACTGTCTAAAATACTATGTTTCTTACTGGAACAATTCGGTGATTGACAGTGTCCTTGAATGAGGAATACAGTTGTATAAGGAAGTTCATCCAAACAGACAAACACTGACTCTTCTACATATTTGCAGATCTGATTTGCACACTTCCTTGTCATTTTACCTGTTGTACTGGTTTGTCCCTATCTGGTTTTCTTGCTGAGAATAAGGCTGACCAGAATGGAGGGTGCTATAAACTTGAAAATGTCATAGAAATCACGTTTGCCAATTCATGTCCATGCCAAAAACTTATTAAATTATATGTTGCAAATTTCAAATGGCAACAAGCGAAGGCAGTGTAATTCATGACTTGTTTATTTCGAACAAATGTCACATTGGTAACCAACATAATCTGTCTGTCGTGGCCACCCAACAACACCGTCTCACATTGACTAGTTGATATCAAAAATTACAGGCACATATACAGACAATACAAACATGAAACACGAGAAACAAACTCGCAACTCTGTAAATACGCCTCGCAACTGTAAGCAGACGCGCTCTCAGTTCCACCTGGTAATGTCTCGAAAAAGACAGCTTGAAATAGCATGTATTGATGCTCCCTTACAATGACTAGTAGGGCACGCGCAATTCGAATCACCGTCCGACAACAGTGTGAAATATGATTACGCACACAAATAAGGCCTAGTATGATCATTGCCAGAACGAACTGTCAATTTAGTGTAAGTAATCGAAATAATAGGCACAAATAAGAACATATAAACATGAAAAACATCTCGCAGTGTTAATAGGGAAATTACAGGCACATATGCGAATATAGAAACATTTATGAAAATGAGAAAGGACAATATGAACAGCATATGCCCCATGCAAATCATGATTCAGAATTAGCCTACCCGGTTAAGATCATTCCTAAATAATCATTGATACTTTACATTACAGCACGTTTGTAGATGAATTACTTTATACAAGAGAAATGACTTACAGTGTCACTCACTGGCGACTCCTTTCCTTCCAAGCTTGCTGCCAGTACACTAGTTAAACATGCACTGAACAGAAACACTTTAACTACATTTGAAATAGCTCTTTCCATACTGACGTCGTGTTGGTGGATTCTTGACGATACCAAGCCTACAGTTTGTCTGCGATCGCTTCACGCACTTTATCCTATATGTTTGACAACTGTCCGTCACAGTCTGGTGGGAGATTACACTGTTCGGAGATTAACAAAACAACGTCGGAAATAAAATCTGTCAATGAGCACGCGTTGCAACACCTGACACATGGTGCTGTAAAACAATACTATAGAAATGTGAAACTGAGGTTAAATGTGATCAATATATTTAATTTTTAATATTATCTCGAACTTTTGACTTTCATTAAAGTACAACAAAGACACGATTCGTCTCGATTCCTTAGAAAGAAATGTGTTCCATTCTATTCTCAGCATTCAGGTCAGTATTTGTCAAAACAAACATTTTGCAAATATTTTGCACCAGATTATTAAATCAAGGTAAGGTAAGGTAAAAGATTTACTTCTCTGTAGTGTCTGAATATTGTATGGAACTAGCGCGCACACATGGTTATATTTTTAGCGATATAAAAAAAGGAAATGCAGTTGAAATAGATCAGATTAAACGTGGCGATTCACACTGAAACAGTTTTTCTGACACATTTCATTACAATCTGGTGACAGACTATGCTCTCAAACAATAAGGAATTAAAATCGGACGCGATGCAAGATCCGGCATATGTTGTTAGAAAAATGTTATGATAGCGACTTCACGATCGCAGATTCCAATCCCAAGCTGTTAGACTATTGTTTAGAATCAACAATTTGCATGTTTAGGGTGGAGATTATAAACATAAATAACATGAATTTGATAAATAGATTGTTTACTTATTGTATTTAGTAGTGGCAACTTTGCAAGGCTTTAACCACGAGACACATCCCTGGTAATCACGTGTCGTGCCAACGGCTGGCTGATCGCATGTTTACTCCACCATGCCTTAGTGTTTTGACTTTTAATATAGAGAGTTGGTAACATTTTGTAAAAGGAATAGAGAACGAGAGAATGGTGCAGCGAGGGTTACCTCGGCTGATTGATTGGGAGAATAAAGCTGGACTTATGTGTATTCATTTGGGTCGAATCTGGTATCTTTATGTGTAAGTAATATCCATAGTTCACCGGAGTCCTCCTTCTTCAACGCCCTCTTCATAACACGTGGTGGAGAATCCGGGCACTTTTTTCACTTGAACTAAGGAACAGTTCAAATTTGTCAGAGTGGGATTGTGTTATGATAGCGAGATCACGTTCGCACATTCCAATCCCACGCTGTTGGACTATTGTTTAGAATCAACAATTTGCATTTTTAGGGTGGAGATTATAAACATATATAGCATCCGCAGTTCCCTGGAGTCCCCCTTCTTCGACGCCCTCTCCATATCAAAACAGTCATGTGAATATTTTTTTCATTTTGAAATTCTGCAAAACAGACGTGCGTGCATTTCCGTTGGCATGATATGAACCACGAAACTAATACGCCCAGCAATGTGATGCTAAGAAATATGGAAAAGTTGAGTCAGTCAGTCAGTTGGAGTGAGTATATCCTGTTCAACATGTGCCCCCTGTCATATATTAGTCTGTGTCACAATAAATTGGTAATAAATCTGAGGCCCACACCAGACAGTGACATCGATGCCATCTGAGAACATCTAAGTAACCGTTATATTATATATAAACGCAAGCTTATTGTATCAATAAATTCCTCAAATGATAAGGTTCTTCGCTTTATATGAAACCTTTGTTTTATTAGTTTGAATAACAGACATTTACAATCTTTGGATCTTTGGAATTGCATACCTTATTTGCAGACGATGATATAGGTTATTGCTGTAAACATATTGAAAATTACAATAAAAAACAATGAACCATGGGCATGGTATGTTAATGGTAAATTTTAGAATTTCCAAATAATATTATTCATAATAATTTTGGCATAGTGATACCTATATTCAATACTGCTTTGGGGTTCACGCTAGTGAAACTTTCGCCATATTATCTGCAATTCTGTTTCTGTTTGAATATTTGTCATTTTCAGCGCAGTTAAATAAATTTCGTTATATTTCCTTGTTATTTAATAGTACTAAACTTATGCATTTATTTGTACAAATCAAGATTTTTTGACGGCTTCTACTCTGTTTGTCAAGTTTAGCTTGATATGTCATGACTCTAGATCTACTAAACAAACACCACAATAACAAAAGACCAGTCTTTAAAAAGAATTAACTCGGGTGAACCCGTGACCTTTTAGAAAATGGCCACGTTGCCACAATATTTCTTCAACTCAATCCACCAATTTCTGTTTGTTAATTTTTTTAATCCATATCTATTAATATTTGTTTTTATTTTGTTACTGGTATTTCATATTCCAGCAATTTTCATAAGTTTTTGTTTATAGTATTACACACTTTGGTTTTATTGATGCCATTTCACAGTTTCGATGGCTTTATTTTGTAACGGGTGCACCCAGGCTCTGGTAATATGTTGGAAATAAATTGTTGAAAAAGCTAAAACTTTTTCGCCGAATATTAGAGCTGAAATCTAAGATATGATTATGCAAATGTTTATTATATATATCATGGGGTTATACAATATATAAAGCCACTTTCGAAGAAATTGTGTTTCAGTTAGAAATTTAACATCGTAACTGAAAACTATAGTTTATTTCGTAGTATACGAAACGGGTATAAACACGTAAATTCCTGTTTTAGCATTGTAATTTTGCGCAAACTTTGTGGAGGATTTTTTTTTAAATTAACCTACCCGCATTTCTACAGGAAAAAGTCACATGGGAAAATTTCCAAATCGAAGAACACAAAACAAACAATTGATATCTGGACATCATGGTGAACAAAGTGATGTCAGGTTTTACGAAGAGTGAGCACATCTTGCTCCACGCGTGACACTCGTCGAACCACAATCGAATGGTTTCTGTAAGAACCAATAGGTCTACAGCAGGCTATTGACAGTGATGTCATATGAGATCTGAGATATATAATTGTTGACATCCTTTGCGCCAATGTGCAATTTTAAATATGGCATAATATCCCCACTATGAAAAACAATTTGTAAACGCGTTCTAATAATAGCAAAATGGACACCAGTCAATGACCATTTATTACAAATGGATCAATTTAATTATGAGTAGACTTTAAGTGTGCTCAGTGATGAGAACATTACATCTTTTAGAGGTGTGAAAATTTGTGTTTTTTAACTTAAATCAGTTGTCGTCAGTGTCGCCTTATGCCCATTATTATTACAAGACTCATTCCAAAATCAACATTAGCAAAACACAATTCAGGTATTCAGTACAAAAACATACAAGTGTAGTAATTGTAATGTGTAACCCATGTATATAGTGTAACGCGCATCTTTTTTACCCAATCGCATTGATTTTTCGCTGTAATATGCCCGAAAAGCGAGCACAAAGTTCAAGAAGAAATGACACTCTGGGACAATAACAGAATAGTTCAAATTAGCATAGTAAATAAACGTTCACCTTCTATAATATTGCATACACAGTAAATGAATTCTCAGCCCATGAAAACTATTGATGCGACTCAATTGGAGGAAAATAGGCGAAAATATGACGGTATGACAAGTTTGTTCCGCACTATGTTAACTATTGTCAAGAACCAAGATGGCGCGCAAATTAACAGTGATTGGATATAATTTTGGACCTGCAAGATTTTAAAAATGAGTGCTATGGTTTTCGAGTAGCTTACATTTCGACTCTGTGTGATAAAACAAAAGCTCGGTAGTCACTTGGTGAGTACAAAACAAAACAGTTTTAATAGTATCCGCTCGATATATATCTATATATTGAATACATTTAATTACTATAATACTATATTGCCTGTGGTGTAGATTTTCAATATAAGACTTTTTTCAACTGAACGCTCTTTAAAGTGATTGTAGGTGAAATCATGTATATGGGTGATGAAAACAGTACTGGTAGGTGGAAATAACTTATCCAACCGTAATTTATTAGTGTTAGACCAGCCGAGCATATGGATAGCTCTGGGTCTAGTTGTCAGTAACTATATATACATTTGAGCCGAACTTTCTATGATTTATGTGATATTTATAACGTTTAAAAACAGTTATATCACATGCGTAATCTAGTTTATCAGTGATCAGCACGTTTTGATAAATAAATAAATGCGTAAATGCAGTTACGATATGCTATTCTTATGAGACACTTCACTCTTTGACCTGGAACAAGGAACTTACTACACTATCCGGCAACGCACTCGTAAATCGTACTTTTTATGATGTTATACACACATATGGAACACACGTCGGTCTTAATACGCCACGGAATGGAAACGACTCCCATATGTTGTTATTAACCAGAAAATGCGAAGAGTATACAGAAATGTACATAGAACCCGTCAATATGAAAGTCCATTCTACACTTTGCTGAAACAAATAGCCGCGGCTATAATACAGTTCATATACTTGAATGTGTGGTTTCTGTATGATCGGGTTTGCCTAATGATTATTGTACATGTACTGTATAATAAGGATCATTGCAGTTTCTCAGTTCCTCATCTGGTGCTAGTACTTGTAGGACAAACAGTATCATTGCCCTAGTACTGTCTAAAATATTATGTTTCTTACTGGAACAATTCGGTGATTGACAGTGTCCTTGAATGAGGAATACAGTTGTATAAGGAAGTTTATTCAAACAGACAAACACTGACTCTTCTACATATTTGCAGATCTGATTTGCATACTTCCATGTCATTTTACCTGTTGTACTGGTTTGCCCCTATCTGGTTTTCTTGCTGAGAATAAGGCTGGCCAGAATGGAGAGTGCTATAAACTTGAAAATGTCATAGAAATCACGTTTGCCAATTCATGTCCATGCCAAAAACTGATTAAATTATATGTTGCAAATTTCAAATGACAACAAGCGAAGGCAGTGTCATTCATGACTTGTTTATTTCGAACAAATGTCACATTGGTAACCAACATAATCTCTCTGTCGTGGCCACCCAACAACACCGTCTCACATTGACTAGTTGATATCAAAAATTACAGGCACATATACAGACAATACAAACATGAAACACGAGAAACAAACTCGCAACTCTGTAAATACGCCTCGCAACTGTAAGCAGACGCGCTCTCAGTTCCACCTGGTAATGTCTCGAAAAAGACAGCTTGAAATAGCATGTATTGATGCTCCCTTACAATGACTAGTAGGGCACGCGCAATTCGAATCACCGTCCGACAACAGTGTGAAATATGATTACGCACACAAATAAGGCCTAGTATGATCATTGCCAGAACGAACTGTCAATTTAGTGTAAGTAATCGAAATAATAGGCACAAATAAGAACATATAAACATGAAAAACATCTCGCAGTGTTAATAGGGAAATTACAGGCACATATGCGAATATAGAAACATTTATGAAAATGAGAAAGGACAATATGAACAGCATATGCCCCATACAAATCATGATTCAGAATTAGCCTACCCGGTTAAGTTTATTCCTAAATAATCATTGATACTTTACATTACAGCACGTTTGTAGATGAATTACTTTATACAAGAGAAATGACTTGCAGTGTCACTCACTGGCGACTTCTTTCCTTCCAAGCTTGCTGCCAGTACACTAGTTAAACATGCACGAACAGAAACATTTAAAATACATTTAAAACAACTCTTTCCATACTGACGTCGTGTTGGTGGATTCTTGACGATACCAAGCCTACATACAGTTTGTCTGCGATCGCTTCTCGCAATTTATGCTATATGTTTGACAACAATCCGTCACAGGAGACAATAAAAAAACAACGTCGGAAATAAAATCTGTCAATGAGCACGCGTTGCACCTGATACATGGTGCTGTAAAACAATACTACAGAGATGTGAAACTGAGGTTTAATGTGATCAATATATTTAATTTTTAATATTATCTCGAACTATTGGCTTTCATTAAAGTACAATAAAGACACGATTCGTCTCGATTCCTTAGAAAGAAATGTGTTTCATTCTATTTTCAGCATTCAAGTCAGTATTTGTCAAAACAAACATTTTGCAAATATTTTGCACCAGATTATTTTATCAAGGTAAGGTAAGGTAAGAGATTTGCTTCTCTGTAGTGTCTGAATATTGTATGGAACTAGCGCGCACACGTGGTTATATTTTTAGCGATATAAAAAAAGGAAATGCAGTTGAAATAGATCAGATTAAACGTGGCGATTCACACTGAAACAGTTTTTCTGACACATTTCATTACAATCTGGTGCTTGACTATGCTCTCAAATAATATGGAATTAAAATCGGACGCGATGCAAGATCCGGCATATGTTGTTAGAAAACAGTCATGTGACTATATTTTTCATTCTCTAATTCTGCAAAACAGATTGTGTGTGCATTACCGTTGCATTGATAAGAACCACGAAACTAATACGGTTCACTTCAAAATTTAAAATTATTCTTTTAAACAAGAAGCCTGGTGACAAATATTGCTCTGTAATGTATCCAGCTACTATTAAATACTGTTAAAGCTAAGGAATGAATTTTATTGTATTGAACATCAGGTTTGCTAATCTGATAATCAAATTTTTTTGTTGTTTTTTGTAATATCAGGAAATTGCGTAATCTTTTGCAGATTTAGATAAACAACACAGACGTATTTCAACCGCAAATGTAATCATATCAGCGATTACAGCATTAAAGTCCTATTGCAACGTGAAGTCTCAATGATAAACTGGGCCACCTATTTATCAAGTGTCATTGAAATCTACATACAAGTGGTAAATAAGATATTATGAATTCGTCAACATGTAATATTGTATTTATTACACTTGTGTGATAATGTTCATATATTCATTGTGACATCACAGGGTCACTGGATGAACATCCTTTTATTAGCCTTTGTGGACGAGGTCCGCCGAAGGCTTGTGCTTTGCCTATGGTCCGTCCTTCCGTTCGTGCGTTCGTCCGTCTGCCTTTCACCACTCTTAACTTTGATACGCTCTGTCCAATTTAATTCAAAGTTAGTGCACATGTACGTCTCAATGCCATACATAAACACACTAAGTATTTTTTTGATTCGCAAAGTTTCACTGTGTTTTTCTTTGATTTTTAACATCTTACTAGCAAAATTGCCGGAAAAATTCGATTTTTCACGACATCTCGAAGAAATGCCGAAATTACCCGAAAAAAATCAGAGTTTTGACGACTAGAGGCATAACGCATACCGCATAGGCAGTTCTAGCCTCGGTGGAAATCACCGTCTTTTTCGTGTGAGTATATTGTAGGTTTCTTTGTGCAACGCTTATATAAACGAAATTCTATCTTGTCAACTTCAAAGGTAAGAAACTATGCCTTATATGACATTTTTACACTTTGAATTATCGTTTGTGTCTTTGGGTCCCGGCTTTGGTGATCGTAAGAAATTCTTGCAAATCTGGTAGGAACTTTGCTGACGTTCTATCATTGTAAGAACTGAATATGTAATGTGTATGTCGAAAGTTTACCTCGTCATTTTAAAGGCTTGCAGTGTTCTTCCCAGAAATTCAATATAAACATCGTGGCGGTGCCTCCAGGCTGCTTGAAAGACCACCACGCTTGTCAGACATCGTGGCAAAATCATTTCCGCCATGCTTGCTTTTCGCACCTTCAAATTTTTCTGATTTACAAAGCTATTGGCATATGCATATGATGCGTATCTATATCAATTATATATGATGCGCCTGTCATCTATGTTTGATGCGCCTGTCATCTATATATGATGCGCCTGTCATCTGTATATGATGCGCCTGTCATCTGTATATGATGCGCCTGTCATCTGTATATGATGCGCCTGTCATCTGTATATGATGCGCCTGACATCTATATATGATGTGCTTGTCAACTATATATGAAAGGCATGTCATCTATATATGATGCGCTTGTTATCTATATATGATGCATCTGTAATCTATATATGATGCGCCTTTCATCTATATATGATGCGCCTGTCTTTGGTATATGATGCACCTGCCATCTATATATGATGCGCCTGTCATCTATATATGATGCGCCTGTCATCTATATATGATGCGCCTGTCATCTGTATATGATGCACCTATCATCTGTATATGATGCGCTTGTCATCTGCATTTGATGCACCTGACATATGTATATGATGCGCTTGTCATCTATATATGATGCGCCTGTCTTCTGTATATGATGCACCTGCCATCTGTATATGATGCGCCTGTCACCTCTATATGATGCGCCTGTCTTCTGTATATGATGCGCCTGTCTTCTGTATATGATGCGCCTGCAATTTGTATATGATGCGCCTGTCACCTATATATGATGTGCCTGACATCTGTATATGATGCGCCTGTCATCCAATATATGATGCGCCTGTCTTCTGTATATGATGCACCTGCCATCTATATATGATGCGCCTATCACCTATATATGATGCGCCTGTCTTCTGTGTATTATGCGCCTGTCGTCTGTGTATGAAGCGCCTGTCATCTGTATATGATGCGCCTGTCTTCTGTATATGATGCACCTGCAATTTGTATATGATGCGCCTGTCACCTATATATGATGTGCCTGTCATCTGTATATGATGCGCCTGTCATCCTATATATGATGCGCCTGTCTTCTGTATATGATGCACCTGCCATCTATATATGATGCGCCTGTCACCTATATATGATGCGCCTGTCATCCTATATATGATGAGCTTGTCACCTATATATAATGCGCCTGCCATTTGTATACGATGCGCCTGTCACCTATACATGATGTGCCTGTCATCTGCATATGATGCGCCTGTCTTCTGTTTATGATGCACCTGCCATCTGTATATGACGCGCTTGTCATCTGTATATGATGCACCTGTCATCTATATATGATGCGCCTGCCACCTGTATATAATGTGCCTGTCATCTACATATGATGCGCCTATCATCTATATATGATGCGCCTGTCATCTGTGTATGATGTGCCTGTCATCTGTATATGATGTGCCTGTCATCTGTTTATGATGCACCTGCCATCTGTATATGATGTGCCTGTCTTCTGTATATGATGCACCTGCCATCTATATATGATGCGCCTGTCACCTATATATGATGCGCCTGTCTTCTGTGTATTATGCGCCTGTCGTCTGTGTATGATGCGCCTGTCATCTGTATATGATGCGCCTGTCTTCTGTATATGATGCACCTGCAATTTGTATATGATGCGCCTGTCACCTATATATGATGTGCCTGTCATCTGTATATGATGCGCCTGTCATCCTATATATGATGCGCCTGTCATCCTATATATGATGCGCCTGTCTTCTGTATATGATGCACCTGCCATCTATATATGATGCGCCTGTCACCTATATATGATGCGCCTGTCATCCTATATATGATGAGCTTGTCATCCTATATATGATGAGCTTGTCACCTATTGTCACAGGGTGCTAGTTGGGTTGAGCTAAGGTTTCAAATTGTCCCAAACAAATGACACCCATAACACCCCTGTGAACTGGGTCCTTTAATAATTCGAAACTTAAGACAGTTGTATAATTTATATGCGACATAAACAACAAGTACACGCTACACGAGTAAGGTTTAAACAACGTACTTTATTCCACACACCTAAAAGATGGGCAGGAAATGCCTGACCCGTTACAAGGGGTAGTGGGGTACACGTTGTTTTGTTACACAAAAATATAACACTAGAAATATAATTCAGTAATAATATTGTAATATTTCCACACGGGAAAAGGGTAGTGGATTACGTTATACTATTACGAGGAAATGCCTAAATCGATAATGTAAATAATTGTCTAACATAGAATCTTGCATGCATGCATGCATGCATAAAACTAAGAGACAAACGTACATAACAACGGACGCAAATAATATACTGGCGATCGGACACAGTCCTACCTACATACAGTTTCTTCAAAGTAGATGAAAACGGGTCTTTGCGTGATAACGGTGTATTTTCCAGCGAGTCTCTGCTAACGGTGGCGACGACGGTAATTACAGAACGCAGTCAGAAGCACTGTAGTCGTAGAATACGATACCAATCAATTGCTGAGTTTATCTGTCCAATATTCGTAACTTGTAGAAGGAGAGTGGTCCGGGTGGATTCCCTTGCACCGCAGTACACCTCCGTAGCCAGTAACATAAATTAGAAGGCACATCCCGTTCAGAACCAAAATCGGGAATGTCATTCAGATCACTGGCGAGTCTCCCCACTCGTTAACTGCAGTAGGCCGGAATTGGCCAATAGAATTATCTTTATGATGCACATTCCGTAGATCATAATACATTAAATTGTATGACAATACACAGTGTATTGTTCTAACGTTACTTGCAAACGCGTGATTAGTAGACAAGTAAAAAATGGTATACTGCCAGCAACGGCGAAACGGCGTCCTCCAGAATAGATCACAAACTCCCATGATGCAATATTATTCAATGGCTTACTGTGGTACCTACAAGATCGGACATCCACATTTGATCACATGAACGTTCAGATCGGGTTCTATCAAAGTCCGCTTCTCTAGTGCTGACTAAAAGAAACATCTTGCCACTCTATATTTAACAATTATCTATCGCCAAAAACAACATTGCCTATCTATCGCTGTAAGACAAACACACAACGCCACCATCACGACATACAACATAAACATGATTTAATGTTTGACATTCGTGACACCTATATATGATGCGTCTGTCACATAAATATAAAGCGCCTGCCACTTGTATACGATGCGCCTGTCACCTATACATGATGTGCCTGTCATCTGCATATGATGCGCCTGTCATCCTATATATGATGCACCTGCCATCTGTATATGATGCACCTGCCATCTGTATATGATGTGCCTGTCATCTGTATATGATGCGCCTGTCACCTGTATATAATGCGCCTGTCATCTACATATGATGCGCCTATCATCTGTATATGAAGCGCCTGTCATTTTATATGATGTGCTTTCATCTGTATATGATGCACCTGTCATCCTATATATGATGCGCCTGTCATTTGTATATGGTGTGCCTGTCATCTATATATGAAAGGCATGTCATCTATATATGATGCGCTTGTTATCTATATATGATGCGTCTGTAATCTATATATGATGCGCCTTTCATCTATATATGATGCACCTGTCATCTATAAATGATGCGCTTGTCATCTATATATAATGCGCCTGCCATCTGTATATGATGCGCTTGTCATCTGCATATGATAAGCCTGTCATCTGGATATGATGCGCCTGTCATCTGTATATGATGCGCTTGTCATCTATATATAATGTGCCTGCCATCTGTATATGAAGCGCTTGTCATCTGCATATGATACGCCTGTCATCTGGATATGATGCGCCTGTCATCTATATATGATGCGCTTGTTATCTATATATGATGCGTCTGTAATCTATATATGATGCACTTTCATCTATATATGATGCGCCTATCATCTATATGTGATGCGCCTGTCATCTGGATATGATGCACCTGTCATCTGTATATGATGCACTTGTCATCTATATATGATGCGCCTATCATCTATATATGATGCGCCTGTCATCTGTATATGATGCACCTGTCATCTGTATATGATGCGCTTGTCATCTATATATAATGCGCCTGCCATCTGTATATGATGCGCTTGTCATCTGCATATGATGCGCCTGTTATCTGGATATGATGCGCCTGTCATCTGTATATGATGTGCTTGTCATCTATATATGAAAGGCATGTCATCTATATATGATGCGCTTGTTATCTATATATGATGCGTCTGTAATCTATATATTATGCGACTTTCATCTATATATGATGCACCTGTCATTTATATATGATGCGCTTGTCATCTATATATTAAAGGCATGTCATCTATATATGATGCGCTTGTCATCTATATATAATGCGCCTGCCATCTGTATATGATGCACTTGTCATCTGCATATGATGCGCCTGTTATCTGGATATGATGCGCCTGTCATCTGTATATGATGTGCTTGTCATCTATATATGAAAGGCATGTCATCTATATATGATGCGCTTGTTATCTATATATGATGCGTCTGTAATCTATATATGATGCGCCTTTCATCTATATATGATGCACCTGTCATTTGTATATGGTGTGCCTGTCATCTATATATGAAAGGCATGTCATCTATATATGATGCGCTTGTTATCTATATATGATGCGTCTGTAATCTATATATGATGCGCCTTTCATCTATATATGATGCACCTGTCATCTATATATGATGCGCTTGTCATCTATATATAATTCGCCTGCCATCTGTATATGATGCGCTTGTCATCTGCATATGATGCGCCTGTCATCTGGATATGATGCACCTGTTATTTGTATATGGTGTGCCTGTCATCTATATATGAAAGGCATGTCATCTATATATGATGCGCTTGTTATCTATATATGATGCGTCTGTAATCTATATATGATGTGCCTGTCATCTGTTTATGATGCACCTGCCATCTGTATATGATGTGCCTGTCATCTATATATGATGCACCTGTCTTCTATATATGATGCGCCTGTCACCTGTATATAATGCGCCTGTCATCTACATATGATGCGCCTATCATCTGTATATGAAGCGCCTGTCATTTTATATGATGTGCTTTCATCTGTATATGATGCGCCTGTCATCCTATATATGATGCGCCTGTCATTTGTATATGGTGTGCCTGTCATCTATATATGAAAGGCATGTCATCTATATATGATGCGCTTGTTATCTATATATGATGCGTCTGTAATCTATATATGATGCGCCTTTCTTCTATATATGATGCACCTGTCATCTATATATGATGCGCTTGTCATCTATATATAATTCGCCTGCCATCTGTATATGATGCGCTTGTCATCTGCATATGATGCGCCTGTCATCTGGATATGATGCGCCTGTCATCTGTAAATGATGTGCTTGTCATCTATATATGAAAGGCATGTCATCTATATATGATGCTCTTGTTATCTATATATGATGCGTCTGTAATCTATATATGATGCGCCTTTCATCTATATATGATGCACCTGTCATCTATATATGATGCGCTTGTCATCTATATATAATGCGCCTGCCATCTGTATATGATGCGCTTGTCATCTGCATATGATGCGCCTGTCATCTGGATATGATGCCTCTGTCATCTGTATATGATGTGCTTGTCATCTATATCTGAAATGCATGTCATCTATATATGATGCGCTTGTTATCTATATATGATGCGTCTGTAATCTATATATGATGCGCCTTTCATCTATATATATGATGCACATGTCATCTATATATGATGCGCTTGTCATCTATATATAATGCGCCTGCCATCTGTATATGATGCGCTTGTCATCTGCATATGATAAGCCTGTCATCTGGATATGATGCGCCTGTCATCTGTATATGATGCGCTTGTCATCTATATATAATGTGCCTGCCATCTGTATATGAAGCGCTTGTCATCTGCATATGATACGCCTGTCATATGGATATGATGCACCTGTCATCTATATATGATGCGCTTGTTATCTATATATGATGCGTCTGTAATCTATATATGATGCGCCTTTCATCTATATATGATGCGCCTATCATCTATATATGATGCGCCTGTCATCTGGATATGATGCACCTGTCATCTGTATATGATGCACTTGTCATCTATATATGATGCGCCTATCATCTATATATGATGCGCCTGTCATCTGTATATGATGCACCTGTCATCTGTATATGATGCACCTGTCATCTATATATGATGCGCCTATCATCTATATATGATGCGCCTGTCATCTGGATATGATGCACCTGTCATCTGTATATTATGCACTTGTCATCTATATATGATGCGCCTTTCATCTATATATGATGCACCTGTCATCTATATATGATGCGCTTGTCATCTATATATAATGCGCCTGCCATCTGTATATGATGCGCTTGTCATCTGCATATGATGCGCCTGTTATCTGGATATGATGCGCCTGTCATCTGTATATGATGTGCTTGTCATCTATATATGAAAGGCATGTCATCTATATATGATGCGCTTGTTATCTATATATGATGCGTCTGTAATCTATATATTATGCGACTTTCATCTATATATGATGCACCTGTCATTTATATATGATGCGCTTGTCATCTATATATGAAAGGCATGTCATCTATATATGATGCGCTTGTCATCTATATATAATGCGCCTGCCATCTGTATATGATGCGCTTGTCATCTGCATATGATGCGCCTGTTATCTGGATATGATGCGCCTGTCATCTGTATATGATGTGCTTGTCATCTATATATGAAAGGCATGTCATCTATATATGATGCGCTTGTAATCTATATATGATGCGTCTGTAATCTATATATGATGCGCCTTTCATCTATATATGATGCACCTGTCATTTGTATATGGTGTGCCTGTCATCTATATATGAAAGGCATGTCATCTATATATGATGCGCTTGTTATCTATATATGATGCGTCTGTAATCTATATATGATGCGCCTTTCATCTATATATGATGCACCTGTCATCTATATATGATGCGCTTGTCATCTATATATAATTCGCCTGCCATCTGTATATGATGCGCTTGTCATCTGCATATGATGCGCCTGTCATCTGGATATGATGCACCTGTCATTTGTATATGGTGTGCCTGTCATCTATATATGAAAGGCATGTCATCTATATATGATGCGCTTGTTATCTATATATGATGCGTCTGTAATCTATATATGATGTGCCTGTCATCTGTTTATGATGCACCTGCCATCTGTATATGATGTGCCTGTCATCTATATATGATGCACCTGTCTTCTATATATGATGCGCCTGTCACCTGTATATAATGCGCCTGTCATCTACATATGATGCGCCTATCATCTGTATATGAAGCGCCTGTCATTTTATATGATGTGCTTTCATCTGTATATGATGCGCCTGTCATCCTATATATGATGCGCCTGTCATTTGTATATGGTGTGCCTGTCATCTATATATGAAAGGCATGTCATCTATATATGATGCGCTTGTTATCTATATATGATGCGTCTGTAATCTATATATGATGCGCCTTTCATCTATATATGATGCACCTGTCATCTATATATGATGCGCTTGTCATCTATATATAATTCGCCTGCCATCTGTATATGATGCGCTTGTCATCTGCATATGATGCGCCTGTCATCTGGATATGATGCGCCTGTCATCTGTAAATGATGTGCTTGTCATCTATATATGAAAGGCATGTCATCTATATATGATGCTCTTGTTATCTATATATGATGCGTCTGTAATCTATATATGATGCGCCTTTCATCTATATATGATGCACCTGTCATCTATATATGATGCGCTTGTCATCTATATATAATGCGCCTGCCATCTGTATATGATGCGCTTGTCATCTGCATATGATGCGCCTGTCATCTGGATATGATGCCTCTGTCATCTGTATATGATGTGCTTGTCATCTATATCTGAAAGGCATGTCATCTATATATGATGCGCTTGTTATCTATATATGATGCGTCTGTAATCTATATATGATGCGCCTTTCATCTATATATATGATGCACATGTCATCTATATATGATGCGCTTGTCATCTATATATAATGCGCCTGCCATCTGTATATGATGCGCTTGTCATCTGCATATGATAAGCCTGTCATCTGGATATGATGCGCCTGTCATCTGTATATGATGCGCTTGTCATCTATATATAATGTGCCTGCCATCTGTATATGAAGCGCTTGTCATCTGCATATGATACGCCTGTCATATGGATATGATGCGCCTGTCATCTATATATGATGCGCTTGTTATCTATATATGATGCGTCTGTAATCTATATATGATGCGCCTTTCATCTATATATGATGCGCCTATCATCTATATATGATGCGCCTGTCATCTGGATATGATGCACCTGTCATCTGTATATGATGCACTTGTCATCTATATATGATGCGCCTATCATCTATATATGATGCGCCTGTCATCTGTATATGATGCACCTGTCATCTGTATATGATGCACCTGTCATCTATATATGATGCGCCTATCATCTATATATGATGCGCCTGTCATCTGGATATGATGCACCTGTCATCTGTATATGATGCACTTGTCATCTATATATGGTGCGCCTTTCATCTATATATGATGCACCTGTCATCTATATATGATGCGCTTGTCATCTATATATAATGCGCCTGCCATCTGTATATGATGCGCTTCTCATCTGCATATGATTCGCCTGTTATCTGGATATGATGCGCCTGTCATCTGTATATGATGTGCTTGTCATCTATATATGAAAGGCATGTCATCTATATTTGATGCGCTTGTTATCTATATATGATGCGTCTGTAATCTATATATGATGCGCCTTTCATCTATATATGATGCACCTGTCATCTATATATGATGCGGTTGTCATCTATATATAATGCGCCTGCCATCTGTATATGATGTGCTTGTCATCTGCATATGATACGCCTGTCATCTGGATATGATGCGCCTGTCATCTATATATGATGCGCTTGTTATCTATGTATGATGCGTCTGTAATCTATATATGATGCACCTTTCATCTATATATGATGCGCCTATCATCTATATATGATGCGCCTGTTATCTGGATATGATGCACCTGTCATCTGGATATGATGCACTTGTCATCTATATATGATGCGCCTGTCATCTATATATGATGCGCTTGTTATCTATATATGATGCGTCTGTAATCTATATATGATGCACCTTTCATCTATATATGATGCGCCTATCATCTATATATGATGCGCCTGTCATCTGGATATGATGCACCTGTCATCTGGATATGATGCGCTTGTCATCTATATATAATGCGCCTGTCATCTGCATATGATGCGCTTGTCGTCTGCATATGATGCGCTTGTCATCTGCATATGATGCGCCTGTCATCTGTATATGATGCACTTGTCATCTGTATATGATGCACCTGTCATCTATATATGATATTACCATCATCATTTTATGGCCACCACATCATCAAAACTTGACGTGCCTTATTTTCAAATTGACACGACAGATCCACAATTCCTTATAGCATGCTTCTCATTATAGTATTTAAGAACCATCATTTGAATATGACAGACTCGAAATTTCAATATGACATCTCTAACATTCCTAGTTTGACCCATCATTCTCATATTAGGCCCATTATCCTATCGTGGCTGACCCATTATTCCTATATGACATGACAAACATCCATATGGTATGCCCACGATCCCAATACGTATTATTCTAATATGTCAGATCAATTATTCTGATTTAACAAGTCTTTTCATGACAGGCTCGTCTTTCACACAATTCAGGCTCAGCAGCAAAATAGGACAGTTTCGTCATACCAATATTCAAATATTTTACATCCGGCATTATATTATGACAGTCCAACATTTCTTAAAGAACAGGTACTTCATTCTAATATGTCAAACCCAATTCTCTAATATGTCTTTCATTGTGACAGATCCGCAATTTTGATATTATAAGCCCGGCCGGTCATTCTCGTTTGATTGTTGTCCATAATGCGATCGACCGTTCATCGTATTATTATGGTCTGGCACATAAAGTGCGCTTGAGTTCATTATAGGTTGTGGGGAGTTCATCATTGTTACCACCTTGTAGCATTGCCAATACCAGTGAACTCGCTGTAAGCCAATGAGATATATACAACGTAGATGGCGCTGTTCTTACCGCTGATTGGATATAATTGTGGACGTCTCTGAAGCGTGCAAGATATACTCTTCCGTATTTTCAAATACATTGTATGCATATACATGCTTCGGGGCCTAGGTGCAGGTAGTGAGAATACACCATAGTCACTGATGACGTCATAAAATTCACTGGTATTGGCAATGGTGTGATATAACTATAAATATTCAATAATGTTAGTTTTTGTGTAGTAATTATTTACTCAAGATTATGTGCTATATATCTCATATATACTCACAATAACCGGAAATATACATACATGAATACTTGACAAATTACATCAATTGATTAGTTTTGTAAACACATAAATAGCTCATGTTGTGTTTAACATAATGCGACTGGAATGATGGAGAAATAACGACTTTAGAGGGCGTTATGGTGTAAAAAACTGAAATCCTTGTCCCCCCACCTCCACAAAAGGGTGTTTGGCTGTAGTCGTCGACGAACTACTATTTCACGATGTTTTATGTTACAGTGATGCAGAAAATCAAAATAGTAATGCGTGAAGTTTTATAAATTTCACGATTTTTTGTTTCTTTTTACTGTAATCAATAACAATTCCTCGTTATACCTTGTCAGTTTAAAATAGTATTTCCCACATAACAGTGGACTAATATTATTCGTTGAATTATAAATAATTATGAACCATATATATATATTTATTCAGTACCATTGGCCATAGGCCATAATGTACACACTTAAATGTAACACAAATAAATAAATAGATCGTTTGACAAGAATAATCACTGCTACTGCTTGTCTGAATATTACAAATTTATACTTCACCTATGAATACCAAATAAAATTTATATTTCAGTTAAATTTCCCTCCAACAAACTATGACGTTTTTGTAAAGAGTAGAATACGTATTTTGCAAGATTTTGTATTGTATGTGTATTTTCAGATTGCAGTAGCAAAATAAATTTCCATTCAGGCGCTGGGCAATAGTAAAACTTGTGTATAAAACGAGTTCTAATTTCCTCAAATTTGGGGCATTGTAATAGAAAGTGGAACTCGTTTTCAATGAGATTACAACCAAGAGGACACAATCTTTGGTCAAATGGTATTCCCAATGCCCTACCCTTTTCAATCATGAGCTCATGAGCAGATATTTTAAAACAAGCGAGAGATTTTCTAAAAACACTTATAGTAATAGAATCCAGATATTTTTCCCCGGCTAATATTTTTTTAAATTTAGAATAAGTGCATAATTTTGAACTATTACCAATCTGATCATGCCACTGTTGCTGGGAAATATCTAGACACCGTTGGTTAAACTGTAGCAGAAAACAATTTGGGTTATTCACATACTGGCTTTCCCATACGTGTGCAAAACCAAAATTACATAACAAATCCTTAACATATGTTACCCAACAATTAAATCCCCTTTCTACCCTGTCATATTGATAGCCATAACATTCTTTTACTAAAACAGAGGAATCACCACCTATACATTTTAACCAATACCGAATTATTTCTTTGTTCACATGTGTTCTAATTAAATGTCTTCCCAACTCCCCCCTCACAGCAGAGTTTGTGGCCTTTGGGTGTACCCCTAAAACAAATTTACAAAATTTATGATGTACTGTTTCTATATCGTAAGATTTATGTGTTCCCCATATTGCACTGCCATAAAGCAGGATTGGGAGAATTTTGCAGTCAAAAACACGAAACGCAATAGCTGGTTTGAACCCATCATATTTGTAAAGAATACTTTTAATACTGTGCATGGCTTTCGTTGCTTGTTCAGCAATGTGTTTTTGGGCCTGATACCAGATACCTGAACTAGAAAAAAGAACCCCCAAATAGTTATATTTTGAGACTATTTCAATTTCATTCCCGTTCCAAAACCACTTTTCAGATTTCTTTAGTCTACCCGATTTGCTAAAAACAACAATTTTTGATTTATTCAAATTTACTGTTAACCTCCATCTTTTACAGTAATTTGCTAATCTATTTAGAAGACGCTGTAGACCAATGGGAGATTTACTAAATAATGCGAGGTCATCAGCATATAATAAATACATTAATTTTAAAGTGTTTACATAGATTACAGTTTCAACACCTTGTGTAAGAGCTTTTTCTATATCATTTATATAAAAACAAAAAAGTAATGGGGAAATAACTGAGCCTTGTTGCTCTATATCATTATGAACCATAATGATATAATGATATTAAACATAGTCACCCTAAGCTATGACGTCAGAAATGTATGAATATCATGCATACTCAAGGGGAGTATATAATCAGTCGTCATTTGGCAAAACATCGTCAATAGGCTTCAATTGCACATTCCTTACCTATGTTATTTTATTTTCATTATCTATATAGTGTTATTTTTTTCCCATTTTAATAAAAATGTTTTTTGGCTTATGCCGACCAAAAATTGTGGATAAATGTTGAGTTTCATGTAACCTGATTTGCATATTTATATTCATATATACTACTACACAATAAGAAGTTGACTTCCGTCATACCCCCTTAAATCCTAACCATCTTACACATAAACAGACATAGTAATACACCTTGTGATTGTTCCGCTTCTTTATTTAACTTTAACCCTATTGATTTATTTTCCATCAACACTCTTCCACCAATGACGATCTTTCTATGATATATCCACGTGAACTTGAAATCAAAGGAACCGAATCATGTTCTTCTGCCATCTATGTGATGCCCTCTCTTTAAACTTGACTCTAAGAGTAACTTTCCTACTAGACTGTATGACAATCCGAAATATGGGGTCAATTTTATGACAGGGTAATGCTCGGTCATGCACCGAACACTCCTACACACACACACACACACACACACACACACACACACACACACACACACACACACACACACACACACACACTAGTTAGTTCTGGTGTTCTGATACAGGGAACCTTCAAATAGTTGATAAGTTGGAATGTGACTATTTAATGTTTAAATATATTATATTTTGGACCTGTGTTTTAAAAATAGGTATGTGTGCTGGTTTATAACTGGTTATTTCTCAGAAACAAAAAGAAAGACAAGATGATCGCTATGGGTGAGATCAGTGTCAAAAACATTTCCCTTAGCATTTGACCATTATGTTCACATGTTGTTGTTTTTTAATTATTTCATCATCATGTTCACATTCTTATTTTATTTTATCTAAATTTTTCCATTTTACATTATTTCATCATTGTGTTGACATTTTTATAATATTTTATCATTATGTTCACATTGTTTTTTTAATTTTGTTAGCATTTTTACATTATTTCATCATTATGTTCACATAATTTTTTAATTTTGTTAGTATTTTTTACATTATTTCATCATTGTGTTGACATTTTTATATTATTTTATCATTATGTTCACATTTTTTTTTAATTTTGTTTTTATTTTTTTTATTTCATCATTATGTTAGCAAAATGTGACCATAATGATGAAATAGTGTTAAAATGTCAACACAATGATGAAATAATGTAAAAATGAAAAATGAACGTGAAAAAAAATGTGAACATAATGGTAAAATGCTAAGCGAAATGTTTTGGTACTGATCTCACCTCATAGATCGCTTGCCTTCATGTCTTTTCATCCTATCCTGATAGTTGTGAGAAATAATATTCAGGAAATCAAGTTGCGTTAGCAACGAGCACGTCTGTATTGCATTTCTTAAGCTGTTGGATTTTAGTTTACTTTCTGGTTTGAAAATAAATCTTGAGAAAACAGAAGCTAGGTGGTATGGGATATGGCAAATAAGATAAACAAATGAAACAGATTCCGAATAAGATGTACAGATTAAGGTAGAGATGCAGGTTCGTGGGCACTTGGGAGTGAATTTGTTTTTTGCTTTTTATTATCCAAACAGTCTTGGCTATAGACTGTTAAAATTTTGTAGAATTGTGAATAGGGGAACATACTCAAAAGACGATTTTAAAATATAGATAACAGGTGCAAACATTCTCTATTTTGAATGCTTAGCAAGATTTAGCAAGGCTGTACTTAAATAATAAAAAAGAAACATGGGTAAAAAGGAAATGACAGGATCTCCATATTATGCACTTTATTTAACTTTTTACAAAATGATAATACATATAAATTTGGAACTGTTACAGCCATTTTAATTATGAGCATTAGCAAACTTCTTATTGAGTGAATTGTTATGCAAATTAGCAATTATCTCAGCTCCGAGACGCTTTGACCTTTTGTTTTGAAATTTTCACAAACGATTGACAATGTGTTTATCTTCAAAACGCCGTCGGGGCATTGTTTTCGGTTGAGCAGTGTTACAACAATCGTACAGACAACTAGCATGGGTGTTAATTTATGCATAAACTTGAAGTAGTGAAATTTGAACTGCTGCCCTGCAAAATTGACAACTGGTAGACAGTTTTCAAGACGGCACTTTCTTTCAGATGTACCCGTAAATCAATGTTGACAAGAAAGAGAAGCATGGCTTAGAAGCTATTTTTTTAAAATCACTTTTGACCAGAAAAGTACATCTTTATGCATATTTCAAACTCCAGTGTCCATAAAAAAATACTAACAAAATTGTTTAATTCATACAATAAGCTTTCCGAAAATATATAGTTTTGTGGACAGGGTAGTCATCTTGGTTTCCTAATTAACTAATTCAAATACCTGTCAGGTAAACTGCATCTCTACCTTAAATTTGTGGGTGTGTATGTGTCATACAATATTAAAACCTGCACACAGTTGAATTTTGCGAAACCTGTAAAACAAATCGGCTTCATCTGCATTATTAATCATGTACGTAGGGCATGTGCTGCAGTGTTATTGACTTCCTTACCCTACCGAGTCATTCACATACAAATAAAATACTATCGAGTTCAGCGAAAATTTGCAATGTATTTCCAATGCACATATATTCCATTCACCTTTCTAATGAGCGGAGTAATGACCGTTAACAGTGAAAGGCGACTATTGACTGATAACTGTTGTAAGCCAAAGAACAAAGTAGACTCAATGTATGCCTACATCTCTTTCTATAACTTACAATAACTACTGAATTCCGATCATCTATTCACGAGGAGACATCGAGGACGCTATATACCACGTGGTATGCGTCCAGACAGTCGAGGCCTGTTAGTCAATGACGTCACCTGCACACATCGCTTCAACCTGTCAACACTATCATGCATTTGGAGAATGGTTTTATAACCGTTGAAACGTTCACAAAGGACGGTAGATGAGACTATACCTGTGTAAGTTTTAACGGCTTCAATTCAAACGTCGTTTTTCTCATACAGAAACTGTCGCTAGTGAAAATAGGTAAGTTTATGTTTTGAACCTTCTATGAGAAAGTTCAATGCAAACCGTCATTGACTCGGGACTCATACTGATCTGGCGTAAGAACAGCGCACAAATTGTAATAACATTACTAATAGTTACTCTGGACTCTGGATCTGATAGGTATATTTTTCGAAGTACGCATGTTCGAGGAAACCAAAAAAGGGGCAATTTTTCTTTACAAAGAGACTTCGCTAAAATGCATAAAATGAAATATCTTGTTGTTTTGGAAGTTCCACCTGAACCAAACGTATCACATGCGTCCGAGCAGAACGAGAGAACAGCGCACCTTTCTGATTAAAATTTAGCGTACTCGGAAATAAATTCAAAGTTTCTCTTCACAAATAGGTGTTTTCCAAAGTCCGCATTTTATCAAAAAAGGTGGTGAATTTGTATTCAGTCAGTGGAAAGGGATTGTTTTCAGACAAGAGAAACCCGGGTTTCGCTACATAAAATGGCGATGATACATGATAAAACATGTTTAGAATGAGAAAATCTAACGACAAGAGAGTCTTGTGACCTTGCACGGACAGTTAAAAACACCGAACCCTGGATCACTCATTCAGAAACCTATAGAGGTATAGTTATATAGTCTTTGTAACAGACGGGATAGGCCAGTTTGTTTATTTGTTTATTTGTAGAGTGACTGTGCTCAGAGCAACAAAATCACTCTCTTCAATTGTATAAATGTATGTATAAATTTCACATTTCTAACTGAAACGAGTGGTTTTTATTGGCTGATTGGATATAATTTGACCATATTGAAACGACGTCATTGCGCACTGCGCTCGTTGATTGGCTGGTTGGATTCAACTGCCATTGAAATTTAAACTTTTCGAAATTTATTAGACGTTTGAGAAAGTATGTCTGGCTGTGGTTATCAATTGAGCTAAGTGAGATCAGAATTTGCTGATTACGAAATATCGTGCGATCGTCGCGACGCCTCGTGCATGAGATAAATCAAAATAGACTACTAGTATTTCGAAACCCTTGTCACTGCTTTTCAATTTCACGGTACTTGGTTTAGTGACTCGGCATTTTGTAGTAGCAAATTCATAATACTATGAAGGATGCACAAATAATAAACTGTAGTCAGAATCAATACAAATGAACATAAACCACATACAAACCGATTCGAAACGACTCGCCAGTGCAGGCGTTCAATATGCTTCCCACTATACAATAATAACTGTTCTGAAAAGGGAACACATTAAACCTACTCGCCCATTTTTATTTCAGAAATAATGGCAAATCCATGGACTGTATTTAAGCACGATGGATTCAGTTTTATTGGTGGGTTACATGACAGGAAGGCAGTAAAGGATAGACGCATAGATGCATGGGATATCCGAGAAGATGACGTCATCATCACAACGTTCCCCAAATCCGGGACCACTTGGATGTTACGACTTGTTTCTGAAATGTACCCCGATTTACATTGGCAGCTTAAGCCCACAAATCTAGCTGCCAGACCTGTTATTTTTATGAGGATGCAGATTTACTCTCCGGGATTTACGCAGTTCACGTCAAAGCAGTGCAGACGACGTTGCACGAAATGCCTTCACCTCGATTGATGTACTGCCACGCACCAGTCGAATTCTTTCACTCGGCGTGGAGGGAGAACAGTACCAGATGTAAAGTCATCTACATTACTAGAAACCCGAAAGACGTGTGTGTTTCCATGTTTCATTATCTGAATTCTGACAGGAAGAATTGGACATGGGATGAATTTGTGACGCGCTTTGTCAATGGGGACGTTATTTTTGGTCCTTGGACGAATCACGTGATCGGTTGGAAACGTTTCGGAATTGAGGATGGCGTGCTGCATGTGAAATATGAAGACATGAAAACAGATCTTAAGTCAGTCATATTGAAAATATCTCAGTTTCTCTCTCGCCCAATTGACGAGGATCAACTTAATCGAGCTTTAAAACGAAGTTGTTTTCGATCAATGAAAGAGGCTGGAGACGATGTGAATTTAATGCCATGCAGAGACGAAAACTCTTGGTGGGCAGGTGGTCCGTCGTTCCGTAATGGCCGTGTTGGAGACTGGAAATCCCATTTCACTGTTTCACAGAATGAAATGTTTGATCAGAGAATATCAGAAATAATGAAGGAGAATTGTACCAAACTAACATATGAATAATAACTAGAAGTCCCCCAACAATGAATATTCATATCAACAGTAAATCAATTTCTTGTCTTAAAGACGATGAATTTTCAAAACAAAAAACAGTTGAGATTATTATTGCATTATTATTGCGGAAAATTAGGGTCATTGGGATATATATTAAAAGCTAATACTAGTCATAGTAACTTATACACTTATCTTGTAACATTGTATTGATAGCGTTGATTGGCTTTTTTAATCAAATCGTTTACCTGAATGGCTGCTTTATGTTGCTAAGGTCTCATAAGTATGCAATGCCCCTCGTATTGCCACCTGATTGGCTATTTCGTGTTTAGCCTCCATGTGCACTGTTTTGTGCCTCGTTGTCTTGTTTTGTGATGTTCATAATTTTGGCTGTACCAATTCACTCAACTATCAAATCATTTGAACAATTGTAACTCCGCTGAAGTTGGGACAACTGTTCTAATACCGCTTGCAACTTGATGGGGTACTGCACGAGACATGTTGCTCAAGAGTCGAACAAGAACGCGAATTATAACGCGATGTGGTTATGCTCACTATTACTGCAGAGATGCCGATAAAAACATCGTACTTCTTCAATCTGGATTCCATGTGCATTTAGCAACTTCAACCACAATATACAACTCTTTTCTCGGCTCTGATGAATGTAAATGGCCGAACAGACCTCATGAAATCTTCGAAAACTTGAAAACTGCTTACGAACTTGTATCACGGGTACAATTACACTCATCTCATGTTCTCAAACGAAAAACTGTACGTTTTTTATCGTTCGGTATTTAAGGAACCAAGCGAGCCTTTTTATTATCATCGTTTTTCTTCTTTCTCTACTTCTGCTGATCTCTGTAGATCTCTCTTTAATGATGACCTTCGATTACCTCACTGGTCACCGTGGTACATACTTGGACCACCATTTCCAAAGAAAACCTCCTCAGGCATGGAAAAGCGACTCCATGCATTGACCAATTATATCTTTGTAATGGCTAAATGGCAAAACATTCATCACGTCGCAACGCATTAACTGAAGATAGTATAACAGATTCAACTGTCATATTTAAGCAGAGAATAAGATACAGACTAAATGGAGAACATCTATATTATAGTTTGACAAACAACATGGATGGTTTCAACAGGAAATGGTGCCTGAAAGAAGCATTAGCCCATGTAGAGAATGGTGAATTGGTGTACTCCGAACTAATTTGCGACTGATTATGTGATCTTTTTAAAATATTTTGTTTATGCCTTATATCGCAAGTTATTGTTAATATCGTTATCTTTAATTAACGCGTTTTAAACATGCTAATGTAATTTAGATTTTTAAAGATATTAAATGCTGTTTTATTTTCGCCAGAAAACGAAATGCTGTAAATTTTTCTATAATAACAGGGAATGATACGATATGATACACCCGCCTTTCTTTCAAAATTGTGCTTGTTCACTCGGTTCGACGGCCATATAACAATTTAACATACACCATGTGGTCTCAGCGACGAGACTTTTAATTATAGCATCAGTGATATATATAGGGGTCTGAGCAACGTAATTGTTTTGTTATAGCATCACAAATATATGTCCTATCAATGTCACAAATAAACCATTTGCTATAATTAAAGTTATTCGAAAATGGCATTGAATACGTAAATACCTCTAATTCTCAAGAGAAACTAATTCTAGTATTGTTAAATTTGCCATGTAATGTGTGCATTGCAGTTTGGTTCGGCGGCAATGCCTGAATTAAAATTTATTTATCATTATTTATTTATTTTGTTTATTTATCATGTTTTAGGAGCTCACATCGATGTATTTCTTTGGAAAAGTGTGTGCAGTATACGTGAATTATAAACTACTGGTATTAGTGTATTTGCCCTGAATGGTTCAGTAATACGTGTAATGTTTATGATATAGCAGTGCATGTCCCGGGGTGCATGGTTAGTATAAAATGTTAAAGGAACCAGAAGACAGTGGTTTCATAGTGGTCGGAGGACATAAAATACTACAGTAACTACAATACAAGAATTCCAGCTTGACCTTCAGTATGCAAGACTATGAGTATGCTAGCTAACTCTTAGTTCAAATCTTGCATAATGCTATTTGTAACTTAACAGGTTGAAGTTGAACTGGTTTAGCATTCTGAATCTATTATTGGCATACGTGTTACCATCTCACGAATACAAACTTTACTACTGTCAGGTGACATTTTCCCGAAAAACAACAAACAAAATATACCTAAAATCTTCTGATAAACTGATGGATGCTTAGAGATGTGAAAGATACACACATATGATTTTCAACTATTTATTCAGTGTACAGCCATTATACTTGGTTGCTAACTCTAAAAGTACAATGCATCATGGGTAGAAAAGGCAAAGGTCACCTCTACAATATAGAATACTACAGACTTCTAAACAGAAGCGACCACAAATTGCAGCATTTGTCCCATGGATGTTTTAACCGACCCACTGTTGCATCTCTATAATGAACCCTTTTACACACAACAAAAATAATTCAGAAACGTCAGACGATTTTTCCGCCATCTTGGATTTTCCATGAAAATACCCGAAGTGTTGGTCATTTCTTTCTCATGTCTTCTAATTGATGGCCTGGAAAATGAGCAAATTTTCTGGCATTTGTTTATTATGGATGTTTTATTTCGTGTATCACAAATATTCTCACAAGCCGCCATCTTGAATTGAAAGAAATGGTCAAAATTGTCGACATTGTTTGTCATGAGTGGCCATAAGTGTTTTTCCCAATCAACTTGATATGTTGTATATAACACGCACGGTCAAAAGACAAATAACATTGTTTTGACCAGTCAGTTTAACCGCCTAGGAAGTTTGAAGCGAATTGCTCAAATTATGTACGAGATATACATGTATATTTGGAATAGAATTTATCAAAAACAAAATGGCCACCAGTCGGCCATCTATAAACGTATAAATCCCGTTTTTAACTTCGTCTGACCACGTTCAAGTCGCGTCTGATTGAACAATTTAATTACAGTTTATATACGTTGATATAATGTGTTTCATAGAATCATTGAGTGGTACGTGAAATGAGACATATTACCAAATAATATCCCAGTGCAAATCACCTTTAATGGTTATAAGCGAATCAACCACAAATGCAAATAATAAATAAATTAATGATCAGATTCGGGTATATATATATACCTAGTTAGATACTACTTGCCATACATGTATTAAATATCGATCAAATAAACAATAACATGTTAACTTTATTGTGTGCTAATCACCATCAACGGCATTTAATAATTGGTATATATTATATAGACATTATATAGCTGGAACCATCGGGAACAAAGTATAGAAATACAACCCGCACTAAAAAAGGTGTCAACTATTCTAGTTCCAATGCAGCACAGTATTCCAAAACACGCCTTTTACATACATTTGCCAGTCAGCTAGCTAAAAGTATTACTACACATATTATTGTTTAAATCAGGGTCGATGTCAGATCAGGCTAGCTTATTAAGTGGTGGACAGTTCACTCTTTTTTACTGCTGAATAAACTTTATTTCATCCTTTGTAACCTCCGTCTTGCAGCTGAAAATAATTAAAAGTAAACATAATCTGTTTAAAGAAACATTCGTATTTTGCACATGTTTGGTATAGTTATTGAGCACTTGGATGCTATAATAATTGAACAGATAATTTATATTTATTTACTGATTTTAGAGCAATATATAGAATTTACAAAATTATTATTTTCTTAGAGCGATTTATGGAATTTGCAAGATCATTGTAGCTATTGACTTGAAAAGTAAGTAACTGCATTATATGTAACTTTACGTAAAGACAATGCTCCTCTCAAAATGCATTTTTCACTACTGGGTCATGGTTGCGTCGATTGCAATTCAAACGGTTACAATAAAACCATATAATTAATTATAAACACGACGTACCTTCCAGGGATCATCCAACTGTCTCCAAACTTTTCAGCATCATCTATTCCCATCAATGTACCATCTTCCATCTGCAAGTCATTCTTAGGATCTCCGTCAGCATTTCCTAGCAATCCACATACAGTTCCATCCAATGACGAGTCGAGTTTTGAGGCTATGTTGCCGAAACCAGTCCAGGAAACAGTGAATTTGTTTTTAACGTCTACGTTCACGTGTCTGCTATCTCTGTTCCTGATTGTAATTGTCTCCCCATCAGTCCAAGGTAGTACTGTGATCGGCTTGCCATTAACCTGTACAATTTATGGGTGGTTGTTAAACGATTACAGAACTACATGTAACATATTTTGATTCGCTACTACTTTCCCATTGTCGCAGCTTTCAAATATTTTAAGTATTTTTCCCATAATCATCTAGTAATAAATATGATTCAACATACACCACAAAATTACCGATACAAGTATGCTTCTGGAACTCTTAAAATTTTAAAAAACTAATCGGTTACAAATCAATTATATAGCTTCAACAACAAAATACAATTAAAAACGTAAAAACACAAAATACCACAGAAAACCGTTAAACTTGTCACAATGATTATAACATATACTTACGTATATTTTAGCCCCTTGACCAAGTTGGATCAAGGTGTGTTTCACTTTAATTAGTACATCTGACACCTGGCTGTGGATTCTCTCTCTCCTATCTATAAATCCTGTATATTTTGTAGCTACCAAGAATGACGGGTATGGCTTACATTCTTTGAATAGTACATATGTGCAGTTCTGACCGGTATGAGTATAGTTCAAGCCGTCAAACGTTGTTAAATGAGGATCTCCCTCTGATGTCCCTTCTATTAAATATAATAAATTAATTAGAAAGGTATGATATGTTTAGTGGAGTGACCGACACTATATGCAGGTAATCATGTGACGAGTACCGAAGTATGTGGAGTAAAATTGACTTTCATCACAATGAAATATCAAAAAGATGTCTTAAAGCCTGTTTTTATTTGTAGTCGACTGTTGTTACAATTGCTATTTATTGTGTTTTTTCTTACCTGGATACTTAGTATGGTTTTTTGCTGTAAAAAACATTACATGATGCATTATATATATATATATCTTAAAATATCATCACGCTATCAAGCTGAGCACCAGTGACATCAGAGCCGTCATAAATAATAATTATATTTGATCTGTTTTGACAGACAATGCTGAACCATGTAACAATACGGACTACAAACAATGGTCTTTGCTTACATCTAATACAGACCAAATTTTGGACGAATGTGGTTAGTGATTCTGGAGAACACATATTGAGAGAATGGCATAAATCAAGACTCTCAGTAATGAATAACACTTACTTTTTACACAACAAACACAATTCAAAGAACACAGACTGAATTGTTTATTCGTGACATTATGTTCTCCATCTTCACACTCGGATTTACACATGCCACCAAATTTACATGCACATAAGTCACGATCTGCATGATTTAACGAAAATATATTAGTGATATTTTTCTGACATTTGGAGCAACATAATATATATATCTATAATTATTGTATTCAGTCCGTGACATTTGGAATATCAATGCTGTTATAAGCAATACACAATCACCAACTCACTGACCGACCGACCACATATTATGTAATTGTGTTGGATTTCGTATTACATTTGTATTTCAATTGTGTTGTAGTACACTATTTTGATAAAAATATACCTGTATTGTATCACAGCCAGAAAGGATTTAACGTTATTATAAAATCAGTTGAAGACATAACTCAACAAATATCGCATCAATAATTTATATTTAATATACTCAACTCACCGTTATCTGCTATACATGGATAACTATCATTTTTCAATTTCTCACCTAAAATACACCATAACAAACTAACCATAGTATAATTATGTGCAATATGTAAAGTTCAATTCGAAAAGCTTATGCAGAGCAATGTCCATGCTTAATAGCAGCAATAACATATCAGATTCATGTTGTTGTTGTACCACTGCTGTTAGAGTAACAACAACTTCACTCTCCCTTGAGACTAATGATCATATTCCGTAATGTGACACAGACAAATGTACAACAAACAGCAATATATTAAAAAAGCATCGAATAATAAACGTGTGTCCGTGTATTTATTGATCTACCATGTCAGGTTTAGTATGTTGAAACTCTCTGCCCCCATATTTTACCAAGTTGAAGGAGGGGGCTCCCAGAAATCTATTCGTTTTCTTCACATATCAATATCAATGCTGTTATGTTTACGTATATCTGAGTACGATTCGCCTTTGGAAAGTGCCCAAATAAGTGGCACGTTTGCAATGTACTCAAAATTTATGAATATCAACTGTAGCACACATAATTCATTATTACAACACTCACCATCATCTGCATCGATACAGCATTTACATCCGCATTTGTTTACTTTGTTGCATAAATTAAAGTTGTTATTCATTTGCAGCAAATGTTTGGTGATATCACATTGTTCTAAACAGTTCCCCTTTGTTTCTATGTTATTAAACAATGATTTGCATTCGGCTAAAAGTGGAAAATGAATAAAACTATTAGTCAGTTTTTACTGAAACAAAAAACATAGTTTGTAAGTCAATGACTACAGCTACATAATGTTAATGTGCAACCCACACCCAACGACCTTGATAGAGTTGCCTAAAGCGCAAGTCTCCCAAACAGTACAGAGTATGTGCGATTTTAATTAACAAGCATATATTGAGATGAAGATGGACTTGTTCTGAATTACACATTATATAATAAATAAATGTATATTTTGTTCATTGTGAATAACACTAACCAGTTTCATTGCATTCAGTTGGAGTCATCTGCCCTAAAAGCAAAAGTGAATAATTATATATAAGTTTTATTTTCACGAATGTACAATCTCGACTAGGCATAATTTTGAAAATTGATCAAGCAAAACACAATCATGTTCACTTACTTTGATACAAGCCATGGAAGAAACTGCCAAGTCTACTTCCCTAATACACAATGAAGACATAGTTTATGTAGTGCGAATAATAGTAACATAAAACTGTGATATGTTATTTTTCATTGAAAATCACTTAATACAAAATTATATGCAACTCCCGTTCCATGTTTTAACCTACTGACACTGTCAAGTGGTATATATGACCAGTCATTGTGACTGTAAATTAAAGAATTAATAATAAGTGCTACAAGTAAACGTGTAAGTCACTTTCAAGCATATTATTTGTAATTGTGCATTTTGTTTGCAAATAATATTGAGGCAAGAATTAACTGTTTATCAAAGTGAGCTACTTTCACATACGTCGAACAAAATTTTGAAAGCTATGACTGTAACATGTTTAGTATTCATACAGAATATTCGAAACCACTAGCCAGACCATGTGTTACATTTTGGTTCAAATGTTACTCAATATTTGTGTGTCTGCAGTTATTTTATAGAATCTATAAACACACCAAACAGCACGGCATGCACACTATCGCCCCAAGACAAGTCGCCTCACCTCTGCCTGCTAACGTGCTGTTCACATAACAATTATAACTATATGGCTGTGATGCGTACAAGAAATGACTCGTACATAAAAAAACGCAAAAAACAGCGGATTAGGGAGTACAGGCTTGTATACGCTTGCTACACTTAATAATATTCGATCAAATCAAAGAAAGCCGACTATATTGGAGGTGCATAAATCAGAAAAGAGTTTGGTTCACTCCAAAATTCCAAATTAGCCGTTAAAACAAGTAGCCGGATGACAAATATAGCTCTGCAAAGTGTGTTTGGTGATGTCATTGCAAAATCTTATACTTAGATAATTAACATAGATATATTTCAACTACACTTAATCATATCAGCGATTAGTACTATTGAAATGTGACGAAATTGAAATCTGCATACATGTAGTAAATATGATATATAAATTGTTACCATGACTTGTGTGATAATATTCATATATTCATTGTCAAAGGTACGGGACTCGTTCAATAAATATGATTTTACAAGGTGACTAGTTGGACATCTTTTTATTTATTTCAACCAAATGCCACATCGGTATCCAACATAATCACTCGTGTCGTGGCCACCCAACAACACCGCCTCACATTGACTAGTTGAAATCAAAATGACAGGCACATATACAAGCTGGTAGGCTGGGTGGCGATCGGCTACGCTAAAAAAAACAACAACATGTTTTCGGCTGTTGCCATAGTAGAACATGAATGTGAAGCTAACGTCGGTTCAAGACTGGTAATACACTTGGGGCGAAAGTATTCAAAAACAGTTTCTTGGTTGTTTCCATGGCAGTAGTGGGCCAAGACTATTTTTCCGATTAGTAACGTTATGACCTGCCGGCAAAGTATGAACACAATTTTGTCATGGCAACAGTGGACCAGTATTTTTTTCCAGATTTTGCCACCTAACTAGAGTGGTGGTGTGACCAGCTTGCCAAGTATGAACAAAATCGGCCCAGCCAAAACAATCATAGAAGAGTTAAAAGCCGCTCCGCTCGCAACTCTGCAAAAGCGCCTCTCAACTGTAAGCAGACGCGTTTTCCATTGCGCCACCTTGTAATGTCTCGAAAAAGACAGTTTTCAATAGCGTGTATGAATGCGCGTTTACAATGACCAGTTGGACATGCGCAAATCGAATCTCCAACATCACAAACGAAGTATATAATGTGATTACGCACACAAATAAGGCATAGTACGATCATTGTCAGAACGACCTACCCAGTTACTAAATTCTTTAGGTACAAATATGTCCAACATGCACACTGAGTATAATAAATTAAAATTACAGACACAAATACAAACATATAAACATGAAAAAACACTAGATTGGAATTTTAAACTCGGCAAATGCACCACGCAGCTGTAAGCAGATGCGATCCCCGTTGCGCCACATTATACTGTACGACATACCCAGTTACGAACTTCTTTGAAAACGAATATGTATAACATGCAGTGAAGAACACCTGAGTGTGAATAATGAAATTACAGGCACATATGCGAATATAGAAACATTTATGAAAATGAGAAAGGACATTATGAACAACATATGAACCATGCAAGTCATGATTCAGAATTAGCCCACCCAGTTAAGATCATTCCTAAACAATCATTAATATTTTACATTACAGCACTTCGTAGATTAATTACATAATACAACAGAAATGACTTACAGTGTCACTGGCGACTCCTTTCCCTCCAAGCTTGCTGTCAGTACACTAGTTAAACATACACTGAACAGAAACACTATAACTACAGTTGAAATAACTATTCCCATACTGACGTCGTGTAGGTGGATTCTTGACGATACCGCAGTGTATGCTATATGTGTGACAATTTTTTGCCACAGTATAGTGGGAGATTATATTGTTCAAACAATAAAAAAAACACATCGGAAACAAAATCTTTCAATGAGCACGCGTTGCAGCACCTGACACACGGTGTTGTCAAACAATAATGCAGAAGAGTAAAACTGAGGATAAATGTGATCAATACATCTCGATTTCCTTAGAAAGAAATGTGTTCCGATGTATTCTCAGCATTCAAGTCAGTTTTTGCGGATTTCTCATAAAAGGAACATATAACATCTTTGCAAATATTTTGTACCATAGAAGATTATTAAATCAAGGTAAGTTATGAGGTGTGTTTCTTCGCAGTATCCGAATAAATGTGGCGCACACCAAAATCAATAATTTCTTAGCGATATAAAAAGTCAAGTGCTATATATGATCAGTCATTCTGGGATAAAGAAGATTTTGTATTAACATTATAAATAACCCACCTAACCGAAATAAAAAAAATAATAATCATGATATCAAGAAAACCGGTTTCAGATTGAGCCAAGTGCAAGTGATGTAAGTCACTGTCAAGTATATTTCGTGTCATTGTGCATTTTGTTTGCAAATATTATAGAGGCAAAAATGGACGGTTTATCAAAGTGAGCTAGTTTCGCATTTCGCCTCACATTGGCTCATTTAAATCAAAATGACAGGCACATATACAGACAATACAAACACAGAAAAAGAGAAACAAACTCGCAACTCTGCAAAAGCGCCTCACAACTGTAAGCAGACGCGCTATCCGTTACGACATATTGTACTGTACGACATACCCAGTTACGAACTTCTTTGAGAACGAATATGTATAACATGCAGTGAAGAACACAAGAGTCTGAGTAATGAAATTACAGGCACATATGCGAACATAGAAGCATAGCAAGTCATGATTCAGAATTAGCCCACCCAGTTAAGATCATTCCTAAACAATCATTGATATTTTACATTACAGCACTTCGTAGATTAATTACATAATACAACAGAAATGACTTACAGTGTCACTCACTGGCGACTCCTTTCCCTCCAAGCTTGCTGCCAGTACACTAGTTAAACATGCACTGAACAGAATCACTGTAACTACATTTGAAATAACTCTTCCCATACTGATGTCGTGTCGGTGGACTCTTGACGATACCAAACCTACAGTTTGTCTGAGATCGCTTCACGCAGTTTATGCTATATGTCTGACAATTATTTTGTCACAGTCTGGTGGGAGATTACATTGTGCGGACAATAAAAAAAACCTCGGAAATAAAATCTCGCAATGAGCACGCATTGCAACACCTGACACACGGTGTTGTAAAACAATAATGCAGAAGAGTAAAACTGAGAATAAATGTGATCAATATACCCCGATTCCTTAGTAACTATTTGTGGATTTCTCATAAAAAAACATTTAACATTTTATGCAAATATTCTGCACCAAATAAGATTATTAAATCAAGGTAGGGTAAGAGGTGCGCTTCTCTGAAATATCCGAATAATTGTGGCATGCAACTGGCAAGCACACCAGAATAATATTTTCTTAGCGATAAAAAAAAGAGAAAATTGCAATACCAATATTGTGTGTCTCGGCGACTCGGTGATCAAGTTAAACAAATACTTACATGAAAATGAGGTACACTACATACAATAATGTACTCTGGCATTTGTTACAAAACAATTATATATTTGAGATGGGTATAAACAGATCAGGATCAGTTTAACAACAGATAAATTTACTTTTTCCATGATTACGTTATGAATATTGCATCATCTACATTCTGAACATAGCAGTTTATCTGACGTATTTCATCACAATCTGGTGCCAGATTATAGTGTTCATACAATATGGAATTAAAATCAGGAAGTAAAGACGCGCAGCAAGATCCGGCATGTGTTGTTAGAATACATGTCATGTGGATATTTTTTTTTCCATTCTGCAAAATTTATATTTATCAGTCTGTGTGAATTTTTGTAGCCATGATGAGAGCCACGAAACTGATACATCCAGCGATAGAAATGATAAGAAATATGAAAAATTGAGTTGGTGATGTCGAAGTTGGTATATACTGTTCAACATGTGTCCCCCGTCATACATCAGTCTGTGTCACAATCAATTGGTAAGAAATCTGAGGCCCACGCACGACAAATAACATGGATGCCATCTGAGAACATCTAACCGTGATATTATAAACGCAAGCTTATTTATATTTTCTTATTCTTCAAATGATAAGATTCGTCGCTTTATATGAAACCTTTGTTTTATTAGTTTCAATAACAAAGACATTTACAATGACCTTGGAATTGCATACCCTATTTGTAGACGATGATATAGATTATTGTTGTAAAGATGTTAAAATTACGATAAAACAACAATGAAATAAAATCATGTTATGTTAATGGTACATGTTTGTATTTCCAAAATAACTAAGCTAATGTTATTCGTAATAATGATAAATTAACTGTGTTTATACACCCACCCACTGTTCTGAATTTTGAATATTCCCTAACAGTCATTTTGGTATAGTGATTTGGAATTCACGCTAGAGAAACTGTCGTCATGTTATTTGCAGTTTTGCCTCTGTGTGAATATTTGTCTTTTTTAGCGCAGTTAAATAAATCTCGTAAGTTATATTCCTTGTAATTCATCAGTACTGACATTGTGCATTCATTTGTGCAAATCAAGATTTTTTCGACGGCTTCTACTCTGTATGTCAGTGAGAGTTTCGTCTAGTTTGGCGTAATACGCCAATACAAAAAGAGACCAGTCTTTCAAAACCAATCATTCGGGTGAACCCGTGACCTCTTGGAAAATATCTACGTTAGCACATTATCTCTTCGACTCGATCCGCCAATTTCTGTTTGTTGTTTTTTTTTTTCAACCCATAGCTATTAATATTTTTTTATTTTGCAATTTGCATACAAAATATTTACATTTTAAAAAACATGTAGCTCGCCTAAATGCATTGATACTTACAGCACATTCGATCAAATAAATTTGATTTAATTTAGGATTTTTGTGATGTCTTTTTTCGGCGCAGTGGGTGTGGTGTGGCGTGTCTGCCAGTTGTAGTGAGACCATTGCCGTGATCGTGAGGTCGACTCGTGTGTTCCATGTTGTGATATTTATCTGTTTGTTTGTAAAATTTACTCTTTGAGACCAGTAAATTCACGTAATAAGAATCGTAATTCGATACATTTATGTTTGATGTTTTACATGTATGGGATACTTTTAGTATTGTCACTTTGGTTTTATTGATACGATTTCAATAGCTTCGATGGCTTTATTTTTAACAGGGTGCGACCAGGCTCTGGTAATATGTTGGAAATGATTTGCTGTAAAGGTTAAAACTTATTCGCCCAATATTAGAGCTAAAATTTAAGACTATGAATTAGATTTATATTTAGGGTTATACAATATATAAAGCCACTTTAGAAGAAATATGTTTGTTTCAATAAGAAATTTAACATCGTAACTGAAAACAAAATTTTATTTCGTAGTATACGATATAGTTAAAAAACTAAATTTATGTTTTAGCGTTGTAACCAGTGTGGAGGTTTATTGTAAAAATTAACCTACCCACAATTAAATCTATAAGCGAACGTCACATGGGAATATTTACAACTCCCAGAACACAGAATAAACATTTGATATATGGGCATCATGGTGCTCATAAAAAGATTTCGAAGGTTTTTTGAAGAGTGCGGAGCACATCTTGCCCCACGTGTGACACTCGTCGTACCCCAGTCAAATGGTTTCTGTAAGAAGCGAGAGGTCCATATCCGAATATTGACAGTGATATCATCTGAGATCATCTCTGTAACAGTGTTATCATACTTAAGCGCAATCTCTTTATATCTCTCTGAAACCTTTTGTCAGGGCTATTAGCTCTCTACAAAATACTAAGTTCAGCGGCTTGACCGATCATCGTCTTGTTATAAAGTCTACAAATGTACTACTGGAACGGGTATAGCAAATCTGCTGGGAACTGTTTAGTCCATTGGCTGGAGATAACTTTGTGTGGTAGAGTCTTAGAATCCAATATGTAAATCAGCTATTTTGATATACTTATAAATACAATTCTTTTTAACAACTTCCTATACATCAGTTATTTGGGGGGGGGGGCTTTGTTTCCATACTTTTAAAAAGAGTGTTAGAAGTGATGTTGAGATGGTAGTGATTTTTTAGGAAATTGCTCATAAATCGACAATGTTTATTTTATTATATGTAAAACCATGGACCTATAGTAAGAACACATTTTCTTTGAAATAAAGCACAAACGATATATGATTCTTGACATCCTTTGGGCCAACGTACAATTTTAAATATGACGTATCCCCATTATGGAACACAATTTGTAAACGCGTTCTAATAATAGCTGCCAGTTAATGAAATACAGCAAAATTGACAAATTAAATGAATGTACCATCTTGGACCTGCTAACCTTATTATTTAGATACTATTTAGTCAAATGATTGAATCAATATTTATTGTCAAAAATAATTTGGTAGCTTATTCTTGCTGCTGTAGCGGTGGTTTGCAATCCCATATTGTCTTGTCCACATTCTTTGTGTTTTCAGGTTGATTAACGTTTCTGGAGCAATTTAATTTCAGAGATTTCACAGTATGTAAATATCACCCAAGTATATTAACTCTATCAGTGCACATACAAAATCATGTACTGTGCAGAATTCCTTGTTTCACTCCCATACATGAAGACTTCACAACTCTGAAGGTTTGTTTCTAAGGAAGTGACGACATGTCGCTCAGTGATTAGTACTAGCCCACAAGCTGTTGTGACAACGTTGCTCACAGGTTGTTTTATTAAAAGGAACAACTTACGCCAATAGTTTATCTTCGGGTCAGCACGACCGATTCTTGCCAACCAGATACTCTACAGGTGCGACGGTCTGTAGTATAGACCCACCCATAGTATACATACAATGGCCTCGAGAAAGGGAGACCAAGATATACAGAATATAGATGTTGCTGCTCCGTGTGGAATACCAACAGCCGCATCCTAATATGCTTGTCCCACATCCCGATATAGGAATCCCGATATGTGTAAACAAACTCCATTCGAGTGGTAGTATTTCAGTCTTAGAGTGTGTATATTTGTCTCCATCCACTGGTGTGTGACACAACTCTATTTTGGCGCTTTATTTGTTGTGATTCATACAAGCTGTACCCATAACTAGCATTCTTAATCTGCGACGGTGTTAGCGACGTTATACCCGTTGACTATGCGGGCTATGGTTGCCAATATTTTATTCAACATCGAACAAAAAAAATCAAATTAAATGACTCGGTCTTCAGAGATTCGCTCGTCATGAGATGATTGTAATGTATCCACAAAAGAAACACAAGATCAGGGCAGTAACGGGTTTATTTGGAGTGTTGAGCTTACAATATGGCAAGCCATCACGAGTGGGCGTCTCAAATGACTGACTAACATAGGGTCAATGGCCTTCTCATAAGTACAATAAAGTATGAATATACTACACATTCCATTCGTTAAGTTTTTGAATACATACAAATGTGCATAAGAGTTCTGCAATTTGCCTTCAATAAAACTTCAAAAGTTCCCACAATATAAAAAAAACTAACTAGAGGGGAGAGGTTTCCAGCACAAATCATAACAATAACTGTAATAAACACTCTACAAATCTAAACGCGGTGGTGACTTTTTAATTCGAGTTGAACGTCGTAACTCAACATGTTTCGGTATACTAGGTACATTCCCTAAATCTGGTGATTTAGGAATTATTATGCTATCATCAGTGTAGGGGGGTACACCAATCTGTGTAGTGGTTGGAATAAACGGTATATCACTACTGACTATTTCACTATCACTATTTGAATCTAACATCAGCACTAAGATCTAACACTGACTTCCTGATGTGATTTATTTATACCGTCATATTGTATCTAGTAATTTAATTATGAAAGAAGATACTTCCTTTCCACTGACTATGCCATTTAATCAACGTGCACCAGATCTAAAATTATATGCAAATAAGGTATCTTCAATGGGGAATTTTCTCCCTTCCGAGTGTGTATCGTGCCATTATTTCTGGCTTGTCTGAACACGTCGCACTTTCGCTGATTCATCAGGTTGAAGTAGATCAAGGTTTCAACTTTCTTCTACACAGTAGTATGCCCGGTGACTTTCCATAGTGAAATGTAGTGTAGCACGTCATTTGAGTAATAATCGTTATACTCTCAATGTAATACATGTACTCCCTTATTCAACCTCTTAATCCCTTCATTGAATGCAGATCGCTTTGCCAAACCGTTAGATCAAGGATGACATGGTGTGGAAGTTATGTGTGTAACTCCATCAGGCCCGTAGCCAGCACTTTTGAATAGGGGGTTCGAAAACAACAATAAATGATATACTTGATGTGAAATTTTATAATATTCAAAAAGTGTGTTTGAGCTCTGTTACATACATTTTTATATTCTCGGTTTTTGAATTCAATTGGTTTACTTTGTGTTACGTTGGTAAGTTATTCCACATAAGATTTTTGAACTATTTTACCATTTTAGAGAAGGGGTCCTAGGCCATTCCCCACCCACAGAAAAACACACCCACACCCTTGATCCATTACGGCAAAATGCTGTACACAAAAATGGCAAGACTGTACGTATTTTAGCATTATTGTCCAAGCATTTTAAGGTAGAATGCTACTCACGAGCTTTTTCGCTCTTCACAGATGTTAGCGCACATACAAGTGACACAATTTCATGTCGAAATCTGTCTACAATTATTCATTTTAGTATTTTAGTCAATTATGTAATTTTATATCTGTACAGGGTCTCACCACATCGTACAAAATGTAATGGGTAGAAAAGTGCATATCACGTTTTAAAAACAATACAACATCCATGTAAACATATGGTACTAAGTTAAGCTGGATTCATATTTATCTCGTCGCTTGAAAACTTTTAAAAGATACAGACGGAGCTAGTTGATATATAGTGTGGCAGTTTGTGTAGCGACGAAGTAAGCCCATACTGTCAGTATTTGCATAATTGCATAAAATTATTGACAAAAGATCAGCCCTTAGATCATTATAAAATGGAAATATAAAAACAAAGTGAATTTCATTTTCTATCATGCTAAATTCAAACGTATCACTGCAAAAACTAAAAATTTATTGATCTAACTGTATTTTTGTGTGTCTGCCTAATTCAACATTAAGTTTATGGCCAAAACAGCAAAAACTCGTCGGTATAAATTTTAGTCTATAATTGCTTGCCAATAAATCTCCAAGGTTATAATACTACATTGATTTTTTCGAAAGTACACAGCCTGGATGATTGTGAAATTCAGGCTTGCCATTCTTGCTGACAATTTTTTTTTTATTCTTTGAGTAAATATCCCTAAGAAATTTGCAGTATCTGCAACTTGTTTTTCAAACCAGGCAATGCCGAAACAATATTTGAACTGGAGATTTTTATGTGGGTTTCCCAAGTAAGTCTGCCGGTCTTGTCTAATTGTTTAAGCATAATACAACATGTTTTGGGGTTCCAGCTATTTATTATTTAATTATAACCAATATGAGATACGTCGGTTGAAATAACCACAGCATAATTGCAGCCTTCCACATTCGTCCAACATCGCTACATTGTTTGTACAGCTATTAATGCTAAGTAGATATCTGCAAAATGTTGTCTGTACCCTCTCGATTTCCGAATTTTGGTACCCCCATATCGCTACCATAAGAAATAGCTGGCACAATGATTGCATCAAACAAATTAAATGCACTAACCAATGGCATACTACCATGTTTCTTGCAGTACGTAAATTTGTTGGTTTACTGTAAATCTATTTTAGAGGGCGGTAAAATAATATGCATATAGTAGCAGTTTAGCAGCGGTCTCAATAAACTTCAATGACTACATCTCCTTTTTATGAACCCACTAAAAATATAGAAAATTTTCTAAGACATCAAAAAAAAACGTGTAAAAAAATATGTTTGAAAAATATGATTTATCGCATAGTTTCAGTACTGAAGCAACACTGTGGGATAAATTTGTGGCTGCAAGAAGCTCTTCAACCTATACTACTCGTGATGATAAATCTTCGTCATTTTTTTAATGATGTTTTCAACCCTTAGCTGTACACTATGTCCAATAACACAGGCTACACGTACTAATACAATAAGTTGACTACATTTGGCTGATACACTTAGAACAAAACAGTATATATGCCATCATTAACTTGAAGAATACAAAACTAATGAACCAATATGAAAGTACAGTGTGGTGTTGCCGTCTCAATCCCGTTCGAACCCCACACTTTACTAACTGAGCGAACACTAGCACAAAACAAACGGACCTATTCAGGACCACCACATCCTTCAGAGAGTGACTACCATTACATTATTATTTCAATGTTGCTTTAATATTTAACATCAGCTGCTTGAACGCGATCTTCATTACACCATCGCGGAATCACCGAATAAAAGCTTTCCCATTTATAACAACCCGTTTTGATTGGCAGCTGTTGAACTGAGACGGCGTAACTTCACGATTGACATTTAAAGCTCATTTTTCACCTAAATGCTCATCACTGTGCAATTTCGACCGAGTCTGATAGTTACCTCACTGAGTCAAGCGGTTTAAACAATGATAATTATTTTAATTATTACTGTTCGTTTTATTATGTTCTAATCTACGATCATAAATCTATTCACTTCCAAAATTTAGTTTCCCAAACTACGGGCCTGCTAATTTTAGCAAGATATAGAGTCAGATTAAAGCGCGGTGATCGTCGCGGTGTTGGAATTTTATGTAAATAAACAATGTATTTTACACGCGTTTTATACGTCGCTATGAGTCCCATATCGAACAGGACACGACGACTGCCGCCCTTTAACCATTTAGTTTTTCCAGAAATTATTTTGCGAGTTAAACCTTATCGCACCAGCCTAGGGAGTTATGAAAGGTGCTTAGAATATTTAGAAAACACTGGAGAAGACCACAGTGCTCTCGAATATAATTACAAATGGGCACACCAGAGTGAATTAAACTCAATTATCCATGCCTCTTCAGTTTTCAAATAACCATCTCTAACAATCATACACAGAAAGAAATATTCATACAAGCTGAACCATATGAATAATTGGGTATGTATTTATTTTTCAAACACATTCCATATAATACTGTGAGTAAAATACAATTTGTAACATCCATTCCTTCAACTATAAACAATGTATAGATACCATAAAACAGCAATACCAACACAGAAATAGAAATTGCGTACATTTTGGCATTCATCTGACATTCAATGAAATTACTATGGAATCCCACAACCATGGCGAAGTAAATATTGTTTCTATATACAAAGAATATGCGTCATCTGATTATAAATATTGTCTTACATATGCTGTTTAGTCCTGTATTCTGTATAAATAATATTTGTCGTTTCAAATTTCTTCCGTATACATAAACGAGAACCACATTTTTTACTGTGTTACGGTATTTCGCCTTTTTCTGGAGGAGGTCAGGTAGAAGGAGATGCGACCATCGGTGGTTGTTGCTGCGCTTGGCCATATGCAGGGGACGGTGGACCAGCCGTCGAACTGCGGATAGAAAATATTCACGAAAAGTTAAAAATACCTGTCGATATTCGCTGACGACCTGAATAAGAATGTTAATCGCAAAGCCGTTAGTATGACTGTATTTAACGACGAAGATATTTTAGATTTGAAATTTATGGAGCCAACTGATGTCCTTTAATGGGTGTCGGATTTATTACTATATATACTAAAAATAATATAATACTAACCCAGGTGGGTAAGCGGGATCGTTTTGCCACCCTCCTGTTGGTGGTGGGGGCCCACCATACGTCTGGGGTGGAGATCCATAGGCGTTCATCTGCGACATATTTTGTGTAGTGCTCGACACGACCGTCGGCCCACCACCAGGTTGCTGTGTCTGGAGAACCGTCACTCGAGAACTGGGTCTATTATTGCATAACATCACCGATCCTACTATTATGAACACTACGCCAAAGATAAAAAGAATGAGGCCGATGAAAAACAACCACCACAGAACAGAGGTCAGTATGATTGATACGACCACCATAACGACGCCGCTAATAAGCATGCCCTGGCCCTGCTGGCGTCTTCGACTTCCATCGTCCATTTTGTCTTGGTTCTGAAAGTAAATAATAATAATCACAGACGAGAACATTAGTAAACAAGGCGAGGGCCTAATACGACTCAGCAGGTTGTAGGACGGTCGTGTAGTCACGCAAGACAGTATGTAACTTTTTAAGCTCGATTCATGCCACCAGAAAGCATTTACAATATGCATTTATTTGTCACAAACATATTGTGTTACAGTCACATTTTGCCGTTTGCAAAATATCTCGTTCATTAACGTTCTCATAAACAGGTTTCACCCAGCACTAAATAGAAGACGACCCTATCACTCTCAAAAGTAATATCAACGGATCATGGACAACCCACATGCTCGAAAAAATGTTCTCATTTCACTCACCTCAATTAGGATCCGAGCCAAAACTTTTGTAAAGTTTGTATTGTCGTCTGAACTCGACAGCGACAACGATAATGAACCAATATGTGCCTTTGTACACCCTAATAATAATAGCTACGTAGGATTATGATTTCACTCGCTTTATTTGACTCCGTTGCTATGGCGTCAAGACGCAAACACCTTAGTCAGGTGATTGTTTACAGCAATTCTGAACAAAAGACACTCGTGTCGTCTCTGGTTACATTTACGACTTTTGACCTGACGCGTGTGTTGAGTGTTAACAGGAGTTACAACACTAAACTCATAATTCAAATTTGTGATCCTAGTAAGCTTCTCGCCACTACGAACAGCCGTGTAGCGAGACTATTATTTGTGTTGAAAATTACGATTTTCACATTAATTTATTAATTGATGAAATGCACGATGAACTTTCTTCTGACAAAGTCAACGTAACCTAAAATGTCATGTAAGTTGGTTAAAATGTAGATTTTCTGAAGGGAAGCAAGGCAGCTTCAGTAGTGTTTTCTAAAATCAACAACACAGGTTTAATTTGTGTGCCTATAAGTTTCAAAGATTAACTCAAGACAAAGCAATGTTAGGATGTGTTATCAGTAGCTATCTGACACACAATGAGTGTTTCCAAACATTTGAGTGGTTTGTCTCCGCCCCTGTTTATTTTACAGATTATTCATTTGCATATGAATGTGTCAGACACAAGGTCACACAGCCACTGAAAAAAATCATTGATTTTAGTGTTTTCATCTGCCGATTTTATCGAACTATAGCTATCCCATTCCTTTATTTTGTTTTGGTTTCCAATAGCCTTACACATTTGGATGCCCCTACACATGTTAAAACAGACCTTGATGGGAAAACGAATCGCTTGTGCAGATAAACAAGCTTGAAAATCTTTGCTGTGACTTCATCGACGTTTTCTAGGAGTTTATGTTTTTCAAAATACAAGGTCTTTAACAAAAAATAACGTATACTTATTGTCGTCGGATTAACACCAAATTTTCACAGCTTTAAGGTGACAATGAGAGGAACTTGAATGTGTCCAGACAAACTATTTCATGGATTATTTACCAATGTGTTGTGGTTTGAGTTGGGGTCAGTGCGACTAAAACAGAAATTAAAATTCAGGACACTACTTTTCAAAACGCGTTACTTGAATAAAACTGTCCAGACACATTCAATTTACCAGACTATTGAACAACTAGGAAAAGTGAAAACAAAACTTCTTATCACCAGCATAAATCACCGTAGAATGCAAAAATATATACTTTCCTGGGTCTATTTGTAGTCGTTTGGTCCCAATTAGAAGAAGAAAACAAGTATGCAAATAATAGTCCCGCTACCTTAACACGCTACAATCACTTTCGTAGAAGAACAACTCAAAATGGCGTGTAATGAGTACGCACAACGTCAAACAAACGACGTACAATATATACATACATATATAACAGTAAACACGGGATTTAAACAATTTTCATGGTCAGTAAATATCGAAGGTGCTAGGATAAATCATCGGCGAAAAATGTTGTTAACGACCACGAGCATATCTTAACCTATACTTTCATCAGACTTCCTGGCCAATCATACTCCATCACATAAATTCATGGATTAATTTATTCTTGCATGACGCCCATGTCACATGACTGGCATGATATATTTAAACAATTTTTGTATATGATACTAATAAATTACATTCACGTGTCGCGTATTCACAAGAAAATTAGTTAAAAATAAATAAATATCATAAATCATACATACATAATTAAATTATACAAATTGTATATTTTGAATAACTATTTTATGCAATTTGGGAGGATTAAATATATTTTAAAAAGATGCCGTAATTTGGATATCAAATGCCTTACAAACATCACCATTGGAAAAAAACATTTAAAAAAATCTTTGATGTTTAGAAAAAGTTATTCATTTTGATATTGACTTCCCGGTTATACACCGGCCAAGTGATTGAAAGTGCGATTTTTTAAATTAATTTTGGTAAATTTTAATCAGCAGTGACTTTTCCCGGCCATACTTCAATGAAATGTAAATGAAAATTATCTGCTCAGAAGTAAGTCGATATAAGAATTAAATAGTCATTAACGAGTCAAACATTGGAAACTCTAACTATCAAACTAATTAGTGAAATATGCAAACTAAACGCATAAGACAATGATTGTGTTGATATTAGTTGACATTAAAGTTAGCCAGGGACATGCACGAGAAACTGGTTATTAGTTCTAGGCGTAATATCAATGAAGGTTCTATGGAGATTATGCGAGTTGCGATAGATAATACAGATTGATGACTTATTCATTGATTGATGGGAGGAAACTCTCCAAAGCGCAATGCTCACTGCCCTTAAAAAAGATGATATTTTAGCTGAATCAGTACATTCAGCCGTTGATATCGACAGTGTGGAATCGGAACGACATACGTAAGGTTAGGCAATTCGTTAATGTAAACTGAAACATAAGCATGTAATTCAAGTTAAGGTAACCCTACATCTCACAATGCAGTGATCAACCAGGAATTGTGGGAACGATATGTTGTAACTATGGAAAATAGCCAGAATTAGTATGCAAAATTATCTATTACACAATCAGCACAAATCATCACAGTGGAGTGACTTGCAATAAAATTTTATTTATTGCCAGACAGAATGCCCCAACACTTGCAGTATGCTCTTGATAGACATGGATAAGAACATTACCACATGCAAAATTAGCGAGAAAGCCTCCAATTAGTTGAATTTAGAAATTGTAAGAAAAGCAACAAACTGCGATGGTTTCAACCACGTTCGCATTATATCGTCGTTGTACTACTTCTGTATTTCGAAGCAGGGTATAAGTCAGAATACTATTGAACTTGTGTAAACTGATATGAATAAGGCAAATAACAAATATTACATGTTTCAATTAAAATGCTTCATAGATAAGTGGTTCAGAAATTTAAGGTAGCAGAATTGCTTTTTGGGCACTTTTCACATTTTTTTTTGAAAATCACACGAATAGCTCCCTAAGGCATGCTACATACATGGGTGTATTTATTTTATTGAAAAAAAAATATCTTGTACAAGTAAACTGATTTTTTTCTAGTGTGCAAACAAATGGCCAAGTTTTTGTTTATCCAGTGTACACCCAACTAGTGCATCTCATTAATATGCATGGTTTACAAACATAACTGAACTGAGGGTAAATAGTTTTAAGTTGGGCCACTTTCTTTATTTGCTATTTACAAACAACTGATAAGATATCTGTTTGTAGTTTCCACACAGCTGATAAGATGTGTGCACTGCTGCCTTTCTAGACAGGAAGTACAGCAAAGACAAAACAATCGCTTTAGAAACAACAAATTTTGAATAATCAAAAAAGTACATGAATGTACCACTTCAATGTAATTATATGTTAACAGAATAAAAATTTACAATAAATTTCTGTAATATTTTTTTCTTGGCTTTGTCATTGAAAGGTGTCTGACCACGGGATTACTTTCTTAGTCCAGAAGTAATGCAGTTACATTGGGAGGGGGCTCCCTTTTACAAAATATGGTTGCAAACAATAAAATACGGCCATCTGTGGTGGCTATGCATTGCATGAAAATTCAGGCCACAAACTACATGTAAAGGTTGATCAATGATAAGAATATGCTTGGACCTGGTTTATATAATCCATTTTTCAGAGGAGTTTTCACCAAGTACCCATACTTGCATGCTTAGGTTTTTCTAAATTCGTAAATTATGTTACATGTAATAAATCTGTCTGATAAATACTTGGTTGTTTTATCTAATGTACTCATGCGAACAAAATGCACGGCAACGAAATAGTAGCGTGCCCCCCCCCCCCGGGCCGACGTCTTGACATCGGATAGTGGACCAGTGTTTCACGCAAGGCAAGGGTAGATCTAGGTAGTTTTTATAGATGATAACAGTGAGTCAGGTTACAATAAAATTTTGAGGAGATTCATCTACAAGTATAAGACCTGAGGTTACTGCGACGGTTAAACGGGGTTTGATTTTTAATAGCACAGGAAGTGCTACATGCCGGCATACATCACTGGGTCACATTTTACAATTATTACCAGTAATTCTTTAGTTTAGTTGTCATTCACTAATTATGGACGAGATAGTAAGCACGCGAAAATTTCCAAGAAAAAGAAAGCGAGGAAGAAAGAAGAAAAACATCAAAAGAATGATCACTCCTGTCAAAAAAGATTGTGAAAGAGACGATGCTGGGTTCGTACAGAACGGATTTCCCCGTCGAAACCAGTGTCAGCCATGAAGTGGGCGAAGAAAGTTTTACCGTGACACTGGGAGTCCGATGAATCAGACTTCGATATAGTGGGTGATACTCCTGTTCAAAACGTTCGAGAGATGTATGTATCTCGCAGGAAAATATTGTTAACTTCCGACGTAGAAGAAGAAAGTGAGAGTGAATGTCACGGCCGATCGTTTGAAGACGGCGAGATTCGACTCGTTGACATGTCACTGTTGAATGGCGCCCTAGAAAAAGAGATTTGTCAATTTTGCAAAGTAGGCAATATCTCAATAGTGGAGCGCAGGCGTCACGGTCTAGGCAGTTGTATTCGATCGAAACTGAGCCACCCTAGCTTCCCGTCATCTCGAAAGAAGGGAGCAGTTTTCTAAATAAATAAAAAGGCTGCCATTGGAATGCGAGCGATTGGAAAGGGACGGTGCGCTCTGGTGAAACTGTCAAGCTATTAGGGGTTACCTCAACCAGTAACGGGTCCGCCCTTTCGCCAGTATGTACGAGCTGCCCACAGTCACTTGGGGGCTGAAAATCAATAAATACTAATTTTCAAAAAAAATCATCCGCTATACGTATATAAATAAACAAGTTGTGAAACACGGCACCTAGTAAATCGACACCCTGTCGGTTTCAAATGTCGATTTCTTACCTTAAAATGCGAAACAAAAGTTTTAGAGGGGATCAGGTGTTACGTTAATAACCATTGTTCATAATCGCTAACTTGGTTTTATTCAAAACTGCACAAATCCCGCGTTTTCTGATGATATCCGACGATTTCATGAACGAAAATGGCCAGCAGCCAGAATCAAGGGGGATTCGCACATAGTTCATAGCTTTACTCTTTGATATGTTGGCTTCATGTCCGTATTTGCATATTTGCAAAATTCTGTTGCGTTTTTTCACAAACCTCGCGCAAACCAACGGTATACTCTAACTTTAACACCAAAAAACGCGCTTGAAATTTGTGATTTTCGGAAAGAAAAAAAAAACTTAATGCAAAAAATAGAAATACGGATTTAAACTTCATATCCTTTGCTTCAAAACAGTGTAAAGTTTTTGATCGCATGAATGACTGTAGAGATGACAATTAAAATTTTATTTACGTTAGTTAAATTATCAGCCCCGCTGATTTTCAGAATCACGTGACGCTAAAACAAACACAATGTTCACAAAATATTAATAATAGGAAAATACAAGTCAAGAGCTTTCCAAACATATATAGATTGTATGGTTTCTTGTAAAATATATTCCGATTATAGGTGTTTACATTTTTCATGCAAAAAAACTATCCTGCTACCTTAAAGTAATTAGTCAAATTGATACAGCATCCATGATTAGAAATTATAGTTACAGAGAAAAGGTCTAGTTTTCGAAATTGTAATGTTCATAACATATATACAGTGGTTTGTCTGGGTCAGACTGTTACCACAGCAGCCTTCCTCCTGGGAGGTCTTTTTACGTCTATCTTCTCCGCCTTGTTTTGCTTAGCGATTGCTGGCATCAGGTTTGGGTTTAGTAGAAATTCTGTTGCACTTCGCTTTCATGAGGCAAGAGAGTGTCGTTGACCATACTCCTGGTATCAGTAACAGAAGTGTCTATTCTGTCTTGTGAAATACAGCCTGTGTTTGTCCCCAGAGAGATCAACTTTTTGAATGGGTCTACCAGTCACTCGATTGGTAGTTTGGACATCAGCTGATCGTACTACACCGTACTATTATTTGAGTTTGGTTACCTCTGCCAACTCTCAGAGTTGACGTTTTTCCACATCAAGGTGTGTGGGTACCACATTTCCGATTTGTATTGGATTGTATTGTTACAGTATTGGACTTTACTCCTGAGAACGAATGTCCTCTCTCAGTGCAGTTAAGTTCTCATTGAACCATCTCTTTAAAAACAATCAACCATTTCAAGTACACATTATATTGTTTGTTGACATTTTATGAGGGAGTCAACATACTCAGTGGCGACATTATTGCCTGGTACTTAGGTTAATGCTCGTCCATATAACAGATGGGCAATGTCAATGGAATATCATCCTTATTGTCCAAGGAAATGTAATTGTCTCATTTGATGTGTGAAATCTACTCCAGTCAGTTCAAGGTTAGACTTGCATACGCGATATCCAGGAAGTGGAGCAGGAATTGGGTCAGCATTATGGTTTCCCTACGAAGCACGGTCAAATGACACATTTGTTCGTAGTTTATTTGACAACCCGGCGTATCTCTGATATTCAATATCGTTTGCTTATTAACGTAATTGTCATCTTTGTTCCAACATGCATCGAACGGGTCTGTTCAGTGTTTGTCATTATATCAAGAAAGTAAAACTCGCTGTTCTTTTTAAGCCATAAACAATAACCAACGGAAGCAATTCACGGATACGCCACAGACGGTATCAACAATAAAACGTTTGAAGGGAAGATTATTCCAATGTCGATAATAAATCGTAAATAAAATCCAAAATCGGAAAAAAATGTTGAACGTGCTTTTCCTTTTAACTGGTTCATTGGAATCGGTAAAACATCACAAATTCAAACAGTGCGCATGCTACCTTACTGATCACACCACGACCAATATCCAACTTGAAAACAAAAATCGTTTGAAGAAATGCTGACTCCAATGTTGAAAATAACACTTTTTATGAAAGTACCAATGACTGAAACATCAATTGTTATACTATCATATGTGTATAGTAACTTTAGTAGTGCGCCCTCTCAGAAAGTACAGACAGTAAGAACTATATCTGTTATGACCTATGACCAAGGCACTTGTTGGTAGTAGCTATTGCTGTTCAAACTGGTTCAAACATTCATGCTGCATCAATAACTAAACATGGTGACCCAGGACGTTGAAGTTAGAAGAGATGTGATACCCGAGTTGCTGACAATTGGTGTAAGTTGACTTCTGACTCTCGAGCATTTGCAAGTTTCGATTCAGACCAAACAACCATGGCTGATAAACTTCCTACCATGAACTGGGAATCTGATAACATAACAGAGTCATTCGGTTCAAACAGCTTTTAAAGCTTTATTTCAAAAAATGTGAAAGACGAAGAAAAGGCTACTAATATCCTGCTGGCGAAGGAGGATTATGTGAATTCAATTGGGATCCGTCTGATGAAGTAACAACCAGAGGTAATATACAAGAAAATTCAGCAGTCAATTGAACCAGCCGAGAATTTCAGAATTAGTCAACTCAAATTAACCACATTGAGACAGAAACCTGACGAGTTCTTTGATTTGTTTGTTAGTAAATGTAAACTGCTGGCTAATAAGTGTGACTTTGAACAAAAGGAGCTCCAGGAGCGAATAATTGAATTAGTTATTGCTGCTACACCAATATCAGAATTCCAGAAAAAGACTACTAGCAAAGCCTAAAACATATACATTTGTGAAGCAATTCTGTGATAAATCCAGAAAGAAGAACACCAGATGCATTGAAAGTACATTTGAAACAAGAACTGGGTCGCCTAATACAGTTTGGAATCACCAGGGAAGTGCAAGAACCCACTGACTGGGTGAACAGCATTGTGTTGGTCACCAAGCCCAACGGATCACTACACATCTGCTTGGATCCCCGTGAGCTAAATAAGTTCATCAAAAGAACAACACTATTATGCCAAAACACTTGATGATATCTTGCCAGAACCAAAAAAACACAGAACATTTCAACATTGGATCTACGCAGTGAGTATTGGTATATGCCATCGACACAGAATAACAACTGCTTACAACATTTAGTACAGTCTTGGGAAGATACACAAAGACGACACACTGATTGTAGCTAAAACTAGCATACAGCATGACAAAGCAGTGCAAGATGTTCTGAAGGCCTGTAGACAATACAATGTAAAGCTGAATGATGAGAAATGTCAGTTTCACCAAGATAAACTGTTTGGACATATTCTGATCCATCCAAAGTGAAAGCTATCCTGAGGATGTAAGCATGAAACAGTCACTCCTCGGGCTTGTCAATTACTTGTCTAAGTTTGTCTACTCACTGAGCCACTTACTCCAGAAAGATGTTGTGTAATTGAATGGTCTGCGAGTCATGATAAATCACTTGACAAGATAAAGCTTACCATAACAAAAGCACCAGTATTGACTTACTTTGCAGCTAGTAAGAAAATTGTGATCCAGTGTGACACATTCAGTAAATGTCTTAGGGCTGTTTTGCTGCAAGATGATAAACATATCCACTTTGCATCAAAAGCCCTAACCCCGACAGAAGCCAACAATAGTAACACAGTTATTTTTATGTTTTCGGTAAACCATTTACCACCCACTTTGACCACCCACCTCTATAACCTATAGCAAAGAAACAAATCAATAAGATGCCAGCCAGACTACAGAGACTAATCCCACAAATTCAAGGATATAATTACAACATAAAGTGTGTGTCAGGGAAAGATGTACCTCTCGCTGACTGTCTATCAAGATGCATATGAAACAGCCATTTGCCATTGACTGCATCCGATAACTCACTGTCAAAGATCCAGTTGTCCAAGCCTTAATCCCATACATCACAAATGGATGGCCTAAGGAGAAGAATTAATGCAATGAAATTACCCATGCAAATTAGCAGCATTGCCAAGGTTAACTGTCCACAATAATGTGCTCAATGTAAGGCCCAGTAAACTTGATAGTTCAATTTGCTTTCCATCATGGCTGGTGACCATACTGCATTTTTGAGGCTGCCCTGATTGTTTTCGATCAAGAGAACTGATATACTGCATTTTTTAGGATGCCCTGGTTGTTTTCAATAATTGTAACTTTCAATTTCCACAACGACCAGGGATATTTTATACAGTTCAGTTGTTATTAACTGAGAATCCTCATGCCAATATTTTTCATAACAAATAAGGGAGTACTTATATATTGATTATTGATTTTCTTAATTTAAGCCATGTCTCGTGTTTATCAAAATATCATGAATAAATTAAATGTTATTTATTATGCAAATTAACCACCATCTTTGACCAAAATTAGAGCACTTTCCTGACCTAGTTAATGTTAATGTTTGTTTTCATTGTTAAAAGACTAGTGGTGCTTGTATCAAAATTATTTTTTGTCAGGAATTCAGGACCATTCCGCCATTTTCTGCAAGACCTTAGCTCCTTCGCTGATATTGTTGTAGTCAGTAGGTCTTTTTGGTTTCAAATTGGTTTAAACTGGCAGTCAGGTACCAATAAATCATTCTAAAAGTTCAAGTTAAGGAAAGTTGATCTCTGAGGTGGGTGATACACGGTTTTTAGAAACAACAATACCAGCTTCCATACATGTGATGTTTATCACAGCTCCATATGCAGATTTGATGGCATTGGCAAATGAGTTTAGTTGATAGGTATGATCCATGGAGTTTCTACCCAAAAAACTCTTATTTATAGTTATTTATTGTTTCAGTAAGTTTACTGCCAATACTCTTCCACCTAGTAAGGTAGGTATCATCAAGAAATGCATGCCATAAAGTCTTGGTCGGAAAATAGATTGAGTGAACAATTTTTCCTGATAAGACTGGTGACAACAAATCAATGGGGTCATAAATGATGGTTGTTGCACTTACAACATCGCTCATTGTGAGTTATTGATTCGGAGGTGGCATATCTACATGTTTATACGAAGGCATCAGTCTAGGTATTCCTTCCCATACCGAGTATTCCTACCTCGACATCTTTAGAATGTCTATTTTAACCAGTGGTCATCTCTCTTAGCATGTCGAACTTTTCAAATTGAATCCACCTGACACCATTGTCTCATTCGCATGTGTATAGTAATCAATAGTTTCAATGGTGTTGTTAACACTGGAAATCCAAATAAGTTCTTACAGTGGCATTAAGAATACAACTGAATTAAACTGATATGTATCAAATTCACTCTATGTATCGCTTGAGTCTGAGAGCCTCAAAAACTTTTTCTCTCCTCAAAATCTAGTTTCACCTATAAAAAGGCTTTCTCTATGTCAATAGTTGCAGCAACAGGGTTTTAACGAAATCTAATCAATAGAGATATCAAGTCATTCAAGGGAGGAAGGGACTTTATTTTTAAACTGGGCGATTTAACTGACTTTCAAATGTGTTTGTCAAGATTGTCAACATTGTTTTGTTTACATTCGTCAGCTGATATGCCAATAGTTTCCAGGTCCCAATATGAGGCTATAGCTTTCTCCTCATACCGAATATCAGTGATTACATGTAAAACTTGAGCATTTGAGGTAGGTTGGCCCGACAAAAAATATCCAAAAAATAGAATTCACAGCTACTGATCCAGACCCTCGAATGATACAATCTCCGTCTAATTACCAAAAAATAATCTAGGCCAATTAGAATATCTATATCAAATGACTGATCGATTGTTACAGGGTGAGTCTAAATATGACAAATCAAGTCAGTTGTCACAATTTCACCAGTCTGAGTATGCATATGGATCTCGCCTTTAAATTCTTGAGAACTTCTCCTGATGACCCAAATGTTGACAGATCAACATTTTATGGGTGGGTAAACCCCATGTTGATTTTCTCAGCAAATCTGGTTGTAGCGAATGACCTTGTAGTCCCTTCATCAAATACCAGGTTGCCTTGAATACTGTTCCCAACTTTGACAGTAACAGGAATAACAGCTTTAAAGCGCGGTGGTCGTCGCGCAGCGTGTGTTCGAATTTCATGTAAATAAACAATGTATTTTACACGCGTTGTATACGTCGCTATGAGTCCCATATCGAACAGGGTGCGGCCAGACGACTGCCCTTTAATAGGACAGGTCCGATAGGTTGGCGAATTTGTGAAGTTGAAAGATGGACGCATGTGTCATTAATGTTTATTTCCCTTTGCTTGCGTTGTGTTTCTGTCGCTGGTTGGGGTGATCACACATATATTTGAGCTGGTTTTGCAGTACTGGGCGATCATTGAAATGAAGAGAAGAATGGTGTTTCCGTCCGTCCGTCCATAGTCAGGAAGAAAAAAATATTTGGTTTTGTCAAAACACATATTTTGAGAACAGAATTTCTTTGTGATATGTAATTTTTAATTCTTTACTATGATTTGAAATGTAACAACTTCTGACAATATAAAGAAATAAACTGCGATATATTAGGTGTTTCCGTCCGCAATGTTTACAACTAAATTTCGAAGTGCAGTTGCTTACTACGTGATTTGCAAGGCAGGTATAACATAAATTGTCCCTCTTCACTATTGTTTTGATAATAGGATCTTTATTAACTGATACATGGCCATCGGCCCAAAACAGTAAATACAAAACATTTAAATTATTTACAATATTTCAGCGGCTTCCCTCCTGAGTTTCATAGCATTGAATACAAACGCCGATAAAGGATGTAGAAGTACATCATTTTGAGTTTTGAGTAATTCAATTTAAACTATTTACAGTTGGTGGGGTGCAGTAGTAGTGTGGGATATAGAGACATCTAATGTGATTATGCCAAGGAAAGATACTGTTTGAACCGTTCCTCGAATGTATTTATAAACACTTTAACATTTCCAACTTCTTGTGCATGCCAAGCATCATTATATTAAAAATTGAGAGGAAGTTTTGGATGTCACTGATCCGGATGTGTTTTGTTCTGGTTCCCAACTTTTCGATATTGTATAGCATATTGTAACATTTTTTGGAGTACCTTGAATTTGGCATGGAAATTAATTTTACCCAATATTTAATGCAGCGTTTCGCCGAGTACAGATAGATAGGATTTCTCCCACATTCTCCTAGAATACTACTATTTGGTGATCTATTTGAAACACCAACAAACATTCCACAGGCAAGGTATTGGACTCGTTCTAGATATTTACACTCTCTACAACCCCAGATTTCCGCCCCATACGTTAGTATTGGTAGTATCATTGTATCAAAGACCTTAAAGTAGGTTCTGTAGGATAGAGGGCGTAAACAATTCAGAGCTTTAAATGAACAAAATAAAGTTTTTTTCGCTTGCTGCGCCAATAGTTGTGTTGCCATTGACCAGTATTTGTAGTATAAAGGGTGTGGACCTCCATCGTTCGTTCCTTGATAAATGTCCCCGCCCTTGAAAACAATAATTTTGGTCTTGTCCAAGTTTACAGACATACTCCAGCGCTCACACTACAATTCTAGTTTATCTAGTAACTTCTGGAGTCCGACAACTGAATCCGTGGTGCTTCGAATTGTTCAGCTCATTACATAATTCATTGACAAAGAAGGAGAATAGGAATGGACTTAACATACAACCCTGACGAACACCCACAGGACACTGAAAGTATTCAGTATATCCGGTTAAAGTTTTGACACATGATTTTACATTTGCATAGATATTATGTAATACCTTAAACATCTTTCCATTTACTCCCCCTTTAAGTAGGACATACCAAAAACGTTTTCTCTCTACATTATCAAATGCTTTGGAGAAATCCACGAAGGTTCAGTATAATTTCCCCCGTTTCTTAGTTATATATTTTGCCTGAAGCAAGGATAAATATGTTGTCAGTTTTCCCCAAAGCATCTGCCCAAAAGTTTAAACGTACATTAAGAATTGACGTAAGAATTTTCCCAAAAATATCAAGTAGTGAAATTGCCCTATAGCTCCCTGGATCAACCCTCGACACCTTTTTATATATAGGTACAATGATTGCATTTGACCAGTCAAATATCAACAAGAAGTGTAGATATGTCAATATGATTATATTTACAGATTTACAGATTTACAGAAGATTTAAAATACTCGCCAGGCAAACCATCAGGTCCTGGTGATTTATTATTCTTGAGCAGTTTGATGCTCTCAATTATTTATATTTCAGTAATTGGGTCATTTAATATGTCCCAGTCAATTCATTTGCATAACTAAATTCATTCGCGGACTCCAAGTAACTTAACAGTTTGCTCTAATAGACGAATTCATTACGTATAGGTGAACAAGAAAAAAGTAGTCATGCTATTTGTTTGCTTGTTCACTATTTCAAGCCTCGCTGTCATTTCTTACGGTACCCGGAAGTAGGTTCATGGAAAGCAGATATTGAGATTCGTGAATCATAGTAAACTCGTGACATCGTCGGTAGGTCACTGCAGCTGCCAAAGAGCTTCCATGTGAGCTGAACTAATTACATGTTTCTGTCCTTAAATGTCTCCAAGTGTTTTATCATCATGAATTTTATATTTGTATGTGTCATAGAATGTAATCCATTCCAACACCCGAAAATGTTGGTAATTCCCAGTTGTGAATTGTGCGAACTTGCTGACGGGTTACTACGTAGAGTTGAATTGACGCTGGAGCATTTGTTCGGCGATTGCATAAATTTAACATTTTCTTGCTAACAGAAATCCCAATGGCAACGCGGAGACTTACAATATGACATAACGCAAATTGTACAAATTATACAAAACTTCCAGTATACCCTTCATATACAACTTAGCCACGTACAAAATTAGCGGAAAGGCCTCTGATATAAAAAGGCTGAATATAAAAACAATTTAACTAAAACCAAAAAACACGCTACGTTGGTTTCCAACACGTTCGCACTTGTGCCGTCGTAACACTTCATAATCCGTATTTTGAAAACAAGATAAGTCTAAGTCAAAATGCTATTCAACTTTTTAAAACAAAATGATGAGTTGTCACCTGCGCATGCGTCAGATGGTCATAGCGTGACATTGTTTACAAACAAGCGTCTACCCATGAGCCTTTGCGTTTTCAACGTGTGTTGTTATCGTCGCTTGGGACTCAATTCTCGCGCGTGCGTAGGTGACGACCCTCTCGCTTTAACTGTTTGTCTTAAATATTGTCTTAAATATGCTGCTTATTCATGTATCAGTCGCTTGAAAGAAAATCAAAGCAACAGTCTATAGAAAAAATAATACTATTTTTTTGTTTCAAATATCTTCCATATGCATAAACGAGGATCAGTGTTTTTGTAGTGTTAAGGTATTTCGCCTTTTTCTGGAGGAGGTCCGCTAGAAGGAAATGCGAACACCGGTGGTTGTTGCTGTGCTTGGTCTGGTGGGGGCGCTATATAGTCTGCCTGTGGCGGCGGCGCCATACCATATTCACCATATACAGGGGGCGGTGGACCAGCCGTCGAACTGCGGATAGAAAATTAAAAAAATAATATTCAGAAAAAGTTAAAAATACCTGTCGATATTCGCCGACGATCTGAATAAGAACGTTAATCGTAAAGCATAGTGTGATAACGTCTCATTTATAAGTAAGTAGTAAATAAGTAAGTAATTTATTTATTATAGTGACCTGCAGGTCAGAGAACTGCCCAGCCCAGTGGACTTATAAGTCACCTTAAATAATAACGATTACATTCACAAATAAAGGTTATGAAAGAGAGCATGAAATAATATATCAACAATACAATCGTGTAGTTCATAAAAATTCAGACGTACAACAAATTTCTTCTTTTGTAAAAGGCCTTTTCTATAAAAAGAGCAAGTTTTCTTATTGGCCCTGAAAATAAACGAACCAGTATTTGTTCCCGTGATATGCCAGTTATTTCATTAAGAATTGAATCTAGATACTCATGCCTCAATTCAGTGTATTGCTGACAGTCAAACAAAAAATGCATTTCGTCCTCAACAACGTTTGCATCACAAAATGTACAGATTCGTTCACTTACAGGCTCGTGTCTAAATCGCCCAGTCTCAATACGGAGAGGCAAAATGCCCATGCGCAGTTGAGCTAATAGTGACCTTTGACCCCGACTTAAATTTATTAGCACGTACTTTTCTGGTTTATATTCAAATTTAAAAGTTGCATAGACACGTAACTTTGGTTTGTGACTAACATCTTCTGACCAAGATGACTCTGATCTCCTCGCAATATTTTCTCTTAATGCATGTATATTTACGTCAATTAGGTGTTCATAATTTAAGTCGACGAGCTCCATAATTTGGTAAATCTCTGATGACCAATTATTATAATTTAGGGAGTGATCCCACAGAAATACTCGTTTAACTAGTCTATTGTCATCAAGTTCAGTAAGACGCTTCCACAGTCTAACCATATGGGCCCATCTCCGATCTCTGCATGAGACCCAGTGTCACCTTTAACCGCCGGGAGTGGGGAAAACCTATGGGTGCCAAGAAAAAATCTTAAAGCCCTATTTTGAATCATTTCACACTTTTCAAATTTACTAAAACCCCAAACTCCGGAACAATAGTCAAGTATAGGCGTGACACTGGCATCATACAACTTTGTAAATGTGGAGAACCCAAGATTCTTGAGAGTTTTAAATTTAACGAATAACGCTCCTAACGCTCTACTTGCCGAGTCTGCTGCGATACCAGCAGTTACAGAATAATCAACGAATTCATCCAAAACAATTCCCAAATATCTATACTTATCAGTATAATCTAACACGTCATCACCAATACAAAATTGGAATACACTTCTAGCTTCACTGGCTTTTCTAAAATGTAATATTTTCGATTTCGCATTATTAACCCTAATTTTCCATTTTTCACACCAACTATTTAAATGACTTAACATCATTTGCATATCAATTTCATTATCAGCTAACAACACGATATCATCAGCGTATAACAAAATACTAACATTAACGTTATTATCAAGAGTTATTCCTTTTTGTTTCAGGTTAATTTCAACTGCCAAATCGTTAATAAAGATGGAGAATAATGTAGGAGAGAGATTATCACCCTGACGCACGCCTTGCTCAGTGTTAAACCAGTCTGTTTTAAAATCATTTAGTTTTACAGAAGAATTTGTGTCGCTATACATAGCTCGTATAGACTTGTACATTTTACCGTTAATTCCGTTAATAAGTAATTTGTATAGCAATGCGTCTCTATCGACACTGTCGAACGCTTTTCGTAAATCAATGAAAGCGGCAAAAGTTGATAAATCATGGGATATTCTATTTCTGATAATAGATGTCAAAATATAAATATGATCTTCGCAATTTCTATCCTTTCTGAAACCATTTTGCTCATCTACTAAAATATTATTATTTTCTAAATACCTTGTGATTCTGTTATTAAGCAATGCGCTGTAAAGTTTTGATAAAGTGGACTGTATGCTGATGCCCCTATAATTCATTGGAACTCAAGGGTCACTCGACCTCACCTTAAGAATTGGACAAATTAATGTTTTTTTTCCATATGCATGGAACTTTTGCACTGTCAAAGCAAAGTTGAAAAAGATGCGTTAAAATGGCAACAGAACTATCATTCTTAAGCACTTCGTACGGGATTTTATCTACCCCAACTGCCTTCCCTGACTTTGCTTTTGCTACCACTGTCTTAATTTCTACAGTAGAGAAATTCTTATTTAATTCAGAATTACTATCATACAGTGGACCATCCAAATCATTTTCTAGGACCAATTTATGATGTAAAATATGTTCGTAGAAATTAGCGTCAAATCCATCTAGATCAGATTGATTATAAAGGGATGAAAAATCGTGTTTCCACTTATTTAAAACAATTTTATGATTACTTGTAATATGACCCCGTCATCGTAAACTTCCATTGGGATATCTTTACGTTTGACAGGCCCTAATTTATTAATATGCTCCTAAAATTTGTGTGGGTTTTCAGTACATACCTTTTCAATGCTAGAAACAAGATCATTTCTACAATTACGTTCGCAACACCGAAGTTTTTTGTCAAATGCCCGTCTCGCTGCTTTGAAATCATTACGTAATATCGTTCTAATATTCTTAGGGCCGCCAAATCGAGTGTAAGAGCGTTCTCGTTCTCTCATAACACGCCACATACTATATAGCGCGTCGTTCCAGTATGGCTTATGATGACAGAATCTTTTCCGTGTCCCACTGGAGCAGTTATAATTTGGAATGGTCGAATTCATTTCATTTAAAATACATTTACATAGATCATCATAAATCTCATCAATTTCTTGTTGCGTTTCCCTACAAATTTCAATCTTAGAAATTATATGTAATAATGCTTCCCTAGCTACTTCTGATTCTAGGAAATTAATAGGAGTCTGGTTGAGACAATACTTTCTAACAGTCACACTGTGTCGGTTGTTACCGAAATTAATATCATTTGGCAAACTGTGTTCCACTATTGAACCCAGTGGTCTATCCAAAAAATCAAAAATTAAAAGTGAGTGGTCAGGGAGTTTACTTCTATCAGTGAGTGCATCATATAAATTGTACTTCTCAACCAGAGACGACATAGTTATAACATTAAAATTATTACAATAACTTAAGTGGTCTTGGGGAACGCACACGTAATCAACTACTGATCTCCCCCTACTAGAAATAAAAGTAAAATCATTTTGGTGTCTATTAAAACGACCATTCAAAATACATAGCTTAGATTCCTGCAAGAACCCGCAAAAACTGTGACCATGTTGATTAATTTTAGTATCAATCACGTGTCTATTCCTAATGTTATCCACTACATCAATATTATCATTCAAATTTCCCAAACGAGCATTGAGATCACCACATATAATAATTGTATCGACATCATCTATCAAATAAAGCTGACTAAGTAGGTGACTAAAAAATGCATTTGCATCTCCTCCCCAAGGCGAATTTTCAGGTGGCAAATAACAAGAAAAAACTAGGAAAGTGAACCCAGTTAATTTATTCTCAAACCGAACTCCGAGTATGTCTCTGTGTCCCTTGTCAATTATTGATATCAAATAATCATTATATAGTGAGCACTTAACAAATAAACAAATAATCAGCGTAGCTTTATTACAGTTTTGTAATTGTCGTTAGTATGACTGTGGTTAACGACCAAGATATTTTAGATTTGACATTTATGGCGCTAACTGATGTCCTTTAATGGGTACCTGGGCAATATTTGCCCTGTCATCGTCGTACGAACATTATGCTAGTGTGTTTTGTTTGAAGACGTATATCTCACTTTTAATGTATGTTATGTTCATTTCTTTAGGTTGCTTAATAAATTCACGAATCAATCTGTCAATTAGCGTTGACAGATGTTTTGACAAGTTTCCCAATTTGTAGAATTCTCTTCTTTTTCTTCGTTTCCGAATTTCTAATTATTATATTAAATGACTCTCGAGTCTTTTAATTTTACTTGTAATGTTTTATATTATTGTATATCAAATGTCTGTTAGGCGGCATGACGGATTGAACGTAAAACACAAGCAACAATGCGTGTTTACATTTATGATAACAATATACATAACACAACAGTAATGTGGAGTCTTCCATTTGTAATTATGTCATTTGGTTGGCGATTTATTACTATATATACTAAAAATAATATAATACTAACCCAGGTGGGTAAGCGGGATCGTTTTGCCATCCTCCTGTTGGTGGTGGAGGCCCACCATACGTCTGGGGTGGAGGCCCATAGGCGTTCATCTGCGACATATTTTGTGTAGTGCTCGACTTCAGAAATCACGCCCACTTCTGCGAGACCACGCCCTAATTGTAACTCGATGTTCAATTAACAGTTAACAGAACTTGGAGTGACGGGCAATTTATATTTTTGTTTTTGTTGCACGTCCACATTTGCTAACTCGATCCTCGAGTTACGGAAAACCTTAATTTTTTGTTTTGTTTAACGTTGTATATTTCCCATAGTTTGAAGTTCGTTAAACTGATAATTCAAATTCGAGTTTCTAAATTGTTATTCACGACTTACTTAATGTAGATGTTAGGTAAGATAATTAATAGGTCGTGATTGTTTGAAAGTCTTTAGATTAAGATGGGCAGAAATTTGTCATGTTAAAGTAGCTATGGCTCATGAATCAATAGCCTCCATCAAGGAATTCCGCATGTATATGTATTCATTCATGACATTCTGATAAGAGGAGAGACAGAAGCTGAACACCTGAAAAATTAAGAGCCAGAATTGAATAAATTGTCTGAAGCTGGAATTCGTGCTCGAAAAGAGAAATGTGTTTTCCTAGCAAAAAAAAGTAGAGTATCCCGGACATCGTATCGATGCAGAAGGTCTAAATATACTGGAAAGGAAGGCTAGCGCATTGATGGATGTCCCAGTTCCACGTAACATAAGTTAAATTCGTCATTTCGTATGCAACCTGTCAACCATGTTAGCGCCAATGCATATACTTCTGAACAAGAATACTAAATGGTACTGTAGAGTGAAGCAAGATAATTCATTCAACAAATCTAAGAGATTATTTAATTTCTTCGAAAGTGCTAGTTTACTAGAACCCAGACAAAGACCTGATACAGACGGAGCTAGTTGATATATAGTGTGGCAGTTTGTGTAGCGACGAAGTAAGCCCACACTGTCAGTATTTGCATAATTGCATAACATTATTGACAAAAGATCAGCCCTTAGATCATTATAAAATGGACATATAAAAACAAAGTGAATTTCATTTTCTATCATGCTAAATTTAAACGTATCAATGCAAAAACTAAAAATTTATTGATCTAACTGTATTTTTGTGTGTCTGCCTAATTCAACATTAAGTTTATGGCCAAAACAGCGAAAACCCGTCGGTATAAATTTTAGTCTATAATTGCTTGCCAAAAAATCTCCCAGGTTATAATACTACATTGATTTTTTCGAAAGTACACAGCCTGGATGATTGTGAAATTCAGGCATGCCATTCTTGCTGACAATTTTTTTTTTATTCTTTGAGTAAATATCCCTAAGAAATTTGCAGTATCTGCAACTTGTTTTTCAAACCAGGCAATGCCGAAACAATATTTGAACTGCAGATTTTGATTTGGGTTTCCCAAGTAAGTCTGCCGGTCTTGTCTAATCGTTTAAGCATGATACAACATGTTTTGGGGTTCCAGCTATTTATTAGTTAATTATAACCAATATGAGATACGTCGCTTGAAATAACCACAGCATAATTGCAGCCTCCCACATTCGTCCAACATCGCTACATTGTTTGTACAGCTATTAATGCTAAGTAGATATCTGCAAAATGTTGTCTGTACCCTCTCGATATCCGAATTTTGGTACCCCCATATCGCTACCATAAGAAATAGCTGGCACAATGATTGCGTCAAACAAATTAAATACACTAACCAATGGCATACTACCATGTTTCTTGCAGTACGTAAATTTGTTGGTTTAGTGTAAATCTATTTTAGAGGGCGGTAAAATAATATGCATATAGTAGCAGTTTAGCAGCGGTCTCAATAAACTTCAATGACTACATCTCCTTTTTATGAACCCACTAAAAATATAGAAAATTGTCTAAGACATCAAAAAAAAAAAACGTGTAAAAAAATATGTTTGAAAAATATGATTTATCGCATAGTTTCAGTACTGAAGCAACACTGTGGGATAAATTTGTGGCTGCAAGAAGCTCTTCAACCTATACTACTCGTGATGATAAATCTTCGTCATTTTGTTAATGATGTTTTCAACCCTTAGCTATGTCCAATAACACAGGCTACACGTACTAATACAATAAGTTGACTACATTTGGCTGATACACTTAGAACAAAACAGTATATATGCCATCATTAACTTGAAGAATACAAAACTAATGAACCAATATGAAAGTACAGTGTGGTGTTGCCGTCTCAATCCCGTTCGAACCCCACACTTTACTAACTGAGCGAACACTAGCACAAAACAAACGGACCTATTCAGGACCACCACATCCTTCAGAGAGTGACTACCATTACATTATTATTTCAATGTTGCTTTAATATTTAACATCAGCTGCTTGAACGCGATCTTCATTACACCATCGCGGAATCACCGAATAAAAGCTTTCCCATTTATAACAACCCGTTTTGATTGGCAGCTGTTGAACTGAGACGGCGTAACTTCACGATTGACATTTAAAGCTCATTGTCACCTAAATGCTCATTACTGTGCAATTTCGACCGAGTCTGATAGTTACCTCACTGAGTCAAGCGGTTTAAACGATGATAATTATTTTAATTATTACTGTTCGTTTTATTATGTTCTAATCTACGATCATAAATCTATTCACTTCCAAAATTTAGGGGGTTCGACCGAACCCCCCGAACCCCCCCCCCCAAAAAAAAACAACTACGGGCCTGTCCATTTGCTCAAATGAATTTCCTAAACTAATGGCAGGCAAACTGTGGACCATTATCGGATACGGCTGTAGATGGCAATATATGCATATGTAGTTTCTATATTGTAGCTTAAGCTGTCATGGATTTCATCGTAAATAGTTCTATCCATTTTTTATTTGCAATGTGATGATTAGGAACATTTGATGAAGAATGCGTAATCAATATGTAGGCAGTCCCATGGATATTCGCATAGATGCATTGGTATAAGTGTAGACAATTTCGCATTAACTTGGCAAGTACTGCATTTGCAAACAGTAGTCTCAATTTCATCCTTTAGATATGTCCACTATAAAAAATTTCGAACGAATGCGAACTATCCCTGGGTGCAATGTTCTGGCTCAAGGGATTTCTCATACACTATATTTATTAGTTTATTTATTCATTTAAGTAATGAATCTATGAACTCGCGATAATACTGGATCGCGGTCTGTCGATCGCTTGTAATTCTCTGCTGTTACAGGTCTAATAACTCCATCAGTAACACGGTATCAGTAGATATAGGAATGTTAAATGGTTGATCTTGCAGTGGCAATCGGCTCATTGCGTCTACATATACATAAAATAAACATATAGTTGTATGTGGCCAATGTGAGATGCCACCGTTGGACTTGCGTTGATGTCATTATTGGGACGCATTTTGCTTCATCAAACAAAGTCAATGTTTATACTGTTTGTAATGGTTTCATTAAGAATTTCAAAATATCTCCCGAACAAGTAAAAATGAAACTTCTTACCTCCAAATATGACCGCTAGTCCTTCTTTCTCTAGTTGAGAATAATTCTTCTCAGCAGGTGATAATATGCGTGATGTGAAGGTAATCGGTTTCTTTGAGCATCTGGCATTACGTGAGAGAGATTCGCACTACTCTTTAAGATGATGTGTTACATGCAAGTATCAGGTCTTTGTCTGGGTTCTAGTAAACTAGCACTTTCGAAGAAATTAAATAATCTCTTAGATTTGTTGAATGAATTATCTTGCTTCACTCTACAGTACCATTTAGTATTCTTGTTCAGAAGTATATGCATTGGCGCTAACATGGTTGACAGGTTGCATACGAAATGACGAATTTAACTTATGTTACGTGGAACTGGGACATCCATCAATGCGCTAGCCTTCCTTTCCAGTATATTTAGATCCTCTGTATCGATACCATGTCCGGGATACTCTACTTTTTTTGCTAGGAAAACACATTTCTCTTTTCGAGCACGAATTCCAGCTTCAGACAATTTATTCAATTCTGGCTCTAAGTTGTTCAAGTGTTCAGCTTCGATCTCTCCTGTTATCAGAATGTCATCAATGAATACATATACATGCGGAATTCCTTGATGGAGGCTATTGATTCATGAGCCATAGCTCCTTTAACATGACGAATTTCTGCCCACCTTAATCTAAAGACTTTCAAACAATCACGACCTATTAATTATCTTACTTAACATCTACATTAAGTAAGTCGTGAATAACAATTAAGAAACTCGAATTTGAATTATCAGTTTAACGAACTTCAAACTATGGGAAATATACAACGTTAAACAAAACAAAAATTTAAGGTTGCCCGTAACTCGAGGATCGAGTTAGCAAATGTGGACGTGCAACAAAAACAAAAATATAAATTGCCCGTCACTCCAAGTTTTGTTAATTGAACATCGAGTTAGGGCGTGGTCTGACAGAAGTGGACGTGATTTCTTAAATATGGGCATGGTCGTTTTATAACTCGATGTTTTCGTAACTCGATGTCAGTAACAAATCAGCATCTCAACGCTCGCCGAGTTTTGGAACGTGCCAAAGCACGACACGGCTATGCATTGATTTATTATTTCAGTGATATTATTGAATTGAAATCTCTGAATCAACAGTTGTTGTTTATTCCCTTGATTGTACGTTGTTAAGAATTACGCCGTGCTCATTACACGCCATTTTGAGCTGTTTGTTTTAGGAAAGTAGCTGTGCCGTGGCGAGGAACACGCCTCTCCGTAGTGGCGGGGCCCTTGCTGTGATCACAACTTTGAAGGGAAATCGAGTTCAATTTTGTAACCTCTGTATGTATGCTCATGTTGTAAACCACTCAACCACGTGACAGCACAAAGGTCGCGGATGACGAAAATAGGGCCAGTGTCTTTTGTTCAACATGTTTGTTGTAAACAATCACGTGCGCAAGGTGTTTGTGTCTTGTCGCCACAGCAACGGCAATGTAAAGAGAGTGAACTCACCATGTCTCGCTAATTCGACGTAGCTGCTATTTTTAGCGTGTACAGTCGTCGCTGGGTTTACATGGTCTAGAGTTCAGACGGAAATAAAAACTTAACAAAAGTTTTGTCTCGGATCCTTGTTCGAGGTGAGTGAAGCTAAGACTTTTCACTACAACCTGTTGTGTCGTATAAGTCCTGAGCTTTGGTTACTCATGCCCTCGCCGATAATACGCAGGTGGTTTCATAAACGGTATTTTTTATTTTCAGCACACAGACAAAATGGACTATGGAAGTCGAAGACGCCAGCAGGGCCAGGGCATGCTTATTGCTGGTATCGTTATGGTGGTCGTATCGATCATACTGACCAGTGTCCTGTGGTGGGTATATTTCGTCGGCCTCGGTCTGTTTATCGGTGGCATTACTCTGATAATAATAGGATCGGTGATGTTATGCAATAATAGACCCAATTCTCGAGTGACGGTTATCCAGACACAGCAACCTGGTGGTGGACCGACGGTCGTGTCGAGCACTACACAAAATATGTCGCAGATGAACGCCTATGGGCCTCCACCCCAGACGTATGGTGGGCCTCCACCACCAACAGGAGGATGGCAAAACGATCCCGCTTACCCACCTGGGTTAGTATTATATTATTTTTAGTATATATAGTAATAAATCGCCAACCAAATGACATAATTACAAATGGAAGACTGCACATTAATGTTGTATTATGTATATTGTTATCATAACTGTAAACACGCATTGTTGCTTGTGTTTTACGTTCAATCCGTCATGCCGCCTAACGGAAATTCAATATACAATACTAAGTAATATAAAACATCACAAGTAAAATTAGTAGACTCCAGAGTCATTTAATATAATAATTGGAAATTCTGAAACGAAGAAAAAGAAGAGAATTCTACAAATTGGCAAACTTGTTAAAATATCTGTCAACTCTAATTGACAGATTGATTCGTGAATTTATTAAGCAACCTAAAGAAATGAACATAACATACATTAAAAGTGAGATATACGTCTTCAAACAAAACACACTAGCATAATGTTCGTACGACGATGACAGGGCAAATATTGCCCCGGTACCCATTAAAGGACATCAGTTAGCGCCATAAATGTCAAATCTAAAATATCTTGGTCGTTAACCACAGTCATACTAACGACAATTCTAAAACTGTAATAAAGCTACGGTGATTATAAATGAGACGTTATCACACTATGCTTTACGATTAACGTTCTTATTCAGATCGTCGGCGAATATCGACAGGTATTTTTAACTTTTTCTGAATATTATTTTTTTAATTTTCTATCCGCAGTTCGACAGCTGGTCCACCGCCCCCTGTATATGGTGAATATGGTATGGCGCCGCCGCCACAGGCAGACTATATAGCGCCCCCACCAGACCAAGCACAGCAACAACCACCGGTGTTCGCATCTCCTTCTAGGTCTCATGCCACTAATTAACCAATGGCTGCTCGTAGCCCTCAATTTAAATGCCCAGCAAGAACCAATGAAATTTTTTAAATATTATTTTTCTCAGGTGCTCCCTGTTTGAGGGCGTAATCACCTGGGTCAGAGGTGAGACCAACATGTGGTCTTTTGTTTACTACTTAGCGGCTGTGTACCTGTGGGTTTATTCTGTGTGTTAATGGATGTTCTAATCTTGGTGTTTTTCCAGTGATTTCTCTTGGTGCAATCCAAATACAGTAGGTGTGTCTTGTTTACCTGAGATTTGCAAGAGTTTGAGCTGGCCAACATGTTAGTTTTTTTCATATGGTTGATTACTGGCATGTTGATTTCCCATTTTTGAGCCATATTTTCAACTTTCTTCGTCATTTTCATATAGCAATCTCGTCATATGTTAACATTGTCGTCTATGGAAATTCAATTAGTGGTATGAGCCCTGAAGTAACAGTTTGCCTAGGACCACCTGAGGTTGTTGTTTTAACCATAATTATGGCTCTATTCACTGGAATTTAGTCATTTTTGGCAGATCTCATCTTACATAACCAAAGTTTACTTTGACCTAATTATTATAATTTTTGACCTCTCCTGACCTTGCATAGATCTGATAATTATGAGGTTGTGTGTTCAAGCACACATTTCATGAGATCAGCTCCATTGATTTGGCAGGTATAGTGCAAAGTAACTGGGAATCTTTTTTATTTTTATTTTACCACTTTTCTTGCTTTGTATTCAACTATTTAGACACAATGGAGTAATTTTTTATCCAGAAATGTTATATTTTGCTATGCGTTTCACCCATTTCTGTCAATCTCTTATATCTTGGTTGAAGATTTTGAAAATTTGTAATTCGGTATATTTTTTGCCCTAATCTTATTAATTGGCTGTGGTTGGGCTGTGGTCTGTAAATATAAATGTTTTTATTAAACTGGTCCAAAAATTTTATTCATTCATCAATGAATTATTCATGTCACCACTAATTTCAATGGCTCTAGGAATTCTGAGAAAAATGCTTAACCCCATTTTATGGGTTTTTTGTCTTATTTTCACATTATGGCAGACAAACTTAACAATTTGTAGTGCGGTCATTTCTAATGTACCGTATTCAAAGTTTAATGAGGTCAAAATCCCAAATATTTAAATAAATTCTCAAAATTGTGTTGTGTATCTTGTCACTGACAAGAGATTTGCATACTGTCAGTATATTAGCCAAGTAGTACAACTCTTTCAATTTCACAATTATTGCTCTTTTCTCAGAATTTTTGTGAATTTTTAGCTAATTAATCCCATCTTGAGTTTATTATTGAACAGTGCATGTACCCCCCCCCCCCAATTAATCAGAAATCCTGTTGATTTGAATTTAATTTGATCAGGGATGTGTAATACAAGTATTTTATATTTAGATCCTTTTCTTGTTTGTATATTTTTATTTTTATTTCTTTTTAAATCATAAAATTGTTTCGTTGAACTACTTTTTTTCACATAAGATTTGATTAAGTATTTTATGTTGAGCAAATTCTATGTGTGGCCATGGTAAATCAAACCACTGTTGTGTTTTGGTATATCCAAGGTTGCCCGTCACAGGTCTCCGGCCTAAATGCAGATACCGTGGAATTGTTTTTTTGTTTTTAATTAATTGGAGAAATAATGAGCTGATGAATTGAGACTTTTGATTCAGTAGAATTTTTTTTTTTTTTAAATTATAGTGATAAACTACTTTTAATTGTCATTATTCTATGTATTATTTCTAGAAATTAATTAAAATTACTAATCATGCCAAACGTTGGTCTGTACTTGTTTGTGGTGAATGAGAACATTATATTTTACAGTACTGCATCTAATAATCAGGCTTATATTCATTGCCTACCATCTATTTTGGTGTTATGCTGAGTGTGTATGTTGCCACTTTCTACAACTAATTGTCTGGGTATAGGGCGCCACCAAGTGGTAGATTTTGATAAATAACTCCCAGGGTTTAAATTTTGGGGATTTTTTTTGCATGGGAAATTACTCGTCTAATGATATTCCATCATATATAAGATCAACAAGAACTTTATTAAACCTTCTTATTTCTCTGAAGGTCTCATGCCACTAATTAACCAATGGCTGCTCGTAGCCCTCAATTTAAATGCCCAGCAAGAACCAATGAAATTTTTTAAATATTATTTTTCTCAGGTGCTCCCTGTTTGAGGGCGTAATCACCTGGGTCAGAGGTGAGACCAACATGTGGTCTTTTGTTTACTACTTAGCGGCTGTGTACCTGTGGGTTTATTCTGTGTGTTAATGGATGTTCTAATCTTGGTGTTTTTCCAGTGATTTCTCTTGGTGCAATCCAAATACAGTAGGTGTGTCTTGTTTACCTGAGATTTGCAAGAGTTTGAGCTGGCCAACATGTTAGTTTTTTTCATATGGTTGATTACTGGCATGTTGATTTCCCATTTTTGAGCCATATTTTCAACTTTCTTCGTCATTTTCATATAGCAATCTCGTCATATGTTAACATTGTCGTCTATGGAAATTCAATTAGTGGTATGAGCCCTTCTAGCGGACCTCCTCCAGAAAAAGGCGAAATACCTTAACACTACAGAAACACTGATCCTCGTTTATGCATATGGAAGATATTTGAAACAAAAAAATAGTATTATTTTTTCTATAGTCTGTTGCTTTGATTTTCTTTCAAGCGACTGATACATGAATAAGCAGCATATTTAAGACAATATTTGTAAACAGTTAAAGCGAGAGGGTCGTTACCTACGCACGCGCGGGAATTGAGTCCCAAGCGACGATAACAACACACGTTGAAAACGCAAAGGCTCATGGGTAGACGCTTGTTTGTAAACAATGACACGCTATGACCATCTGACGCATGCGCAGGTGACGACTCATCATTTTGTTTTAATAAGTTGAATAGCATTTTGACTTAGTCTTATCTTGTTTTCAAAATACGGATTATGAAGTGTTACGACGGCACAAGTGCGAACGTGTTGGAAACCAACGTAGCGTGTTTTTTGGTTTTAGTTAAATTGTTTTTATATTCAGCCTTTTTATATCAGAGGCCTTTCCGCTAATTTTGTACGTGGCTAAGTTGTATATGAAGGGTATACTGGAAGTTTTGTATAATTTGTACAATTTGCGTTATGTCATATTGTAAGTCTCCGCGTTGCCATTGGGATTTCTGTTAGCAAGAAAATGTTAAATTTATGCAAGCGCCGAACAAATGCTCCAGCGTCAATTCAACTCTACGTAGTAACCCGTCAGCAAGTTCGCACAATTCGCAACTGGGAATTACCAACATTTTCGGGTGTTGGAATGGATCACATTCTATGACACATACAAATATATAATTCATGATGATAAAACACTTAGAGACATTTAAGGACAGAAACATGTAATTAGTTCAGCTCACATGGAAGCTCTTTGGCAGCTGCAGTGACCTACCGACGATATCACGAGTTTACTATGATTCACAATAACTGCTTTCCATAAACCTACTTCCGGGTACCGTAAGCAACGGCAGCGAGGCTCGAGATAGTGAACAAGCAAACAAATGGCATGACTACTTTGAAAAACTCTTTTCTTGTGCACCTATAAGTAATGAATTCGTCTATTAGAGCAAACTGTTAAGTTACTTGGAGTCCGCGAATGAATTTAGTTATGCAAATGAGATTGACTTGGACATATTAAATGGTCCAATTACTGAAATAGAAATAATTGAGAGCATCAAACGGCTCAAGAATGATAAATCACCAGGACCTGATGGTTTGCCTGGCGAGTATTTTAAATCTTCTGTAAATATAATATTGACATATCTACACTTCTTGTTGATATTTGACTGGTCAAATGCAATCATTGTACCTATATATAAAAAGGTGTCGAGGGTTGATCCAGGGAGCTACAGGGCAATTTCACTTCTTGATATTTTTGGGAAAATTCTTACGTCAATTCTTAATGTACGTTTAAACTTTTGGGCAGATGCTTTGGGGAAAATAGACGAAGAACAGGCGGGTTTTCGCCATGGATACTCGACAACTGACAACATATTTATCCTTGCTTCAGGCAATTATTCAAAAATATATAACCAAGAAACGGGGAAAATTATACTGCTGCGGCCTTCGTGGATTTCTCCAAAGCATTTGATAATGAGAGACAACGTCTTTGGTATGTCCTACTTAAATGGGAAGTAAATGGAAAGATGTTTAAGGTATTACATAATATCTATGCAATTGTAAAATCATGTGTCAAAACTTTAACCGGATATACTGAATACTTTCAGTGTCCTAGGGTGTTCGCTAGGGTTGTATGTTAAGCCCATTCCTATTCTCCTTCTTAATTTATCAATGAATTTTGTAATGAGCTGAATAATTTGGAGCACCACGGTGTTTAATTATCTTCTGATTTAATTGAATTATTCTGTCTTCTATTTGCGGATGACGTTGTAATTGTATCAGATTCTGTTGTCGGACTCCAGAGGTTACTAGATAAACTAGAATTGTATTGTGAGCGCTGGAGTATGTCTGTAAACTTGGACAAGACCAAAATTATTGTTTTCAAGGGCGGGGACATTTATCAAGGAACGAACGATGGAGGTCCACACCGTTTCATACTACAAATACTGGTCAATGGCAACAAAACTATTGGCGCAGCAAGCGAAAAAAAACTTTATTTTGTCCATTTAAAGCTCTGAATTGTTTATGCCCTCTATCCTACAGAACCTACTTTAAGGTCTTTGATACAATGATACTACCAATACTAACGTATGGGGCGGAAATCTGGGGTTGTAGAGAGTGTAAATATCTAGAACGAGTTCAATACCTTGCCTGTGGAATGTTTCCTGGTGTTTCAAATAGATCACCAAATAGTAGTATTCTAGGAGAATGTGGGAGAAATCCTATCTATCTGCATTAAATATTGGGTAAAATTAATGTCCATGCCAAATTCAAGGTACTCCAAAAAATATTACAATATGCTATACAATATCGAAAAGTTGGGAACCAGAACAAAACACATCCGGATCAGTGACATCCAAAACTTCCTCTCAATTTTTAATATAATGATGCTTGGCATGCACAAGAAGTTGGAAATGTTAAAGTGTTTATAAATACATTCGAGGAACGGTTCAAACAGTATCTATTTTCCTTGGCATAATCACATTAGATGTCTCTATATCCCACACTACTACTGCACCCCACCAACTGTAAATAGTTTAAATTGAATTACTCAAAACTCAAAATGATGTACTTCTGCATCCTTTATCGGCGTTTGTATTCAATGCTATGAAACTCAGGAGGGAAGCCGCTGAAATATTGTAAATAATTTAAATGTTTTGTATTTACTGTTTTGAGCCGATGGCCATGTATCAGTTAATAAAGATCCTATTATCAAAAAAAAATAGTGAAGAGGAACAAATTATGTTATACCTGCCTTGCCAATCACGTAGTAAGCAACTGCACTTCGAAATTTAGTTGTAAACATTGCGGACGGAAACACCATTCTTCTCTTCATTTCAATGATCGCCCAGTACTGCAAAACCAGCTCAAATATCTGTGTGATCACCCCAACCAGCGACAGAAACACAACGCAAGCAAAGGAAAATGAACATTAATGACACATGCGTCCATCTTTCAACTTCACAAATTCGCCAACCTATCGGACCTGTTCTATTAAAGGGCAGCGTCGTCTGGCCGCATCCTGTTCGATATGGGACTCATAGCGACGTATACAACGCGTGTAAAATACATTGTTTATTTACATGAAATTCGAACACACGCTGCGCTACGACCACCGCGCTTTAAAGCTGTTGTTCCTGTTACTGTCAAAGTTTGGAACAGTATTCAAGGCAACCTGGTATTTGATGAAGGGACTACAAGGTCATTCGCTACAACCAGATTTGCTGAGAAAATCAACATGGGGTTTACCCACCCATAAAATGTTGATCTGTCAACATTTGGGTCATCAGGAAAAGTTCTCAAGAATGTAAAGGCGAGATCCATATGCATACTCAGACTGGTGAAATTGTGACAACTGACTTGATTTGTCATATTTTGACTTACCCTGTAACAATCGATCAGTCATTTGATATAGATATTCTAATTGGCCTAGATTATTTTTTGGGAATTAGACGGAGACCGTATCATTCGAGGGTCTGGATGAGTAGCTGTGAATTCTATTTTTTGGATGTTTTTTTGTCGGGCCAACCTACCTCAAATGCTCAAGTTTTACATGTAATCACTGATACTCGGTATGAGGAGAAAGCTATAGCCTCATATTGGGACCTGGAAACTATTGGCATATCAGCTGACGAATGTAAACAAAACAATGTTGACAATCTTGACAAACACATTGACTATGATTGTAGTTGCTGAAAGTCAGTTAAATCGCCCAGTTTAAAAATAAAGTCCCTTCCTCCCTTGAATGACTTGATATCTCTATTGATTAGATTTCGTTAAAACCCTGTTGCTGCAACTATTGACATAGAGAAAGCCTTTTTACAGGTGAAACTAGAACTTGAGGAGAGAAAAAGTTTTTGAGGCTCTCAGACTCAAGCGATACATAGAGTGAATTTGATACACATCAGTTTAATTCAGTTTTATTCTTAATGCCACTGTAAGAACTTATTTGGATTTCCAGTGTTAACAACACCATTGAAACTATTGATTACTATACACATGCGACTGAGACAATGGTGTCAGGTGGATTCAATTTGAGAAGTTCGACATGCTGAGAGAGATGACCACTGTTGAAAATAGACGAGAAGATGTCGAGGTAGGAATACTCGGTATGGGAAGGAATACCTGGACTGATGCCTTCGTATAAACATGTAGATATGCCACCTCCGAATCAATTACTCACAATGAGCGATGTTGTAAGTGCAACAACCATCATTTATGACCCCATTGATTTGTTGTCACCAGTCTTATCAGGAAAAATTGTTCACTCGATCTATTTTCCGACCCAAGACTTTATGGCATGCATTTCTTGATGATACCTACCTTACTAGGTGGAAGAGTATTGGCAGTAAACTGCACCTAGCTTACTGAAACAATAAATAACTATAAATAAGAGTTTTTTGGTAGAAACTCCATGGATCATACCTATCAACTAAACTCATTTGCCAATGCCATCAAATCTGCATATGGAGCTGTGATATACATCACGTGTATGAAAGCTGGTATTGTTGTTTCTAAAAACCGTGTATCACCCACCTCAGAGATCAACTTTCCTTAACTTGAACTTTTAGAATGATTTATTGGTACCTGACTGCCAGTTTAAACCAATTTGAAGCCAAAATTGAATATTGACTCGTGTACACTATGGAGTGGAAGTCGGATTGCTCTGACGTGGATCACAAGTGACAAACCTTAGCCTATATTCATCCGAAATATAACCAAAGAAATAAATGAGTTCAACCAGATATCAGATATGTGGCTACAAAGCAGAATTCAGCTGACTTACTGACTACAGTGATATCAATGAAGGAGCTAAGGTCTTGCAGAAAATGGTGGAATGGTCCTGAATTCCTGGCAAAAATCATAAGTGACTTGATACAAGCACCACTAGTCTATTAACAATGTAAACAAATCATTAACTAGGTCAGGCCAGTGCTCTGATTTTGGTCAAGGATGGCGGTTAATTTGCATAATAAGTAGCATGTAATTTACATAATTTATTCATGATATTTGTAAATTCGTTGTCATTTTTAATAAACTTGAGTCATGGCTTAAATTATGAAAATCAATAATCAATATATAAGTACTCCCCTATTTGTTATGAAAAATAGTGGCATGAGGATTCATGTTAATAACAACTGAACTGTATAAAATATCCCTGGTCGTTATGGAAATTGAAAGTTACAATGATTGAAAACAACCAGGGCAACTTAAAAAATGCAGTATATCAGTTCTCTTGATCGAAAACAATCAGGGCAGCCTCAAAAATGCAGTATTTCAGTTCTCTTGATATATGAATAGCTTGCCCTCAACGGCAGGTAGGCTGCAGGCTGTGAATAAGGTTGGCCAATGGTCACCAGCCATGATGGAAAGCAAATTGAACTATCAAGTTTTCTGGGCCTTACATTGAGCACATTATTGTGGATAGTTAACTCAGGCAATGCTGCTAATTTGCATGAGTAATTACATTGCATTAATTCGTCTCCTTAGGCCATCCATTTGTGATGTATCGGATTAAAGTTCGGACAACTAGATCTTTGACAGTGAGTTATCGGATGCAGTCAATGACAAATGGCTGTTTCATATGCATCTTGATAGACAGTCAGCGAGAGGTACATCTTTCCCTGACACATATTTTATGCTGTAATTTTATCCTTGAATTTGTAGGATTAGTCTCTGTAGTCTGGCTGACACCTTGTTGATTTGTTTCTTTGCTATCTGAGAGGGCGCACTACTAAAGTTACTATACACATATGATAGTATAACAATTGATGTTTCAGTCATTGGTACTTTCATAAAAAGTGTTATTTTCAACATTGGAATCAGCATTTTTTCAAACGATTTTTGTTTTCAAGTTGGATATTGGTCGTGGTGTGATCAGTAAGGTAGCATACGCACTGTTTGAATTTGTGATGTTTTACCGATTCCAATGAACCAGTTAAAAGGAAAAGCACGTTCAACATTTTTTTCCGATTTGGGATTTCATTTACGATTTATTATCGACATTGGAATAATCTTCCCTTCAAACGTTTTATTGTTGATACCGTCTGTGGCGTATCCGTGAATTGCTTCTGTTGGTTATTGTTTATGGCTTAAAAAGAACAGCGAGTTTTACTTTCTTGATATAATAACAAACAGTGAACAGACCCGTTCGATGCATGTTGGAACAAAGATGACAATTACGTTAATAAGCAAATGATATTGAATACCAAAGCCGGGTTGTCAAATAAACTACGAACAAATGTGTCATTTGTCCATGCTTCGTGGGGAAACCATAATGCTGACCCAATTCCTGCTCCACTTCCTGGATCTGGATATCGCGTATGCAAGTCTAACCTTGAACTGACTGGAGTAGATTTCACACATCAAATGAGACAATTACATTTCCTTGGACAATAAGGATGATATTCCATTGACATTGCCCATCTGTTAAATGGACGAGCATTAACCTAAGTACCAGGCAATAATGTCGCCACTGAGTATGTTGACTCCCTCATAAAATGTCAACAAACAATATAATGTGTACTTGAAATGATTGATTTTTTTAAAGAGATGGTTCAATGAGAACTTAACTGCACTGAGAGAGGACATTCGTTCTCAGGAGTAAAGTCCAATACTGTAACAATATAATCCAATACAAATCGGAAATGTGGTACCCACACACCTTGATGTGGAAAAACGTCAACTCTGAGAGTTGGCAGAGGTAACCAAACTCAAATAATAGTACGGTGTAGTACGATCAGCTGATGTCCAAACTGCCAATCGGGTGACAGGTAGACCCATTCAAAAAGTTGATCCCTCTGGGGACAAACACAAGCTGTATTTCACAAGACAAAATAGACACTTCTGTTACTGATACCAGGAGTGTGGTCAACGACACTCTCTTGCCTCATGAAAGCGAAGAGCAACAGAATTTCTACTAAACCCAAACCTGATGACACAGTCGCTAAGCAAAACAAGGCGGAGAAAATAGACGTGAAAGGAAGGCTGCTGTGGTAACAGTCTGACCCAGACAGACCACTGTATATATGTTATGAACATTACAATTTCGAAAACTAGACCTTTTCTCTGTAACTATAATTTCTAATCATAGATGCTGTATCAATTTGACTAATTACTTTAAATTTCTGAACCACTTATCTATGAAGCATTTTAATTGAAACATGTAATATTTGTTATTTGCCTTATTCATATCAGTTTACACAAGTTCAATAGTATTCTGACTTATACCCTGCTTCGAAATACAGAAGTAGTACAACGACGATATAATGCGAACGTGGCTGAAACCATCGCAGTTTGTTGCTTTTCTTACAATTTCTAAATTCAACTAATTGGAGGCTTTCTCGCTAATTTTGCATGTGGTAATGTTCTTATCCATGTCTATCAAGAGCATACTGCAAGTGCTGGGGCATTGTCTGGCAATAAATAAAATGTTATTGCAAGTCACTCCACTGTGATGATTTGTACTGATTGTGTAATAGATAATTTTGCATACTAATTCTGGCTATTTTCCACAGTTACAACATATCGTTCCCACAATTCTTGGTTGACCACTGCATTGTGAGATGTAGGGTTACCTTAACTTGAATTACATGCTTATGTTTCAGTTTACATTAACGAATTGCCTAACCTTACGTATGTCGTTCCGATTCCACACTGTCGATATCAACGGCTGAATGTATTGATTCAGCTAAAATATCATCTTTTTTAAGGGCAGTGAGCATTGCGCTTTGGAGAGTTTCCTCCCATCAATCAATGAATAAGTCATCAATCTGTATTATCTATCGCAACCCGCATAATCTCCATAGAACCTTCATTGATATTACGCCTAGAACTAATAACCAGTTTTTCGTGCATGTCCCTGGCTAACTTTAATGTCAACTAACATCAACACAATCATTGTCTTATGCGTTTAGTTTGCATATTTCACTAGTTAGTTTGATAGTTAGAGTTTCCAATGTTTGACTCGTTAATGACTATTTAATTCTTATATCGACTTACTTCTGAGCAGATAATTTTCATTTACATTTCATTGAAGTATGGCCGGGAAAAGTCATTAATTTAAAAAATCGCACTTTCAATCACTTGGCCGGTGTATAACCGGGAAGTCAATAATAAAATGAATAACTTTTTTTAAACATCAAAGATTTTTTTTAATGTTTTTTTCCAATGGTGGTGGCATTTGATATCCAAATTACGGCATATTTTTAAAATATATTTAATCCTCCCAAATTGCATAAAATAGTTATTCAAAATATACAATTTGTATAATTTAATTATGTATGTATGATTTATGATATTTATTTATTTTTAACTAATTTTCTTGTGAATACGCGAATGTTTCCATACGTGAATGTAATGTACTAGTATCATATACAAAAATTGTTTAAATATATCATGCCAGTCATGTGACATGGGCGTCATGCAAGAATAAAGTAAGCCATGAATTTATGTGATAGTGTATGATTGGCCAGGATGTCTGATGAAAGTCTAGGTTAAGCTATGCTCGTGGTCGTCAACAACATTTTTCGCCGATGATTTATCCTAGCACCTTCGATATTTACTGACCATGAAAATTGTTTAAATCCCGTGTTTACTGTTATATATGTATGTATATATTGTACGTCGTTTGTTTGACGTTGTGCGTACTCATTACACGCCATTTTGAGTTGTTCTTCTACGAAAGTGATTGTAGCGTGTTAAGGAACACGGCTGTCCGTAGTGGCGAGACGCTTACTAGGATCACAAATTTGAATTACGAGTTTAGTGTTGTAACTCCTGTTAACACTCAACACACGCGTCAGGTCAAAAGTCGTAATTGTAACCAGGGACGCCACGAGTATCTTTTGTTCAGAATTGCTGTAAACAATCACCTGACTAAGGTGTTTGCGTCTTGACGCCATAGCAACGGAGTCAAATAAAGCGAGTGAAATCATAATCCTACGTAGCTATTATTATTAGGGTGTACAAAGGCACATATTGGTTCATTATCGTTGTCGCTGTCGAGTTCAGACGACAATACAAACTTTACAAAAGTTTTGGCTCGGATCCTAATTGAGGTGAGTGAAATGAGAACATTTTTTCGAGCATGTGGGTTGTCCGTTTTCCGTTGATATTACTTTTGAGAGTGATAGGGTCGTCTTCTATTTAGTGCTGGGTGAAACCTGTTTATGAGAACGTTAATGAACGAGATATTTTGCAAACGGCAAAATGTGACTGTAACACAATATGTTTGTGACAAATAAATGCATATTGTAAGTGCTTTCTGGTGGCATGAATCGAGCTTAAAAAGTTACATACTGTCTTGCGTGACTACACGACCGTCCTACAACCTGCTGAGTCGTATTAGGCCCTCGCCTTGTTTACTAATGCTCTCGTCTGTGATTATTATTATTTACTTTCAGAACCAAGACAAAATGGACGATGGAAGTCGAAGACGCCAGCAGGCCCAGGGCATGCTTATTAGCGGCGTCGTTATGGTGGTCGTATCAATCATACTGACCTCTGTTCTGTGGTGGTTGTTTTTCATCGGCCTCATTCTTTTTATCTTTGGCGTAGTGTTCATAATAGTAGGATCGGTGATGTTATGCAATAATAGACCCAATTCTCGAGTGACGGTTATCCAGACACAGCAACCTGGTGGTGGACCGACGGTCGTGTCGAGCACTACACAAAATATGTCGCAGATGAACGCCTATGGACCTCCACCCCAGACGTATGGTGGGCCCCCACCACCAACAGGAGGGTGGCAAAACGATCCCGCTTACCCACCTGGGTTAGTATTATATTATTTTTAGTATATATAGTAATAAATCCGACACCCATTAAAGGACATCAGTTGGCTCCATAAATTTCAAATCTAAAATATCTTCGTCGTTAAATACAGTCATACTAACGGCTTTGCGATTAACATTCTTATTCAGGTCGTCGGCGAATATCGACAAGTATTTTTAACTTTTCGTGAATATTTTCTATCCGCAGTTCGACGGCTGGTCCACCGCCCCCTGCATATGGCCAAGCGCAGCAACAACCACCGATGGTCGCATCTCCTTCTACCTGACCTCCTCCAGAAAAAGACGAAATACCGTAACACAGTAAAAAATGTGGTTCTCGTTTATGTATACGGAAGAAATTTGAAACGACAAATATTATTTATACAGAATACAAGACTAAACAGCATATGTAAGACAATATTTATAATCAGATGACGCATATTCTTTGTGTATAGAAATAATATTTACTTCGCCATGGTTGTGGGATTCCATAGTAATTTCATTGAATGTCAGATGAATGCCAAAATAAACGCAATTTCTATTTCTGTGTTGGTATTGCTGTTTTATGGTATCTATACATTGTTTATAGTTGAAGGAATGGATGTTACAAATTGTATTTTACTCACAGTATTATATGGAATGTGTTTGAAAAATAAATACATACCCAATTATTCATATGGTTCAGCTTGTATGAATATTTCTTTCTGTGTATGATTGTTAGAGATGGTTATTTGAAAACTGAAGAGGCATGGATAATTGAGTTTAATTCACTCTGGTGTGCCCATTTGTAACTATATTCGAGAGCACTGTGGTCTTCTCCAGTATTTTCTCAAATATTCTAAGCACCCTTCATAACTCCCTAGGCTGGTGCGATAAGGTTTAACTCGCAAAATAATTTCTGGAAAAACTAAATGGTTAAAGGGCGGCAGTCGTCGCGCCGTGTCCTGTTCGATATGGGACTCATAGCGACGTATAAAACGCGTGTAAAATACATTGTTTAGGCTACACCGATTTAATTTTATGGATGACATCCGCGCGCGCATTAATTTTCGCCTGTTCTCAAAAAAAAAAAAAAAAAAATCTCCTACGACGAGTCTCCACAGATCGGTTTTCTGTCCGGAACTTGCCGACTCATATTGTCGCAAAGCGCCGACTTGTCGTAAAACTCGTTTTGGACTACCTCAAAACTTCGCTGGTTCCCGGCGTCCTTTGCGAATGGTAGGTAGGACGCAGGCGTTGTGTCGTCCCCGGAAGCGCTGTCCCAGCACAAACAAACGGTGTAGAAGACGCCGAACTGCAGCGTCAATGGGACGCAGGTAACTAGTAATCGCCATATTGTTCCATAATAATAATCGAACGTTAGTCGAGGTGCCTCGAGGCACCCCGGGGCGCCTCGAGGCCGATAATCGAAAACGCTCCTGGTTTTCCGGCCGGAAGGCACGTGACTGAGTGACGTAATTTGAAAACATTCCAAGTTCCGTTCTGCGTAATGCTCCAGTCAATGTCAACCCCGAACCCTCCCACCTCGGGCGATATGGGACAAATGCGGGGCATTAGACTGGGTTTACCGCCAAAGTGTGCCCGTGGAGGTGGGGTAATAGCCGTCTTTCGTGTCCCGTCAACGCTAGCATCGCTAGTACTCTGCTGATAGCAAGCATGGCGGACAGTGGCGTTCCCCAGGGTTTAGGGTTGGGGAATAGACCATTTTCCGTTCACTGCGAGAATCACGCGTTATGCGTGAAATTGAACGTAAAAACAGGACAAACAAAGGTCATAGCGTAGTAGTCGCGTCAAACCTCGCGTGGGATTCGACAAACGCGAAAGTATTTCGGGGACATTTCCATGCTTAATAATGTGCTGTCCACATTTGATGATAGGCAATTTCGATTAAGTAAGGGTATTCGGAAGCAATATTCCTCTGTCGAAGATCGGCCGGTCAATGTAAGCTGCGAAATAAAGAAATTCTAGTTCAAAATCAAATCGTTCGATTTTTGCGGCAGACGTTCGACGCAGGTCTTTCATGCATCTCGCGAGATCTCGCAATTGTTCGGAAAATCACCTAGCTATTGTGGGGGTTTGTTTTGGATGGGGATTTGCCTATCCATCTTGCCCCAAGTGGGGCATTTCGCAAATTTTACAACAATAATTTCCAATTCCCCCACTAAACCCCGAGGTGGGGAGGGTGGGGGTTGACATTGACTGGAACTTCCATGCTCAAACATACTGCCTGCTTAGATTTACACATTTGACATGTTTCTGACATTCCTCGCTGTTTCTGTGAAAATTTATAACAAAAGAAACAGTTTTTTATTCACCCAACTTTCGAAAGTAAAAGGAAACCCCTGAACGGCCACGAGCGTAAGCGCTGCCGTCAGGTAACCAAGGGAAATAGAACAAGCAACGAGAAAGTGACGGGCCAATCAGAATGCCGGATTCATTACTAGTTACCGGCCTCTTGTGGCTTGGTACGCCATGACACTTGAGGCGGGAACCAGCCGGCCTCAAAACCAAACTCCGCACAGTTAGATGCGCGTTACGTAAAAGCGCAAAGACCTATGGGAAAGAGATTGCCTCAAAACATGCAAATTTTGTCATAAATGATCCAACATGGCGACCAAACCACCAAAATACGTGAGCATAAAAGTTCAGAGGTGCAACAGAGGAATAATATTGTTGTAGACTGGTACGCAATTGACATTGGCCAGGGAGACGTTTTTACAGCTATACGAGAGGTCGGTAGCGGCAAGCGAGTTTCGCCCAGACAACTTTGAGAACATATTGTCCAGAGTGGCTGTCCCGCGTTTCTTCTGCAATGATGAGAGAAATGAGAGAGGAGTGGAGGTGTATGGTGGCCTAAAAGTCGGTCAGGCGACAAATCAGTTCGGTTGCTTTGTCCGCAATGAAGTCGACAAAACTGCAACGAAAGCCGCAGAAGTTCCTTGGCCGAAGTCCCCTTATGGGGTGAAGAAAATGTTCTTCTTATTTTTTTTCATTTTCTGATTCGGATAATTTGCTTGCACACACATTCAGTAATATTTTGATCATATGACGCATTTTCATCAAGATACATGTACATAATTTTCTGCATCCAAATTTTTGTTGACTCTCTGTTGGTGTTTGTTTTTCAATATCGAGCCTCTTATAATTTGTTACAGAGTTGAAGTAGTTCTTGAGCATTTGTGTCTACACTTAGTCTATCTGAAGTGTCACTTTAAAAGCTGTAGTTTGAATGTCAAAGAAGTTAATTTCCAGGTTGATGTTGACAAACTTATTGTTCATTTTTAATTATTTTTTTTTTCAATACAACACAATAAGTTTTTCTTTATTATTGAGTTGATGTATATGCCTTTGGCAAAGCTAACATCTGCCTTACCCTATTGCCTTTTCAAAATACCTGTGACAGTAATACAGTACGAAATGTGTACATCAGTGTGATAACTTTGTATCTATATTTAGTACGCTAGATGTTCTTTTGTTAGTGGTCACATGACCACCTTTGAGTTTGTAATGGCGGCAAAGCTTGCCAAGTTGTAGTCTGCAGTTCCACAGAATAAAACTGAGTTAACGTGTTAATTGCCGTTTTTCCTGTGTGGATCTTTGCGGTGGTGGATAGGCAAACACTCGGTTACTACATAAATGGCGACGAGGATAACAGGAATGACCTTAAGGTGAAAAATCGAAATTTTTTTTCCACGAACGGTTGTTGTACTGCAGACTATGTGTCAAAAAGGCCCAGCTGTGTGCTTCGTAAATTTGATGGTTACTGCATTTTCTGTGTGAAATACTACAACAGGAGGTATCGGACTTCGTGACTGTATAACTACAACTCTGTGTGAGTTAAAATAGTAAGTGAGTATCTAAGAATTATTCACGTGAACTTCCGTTGCTAAAACGATATACCTAATTACGTATTCAGAATGGCGCTAATCGGAAACGTTAGCGAATTCGACCCAGAACTTGAGTCATGGACGGAATACATTGAAAGATTGGAACATTATTTCGTAGCTAACAAAATAGTAGAGCCAGACGTGAAGAGATCTGTGTTAATTGCCATAATAGGTCCTAAGGCGTACACATTTTTGCGAAATTTGTGCAAACCAAAAGAACCAGGCAAGTTATCGTTCACTGAGTTGTGCGAGCTGTTAACCAAGCATCACGACCCGAAACCGTCAGAAACTGTTGCACGACTGAAATTTCACAAACGCAACCGACGAAATGGTGAAAATATAGCTGATTATGTGGCTTCCTTGAAATCGTTAACAGAACACTGTAATTTTAACTCTCTGTCTGAAGAACCCCAGGATCAGATGCTACGTGATCAATTAATAGTTGGTATTAATGATGAGCGCATACAATCTAAACTGCTGTCCATTGAGCCAAAAACAGGAGAAATTGTGTCATTCAAAAGAGTTTATGAATTGGCAATAGCTGCAGAATGCGCAAAGAAAGATGTATCCGATATGAAGGACTCCCCTACCATACATAAAACCTATACAACAATAGCAAAACCATGTTGGAGGTGTGATGGTAATCACCAACCATACAACTGTACCTATAAGGACAAGACTTGCTACAATTGTCAACAGAAAGGACATATTTCGCGTAAGTGCAGGAATGAAAAGCGTCCAAATCAAGAAGCAGACACTACAAAAACATTTCGTGGGAGAGGTCGTGGACGAAGCTATACTGGCAGCAGAAAACAAGTCAAGTCAACAACTAAAGGTGGTAGTACTCACCAAGTTGAAAACATTGACAATGAGGTTTTGGAGGGAAATGATTTTGATGAAGATGACTATTATAGTTTTAATGAGATCAATTATTGTGAAGGAAATCTCAATAGAGCTAATCTGGGTAGAGTTGATCCTTTTATGTGTAAAATGAATATTGAAGGTCAATCAGTTGATTTAGAAATTGATACAGGTGCAAGCTTTACTTTGTTAAATGCACAGGAATTTAAAAAATTATGTAGATTTAACCCAGAATTAAGGCAGGGGTTGCAGAAAGTTGATGTAATTTTGAAGACTTACACTGGTGAAACACTGGATGTCGATGGTGTCGTTAAGGTGGAGGTTGATTATAATGGTCAACACTTCACATTACCGGTGATTGTTGTATCAGGTACAGGGCAGAATTTGTTAGGTAGAAATTGGCTTGAAATTATTCAGTTAGACTGGAAAAAATTGGTACACCAAGTCAAGGTAGAGTCTAGTGATCATGATAGTTACTTGCATAGGGTAAAACAGAAGTATAATGATGTTTTTACACCAGGTTTGGGTAGTTATAATGGAGATAGTGCCAAGATTTATGTAAAGAGTGATGTGAAACCTAATTTTTTTAAGGCACGTCCCTTAGCTTTTGCGCTGAGAGAAGCCACTGATTCAGAGTTAGACAGGCTTGTAGAGAATGGTACTCTCACACCAGTACAGAATTCTGAGTGGGCAACACCTATTGTGGTAGTGTCAAAACCATCTGGGGGTGTTCGCATTTGTGGGGATTATAAAGTTACTATTAATCCTGTAGCTGAATCTGACACATTCCCATTACCGAAGATTGATAGCTTACTTGCAAATTTGGCTGGTGGTAAAACCTTTACAAAAATGGATTTGAGTAATGCATATCAGCAAATGCTGCTGGAAGATGACTCCAAGAAATATTGTGTCATCAACACTCATCGTGGTTTGTTCATGTATAATAGAGTTCCTTATGGAGTGAAAATGGCTCCCGGAATTTTTCAACGACATATGTATAATTTGTTAAGAGATATACCACATGTTACTGTATATATAGATGATATACTCATTACAGGTGTCTCTGATCAAGAGCACAAAGAAAACCTTGAGAAAGTTTTGAAAAGATTGCATGATAAGGGTCTTAAGATTAAGTTTGATAAATGTTATTTTTTTAAACCAAGTGTAACCTATTTGGGTCATGAGATAGACTCAACGGGTCTCCATCCTTCTAAGGATAAGGTTAGGGCTTTTGTGGATGCACCAAGACCAACTGACGTCCACACATTGAAGTCTTTCTTAGGTGGAATCAATTTTTATGGGAAATTCCTCAAGAATTTGTCCTCAGTGTTGGCGCCCTTATATAAATTACTACGTAAGGGTGTGTCATGGCATTGGTCGCAGCCACAAGAGCAATCATTTAAAAATGCTAAGAAATTACTGATTTCAAGTGGTGTTCTTGTACACTATGACCCATATAAACATATTGTATTGTCATGTGATGCTTCGGCTTATGGCATTGGTGCGGTTTTAGCACATAGAAATGATGATGGTTCTGAGCATCCTATTGCTTTTGCCTCTAGAACCTTGAATGATGCTGAGAAAAACTATGCACAGATTGATAGAGAGAGTTTAGCTATCATGTTTGGAGTTAAACATTTTCATAATTATGTTTTTGGATTACATTTTACATTGGTCACTGACCATAAGCCTTTAGTTTCATTGTTTCATGAACACAAAGCCTTGCCTAGTATGGCCAGTGCTAGAGTGCAGCGTTGGGCAATAGCTCTTGCAGCGTACGATTATAATTTGGAATTCCGTAGAGGCCTAGATAATGGTAATGCTGATGCATTGAGTAGGTTACCATTGCCTAATAAACCAAAATCTGTACCAGTACCTACAGATACAATTTTATTGCTAGAGCACTTGTCAGGCCAACCCATTAGCGCTGATCATATTAGAAAATGGACAGCTAGTGATCCACTTCATTCCAGAGTGCTGTCATTTGTTAAAAGGGGTTGGTCAAATGAATTTAAATCACAAGAGTTGAAACCATTTTATGTACGTAGACATGAGCTCAGTGTACAGGAAGGTTGCATATTGTGGGGTAATAGAGTGATTATTCCACCTGCTGGACAGCAGGGAATTTTAACAGAATTGCATGAGGCACATCCAGGCATCTCTGTAATGAAAGCTATAGCTAGATCATACGTTTGGTGGCCTCACATGGATCGTGATATTGAGAAAGCAGTTGAGAATTGTGAAATTTGTCAAATTCATAGAAGTAAACCTAGTAAGGCTCCATTACATTCCTGGCCTTATCCAGAAAAACCTTGGGAAAGGGTGCACATCGACTATGCAGGACCATTTTTAGGCAAAATGTTTTTGATTGTAATTGATGCATACTCAAAATGGTTGGAAGTGAAAGTCATGAATAATTCTACATCTACAGCAACTATTGCTGAATTGAAAGAGATATTTTGCACTCACGGCCTACCAGATATATTAGTTAGCGATAATGGTAGCCAATTCACAAGTGATGAATTCCAAAAATTCATGCTGTATAATGGTATTAAGCATGTGACCTGTGCACCATTTCATCCAAGTTCTAACGGTTTAGCCGAACGAGCAGTTCAGACTTTCAAAAATGGAGTGAAAAAAATGAAACAGGGAGACATTAAAACTAGAGTATTAAGATTTTTATTTAGATATCGTAGTTCTCCACATTGTGTAACTGGTGCTACACCAGCTAAGTTGTCTATGAATAGGGAACTGCGCACCCATTTGTCACTTGTTCACCCTGATTTTAGATCAAAGGTAATATCAAAACAGGCAACACAGAAATTGTATCATGACAAACATGTAAAATCACGAGTTTTTGATATTCATGATAATGTGCTAGTACTAAACTATAGTGGTAGAGGGAATAGATGGTTGCCAGGTGTTATTGTCGAAATTACTGGTCCTGTATCATACAAAATTCAATTGGGCGATGATAGAATTGTTAGAAGACATGTAGACCAGATTAGAATTAGGAAATTTGATAGTACTGTTAGTGAGACTAGGGTAAATGAGGAGTTACCAGAGATTCCAATTGTTAGTAAACAAGTTACTCCTTCATTAAGTATTCCAGTTTCTAACGAGGACTTAAATCCCAGTGTTGTTCTTGATACAAGTCCTAGTAACATTACTGATTGTAATCCTTGCCCAGATCACTCAATTATTCAGACTCCTCCAGATACCACTCCTAAAGATACAGTTAAACCAAAGATTTCTAGCCCAGGTGTTATTACTACTAGGTCTGGACGCATTGTCCACAAACCAGATAAGTTGAACTTGTAATTCTGAGTTTATTAGTGTTTTGACTTTCCTCATTGTAAGCCATTTTAGGGGGAAGGGATGTGATAACTTTGTATCTATATTTAGTACGCTAGATGTTCTTTTGTTAGTGGTCACATGACCACCTTTGAGTTTGTAATGGCGGCAAAGCTTGCCAAGTTGTAGTCTGCAGTTCCACAGAATAAAACTGAGTTAACGTGTTAATTGCCGTTTTTCCTGTGTGGATCTTTGCGGTGGTGGATAGGCAAACACTCGGTTACTACAATCAGCATGTGCCTCCTACAAATAAAGACTTGTTTTTTTTTTTTGATACACTGTGGTTAAATTCGTAATAGCTCCCCGTAGTCCTGTGGTTTTAGCAGCAATTTTTTTTTGTCCGAATTTTTTTTTTCGCCCTCTCGCATTAGTTTTGGGGTCTTCAGAGGATGTTATCCATAAAATTAAATCAGTGTGGCCTTATTTACATAAAATTCCAACACGCGCTGCGCGACGATCACCGCGCTTTAATTTGACTCTATATCTTGCTAAAATTAGCGTCACTTTTGAAATTGGTATTAGGAATAATTTTGTAATGTGTTACTGTGATATTTTGAATTAATAAAGTCTAATAAGAACATGTAGCGAATGAAATAAACCTTAATAGTATTATATGTATTGAAATCGCACGTCCATGTATTAGCCATAGAAAGCAAAGTGAATTCCATTTCCATTTTAACTTAGTCACAGACTTCCCATTTGAGTTCACGGCTTCGGACCACCCATCGCCCTACCCACAACCACTATCGTGGGTCAATTTAATATATTCAAATATTTAAATATAAGTTTGTCCCACAGTTGATTATCTTTTAACTGGTTAGACTTGCTCATTTTGTAAGTATATAAATTTAATCATGTCATATTAAAATGTTAAAACACCGTGAGCCGCGTACGTGGGTAAGACTACGTATTTTACACTATTGTAATATTTTCAGCGGTTTATTGAATTTCACAAACGAATGTTTCAATAACGAACAAGATACACGGGGTACTGGGCCAACTTCGGTTTCGGCTGCAAACTGTGGCTATTTGCCGAAATGAATATCTAAACAAACAAAATGGAAGTAGACTTGTGTGTTGCACCGTACTGCTGTCCATTTTACAGGTGATGCCGACTCCCACTCCTTCCTGAGTTAAACCTTCTTCGCATGACTCAAGTTGTTGTAAAGGTCAATATACTATTACTTGCACTAACGAATGGTCGTTGTGACATTACAGTTGGTCATTGATTTGCATTTCAGTCTAACTACTCAGCTTCACAAAGGCAATCCATTCATATGCAAATGTAGTCATAGCAATAGCAATAAAGCTAGTGCGGCCATCTTTAACAGCTACGAACTGGTTCACTCTTATTTACTTAAAGTGTCGTGTTAATCTACGTTGTGTACCACCATACATCGTGTATCGCTCACAGTTGTTGTTGTTTCTGCCATTGTTAGTCTGCAAGGTAAAAGATCACAGGTTACGTAGAAGGGCTCTCTGCAAAAGCTGAGTGTGGAGTAATTGGTTTCAGACGAGCGTACGGTACAAACTTTAGGTGGGTGACATTTAACTTTCCGACCAACGACTCAGGTCTGCCTGCCATTGCGGAATCACGTATATTTATAACATATATTACTTACTTTAATTTCGTACGTCGAATGTTTATCATTGGGGGTACGTGCGGGGGGTATGCTGCGAGGGCGTACATGGTAGTACGGACACTACTCACTGACTTTAATAAAGGGGAGATTGATCGGAACGTACTTAAACAAGGTCATGCCATGTTGTTTTTTTCACTTGCGATCACATACTAATTTATGTATGTTTCGTATTGCGATCAAGCTTTAAAAATACGTTCTAGAAGCAAAGTATTGCAATTGAGGTGGCCAAACGGGTTCAAGTTGATGTTCCGATCAGATAACGCAACGTTACACTAATCTTGCTTATTCGCTCCAACGAATTTCCCACAATACATTTGACATACAGATCAGGATGCATTCTTTTAAAAGGTTATCTCAGTATGCCGGTACAAGTGTCAGGTGGTACATTCATCTTGTACTGCTCAACGAACAGTGCTGTCACGTTTGGTCGCCGTTTTGGATCCGTCTTCTAGCTGTCATTTGATATACTGGTTCTCCACATACATATACCTGAACGAAATATCACTACAATATGTTTCCTACAGCCTCAATGTTCTTTTGAAAAATCTGTTTATTTTACCAAAAAATTCAATTTTTTCAAGATATATACTTTACTCGTGATTTCATAATCCCTTATAAGGAAGTGATTCTCGTATTTTTCCATAATACACAGCTGCATTAGAGCGGTTGACACCTGTTTGGTCGTGTTTAAAGGGCGGTAGTCGTCGTGCCACGCATGCGCGAGATATATGGTCTTATATAAACAAAAATGGCGACTTTGACTGTTGCGCAGATCAGCAAGTACAAACTGAGACGTTACCAAGCTTTAAATGGGTGTTTTGTTAGGTGATTGGAAGGTATCAAAGGAGTCACCGGCGATAATTAGTGCAAGTCGCGCCCAGGTCAAACTTCATACTTGTGATTTCCCATTAAAATTGAATTATGGGAAATCAATGTTTATCAACACTAATGTCGCACTTCGTATCAATAACTGTATCGATGTATTTTCAGGCTCCGATCGAAATGGACGAATCTGCGAGACAACGTCAGCGGGGACAAATCATGCTGATTGCTGGTATCGTCATGGTGGTTGTGTCCATTATCTTAGAGGTTGTCTTATGGTGGTATTTTTACATCGGTGGAATTTTATTTATCGCCGGGGTTATTCTGATAATAATAGGATCAGTGTTTTTGTGCAACGCCAATAATTCCCGCAGACAAGTCACCGTGATCCAGACAGCGCAGCCAGCGGCGCCGAGTACGGTGGTTGTATCCAACAACATGATGCAAAATATGTCGTATATGCCGCCACCCCCGGCGTACGGTGGACCGCCTCAACACGGCCACTACGCTACAAAGCAAGTATATTTTATTGACATCGATATAAATATCGTCACTATTACGTCACATCCCTCAGTTTCGCACCCGATTCGATATCACATACTATTAACAGAACAAGTTTTACTCTCGGCTGTTATTGGTACATAATGTAGCCCTTCGCTATTCGTATACATATATCACTATTGGAACTGTTATTATGACACTATTTTTAATATCTATTTCGGCAAATGGTTACGTGTAACACTTGCAATGTGGTTATATGAGTCTTTCGGTGCCTTAACAAGATAAATCACGCGTCATTTCCATAGAATGAACAAAATATTAACCACACCTTCTCGTAGATAACCATTATTATGCACACTGACTCAGGCAGGGCAGGGTCATACGCAAAGCGCATCTTCATTCATACCAATAGCCATCTTGAACTGAACCAATGGCTGCTAATAAAATACGAGGTATTTTCTAAAAATATATATAATTGTTCAATAATATTATTAGTCATTAGCTATAAATGCTATATATACATATAAAAAGAACATTATTATTTTTATTTTATTTTTTTCAGTCCCCCTCCTCCGGCTTATGGTATGCAATCTCAACCAGCCTATGCATCGACCTATCCAGGTCAGCAACAACCACCGAAGTACTGATGAGCAATTTACATACTATTACATGTCAATGCAGCATATAAAAATGAAATCATGTGTTAGTTCAATTACACTACACGTTTTTTTTTAAATTTCAATACAGTTGTTGTAGATTTGTTATCTTGAAATATTAACATTATATTTTTTTAAACGTGTTTGATGTCAGCGATATATCATTGTGATTGATCTCTTTTAAACAGATTAGGAACTGTGCAGATTTCCCAAATGTTTAATCTATTAGTATGGTACATTTTTCATTAAGTTTGAGGATAGCTGTTCACAGTGAAGCGGGATCGAGTTACTTTCGTTGGGTGATGTCGTTATTAAAGAGGCATGGCTGGTACATAGTTGTTATGTTTTTTTTTTATTTATATCACCGAATTTTAATATGCATTTATTTTTAAATTTTATTATTACATATATACATATATAGTGGATTCAATATATTTACTGTGTCGTGATAAATACAATAAAAAACGTTACTTAATTATTTAGGTAGCAAGATTCTTTGTTCAGTGTGTTTAAATTATTAATACAACTTGAATGTATCTGTTGAAAATATATGTATTGTTATTATTAAATGGTGAATGAGTGTCTACTAAATGTCGTATGCGACAAATGCGAGTCTTCGTCATCGTCGGTACCCCAATGAATCAATCACTATTGGTTTCATTATTAATTATTATTGAGTTATAATAAATGTCTCCATATATAAATGAAAGTATATATATATATATATATATGTCTAACTTCCTGACACCCCCCCCCTCCCCCTCGGCATCGGCATACTCATCTTGAAATATGACACGATTCTACGGTTAGAAAATTTTACACCATAAGCTATTTATATTTATATTCTTTATATATACATTGTATTTATATTCTGCTGTAGAAAGAGAAAATATAATCAACCAATCTGATGCATATCAATCACTAAGTGGGAATATATCCACAATACATCACACTCCAACGCCTGGTACCCTACCCGGGCACTACTACACTAATCTGCATTCCAATGGGAACCGTTACGGGATATATTTTCCTTAAATACGGAGTATACATTTTCGATTTAATATTTGTAAAAAGTGTCATAGTGCAGCATATATCATTCATTCATTTTTAAAGGAAAATGCAAAATGTTAGCAAACGCACCCAATTTATCTGAGTTAAAACTCACCTTGCTAACCATTATTTTCACGTACGTACTAAAGTGGATGTTACAATAGCGCCCTCCGGTGTCAATTGTTCCCTCTTGCGATGGTAACTTGTTGAATTGTAGCTCATTGAACACTTGACTACGAAACTATAACGATAGTTTAAACATCACCCTGATCCATTCCTTACATCATTTATACTATACTTAATTTACTTCATATTTGACGAAAAACTCATTCTTCTGCAAGTTGAAACACCAAACAACTTTCCTTTCCAGAAATTGAAACATGTACTATGTCCCTTTCCTATGTTACATCGATGAATTCGAAATGGATGCTACTTTGGTTGCTGTGTATTAACGTTACGGAAGTGGACTTTTGATTGTGTATCGATAAAGTGTAATTATTACTAGTATCTTCCATGTAAGTACCGCTATAAATAGAATAAAAAAACACTGTGTTAGCAGGTCTTCATATGTTTTCCAACAATAACTATAATGATTTATGTAACTCTATCTATTTCAAGAGTGTGGGATATGATTTCAATTTTTGGATCGTCTGTTGGCCCCGTGTCCCATTTTTATTATGTTTTTGTTCAGTACTAACTACGTCAAATAAAAATAAAATGTCGACGAAATAAGCAGCCGACAATACTACAGTCACAAACATTTTACTTTTTAGTGCGATAGTACTGCATCACAACCCACCAAAGATACTATAACTGTGAGGCTAAACAATCCCAGAAATGTCCATAGTAAGGAAACATGTTTCAGATCCACTACTTGTGAATATCAACTGGCACAACACATAATAAAAATATTCCTTTCAGGAGATGTCATATTGGTTCTTACTAACAAATTAACAAGTAGAGGACGTTGTCGGCCGGTAGATGGCGCTGCTCATACGCCCGCTCATCTGCAAACTGACTAACTTTGTGCTATTTAAACTTAGCAATTATAGCGTTTTGTTACGATAAACGTTTTTGGCAATAAACAACAAGGAGTAGATATTAAGTTTATTACTATTGTTTACATTTTTAGTTCAACTATAGATTATATTATGATATTTAGATCGTTACGTAAATTATAAAATGGTCAATGTACTTGAAGGGTGGCGGTTGTCGCACCGCATCCTGTTTGATATGAGACTCATAGCGATGTATACCAGGCGTGTAAAATACATTGTTTCAAGTTATTTACATGAAATTCGACCACCGCCATTTAATTTGTACATGGTACTTTGAACAGCTGTAAAGGTTAACGGTAAGCACAGTCACTCTGTGACTAGTAGAGTGACTGTGCGGTAAGCAACGCCTTTTGCAAGTCCGCAAACTGTATTTTTTTTTTTTTTTTTTTTTTTTTTTTTACGGGATCAGATCAGATCAGACAAGTTCCTTATCATAGGTAATTCTTTGAAAAGTAGTATGGAAATGCCCACTTGTCATCATGCCGGATTCTGGTCGTGGTTTTGGATCAAGCTAGGTACTAGGTATTATGATCTGTATAATGTTACAGCAGCGTCGGTGTCACGGTACACAGCCTGTTGGACTCATGCAGTGAAAAAAGCCCTTCTTGATTTCAAATAGCCGATTCTTAATCTGTTTCAAATGAAAATTTTTGCTTACTAATTACGACAAGGTTTCTGTATCTGATTTGGTGAGTGAAATTCTGCGTACTTGTCAAACTTGATTCACCGCTGATAAAACTTCTTTTTGAACGTTCTCGCGGCGGCAGTCGCAAGAGCGCCACCAGGCGATTAGTTTACATGAACCGGAAGTCATTAACTGAAGCGGATGTCTACAAAACTACGTGGCCGTCCAGAAATGGTGAAAACATAACACATGATGGTAGCGGATTGCACGGGTTTAACATGACAGCGCGGCACCACTGTTTTCTATAGCATGCGTCAGTTGCAGCCCAAACGTAGTGCTTTGCTGCAGGTCATGGCTAGGCATCCAGAATTGGTCAGCCTTGTATTTGCTTTCGTGTTTGCTATTCTGGCAAACCGTACATCGCCGAGTCAGAGGTAAGTGTCGGTGTTGTCTTCTGTGCCTCGTCATGCACAGACTGACCCAAGATTTCAGTCTTTTCCTCAAGTACCTGGCCATCTGGTATCCTAGAACTATATGGTTGTTAACATATTATCGTGGTAATATTGGCATTTGATCGTCGTGACTCGCATATCTCGAGGTGTAATTTGTTTAAAATGGCTTTTCTGATTTCTTGTAAGTTTCTGGGACAAAGTTAAGGGAATGTGAAATAATAGAAACAACGGAATTGGCATATAACTGTTTGTATATTCTATTTGCTAAATTACCATTTCCATTTTACAATTTCACTTGTGATGATGATTATGGTTGTGATTCAAGCAAAACAAATAATTATTATGTTATTCCATGGAGCTCTTTTTTTAGCTCCATGGTTATTCTAAGAATAGTTTGTGCCGGTATTAAGTCTTTGTTGTGGTGTTTTGGACATTTGATATCCTTATTATTCTTGGATATTTAGATTTTATTGACACAGAAGGGCTATGGTCTCTTCTATAAACATACATCCACAAACTGGGCTTTTTGCAGTATACATGTATGTTGCGTTAAATTTTGGTGTTTTAGTCAGCATGAAAGCATATTTCTCCTTCTTTGTATAATTTGTGCATTTTAGCGTGGCCACAGAAATGCTTGAACTTACAAGAAAACAATAGAAATATATTTTTTATCTGTAAAATCGAAATGTGCAAAATAAATGTCATTTGGACATTTAGTTGTGAAGAAACCCACATAGTTTCCACTTATAATATTGATGTATTTTTGTTAAAACAACAACAAAATACTTAATTCTCCAACAAAACTATAATTTCCATTTATTGTATTTTTTTGCTTGATAGCACTGAATACCCAGCATTACAACCAAAAGTAATATTCCCAGCATACTCGCCTGTGAAAGATTACATTTATGGTAGCATGCAGATGGTAAGACAACATATCCAGAATTCCAGTACTGAAGTGTATTTTATTATGTACTATGCACACTGGGACGGCGAATCGTTAGAAACAGCCACAGAATTTGAACAGGCAGCTTATTTGTTACAAGGACAGGTGAGAAATGTCTTATGAATTCGATAATAAATAAAATTGACAAAAGTTGTATGCCACCTTTGTCATAGTTTGAAGCTTTTCGTGATGATAAAGTAAGTTTTAGTTATGACTGTGAATCATTGAGGACAGTGTTCTTAAAGTAGAGCTTGAACTGAATCAAAATGCTCACTACTGTGCTTATACTATGCACATCCAATATAACATCTTGAAAATATTGTCACACTTGTTATGTTTTGATTTTGATTTCATATCAATATTAATATATGAACCTCATTAAATGATAATTAATAAACTAAATGATAATGAGCTTGTAAAATTAAGTAATACCGTAATAGCTATCAGAATTTTGATGACATCATAGCTTTACATTATCACACAATAATGAAAACTTCTATTTTCTGGGGAATTCATTTCAACCAAAAGCCCCCAAATTTAGCTAAATTTGTTTAATTTTGATGATGGTTATTTGTAATAGCAATAATGAATCCGTCACAGTGTCATATTTGGTTGAATATAAATTAAAGTGTAAAAAAAATTCCAGATGTAATATTGGACAAAAAGCAGTGGTATTCTTGAGATAAAATCAAACATTTTGTTAGCGAGTTCATGAAACTTGCATTTCAGTTATACAAAGAACAATCGCGAGCAAACAACATTGCGGAAACGTTAATAAAAAATAATGATGGGTCTGTTCTTTATACATGTGTGAAACCTGTCCAGATGTGGGGATTGCAATCAATTTGTGTGTTAACCTCATGCTCTGCCTGGCTATCGTCTGATTAATGCATGTATTAATTTAATGCTGGTTATTCTTATTGTAGGTCACGTTTCTTGCTGTAAATTGTTGGTTCCCGTCAGGATCATGTAGAAAAAGTGTTCCACTGAAATACTTCCCCATGTTAATGGCATACAACAGCAACTTTGAAGGAATTCAATATCATGGTATATTAAAGACTACATATATGGTGGACTTTTTAGAAAGAATTTGCAGTCCAGTGAGCTATGTGCCGAATGATATAGAGCTAGGAAAGTTTGTTGCACAAACTGAGGTAAAATGTTTTGTGTTGCGTTAACCTTTTCACCATCAGATTTTTGTTCGCACGTTTTCTTGTATTCTTAAATTGTTCTGAAAATAAACCCTAATTTGGAGCAAACAGAGAAAATTTAAGTCAATTTTAAGTTTTTACTCAAAAAATTTGGCTTTTTTTGGTACAATCTTCTGAAGGAAAGTCCAGACTATAAACAAAACTATTTTGTGAATTTGTGATGTAAAGAGGGAACTGGTGATGAAAAGATTAAGTTTTATAATACTAACAGATATCTAAGTGCAAATTAATAATTTTTATGTTTTTTTGGAATCAGTTTTAACTTACATTGCAATTAGATTGGGTATATTTTCATGTATATCATATTTACTTTGTTAGAAGCACATGCCCTTATGATAATGACAGAAACAAATTCATGGTCAGAATAAGGCATGTACATATGTAAATATTTGAAAAATGTTTTTTTGCTTGCTCGTAAAGAAGTGAAGGTAAAGTCATATTAGTGGCAAAATGGTCTGTTGTCCAGCGACACCATTGCAAACTTTCTTGTAGGCATAGTTAAACTATAGTTGGCCTGTATATATTTCAAAGTTAAACTTCCAAAAAATGAAATTTTTTTTTTTTTAATTTTTTTTAAAGTGTATATAGTCTAGTAGTAGTGTAGTGGTTGGAACCTTTGGTGGAAGACCATGAGTCCAAACTCTAATGCTAGAAACTAAATTTAAATTTAATTAACTAATTGAATGTGTTTTTTTCTTCAATTTTTTTTTTCTTATATTATTTATATTACCTCTTAACTTTTTGTTCAATAACTTGAATGTTTAAAATTCCCAATAAATATAATAACAAATATTTACCTAGAAGTGTTGACCGACCATGGTCAGTGGTGGTATTAATTAGGGTTAAACTGTTCAGCAAAATAGGAAGGGATTTGCAGTCATGATTTCTAGCAATTTAACTAATTTAATCTGGTTGATTGGTGAAGTTAATGATGAATTAATAAACAATAGTGTTGACATTTTGAATATTCAAGTTAAATTACCAGCATGTATAACTTCTCATCAGCTCTTTTGTTTCTTTGTTGCCGTATATAATTGTTTCTTTAAAGAGTCGTTATGAGTAAATTAGGTGATTACTTTCCAACTTATGGTTAATTAATTTGTATGCATAGATGACCTTGCCCCCACCCTTTATACCATATGTTGTTATCTTCCCTACTTTATGTAGTCCATCTTTCCATTTTATTCCAAGATCTGCCTTACTTACCTACCTACCTACCTACCTACCTACCTACCTACCTGCCTACCTACCTGCCTGCCTGCCTGCCTGCCTGTAATGATAACCCTATTCTATGATCTGGCCATCTTTACATATACAGGGAAAGCCATGTACAGTTTAACTATGTTTTGCTTTGAGTGTGCTTCTGTTGGACACGTGCTTCTAATATAGCAACCTATTAACTTATCTTGCATCTCAGAATAAATTCTTATAAATTTCTTATAATTTCTTTTTCAAATTTTGACAAAGGTGAATGAAATAAACTTGTGGGATACTCAAAACTGGAAAATAGAAAGAAAATACAAATTTGCCAATATTTTCTTCTTTTTTTGTTTTCGCAAAGTTACTACGGTAACCTGTGTTTACAAACATAATTCTGGCACAACATTCTTAAAAATCAGATTTACATGAAAATTTAGAACATTGTGAAAAATAATAATTGTGTGCTATTTGAATGAGAATAACAGACATACCAAAGGTGGGAAACCTTTTTGAGTTGAGAGGATTATAGTCTGATACACATATGTATGTTGTTATAGAGAACAATAAATTGTACTTTGGATCGGATTCTATACTAAATAAGCCAACAGATTACAGTAACATTGTATGCTATGAATCAATCAATTCATCATACTCTATATATTGATAATCATTTTTTTCTTAATATAGCATCAGAATTTTTGAAAACAAAATTTGGTTTCTGCATCTATTTGTGACAAGCGCCATAATGCTAAATCATTACTGTAACAATAATATCAGTCTTCTTTTGGTATTTTAGAGTACGGTACTTGGTCATTTCGATTTTAGCCACTCCCTTCAACCGTCTGGATACTTGACGTATTACCAAGCAGCCTTATTGTCCTTGGAAAAGAATCCAATTCAGCCGATGCCATTTGGTGTGATAACAAGCTCTAAGCTGGCTAGTTCTTTTGGAATTGTTATGCCGAGAACGGTGTACATGACGAGGGTAATGAATAATACGGTGGTAAGTAAGTCTCTGTAATTATTCAGTAATCTGAATCTAAACTTTCTTTTAGAAAGCAGGTAACCAACTTGCAACATTGCAAACAGGGAAACTATAGCATGTTCTAAAAATCATGTTTCGCCAGTTACCGGAAGTTGATTTTCAATTGATGTCCAATTTCTCAAAATAGATCATGGTTCTAAATTACTTTTGACCATTAGTGTCGAAAGTGGCATAATTTGTTGTAGCCAAATCTGAATGGAAATTGCCATTGGCGGCTTGCGAAGAATGAAATATGATTGAAAATATGCTAATTAGGTACAGTATGTGTGCATGATGTAAATTTCAAGGGATGAAATATAAAATATACACTGGCCTTAGAAATTTGTACCGTAATACTCAAATTTATGCGTCATTTCTATCTTTCCTGGCACCTAATTAGAGTATAATAGAGTATAATTAATTTTTATATGTAAATAATGAAAGAACGTGATCCAGTCTTTTGTCTTCACATAATAGCTCTAGTAACTGACTGTATTAATTATTCATGGGGTTTTAATTTTACTGGTAAGTGAAATCTGCTAAATTGAATTCATGGGAACATGGAAAATTACATATAATTTCACTCATAGTTTCACTGGAAATTCGGTGAATATGTTAAAAATTGTTTATATATTAAAATTGTGAAAGGGGAATGCTTTCTTACAACTCTACAACATGTATGCTATTTATTTAAGGTAGAGATGCAGTTTACCTGACAGGTATTTTAATTAGTTAATTAGGAATCCAAGATACACCTCCCTTGTCCACAAAACTATATATTTTCGGAATATATGAATTTTGAAATTTTTTTTTATGGACACTGTAGTTTGAAATATGCACAAAAATGTGCTTTTTTGGTTAAAAGTGATTTAAAAAAATTAGCTTCTAAACCATGCTTTTGTTTTCTGTCAAAATTGGTTTATGGGTACAACTGTCTACCAGTTGTCAATTTGCAGGGCAGCAGCTCAAATTTCACTACTTCAAGTTTATGCATAAATTAACACCCAGGCTAGTTGTCTGTACAGTTGTTGTAACACTGTTCAACCAAAAACAATGCCCGACGGCGTTTTGAAGATAAACACATTGTCAATCATTTGTGAAAATTTCAAAACAAAAGGTCAAAGCGTTCAAGAGCTATTTTTTTTTAAGTTCTGGGATGTGCACTAAAAATAAGCTGAGATAATTGCTAATTTGCATAACAATTCACTCAGCGAGAAGTTTGCTAATGCTCATAATTATAATGGCTGTAACATTTTCAAATTTTAATGTATTATCGTTTTGTTAAAAGTTAAATATAGTGCATTATATGGAGATCCCGTCATTTCTTTTTTTCACCATGTTTCTTTTTTATTATTTATGTACAGCCTTGCTAAATCTTGCTAAGCATTCAAAAGAGAGAATGTTTGCCCCATTTTATCTATATTTTAAAATCGTTTTTTGAGTATGTTCCACTATTCACAATTCTACAAAATTTTAACAGTCTATAGCCAAGACTTTTTGGATAATAAAAAGCAAAAAAAAAATATTTCACTCCCAAGTGCCCACGAACCTGCCTGCATCTCTACCTTAAGACATAGATATTTTTAAAAAACTCCTTTGACTTCACAGGTGTATCCACGGAGTTCTAATTTTACAGCCACTTCCATTGTGCAGTGGGCGCACCAGTATAGGGAAGAGCTAGTACCTTGGATTGTACCTAATCCTATGAAGAGCCTCAGGTTATCGAAACAGGTCAAAAAGAAACCGTTTGTTTTACTTCTGACCTCGGACGATCCAAGTGATCATTTCAAAAGAAATTATCAACAGGTATTTTCTTTTTATGGATAATTTGAGTAATGTTTTGTAGCAGCTTTTAAATGATATTTCCAGTTTCCAAAATTCTATTTCGTAATAAAATTTCAATACAAAAAGTTTTTAAAATGTCTTGGACTTAGTCGGAGCTTGAAATTGTGATGCGATTCATTTCTAAATTTGTCAGATGCATGTACTAGAAAACTGGTTTACCCTCTTTTATCTTCATTTCAATTATTGATTGACAGTACCTGATACACGAATATTGATACGCTGCTCGCTCATTTGTTAATGCAAATTCTTAAATAGTGATTTTACATAATGCTTACTTTTGTGTATGCAATAGTCTTTCCACTTGTCCACCATGTTCTGTGGCACTATTGGTTCAAATAGATTCAATTGATGACACGTGTACATGGACTCACAAAATTAGATCTTCATCTCATATGACCGTTACCGTAGATATCAAAGTTACATACCTGTATCTTATAAATTCTTGTTGCATCGTCTATTGTATGTTATGCAAGTAACAGCAATCATAGGCCCCCATACTGTGACATCATTTGTTTACATTTTGCCAACTTGTGATGTCTAGTACTAGTCAGCACTTGTTGTTTTATTAACAGGGACATGTTAAGTTTTAAATGCCATGATTAATGCCATTGTTTTTATCTTTGGATGTGAACAACTGGTTCTGAACTAGTTACTGCATAAGCATGCAAAAGGTAAAAGTCCCAGTGGGGGCTACTGCCATAGATGTGCAATACCGGTATGTGCCGCCATAGATGTGCAATACCGGTATGTGCCGCCATAGATGTGCAATACCGGTATGTGCCGCCATAGATGTGCAATACCGGTATGTGCCGCCCGACTAAAATGTCGTTTCACGTTTGTTTTGGTTTAGAAGTGGGTAGTCATTTATTTACTTTTGCACGGGTTCTTGTATTCAAAGCCAGATACCGAAAAAAGCTGAATAAAATGCGTTGTGAGCTGGGTGTTTTTTTTTTCCTTTTGATGTCTTGTATCTTCATGGATGATGTCATTTCTTATTAATGTGCTTAAGCCATTTAGGTCACTGAAAAAACTTATTATTTTTTAGTATAATAAAAAAAAAATTTGTTTAGAAGTGAGTATGGTTTACGATAGGTGGGCTGCACACCCATACCCACTTAATGTAAGTAGCCCCCATGAGATGAAAGTGTGAGGGGCTATACCAGCATACATTCAAATATGTGAATGATTTAGTACACTTATTTCACTCGGCTAACCAAACTGTTGACAAATTTTAAATTGCTAGCGTTTGACTATATCTACAATTTATTTTCTTGGTCAGCTACGAGAGGTAGCAATGGATTACTACAACTGCAATGGTAGCAGTAAAATACAGACAACTGTGGAGATATTAACAGCAATACAACTACAAGAAGAGCAAATCGAAAAGTTGAAATTTGAAATTAAAAAAAGGACTTCCTCGTCGTTGCTTCCATCAAATGCAGCCGCTAAGCGTCTACCGTGCTGTAACTCATTTGTGGATGAAATCTCAGGAATCAACCAACAAACGCATAATATATGCGATATCTGCATTGAACGTAGGACAAAACTGCAGATGCAGACATGTTCGTTTTTTACCGATATGTTAGTCGATGCAATGCCTTTTTCAGAACAGTTTATTTTTTTATCCCGTGGATGTGTTAATTTAAATAACTACTACAACCCACAGGTTCATTTCAGTGTGTGCTGTAACCTGAGTGATAGTAGTCATAGAAACTTGAATAACAATGATGCGAGGTTCAGATATGTTGAATCTGAAAACGAGAGAAATTGCTTCGATAATGATGAAAAACCATCATGCAGTAGTCATGACAATTCTGATAATCGTGGTGCATTCCATCTCCCGTCTTCTGATGTTTCTCCTCCGAAGTATAATGCTTCATACATTGCCGCAATTGAAGAAATGAAATCTGCAATGCAGTTCACTGGCCTTGGTTGCCATACTAACAGGAGCGTCAACTTTTTTGCTTTAAACTGGGATGAGTATGGAATAATTGCAAAGCGACTAGGAATTGAGCCAGAAAGTAAAAGACCGACTCTGGCTTTGTTGGATTTGGAGGTGAGTTAAATTCAATAATTTTCATATAGATCATCATGATGTCATATTATGTAGTGTTTGTTTTTCTACCAGAATGAAGTAGAATACATCCTGGATTCTACCTACAACATCAGAAATATAATGGGTCGGGTCGGGTCGGGTCAGGTCAGGTCAGGTCAAGTCATATTATAACACGTTAGTTTGTTTTACTACCAGAAGGACGTAGATAACGTCGAGGAGTCTACCTACAATGTCATGAATATAATGAGCTAGGTTGAGTCAGGTCAGGTCAAGTCATGTGATGACGTGTTATGTTTACTATCAGAATGAAGTAGAATACATCATGGAGTCTACCTACAATGTCAGTAATATGGTGAACTTCTTGAAGAGCTATACAGTGAGTGACCTGATAAGACAGTTGAAATCGACCCCAGTCACCAGCAAAGAACAAGTTTGTAAGGACAATAATGTGGTGTGTGTAACCGAGGTTACCTCGGCAACATTCCATGAGATTGTACTTAATGTAGAAAAGGTAAGTTGTGAAATTAACGAATCCTTTCAATTTTAAATAATATTCACCCAATTCAGCGAAAATGCGCATTTGCTCAAAGGAAACATAATTGCCATGGCGACTAAGTAGTACATTGTTTTTTTTTAAAAGCCATTTTTGAATTTTCTAATAAGTCACTAATTTTTCCAGATTCTTATATGGAAATAAGATTCTGCAACAGGGTTCTCCCAAGGAAAAATGGAAGGACTGCATCTAATTTGCATATAATTTACTAATTATCATAATTAATAATTTATTTAATAGTAGCTTTCACAAAAATGTGTTCTTGTAAATATTTTTAAATCATAAATTCGTGACAATTAATACCATTGAAATCAGAGAAGTTTACGGCACACTGTTTTCCTGACATTCATGTTTTGTAATTTGGCTTGGCCATTGGTTTCAAAAAATGACCTCATGGCGTAGCACAATCTAAAATCAATTCGCTATTGCCAGCTAGAGAAGAGTCAGTAGGAAGTGTATGACATGTATCATTATAAAACACTGTGTGAGTTTGTCAATAACCACAAAAAGATTTGATTGTGGAAAACAAAATGAACAATGTTATCAGACGAACAATGTTCAGAATAAAAGTTGGCAAAAACTCGCCACTCCAATCCATGAAGATGCTAAGAATTCCAGAAAAAGTTTGTGTTTCCACAAATGTAAATGTCTGAGATGAAATTTCTCATTATCAGTAAAATCTACATCATATATATTACCATGGTTTCATAGAGGTAAATTATGTGCAGTATCTGGTATTGATTGGCAAAATAAAACATTTCCATATTATGATTCTTTCAATAATTATATGATGTGATATATTCTTCTTTACCAATCATAGGATGTATTACTATTATATTATACCCCATGGTGTGGGTTTTGTAACAGTCTGTATCAGACTTATCTAGATATCACCAAAGTCTTCCAATCATCACAGAATCTAACAATTGCAAGGTGAGACATCTAATAATTATTACTCACTAAACATTCCTTCCAGGTGCATTCACAACAATTTATGAAAACCTAAAATTATAATTTGAGTAGAATGATTATTTTAAATTTACTGCTTGCAGTTTATTATTTCTATCTTCTTTGTACAACAAGAAGTCTGCATCAGCCGAGGCAATCATCAGATTCTAATACACTACCTACATTTTGATCATATTCACTGTTTTTTTTAATATCACAGATTAGCTGGTGATATAGTTAAAAATCTATTGTACACATTTCACTTACCAGCAGAAATACTGAAGTTAAAACCCAGTAATTAACTATTATTTATAGTAATACCTCTCTCTGGGTTTGTTTAAATGATTATTTCCTTTTTCCCCATTTCCTTGCTCGTTGTGAAACTGCTTCATAATTTCCAAAACTATTTTTGTTTACATATTTTTTTTAAGGATAAATGCTGATGCAAATGACCTTCCATGGGAGTACACCGTGCCGACATATCCGTCGCTACTCTTCTACCCAGCGGGTCACAAATCATGGAATGCCAAGTTTCCAGACGATGAGGATATATCATTAGAAAATCTTGTACTTTTCATCTTAGACAATGCAGTGCGTCCTCTGGAGTTTTAACGGGCCAGTCAACATGAACAGTTTGACATGCCTTGTTCATTCAAATGAATGACCGACTGTTTACCTAATGCAAGCTGGTGGAATGCACAGTGTGATTTCTTTTCAAGAACTATAAATAGGAAATTTGTTTTCTCATTTTCTGTGTATCATATTCCATAGCATTATTCCAATATTATCAGTCGCGCATTCAGGCAAAGAAGCGTTTCTATGGCAACATTGATGGGACAAAACAACATTATTCAAACTCCTTTTAAAATATACCGTAGTATAATCTGTAACAAAAAACAGATTTATTATTGATGGGTGGCCACTGATTAAAACAATATTGTCCCATTGCACCCATTTATGTTTAACAGAATCACTTTGTTGATTAGAGAGTATTATACTCCTTGCTTCCATTGGAGAACAGATATTTTCATCAGTTACCAAAAATCTGATTTGAGTGAGTATGTAAATCAAATCAAATCACGATCATAGATTTAAGTATCATTGTGGAGGTCATGTGTTGGTACCAGTGAGTCACACTTTGATGTCTTTCATAACATGTGAATTCCTAAGTGTCAGATTTCAAATTAAATTAGCGGAAAGTAAATATATTTTAAAGATTAACAAAACTTGTAGGAGTAATAATTTGGTAATAATTTTAATACATGTATATAGTAATTATAATAAAAATAATAGTTTAAGATTTTCAAATAAACCAGGTATAAAACAAATTATCAGACAGAATCTGAAAAAAATTTAATTGTAGATCAATCACAGAAGGCTGAAAAATCTGGATTGATTTTTGTTATAAGGTTATTCTGATCGTATGAACTATGGTTGTGGTTGTTGTGCCGAGCCGTGTTTGATATGAGACTCGTAGCAGCTAGCACAATATGTGGGAAAATGCAACAAAATTTGAACACATTGTTGCATGACAACCACCGCCCTTTAAGTTCTAACACAAGAATTCAGTGGTTTAGGAAAAAAAAGTACTATCCGGTATTTTACTATTTCATGCAACTGCATCACAAAGTAAAATATCAATCAAACCAGGGGTTTGCTGTGTCCCGTGTGTTGGTGCTGTAATCAAATTTTTCCTAATTATTTTTTTATTGCAGATTTATTTTTCCATAATTTGATTTATATTATATTTCATAACGTCAATTCATTTACAGTTGGGTCTGCCATGATGGGCGTTATTTTACTTGTATACATATTAATTCACTTTGTGAAAAATGCGAAAATGAAAGTCATTTGAACATTGAATGCTTTCTTTTACTGGCAAATCCTCAAATTTCAATATAGTGAAATAAAAAAAAAACTGTGAAATGCTTTTACAGTAATTTATGTGCAATTTTGGAAAAGTGTTTTAAATTTCAAATTCTTTGAAGGAATAGATAACTTGCATAGGTGTATATTTAATTTGCATACTTCTTGCATTGTCTGTGGTTTCTTAAACTATATGCAGTACATAATTTATCTGTGTGAAATAATTACACTATTTTAATATTTAACTGAAAATAACAAAAAATATACCCATGTAAATTATGAATCTGAAAAAAAAATGTATAAATTTTTGTTTGACAAGAAGAATGTACAAAACTGACAGTTTGATTGTTTTGTTATTCTCCCAATGACCTCAGTAGTTAAGCTTTAACATTTTCATCTTGTTTTTTGACACCAAAATTCTGATTTTCATTTGTCCCCCACAATTCATTGTTAATTTTTAACCAAACAACTTTTCAAGAGTTAAAATTAAATTTTCTAAAATTTTCATTTTTGCTGACTTAATCTACATGACAACGGGGTTTCTATGGTTGCAATAAGTCATATTTTAATGATTCCACATCCAATGCACTTCTAATAGAGAAAATACATACTGGTAGAAAATTATGACTAAAAACGAAAGCATGCAAAATACAAAGTTTTTTGTTAATTTCACTTTCATCTGTCCTAATTGTATGTGATATGACTTCAAATATACCGGTAGCTCTTGCAATGTGTAGGAATTAAAAGGTGGCTGTGATCATGTCACGTATTTGATACAAGACACGTAAAATACAACCACCACCTTTGACTCGATCATACAGAGATTGTATTAATTCTTCTTGGCCAAGCGGTGTTCAAGATGTTCCTTTTTGAAGTTGTATACATTTACGTTTGAAGGGGAAAAGTGTAACATTTAGGATTCTTTAAAACAAAAGATTTGTTTAATCTGACATGTTAAATAAAACTATGCTATCCATTCAACATGTTTTGAAAAAGGTTTAAATCTTCTTGCCCCCCTCCCCCTCGATTAAAATTTATGAAACTAGGCCAGTTTGTTGAAAACCATGTATTTATGAAAGAATTTTTTTATCATTGTGATTCTATTGTAATTATGCATAAATTACAGAAATAAATGTTCACTAATATTTTGTTAAGAATGTTTTTGTTTACTTATCTACTTTTTCTTTTCAGCCTGTCAAGTTTACATGTAGTATCAAAAGAAAGCTTGACTATTATTGTTTATCTCATTTTAACATTAGTGTAGGATACCTTTGCCCATGCAATTGTCTAAAACAATATTTCGGTAAGATTCGGTCATCTTTAAATATAAACATGCTTGAAGGTTGCAGTGGAGTCGAAGCATATTTACAAAGCAGAATTTAATACAAGCAACGACTCCATAAATCATACAAAGAACCTACCTCAGACTTTTATTAGTACACCTCTAGAGGGCGCTATAAGATTGATGCAAGTCCAGGTTTTATTGCAAAAGGTGGATTATTTTTTTTTATTTGAAAACGAAATGGATTTACGAGGGTTAACAATGATCTACATTTTGAAACCCACGTTTTCAACATCAGATATTAATTAGGATGCCTATTTACATAATGCTGCAGGATGTAGGAGACTAGAGATTGAGCTTTTTGCTAAGCTTTGTGAGCACATATTCTTAGCAACTATTCTCTTGAGGAAGATTACCACATACACTGACATTATCAAGAATTTGTAGTGATTCTAAAATTTACACATCTTTTATTTGTTCGCCACATAAAAAAGGGCATGTACCGGTACTGCATTTTCTGTAATATATATAATTCTAATACTGTAAAATGATTAATTTTCACTTGGTTTAAATTTCACTGATTTACCATTTCAGGCATATTCAGTGGGTTTTAAATTTAGTTTTATCATGTAGATAATGTGTTCTATGCTAAATTTTACATATTCACTGGGTTTTAAGTTAGCGCATTTTCCAGTCAGCGAAATAAGCAATATTAAAACCCAGTGAATAATTAATCCTTTTACAGTAGTTTGTAATCTTCGCAACATAAACTAACATTGTCACACCAAAATAACATGTCAGATCACATGATATACACTGTATACTAATGTAGAAACAAATGATAGTTTGAAAAAAAAAAATTAAATCTCCCTGCTGCACCTGTATATTTATTTGGTTCCACAATGGTCTTTGTGGCACTTCCCCTATAAGGTGCTTTAACCTTTTGAATACCCTTGTCAAATTTTGAAACCATCAAATATTTGATTTTTTACGGTCTGTTCCTTCCAACATATCTCGATTGAAAAATGACAAACCTTTTCTTCAAAAACTAAAAGCAATATCCTAAACTGTCTTCATGGTCCAAAATAATGATGAAATTTAGTAACAATTTTACAGAATGAGAAAATATTTGTACCAAACTTTGGGAAAAATATCTCAAAGGGTTGCACATTCTCCTTGCATCACCATTTCTGTACTACATTTTTAACAAAATTAACATTTTCATCTTGTAAAAGATGACAGAGCTTTTCCTGAAGAAAAATTATCAAAGTTGTGCAGTGGCAAGTTTTGCAAGAGAAATAAAATAGCAAAATAAGCATACAATATTAAAATCCTGTACACTGGACACAAACCTGAAACTGTCCGACAATGACATACATAACATGTCATTCTCAAAATGTGAAAAGTTGAAATAAAGGTTGACAGCTAAATTTTATTTGACAAGTACAGAACTCTTGGAGACTGGAAGACTGGAGCAAGAGGTGAAAAGACGAATAGGTATGTTTGCCTTAGTGTCAGTGAATGTTGAACAGCACTAGAAAATGGTTTAGGTTAATTGATACTGGGGGCCCCATGTGATCTCACTACTTCATTTACTGGTAATAATAAATTCAACATGAAAGTAGGAGGCAAGAATATGAAATTAAACAATGATTCTTTACTGTTTGAACAGTTTGGGCACATTCATTAGATTTTAAAATCTGTGGTTTGATAAGAATAATGAATAAAACACTGAAATCTATCTGTACATAATTTTAATTAACCAAATTGGCCTAATTATAATGTCTTCACAGCACATCACAAGTGTGTCAATCTATGCACCCAAAACGCTTGTCTTGTATCATATCTTTTGTGTTTATTTAGCTCAATAATGGTCAACCATTTAATAAATTACAATAATTTCTCAGAATAGATGTTAAATTATTTATCAGAATGAAAAAAGCCAACAGGTGTTGTATTGCACAGAGTTAAAACAAAGCAACATACATTCCCCTGTAGCATCAATTGTGATGATTAGTTTTGGTTTCTGACTCGTGTACATTAAAATTTTGCAACCAAACCAAGTCATCAGATTTGCGTATTGGAAATAAAGTCATTTATATTACACAGCTATATAAACTAAAAAAATAAATGACAAGGGAACTGACCAAAACAAAAGCTGCCTTTCCCATTGCGAAGTAGTTTGTCATGTTTCGCACTGACATAAACACAGTGTTAGTTTTTTTTTCAACATTTCTGCCAAAACTAAAAGGCAGGGATTTTAGTAGTCTTTCATATTTATATAAAAAATAATAAAATTGCCATGGCTTAGCCCAGGCTTGTTATCACCTCTCATTTTCTTTAAGGCACTCCGGCTATTTTGCCTACTGTAATAAAACTATATTTACTGCTAAAAAATTCATAGCACATTTTTTGACAAATTTTTTTGGAAAGTCACTGACACCATGTATCTTAGAACCCTGGAGAAATTATCACTGCAACAAAATGGTCCCAATTTTCAGACTCACAATATTTGCGAAAATTTGCCTCTTGCAAAAATAAAGCAGTTGACAGTATAACATGGCAAACATGGCATGGGTTGAAATTTTCATACTGTAGAATACTTTATTTTCGCTTGGAATTAATTTTTGTTATTTTCGCTGAAGGAATGTTTCAGTGAAAATAAAATCTGGCGAACATAAATTTTTTTCCTATATTTTACATTAAACTTGTCAAAAATCAGTGAAAATAAATTCCATACAAAACACCCAAAAAAGCCTTTTCAGCGAAAATTAATTCCAGCGAAAATAAAGTATTTTATAGTAACTTTGAAATTTACACATCTTTTCCCCGACATCAACCACTATGTGGTAACACTATTGAAAACATCTATGTTGTATTTTCAACCCTCAGTCAGGTGTAAAACATATTACACTACAATCAATTGAAGAAGAGTATGGATACGTTGTCATGGTAATGCTTTATAACTACCGGGGTAAATAGTTTTTACAAGTAACCTATAAATAGATCAACCTTTGCTGCAGCAAGATACACAAGTAAACTAGCCTTACAAGTATGTAATCAAGTATGTAAATGTAATCACCCTAAAGAACACACATACTCAGTCACAAATAAATTTTATTTCGCTTTTCATGGATGATATTGATTCTCAATGCCACTTGTACAATTTAACTCAAATTTGATGTTTTTTATGTACGTCTAGTATTTCCGCGGTTTGTGATTGGCTGAGAAGACAGTATGACTGCCTTAATTTGACTTTGATAATAGAGTTGTGGTTATTTCAATGTACTGGTTTGTACATAACAAAAAAAAGAAGTATTTTTACATGAAAACTAAAATGTCCTCATTTTTGTCTGTCATACAATGACATGAAGGGATGAACGATTTGCAAAATATGTTTCTTTGATTTCAAACAAACAAAAATGCAACCCTCAATGGAATGGCATGGTCAACAAGGTATACTGTGAAACATTTAACTATTTATGAAATACTGTTGATGGCTTTATTTTTCACTATTTTGCATATATCAGGAAATCTGAGAAAATTGTGATTTCTAAGACAACAAATCATTAGGAATATCACATAAATTTGCCCCCCCCCCTCATAAATTACGTCAAATTATCATATTGTGAAAATTGATAGTAGGGAAACTTTCATAACATATAGTGCAAATTTAGTCAAAAAGTTTGAATGGCAGTTTTAGATATTAGCACAGTGAAATTTTACACTTAAATTTTATGCATGACAACAAAAACTCCTTTGAAATTTCTTTCATGAAAACAACAGTTTGAATAGTTACTCAATTTAATTCTTTAAAAAAAATTGATAATTTCAGAAGTATCAGGTTGTTTAAAAAATAATTACTTTATAAGGTTTTACGACACTGGGAAATGTTATTATATTAATAAGCCATATTCCGCTCACTGCGAGATCTTGTGTGGCCATACTTGTGAGGGAGGATGTGAAAAGCCACAAACTAATGAAGTATTTTGCCATAAAAAAAATATATATATTCATTTTAATGCAAAGCACATCATGGCACAGTAATTACAATTATTTATTTGTTTCTATAAGAATCTAGGATTTTAAATTGAATCAAATTCAAGTAATACCGGGTAGTACAAGTCAATCAATTTTTAGTTCATGATTACTGAAAAAATATCAGTGAAAATGATTTCCAATAAAAACTTGCAATTCAAATTTTTCAAGTTTTTATATTATATGTTTACATTTAAACTTCACATATTATTTTCTAATTGATTTGAAATTATTTTGTGTCGCTGGAAAATTTTAGAATTTTTATTGTTCGGTAATTTAAAATTTGTTTTATGAGAAATATCATTTTGATTACATTGAGCTGAACTTTTGTATTGTTTTGATTATCAACCAGTCCATATCATCACCAGTTCCCTTATTTCATAACAAATTCACAAAATAGTCACTGCACTTTCCTTCAGAAGACTGAGACAAAAATAGCCAAATTTTTTGAGTAAAAACTGAAAATTGACTCAAATTTTGTCTGCTGGCTCCAAAATTTAGGTTCATTTCCAGAAATAATGAAGAATATTAGAAAAAAGTGCAGAAAAATTTGGGCGAGAAAGTCTGGTGGTGAAAAGGTTAAACTAGGTGTGCACAAATATTCTACAAAGACCACTTTATAAAATTTATGGCTTTCAATGTGTGGCACGCTCACACATGTACACCTCTACGGCTCAAACAAATGCACACACGCACGCACGCACACATATAACACATATAAACAATTGGACACCACACTAGCCATTTTCAAGTTGCAATAAAAAAAAAAATATTTCAGTAGTTGACCACTGATGGCGCTGCAACATTTATTTAGTCCAATAGGTGATTTCCATTCACTGCAAGATCTCGTATAATGATTTATATATTTCAATGTTGAAATACCAAGCTTCCAAAGGGGAATACAGCATTAGGATACCCTTCCTTCAGCAAAATTGTCCATCATCAAATGTGCAAAGCACATTAATTAGTGTGAAAAGGCTCAAAAAATAATTTTGCGTTTGACGAATTCCATACGATGTTTTGATGTCTCTACAATGCTACGACCTTTGTTTGTGTTGTTTTAAATTTGATTTTACGCATAACACGGGATTTTGCAGTGAACGGAAAAAGGTTTATTGTGAAGGCAAGTCTTGGCTTAGTAGTTTAGTGCTTTCAGTTTGCTGTATTTCTTTATCCTGACTTTGATCACTTTCTGTAATAGATTCTATTTCAAGTTCAGTAACATGACATTCAAGTTCCTGAGATAATCTTTCTTTTTCCTTCTGTTCAGCCTCCCATTTCAATCTTTTCTCTTGTTTGGATTTAAAATAGAGATGGTGCCCTGTTCAGAAATAAAAAAATATTGTATTGTTACAGTTTTATTATGTAAAAGTACCACATTTGATTTCATTTGACAGAGGAGATTTCAGAGTGAGACCAGAGGTACATTTTGTAATCTTAATTAATAATACAGAAAACCTTGTTGAACATTTTCAGATAAGGTGGAAAACAAAAACAATTCAAGAGAATGCACACACCTGGACAGTCAGCCATCATTTTGTGTGCTTTATTTTTACAACAAGATCTACAAAGTTCAAAGATGCATCTCAATCCCTTGGGATTACCACAGTTAACACATTTTTGATACTGTTTTCCTGAAAAAAGAAACAAATTTCAAAAGTTTACTCAAAATACACCTGAAAAGAACAAAAACACCAACTATCCACTTTTAAAGTGAGAGAGTAGTCACCTGCGCATGTGGCAAGCAGTAACAGAGTGTCTTTGTTTACAAACAAACATCTATCCATGAGCCTTTGCATTTTTAGCATTGTTATCATCATTTGAGACTTTTTTCCAGCTCATGCACCGGATGATGACGCCTCCGCAGCAAAATGCACTGCTGTGACAAAGATGGGTTCAGTCATCCCAAAAAAATTTTGTGTTCAATATATTGTCTACAAATATGTCTACAGGGATATGTTTTAATAAACTTGTTTCAGGTTGATATATGGTTTCACAGTTTTAACACAAAATACCTTTTTTTTGCCCATTACTATCAAATTTGATGGAAGGATTTCTCATCCTCTTCTTTATTTGATTTTTGGATAACCCTTCATAATTTCTATCTTGGTCTCCAATAGATGCCAATGGTCTCTTCAATGACTTCTCTTGTTTCATTTTCTTGGATTCAGCAGGACTGTGAATAGACAACATGTTTATTCGATTCGTGCACACATATACTCGACAGCAGCATGTTTATGTGTTTACATCCACATGTAGATGTACAAATGATACAGATAACACAATGTTGCACTCCGTCTTTGTAAATACATGTACAGGAAATGTTGTATACTAGGCATGTTACGAAAGTATGTGAATTGTGAGTAATTTGATGCAAAAAACAAGCAGCCTCTTGGTTGAGATAGCTTTTCAAGTAGAGAATTGAAAACATCATCACAAAATAAACAAATCTGAGATCGGTTCACATAAAATACACCTATTTGTATAATATAAAAACCATCAAACTTGCAGTTTTAGACAAGAAGTCAAAAATATGACTTTTTACCAAAAATGACAAAAATATTCATCTAAATTAGAAAATTAAAGATATCATCATGAAATGAACAAATCTAACCGAGGTCTATGTGAGGTAATCTTAATGTATATATATCTTTATTTCGTACTGTGGCCATTGGCCTTATGTACAGATACAAATAAATACATAATAAATTAGATTGGAATGGTCGCAGAAACAAGTAAAGAAAAACAAATATAAAATCATAATACATAACATTTGCATAATTAAGTGTTCTCTTCAAGCATAAGCTGACGTACTTGAAAACTATAAAATATAAATTTACCAAGGTTTAATTGTATATATGGGGTTTGATTCTGAAATAATGAAATAAACTTTATCTCTGTAGGTGGGGAGAAGTAATACTGTGCAATAAACTTCAACCTTAGGGAGCTGTATTTGGGACAAACTAATGTAAAGTGGTATTCGTCCTCAATTACATTACAGCCAAAAGGACACAACCTCTGGTTACGTGGAGTACCACTGGCCCTACCCTTTTCAATTTGTAGTACATGGGACGAGATCCTTAATCTACATAAAGCATTTCTATATATTGCATAAGACTGACCAATATTTGTAAGATATTTCTCACATGTTAATTCATGTTTCACCTTACAATAAGTTACTAGTTTGAGACTTCTATTAATTTCAGAGCTCCAATCTTGTCTGGAAATATCAAAGCACCTCTGTTTAAATAGTTCCAGGAATGCAATAGAGTTACTTACATATTGGTCAATCCAAATATGTCCAAAACCATATTTATAGAGAAGATTTTTAACTGTCAAAGCCCAGCAAATAGCACCTGCTCCTGCCATATTAAGTTGAAATTTATACGATTCTTTTAAAATATGTGGAGAAACATCACGTATTAGTTTTAACCAAAAACGAATAATTTCAACATTTACATACACTCTAAGATAATGCCGACCCAACTCTCCCCTAACAGCGGAATTAGTGGCAACCAAACTAACACTTAGTAAAAATTTGCAAAATTTATTGTGTACTCTCTCCACATCATTAATATCAGAATGAGTGCCCCAAATAGCACTACCGTAGAGGAGAATTGGGAGGATTTTACAATCAAGGTAATCTTAATCAAGCTTTTATGATTTTGTCTTGTTTATTTCGATGGTCTATAAAATATATCACCTATAATATATCACCAGTCTAGAGAGGCCAAAATCATCATGCTGATGATTTATGTCATATATCACCCAACTAGGGAGTCCATGAGCAGCATGGTGATGGCCTATGTCATATATCACCAACCCATGGAGTTCACAAGCAGCACACATTGTGTTTTTTGAAATTGACACCATTACAGATTAGGGGATAACCTGGTTTACATTTCTTTCTTTTTTTAAACCAGAACCAAAGGATTGAATTTTAATGTTGTCTCTCCTGATTTCTGTTGTGCAATAAGACTTGACCCACAAACCTGGTTCTGACAAATGGCTGACAAATCCAGTAAGGCAGTGGCAGTTTTCCATTTAATAAACCATTACTAGTTTTCATGTCTTCTTGACATCTTTTTTTCAACTCATCATTGACTTGTTTTATAGATTCCAGATTCTTTGCCCTGGCAAGGTCTGTCCTCAGATCAATATGTACTTGTAAACTTGGAATGAACAAAATGGGATAAAATTATGTCTGGTGCAGAAAAGCTTGATTTTAATCATTTATAACATTAAAATGACTGCCATTAGCCCATCTTGAATCTGATAGATGAATGTATGTGCATAGTATGACCTGATATATGATGTATCTATAAAGTTTGAATGTGATTTGTTAAGAAAATAACCACCAGTCAGCCATTTTGAATCTGATTGGAAAAACAAAATGACATGCATCAAGGGCTAATTATGAACAAAATCCATCCATACACGACCAGATCATGAAATAAATGGACATGCACATGTATATTTTAAGATGTAAATGCATGTGTGAAGTTTGAAAGTGATTGGCCCAGGCATTAGCCTGACATGTAGGCATGAGTGGCGCCCTCGCCGGCCCGAATCAGACCACACTAATGCCTGACAGAATAGTACATGTCTCGTCAGCAAGATCCATACCGGTACTGCAAATTCGCAAAAATCATGCCTTCTTGCAATGAATTTCAATGAATATTCATTTTGTTGGTCATGGTAACACCGTCGATCATGAAATTAAGGTACTTGATAAGTAAATACATGTACCATGGGGACAAAGTCGTATTTTCATTGTCGGTAAAAATAACACTGTTTTCAGGAAGATAATAAACATTGGCCGGAAATTTGATTTGAAAATTTTCACTGCATGAAATCAGCACATTCAAGAAACAACACTATAATAGTACAACATGTAAGGATTACATAGGGTTTGAGATGCACTGCACTGTGAATGTTGTTTTTCAGACAGTGAAAATCTGATGATTTTTCAAGCTTACTCCACTATAATTGCTAAATAAATATAGAATTCATGATTAAAAAAAATTAAAAATTGGTGGAAATGTTACAATGCTTCAGTCATTTATGCAGTCACATAGTAAATTTCCACATGGTTGGTGTTTTGATCACACATAAAAGACCCCATACAATTGTCATAAGAATCAGAATAACAAATGTTGTATAGTTTACTGATGACAATGAATTAATGTTATTTTGTGCTGGTAATTCTCAAAACCAACATGTACACTGTGATCCAAGTGTTACTTACGCATGATGCCATAGTTTGAAGAGATGACCTCGAATATACGAGAGAGGGCACGGGTATTTATTGACCATAATGAAGTACTGTTCACTCATCTCGCATATATTCGGCTGCAGGCCACTAAACAACGCAGGATTATGTAAATTACCTTCTGTAAGTATAAACAAAAAGAAGCATTAGAGAAGAATTCTGTAAAAATGTCTGGGAAAATTACAAAATTATGTACCAAGGATAGCAGCAAGTCACAAAAACTTTCATGAATTTTATTCCTATGAATACTTTAAAATTATCAAATCAAAAAATTAATAGCTGTGAAAACAAAATGATTTAGAGTTAATAAGATGCAGAGATAATCTCTTAAGTTCCTTCACCAGGAAAGTGCTGCTCTTTCAGCAATCGTGTCCCCACCACACATTGGCAGATTTTTAGAAAATGTGTATGTAAGTGCGCCCTCTTTGGTTATTCGACACATTTCGTTTTATTTCCATAGCCATATCCCTGAGCAACTCTGATTGGGCACATGTTTTAGATGCACTTTCCAATCAAATCTATGTACCGTATGTTATCAAGGTCAATTACGTGACCTCTCGGGAGAATCACACATGGGTTCTTTGTATATTGAGTTGATAAAACCATACGATTCAGATGCTGCTATTCTGCTTGTGTGCATTGCATTGATACAACAAAAGGGACCTATACGTAACAGAGGGAGGGCGCTGTTAACCAGTGTACATGTACATTACCATAGTTTTATACAAACCCTACATACATGTCAACAAAATTACGAAGTTAGTGTGCTTTTAAAAAAATATTCCTCCTACAAAAACAACAGTGCACATTAACGTAGGTCAAAATGAACCAATAAAATAAGAGATAAAAGGAAAGAGCATTTTGCTTTATTTTGTTTTTTCTAACAGCTGAATTACAGACCACATATTGCAAATTAATAACTAAATTAAACAACCTGTTTAAATATTTTTCTATTTATTTTTTGAGAGAATTTTCTTTCATGTTTCTGCAAACCATATTAATTCTGCATGGGATTATGGATAACAGATGGACAAATTGAATACAGGTCATTGAGTTGCTAGGCAACTGATTGTGTAATTAACGACCTAAATAATTTATCTGCACCTTGTAAACAAAGCGGCTGATGGCATTTGAACCCAACAGCAGCATCTGATGCATCTGCTATGCATGTACAAGTGAAATAGAGGCAATTAATATTACTAGTACTACTACTGATCTAACATAGGCTAATACTTTGAAGTTCAGAGTACTGTAAAAGGGTTAATTATTCACTGGGTTTTAATTTTGCTTATTTCCCTGACTGAAAAATGTGCTAAATTAAAACCCAGTGAATATGTAAAATTTAGCATAGAACACATTATCTAAATGATAAAACCGTGAATTTAAAACCCACTGAATATGCCTGAAATAGTAAATCAGCGAAATTTAAACCCAGTGAAAATTAGTCATTTTACAGTACATTATTTTTTCATATACCATAAATTTTTCTGTAGAAAGCACATATCCAATCAATTTGAACCCATATTTGCAATTATTGTATACTGGATCTTTAAAATATGTCTAATTTTTGACATAAAGCTGTCATCTACCTATCTATCTGATTTCTGTCTGTCTATCCTCTTCGGGCCCGTGACCCATAAGGATGCAAGGTTTTCTCTCCCTTGTACCTTGTATTTAGCAATTGGCTTAGCCACCTTCCCTGATGTCCACCACCACCAATAACTTTCTTTCCTCTTTTTGCTGTCCGCCTCAATAAGATTTTAGGGCATCCTACTTTTCTTCTGCCTTCTGGTGTCCATTTGAGGGCTGTCATGCAATGGCAGTTATCCTCTTTTCTATTTCCATCTCCTGCATTTGACTTCATCCCTGATCTATTTCATTTTTAGCATCTTCCTCAGACATTTCAATTGAATTGTTTTTAGTTGTCACTTTCATATAGATTTTCCATGTCTCACATTCATAAAGTATGACTGGTAATACAAGTGACTTGAACTGTTCGCTTTGGTTCTTCATTAATGCTTGAGTTACAAATATTGTTGAGCTTAATCAAAAACACCTTTGCTTTGTTGATTTTGTTGTTTATATCATCACCACCACAGCTGTGATGATAAATAAACTGGTCCACTTCATTTTACTAGTGGCCATCTATGAATATTCTGCTCTTGGATTGGCTGTTTAGTCTCAACATTTCTGTTTTTTCTTGTATTAATCATAACACAAGTCTTGGCTGCAAACTCATTTAGATTAGATACTTTAGACTGCATATGTGTGCAATGTCATCAGCAAATTCCAAATCTTCTAAATTTCCACCTGATCTCTGTGTTATTTCTGTGATTTCTCCCTATAACATTCTTCATAATCAGGTCCACTACAACTAGGAACATGAAACCAGACATGACGTCACCCTGCTTCACTCTGCTTATCTTAAACCATTCAGACTCTTCTCTGTCATACAATACAGCAAACTCACCATCTTTGTACATGATTTTAATCATTTTGATTATTTTTGGTGCAATCCCATAGCTGGACATTATTCTCCACAGACTCTCTTGATGTACAGAGTTGAAAACCTTCTTGAAATCCACAAATGTAACATGTAAAGTAGACTGCCATTCCACAAGTTGCTCGATCACATTGCGAAGTATGAATATCTTTTCCACTATACTTTGTCCCATTCTGAATCTGAAGCTTTATCATCTCTCAAATTATTCACTACATTTCTGTTCCTATCAATTATTACTCTACTAAATACTTTTCTTGAAACTGATGTAAATGTTATTCCTCTCCAATTGCCATATTCTTTTAGATTTAGATCTCCTTTTAGATTTGACTATGTTAAATTTCTAACTTAGCTGCATCTGAGTGGAGAACAGGTGCTCTTTCAATAAGTTTGCCAAAAAGAAAGATTTTACATCAGGGACACAACTACAAAAATGATATTCATTTTAGGGCTTTCTTGACCATTTGAACAGTGAACTTACCGGCAGACATCACACCTTCAACGTTAGTTTCATTCAAGCACCTTTCAATATCATCAAAGTATTGTATATTACCATTGGCAAAAACTGGAATTCGCACACTTTCTCTGGCAGATAAAATGCATATATATGTATAAAAAAAAATTGTCTCAATAATTGTGTGAAGAATGCTACCAATCATAACTTGCTAGTCAAGATAATTCAACAAGTACTGTATGTATTTACAGGTACCGTAAGCTAGTGAATATTAAAAAGACAAAATCAAAATGTGTGTCACACTTGACCAAATTCAAGAATTTTTATTTACATTCTACTAGTTATGATCATACATACATGTATATCAACTTTATAGCCTCACCGGTATTTACATTTGATTAAACAACATATAGGACACATTAACCACCAACTTTTTTTTAAGAAACCCACAGATAAATATTTTGGCAGACTAACCCCAGAATGCAGCTAAATGGCGATAGCATTAATATATAAACAGCTGTTTAACCTTCTCACCCAAAATAGTCTTATTTATAAGTCCGCACTTTCCTTCAGACGATTGGCACAAGAATAGCCAAATTTTTTGAGTAAAAACTGAAAATTGACTCAAATTTTGTCTGTTGGCTCCAAAATTAGGGTTCATTTCCAGAAATTTTGAAAAAAAATAATAAAAAAAAGTGCAGACAAATTTGGGCGAGAAAGTTTGGTGGTGAAAAGGTTAAAATCTCTACTCAATAGCATGTCATCACAGGAAGTACTGTCTCAGCACAGACCTGTGTCAATAGACGTGTCATCACAGGAAGTACTGTCTCAGCACAGACAAGTGAGTCAAATATTAATGTTATACGTAATTCAATTTTTGGAACAGCAAAAACTAACACATAATATTGATAATAAAATTTGTGTTGAAGTTTGAAATTTTTCGCATAATTTCAGGTTTCTTGAATCCAATAAAACCAAGCATAGAACGCCTTATAAACCAGGAATTAGCAGCGTAAATTGATTGCAGATTTACAAACTTTTGAAGCCAGTTTATTTCTTCATTATTTCTAAGTTTCATTTAACATTATTTAGTAAAGAAAATCACTGGAATGATTTATTATATCCCTAAAATACGTGATGACCGACTGCACTACCATCTTGAATTTAAATATCGATTTTATACAAGTACTTTTCATTTACTGGCTGTAACCCTGTCTACCATTGACACTCATGCATACTCGTTTGTAATACAAAATGTAAAAGGCAGGCAGGCCATACAAAATCACAAAAAGTTAGAATTAATCAAAACATCAGTTTTGACCTCCTACCAAAGACAAAATTATCAAACCCTTATGAAAATGAATGCGTGAGGAGGTGACTTACTTGACAATTTTAATAGAATTCCAGTCAGCGACTCCAGTAGAGGCACCTTTCATTTCTCTTGTTCTACCATGCACCGTGAGTAAAGACACCCCAGCCCTTTCTAACATCTTAGCAAATCTCACAGTCTTGTTCTTGTCTTCAAATACGCGTATTTTGCACGTAACAGGAACTTTCAAATTTGTACTACAAAGATTGACTAGAATAGACAACATATAAATGGTTACTGAAGCACCTTGAAATTAACAACTTAATCAAGTGATTAAATTCTGTAGTAGGTAGAGACTCAAATCATTCAGTGGTCAGTGTGCACACTCACTACATTTCACCAACTACATATATAAATTGCATTCAACATTTTTGTATGATCAGCAACCAACCAGAGCTTGAGTTACAGACTGCTTCTGTGACATAGCCTTTTTTGTAAGACAGGCTTTAATAGGCTGACAAATTGACAAACTGCCTCTATTGATAACTTTATCAACTTACACACTGTAACTTTAACCATTGAGACAGAAGTTAGAATTTATAATAATGTGTACTCACTCATTTTATAAATAACATCCCAGTCATTCTGTAAAAATGCTCCATAATGACCTGAAAAATGAATAATGCATACATTATTGTAGATGAAAGAATAACAAGTGTTACTGTGAGAAGTTCATTTTTGTGATCGTAATATGTTAGGTATTAAATCCCTGGTGATACTACCAATATTGTTTTGTTTTTTTTGACAAACAGAAATGGTGTTTACTGCAGAACACTGCAGTCTTAGAACTGTACTGTATTTGATCTATAGTAACACATACACTTACATGTAATTGACAGAGGGGTAGCTATGTTACAATATTACAACATATAAACATACATATCTTACTTTGACATTACTCTATTGCATTCATTTGACCTCAAAACTCAAACTCACTACTGATAAACTTAGGTTTTATGACATCACTGATATTCTTGATACAGTGTTCTCCCTTAACCATGGCTTGACGTGTTACAGAATAAGACGACTGTAACAGACTAATATCCCCTCAATTTTGTGACAAATCTTCATAAATATTGTGATTCTGTTACATTCGCAAAATGTTGTGAAAATTGCAAAAAATTTCATGAATCCTAAAGTCACAGTGACTTTTGCAAAATTTCGTCTTCACGATTGCCATGTATTCTACTTACCTCGTTTAGCGATGGACTGCGGGCATCCAAGATTGAGGTCTATAGCGTCACAGCTATCCTGAGCTAGTAATGCTGCTTTTAGAAATATATTCGGATCATTGGCACAAAACTGAAATCAAATCAAATCAAAAATTTATTTCCATTCATACATTAATTTAAATACAGTAATATCAAGTCACACGTGTTTAAATGGTTACATTGAAAGGTCTGGGTCCTATCATAAAAACTGTAGACCGGGGGAAATTAAAAATAATATAAAGATCCTGTAAGCTATATCTATATTAACTTGGGACACTCAGTTACAAATATCACAAGGTCTGTTTCGTTATCTTCATAACAGATCTGAAGAAAGTGCTGTGATTGCAAAGTTGTTGCGATCTCCTTAACAACAATTAAACCAACATTACTGCAATATTGTGATTCAGAGAACTGTTTATTTGTAAATAAATTCACAGGTTTATGATTTAGACGCAAGTGGCCGCAAATGATCCCACCAGAATCCATATTGCTTACAACACCAATGTACAAGTATAATCGGTGACAATGGTTTCAGATTTAGAAGCATAACACAAACAATCACAGAAAATTACATGTAGTAGCAATTCTTATCAGCCCATATACATACACAGATACAAATTTATACTGCTACATGTACATGTATGTACCACTTTGCCTTAGAAAAAAATAATAGGACTAACAATTTTTCAGTGTTGTGCCTGGCTCACTCATACCAACAAAATACTCACAGACTCCCCACTATTAATTAACTTGGAGCAACTGTACTAGCTTTTCAAAGCGATGGCTTGATCAGCCAGTCAGAAATAAAAACGTATACCCTCGGTATGTAAAATTTTTCACACAGACACTTGACATAGGAAATTAATTTTAAAAATGAATCCAAATTCTAATAAACTTTATAGATAACACATAAATGATATATTATACATGGACTTAGGTACATGCTTTTAATTACAAAATGATTTTTTGGAAATTTTTCCCACATGTGTCTATGATTATTAACTGTCTATTTCATATAAGGCAGCGGATACACACAGTGATATATACATACAAGTTTAACATTAGATTACCTGAACTATAAGTGGTCTATCTTCTGGGCATGAAAGTAATGCTTCTTTGCGGTAGTTTTCATCTCTGATGAACACAGAGGCATGGAACATTGGGGTATAACACAACTGAGCACCATAACGTCTGCTTAGCATTCTCCATGCTAACTCACTTTGGTCAACCATTGGTGCCACCACATACTTGGCCCTCTGTAGAACTTTCTCCCAGAATTCAAACTTCTCTTTATCTCTCTCATCTGGGAACATGCATATTAAGTTGAACACAACAAAAACTACATGTATATGTTATTTGTTTTGCTTTTCATTCACAAAAAAAATTATATCCTAAAAAAAAAACGTGCAAGAATTAATTATTCAATGGGTTTTAATTTTGCTTATTTCGCTGACTGGAAAATGCACTAAATTAACCCAGTGAATATGTAAAATTTAGCATAGAACACATTATCTAAATGATAAAACCATGAATTTAAAACCCACTGAATATGCCTGAATAGGTAAATCAGCAAAGTTTTAAACCCAATGAAAATTAATCATTTTACAGTAGCCGAAAATCAGCTTGCCTCATAGCAGACATCTGTTATTGTAATAGGTGATTTTCTGCTCACTGTGACATTGTAATGCATGAAAGATGCAGATCGAATGCCTGTTGTAAAAATCAAATGATTTCATTTTGAACTTGAATTTCCTTTTTTTTTATACATGTAGTTCAGTGTCAACTTACCTTTAATTAATTTAGAATTTGTAATACACTTGCATTATCATATTACATGTATATGCAAAATAAAGACTTGCAGTCTACCAATTTTGGTTAAATCCCTGAATATAATTGCTGTGTCTTAGTATTAAAACCAACCGATGTTCTCAATATCCATTACCTTAACCTATTCTGTCTGTGCAATCCAGAAAAATGCATTAAATTTAGTGCTTTAGGTTGTTTGGGGGATAAACATGGCCGTGAGATGGCCATTTCAATAATATTGAAAACTAATCAACACACAGATGATGGACAGAAATAAACTCCCATTCTATGTGCAAACAGGGGTGAAAAAGATAATAGTCTCAATTATATTGTAACGTATCTACTATATCAGTAAATCTGTGTTCAAAGTCAGCAAAAAATAGTACTTTCCAGAAAGCAATGATTTTTAGATATTAAACTATAATTTATCAAATACTGATATCTACTCTGAAAAAACTCATTATGAATAACTATTTGCATATAAAGTATTTGAATAGCAATTACAGATAGGTAATAAATAATGTTTTTCTAGATGTTCTGCTCCACAATGGATAAATATTTATAATTAACATAATAGTAGGAAAATTACAGATATTATAGACAGCACATGTAATGAAAGGCTAACCACCGATAATAGACTATCTGGATCGTTTTTAAGCATTTTGACAACCAAACAAAATTTGTTTTTGATTTTGAATACACAAAAAAACACTGAGACGAAGACCATTATGGAAAAATAATTTCTAATTATTTTAAAAAGGTTCGACCAGAAAATATTTGACCATTTATAGAAAGGGCTTTGCATGACGCATTCTTGTTATACTGCTTAGTGACATACTATAAGTAATCTCATTGGTGTTGCAGGATAGTTGAATATTGTTTTTCTGAGAATAATAATCCTTATTATAGTTATGAAATTATAGTTTGAAACATATGTACATTATATGACAAATTCTCAACATTGAAATAAATAAATCTAAATGTATGTAATGTGTTGCAACACAACTAATTAAAATTGAAAGAAATTGCAATATAAAATATTCAATCAGCAACAATGATGGGCGTATTTCACGGTCAGTATTGTTTACAAAAATATTTGTATGGCATGAAAATGATGAAGATTTTGACTTTGACTGTGTTTCAACAGACTCTAATATTTTTAACCTTGTAAATTCAGGTGTTACATAATTACCGGTAATGTTGTAATAAAATGTGCATATTTTTTGTGACCATTTCTGTTTCTTCATTGTAAAAGTCAATGGTGACGTACTAGTTTCGTAATTTTACTTTCATGATTGATTTTCTGAGTTGAGGATGCTGGGTGCTAATGCGATCTAGTACGGTGATGATAACAGGTGACTTCATGTCTAAATCCTAAGAAATGAGATTTAAAACTCACAACTGGCGGTTTATCAATATTAGGGATTGTCAACTTCTCCATGGCTACAGGTTTTTTGAAGAAGAAAAAATTTGTATTCACATTTATTTTGTAGTTACATTTTTATGTATATCATAGAGTCCATAGTTTATTTTTCTGAGTGATTTGACTACACTGTGTACTTGGCATTTCCCAGTACTTGTATACTGTGTTCTCCAGCATAAATACATGTATATGATTATTCAGAAACATAAAATTGTAATATGATTTTCATTCGCTATCTTCAGGTAGTACCCAAGTCCCACGTTGACGATGCCCCGGACCATTTACTTACTTATCAATGGTCTGACTGGTATATACAAAATGCGACCAAGGAAACATCAGAATTAAAAAAAAAGAAGCTAAAAGTCAATTGCCCATGTCAAGAAAGCCAACAATCTGTCAGCCATCGCCGTCCACACCAGCGATATGATTTTACACATAGAGAATCGCAAATGCATAGAAATGAACACTTAATACATCTATCCCTTCCAGCATTTGAATCATCCGTCTTTATGAGTGATATAACTGCTATTTCCATCTATTTGCTTAGTGGTCTGAGAGTAAATATTGTCAAGTTCGTTGCTATGTTTCTAGCCATACAATGAACTTGAAACAAAAGAAGTTGTCCAATCCAAATGACCTGCGAGTTTCCTAGCTAATAAAGGTTAAGGCCAAAAAAAAAACAATTTTGCCCAATCATTCCAATGGTTGGATAGGTCATTTTTATCTAGAGGCGCCCATGAAACCAAAATTTGTAAAAAAAAATCGATGATAATAACCAAGGGGTGAGATATTATTTACCACAGTGATAGCTACAGTAATTGCGACCAAATCAATATTGGCAAGATTCCAGGAAACGCAATGATCAGTGAGGCCCAAAACAACACAAATCTTGGCAGGGCTCCAGAAGGAGTGCCTACACTTTATGCAATTTTTTTTTTTAAGTTATGCTAATTTATTCATGACGTAGCAGTTTCTGTGCTCATGAATATTCATTAATTTGTGGGTCAATACATTTTAAAAGGGGCGATATATTATTTTGGGGGGAAGAGTTAGAAAGGGGGATTAGTAATCCTTAGGGGGTCAATACAAAAGAAGGGACCCATTTGGAGAGCAGCCATGCTCCTCGTGTCTGTTGTTGCACGTGACCTACAGCTGTCAACTGTGTTCGTTCTTCTACGACTTCGACTGGCTTCCATGTGGGGTAGTATTCTTGTGTTCTGTTTTTCTGACTTTAGTTTTTTGAATCCGCTGTTCATGTTTTTAAAGTCTTTCATGTCTTTTGTAGGAGTGTCCAATCCGTGATTCAAACTTGCGATCTTTGAGTTCCCAGCACACTGTCTTGTCCACTGTACCACGAGTGTCTTCACACAAGAGATAGGATTTAAGTCCTATTCATAGGAGCACTGTCTTCACTAGCATTCAAAAATCTAACTAAACATACTGGATTCGAACCAGCGATCGCTCACATTACTGACATAGTACAAATCAACTGAGCTATGTGGGTAGTCATGCAAATTGAATAATTTGTTGTCATATTTAGCTTTATTGCCAAATAGTATTTGCGAGAAAAATATGGGCAGGCATGGGAATTGAACCCGGGTCCTCCTGATCACTGTGTAGACAACTGAACCACAAGACCACAATTGATTGACTGGATGTGTTTGCATTTGTTCCTGTTAATAATTCCGTTGCCTATACCTGACCCGATCCTAACCCTAATGCCAAGACACGTTCCTGTTTATAATTGCTCAATAATGATACTCTGTTGTGCACTGTCTGCGGGTAAGTTGCATTGATGTCAACTGATTAAACAAGTCGCGTTTAAGTAATTTCCACTATTAACAAGTGGTTAAATTGTGACAATAAATGTGTGGACAAATATTTGAGATTAATTTTGGTGTAGACAACTCTCGTTTAATTAATTCCCACAATTACAAGTTGTTAAATTGAGAGAATAAATGTGCAGACAAATATTTTAGACTTATTTTGGTGTAGACAGCTCTCGTTTAATTATTTTACACCATTACAAGTTGTTAAATTGAGAGAATAAATGTGTGGACAAATATTTGAGATTAATTTTGGTGTAGACAACTCTCGTTTAATTAATTCCCACAATTACAAGTTGTTAAATTGAGAGAATAAATGTGCAGACAAATATTTTAGACTTATTTTGGTGTAGACAGCTCTCGTTTAATTATTTTACACCATTACAAGTTTTTAAATTGAGGGAATAAATGTGTAGACAAATATTTTAGACTTATTTTGGTGTAGACAGCTCTCGTTTAATTTTTTTACACCATTACAAGTTGTTAAATTGAGAGAATAAATGTGCGGACAAATATTTTAGACTTATTTTGGTGTAGACAGCTCTCGTTTAATTATTTTACACCATTACAAGTTGTTAAATTGAGAGAATAAATGCGTGGACAAATATTTGAGACTAATTTTGGCGTAGACAACTCTCGTTTAATTAATTCCCACAAGTACAAGTTGTTAAATTGAGAGAATAAATGTGCGAACAAATATTTTAGACTTATTTTGGTGTAGACAGCTCTCGTTTAATTATTTTACACCATTACAAGTTGTTAAATTGAGAGAATAAATGCGTGGACAAATATTTGAGACTAATTTTGGCGTAGACAACTCTCGTTTAATTAATTCCCACAAGTACAAGTTGTTAAATTGAGAGAATAAATGTGCGAACAAATATTTTAGACTTATTTTGGTGTAGACAGCTCTCTTTTAATTATTTTACACCATTACAAGTTGTTAAATTGAGAGAATAAATGTGCGGACAAATATTTTAGACTTATTTTGGTGTAGATAACTCTCATTTGATTAATTCCAACAATTACAAGTTCTTAAATTGGACAAATATTGACCATTATATTTGTGAGTAAATACCTGTTGTTTCATTAATTTCCACCTCTACAAGGTTGTTAAATTGAGAGAATAAATGTGTCGACAAATATTTGATACTTATTTAGGTGTAAGAACTCGCGTTTGACCAACTTCTACTATTGAAAGTTGTTAAAATAATGAAATAAATATACTGGTATCATTGGATATTTGATTTAATTGTGAAACTTTCTAACAAAATGTTAACTGCTGGCTTTGAACCCTCAATCAACAATTCCGCAGACACAGTATAAATTCCACAACACCACAGAAGATATTCGTCTGTTGCCTGAATTGTTTTCGTAATATAGGGAACGCGGCCATCGACACTTTAACAGAACTTACCTTGACTTGGGTCTTGTTTATCTCTTGTCACAATCTGGAAACTGTTGAACAAATTGCGCGTCGTCCAGTTTAAGACGCAAGTTATTTTATTATTTATTCAGTTTTGTATGGTGGAGTTTTGTGAGGTTTATTATTTTTTCGCGACGTTCTTTGTTTACGGTTTGACAGATTTCAGTTCATTTGATTTACGTTTTTACAGTAGCTCTGAGCGGGACTCGAACCCACTGTCTTTTCAAGCTAATTTTGTTTTATTTTGATGGCACGCTTGTGTACCACGCCACGACGTTGGTCGTTAAGTGGTGTTCATTTTTCTAACTACTCCAGTGTTCCGATGAGTTGAACGGAAAAGCCAAAACGATTGCTGATTTCTGATTGCTTCGGTTCTGGTGAGTGTGTATCTAGTGTGATTCGAACCCATGTCGTTTGTATTGGGCGTATTTTTATTTCCCATGTTGGCTACGCCGTAATATGCAACCACTTCCCCGTTTTATTGTGATTTTGACCTAGTTTCAACCACACGGCCATTTTGGAACACAGTGCGTGACCCTTGGCGTGACCCGACTGACTATATGAGCTTTCTGTTAAGCTAGGATTTATTATCGTTATTATCATTATATTGTCACGTGATTTGTTTTACCTTATATGTAATGTCTTAAGTATCTTTATTGTAATTTGTATATACCAATTCGTATATACCGAGGAAACGCCGTCGATTGAAGGTCATGTATTTTGTGACGTCACCAATTCGTGTGTAGGTACGGCTTCTAGATCCGTGCCCAAATCTTAATGAATTTTAATGAAGGACATGAATTGATTTTTGTTACAGACTCTGACAAACTTGCGTAACACCAAATGACATCGCAAATAAAATATATCAGAAATGAATGAAATACCATCACAAACACTAAAGACCAACATAAGAAGAGCTATGAACCCACAATGATCAGCTCATAGCTCGTTTGATCCACAAGCTCCACATACAATAAAATAAGTATTTATGTACTGGTGAGTGGGGCACATGACCTGGTTTCCACGGTGAGGACGGATATTTATCGTGTTTACTAGTTGTTATCAACGAAAAGTACCGAACGGCTACGGTTTGCCGGGTGGCCTGGTCCCGGACTGGTACATGTATCTGGTGGACATTCCTTGTACAAAAAAAAAAAAACAGTTCAAACTAACCTTTTATCTGTTCACTTCCATCCATCTTTCATGTTAGTCGTGTTTTTGAAAACTTACTTTGTGAAACTGTAATTTTCTAGGAATAAAGGCTATAACGATTTTGAAAGTATGACGAAACATGACAAAAACATTTACCATGTACAGACATCCGCCATAATGACCTTTGTTGGACTCCCTAACCTAGTAAATTTGGATTTATTTCCGGGTCACACGGTAACAGCTTGCTAACAGGTCTTTATGGGTTGATAAAGTTAATACTCTAATTAAATTCAATATTTTAGGAAAAAATCATATACATGTGTGAATGATTTGATGTTCATGAATAGAAATGTATTTTAGAAAAGGAAAGAAGATCATTCGTAATATTTATTTAATTTTGATTTGTTTGTTGTCTGTTTGTGTTTGTTTGTTTGTTTATAAAAAGGTTTTGTCCCAATTCGAAAACAAAATAAAAGAAATTTAAAAAGAATTAAAAGAATTTAAAAAAATGAAGAACAAAAGAAATTTAAAAAATGCAGTAAAGGGCATAAAGCTGTGGTCGTTGACTCGTTATAAACGTTTTATAAATATGCATTTTAATAAGTCAAAATGGATGTTAGAATTCAAATTGATCAATTCGGAAATGGTATGGCGACATCAACATTAGTTCTTATTAATATTAATGAGATTCGTTCAAGAGCGTATAGTTTTACCCCTTCATGGGAGAAACCCTGGTTTGAAACCTGAATCGTGCTTGGTGTGACGGTTTATATTTCGTAATAAAATGTATACACTATTAATCTGCAAGGTTCCAAAAACTGAAAACGACGTGAAATAAATGACTTGAAACGTCTTCGATTCAATCGGTTGTTGGTGCCACCGGGCTACAGTATTCTTTTCGTCAAGTGTGCTCTATAACATGGGATGGCAGTGTACTAGTTTGAGAGTGGAACAGAGAGACGCCATCAATATCAAACGGATCCCTAGAGCAGTGAGAGTACGACAAGGGCATCATCGACGAGAAATCGAGATCATTCTTTTTCGTTTGAGTTCAGGAAATTGGTACATCTGTCACGTGAAGGCTGTGTTGTGTTTAATATTCTACTTTGGATGTCATAGCTATGTACTGTGAAGCCTTTGTTCTAGAATCGTAGCAGACGAAATTATTATGTCTATACGATGGTAATACGTACGTACGTGACGCATGTGTTTTTAACGATGTCTCCAGTAACACCCTCTTTCAGTATAAAGCATATGGCAACGGGATTATTCTAAGCATATTGTGAAATGCTCTGCCTGCGAACAAGAATTGCCAATCTCTCGTCGTTTGTCGCATATAACTATTTTTTTCTGCACCACACAGGCAGCCTGCTTTCTCCACTATAGAATTGAACGCCCGTTTGATTGATTGAACTCCAACAAGAACCCACTTCGCAGGTCGTTTACACAATAGGATAGTCATTGTTGTGAGGTGCGTTTTGTTGATCAACATAGATTGTTAGACCATTCCCCTCGGGGCCACAGTGAACTAAATATGGTCTTAGCCAAGAAGTGGTTTATCTGCGTATTGGTTGCAGCGATTCTGCTCATCATTCTTATGTACGCTTTCACGGAAATAATATTTAATGAACAGGCGGCTGTACCCGTTCGAACACAGGCACATCACGAATACGGCAGTGGTGTATCAGCCGCCATGCTCGCTGACCGTATGGCGGGGTCGGATCTTCGTGCTTTTCTCAGTCAGGACAGGCACAAACTTCCTGAAATATTCACCAATGAATCATCAACGTTCGAGGAGATTCCGAAAGAACAGCTGAATTTCTATCGATCCAGAATGAAAGTCTCGTCCCGTCGGGGGATCAACAAAATTCTCAAAGAGGTCCCACCAAAAGCACATAAACTGGCAATGGTAGAAATTCAAAAAACCTTGAGGATTTCTATGAAGGATTTCGTCAAAATGAGAGCCGAAAAGCAAAACTCGATTTACGTCAAAGCTCTTGAACTTGTTGGGTACACTAAACGTTTGCCAACTGTTATAAATATTGGCGCCAAAAAAGCAGGAACGACAGCGTTAGGTCTCTTCCTCAGGGCGCATCCACAGGTTGCTTCGTCTCTTGGTAACGAGATCCATTACTTTGATTGGAACTATGACAAAGGTATCGATTTCTACCGTTCTAGATTCCAGTACGCCACGGAATCCCAGGAAGTATTTGAGAAAACACCACGATATTTCATCACAGACGATGTGCCGCGTCGTATCAAAGAAGATGTCTCACCTGACGTGAAAATCATTCTGATTGTGCGAGACCCTGTTGAGCGAGCGGTGTCGGACTATCACCACGAAAGTGAACTGATAGCGTCCAGAACGTCAAAAAGAAAACGTCTCAACATGGTTGAATCCAAACAACCTCTGACCAGAGGCCCGCCCATCGAAGACACATTCCAGGATACAGTTTTAAAGAAAAATGGCGACGTGAACGACGAATCTGAACTCATCCATATTGGTAAATACGCCATGCATCTAAGAAGATGGCTGGAATACTTCCCGATGAATCAAATCCTTGTTATTGATGGAACAGAGATTTCCATAGATCCATTAAAACAAATGCAAGTATTGGAACACTTTCTTGACCTCGAACCATATTTCACGCAAAAACATTTCGTTTATAACAAAGCGAGGCACGTATACTGCTTGGCAATACCCGAAACAACATGTCGGTTTAGTACAAGTCACAAAATACCTAAACCTGTCCTGAGTGACAGTCTACGTAAGACACTGTATGAATTCTATCGCCCATATAACCAGGAGTTAGTGGAAATGCTGAACCAGACCTTTTCTTGGATTGGTCTATAAATTTTATACAAACACTTCACAAAACCAATGCGCAACCTGTTTTCAATATTCTGGGCTGATGTTAATTATATCAAATGCACCGACACGTGAGAACATTCTTTCTTTTATTCTCCGTTACCGTTTCAGTGCGTAATAGGTGGGGAGAGCATACCTTCAGTTTGATACCAGTGAAATATAACACTGTGACATTAATAAATACTTATAATAACTGCAATAAATAGCTACACTATAATGAAACAAAAATATTCACTGTGTTTAATTTCTAAAATTAGCGGATTTGATTTTTCAGAAATATTCATTGTTTTTTTTAAGGAAAAAATACATGCTTAGGTTATCTTTGCATATGACTTTTTTTTTTATTTGGCGCATTTAATTGTCTGCTGAACAAATTAAAATAAAACCAGGGAATATTTAAGTCGTATTCAGTAAGCTCCGGTTCGTTCCAGTTTGTTGACTGTTCGTTATATATGTACTTGCACATTTTAATGTGCACTTACGTTTTAATATACTATTCTGTGCTGTCTCTTATTACAATTCCAAATTTAGCTAGAAAATTAATTCTGTGTTGTGAGAAACTATCTGTGTAGTATGGCGTACAGCCTATGGCAATGTTTTTATTTGTATGTGTAAATATACTAGTCGCGTATTTTTTGATATTTTTTTTATTGAACGTTTGAGAAAACTGGCAATATCATTGGTTGAATAAATATTTATAAATGAAAACGTGTCACCCCAGTATTATTAGGGTTTTCGAGACAACGATACAGTTATGTGTTTCCCGAGAGGTCAGTCACCCCAGTGAAAATATCGGCCCATCCCTTTTATTGTGACCACCCAGTACATGTATATGTATGCATAGGCCTGTCCACATTGGTAATCCAAAAAACGAATATTGTTAAAATGAAAATTCCCAAAGTTTTAACCAACATCCGAGCATGATATTTCTCATTTCATTAATATTGCACGTAAGACCCATCCTCGCATAATTAGAAATTTCCAATTAATACGAATTCCCCGATATAGGTGTCTCGCCTCAGTTATTATCTTTATCATTGCGTGGACGACGTGGCTTCAAATGTAATCCTCGAAAACAGCTTTTTGTAAGGAATGGCGTGTTTGTATTTCACATTGCTCGATTTATGATACCAGAATAAGCATGCCGCGGGGTTGTGCGGGAAATTTTAGCAAAATCCAGCTGTATATTTAGAATGAGCAGTGATTCTGTTTAATTTTTTAAAAAAATAGACAAATCACTATTTTTATTTTATTTATAAATTGTGGGTACCTATAGGTTATGTATGTAAAATAGCCCTGCTTTTAAGTTCTTGTATATAAAGCCTTTCAAATTCCATGCATATTTTATAAAAAGAATATATATATATATCTATATATATATATATTCATTTGGCACAATATGTAAAATGTGAAAAAAAGAGGGCGTATGCATAACGATAATCAATGTCCAACTAATAGCGTTCTGGAAGAAATTAAAAAAATTTACATATAAGAACACTAACTAACTTTCACTCTTTTTATTCGTCCCGGTCTGACGGGTCTTATTGTATATATTACGCCCGTGCGTTCAATTCTCAGTTGTGCTATCAGAAATTCGAATCGAATCGACAGTGCTGGTGCCGCTTTAAAATACAAATAGCCACAAAGACGTGCTGTGGATAATAATATGCCAAAACACTGTAGAACCGATATTACTTTGCTAAGTTGAAATTCGACATCACGAGAAACTGTTTTCAGAAGTAGTTATTAGAACTCATTGAAGCTATTTTTTTATTCATGTATGCCACTCTGTTAATTTATAAATTAACAATAGAGGGACCGAGGTCTTGTATTACTGTGCATGTTAATTGCTACACCCAAATACACCTTCAGTTTCCGCGAAGCGTCCCTGGAGTATCATCATATCACTGCGTGCCATGTTCATTGCCAGTTATAAAATGTATGGCTGTCTGTGTTTAATAATGCCGGGACCGATTTGTGTTCTGTTTCACCGACATATATTTATAATGATTGTACTACATTAAAGGCTGGAAACGGTATCTGCTGAGAGCATTACTTATTTAAAAGATATATGCAGGTTCGTGGGCGTTTAGGATATCTGATCTATCGCTTTTGTAGATAGAAAAAGAAAACAAAAGATAAAACATAGATCTAAGATAGAAGAAGAAAACAAAAGATATAACATAGACCTTAGATAGAAAAAGAAAACAAAAGAGATAATATAGACCTTAGATAGAAAAAGAAAACAAAAGATATAACATAGACCTTAGATAGAAAAAGAAAACAAAAGAGATAATATAGACCTTAGATAGAAAAAGAAAACAAAAGAGATAATATAGACCTTAGATAGAAAAAGGAAACAAAAGATATAACATAGACCTTAGATAGAAGAAGAAAACACAAGAGATAATATAGACATTAGATAGAAAAAGAAAACAAAAGAGATAATATAGACCTTAGATAGAAAAAAGAAACAAAAGATATAACATAGACCTTAGATAGAAAAAAGAAAACAAAAGATATAACATAGACCTTAGATAGAAGAAGAAAACAAAAGATATTACATAGATCTTAAAGAGAAAAAGAAAACAAAAGATATGACATAGACCTTAGATAGAAAAAGAAAACAAAAGATATAACATAGACCTTAGATAGAAAAAGAAAACAAAAGATATGACATAGACCTTAGATAGAAAAAGAAAACAAAAGATATAACATAGACCTTAGATAGAAAAAGAAAACAAAAGATATGACATAGACCTTAGATAGAAAAAGAAAACTAAATATATTACATAGACCTTAGATAGAAGACGAAAATAAAAGATATAACATAGACCTTAGATAGAAGAAGAAAACAAAAGATATAACATAGACCTTAGATAGAAAAAGAAAACAAAAGATATAACATAGACCTTAGATAGAAGAAGAAAACAAAAGATATAACATAGACCTTAGATAGAAGAAGAAAACAAAAGATATAATATAGACCTTAGATAGAAGAAGAAAACAAAAGATATAACATAGAAAGAAAACAATAGATAAAACATAGATCTAAGATAAAAGATAAAAGGAGAAAGAAAAAGGTTATAACATAGACCTGAAATACAAAAAGATAACAAAAGATATAACATAGACCTTAGATAGAATGAGAAAACAAAAGATATAACATAGACCTTAGATAGAAAAAGAAAACAAAAGATAGAACATAGACCTTAGATAGAATGAGAAAACAAAAGATATAACATAGACCTTAGATAGAAAAAGAAAACAAAAGATATAACATAGACCTTAGATAGAATGAGAAAACAAAAGATATAACATAGACCTTAGATAGAAAAAGAAAACAAAAGATAGAACATAGACCTTAGATAGAATGAGAAAACAAAAGATATAACATAGACCTTAGAGAGAAAAAGAAAACAAAAGATAAAACATAGACCTTAGATAGAAAAAGAAAACAAAAGATAGAACATATACCTTAGATAGAAAAAGAAAACAAAAGATATAACATAGACCTTAGATAGAAGAAGAAAAAAACAAAATATATTACATAGACCTTAGAGAGAAGAGGAAAACAAAAGATATGACATAGACCTTAGATAGAAGAAAAAAACAAAAGATATAACATAGACCTTAGATAGAAGAGGAAAACAAAAGATATAACATAGATCTTAATCAGAAAAAGAAAACAAAAGATAGAACATAGACCTTAGATAGAAGAAGGCAAAAAACAAAAGATATAATATAGAGTGCGTATAGTTTAACCCCTTTATGGAAGAAACCCTGTTTTGAAACCGGCATCGTACATGGTGTGGCGGTTTATCTATCATAATAAAATGTATACACTATTAATCCGCAAGGTTCCAAAAACTGAAAACGACGTGAACTAAATGACTTGAAACGTCTTCGATTCAATCGGTTGTAGGTGCCACTGGGCTACGGTATCCTTTTCGTCAAGTGTGCCCCATAACATGGGATGGCAGTGTACTAGTTTGAAAGTAGAACAGAGAGACGCCATCAATATCAAACGGATCCCTAGAGCAGTGAAAGTACGTTAAAGACAAAGACATCTTCGACGAGAAATCGGGATCCTTGTTTTTTGTTTCAGTTCCGGAAATGGGTACATCTGTCACGTGAAGGCTGTGTTGTGTTTAATATTCTATTTTGAATGTCATAGCTATGTACTGTGTTCCCGGAAGCCTTTGTTTTAGAATCGTATCAGACGACTGTACGTGACGCATATGCTGTACGATGTCTCCAGTAACACGCTCTTTCAGTATAAAGCATATGGCAACGGGATTATTCTGAGCATATTGTGAAATGCTCTTCCAGCGAGCAAGAATTGCCAATCTCTCATCGTTTGTCGCATGTAAGTATATTGTTAGACCATTCCTCTCGGGCCACAGTGAACTAGAGATGGTCTTAGCCAAGAAGTGGTTTCTCTGCGTATTGGTTGCAGCGATTCTGCTCATCATTCTTGTGCACTCTTTCACGGAAATAATATTTAATAGGCAGGCGACTGTACCCGTCCAAACACATGCACATCACGAATACGGCAGTGGTGTATCAGCCGCCATGCTCGCTGACCTTATGGCGGGGTCGGATGACTCGGATCTCCATGCTTTTCACAGTCAGGACAGGAACAGACTTCCTGAAACATTCATCAATGAATCGTCAACGTTCGAGGAGATTCCGAAAAAACAGCTGAATTTCTATCGATCCAGAATGAAATCCTCTTCCCGTCGGGGGATCAGCAGAATTCTCAAAGAGGTCCCCCCAAAAGCACATAAACTGGCAATGGTTGAAATTCAAAAAACGTTGAGGATTTCTATGAAGGATTTCGTCAAAATGAGAGCCGAAAAGCAAAACACGATTTACGTCAAAGCTCTTGAACTTGTTGGGTACACTAAACGTTTACCAACTGTTATAAATATTGGCGCCAAAAAGACAGGAACGACAGCGTTAGGTCTCTTCCTCAGGGCGCATCCACAGGTTGCTTCGTCTCTTGGTAACGAAATCCATTACTTTGATTGGAACTATGACAAAGGTATCGATTTCTACCGTAAACGGTTCTAGATTACAGTACGCTACGGAATCCCACGAAATATTTGAGAAAACACCGCGATATTTCATCACAGACGATGTGCCACGTCGTATCAAAGAAGACGTCTCACCTGACGTGAAAATCATTCTGATTGTGCGAGACCCCGTTGAGCGAGCGGTGTCGGACTATCACCACGAATGTGAAATTATAGCGTCAAAAAGAAAACGTCTCAACATGGTTGAATCCAAACAACCTCTGACCAGAGGCCCGCCCATCGAAGACACATTCCAGGATACAGTTTTAAAGAAAAATGGCGACGTAAACGACGAATCTGAACTGATCCATATTGGTAAATACGCCATGCATCTAAGAAGATGGTTGGAATACTTCCCGATGAATCAAATCCTTGTTATTGATGGAACAGAGATTTCCATAGATCCATTAAAACAAATGCAAGTATTGGAACACTTTCTTGACCTCGAACCATATTTCACGCAAAAACATTTCGTTTATAACAAAGCGAGGCACGTTTACTGCTTGGCAATACCCGAAACAACATGTCGGTTTAGTACAGGTCACAAAATACCTAAACCTGTCCTGAGTGACAGTCTACGTAAGACACTGTATGAATTCTATCGCCCATATAACCAGGAGTTAGTGGAAATGCTGAACCAGACCTTTTCTTGGATTGGTCTATAAATTTTATACACACACTTCACAAACCAATGCGCAACCTGTTTTCGATATTCTGGGCTGATGTTAATTATATCAAATGCACCGACACGTGAGAACAAATGCTCATTCTTTCCCTTATTCTCCTTTACCGTTTCAGTGCGTAATATGTGGGGAGAGCATACCTTCAGTTTGATACCAGTGAAATATAACACTGTGACATTAATAAATACTTATAATAACTGCAATAAATAGCTACACTATAATGAAACAAAAATATTTACTGTGTTTAATTTCTAAAATTAGCGGATTTGATTTTTCAGAAATATTCATTGTTTTTTTTAAGGAAACAATACATGCTTAGGTTATCTTTGCATATGACTTTTTTTTTATTTGGCGCATTTAATTGTCTGCTGAACAAATTAAAATAAAACCCAGGGAATATTTAAGTCGTATACAGTAAGCTCCGGTTCGTTCCAGTTTGTTGACTGTTCGTTATATATGTACTTGCACATTTTAATGTGCACTTACGTTTTAATATACTATTCTGTGCTGTCTCTTATTACAATTCCAAATTTAGCTAGAGAATTATTTCTGTTTTGTGAGAAACCATCTGTGTAGTATGGCGTACAGCCTATGGCAATGTTTTATTTGTATGTGTAAATATACTAGTCTAGTATTTTTTAATATCTGTTTTTCATGAGAAGTTTTCCCTGACACAAGGATGAATCCGTTAAATTGTTGTAATGATTCGGGTTTATTAGACATGGACATTTTTGGAATGCTATTTTTCAGGAAGGCCACCCTGATCTATTCATTCAATGCTTGATAAAATACGTCCAAGTATTGTTTTTTAAAGCACGTGCCTTTCATTATTGCCAGTATGGATAATCGCAAAAGCATATGTTGTTTTATTTCCACATGGACCGCCACAGTAAAAAATAAAATGTATGAAACCGTCGAATTTGTAATACAAATTTTCACTTGGTAGGGACATTCGCTGTGTATGTGAAGTATATAGGACGCAGTTTCGTTTAAGTTATGAATATTGAATTTTTGAAAATAGATAAAATACAACCGTGACCGACTTTTAATAAAACCACCATAGAATAGATCTAGAGCCCAAACACCCGCGAAATTCTGTGAAGAGTTTTATTTATTAGTAAGCTATAGTCAGAAAATGATTAGACATTGCCAGCGCTGTTATAAGTTTGATAATAAAGATTACAACAACAACAACATCAATAAATCCGCTCATAGTCTAACATGTAGGCGTGGCTGGCGCCCTCGCCGACTGAATGGCATCAGACCATCGGAGGGTGCAACTCACGCGACCTTGTCAGGCTAACCCGTCCATTACTGTTACTAGTTTGTTGGAGCAGTAACACAACACCACTATAACAGAACGCTGAAGTTCATTATACTAATAAGCGATATTATATTATACAAGCAATCTTCTCGCAATTTCCTGTGCTGAAATTATATCCTAATGAAGTTCGCAGCAACTGGATAATTCTATGAATATTTGAGTGAAATCAACCAATGAGTTGTAGCGCCCTCAAACATTCTATAATTCATAAAGTTATCAAAAACAAAACACGCTGGCTTTAATGTACCGAAGTGCCAATTACCACTGCTGTAAATTCAAATCATTCGTCTGTGAAAAGTGGCGACAAATCCCGCCGAATGCAATACAAAGCGATGTGCACGATAACTTGAGGGGAAAAAATTCCTCGTTCATCGCCAACACTATTGTATTTGAATTATTTTACTAGACAGGGTAATTGCTTAGCTGACGCATAGTGAACTTAAGATATCAAACTACCGGAAACGCGATCTCTTGATCACTCATTTTAAAGACGATTTATTGAACCTCCATTTCAAATGGGAACATCTTGTCATTATATATTTCCCTTAATATTCAATGCAATTTAATTTATTTCACCGAAATTTGTACATAAAATAAAAGAGTGTGTGGTGAAAATATAAGCATTCGACACTGTAAAGGTTGGCTTGACAAAACTGGGTTTCAATGGGTGGCGCCCTCTGGAGACCTGCACGCAACGCCGCGGTCATCTTTTTAGCTCCGCTGTCGACTTCGTCCAGCGGTGCTTATCATATGAGTGATTGTCCGTCGTCCGGTGTCCATCGTCGTCCGCGTCAACTTTTTACTTTTTCGACTTCTTCTTGAAAACTACAAGCCTAAATGCTTTAATACTTGGTGTGTATGTACCATGGGTAGACCTCTCTCAGATTTGTTAATTTCGTGATGATATCTTTAATTCCCTATTTTTTGTGAATGTTTTTGTCATTTTGTGATGATATCTTTAATTCTCTAATTTTGATGATTATTTTTGTCATTTTTGGTAAAAAGTGATAGTTTTGAATTCTTGTTGAAAACAGCAAGTCCGATTGCTTTTGATACTAATGATATCTTCAGTTCTTTAATTGAAATGTGCAATGCAGAGCTATCTCAACCAACATGCTGCTTTTTTTCACTTTAAAGTGATTTAATGTACAACATCAGAATACAGAGTATACGCTATGCTTTCAGTATCCACATTTCGGCGACGGCAATTTAGCACTAACGACACTAGGCAATGTTTGTTTTTAAACAAAACCGCAGAATAGAGATCACTAGTCACAGTCCGATCAAGCAATGTATTTTACCACCCGCTGCATTGATATGTGGCATGGGACCCACATTGAACCTAACGCACCGTGACGACCAGCGTTATTTAAGAAGAATTTCAGTCAGTACACAATTCAAGCCACATATGAATAGGCGGTAGACTGGAAGTCGGCGTTAGATAATCCTAGTAACACAGCTGACTGCCAGTCAGTCAGGATTATAACTTACATTAAACTCTTCGTGCGGCGCCATATAAATTGACGTATAAACAGAGTAATTGTGCCACATTGCACAGCATAATATACATATCGACCCATGAAAGAAATTTACGCATTTCTAAATTTTGCCATGTTTACATGATGACGTCATGATGCTGAAATAATATGTATGAGGCCTTGGTAACGCATGGTATATCATTTATTGTTGTGAAAATTAAAATTCGCAAAGATGAGCATTTTTCGATAATTAAATTCGACTTTTGTGGGCAATTGCTCCTACAATATCATTAATTATAATGTAGCTGCCTGGTGGCGAAATTTACAATATAATGATTTAACCATTCTTAGAATGCCAGTCAAAGCTTGATTAGGCCTGTCAGTCTCGGCATTTAAACTAATTAAAATATATACTTCGTCTTTTATTCTAGTTAACTGAATCCACCTTTTGCAGTTAATAATGGCGTCATAGTTTGTAATTTCGTTCCGAGAAAATGACCTATAGTTTAGTTAAAGCTGGGATTTCACGTACATCATGTGGGTTCTGAACCCGATCTGGGTCACATTTTTCTTTACCGCATGTTTAAACGCAAGGTGAAACTCTACTGAGTATACTGATGGCACTCCCCTTAAATACAGAACGATTGTCATCGAAATATGTCGTTCTATTTATATGTTGACATATTCGACCACATTCTTTGAATTAGAATTCAGGATAATCCTATATAATTCCATAATCACATTAATTTGTCGATTCATATTAATAACAATTATAATGTCAAGCCATTGGTTCTGTAGGGCATGTTAACATTGGACAAATTCAGCCAAACACAGTGTGCGGCCAAGTGGTTTTAATACACAAAATTATTTAACATATACAAAATTTCTATTATCCATCCTTACATGAATGACGTGTCATCCCTAATAATTCTTTCATGATTGATTGACTACAGGCTGTCACAGGCATAAGTAACTTACTACAATCGTAGTCAAAGACAAATAGTGAAACACACATTGTGGAGATAATTGAAGCTGATATCTCGAAACGTACTCGCATGTCCATTTATGACTGTATGACATACATTAGCTCTATCTAGAACCATAGAACGCACAACGGAAGCACATGGTCTATCTACGAGTACAGGGCGCACATCGCTACCACTGGCTTTGTCTATGAATGTAGGCTGTTCAACGCCAACCACGGATCTTTTCTACAACCGCCGAACACGAAACGCAACCGGTTATTGAAAAAAATGTCTTTTATCAAATTCCTGCGTTTATATACCAGCATTTAGAAGCATTACTAAGATTGCTTTTGACGACGAGTTGGAGCAACTTGACCTGGAGCAGAAACAATCTCACGTTATTAGAAATGGTGGCGGTAAAAAGATACTTCATTTTCACAATTTTGTTCACAACATATGTTTTGATTTATATGATCAATAATTTCTCGAGAAAGATATTTTACAAATACAAACTTGTACCTGTTGAAAACTCACCAGGTATGTTCAATAACGTATCCAAAAGCGTACGTTTCGCAAACCAAACGGACCAAGTACATAATGTGGTTAAATGGGTTAGTGGTGTGGAGCCAATCTATAATGTTGCTACAGTAGAGCATCCATATTTTAACAAATCCTTATGGAAGACATCGCGGTTAAGGAACATCTTGAGATTCGTACCGGACGAAGCACATAGGCTCGCAATGGTAGAAATCCAGACATTGGAGAAGAACCGGGATATTGGGAAATTTGTTGATTTGGAGGGGATCAAACAAAAGAGTATTTACGCCAGAACGCTCGGAAATGTTGGATATACACAACGCTTGCCAGATGTTATCAATATTGGCGCCAAAAAAGCAGGAACGACAGCTTTAGGACATTTTTTTCAGTGGCACCCACAGGTTGCTTCACCACCTGACGGCGAGGTTCATTACTTTGATTGGAACTACGAAAAAGGTATTGAATTCTACCGTTCCAAATTTAAGTTTTCGACAAAGTCACAAATAGTGTTTGAAAAAACACCACGATATTTCATCACTGAAAATGCCCCACGTCGTATCAGAGAAGACATCTCACCTGACGTGAAGCTCATTCTGATTGTCCGAGACCCTGTTGAGAGAGCTGTGTCGGACTACCATCATGAAACATGGATGCTTGCATCCCGGGGAGAAACGAGTGGACCACCAATCGAGGCTACCTTCCAAGACACTGTACTGAAGAAAAATGGTGACGTAAACGACGAATCTGAACTGATCCACATTGGTAAATACGCCATGCATCTAAAAAGGTGGTTGGAATACTTCCCGATTAATCAAATCCTTGTCATTGATGGAATTGAGATTTCTAAAGATCCACTAAAACAAATGAGAATACTTGAAGAGTTTATCGGCCTTGAACCATACTTCACTAAATCACATTTCATGTATGATGACGTAAAACATGTTCACTGTTTAGCAATACCTAAAAAAATGTGTACAACTAGCACTGGTTTGAATATATCCAAGCCTGAAGTGAGTGGCAGTCTACGTAAGACATTGTATGACTTTTATCGTCCACATAACCAGGACTTTGTGGAATTGCTAAACCAGACCTTTTCCTGGAGTGATCTATGAATTTAACTGATAGTTATTGTACAATCTTAAGAATTTGAATGAGTACTGTGAAGAAATTAAAAAGGGTATTAAAAATGTGTTCATCGAAAATTGTAGAAACAATAGTTGTGGTGATATCTGATGTTGAGAAACACGTAAACATCGTGGTGCATTTTTCTATGTTGTATGAAAGTGAAATGTTCATTAGCAGTGTGGTTGGTGATTCCAATGATTAGCAATCGCTATCTGAACTCTGAACTGAATAGAACTGTTTTAAGGTCTCGATTTGCCAGAGAAGAGCCACAAGTTACATTGAACAAATGTGATTAACGTAATGGAAGAGTTATCAACAAGTTTGATGAATTATGAGGTGACAAACAACATAGTGTTTACGTCGGTGAATATGCCAAACACTTGCCAACTGTTCAAACGGTATTTGAGAAAACCGTGCAATATTTCATCACTGACGATGCGCCACGGCGTATCTATGAACACATCTCACCATCCATGAAAATCATTCTGATTGTGCGAGACCCTGTCGAGAAAGCAGTGTCCGACTATCACCACAAATCATTGTTATTTATCATGGTTATTTACATCCAGTAGCGAAACAAAAGGACCAATCAAGTAAGACCAGGAATGTTAGTGGAATGCTCGGACAGACTTTCTGCTGGAGTAGCCAGTAAGTCAAAGCACACTGATTCATATTTTGTAGAGAGAATGTAGTAAAGTTCATAATGTTGCAGTATTATCAAATTACAATGTATAATAAATTAATAATTAAAACTATACCTTGAAACGGAGAATCCTTATTAATAAGTGGACAGACATATACAACATATATTGCATTCATTGTTGACTATCGAACATAGTTGACACTGGAATGATTCTAATAACACCCACATGGGCATTTTCATCAAACCATGGATTGTAGGATGACATGCCTGGCATGTGACTTGATTAAATGCACTGGCTGGTGTCTATGATGTGGAACGATATCTGATTGAACTGTATGTAGATGCTGGTTGGTGGTTTGAGATGTCATTCATTGTGGAATGGCCGGTGACTATAAAAACAATGCGTGATGATACACGTAACCGATATTCCATTTCACTGTGGTATACCTAACTCCAAGGAAGTGTTAGGGATAATATTATCCCCGAGTGGCCCAAGAAAAGATGAGATAATATTATCTCGTAGTGGCCCCAACATCAAGGGCGATAATATGTTCTCTGAATTGTTCCAAGAACGAGGGAGATAATATTATCCCTGAGTAATCATGAGAAATGAAGAGATATTATTATCCCTGAGTGGTCTCAAGAACGAAGAAGATAATATTATTTCTCAGTGGTCCCAGTAACAGCGATAGTAATACGTAGTTATTTAGTTATTTTAAAATTTTTGATAATTTTTTGGCAAATTGCGCAGTTTTGATAATTTTTATGTTCTGCTGGTGAAGGGAATTATTCATAGTCATAATAATTCTATGTTGCTAAAAAGTACTGTTATGTCTGTGAAGGCATTAAAAGGCTTACATTAGAATCGATCAAGCAAACTGTGTCACTGTCACTGCCTAAGTGAAACATGATTCCAAATTGTTGAACACTCGGTACATACAAACAGCACCAGGTTTTGCAGTTCAAGGTTGAAGTTGAATGTAATGAATTGTATTGTTGTGTCAGAATACTTCATAAATTAATCTATATCGATTGTATTTCGTTGTCAGCCAGCATAGTTATCACTTTGTTTCATTAATGCTTGGTTGACTGTATATTTGTACATAATAAATGTTTATGTAATTTATTTCAATGTATCCTTCACATTTGCGTATGAATTGGTTCAAATAATAATCTCTGTGAATCACCCCTGAATATTTTTATAGTGTTCTTTTGTGATTGGACATGCGGTGACAAGAGGGTGAAAATACGTGTTGGTGGTTTTATATTTGTGAACCTCTTGATGTTGATGATGATGGGATGTGCTCAAAATTAAAGATATGCATGGTGAGACTACGTTGTACAAGCCTTATACCAAGCATGTTTGTATCTAAATATTATACACACCCCAATTGAATAAATTTACATAAACTCCTTGCCTGAATGTGTTGCACTTTTTTAATTTTGAATGCTTATATCTTACATTGTTACGTATATTGTTGCTTAATTTTGTGTTAAGTTGCATATCTATTCAGCACAATACCCCCGATTCTCAAGATAAGGACCAAAGGGGTCTGACACCATAGATACAAAAGTTACATTATAAACTCGGAAGCAGTTGAATTATGTAGGTGAAGTTTTGAAAAAATATGTTTGGAAAAGTGTGAGGAATCTGCTAGATCAGTTGCAAGAACAGAAAAGGGAGTAGAAATCGCTTCTTCAAGAACAGGCTATACACTCAAGAAGCTATAGAAAGTAGATGAAAACATTAACATTATTAGAAGAACTGGCAAATCAGTCAACCTTTGTGAAACATTACCAGATTATAGGAATGGATGTGAATGTATATGTAGACTGTTTCGATGTTGAGTGTAAATGGCCTACAAACCCCTGAGGACTAGCTTTTAGTGCCAACTTGTGTGAAGTGGCAGTAGCTGTACACCAGATAGTGTGTACCCCTGAAAGTCGGGAATGGGATACAGCATATAACCTGACTGAGGAAGGTCATAGGAAGAAGTTTCATCAGGGAATGCCCACCAAACATTAAACATAACCAGGTAAAGCGGCGCTTTGGATAGGTGGAGTTATCTGGCATTGTAAACAATTGTTGATGAACCTTATGTTGATGTAGTATCATCTTAATTATATAGCCTATCTGCGCCAGAGACTCTGTAAGTCAGTACTTGAGTTGTTCAAGGCCGCTAATTTGTAGTTGAATACTCGAGTAAAGAGGTCCCAGAAATATTACCCAATGCTGGTGGGACTCCAACCACCAACACAAAGGATAATCAAGTAACTGATCAAAACAATACCATGTAAATAAAGGAGTCACATAAAAAAACTGACATGCAGCTAGGGATACTTTTGGTAGATCATTAACAGTGGTATCATGCGTTCAATGTAGTCCACCTATCTGGCCTAAAGTCACTCTAAGTTCTGCTCCAATTAATTCCATTTCGAAAACAGTCAATGAATGAAATGGAATATCTACAGCCATGCTATTGAAATAATGAATGTGGTTACTAATTCGGCAGAGATATTCTGGATGTAGCGGGGCTGTAATCCTAAACAAAATTATATAGCAGTTGTTTTGAAAACCGCCCTTATATTGCAGACACCATCTGCTACTTATGGGGATGTTATTTTATGCATCTAACAGCATGGATGGCAATATCTCATTGAAAACGTGCAATCAGACGTGTAGTTTTCGAAAATTATATACAACGACTGAAGATCGTGTTTAAATCGCAGGAAAACATGTCTAGCTGCACTTTCTCGTCAGTATAATATTGAATCCAGTGACAAAAAAGCGTTTTAGCGAGCCCAGAAGTCATTAACACGTGATTTTTCATAATTGTTGGATTAAGTGGAACCAGGCACCAACAGTTCTTAGTCAAATCAGTCAGGGTCGTGGTCGTGGCATGATGTAAACATCACGTGTCAAAAATACGGTCGACCATTCATCCTGCTGCTAAGACAATGGTCCATTATCACGTGCGCTGACCAGCGGTAAGCCTGAAGGAAGTGGTGATATTACACAGTGCCATTTTGACTTGACTGGTTTTGCTAAACGTGTTTATTTTGAGCACCATATCTTCAGAACATTGTTCAGTTTCATGGTGAGTTATTTTATTTTTTCAAATATTGTTGGTTACTGTATGGTTGTATGTTTTAAGATTGTCCCGATGAAGTAATCATTGTGGTGTTTTTTTAATGTCTCGCATTTTTAATGTCTCACTTGATAAACGCAGAAAACCGTGTCAACAAGAGGCACACTTTCGTTTTAGTGATGTATTTCGTTCATAGTGTCTACTGTGAATCAGAAGTGCTTTAAAAGTGCTTTAAAAAAAATTGTTCATTTAAAAACAAATAACGAAAAGTTACATGAAAATGTAACCGGTTGACCATTAGAAACTCTGTAAATAACATTGAATAAACGGCGTGGAAAATATTATGTCGAATCAAAGTAAGCATGTACCCAAGCAAGCAGGCAATTAAATTGGACTTGAGAACATTCTGATGTACATCAACTGTACAAATAAAAAGCTAAAATCAAATCATGTGGAACTGAATATAATGAAGAATCTTAGCTAGGAACTTGTTCACTGTGACTGAGGTGACTCATTTATTAGCAGGACAATTGTTTATGTGTGCAATAAAATATAGTGTTCAGTAATAAAACAATCCTCAATAAAAGTGATTTTAATCAAACACTGAAACACTGATGATTATGTCACAGAAGGTTGGAAGGTCAGCAATATATTGTAAATGTCATTTAAGATGGAGAGTGACAGCACGAACCCTCAAATGACATCGTAGGTGGTATGTGCCAGCAAGATACTGTAAATGTTACTGGAGGTGGTATGTGCCAGCAAGATACTGTAAATGTTACTGGAGGTGGGGAGAGCCAGCAAGGTACTGTAAATGTTACTGGAGGTGGTGAGTGCCAGCAAGGTACTGTAAATGTTACTGGAGGTGGGGAGTGCCAGCAAGGTACTGTAAATGTTACTGGAGGTATGGAGTGCCAGCAAGGTACTGTAAATGTTACTGGAGGTGGCGAGTGCCAGCAAGGTACTGTAAATGTTACTGGAGGTGGGGAGTGCCAGCAAGATACTGTAAATGTTACTGGAGGTGGGGAGTGCCAGCAAGGTACTGTAAATGTTACTGGAGGTGGTGAGTGCCAGCAAGATACTGTAAATGTTACTGGAGGTGGGGAGTGCCAGCAAGGTACTGTAAATGTTACTGGAGGTGGTGAGTGCCAGCAAGATACTGTAAATGTTACTGGAGGTGGCGAGTGCCAGCATTGTACTGTAAATGTTACTGGAGGTGGCGAGTGCCAGCAAGATACTGTAAATGTTACTGGAAGTGGGGAGTGCCAGCAAGGTACTGTAAATGTTACTGGAGGTGGTGAGTGCCAGCTAAAGTGCCAGTGTAATAAATTTAGTTTAGTGTGCCAGTGTAGTTATTGTCATGCTAGTGCCCGCATGCGTAATAAAGAAAGGAAGTTGTTCACATGGCAGCCATGTTGCATTCAAGTGTCGTTCTAACTGCTGTGGTTTGAGCAAAATACGTTACAGTTGGCGACGAGTTTGGGGATCGTAAAATTAAGACACTGAACCAGAAATTATCAGAGATGTAGCCAATGGGGTCACTGATGAATACAAGAAACGGGCAGTCTTAGTTATCTTGGAGCAAAGAGTTATGGTATACTAAGGAATTTAGTAGCTCTGATGAAACCAAGCGAGAAAACGTATGCACAGAAAACGGAAACGTTAAAGGGACATTTTTCACCTGAACCGCCAAGCGATTTAAGTTTCATAAACGTGAATAGAAGGTGGATGAGTCTATTGCCGATTATATGGTGGCCTTGAAACAGTTTAGTAGCTAATGTCAATTTGGTGATTTCCTCGAATCAGCACTTCGAGATCGATTAGTTTGTGGTCTTTGCAGTAACTTAGTTCAGATAGAGCATTTAATCAAGAAGGCCTTGACTTTCAAACATGCAAGTGAGATTGTCGCTGCCACCGAAAGTGCCCATAGAGAACAGTTTCAAGGGGAAACGGGCAGTAATGTAAACAAGTAGTTGGTATTTGTAGTGGTAGTGGGATGAAATACGTGTACAGAAATCGTGGCGGGTTCAAAAAGAGTCAAAACACACACACAAGTCAAAGGTCATCCCAGCCCGAATTTTACCAATAAACCATGTTGGAGATCCACTAATCATGATGCAAATTCTTGTGGATTTAGGATTTCCCAGTGTCTCTATTAGAACATTGGTACTGTACTACCAGTGACAGAGACGAAACATGTTCTGATGATGAACACAGAATATACAATTTGTGAGGGATAGGAGGAAATTTCCAGTATACATGAACAATTAGAAATTGTATTGTTAAATATGGAAGTTGACACTGGATCTAGTGTATCTGTGGTATCCAGTCAATTTTACATTGATCACTTGAAACATTACCCTTGTGTAAAACTTCAGTTACCCTGAAAGACCTATATCCTACAAAGGTGTTAGGGGAATTTAAGGTTTCCAACTTCCATTAGTTAGTAGTTGAGGATAAGAAACATCTCGATAGGCCAGCTTTATTAAGTAGAAATTGGCTTAGAGTAAATAGACTGAACTGGTATAACCTATTTAAGGTCAACTGTGTGTCTAAGAATAACACTCATTCAAATAGTAATACCTGTATATATTCAGAATCCGTTGCTTTTCCACAGAGTATTAAGAGGGAATTTCCTTCTGTCTTTGGTTTAAATAAGGAGGTTAGTCCCGATCCTATTTACAGCATCAGTAACATTGAAAGACCTATTTTTGTAAAGCACGACCTGTGTCCTATGTGTTGAAAGATGTAATTGAAAGGCAATTAGATCATCTAGAAATAAAAGGCAAAACATACAGTATCGTATAGTGATTGGACCAGTTCTACTGTAAATGTGCCCAAGTCAAGCAGTTCGGTCAGAATTCGTGGCGATTATTAAGTGTCTGTAAATAGAGTACTATAGATAGATCAGTACCCACTTCCTTCACTGGAAGATTGTTTTTCACATTAGTCAGGTGGGAAAAAATTCACTAGATTAGAATTAGAACAAGCCTATACACAATTAGAGCATATATAGATAATATTTAAAATCTCCGCACGTGGTGACCAGGAACATGACATTATATTGTATCAAGTACTCAGACGCTTGGAGAAACATAATGTAAGTTTGAATGTAGCAAACACAAATGTAAATACAGTTTTCTGAGTTTAACTTTCCCATGATATCAGCTGGATAAGGAAGGTATTAAGCCACTTGATGACAAAGTAGAAACCATTGTGAAAGCACCTAACTAAACTAATCAAAGTGATTTGAGAACTTGGTTGGGAATGATTCAGTTCTGCGGTGTAATGCAAAAGACTTTTGAATGAACTGCACGGAGGACATTTGGGAATTGTCTGATCCAAAGACTTTGCCAGAAGCTACCTCTGGTGGCCTAGACTAGACGAGGATCTAGAATTTATGATAAAATCTTGTGATGTATTTATAGCAGTACAAAAGAATCCATCTAAAGCACCCTTATATCCTTGGCAGTCGCCCTGGGCAACGCATTCATATAGACTTTGCGTTTTGGATAACGTTGGTGTCAGATGCAACATTTATGAAAAACAATGGTATTCAACACCATTTTGTACCTTTTTTACAATCCTGCATCTAATGGAGCAGCAGAGAGAAGTATACAGACCGTGAAATATAACTTGACTAAGGAAGTGTTAGACCCCAGCAAAAGCTTTTTCGGTTTATCTCATCAACTAGCTGCATTTATTCTATTAAATAGGTCTACACCTCATTCAGTTACTGGTCAAACTCCTGCCTCCTTATTCTTAAAAGGGGGGATTTGAAACAGATTTACCTAATCATGATAAGTCGGGAGTAAAAATGCGTCAATTTAAAATTGGGGACAGGGTGTATGTACAGAAATTTCCGAGAATTTGGTGTCACACAACCCAACCATCCAAAACCTGATCCAAATTCCTCTGATGAGCACTACAAGTCTACAATCTATAATAGCTCTGACATTCCTATTATAACAGATTATTCCCTCAAAAGACTACGCATTCGTGAAAAGTGTAAGTCGTCGTACCCGTACATGGGAATAGAAACAATATTCCCTAAAAAAACTGCCCACTCATGGAAGTTTTAGGTCTTTGTACCAGTGCTGAGAATAAAAACGATATTCATTCAAGAAACTACAAACTCACGGAGTCTTCTACCCATGTAGGGATGAAAGCGATATTCCTTCAAACTCGTGAAAAGTTTATGACTTATTTATATATTTATACATTTTCGGGTTATAATACGTTGTGTTTGCCTCGAGGAATGTCTGTTGTAGGAAAATCAGCCTAGTTTTCTGCTATGTAAATGCGAGCTAAATCTATAAATAAAATTGGCCCGACCCTTGGTCGAGCTTAACCAAGCCAAGTGTTGCATTTGCTTTGTACAGCGTATGATGTGGGTATTTGCGTATGGATGGGAATGTAAGGTTGCATGCGTCTTGCAGGTGGCTTTGTTATGTAAATTCATGTGAGTTGTGTGGTGGACGTGGCAAGTCAGTACACCACGAGCCGTCGAAGTATGAGCACCGTATTCAGCTCTGCCTAGCAGCAGTTTGTAAGGGCATTTCAGGCTCTTCGTCACCTTGCTCATGCTGCAGAACCAGACTAATAGTCAACCAGCGGTACGTTTATACCTGTGTACAGACAGGGCGAGTTGTTGGTTTCTGTGGTTCTGTCCTTTGCTGAATGGAACAGGGGGAGTGACGGCATATCAACCGTAAGTCGTACCTTGCATATTATTTTGGAGTGTCGTGTAGACACAATTATTTATATGGCGTTAAAGCGATGAATAGAAGCATGGAATTTATTGTGAATTATATATGTCGCATTATTTAAGCTTTCTTTAAGTGTAATGTAGCGATACATAATAGTCCTATAGAATACTCGTCGTGTGATGGGAATTTAATTAATTAGCACGTGCAATTGGTATTGCTATTTTCAGTTGGCTTGGTAATTGTGAACTGGTGAATCGTGGTCGTGTGGACATACGTTAATATTGGCAACTGGTGGTGAATGGTTTCTATTGTATCTACCCGGATCGGTTACTGGTGGCACAGGCAGTGTTAGAAGCTCTATGGACTTGATGTGGATGGTAGCTGAAGTATTGTCGATGCCAAGATTTGAGGAGCGTAACAGAACACTGCAGGACTACAATAGAACACTAATACTGTAAACTTTATCAAAGTTTTGCTTTGCCTTAATTCCCTGACCCGAAGGCCTTGTATGGCTCAATTTAGTTTTACGTAACTATGTATTAAGCATATTGTTGTATTTCGCATAAATGGATAATAGATTGAAGTCGTTGATTTGTCGATTAACGTGATTTATTAGTGATAAGTTCTTGTGCACTAGTTTCATGCTAATTTCATGTTAATTTCTGAGTATGAATATCTGTTGATGAGGTCTAGAGAATAAAATAGCTTAGTTAACTGTATGCACTTTGTCATCACCATTCATTGTGTGCTCCCGCGTGCTTAGCCAATCCTCGGATCTGTGACAATGTCTACCGTGTTCGGGTGAATTTGAACCCTCTTTTCTGAAACTACCAGAAATATTCGAATCTCTATAATTAGTATGCATAAGTATATCTCATAGTGTACTGTCTTGTGTACCTTAATGTGGCCACTCAAATTTAATTTGGGTTTTTATTTTTGACGTTATACACGCACGTTAATCTTAGAACTGAACAAAATTGAGTATACGGTTATCGAAATGCCAGTGAAACAAAGAATTCTATTACATGTACAATGTATTTAATTTAGCAGATTTTTACGTATTTGTGAAAATAGCTAAATTCCCTGAAACAAATGACTGACAACAATCGAAAAAAAACAAAATACAAGAACATAATTAACTGACAATCTGTTTGTCTACCAATCAATCATTCATTCTTTCTATTTTCTACCATACTCGTGACACGTTAACAGTGGTTATTCGCATAACATATGGAACTGGTATGTAATTATATATCATTATTTATCACACCGCAAATTAATTTGCGTCTAATTAGTTTACAAACAAACAGATGGCAAGTTAAACAACTCCAACATATGGAATGTTTAGCAGTAGTAACATGTATTGAAAGTTCCCCAACCCAACAACAGGGAAAAACGTTAACGGAATAATATTATCAAACAGTGAAATATTGATCAGTGTATGAAACCATCCGGGTCGTTAGATCATCATCTAAAAAACATAAATCATCAAGATCTGCTTTATATCACCATTGTCATCATTGCTATAACCAATGATAACCAGGCGAGATATTGACCACAACAAGCAATATCAAAACGAGATATTGACAACAACAAGCAATATCAAAACGAGATATTGACAACAAACAGCAATATCCAAACAAGATATTGATCACAACCAGCAATATCAAAACGAGATATTGACCACAACAAGCACTATCAAAACGAGATATTGTCCACAACCAACGATATCCAAATGAGATATCGACCACAACAAGCAATATCAAAACGAGATATTGACCACAACCAGCGATATCCAAACGAGATATTGACCACAACAAACAATATGCAAACGAGATATTGACCACAACAAACAATATCCAAACGAGATATTGACCCTAAATAGTCATACCCATATTGTCGACAAAATATAATTATTTATTAACGTAATTGATTCAATACCATATGACATGATGGATATTCTTATAGTGCGGTCCTTAATTTGTTGGTAGATGGCTAACTAGCGGCGAATGGGTCGTCATTCCACGTGAAACATATGGCTATACCTAGCTCACTGGTTTTAAAAGTAGTTTAATAACCACTGGAACAATGTATACAAGTCTCGATGTTTGATAAAAGGTACACTTATCTTATATATTACAAGCTACTGTGTTGTCAATTTGTAATGTACAGTTATTTCAATATAACAATCGTCAGACCGCTGCTGTAAACTACCCTACTATTAATATCCCCCCGAGATTGTATGGTATAGTTCTGCACATGCGCAGCGTTTAGATTAAAATAGTGTTGCTGATAATGATAACACACAGACTTACACAATTATTTCCAGTGACAATGCTTTAATGATCCCATGTTTGTAGCGCAGGGTGCAGCTAGATCAAAGATGTATCGACGAGTAGAAATTGCCACCTTCAGGAATTGGTTTCGATGTATATGTTTAACTTTAGCAATCGCCATGGTTATTTATCATTTACAATATTTACAGAAGTTTGTTCTTACTGGTTGGATGTCATCTGTGGATTCGGTGTCTACCAAGCATTTTGACAAAGACAAGATTAGGTTTCATGGACAAGGCGAACTGTCAACATACAAATCGACGTCATCAGTAGAACTGCAGATCAACGAGTCTAAGCTAACGCCATGCATTAAAAGTATTCGGAAATATGTTCCACGTGAACCTCACAGACTCGCGATATCAGCAATCAATAAAATGAACGATACTGTTATTGAGAATTTGTTCGATAAAACAAGAGACGAACAAATTGGAATTTACGTCAAAGCACTTGAACTTGTTGGATACACCCAACGTTTACCAACTGTTATAAATATTGGCGCCAAAAAAGCAGGAACGACAGCGTTAGGTCTCTTACTCCGGGCGCATCCACAGGTTGCATCTTCACAAAAAGGCGAAGTTCATTACTTTGATTGGAACTACGAAAAAGGAATTGAGTTCTATCGTTCAAGATTTCAGTTTTCGACAGAATCACAGGAAGTATTTGAGAAAACACCGCGATATTTCATCACAGACGATGTGCCACGTCGTATCAGAGAAGACGTCTCACCGGACGTGAAAATTATTCTGAATGTGAGGGACCCTGTTGAGCGAGCGGTGTCGGACTATCATCATGAAATGTGGCTGCTTACATCAAAGGGAAAATCGAAGGGACCACCAATTAAGGCGACCTTTCAGGACACTGTACTGAAGAAAAATGGCGACGTGAACGACGAATCTGAACTCATCCATATTGGTAAATATGCCATGCATCTAAAAAGATGGTTGAAATACTTCCCGATGAATCAAATCCTTGTTATTGATGGAATCGAGATTTCTAAAGACCCACTAAAACAAATGAGAATAATTGAAAAGTTCCTGGACATTAAACCATATTTCAAAAAAGAACATTTCATTTATATTAAAGACAATCACGTTTACTGTTTGGCAAAATCTAAAAAACGTTGCAACTTTAGCACTGGTCGCGCTATACCCAAACCTGTCCCGAGTGACCATCTACGTAAAAAACTGTATGACTTCTATCGTCCGTATAACCAGCAATTAGTGAAAATGTTGAACCAGACTTTTTCTTGGAGTGACCTTTAAATAAACTGCCAATATGCCACAGCTTGGATGTATACTATAATTATGTGATGTGGTCTTTATTCGTCCGCACTATTACTGAAATGTTTACTCTATCATTGTATGTGACAAGCCATATGGGTCTTAAAGTAAAAAAAAATAATATACTATGTAGCAGATGCGTTAAATATTTATGTTCAAACAATATCATATTATGTGCAGCCGTAATATTATTATTTATATTATGCATATTGTGTACATTCGCCATTTTATTTTGATAAAAACAAACTATTATATTACAAACACCCGCTATGTCATTACTATAAATCACCATCGTATCATGTGCATTGGCTGTGTTATTATGATTAAACACCATTTATATTATACTCGCTATGTCATTTGGAATATGTAATAATAGCAACGTTAGAATATTTTTTTCTTATCAAATGCCACGAGCTTCCAGAATGCTTCAAGTTCACACATTGTAATGGCCCCCTAAGGTCGCGATTTTTATAAACCATTTCAATAGCACCCACAGGTTTGTTTGAGTGTCAGTCTTCCAATATTGTTTGCAAACTATCAAGCAAAGGTTTTCAATAACTCGGTCCACATAGTACACCGAATGTAATGGTTTTAAGAACAAAATGCACAACATACGAATCATTAGTACCTGGTAAGAGGGTGGACAAGGGGGTCGCTTGTACAGGTAACAGAAAATAAAAAAAGGCATTTTATGTTTTTACAGCTTAGATTGGCCCAGCTGTGGTGATTTTTTTTCAGTTGAATTATAATAATAAAACACTTTGAAAAAATAGTTTTGCGAAATTTGGGGTGAACGCGAATGGGTGATTTTGCGTTAACACTTCCATTTCGCGATATTTTTAATTAATTTAAACTTTAAAAAGAAATAAATCACTCACACTGTGCCAGTCTAATTACACCTCAATGCGGGGGGGGGTACGCGTTTGTTTTGTTTTTGTTTGTTTTTTAAGACGCTATATTACTCATAGTTTTGTTATTTATTTATTTATTTATTTATTTATTTATTTATTTATTTATTTATTTATTTTATATAAAAACATGTTCCCAAGCTAATGTTGCCTTATATTGCTGTATAACTTTATAACACATCCCATTCTATGGTTGTGAAACATCATTGTTGTAATGTAATGTCATTAATACTACCTTATACTAAAATATATTTGGATAATTGGAGTACTAACAAATTTTCACTTATGATCCGGTTAGACTTAAAATACATCACGAATATTCACGTTTTTGGTATAAAATTTAACAATGCCACTAGCCCAAGATGGACTTCCTGTTAAACACGTTGTTGAATGTTCGCGTCACTGTACGTAAAAAACACACTCTCGAACTTGACAATTTTAAAGTTCAGACCATTAAGCAAATAGATGGAAACGCCACTTGCATAAATCATGAAGATTGATGATTTGATTGGTGACCGGGATAGCTGCATTTAGTATTCTTTTCTATGCAATATAAAATCATATCGATGCTGTAGGCGGCGAAGGGTGACAAATTGTTTTGGTTCAACGGCTCTCAAGGCAAGGGCAACTGACATTTCCTGACTTTTTTTTTACTATTCTGACGTGTTCTGGGCTATATATAACAGTCAGACACTGACAAGTAAGTAAGTACTAGTAAACAGTCCGGGACATAGTCAATACAAGCCAGTAGGCTAAAAAAACAAGCAACATGTTTTGGCTGTTTCCATGGTCGGACATGAACTTGAAGCTAACGTCAGTTTATAACTAAATGGGCCCTGTATTCGAAGTTCGCAAAAACCATTCAGTCTTTAGAAGTCACTTAGTTTATTACTAGGGCGTATTCTGCTGTTACATTTCCAACCATTTTGCAATAGTATTTTCTAGAATGAAGCAGCATTTACAGTTCATTCAAAGTTCAAAGTTGCGTTGGGATTACGTTGATACAGTGTAACAACGTCTGCGTTACCAGTGCGCAACAGCCAACAGAAAAAGCATGATCATCTGAACACTGCTATTACAAAACTGGTAGGAGGTAATTCATTTGGGGCGAAAGTATTCAAAAATCAGTTTTTGGCTGTTGCAATGGCAGTGGTGCGCCAGGATTTTTTTCAATTAGTGACGGTACGACCTACCTGTGAAGTATGAACAAAATCAGCCGAGCCAAAAAAATCTCAGAGGAGTTAAAAGCCGTTGCCGGTGAAAGTTACCCCAACTTTGGGGTCAAATTTCTCGGTAATTAAAAAAGATATCAAAAATTCAAATAGTAACTTTGTGCCCACACTCAAGCTGAGTAGAATGAGCTATGTCTGAGGTGTTGTATCCCAAATTTGTAGGAAAAGATGCATTTGGCGCGGAGCTATCAAAAAAACAAAAACAGTTTTTTTGGCTGTTGCTATACTTGTAACATTGTCTTTCGCTCTATTAAAGGGGTAAGTTATTTTTTAAACGTAGGAGGTAATTCATTTGTGGCGAAATTATTCAAAAATCAGTTTTTGGCTGTTGCAATGGCAGTGGTGGGCCAGGATTTTTTCAAATAGTGACGGTACAACCTACCTGTGAAGTATGAACAAAATCAGCCGAGCCAAGAAAATCACAGAGAAGTTAAAAGCCGTTGCCGGTGAAAAGTTACCCCAACTGTGGGGTCAAATTTCTCGGTAATGAAAAAAGATATCAAAAATTCAAATAGTAACTTTGTGCCCACACTCAAGCTGAGTAGAATGAGCTATGTCTGAGGTGTTGTATCCCAAATTTGTAGGAGGCGATACATTTGGCACGAAGCTATCCAAAAAAACAAGTTTTTTTGGCTGTTACTATGGCAACGGTGGGCCAATTTTTTCCCAGATTTTTCCTAATAACTAGAGTGAAAGTGTTACCTACCTGCCAAGTTTGAGCAAAATCGGTCAAGCCAAAAAAAATCACAGAAGAAATAATACGTAAAAACATTGGAAATCTCACACACAGACACATACACAAACACACACAGCGACAAAAGTGATTATAAGGGCAATCCTAGCAGAGCGGATCGCCAATAATTAATATTTCATTTTTGTTAGTGTATCTTTAATTTTATTTATTAAATTGGAAATTGCCAAGCCAATTTATAAAATTATAAACAAATATTTTCGTAAATAATACTGACCGTGAAATAGAAAATATTTTATATTGCAATTTCTTTCAATTTAATTAGTTGTATTGCAATGCATTAGTAATAAAGTAAATATATATATATATATTTCTTTATTTCATTGATGAGACTAGTTACGCGAAGAACCTAGAACACTAAGCCGGGGTATTTGAAACTTAAAATTGGCATTCCAGCACAGCAGCCAATCAGCGACGGCCTAACGCTTAGATGACAATTTCGGTTTCAAATACCCGGCTTAGTGTTCTAGGTTCTTCGCGTAATTAGGTGTTCGTATGCAAAGGATTTTTCCACACAAAAACGACGAATTCGGCCGAATTTTTTTATCGGTTGGCTTAATATAATCCCAACGGACTGTATTTTTGTGAAAGATTGGTATTTTTGTCCTGATTTGTAGGAATCTGAAAAACGCGTTTCACAACTTGTCTCTTAATTAGTTTTATGCGTCATTCAAGATGGCGGCCCCCATGTAGTAAATATCGTATTTATTTTATTATCACGTGTGCGCCAGCTGATTGTGGTAGCAACACCATTATATGGCTGAGTTTCATTCAAATCCAATACACTGAAAGACATAAAGCTGGGGATGTTATAAACGCTTTATAAATATATTTTTTTATAAATCAAAATGATTGTTAGAATTCAAATTGAACAATCAAAAAACATGATCACGAGTTCTAATTAACAATGATAAATTATTTCAACATCATCCAATGAACAACCCTTCATTTTGAATAAATGGGCGGTCGCAGTTGCTTTGCACTTGAAGGCTTGCGCGTGCATTATGGGCGTAGATAAAGTGGAGCTCTGGAGCCAATCACAGTTTTTGAATTTGAATGAAAAACTAATGGTCAGTTTTTACGAATTGTTATAAATATGTTTAAAAAATAATGTACAGCTTTCTTCTTGTCGCCTGGATTGGCTATAATCTTTCGCGCGGTGTTTCACGATGACCGCAAAGCCAATCAGTGTTGGTATTTACGTCTACGCACACGCGCAGACTGGGCCGTCTCTTCAGGAGCGAGTATTTATCCACGGCGATGTTACGGCGATCGTTTTCATTGGACAACGGCAGTTTTCAAATTTATAAATGTGTTATGTTTGTAAACAGTAAATATTGTAAACAGCTTTTCTGGAAGCACTGTACAGAATGTTATGTATGTGCATGAGTGATAGATCTGTACACGGACTTCGGCGGTAGTCGTCGCGCTGCGCATGTGCGATATTTGTGTTGATAAACATTGAATTTCCCACAATCCAATGCACTCTTCTATTGGAAATCACAAGTATGAGGTTTGACCTGGGCACGCTACTTGCACTTATTACCACCGGTGACTCCTTCGATACCTTCCACTCACCTAAAAAAAATACCTAATTAAAGCTTGGTAACGTCTCAGTTTGTACTCGTTGATCTGTGCAACAGTCAAAGTCGCCATCTTTGTTTATATAGAGCACATACATATATCCCGCACATGCGTGGCGCGAATTTTGAAGTACATATGTAGCGATTCTGACTCTGACTCTGATTATATAGGAATTATTCAAAACAAACGTATACAATAATTAATTTTGTTGTATGCTAGCTATTTGATATTATTTGAACAATGAATTTCAGGTGACTAATAAATTTTAAAGGTCATTGCGCCACGCATGTGCAGGGATTTCTGTTGAAAAACAGTGATCCTCCCCCAACCAAATTCGTATTTTCATTTCAATCAGAAATACTAATTTCCACGTGAATGCGTGTGTCAATCGCAGCCTTGTTTAGAATATGGGTCCGTCTAACTCATCGAATATATTGGGTGCCTATATATATATTTGACTTGATTTTTTTTGTTAGAGTATAACTTTCTTTTTCTACCGTTTGTGAATCAGCGTGAAAGTGGAGAATAAAGGCACAGTGTGTTTTTCCATGAATAAACTGTACAAATGTACGGTATATGTTCAGTTTTTAGAAATACCTATTTCGCAGTTATACGAATAAGAATGTTAGTAAACTCATGTACACTGATGTGCACAAAAGGCACATTTATAGTTGTTTTGCCAAACTTTAAATGTACCTGGCGCGAATTTCGTGTAAACAATGTATTTTGTATGGAACACACATCGACCACGGCGCGACCCTAACTTGATGAACCGTTCAAACATTTTCCGGCGTTCTCTGAATAAAATATGGTACGCAAGCTGATGTAAAAAAAAACGCATAAAAGGGGTGTTATTTAGTTATTTGACGCGGGTATAATTTCACAAAAATAAATACGTGTTTAGAGGCTTTTTTTAAAAGCTATACAGTATGGGTACCAGGTCTGACTTCGAGTTGGAGCAGGGAGTAACCCCCCCGGGAAACATTTGTTCAACATGTTTTGAACTGATTACAATGTGCACTGACTGACTTTAGTATATTGGAAACAAATCTTCAGTATACATTTTTGAGATTCCTGTGTGTTCATGATAAATGGATGCGTACCTAGATTACTTTATATTAAATGATTTCTGCATGTGTTTTTATGGTTCTGAATCATCAAATCTTATAGTTAACAGTACTTACTCTAACTACTTATTGGTACTTACATAAGCCGTTCCTATGGTCTAATGCACTTTTCCTATAATTCACAACACTGAGGGACTGAGACCCATTTACGTAGTTTTGACGTCGTAAAAGTTCCCGAAAGGGCGCGATTTATAGAAATGCTGTATTTTGTATATATAATACATCAGCGATAATAACCGCACTCCTTTTGTTGTAATAAATAATAGAGGGAATAACTCCAACACCGTTCACAAATGAGGAATTACTTGATTCTTGATTTTAGTTTCGATGAGGGAGTTTGAAGAATAAACACGATATTCTGTGTATAAATCGAGCATTATGTCGCCATTGTTTATTAAAACATACCATACTAATTGTAATGTGTGTATGTTCTTTTCAGGGGATATGGTTGAACCATTTATTATACCCGAGGCAATTTAATTGTTATGGTGCATCTTGTTCAGCGAATGGCCATTTAATGTTGTCAATTATCAATGACTTGAGGAGTCTTATCCATGCACCCACAATTCATTCAGACGGGAAGTACAGACACAATACAGTGTATCGCATTTGCGAACATTACACAGTCGCATCACTCAGTTAGTTTTCGTCACTTGTTACACAATGCCAAAGGTTAAAAGGAGCAGGAAACCTCCTCCAGATGGCTGGGAGCTTATAGAACCGACACTAGATGAACTTGATCAGAAAATGAGAGAAGGTAACTTACTAATACAGCAGATTTTGAAAGTTTTGTTTTGGCTCCGAGTCATTTTGTAGTACGCTCCGGACATTAGTGTGATAGAAACACACGATGTTGATCGTGATGTGCAGTAAATGAGTGTACATGGACCAAACGAAGCTGCTCTTGTACACTACACAAGTCCTAACAACACCGACTATCATTTAGTCTTACATACAGGACCGTACGTTCGGTTGTTAGGATCATACGCCAGGTGATCCCTGTGCTGTGGTAGTGGTGGTGGTGTTAATAGATCTAAACCCCCAACATACAGTTCATATGCAGGCTAACTATCATTACGGTTCCTATAAAAGGTGGTGCTGTTTTCAGAATAAAGTGAATACAAAATATTACCGGTATTTTTGTCTGAATGAGTCATATGGGATATCAAAAGCTGAACATTTATCGATTTTAATGATTAGCTCACACCAAAACTAACTCGCATCGAACCAAATCGCTTGATACCAACAATAAGAGAGGGTATTTTTCCTCCTGACCTGAACAGTAATTTAGTTTAAAATATCCAGTCAATAAAGCAGGTATGTCATAATCCACCCATACCCTAGATCAAAATCAGAAACATCAGCATTTGACACCACACATGTGTAGAATTGGTTTCTTCATGTTTATGTTTATTATTAGTTGCGTTCACGCACAGCTCCTTAGCACGGGCTAAGAGGTCAAATTCCTTAGCCCGTGCTAAGAAAACGTGCGTGAACGCTTAGCACGGGCTAAGGAATGCTAAGTACGGGTTAAATCTGATCTGAATTTAAGACGCGGTCTAGACCTTAGCACGGGCTAACGAAGTATGCGCGAACGCTTAGCCCAGGGCTAAGCACCCTCTGCGGCGACCTTTGGGTCTGAAAATTGTCCCATGTTCGTATAACGACACTATTCCACCAGTCATTACTCCGCGCTCGCTTCCACACTAATCGGGTCACTGTAGTAGTAGAGCGTACAGCAGCTCCAATCGTAGACAAAATAAATTTGGTTCGCTGTCTACGACATGCATTAATAAAACTCTGTATTCTGTTACGACCGTTGTATACTGTTTATGTGCATCCAAATAAGTTGGGTCCGTCTTCTCTCGCGTTCCTGTGCACGTCGCTTCAAATTTAGAACGAAACATGCCAGCAGCAGAAATAGAACCTCGCGCGTGTCATCCATTTTTTGTTCGTAAATAGCGGCTTACCAAAGGTCACCGACTAATGGCACCCCTTAGCCTGTGCTAACGACTGGCCCTCCCTGTGCGTGGACGCAATTGGGTCTAGCCAAAATGCAAATATGCTAGATAAGCCTAAATCAGCTTAAATCTTAGCCCGTACTTCGTGTAACGTGAACACAACTATTGTCAGTTTCATAGTATTGGTCAGGTAGTTATCAGGCTAGTCGGTTTGGTGACCTAACCAGTACCCAAAGTATTATACCAAGGTCTTGTTTTGCATGTGATTAGAAGTATCTAGCCAAACATTTAGTCCTGCATTTAGAGATTATTGGGATCAGAATCTTACAGATGATAAAACGATTCCCAAACAATCCCATGTCCAGAGGATCATCAAGACACACAGTCCTTGTGAACAGGACTAGCCGTACCTTGTGCCGTGGGTCATAGTGAGTTTGTAAATGCATTGTATTCTTTTTTTCATTCTCAGTGGAAACAGAGCCACATGAAGGCAAAAGAAAGGTGGAGGCATTGTGGCCAATATTTAAGCTACACCATCAGAGATCAAGATATATTTTTGATTTATTTTACAAAAGAAGAGCAATTAGCAGAGGTAGGTTGAAATGAAATGAGCCCAACCACGTGACTGCTAACAGGTCTCGTGCTTGATTCGACTCGTATTTTCTAAATGCAGCCTTTAAAAAAAAGTTTACATGACTTTGATTTTTAATATATGTTTCAATTGGACATGCTAACAACATAATTATATTACAAAATATCAGTCATTAATTCTGTCACTACCATTGGCAACCTCGTGGTAAAGCGCCGCAATTGTCACATTGTGTGCAATAAGGGACCTACGCTCAGTTTACAGCGTGTGTGAAATATATTGTTTTGTTTATAAGAAATTCAAACATGCACCATGTAATGACTAACTCTTTAACCAGCACTTGAAAATTTGTAATATAATTGTGTTGTTTTAGCCATTTCGTTAGAGGTGTTTCTATGATCAAAATTCATAACATTTTAATATTTCAGTACGCAGTGCATTTGTGGGTTTATATGCGCTTCTAAGAGAGCAAATATGGTATCTGTACTACAAGACAGTATTTTTTTTTTTGCCAAGCGTTAGGTATCTCTGATTTCAGAGTAATCTGTTTAAATTGAATGTCCATTCATAAATACAATTACGAAAGAGGAGTTATTATTGCCAAAAGCAAATTTGGTGATGGATATCCTGATTGGCAGTACATATAAAATGTTTTTGTTTTTTTATAGAATTATATGATTACTGTATCAAAGAAGGATACGCTGATAAGAATCTAATCGCCAAATGGAAAAAACAAGGATATGAAAATCTGTGCTGCCTCCGATGTATACAAGCAAGGGACACAAATTTTGGAACAAACTGTATATGCAGAGTGCCTAAAAGTAAATTGGAAGAAGTAAGTAGATTCATTTTGATTTTATTGTCACAATTTACAGATTATTTCAAATACAGCTGTTGTAAAGTGTGTGATGCTAGTCTAGGCCCTAGATAGTGAATTAAGAGACTTTTCCATTTAGTAAGGCAGGCAGGGTTAACACATTGACTGTGAGAAGCCTCCATCGATAGTCACAGGTTGCTAATATCTACTACAATGTATTTGAGAAAGCTCCAGCAAGTGATGTGTTAAGCTAAGTTTTGTTGCTGTACTCATAAATCATTATCACAGTCATAATTAAAATGATTGATTCATGTTCACAAAAATTTTCTTTGTGCACATTGAGAGAAATTTCTATTACAAGATTACTGCAATTGTTCTGTTTGAAGGCAAAAATTGTATTGTAAACTGCATCATTAAAGTAAGCCTTTGTATAGTCGAATACACACCTCTGTTTTGGCCATATTCACATCGGGGACTTATAATTCGGTCTCTGTCCGTGCGTCTGTGCGTCCGTGTGTCCTTCCGGAGTCGTATCTCAGTATCCCTTGGACCGATTCCGTTCATTCTTTGCATGTGCCTAGTACTTTATGTAGGACATATGCACATGCAGTGGTTTAGCGATTCGATTCAAAATGGCCGACTGGCAGCCATCTTGTTTTTTGAAAATAGTGCAGTGTATAAATAGTGTATGCTTTGGCATTTTTTTTCAAACTTGGCACATAGATTATACATGTTAGGATACATGTCCTTGACGATTTATTTCACAGTTGGATCAAAGATGGCCGACTGGCAGCCATCTTGTTTTTTGAAAATGTTGTATTTTGGACATGCTTTGTCAGTTTTCATTCAAATTTAGTACATAGATCATACATGTTAGGATACATGTCCGGCCGTCCGTTAGTTCCTGAGTCTGTTCGTCCGGCCGTGTGTCCGGCCGTCCATACGTCACTCTGTCTTGAGTCATATTTCAGAATCCTGTGGACCGATTCCGTTCATTCTTTGCATGTGCCTAGTACCTTATGTGGGACATATGCACATGCAGTAGTTTAGCGATTCGTTTCAAAATAGGCGACTAGCAGCCATCTTGTTTTTTGAAAATGTTGTATTTTGGACATGCTTTGTCAGTTGTCATTCAAACTTGGTACATAGATAATACATGTTAGGATTCATGTTCATGACGATTTATTTCACAATTGGATCAAAGATGGTGAACTGGCAGGCATCTTGTTTTTTGTTTTCTCTTTATGCGTGCTCTGTCAGTTTTCATTCAAATTTGGCACATACATGTACTTTATACATGTTAAGATGCATGTCCATGACAATTTGTTTCAAAATCTGGTCAAGGATGGCCGATTGACAGCCATCTGACTTTTTGGCCTTACTACTAAATTTCCACAATTTATGTACCATTTTCATTTGTATTGGCACATACATCATACATATCAGTGTGTTTCATAATCAGATCAAAGATGGACGAATAACGGCTGTTTTTATTTTTGGCCATATTACTACTACACGGAACACGTGTTTTGATGTAAATAAACAATCTGTTGTATACGCCACTTGGAACTCAAGTTTCAAGGACAGGCTTGCGACAACCCCTATGCTTTAATATTATGAGCACAAAGAGAACTTCCCAAAATTTAACGGGGACTGTGTCATTTTCAATGACTTGTTAGCATATATAGTACATGCTATACTTCTAGAGCTGCTACGGTATCAGCAAAAATTGAAAAGTGTACCAGTAGTCATCTTACTTATGTGTAAAATGAAGCCACACAGAGTTGTACATTAATAAAAAAAACAGCTGTTTTTAAAAAACATTGCCATATTATTTAAACGTGCTATAATGAATTGATGATTTTGTATTTATCAATGTACTACATATTCTGGCATGATAATGCCCACTGAGAGTTGTCTACATTTATCATGCTTGAGGTATTTTGACACACTGCAATCTCCCATGTTGAATCTCGATACTGTGGCTGTTAAATGCACTCCAGGCAAAATTAAATTCAAATATATTTTTACTGTGTATATCATATGATTCATTTGTTTTCTTGTCTTTAGGGAAAAGTTGTTGAATGTGTTCACTGTGGTTGCAGAGGTAAGCTGGTTTTAGAATTTCCATATATAATGTCCACGAATTCCAGGACTTTGTGTAAATGACCATTTTATTGTGGGGGAGGCAGCTTATGAATATGCACTGAAACACACAGGCCATGTCTTAAATCGAAAAACAAAATGGCTCTTGTAAAATAAATTCATAAAAAGACATAACCAAGGATTTCATCTTCTAAATTATTATAATCTCCAAAACCTGATATTAATCTTTCACGTTGTACATAAAAATAGTCCTACACACTCCCTAGTTTTTATCCCACTGAAATCAACCTGCATAATTGTTTTTTTTTAAATATTTTCACATACATTTTCAACAGAACTAAGAAAATTAAAAATTAATTCTGTTAGAAGAAATTATATCTAAAGATGTGTAAATTATGGTAGCATGACAAAATTTGATTGTGATTAATGTGTGACAAAATGCATATAAAAAATGGTTGTCAGTGTTGTCCGTAATAGCATTACCCAAAATGCAATCTTGTTTTAAAATGATTTTCGAAAGTCATTGCAAAACTGTTCTGTTGAAAATGTTCATTCAATTAAGTATGCCATTTAATTTCTTTTGTTATTTCTCTTTATAGGATGCTCAGGATAAGACATTACCCTGGATGATGTAACAGTTTTGGGCTGGGGCAGGGGAAGGGGTGGGGTAATCTTTCAAGAGTACTAGTACTTTATATTAGCTGAGAACAATATCCTTGGTGTTTTGTGTTGTCATTATTATTACCACGAAATGAAAATAGATTTATTGTCACAAGAATTTCAACATTTAGTAAACTAAGACTGCAGTATTACAGTATACTTTTTTTTATTGATAGTGTTGATATTTTATGCAGTGCATTAACATAGCATTGCTATTAGTAGGTCAGGGTTGTATGTCCTTGTGATTTGTGTTTATTTGGTCAACTGTCCTTCGGGGATAATTTGTGATGGAATCATGTTTGTCATGGATGGATTGGTTGCTGTATCACTTTGTCAAGTCAATAAATGTTTTTTTTTATCATATTTGCAGATGACTCCTTTTTCAGGATTTCTTGATTAACCTATCATATTCGCTTTATTAGAAGTGCATCTACAGTATATTAGAGGTGCATTTATTTTATTTATTGCATTTATTGTATACTGAATCATACAAACTTGTATTGTCCATAGACACTACTGTCATTTATGTAAGCACATGCGCTAGGTAACATTACTTTGTATAATTTTAAAAACAGGCACTCTAGTGGTATTTAAAATGTGTCCATTTTAACATAGCATATGTACTTTAGATCAGAAATCAAATTCATTTTAATCCACATTTTTGAAATTTAAAATAACCCATTTTTTTAACATAAAACCAGTCCTGTGATAAAACATTAGAATATGTACTTTAAAGCGCGGTGGTCACCGTGCAGCGCGTGTTCGAATTTGATGTAAATAAACAATGTATTTTACACGCGTTGTATACGTCGTTATGAGTCCCATATCAAACAGAACGCGGCACGACGCGACTGTCGCCCTTTAACCTTGAATCTATGCACTTTCCGAAGACTCCAAAACCTTTACATTGAATGCCTAAGCATTATCATCAATGTATGCAGTCATGGTCAGCTATTGACTTTGAATTTTGATTGGTTGATTAAAAATGCCATCAACTATGCCTAGGTATGATGCTAGTAATATCGTATCACTTTCAGCTATTGACTGTAAATTTCATTGGTTGATTAAAAATGCCATCAACTATGCCTAGGTATGATGCTAGTAATATCGCATCACTTTCAGCTATTGACTGTAAATTTGATTGGTTGATTGAAAATGCCATCAACTATGCCTAGGTATGATGCTAGTAATATCTCATCACTTTCAGCTATTGACTGTAAATTTGATTGGTTAATTGAAAATGCCATCAACTATGCCTAGGTATGATGCTAGTAATATCGCATCACTTTCAGCTATTGACTGTAAATTTGATTGGTTGATTAAAAATGCCATCAACTATGCCTAGGTATGATGCTAGTAATATCGCATCACTTTCAGCTATTGACTGTAAATTTGATTGGTTGATTAAAAATGCCATCAACTATGCCTAGGTATGATGCTAGTAATATCGCATCACTTTCAGCTATTGACTGTAAATTTCATTGGTTGATTAAAAATGCCATCAACTATGCCTAGGTATGATGCTAGTAATATCGCATCACTTTCAGCTATTGACTGTAAATTTCATTGGTTGATTAAAAATGCCATCAACTATGCCTAGGTACGATGCTAGTAATATCTCATCACTTTCAGCTATTGACTGTAAATTTGATTGGTTGATTAAAAATTCCATCAACTATGCCTATGTACGATGCTAGTAATATCTCATCACTTTCAGCTATTGACTGTAAATTTGATTGGTTGATTAAAAATGCCATCAACTATGCTTAGGTACGATGCTAGTAATATCGCATCACTTTCAGCTATTGACTGTAAATTTGATTGGTTGATTAAAAATGCCATCAACTATGCCCAGGTATGATGCTAGTAATATCGCATCACTGTCAGCTATTGACTGTAAATTTGATTGGTTGATTAAAAATGCCATCAACTATGCCTAGGTATGATGCTAGTAATATCTCATCACTTTCAGCTATTGACTGTAAATTTGATTGGTTGATTAAAAATGCCATCAACTATGCCTAGGTACGATGCTAGTAATATCTCATCACTTTCAGCTATTGACTGTAAATTTGATTGGTTGATTAAAAATGCCATCAACTATGCTTAGGTACGATGCTAGTAATATCGCATCACTTTCAGCTATTGACCTTAAATTGGATTGGTTGATTATAAATGTCATCAACTATGCCTTGGTACGATTCTAGTAATATCTCATCACTTTCAGCTATTGACTGTAAATTTAATTGGTTGATTGAAAATGTCATCAACTATGCCTCGGTACGATGCTAGTAATATCTCATCACTTTCAGCTATTGACTGTAAATTTGATTGGTTGATTAAAAATGCCATCAACTATGCTTAGGTACGATGCTATTAATATCTCATCACTGTCAGCTATTGACCTTAAATTGGATTGGTTGATTAAAAATGCCATCAACTATGCCTAGGTATGATGCTAGTAATATCTCATCACTTTCAGCTATTGACCTTAAATTGGATTGGTTGATTAAAAATGCCATCAACTATGCCTAGGTACGATGCTAGTAATATCTCATCACTTTCAGCTATTGACCTTAAATTGGATTTGTTGATTAAAAATGTCATCAACTATGCCCAGGTATGATGCTAGTAATATCTCATCACTTTCAGCTATTGACCTTAAATTGGATTGGTTGATTAAAAATGTCATCAACTATGCCCAGGTACGATGCTAGTAATATCTCATCACTTTCAGCTATTGACCTTAAATTGGATTGGTTGATTAAAAATGTCATCAACTATGCCCAGGTACGATGCTAGTAATATCTCATCACTTTCAGCTATTGACCTTAAATTGGATTGGTTGATTAAAAATGCCATCAACTATGCCCAGGTACGATGCTAGTAATATCTCATCACTTTCAGCTATTGACCTTAAATTGGATTGGTTGATTAAAAATGTCATCAACTATGCCCAGGTACGATGCTAGTAATATCTCATCACTTTCAGCTATTGACCTTAAATTGGATTGGTTGATTAAAAATGCCATCAACTATGCCCAGGTACGATGCTAGTAATATCTCATCACTTTCAGCTATTGACTGCAAATTTGATTGGTTGATTGAAAATGCCATCAACTATGCCTAGGTACGATGCTAGTAATATCTCATCACTTTCAGCTATTGACTGTAAATTTGATTGGTTGATTAAAAATGCCATCAACTATGCCTAGGTATGATGCTAGTAATATCGCATCACTGTCAGCTATTGACTGTAAATTTGATTGGTTGATTAAAAATGCCATCAACTATGCCTCGGTATGATGCTAGTAATATCTCATCACTTTCAGCTATTGACCTTAAATTGGATTGGTTGATTAAAAATGCCATCAACTATGCCTAGGTACGATGCGAGTAACATCTCATCACTTTCAGCTATTGACTGTAAATTTGATTGGTTGATTAAAAATGCCATCAACTATGCCTAGGTACGATGCTAGTAATATCTCATCACTTTCAGCTATTGACCTTAAATTGGATTGGTTGATTAAAAATGCCATCAACTATGCCTAGGTACGATGCGAGTAACATCTCATCACTTTCAGCTATTGACTGTAAATTTGATTGGTTGATTAAAAATGCCATCAACTATGTCTAGGTATGATGCTAGTAATATCTCATCACTTTCAGCTATTGACTGTAAATTTGATTGGTTGATTGAAAATGCCATCAACTATGTCTAGGTATGATGCTAGTAATATCTCATCACTTTCAGCTATTGACCTTAAATTGGATTGGTTGATTAAAAATGCCATCAACTATGCTTAGGTATGATGCTAGTAATATCTCATCACTGTCAGCTATTGACTGTAAATTTGATTGGTTGATTAAAAATGCCATCAACTATGCCTAGGTACGATTCTAGTAATATCTCATCACTTTCAGCTATTGACCTTAAATTGGATTGGTTGATTAAAAATGCCATCAACTATGCCCAGGTATGATGCTAGTAATATTTCATCACTTTCAGCTATTGACTGTAAATTTGATTGGTTGATTAAAAATGCCATCAACTATGCCTAGGTATGATGCTAGTAATATTTCATCACTTTCAGCTATTGACTGTAAATTTGATTGGTTGATTAAAAATGCCATCAACTATGCCTAGGTACGATGCTAGTAATATTTCATCACTTTCAGCTATTGACCTTAAATTGGATTGGTTGATTAAAAATGCCATCAACTATGCCCAGGTACGATGCTAGTAATATCTCATCACTTTCAGCTATTGACCTTAAATTGGATTGGTTGATTAAAAATGCCATCAACTATGCCCAGGTACGATGCTAGTAATATCTCATCACTTTCAGCTATTGACCTTAAATTGGATTGGTTGATTAAAAATGCCATCAACTATGCCCAGGTACGATGCTAGTAATATCTCATCACTTTCAGCTATTGACTGTAAATTTGATTGGTTGATTAAAAATGCCATCTACTATGCCTAGGTACGATGCTAGTAATATCTCATCACTTTCAGCTATTGACTGCAAATTTGATTGGTTGATTGAAAATGCCATCAACTATGCCTAGGTACGATGCTAGTAATATCTCATCACTTTCAGCTATTGACTGTAAATTTGATTGGTTGATTGAAAATGCCATCAACTATGCCTAGGTATGATGCTAGTAATATCGCATCACTGTCAGCTATTGACTGTAAATTTGATTGGTTGATTAAAAATGCCATCAACTATGCCTCGGTATGATGCTAGTAATTTCTCATCACTTTCAGCTATTGACCTTAAATTGGATTGGTTGATTAAAAATGCCATCAACTATGCCTAGGTACGATGCGAGTAACATCTCATCACTTTCAGCTATTGACTGTAAATTTGATTGGTTGATTAAAAATGCCATCAACTATGCCTAGGTACGATGCTAGTAATATCTCATCACTTTCAGCTATTGACTGTAAATTTGATTGATTGATTAAAAATGCCATCAACTATGCCTAGGTATGATGCTAGTAATATCTCATCACTTTCAGCTATTGACCTTAAATTGGATTGGTTGATTAAAAATGCCATCAACTATGCTTAGGTATGATGCTAGTAATATCTCATCACTGTCAGCTATTGACTGTAAATTTGATTGGTTGATTAAAAATGCCATCAACTATGCCTAGGTACGATTCTAGTAATATCTCATCACTTTCAGCTATTGACCTTAAATTGGATTGGTTGATTAAAAATGCCATCAACTATGCCCAGGTATGATGCTAGTAATATCTCATCACTTTCAGCTATTGACTGTAAATTTGATTGGTTGATTAAAAATTCCATCAACTATGCCTAGGTACGATGCTAGTAATATCTCATCACTTTCAGCTATTGACTGTAAATTTGATTGGTTGATTAAAAATGCCATCAACTATGCTTAGGTACGATGCTAGTAATATCGCATCACTTTCAGCTATTGACTGTAAATTTGATTGGTTGATTAAAAATGCCATCAACTATGCCCAGGTATGATGCTAGTAATATCGCATCACTGTCAGCTATTGACTGTAAATTTGATTGGTTGATTAAAAATGCCATCAACTATGCCTAGGTATGATGCTAGTAATATCTCATCACTTTCAGCTATTGACTGTAAATTTGATTGGTTGATTAAAAATGCCATCAACTATGCCTAGGTACGATGCTAGTAATATCTCATCACTTTCAGCTATTGACTGTAAATTTGATTGGTTGATTAAAAATGCCATCAACTATGCTTAGGTACGATGCTAGTAATATCGCATCACTTTCAGCTATTGACCTTAAATTGGATTGGTTGATTATAAATGTCATCAACTATGCCTTGGTACGATTCTAGTAATATCTCATCACTTTCAGCTATTGACTGTAAATTTAATTGGTTGATTGAAAATGTCATCAACTATGCCTCGGTACGATGCTAGTAATATCTCATCACTTTCAGCTATTGACTGTAAATTTGATTGGTTGATTAAAAATGCCATCAACTATGCTTAGGTACGATGCTATTAATATCTCATCACTGTCAGCTATTGACCTTAAATTGGATTGGTTGATTAAAAATGCCATCAACTATGCCTAGGTATGATGCTAGTAATATCTCATCACTTTCAGCTATTGACCTTAAATTGGATTGGTTGATTAAAAATGCCATCAACTATGCCTAGGTACGATGCTAGTAATATCTCATCACTTTCAGCTATTGACCTTAAATTGGATTTGTTGATTAAAAATGTCATCAACTATGCCCAGGTACGATGCTAGTAATATCTCATCACTTTCAGCTATTGACCTTAAATTGGATTGGTTGATTAAAAATGTCATCAACTATGCCCAGGTACGATGCTAGTAATATCTCATCACTTTCAGCTATTGACCTTAAATTGGATTGGTTGATTAAAAATGTCATCAACTATGCCCAGGTACGATGCTAGTAATATCTCATCACTTTCAGCTATTGACCTTAAATTGGATTGGTTGATTAAAAATGCCATCAACTATGCCCAGGTACGATGCTAGTAATATCTCATCACTTTCAGCTATTGACCTTAAATTGGATTGGTTGATTAAAAATGTCATCAACTATGCCCAGGTACGATGCTAGTAATATCTCATCACTTTCAGCTATTGACCTTAAATTGGATTGGTTGATTAAAAATGCCATCAACTATGCCCAGGTACGATGCTAGTAATATCTCATCACTTTCAGCTATTGACTGCAAATTTGATTGGTTGATTGAAAATGCCATCAACTATGCCTAGGTACGATGCTAGTAATATCTCATCACTTTCAGCTATTGACTGTAAATTTGATTGGTTGATTAAAAATGCCATCAACTATGCCTAGGTATGATGCTAGTAATATCGCATCACTGTCAGCTATTGACTGTAAATTTGATTGGTTGATTAAAAATGCCATCAACTATGCCTCGGTATGATGCTAGTAATTTCTCATCACTTTCAGCTATTGACCTTAAATTGGATTGGTTGATTAAAAATGCCATCAACTATGCCTAGGTACGATGCGAGTAACATCTCATCACTTTCAGCTATTGACTGTAAAGTTGATTGGTTGATTAAAAATGCCATCAACTATGCCTAGGTACGATGCTAGTAATATCTCATCACTTTCAGCTATTGACTGTAAATTTGATTGGTTGATTAAAAATGCCATCAACTATGTCTAGGTATGATGCTAGTAATATCTCATCACTTTCAGCTATTGACCTTAAATTGGATTGGTTGATTAAAAATGCCATCAACTATGCTTAGGTATGATGCTAGTAATATCTCATCACTGTCAGCTATTGACTGTAAATTTGATTGGTTGATTAAAAATGCCATCAACTATGCCTAGGTACGATTCTAGTAATATCTCATCACTTTCAGCTATTGACCTTAAATTGGATTGGTTGATTAAAAATGCCATCAACTATGCCCAGGTATGATGCTAGTAATATTTCATCACTTTCAGCTATTGACTGTAAATTTGATTGGTTGATTAAAAATGCCATCAACTATGCCTAGGTATGATGCTAGTAATATTTCATCACTTTCAGCTATTGACTGTAAATTTGATTGGTTGATTAAAAATGCCATCAACTATGCCTAGGTACGATGCTAGTAATATCTCATCACTTTCAGCTATTGACTGTAAATTTGATTGGTTGATTGAAAATGCCATCAACTATGCCTCGGTACGATGCTAGTAATATCTCATCACTTTCAGCTATTGACTGTAAATTTGATTGGTTGATTAAAAATGCCATCAACTATGCCTAGGTACGATGCTAGTAATATCTCATCACTTTCAGCTATTGACCTTAAAATGGATTGGTTGATTAAAAATGCCATCAACTATGCCTAGGTACGATGCTAGTAATATTTCATCACTTTCAGCTATTGACCTTAAATTGGATTGGTTGATTAAAAATGCCATCAACTATGCCCAGGTACGATGCTAGTAATATCTCATCACTTTCAGCTATTGACCTTAAATTGGATTGGGTGATTAAAAATGTCATCAACTATGCCCAGGTACGATGCTAGTAATATCTCATCACTTTCAGCTATTGACCTTAAATTGGATTGGTTGATTAAAAATGCCATCAACTATGCCCAGGTACGATGCTAGTAATATCTCATCACTTTCAGCTATTGACTGTAAATTTGATTGGTTGATTAAAAATGCCATCTACTATGCCTAGGTACGATGCTAGTAATATCTCATCACTTTCAGCTATTGACTGCAAATTTGATTGGTTGATTGAAAATGCCATCAACTATGCCTAGGTACGATGCTAGTAATATCTCATCACTTTCAGCTATTGACTGTAAATTTGATTGGTTGATTAAAAATGCCATCAACTATGCCTAGGTATGATGCTAGTAATATCGCATCACTGTCAGCTATTGACTGTAAATTTGATTGGTTGATTAAAAATGCCATCAACTATGCCTCGGTATGATGCTAGTAATTTCTCATCACTTTCAGCTATTGACCTTAAATTGGATTGGTTGATTAAAAATGCCATCAACTATGCCTAGGTACGATGCGAGTAACATCTCATCACTTTCAGCTATTGACTGTAAATTTGATTGGTTGATTAAAAATGCCATCAACTATGCCTAGGTACGATGCTAGTAATATCTCATCACTTTCAGCTATTGACTGTAAATTTGATTGATTGATTAAAAATGCCATCAACTATGCCTAGGTATGATGCTAGTAATATCTCATCACTTTCAGCTATTGACCTTAAATTGGATTGGTTGATTAAAAATGCCATCAACTATGCTTAGGTATGATGCTAGTAATATCTCATCACTGTCAGCTATTGACTGTAAATTTGATTGGTTGATTAAAAATGCCATCAACTATGCCTATGTACGATTCTAGTAATATCTCATCACTTTCAGCTATTGACCTTAAATTGGATTGGTTGATTAAAAATGCCATCAACTATGCCCAGGTATGATGCTAGTAATATTTCATCACTTTCAGATATTGACTGTAAATTTGATTAGTTGATTAAAAATGCCATCAACTATGCCTAGGTATGATGCTAGTAATATTTCATCACTTTCAGCTATTGACTGTAAATTTGATTGGTTGATTAAAAATGCCATCAACTATGCCTAGATACGATGCTAGTAATATCTCATCACTTTCAGCTATTGACTGTAAATTTGATTGGTTGATTGAAAATGCCATCAACTATGCCTCGATACGATGCTAGTAATATTTCATCACTTTCAGCTATTGACTGTAAATTTGATTGGTTGATTAAAAATACCATCAACTATGCCTAGGTATGATGCTAGTAATATCACATCACTGTCAGCTATTGACTGTAAATTTGATTGGTTGATTAAAAATGCCATCAACTATGCCTAGGTACGATGCTAGTAATATCTCGTCACTTTAAGCTATTGACTGTAAATTTGATTGGTTGATTAAAAATGCCATCAACTGTGCCTAGGTATGATGCTAGTAATATCTCATCACTTTCAGCTATTGACTGTAAATTTGATTGGTTGATTAAAAATGTCATCAAATATGCCGAGGTACGATGCTAGTAATATCTCATCACTTTCAGCTATTGACTGTAAATTTGATTGGTTGATTGAAAATCCCATCAACTATGCCTAGGTATGAATGATGCCAGTAATATCTCATCACTTTCAGCTATTGACCTTAAATTTGATTGGTTGATTAAAAATGTCATCAACTATGCCTAGGTACGATGCTAGTAATATCTCATCAGTGTCAGCTATTGACTGTAAATTTGATTGGTTGATTGAAAATGTCATCAACTATGCCTAAGTACGATGCTATTAATATCTCATCACTTTCAGCTATTGACTGTAAATTTGATTGGTTGATTAAAAATGCCATCAACTATGCCTAGGTACGATGCTAGTAATATTTCATCACTTTCAGCTATTGACTGCAAATTTGATTGGTTGATTGAAAATGCCATCAACTATGCCTAGGTACGATGCTAGTAATATCTCATCACTTTCAGCTATTGACTGTAAATTTGATTGGTTGATTAAAAATGCCATCAACTATGCCTAGGTATGATGCTAGTAATATCATCACTTTCAGCTATTGACTGTACATTTGATTGGTTGATTAAAAATGCCATCAACTATGCCTAGGTACGATGCTAGTAATATCTCATCACTTTCAGCTATTGACTGTAAATTTGATTGGTTGATTAAAAATGCCATCAACTATGCCTAGGTATGATGCTAGTAATATCACATCACTGTCAGCTATTGACTGCAAATTTGATTGGTTGATTGAAAATGCCATCAACTATGCCTAGGTACGATGCTAGTAATATCTCATCACTTTCAGCTATTGACTGTAAATTTGATTGGTTGATTAAAAATGCCATCAACTATGCCTAGGTATGATGCTAGTAATATCATCACTTTCAGCTATTGACTGTAAATTTGATTGGTTGATTAAAAATACCATCAACTATGCCTAGGTATGATGCTAGTAATATCACATCACTGTCAGCTATTGACTGTAAATTTGATTGGTTGATTAAAAATGCCATCAACTATGCCCAGGTACGATGCTAGTAATATCTCATCACTTTCAGCTATTGACCTTAAATTGGATTGGTTGATTAAAAATGTCATCAACTATGCCCAGGTACGATGCTAGTAATATCTCATCACTTTCAGCTATTGACCTTAAATTGGATTGGTTGATTAAAAATGCCATCAACTATGCCCAGGTACGATGCTAGTAATATCTCATCACTTTCAGCTATTGACTGTAAATTTGATTGGTTGATTAAAAATGCCATCTACTATGCCTAGGTACGATGCTAGTAATATCTCATCACTTTCAGCTATTGACTGCAAATTTGATTGGTTGATTGAAAATGCCATCAACTATGCCTAGGTACGATGCTAGTAATATCTCATCACTTTCAGCTATTGACTGTAAATTTGATTGGTTGATTAAAAATGCCATCAACTATGCCTAGGTATGATGCTAGTAATATCGCATCACTGTCAGCTATTGACTGTAAATTTGATTGGTTGATTAAAAATGCCATCAACTATGCCTCGGTATGATGCTAGTAATTTCTCATCACTTTCAGCTATTGACCTTAAATTGGATTGGTTGATTAAAAATGCCATCAACTATGCCTAGGTACGATGCGAGTAACATCTCATCACTTTCAGCTATTGACTGTAAATTTGATTGGTTGATTAAAAATGCCATCAACTATGCCTAGGTACGATGCTAGTAATATCTCATCACTTTCAGCTATTGACTGTAAATTTGATTGATTGATTAAAAATGCCATCAACTATGCCTAGGTATGATGCTAGTAATATCTCATCACTTTCAGCTATTGACCTTAAATTGGATTGGTTGATTAAAAATGCCATCAACTATGCTTAGGTATGATGCTAGTAATATCTCATCACTGTCAGCTATTGACTGTAAATTTGATTGGTTGATTAAAAATGCCATCAACTATGCCTAGGTACGATTCTAGTAATATCTCATCACTTTCAGCTATTGACCTTAAATTGGATTGGTTGATTAAAAATGCCATCAACTATGCCCAGGTATGATGCTAGTAATATTTCATCACTTTCAGATATTGACTGTAAATTTGATTAGTTGATTAAAAATGCCATCAACTATGCCTAGGTATGATGCTAGTAATATTTCATCACTTTCAGCTATTGACTGTAAATTTGATTGGTTGATTAAAAATGCCATCAACTATGCCTAGGTACGATGCTAGTAATATCTCATCACTTTCAGCTATTGACTGTAAATTTGATTGGTTGATTGAAAATGCCATCAACTATGCCTCGATACGATGCTAGTAATATCTCATCACTTTCAGCTATTGACTGTAAATTTGATTGGTTGATTAAAAATGCCATCAACTATGCCTAGATACGATGCTAGTAATATCTCATCACTTTCAGCTATTGACTGTAAATTTGATTGGTTGATTAAAAATGCCATCAACTATGCCTAGGTATGATGCTAGTAATATCTCATCACTTTCAGCTATTGACTGTAAATTTGATTGGTTGATTAAAAATGTCATCAACTATGCCGAGGTACGATGCTAGTAATATCTCATCACTTTCAGCTATTGACTGTAAATTTGATTGGTTGATTGAAAATCCCATCAACTATGCCTAGGTATGAATGATGCCAGTAATATCTCATCACTTTCAGCTATTGACCTTAAATTTGATTGGTTGATTAAAAATGTCATCAACTATGCCTAGGTACGATGCTAGTAATATCTCATCAGTGTCAGCTATTGACTGTAAATTTGATTGGTTGATTGAAAATGTCATCAACTATGCCTAAGTACGATGCTAGTAATATCTCATCACTTTCAGCTATTGACTGTAAATTTGATTGGTTGATTGAAAATGCCATCAACTATGCCTCGGTACGATGCCAGTAATATCTCATCACTTTCAGCTATTGACCTTAAATTGGATTGGTTGATTAAAAATGCCATCAACTATGCCCAGGTACGATGCTAGTAATATCTCATCACTTTCAGCTATTGACTGTAAATTTGATTGGTTGATTAAAAATGCCATCTACTATGCCTAGGTACGATGCTAGTAATATCTCATCACTTTCAGCTATTGACTGCAAATTTGATTGGTTGATTGAAAATGCCATCAACTATGCCTAGGTACGATGCTAGTAATATCTCATCACTTTCAGCTATTGACTGTAAATTTGATTGGTTGATTAAAAATGCCATCAACTATGCCTAGGTATGATGCTAGTAATATCATCACTTTCAGCTATTGACTGTACATTTGATTGGTTGATTAAAAATGCCATCAACTATGCCTAGGTACGATGCTAGTAATATCTCATCACTTTCAGCTATTGACTGTAAATTTGATTGGTTGATTAAAAATGCCATCAACTATGCCTAGGTATGATGCTAGTAATATCACATCACTGTCAGCTATTGATTGCAAATTTGATTGGTTGATTGAAAATGCCATCAACTATGCCTAGGTACGATGCTAGTAATATCTCATCACTTTCAGCTATTGACTGTAAATTTGATTGGTTGATTAAAAATGCCATCAACTATGCCTAGGTATGATGCTAGTAATATCATCACTTTCAGCTATTGACTGTAAATTTGATTGGTTGATTAAAAATGCCATCAACTATGCCTAGGTATGATGCTAGTAATATCACATCACTGTCAGCTATTGACTGTAAATTTGATTGGTTGATTAAAATGCCTTCAATGTAACAGTCCAAACAAAACTTTTTACTTCTTTGGTTGCAGTAAGACCCCCACACTTTGAGACATTTGCATTGTTAACAAAATAAACTGACCATTATTTCTAGGCATTTATTGTACTGATCTCTGGGATTCTAGGCATTTATTGTAGAGATCTTTGGGATTCTAGGCATTTATTGTAGAGATCTTGGGGAAAACTGGAATTCTAGGCTGTGCTTGTAAGTGAAGTATGCTTAACCTTTTCACAACCAGACTTTCTCATCCACATTTTTCAGCATTTTTTTACTCTTATTCATCAATATTTCCGGTAATGAACCCTAATTTTGCAGCCAGTAGACAAAAATTTGAGTTAATTTTCAGCTTTTACCCCAATCTTCAAAAGGAAAGTGCAGATTTTAAACACAATTATTTTGTGAATTTTTCATGTAATGAGGGAACTGGTAGTGAAATAGTTAAGTTTGTGTACAGAAAATTAAGTTGATTTGTGCATGCAATTCAAGTGTGGTCTGTCACTGAACAAATCTAAAGTCCACAAAATGCATGGCTTATCCAGTATTACAAAGTATGGCTAGAACAGCATAGTATATATATACACCGGTACATTGTCTTGTTGCACCGGCTACTTGAATTTGTGCTGTTATAGCGCCCTCTATGTACTCAACTCAAAAATTGGATACACATGTAGTTTCAAACCACAGTCCCTCTAGAGGGACTTAAATTGGATAGAGGGAGTGTTCAAATGAAACAATTAAAATTTCAATTTTTAGATAGTTTGCTAACCCACGACAGCTACTGAAATGCATGTCCATTTGCTTCCAAGTCAACCTCCCTCCCCTACATTTCACATTAGACTCATACAAAATTAAATTTCTTTATAGCAAAACATTTCAGCTAAAATAGTTTCACAGTATCATGTTCAGCGTATATTCAAGAAAATTCATGTTGATCATTTTGCAATTTTATACTCCCGTGTGCGAATCTCACAGCTTCCTTTGATTTGAGTATATAGTCCACCTTGCCTTCACTATGCAAATAATGCCAACAGGTAATATACAGGTAACTGGCAAACAAGTGTACTGCATTCACTTAACCATTTGACAACACTGGCATAGTACTTTTTTTTGTGCTGGGTTGTAGAGATTCTCTGAATGCATTGGAAGATGCAAGACTTGTAAAAATTAAATATTTGTAGATGGCAGATAATAAAATAATCAAAGAATGCTTAGAAAGAACTTTCGTTCTACTGCACTCTCGGTATTGAAGACACAAGCTTGGCATCTGCTATTTGAGATGCACAACGGGATCCACATTATTGAGGTTTATAGTACTCTCAGAAAATAATTTGATTGTTGATCTGTGATTTGCAGTCCAATTGAACAGTTAGCAAGAAATTTGACCTCGAAGTTGGGGGGCAAGAACTTTTCCGATCACAATTTTTACAAATGGGCACAGTTCAGCACTTGCAAACATGTCCAGACACACAAGGCCACCAGTACATAGATTTTGTTTGCATAACTTTGCCATCCAGCAATTTGTATTAATTGAATGGTCACCATGTCTGCACCCCCAAGGTTGGTTTGACTCAACTTATTCCAGTCTTGCAGATATTTCCAGACGTGCATTATAAACCAGGCAGTAACTTAACTGACAATGTCATGGTTCAGAACATAATGGAGACTTCATGGCTTCAAACAAAATTGCATGACGAATTTTTGAATTCCAAAAATCGCATATTTCATGACGATCAGAATTACCCATCTTATAACATACTATTTTTTACTACAGATCACCTAATATTTTCTGATACGACAAGAGCCCCCCCCCCTCTCATAGGAACCATTGTTAAACGACTCAAATATCGCCATTTTTTGTGTTTTTACCATACCGCAACCTCGAATAGGCAATTGTTGTAGTTTAATCACCATTTACAACTAGTGAAAAGTTAGCGAAAGCACTGATTACATAAATACTGAAAAGAAGAGAGCAAAGACGAGTGCATTGTTATATGAAAATGCTGTACAGTTGAATTCTTTATTGATGTACTAAGATTAAACCCAAATGTCGTCTTGAGTCGGCACAAACCAGAAGAATAGTGCTGAATGAAATACATGGAGAAAAAAAAAACAGGTGGAGTACAGAATGATTAAAAAATAAAATAAACATTCACAGGGAGTGTCATTCCCCATTTGTATGGTGACCACTCTCTCATGCATGTTATAATTTAGTAGCACTGTGCACCCATTGTGCATGATTACATTCTGGAAGGGACAATATCCTGTACCTCAACCAAGCATAAAGTAATGGATATACATTTAGCTGACAAACCAATGCATTTCACCAGTCAAAACAGGGGCATTTTGAATAACCTCATAACCAGAACAGCTATACCAGCACATACCATATTTGCTCTATTAGAAGCACATGCTCTTAGCTACATGAAAGGCATTTTTTTTTCTATGGAGTTGAAGGAGTCTTATTTTATTTTATTTTCCTGGAAAACTCATCTTTGGTTTATATGCACTATTGGAAATGGGTTTTAAATAGAGTAAATTTGGTATTACAAAACTTCATAGTTTTAATACTTCCATATGATGGCATCAACACTTTAAAAGTTGAGCCATTTTACTAATCGATAATAGGAACATAAATCCAATATTTTGCCTGTACATTCATAAAACAGCTGAAACTGATAGTTTTGCTATTTGGTGACGTAGGTGAGGGGTTCAAAGGAAAGGCTGAATGAGCATTATTATAAATCTCTCTACAATCCTCAGGGACAAAATGAATAATTTCCATGTCTTTGACATTATCAAATTCGACTGTTGTGCAAGTTCGATGCCACGCCATAGACAAAGAATACAACCTCCATTGTCTGGCAGGAAAGTTCCTACGCACTGAAACGATACGAGAAATTACCATATTCCTGCTGACTTGAACCCCATGATGCAAACTCAAAGAAAAGACTTTAGAAACATAATGAAAGCAGCCAAAACTAGGCACACTCTACAAAGAGAGTCAATATGCCTAGGCACCCTAAAATCGACAAGTTGATGAATTAAAGATGACCAGAATGTGCACATGAACTTCACAAACATGCCACAGAACTACATCACTAATGATACAATGTCATCTGCCACCCCATCTTCCCAAATGCCACCTCTTGCTTGAAGCCAAGACTAATGTTCATGCAGACAATGCAAATCTTTTCCCAGTTTACAAGCAAATGGTATGATTTGTTGGCAAAACCTTTCCTCCCAATTTTAATAGCATTTGATCAACTGTAACAACTGTAACTAAATGAATAGCATCAATTTTGTTATTACCAGAAACAAAGCCAAAATTTTCAAATTTCCTGTCATGAATCAAGTGATAATTTAAGGTACATTTTCATATACTCAGAGGTCTGGATCTCAAGTGATGCAGTGCTCACACCCTACAAAAGCATGCCATGTCTAAACAAAAACTGGGAACATGAGGTGGCTAACAAGACTGATTAACATTCACCAGGTACAAACAACTTCCTATATTTACAAGTATTTTCACACAAAAAGTACACAAAAAATTCTTTTTCCGAAAAAAAAAATAATTGGGAGACTTACAAAGGCTTCTTTCTGTGTATCAAAATATGCCATTTCTGATAGGGTAGGTAGGCAGACATAGTACACACATTACGCAATTTTGTTTCAACAAAATCTAAAGTTGCGGGCAAAGCTGCACAACTATTGTGTGTACCGGTATTATTTTGTTCGGCACTGCTTGTCTGACGTACATTTGTTACTAAGCAATACCAACAACACAGTACGTACCTCTTTCTCAGTTGAAAGAGACTCCCACGAATGTCACTTAGAACATCATAAAATAAAAAAAAAAAACATCTGTTTTTACTGATAAAGCCAGTAGAAAGGTCAGCAGTCTGCTTATTTCAATAAACACACCTCAGGAGAAAGTTGTATTCAAAAAGTGTTCATCAAGCGGGTTTCAGACGAGAGTTCTCTTTCAAAAGTATTTATAAAGACTACGAGAAATCCACACTTGTAGCACATCAATAAGTTATTGTAGAAAAACATCTTGGATGGCATGAGCTTGACAACTGCAAACGATATCCTGTTTAAATTAGTCAATATTGAATTCTGACGAGTCACAGCTAACATGTATATCTCACTTATTTTTTAAGATATCGTGATGACGATGATCTAGCCGTGATATCATATTCCCTGTCCTTGACGGCTGTATCAGGTCTCAGCGGCCCACTGCCCATACCATTCACAGTGGCGTATGACGCGGACATGCGTGTCGGCTCCCGCCTCAATGGATCAGCACTGGATATGGGTGGTACGCCTCGGTGTAGTCGACGACTGACATTCCTCTGGGCCTCTGCTCGTGAAACTGGACGGGAAGATGGATTGGCTGAGTAATGTAAAAAGTAATAAACAAAGACCATGTACACTTTTTTCCTCTCTATGCTCTGACTGCAGCTATGGGCAAAGTCAGCAGTTTTTGCAAGGCTATGCGCATCAAACACACAGGAATCACACAAAACCCAGAAGTAGGAGTTAGTACATGAGCAAAAGACGATGCCGTGTGCTGCATGGACAACTCAACAGCATCTTGCACGCAAACATTTAAAAGATGGAACAAACATTTTACTGCATCAATAGAGGGTTTGCACAGACGTAACTTTGTATACAGTTGCCTAAAGATAAACATTTTGTAGAGCAATTTGAAGACATAGGTAAAACTGTCACAATGACGTCAAAGATGCAGACCTTCCATTGATGCTATGACAAACAGAACACATCAAGAATATGTCTAGATTTATTAGTTCATGAAAGCACATAAAAAAAGTAACGCATTTTCTCCAATAGAAGTGTGCAAATGGGGAATTGTGCCAAATATACAAATGAAAAAAACATCACACATCTAAGGACTACATTTTGAAGTTTACAAAATACATGCAGGCCCTTATTGGAGGTACAGAAAATGCGATACAGTTAAATCACAACAATGAAGATACTAAATGAGGATTAGTCAGACTGAGTATGGGAGCAGATATTTTAGCTCATTCTACAAATTGCAAATCTTTAATCTTATTAAATTCAAATCTGAAGGAGAGACACTACTCGCTCATTCACTGTATCGAATGTTGGAAACTACATTTGATACACAACGGCATAAACAACATAAATTGTTTGTATGACAGAGGGGAGGCTGGCAGAAGACAATTTTTGCATACATAATGTGTCAGATATAGTTAGGTGACCAAGTTAAGATACAGGTTTAAAAATAAGCGAATGGTTCCTCTACTTAAGTCAGATTTTGACTCGAAACCCCATGCAATAAATAAATGAAGCAAAACTAAATGCAGTTCATAACAAATTTGTGAAATGACGGATGGATTGCATGAAAGGTAACAAGACCCTTAACATTCAAGCATTGTCATTTTGTCACAACATCCTAATTCCATAACTTCCATCATCCTACTACGATATCACTGTCAATTTTGAAAGTAGAAAAGAACAGATTTTAGTTCATTATAGACACAAAAATCTTCTACGGCGTATGCAGTTTTTCCCCCCCTGCAGACTGACTTGATTTTCAGATCAAGTTGAATGTCTGGCAAGTGCATTATTTCTGACTATATACATTGTTTCGTTTTATGGGCTGACTTGTCTTAGGTTGGCTGGGTTTCTTGTGTCACTGATCTGTATTTCTTCAATTTGCCTTCCACCTGTCTTCTTTGATTTACTCTGACCTCCTCTGCACGTTTATAGGAACCTAATCCACAATGAGATAAGTAAGAGCAAACAATACCAAAATATTCATTGAATAGTGAGAAACCCCATCAACATTACTACGTCATCAAAATTGAAACTTAATTTTTGTAGTCATTATTGCGGACTCAAATACCGCCATTTCATCAAAATTGAAACTTATTTTTATAGTCAATGCAACATCAATCACTAAGGTACGTCATCAAAATTGAAATTACTCCTTTTTGTAAGCATTGTGGTCTGTCATCAAATTGGAAATTATTTTTGTAGTTTTTCTCCCCCGAGGTTCCAAAGTCACGTCGTCATCAAAATTATTTTTGTATTCCTCATTGCAGCCTGAACTCGTCTTTGTCGACAGTCTTGATCATAAATTCCACAAGACTGTAGTATAGGTAATGAAATACATCAACTTTGAAAGGAACCAAGTCTCTAAAGACAACTTTTCAGATCAGAGGTACAAAATAAATTTCACCCAGAGCAGGTCAATAACAGCAAATGCAGATTCAAAATATTTGTCAACATAAACATATAAACAAAGGAAACGTCTACACTAATATATATATATATACACTTATCAATATACTGTTCTCAAGTCAACTGTACTGCAAGGATTACAAGACATGCACCGCTTTCCCCCTCAGATTGTTAGTTAGCATAATGTGACAAGGATCTGGATTAGCACAAGCAAGATAACACAGTGAGATGGATTAAAGCAAGTTTGCAAATATAGTGACAATGTGGTTTAGACAAGGTGGAATGGCATGCATGTACCAACAAACCTACACCAATCTCAAGTGAAACCGGTCTAAACTGAAAGCCACGTTTACTAATCATTTTAGCTTCACTGGCGTTTAGTTTAAATATGGTTTTACTTGGGTACAGTCAATACTTAAACTAATGCTTGAGCTTGCATAGTATACATCTGTGCCAATTATAAATCACTTTACTAAGTGGTTCAGTGAAAAACACCTGAACTGAAAACTAAGAACAATATTAATAAACAGCGTTCTGTTTACAGATGTTTGGTTTACATAACAAGACTATGCAGTAGGTGGGGCATGAAAATTCACTTGACTCCACTCAGGTTTAGACAATAGTTTTGAATTAAAGGCAACTCAAGATTAATTTAGGCAAGGACTGTACTCTTCTGCACTCAGACATCCGACAAGCAAAGTTATAAATGCAAAGAGAATATCATAAACCGTGCAAAATCAAATACATGAACATCAGTAATTAAAGCTATACTGCGTGTTGGAACATTGGAAATAAATTTTTAAATGTGCATTGAGATGTGAAGTTAAACACCATGTGGATGTTTCAGCTAAGTCAAGTCATAGTCAGGATGTCTCCTATATTTGGTTACGAGTCATTCAGCATACAAAGTGTATCATGAACCAGATTTAAATGTTACAGCGTTATTCATAAATTTATACCAGTAGCCATCTGACCGAGGAGCATAAATGACACGTAGGAAAAAAAATATGAGTTTCAGGTTGAATTTTTATGTTGAAACTAAATCATTCTTGAATCTTTACTAACCAGCGTCTTGTAAACTTGCTATATCAATGTTGCCATGAACTGCCAAACACAAAGCAAGTATCAAATCTACAACACTTTTTACACAGTCACTGATTCTGCATCAAAAATTTAATGCTGAAAACGCTAATATAATGATTACCGTACTTAACAGTCCATGTGTGGACAGCGATTGTTTACTCAGATTTAATAAATATCAGAGTCAGGAAAAAAATACATTTTTTTTACTGTTCATAAATAAATGCTCTGTTCGCCAACTTATTTAATTACTGTACGTGTTCTGAATGACAAAAAGAGACGGCACTTTCTTGTCAACCAGCAACAAGTAGATTAATTTGTTAAGTTGCATCTTGGTAATGATAACATATCATGTTTACAATACATGATAGATTCAAGAGTGATGATTTAGTTTCAACATCAAAATTCAACCAGAAACTTGTTTTGTTACCCGTGTTACATTTATGCTAAATCCTAACAGGCTAATGTGCAATTCCGTATCTTAAATGCTGCTGATTGCAGAGTACCTTTTGACCATTTGCTGACCCAGATATCTTGTGAATACTGTCATAGATCAGGGAGCAGTAGAGCTTTAAAACGCTAAGCCTTTTAACCCACCACCTTACCAAGCAGCCTTATACTTACCAGGGCCTGGACTTGGTGCACCAGCACCTAGAGGCATTCCACTGGAATCGTGTTTAAATTTGGCTGTTCCTGGTAATGCTCTGGTGGTTGATGTGTGCGTGTGCCGATGTTCCCGGTCCCTTTCTCTTCTATCATCTTCCACATGGGGGACCCTGGAAGAACCACCCTGCACAACACAACGATACTATTATCAAGTAAACATTTACAGATAGACACAACATAGAACAGTTTGGGATATTATCTCTTAATATTAGTTGCACCAGTGCTTTCACTAAGGATGAATATTTTGAGCCACATTGGTTATACCCGTACCCCTCTAATGCATTTCTTGTTCTTCTGATGGAGCAAATATGGTGCTGAAATACTGCATTTTGTGATTGGAAACGTTTGTCAACCATCACTTTTTAAACCCTTGTGCATACACTACCAAATTACAAATTATATTACAGATTTTACCTTGTACATAAAATTGTACTCTAAATGACCAGATTTAGGCAGAAGGGTTTTCAACCTGCCTATTCACCTATGGCTATTTTGAACTGTTGGCATTAATCTGCGATTCAGCCATTGACTGAGAGAGAAATCCTGGTCAGGGAAAGCCTCACGACTCAAGGATTTTCTTCCACGTTGCATATCGCATAAGGTCAACAGCCATATTTGTCCCGTTCTATAGCAGTTCGAAAACAGGGACTTGTGTTTTGACCTTCATTTTTGCATTATCAAGATGTACTATGTATCAGACTTTGCATGCACATTATGTACATATATTTTAAATAAACACAGACAAGATGGACATACAAATTGACAGATACAATTTCATGCTTTTTCTGCACAGGAGCAAAAAATACTTGCATGGTTACTGAAATTGCCACCACCCCTTCAAACAATCTTTTCTATGGTAATCTATGAGGTACCAACCAAGCAATGCAACAATTCCGAAGCAGTGAAATCCTCAATTCAAGTGGCATTGGTGGCATGGTTAATAGTCACTTACATTTTAAATTGTTATACTTCATAATAGGTCACATTGCTATAGGTGTACCGATTTTACTACTCTCTATTGGTAACCCCGATAGAAAGTTCGCCTCACTACTTAGACAAACTATCATTTCACAACAGGAGGTTGGGCATATATTGTTTTCTCATTTTCAGATTTTGGAAAGTCTGTTTGTGTTTGCCAAGGTATAAATAGAGGTTCAAATCGCTTGCTTGAATGGGAGTCTTGTGCCTATTCCAGTTGCGTCATGGGACTTCCACTTTAGTGTAGAGTAAATGAAATGATGATACACAAGGAATAATTGTATACATATTCCCTGATATTATAGATTCAGTGCATATAATGAACAAGACTTGAACTACAGAGGAATCGAAGTGCTCTTCAAAAATACCGATAATCGCTCTATATACGTTAAGGCAATATCATTTTTGGATTCAACTCTGAAGTTCAAGTTCAGAATACATCAATTTGTGGACTTCCCTTTAATAGTAGACACACATTGGAAATTAGCAGGAATTGGGAGAATCTATCTGCTTCTTTGAAAACGGAATTCAAATACATTAACAAATTAATTTGACAATGACAGCCATATGGCCAGAAAAAACCATGCCATAAATGCATGGAGTTACGGCATTGTGACTGTCAAGGTATAAAACTACTTACACCACTTAATATGCAATAAATTTCAAAGCTTACATTCTATATTCCAATGCTTTGTCTTTTCACCATGTGAATACAATTTGTAATATACATCTTTGTTCAAAGAGAAAGCATGGAACCAAAATGCGAGTAGCAATATAATGTACACAACGCAATTTGGCTTAATTTGTTTCCCTCTAACTATTCCTACACCTTTCACCCATAACTAGATTTTAGTTTGTTTTACTTTCAGTAAAATTTCTGGAACGGGATAACGCAGTACTTACATGAATTTTCAACGAGTTCCAATCAAAGACATAGTCATAGGTGAAACCTTTCCTATGAAAGAGATTTCGGAAGAGTTGACGTAGGTAGGAATAGTCAGGCTTGTCTTCAAAGCCCAGGGAACGGACATAATTCAGGTACGTGGCAAACTCCGCTATAATTGCGTACAGATTAAATACAAGGGAAAAAAACATGACATTAGTGCAACTTCTAAATACTTACAAACTTTAATAAGTTCCAATCAAACACGTAGTCATATGTAAAGCCTTGCCTATGGAATAGATTTCGAAAGAGTTGACGGAGATAGGAGTAATCAGGCTTCTCATCAAATCGCAATGACCGAGTGTAATTCAGGTAAGTTGCGAACTCGGCTGTTGAGACAAAGACAAAAAAACACAAAGAGAAACAGAGAATTACATGGGTGTGGTGTAATGGGGTTGTCAAGAATGTGGATGAAAAGATAAGGTGGAAGAAAGTGAGAGCAGAAGAGAGAGACAGACAGACAAAACAACGGACTACTTCAACCTACATGGATAGCCTTTGCAAAGAACTTCAATGGGTGTTGACATCTTCTTTTCACTTATTCTCTCATATTTTTGTCTTTTGGTGGCTGCCTTTAGTCCTTGCCATGGCAGACTCCCGAGATTGTAGTACATAAGCATATAACCCAGTGACTCTAAGTCGTCTCGCCTACTTTGTTCTGCAAGGATAAACAAGTAAAATATATACGCTAATGACTCATCTTAATGAAACATTATTCAGCGTAGTTACTAGGCTGATTGCAAAGCTTAAGGCTACTGCTCAAACCTTCAAGTGCCAGATATTTTTCCTGTCCAAAATTCAACGCAAACATGTTCCTATTTTGTAAAATTGTTACTAAATGTCATCATTTTGGACCATACAGTTTCAGACATTGCTTTTAGTTATTGATCTAAAGGTTTGTCATAATGAGAGGAGTAGGCTGTACAAAATTATTTTGCAGATGGTGCCAAAATTTGACAATGGTGCTCAAAGGGTTAAATATTAATATCACATCACCACAGTGCATATCAATCACAGTAGTAATGCTAGTGTGAAACATCCCAAGATGTCTGGCTTGTATATGCAAACATGTGTAAAAGTTATTCAGTAAACAGCAATATCACCGACTAAGATAGTCTTGAATAAAGACAGCACCAATGCTATGCAAGGTGTGCACTGGATCACAAATCTGCTATTCAAGCTCAAAGCGCGCGGGTTGACATCGCGCAGCGCGTGTTCGAATTTCATGTAAATAAACAATGTATTTTACACGCGTTGTATACGTCACTACGAGTCCCATATTGAACAGGACGCGGCACGACGACTGCCACCCTTTAAATTCTAGTCAAATAAAACATCTCTAGGTAACAAAATTCATATGAATTTATTGATTTTTTTTTTGTTTTTCACAGATGTTACCTCCGAGTGCCAATACATCAGGAGCAAAACATACCAGGTTACACAGACAGGAAATGGAATTTATAGGCCCCCACATTATACTGAAGGCATCAAGTCTGCAGAAAATCCCTTGGGATCAAAGATCATCAAGAATAAACACTTGAATGTTACAGATGACTGGAAGTAGTTTTTATTGAACTACTCTTTATCCAGAAGAGATTTATATATTTGCTTTAAACGTCAATAGATCACAAGCTTAGACATATTATTGGTATTTTGTTGGTCGTTTCAAGAACTGACAATTCATCAATCATTGTAACCAGTAGAAGTGTAAAGGCAATGAGGGGGTCATTACAGAGGTTAGGTAAATACAAATGACATGCAGAATAGACAAACAGTATGACAAAGCAGAATGCAATAATTATACTGGTGTACAAGGTTCATTACACAGGGATTGCATACAAACAGGGCAGACAAGCCTCAATGCCCTCAGAAAAATTTAGGTATTAAGATTATCTTTGTGTACAGGAATAATATCAAATTTGGTGTTGAAACCAAGTGCCTTCTCAACCAAAGCCATGTACTTGGAAGCTTTCCTCAGCTCATGTAAATTGCTTGCAATCCATATTTTATTTAGAGAAATGAAAATGAAAATCATAATTTTTTTTAGCAATGAAATAGGATTATAGACCCCTGCTTTAAATTATCAATACAACGGAAATTAAGAGCAACAAAAAAATTTATGCAACATTAAATTCTGGATAAACACAAGCATCTTACAAGATATGGGCATTTATTTACTGTATTTATTTGAAACATCACCCTTGTTTTGGTGTCACAAAAAATAAATGTTGGAAAAACTGACATAAAGGTGAACATCATAGCACAAATTGATAGGATACAAATTATTTTTTGCTTCGACATGAATTAATAGAATAAGAATAGTTTTAGGCTGATTCAATAAATTGATTCATTTTTGTCAACATTTGCCATGATATGATCAAGAATTGGCAGGTTTAGGGAAAATTTCATCCACACAATGACAGTGTCGTTCTGATGTAGCTTTGTAGAAATTATGCTAAAATAAATAAACGATGTGACAACCTAGTTATGGCAGATGTTGACATTCAAAAATCTAAAGGGCTGATCTCATATTCAAACACTTTGGTCAAACCTGGGTTAACCCGGCCTGCCCTTTCCAGCCCTATTCAAACCTAATTGACCTACGATATGCAAATTTGCAGTAAGACTGAACCTGACTTCCTGGTGAACACACATTAACACCCCCACTGAAAACAAACAGAACAAAGAAAGAAAGACCAGGGAAACCTAGGTTTAGATTAGGGCATGGAGGTAAAAAGTGAAGGAGTCACAGCCAAAATAATCCTTCTAAACTTTTGTTTTAAACAAGTTTAATCCCATAATTCTCTTTGTCTTATCGTCCTTTCACCCCAGGATCGTCGCTGATGCGTCATTTACTCTTGAGCGTTGCTGCGCACAGTACACATTTCAAGGTCTTGTTTTACGGTGTCGCAGTAAATGTCAAAGGACATAAAGCATGCGCAGATCTTTTATACGTAGAGGAATTGTGTTCGTGAGAACGAGAAAGTTTGAATTTTTCGTTTTTCAGCACATTTTCCCGTTGTATTTTTGAATCAGCAATATTGTAATGTTTCGAAACCTTGCTAGTACTGTTTTTAGTCCACAATAAAGCTTGTTTAATGATCTTTGCAATGGTGCATGGCATGGACTGCACCTCGTTGTACCAGAGACTGAATTTTGAGATTCGAAATGACGCTTTTTGAAGTTTATATCCCTTGTATTTCCTACTTCCTACGGCAGTGCGTCAAGAAATGCGCTGCATTTTTTGTTTTCGAGCAATCGTTTTGTTCATAGCATATGGAAAACAATTTTTTGTCGATAATATGCTCTTCGATTTCGTTTACGTCTTCTGAATTGAAGGACATAACATGTAAGAATTTGACAGAATTGTCACGAAAATCACAGAGTGCTGCCGAAGGCATCCGTAGAATGCTAATTCATGGTAATCCTCACTGGGCTAAGAGGAAACTGTCTTCCTTGATTCGTTCGGCAAATAAACTCCCTGATCCATGTACAAACAGCGGCGACCATCCTGGTACCTTTGATCTAAGCTTGGCTGTGACTCCTTCTCTTTTTACCTCCATGATTAGGGGAACCTGGTTTTTCTTACAATACAGTTTCAAAGAGAAAGAATCCAAAAAACTTCACATAGGAAAAAAAGATAAGAAGCATACCACTGAGCTCTATGTTCATACTAAGTGTCATAAACAATTTCAGCAGTGTCTTGTAAATGATAATGAAAAAACACATTTTAGGGACAACTATCTGGTCTTGACAAATCTACCGGTACATAAAGATCAGTGTTTCATCTAGGATGAAGCCATGAGGGGGGATTGTCCCCCTTTGGTGTAAAAATTGAGGGGGACTTCACTTTGTCAAGGGGGGAATGGAAATTGATGACAAAACAGATTTTGCTATTAACACAGGTTACGGGTATTGTATTTTTTTATTAAAGTTGGGAGTATAACGGTAAAGTATTATTAACATAATTGTACATGTCTATCTAAAACTGAGAGTGGATTCAAGACAATACTATATTGTACCAAATGACGTTGTAATATGCAAATACAGTAAACCTATCTGAAATGCACTGAAGATTATTATTAGTTATTAGTTACTAATAACTACAGTTCCTGTGCTGCATCATGGCTAAACAGTAATTGAATTTGTGCATGGTCAATAAAATATTTTCACCCTTATCAGTCAGAGTGACTTAATGTAAATATATTTGGTACACAATATACAATAAACATAAAAGGATATGTTGGAATTATGAATATCATGGGTAAGAATAATGTTTCTATTCAAATAATAATTATACTGCTGTCATATTAAGAACAATTTTCATGGACCAACTTAAGTTATAAAATTATTTAACTGACAAAAAATTGGATAATAATAAACCATTAGTCAAAAATGTTATATTCATTGTATCAAATAAAAATAATTTCAATAAATTAGTATGGCAAACACAATATAAATTGTGATGACACAATATTATGAGATTTTTGAACCACTGATTTTTTATTTGCCTGCAATATCTAGGTAGAAATATGCTAATTTATTCTATTTGCAAATTTTCTCATCATGGTGAAAATACTGAAACTCAATCAATTGTGTACCACTGCTGTGCTGATTTATTTGATCAATGCTCTGAAGCGGAGAAAAACAGTCAGCCAAACTGAACGAAACAAGCTGAACGGTTCAAACAAAAACAGAGCTGTAACATAGTTGGAATGATTGACAGGTGAACGTAAACACGCAAAAGTTTGCAACATTTTATCTTTTGATCGTGCCGACTAGAAATTTGGGCACGTTGAATTGGCAACGCAACCGGTCAAAACAAATTTATTCTTTCAGGAATATGCGCCGCGATTTTTGGATTCTCCACTGGCGAAGCGATTCCTCATAATCAAAATCCTTGAGTGGGGGACCTTCAATCAGAATGGTCATCAGGCGATTCAATGCGCGCTCCTCAATTCTATTGCGTAGACACGTTTTGATTTTATTCTGGGCTGAGAAGCCCCTCTCGCAAATAGCCGTGTTAACTGGCAGCGTAACGGCAATCTTCGCTAAGATGATCAAATTTGGCACTGTTTGACGGTGGTTGTTGTTTATGAGTTTCCACAACAATGATAGGTTATCACGTGGATAAGCTTGTTGTAGGACGAGCTTTTTCACAACGGACCATTCGTGTCGTGTCTCATCAGGGACAATGATCGGGTCGCAGGGCTTGCCTTGACTGTCGTACTTCGTCTCGCCATAATGACAAATCAGTACTTCGATTCTATCATTGCCGTGGTGGGAGAGTTCGTCAGCTGGTACGAATGACAAGTCACGCATTGCGAGAACATCAAACGCCGATACTACACTGGTACTATCATTTGGAAAACGACTTTCGATGTTCTTGATAAGGTTATCGAGGAATTCGCGTTTGGTCTTCTCAACATAATCGACGTGTTGACGATTTTGTAGTTTGTGTCCCATAAGCTCGCCGTCTTCATTGATTTGCTCTTTTAATTGGGCTTCATAATACCCATGCAGAGATCCACTACGTACATCTTTCAGTTGCTGGACTGTCGTGTCTACGGTAGGTTTAATTGCCGCGACGTCTAAACTGTCCTTTTGAAATATTAAGTTCAGTTTAGTTACAATTGGAATGACATCCATCAAAAACCATGTTATGGCGACGAACTTGTATTGCGTCAGTTGCTTATGTAAACCAACCCCTTTTGGATCTTTATGTAGAACACTCTGATCGAAGTACGTAACAAGTGCGTTCCATGATCGGTAGACTGTTTGCAAAGAATCGTAAAATGCAAACCAGCGCACTGCGTGAATCTCCTTTATCTTAAGCTCAGGGCTATCAAGAATTTTCTCTATCCCCTTAAATCGTGATGAACGGAGCGAAGACTGCTTAAAATAATAAAACAAACTGGTGAGAATTTCTCTGTACTGCTTTAAATATTCAACACCGCCGGCTGCTTGGCTGGTACATAGCGCAAGTCGGTGAGCGACGCAATGAATATTTATTAAAAATGGGTTTGTTCCTTTTAGCTTGGCACTAACTCCATTATTTTTTCCTACCATTACCGATGCTCCGTCACTTCCCAGGCCCATCATTTTTCTAGCATCGAGTTCTCTTTGTTGCACTGCGACGACCAGTTTGTCGGTAATTGATGCCGCATCTTTTTCAAGGAGGTGATAATTACCGAGGAAATGAGATTCCACATCGAATCCTTCATTTACCATACGTATATACATAACCAGCCTCCCAGTCACCGATATATCAGTGCTTTCGTCTGTAAGGATGCTGAACATATCACAGCTCTGAATACGTTTCGAGACTTTAGTTGTTATAACGTCGCTAATTGTTTGCTGTAAGTCTTCGGCTGTCGTGGACGACTGATAGGTAGCATTACCGCCAACCTGCAAGTTGCCAACATGTTCGCAACCAGACTCGCGCAATAACTCTAATAATGAAGAATATTTATCGGTAGCAATAGCCTCTTTAGCTAACCAATATACGGTTTTCATTGCTGTGATAACGGCGTCTTGCTTTTTGGTAAGGACGGTAGAGACGGCTGCTTCCATGTCCGCTCGCATTATCGTAGCTTTTACAGCTTCCAAATGCAAAGCGCTGCTGGCGTGTCGTGCAACAGTCGATGTGCGGTAGTTTTTACAACCGTCGGCGTCAGTGAATGGGTTTCGCTTTCCAGATTTGAGACATATTCTGCACTTCATGCCCGTGCCATCTTTCGGTTGTTCCAGCCATTCAGACCATCCCGGTTTACTGAGCCATGACGACTGAAAATTACTTTGCTTCCCCCTTTTAGCAGGTGGCGACGACGGGTCTACACATGACTCCAGATCGAGAGGTCCTACAGCGTTGTCAGTTTCTTCGTTTTGCGTTGCATTATTTGCATCATTGCTTTCGTCGACTTCGTCTTCATTTTGATCGACGTTTTTCTTGAAAAACGTTGTTATTAGTCGACCCCTTTTCATGATATTCACGTAGTAAATAACTAGGATGCCGCACAGAAAACCAGGACACAGAACGTAAATTTGAAACTGGCGCTCAATGAAAACCAGAATCACGTCACAAGTTTAATTAAAAATTAAAACAATGATTTCACTCCCTCGGATAATTAAGGAATCGTACTTCAAAATAGTTTATTCATCACAAATTTAACAGGGGAAGCACCGTTTTTTACGGAGCGTTGATGGAATCTACTTGATAAAATGTAACAACAAAAAACACACACGCAATCACACGTAAGAGTTTATTCATCACGTACTAGTATCAACCAGGAAGGCAACATTTTTTGGAAGAGCTTTGATGGAATATACATCATAAAATGTAACAAAAACAATTCCAGGCACGTGGCATTCACGCACACTACTGCCCTGGAAGCAATTAACTTCCCTCGCGTAGGATATACAATGTTGCATTTGCAATATTACTCGTGCCCAATACGTGCTATGTAAGTGGTTCAGTCCAAAAAGTGTGTGTCAGACGCGTGTTCCGTCTCATTTGAGGGAGTGGCTGGGAGTGGTAATAAGATCGATTTTGCGCGATGATCGCCCCGTCCTCCTTTGAGTGGCGGCGCTGAGTTCAAGTATTTGCGCGAATCGCGCAATCGCGCGCCCTGGATGAAACACTGAAAGATAACTTGTCAATCAGAAAAAATAGTACATGAACACCATTAAAATGAACACCATTTTTATTCAAATTCATGTGGTCGTCCTGGGATGTTGAAACCGCAAAATTGGGTTTCTTCAGGTGGTTTGGGTTAACCCAGGTTTGAATATAAAATACTCTTGCCCCCCCCTCCCTCCGTATTCAATGCATATGCTGTGACGAAACACATTGCACAAATTCTAACAGAGATAAAGAGACAACTCACCTATTCCTAAATGTGTATTAATGCTGGCATATCTTGCTGTGCCAGTGAGATTCTTGTTTTCCCTGTAAGGTATATGTTGATGTGTTCTCGCGTCTCTGTATTTCTTGGCTAAGCCAAAGTCTATGATATAAACAAGATTGCCTTTTTTACCCAGCCCCATGAGGAAATTGTCTGGTTTTACATCACGATGAATGAAGTTCTTTGAGTGAATGTATTCAATTCTGCTAATCTGCAAGAAAGTGAGACATTTGTTTTTTTAATAAGGCTAACACTCAGCATTTGGCAATGATTGACGACTTAAAGCTGGCACAATTTCTGCTTATCAACAAAACATATCGACAGCGACATTGTGAATTTCATACAATGTCTCTGATGGTCTTAAATGGACCATGTTAGTACCAAATCTCCAATTACTTAAGCTAACTTAAATCACTCATAGTATTTGGAGATAAATGTCAGTTCATCTATTCGGCCAGATCATCATGTTCAAAGACAATGAACAATAGTCATTCTATTATACAAAATTTACTGTATTTGCTCTATTAGAAATGGAACTTTAATCCCAACACACACACAAAGTAATTTCTTGTACAGGGTTCTCCACGAGGGTTTTTTACAGGGCGCCACGCCCTGTTATCTGAAATTGGCGCCCTCTTTAAATTGTCAGCGCCCCGTTATATTTCCTGTGCGCCCTGCATGGTCCCAGACAAAGAATTGTTTACAAAACAGGCCAACACTCATTCCGAAGATGATTCATTGTGCTCAGGGTAACTGGTTTATTGTTTTAAGGTGCAACTGTGAAAATTCCGGTTTGTTATCGCAGCAGGTCACCATGAGGTAATAACACCACCAAACAAAAAGTTTATTCAACACGATTAAAAATGAACATGTGGCCTAGAAAAGTGCATTACCGTACCCATATTTTTACTGCCAGGGTGACGTCAAATATATAAAATCGTTATCGGTAAAACCATTCGTTAAACATAAGGTCTATGATTAAAACCAAGTTCACGCCGTGACTAGGTAGCGGCAACATCATCACCGACGAGTGGAACAAAGGCAGCAACCGGGCAGCTATGCACTTGCATGGTCGGTAAACGACCAGCGCAGCCGACGTACCATCACAGACATTGCTGATCACCAAGAAGTCCGCACGAATGCTTGCTTGAACATGTAAATGTTTATATTTATGTTTATATATTTTTAACATCCTTGCCAATGATGCACATTTCAAATGTGCCACGCCCACTTCACATTGGCGTGCCCTGTTTAATTTTCAAACTGTGGAGAACCCTGCTTGTATGCTGGATCATTAAAACACTTTGACTAAAGACATAGTACTCATTTACCTATTAGTTCCACACTACTAACAGAGAAAATGTGTTAACCTTTATATAAACACAATGAACTTTATTTATGCCATAGGTCCTTGAACCTGTATACTGAATTATTACTTCTGGCCATAGACATACCTGTCATTTATGTAAAGCACATGTACTACTAATAGAGCGATAATGTGGTCATAGGGTCAAACTGAGTTCATGAACCTACAAGAATTCTGCAAATTCACAATGTACTGAAAAGGTTGTACACAAATACCATATGGCAACTCTTCATGTAAATTGGCCGCAAATAAAATTACAATTAATTTCGCTTCACTCAAATTATCATTATCATACATAATTTAATGCTACTTCAGAAATGGGTGTTCCATGCCAAATTGGGAGGGGTCCATACCAAATGACTGAGATGAGTTTGAATCCATATGAGTTAGTTTACATGAAAAATAGTTTTGATGTGTAAGGTCATAACCATTCACAGGACAATAAATACCATACTAGACCGCGTTAGCGCCCAAGGGCCTCAACTCAGAAAATCACGATTTTTTAGGGGTGGGCGCTTACCCGAACCCCCCTCGAAAAAGAGTGCAAATGAAAAATTTTATTCATCAAGTGACAGATTACGTCTTTGAGGGAAATCAAATTACGAAATTAGTTGAGTCGTCATTGATTTTCACAACGAAGAAACAGAAATGATCACAAAAAATATGCACATTTTATTACAATATTAATTACGTACCACCATAATTTACGGAATAATAAACAATTGAGTCTGTTGGAACACAGTCGAAGTCAAAATTGTCATATTATCTCCACTGACGAAGGTGTTGGATCGTACGCAAACTCTCGAAGAAAATCACTTTCCGCCATGATGCATTTGCAGATTTCACCTGCACCGGCGTCCTTTGACCTAATGGGTCAAGTTGGTTATTAACCAATCACAATGCTGTGTTGTACTGACGCAATTCTTCGGAAATTCCCGAAGACTTTCCGGTAACTCAATGCGGAAGTGAATTATCGATGTCGAAGTACGATCTGTTGGAATTGATTTCAGCGAATAAACGACATAGTTTTTCAAAAAAACTAGTAACTAGCCATTGTTGGGAGGTAAACTGTATATAGCATAAAATATTTACCGCATTTTACTTATATTAACAGGTCATTGTCGAAGTGTAGTTTACGCACGGTTACCGTGTTCTACGCATTCACAACATGTTCACAGCAGTCGATATCCACGCTGTATCATATAAAAACGATTACCAAGATTCGTTACGCAAGACCAAGTTTTAAATTAGTTGCATTTTGAAGGGGTGGGCGATTTGCCGAATGTGCCCCCAAATATAAAAATTGCGCAAAAGTAGGCGCTTGCCAGGGCATGGGTGCTAACGCGGTCGAGTACGGTATTTGTTTTTAATGGAATCATCTCACCATAGAACACACATCATTTTATGTTATTTATATAAATCTTAATGTACTGTCCTAGCAGGCATAAGGACTGAATTTTATATACACAGAATTTTAAATTTCTTGCGTATAACATTGTTATTACCTTTAACGAAATAAAAGTAATTCATAATAGAGTTTATTCAAAAATTGACCTTCACTATGCAGAGTGAAATGACTTTAGTAATGACCATATTTAAATAGTAATTTATCACCTGACAATGAGAAGTCCACATAACTCATTTTCCTTTGTCAAAAATTTGTAAGCATGGTTAATAACAATGTGGAACATAAATTTTCAAGAATGAAAACACTTGCATTGTCCATATTGAAGGGATGAGTCATCTGTATTTTACATAACAGGCAGACTGTTTAGAACAGTGTTCTCCCCAGAAAAATGTATCAGAGTGGCGGCTAATTTGCATATAATTTACATATTATTAGCATTTGTCTGAAGATAAAAAAAACAATAATGACAGGCTTGCATGGATGAAAATGTGTCTTTATTTTTTAACAAATTTATGTAGAAGATTAAATGAATCTGCTGCTGTGTGATTTCTATGTAATGTTGATTCTTCGGACTTTCATGGAAGCCCAGTGATCTGCAGCTTTTGAGAACGCCGTGATTTTCTTTGCTTCCCACTTCTATTAAATGACATGGCCTTCTTGTGCATCTCCGAGTGTGCGTGTTTATCGATAGCATATTTCGTAATAGTTATACATGGCATAGAATTCCATACCAAAGAACTATTTCTGGATGTTTTTAAGTTGAATTTTCCACATATGTGTCACAGCATTCCTAAAAGATAAGAAATAGGAGCGAATCAATACTTGTATTTAAAAAATATCGTCACGATCAACACGAAAATAAACAAATTGCCGCCATTTTGAAAAGTCGCTAAACTTAAAAATTGCCACGATAAACTTTACCCAACTATTTCAAAACACAATACTAGTATTAGTTACTTTGATAAATCGTAGCCAACAATTTTTGAACTTCCAGAAAGAAGGTCGTTTCCAAAAAAATGTTTCGACGATCGGCAAAAAATGAAGCCATACAAAAATTTACTAAACTAGGTCAAAACTCGCTTCCAAGTAAAACGCTACAAATAAATACTTTTTTTACCTTTGCCATCGGATGTTTCTCTCAGCCACGTATATTTTGTTGTCCATTGTGCATCAAATCTAGAGTTTATTTTTTTGCACTTTTCGTTGTAACATCATCTTGGACACGTTTAGTACCACTGCCGACAGGGGTACCGGTGACCGCGTTGCTGGTGGGTTTATCGCTCGCAACCAGGGGCCCAGCAGGGCGTTCTACGCGGAACCACAACGTAATATTTCTGCTGTTTGACATCGTTGCTTCTTCCAGCCAAATATGCTACTGAGAAAATACTCGCTATTACCCCAATTAAATAGGGCGAAAGTGTTTATTGTCGAAGTACGAAGCTGTATTAGTCCATTGTCTTTGCGTAATCACTGACATGTTTCTATTCACACCTGATTTGGCTCACAGTACCGGACGCTGATGACGCTGACTAACAGATTCGCACGTGTATTAACAAGCTAAAAGAAAGAGTAACAGGAAATGCCACAGAGTAGCGGGCAATCTCTCAGAGTAGCGGCATAAATAATGGAGTAGCGGCCCCGCTACGCTAAAACGCTTTGGGGAGAACACTGTTAGAAGAGAAGAGAAGACAAGACAAGACAAGACAAGACAAGACAAGACAAGACAAAATAGGACAGGATACATTATCATTCAAAGTACTGGTATGGGGAACAGATGCAGATTGTTTGAATTCCATCCTACAATGATAATGGGAATAGGAAGAAGAAGAGAGTCAAACTGGTGCAAATACAATTTTCAATACAGACAAAAATTGCTCTTATAACATATGCTTGCATCTGCACTGAAAGATGTTGGCTAATATTGGAAATATTTTCACTTGGTCTATATATCTATCTAAACACAACCATACATAAAAATATGAAATTTCAACAAAAACAGCTAACATAAAATCTAATTAAGAAGTACCAGTGTCAGTTTGTATCTAATGAGCCAGACTGCTTTTGTCAAAATGCTTTTCATTTGACATGCACAGGCAAGAGTGTGTCCCTCCTAGGGAGAAAGAAACATTTCAGCTTCAGATGTCTAATTAGGACAGGAATGCTGTTGTATTAATTGATACTCAAACAAAAAAAAATATCAGGAAGGCAATCCAGGAGAGATGCAGGAAATACCCACTGTCTTAGAGTGAAAATTGTGTTATGTAAGAAAATGCAAAAATTTCTCCAAACTTGTGGGGCTATAAGATATTTTTAGTACGATTATTTATATAGTATGGACATACATCACATAATCCCCACCATGATACAAAAAAAGCCTGTAAAGCCACAGCCAAATTTTATAGCTGCTATTTATAAGAATCATATTTTTAATAGAAGTGGACAAAAACCAAATATTTCATTTGCTCAATCATTCAAATAAGACTTATTTTGAGCATAGACATCTGTCATATACACAAGCCCATGGACTACTAACAGAACAAATATGTAATTGATTACAATTCTTAAGAAAGAATATCTAAATCCAGAAGACCATATGAATCAATTATAATGCATTTTAATATGACCTTTGCACCCAAATCATTTTTTTGCCATATTATTACAACTGTAAACTTTCGATGCACCCTGTCAACATTGCCTTTCTGTACCACCCAACCCTTAGGTAGTAATAACGACAGGCATCAGTTAATATGCTTTTCTCAGCATGTCTACTATTTTTAAGCAGGTTATCTAGCTAATGCAGTGATTAATTTCACCCCCTCCCTTCCAAGTTAGTGAAATGGGCCTTTTCAAGCCTAAAGCAAATAAACGAAAGTCAAAATTAATTTTACATCAACAGTCCTGCAGTCACCTTCAAACAGCTGTCTTAAAGCATAATACAATCTAGACAAAATGTTGACAAGAGTACTTGAACGAGAGCCATTTCACTAGACAAGATTTAATTCTGAATCAATTCTTATTTCCATATTCATGAAAAACAATACACCCACCCCACAAGAAGCCATATTACATGTAATCTGATATTTGAATTAAGAACTTACCAACTGATCTGCTAGAAGTAAAACTGTTTTAAGGCTAAATTTTCTTGAACAAAAATTGAAGAGATCTTCCAGGCTTGGACCGAGTAGTTCCATAACCATGACATTGTAATCCCCTTCGGCACCACACCATTTTATTGTGGGAATTCCAACTAGAAAAAGTAAGGAAAGTTGTCAGTGAGAAAGGATTGTATTGTGTACAATGCTCTGTTGGGTGTCCACATTTGAATTAAGCTCATCAACAGGAGGGGCCTGGGGTCTAATTTAGACATGTGGCTACCACTACTGATTGTAAACACCAGGCTAGATGGCAATCAATTTTTCAATCAAATTAGAACCTAGGATTGCAGACGCAATGATCCTAGGAAAGAAAACTACTGTAAAAAGAGATTTAGTCAATTATGCAAATTATCTTATTAAGAATAAAATATTCTGTGAATATTGACAACAAAACTAAGATAAACCACAACCTTCATACAATAAATTCATGAAGTTTAAATATGGTAATACAAAATGTACAAGACTCGGCAACCATAGTGACTTGACCTACTTCAAGTAATGGAGTTGGCAGCTGGAATTTTGGTATAAACAAGTACAGACTAGCATTTTAAAACATTTCCTATTATGTTCCACATTTGCCATTCAACATAGTTATCAGTCAGATGTTAAAAAGAACAAATCTATACAATCTGTGGAATTGTACAGAACAAAAGCCAGTGTACCATAGTGATGGGGTATTCTGTAGAAAAGCTGACAAAAGTACGAGACTACCTAAACTACACTAGCCAAATGACAGACTGCTTACTCCTTCAGTAATAACTAGTATGACATGCGTCAATTCAATAGCTGTTACTGTATTAATGGAACAATAGCAGCCAACAACACACGTACATCAAGAACAGCACTGGCCATACAGGGACATTTTTGTAAGCTTGTGTAATGTGTACTATTACACAGCATGTCTAGCATACTTCAGGATGCCATCATCTACTACTTGCCCCGTTTATTTACACACAGCAAACTATTATATTTTCTTGCCTGAAACAGTAGATCATGACTGGAAATAAGATTCAAGAGAGGTGCCGTGCCCTGCAGTCCACAAGGATGAACAGGTAACAAAACAAAAACAATAGCCATGTGGATTGCTCCAAAAAAATAAAATCAATTGTTCAGGATAACAAAAGTGGCCTTGGGCCTGACATGTTTATGGGAAACAGATTTAAAAAAAAAAAAAAAACGAGCAGGCACTGCATGATGACTGCAATGTTTCGATGAAAAACAACTATTTGGCAAACATAAGACAACTAGGTAGTTGTTAAATGGAATGCGAAGGCTACTGAACATGGCAAGCATACAGGAAGTCATCTGGCAACATATATCCCTCCTCAATGTTCACCCCCCCCCCCCCCCCCGTAAAAGTTGAAGAAATTGACAATAAGTAATTGTAAATGTAATGTTTGTTGATGTACAACACAGCTTGTCAACTGTGTAATGGCCACACTCTAAGAGGTATAAAAACAAACAACGTTTAAGTAACCCTGGCCTTCTTGACAAATAACCCTGGCTTCTTGAAAAAATAATTTGCTATCCAGCACCCACTGTTTTTATTAAGATGTTGTTACTGCATGGCATAGCTTACACAGAACAAGAACTATAAAGTTGTTCCCTGTGGAATGCATTTTAAAATAAGCTGCTACATTACAAATCGGACACCATTCAAAAATGCATTGTAATGTTACACATCAGAAAACGTTCAGGGATCACAGTTTTCCAGCCTCGTGTTCTTCTAAATATAGCAAAGTTATGCACAGAGCAGCTAACCAGTACAATGTAGAATGGCTACACCCACACTCTTAACTAAACTGATTTTATCAATGAAACGAAATATTTTTATAAGGGCCAGCTTTATTTTACACCAGTATACACTAATATATTGCTACTAGCACATAGTTGTTTTCAGTGCAAGCACAAATTCCTTACATAAGAGATAACATTCTTTTGATCAATACAAGAAGGTATTGTTTCCCACAAGCTGAATAAAAGAAGTATGTAATAATTTACATAATAACCTGTAAATTCGCTTTAATATCATAAGTTTCAGGGCAACTTTGTTAAATTTTGTCTCAATGAAACAAAAAAATTCTGAAAATTCTTAGCAGAGAAAATTGAACATTTGACAGTAAACCACATGATGTGAATTATTTCTACTTCCCTTTTGCACATTTTTTTCAGATATTAGATGGATGAAATTTTAGTGAAATTTAGCAAAACAAATTGTTTTTATTTCAACACTCAACAATAAAAAAAATACCTAACTTATCACCCGGGCAGAAATAATGTATATAGATTTACGACTAATCAAAATGTATGGTGGCAAAACTGTTGGGCAGTACACTCAATAAAGACTGCTCAGTTAAGATGTAAAAGCAAAGCTTTAATATCAATTCCTGTTTGACCCGTAAACAAGCAGCATTACCAGGTGAATTCTCAGCCTTTTGAAGAGATTTAATAAGTGCATGTTACCTGCCCCTCCCAAAAAACAACCAATGCTCCAATCACAAAATGCAACCAATATCCATCTTGACATTAATTTTGTTTACAAGACATTAACCTTTCAAAAGTTTAACGTCACTCATTCAATTCCACGAACAATAAAAATGCATGTAAACAGGAGACACAATAAAAATGACAACTGCTGTCCTTGTACATTACTGGAGTTGAAATAAATGAGAAGGCTAGTGATACCCTAGGTCAGAATCAAGTCTCAAGTTTAACAAGGTTGGAAACAATAACAAGAGAAGAAACTCAATAGAGTTCAATGTCACAGACACCTTGAGGGCTTGGCAAGTCTAACCACCCTCTTTCCAATATAATTCCCACAGTCAAGTGGAGAGGAATCGATTGTATAAAGAATTCTACAACTGCTTGGCAAGGGAAATACTGTGAATCTATCCTAAGCGTACCTGTGATGACAACGTTTAAATGAGAGATGACGTAATCATGTGCGATGACTGTGTCTGACTCAGCCAGTGACCTCAAATGATGATGGGTTTCAATAACTGCTTCCTTAGAATCACAGAAAAAAGGCAGGTCGAGAAATCTGTACCAAATAATTTAAATTTATGTGAAAATAGATGTAACAAATTAATATCTAGTCCCACTGCAGAGTGAATACTTTTTATCCCTCTTGAAGAAATCATGATTGACATTCTGTTGCAATCTATATTACTGTCAAAAAAACAGTTTTCTTACATCTACATAAGAGACATTTTCTCATGGGCATGGCAAATTTACTGAACCATCATAGACAATTAATGGAGATAGACCTTATTTAACCCAATTCACTGAATGACAATATTATTTCACATTCAAATCTGTCAGCAATTTATTAATAATATTATAAAACCCTCATCATGACAGTCTAAAATCACTCTTGGTTTTGCTCTTCATGAATTATCATGAATAATCCCAGTATTTGTAATTTGTATATTCATCAATTTTCTCATTAGTTCCATAATATAAAACAAAATGTATGAATGATCGAAAATCAACCCCCCCCCGAAAAAATGGATGTGAAAAAAGAAATTTAACAAGGTTTTTGACACACCGATAATAAATCCGATATGGATACCCGACACCGTACATCACTAAGGCCCCGTAAACACAAAATAGAGGTGTATATAAACACAGAAAAACAGGGAAAAAACAGTAGTCTGTTTTACGCGATAAACAGGTTCACCAACAAAAATAAAATAATAACGAGACTTACCACCTCCCTGCATCATTTTGTAAAATTTGCTTTCGATATGAAGCTGAGGGTGCTTGGTTTTTACACATTCTAGCTTGATTGCCACTTCTTCGCCGTTCGTAATATTAGTACCTACAAATACACATATAAAAAACATTTTTTTTCTGAGTGGAAAACGTTTCATAACTAAATTAATACGTCGTGCTGCCGAACCACACATGATAAGGAACAAAAGACAGTCAGTCAGCTGCATTTAATACGTGTTCGGCCATTACAGCTGTGTCTGTATTACCGTGTTTTCAAAACACGGTATCAGAAAATATGGGAAATGCCCCAGAATGTCGAACAACTTACCCAAGTATATGTCACCGAAAGAACCACTGCCGATCTTTCGACCTAAGCGATACTTGTTTCCGACCCTCAGTTCCATTTTGACGTTTTAAATTCCTAGGCGGTGGCCTGGTTTTAGACTCTGAAAGATCCACAGAAAAATATGCATGAGAAATCAATTTGAATGACGTTCGCCAAGCGGAAACGGACCGACAGAACGTAGAGAAGGTTGGGAGATTTTCAGAAGCTTAATTACCCACCTAAGTGTAACAAAACAAACTAAAATTAGTACAGATGCAAGCGTGGTTCTTCAATTCCAACCTCAACTAGAAGATGGAAGAAGAACTATAAAGGAAGCTGATAGATTGGATCGATTCTTCATGGTCAGTCAGTGCCTGAGATCTTTGGCGAGCGCCATTATTTACTTTCATAGCCCTATGGTTGCCGGTGTTTCTGCGCATGCTCGAACTAAAAAAAAATAACAGCGTAATGAGTGGCAGTTCCCGGATGTACATCAAACGCTTCTAAAAACTACCATGGAAACTGTTCAAAACGGAAACAATAGAAATATTAACCAAATAGTCACAAGTGCAGGATGTAATGCTGTGTAGTTGGGGATAAAATGCTAGTCACTAAATACAGATACTCAAAACTAGCAACTCGACAAGTATACTAGTAACTAGAAACAGGTCAAGCTGGATGCACAGGTCAACATGATGTATTGAGCTGGGTTGTAGGTGGGAAATTGGAGGAGGTCATCAGCACGGTTCAGAGAATTATAGGTGATGTCATCAACATGTTGTGAATTGTGTGACATAAGGTTTATTTAAAATCATGGTGGGCGGTGCCTGTAAGGTTTCTTGAAAAAAAAAAAAAAAATTGCAAACTAGATACCAAAAGAAAAAAAAAGTGAATGCAATTTGACACGTTCCAGAAAAATAGAAATGTACAATTATGAGACCGAGAAAAAAAAGATGCAAACATGATTCAAAATGGTTTACCCCTTAATTGTGAACGCTGAGCATTATGATTCAAACAATGTGTAAAATTCTCTGGTACCAAGGTCTGGCATGACTGTTCTTCAGATCATAGAATCCACCGTCCCATAAAATTAATAATAATAATCTAAACAATACAGTTAAGGAATTAATCGTCATAAATAAACAATCATAAATCATGCGAATTTTAGAAAATAATTCATTATATTTATCAAAATATACTTTTTTACAAGTTTTCATCGTAAGTCAATTATTGTTGTAGTTTATGTTTTTCATCATGGTTTATATATATTTAAAGGTCAAATATTTAATTTAAAGGGTTGTGGTCGTTGCGCCTTGCATGTGTGAGATATCGGCCTAATTTAAACAAAGATGGTGACTTTGACTGTAATGTGCAGATAAACTGAGATGTTACCAACTTTAATTAGGTAATTTTTTTGGTGATTTATAGAAGCATAGACTTTAGGTAATTAGTGCAAGCCACACCCAGGTCAAAAGTCGTACTCATGATTTCATTAAAATAGTGCATTGTATTGTGGGAAAATCAATGTTTATCAACACATAATGTTGCACATGTGCGGCACGAAGACCACCACCCTTTAAAATAAGTCAGTTATAAAATAATAAAAATCCACATTAGAATCATCTTATCAATGATGAAAACAAATATCATAACATAGTTGAACTCTGGTGACCTTGCCCTTTGTTATATAATATAATTCCCTTTATCATAGTTTGTTTCAATATAAATATGCATTGTCATAATTAATTTTGAATACAAACAAGTTTTGGGGTTGAAACAACAGTGGGGAATCAGTCTACCGAATGTCCTAAAAAGATGTAAATATCTTACAAAAACATTGGTGCCTTATTTGTTTAATTATTTTAAGGGACATAATTTCCAGCTTTCTTCAAAGTAATTCAGATATTTTAGTATAAAAACAAATGTCTCATTGAAAAAAAAAAGTGCTGCATTTAGATGTGAATAGATTCATAAAACATGCAAGATAACGGAAAATTTTAGCTGGCTTTTGTACAGGTGTCTGTCAAAAATTAATGATTCACTGAGACAAATATGAACTGCCTCATTGTGTGACTACTGTATTATATGAAAAGTAAAAAAAAAACACCCTTTATGAATAACTATCATGTTGCAAGCTCTGCTTTGTATGCAAATCAACTTAAATAGTTAGTTGGTGTCCAGTGGAGGGAGAAGTCAACAGTACTGTTGCCTCCTGAGAATCTACATCTTCAAACACTGCAATCTTTGAAGTGCGTTTTTAAACTAGTATTATAAAAACTCTATCATTCTGTTCTAATAGCTGAAACATATTCCTGTGAGTTTTCATTTGTCGAATGAACTTTTTGTCAAATACAGAATACATATATTTTAGAATAATTTTCTTTTTCAAATGTGGATGAGATGTTTTGCTTTTAATGTATTTTTTATGTATTGTTTTTGATTTGATAACTTTGAACTAAACAGATTTTCTATTAGCTTTAGATCTTGATCAAAGTTAGGCACCCAGTTCATAGGAGTGCTTATATTGATTTTCTGACATCTTGTTTTATGTAAAGATTTTATTGGTAGGTTTGCAAATGTGTATCAGACTGTGCAATCTCTCCATGAGTTGGTTTTGAAACCCAGTATGGGATTCTGAAATACATTACCAAGGATATTATTACAAGATAAATCATTTGCTTCATTGAACACATACAACAATGCATATTTCCACTGAGATCAGTGACCTTTGATGTGTATCACCAGTGATCAGTCAAGTAGAAACAGTCAAAATATTTTATCAGATTTTCTCAATTTTTGCATGATATTTTCATACAGGACATCTGTTGTTCAAACTCAGGGAAGACTTTATACTGATGAATAAGGTGACCAAGTTTGATAAAGTTTGGAATAGAATTAGTAAAGTTATTATGCACACAATAACAATTATTAATGACGACGACAACAACAACGACGACGACGACGACAACAACGCCGGACAAAATTTTTCCCTTAATATACCTTTCCCTTCCATCTTTGATGGTACGGGCAAGGTAAAAAATGATAATTGTTGAGGTTTTTTCAAAATTGGCTACATTTCAAACCAACGCGATTTTCTCAGATTTTTGGTGGACATTTAACAATATTTATATTGGTTCAGATAGAAACATGTTGTGTTATGTGAAGTAGGATACAAATGATACAGCATTCAGTTACTGTAAAATACTTTATTTTCGCTTGGAATTACTTTTCGCTATTTTTGCTGAAGGAATGATTCAGTGAAAATAAAATCCAGTGAATATATCATTTTTCCCATCTTTTACATTCAAGTCGTCAAAAATCACTGAAAATAAATTCCATACAAAACACCCAAAATCTCCTTTCAGCGAAAATTTATTCCAGCTAAAATAAAGTATTCTACAGTAAGTGATTCTCTTCAGTAAAACATATTGTAGGAGTTTTGCATATTATCCAAAGATGATTTCAAACAATGTCATTGCCTTGTGCAGTAGTTTGTACTATACCAGACAGTAATCCAGTGAATATATCATTTTTCCCATCTTTTACATTCAAGTCGTCAAAAATCACTGAAAATAAATTCCATACAAAACACCCAAAATCTCCTTTCAGCGAAAATTTATTCCAGCTAAAATAAAGTATTCTACAGTAAGTGATTCTCTTCAGTAAAACATATTGTAGGAGTTTTGCATATTATCCAAAGATGATTTCAAACAATGTCATTGCCTTGTGCAGTAGTTTGTACTATACCAGACAGTAAGTGTCTAGTCTGACTAAACTGGTAGGTGATTAAAAACAAATTAATAATAATTCTGATAAATAAAAATTTGCAATACAACAATAATATATTGTATTTTTATGCATTCAGAATATCCAATAGATGATATGCAGGTTTCAAGTGTGCATGCCGTTTTAATTGCTTGATCACATCAGTAGCATTGGATGCTCGTCCGAAGAAATAATTTTTTGGCGTAAAAAAAAAATGTGTTCTATGCTCAATTTTACATATTCATACATTATACAGTATACAGATTTTTCCAAATTTGTTTACATATTGCAGTTATTATGTAAATATTTATAAGAATTCTTCCAAAAACTAAATCCAGAACACACACACCCCCCAATCTAACCAATTGGTCCAAGGGCAATCCCTTCCTGATATTCGCCTAGAGCTTCTTGAGTTATCAACCTGCTATAAAAAACTGACTGAAAGACAAGCAAACCAGCCAATGCTGGATAAATAAACATAACTTCCTTGACAGAGGTAACAAATCATACAACTAAGGAAAACTAAGATTATTGCTGATTGCGTTCAAAATAAATTAAGGAAATAATATATGGGAATGTAAATATTAATGTTGCACATGCAATTTGAATATACATACTATAAAATACTTTATTTTAGCTGGAATTAATTTTGCTGAACGGATATTTTGATTGTTTTGTATGGACTTTATTGTCACTGATTTATTACTTCATCAAAAAGATATTCAAAGGGAAAATAGAGTAATTTACAGTAACACTAAGTATAACATTTCTTTTTCCATCTATTACAACAAAAAATTGACGAATCAGGATTTATATCAAAATTTTGAGGATCAGAAAAACAGTCACCCTATCAGGTATAAATATCTTTTATGGTTCAAATAATTTGCCTCATTGGTAGAACAAATTAATTATCCACAGACCTTGAAAATTATATTAGGTATATAAAAACATTCAATTACATTGGTGTTTTTACATGTTACAATAAAACATATGTTTTACAGAGATGAGAATTGTAAGTACTTTCTCAGTAAATTATTTGTACATTTCATCTGTGTAGAAACAAGAATTAAAATAAAAATCCCATGCAAGAAAATGTTTTATATGCTCATATGCATGTTATTTACATATGGTACTTAATTAATTAATTGTCATTCATTTGCAAATAGGAAATTTGTTCGTTGTATGCATGTGCTATGCAATTCAAAAAAGGGATAAAACTAGTGTTCTGTGTATTAGTGTATCTTCTGGTATTTTTGTACATCATACATTCGCCAGTGAAATGCAAATATCATCAATCACAATAAAATTACATATCTTTGTATCCAACACCATCCACAGGACAGGGGTAAACCATTATGTTGTAGGGGTCATTGCCTGTCAGAGCAAATCACTTAAGTCACATACTCAAAAACAATATCTTCAAGCAAAATCAAGAATCATCAAATGAAAGACCATTTCTTGCCTCAAATCACAAAATTTACCCAAAATGTTAGAAACTTTCAAAATTAAAACCATGTGTTTTAACTGTTTTAATATATACCCTCTCATCAAAGTCAAGGGCAACACCTACTCCAATTTTTCATATCAACAAATAATTTTTTGGTTTCCATATACAACAGAATTTTAATAAAGTTTGTTAAATATTTTGACAATCGACTGAAATTATCTCCATACTCGATTCTAAAGATTACTGTTAATAAACATTGGTATGAACATTTACAACGACCGTTATCGTTAAAACGGTCATGTACGTATGGGTTATCACACCTACATACGTGTATGATGAAATGGTCAGAAAACTGAAATGTTATCTTGAATGTGAATCAGTTTTTTACACAGCAAAAACAATTACAGTAACAAATGACCTTGAAATATCTCTATCGTTTCCATAGTAACAAAGTACAGGGTTGGATACAATTTGTCCAGGAAACACAGTCAACATGGTCTGACCAATGTTATATTGGATGAATCATTGGGGGGGAGGGGAGGGGAGGCTTCATAAAAGCAGTTTATAAATTTGGGACAACCAAATCTACAAATCTATTACAAGTGCATATCACGGAAAATTTATATTTATTGTATCTCGATCATTAAAATAACATTTTGACCATGCACTTCTGTCATTTACACAAGTGCATGTGATACTAATGGTAATATAGGACAGCAAACTGATTAAAACCTGATAGAGTACAGGCTATTTTTTTAATTTTATTGAATAATTATTTATTTTGATTGAATTTATTTTATTGTTTATATAGTTTTTATGTGGTTTTAACATTGTCATTTTGAAGTAGGGCGTCAAAATGTTAAAACCACATAAAAATTATAAAAACATTATTTTTTTTTAATTTATTGAATAATTACTTATTTTGATTGAATTTAACAGTATTTTATTGTTTTATATAGTTTTTATGTGGTTTTAACATTGTCATTTTGAAGTAGGGCGTCAAAATGTTAAAACCACATAAAAATTATAAAAACATTATTTTCTTTTAATTTATTGAATAATTACTTATTTTGATTGAATTTAACAGTATTTTATTGTTTTATATAGTTTTTATGTGGTTTTAACATTTTGTCTTTTTGAAGTAGGGTGACAAAATGTTAAAACCACGTAAAAATTATGAAAAACAATAAAATACTGCTACTTCAAACAAAATAAATTACAATTCCAAATTGATACTGGCTATGTGACATTTTCAAGGTATATGCAGTTCTAAGGTACATCCTGGTAATTCTTTAACAGTGAAATGGGTATATATCAATCCCAGCTTGCAGCTTATTATTTGGAAAGGGGTATTTTTTGAATAAATTAATACAATTCTTCCATCACATTATTATTGTTACTTAAAATAATTTTTATTCATAAAAAGTTACAAATATTACATGAATTAAATTAATACAAGTCAAAAATTTGGGTTGCCACATGCCACATACTGCATTTTTCGATCTGAATAAGTCATCTACTGGGAAGATCTTGATAGTTGTGTAAATCTTGTAGAAGTGACGCCACAATACTGTTAACCACTGATATACCTTTACCAGAACAACGCAATATCCTGTAATATCAGAGCAAAGAAAGATTGGATTCAAGTTCATTGTGTTCCCCTCACACAGCATAGCAAATAATGGAATATCCCAAAAGTCTACAGTTTTGTAAACTTTGTCTGTTACCAAGCTAGGTCTCTTTTACAGTTACACTGGTATGCGAACACATTATAGAAACAACTCTACGATGACTGAACAACCAGTAGGTCATTCACCTTAGGTCATTCACATGAGAACCTTACATATGGAGAAGCAAATATGTAGAACTAATTATATGAATATATTCAAAATAAAATGACTAGACATTTTATTAACTGATGTAAAAGCGAGAGTTCAAATTTTTTTCATTATTTAATGACTTGTTTTAATACTAATCTATATAAAAACAAAATTATAACAATAAATGCCATTTTGGATTGACACACGTGTTCATTAGAATTGCATTTCGAATAAAAAAAATAATAAATACATTATCCATGAAATAGATAATAAACAAAGAAACAAATGCACACTATTTATTCATCATGTGAATCACATCCAGGAAATCAAAATAATGTTTATATCAAATTCAAACCATAACATGGAGCATAACTAACTAATGAATCAGACAATATCAGACAATATCACTGACAAAATCTGTCACTGTAACGCCATAAAATACAGCGTGCCGTAATTTTGCGATATTTTACAGGGTATTTTCATCCTACCATATTAGGAAATACAAATTCCAAATATGGAATGATTACGCGCGTAAACAACCTCTAATAATAAAATAAACATGGCTGCCATCAGGGTTTGACCAATTCCACACAAAGAAGTTCGCCGATTCTGTTCTAAACATTTTAGATTTCAATATTCCCATGATGTATCCTTGGATGTATAATATTAAGGTTATTACGAGGATACCTCAAGGTATGCACTCAGACAGTACGCAGTCTTATCGAACCTCTGCTGCCCGTGAGTCGATACTCCAGCTGTCTTTGTGCATACTTTGAGGCCTCCTCGTAATACATGTACTTAAAGTTATAAAATATCACTAGATAAAGAATATTCCTGAGAACAAAAATTTGGTGAATGTAACTTTGTTATATTATACACATTTTGAGCCAGAAAACAATGACAAGATTAACAAAATGTGTGTTTTCATTGTGAGGCTATTCATGTGCATGTGTTCTATGAGTGCTTCTGTATTTGCTCTATTGGTACCAAAAATTGACCTGGTCCAAAGACAAGTTGTTAATGTCCAAATTGGCATCCATATCGTATAAGCTTAACTTTGGTGTGACTAATTGCGATGACTTTTGGTTGCAAGAGACATCAATGCTAAACACCGATCTCAAGGAGTACTAAGCATTCATTGATCTCCAGGAAAGTGATTCCAAATTAGCAAACCTAACGTTTAAACATCAATTAATATCTGTAATAAACAATGTACTGGTTCCCCATTGCATCATCATTCTTGGGTCTTTTGTTATACAAAAGCTTGTTTTCGACTCCAGATAACAGAGACAATTTCTTCCAGAGCTTGATAAATGTAAATTTAAATTATTACGACTGAACTCGTGAGCAGAAGTTATGTAAGTAGAGCAGCCAGTTCAGATAGAGGGCCCTCTACCAACAACATACCATCTAAACGCAGTCACCAGGTGGGAACACAGCTTTGATATTATTGTCATTCAGTGATGACAAATTGAGTATTCCACAGTGAGAATTAAAATCTAGTTTCTGACAAATGCAGGGCATTTCTAAAAGAAAATATTTAGAGTTCTAGATTTTCAAAACAATTTAGAAATATCCCATCTGACCAAATCACAGAATCTTGTCTTTTTGATGATCGTGCTGGAAACAGTATGGGCCTAATATGATATATAGAAGATAATATTTGGTAATCGTAGTCCTAAATAACTATTAAAAATATGGCCTAATATGGCGTATGGGCCTAATATGTTTGATTCAGGAAAGGTATGCATTGTGCAGCAGTAGTTTTAGCCATTCCTCTTATGGTGAAAAAGAACACCTTACTCTGATGGATGTTGGGACTAGTATCCTCGGGGACGGAGCTACGTCACAAGACGTTCCACGTTGCTACGACGCGCACCACTGTACATGTATTTCTATGGGCTCTGTGGAACGCCGGTCGAGCCGGTGAATATTCGAGAAAACGACACAAACTCAACTTTGAAGTAATGCTGAACAACCAAATTTATATATGTTACACACGTAGGGCTAATCTTGTTACACTGTTCAGAGGAGTCTCAACAGTCATCCCAAAGTACCGTTTTCTGTGAGTTTTGGGCCTTTGTTTTCACCGCCGTGGGTTGCCAGGCAGTGAAAATGCCCGGATGTACGCCCCTGAGGATAGTTTCTCTATAGTTCCAGATTTAGAAAATATCGCAGGATGTGACAATTAATGACAAAATTTCCCCAACCAGTCAGTTCTGTTGCAAACAGTTTACTGTCCAGTGGCACTATGATAGTGTGGATAGTTTTCAGTCACCTCAACCACAGAGTCCGCATAATCTAAACAAGCAGCCTATCGGCTGAGATAGCTCCGCTGTTAGCAATGATGAAGACATCATTAGAAAATGAACAATATGAATAGTATCAAAGCAATCGGACTTACGGTTTTTAACAAGAAGTCGAAAATATCACTTTTTACCGAAAATTACAAAAATATTCACCAAAATAAATTAATTAGAGAATTGAAGATATCATCACAAAATGAACAAATCTGAGAGGTCCACATGTAGTACCTATATATGTAATATCAAAGCAATCGGACTTACAGTTTTCAACAAGAAGTCGAAAATATCACTTTTTACCAAAAATGACAAAAATATTCACCAAAATTAGAGAATTAAAGATATCATTACAAAATGAACAAATCTGAGAGAGGTCCACTTGTAGTACCTATATATGTAGTATTAAAGCAATTGGACTTGCGGTTTTTAACAAGAAGTCGAAAATATCACTTTTTACCAAAAATGACAAAAATATTCACCAAAATTAGAGAATTAAAGATATCATTAAAAAATGAACAAATCTGAGAGAGGTCCACATGTAGTACCTATATATGTAATATCAAAGCAATTGCACTTGCGGTTTTTAACAAGAAGTCGAAAATATAACTTTTTACCAAAAATGACAAAAATATTCACCAAAATTAGAGAATTGAAGATATCATCACGAAATGAATAAATCTGAGAGAGGTCCACATGTAGTACCTATATATGTAGTATCAAAGCGATTTGACTTGCGGTTTTTAACAAGAAGTCGAAAATATCACTTTTTACCAAAAATGACAAAAATATTCACCAAAATTAGAGAATTAAAGATATCATTACAAAATCAACAAATCTGAGAGAGGTCCACATGTAGTACCTATATATGTGATATCAAAGCAATTGCACTTGCGGTTTTTAACAAGAAGTCGAAAATATCACTTTTTACCAAAAATGACAAAAATATTCACCAAAATTAGTGAATTGAAGATATGATCATGAAATGAACAAATCTGAGAGAGGTCTACCCAAGGTACATATTCACCAAGTATCAAAGCATTCAGGCTTGTAGTTTTCAAGAAAAAGTCGAAAAAGTAAAACATTGACAGGGACGATGGACGACGGACACCGGACAACGACGGACAATCACTCATATGATAAGCTCCGCTCGACAAAGTCGACAGCGCAGCTAAAAACATAAAGTTAATTCATACATGCCTGAGATCCGGTTATGGAGAAGGTAATAATTGCTTGATTTTGGTGTATTTTTCCACCCAATATGATTACTGGGTTACTTAATGTATGGCACATACATAATAATACTTAACTATAAATTTGAAATTGCACTAAATTTTCCCGGTACTCGTAGAATTTTAATACATACACTATGTTCAAATTAAATATTAAGCTTAATTTATCACCCATCGTCATAGATCACATTTGGTTAATATCAATAGTATAATAATATAATCAGTCAGATGTACCATATGCTGCATGGTTTTGTAAATGTATATTGCATGCCCATATCAAGTTCATTCATTTATGATTTGTATGGTAACACAATGACAGCCATATACACAAAGGCCCCCGAAGTTACTGGATCTGATCACAGACATGTGTTAGTGATTATACGATGCATGTTTCTTTATTAGTTTCAGTGTTTACCAAGATCACCAATGCAACGAAACCATAGTCTAATTGTTTTAAACAATTAATTAAAAAACCTGAAATTTTAGACCATATCCTATAATTTTTGTAGTTACACATCCCATAACTCAAGGATTTTCATAAAGGACTTTAAATTAAATAAATTGCATGGTTCAAAATAAATTATTAAGTCACAAGGAATCAGTATTAATCACAATTGTGCATTGTAAATAACGTGTGTTAAAATACAACTACAAATATCAGATGTGAATTTAGTATGAAAATATTATTTCACTCAGTACACAGACTTATGCAAATTAATATGTAAATTAGTTCCATATATGGTAGACCTAAAATTAATAATAAATGTAAAAAATGTAATAAATGTAAACAATAATATAAAAAACATTGTTTATACCATGCATATGTATTCTGTCAACATTTACACAAATAAAGTATGATTTAATTTACCTGAAATTTTTTTTGTTTTTATTAAAATATTATTATTCATTGAAGGAATAAATGACACATACGGATCACTAAACAATTGAGTAATGAAAATATTCTGTAAGTAACTGAATACATTGACAGCTGTGACTTGGCATGGTATCACTGGCACTGTAAGCTCAATGGTAAATGTGTTCCTAAATGTAATTTTGATAAATGGACACGTTCCAAAAATATTAAAAGTCTTCTATCTACAACTATTAGTACTAAGGCATTTATTTCTTACAGACCAAATACAACATTTGCTCTACTGGGTCAAAAAAAAATCTGTTTCTGGGTAAAGTTTTTTAAAATATATCATTAACTACTTCCAAGGGCAGCCTTTGGAATGTACGTGATGGTCAACCAGTAAAAGATATTTTTTTATTTTTGGGTTAGAAGTGGATTATGTAAATGGCACTATACATGCAACTACTTCTAATAGAACAAGTACGGTATATATTTTTTAATGCGTCATTTTCAATACTTACTTATCATCAAACTTCATGAGTCCATTGTTAATGAATTCCTCCAAGGCCAGAGAATCACCAAACACTTTCAGCAGACTGACATCTTCAGAAAACTGTCTCCATCTCACATCTTGGATACCATGTCTTGTACGGAGACCTACCATCAGTAGTTCTTCCAGACTGAAATGAAGAGTACATCCAGAGATTACAAATGTATATGCAAATATGGGAGAAACAATTATTAATTAAAAAAATCTAGGTTATAATAATAGACACAGTCTATTTTTTACACATGAAACTAAATTTGTAATTTGTTTGTTTTGCTGGCTGTTCAAGCATCTGAAGAGAAAACTTACGTTCACATAATATATACATATCACATCAACCGGACTATTTGTTTTCAAGAAGCATAAAATTCACTAAAATTCGAGAAGGTATATTGTTATAAAAAATTACAAGAATTGGATAAAAACAATATTTACAACTTACATATCTATTTTGGTTTGTGTAGTACATTTTCTGGTTGCATGTCCATAATTTTCAACTTCTCTCATCCATGGTTCTGGTTCCAATGTCTGGATTCTTGCTTCTCGTTTATTAACATTTTTCCTACAAAATCGCCCATGTGCACCTGATTAAAAAAAAAATGAATAAAGTTACAAATTCAAGTAAATATATAACCCTTAGCACATGTATAACATGTATTAGGTAATTTAGGTACAATACAATTAATAATATTTAATATAGAATTATAATTTTTTTTACTGCTAATGATAAAAGAGATTATTGAGATTCCAAAATTTTCAGTTTGACCAATTTATTTTTTTGCAAATGATTGGTCAATTGTTTGTGAAATAAACGTCTTAAGTAAGTATATGTAAGTATTTCAGTGAAAAACATGAATGGAAAATTTGGGGGAAAAATTTCTGTTGTTGCCCTGATTCAAAAAATACTATTTCAAAGACCAATTGATTTTCCAAAACAAAACCAGGCCTGTGTTTAAAGTAATTTTAGTTTACATATATTTTGTAGATTGAATTACAAAAAATTATTCACACATTGTTATTATTATTTGATTATCAATCAGTACTTGCGATATGATTCTTTTTTTCACTTGCATGTTTATTTACATGGCAATGATTAACTTTTAATCTTCAATATTTATTTTGTTCACCCTATGTGAACACTAACATCAAAAAAATCTGTGGTTAATGAGATTTAGTAGACAGTTTGTATACTCACCAGGTCCAACACCAATGTACTGTCCTCCATTCCAATAGTTTTTATTGTGAACACTTTCTGCTCCAACCTTAAATTTGAATAAATTCACCAACTTAGAAAGGTAAAAATAACCACAAACATACAGGGATTTAAAAATAAACCTGGTACGAGAAACATAACAATATCAATTCCTCAGCGAACTCCTACTAAACCACTATTTCAAAAATTGAGATGGGTGACTGTGATGGATAGGGTTTGATTACCGGCACTCTGTTATGGTCTATAAACCATTAAATAATCTTGCTCCAGCTTATATGAGACAAATATTTAAATTGACCAGAGAAGTCAGCACTAGGTATACCAGAAATTCAGACAGATCCAAGTTACACTTGGCTCCTCGTAAAATTCTTAAAGTATATTCAGATAGCTTCCAATTCTCGGCTGCTTAATTTTGGAATAAAATACCTCTATCAATTCTTGATAGCGACTCAATTGGAGTTTTTAAAAGTACCTATTTTAAATGGTTCATGTCAAAAATTTAGTTGTTATGTAATATTTCTGTACTTCTTTATTTAAAAATGTATTACTAATTTCAGTATATAGTACTCATTTTTGAGGAAATGTTTGAGATAAGCCTATGGCGTAACATGTTTTTATCCTCTTTAAATAAAGTCTATTCTTATTAATATCAAATGACAGAAAACACCAAATTAGAAAAAAAAGATCTATGGAGGAAAAACATTTTATAAAGTCATGTTCACTACCAGTATATGGCATACAGAAAGAAATTTACTAGAAATTGATAAGCATATATAAATATTTCCATAAACAATCACAAGATCTTAAATCAAATGAAAGGCAAAACATTATGATCTGGCAAAATTGATTAAAAATACTTTTCTAAAAAGATATGTTTTTTACTTGTGTATAGCAGTTTTCTTTAATCTTTTTTATTTTATGCTATTACTTTAGCTCTGTGTTTTTTCTTAGTGTTTTCTGAAATTAAAGTTACAGTGCAATAATTCTGTGAAGTGGGAATACTTTGGAGCCAGCTTACATTTTTTGCAAAGTTTGAGACTTCATATCTTGTGAACCCAGCTGCTTTTAACGTTTCCACTGCCATTTCATACATATCTGCCATAGTGTCATCATCTGGAATACTCTAATAGTGAAGGAAAACACAAATTAGTGTCACTAATTACCTGAAATGACAACACATTAAGTGTCACTCTTACCCAAATGTAATGAATAATTGATAATTGTTCGACTTTTTTGAGATCCTGCTGGTTGCGTGAAATCAAATCTAAAAACAGCACAAAAATGTCAGGCAATATGCAAGATTTCGCGGTGAACAGAAATCCACAATATTTACAGCATAATATTTACGACGTCAAAAGATCGATGTTGGATAAAAAACTTATTTCCTTTAGTTTGGGGGTGGGGGGTTTTGACCTCAAAAAGTTTCCATCCTACAAAAACAATTTTATTTTTTAATGAAGTCAAAAAAATCTGGGAGTATTTGTAGTTCATTTTTTTCTATCCAATCATGGAAATAACCGAAAAGGAAAAAAAAACACATCCAGAAAATGGTTTGGTTCGAGTGTAAATCTGTGCGTCAAATGTATCAATTTGAATGTTGTCTGACGCCATGACCAATATATATCAATTAAGTGTCAGTGGGGGGTAGGGGGGTTTGGAAAAAAACTAAAGGAATTAAGTTTTTTATCCGACATCGATCTTTTGACGTCGTCCCTAACCGATGTGCATAATGGTATTATTGATCTCAAAACTTTTCGAAAGATCTGAGCACAACTTTAAATAACGGGATGAGACTTTAACTAAGCATATTTTTAGTAACTCTGTTATGAAAGATTCATAGTTTACTTTCAACAATCTTACAACAGTTGAATGTGTATGTTGTATTTCACAAAATCTGATAATAAGAAATTGAAATGAATTCCTACCAGATCTCCTTTCGACAACAACTTGAATAAAGCAGTTCCTCTTTCGAGTGTGAGCTGATACAGAGATATATGGTCGTCAGATAAAGAAACAATCTGCAAATTAGAACAAAAATCCTACATTCTGAGCACTACCAATACATTCCAATTGTTGAACTGTAACTGACTAAAACCTGTTAGTGTATATGTTAAAATATAATTGATTACAGGTGACAACTTTAATATCATTCTTGTCTTTTATGACTTTTTTTGTAAGTGTTGTGTTGAGTGATAACCATACACTGTAGAATACTTTATTTTCGCTTGGAATTAATTTTTGCTATTTTCGCTGAAGGAATGATTCAGTGAAAATAAAATCCAGCGAATATACCTTTTTTCTTATATTTTACCTGTAAATTGTGAAAAACCAATGAAAATAAATTCCATACAAAGCACCAAAAATGTCTTTACAGCGAAAATTAATTCCAGCTAGAATAAAGTATTTTCCAGTAATTTGCTCATTTTTCCATGTAAAACATTTTGTATATCATGAACAGAAAAGTGTGTGGTAATCTTTTTATTGAATAGCAAATGCCATCCACCATTTGAACAACCACAACACTACAGGTGCCACATTTTGCAGTATTTTATAACGTAATTTTCCATTGACAATACTGGTCTCAATCAAAATGTTTGGAAAAAAATATGAAAAAAATCCATGTTTTTATATTATGAATGGTGTGGAAGTTGACTTTGGCAGTCACTGTGTTAAACAAACCTGCTGCAATTCTTGTTTCCATTCTTCAACTGTCTGTCCATGCCTACCAAATATTAGATCCAATGAAGTACATCCTGGGTATAGAATTTTAGCTTCTTCAATACATCTATAAGTAAATATACTGGATATCTAGATATTTTTAAATGTTAGTTTTGTCAGCACAGTTTTCAGAACAGTGTGTGTGCATATTTTATTATTTCCCTGTTCTCTGTTGTTGTTTTTTTACATCATCCGAACTAGACAAATATTAATTAAACATTGATTGCAATTGATCGTAACATAGGAAACCTTCAACTATGACTAAGCATGCCAAATAATTTTGACAATTGTTTTAATTAATTACTAGCTTTTATCGGTAAATACAAAGATTTCTAAAAAGTGGCTGTTATTCAAATGTGAACATTTGTAATTATGCGAGCAGCTACATTCTGCTACATAGATGAGTTGGCAACCCTTTAATATTGTAGTACTGTAAAATCTGTATTAGAAGCTGCGGCTTCTATTAAAATGGTACAATACAACACAGGGGATGTGGTTTCTATTAAGAGCATCTACACATATGAGAAATGGTGAATTTTTGGTTCTCAATTGTTCAAAAAGAATGGGTGCGACTGCGGTTTCTAATACAGATTTTACGGTAATGCTTACTTCAATGAGTCTTCCACTGTGTGATCTCTACCAAGTGTCTTTAAATCTTAAATATTGTACTAATGCTTACTTCAATGAGTCTTCCACTGTGTTATCTCTACCAATGTCTTTAAATCTTAAATATTGTACTAATGCTTACTTCAATGAGTCTTCCACTGTGTTATCTCTACCAAGTGTCTTTAAATCTTAAATATTGTACTAATGCTTACGTCAATGAGTCTTCCACTGAGTGATCTCTACCAAGTGTCTTTAAATCTTAAATATTGTACTAATGCTTACTTCAATGAGTCTTCCACTGAGTGATCTCTACCAAGTGTCTATAAATCTTAAATATTGTACTAATGCTTACTTCAATGAGTCTTCCACTGAGTGATCTCTACCAAGTGTCTTTAAATCTTAAATATTGTACTAATGCTTACTTCAATGAGTCTTCCACTGTGTGATCTCTACCAAGTGTCTTTAAATCTTAAATATTGTACTAATGCTTACTTCAATGAGTCTTCCACTGTGTTATCTCTACCAAGTGTCTTTAAATCTTAAATATTGTACTAATGCTTACGTCAATGAGTCTTCCACTGTGTGATCTCTACCAAGTGTCTATAAATCTTAAATATTGTACTAATGCTTACTTCAATGAGTCTTCCACTGAGTGATCTCTACCATGTCTTTAAATCTTAAATATTGTACTATTGCTTACTTCAATGAGTCTTCCACTGTATGATCTCTACCAAGTGTCTATAAATCTTAAATATTGTACTAATGCTTACTTCAATGAGTCTTCCACTATGTGATCTCTACCAAGTGTCTTTAAATCTTAAATATTGTACTAATGCTTACTTCAATGAGTCTTCCACTGTGTTATCTCTACCAAGTGTCTTTAAATCTTAAATATTGTACTAATGCTTACTTCAATGAGTCTTCCACTGAGTGATCTCTACCAAGTGTCTTTAAATCTTAAATATTGTACTAATGCTTACTTCAATGAGTCTTCCACTGAGTGATCTCTACCAAGTGTCTTTAAATCTTAAATATTGTACTAATGCTTACTTCAATGAGTCTTCCACTGAGTGATCTCTACCAAGTGTCTTTAAATCTTAAATATTGTACTAATGCTTACTTCAATGAGTCTTCCACTGAGTGATCTCTACCAAGTGTCTTTAAATCTTAAATATTGTACTAATGCTTACTTCAATGAGTCTTCCACTGAGTGATCTCTACCAAGTGTCTTTAAATCTTAAATATTGTACTAATGCTTACTTCAATGAGTCTTCCACTGAGTGATCTCTACCAAGTGTCTTTAAATCTTAAATATTGTACTAATTCTTACTTCAATGAGTCTTCCACTGTGTGATCTCTACCAAGTGTCTTTAAATCTTAAATATTGTACTAATGCTTACTTCAATGAGTCTTCCACTGAGTGATCTCTACCAAGTGTCTTTAAATCTTAAATATTGTACTAATTCTTACTTCAATGAGTCTTCCACTGAGTGATCTCTACCAAGTGTCTTTAAATCTTAAATATTGTACTAATGCTTACTTCAATGAGTCTTCCACTGAGTGATCTCTACCAAGTGTCTTTAAATCTTAAATATTGTACTAATGCTTACTTCAATGAGTCTTCCACTGTGTGATCTCTACCAAGTGTCTTTAAATCTTAAATATTGTACTAATGCTTACTTCAATGAGTCTTCCACTGAGTGATCTCTACCAAGTGTCTTTAAATCTTAAATATTGTACTAATGCTTACTTCAATGAGTCTTCCACTGTGTGATCTCTACCAAGTGTCTTTAAATCTTAAATATTGTACTAATGCTTACTTCAATGAGTCTTCCACTGAGTGATCTCTACCAAGTGTCTTTAAATCTTAAATATTGTACTAATGCTTACTTCAATGAGTCTTCCACTGAGTGATCTCTACCAAGTGTCTTTAAATCTTAAATATTGTACTAATGCTTACTTCAATGAGTCTTCCACTGTGTGATCTCTACCAAGTGTCTTTAAATCTTAAATATTGTACTAATGCTTACTTCAATGAGTCTTCCACTGTGTGATCTCTACCAAGTGTCTATAAATCTTAAATATTGTACTAATGCTTACTTCAATGAGTCTTCCACTGTGTGATCTCTACCAAGTGTCTTTAAATCTTAAATATTGTACTAATGCTTACTTCAATGAGTCTTCCACTGAGTGATCTCTACCAAGTGTCTATAAATCTTAAATATTGTACTAATGCTTACTTCAATGAGTCTTCCACTGTGTGATCTCTACCAAGTGTCTATAAATCTTAAATATTGTACTAATGCTTACTTCAATGAGTCTTCCACTGTGTGATCTCTACCAAGTGTCTTTAAATCTTAAATATTGTACTAATGCTTACTTCAATGAGTCTTCCACTGAGTGATCTCTACCAAGTGTCTATAAATCTTAAATATTGTACTAATGCTTACTTCAATGAGTCTTCCACTGTGTGATCTCTACCAAGTGTCTTTAAATCTTAAATATTGTACTAATGCTTACTTCAATGAGTCTTCCACTGTGTGATCTCTACCAAGTGTCTTTAAATCTTAAATATTGTACTAATGCTTACTTCAATGAGTCTTCCACTGAGTGATCTCTACCAAGTGTCTTTAAATCTTAAATATTGTACTAATGCTTACTTCAATGAGTCTTCCACTGTGTGATCTCTACCAAGTGTCTTTAAATCTTAAATATTGTACTAATGCTTACTTCAATGAGTCTTCCACTGTGTGATCTCTACCAAGTGTCTATAAATCTTAAATATTGTACTAATGCTTACTTCAATGAGTCTTCCACTGTGTGATCTCTACCAAGTGTCTTTAAATCTTAAATATTGTACTAATGCTTACTTCAATGAGTCTTCCACTGTGTGATCTCTACCAAGTGTCTTTAAATCTTAAATATTGTACTAATGCTTACTTCAATGAGTCTTCCACTGTGTGATCTCTACCAAGTGTCTTTAAATCTTAAATATTGTACTAATGCTTACTTCAATGAGTCTTCCACTGAGTGATCTCTACCAAGTGTCTTTAAATCTTAAATATTGTACTAATGCTTACTTCAATGAGTCTTCCACTGAGTGATCTCTACCAAGTGTCTTTAAATCTTAAATATTGTACTAATGCTTACTTCAATGAGTCTTCCACTGTGTGATCTCTACCAAGTGTCTTTAAATCTTAAATATTGTACTAATGCTTACTTCAATGAGTCTTCCACTGTGTGATCTCTACCAAGTGTCTTTAAATCTTAAATATTGTACTAATGCTTACTTCAATGAGTCTTCCACTGTGTGATCTCTACCAAGTGTCTTTAAATCTTAAATATTGTACTAATGCTTACTTCAATGAGTCTTCCACTGTGTGATCTCTACCAAGTGTCTTTAAATCTTAAATATTGTACTAATGCTTACTTCAATGAGTCTTCCACTGTGTGATCTCTACCAAGTGTCTTTAAATCTTAAATATTGTACTAATGCTTACTTCAATGAGTCTTCCACTGTGTGATCTCTACCAAGTGTCTATAAATCTTAAATATTGTACTAATGCTTACTTCAATGAGTCTTCCACTGTGTGATCTCTACCAAGTGTCTTTAAATCTTAAATATTGTACTAATGCTTACTTCAATGAGTCTTCCACTGAGTGATCTCTACCAAGTGTCTTTAAATCTTAAATATTGTACTAATGCTTACTTCAATGAGTCTTCCACTGTGTGATCTCTACCAAGTGTCTTTAAATCTTAAATATTGTACTAATGCTTACTTCAATGAGTCTTCCACTGTGTGATCTCTACCAAGTGTCTATAAATCTTAAATATTGTACTAATGCTTACTTCAATGAGTCTTCCACTGTGTGATCTCTACCATGTCTTTAAATCTTAAATATTGTACTAATGCTTACTTCAATGAGTCTTCCACTGTGTGATCTCTACCATGTCTTTAAATCTTAAATATTGTACTAATGCTTACTTCAATGAGTCTTCCACTGAGTGATCTCTACCAAGTGTCTTTAAATCTTAAATATTGTACTAATGCTTACTTCAATGAGTCTTCCACTGTGTGATCTCTACCAAGTGTCTTTAAATCTTAAATATTGTACTAATGCTTACTTCAATGAGTCTTCCACTGAGTGATCTCTACCAAGTGTCTTTAAATCTTAAATATTGTACTAATGCTTACTTCAATGAGTCTTCTACTGTGTGATCTCTACCAAGTGTCTATAAATCTTAAATATTGTACTAATGCTTACTTCAATGAGTCTTCTACTGTGTGATCTCTACCAAGTGTCTTTAAATCATAAATATTGTACTAATGCTTACTTCAATGAGTCTTCCACTGTGTGATCTCTACCATGTCTTTAAATCTTAAATATTGTACTAATGCTTACTTCAATGAGTCTTCCACTGAGTGATCTCTACCAAGTGTCTTTAAATCTTAAATATTGTACTAATGCTTACTTCAATGAGTCTTCCACTGTGTGATCTCTACCAAGTGTCTTTAAATCTTAAATATTGTACTAATGCTTACTTCAATGAGTCTTCCACTGAGTGATCTCTACCAAGTGTCTTTAAATCTTAAATATTGTACTAATGCTTACTTCAATGAGTCTTCCACTGAGTGATCTCTACCAAGTGTCTTTAAATCTTAAATATTGTACTAATGCTTACTTCAATGAGTCTTCCACTGTGTGATCTCTACCAAGTGTCTTTAAATCTTAAATATTGTACTAATGCTTACTTCAATGAGTCTTCCACTGTGTGATCTCTACCAAGTGTCTTTAAATCTTAAATATTGTACTAATGCTTACTTCAATGAGTCTTCCACTGTGTGATCTCTACCAAGTGTCTTTAAATCTTAAATATTGTACTAATGCTTACTTCAATGAGTCTTCCACTGTGTGATCTCTACCAAGTGTCTTTAAATCTTAAATATTGTACTAATGCTTACTTCAATGAGTCTTCCACTGTGTGATCTCTACCAAGTGTCTTTAAATCTTAAATATTGTACTAATGCTTACTTCAATGAGTCTTCCACTGAGTGATCTCTACCAAGTGTCTTTAAATCTTAAATATTGTACTAATGCTTACTTCAATGAGTCTTCCACTGTGTGATCTCTACCAAGTGTCTTTAAATCTTAAATATTGTACTAATGCTTACTTCAATGAGTCTTCCACTGAGTGATCTCTACCAAGTGTCTTTAAATCTTAAATATTGTACTAATGCTTACTTCAATGAGTCTTCCACTGAGTGATCTCTACCAAGTGTCTTTAAATCTTAAATATTGTACTAATGCTTACTTCAATGAGTCTTCCACTGTGTGATCTCTACCAAGTGTCTTTAAATCTTAAATATTGTACTAATGCTTACTTCAATGAGTCTTCCACTGTGTGATCTCTACCAAGTGTCTTTAAATCTTAAATATTGTACTAATGCTTACTTCAATGAGTCTTCCACTGTGTGATCTCTACCAAGTGTCTTTAAATCTTAAATATTGTACTAATGCTTACTTCAATGAGTCTTCCACTGAGTGATCTCTACCAAGTGTCTTTAAATCTTAAATATTGTACTAATGCTTACTTCAATGAGTCTTCCACTGAGTGATCTCTACCAAGTGTCTTTAAATCTTAAATATTGTACTAATGCTTACTTCAATGAGTCTTCTACTGTGTGATCTCTACCAAGTGTCTATAAATCTTAAATATTGTACTAATGCTTACTTCAATGAGTCTTCCACTGTGTGATCTCTACCAAGTGTCTTTAAATCTTAAATATTGTACTAATGCTTACTTCAATGAGTCTTCCACTGTGTGATCTCTACCAAGTGTCTTTAAATCTTAAATATTGTACTAATGCTTACTTCAATGAGTCTTCCACTGAGTGATCTCTACCAAGTGTCTTTAAATCTTAAATATTGTACTAATGCTTACTTCAATGAGTCTTCCACTGTGTGATCTCTACCAAGTGTCTTTAAATCTTAAATATTGTACTAATGCTTACTTCAATGAGTCTTCCACTGTGTGATCTCTACCAAGTGTCTTTAAATCTTAAATATTGTACTAATGCTTACTTCAATGAGTCTTCCACTGTGTGATCTCTACCAAGTGTCTTTAAATCTTAAATATTGTACTAATGCTTACTTCAATGAGTCTTCCACTGAGTGATCTCTACCAAGTGTCTTTAAATCTTAAATATTGTACTAATGCTTACTTCAATGAGTCTTCCACTGTGTGATCTCTACCAAGTGTCTTTAAATCTTAAATATTGTACTAATGCTTACTTCAATGAGTCTTCCACTGAGTGATCTCTACCAAGTGTCTTTAAATCTTAAATATTGTACTAATGCTTACTTCAATGAGTCTTCCACTGTGTGATCTCTACCAAGTGTCTTTAAATCTTAAATATTGTACTAATGCTTACTTCAATGAGTCTTCCACTGTGTGATCTCTACCAAGTGTCTTTAAATCTTAAATATTGTACTAATGCTTACTTCAATGAGTCTTCCACTGTGTGATCTCTACCAAGTGTCTTTAAATCTTAAATATTGTACTAATGCTTACTTCAATGAGTCTTCCACTGAGTGATCTCTACCAAGTGTCTTTAAATCTTAAATATTGTACTAATGCTTACTTCAATGAGTCTTCCACTGAGTGATCTCTACTAAGTGTCTTTAAATCTTAAATATTGTACTAATGCTTACTTCAATGAGTCTTCCACTATGTGATCTCTACCAAGTGTCTTTAAATCTTAAATATTGTACTAATGCTTACTTCAATGAGTCTTCCACTATGTGATCTCTACCAAGTGTCTTTAAATCTTAAATATTGTACTAATGCTTACTTCAATGAGTCTTCCACTGAGTGATCTCTACCAAGTGTCTATAAATCTTAAATATTGTACTAATGCTTACTTCAATGAGTCTTCCACTATGTGATCTCTACCAAGTGTCTTTAAATCTTAAATATTGTACTAATGCTTACTTCAATGAGTCTTCCACTGTGTGATCTCTACCAAGTGTCTTTAAATCTTAAATATTGTACTAATGCTTACTTCAATGAGTCTTCCACTGTGTGATCTCTACCAAGTGTCTTTAAATCTTAAATATTGTACTAATGCTTACTTCAATGAGTCTTCCACTGAGTGATCTCTACCAAGTGTCTTTAAATCTTAAATATTGTACTAATGCTTACTTCAATGAGTCTTCCACTGAGTGATCTCTACTAAGTGTCTTTAAATCTTAAATATTGTACTAATGCTTACTTCAATGAGTCTTCCACTATGTGATCTCTACCAAGTGTCTTTAAATCTTAAATATTGTACTAATGCTTACTTCAATGAGTCTTCCACTATGTGATCTCTACCAAGTGTCTTTAAATCTTAAATATTGTACTAATGCTTACTTCAATGAGTCTTCCACTGAGTGATCTCTACCAAGTGTCTATAAATCTTAAATATTGTACTAATGCTTACTTCAATGAGTCTTCCACTATGTGATCTCTACCAAGTGTCTTTAAATCTTAAATATTGTACTAATGCTTACTTCAATGAGTCTTCCACTGTGTGATCTCTACCAAGTGTCTTTAAATCTTAAATATTGTACTAATGCTTACTTCAATGAGTCTACCACTGTGTGATCTCTACCAAGTGTCTTTAAATCTTAAATATTGTACTAATGCTTACTTCAATGAGTCTTCCACAGTGTGATCTCTACCAAGTGTCTTTAAATCTTAAATATTGTACTAATGCTTACTTCAATGAGTCTTCCACTGTGTGATCTCTACCAAGTGTCTTTAAATCTTAAATATTGTACTAATGCTTACTTCAATGAGTCTTCCACTGTGTGATCTCTACCAAGTGTCTTTAAATCTTAAATATTGTACTAATGCTTACTTCAATGAGTCTTCCACTGTGTGATCTCTACCAAGTGTCTTTAAATCTTAAATATTGTACTAATGCTTACTTCAATGAGTCTTCCACTGTGTTATCTCTACCAAGTGTCTTTAAATCTTAAATATTGTACTAATGCTTACTTCAATGAGTCTTCCACTGTGTTATCTCTACCAAGTGTCTTTAAATCTTAAATATTGTACTAATGCTTACTTCAATGAGTCTTCCACTGAGTGATCTCTACCAAGTGTCTTTAAATCTTAAATATTGTACTAATGCTTACTTCAATGAGTCTTCCACTGTGTTATCTCTACCAAGTGTCTTTAAATCTTAAATATTGTACTAATGCTTACTTCAATGAGTCTTCCACTGAGTGATCTCTACCAAGTGTCTTTAAATCTTAAATATTGTACTAATGCTTACTTCAATGAGTCTTCCACTGTGTTATCTCTACCAAGTGTCTTTAAATCTTAAATATTGTACTAATGCTTACTTCAATGAGTCTTCCACTGAGTGATCTCTACCAAGTGTCTTTAAATCTTAAATATTGTACTAATGCTTACTTCAATGAGTCTTCCACTGAGTGATCTCTACCAAGTGTCTTTAAATCTTAAATATTGTACTAATGCTTACTTCAATGAGTCTTCCACTGAGTGATCTCTACCAAGTGTCTTTAAATCTTAAATATTGTACTAATGCTTACTTCAATGAGTCTTCCACTGTGTGATCTCTACCAAGTGTCTTTAAATCTTAAATATTGTACTAATGCTTACTTCAATGAGTCTTCCACTGTGTGATCTCTACCAAGTGTCTTTAAATCTTAAATATTGTACTAATGCTTACTTCAATGAGTCTTCCACTGAGTGATCTCTACCAAGTGTCTTTAAATCTTAAATATTGTACTAATGCTTACTTCAATGAGTCTTCCACTGAGTGATCTCTACCAAGTGTCTTTAAATCTTAAATATTGTACTAATGCTTACTTCAATGAGTCTTCCACTGAGTGATCTCTACCAAGTGTCTTTAAATCTTAAATATTGTACTAATGCTTACTTCAATGAGTCTTCCACTGAGTGATCTCTACCAAGTGTCTTTAAATCTTAAATATTGTACTAATGCTTACTTCAATGAGTCTTCCACTGTGTGATCTCTACCAAGTGTCTTTAAATCTTAAATATTGTACTAATGCTTACTTCAATGAGTCTTCCACTGAGTGATCTCTACCAAGTGTCTTTAAATCTTAAATATTGTACTAATGCTTACTTCAATGAGTCTTCCACTGAGTGATCTCTACCAAGTGTCTTTAAATCTTAAATATTGTACTAATGCTTACTTCAATGAGTCTTCCACTGAGTGATCTCTACCAAGTGTCTTTAAATCTTAAATATTGTACTAATGCTTACTTCAATGAGTCTTCCACTGAGTGATCTCTACCAAGTGTCTTTAAATCTTAAATATTGTACTAATGCTTACTTCAATGAGTCTTCCACTGAGTGATCTCTACCAAGTGTCTTTAAATCTTAAATATTGTACTAATGCTTACTTCAATGAGTCTTCCACTGTGTGATCTCTACCAAGTGTCTTTAAATCTTAAATATTGTACTAATGCTTACTTCAATGAGTCTTCCACTGAGTGATCTCTACCAAGTGTCTTTAAATCTTAAATATTGTACTAATGCTTACTTCAATGAGTCTTCCACTGTGTGATCTCTACCAAGTGTCTTTAAATCTTAAATATTGTACTAATGCTTACTTCAATGAGTCTTCCACTGTGTGATCTCTACCAAGTGTCTTTAAATCTTAAATATTGTACTAATGCTTACTTCAATGAGTCTTCCACTGTGTGATCTCTACCAAGTGTCTTTAAATCTTAAATATTGTACTAATGCTTACTTCAATGAGTCTTCCACTGTGTGATCTCTACCAAGTGTCTTTAAATCTTAAATATTGTACTAATGCTTACTTCAATGAGTCTTCCACTGTGTGATCTCTACCAAGTGTCTTTAAATCTTAAATATTGTACTAATGCTTACTTCAATGAGTCTTCTACTGTGTGATCTCTACCAAGTGTCTTTAAATCTTAAATATTGTACTAATGCTTACTTCAATGAGTCTTCCACTGAGTGATCTCTACCAAGTGTCTTTAAATCTTAAATATTGTACTAATGCTTACTTCAATGAGTCTTCCACTGTGTGATCTCTACCAAGTGTCTTTAAATCTTAAATATTGTACTAATGCTTACTTCAATGAGTCTTCCACTGAGTGATCTCTACCAAGTGTCTTTAAATCTTAAATATTGTACTAATGCTTACTTCAATGAGTCTTCCACTGAGTGATCTCTACCAAGTGTCTTTAAATCTTAAATATTGTACTAATGCTTACTTCAATGAGTCTTCCACTGAGTGATCTCTACCAAGTGTCTTTAAATCTTAAATATTGTACTAATGCTTACTTCAATGAGTCTTCCACTGAGTGATCTCTACCAAGTGTCTTTAAATCTTAAATATTGTACTAATGCTTACTTCAATGAGTCTTCCACTGTGTGATCTCTACCAAGTGTCTTTAAATCTTAAATATTGTACTAATGCTTACTTCAATGAGTCTTCCACTGAGTGATCTCTACCAAGTGTCTTTAAATCTTAAATATTGTACTAATGCTTACTTCAATGAGTCTTCCACTGAGTGATCTCTACCAAGTGTCTTTAAATCTTAAATATTGTACTAATGCTTACTTCAATGAGTCTTCCACTGAGTGATCTCTACCAAGTGTCTTTAAATCTTAAATATTGTACTAATGCTTACTTCAATGAGTCTTCCACTGAGTGATCTCTACCAAGTGTCTTTAAATCTTAAATATTGTACTAATGCTTACTTCAATGAGTCTTCCACTGAGTGATCTCTACCAAGTGTCTTTAAATCTTAAATATTGTACTAATGCTTACTTCAATGAGTCTTCCACTGTGTGATCTCTACCAAGTGTCTTTAAATCTTAAATATTGTACTAATGCTTACTTCAATGAGTCTTCCACTGAGTGATCTCTACCAAGTGTCTTTAAATCTTAAATATTGTACTAATGCTTACTTCAATGAGTCTTCCACTGTGTGATCTCTACCAAGTGTCTTTAAATCTTAAATATTGTACTAATGCTTACTTCAATGAGTCTTCCACTGTGTGATCTCTACCAAGTGTCTTTAAATCTTAAATATTGTACTAATGCTTACTTCAATGAGTCTTCCACTGTGTGATCTCTACCAAGTGTCTTTAAATCTTAAATATTGTACTAATGCTTACTTCAATGAGTCTTCCACTGTGTGATCTCTACCAAGTGTCTTTAAATCTTAAATATTGTACTAATGCTTACTTCAATGAGTCTTCCACTGTGTGATCTCTACCAAGTGTCTTTAAATCTTAAATATTGTACTAATGCTTACTTCAATGAGTCTTCTACTGTGTGATCTCTACCAAGTGTCTTTAAATCTTAAATATTGTACTAATGCTTACTTCAATGAGTCTTCCACTGAGTGATCTCTACCAAGTGTCTTTAAATCTTAAATATTGTACTAATGCTTACTTCAATGAGTCTTCCACTGTGTGATCTCTACCAAGTGTCTTTAAATCTTAAATATTGTACTAATGCTTACTTCAATGAGTCTTCCACTGTGTGATCTCTACCAAGTGTCTTTAAATCTTAAATATTGTACTAATGCTTACTTCAATGAGTCTTCCACTGTGTGATCTCTACCAAGTGTCTTTAAATCTTAAATATTGTACTAATGCTTACTTCAATGAGTCTTCCACTGTGTGATCTCTACCAAGTGTCTTTAAATCTTAAATATTGTACTAATGCTTACTTCAATGAGTCTTCCACTGTGTGATCTCTACCAAGTGTCTTTAAATCTTAAATATTGTACTAATGCTTACTTCAATGAGTCTTCCACTGTGTGATCTCTACCAAGTGTCTTTAAATCTTAAATATTGTACTAATGCTTACTTCAATGAGTCTTCCACTGTGTGATCTCTACCAAGTGTCTTTAAATCTTAAATATTGTACTAATGCTTACTTCAATGAGTCTTCCACTGTGTGATCTCTACCAAGTGTCTTTAAATCTTAAATATTGTACTAATGCTTACTTCAATGAGTCTTCCACTGTGTGATCTCTACCAAGTGTCTTTAAATCTTAAATATTGTACTAATGCTTACTTCAATGAGTCTTCCACTGTGTGATCTCTACCAAGTGTCTTTAAATCTTAAATATTGTACTAATGCTTACTTCAATGAGTCTTCCACTGTGTGATCTCTACCAAGTGTCTTTAAATCTTAAATATTGTACTAATGCTTACTTCAATGAGTCTTCCACTGAGTGATCTCTACCAAGTGTCCTTAAATCTTAAATATTGTACTAATGCTTACTTCAATGAGTCTTCCACTGAGTGATCTCTACCAAGTGTCTATAAATCTTAAATATTGTACTAATGCTTACTTCAATGAGTCTTCCACTGAGTGATCTCTACCAAGTGTCTTTAAATCTTAAATATTGTACTAATGCTTACTTCAATGAGTCTTCCACTGAGTGATCTCTACCAAGTGTCCTTAAATCTTAAATATTGTACTAATGCTTACTTCAATGAGTCTTCCACTGAGTGATCTCTACCAAGTGTCTATAAATCTTAAATATTGTACTAATGCTTACTTCAATGAGTCTTCCACTGTGTTATCTCTACCAAGTGTCTATAAATCTTAAATATTGTACTAATGCTTACTTCAATGAGTCTTCCACTGTGTGATCTCTACCAAGTGTCTTTAAATCTTAAATATTGTACTAATGCTTACTTCAATGAGTCTTCCACTGTGTGATCTCTACCAAGTGTCTTTAAATCTTAAATATTGTACTAATGCTTACTTCAATGAGTCTTCCACTGTGTGATCTCTACCAAGTGTCTTTAAATCTTAAATATTGTACTAATGCTTACTTCAATGAGTCTTCCACTGTGTGATCTCTACCAAGTGTCTTTAAATCTTAAATATTGTACTAATGCTTACTTCAATGAGTCTTCCACTGTGTGATCTCTACCAAGTGTCTTTAAATCTTAAATATTGTACTAATGCTTACTTCAATGAGTCTTCCACTGTGTGATCTCTACCAAGTGTCTTTAAATCTTAAATATTGTACTAATGCTTACTTCAATGAGTCTTCCACTGTGTGATCTCTACCAAGTGTCTTTAAATCTTAAATATTGTACTAATGCTTACTTCAATGAGTCTTCCACTGTGTGATCTCTACCAAGTGTCTTTAAATCTTAAATATTGTACTAATGCTTACTTCAATGAGTCTTCCACTGTGTGATCTCTACCAAGTGTCTTTAAATCTTAAATATTGTACTAATGCTTACTTCAATGAGTCTTCCACTGAGTGATCTCTACCAAGTGTCCTTAAATCTTAAATATTGTACTAATGCTTACTTCAATGAGTCTTCCACTGAGTGATCTCTACCAAGTGTCTATAAATCTTAAATATTGTACTAATGCTTACTTCAATGAGTCTTCCACTGAGTGATCTCTACCAAGTGTCTTTAAATCTTAAATATTGTACTAATGCTTACTTCAATGAGTCTTCCACTGAGTGATCTCTACCAAGTGTCCTTAAATCTTAAATATTGTACTAATGCTTACTTCAATGAGTCTTCCACTGAGTGATCTCTACCAAGTGTCTATAAATCTTAAATATTGTACTAATGCTTACTTCAATGAGTCTTCCACTGTGTTATCTCTACCAAGTGTCTATAAATCTTAAATATTGTACTAATGCTTACTTCAATGAGTCTTCCACTGAGTGATCTCTACCAAGTGTCCTTAAATCTTAAATATTGTACTAATGCTTACTTCAATGAGTCTTCCACTGAGTGATCTCTACCAAGTGTCTATAAATCTTAAATATTGTACTAATGCTTACTTCAATGAGTCTTCCACTGAGTGATCTCTACCAAGTGTCTTTAAATCTTAAATATTGTACTAATGCTTACTTCAATGAGTCTTCCACTGAGTGATCTCTACCAAGTGTCCTTAAATCTTAAATATTGTACTAATGCTTACTTCAATGAGTCTTCCACTGAGTGATCTCTACCAAGTGTCTATAAATCTTAAATATTGTACTAATGCTTACTTCAATGAGTCTTCCACTGTGTTATCTCTACCAAGTGTCTATAAATCTTAAATATTGTACTAATGCTTACTTCAATGAGTCTTCCACTGTGTGATCTCTACCAAGTGTCTTTAAATCTTAAATATTGTACTAATGCTTACTTCAATGAGTCTTCCACTGAGTGATCTCTACCAAGTGTCCTTAAATCTTAAATATTGTACTAATGCTTACTTCAATGAGTCTTCCACTGAGTGATCTCTACCAAGTGTCTATAAATCTTAAATATTGTACTAATGCTTACTTCAATGAGTCTTCCACTGAGTGATCTCTACCAAGTGTCTTTAAATCTTAAATATTGTACTAATGCTTACTTCAATGAGTCTTCCACTGAGTGATCTCTACCAAGTGTCCTTAAATCTTAAATATTGTACTAATGCTTACTTCAATGAGTCTTCCACTGAGTGATCTCTACCAAGTGTCTATAAATCTTAAATATTGTACTAATGCTTACTTCAATGAGTCTTCCACTGTGTTATCTCTACCAAGTGTCTATAAATCTTAAATATTGTACTAATGCTTACTTCAATGAGTCTTCCACTGTGTGATCTCTACCAAGTGTCTTTAAATCTTAAATATTGTACTAATGCTTACTTCAATGAGTCTTCCACTGTGTGATCTCTACCAAGTGTCTTTAAATCTTAAATATTGTACTAATGCTTACTTCAATGAGTCTTCCACTGTGTGATCTCTACCAAGTGTCTTTAAATCTTAAATATTGTACTAATGCTTACTTCAATGAGTCTTCCACTGAGTGATCTCTACCAAGTGTCTATAAATCTTAAATATTGTACTAATGCTTACTTCAATGAGTCTTCCACTGTGTTATCTCTACCAAGTGTCTATAAATCTTAAATATTGTACTAATGCTTACTTCAATGAGTCTTCCACTGTGTGATCTCTACCAAGTGTCTTTAAATCTTAAATATTGTACTAATGCTTACTTCAATGAGTCTTCCACTGTGTTATCTCTACCAAGTGTCTATAAATCTTAAATATTGTACTAATGCTTACTTCAATGAGTCTTCCACTGTGTGATCTCTACCAAGTGTCTTTAAATCTTAAATATTGTACTAATGCTTACTTCAATGAGTCTTCCACTGTGTGATCTCTACCAAGTGTCTTTAAATCTTAAATATTGTACTAATGCTTACTTCAATGAGTCTTCCACTGAGTGATCTCTACCAAGTGTCTATAAATCTTAAATATTGTACTAATGCTTACTTCAATGAGTCTTCCACTGTGTGATCTCTACCAAGTGTCTTTAAATCTTAAATATTGTACTAATGCTTACTTCAATGAGTCTTCCACTGTGTGATCTCTACCAAGTGTCTTTAAATCTTAAATATTGTACTAATGCTTACTTCAATGAGTCTTCCACTGAGTGATCTCTACCAAGTGTCTATAAATCTTAAATATTGTACTAATGCTTACTTCAATGAGTCTTCCACTGTGTGATCTCTACCAAGTGTCTTTAAATCTTAAATATTGTACTAATGCTTACTTCAATGAGTCTTCCACTGAGTGATCTCTACCAAGTGTCTATAAATCTTAAATATTGTACTAATGCTTACTTCAATGAGTCTTCCACTGTGTGATCTCTACCAAGTGTCTTTAAATCTTAAATATTGTACTAATGCTTACTTCAATGAGTCTTCCACTGAGTGATCTCTACCAAGTGTCTATAAATCTTAAATATTGTACTAATGCTTACTTCAATGAGTCTTCCACTGTGTGATCTCTACCAAGTGTCTTTAAATCTTAAATATTGTACTAATGCTTACTTCAATGAGTCTTCCACTGAGTGATCTCTACCAAGTGTCTATAAATCTTAAATATTGTACTAATGCTTACTTCAATGAGTCTTCCACTGTGTTATCTCTACCAAGTGTCTATAAATCTTAAATATTGTACTAATGCTTACTTCAATGAGTCTTCCACTGTGTGATCTCTACCAAGTGTCTTTAAATCTTAAATATTGTACTAATGCTTACTTCAATGAGTCTTCCACTGTGTGATCTCTACCAAGTGTCTTTAAATCTTAAATATTGTACTAATGCTTACTTCAATGAGTCTTCCACTGTGTGATCTCTACCAAGTGTCTTTAAATCTTAAATATTGTACTAATGCTTACTTCAATGAGTCTTCCACTGAGTGATCTCTACCAAGTGTCTATAAATCTTAAATATTGTACTAATGCTTACTTCAATGAGTCTTCCACTGTGTTATCTCTACCAAGTGTCTATAAATCTTAAATATTGTACTAATGCTTACTTCAATGAGTCTTCCACTGTGTGATCTCTACCAAGTGTCTTTAAATCTTAAATATTGTACTAATGCTTACTTCAATGAGTCTTCCACTGTGTTATCTCTACCAAGTGTCTATAAATCTTAAATATTGTACTAATGCTTACTTCAATGAGTCTTCCACTGTGTGATCTCTACCAAGTGTCTTTAAATCTTAAATATTGTACTAATGCTTACTTCAATGAGTCTTCCACTGTGTGATCTCTACCAAGTGTCTTTAAATCTTAAATATTGTACTAATGCTTACTTCAATGAGTCTTCCACTGAGTGATCTCTACCAAGTGTCTATAAATCTTAAATATTGTACTAATGCTTACTTCAATGAGTCTTCCACTGTGTGATCTCTACCAAGTGTCTTTAAATCTTAAATATTGTACTAATGCTTACTTCAATGAGTCTTCCACTGTGTGATCTCTACCAAGTGTCTTTAAATCTTAAATATTGTACTAATGCTTACTTCAATGAGTCTTCCACTGAGTGATCTCTACCAAGTGTCTATAAATCTTAAATATTGTACTAATGCTTACTTCAATGAGTCTTCCACTGTGTGATCTCTACCAAGTGTCTTTAAATCTTAAATATTGTACTAATGCTTACTTCAATGAGTCTTCCACTGAGTGATCTCTACCAAGTGTCTATAAATCTTAAATATTGTACTAATGCTTACTTCAATGAGTCTTCCACTGTGTGATCTCTACCAAGTGTCTTTAAATCTTAAATATTGTACTAATGCTTACTTCAATGAGTCTTCCACTGAGTGATCTCTACCAAGTGTCTATAAATCTTAAATATTGTACTAATGCTTACTTCAATGAGTCTTCCACTGTGTGATCTCTACCAAGTGTCTTTAAATCTTAAATATTGTACTAATGCTTACTTCAATGAGTCTTCCACTGTGTGATCTCTACCAAGTGTCTTTAAATCTTAAATATTGTACTAATGCTTACTTCAATGAGTCTTCCACTGAGTGATCTCTACCAAGTGTCTATAAATCTTAAATATTGTACTAATGCTTACTTCAATGAGTCTTCCACTGTGTGATCTCTACCAAGTGTCTTTAAATCTTAAATATTGTACTAATGCTTACTTCAATGAGTCTTCCACTGTGTGATCTCTACCAAGTGTCTTTAAATCTTAAATATTGTACTAATGCTTACTTCAATGAGTCTTCCACTGAGTGATCTCTACCAAGTGTCTATAAATCTTAAATATTGTACTAATGCTTACTTCAATGAGTCTTCCACTGTGTGATCTCTACCAAGTGTCTTTAAATCTTAAATATTGTACTAATGCTTACTTCAATGAGTCTTCCACTGAGTGATCTCTACCAAGTGTCTATAAATCTTAAATATTGTACTAATGCTTACTTCAATGAGTCTTCCACTGTGTGATCTCTACCAAGTGTCTTTAAATCTTAAATATTGTACTAATGCTTACTTCAATGAGTCTTCCACTGAGTGATCTCTACCAAGTGTCTATAAATCTTAAATATTGTACTAATGCTTACTTCAATGAGTCTTCCACTGTGTGATCTCTACCAAGTGTCTTTAAATCTTAAATATTGTACTAATGCTTACTTCAATGAGTCTTCCACTGTGTGATCTCTACCAAGTGTCTTTAAATCTTAAATATTGTACTAATGCTTACTTCAATGAGTCTTCCACTGAGTGATCTCTACCAAGTGTCTATAAATCTTAAATATTGTACTAATGCTTACTTCAATGAGTCTTCCACTGTGTGATCTCTACCAAGTGTCTTTAAATCTTAAATATTGTACTAATGCTTACTTCAATGAGTCTTCCACTGTGTGATCTCTACCAAGTGTCTTTAAATCTTAAATATTGTACTAATGCTTACTTCAATGAGTCTTCCACTGAGTGATCTCTACCAAGTGTCTATAAATCTTAAATATTGTACTAATGCTTACTTCAATGAGTCTTCCACTGTGTGATCTCTACCAAGTGTCTTTAAATCTTAAATATTGTACTAATGCTTACTTCAATGAGTCTTCCACTGAGTGATCTCTACCAAGTGTCTATAAATCTTAAATATTGTACTAATGCTTACTTCAATGAGTCTTCCACTGTGTGATCTCTACCAAGTGTCTTTAAATCTTAAATATTGTACTAATGCTTACTTCAATGAGTCTTCCACTGAGTGATCTCTACCAAGTGTCTATAAATCTTAAATATTGTACTAATGCTTACTTCAATGAGTCTTCCACTGTGTGATCTCTACCAAGTGTCTTTAAATCTTAAATATTGTACTAATGCTTACTTCAATGAGTCTTCCACTGTGTGATCTCTACCAAGTGTCTTTAAATCTTAAATATTGTACTAATGCTTACTTCAATGAGTCTTCCACTGTGTGATCTCTACCAAGTGTCTTTAAATCTTAAATATTGTACTAATGCTTACTTCAATGAGTCTTCCACTGAGTGATCTCTACCAAGTGTCTATAAATCTTAAATATTGTACTAATGCTTACTTCAATGAGTCTTCCACTGTGTGATCTCTACCAAGTGTCTTTAAATCTTAAATATTGTACTAATGCTTACTTCAATGAGTCTTCCACTGTGTGATCTCTACCAAGTGTCTTCAAATCTTAAATATTGTACTAATGCTTACTTCAATGAGTCTTCCACTGTGTGATCTCTACCAAGTGTCTTTAAATCTTAAATATTGTACTAATGCTTACTTCAATGAGTCTTCCACTGAGTGATCTCTACCAAGTGTCTTTAAATCTTAAATATTGTACTAATGCTTACTTCAATGAGTCTTCCACTGAGTGATCTCTACCAAGTGTCTTTAAATCTTAAATATTGTACTAATGCTTACTTCAATGAGTCTTCCACTGTGTGATCTCTACCAAGTGTCTTTAAATCTTAAATATTGTACTAATGCTTACTTCAATGAGTCTTCCACTGAGTGATCTCTACCAAGTGTCTTTAAATCTTAAATATTGTACTAATGCTTACTTCAATGAGTCTTCCACTGTGTGATCTCTACCAAGTGTCTATAAATCTTAAATATTGTACTAATGCTTACTTCAATGAGTCTTCCACTGAGTGATCTCTACCAAGTGTCTTTAAATCTTAAATATTGTACTAATGCTTACTTCAATGAGTCTTCCACTGTGTGATCTCTACCAAGTGTCTTTAAATCTTAAATATTGTACTAATGCTTACTTCAATGAGTCTTCCACTGAGTGATCTCTACCAAGTGTCTTTAAATCTTAAATATTGTACTAATGCTTACTTCAATGAGTCTTCCACTGTGTGATCTCTACCAAGTGTCTATAAATCTTAAATATTGTACTAATGCTTACTTCAATGAGTCTTCCACTGTGTGATCTCTACCAAGTGTCTTTAAATCTTAAATATTGTACTAATGCTTACTTCAATGAGTCTTCCACTGTGTGATCTCTACCAAGTGTCTTTAAATCTTAAATATTGTACTAATGCTTACTTCAATGAGTCTTCCACTGTGTGATCTCTACCAAGTGTCTATAAATCTTAAATATTGTACTAATGCTTACTTCAATGAGTCTTCTACTGTGTGATCTCTACCAAGTGTCTATAAATCTTAAATATTGTACTAATGCTTACTTCAATGAGTCTTCTACTGTGTGATCTCTACCAAGTGTCTTTAAATCTTAAATATTGTACTAATGCTTACTTCAATGAGTCTTCCACTGTGTGATCTCTACCAAGTGTCTATAAATCTTAAATATTGTACTAATGCTTACTTCAATGAGTCTTCTACTGTGTGATCTCTACCAAGTGTCTTTAAATCTTAAATATTGTACTAATGCTTACTTCAATGAGTCTTCCACTGTGTGATCTCTACCAAGTGTCTATAAATCTTAAATATTGTACTAATGCTTACTTCAATGAGTCTTCTACTGTGTGATCTCTACCAAGTGTCTTTAAATCTTAAATATTGTACTAATGGTTACTTCAATGAGTCTTCCACTGTGTGATCTCTACCAAGTGTCTTTAAATCTTAAATATTGTACTAATGCTTACTTCAATGAGTCTTCCACTGAGTGATCTCTACCAAGTGTCTTTAAATCTTAAATATTGTACTAATGCTTACTTCAATGAGTCTTCCACTGTGTGATCTCTACCAAGTGTCTTTAAATCTTAAATATTGTACTAATGCTTACTTCAATGAGTCTTCCACTGTGTGATCTCTACCAAGTGTCTTTAAATCTTAAATATTGTACTAATGCTTACTTCAATGAGTCTTCCACTGTGTGATCTCTACCAAGTGTCTTTAAATCTTAAATATTGTACTAATGCTTACTTCAATGAGTCTTCCACTGTGTGATCTCTACCAAGTGTCTTTAAATCTTAAATATTGTACTAATGCTTACTTCAATGAGTCTTCCACTGTGTGATCTCTACCAAGTGTCTTTAAATCGTTATTGTTTAAAGCTTGAATGCCGAGTGATAGTCTGTTTATTCCAGCAGCTTTGAAATCACTGTGAATCAGGAAAGTGAAAAACATTGATAAGGAGAGCCATGCATTGTTCAGAACCAGACTTCCTTGCCCAAATGCATTCTTTAATATTTCTGGAAATGAACCCTAATTTTGGAGCCAACAGAAAAAAATTTGAGTCAATTTTCAGTTTTTATTAAAAAATTTGGCTATTTTTGTCCCAAAAAATGCAGTCGATAAACAAGAATAATTTATGAATTTGTAAACTGGTGGTGAAAAGGTTAATGTATCTGAGATGCTGGTACAAGCTGAAATCATGGCTAAAAGCGGAACTAGTCTAGTATGAATAATCAGATGCTTACCGCAGTTTTTTTGTTTCTAAATTAGTTGGATTGGCTTCTAGAGTAATCTCAAGGGGCTTGGAGATGATGGAGTATTTGTTAACAGTCTCAATAATAGCAGCAATTGTCGATGGCTCGGCCAGGCTTGGTGTACCTAGATACAAAGACAGTACATATTCAGTGCATATTTGGTCTGAATCTCTGAAGATGATTTCTCTATTTGAATCTAATAATAGTAAACAGCCAGAAGATATTACAGAACCAATCAATTATCTTACTGATAAATCCATATTCTGAATAGTATTTTTAAATGTAGAAACAATATTTTATTATTCATGAAAACATGTTTCTTTGTATTTAAATATTTTATACAAATATTGAAAAAAAATATATCAATATTTTATAATGTCAAATGATGATTTGTACCTGTTTGTATTATACAAACTGCAAGTACAGAATATATTTCAAGCACATAAATCGACTAATGATTGAAAGAAACCTGCAAAGATTTGTGGGTAATGGGTGTTACCAAATTTGTTCAGCCAACAAAAGCAGATTTTAATAAAGCACAGGGGTTTTATTGGTTGAGTGTTTTAAACATAATTTATATATTTTGCATAAAGACCATTCATGCCTTAATGAAACTTACTGTATGTTACAAAATTCTCACAATACATTGACTCCACAGACTCAAATCTAATGAGTAAATAGAGGTTTCTATGACAACCTACCTCCTCCAAAAAATATAGATGTGACATATTTCACACTGCTTATGTCTAATAAAGTTTGAGTTTCTTTAACAAGGTTACGTTTCATTCTCTCTTGGTCAATGTTTGTGCTGGGAAAAGAAAACAAGGTTATGTGAGCCACGTACTGGATTGAACGTGAACACTTCAGTTTTGTCATACACCTGTTGAATACATTGCACGGTATCCATATCAAACATAATGTGTTGCAACAACTGTGGTGCTATGAGTAAAAACAAAATAATAAATCTACTGTAGATGTATTAATTATTTGCTGGTTTTTAATTTCGCTGTTGTTGATAAGTGAACTTGTAGAATAACAATAGAACTCATTGTGTCCCTGCCATGTTTGTGAATTTAAAACTGTGTGAAATTGCTCAAATCATCTGAACAGTGAAATTAAATGTCAGTGAAAATAAATGATTTTACAGTATATATTAGGTTAATTTAGTGTAACACACATTTGGGGAGATACAGGACAATTTATAGCAGTAAACATTTGCAAAATTTAACTTTTTGAACACCAAATGTTTTCCTGGTAAAATTTAGATGCAACATTCTGCACATTTTATGAAGTTTTTCTGAACTTTCTTTTTTTAATTTTGGATCAAATGGAAATTATTTCTCATTGGTTAAAGGTCTTTATTAAAATTTTTGGAAAATTTGAAAGAAAAATATTGTGTGAAAAAAAATGTGACAACGGTTAATTTCAAAGGGTCAAACATACTACTTACTTTATATATTTGTTGAAGTTACAGTAAGTACATCGTTTCTTACAGTACGGCCACTAATATAAATAAAAAAATCATCATTATTATTCAAGTAAGTTCACCATGTTCCAGTTTTAAATAAACTTGCCATTTCATAAAGTATGGTATAAATAATATAAATGTGACAAGGAAAACAAAACAATTAACCGTCTGTAAAAACCTGTATGGACTTGTTTGAAATGTGATACAGATGTGCATGGCGATGCATGACTTCATTTTATGGCTGTGTGTCACATTACATCACATTAAAACACTTTTCTTTGTGCATCTTTTTATGGCATTCATGTATAAGTATTACCAGAGGTACATTACTTGGGGTTTGCAACGCGCATAGTACTGTATGGTGACATCATGCCAAGATCCCATTAAAGTCTCATCTCGTAGATAGCTAGACTGATGCTACGACCTACTGACATGATATAGGCGGTTTGTAATAAAACAATAAAAAATGTATTACCACATTCATAGTGAAAAAATGTAATACATCGAAAATGTACAGAAAATATAGTTATCGTAATCTGTCATATCGTGAGCAGCTATTTTGATCCACCTGGACATTCCAGTATCCTAGTTATCTCGGGCATGTGCATTGGCATTTTTCTGAGTTGGAACGCTTATGCGAGAGTGAGATTGAAACGGGATCTTGATATCATGTCACCGTAGTTGCAAACCCCAAGTAATGTACCTGGTATTACCACGGAGCATAGTCTGCCGATTATAGTATTACTTATTTATATACTGTGTAGCATAGTTTTTGCATCAGATTCATGATCAGGAGACCACAGTTCAAATCCTAATTGGGTTGAACACTAATTAATTAATTAATGTATGCGACTTTGGGGAAACAATGAAAGGTAATATCCCATTACATTCCATGGGGAAACCTTAAGATCTACAAGTACTTGTGTTTGAATGCACTTGGTTCATGGTGGTAAAGCACAATTTGCAATTTGAGCCGTAATCAAATTTGGTACTACTGAGCATGTTATTGCACAGAAAAACTGACTACAGTTTTTCAGGATGCTTCAAAATTATTAGAGTCCGTAATAATATTGGACGTTTTTTAATTCTTTTGAGATATGAAGAAACAAAACAATAGAAAGCAGTAGGAACTTGTGTGTCTTGAAAACTTTTCCAGTGACCTCAATTTGCACACACACAAAAAGTCAGGAGAGACAACAATAAGATCCAATGTCTGGAGCTGCTGCTTGACACAAATATATATCAAATGTGAAACAAACACTTGTGATATAATAATAAATATAATAATAATAATAATGAATTTATTGTATTGTATTATTTATAAAATGTTAGTAATAAAGTACAATACATATAAAACTAAAGTAAAAGTAAAATATCAGTTACGGTAATGTTATTGTTATTTCACCTACTTGTCTTAAAAACGCGAATTATTTTAATGAATGAAACATAAAGCAGTGCATGCAACATAATGAATGACATAACTGGGAAAACACACTGGGGGTAGTTTCATTTCTGCTATTGAAAAGCTTTTTTTTCTAAGAAAAATTCTCTGCAAGCATGCTAGATATTCAAGATGGCAATTTATATCCCTAAACATGTACCATGTCTTGCCAAAATATTGACCATTGTTTTTACCCGTAACTTTAATTCAGTAAACAATGTCAAGCATCATCTGTGCATGCCATGTACTTTGCCTTGTAATGAGATACCGTAAAATACTTTTTTTTTGCTTTTCGCTGAAGGAATGATTCAGTGAAAATAAAATCCAGCGAATATACCTTTCTTCCTATATTTTACATTCAACTTGTCAAAAATTAGTGAAAATAAATTCCATACAACACCCAAAGTCTTTTTAGCGAAAATTAATTCCAGCTAAAATAATGTATTTTACAGTATGTTAAAAGTGACATGCACTTTTAGAACAAATACTGTCTATGATTTAAATTCAAATGTACTGAGGAATTTATTTGCATTACCGGTATGTTCAACCATAGATGTACTAAGTACATCCATGGTTCAACAAACTTTCTACCAATAAATGTTTCACAAGAAAGTTGAAGTGAATGAATGAATAAATTAATAAACTGCAATAAATATGAACTGTAAACACTTATTCAACGATTGTTTAAAAATAATAATAATCAAGCTACATTTCTGAATAAACAATAAACTTACATGAATATATAAGGAGGCTTTTTGTTGCCATGGAATCTTGTCAACCAATAGGCTATTCTCATCTTTTGCGATTGTACTCTTCATCACCTGATGTCCTGCAGCCTGGGTAACCAACGTCCTCTTTCGCCCATAACAAATGTTATACAGGACAAAAATTCTATGTTTACTGCTAAAGGTTTGACACATATAACACAGTCTTGATGGCATTATTACAAGTCAACTAACATAATACAGTAGTGTTTCCCATTCCAGTATAACGCTACAATCTTTTCAAGTCAACCAAGTGTATAAATACGACCACACAAGTTGCTCACAATTGCTATGTTCATGACAAAAACAAATTTTCAGTTTACCCCTGCAGAAGGACAAGCATTTTTTTTTATTAAATCCGTGCAGTATATTATTTGCTCCATTATTAAAGCGATATGGAGAAGGGATCCTCGAATATGATTTTGATGATATGCGCTATATTGACATTTTAGTCTTAGCTAGGGAGTTCCAAAAAAAAGATGGCGCTGCCCAGGGTGATAAACACGCCATGTATGATTCTCCGACCGCAAAATTGGCATCACACGGCAGTTTTTTCGTTTCCATTGTAAGTATATACCGGTACCAGTTTTGGGGACAATCAGTTGGATTACCTGTTACTTGGAATTTTCGAAGTGATGATCTGCGAATCGGGGATAACTTAACTACATAATGTGTGTCGGTTGGGTGGGGTGGGGATGGGGTGATGTGGGGGTTGTAGGGGTCTGGGTGCGGATGGATGTAGAGTGTGGGTGATGAATGACGTGATCCTGACACAGGGACACGGACAGGTGTGTCCCCAATGCAGATTATGTCTTTCCTTAAAGATGAGATTGTCTACGAATATATGCCCCCCAATGAAAAGTAATTGCCCCCCCCTCAATAAGTTGCGGCACAGATCTAGAAGCAGTACCTACACACGAATTGGTGACGTCATAAAATACATGACCTTCAATCGGGGTCGTTTCCTCGGTATATACGAATTGGTATATACAAATTACAATAAAGATACTTAAGACATTACACATAAGGTAAAACAAATCACGTGACAATATAATGATAATAACGGTAATAAATCCTAGCTTAACAGTTGAACAGAACGCTCATATAGTCAGTCGGGTGACGCCGAGGGTCACGAACTGTGTTGCAAAATGGCCGTGTGGTTGAAACTGGGTCATGGCGTGACGGGTGAGGAAGACATCATTAAACACTCAAAATCACAATAAAACGGGGAAGTGGTTGCATATTACGGCGTAGCCAACATGGGAAATAAAAAAACGCCCAATACAAACGACATGGGTTCGAATCACACTAGATACACACTCACCAGAACCGAAGCAATCAGAAACCAGCAATCGTTTTGGCTTTTCCGTTCAACTCATCGGAACACTGGAGTAGTTAGAAAAATGAACACCACTTAACGACCAACGTCGTGGCGTGGTACACAAGCGTGCCATCAAAATAAAACAAAATTAGCTTGAAAAGACAGTGGGTTCGAGTCCCGCTCAGAGCTACCGTAAAAACGTAAATCAAATAAACTGAAATCTCTCAAACCGTAAACAAGTAAACAAAGAACGTCGCAAAAAAATAATAAACCTCACAAAACTCCACCATACAAAACTGAATGAATAAATAATAAAATAACTAACGTCTTAAACTGGACGACGCGCAATTTGTTCAACAGTTTCCAGATTGTGACAAGAGATAAACAAGACCCAAGTCAAGGTAAGTTTTGTTAAAGTGTCGATGGCGTCCCCTATATTACGAAAACAATTCAGGCAACAGACGAATATCTTCTGTGGTGTTGTTGAATTTATACTGTGTCTGCGGAATTGTTGATTGAGGGTTCGAAGCCAGCAGTTAACATTTTGTTAGAAAGTTTCACAATTATATCCAATGATACCAGTATATTTATTTCATTATTTTAACAACTTGCAATGGTGGAAGTTGTCTACGCCAAAATAAGTCTAAACTATTTGTCCGCACATTTATTCTCTCAATTTAACAACGTGTAATGGTGTAAAATAATTAAACGAGAGCTGTCTACACCAAAATAAGTCTAAAATATTTGTCCGCACATTTATTCTCTCAATTTAACAACTTGTAATGGTGTAAAATAATTAAACGAGAGCTGTCTACACCAAAATAAGTCTAAAATATTTGCCCGCACATTTATTCTCTCAATTTAACAACTTGTAATGGTGTAAAATAATTAAACGAGAGCTGTCTACACCAAAATAAGTCTAAAATATTTGTCCGCACATTTATTCTCTCAATTTAACAACTTGTAATTGTGGGAATTAATCAAACGAGAGCTGTCTACACCAAAATAAGTCTAAAATATTTGTCCGCACACTTATTCTCTCAATTTAACAACTTGTAATGGTGTAAAATAATTAAACGAGAGCTGTCTACACCAAAATAAGTCTAAAATATTTGTCCATACATTTATTCTCTCAATTTAACAACTTGTAATGGTGTAAAATAATTAAACGAGAGCTGTCTACACCAAAATAAGTCTAAAATATTTGTCCGCACATTTATTCTCTCAATTTAACAACATGTAATTGTGGGAATTAATCAAACGAGAGATGTCTACATAAAAATAAGTCTAAAATATTTGTCCGCACATTTATTCTTTCAATTTAACAACCTGTAATTGTGGGAATTAAGCAAACGTGAGTTGTTTACATCAAACTAAGTATTAAATATTTGTTGAGGCATTTATTCTCTCAATTTAACAACTTGTAATGGTGTAAAATAATTAAACGAGAGTTGTCTACACCAAAATTAATCTCAAATATTTGTCCACACATTTATTATCACAATTTAACCACTTGTTAATAGTGGAAATTACTTAAACGCGACTTGTTTAATCAGTTGACATCAATGCAACTTACCCGCAGACAGTGCACAACAGAGTATCATTATTGAGCAATTATAAACAGGAACGTGTCTTGGCATTAGGGTTAGGGTCGGGTCAGGTATGGGCAACGAAATTATTAACAGGAACATTATATAACAGGAACGTGTCTTGGCATTAGGGTTAGGGTCGGGTCAGGTATGGGCAACGCAAATGGCAAAAACCCAATTGGCAAGATTGTACACTAACGGGTTATGGCATGCATATAGTTTACACAAGTAAAAACACCAAATTGGCAATTTTTTGGACAATTGTAACTCAATAATAGAAATATGTTGTATTTCTATATATATACACACTATATAGTCTTATCAAATGCAAACACATCCAGTCAATCCATTGTGGTCTTGTGGGTCAGTTCTCTACATAGTGATCAGGAGGACCTGGGTTCAATTCCCTTGCCTGCCCATCTTTTTCTCGCAAACACCATTTGGCAATAAAGCTAAATATGACAACAAATTATTTAATTTGCATGACAACCCACATAGCTCAGTTGATTTGTACTATGTCAGCAATGTGAGCGATCGCTGGTTCGAATCCAGTATGATTAGTTAGATTTTTGAATGCTAGTGAAGACAGTGCTCCTATGAATAGGACTTAAATCCTAACTCCTGTGTGAAGACACTCGTGGTACAGTGGACAAGACAGTGCGCTGGGAACTCAAAGATCGCAAGTTCGAATCACGGATTGGACACTCCTACAAAAGACATGAAAGACGTTAAAAACATAAACAGCGGATTCAAAAACTCAAGTCAGGAAAACAGAACACAAGAATACTACCCCACATGGAAGCCAGTCGAAGTCATGGAAGAACGAACACAGTTGACAGCTGTAAGTCACGTGCAACAACAGACACGAGGAGCAAGGCTGCTCTCCAAATGGGTCCCTTCTTTTGTATTGACCCCCTAAGGATTGCTAATCCCCCTTTCTAACTCTTCCCCCAAAAATAATATATCGCCCCTTTTAAAATGTATTGACCCACAAATTAATGAATATTCATGAGCACAGAAACTGCTAAGTCATGAATAAATTAGCATAATTTAAAAAAAAATTGCATAAAGTGTAGGTACTCCTTCTGGAGCTCTGCCTAAGTTGCTGAATTTCTATTCAATAGCAACACTGAAAAGTGATTACTAAAGCATGAAAGTTGTTCAGATGCATGCTTGAGAATTCATCCCTAGCCCTAACAATCTAGCACCCGAATGTAATTCAATATGCCCCTCCAAATAAAGTATAAGTGACCTGAAGAGGAGTATATACAATTGAAATGAGGGAGAAGCACTGGAGGGGAATGGTTAGGAGTTATGAGTGAGGGGACTTAAGGAACTCTCATCAAGTTTTATTTATTTGTTTTCATTTTTTTTACATAGTTGTCTATTGGCTGCTGGCTTTCATCAAAATCTTGTTGGTTTATTTTGTGAAAGACTACAAAAGTAGATTTTTTCAAAAGGTTACTACAATAACAGCTGACAGCAATCCAATATTTGTTGTTGATTGAATGTTTTATCTCCTTCCTTTCTCCCAGAGTACAACAAATACGTTTCAGCAGATATCCTAGGCACTATGTATCGCCAGTCGTGACGAAAGAAGTTTACGAAAAAAGTGAAGATTTACCATATGATACAAGTATACCGATCAGAGCAGCCAAAAATGACGAGAGCTCTTCGGTATTCTATGACCCAACCGTAGCGTAAGTGAGAGTGGTGAATTCAATTTCTTTCACTTACAAGTAGTTTTGTGCAAATTTTTTGTTCCCATGATAAATTTGCTTTAATATTTTTACTCTAAGATTTAGGCGTGCAGGATTTTTTTCTGCGCAACTAATTTTTCCAATTCGGTCATTGTCGCTGCCTAAATTTCTAATGCTCAACCCCCTTAGACTGTTGACCTGAGAGAAGAGTCTATTTCACATTGCAACAGGATTTAATGTATGTATCTGACTTGCCGCCTTATCATCACTCCAACTTTCATAAATTGCTTGACTTGTATCTTATGCAATGTAATTACATATTATTATGTATTATTTGTGCAGGAAATTTACCAATCTGTTGATGAAGACTGGAAGAAAACATTTAGCAAGAAATTTACTAAGAGAGGTACTGTAACTGACAATCACTTGTATGTAGTTGTAGTCAGTAGAAGTTTAGTAGATGTATGTGATTTTATTAGTCCATGTTCGGAGGCAGTCTGAAAACAGGGACTTATGTTTTAACTTTGTGCGTTCGTGTATGCGTGCGTCTAAACCTGTATCTTAGACATGCCTGAACCAATCACGATTCAAACTTCACACATACATCATGCATATTATTATACATATGCACATCAATTTATTTCACGATCTGATTCAAGATGGTCAAATGGTGGCCATTTTTGTGATAAAAAATCATCAAAATAAAGCATTTATGGATGGATTTTGTTCAAACTTGGTACATACGTTGGACATTATTGGACCTTGATGCACATCATTATATTTTTCAGATCCAATTTAAAATGGCCGACGAGCAGCCATTTTGTTTTAATGAATGCAGTTCTAGTGCCATATCTCTACCATGCGTTGACTGATTATGATAAATTTTATATATTCATTATACATCATGACATAGATATATTGATTCAAAATGGCCAAATGGCAGCCATTTTTGTGCTAAAAAAATCATCAAAAATCAAGTATTTCTGGCATTCCAGAACTGGATCGATTATGTTCAAACTTGGTATATACGTTGGACAATATTGGTAATGTGCTAAAAAATCATCAAAAATTAAGCATTTCTGGCATTCCAGAACTGGATCTGGATCTTGGCGTTTATGGATGGATTTTGTTCTAACTTGTTACATTGTACATACATTAAAGATGTTGGGTTCCTGATGCATGTCATTTTATTTTTCAGATCGGATTCAAAATGGCTGACTGGCAGTTCTAGTGCCATATCTCTGATATGCCTTGACTGATTATGTTCAAATTTTATATATTCGTTTTACATCATGTTATAGATATATAGATGTATTCAAAATGGCCGACTGGTGGCCATTTTGTTTTAATTAATGCTGTTCCAGAGCAATATTTTTCAATATGGACATGTACTCGTTTGACGATCAGATACAAGATGTCAATCATTTTAATGTTAAAAATCATCATAATCAAGTACCGGTATCATCTTCTGGATCCATACTTCTGACATGTTTATGTTTCAACTATATTACTATAAACAAAACTATATATCTTAAATTTGATAACTCACAGGGACTGTGCCATGCATGGCTTGTTTTTATATGTTCTTCTTATTGTAGACATTTGAAGAAATAAAGAGGGTACAAGTTGAAAAATATCACAAAGCTGCTGCAGATTCGAGAGGCAGGATAGAAACCAACCCTAATGTTATATTTCACAGAGCGTTAGAGAATATCAAACCAGTGATTGGTCTGACTAGTATTACACGAGGTGGCAAATCATATCAGGTAATGAATCTTTCATATCTTGGTATCAAAAACTTATGAAGGTTGCACATTAAGGTTTCATGAAATAAACATTTATATATTTTGTGAATAGATTGTTTATTTTACAGATGTAGATAAATGTGGTCATGGACCAAGTTTTTGGATGAGCGTGGTATTATTTTATGCAGATTACATTGGACTCTAGGGAGAAAAAGTAAAAACATGACCCATTCAATTAGAAAATCGCTTAACGATTTTTTTGAAACTTGAGATAGATACCAAAACAATACGTCTGTTATTATATTTAAAAAAAATAAAAACTGAGTGTGCAGACTTATTTGTCAAGAAACAACAGTTTCAGGAGGTGTTCTCACATAAAAGCTTCATGTTTGTGAAACTTTATTGACTAACCTTAAATAAAAAATAAATGTATGATCATACAGACCATCATACATTGTTGTTGACACTACAATCTTGTTATTGCAACAACGCAAATATTTTCGCGTTGCCAGGTACATTACTTTTGCCATCATACCACAATGCAAGACAAATCATTAAGTTTCATTCAATTACCAGTATGAAATTGTCAAAATACAAATAGTTTGTATTAAAAAATGTAAAATAGAATTGATTTTTTCCTTTTAGGTTCCTGTCCCATTGAAAGAAAGTAGACAGAGATTTTTAGCAATGAAATGGTTACTCAATGAAGCAAGGAACAAACCGAAACCAAAAAAACAACATCTGCCAGTAAGGTTATCAAAGGAGATAATGGCAGCATACAATACAGAAGTAAGTTTTCTGATTGTTAAACTCCGGCTGCAAGGTCATTACCATTAGCGTCCAAGTTGCTGTACTTTAATAATAATACTGAGCAAATTTGGCGAGCTTTAAATGGTTTCTACGTATGATGCTGCATCCAGAGTGACTTCTTTTCAAAAACCGCTGACTTGATTTTTGTTGTGTAGATGGAAATTTGTTCATGAAAAGTCGATCTGCCAAAAATTATGCAAATTAGCTACCAAAACTGCTTAAATGGCTTCTACTACATGTATGACATTATTTCTACAGTGCTGATATTGATAGTGCACATGCATATCAGATTTGTTCATTTTGTGAAGATATCTTCAATTCTCAATTTTAATTTCATTTTTAAAACTATCAGCTCAATTGCTTAGGTACCTTGGGTGGACCTCTGTCAGATTTGTTCACTTTGCGATAATTCTCAATTTTTAAATTAAAAAATATTTTAACTTCATCTACTAGTATATGAACAGCTCCACTCTGTCATCTTTGAGCTAAAAACCAGTCATAATCAATATATAAACATTCGCACTCTCTATTCATATGAGCAATTCTAATAAGTGTCGCTTTACAATGACACCACTTTTAATTCGACTGAAAGGAGATTGTGTGAATGAATAATAATGCTTACTGAGCTTCACAAAAGTAACTTTTACAATGTTTTGTTTTACAGGGTGATGTGATTAAGAAGAAATATGAACTTCACAAACAAGCTGATGCCAATAAAGCTTTTGCTCATTTTAGATGGTGGTAGTGTTAGATAACTGAATGTACAGCATTATTTTGTTTTTTGTAGCATTTTTCATGTATTCAACTATAACTTTAACAGAGGTCAACATTTGTTAAGCTGACGAAAAAAATGTTGTAGGTCGATTTGTTTTATATAATAGATGAGTGAGGACGAACTTTAATTTCATTCTGTAATTGTCATTAAATATGATTTGGTTTGTTGTTTTCTTCTGTCAGATTTCTTATTTAACAATGTTGAACTCCAACACATGAAGACAGCTTTTCTATATATTGTTACAAAGACAGTACAGAAAGTCGTGTAGTATTCTGAGAGAATATTTTGGTGTAGGGAACCAAGAACAGAGTAAAATTATTGGAACTTATAGTTTTCAAAAATGTCTGCCATCTTGTTTTTGTTCCATGTTTGGAATTCAGATTTCCTAATATGGTAGGATAGGATGTAATGGTATTCTATATATTATGTTCTACTCAAAACTGTTCAGTTTATACATGTATATTGTAAACAAACTCCAAGGCAAATAATAACTACTGTAAAATCTATATTATCAGCCATGGCTTCTATTGAATCATTACACTGCAACAGATTGGAGGCGGTTTCTATTAGTGCATTTACATGCAAGAACAGAGAATTTTTGCTTTTCAATTGTTCAAACTTCTATTTGGGATGTAGCTTCTACCAGTAATACAGATTTTAATTCATAGAGGCTTTTGGACAATCTGTGAACCAAATTTGTTTTTTGGTATAAATCTTTGCACGTTATGAAAACCAGCATAATATTTATTTCACAGTCCCTATCAGTATGTGTGAATTGCTTATTTACTTGTGATGGCCACTGTTTGATAAAAATGCAAATCTGTAAAAACAGTATTGTTGCTATCTAGAATATGATTAACCATACTTGTACCAGATTTATTTGAGCCAAAATATTCTAGATCAAGTGCAGCTCACAATACTGTACTAGCGGTAGTGAATATGGAGTGGGCTGCAAACCATATAACCTTGCATAGTATTTAATACATGTCTATTCAACCATTTCAACCCTGTACTCCTTGAAAGTTAATTCATTAGGTGATTGTCCCCGACTGCCTTCTTTAATTCTTATCCAACCAGACCCCCATGTACTTCCCCATATATTCGTTTTGACATATTTACTGTTGACTGTGAAGCCACCACAATTGGACATGTCAACCAAATAGTTTCAAGACTGCAATAAAACTATTTTAAGGTTCTATGAGAACAATTTTAAGGATCTTGCCTTGAAAAGGATCATGGAAAACAGATGACACTAACACCTTTCATTGTCATACAATTACATTTAATGCAGAATATTATGTATACACTGTTCATAACAAATAAATACAATTTATATATGCATCACATTCACTCACTCACTCATGCAGGCCTATAAGTCAATTTCCTCTATTCCCCGTAGTCAGAGCAGCCTGCTAGATTGCCCCAACTCAAAGGACTGTAAAAACAGCTACACACATAATTGCTGTTATTACTTTATATACAACTGCCTTTACTTTACTTTAAAACTATATCCATGATCAAGTATGTGTACGCTGCCGTGCATATGACTCTGTGTTTGGAGAAATTAATTCTACTGCTGCTGCAGCACAATAAAGAAATTTTCAAATGTAACCTAAGTACAAAATAATTTCCAACTTGTCTTTTTTTTTTTAAATGTTTAAAATTAAAAAAAAATCATGCGAACCATTTCAAAACAAATTTTGTTGCTCCTCTGAAAATACAATTAGGTGTTTTACTTATTAGTGCAGTTCAAGCACTCTGTCTTGTGAACCTCGAGTGTAACACATGTTTTTTTGGTTGGTTTATCAATGATTGTGGAACATTTGATTTTGTTAAAATATTGTGTTTTGTGGTATTTTTATTTTGCCGTACATCATGTGTGACCTGAAGTACCATGTTATGACCTCAAGAGGTCAACAGTAAAGTACCAGGATGTGTGACCTTAAGGGGTTATCAATAAAATACCAGTGAGCCTTCAAATTAATTTTCTGGGAAACTCATTCAGAACAAAGCCTGATTATTCACTGCTCTATAAATCACATCACATATAGGCTTCACAATGTTGATATCCTTGTAACTCTAGGTTCCATTCAATTGAGAATTATGTAATACTAAAAGACACCATGAAAATAAAACTTTCATTGTTTCTAATGGCTACAAGTACATGTAGTTGGCCAGTCACTGAGCAGAATATCACAAAATACTCATTTAATATTGATTTTTATATTACAAATTTAATATGGTGACAGTTAATTAATTTCTTGTTCTGTGTGAATAGATAATCAGTCAGTCTTCTGAATAATGGTCACATTTACCCAGTCTACTGCAGGACCATTGACTCAATGTTAATTGCTGGGGCGCATGTAAAATATTGTTTTAAATAAAATCAAAGAAAGCTTAGAAAGAACTCCCGTGTGCTGAGAGTATTGGAGACACATTAAAAATTAATTTAAAATTACTTGAACTTGAGATGTTGATGGAAACGCAGAAAACTAATTATGCAAATAAGATAACTAATATGAACAGATTTAAGTGTAAAACTAATAAGGTCTGCACAATGTTATTGTACCAAGTTTCATTGAAATGTGATTAGAACCAAAAAATATTAATTATTATGCCAATTAGAGAATTAATATGAACAGATTTTAACCCAAAATTAATCAGGCTGTCTATTGTCCTAGAGCAGTTATTTACCATGTTTTATTCAAATGTGATGATCAATACTTGAGATATCAGTATTAATTAATTAATTATGTTAATTAGGTGATTGAGAAGCATAAATATTTACCAAAAACTAATATGGTGTATAGTCCTAGGTTCATTGAAATGTGATGGGTACTCTTTAAAAGTTTCATTGAAATCCAATGAGTGGTTTTTAGACATCAGTGCAACAGCCATAGAACAGCAAAAAATTAACTAATTATGCAAATTAGGTAATTAATAGGCACAATTATTTATCCCAAAATTAATCAGGTCTCTGCATAGTCCTAGAATATCTATGTCGCAAGTCTCATTGAAATGTGATGATTAGTACTTGAGATATCAGGTGAAAAGCTGAAAATTAACTAATTATGCTAATAAAGTGATTAATATGCACAAATTTTTACCCAAAAACTAATTAGGTCTCTGCACAGTCCTCAAGTAACTATGTACCAAGTTTGATTGAAACGTGATCATTACTACTCAAAATATCAAAAGCTGAAAATTAATTAATTATGCAAATTAGGTAATTAATATGTACTGATATTACCCTAAAAACTCTCAGGTCTGTGCAGTGTCATATGACATATATGTACCAAGTTTTATAGAAATGTTATGATTAGTATATGAGATATCAGTGGAAAAACCGAAAATTGATTAATCATTATGTAAATTAGGTAATTAATAATATTAACAGATTTTTACCCAAAACTAACCAAATCTGCGCATTAGTTCAGCACATCCATGTTTCATTGAAATCCAATGAGTGGTTCTTCAAATATCAGTGGAACAGTCATAGAACAGTTTAAAATCAGTTAATTATCATGCAAATTAGGTAATTAATATTCATAGATTTTTACCCAAAACTAATCAAATCTGCGTATTGGTTCAGAGCATCCATGTGCCAAGTTTCATCAAAATACAATGAGTGGTTCTTCAGATATCAGTGGAACAGTCTTGGAACAGCTAAAAATCAGCTAATTATCATGCAAATTAGGTAATTAATATTCATAGATTTTTACCAAAACCTAATCAACTCTGCGCATTATCCCAGAGCATCTATGTACCAAGTTTCACCAAAATTTGATTAGTGGTTCTTGAGATAACGGTGGAACAAAAAAAGTGACATACATACATACAGACATACAGACAGGGTAACTGCAAAGACTCCCTTTTGTGCTTCGCACATGGGAGTCAAAAATCAATTTGAATAAAAAATATTTAAAAAAAAAAGAAGATATAAAAAGGTTTACTGAATTCTTAACCATGAATCATAACTCAGCATCGGAGATACCATTAAAAGTTGTCCTGATAAACACATAAAAAAAGGAAATTCAATTGCAGTGCACAGATGTCAGAGTTTCTGTTATGGTATTGGTTTGATGAATGCAATTTCAACTTCAATGCTGTTTTACTTTTAAAAAGGAGAATTCATTCCTAGTTTGGTTCCAAACTGTAACTTTGCACGTTTTTGGTAGCGAACATGCAACCTGTAAAATAAAAAAAAATATACATTTAAATACGTTTGTAAAATATTATGGTATACAACAGGTGGCTTGAATTATTTTTTTCAAAATACAAACACAGGGTCAACTACAATTTTCATAATAAGTATCTGACCATTGCCAGGCCTGAAAAATATTTAAAAAATGCACTGATTCTGGGACTAATGAGACTTGTAAACCACTCCTTCACAAGGTCTTAAACTAAATTGCATAATGTGTGTGAGTGTACGGGGTTTATATTTTGATCTGTGTTTGTGTTATTTGAGTTGACTGTTCTTAGGTATGAGTGACAGAGTGATTAATAGTCAAATTATTCTGATCAGTGTTTTTTTTTTAACCTTCACAGCCATTTCACATAGAATTTCTACTGGTTCTGCATCATGTTTGATACTTGTAAAACAATTTCCATGTCCATCATGCAATGGGAGAATAAACAGACAATAGGGTCCGGTGCACCCAGTTAAAGTACTAAACTACAGTGTTCAATTAGTAAATGGTCTGTAAGCAATCTGATGTAGGAAAAGGCTATGGTCGTTTTTTTAATATACAATCACTGGCCTTTAGTCTATATGCACTGAACTACATTTGACCAACCAATGCAAATAAAGGCTTGCATAAACAGCAGCCAATTAGAACCTGTGTTACAAGACACTTACTAGGACGGCATAACATGTTTTTGTAAGGTGCTCTGTAAATGGTTGACAAATCCCTACAGAGTAGAGACTTTGAATGTAATTTGCATAGGTAGTTGGTCTGATATAGTTTGAGGCATGTACACCACCGGTCGTAAATTGGCAATTAAAACTAACCAGAGACCCTACATCTACATCAGATCTTAATCAGATTGGCCTGTCAAGAGCACGGACATACATGTAATACAAGATTTAATTTGTTTCTTTTTTCAGTGGTCCCAGGCATTGTACATGGATGTTTTCAAGTCCTGCTAATGCATAATAAAAAAAAAAAAATTATGATCATTAATTTAGACAATGAATGGAATAAATTTGCGTACCTGACTTCATATAACTTGACAATTTCACAGATCGGAATAAGAAGTAGCGGCCATAAGATTCCAAGTAGCCATGCTTCTAAGGGCGCATCCAGCAGACTGAATTCGTAATGTAGTTGCGTTGAGTCCCATATAATCATATCAAAGCAAAAGTACATGATTTGTAGCACTAAGACGACTGGTATCATTATACACCATAAGCCGTTGTTGAACGGATGCTGTCTCCATAGTGACTTCAAGGGATGTACATAGCAGATAGATGTAAATGCTGTATTGAAACAAGATATCTTTGTTATTTCACTGTTGCAGTTACCTAACATAATGTTGACAATTCTAATATTGGAACAGTTTTACAGCTTTTGGTGAAAATTTCCTATAGATCAGAGATTACATGAGCTTCAGACCCCAACATTAGAGAGACATTTTGGGATAACAAGGGCTCTTATTTGTGATAAAGTTATGCAAAATAATTTTGTTTTTCGTCAACACTTTGTCACCTTAGTACTCACTGTATGTAGATACTAAATGCAACCATTGTGGAAGGTATACAGGTAATTTTGAGAGAAGCAAGTTGGATAACACTAATTAAATTGAAAACACTGAGATGTTGCAGACATTTTTCAGGAGGAGCCTACCTGCTTTAAATGGCTCTCTAACCTATGCACTGTGCACCTATATTTGGGGGTAATAGTTCACATTACAACCATTCTTAGAATTATATGGACAGTCAGTTACCAAGATAGCTCGCAACTTTGCATAAAACTTTTATCGTGGATGCTTATCCACGTGTGTGTTTCTCAATTCAATTATATTTGTTGTTGTTTAATTATAGTTATTATTTTTCATTCGTATTTAGTTTGTATCGATAGACAATCATTTTCTGTATTTGTTCGTTTTCGTTTCATTCGATTTCAAGCATTATTCTCTGAGTTATGTCTGTTAGAAGCCATTTCATGCTTCATTTCATCTCACAATACATGTATTCCTATGACAAAGAAGCACAAATCAATTTATTGTAAGCCATTTACGTAATGTTCACAAACATGCCTTTATCACAGCGAACGCAAGAGAAGTCGCAACTTTGTAGCGGATTAAGTCGAAATGTTTATTCTAGTGACCTTCTCACGTGGCATACCAATCATAATGTTTCCCTCCACTTTTAAAATCCGCGATGTAATCCTATTAACCCTATATAAAGGGTGTTTTAGTCCATGTTTAGTGTGGATTGTTCTAATTGTACTTTGATGCCAGACTTCCCTTCCGAAATAAACAACTACCATAGTCTCTTACTTGTGTTACCATTACACAATCATAGTGCTCACAGTTTTTTTGGATCTGATCGAATGTGTGTGATAGACAGCCATATCTTTTGTGTTTGCTTTGTTCTATTTCATAGGGTGATCAACATTATGATTTACTTGGTGTACATAGTAAAAACTTCTGGTAGTTATAGAGACTTGTAGAATGTTATAAAACATAAAGGTTGTAAAAACAGATGAAATAACTGATTCACGCACTTGAGCACAGACTAAACAAGAACAGAACTACTGTTAAACTTTAAAACAAGGGAATGGAACATTACGGCATTTTCCACGCAGATGGTGGTTAACCAATCGGTGACTACGTACTATAAACTAACGATGAAATATCAGCCAGAAAGGAATGATAGAAAGTTTTCGATTGATTTCTATACAAACTAGTGGAATAATTATGTATAACATCTATAAAACACATAACTCGGAATTACTCATTAAATTGGAACAAATCACATAGATCAATAAATATATAGAAATTATCAACATCAAAACACAAGCCTACTACGGTTTCAACGATAAAATACCCGGTACTACTTTCAGACAAGTGTCCAGTACTTTGACTGTGGCGCCGACATTGACTATCGATAGACCAGTGCATCAATAACGTTACATATATAGTAGACTTTGTGATATGAACTATATCCAATATCTATTTCATAGAATAGCCAGCAAATTTGCTTGCTAACACACTGCATTGGTTTTCAAATGCTACATACGGTGGTGGTAAGTTTTGGTATTTTGAGATTTAAAGATGATCTCTACTGTTGGAAATAAAGGCATACATGCAAGTATTTAGTTGACGATAAACAAATAACCAAGTAGAACTTACCAATATATAGCACCATGAAAAAGGCAACAATATTTTGAGTAAGTAGCAACCCTTGGGAATGTTCTGAATTCCATCCATTCCATGATTCAGTGTTGTTCCTAGCAATAGATTTTCAGATCAATATTAAACATGCTGATGGTAAAAGTATATTTAGTATTTTAAGTGTTAAAGAATTTTCAAAAAATTCTTAAACAAATATCATTAATCACATATCAAAACTAATGCTTGTATGTATAAAAAGTCTTGTAGTTTTTGACTCCCATGTGCAAAGCACAAAATGGGAGTCTTTGCAGTTAGTGTGTCTGTGTGTGTGTGTGTGTGTGTACATGTATGTGTGGGTGTGTGTGTGTGTATGTGTATGTGTGTGTGTATGCGTGTCCGACTGTTCCACTGCTATCTCAAGAACCATACATCGGTTTTTGATGAAACTTGGTGCATAGATGCTCTGGGCCAATTCGCAGATTTGATTAGGTTTTGGTAAAAATCCATGCTCGTTAATTACCTAATTTGCATGATAATTAGCTAATTTTTAGCTGTTCTATGACTGTTACACTGATATCTAAACAACCACTCATTGGATTTTGATGAAACTTGGTACATAGATGCTCTGAACTAATGCTAGGTTTTGATTAGTTTTTGGTAATAATCCGTGGATACTAATTACCTAATTTGCATAATGATTAGTCAATTTTCGGTTTTTCCACTGATATCTCAAGTACTAATTATCACATTTCAATGAAACTTGGTACATAGATGTCATATGACACTGCACAGACCTGATAGTTTTTATGGTAATATCAGTACATATAATTACCTAATTTGCATAATTAATTAATTTTCAGCTTTTGATATAAGTAGTGAGCATTACATTTCAATGAAACTTGGTACTTCCATATTCAAGGACTATGCAGAGATTGATTGTTTCGGATAAATATTTGTACATATTAATCACCTAATTTGCATAATTGGTTAATTTTCAGCTTTTCCACGGGTATCTCAAGTACTAATCATCGCATTTCAATGAAACTTGGTACATAGATCCTTTAGGACTATGCAGAGACCTGATTAGTTTCAGGGTAAATAATTGTGCATATTAATTACCTAATTTGCATAATTAATTTTCAGCTTTTCTACTGATATCTAAAGTACTAATCATCACATTTCAATGAATCTAGAATTATGCAGAGACCCAATTAGTTTTCAGTATTTATTTGTGCATATTAATCACCTAATTTGCATAATTAACCAATTTCCAACTTTCACACTGATATCTCAGGTACTAATCATCACATATCAATGAATGTTTATACATGGATGCTGTAGGACAATAGACAGACCTGGATAATTGTGGGTTAAAATCTGTACATATTAATCACCCAATTTGCATAATTAACCAATTTTAAGCTTTCACACTGATTTCTAAAGTACTAATTATTCCATTTTAATGAAACTTAGTACAAAGATGCTCTAGGACAATGTACAAACCTAATTAGTTTGGGGTAAAAATCTGTTCATATTAATTCATATTAATTCATAATTTTTTGGTTCTAATCACATTTCAATTAAACTTGGTACATAGAGTTTTTGTTACATTGCACAGACCTCATTAGTTTTACACTCAAATCTGTTCATGTTAATTTTCTGATTTGCATAATTAGTTTTCAGCTAAGTAATTTCAAATTATATTTAATGTGTCTCCAATACTCTCAGCACATGGGAGTTCTTTCTAAGCTTTCTTTGATTTTAAAGTGAGATCTGTGGTGTAATAATTAACTGCAATTATCAAGTTTTACCTATCTCCCAGTAAAATATGGCATTCTTGCTGACTTCCTGTCATGTCCACGCATAAATTATTCAGGCACATAGCGAATATTAAAACACACACCAAGATGGAAAAGAAAAACTTGAAGATGAAGTAAAGAGTATGCTGACCAATCACCTAGAAAATAAATATTGAGATCAAGTACAAAGTCATGATGATAAAAGCCGGACCACAGCTCATTTTTGAAATGGCTATAACCTAGTTATGTCATGGTACATGGAATCAAATACAGACAACTTTAAATATGTAAGAAATTGACTACAGTTCAAGTTACATATACACAGCAACATAAATTATAAACAAGCAGCCTATCGGCTGAGATAGCTCCGCTGTTAGCAATGCACATTTCAATTAAAGAACTGAAGACATCATTAGAAAATGAGCAATATGTATAATATCAAAGCAATCGGACTTACAGTTTTTAACAAGAAGTCGAAAATATCACTTTTTACCAAAAATGACAAAAATATTCACCAAAATTAGAGAATTGAAGATATCATCACAAAATGAACAAATCTGAGAAGGTCTACATGTAGTATCTATATATGTAATATCAAAGCAATTGAACTTTTGGTTTTTAACAAGTTGAAAATATCACTTTTCACCAAAAATGACAAAAATATTCACCCAAATTAGAGAATTTAAGATATCATCACAAAATGAACAAATCTGAGAGAGGTCCACATGTAGTACCTATATATGTAATATCAAAGCAATCGGACTTACAGTGTTTAACAAGAAGTCGAAAATATCACTTTATACCAAAATTGACAAAAACATTCACCAAAATTAGAGAATTGAAGATATCAACATGAAATGAACAAACCTAAAAGGTACATATACACCAAGTATCAAAGCATTCAGGCTTGTAGTTTTCAAGAAGAAGTCAAAAAAGTAAAACATTGACACGGACGACTCGTATGATAAGCTCCACTCGACAAAGTCGACAGCGGAGCTAATAAATTACCCACTTTGCGACAGCCATGGTACAAATTTGTTGAATTATGGAACATAAATCGCTAACGCTTCACACTCTTGGTCTATAAGCCATAACCATTACATGACTATATACCCAACAACAATATCTACAGTACACACAAGTAACCACACGCTGACATATCTCCAGGTTCCGGACTCTGTGGATGATGTTCTTTTTTTTTTTTTTCTAATAACAATTTTGTGCCAGGCATCAGTCCCATATAAAGAATGCCACTGTCATCTTTCCAGACATTCTCCATGACTGACTGCTTGCATACTGACCACACTGATAATTAATTTATAGATGAATAACTCACAGCATCATGCGTTCTAAAGTGTATAGAAAATACACTCATTCAACAATCATCAATTGTTACAGACCACCAATACTCACTTGCATATCCCAGTGTTTTAAATTCTTGCTTGGAGCCAATCGCATAATTTTCCGGTCAGTTGGTGTTGCGAAGAATGTAATCGACACCAGTGGTACAATCACGCAAGACATCCATAAAACATGATTTCCTGTCAACGGCGGTGGTAGCAATAAAAAACATGCAACCAATTGTATAACGGAGATGGCTATTTGGCAGTACATCAGAAAGATGAAACAGTTGATGATGGCGTGTGTGAAACTTCTAGCCTGCCGAAACAATGAAAAACACACATGCTGAAAGCTACCACGAATAGGCAATATGTTAATGAGTGAAATCCCAGATAGTAATTAACAAACATAAATTACTTTAGTGTCATATTGGAAGAAAACAATCCAGAACAAAAAACATAGATGGTCTTCTACTATCAAATCAATATATAGATTCCAAATGGTGACAAAGCTGAATACAGAGGCATCTCTACACCACTCAATATTCAGACTCAGAATAACTCGCTCAGAATTTTGGTTCTCCTGACCATTCACTTTAATTAACATTGCAATCCCACTTTGCAAATCTGTAAGTTTCCTAACTAATACTAGTATATACACACCACCATTTTGGATGGGTAATAAAAATAAACTGCAAAATATGAATTTACGGGGGCTATCTTGATTAAGGTAGATTGTTTGGCTAAAACACATTTTAAGAGTTTTCTTAAAATGAAATGAGTGAGAAGGTGAGCACAAGATATCTACTAATAATACCGGTATGCCAAGTTTTTTTATAGGTAAAACCAAAAACTGACATGATGACACCAGTCTAAACTGAACACCAAAGGGAATGATATAATAAAACCTGTCTAAACTGAACACGAACTGGACTGATATAAAGAGAGACATCTTAACTAAACACCAAAAGGAATGATATATTGAAACCTGTCTAAACTGAACACCAAAGAAACACATTTTATGTTTTTTTAGCTTGTTCTGGGAGTCTCATATTTGCAAAGAATGAGAAATATAAGCACATTACCTCCTTGATCATCTCAATAATGCTTATATTGTCTTCTCTATGGAAAGACAATGAGCATGGTAAACCAGCTAACATGTGACTGAGATCTAAAGGTAACAGGCCCTCGGTATTGTTAGTGGAACTGTTGCAATGCCTTAGGAACTCTTCATCACGATGTTGCTTGCACACCTGAGGGTAGAGGGGTTCAATACCAATGCTGTCAAGAAATCATTGCAGAGATGTCAATCAGAGAGATGTGTCCAGTAGTTTCAGAGAAATTCTAAATTATCATAGTATGTGTGAAAAACCCAACCGACCCAACCAACCACTAAAAACTGGAAAACTATAAAATGAAAACCTCCATATGACAAATATCACTCGAAAACCTCAATTAACAGATTTCTGACTGTTACTTGTTAGGGTTGGGTAGCCACAATCTTGTAAGTAGCATCTTATTGACATTGAAAGCATGAGCACATAGTTCGTTCATGGAGAGCTTCTTTGCAAAGTTGAATGATATACATTTCTACATTTGACACTCCCAGACGAAACATGCTTTTTTCACTCTACACGCGTAAAAGTGATGATAGAACCGTTGTGGTGCTTTTATCATCTGACACACATTTATGTTCAAAGTTTTATGTTCTCTACCGTAAACTTATATATGCACCACAGCTATACTAGAACAATGGATTTATTTATAAGTCAAGTCTTTTTGATATATTTGCTTTTTTTCTCTGTGCTTATATATTGTTTTTTTGTTTGTTTTTTAACGGGATGTACGAACATTCCACTCTATATCCTGCAATAAAGATTTAATAATAATAATAATAATAATACCTGGGCAGAATGGTGATTTATTATATTTAACAATCACTGATGTTCACTGATGATTTGAGGGACATTCACTTGTAATTATTCAATTGTGGTACCGTATACATTGTGCGTCTAACCTTTTAAGCCGAACATGGCACTTGAATGTGTCACAGCAGGTAAATATAAAGTATGATGTACACATAATGAGGAGACAATAGTGCATATCTGTGAATTTGAACTTGGCAATGCAGCACTCACCCAAGATCAGCTTGTAGGAATATTGCAGTGTTATACACATTAACAGTACTACCAATACAACATACCACTTCACCATATTCTTGCATGACTGTAATCATTTCTTTAGTAGCTGTGGGGTAAAAAAAAAAAAGAATAAAACCATCAAGTATAAATTTATCAAAACTTACTAGATCAGATCTTTTGAAATGAATATATATCCAACAACTTACCATCAGGTGTAGAGTTTGTAAATAACGGTACCAATAACGGGACATTGTCAACATTTTCTATGTGTGGGCGGATATTCTCAATACCTCGAGGTAGTTTGGCCTGAAATCAATAACACTTAAGGTTTAACCTTTGAAAGCAGCAGACTGTGTCTTCTTGCAATATACGATAGCCTTGTACTAGTATGGAAATGAACAATTCATTTGACGCAATTCATTTTACGTAAAATGAACAATTCCTATTATGCAGACATAGGACTTGTATTGAACATGTTCAGTGCAATGACAGTGTCTCCCGATGTAAGTGACTGCCCACCTACATGTATGGTGCAGTGTCTGTTAATGTGCAGTGTCTGTTAATTTGCAGTGATTGCCCACCTACGGTGCAGTGACTGCCGCCATGCTATACTGAGTACATTTGCACAAAGTTATGCAAAATAAAACTGCTGCATTTATTATTAATTAATAATAAGTTTTTTTTTTTTTTTTTTCAATTGGAAAACTTACTGTGAAATATAATACATCTGTCTTCCATATAAAAACTGTCAAAATGCTAATCAGTGTTTTTCACAAAAATAGTGCTTGCTTCAGTAAATTTTTTCCTATAATTTTAAAGATTCATAGAAGATTCTTGCCGCTGATACTATGGAAAGTACTTTTATAGAACTCATATCAAATTTTTTCACAGAGTCATACGCTGAGAGAAATATTTAAAGTGATCGACTTACTCTATTAGTCATATCAAAAGCGCTATCCGTTAGATTGCTTAACAATCCATCGATCTCATACTCCTCACTAGCGATGGTACTGTACGTACATGTCTCTGACACATGTCGTAATCTCAACGACTCATCTGGATTGCAGCTACCAGTTTTTTGCATTCGTGAACTGTCCCTGAAGGATATATCTTTGGCAGGGTTGGCATCAGCCGTCATTGGTGTACTTTCTACGAACTCTTCAGAAGTACATATTGGTACATTCCCGCATGATCGGCTGTGAATGAGTGTTTTAACGGCGTCCTCGTGTTCCGACACATTATCAAGCGATTTAGTTGTCTGTAATTTCCTTCTTACACTGATAGGAGGTAGTAAAGTTTTGTTCATCTTTTCTTCGTCTTTCCACTTGACTTGAAGGTTCTCAACATCGACTAAAACATCCCCTTCTACATTTTTCTTCCTGATTAGTGATTGTTGAGATGTTTTTTTGTTGGTAGGGGTGGTGTAGCCGAGCTGTGTGGCCACATGGTTAGCGGGGGGCATTTCAGAACTACGCAGTGAAATATGACAGTTCCAACCAACTTCAAGTCCAACTTTCTCTGCAAAAACCTGAAACAAAATTTTTGAACTTTGAATGTGCAAGGACTGAACCTGAAACTTACTTATTTCTGCACAGACACAAACAAGTACAGTAAAACAGGGGCTAACTAAGATTGTTGTGCACAAACTGCCATTTTGGTATGAGGTCGATGAGTTTATCAGTTTTCGTACCGAAAAAAACAACAATTGAATGTTATGTGAAAACAGTTTTGAAATGTATCGATATGACCGAAAGTTGTTAATAAACATTTGCTTTTCTTCTGCATGTGTGTAAAAAAAAGACTGACAAGACTCAGAGAACTGGGACACAGAGACTCATCAGTTTCCAGAGGAATTTTAGAGTGACCAACTATGGAAAGTAAATTGTTTTGCTATGATAGAATTCAATGTACTGTGGTGATTTAGTCTATTACTGACATTGTAGAGAAAAAAACTAAGAAATAACCCACCTTGCTTTTCATTTCATTATCAGGGGAAAAATGTACAAATCTAATACAAGCATTGTCAAGATTCTCAATAAGACTAACAATGTCTCGTTTGGCTTGGTACTGCATGGCAACCATCCCAATAAAAATCTGACCACACTGAGCTCTGTAATGGAAATAAAACTTATAATAGAGCAAAACCAATCGATAATACAATAACACGACTAAATGGTAGGGTTCACTCTTTGTAATATCATCCTTTCTATCAAACTCAGAATACAATGAAAAAGTTTGTGTTTTCCCTAAGCACAGACTGGCAGTCATTTACATTACCATTGTGCGGTCGTTTTAGATGTGCACCTCCAACCTAATATGGTCATTTGTTATGGTAACAGATTTGATACAGCAGTGTATATGTGCATCACTTTTCAAGTGAAATCATTACTACACATGTTTAAATTTTAAAGTGGCATTATGTTAGCTTACTCCTACACTTTCTAATACATCTCATTGTCCGAATCGCAGGGTTTCATGAACTCTGCGTAAACTATACTTTTCACAATGGAGTGTATAGTAGTGATGTGATGGTTGAATAAAATGATCTTGGCTGGTGATGATGAATACATTCAAACAATGTTCCACACATGATATACACTAGTACCTACCTAAACACACCATCAGGGTATTCAATATTACTCATATGAACAGAGCCGGAGGATCTATATCTCTTTCCATTGGCACGTAGAGAGTTGTGTCCAGGTGACCTGTTAATAATCATTAAACTAGATTCAGCAATTGGGAAGAAAGATTGGAATGGCAATAGTGCAGTATTAAATATTATTTTGCTAACAAAATAGCTACATAACTCAAACTGTTGCCACAAAATGTTAGCTAAACAGTATCTTATACATGTACTGCAATATTGTTGTTCTTTATTGAAGTCACAATAAATAATGTGGGGATATGAATCAATCTTGATAAACTTCACTTCCAGCGATAGATTATTATGTGCAGAATTAGCCATCAACCGGGTACAAGTATAGTTTTTATGAATATGTTTTATTGACAATTAAAAGATACAGATAATTTTTTAAATAAGTGAGCCCCTGTTGAACAAGGAATACTGCATTTAAACAAATTTTTGAAAATTACAGAACAACAATAGTACTGTAAAATCCGTATTAGAAGCCGCATCCATTTTTTTTGGATTGGTATTAATTTGTATTGGCCTTTGGTGGAATATGGACACTAGCATATATACTATATACGTGTACCTTAAAATTACGGTACTTGCAATAGAAAAAAGATGGCCGCTGGGTTGTGTCCAGGTCTCTAGAGGGCGCCGGTCAGGATAAAGAAGTACAAATTTAGCAGTACAAATAATAATTTGGTACTCACTTTGTAGGACTAGCAGTGTCATGTGTTGCATGAACATTAGCTTCTGTGGTTGGCATCTCAATATATGAATCACATAAATCACTGCTTATGATTGCAGGTAAAGGCCGATATGCAAAGGCACAACAGTAGGCTGAAAGACTTGCTCTATGATAGAAATCTAAGATCTTCTTTCTAGAAAGTAACAGAAATCAATGTTTCGCCACATTTTAACCCTTTGAGCATCAGCGTCAACTTTTGACACCATCTACAAATTGATCTCGTACAGTCTGCTCTTCTCCAAGTGAAAAGTTGATAAAAATTGACAAACCTTTTAATAAAAAACTAAAAGCAATATCTGAAAATGTTTGTATTGTCCAAAATTATAATGCAATTTAGTGATTATTTTACAAAACGTGAAAATATTTGCACTGAATTTTAGGCGGGGAAAAATATCAGGGTTAATTTTTACAAATCTGAATTTTGAAAAAATGTCATCTGAGTTTGATTTTTGCAATAGCCATCTGAGTAAAGTGAAATGATTTAGGAATAGCACAAAACTGTTATTACCATGTGCAAGATATTGTTCACAAAAATATCAATACTGTACAAACCTGTCTGTATCAGTAAGCGGACAGAGATCAGTACCATCCCAGAAATCTGTACATGCATCTAATACCATTCCAGCGGTGCCTTCTGTTAGCATCTGAATACCTACAAGATAGGGTTTTAACAGGAGTGGTTCACAAGGCTTACATTATTACAGAGTTCACAAAAACCGAAAAAAAAAAAAATGGCTGCCAGTCGGTCATCTCGGACCGAATCACGAAAAAAAGTGATGTGCACCTATAACCTGATATGCATGATCACCATACAAAGTTTGATTGAAATCACCCTGTTCAGCTCCGAGAAACAGTTCCGGACTTGTTTAAAAATCAGAATTTAGCAAATTTGAGGACAAAATGGCTGCCAGTCAGCCATATTTAATCGAATCATAACGACGGCGTGCATATGTAGGTCATCATACATTGTCAGTATACCAAGTTTGAACAAGATCGGTCAAAGGTGTCCGAGAAATGGCTTTGGACAGTCACATGGACACACAGAACCCAAATAAATAGTCCCTGTTTTCAGACTTTGTTCGAATGAGGACTAATAAATTTTGTTTAAGCGCACAATTCTGTGATCAGGAGTCAAAATTTGAGTAAACAAGTTCTTATAAAATGTAAAACAGATTTGGTTTGACAGTGATGCTACAAGGACTTACCTAAATTAGGATCTTGTACAAGTACAGACATCATATGAGGTAGTGTGTACTTCTTATGATATGGTTTAGATTTACGTACACTACTGACACCACTCTGGTTTGGCATGCTATCTATGGGCTACAGAAAAACCATTTACAAGTGTACACAGAATACAGGGCTGAGCATTCAATATACTTTTCATTGGGAGTAGCGACTGAGCACGGTGATGAAGAATACATCATTAATGACTGGATATGTATATTTAATCTGCTGTATTCCTAAGTTATTATGAATATTCAATGAATGAATGAATGAATGAATGAATGAATGAATGAATGAATAAATAAATGAATGAATAAAAAAGCAAACTACCCCGCCAGATACTGCAAAACTTCATAGAATTCTAATATGAGGTTCATGATCATTTTTAATCATTTGCTATTTGCCAGGTTCATTTCAAACTGTGCTAAATGTACTAGTCTAATTAAAGTCCCTTATGATTGCAAAGATTCTCAGTCAAGCTTGAAAGCATGTCTGAGTACACTTCATGTTACACTTCTTACCATTTTCCTGTATGAAGCCAACTGCTGTTGTAGTTTAAATCTATCACCGTAAGCTTGTTCTGAGAAACCAATCAGATGGGCTAATTCACACAGACACCTAATGAAACCAGAGGAGATATACAATCATTGCCTTATACTCACAGATTTGACAGTCCCCTTTTAGGAAGTCATCCAAAAAGCAGTACGTCAAGTTTGTTTTAATTATTGAAAACAAAAAAGTAAACATGTGTTTAGAAAAAGCATGAATGGTTTTTATATAAAATGACAGTGAAAACAACTTGGCAGCGACAGCACTTCAGCAGATGAATACCATCTACATGTATTTACAATACCACAACGGTTTAATAGTGTGGCCACTGACCCATTTTGACCACTGACCTGAAAATGTAAACATCCGATCCCAAATGTGACAATACTGCTTTGCTCTATTCATCTATTGCATCCCAATAGAAGCACATGATCATTAAAATATGACTTATTTTAACCATAGACCTCTGTCATTTACATAAGCACATACGCTACTAATACAGTATCCAAAATATATATAAATATATATATATATATCTGTGAATAAATAGTTTTAGGTGTTTTGAATACAATTTTTGGGATCTATGTTCCGGGGTAAATCAGCCATGATTGCTGGAAATATGCAGAGACTCATGGGTAAGGAATAGAGCTGTCTTCTTAAGATTGAAACGTAGCAGAAGACTCCTCCAGGCAAGTACTTTATAAAAATGTTCATGCCTTTTCTAAACGCATTGTAACATCTCTCCTCACTCTGTTCTTGAGATTTACTTTTTTATGTTCAACTCGATTCTACAGACATGTATGGTAGTTTGTGATGCAATCAACTCAGCCTTAATACATGTACCGCTAAGTCTGTCACCAAATATACGTACATAACACATCATCAGATGTTCACTAGTGAGGGCGACAATGGATACCATTGCCTTGTATAGTGTATTGTGTATACTGTAAAATGACTAATATTCACTGGGTTTAAATTTCACTGATTTACCATTTCAGGCATATTCAGTGGGTTTTAAATTCACGGTTTTATCATTTAGATAATGTGTTCTATGCTAAATTTTACATATTCACTTTGTTTTAATTTAGCGCATTTTTCCAGTCAGCGAAATAAGCTAAATTAAAACCCAGTGAATAATTACCCCCTTTACAGTACTGTAAAATACTTTATTATCGCTTGGAATTAATTTTTGCTATTTTCACTGAAGAAATGATTCAGAGTGAAAATAAAATCCAGTGAATATATCTTTTTTCCTATATTTTAAGATTCAACTCGCCAAAAGCAGTGAAAAAAATTATTACCATACAAAATACCCAAAAAAGTCTTTTCAGCGAAAATTAATTCCAGCTAAAATAAAGTATTTTACAGTATTCCAAATTAAATACAGTATACAATGCATACTACAAATGCGTTAGTAAAACAAAGCAACAAATATCTCAGTTCATGGATATTGATCATCACTACTACTACCACTGCTGAGTTGTAGTAATGACTGCTGTACTAACAATTTCTGTAGTAAGTTAAAGTTATATTATTGCTATTGTCATACCACTTGGTTGATGAACTGTAATATACAATGAAAACTGATTTACATATGAACGTTTGTTTCACATACCAGTAATACAACGATATATGCCTTGTTTTGTAAACTATATCCACTGAAATCATGAAATGGACAGATTGTCAGTAAGATGCACTCTCAGTGATCCAATGCCCTGGATAATCGGGTTCAGGTGCACGAATGGGTAAAATCTCAAAATTAGAAAATGAAATATTACACACACATGAATCAAATTGACTAGGTAGTGATTTGGTCTGTATTTTATAGCAACTTGGTAAATTTTGCATATTAAAAGGATGTAATAAATACAATCTGACCCAATTAACCACCTGGAATTTGGGTAATCTTCGAATACTGTAACACACTGCATTTATATGTTGTGATCACTGAGCGCCCACCTTTACAAGGATACATAAATATTATTAGTTGTAAACAAGGATGAGTTGATTGACACATACATGTACGTGTGCATAGATAGAATAGATCTCGCCCACTATCACAAGTAATGTATTGAATGACAACATTTAATGTACATTAATTCTGAAAATGAGGTCCAAACTTAAGATAGTTAGAAATCATGTAAACTATGATACCATGGTTGTTTAGTACATGCCTTACAATGTATCTACCTATATAGGACATGCTATGTTGTAAACACAACTTTTACTCCAAATGTTATTCACAGTATTTGGATAACATCTAACAATTGCAAACGGATTTCGTGAATTTTGGACACAAAAGAAGATTTAAAATTCAGTTTCAGAAACATCAAAATGGCAAATGTAAATTTGCCCCTTATTGTCTCAAACAATTTTAGAAATGAACTGCATGGTCATTTCTCTGATTGTCCGTTTCCAAGGAAACAGCTGCATAGATTGATAACAAGAGTAATATTGTTGCACTAAGCTATGATTACATGTACATATACGACCTTTGAACTCTTTATCAGATTGTATAAATACCATGGTAGCAATACAAATTAGAAAACTAATCTAGATGATGTGAAGGGGGTTAGTGTGCAAAAAATGATGGAGTGCGTTCAAAGACCAACCCAGGAATGAGAGGACGTGCAAAGGTAGACAATAAGTATACTCACTCATGCTGACTAGGAACAGCAAAATTATATCGAGGGAAGAGGAAATAAAGAAAAAAAATACACAGTTCATAAGAAAACTCATCAGGCAAAAAGACTTGTTACTCAAGAGAAATGGGGTTAACTGAATTAAGACAGAACAAATTATTGTCAATGACATAGACCCCGTTTGTAATATAGATGCGAGATTTACTGCTCAAATTGACTAAGTGTTCAAAACGTCATAAAAAAGGCGCCGCCGACGGCGCGCGTTGCACACTCTTTAAGCTAGCTGTCAAACAACTTGTCAAGACAAAACATCTAGGGAAAAAGTTGATGCGCGAAAAATATAAGTTAACCTGCCAACCGTATTTTCTCTAAACCACGCCCACTGACGAGAAGTCATACAAAATGGAAACTGCCGGAGGTGACTCGTTTCGAACGCCTCCTAGAGAAAATCAACTCCAACGGTGGCTTGAAAATATTTACCACGAGCTAGTGAAGTATGTTTCTGCTCTGTGAAGTTCTGGATATACCAGTTTACGTGCAATAGCACGAATAACGGCAGAAGATATTCTGGAAATTTTACCAGGAATTCCAACAGGTCACAAGAGACTCCTACTTTATATGGCAGCCAAGTAATACGCACAGCAATCAAGCTGAACTTTATAATGCCTATGTTACTTCGTTTAACGAAGGCAGTGCTGGTAATTTGAAATGTCAGGCACTTTCTATGCGTATCCCCACAACAAAACACACACATTGTTGGCTAGACAAGACCACTGCTACGTATACAGCAGACAGTACACCACGTCAACGTAAAAAAATACAATTCCCAGTCTCCTCAAAAATCACATTACTCCAGTTCTTGTCACGAGAAGTACATGCCATCAGTCGAGAGATTGAAAGCCGAAAAGAAAGAAATCACTTCAATGTTTCGATCAATTCTATTTAAAGTCGCCATCCTCGAATTATGGTAATATCCTCTGTTGACTTTGCTTGCTCTGCATAATAATAAACTTCGCCATATTTTGCGGATCCCCATATCGGTGAAATGAAACCTTTCTGCTATTTCACGAAAAGAAGAAAACGACCAGTGATCGGATCACGGCCACACAATATAATTTCATTAACAATGATATTTTCTACCTCTTCTGATGTTTTTGACCCTCTCGTCAATATTTTACAGACGGTAGTAAGGGGCGGACAATTTGATATTCTGAGGGGCAGGAAGATTTTGTGAAAAAACAAAATTCTATGACAACGCTTGAAAAAAAACTCCTACACTATATGCATGTGAAAATTAAAGACAAGGTCTGCTGAAAAAAAAAAATTCCATATTAGATAGGGGAAAATAGTAGGCTTCATTTCAATATTCCTGGCCCCCCCAGGATATCAAATGGTACGTCCCTAACAGTATTAGCCGTATTTCTGGCATTTGACAGTCGGATATCGTGAGAAGCAATGCAGATAAACTTATTTATTCTGTGGGAGTGGTATAGAGTGGGAACGGTTGGGGGGTTGACTTTTATTTTTCACATGTCAATCTTTTCACTTTAGCGCGTAGATGTTTTGACTTGACAAGTTGTTTGACAGCTAGCAAAAAGATTGTGCGACGCGCACAGTCGGCAGCACCTTTTTTATGACTTTTTGAACACTTAGTCAATTTGAGCAGCAGGGTATAACGTGATTTGTGATGTATATCTGAAGTTTTAATTTCATTGGTTGAGGCAAGTATGAGATATGGCTTTGTGGAACTGCATTTGTTCAAACAAGATGACTGCCATTTCACCCATTTCAAATGATAGCAACATAAATGCATGTGCATTTATCAATGTACATGTGCAGTTGGCATGTCAGATATAGATCAGGAACTACATTTAAAAAAAAAAATTGACATCCGGCTGAAAATGCTTGATTTTGATACATAATCAAAAAAATAAAACGATGTGCATCTTGGTTCCGTTATGTTCAACATATGTACCAATTGTTAACGGAATAAGTCCATGCATGACTGAGATTCGATTCTGGAATTGTGAAAATGTGTGATTTTGATACATTTTTGACATTAAAATGCTGCTATTGGCCATCTCAAATCATAAAACAAATGCATGTGTATATATTTGATATAATGTCTGATGTATTTTGAACTTAATCTGTCCGAACATGAGTACTGAGTAGAAAATAGTTTACCGGTAACTTTGTTTGGGGATTGGCCAATAGAGATAGAAAACTGCAAATTATTGTGTTTCTTCACCTAGTTTTGCAGTACATAACAATATTTCTGCTAAGATGCATGTTTTTTAATAAATACTGTAAAACTATTTATTGTCATTGGTATTTAATTTCATAATTTTTAAGTGTTTTTAACTTAAAATTTTCCAGATGTTCACATTGAAAATAGTGAAATTAAAAACCAGTGAATATTTAATGCATTGACAGTTTGTTTGTTTTCCATAATTCTTCTAATAAATTGGTTTATGATTTGACAGTCAAATTTGGGTCATAGCGAGAATCTGAAAGTTGAAACGCCTCAAACGTGCGATTCCCATCTCACCAAGTAAAATTTCAAGAAATGAAGATATTATTTCACTAATTTTGAGCATTTTTATGACATTTCAAAATTATCCAATAAGCCAATTTTTTGTTTTAATTTTCAGTATCAAAATGGCATTTATACCTCTATAATAATAAAAACATTAAGAAGATGAAACATAAATTTCAATTTTGCTATTATTAAAACCTTCGTTAATGTTCTTCCATATACCGAGGATAGTTGAATATTTCTTGCACAATCTCAGTGTACTGTTAAATTTCGTCCAAGGCATTAAGGTACCCTCGGTTAACTAAAGTTCAACGCTTAGTAATATAAGACACACTCTGGACAATATTAGGTTGTAATAAATACGAGTCATAAAAAAATAGAATACCTACCGCCGGGTAATGAGAGGTAGATTCTGCAGAGAAGCAATGCAGGCAATGTGATCAATGAACTTGGTTCTTTCCGGCATTGCCTCCATGTTACACGTGTTCACAAGAATATTTAAACCCTGTAAAAAAAAATTGCATCAAGTATTACCAGGCAATAATATTATAGAAAATAAGCCTTGACAGTATCCTTGCTCAAAACAGTTTCATGAAAGTCTTTGGAACATTTTTATATTTGGTGAATTTCAGAAAAAATGTGATATTACTTGATGTGGATTACGAATTGGGACTCTCTGGGGCAGCCTTGACACAATTGGAAAATTTCTTTCCAATTTTTTTTTCAAACTGGAGATAACGAAACAATGCGTCTCAAATTAAATTTTAAAATGTGTTTGTACTATATGTCAAAAAAAATCTATTTGTAAAAATAGTAATAGTTTCAGTAATTTGGTCTATGCTAATACATGGTGATAAAATGTGTTCTCACATAAAAAAACCTGCATGTCTGCTTCAGAACAATCAACATTTGTGATACCAATTCAAATTATAATAACTTTGTATATATCAGTACATGTACGTTTGTTAAATTGTAAAGTATTAGTGGTTCACATGACAGCATCTTAACTCACCAATGGTTTTAGAGAATTCAAATGTCTCTCCCATCTTGAATCATCAAACTGTAATCCGTCTTCAGTCTGTAACACAATCAAAGCTAAGATTCTATAAAACGTGTCTTTTCGCTACCTTAGTTTAGCATAGCTTAGCATGTCATTAAGTGAACTAAGTAGTTTATTCAGCTAGCTAACCATGTTGTTTATTTAGCTTAGCATGTTATTCAACTAGCTAACCATGTTATTCAACTAGCTAGCTAAGCATGTTATTTAGTTAGCTAGCTTAGCATGTTATTTATTCAGCTAGCTTAGCAAGTTATTTAGTAAGCTAGCTAGCTAAGCATGTTATTTATTTAGCTAGCTAAGCATGTTTATTTAGCTAGCTAAGCATGTTATTTATTTAGCTAGCTAAGCATGTTATTTAATTAGCTAGCTTAGCATGTTATTTATTTATTTAGCTAGCTAAGCATGTTATTTAGTTAGCTAGCTTAGCATGTTATTTAGTGAGCTAGCTACCTAGCTAAGCATGTTATTTAATTAGCTAGCTTAGCATGTTATTTATTTATTTATTTATTTATTTATTTATTTATCTAGCTTAGCATGTTATTTATTTAGCTTGCTAAGCATGTTTATTTATTTAGCTAGCTAACCATATTATTTATTTAGCTAAGCATGTTATTCAACTAGCTAACCATGTTATTTATTTAGCTAGCTAAGCATGTTATTTATTTAGCTAGCTAAGCATGTTATTTATTTAGCTAGCTAAGTATGTTATTTATTTAGCTAGCTAAGCATGTTATTTAATTAGCTAGCTTAGCATGTTATTTATTTATTTATTTATTTATTTAGCTAGCTAGCTTAGCATGTTATTTATTTAGCTAGCTAAGCATGTTATTTATTTAGCTAGCTTAGCATGTTATTTATTTAGCTAGCTAAGCATGTTTATTTATTTAGCTAGCTAAGCATGTTATTTATTTAGCTAGCTAAGCATGCTATTTATTTATTTATTTATTTAGCTAGCTTAGCATGTTATTTATTTAGCTAGCTAAGCATGTTATTTATTTAGCTAGCTAAGCATGTTATTTATTTAGCTAGCTTAGCATGTTATTTATTTAGCTAGCTAAGCATGTTTATTTATTTAGCTAGCTAAGCATGTTATTTATTTAGCTAGCTAAGCATGCTATTTATTTATTTATTTATTTAGCTAGCTTAGCATGTTATTTATTTAGTTAGCTAAGCATGTTATTTATTTATTTAGCTAGCTAAGCATGGTATTTATTTATTTAGCTAGCTTAGCATGTTATTTATTTAGCTAGCTAAGCATATTATTCATTTATTTAGCTAGCTAAGCATGATATTTATTTAGCTAGCTAGCTAACCATGTTATTTATTTAGCTAGCTAAGCATGTTATTTATTTAGCTAGCTAAGCATGTTATTTATTTAGCTAGCTAAGTATGTTATTTATTTAGCTAGATAAGCATGTTATTTATTTAGCTAGCTAAGCATGTTATTTATTCAGCTAGCTAAGCATGTTATTTAGCTAGCTTAGAATGTTATTTATTTATTTAGCTAGCTAAGCATGCTATTTAGCTAGCTAACCATGTTATTTATTTAGCAGCTAAGCCTTTTATTTATTTAGCTAGCTAAGCATGTTATTTATTTAGCTAGCTAAGCATGTTATTTATTTAGCTAGCTAAGTATGTTATTTATTTAGCTAGCTAAGCATGTTATTTAATTAGCTAGCTTAGCATGTTATTTATTTATTTATTTATTTATTTAGCTAGCTAGCTTAGCATGTTATTTATTTAGCTTGCTAAGCATGTTTATTTATTTATTTAGCTAGCTAACCATGTTATTTATTTAGCTAAGCATGTTATTCAACTAGCTAACCATGTTATTTATTTAGCTAGCTAAGCATGTTATTTATTTAGCTGGCTAAGCATGTTATTTATTTAGCTAGCTAAGCATGTTATTTATTTAGCTAGCTAACCATGTTATTTATTTAGCTAGCCAAGCATGTTATTTATTTAGCTAGCTAAGCATGTTTATTTATTTAGCTAGCTTAGCTTGTTATTTATTTAGCTAGCTAAGCATGTTTATTTATTTAGCTAGCTAAGCATGTTATTTATTTAGCTAGCTAAGCATGCTATTTATTTATTTATTTATTTAGCTAGCTTAGCATGTTATTTATTTAGTTAGCTAAGCATGTTATTTATTTATTTAGCTAGCTTAGCATGTTATTTATTTAGCTAGCTAAGCATGTTATTTATTTATTTATTTAGCTAGCTAGCTTAGCATGTTATTTATTTAGCTAGCTAAGCATGTTAATTATTTAGCTAGCTTAGCATGGTATTTATTTATTTAGCTAGCTTAGCATGTTATTTATTTAGCTAGCTAAGCATATTATTTATTTAGCTAGCTTACCATGTTATTTATTTAGCTAGCTAAGCACATTATTCATTTAGCTAGTTAAGCATATTATTTATTTAGCTAGCTAAGCATATTATTTATTTAGCTAACTAAGCATGTATTTATTCAGCTAGCTAAGCATGTTATTTATTTATTTATTTAGCTAGCTAACCATGTTATTTATTTAGCTAAGCATGTTATTCAACTAGCTAACCATGTTATTTATTTAGCTAGCTAAGCATGTTATTTATTTAGCTGGCTAAGCATGTTATTTATTTATTTAGCTAGCTAAGCATGTTATTTAATTAGCTAGCTAACCATGTTATTTATTTAGCTAGCCAAGCATGTTATTTATTTAGCTAGCTAAGCATGTTTATTTATTTAGCTAGCTTAGCATGTTATTTATTTAGCTAGCTAAGCATGTTTATTTATTTAGCTAGCTTAGCATGTTATTTATTTAGCTAGCTAAGCATATTATTCATTTAGCTAGTTAAGCATATTATTTATTTAGCTAGCTAAGCATATTATTTATTTAGCTAGCTAAGCATGTATTTATTCAGCTAGCTAAGCATGTTATTTATTTATTTATTTAGCTAGCTAAGCATGTTATTTAGCTAGCTTAGAATGTTATTTATTTATTTAGCTAGCTAAGCATGCTATTTAGCTAGCTAACCATGTTATTTATTTAGCAGCTAAGCCTTTTATTTATTTAGCTAGCTAAGCATGTTATTTAATTAGCTAGCTTAGCATGTTATTTATTTATTTATTTATTTATTTAGCTAGCTAGCTTAGCATGTTATTTATTTAGCTTGCTAAGCATGTTTATTTATTTAGCTAGCTAACCATGTTATTTATTTAGCTAAGCATGTTATTCAACTAGCTAACCATGTTATTTATTTAGCTAGCTAAGCATGTTATTTATTTAGCTGGCTAAGCATGTTATTTATTTAGCTAGCTAAGCATGTTATTTAATTAGCTAGCTAACCATGTTATTTATTTAGCTAGCCAAGCATGTTATTTATTTAGCTAGCTAAGCATGTTTATTTATTTAGCTAGCTTAGCATGTTATTTATTTAGCTAGCTAAGCATGTTTATTTATTTAGCTAGCTTAGCATGTTATTTATTTAGTTAGCTAAGCATGTTATTTATTTATTTAGCTAGCTTAGCATGTTATTTATTTAGCTAGCTAAGCATGTTATTTATTTATTTATTTAGCTAGCTAGCTTAGCATGTTATTTATTTAGCTAGCTAAGCATGTTAATTATTTAGCTAGCTTAGCATGGTATTTATTTATTTAGCTAGCTTAGCATGTTATTTATTTAGCTAGCTAAGCATATTATTTATTTAGCTAGCTTACCATGTTATTTATTTAGCTAGCTAAGCATATTATTCATTTATTTAGCTAGCTAAGCATGTTATTTATTTAGCTAGCTAGCTAACCATGTTATTTATTTAGCTAGCTAAGCATGTTATTTATTTAGCTAGTTAAGCATATTATTTATTTAGCTAGCTAAGCATATTATTTATTTAGCTAGCTAAGCATATTATATATTTAGCTAGCTAGCTAACCATGTTATTTATTTATTTAGCTAGCTTAGCATATTATTTATTTAGCTAGCTAAGCATGTTATTTATTTAGCTAGCTAAGCATATTACTTATTTAGCTAGCTAAGCATATTATTTAGCTAGCTAGCTAACTATGTTATTTATTTAGCTAGCTAAGCATGTTATTTATTTAGCTAGCTAAGCATGTTATTTATTTAGCTAGCTAAGCATGTTATTTATTTAGCTAGCTAAGTATGTTATTTATTTAGCTAGCTAAGCATGTTATTTATTTAGCTAGCTAAGCATGTTATTTATTCAGCTAGCTAAGCATGTTATTTATTTATTTAGCTAGCTAAGCATGTTATTTAGCTAGCTTAGAATGTTATTTATTTATTTAGCTAGCTAAGCATGCTATTTAGCTAGCTAACCATGTTATTTATTTAGCAACTAAGCCTTTTATTTATTTAGCTAGCTAAGCATGTTATTTATTCAGCTAGCTAAGCATGTTATTTATTTATTTATTTATTTATTTATTTATTTATTTATTTATTTATTTAGCTAGCTAAGCATGTTACTTAGCTAGCTTAGAATGTTATGTATTTATTTAGATAGCTAAGCATGTTATTTATTTATTTATTTATTTACTTATTTATTTAGCTAGCTAGCTAAGCATGCTATTTACCTAGCTAAGCATATTATTTATTTATTTATTTACTTATTTATTTATTTAGCTAGCTAGCTAGCTAAGCATGCTATTTAGCTAGCTAAGCATGCTATTTAGCTACGCTCAGCATGTTATTTTAGTTAACAGCGGATGGGTAAAAACAAATGCCATCACATACCATAGGATTCTCTGTCAAATCTAAAACTTCAACATGACACTCAGCAAAATAATCTGAAATGGAATTTAATTTATGAATCACTGCATAGTGCATCTGTGACCCATCACCCCCACCCAATGGTTCTCTCCACACACACCACTACATAAGGGCTGTGCTAAAAAGATTGGTACACTTTAAGAACTAGAAAATGCAGAGAATGATTTAATGCCAAATTTAATTGGCAGACCAACCAACAAAACATCTTCGAGAAGCACTGCCACCTCAATCTAAGTGTATACTAACTCTCCATACATAACTCACCATAACATGAAAGAACTTAACAACCCTTTATTTTCATATTTGAGTTCATATTGATTGCTTTATCTATCTATGTACATGTGTGCACAAATTGATACAAAATCTGTCAATGCATATTTGCTCCATTAACACGTGCTGACTTCTTTTCTCACTGATTTTGTTACGTCAGTGGAGGCTTCCAGCGAACAATGTGTTGCTTTCAATAGAAGCATACATCAATCAAAAAAATGAATCTATTGTATTCTGGATAACTTTTACCATAGAAACCACATTTATGTAAGCACATGTGCTACTAATAGAACAAATACAGTAAAAAAATGCCTTAATTTGAGGCATTTGCATGGCTACCAATCAGCCATCATGAATCAAATTATAAAATGAATGCTTTCGTGTCCAATGAAGAATTGTACTTGGTGTAAATACCTTCCTCCTGTGGTTGCTTTCCAGATTCAAATACAGAATCATTATCAAGTGCATGGTTTGATTTAACTTCTCCCATCTTCTCTTCTTCCTGCTCATTCAGAAAATCTTCATCCACCTCCTCCTCCTCATCATCATCTTCTGTTGGTTCACTACTGATGAAGAAGACTTTCTCCACTGATGGGTTTGGCCAGGATAGTACACCAGTCTTGTCAACACAACACAATTCCTGAAAAACAAAATAACTTCAACAATTTTATCTAAGAACAGTACAGATATTATACTGATATTTTTTAGAACAAGGTGACAGTTGCTTAACATAATTTTTATGTACATTCAGCCACGGAAGCTATATTCCTATTTGGAACTATGGGAAAGGTGCATGTATGACCCAGTAGGTATCAAACATACAAAGTCAAATACAAGCACTTATGAACATTTAACTAATGTTCTCTCTAAGTCACATCTACTTGTAAATAAATCATGGCAATTGCCACATTGGCAGTGTTTGTATTGTAGTTTCATTTTTTAAATTTGATACCAAATATGACCACAAAAAGACATTAATTTCGTTCATAGTCACATTAGATTACAGGTTGTGCTAGGAATGAAAAAAAGCAGCTTTATACTATCATTTCAGATAAAGAAGTCTCACTTGGCTTTACCAGTTTATGTTTGCGCAAGCCATCAATTTGTAGAAATTAATTATGAACCACAAAATACAATAAAAAAAAAATAGAAAAATGTGTCCAATTTTATTTTTCATTACGCTTGTTCTATTGTTATTATTACTATTTCATCATAGCCTCAATTGGAACTAAACCAAATGTACATTCCAAAAAAGGCCCCAATATAAAAATTCTCTCATTCACCTTTTAATACTATCTGTTCAGACCCTACCAATGATAGGCCAAGCCCAAAACATCTGAAAATGTAGAATAATTACCAAAGAATGATTCCCAACTACAACAGTCTACATAAATTATTATATTCATTGTTTCTAGCAGCTGTCCCCTATCTTCAGTTTTCATTCATTCTTTGTACATACAATTATATTTTTATTTTTTTTCCACCATAGATAAGCAAAAATGGGTCTGACCCTTACTTACTGTCATTGTTCCAAGTGTTTGCATAATATTGGCTGTTCTTGCCAAAGTAGTAGATTTCCCAAACAGAACAGGAGAAAAATGTTGCCAGACTGTCTTGAAACTTATATTTTGCTGAATAAATACAAATACACATAGTTAATAATAATTCTCCAGAGTGTTTCCATAGCAACAAGTTGTCTGAATCCCTTGATGGTGTTCATTTTTTAAAATTTTAGTATTTAGCAGGTGGAGAAATATCACACAAGCAAATAACCAATGCTAATAATCATTTGGTAAATATAAATTACTAGTACAAAGAAATGTTCAAGCTAAGTGAAATAATCCATCATGATGGTTGAATACTTGTTGTCCTTTGTAAATTTGGTAAATATAAATTACTACCGTAAAATCTGTATTAGAAGCAGCATCCCCAATAGAAGCCGCACCCATTCTTTTTGAACAATTGAGACCCAAAAATTCACCAGGTCGCATATGTGTAGATGCTTTAATAGAAGCCGCATCTCCTCTGTTGCATTGTACCATTTTAATAGAAGCCGCGGCTTTTATTACAGATTTTACAGTAGTACATAAAAATGTTAAAGTGAAGTGAAATAATCCATCATGATGGTTGAATACTTTTCTTTTGACATGCGTAATAAATAATATTTCTATAATTGGCAATGTTTTTATAGATAGTGCAATTTTGCATGGAAAGTTGATTAGTTTCCACATGCAGCTTTTCTTTGTGTCATAAAATTTTAAACTCAATTTTATGAATGTACACATTTCTCCTACTTTCCAATCAGGATGCTTACTGATCACTATAGATCCTGCATGATCACCCAAGAACTACTGTAGAAAACTTTATTTTCGCTTGGTATTTATTTTTACTATTTTCGCTGAAGGGATGCTTCAGTGGAAATAAAATCCAGCGAATATACTTTTTTTCCTTTATTTCACATCAATAATCAGTGAAAATAAATTCCATAGAAAAAAATTAATTCCAGCTGAAATAAAGTAATTTACAGTACACGTATAACAAGTATCGCTAGAGAAGGTTTTCTAAACACTATTATCATCCACATCATTAGGGGCTTTTACCTTAATAAGAGTTTCTTGTTCATCCAGAGTTTCCATTGCTTCTAAAACCTGTGCCTGAAAATGATTTTAAATACAATGTATCAAAATATGAACATATTGACACAGAAAACTGTTAAATTTTTTATTTTTTTATTTTTATCACTTTACAACTACATTGTCAATGTAGCAATAACGCATCATAATCAGAAGTTCAAATTAAGTATTAGGTATTGCTTTATATTTGATTTGATTGCTATTCATAGTGGATAGCCTGTAAGACCAAATACCTATCTTCCACAGGACCTTTTTTTAAGGGTAAGTTCTAGTTATACCAGAAGGATACTGATATTTGTATTGTACTGAAAGAACAGTAACAGCACACAGGACCGACAGTTTTATGTTCTCTCCAACTGAATGCCATATATTTTGTTCACTACTAAGTACCGGTATGTAGCCTTTGGGGTTCAAACCAGCAAATTCTATGATGATGGACAGATATGCTAAACATTATACCCCACATCAGGTGAAACGGTACTACTTCAGGAAAATCAGTTGATTTTAACAGCTTCAATTTTCTTGCAAGAATTCGCAATGTAATTAGAATCGCATGCATATAGGTATTATTCATTACATACACCAAGGCAAGCATGTTTGGAAGTTTAATAATTTGACATTGAAGTGCAGTCCAGTTCTGAATCAGCAACTTGCAAGTGTTAGAAGCTTTTATACAGTCCATGATTATACTCACCTTGACAGAATGTTTAGACTTTTCAAAACATGCCAGGATTCTCGCGACACCGTAACTATTGATAACAATCCATAAAGTGGGAACGACTAAAGGTAAAAGAGGTAAACTGGTGTAGATCTGAGAAGAAAACACGAGCATGAAAAAAAACAAAAAAAAAACAGATTACTGAACATAAAAGTCACATGAGAATCAACGAGATATAACGAGAGAAAAGCGTCATAAATAATATTCAATGTACATTAAACATACATATACTGGCGGTTGTAAACAATTACACAAAATCATAATTGGAATATTTTCATAAACTAGAGTTTGTTTTCTCAATATTTTGACAGTTTATAGATTACAAATATTAGACTGAAAAAAAAGAAGGGATGAACAGGCTAGTTTTCAGTTTTAGTGCTCAATATAAGAGGATTCCTCAATTAGTAGCACAAAAGTTGTATACAGATGTGTCTATGATCATAATAGATCATATTTTATTAGTACACTATACAATAAATGATATTTATAGTTCATATGCAATTCTTGTAGTGACACGCTTCTAATAGAACAAATATAGTAACATTATAGCACATCAAATCTGTGGCCATTTTGTCAAATTGTAAAGCAGGTCTATTTTAAAAATCAAAAACTATTTTTCCTTTCTAAATACGACTGACATAATAAACTACCGTATACTTATTATCAGGCCATTGAAGACCACTAGTAACAATTACTTACTGGCAGTAATATTATCATAGTACTCCAATGTCCCATATCATCTGGTAACTTAACATAGCGTAGTATATTAGCAAATAAAGATAACAGCTGAAACAGAACATATACTTGATCAAGAAGCATTCTAATGTAATCGAACAAACCTGCAAGTTGTCTATGACTAGATGTATATAGTTAAATCACCAGTGTTCATATGGTGCAAGTTAAAGTCAGCTTAACTTATTTTAAAACTAACCAAACACCTTTACTCTGACTGTCTACATATTTGACAGCCCTTTTAATTATATAGATTTTGGTAATGTATACATGGTGTTGTAACAAAATCATTCTCTTGTCAGCTGATGAATATTGACTAGTGCGTCAAGGCAGCACTAATTGTGATATCGCATCTCAACTGGCCATAAATTAATACATAACATAATGATTTATCTTTTTCACAAAGATATTCTGTTGTCAAGCTTAACCTTTGTGTTGTTGTCAAGCTTTGTGCGTCACGTTTATGTCACATTTAAACACATTTTTTTGTTTACTTCCGATGCAAAAGCGCTATCAGCGTGTGAAGGAAATATAATTCTGCCACTGAATGTGAAAGTTCACACATCACAAAACGTTTTTCGTTGCCATTTTGGGCTGTTATTTCTCATTAAATTATTATTACAAGCAGGGGAAAGATGTATAAGGCTACCACAAGAATACCACAAAGTATGCACTCAGGCAGTACAGTAACACATCAACCGCTACGTGGCAGTTGATACAATCACCGCACTGCCTTTGTGCAGTATTCTTTTAATTTCATAATAAATCAAACTTACAAAAACAATCGGCAAAATTCTTCTCTCAATTAGAGTACTGCACACTATTTGTTTATTCTGCAATAAAGTTAATGGTCTATTCATACTGTTCCATAAACATTTCCTGCAAGAAAAGTAAAAACAAAATTTCATACTTTGTACTGGGTTTTAATTTCATTATTTTCATCTAAAATCGACTAAATTAAATCCATGCGAATATATAAAATTACAATGAAACTCGTTGTTTTACTGAAAAAATGTTATTTTAAATTCCAAAGTGGTAAAATTGAATACAATTTTAATGCATTTATAGTAAGTGTACTACAGAATACTGTAAAATACTTTATTTTCACTTGGAATTAATTTTCGCTGAAGGAATGATTCAGTGAAAATAAAATCCAGCGAATATAACTTTTCTCTATATTTTACATTAAACTTGTCAAAAATCAGTGAAAAATAAATTCCATACACCGCAAAAAGTCTTTTCAGCGAAAATTAATTCCAGCTAAAATGAAAAGTATTTTACAGTACATCGATATGACACTGATATAGAGAGAACAATGGAACTAAATTACAGTTACTGTTGCTATATCAGAACACAGCTACATGTATAACAGCTATTTACTGTACTACTATTGTAAACTAAAAGCTATTTATTGTATACTGGTCATTAAAATACAATCAACAAGGGCTTGTAAAAAAAGAGCCACCTGTCTGATGTGACCAGTGCATGACCATGTGATGAAAGATGAAATTTAATGAAACCATATTATATATGTACAGGCCTTTTTTTTTTTATACATTCCCCTTTTTACAAATATTTCTTGAAAAATTGCTGTCAAATACTGTCACATTTTCATTCACAAAATAATTGAGCGATCACTTGACTATAAAGGACCTTGAGGAGTTGTAATTTATTTTGACAAAAGACACGCCTCTGTGACATACACAAGGACAGCATAAATATACGTGAATTGGTATTTCTGAAATCAAACCAAAACACACTTCTCTGTCTCACATGTTCTAATACAACAAATATAAAATATAAAAAGTGGTATTCACATTTAAAGGGTTCATTTACGACAAAGCTATTCAAATGCAGAAAACAGGTTTTTAGACACCATTACAATATGAGAGTGGACAGGATTTAGCTTACTCCAGCAGTCATTGTATTCAGTTATGTGAAGGAGACCTCCAAACACAATATAAATCAGAACCTGCAATCTGGATGAATCGTGAATGCAATTTTATTGCACATTTAGAAATACACTGCTTTAAACAGTAAAGAAGCAATCATACTAGTCTAACAGTCGTCATTTGAATATTATGTACTGTAAAATACTTTATTTTAGCTGGAATTAATTTTCGCTGAAAAGATATTTTGGGTGTTCTGTATGGAATTTATTTTTCGCTGATTTCTGACGAACTGAATGTAAAATATAGATAAAAAGGTATATACGCTGGATTTTATGTTCACTGAATCTTTCAGCAAAATTTCATTCCAAGCGAAAATAAAGTATTTTACAGTAATCAATGTATTTGACATGCATTTCATTGTATTTTCAGTGGAGCAACAATGATTTTGTTTATTAGGTATAACAAGAGTGATGGTTGTTAGTGTTTATAATAGTAGAGTAGTCTATAAATCATCCATTGAAAAAAACTCACCACCCACCCACTATGGTGAATCTAAATGATTTTATGCAATATATATTTTTCAGACAATTAATTGTATTAGTAATTATCAATATTTCCATCCAGACTCTTCAGATAACAACTTTATATTATGGTGCATAGCCTGATTATATTGTTATTCTAATCCATGGCAATCAGCTGCACTGGAAACGGCTGTTATTTTTTTCACAAATGTGCACGTATCCCACAAGATAACTTACCTGAGTGTCTCAGCATAGGGCGTCTCTAATACAATAAACTGTGTAGCTTTCATCGGTTCATGGGCCACGGCTTCCTCGATTTCCTCCATGGCATCCTCAGGACATGGGTTGTACATTTCACCAACTTCAAGTTCAACACTGACATTACCATCAGAAGGCTACAATTGGCAAGTATGAGAGTTACCATTCATTCTTTACTCTACCTCATCATCATTAACGCCCAGAAAAAAAATAATCATCTTCGTGGAATTTTTATATGTCAAAAAAAACTGTCAACAAATAAGTTGCTCTCTGAGTGTTAGGTGTTGGAGTTGTGTAGCTAATCAAGAACAATCTAGCAAGTAACTTCCCAATGACTTTGAATTTTTTTAGTTTGTCAGAACTATCCAAAAATAGAGAAAAGATAAAATTCAATTTTCAGGAACAACCACAATTTTGAAATAAATCTGATTTTGGAAAGCAAATCAACCAGAAATGTTTTTATTTTTTTCTGAGCTAATGATATGTATAACAGTGCTATTTTTATCAGTTTAATGGTAAATTTCATACTAAATTATTTCAAAGGTAAGGATAACAAATCCTATTTATTGTGAAATAACATCAGCCAAAGTAACAAGTATGAAATGAATCTTTGTACATGTATATTCCCCTTTTACTGACACACAAACACACAAAACATAAAAGGTTTCACACAGTCAACTTTTTGTTTATTCTGCCATTATCCTATACCAACAACACTACATTTGTATCAGGCGACATGTAACACCATTACAAATGTAGTCTGATGCATGAAATAAAGCAGTTCCTATCCCTATTCTATATTATATAAGTCATTGTCAATGACACGTCCCCGTTCCGTTCATATTTGAGAGACATATACATTCAAAGCAGATCATGACCGAAATCTCAGACCACTTGATCCAAAATGCACCTGCATATGTACAACACATTGTACTAAATCTGAACAAAATCCGTCCATGCATAACTGAGATCCGGGTCCGGAATGGTGAAAATGTGCAATTTTGATGCATTTTCGGCCTTAAAATGGCCGCTATTCGGCTATCGTTAATTGGATCATGAAAAAAATGCATGTGCATATGTCCCATATAATGTTTGATGTATGAGTGAAGTTTGAACGGATGCACGAACGCATGGACGCACACAGGGCAAACCATAAGTCCCCGTTTTCGGACTATGTCCGAACGGGGACAAAAAACTAACCAGAATTAGCGGCTTTTATGACATCTTAGCTTTACATAATAACACAATAATAAAAACTTATATTTGCTAGTCATTTCATTTCAACCAAAAGCCCCCCAAATTAACTATGGTAAATTTGTCCAATTCTGATAGTGATGATTTATGACAATAATAAAGAATGCCCCCAGGGAATCATGATACTGTACAAGGCGAATTAAAGCTTCTAACGAAACACAATACGATTCTCTCACCTTTGCCTCTCTAACTCTGACAGGTACAAGCTGACCAGGACGTAGTGCAATAGTATCACCACTGACAAGTAGATTGCAAGGTAAATTGACAAGACAGTTGTCCCTGAATGTCCACTGCAATGATATTGATCTTGACTGCGGTGTACTCAAATCTGGGTATAATTTCACATCCCAGGTCGCACAGGAGGTGATACACCCTGAAGTAATATTTTAAATTTAGTTTAGTGTGACTTTTATTCATTGCAAACCACAAAATTGGAGCATGTAGTTTGTTTTCAATGAGTTGTCAAAATTAAAACGACAGGACAAGAAATCAATAATAATGGCATTGAATTTCAACACAAGCAGTAGTGAAAATGAGAGAAAACAGTTATTCTGTCTGTAGTTATTCTTCTTGTTGGCGTTATGATCCAGCCAAGTGAATTTCTAGAATCTAACAGATTGTTTTTTGCCATAATTTGAATTGATGAATTGGCGTCAGGAATCACATTTTGAAGTTGTATTTCTCAAACTTCTATCTGTTTTGTTCCCATGCTTTGTTTACACGATGACCTCGGGATGACCTGTGATGCACAATACAGACATTTTTCAATGTTTGTAACAAAATTTAGTTGTCTATCTGGAAAATGTGAGTCAGAATAAGGTTGCAGGGTGTCTGAGTTATTTCCTGGTACTTTTTATATTTTGAGGCAATGTGTGGAAATTTTTACATAATTAGACATTGAAAATAACAAATACACGTACAAAACAAATATCAAAAAAATGACATGTACTTATAACTCAATATGCATGATCATGAAACAAAGTTTGAATGGAATCACTCTGTTCATCTAGGAAGACAAGTTCTGGACATGTTTATATTTCAGGTTTATTGGCAAAATAGCTGTCAATTCAACAAATTCAACAGCAGACACAAGTATCAGAATCTAGCAAATTTTGAGGACCAATCAGCCATATTTGTTCAAATGGTAATGAAATAATTGATGTGCATAATGTGAGTCATCATATATGGTCTGTGTGTTAAGTTTGAATGTGATCGGTCATTGCATGCTTGGGACTTGTCAGACGGATGGAATCCAAAACCTCATCTAAAACTGGACTAAAATCACATATATATTTGTATAAACAATGAATAGAAGGAAGAAAAAACTCAACTCTAAAGAATAATATAACATCCTTAAAATGAATATATTTACCTTGTAATTTTCTAAGTAGTTGTTCAGCTTGGTATTGCATTTCTTTTTTTCGCAATCTGTCGTCACTATAGTTAATATATATATGTATTACAAGTAAAATCAGTATAATAACAGCTTCCACAACCAGCTGGTAATTACTGGAAATGAACAAAACATATTAATTAACAAAAATCCCCAAGTATTTTAATATATTAATAATAATCTTTTTTATAGCCGTAAAGAAATTATAATTCTTCTTTTGGTTTGTAAATCATAAAGTATTTTTCATGTTCATATGGTGAAAATATATGTATAGTGTATGTGTACAATATACATTATGTAATACTAGTAATAGACAAAATTTATACATGAATGTACCGTCAAATCCATTATCTCATAGTTTAAATTCACTACAATTTGCAGAACCAGTGTAGTCTTACATGACATATGATCCAAATAAGTCATATTTTAATAATCCTGAGAAAAATAAATGTAAATTTTGCTTTACATGTACTTTTATTTAGAGATGTGCTTCTAATAGTGTAAATACTGTATAGTATTAAAAAGTATATTCAAAATACAACTTAATCAATGAGATAAACAACACATTTGTCAGCTGCACAATATAGCTAGAAAGGAATTACACTGAAAAGATGATGACATATACCTTGCACTGTTGAGAATCCCATAAGAAATCAACATCAGGGCAGCAAACAAGAACAGTATAGAGACATTAGTCCAGTGCAAAGTGGAGTACGGATGATATGATAAATCACCACAGTGACTAGGCACTCCTTCCAATTTCCAGTTCTTTTCCTTTTGGTAGGATCTTAATTCTCCCTGAATGACAGTGTGGAGTTTCTTTAGAGCGTCTCTACTAGAAAGCCCAACCATATTGTCTTCAGATGACATTATGTGTGATGATTATTAGTTCCATTAGACCTGCAGTGAAAAACAAAAATATTTTATCATGAATGTCAGTTATATCGTAATTTAAACAGTAATAGGAATGTTTAAGAGTAATCAAATGATGTAATTATTTATTACACAGTTCCAGGTGTGCAACAATGAACAAAACTGTAATGAATCAGTCATGGTGAATCAGAACATGAAATAAATGTTTGTTTATATGAAGTATAATATAAGTGTTACATTCGATTGCAATGATAATGATGTTCACGTTCTGAGATCTCGGCACGTTCTGAGATCTCGGCACGTGCTGAGACTGGTGACCGAGTCAGCAAACAAACAAAAAGGATTAACAATATTGGTACGTGCCGACATCCCTTAATGTGAACCTAGCAATAGTGAATCAGTCAAGGTAAGTCAGTCTGGAATGTCATTCGTTAATACAAAATGTAAGCCAGTCGCTTATTTTGAATTCAATCTCAAAATCAAAGAAAACTTAGAAAGAACTCCTGTGTGCTGAGAGTATTGAAGACAAGAGACAATGTAACAGACCATCCATGTACCAAGTTTCATTGAAATGTGATTAGAACCAAAAAATTATATATTATTATGCTAATTATGGGAATAATAGATTTTAACCTAAAACTAATCAGGTTTGCACATTGAACTAGAGCATCTATGTACAAAGTTTCATTGAAATTGAATAATTAGTACTGTAGATATCAATGTGAAAGCTTAAAATTGATTTAATTATGCAAATTAGGCAATTAATATGTACAGATTTTAACCCCAAATTAATCAGGTCTGTCTATTACATATATGGACCAAATGTTATTGAGATATGAGTAGTATTTGAGATATCAGTAAAGTTGAAAATTGGTTAGTTAGGCAAATTAGATAATTATTAACCCCAAAAATAAATCAGGTCTCTGCATAGTCCTACAGGATTTATGTCCCAAGTTTCATTGAAATGTGATAATTCATACTTGATATATCAGTGTAAAAGCTGAAAATTAACTAATTATGCAAATTAGGTGATTAATATGCACAAATATTTACTCCAAAATAATGGATCTCTGCATAGTCCTAGAGTATCTATGTACGGTACACAGTTTCATTGGGATGTGATGATTACTACTTGAGATATCAAAAGCTGAAAATTGATTAATTATGCAAATTAGGTAATTACCGTAAAATCTGTATTAGAAGCCGCATCCCTAATAGAAGTCGCATCCATTCTATTTGAATAATTGAGAACCAAAAGTTCATCATTTCTCATATGTGTAGATGCTCTAATAGAAGCCGCATCCCCTCTGTTGCATTGTACCATTTTAATAGAAGCCGCGGCTTCTAATACAGATTTTACAGTAATATGTACTGATATTACCCTAAAAAATACCAGGTCTGTGCAGTGTTCTATGCCATTTGTGTACCAAGTTTCATTGAAATTTGATGATTAGTACTTGAGATATCAGTGGAAAAGCTGAAAATTGACTTATCGTTATGCAAATTAACTAATTAATATACACAGATTTTTACCTAAAACTAATCAAATCTGCACACAAGTTCAGAGCAACTATGTACCAAGTTTCATCAAAATCAAATGACTGGTTCTTTAGATATCAGTGGAACAGTCATGAATATTAATTATCATGCAAATTAGGTAATAAATATGCATAGATTTTTACCAAAACATAACAAATCTGTGCATTGGCCCAGTGCATCTATGTAACAAGTTTCATCAAAATTTGATTAGTGGTTCTTGAGATAACGATGGAACAAAAAAAGTGACATACATACATACATACATACAGACATACTGACACACAGACAGGGTAGCTGCAAAATGTTCGTTGTACTTGTATGTACCAATTTTAAACTACTGTATATCTGTCCATGCACCCCTGACTGAAATCTGTGTCTAGAAGGAAAGTGATTTTGATGATCTTTAACATTCCTGTAATTCAATCATCTTTAATTGAAGTGTCAAGTGTATCTGTGACAAGAAGTGTATGTAGTTTGATTATGATCTGTTACTCCATGTCAGAGATATGGCTCAGAAACAGCATACATTAATACAAAGTGCCCACCAATCATTTGAATCCAATCTGAAAAAAAAATGAGGTCATATAGATCCAATTATATTCAATATATGTACAATATTTGAACAAAATCTGTCCATGCACAACCGAGATTGATTTTCAAAATGACAGAAATGATTGATTTTGATATAAAATATGATGCATACATGTATATGAAGTCTGAATGTAATTGGTTCAGGCATGTCTGAGATACAGAGGTGGACAGACGAATGCATGAGTGGTTTTATGATAGCTTGACAATGTCATTTTTTATTACAGAATACATATTACTTAACATGTCAAAGACATTGACCTTGGACATTGTTGGAATGTGTTTCTATGGTGATGTTCGTGAATGAATTCATAACGTTTGGCAGAATGTAAAAATGTAGCTATTTATATGGACAGGTAGTAGCAATGTATGTAATGATAAGTAAAATATGCTAAATTAAATTTAAATTAATTATGAAATTAATACCCTATGACCGTAACGTCCAAAACCTCAACCGCATCGTCTATTATTTACAAGGGCCGAATGGGCCAGAACCGAAACGTCCAGCTTCCGATTAATTGGGATGAAATTAATAATAAATAGTACTGATCGTAATTTTTCACAACTTCATTGACTTTAAGAAGGCATTTGATCATGTTGCACATGAAGTTTTGTGGCACACAATGAAAAAGTACAACATTGGAACACATATGACTAACCCAATACAAAAGTTGTATGTAAATGCCAAAACAAAAGTTATTGTTGGCAATCAATACAAAGACTGGCTCCAAGCTACAGTTGGAGTGAGGCAAAGTTGCATATTATCACCAACTTTATTTAATCTTTTTCATGAAAGAATAATGACTAATGCACTGGATGACTTTGAAGGAGGAATTGGTTGTGGTGGAATGAAGATATGTGACTTGAGATTTGCAGATGATATAGAATTGATGGCAGCCACAGAAAGTGAATTACAAGAGTTCACTAACTGACTTGATAAAACCTCAAAGAAATATGGTATGAAAATAAGCAAGGAGAAAAGCAAAGTGATGGTTGTAGGAGCGAACTGTGAATCTCAGCAAGCAATCATACATATTGAAGAATACCAATTAGAGCAAGTGAAGATATTCAAGTATCTAGGCGCTACAATTACGGAAAATGCTAAGTCTGAAAAAGAGGTGATTGACTGCATTGGACAAGCAACGTCTGCGTTTGCAAAGCTGAATACAATTTGGAAGGCTAAAGGCTTAAAAATGGTAAATAAACTCGAATTGCTCAGAGCGATAGTTAATTCAACATGGGTGCAAAAGGTGGATATTGAGCAAGATAAATGAGAAGAAACTGGCAGCATTTGAGACAGACGGTTGCTTGATATTTCATGGAAAGGAAAGAAGAAGACAAATGTATATGTGCTGCAGTTGGTCAGAGAAAATTTGGGTGGACAGTAAATAGAGACAATGGTTGATATGGTTGAGAGATGGAAAATGAAATTTTATGGCCATCAAATAAGAAAAGAGGGTAGAAATGCGATGGTCACAGATGGTCTGGTTGCCATGATTGAAGGAGCAAGAGGAAGGGAAGGGGATGTCCGCAGAGACAATGGAGTGATGATTTGAAGGAATGGGAGTGGGAGAAGTAAGGGTGAGCTGGCGAAGATGACTGGTGAGAGAGATTTATGGCGAATAAAAGTGCATATGAGTGGTGCACCCACAGCCAGCAAGGAGGTTTCTAGACAACTGGACCCCTGTATATGTGAAGGAACGAGTTGTCTAGATCTGTTTCGTTTATCATGACTTTGATAAATAAATTGATAAAATTTAACACATCTCGGTACCTCTAAACCGGTCTGAGCGAGTTGTACCGCCGATCACCATTACGTGCAAATAGCCATTTCATTGGAAATGTACTCCATTGTTAATTATCAGATCGATTTATTTACAGATCTGGACAACTCATCCCGTCAGTGCCGTCACGGGTTAACCCCCGTCACGTATGAGGGGGTCCAGTTGTCTGGGGTCTAGTTGTATCGGGGTCCAGTTGTCCAGTTACCAACAAGGCTCAGGAATTGATGATGACAAGTGCTGATCGATTTACAGCCCTCAAGTGGCTGTAGATTCATTACTTCGGGACGTATCGATAGACATTCCGCGGGGCTGTCCGGTAATTATTGACTGACGCATTGGAATATTAATACATTGTACAAATACAGCGATCCCCAAGTCAGTCTCGTCGACTTTCCACTCTTACGTAATAATGCAAACACTATATTGCACGATACTAAGCACATGTGTACCTGGTATATCGGTTAAACCACAAGTTCGGCAGAAAGCAGAAATACTTTCTTCAAAGATTGCAAAAACTTGGACTGTAGAAAAAAGTCTATACACAAATTAACCGCCTCCGCCATGTTGTTCCGGCGTGTATGTGTGTTATTCCCTTCTTTCCTCCAACAGAAATGTTTGATTTAACTTGCTCTCAGTATTTTTGATTAAATGTCCTAACAAACAGGGATTGATCACCAAACTCATATTTATATTCACTTTATGGTCCAAATTACCGAAAGGTTTCACAAATTCTGTCCCTGAATTCCACAATCGAATTGGCCTCATTCGTACACACAAGTCTGCGTTGATTTTCACTACAAGTTCCACACAACATCACTAACGTTGTATTCTTCCGCCATGAAAGAAAGTACTTTAAATAACCAGTGCATTTCATTGTTTGCAAGAACTCGCCGCCAATTGAAAACAATAAATATTAACTTCTATTACGTATTGTACTTTTAATAATTCCAAGAGTGAATTTTAATTAATTTCTGTATTTAAACCACCCACTTCCTGCTGGCGGACGGATATCATAACTAGATCATACCTCACGAAACAGGGAAATGACTTTGTGTTCGGACGTGGAGAACCGATTTGGGTTAATATACTAGCATTTTAACTCCAAACCCTGGAAACACTTCAACCACCTTTGAAAATTGTGAACGTTGCTTGTTATCTGTCTTTTTAAACCCTCCAATTGATTGTCATTACGCAAGAGTCGAAGAAAAACAACGGGACAACCCACCCACCTTTTCTTGGCGGAAAAGTCGTCATTACGAGCAAGGATCCTCAGTAGGCTGGGAAACCATAACGTTTAAAAACATGGAAGCACTCGCAAAATTCGACTTCACTGCTTCGGCCGACGATGAGCTGAGCTTCAAAAGAGGTGACATTTTGAAGGTGAGATAGATAAACTAACAGACAGTAGCATTAGTGCCACTGGTACTTTCACTTGATACTGCTCTTTTTGTCACAGAAATCATGAACTTTCGTACTTACCATCACGATTGGCATGCTCGCACGTTTGCCAGACGGTGTTATTTATGTTTGTGTCTTATAATTGTTTTGTGCAGGTGCTAAATATAGACTACGATGCAAACTGGTATAAGGCCGAGCTTGACGGGAGAGAAGGGTTTATTCCAAAAAATTACATCACAATGAGACCTCACGAGTAAGTTTTCTTTACAGTGCATACTCTACTTCCGGATTAGTCTTGTTCGAGTTACTCGTCAGTAATGTGCATGTTTACTGCGCTGGCTGACTGTCATGCGTATTACTGTTATCACGATGGTACTGTTTATGAAGCCATGTATTATTTTAAAGAATTCAACTAATAGTAACACTAAATATTGAAATTGTTATTGTTTGTCAAATGTTGTTACATGTACTTCTAAGCAAAGAAACAAATAATCCCATCAATCATACCGAAAAGGCAAGTTATTTTCACGGAGAAATTCCGCCAAAGACATTAATAAACAATTACTATTGGTTGGAAGGAGTAGTACCTCCATTGCCATTGGTTCGAAGGGTGTATAAAAATGCAAGTTTTTCATATTACCATCATTGGTCTTTTGGCCTTCTGCGACTCGGGTACTCCTAGTAGCAAAGATGCTCATTTATTTTACCAGGCATACTTTTAGATTTGTTATTCAAACTCTGAAATGATTAGTACTTGAGTAAGTGTGAACAGCAGTGATTAACGCAAGCTAGCTCCTCCCCTTCTTTGAACACTCAACCACCCATTCCCGCAGCCATCTCCCCCACACCTAAATGGTATAGTCCGACACACAAGTTATTGGCAACTCAATTGACCACGTCCAATGATTTGAAATTATAAAACTTTTCCTCTCTATTCTGTTATTTCAGTATCTGGTACATACTATTATTTATAAATATTGAGATTTCATAAATATTCCAAGTTGTCATTTATTGCTTGTGTCCTGAAAATTCTGAATGTATACATATTGTGGAAATACTGGTAGTAGACTGTTTTTTTCTTGCTTCTTCCTCCTAGCATCATAATTTGCGATAGTGAATATAATACACATTTTTTACACAAATAATTAGAATTATTTTTCATCGACACAGACATTTGCCATCATATGATCTAGCATCGGCATGTTGAGTGAGAATTTAATTCACACAACAGTTTCTTTGATGGAGCTTTCTAGAAAGTACACACATCCACCAAAAAGTAAATCAAGTTACGCCCAATATGACCATTCACAAAAACTTAAAGTACAGTAACTTTATTTCAAAAAATCAATATAATGCAAGTTCATTGTTGAATGAACTTGTCAAAATTACACAACCAAATGTTGAAATCCGGTACAATGTGTTGAGATCATTCATTGGGATCACCAGAGTCATACTTGGCGAAATGACAGTGAACGGAATTTCTGACATACAGCCTAGGAAGTTAACTTTTTGGCAAGGAGCAAAATGCTCTTAAGCACTAAAAAATTAGGAGCAAAATGCTCCTAAACCTAAAATTTTAGGAGCAAAATTGTTTCATGCGTAGAACAAATAAAATGTGTTATGCAAATCTTTGCGAATACAACTACAATCATGACATACTGTAATGAGAGATACTGTTCTGTTACAAACAGTCTTGATTTTTATCCTGGTCGAACACTGCATGTACGATGTTATCAGGCCACTCCAGTTTCACATTTGATAGTCTTGCCCGCACCGATTCCTGCATCCATCTGGGAACAGAACCTGAAGGATCAAATTCGGCCATGCTAGGGCCTTCCAGGCTGATAAGTATTAGATCACCCACATCTTCCGTTTTGTGGCTGAATGTGAGGATGTAGGATCTGATGTCCCGGAGTTTGTTGTTGGGATTTTGTTATGCCCAACCGGCTGAATGAAATTAGTAATCTGCTTATTCGCCATGTCTTGTTCGAGCCGAAAATGCGACAGTGTGACTTTGATTATTGATGTTTCCAACACGGCTTAATTGACACTGAAAAACGCCATCATGTTAGCCAATGAGAATTATTTAATTGACAATCAAAAAGCTGCCGACAGTGTAAAACCGGCATTCATTTAAAAAAAAACTGTATTTTGACTAGAACAAAACAACTGCCAATAACATATTTACAATGTTACTATTTCTTTATTATGACTTTCCGAGTACTTTGTAAATTATTCAAAGCCTAAATATCGTGCACGGTATCTCGTCTAGTCTGACTCGTGCAAGGCACGTTTCAGCTGCGTGTAGGGCTTCAATTTTTACTCGCAAAATACGACAGTTTCTGAAATCTACAAGCTAAATGCGGATACTTACAAGTTTGTACTCACATAGACATATATTTTAGGTGCATTTGCGAGTAGCTACTCGCAACTTCCTAGGCTGACATAATTTATGTCAAGTTTTGCAACCGTTTTTTGACGCACACAATTGGAGTCTTGGCAGTTTAGTGCATCTGTATGTTTGTTTGTATGTGTGCATGTTTTTTTCACTGATATCTAAAGAACCACTTATTAGGTTTTGATGAAACTTAGTACATAAATGCTCTGGCTAATGTTCAAATTGGATTAGTCTTTGGTTGAAATTCGTGCATATTAGTTACCTAATTTGCATGATATCTTGCCAATTTTTAGCTGTTATATGACTTTCACTGGTATCAAAAGAACCACATAATGGATTTTGATGAAACTTTGTACGTAGATGATCTTGGACAATGCGCAGACCTGTTTAATTTTGGGTAAAAATCTATGCATATAAGTTACATAATTTGCATAATGATTAGTCAATTGTCAATATCTCAAGTACTAATCATCACATTTCAATGAAACTTGATACATAGATGTCATAGGACAAAGCACAGACCTGATATGTTTGGGGTTAATATCGGCTTTTCCGCTTATATTTCAAGTACTAATCATTACATTTCAATCAAACTTGGTACATACCGGTATATTCGCTTGATATTGATTTCTGTGTTTTGTTTTCCATAAAATTGTTGGAGTATGAATTTAAATCTGTTTTTTGAACCAAACAAATTAATAAGATACATTTAAGAATCGGTATTCGATTCAAGATGGTTGACAGCAAAAATTCACCAAATCTACAATTTGCAGATTTGTTGAAAAAACATTAATAGCATGTAATGTGTTGCAGAAACAAAATATTGACATATTCAAAACACATAATACGGTACTCGTCAGGCATAGCACCCAGGGTACTCCATTGTTCTCCCAGACTCCATGTCAAGCATCACAGCTAATTACCATAACAATCGAATTCGCATAATTATCAGTTTCCCAAACAAGCATTGTGATACTGTGTTGTTGTTATAAAAATTAGTTGAACTATCTATAATTAATTAATTAAAGAAGAGATAGTCTGATATATTTATATCGTTTTACTCCATTGTATGTTATGTACATATATGTAAGTAACTGGTTCATCATTATTTTGTGTACAACAAGTACAGTCAGTTTTAGTGCCCATGTTTCTGTCAGTTCATATGACATCGGGAAAACATATTTTGGTAAAATTTGTAAAGTCTGCGAGATCTCAAAATATGAAGAAATTAATAAATAAATAATAACAACATTTTTTTTAACAACGGCATTTCAAAACTAAAGGCAGCAATTTTTCATTGATCTATCTATACCTTATGCGTAACGCTACGATCACCGTAACATTGTCAGCTGAGAGGATGAATAGAGTTAATAAAATGTAAACTTTTAAATTCTCACTGCTAGAAATGTCACCATTTCGGACTGCATAGTATATAATAATCTATGACAAAACACAAGGGGGAAATTTTTTTAAAAAAATTGTCGTCTGATTGAAAAATTATCTAAAATACTAGTATACAACCTCACACTTGCAAAGACAACACCCCATTTATTCATTCATTGTGAGAATGTGCCCTTTGACATTTCAATGTACATGTCATCAGGAAGTGATGGAATTATTGATTGCTTGCAAAAAGCCCTGGTCTGAAGGGAAACTGTAACGAAGAGTTGGATTTATTTATCTTTGATTCCTCGTTTTTCACCTTCATATTTCTGATCAGTGAAACCTTATGTTACTGGTACTTGTTATACCAATAATTGGATCAAGACGCACAAAGTTTTATAAAATTGATTTATTTCTACTCAAAAATCTTTATATGTTTATTTATGGGTGGAAGCTAAGATATTTCCTGTGTGTCGAGGTACACGACTTGTGCTATGACATGTACGTGTAGTGTATAATGTTGGGAATAATGTTGCTGCACCAAACTACTAAAAAATTTCAAACAAACGAATAAAACAACCTATGCATTCGTGATCATGATCATGCTTTTCTAACTTTGTTTTATAACCTTGCTTGCTGTTGTATTGTATCGAATAAAGTGGTTATCTTGAAACTTGTATCAAGCCTTGTCGTATGCTTCAAGGATCCTGTTAAAGTATAACTTATGCATTGGTCATTGCTTTTTTAAATACATGTCCATGAGTACAGGCTTGGAACAGTTTGATTAATGCTGTTACATTTATACCTTAATGTGGAGGTGATCTGTTGCACTTACCATATTATCTCCAATAGAAGTGCACACAATCCAAAAATTGCATATACATGTACCACTTATATACGTGTTTAACATAAATTATTAAGTATTTGTACGGTCAAAAGTAATATTTTGATTTTTCAGTACTGGTAAATTTACAACAAATATGATTTTTGGTTTGGGGTTTTTTAGTTATGTTGGAGATGCAAAATATGCGGTATACTGAATTATTAAAATATGACTTAAAATACACTTAGTACTGTTTTAATAAAAATTGCAATTCATTCTTTTTAATCAGATACTTTATACATGCAGTGAATATTACAAGCCTGCATAATAGAATCTCTATAATAATACTATGACCATTGAGATAAAAGACTGTCGTTTACCTCCATGCTATGACCTACTTTGTTTTCATAAATAAATTATTGATGAAGATTATTCCTAATGCATGTTTATTATATTCTGCTGTAAAAACATTTTCTCGTTACTGGGTAATCTAACATCACTATAGGCATTCATGCATTCCTGTAGATGCTCTTATACTATGGTACCAGTAATATCAATATACTTGTGTATTGTTCACTCCCATAGCAGCATGTAGCTCCTGTCCCACACTTCAGCATTTTTACTATTGGTAATTTGCATTTTTGTAGTCCCTGTTGAGGATTTTGTACTTGCATGTGGTGAGCGTTATTTGGCTAGGTCAGTCTAGGGACCATGACGAAGGCCAACTGTAGTCATCCTGTTCAAAGGTGACTGTAACTTTGTTAATGCTGTTAAAACAGTAGACTAAACTACATTGCAAACATTCTTTATCAGTGGCTTCATTGGCTAGTGACTGACTGCTGTTCACATACCATGAGAAACGTTACATTTTATATTGTAATAATTGTCAAATTAAAGTACATAGATGTAGATTCCTTGCAGCCCTGTATATCTACATGTATGCCCCAAAGTTGGAAGATTTTAGCATGGTTGAATTATTTATTAATATTGTTTCTAGTAGTAGTAATGATTCTTTCATTCTCAGCATTTTTGCAAAATATATTTACATTGTACTATACTTTATTTACATTATACCATGTTATAGTTATGAAAGTTTTGTTATGCTGGAAGTTGTTTTCTTTTCTTACTCTGTCATATCATATCTTATATCATATCATAAATCATATATCATATATCATATATCATATCATACCATTCATATATCATATCATATCATCTCTTGTACTCTACTGATTCATACACACTCCATTTATTGCCCACAAAATGGTTTAGAAGCCAGCATTTTATCAAAGCCAAACTATTCCATTTCCTCCCACCAATTTATGGGAGATTATATCTTGTGCATTGATACACTTGTGGCCAAATGTGGTCCGAAGTTTGCCTTGTTTTGCTTCAGCTGAGCTAGAATACATGTTTACATGGTTGAGCTATGTCTGCTCATACATGTACCTATTGCCGTCAACTACAAAAGTTTATTGGAGATGTACTTGACTCGAGCTGAACACATTTACATGGTCATTTTTCCTGGCTTGAGACTGCTTGAGCTATTGGGCTCCAATAAAATACTGTCATGTAAACAAGGTAATAGCATCATTCCCTTTTCTGATGTGTTCCTGCTCACATATGGTAGTAAGAGCAAGTATTTTCTTCAAAGTTAAATCTTGCCCAGGCCATTATAGTTTTACCTGCTCACACTCAAATTCGGCAGCGAGTACAATTTATCTTACAAACTATATAACCATATTTAATTTTCTTACAGTTGGTTTCATGGTAAAATTAGCAGAGCAAAAGCAGAAGAACTACTACAACTACAACCACATGATGGTGCTTTTTTAATTCGAGAAAGTGAGAGTGCACCAGGGGACTTTTCACTGTCTGTTAAGTAAGTAAATGATTATGCTACTTTTCATTCCATAACCCATTGTTCTGGCCATACATTTATTTCTGTAAATTCACTTTGTATTTCATTTTCAAAATAGCCCTGATGTACTGTAAAGAGGTTAATTATTCACTGGGTTTTAATATAGCTCAGGGGTTGCATTAGTGTTCGATAATGTGGAGTCCCTGGGACCCACCCCTTATAAAATGTGTGGGTCCCTTAAAAATATGTGGGGTTCCTGCCGCTACCGCACTTTATTTTTCTAAAATAGTTTTTTGCACGAACTATTACACAATAAACATAAACAGGCATTAATCACATTTATATTGTACTTTATTTACATGTTCATTCCAGCCTTTACATGTCAGCAATCTGCATTATTTACATGGTTTACTTCTATTTTTACTGTTATTAAAATGTAATGCTGCTTGTGAAAATTTTAAATCATTACTGGGTTTACCTTCAAGTTCTTCATAAGCCAAGATAAATGAGCTGGTGTCAGACTTAACTTTATAGACTTAATACGATTCTGTCAAGAAAAGGCATTGCCACATGGAACCTGCCGGGGAGGCGATCTTGCAAATAACGAATCGATCCATGGCTTCTAGAAAAGTGATTCCCCCCCCCCCCAAAGTCACTTGTATTATATAATTAAATAGTTCATTGTTTCGATTAATATTGCCCCCATAAAACAATACACCAAAAATTTGTACATACTAGTACTCAGTAGTACCAGATTCTGAAGTAAATTCGCATCTGGGCAGTTATGGTTTTTAAAAAAAATTAAATGGGACCAAGAAATCGGCGATTTTTCGGCAGATTTTGTTTAATATTTGTTATTTAAATATTTTGCCGTCATTTTTCGGACATTTCAATCTTTCCTGACGCCTAAAATAGAGTTTAAGTTTTTATTCAATTTCAAGAGTACGTTTTTTGTGACTAGCGTGAGTGCGCAAACTTCGTTTCGGTTCGAGTTGTTGTCACTGAAAATTGTTAAATTAGTCTTCAAACGCTTAGTTTATCTTTTGAAAACAACTATTTTTTGATTTGAAAAAAAAAATCATGCCGTTTTCCCGTAAAAATCCAAGCCAAATGATCGTACTGCAACATCGGCAAATCGCTTCCGCGTTGTGTTAAATAACATTAACATATTTAAATGAACTATGGTAATTTGAACACGTTGGCGTTATCCAGCATTTTTATTGGTTAATTGGAGATTTGACCTATTAGGTCAACCATGTTAAATAACATTAACATATTTAAATGAACTATGGTAATTTGAACACGTTGGCGTTATCCAGCATTTTTATTGGTTAATTGGAGATTTGATCTATTAGGTCAACCATGCAAGACAAGGAACATGGCAGATACTCGACAGCATCGAGCGTTAATTTGCGACCGGAATTATTTGCTTACGACGAAACGAAGTCGAATTTTATTTGCATTTCATTACAATTCAACAAATTTGTTTTTTTAAAACTTTATTATAATCACTACTGAGTAATAATCAACAATTGTGAAACTCAACATGACTGGATTGCGCAACCGTGATCATTTGTTGCTCGGCAGTTGTGATCGTGTTTACTTTGTTTAGAATATAATTTCGTTACCAATTAAATTAGGAAAATAAAGTTTATTTCACGTACCAGGTTCGTTAAAGTAATTTTTTGGAGAAAAATTACCCTGGGTGACATTGTAAGTTTTAGGCGGTTAAATTAGCAGGTCTCAGTATTGACTGTCTCGCCGTACTTCAGACGGGACTTCACACTTTCCATTGTGAAATGTAGATGCTAATAGGTGTTTTTGAAGACAATGGCACAGTATTGTACGTGAATTTAAAAGCTCTATGAACTTTGTATGCGGGACAATGGCATCACAAACGCACACAATGCCTTTAGACCTATCATAATACGACCGAGACGTGTGCTCACCGGATGCGTCCCAGGGACTCACCAGTTGAAAAATTCATGCGTCCCACAGAAAAACTATGCTTCCCGGACGCGTAATTCCGCGTTAACGCAATCCCTGATAGCTTATTTTGCTGACTGGAAAATGCGCTAAATTAAAACCCAGTGAAAATGTAAAATTAGCATAGAACACATTATCTAAATGTTTATCCGTGAATTTAAAACCCACTGAATATGCCTGAAATGGTAAATCAACAAAATTTAAACCCAGTGAAAATTAGTCATTTTACAGTACTACCGTACTCGACCGCGTTAGCGCCCATGCCCGAGCAAGCGCCCACCGCCCACTTTTGTGCAATTTTTATATTTGGAGTCACATTCGTCAAAGCCCCCACCCCTTCAAAATGTAACTAATTTAAAACTTGATCTTGCGTAACGAATCATGGTAATTGTTTTTATATGATACAGCGTGGATATCGATCGCTGTGAACATGTTGTGAATTCGTAGAACACTGTAACCGTGCGTAAACTACGCTTCGACAATGACCTGTTAATACAAGTAAAATGCGATAAATATTTCATGCCATATTCAGTTTACCTCTCAAAAATGGCTAGTTACTAGTTTTTTGGAAAAACCATGTTGTTTATTCGCTGAAATCAATTCCAACAGATTGTACTTCGACATCAATAATTCACTTCCGCATTGCGTTACCGGAAAGTCTTCGGGAATTTCCGAAGAATTGCATCAGTACAACACAGCATTCTGATTAGTTAATAACCAACTTGACCCATTAGGTCAAAGGACGCTGCTGTAGGTCAAATCTGCAATTGCATCATGGCGGAAAGTGATTTTCATCGAGAGTTTGCGTACGATCCAACAACTTCGTCAGTGGAAATAATATGACAATTTTGACTTCGACTGTGTTCCAACAGACTCAAATGTTTTTAATTCCGTAAATTATGGTGGTACGTAATTAATATTGTAATAAAATGTGCGTATTTTTTGTGATCATTTCTGTTTCTTCATTGTGAAAATCAATGACGACGCAACTAATTTATTAATTTGATTTTCCCTCAAAGACGTAATCTGTCACTTGATGAATCAAAATTTTCATTTGCACTTTTTTTCGAGGGGGGTGCTCGGGTAAGCGCGCACACCCCTACAAAATCGTGATTTTCTGGGTTGAGGCCCCTGGGCGCTAACGCGGTCGAGTACGGTATATCAACAGTGCTTTATTGTTGACGGCATTGTTGAAGTTGACTTTAAAGACTTTTCTTTATTTTGGCCCAGACTTAAATGCATCACATTTTCAAATATTTCAATTTACATTAACTGAACTCTCTGAAAGTGACATCCTCTAGGTTGTGTTTTGTCTTTTCCAAGAAGAAGAGAATATAGAGAATAGAAAAAGGATTTAGTCCTTTTACAATTTTTATTCATGAAACATTTTTTTGGATAAATAACTACTAGGAAATTGTGTTACCAAAGGAGTGAATGGAACAGCCCTTATGCATGGGGTTACAAATTTGTTATTACCGTATTTATCCGGGTATAAGCCCAGGGTCCTGAGCATGGAAAATTGCCAAAAAGAAGGGGTGGGCGTTTGCCAGGAGATCCCCGGCAAAAAAAAACGAAAATTCGCAAAAATTGACAACACGCAGATCGAACTGCGGCAGGGAATAGAACGGCAAATCACAGTCCCTCTATCACAGGGACAGTGGGCAAATGAAAACATGCAACGAAAATAAATGAACAATATGCAACACTAGAAGTAAAACAAAAATAATGTACTGCTTATAATGTGACAAATAAACCCTAAATAATAAAAATCGACAGTGAGAAATCATTTGAATTAGGATTTTCCCGCAAACACAAACACGCCCAATACGCGTGAACTCAAAATAAATTAAAATGTCAGGGGTCGAACTGCGTAAAATGATTTCCGGTCTCAACAAATTACGAATCAACCGTCATACAACATCAATAATAATTTACAAATTTACATAGTAAAAATTATAAAAATTCATAGCTGTTTGAAAAAACTTCTCAGATCTTTATTTGTACGTTCATTGCCATCTTCGTCAAACTAAAAACCCTCAAATGTCCAAGTCGGCGTCACTGTAGCCGTCGAACAAAATTCCTACAACTTATTCCTGAAGTTCGTCAATATTGTCCCACACAATTTGGACTTAGCACTTTTAATCCACAGATTTCGCAGTCTGTCAGCTTGGCACTTTTTAGCTCCGCTGTCGACTTTGTCGAGCGGAGCTTATCATATGAGTGATTGTCCGTCGTCCGTGTCAATGTTTTACTTTTTAGCTCTGCTGTCGACTTTGTCGAGCGGAGCTTATCATATGAGTGATTGTCCGTCGTCGTCGTCCGTGTCAATGTTTTACTTTTTCGACTTCTTCTTGAAAACTACAAGCCTAAATGCTTTGATACTTGGTGTATATGTACCTTGGGTAGACCTCTCTCAGATTTGTTCATTTCATGATGATATCTTCAATTCTCAAATTTTGGTGAATATTTTTGTCATTTTTAGTAAAAAGTGATATTTTCGACTTCTTGTTGAAAACCGCAAGTGCAATTGCTTTGATATTACATGTATAGGTACTACATGTGGACCTCTCTCAGATTTGTTCATTTTGTAATGATATCTTTAATTCTCTAATTTTGGTGAATATTTTTGTCATTTTGGTAAAAAGTGATATTTTCGACTTCTTGTTAAAAACCAATAGTTCAATTGCTTTGATATTACATATTTAGATACTACATGTAGACCTTTCTCAGATTTGTTCATTTCATGATGATATCTTGGATTCTATAATTTTGGTGAATATTTTTGTCATTTTTTGGTAAAAAGTGATATTTTCGACTTCTTGTTAAAAACCAAAAGTTCAATTGCTTTGATATTACATATATAAATACTACATATAGACCTTTCTCAGATTTGTTCATTTCGTGATGATATCTTCAATTCTCTAATTTTGGTGAATATTTTGGTCATTTTTGGTAAAAAGTGATATTTTCGACTTCTTGTTAAAAACTGTAAGTCCGATTGCTTTGATACTATACATATTGTTCATTTTCTGATGATGTCTTCAGTTCTTTAATTGAAATGTGCATTTCTAACAGCGGAGCTATCTCAGCCGATAGGCTGCTTGTTATTCATGTCTAATCATAATAAAGAGACAAGAAAAATGGGGTCGCTCTGCTGCGATGCTTTTGTTTACAGTATAGCAATCATCTTTGACCTTTATGCATCTGCTTTACTGATTGGCTGAGAATGACATCACTACTAGTATTTCATCATGCAGGTCAAATCGTGACATTGCTGTCTTATCAGACTTGACGCTTATTAATCACGGTGAAAGTTATCATTCAGCAAGTTTCGACCGTTGGAATGTCTCACTATATGGATATCGCGGTGGACTTGAAATAGGAAGTTTTTTTCATCCAACGACAGAAGAATAGTTTTCATGACAGAAATGCAAAAGCGGTGATAAAAGATGGTAAAAAAGTTGGCAGTCTTCAGCGTGACATTGCAAAATTGCTGGCCCCAGTTATGGATTCGCAAGCTGCTACAATATATTTATAAAGCCAAAATAACGTGATTTCAACCATTCTCCCAGGTACGGGTTGCTACAATATTGCAGCATTGTTTTCATTGTCGTCGACGCTAAAGCCGAACGAGTGCAACACTTGCTTAGCGGCTCTCCTTATACGATTTGCTTGAATCGTTTCTAAGGAAGCAAAAACCAAACGGCCGGCCCTTTTTTTAGGGCCATGACATATTTCAAAAAGCGAACTACCGTTTCTGCTTTAATAAGCGGGTAAGCGCGCCCACCCCTACAAAATCGTGATTTTCTGGGTTGAGGCCCCTGGGCGCTAACGCGGTCGAGTACGGTATATCAACAGTGCTTTATTGTTGACGGCATTGTTGAAGTTGACTTTAAAGACTTTTCTTTATTTTCGCCCAGACTTAAATGCATCACATTTTCAAATATTTCAATTTACATTAACTGAACTCTCTGAAAGTGACATCCTCTAGGTTGTGTTTTGTCTTTTCCAAGAAGAAGAGAATATAGAGAATAGAAAAAGGATTTAGTCCTTTTACAATTTTTATTCATGAAACATTTTTTTGGATAAATAACTACTAGGAAATTGTGTTACCAAAGGAGTGAATGGAACAGCCCTTATGCATGGGGTTACAAATTTGTTATTACCGTATTTATCCGGGTATAAGCCCAGGGTCCTGAGCATGGAAAATTGCCAAAAAGAAGGGGTGGGCGTTTGCCAGGAGATCCCCGGCAAAAAAAAACGAAAATTCGCAAAAATTGACAACACGCAGATCGAACTGCGGCAGGGAATAGAACGGCAAATCACAGTCCCTCTATCACAGGGACAGTGGGCAAATGAAAACATGCAACGAAAATAAATGAACAATATGCAACACTAGAAGTAAAACAAAAATAATGTACTGCTTATAATGTGACAAATAAACCAGAAATAATAAAAATCGACAGTGAGAAATCATTTGAATTAGGATTTTCCAGCCGACAAACACGCGTGAACTCAAAATGAATTAAAATGTCAGGGGTCGAACTGCGTAAAATGATTTCCGGTCTCGACAAATTACGAATCAACCGTCATACAACATCAATAATAATTTACAAATTTACACAGTAAAAATTATAAAAATTCATAGCTGTTTGAAAAAACTTCTCAGATCTTTATTTGTACGTTCATTGCCATCTTCGTCAAACTCAAAACCCTCAAATGTCGAACAAAATCCCTACAACTTATTCCTGAAGTTCGTCAATATCGTCCCACACAATTTGGACTTAGCACTTTTAATCCACGGATTTCGCAGTCTGTCAGCTTGGCACTTTTTATTCATGTCTAATCATAATAAAGAGACAAGAAAAATGGGGTCGCTTTGCTGCGATGCTTTTGTTTACAGTCTAGCAATCATCTTTGACCTTTATGCATCTGCTTTACTGATTGGCTAAGAATGACATCACTACTAGTATTTCATCATGCAGGTCAAATCGTGACATTGCTGTCTTATCAGACTTGACGCTTATTAATCACGATGAAAGTTATCATTCAGCAAGTTTCGGCCGTTGGAATGTCTCACTATATCTATCCAACGACAGAAGAATAGTTTTCATGACAGAAATGCAATAGCGGTGATAAAAGATGGTAAAAAAGTTGGCAGTCTTCGGCGTGACATTGCAAAATTGCTGGCCCCAGTTATGGATTCGCAAGCTGCTACAATATATTTATAAAGCCAAAATAACGTCATTTCAACCATTCTCCCAGGTACGGGTTGCTACAATATTGCAGCATTGTTTTCATTGTCGTCGACGCTAAAGCTGAACGAGTGCAACACTTGCTTAGCGGCTCTCCTTATACGATTTGCTTGAATCGTTTCTAAGGAAGCAAAAACCAAACAGCCGGCCCTTTTTAGGGCCATGACATATTTCAAAAAGAGAACTACCGTTTCTGCTTTAATATTTATTTTTATAGACTTGCTGACTGTTATGATTCTGAAAAAAATCAACGGTGAAAGCGCTGCCCTGAAGGCAGAAAGCTGTCACAGCTATTTTGCTTTCACCCCTTGTTTTACGCAATTAACAATTTTTATAAGTATCACGACAGACTTCAAGAAAGTCAACTGTTAATACAACCACAGTCAACGAATAGAAAATAGTTTTTTTGTTTTTTGTTTTGTGTATATAGAAAAAGACCCCCTGGGCGTGTGCCCGGATATGACCTCAACTTCTTTATTGTGTCAAAAGTGGGGGGTGGGCGTTTGTCCAGGCATGGGCTCTTACCCGGATAAGTACGATAATGAGAGTTTCTTAATTACTTATCTAAAAAATGCGAGCAGTTTTATTTAAATTTAAAATCTGTTAAACATGGCGAAAATTTCTATATAATATTGGAAATCATTGCTGTTATAGGACAACATTCTACCCAGAAAGTACCAGGATGTAGGACCTAAAGAGGTTGTGCAGAAGGTGTATTGCTTAGAAATATTTGTTCTTTTGTAGATTTAAAGATGAAGTACAGCATTTTAAAGTCCTTCGTGACGGTGCTGGAAAATACTTCCTTTGGGTGGTGAAGTTCAACTCGCTTAATGAATTGGTGGAATATCATAGATCATCGTCAGTCAGTAGAACACAAACTATTTATCTTGTAGATATGGTCAAGCAGGTAAATCAATATTTTCACAACTTTTAACAGTTTTAGTTTGGATGTTTTTAAAGTTAATTTGTTTTGAATCTGATTGAAATCTAATGTAGATAGAGGCTCTGCTTGCTCATTCCATGTTCACCAGTTCATGGTCACATGGTGTACACTCCTCAGAATTTGGCCAACTCAACTGTCTCTCATGTCTTATCAACCAGTTAGATCATGTCTTAATTAAATCTGGTGATGTTGTTCTATGAACAGTTTGTAAGACTGAAGATGCATGTAGTAGATCTATGTAGTTAGAGGTTTGCATCAGTTTTCCTAAATCGGGCCATGTCTTTAAAGCAACACTTTCATAAAGTCATCAGAACTGCGGAAAGAGGGCTTGCACTTCAACAATTCTTTTACATATTGATAGCTGCCAGTGTTTAGATATCTGCTGAAAGTCGGTTGCACGTTTACAGACTAGTTAGTACCTTGTACAAATGTCAGAATTATGTGACATACTTAAAGTTATTCTTGTACCAATCAATGAAATACATTCTTGAGCAATGTTTATGTTTTGATCTGTGTATAGCGTAATGTGTGCCCGATGTAGGTAAATGCCAACCAGAGAACAGGACAACAAGAAATGAGCTGCAGGATATGTACATGTGCAGTTCTGATGACAGATTTTAATGAGATTGTGTTTTTTCCAATTTTTTTTTCAATCCAAGTTTTCAGTATAAGAAAATAAAAATACTTGGTCAATAAAATAATTGCATCAGAACTTTCCTGCATCCAAGCTAAAATTCGTTTGAGCATCTTTGTTCACTGCAGCATGTAATAAAATTTAGAGTGACACCTCATGGGTAATGTTTTCTGTATTGTGCATCTTTTATTAACATAATTCTTAACTCTTTGTTACAGGAACAAAATACGGTGCAAGCAATGTTCGACTTTGACCCCCAGGAAGAAGGAGAGTTGAGATTCCGTCGTGGAGATATTATCACAGTTCTTGATAAGTCAGATCCAAATTGGTGGAAAGGACAGTGTCACGGTGTAACAGGAATGTTCCCTGCTCCGTATGTCGGTCCACTACACCAGCCGTAATACATTACAAAATATATCAAAAGAATACTGTTATATGCAAGTATTTTTAGTCTCTGGTGTACCAACTTCACTCCACTAGATTCCACTCTGGACTGAGTTTTCATGCAAGATTTATGTCTTATTCAGTCAGAATTGGTCCTGTACACTGAAATGATTTCTTTTATTTGGGGGAACATTTGAAATCATTACTAATGTAAAAATGAACAAAGAAAATGTGTAAGATATTGTTAAATAGCACCAGAGTTTAACACAAGCCCTCTCTATTTGCCAGTGAGAGAGCAACACCTTCTGTCTGTCTGTTTCTCTCTTTCTCTTTTGCCCATCTTTGTTTTTAATTCTTATGTATATTAACTTATCCCAATGTTCAGATCAGTCATGACTCCATTTTTTGAATGGATTTTAATTAATATTATGAGTGCACACATACTGTTCTTTATTTGGTTTTAGTGCAAGATTACAGAAAGGTAATGGGGTATGGTAGACATTGTGTGAGTTTGATTTGACCTGCAATTTGCTGGCAAGCTTGGAGGAGTTGAAACTGAAAATGAGATTTGAAATCTAAAAATCATGCAAATTTGATTAGAATTAGTGATTATTAATTAAACTGGGTTAAGGGAGAAAATAGCAATGCTGTATTGTGTCAAACCTTGAATTTTGTAAGATAAATTATTTATAAAAAAAAAAAATGATTATCCCACCTGTTGGAACACGTGACCATATTGATGATTGCTTTGAAATGGGGTGGAGGTAGGTTTTACAACTGAGTTCCTGTAGATCCTTAAAAAAGTCACGTTTTTACAATAGTAACATATGATATCTGACGACTTCAGCACAGTGTAGACATCTATCAAAAATAAGTCATAAATTTCTATAAATATAGTCTTAAAGGATTCTTAAAAAATTTCCAAATTTCATATGGTGAAACTTGTAGGAAACCCTATACAAAGATTAATAAATTAGCTTGCCTGAGTAAACTGCAGTGGCTTTGTAAATAGAATTAGCACACATCAAAATTATTCTCTTTAAAATTCTGATAGTATAAACAGCATTGTAATATATTCTGAGTCAAGCAGTTACTTTCTGCTGTATTTGAGGATGATCACTATGATGTGTGGATTGCATGTGTCTGAATTATTTTCCATTATATTATATACCATGCATGAATTGATTCTATTGTCTTGGGGTTCTATCAGCAGATTATTCTTACTTTTTCCAAATTGTGTCATAAGTCTGTTGATAGACACAGTTACAAACGTACTTAAAACGCATGTGGTTAATCTTTTTATTGTGTTGATAGATACTTGATGTGAAGGCTGTGTAGTAATGTATTAAATTACCTAGGCTCAATAACATCGATAAACAAATTTGTCTTTTGCGAACCAGTGAAAATCATGATACTTTGTAGCAGTGAAAATTTCTCTTGGGTTCTACACCACTGAATGTCAGCGACTTTAGCATAATTTTGTCTTTGCGAAATCCGTAAAATCTAATCACGAAAATTAGGCATTTTACACTATTTGCATCTGAGACTTGATTGATTCCACTTTACAGATTGACAGCAGTTATGGTGTTTTATTCTTCCTATAGGTTAAAGTTTCTCTGATAAATGAGATATTTTCTTTATATACATGGCATTCTATGGTTTTGCTTGGGGTTTTAGTATCTAAGAATTACTATGAAACAATTGTAAATAAATTTTTTAAAAGTGTCAAGAAGCCTTGCGGTTCTGAAAACTAAAACCATTAATAACTTCTTGTTACTGGAGGTGTAATTCAATCAAAGTTTAGTGAAAATTCTTGTGTTTGTCTGTTATTTCACTTCCAGAACCAGGTGCAAAATATTTATATTTGTTTGGCAAAATGTGTGTTTTTCACAAATAAAAATAAAAATAAAAACAGCAGTCAGTTGTTAAAATGCATATACATGCCAATTCACATTAGTAGTTTGAAGTAAAATTCATTTCTGTGAAAGAGAACTTAAATTTTCGGTTTGACTTGATAATTTGAGGAATATGATTGATTTCCTGCCAAAAAAAAGGGAATTTTCACTGCTTCAAACTTTGTCTCATAAATTTGAGAAGAAAAAAAAGGGAATTTTTGACAAAGATGGTCTTTGCAAAAAAATGATTTTCCCAATAGTAAAAGATTCAAATTTTTAATGTTGAAGTCTCCTGATCAAAATTTATCCTAATTAGAGCATTTTCAGCCAATATTTTTTTAGTTGTATGCTCTTGGTTTATTTTTTTCAACTGAAGAGTCAAAGCAGAGCTTGCCTGATTCATGTGACTCAACACTACACCTCTGCTATTTGTCTTGTCAAACCGCATGACTAGCTATCCTACCGGTAACATTTATTTTGCTTTTGTTCACTTAAGGAAAGGCTCTGAGATGTGTGTCGTCTTCAGAGTTCAGTAAATTAAATATGGTAGACCAGAATATTACTTTTAGATAACATTTACATTGTATCATTTGCAAATGCATGCAATTCTGACCCTGTGATTCACTTATTTTTCTTGTGTTCTAACACTAGATTGAAGTGTCACAATTATGTAAATTAGGTTCCATATTTGGTGGTAATATTTAGTGCTGGGACTTTTCACTTCTATTGTATTCCTGTATTTCTGACACTAGATTGTCACAAAGAGTTTTAGCTTTTAATTATATTATTATTGTTATATAATTTTTGCCAAATTTGATAAAATGACTTCTGCCAGGCTTATGGATTGTTGCAAAATCATAGATATATATTTTTCTAATATTAAAATTATGTAAGCATTTATATACAAACACTGATCAAGTGTAAATCTATCTTGGTATAGCAATTTTCACTCATGCCTGGTTTATGTTATTTTTTAATTTAAGTTATGTTAAACTGCTTTGCAGTGTTAAATATTTCACAATAGAAGAGTTCTCTGGTTGCTTAGCTACTGTATTATACAGAGGTGGGGATGGAGTGTCAATCAATGTTCGTTCACTTCCAGTCAGGAGGAATATGCAGTTTTCAGCAGATATTTTACCATGTCGAATTCAATTTTGTTCCATGCATGTTGATTCTGTATCGTAAGCATCCATGTTACCTTTGAAAAAATATGAAGGGTTTATAAAATGTGAAAACCTTAACCTGCCAGAGACTGTGGAAATTAGTAGGCAACGTAGCTGAGTATGAAATAAAAAGCAGTCTTAAATATGTTGTAATGAACTAGTGTATGTGTCAAGTTCAAATGTTATACTTGCTTTAACTTGATCTTTTGTTAGTCTTTAATACTTAACACATGCATCTTGTGATACAGATGCACATCCATTTATTTTACAGTCAGATTCAAGGTGCCTATTTTAGCGTTGAAAATTCATCAAAATCAAGCCATTTCTGCCATTCTCGAACCAGGTTGGACATCATGGAACCTTCTTGCATTTCGTTTTCAACATTTTGTTTTTCAAATCAGTTCCAATGAAGGCTGCTGCAGAAAGCCAGACTTAAAAAAAATTGTCACCATTACAGTTAAAGTCTTTAAATATTTTTTTTAAATGCAAACATTTAGTATTAAAAAAAATAATTCAGGTCCCAATGGCTTTATTTTATTTGTTAATATTTGAAGATTTGTCATTGCAAATGCAAGTTTTATGCTTGACTGTTGGTTGCAATGGCAATGACTAGTTTCAACTACAAGGAAAGTTTTATACTGTAGAGCAGTTTTCTCAACCATCTTGCGACCATTGACATGATTGTATCATTTTTGATCCAGGCCTCCAAATTGTTTTTCTCAGTTTGTGTGATATTGGAACTTTTTCACTGTAAGGCTGTGTCATCCTAAGAAAAGGGTGATACAGAATTTACGTCAACCAAAGAAAATCTTCTACTAGTTTTTAAGACAAGAGTCGTGCTTATTTAGGTTATTGGTTTTCAAATTTGCTTAAAAAATATGGCAATGCATTTTGTTGACTATGAAAGTCATGCAGTCACCTCTGAATAGACTGTTAATAAACATATTAAAGACAGAGAAATGTGCACATACGTAATTTTATTAGGAGAAAAAGATCCTCTGCATTGCCAACAAATTATTGACCATGATTTGACCATGACATTGTTTGTCAGTCTTGTGGGGAGGGTCCTAAATATGATCTGACTAAACTAATTCCATTTTCCATAAGACATCTATCCAAGTAAAAGCAATATAAAATCTTGGTTCTTTTTGTATAGTTTTGTAATAATTTTAAGTAGACTGTAAATTCAAACGATTCTTGCAGGTTGAACCAATCTGGCTCATTAGTAGTAGCTTATATTTGGGTGTGTACAGCTTTTTGATTAGTTCTTTGACCTACAATATATGTACCTTGTTAGGAATTTAATAATGTAGGAACTCTCATGCCAAATCTATGAATAAAAACAGTCTATTGCCACAAACTTTATAGAGGAGGTCTAGCTTCATTTTTATTGCAATGTATATTAAAACAAAGACCGCTATGGGGGTCAGTAGAAAAGGAATATTGGTGGTCCAGCCGACTATTGAAACATCTTGTACATTAAAGCTGCACTGTGTATGATTTCTTGAAAACCCATTCACTCTCCTCTGTAAGCATCATAAGGGGTTTTGATTTTGTACAGTTCATGAAAATCTTTTCCTATTCATGCAAAATCTTTTCCAACAAAATCCTGAAATCAAATTTAGATGTGCACCTAAAAAAAAACCTTTAAAATCTTCAGTGCAAGCTAAATTCACTACGTTTAATTACCCATTATCCGGTCAGTCAAAATGACTATTTTGAACTGTAGGCCTTAATCTGCGATTCAGCCAATGACTGAGAGAGAAATCTAGGTCAGGGGAAGCCCCATGACCTCGTAGATTTTCTTCAATGCAGGTAACACATGACCGAGGTCTCAGCGGCCATCTTATTCACTCTGTTTTCTCTGCACTGAGTGTGCATCGCAAGCAAAACAGTGCGATTCAGTCGGCAGTTTTTCTCAGCTTAGTTTTCTGAGGTACTCCATTCTGTGCCTATTGGTAATACATGGTGTCTGGTAGGATAACATTTTTCTTATTAGGGACCCACGTCTTTTTGTACCGCACACAAAAAAAGCTGTGGTGACGCATATGGCTACTTTTGTAGGGTTTCATTGTGTCAATTTCAACTGTAATTTCATACGACTCGTGCTTGCCTAGTTCATTTCTTAGTGTAGCTACAAATGGCCAACAAGAAGAAAAGGAAGCACTCCAAGAAGGGCTTCTCACCTCCTCTGGTTTCATCCCTAAAGTCCCCTCAGCCTTTCAGGAATTGCCACCAGGACCTCCCGGGTTGGAACCCCCATAGTAGATGTCATCTTTGTTTGGAATGTGTACAGGGTCTGTTTTTTTTTGCCACAAGGACATGTGTTCAAATTGGGATGCCAAGACCTGGGATCAGCACATTTGTATTGCTGAGGCTGACCGTGTTGCTTGGGCTCACCTCGCTGCCAGTTCTGGTGGCCCTGGGGGTGTGAGTGAGAATAGTGCTTGTATGAGTGGGAAGTCATCCCGTTCAACTACCAGTACCTCGGGTGCTGGGCAGGCCTATGATTTGGACCAAGCAAGGCAGGATGTTGGTCTCGTCCCTCCCTTGCATTCTACCAGTCAGGGATTGTCTGTCGGAGGCAGTACCAGGGACCTTTCCCAGGACACTGCCTCCTCTGTGGGTCACTCCCCTTCAATGACCCGTAGGCATTCCCAGAGGAGACCAACCCGGCTATCAGAGGTTTCGGCGATATCTGACTGCTGAACATGGTGGAGGATGCACAGACTGTGTTGATGGGTGAAAATTGGTCCCATGCAGAAAAGTATATACCTAAGACTCCATGTTGGGGTAAATTTGTGGCTAACTTTTTCTGCTGGAGCAAGCTCTATCCAATCGGTGTGGCGTCTGGTAACGGAACCAGCAGAGCATAGAGCCTGGAGCTGAACCTCACGCCCAACCTGATCTCTTGGTTCTTTCCCTGACCCATATACCACACATTTTTGTTCGGTGGGACAGATAAGGGGGGAAGGCCATGTTCCATGGAGTTTCTCGACATCTCAGTCAAAAACTGTCCACCACGCCCTGAGAGCAGAGTTGCACCCAATTAATTTTTTGGAGTTTGTGACCAGCACACTGGAACGCATTACGGTGTGTGTCCAGGACTCCAGGATATCTGATATGTGTGATGTCCTACAGTGTCATCTGGCTCTCTTGGCAGGGGCTAGCTCTGTGCAGCAGGAGGCTGTTTTGGCCTCTTGTGTTTTCGCAGGCAAACTGAGTCACGGTGTGCGGTACTGCCTTAGTTACACAGACTGGACCTCGTCCACCCTCTTTGACGGTGAGATGGAGGGTGCAGTCTCAGAGTTTCGGGAAGCCACCGACCAGATGGTACAGACGGATGGGATCCCAAGCTTTCGCGGAGAAAGCACAATGGCCAAAGTTGGCACCTACTTGCCAGAAGCAGCCAGATGGCAAGCACCCTACTCTTCTGGGGAAGGCAAGGGCAGGGCGGAAGAGAGATTTCTTACAATGTAGAATCGCCGAACCTGTGGCCACATATCCCTGTTACACACACAGATTGCTTGGAAGCAGCGGGTAACCGACCCCTGGACACTGGACAGGTGCTGATACACAGTTACAATTCTGCTGCTATCTCTGCTTCTCCTGTCGACATCTCCCCTATTAGGTTGCTGCAAGGGGATCCCCTCAAAGCGATGGCAATCCAACAAGAGATAGACAGTTTGCTTATGGGCGCAATACACAAGGTAGAAGACCCAGCAACAAGTCCGGGCTTCTACTCACATGTGTTTGTAGTTCCAAAAGCTTCAGGTGCTGGCGTCCTGTCTTGATCTAAGCAAACTAAACTACCTACTAATGAGCCCAGCAGTGTACCACTTACACGCATGGAGGCTCTTAGTACACTCGCATAGACGAAAGGTTTATCTGAACAGGCTGCCAATGTCCTGGCCAGGTCGAATAGGGGTTCCACCAATGCTGCCAACGATTCCAAGTGCGGGCATACATTGATTGGTGTAGTGGAATCCATGCCACCCTGCTTTGTTTGACGAGTTAGGATTGTCCTATGCAGCAATCATTAGCTATAGGCCAGCCTTATCTCCCACCATTAAGAGGTATTTGGGTACATGACTAGCCAATTGTCCTATTATTAGGAAACTGTTTACTGCTTTTCATAATCAGAGGCCTAGACCCCAATCTAGGGAACCACCCGGCTCTAAATGTTGTTGGCTCTAAATGGACCACTTTTTGAACCACTGGAATTAGCACCACTGAACTATTTGCAGTTGTGGTGGCACAGGGGGCGGCCACCCCCTCGAAACAAATTTTGAGGGGGCATCGCCCCTCCAAAATCAAGCTGAAACCCTTAGTTTCAGCAAAATTTGCCCCTCAAAATGCAGGAAATAGCGTTTCAGATGGTCTAGATTTCGGCACGAGTTTGATGAGGAGATCTCGCTCCCATGATCTCTCATGCAAAATTTTGTGCCGCTGCCTCTAATTTGATGTGGAAACAGTCTTCCTACTATCTCTCGCCTCAGGTAGGCATTGTTCTGATTTAGGGGCCTTGTCCTTTTTGGACCGTTGTGCCACCTTTATGGACAATCAAGTTGTGTTAAAGACAGGAATCAGGTTTCCCGATCAGGATCCACAGCCGATAGTCATCCCCCATTTGACCAATACTGTCGGTCCGGAGGAGTTGCTTCTATGCCCGGTTTGAGCTTTGAGTTTCTATGAGAGACGTACTAGGGAGTTGAGGCAAGGCGAAAAACACATGTTTATGTATTATGGCCAGGGTGAGCAGGGTAGACCAGCCTCCCTGACTTCCATTTCCAGGTAGATCACTTCGACAGTGTTTGGCGTCCTCGGCACAGGGTCTACAGAGACACCAAGTACGAGCACATGAGGTTTGTGCGGTCGCAAACTCATTAGCTCTTGCATCAGGTGCCCCCTCGAATACGTGCTTTGGGCAGGCTTCTGGAGAACGCAAAACATCTTTATCAATTATTACCTAAGAGACATGCCAGCAATTGAGGAAGGTTTTTTAAGGGGTGGGTCCCGTCGTTGCGGGTCAGACTTTGATTCTTGACCCAGCCTGGAAGATCACAGTGCTCCCTGCGCATACTAGCAATAGAGCAGTCATAGCACAGATTTATGTGGACAAGTTTCTCCCGTCAGCGCTCATTGAACATTTCCAGGTCTTCGCTTTCGACCTATGCCTTCATACAGAACTGTTTTGGCCTTTTCGTTTTTGAAATGCTAGTTTTTCCCCAAAATTTGGTTTGGATCTAGCGTCTTCGGGAAATGCCGACCCCCGTCACCCTATCAGCAGTATGCTTCTTCTATGTGGACGACACTGGCAAGGTAAGACACCGTTTTGACTGGTCTTAGCTAGGTGGTTGTCATAAGTAAAATTTGTCCTGGGATGGGACGCCCTTTATTTTGAGTACTTTGTGAACAAATGAATAAACTTGACGAGTTACAACAAGAAAAACTGGGCACAAAAGATCCAACAATTACGGGTACAAACATCACTAGTCGACAGTAACCCTAATAATAAAAACCAGGACACGACAAAACTGAACATTGTCTGTACATGATTTAAGTCAGATTAAATTGTGACCAGTCTGTAACCCCCGGGGGGGTCACTCTATACTCCGTTACTACTCATGTGCGTTCCAAATTTATTGGGTAAAGGGGGTGTTTTTTACCTTCTAAAGCTGGCCCGCGCGGGAGGCAAATAGCCCCCCTTTAAAATTCTAATATCTGCAATAGGCCCCCAGGGGTGTTTTTTTCTTCAATATGTCTGATCTAGGCGGTACTAAATTTACAGTGCGGCCGCAATAGGGGGTATGGTTTGGCAATGTGCTGCCAGCCCTAGGGCCTATTAATTTGTAGCAAGAACGCACATGGTGTAAGGTTTTAATATAGAGTGACCCCCGGGCCTGTAACACCCCCACCCCCTCAGTACTAGTAGTGATTTTAGACAAACAAACGAAAACATCTCTGAGTATCAGAATGATCATTGACCTTTAATACATGTGACATTTACGTGCCGCTAACAAAACCGTTTGTGAATAGCCGCTCAATTCTATATTTCAAACATATATAAATACAAATACAAATGAACCAGGAGAACATTATAAGCAACCAGTGGTGTTTTTAAGGGGGTAACATTCGACTTCACTTAAATACTCAGCATTTTGATATTTGAATTGCAGGTCAATTAGCGATTTTGTTTTGTGTAGTTGTACGTGTCCTTTGCGAAAAGCCGCTCACATGCGCACCACAACAACAAGGGTAAAAACAACAAAAATGGATTTTATCATGATTTTGGTGAATATATAGAACATATTTTATTCAAATAAAGGATTTTGATATGGGTATTTTTGTAAAATGTAACGTTATGTATTACCGGTAAACTATGCACACCATTAAAATGATGAAACTCTCAAATGCAGCCATAGTACACATATAAAGTAAACAAAATTAGTGATTTTGGATTAGTTAAAATTTTGCCAACATGCTGTGACATTACATCTAATTGGTGGTGGGAATCGCCAAGCAAGTTTATAAAATTGTGAACAAATATTTTCGTAACTGACACCTATATTGGAAAATTGTTCTGGGATTATTAATTTCAATAAACAGTATTTAACTATCCTTTTGCAAGAACAATAAGATCATTACTTATAGTATGTCACTAAGCAGTTTGACAAGAATGCTATAAATGTTCAAATAATTCTCGGTCTAAGTAAGAAACTGAGGGGCAATATCAGAGCATGGGTCTTATTTAGAAACTCCTGGCAAAGCAACTGCACATTATAAGGAAAATGTAACAGCTCCTATAAGGATGGTATTTGCAAATCAACATCAGTTGTTAACAACACAATAAACATTAATTCTCAACTCTGATGAAAGGACCAATTACTGCGCGACAAAGCCCTGCGATAGCAACTCACCGCCAAAGCCACTTATCGTGAAGCTACTAGTTCAATAAATGAAAATGTGAGTGTAAAATGGCGAAAGCCGAGTTTTTTCGTGGCAACAAAGTACTGTATGCAAGTCTACGCTCACCCCTACATGTGAATATTATGCTGTTAGTCCAGACGTGGTGCATAGCCTGACATATACTAGGCGTGAGTAGCGCCCTCGCCGCCGAACGGCATCAGACCTCACTAACTGTGTTGGGTTTGTAGCACCGCGGAGAGCGCAACTCAAGCGACCTCGTCAGGCTACGTGATGCAATGACACCCGTAATACAATAATAGTCACTCACATGATCTAATCATAGATCCTAAAATAATGATTTGTAAGGTCCATGATCCAATTAATTAATTGGAACATGTATTTTCCTTGGGGCACGCTGAAATTGATTCTACGATTTTGTGACCAACCCTGTCAGGGGTGAACGGAGTATTAGAGGAAAACAGATTGCAACCCCAAATTCATTAAAACGAATCTAGCCACAAGAAACTTAACGCAAAAAATATTGTAAACCGACCAAAATTTTACCACACTCCATCATGCTGGATGCGCATAATGCATCCCTTATCGATTGCATTCGCATTTCACTGGATTGCATTTTATACCAGGCCATCGTTAAACGCACAGGTATCACAGATAAATGGTTGAAACAAGAAAAGAAAAACAGATGCTAGAACCAACCCTTGGAACAAGCAACGGTCAACAGAAGTAAACGAAATAAACATTACTCGTTACTACTTACTTAACAAAACAGGTTTAGATTTATGTATCGAAATAATAAATTACAGCTATTTTCATTCTTTTCTTTTTGCTTCAACTCAGCAGGAATTATTTATTTTAGAAGAAAGTACTTTACGAAAGTGAAGAGCGGAAGTGCTAATTTTTTTGGCTGCTTCTATACAAAGATTTGATGACAAACGCCCTTTTCGCATGGCGCCATTTTGCCTCTAGAGGGCTAGTTGATGACGTCATTGGTGAACACTGATTCATTCTTGCACGTATTTTCCTCTCGCTCGCTTATTGAAAACACCGACCGCTCGTCCAAACACTGATCACTGGGAATACAACGATTATTACCGCTTCAAAGCTATGTCACTTTGTGATTTTGGTGCTTGTTCTGATTTTAGCGAATTAAATGTAATATTTTATTTTATGGAAATGGGATAGAAGGGTTACTGTGTACAAATTGAGAGAGACAAACAGTTTCAATAATGATTGTGAATTTAGTTATGTGAATTCAGCATACATTTGAAATTTAAATTGACTGTGCCATGCCGATGGAGCGTGACTGTGTTCCTTTTGTATCTAGGTCCGCCCGCCTCTTTCAATAATGATTAGCGAGACAGTTGCGTGAAAAGGGAAATACTGACTCCTTTGGACAGAGAGCAGAGAAACGATGAAAATGTTGATGTGTTTTTTCCCCAAAAAATAACGATGCCAAAACTACATTGGTCTGGTAAAATTTAACATCAAAATTTAGTCACGATCGGTGTTTCATATCCCTCGTACGGCCAAATGACGTCCAGTATTGATTTTGAAATTATTGTCTAGGCGCTTTTAACATGTTCGTCTGAAGACAACTGATAATATCCGTTTCATTTCAAATTCAAACATGTGATGCTAAACCCTTTGATAAGCAAATTTAACTCATGACATGCTGCGATAAAAAAAAAACACAAAAAAAAAACACATTTATTTCTTACCCATAATATGATTGCTTCATCTGTAGGGCTGCAAAGATTGAAATGCAAAATTTAGGGGAAATTATTTATTACTAGGGTTATCATTTGGCATAGTCTAAATACAAAATTGGAGTGCAGTGTGCATCTTGAATGAGGTTCGCAGTAGTCATTGCCAACGTTTACCGCTGTATTTGCATCCCCTGACGGCGGAATTTAACCCATAAAACCGGAACGGTCATAATATTCAGCACTTTGATTGATCTGAACATTCCACAAGAAATGGACTATTTACAATACTTTCACTCAATTATTCTCAGGGCCAGTCATGCCATGCTCAACCATGTGTTGTTTTTAAAATAGTCTTTTCTTTGGGTGATTTTGGATTAGTTAGATATGTGGGATATTTCATGACATTTCTGATTATTTTCAAATTGAGGATATGCACAAACCATTATGCAATATCTTCGTCCTGCCATCATATCGATAGAATTGCTAGCAATCTAAGTATTATATTGCTAAACTGCTTTTACTTGGTGTTCAGAATGATTTCACAAATCATAGCTAATTTGTCATTCCTTCTTTGATTACAATAGCGTATAGCGAGGACTTTTTAATTTAAATCGATTGTACCATGTCATATCGCTCGTCCGGACATGGGCGTTGTCTGAATTCAAGCTTATTGTAATCAAAGAAACAAAACGAAACGGGATAACACACATAATGAAAATTAAATGATGTGAAAATGGGTTTTACACACACAATATCTACAAAATATTTGCCGAATATAACAATATTTAATCAGTTAAATTGTTCGTTTCGCTAATTACAGATAACCCACAATCTGTAATCAGCGAAACAAGGGTCTTACACGTACAATATCTACAACTGTCGGTGGAAACTTGACCAGTATATTGACCTTTCAGTCATGTATATAACGACATAAAACATTTGCCGAAAATAACAATATTTAATTAGTAAATGGTTCGTTTCGCTAATTACAGATAACCAAAAATCTGTAATTAGCGAAACAAGGGTTTAACACATACAATATTTACAACTGTCGGTCAAAACTTGACCAGTATATTGACCTTTCAGTAATGTATATAACGACATATAACATTTGCCGAAAATAACAATATTTAATCAGTAAATGGTTCGTTTCGCTAATTACAGATAATCAAAAATCTGTAATCAGCGAAACAAAGGTCTTACACGTACAATATTCACAATTGTCGGGCGAAACTTGACCAGTATATTCACCTTTCAGTAATGTATATAACGACATAAAACATTTGCCGAAAATAAAAATATTTAATTAGTAAATGGTTCGTGTCGCTAATTACAGATAATCCGAAATCTATAATCAGCGAAACAAGGGTCTTACATGCACAACTGTCGGACAAAACTTGACCAGTAAATAGTTTGTAAATATTGTGCGTATAAAACCCATGTTCACTGATCACAGTTTAATTTTCATTATGTGTGTTATCCCGTTACGTTTCGTTTCGTTTCTTCGATTACAACTCAGACTCGTAATACAATGTATTACGAGTCTGAGATTACAATAAGCCCAGAATTCCCACGGGTGACGCCTGTATTGAAACAAAGCAAAACGTATCTTCACGTTGCTATCAACAAGCGTGGTTTCTAAAACAACTTATACGAGTGTCGCTTTTAACAAGTATGTGGTACATGTTCAGCTGATAGTGTATTTTACCACGTGTGCTGTTATTATTCGTAAAACATTGTCACCTGTGACATTTTAGCCCGTAAAGCATTTTCCCACGATGTGGAGGTGTTAAAATCACTATTGTATTTTTATTCAATGTATTTTCGGCAAACCTATGCGGGTGTATTCAATCACGGTCCTATCACAAGTAACCTGTAGAATGCTGTGTCGGTAATATTTTTATATTGTTTTTTTGTTGCATTTGCAGCAAATAGTTACCAAACAATGAGAAATCTATAGGATTGGATATACCTCTCAGCTGGCTTCACATGCATAGCACCGGTGCTTATACCAGGATTTAGTTGCAGCACTGTGGTCTGTGGTTACAGCTTCATTTTCCGAGTAATCACAAGAAATTGACATTACAATAGAAAATAAAAGACTGGCACTCCCATACAATTAATAGCAAGTGAAATTCCTGGAATTGAAACATAGATTTTGAAGTCACTGGTGTAAGCATTGAATAACTTCAAGTTGGCATAAAGACGAGGTAGTTTATTTAATCAGTGCTGAACTAGAGGTTGAAATTATAATTAAGTTCGTTGTCATATAATTTGTTTATTTAAATTTCTCCTGAATTCAAATAGAATACACTGGTGAAAGGATGTTTTTGAGGTGTGGTTACATTGTGTATGGAGTGGTAGGGTTGGGTGTCATATATTTTTTTCATTTTCAACTCTCATGAAATCACACAGAATTTCACTTAATTTATTTTCGATGAAAAGTTTTCAAGCATACGGTGTGAATCAAATTTTCACTGTGCTGTGTCAAGTCTCAATAGAGTATGAGGGAAATGGCATTTTCACTGGAATTTATTTTAGCGGAAAAATGTTCACAGTGAAAGGAAGTATTCCACATTATTACATATATACTGCAGTTTATTTTGATTCGTCCCTGAAATCAAAATCGGTACTTCCACACCCCATATGCAAATGAGGTCTGAGAGCGAATAAAGTAGTCCGTTCAAGAGTAGCGTTTTTCGAAACATAGCAGAAATAAACAATATTTAGAAGTACGATACTTTACGTTTGGGTACATGAATATATTTGCCGAGTGAAATGAAATTTGAACAACAGTAATGGTACTTCTAAGCAGTAACTTATTTTGACTAAAACTAATTTGCATATCACCCATGCAATGATGTTTTTGGTATTTTCACGGTCAATATGCAAATGAACATGGTATTGGCGATTCGCTCCACTTGGATTGCCCTTAAAATCACTTTAATTTTGTGTATCTGTGTGTGTGTGTGATTTCTAGTGTTTTCACGTATTAATTCTTCTGTGATTTGTTTGGCTTGGCCGATTTCGCTCAAACTTAGCAGGTAGATCACACCTTCACCCTAGTTATCATGAAATGTATCTCCTACACATTTTGGATACAACACCTCGGACATAGCTCATTTTGCTCAGCTTGAGTGTGGGCACAAAGTTACTATTGGTAAAATCTGAAAACAAATTCTGACCACCGTTTCCATGGAAACAGCCAACAACTGAATTTTTTAATACCTTCACGCCAAATGTATCACACCCTACATTTCTATGACTAAAAAGCATGGACGCAGCTCATTCTAATCCGCTTGAGTGTGGGCAACAATTTACTGAGATTTTTTTTTGGCTTGGCTAATTTTGTTTATAATTGACAGGCAGGTCGTACCGCCACTAATTGGCAAAACAATCCTGGTCCACAGCTACCATGGCAACAGCCAAAAACTGTTTTTTGAATACTTTCGACCCCAAATTTATTACCTCCCACTAGTCTTGTATTCATGCCTTTTATTTTGGCTACGTTGCACACCGGTTAGAGATCACCGACGCCGACATTGTTGCACTGTATCAACGTAATCCCGACGCAACTTTGAACTTTGAATGAACTGTAAATGCTGCCTGCAATCACAGTCCCTCTATCAGTCCCTCTATCACCGGTCTCGAAACGGCCGCTGTCCTATTGTCCTATTGCGCGTAGCGGGTAAATAAACCATTGACACCTATACGTAATCCGCAGTTGACGCAACTTGTCAGGGGTCATCTTCAAGTTGACCCGCATATCATTACCATTAATGATTTACCCGACATGCTTTGCGAAAAAAAATTGTGCGGTTGCGCAGAAGTTTTCAGAACCAGAATCAAAACATTGGAAGTCGATTTTTGAGCAGCATGTCGTGGAAGTACGGAAATGATTTTGTTGGCTTCGAGGACGAAGATATCGAATGGGATTTTGTGATGGGACAGGAAGACTTTTTCCCCTCTAATGCTGCCGATGTTCCAGACGATATGAAAGTACATGTACGCGAATCTGCTAAACGGAGAAATTTCGTCTACGTCTGCCCGACTTGCGACAAGCAGTACAAAAGTTTAAGTGGCTTCAAGGGGCACATGAAAAATGTTCATGATACAAACGTCAAAGGTATGTCCGTTACTATTGCTGTATGATCGAGGGGAATTAGTAAATGTTTGGTCTAAATGTTGTTCGAATTTTTTTTCATATTTTTAGCACAGTTACATCAGGCAGCTGGTTGCATCTCCAACGATTATTAGTTGTCTGAGATTGCATGTACTTCCGTTTCACGGCGCTCCTGTGACAATATCGCAATAAATTTGAGTACAATAATTATACGAAAAAGAGCCTATTGCTTTTTATTTGGGTCGGCAGACTCGCCGTGTATGAATCAAACTGAGCAGACACGATAACATGAAGTCCACATCACTACCAACTTGTCGCCTCTTGTGAAAGTGTGAATGAGTATTGTTGACCGAAAATCCTCACGATGTCTTGACGAATATGAAAATATGAATGATTTATTATGAATATATTTATTTATAAGTTTTAGTTTCTATCTATGGTAATCTGTATACTTCATGGTTATATTACATTGTTTTCAGTTCCTGAACACTAGCAAACTGGCAATATTCAATCTGTGAAAAGAAGGTCCAGTGAAGAACACAGCAGATCAGGTAGACATTTTTTTTATTACAGGTTTAATCTCCATAGAGCCACGTTATAATTTTTTTTTAAGATAGGCTCAAAGAATTTTTTTGTGGGCCTGATTATTTTTTTAGATAAGCTTAATAAATATTTTTTTTCAACTCAAATGTACTGAATATGAATTATTACTAGCCATCTAGTATCCATGAAGAAAGAGCATTTTAATATCCTAAAATAAAAATATAGTAATTTAAAAAATGCAATTACCATGTGCAATAATTAAGTTTTTCCGTTTCAGGTTTTACCAGACCCAGCAGTGTATAACAAATTGTTGTTGCAAAGGCCTTACACCACAAGATGGTTTGGCATGCTTTTTTTAATATGTGGGTAGACAGAAAAACCACAGATGACATAATTAATGTATTTATGGATTTTCGGCCCAGTGACAGAGATATAGATGAACTGTTCAGAACATGCATTTTTAACTTTGCAGTGTTGGCAAGAACCCGAAGGGACATCATGGACTACCAGTCTGAAACAGTTAAAGCAGCAAGCACAAGTGAACTAAGTATTGAGGAAGAGCAGGCACTCAGATATTTTGCTGATTACATTCCCTACAACTTAAAGAAAATGGCAATGAAAGCACAAAAGCAAAATTAATTAAAATTTGTATTTATTTATAACTTATTTACATCTAACAATAAATACAAAAAACAGCAATATATTAGTATATCTTGTTTTTTTTACTATTTTACATTGTTTTCAAAAACAGAAATACTAATACTTCTGTTTGGGAAGAGAAGAGGAGGAGTATCATCTACTATATGCTGTAAGGGCCTTCTCTTGTGTCTCCCTGTATTGCCTGTGATGCACTGCATGTGATAAGATTTTTGAAGTCTGATGACATTCTCTTGATACCCAAAAGCCATAACTGTTGGGTGGTTATTTGCTCCTCCTCCTCTGTGCCGATGCTTACTGAAGTGGGCTTGTAGTGGGTCTCGACAGAACCTCTCACTCAATATAAAATCCACTCCATGGTTTAGTAGGTATTTAGATACTTCTACAAAAGAATGCACTGGGAAAAACAAAACAAAAATAACTCGTAAGATAAATTTTAAATTACTAGCATATTACCAATTTCTGGAAAACTTTACAGTGAATAACAATTTCACATAAAATAAAAATAAGTGCGACTCAACTCACCAGTCATTTTCAATTCATCAACCGTTTGTTTACTAAGACATAGCATTTTCAGCACTTTGAGAATATAATAACTTCCACATTTAATTCTTACCTGTTGCATTGTAGCATCATTAGCAATGGTAACATGCGATTGTGAAAAGTCATCACATTCACTGGACTTTTTTTTCAAATTGCTTGTAGTAACTCTTGGGCCTCCGAAAACTGTTCTTCTTACGAGGCATGGTTGTTAAGAGCTTGTATGGCTTCAACAGCTGCACGTTCTCGTCTGACAATATAAAAATAAAATAAAAATGTAAACAAAGATATTTCACCGAATATAACGAAACAGCAGATACCCAAATATACCTTAACCCCACAACTCATTTGTTAATCTTCATAACAACCAGTATTGGGTATTATTATCTACACCGGATTTGTATTATTCTCAAAAAAGGAACCGAAACGAGAAACTCTCGTTGATGTATTTACGCACAGTTCGGTATCTAAAATGGCGTCGAGTTGAACCACGAGTTTCGAAAAACACACACAGAAAATCTATTTTTCGGGACACAAAAAAATTGTTGGCAGCACAGAACATCTTTTACCGTCAATGGCACCTTCAACAGCACATAAAATAGTGAATTTAGTGATCATAACGTAAGAATATATGATTTAAAAAACACTACCCATTATCGCAACAATCGACTATTCTCAGGATGTTTGGTCGTATGTGAATAACCAAGATCACAGTTTTCAAGAATTCGACAAAAAATAATACGATATAAACACTCCCACTCGAAGCAAATACACTTCCACCCGCCAAAACGATGCGAGTTGAAAATTCTGCTAGCATATCAAGCGAGAAAAGGGAACCGAAAAACTACCGACATGTTTTGAGCGATGAACTTTTTGACAAAATGGAGGTCAGAAAATCGAGGTCAAATTTTCAAGATCGAAAAAACTACGAAATATTCGAAATGAAAGAATGGATAATAACTCACCTGTTAACTAATGGTATTTCGCTTCGGTAATAACAAAAAGTTGTTAAATATATGAAATTTTACAGCTAAGAGCAAGGAATAAAATACGGAGCCCTCGATCATACGTTGTCCAAAATGGAAAGCGACGCTATACTGTCACGTGACTATGCGACGCCAACAACCGCTACACGCACTCACTGGATGTTTATTGCTAATCCCCCCTATAACAATAGGCGTTTCGAGACCGGTGATAGAGGGACTGTGCTGCAATCTAGAAAATACTATCGGTTGGAAATAATAAATTTAAGGGATTGTTCAGTAACTCTGGCCTGGGGGGGTCGGCAGATTCCATTTTGTCAGCTGTAAATCTCAGTTGACCCACCCCTATCAACAACAAAAAGTGGGCGACCCCCTAACATTATATTTTAAAACATGCTGACCCCCCCGAAAAACAAAGAAACATTAACAGTTTTGGCTCTGACATGATTACAAAATGTATGATGTGCATTGAAAATATCGTGGTTTGCCGTAATTTTTAGTGTTTGCATTTAATAGACCAGTCACCTTAGGAGGGGAGGGGAAGCATAAAGCCAAAAAACGACTACAGAAAAGGCTGCAGGAAGTAGGGAAATCTATGCTGCTAAAGATAGTAAATAAAAACAAAGCTGTGGAGTACTCACTTGATAAACGCCCTTATAAGATAGGAAAAGACGATTTGAATCTAGGCGGTTTGAAAACTAATTTGGATTTAATATATCTTTCATATCTTATAGACCATTAAAGCTTTATACCTGAAGCACAGTCTGTGCTTATGAAATCAAAGGACACTTTGATTTTTGTATAAATTTGTGTTGGATTTTGGTATTTTACAGAGCAAAATATGCATATTTAAAAGTTAAAAAAACAAAAAAATTATTTATTTATATACATGAATCCATTTAACTTTTTTGATTTGCTGAACAAAAACTGTCACTGCTCTTTGTACTAATTGCTGTGTTTTTCCGTCTCCAGCTACAATTGGATAAATCCAGTAAATATCTTATACAATGGTGACTTCAGACTTTAAATAAAATAATCTGATATCACATGGACTTGAGATGTGTTCAAAACTTAACTGTATAATTGCATGGGGCTCTGCCGCATTGCATAATCTGTTAGTTATTTGTCAACTTCAACCCCAAAATATTTAGCCTATAACATTTTTTGCATCAACAAATTTATAGGCAATATGGGTAATAGTTATTATTAAGAACACATTTGTACGATTAACTTTTTAATCTATTGTTCTGAAATAAAATTAAAAAAAATATATGCATAAGCGCGTGTGTGAATTGTGGAAAACAGGGTGACCCCCCCCCCCCATTCGCAAAATCAAAAACAGGGTAACCCCCCTACTGATCCACCCCCAGGCCGAAGTAACTGACCAATCCCTAACAACAGCATACGTCCTAGCAATAAAATAAAATGACTTCTAAGGACTGAATGTTTTTTTTGCGAACTTTGTATACGGTGCCCGGTTTTAGTTATAAACCGACGTTAGCTTCACGTTCATGTCCTACCATGGCAACAGCCGAAAACACATTGCTAGTTTGTTTTTAGTGGAGTGGATCGCCAACCGGCTTGTTTTCATTGGCAAAATCGTTCAGCAACATGTTTGGCATATTAGCTGTACATCACATGGACTACTACGATTGAGAGAACTTTATGTATGTTGAATGAGTTTTATAAACCCCGAAGGGCTCTTGGAAGATCCACCCGCAGTAAAATTAGCGATTGCCATGGAGGCGCAACCATCAACATCAAAATCCCAGGAGGTTTCTGCTGGCGACGTTACCCAGTTCCAAATAAAGATCACCAACGCCAAATAAGCAACATTTTAACCGGTAATCAAGATTAATTCAATCCACGGCTAACAAGCAACATCACAAGTGAAGTTGTAGCGTGAAGCTCAGCGACTACTGCTGACAGCGTAAGTCATGCTTGCGTGCCTTCACCATTGTATTCAAACGAATCACGTGATGTGCCGTTCTCTTTCAAACCCGGGATTCGATCAATAGGGGAGTTTCAGTAAAAAAACACATTGCAAATCATGCAAATTCAACATTTTCAAACCAGTATACTAAAGCAGAAATGCTCAGCGATGCAAAAGAAGGATAGATGTTACTTTTCATTATACACATCTCTGTTGATACAATTCCTCACATATTCTATTCCCAGTTATACCTGCGTAAATGGACTAGCCTCTTTTGATGTTGACATTCAGACTAAAATCACGTGACAGGCTGTTAAAATTGGCTGTTGCATACACTTTTGTCGGTCTGGAAAATGTGTTTAGTTAGCTCTCATTCAAGTAACAATGCAGATTTCCCAGTGGGAGTGAAACTATTCGACTCTGCCATTAAAAAATAGGGGTGTTTTGAGCAAAAAAACGAATAACCCTGGAGTGCACACAACACACTGAATTTCGGAACAAATCTTGCATTATTTACAGCAGCAGAATACCACAGAAATATCAGACGAAACATGGAAACACTATATATATGTATTTCGGCCTGAACCCTCTCTATTGCAATTCCAGGAATTATCCCCATATGTGCAACCATTTTCCACCTTGGTACCACCCAAGCCTGAAAACAAAATCTTAATACCACGCTGAAGCGTTTGGTAATCACGTAATTTACCTTACAAGTAACCTGTTGAATGCTGTGTGGGTAATATTTTTATATTGATTTTTGTTGCATTTGCAGCAAATAGTTACCAAACAATGAGAAATCTATAGGATTGGATATACCTCTCAGCTGGCTTCACATGCATAGTTCAAGACTGCCTAACCGGTGCTTATACCAGGATTTAGTTGCAGCACTGTGGTCTGTGGTTACAACTTCATTTTCCGAGTAATCACAAGAAATTGACATTACAATAGAAAATAAAAGACTGGCACTCCCATACAATTAATAGCAAGTGAAATTCCTGGAATTGAAACATAGATTTTGAAGTCACTGGTGGAGGCATTGAATAACTTCAAGTTGGCATAAAGACGAGGAAGTTTATTTAATCAGTGCTGAACTAGAGGTTGAAATTATAATTAAGTTCGTTGTCATATAATTTGTTTATTTAAATTTCTCCTGAATTCAAATAGAATACACTGGTGAAAGGATGTTTTTGAGGTGTGGTTACATTGTGTATAGAGTGGTAGGGTTGGGTGTCATATATTTTTTTCATTTTCAACTCTCATGAAATCACACAGAATTTCACTTAATTTATTTTCGATGAAAAGTTTTCAAGCATATGGTGTGAATCAAATTTTCACTGTGCTGTGTCAAGTCTCAATAGAGTATGAGGGAAATGGCATTTTCACTGGAATTTATTTTAGCGGAAAAATGTTCACAGTGAAAGGAAGTATTCCACATTATTACATATATACTGCAGTTTATTTTGATTCGTCCCTGAAATCAAAATCGGTACTTCCACACCCCATATGCAAATGAGGTCTGAGAGCGAATAAAGTAGTCCGTTCAAGAGTAGCGTTTTTCGAAACATAGCAGAAATAAACAATATTTAGAAGTACGATACTTTACGTTTGGGTACATGAATATATTTGCCGAGTGAAATGAAATTTGAACAACAGTAATGGTACTTCTAAGCAGTAACTTATTTTGACTAAAACTTGCATATCACCCATGCAATGATGTTTTTGGTATTTTCACGGTCAATATGCAAATGAACATGGTATTGGCGATTCGCTCCACTTGGATTGCCCTTAAAATCACTTTAATTTTGTGTATCTGTGTGTGTGTGTGATTTCTAGTGTTTTCACGTATTAATTTTTCTGTGATTTGTTTGGCTTGGCCGATTTCGCTCAAGCTTAGCAGGTAGGTCACACCTTCACCCTAGTTATCAGGAAATGTATCTCCTACAAATTTTGGATACAACACCTCAGACATATCTCATTTTGCTCAGCTTGAGTGTGGGCACAAAGTTACTATTGGTAAAATCTGAAAACAAATTATGACCACCGTTTCCATGGAAACAGCCAACAACTGAATTTTTTAATACCTTCACGCCAAATGTATCACACCCTACATTTCTATGATTAAAAAGCATGGACGTAGCTCATTCTAATCCGCTTGAGTGTGGGCAACAATTTACAGAGATTTTTTTTGGCTTGGCTAATTTTGTTTATAATTGACAGGCAGGTCGTACCGTTACTAATTAGCAAAACAATCCTGGTCCACAGCTACCATGGCAACAGCCAAAAACTGTTTTTTGAATACTTTCGACCCCAAATTTATTACCTCCCACTAGTCTTGTATTCATGCCTTTTATTTTGGCTACGTTGCACACCGGTAAGAGATCACCGACGCCGACATTGTTACACTGTATCAACGTAATCCCGACGCAACTTTGAACTTTGAATGAACTGTAAATGCTGCCTGCAATCTAGAAAATACTATCGGTTGGAAATAATAAATTTAAGGGATTGTTCAGTTACTCTGGCCTGGGGGGGGGGGGGTCGGCAGATTCCATTTTGTCAACAGTAAATCTCAGTTGACCCACCCCTATCAACAACAAAAAGTGGGCGACCCCCTAACATTATATTTTAAAACATGCTGACCCCCCCCCCCGAAAAACAAAGAAACATTTAACAGTTTTGGCTCTGACATGATTACAAAATGTATGATGTGCATTGAAAATATCGTGGTTTGCCGTAATTTTTAGTGTTTGCATTTAATAGACCAGTCACCTTAGGAGGGGAGGGGAAGCATAAAGCCAAAAAACGACTACAGAAAAGGCTGCAGGAAGTAGGGAAATCTATGCTGCTAAAGATAGTAAATAAAAACAAAGCTGTGGAGTACTCACTTGATAAACGCCCTTATAAGATAGGAAAAGAGGATTTGAATCTAGGCGGTTTGAAAACTAATTTGAATTTAATATATCTTTCATATCTTATAGACCAGGAAAGCTTTACACCTGAAGCACAGTCTGTGCTTATGAAAACAAAGGACACTTTGATTTTTGTATAAATTTGTGTTGAATTTTTAAAAGTTAAAAAAACAAAAACAAATATTTATTTATATACATGAATCCATTTAACTTTTTTGATTTGCTGAACAAAAACTGTCACTGCTCTTTGTACTAATTGCTGTGTTTTTCCGTCTCCAGCTACAATTGGATAAATCCAGTAAATATCTTATACAATGGTGACTTCAGACTTTAAATAAAATAATCTGATATCACATGGACTTGGGATGTGTTCAAAACTTAACTGTATAATTGCATGGAGCTCTGCCGCATTGCATAATCTGTTAGTTATTTGTCAACTTCAACCCCAAAATATTTAGCCTATAACATTTTTTGCATCAACAAATTTATAGGCAATATGGGTAATAGTTATTATTAAGAACACATTTGTACGATTAACTTTTTAATCTATTGTTCTGAAATAAAATTTAAAAAAATATATGCATAAGCGCGTGTGTGAATTGTGGAAAACAGGGTGACCCCCCCATTCGCAAAAGCAAAAACAGGGTAACCCCCCTACTGATCCACCCCCAGGCCGAAGTAACTGACCAATCCCTAACAACAGCATACGTCCTAGCAATATAATTGCATGGAGCTCTGCCGCATTGCATAATCTGTTAGTTATTTGTCAACTTCAACCCCAAAATATTTAGCCTATAACATTTTTTGCATCAACAAATTTATAGGCAATATGGGTAATAGTTATTATTAAGAACACATTTGTACGATTAACTTTTTAATCTATTGTTCTGAAATAAAATTTAAAAAAATATATGCATAAGCGCGTGTGTGAATTGTGGAAAACAGGGTGACCCCCCCATTCGCAAAAGCAAAAACAGGGTAACCCCCCTACTGATCCACCCCCAGGCCGAAGTAACTGACCAATCCCTAACAACAGCATACGTCCTAGCAATAAAATAAAATGACTTCTAAGGACTGAATGTTTTTTTTGCGAACTTTGTATACGGTGCCCGGTTTTAGTTATAAACAGACGTTAGCTTCACGTTCATGTCCTACCATGGCAACAGCCGAAAACACATTGCTAGTTTGTTTTTAGTGGAGTGGATCGCCAACCGGCTTGTTTTCATTGGCAAAATCGTTCAGCAACATGTTTGGCATATTAGCTGTACATCACATGGACTACTACGATTGAGAGAACTTTATGTATGTTGAATGAGTTTTATAAACCCCGAAGGGCTCTTGGAAGATCCACCCGCAGTAAAATTAGCGATTGCCATGGAGGCGCAACCATCAACATCAAAATCCCAGGAGGTTTCTGCTGGCGACGTTACCCAGTTCCAAATAAAGATCACCAACGCCAAATAAGCAACATTTTAACCGGTAATCAAGATTAATTCAATCCACGGCTAACAAGCAACATCACAAGTGAAGTTGTAGCGTGAAGCTCAGCGACTACTGCTGACAGCGTAAGTCATGCTTGCGTGCCTTCACCATTGTATTCAAACGAATCACGTGATGTGCCGTTCTCTTTCAAACCCGGGATTCGATCAATAGGGGAGTTTCAGTAAAAAAAACACATTGCAAATCATGCAAATTCAACATTTTCAAACCAGTATACTAAAACAGAAATGCTCAGCGATGCAAAAGAAGGATAGATGTTACTTTTCATTATACACATCTCTGTTGATACAATTCCTCACATATTCTATTCCCAGTTATACCTGCGTAAATGGATTAGTCTCTTTTGATGTTGACATTCAGACTAAAATCACGTGACAGGCTGTTAACATTGGCTGTTGCATACACTTTCGCCGGTCTGGAAAATGTGTTTAGCTAGCTCTCATTCAAGTAACAATGCAGATTTCCCAGTGGGAGTGAAACTATTCGACTCTGCCATTAAAAAATAGGGGTGTTTTGAGCAAAAAAACGAATAACCCTGGAGTGCACACAACACACTGAATTTCGGAACAAATCTTGCATTATTTACAGCAGCAGAATACCACAGAAATATCAGATGAAACATGGAAACACTATATATATATATTTCGGCCTGAACCCTCTCTATTGCAATTCTAGGAATTACACCCCATATGTGCAACCATTTTCCACCTTGGTACCACCCAAGCCTGAAAACAAAATCTTAATACCACGCTGAAGCGTTTGGTAATAAAAAGATATGTTACTTTATACGAGGGGCAGATACAGACATATTCCTGAGTTCACTTGTTTGTTCTCTGGGTTTGGTTGTTTGGCCAACGCCCAGGGATAACCATTGTACTCTATGTCCTTAACTGACAAGTGGCTGGGCTCGATCCATCCGCACTTTGAAAGTTTTCTCACAAACCAGTCCCTCTATGATAGTAAAAACGGGCCAATGTCTTGAACAAATCGAAGAGAGCTTTATATTTATAAATGATTTATTGGTCGTCAGAAAGTTTCAACTTTGGTTTTAGCCGTAAATATTTGGTAGCCGCCGATGAATAGTTTGAAATTCATGATTCAAAGAAGACCTTCGGTACTGAAAATCATCCACCATGATCTGGTTTACCTTATTTTCGCAACTTGCAATGCAAAACGTCGCCATGTACCCTAACGTATCTCAGCGCATTTTTGTGAACTGAGGTCAAATCCTTCCTCTTTGTCAAATTATACTAATGCTTCTCGATTGAATAATTATGAAGCCTATGACATCACAAAAAACTACGTGAATTGACAACGATGATTGGATGGTGTGAAAGCCTTTCAATTTGCGTCAAATACGTTTTCCGTCAAACATCTTTGATTTGATGAAAGTCACCTGATAGAAACACGACCTGGGTCACAGAACCATATTTGTTTGTGTCATCTACATGATTATGCAAGAGAACCACACCCACATCAAAATTGTTATCTAACTGTGTCGCCGTCACTGATTGGCTGCTGAGTTGGAATGACAATTTTTAGTTTCAAATACCCCAGGAAAGTGTTCTATATTCTTCGTAATTAGGTGTTCGTATGCAAAGGATTTTTCCACACAAAAACGACGAATTCGGCAGAATTTTGATAGCCGTATGCTTAATATTACCCAAACGAATCGTTTGGCTGTGAAAGATTGAAAGATTGGTGTTGCAGAAGGAGAGTTGAATATTGTTTATGGAAATTAATAATCCCAGAAAAATTTCCCAATATAGATAAAAAATATAGTACGAAACAAATGTATAACTTATTCTCAGCAATGAAATAAAAAAAAATGTATAGTTAAATATATGTATATGTTTTAATTATTACTAATGTATTGCAATACAACGAATTAAAATTGATAGAATTTGCAATATGAAATAATCCACCAGTGACGTTTCTCGATAGGCGTGTTATGCCCAGCAGTGTTATTCACGAAAATATTTGTTCACAACTGGCTTGGCAATTTCCATATAATGTGTACTTATTTTAAATACATACAGGTACACTCACAAAAATACGCATGAAATATTAATTAGAAAATTTATTATATAACCTGGACGAATTAAATCATTATTTTTCCTTGTCATAATGAACATTGTCAAGTTCAAGATTGTGTATTTCACGTAAATCGACGTAAGCACTGTTGTTACAATCAAAGACGCACAGAACAATTCATTTTGGGCTAGTGTCATTGTCAAATTTTGTAGACGTTCCAGAAAAGAAAATGTTGCTTTGTTTCTCAGCACACAACAAACTCGAAACAAAACAAAAACGTTCGATTCAAAAGGCCAATGGTTAAGGGACATAATGTACGTAGACTGACCAAGCTGTCCCCGCTGATATGCAAATATAATTGTAATTGCGGTATAGTAGTTGTATTGACCAGCGTCAATAAAACATCAAGACAATTGAAAGTTACGTAACGCTTGGTAACCTTTTATGACTGGAACAGGGACTGGGAATGACTGGGAATTTGACGATGGCCTGATATACGGGTTGATATGATTTGAATGTATCCAAGGCTTGTTAATTTTCCAAACATGGATTGAGTATTCAAAACTGGTAACAAATATATCCAATGTACTGTGAAATTAAGGGAATTGGCGTCTGGGGAATCTTGTGAGTAAACTCGCTTGCAGATGTGTCGGGGTACCGTTCAAGATTTTGGGCTGGAACACTGAAAACTATTACAACAAGGTTCAGAGCACAAACTCTACCGGATGGCTCCGAGAATATATATCTAACAACCACCTCTAAAATCTCCCTTATTAATAAACCCCCATGTGTGGGCGTGGCATGCCCGTCACTCGGCCCGTGTAACCGTTACACAATGGTAATAAGTTCAAGCCCAAACTTGCTAAGTCATCTCCCATTGTGCAAAAGCGCGGGCCGAGTGCAAACATGACAGCACTGTGAAATATTTTATTTTCATTTGGAATTAATTTACGCTATTCTCGCAGAAGAAATGATTAAGTGAGAAATAAAATCCAGCGATTATATCTTTTTCTTATATTTTACATTCAACTTGTCAAAAATCAGTGAAAATAAATACCTTACAAAACACCCAAAAAGTGTTTTCATCGAAAATTAATTCCAGCTAAAATAAAGTATTTTATACAGTATTCAATAGTTTCGGTTTCATGAATATTCACGTGGCAGGTAGATTAGTAAAAGTGTGGCGTAATATGGCCAAACTTGACATATCTATGAATACAAGTATATCACGGTTGAATAAATAATTGGCAAATAGGAATTACCCTATTTGTATGGCCCTGTGGTAAATGGGGTGCATTGTAACCGTAGATGGCAAGCTAGTTTGAACTGTGCACCATATGCTGAATCTGACACGTCCGTGCTAGTTGGTAAACACGTAACGACATGACATCACGTTGTGCTGGCCTATAAAAGTCGAGGAAAGACAGCAGAACAAATTATTCACTGTACGTTGGTGGAAAAGTCATTATTACGACCACCGACAGACAGACGTTAAACCATGGAAGCAGTCGCCAGACACGATTTCACTGCTACGGCGGAAGATGAGATGAGCTTCACAAAAGGTTCAATTCTAAAGGTGAGATAGGTATTCTCTCAGTGTTACCATAGTAGTTTTACTCCTTCCATATATATTGAGTAGTATATAGTTATGTCAGTAGTGTTTTTACACAACTCTGTTCTTTACTCATAGTCTGTATATCAAAACAGTAACGAATTTAGGGCGTCATTAAGCTATTGTATTATTTTGTTTTGCCCGTGGAATTTATGTTTTGTCTCTACCATACAGTACTCCAAATAGTACTTGTTGAGTAAAGTTTTTTTTTTTGGGGGGGGGGGGTTCTCACACTTGGTTCACTAAATTACATAAACCGTCAAATGTTTTAAAAAACAACATTACAAAGTTGAACTCTTGGAAAGCCGTCATTATTATTAGGTAATGATTTCCCACTGTGTGAAAGACCGATATTCTTATAATGTCTAATACGTGAATATTATCGTTTTTTTTTAACTGAGTGGTACTGATTCGCTAAATTAAAATCAATATAGCCCATCATCTTCACGAAACACAATTGCAATGTTGGCCGTATTAATTTTCATTATGGATATGGTATAATTACTGGAATAGCCTACACTTTCGTGAAAATTAAAACCCACCGACAGGGTGATGTATGCAATTGTTTTGGAGAATAAACCTCATTTTGTTGTAGCAAAATTACAGCTTTTTTTTGCAGTTATTTGGAAAACATTGAATATTCTCGTATTAAATTAAGCTTTAAACATTAAGTGTTTCCATTGAATCAAGAATACATTGTTCATAGTGATGACAACTGACTAAATCATCTATTTTGTTCACCGATGAGAATGTATTCTATTCTTTCCAAAATAATATATTGTATTCACTGATAAGAATGCACTGTTTCAATTGACTAAATAATGCATCTGTCAAAATAATGTGTTTTTATTACGGCTAACAAAAGTATTGTTTCTGATGAATAAAATTATAGTTAAGACTATATTTAGCTGTTATATGTTATGTAATGACATAAACGTATGAATATTAATTTATTAATTAATATCTGTTATGTAATTCAATAAACCTTGAATTAAATTAACAAAATCTAACCATAGCTATATGACGTGTCATAACCACACTGACATGTTTCGGGAGAATTTTTAAATATGTAATGATAAATAGGAGAATACATTAATTGTCAAATATTGTAGTGGACGATTTTAATATTGAGATCCATCCAAAGCGAAAATACAATGATAATTGTCCCCCCCCCCCACAAACAGTTCCCCTATTCTCTGTCACCATGGCATCCACTGTTCAACTGCCATGTGAACTAATTGCTGCTTATTTTTATCCAACTTTATGTTACGTAAACCATTTTTCATTAGTTTTGAATATATATTCTATTTTTGTATCATATTTTCAAAACATGTATATACTGGGTAAGTTATTATATGTTGGCTTATTGTGTGGTATTTCAATTTTCATGAGGTTTCGTGTGTTTTCCAGCATTTAATTCATTCAAAACTGCAAACTTAGACTCTATGCCAAGTTTTTGTTGTTTCAATAAAAGTGTTTAGATACAAAAAATGGTTAGAAAAACGGTTTTCGAGTTTGTTTAGCTTTCGTTTTTCACGGATTATGTTTTTTTTAACCTGTTTACACTTTTATGTTACTTTATTTTGAACAGAGTTAAAAGTAAAGTTATGTATGGTGATATTTTATTGCAGCTTTAAATTTTTACCGAAATCCAACCATCACCGTGCCGTGATTTGATCACTTTGTCAACATAGCTTACATTATGCGAAACACTTTCTAATGACCAATTTAAAACAACATTATTAAAGCGCGGTAGTCACCGCGCTGCGCATGTTTGACATTTGTGTTCATAAACATTGATTTTCCCACAATCCAATGCGCTCTTCAAATGGAAATCACAAGTATGAGGTTTGACCTGGGCGCGACTTGCACTGATTACCACCGGTGACTCCTTCGGAACCTTCCAATCATATGAAAATTACCTAATTAAAGATTGGAAACGTGTCAGTTCGTACTCGTTGATCTGCGCAACAGTCAAAGTCGCCATCTTTGTTTATATGAGACCCATATATCTCGCACATGCGCAGCGCGACGACTACCGCGCTTTAATATAATAGTAAGTTTATTACAAACATTGTGTATGTTGAGTGATTGATTGATTGTTAGACATATGAAGACAATCGATATCCTTTTCAAAACTGCATATGTACTACAGCCCAGAGTATGGTAATACAAGATTATAGACCAGAACTAGTGCACTTTTAATATCGTGGGCAAGTCTGTATGACGTAATCTCTAATATAATTACTAATGACAATCGATTAATGAACATAAACTGCAGATTTGTTCCTTACTTGATTAAACACAAACTGTGCACAATTTAGAACTTTTCTTTGCAGCTCTTTGTCCTGTCGAGATACAGCCATTTTCTTATTCCATTTACCGTGTTATGCATGGTTCTTTTGTTTTCAGATGTTGCCTAATTCTATAATTACAAATTTTGGTTGCACGCATCGATATTTTCACGTTTGACTCAATTGCATGTTATAACAATACGATTTACATTGTTTGTCAGACAGTGTTTCAATTTGTGTCCTATATGTGTTTTGTGTAGGTGCTAAATACAGACGCTTCACAGTGGTATAATGCTGAGCTGGACGGACGAGAAGGTTTGATTCCGAAAAATTATATCGAAATGAAACCCCACGAGTAAGTTATCTGTATTTTCCTTCCAGTGGATTATCATTCTACTTCACATCGTTCTGTTTATGGGCCATAGTTGATATTTAACTCAATCAGTTATATCTATTTCATTTAAGCCCCCTTAACCGATTGGAATATCTCCTCATGCTTTTTTCATCATAGTTATCGGATACTTTATCTAAATCTAACCGCATCTGATTGGGCTAAATCAAGGTCGTTTATCTGGCACTAAAAAGATTCTACTCGAAGCTTAGTAAATTGGCTTATAAATATAACTGAATAAAGATTGTACAACTGTAAACATTGGTAATAGGGTCTGTAAGTCGTATCATCTAGCACTCTTTATTCGAATAACATTATACCATGTGATTTATATTACCGAAAATTACCACACTCGCTTCACTGTTCAGGGGCGGATACAGGATTGTTTTATGGAGGGGGGGGGGCAAACTTTAAAATCGCCAGACCAAGTTAATGATTTTTTTATATTATACAAAAACAAATTGAATACATTTTTCAACGGGGCGTCCGGACCCCAAGAACCCCCTAGATCCGCCACTGCTTTCACTGTGATCAGCTATTTGATATTACCCGAATTTCTTGTCCTGTGTTAACAACACACGTGTTTTGAGCTACAGCGCCATCAGTCGGTTTCCGTACGAGAATGGGGGTTCGCTGGATTCCCGGTATCCTGGGGTTTTGATGAGCTATCGAATTTTTAAGCGTCGAAATCACGCCCGAAATATGCCTACTTATATTCCTGTAACAATGAGTACAGAGAGTTCTACATAGGCAAAACCTCGTCTCCACTATATGAAACATTTTAATATAGGAAATTGGTATAATCCTACCTGACTGGCGAAATTACAATGCCATATTGCCTATATGTACACTCATTACTGGCACAAATATGATTAATGCACATTATTATGGTCTTATACTGGTTTAGTGATCCTGTTTTTCCATTCTTCCCTTCTAGCACCAATGTATCTGCAACTTGTCATGCTAACGAATGTTATTTCTGGTCCAGACCACGTCATTCTATAATGATAGATACTTCTGTGCGATTTACATGAATACCTTCCCACTGCCTGAAAAATGTTTTCCCAAACCACGCTTTAAACAATACATATGTACAATGCCATTGTCTTGAAAATTAACATTCAGGCATGTGTTGGGATAGACTCACCTACTAAATCAATATTCAAAACTAAATGCTGAGATGTTCTGTTATTACATACAATTATTAAATGATTCCTCAAAAGATACGCTTTTAAACCTGTCATGTAAAACTAATCTAAACTTTGTAACTTAGTAACAACTAGGTTATCATGTTCTAGACTAGTAAACAGGTAATGGATGAATTATATATGATCTATGTGTGCAATTGTTGTAAATTTTAGTAACTTACAAAAAAAGTGTACAAAATGTCCAGAAGATATAATATCATATATCAAGCAACGAATTAGAAAAAAAAAAGCTTTGTAAATTTGGCAGAAATTCGGAATTTTGAACTTGCAAAATTATGGCTGCAAGAAATACTACTGAAATACAAACTCAAGAAGTCCTATCTAACTTTTATGAATGTTTTGAAGGAAATAAATGCAGCTTTCACCATTTTTCTATCATTTTTGATATCTTCGTGATATCTGCTGCCTTTTTACACACATCGATCGTAATTCCAGTCATGTGCAAACATTCAATCCATCCATCAATTACGTCATATTTGTTCCCAACTCTTCTATTTAATTAGTCATGGTTGATTTGATATGTTAAGTTTACCAGTTATGGTTCAATCTCAAATGATCACTTGGCAATGTCGTTGTATTGTTTGATTGTCGACGTTTCATCATTTTCACTGTTTTCCATTAAACCAATTTTTCTCTCTATCGTTTATCACTAGAACAGCCTTGCTCTAGTTGACAATTTATTACTCGCCCGCACACATATTTATCCTTCAGTGAAACAAATCGACAAATTTAGTTACGAGTATAAAACCACCATACCTCTATTTATTTACAGATGGTTTCATGGTAAAATTAGCAGAGAAAAAGCAGAAGAACTACTACAACTACAATCATATGATGGTGCTTTTTTAATTCGAGAAAGTGAGAGTACACCAGGGGACTTTTCACTGTCTGTTAAGTAGGTATATTTGCATTATTTGCGATTTTGCTTCACTGAGAAGTGAGAGAACAGAGTTTATCATTATGAATTACAGGTTCATGTATCCAGGCTATGTGACCACTAATCTCTTATAACATCTTCGCACACATATTTTATTATTATCACATCAATTAATCATTACAGTTGCAACGTTTAGTAATTAGTTGTTCATGGAATCAACATTTCTTTTGAATACACATTTTCAAATCCTCAATTTTACAGTTTTGAAGCATATACATACATTCACAAAATTATTATGGATTTGTGTATATCATTTCCAATGCATACATTTTGTGAAACACTTGCCACTATATTAATTTATTATTGGGAATTATTGAGACTTCATTCTCCTCATTATACACGCCGGACACGTAATAGCCATTCTTATAAACATATTAAATCCACACACATTTAAAGCTTGTTATATTATGTAACTAAGATATAAACATAGCTGTATAAATATGGTTTAATACAAAGAATATGGTGTGAGGTTAATTAAAATAAGTGGAAATAAGTTTCAAGTATGTAAGCAGGAATGAGTGAGGTTGTTGCCGTATTTAAAACATAGTTGAACTCTGTTGACCTTGCCGCCCTTTGTTATATAATATTATTCCCTTTATCATAGTTTGTTTCAATATGAATATGCATTGTCATAATTAATTTTGAATACAAACAAGTTTTGGGGTTGAAACAACAGTGGGAAAGCAGTCTAAGTATTTTGTACAGGTTTCTGTCAAAAATTAATGATTCACTGAGACAAATATGAACTCCCTTATTATATTCATTATGTGACTACTGTGTTATTATAATTTGTAAATAAAAAAACGCCCTCTATAAATAGCTATCATGTTGTAAGCTCTGCTTTGTATGCAAATCAACTTAAATAGTTAGTTGGTGTCCAGTGGAGAGAGAAGTCAACAGTACTGTTGCTTCTTGGGAATCTAAATCTTCAAACACTGTAATCTTTGTTTTTGAAGTGCGTTTTTAAATTAGTATTATATAAGTTCTATCATTCTGGTCTAATAGCTGAAACAAATTCCTGTGGATTTTGATATTCATTTGTCCAATGAACTGTTTATCAAATACAGAATACATATTTTGAAGTACAATTTCCTTTAAAAAAATGTGGATGCAACGTTTTTCTTTTTATGTATATTTTAAGTATTGTTTTTGATTTGATAACATTGGACTAAACAGATTTACTATTAGCTTCTGATCTTGATCAAAGTTTGGCACCCAATTCATAGGAGTGATTATATTGATTTTCTGACATCTTTTTTCTGTAAAGATTTTATTGGTAGGTTTACAAATATGTATTAGACTGTGCAAAAACTCTCTCCATGAGTTGGTTTTGAAACCCAGTCTAGTATTCCCATGGGATTTTGGAGATATTATTACAAGATAAATGATTTTCTTCATTGACCACATACAACAATGCATATTGCCACTGAGATCAGTGACCCTTGAATGTGTATCACCAGTGATCAGTCAAGTAGAAACAGTCAAAATATTTTATCAGATTTTCTCGTTCATACTAAGGGGAGACTTTATACTGAAGAATAAGGTGGTCAAGTTTGATAAAGTTTGGAATAGAATTAGTAAAGTTATTGTACACCAATAACACTTATTAACGACGACAACGACAACGACGGACAGAAATGTTTCCCTTGATATACCTTTCCCTTCCATCTTTGATGATACGGGCAAAGTAAAAAGGGGAAATAATCGATGACACTAGAAAAAGCAGCCTAACAAATGAGTTATTTCTATGAACTTACGTGTCTTGTGATCATTGCAATCAGTTCTATACACTTATCTAATATATCCTAACATCTTTTAATAAAACGGTTTATAGATTTAAAGATGGAGTACAGAATTTTAAGATACTTCGTGACGGTGCTGGCAAATACTTCCTTTGGGTGGTGAAGTTCAACTCGCTCAATCAATTAGTGGATTATCACAGAACTTCGTCGGTCAGTAGAAGCGAGCAAATCTTTCTTAAAGATAAGCAGGTAATCATATCAATGTTTTTTGTACATTTCCGTGGGAATGTTTTGGTCAACAAGTTTTCAAAATTGTTCTCGAAAATTGTTATTTGATGGAAGTTAGCAAGCAGTTGTAGATTTCAGTGATTTAGAAACCAATGAACTGCAGATAATGCAAACATACTTAAAACTAAAAATAATTCGCCTTGAGAGCAGAAATTTTCAGTTTCCTGTAAAGTCATTGTGAAAGAACAGTGATCTAAATAACAATTGTGTATTTGCATTCCAGAATTATTATGTCCATTTCATTTCATTAACATGCTACAATTGTCATTTACGCAGGAACAAAATACGGTGCAAGCATTGTTTGACTTCAACCCCCAGGAAGAAGGAGAGTTGAAATTCCGTCGAGGAGATATTATCACTGTACTTGATAAGCCAGATTCGAATTGGTGGAGAGGAGAGATTAACGGTGTAACAGGAACATTTCCAAGTAATTATGTCAAATAGGGTAGCAATAACAATAATCAAGCAATATTAATATGTCTTTAATCAGCTTGAATTGAATTGCCGTCCATTGAAATAACTTTCTCCAATTTGGGGACAAATACAGCGGAACTATTAGTAACCAAACAAAGCAAATATGTATCTCTCATATGTTTAAATAAACTGTAGTATTATAACATACAAATTGTGGATATTTAGAATAATATATTTCGAGTTGACTACTGTGTTTGTTTATTGACATTAAGTTTGCTGTCTGGTTTAAAATCAGTAGAAATGTTTAGCAAAATGTATAATTATTAAGCATATTGTTTGCTAAAATAGATTTTTTCGAAGAATCATATTTATGCACATTAATGAGATCACATGCTATACAGAAAGAGTACTTTCCTAGTAAACGACATTGTTGAGAACAAGAAACTAGTTAATTGGTACTGTTTTGAAGGAGTACTTTCCTAGTATACGGACATTGTTGAGAACAATGGAACTAGTAAATGGGTACTGTTTTGAACACAGCAATAATACTTTCCTAGTTAACGGACATTGTTGAGGACAATGAAACTAGTAAATGGGTACTGTTTTGAACACAGAAATAATACTTTCCTAGTTAACGGACATTGTTGAGGACAATGAAACTTGTAAATGGGTACTGTTTTGAACACAAAAATAATACTTTCCTAGTTAACGGACATTGTTGAGGACAATGAAACTAGTAAACAGATACTGTTTGGAACACAGAAATAATACTTTCCTCGTAAACGGGCATTGTTGAGGACAATGAAACTAGTAAATGGGTACTGTTTTGAACACAGCAATAATACTTTCCTCGTAAACGGGCATTGTTGAGGACAATGAAACTAGTAAATGGGTACTGTTTTGAACACAGCAATAATACTTTCCTAGTTAACGGACATTGTTGAGGACAATGGAACTAGTAAATGGGTACTGTTTTGAACACAGCAATAATACTTTCCTAGTTAACGGACATTGTTGAAGACAATGAAACTAGTAAACAGATACTGTTTGGAACACAGAAATAATACTTTCCTCGTAAACGGGCATTGTTGAGGACAATGAAACTAGTAAATGGGTACTGTTTTGAACACAGCAATAATACTTTCCTCGTAAACGGGCATTGTTGAGGACAATGAAACTAGTAAATGGGTACTGTTTTGAACACAGCAATAATACTTTCCTAGTTAACGGACATTGTTGAGGACAATGGAACTAGTAAATGGGTACTGTTTTGAACACAGCAATAATACTTTCCTAGTTAACGGTCAATGTTGAGGACAATGAAACTAGTAAATGGGTACTGTTTTGAACACAGAAATAATACTTTCCTAGTTAACGGGCATTGTTGAGGACAATGAAACTAGTAAATGGGTACTGTTTTGAACACAGAAATAATACTTTCCTCGTAAACGGGCATTGTTGAGAACAATGAAACTAGTAAACAGATACTGTTTGGAACACAGAAAGAGTACTTTCCTTGTAAACGGGCATTGTTGAGGACAATGAAACTAGTAAATGGGTACTGTTTTGAACACAGAAATAATACTTTCCTCGTAAACGGGCATTGTTGAGAACAATGAAACTAGTAAACAGATACTGTTTGGAACACAGAAATATTACTTTCCCCGTAAACGGGCATTGTTGAGGACAATGAAAGTAGTAAATGGGTACTGTTTTGAACACAAAAATAATACTTTCCTACTGAATGGATAGTGTTGAGGACAATGAAACTAGTAAACAGATACTGTTTTGAACACAGAAAGAGTACTTTCCTCGTAAACGGGCATTGTTGAGGACAATGAAACTAGTAAACAGATACTGTTTTGAACACAGAAATAATACTTTCCTCGTAAACGGGCATTGTTGAGAACAATGAAACTAGTAAACAGATACTGTTTTGAACACAGAAATAATACTTTCCTCGTAAACGGGCATTGTTGAGGACAATGAAACTAGTAAACAGATACTGTTTTGAACACAGAAAGAGTACTTTCCTCGTAAACGGGCATTGTTGAGGACAATGAAACTAGTAAACAGATACTGTTTGGAACACAGAAAAAGTACTTTCCTCGTAAACGGGCATTGTTGAGGACAATGAAACTAGTAAACAGATACTGTTTGGAACACAGAAAGAGTACTTTCCTCGTAAACGGGCATTGTTGAGGACAATGAAACTAGTAAACAGATACTGTTTGGAACACAGAAAGAGTACTTTTTCGTAAACGGGCATTGTTGAGGACAATGAAACTAGTAAATGGATACTGTTTTGAACACAGAAATAATACTTTCTACTGAATGGATAGTGTTGAGGACAATGGAACCAGTAAACTGGTACTGATTAGAATACAGAAATATTACTTTCCTAGTAAACGGACATTGTTGAGAACACTAGAACTAGTAAACGAGTATTGTTTGGGACACACAGTACGTGTGTTACGTAACACTTTTTGTCACAAGGACAATGGGCCAAAACATGTAGAAATCGCACCTCATTCATAGTAAATTATATGCTGCATTCAATCAAAAAACACAAACCTTTTTTCAAATGATGTTGATGATGAATATCATTTCTTTATCCAGGATTATTATTATAGAATCTTCCATACGTTTTTTTCACACAAAAATGAAGACATGTTGCAATGTCTAGTGGTTGTGTTTCATGCATTGAGCCTACAAACTACTGCGAATAACTATTTGAGTATTTGTACATATTCGTACTTTTGATACTGAAGAGTGGATTATGGCCAAAACATACCAAAACATTATATTTAGTGTCTACCATGTAACCTCCAATTAAGAAAACAACTAATAGCACAGATTAAGTACGGGAATCCCCCCTCATTAAAACTTGATTTCCAGTGTTGAACAGGCATCCTATTGGATGTATGCAGAGTAATTTGGCTTTCTTGTCATAGCTCCAGATATGTACTGTAATTATGGGAGCCCGGGGTAACTATATGATGTTGCCACCCTGGAGCCTGTTTATGGGTCAACAGGAGAGGGCTGCTTAATGTTAATTGAACTACTCGGAATTATGTTTGGTGACTGGCTTTTGTGGGATTATCCAGGGGCCATGTGTATACCTTCATCTTTAATGGTCATTGAGGGTACTCTACTAATACACTATACCACCAATGGCCATCGAGAGCACTCTACTAATACACTATACAACCAATGACCATTGAGAGCACTCTACTAATACACTATACCACAAATGACCATTGAGAGCACTTTACTAATACACTATACAACCAATGACCATTGAGAGCACTTTACTAATACACTATGCCACCAATGACCATTGAGAGCACTTTACTAATACACTATGCCACCAATGACCATTGAGAGCACTCTACTAATACACTATACTACCAATGACCATTGAGAGCACTCTACTAATACACTATACCACCAATGGACATCGAGAGCACTCTAATAATACACTATACAACCAATGACCATTGAGAGCACTCTACTAGTACACTATACAACCAATGACTATTGAGAGCACTCTACTAATACACTATACAACCAATGACCATTGAGAGCACTTTACTAATACACTATACCACCAATGGACATCGAGAGCACTCTACTAATACACTATACAACCAATGACCATTGAGAGCACTTTACTAATACACTATACTACCAATGGACATCGAGAGCACTCTACTAATACACTATACTACCAATGGACATCGAGAGCACTCTACTAATACACTATACTACCAATGACTATTGAGAGCACTCTACTAATACACTATACAACCAATGGCCATTGAGAGCACTCTACTAATACACTATACTACCAATGGACATCGAGAGCACTCTACTTATACACTATACTACCAATGGACATCGAGAGCACTCTACTAATACACTATACTACCAATGACCATTGAGAGCACTCTACTAATACACTATACCACCAATGGACATCGAGAGCACTCTACTAATACACTATACAACCAATGGCCATTGAGAGCACTCTACTAATACACTATACTACCAATGGCCATTGGGCCACTCTACTAATACACTATACCACCAATGGCCATTGGGGCAATCTACTAATACACTATACCACCAATGACCATTGGGGCAATCTACTAATACACTATACCACCATTGGCCATTGGGGCAATCTACTAATACACTATACCACCATTGGCCATTGAGAGCACTTTACTTATACACTATATCACCATTGGCCATTGAGAGCAGTCTACTAATACACTATACCACCAATGGGCATTAAGCACTCTACTAATACACTATACAACCAATGACCATTGAGAGCACTCTACTAATACACTATACCACCAATGGCCATTGAGAGCACTCTACTAATACACTATACCACCAATGACCATTAAGAGCACTCTACTAATACACTATACCACCAATGGCCATTGAGAGCACTTTACTTATACACTATACCACCATTGGCCATTGAGAGCAGTCTACTAATACACTATACCACCATTGGCCATTTGGGGTACTCTACTAATACACTGTACCACCATTGGCCATTGGATACTGTACTAATACACTATACCACCAATGGCCATTGAGAGCAGTCTACTAATACACTGTACCACCATTGGTCATTTGGGGTACTCTACTAATACACTATACCACCAATGGCCATTAAGCAATCTACTAATACACTATACCACCAATGGCCCTTGAGTGCACTATACTAATACACTATACCACCAATGGCCATTAAGCATTCTACTAATGCACTATACCACCAATGGCCATTAAGCACTCTACTAATACACTATACCACCAATGGGCATTAAGCACTCTAATACACTATACCACCAATGGCCCTTGAGAGTACTATACTAATACACTATGCCACCAATGGCCATTGAGGGCACTTTACTAATACACTAATCTACCAATGTCCATTGAGGGCATTGAGTTGTGCTACCAAACTATGTCACCAATGGCCATTGAGGGCATTCTGCTACCAAACTATAGCACCGATGGCCATTGAGGGCATTCTGCTACCAAACTATGTCACCAATGGCCATTGAGGGCATTCTGCTACCAAACTATGGCACCGATGGCCATTGAGGGCATTCTGCTACCAAACTATGGCACAGATGGCCATTGAGGGCATTCTGCTACCAAACTATGGCACCAATGGCCATTGAGGGTATTCTGCTACCAAACTATGGCACCGATGGCCATTGAGGGCATTCTGCTACCAAACTATGGCACCGATGGCCATTGAGGGCATTCTGCTACCAAACTATGGCACCAATGGCCATTGAGGGCATTCTGCTACCAAACTCTGGCACCGATGGCCATTGAGGGCATTCTGCTACCAAACTATGGCACCAATGGCCATTGAGGGCATTCTGCTACCAAACTATGTCACCAATGGCCATTGAGGGCATTCTGCTACCAAACTATGGCACCAATGGCCATTGAGGGCATTCTGCTACCAAACTATGGCACCGATGGCCATTGAGGGCATTCTGCTACCAAACTATGGCACCGATGACCATTGAGGGCATTCTGCTTCCAAACTATGGCACCAATGTCCATTGAGGACACTCCACTACCAAACTATGGCACCAATGGCCATTCTGTTACCAAACTATGGCATCAATGGTCTTTGAGGGCACTCTACTAATACACTATACCACCAATGGCCATTGAGAGCACTATACTAATACACTATACCACCAATGGCCATTGAGAGCACTCTACTAATACACTATACCACCAATGGCCATTGAGAGCACTATACTAATACACTATACCACCAATGGCCATTGAGAGCACTCTACTAATACACTATACCACCAATGGCCATTGAGAGCACTATACTAATACACTATACCACCAATGGCCATTGAGAGCACTTTATTAATACACTATACCACCAATGGCCATTGAGAGCACTTTATTAATACACTATACCACCAATGTTCATTAAGGGCATTCTGCTACCAAACTATGGCACAATGGCCATTGAGGATATTGTGCTACCAAACTATGGGACCAATGGCCATTGAGGGCACTCTACTACGAAATTATGGCACCAATGGCCATTGAGGGCATTCTGCTACTAAACTATGGCACCAATGGCCATTGAGGGCATTCCGCTACCAAATTATGGCACCAATGGCCATTGAGGGCATTCTGATACCAAGCTATGGCATCAATGGTCATTGAGGGCATTCTGCTACCAAACTATGGGACCAATGGCTATTGAGGGCACTCTACTACCAAACTATGGCATTAATGGCATTGAGGGCATTCTACTACCAAATTATGGCACCAATGGCCATTGAGGGCATTCCACTACCAAATTATGGCATCAATGGTCATTGAGGGCATTCTGCTACCAAACTATGGGACCAATGGCCATTGAGGGCACTCTACTACCAAACTATGGCATTAATGGCCATTGAGGGCACAAAGCAACTACACAATTATATCACTGAACAGTTCAAATGGGATTTCAGTTTTCACTCTATAATACTGTAAAATACTTTATTTTCGCTGGAATTAATATTCGCTGAAATGACTTTTTATGTGTGTTATATGGAATTCATTTTCACTGATTTTTGGAGAGTTGAGTGTAAAAGATAGGAAAAAAGGTATATTCGTCTGATTTTATTTTCACTGAAATTTAATTCCAAGCGAAAATAAAGTATTCCACAGTAAATGCAGAATATTAAGAAGGGGACATGAGAACAAGCACACAGAGAACATAATCTTTTCATTGAATGGAGGTGGGGTATCCAAGTTATTATGAATTACTGGGGAAAAATCACACTATCGTGTTTTTTTGAAAAAGAGATCACGTTTGTTGTGACCAAGCTTTAATTAAATTAATTGTTGGACTAATCATGTAATTTCACCTGAAACAAGTCAAGTTGCAGTTTTGACCAAACTGCACCTAATCGAAGATTAAAGGTATATTTAAATTTTATAAAAACCATTCATATAATTAAACAATGTAATGTTTTGCCATCTTTACTATTGGATAAGTATCTCACATGATTTTAACGTGGCTTGCCAACTGAACTTTTGACATTAAAAGAAAAACAATGAATATACACACAGGTCAGTCAAATAATACTATACTGTGCAATACTTTATTTTCGCTGGAATTAATTTGCGCTGAAAAGGCTTTTGGGGCGTTTTGTATGGAATTTATTTTCACTGATTTCTGATGAGTTTAATATGAAATATAGGAAAAAAAGTATATTCGCTGGGTTTTATTTTCATGCAATCATCCCTTCAGCGAAAATAAATTCCAAGCCAAAATAAAGTATTCTACAGTATTTCAGGCCAGAAGTTTCATATTATGACTGCTTAAAATTGTCATACTCAACTGGTTTAAATGTTTTGTACTGTAACAGGAATACTTTGAATATTCAAATATAAATTTGCATTTATTTCTCTTGCTGCATAGACGATTGTCAGTTATTGGAACATGGCACAAAACAACATTTATCCTACCACTAGAGGGCAGTATAACTTTTTACATCAAGAAATCAAAATGTCTTTTAATCCACATTGTCAGTTCAGTGTCAATACATCGAGTTTTTACAAAAAAAAAATGTGACAATTGTTCTTAAAAATATACCAAATATAGGCAATCTATGATACAAAACACAAACTGTAAATTTAGAACAGAGTTGAACTTTTCAGTATAATTTTTCATTTATCATCACAACTTGCATGTTACATGTATCTGAAAGATGCACACTGTAATTAATTAATTCATTGTTAATTTAACCAATTCGCGGGGGCAGACATCTTTACCGTATGGCAACCATCACTGTGAAAACAAAGGTCGGAAACTCTCAGGAAACAGTACTTTGGGATAGTTGTTGAGACTCCTCTGAACAGTGTAACAAGATTACCCCTGTGTGTGTAACACATAAATTCTGTTGTTCAGGATTACTTCAAAGTTGAGTTTCTATTGTTTTCTCAAATTTTCAGAAGTTAATTTATGTTTGTAATTTGTGATGAAAAGATGAAGAGGGATTGTGTTATTAAACATTAATTCAGTCTCCAATATTAGAAGAAATTATTTATTATCGGTACTTTGGGACACAAAATTTTGAGGTCAGCATTTGTGATGTTAAAACAAATTAAATTTGAACTTTCAGGACATAATCACAATCCCTGAAAAATGTAACAACCACAGACTTGATTTCCTAGTTATTTATGAATACACTGAATCAAAACAAGCAAGCCCCCTAACTTTGCTCATCGTTACAAATGACTTGTAAATGTGTTTTTAAGCTCAATCTGCAATAATTCAGATTCAGATGTCCTTTGTATTCTGCATAATTTTGTAACATGTTGCTAGGCCAACCAATAATGTGTAATTTTGTCTTGTCCACTTGCACATGCAACAAAATTTCCACTCACAACATTACATCTATGTCAGTCGTTTCTTTCTCGCAGTCTCGCATTTTGAAGTGGGTGTCTGTCTACCCTGTGTCTACCATATATTCAGTGATTCAACGAGTCCAAGAAATTACCAAGATCGTACTCGTTTTCATACTGTGAACCATCCCATAGTTCCTCCAGTTCATCCATCACTGAATGCATTCCAGCCTTTCCTTCTCCTTGCTTCCTCTCCGTCTTTGCAGTTTTTGTTGTGCTGGCGTCAACAGTAAACAATTCAAGCAGTTGGTCAGTACCCATCGACTGAAGGCTGCTGTTTTCTTGGCTGATCACTGTATTCACGATGTTCAACTTGAATTTCTGTAACCTATGGTAACAAAAACATGGCACAGTCCCTGTTAGTTAACAAATTTAAATATATAGTTTTGTTAATAGTAATATAGTCGAAATATAAACATGTCAGGAATATGATTACGATTTTTTAACATTAAAATGATTGACATCTTTTTTTGATTGTCAAATGAGTACTTGTCCATATTGAGAGATATTGCTCTGGAACAGCATTAATTAAAACAAAATTGGCCATTTTGAATACATCTATATATCTATAACATAATGTATAATGACTATTTGCATGTCAGAGATATGGCTCTATAAACGCATTCATTAAAACAAAATGGCTGCCAGTCAGCCATTTTGAATCTGATCTGAAAAATAAAATGGCATGCATCAGGGGCCCATAATGTCTAATGTACCGTATGTACAAGTTTGAACAAAATCAATCCATAAATGCTACAAATGCTTGATTTTTGATGATTTTTTAGCACAAAAATGGCCACCGCTTGGCCATTTTGAATCAGATAGTCAAACCAACATATCTGTATATCTATGTCATGATGTATAATGAATATTTAAAATTTGAACATAATCAGTGAAGGTACGGCAGAGATATGGCACTACAACTGCACCAGTTGGCCATTTTAAATCCGATCTGAAAAATAAAATGACATGCATCAGGAACCCATAATGTCTAATGTATGTACCAAGTTTGAAAAAAATCCATCGATAAATGCTTGATTGTTGATGATTTATTAACACAAAAATGATGTATGTGTGAAGTTTGAATGTAATTGGTCCAGGCATATAGAAATATAGGTCCGAATGCACGTACACACAGACGCACAGAGGTCAATTCATAAGTCTTCGTTTTTCGGACTGCATCCAAACAGAAGCAGTCACTATGTGAGGGAAGTATAGCATACATAGTAGGGAGAGAAAATTTTGTCACAAATGGTAAAACTAATGTGGAAGTTATTCATAATTCATCTGTATTTCAATATTTTATTGATTTCTGCAACACATGGCAATAAAAGTTATTGACAAACCACATGAGGGCAGTAGACAATTCAAGACAATAATAGAAATGGATTTGTTGTTATGTAATGTAAACTAAATGTTAATGCTACAAAGTTATCAGCAGAATTTACAGACATCTCAATTAATCTGAAGTTCTCAAATTGGTGAAATAGTTACTACTGATTGGCTGCACAAACGAGTTCAAAGGTTATTTATTCAGCTTCATCATTGTTAATGATTGAAACAACAAATCTTTAGTTCATTGACTCAATGTTTCAAAAGAAAACCTGGATGACTGTGATAACAAAGTTCTATGGAAACAAGTGTACATCATTTCTTACCCCATTATCTTTTCTTCCAAAGTGCCTCTCGTAATCAGTCGGTAGACGTTTACCACTTTTTTCTGGCCAATTCTGTGTGCTCTGTCCATGGCCTGGAAAAAAACATGAATATTTTGAATAATTCATCTGATGTACAAGGAAAACATAATTATCTATCTTCACATGACAAGCTTAGCATGTTTTTAATCCCTGTTGGATAACGGTTCCCTGAGTGTGTTCGTTCATACTTGTACCTGCACCTGTATCTCTGACATATCAGATCTGACCATCACACACACCATGCATTACATATGCACATGTATCTATTTCAGGAAATAATTCAAGACGGTCGATTAGTGGCCATTTTAAAACTGAAATCAGGTAAAAACTCAACTGTTTCTACCATTTTGGAACCATATCTTGGTCGTCCATTGACAGATTTCTTTCAAACTCAGTGCGAACTTTGAACATGATGGGTCCTTGAAACACATCAGATTGTTTTTCAGATCTAATTCAAAACTGTGATTTAGTAGCCATTTTGTTTTAGCAGATGCTGTTCCAGAGCCATATCTCACATGGTTTGAGAAACTTGACACTATGTCATACACATATTTGTACAAAGATGGTCAAAATCAAGCAAGTGTGTGGATAGATTTAATGCCAATTTGGTGAATACACTGAACATCCAGATCTTGATGTGCATCTTTTTGTTTTGCAATTGGATTCAAGATGGCCGACTGGAGACCATTTTGTTTTTAAAAATGCTGTTCTGGAGCCAGAACACCTTGACTGATTGTACACATACATGTACATAACATATAATGACATCAAAATGTTGAATTATTTTGGTTTTGCTTACAATTGAACAATAGGGTTTAGATCAATGACAAATGACGAACCTAAATTGCAGATAATTTTAATAGTTTTCAATTTAAAATGGCCACCAGAATGCTATGGAGAAATCACATTGTTTCCATAGAAACATGCATAATCATACTACTGCTAGAGGTTCTGTACTATTCCAGCATCATACCACAATAGGTGTCTTAGACACACTGACCTGTAAGTCCCTCATAGGATTCCAATCATGCTCAACAAAGATGACAGTATCTGCTCCAGTTAAATTCAAACCCAAACCACCTACATGTGTAGTAAGTAACAGCATGTCTATAGAGGGATCATTGTTAAATCTGTAAGTAAAGGCACAGTAGTTAAATTGCATTCAATGATTTGTCAATATAAGAAATACACCTAGAAAAATAGAACTTGCACAGATGAAAATTACTTATCCACATTGATAGCTCCACACAATTTTATTAATAATGTGAAATACTTTATTTTCGCTGGAATTAATTTTCGCTGAAAAGGCTTTTTGCGTGTTTTGTATGGAATTTATTTTCACTGATTTTTGATGAGTTTAATGTGAAATGTAGGAAAAAAAGTATATTCGCTGGATTTTATTTTCACAAAATCATTCCTTCAGCGAAAATAGCAAAAATAAATTCCAAGCGAAAATAAAGTATTCTACAGTATGTCTTTTTATTTTTGAAAAAAACAAAAAAAAACACCAAATTATTCACTTATTGAATCAGATAATGAATGACCCTTTCTGGCAATGGTGAGGAATCATTCAAAAATTTATAATCCCCATAGCAACCAAATAAATCTCTGACCAATTGGTACTTGTTTGCAAGGGCAACTTTTCCTGGAAATTTCATAAAAATCTATTTATACATTTATACCAAGTATACCATTTATACCCTGGTAAATGAAAAATCATTCTCAAAATCATTTTCATGGCAAAAGAATCCATACTAGAATATCAAGAATAAAAACTATCTACCTGTGTACAATCTCATGTCGGTTACCGGCTGGCACAGTTCCATCAAGGCGAAGATAAGTCACATCAGGCAGATGGGATCTGAAAATTGGAAATCAAAAATTGTTAAAATGAACGGTTTTCAAATCCTTACCCCTTATTTTTCCCATATACTAAGATTTTCTTTATTAGAATCACATGCATTTAAAATAACTGAGGTGTCTATACTAAAAATTTAATGATATAATAAATGTATGTATATTATGGTTGGAAAAACACAACTGGGTAGCAAAACCCTTCTTGTTCTGCAATAATAATGCAAATCATTTTATATCTATGTGCAATGTGCAAGAGAAAAATTTTATCAGGGTAAAATCACAAAAGGTTTTTCAGACATAAAATCACTGAGATTTGAATAGGGAAATTTAGTTTTTTAATAAACACCATTGAACTATCAAATAACAATGGTTACTTACTGGAGTAAATCTTTTTCTACAATATCCAGCATGCTCTTGAGTTGACAGAATAACAGTACCCTGTGCTGCCCAACAACAGACTCTGTTATCTCATCCTGCTGTCCTGTTAAATTACTCACACCAATACCACAGTCTTGTAAAAGTTGTCTGTGTACAAAGAAAGAACAAATTCAGTTTATAATTTACCATTAAAAATTATTAAACGCCAGTCCACGTGCCACATAATATTTAATATAGGTCTCATACCGCACACACAACGTATGCAAATTAGAATGCCCACTGCCCGCTTCACCACTGTACTTTTTTAGTATCCAAGGCTCTACCAGTGTTATCCCAGCTTGATGACCAAAAGCCTATTTGATTTCTTTTACTAGCATGTATAATTTGTGTGTCCAAAGAGTAAATTATGGATATTGAAGTTGACATTGGTGAAAGTTGTGGGTCAGGAGATGGCATAGCATGACTCTGGTAAGGATTGTGGGTAAGGAGATAGCATACCATGACTCTGGTAAGAGTTGTAGGTAAAAAGATAGCATAGCATGACTCTGGTAAGGATTGTGGGTAAGGAGATGGCATACCATGACTCTGGTAAGAGTTGTGGGTAAGGAGATGGCATACCATGACTCTGGTAAGGATTGTGGGTAAGGAGATGGCATACCATGACTCTGGTAAGAGTTGTAGGTAAAAAGATAGCATAGCATGACTCTGGTAAGGATTGTGGGTAAGGAGATGGCATACCATGACTCTGGTAAGAATTGTGGGTAAGGAGATGGCATACCATGACTCTGGTAAGAATTGTGGGTAAAAAGATAGCATAGCATGACTCTGGTAAGGATTGTGGGTAAGGAGATGGCATACCATGACTCTGGTAAGAGTTGTAGGTAAAAAAGATAGCATAGCATGACTCTGGTAAGGATTGTGGGTAAGGAGATGGCATACCATGACTCTGGTAAGAGTTGTGGGTAAGGAGATGGCATACCATAACTCTGGTAAGAGTTGTGGGTAAAAAGATAGCATAGCATGACTCTGGTAAGGATTGTGGGTAAGGAGATGGCATACCATGACTCTGGTAAGAGTTGTAGGTAAAAAGATAGCATAGCATGACTCTGGTAAGGATTGTGGGTAAGGAGATGGCATACCATGACTCTGGTAAGAGTTGTGGGTAAAAAGATAGCATACCACAACTCTGGTAAGGATTGTGGGTAAGGAGATGGCATACCATGACTCTGGTAAGAGTTGTAGGTAAAAAGATAGCATAGCATGACTCTGGTAAGGATTGTGAGTAAGAAGATGGCATAGCATGACTCTGGTAAGGATTGTGGGTAAGGAGATGGCATACCATGACTCTGGTAAGAGTTGTGGGTAAAAAGATAGCATAGCATGACTCTGGTAAAGATTGTGGGTAAGGAGATGGCATACCATGACTCTGGTAGGAATTGTGGGTAAAAGAATAGCATACCATGACTCAGGTAAGAATTGAAACTAGGTTGCTTGTCTGATCTAAATATGCAATAAAATGACTTACTTGAGAGCGGTCAGTTTGGGTGCATGTTGTATATTATGTAACGATGACTTCTGTTCAGTTAACGTTTGATGTACGCTCTCATAAAGTGGATGATTGGGTGTAAGTACCAATAATGGATGATCACACACTTTACGAAGATATTGCAGCGCCTGCAATTAATTGAAGACAAAGAATTTATGAACTGGTCCCCGATAAGTCCAGAAGAATAAACCATATGCACGACCTGCAAAAGGTCACACATCCTGGTAATTATGGGGTAAAAACACACTACCAATGATAATCTTTCAATTATTTCCTCCCAAAAGTTAAAAAATAGTAAAATAAGGTAAAAATTGATAATACCCTCAAAAAGTATCGGGATATATGACCTTTAAGAACTATTTCTCTGACATGTTACGCATCATTTTTGCAAATTTTGACGATATTAATTTCAGCTGAGCATGGTCAAACACAGTGGTCCCTGGTTCAGACAGCACATAATAAGTACATAGCATAGTCAAATAGTTAATGAGAACATAAATATGTAAAGACACCCACCTGGAATACATGTGAGCTTCCTTTGGTTTTACTTGCCTCTTCTGGTTTGTCGCTGGATATGGAATGTTCAACTCCCTTTTTGGCACGAGATTTTGCAAAGTCCTCGTACAACTGCACCTGCAATACGATATTAATGAAAAATCAAGGGTTTCGTTGAGAGATACTTACTATACTGTCTACTAGGCTTGATCAACCAGCTAATAAGATAACATAAAAATAATTTGCATAATTCACGCCACATGACTATTTCCAAGCAATCATTAACTAGCAGCGATATGAGAACCAACATTTAGCAATGTTCCCAATTAAATAAAGGATGTAGGAAAGGTTTTCAGGAAGTAAAATTCACACTACTGTGGAATACTTTATTTTCACTGGAATTAATTTTCGCTGAAAAGCTTTTTGGGCGTTTTGTGGGGAATTTATTTTCACTGATTTTTGATGAGTTTAATGTGAAATATAGGAAAAAAAGTATATTCGCTGGATTTTATTTTCACGGAAACATCCCTTCAGCGAAAATAGCAAAAATAAATTCCAAGCGAAAATAAAGTATTCTACAGTAAATTATTTTCACAGAAGAATTATTTTCAACCATATCAAACTTTGTATTTTTTGAAAAGCTCAGAATTCACCCTTATTAAAAATCCATGTTATGTTAGATATGTGGTCATGTGACGAAGTAAATAAATCCTTTATTAAAGATTTAAATGAAGACTGAAGATATTGAAAGAGATACCACAATTTTGTTATTGAAAAATGTAGATTAAAACATGAGACACAACAGTCAAAAATCACTATGACTTATGTTCATATATATACCGTACTCGACCGCGTTAGCGCCCAGGGGCCTCAACTCAGAAAATCATGATTTTTTAGGGGTGGGCGCTTACCCGAGCACCCCCCTCGAAAAAGATTGCAAATGAAAAATTTGATTCATCAAGTAACAGATTATGTCTTTGAGGGAAATCAAATTACGAAATTAGTTGAGTCGTCATTGATTTTCACAATGAAGAAACAGAAATGATCACAAAAAATATGCACATTTTATTACAATATTAATTACGTACCACCAGAATTTACGAAATTAAAAACATTTGAGTCTGTTGGGACACAGTCAAAGTCAAAATTGTCATATTATCTCCACTGACGAAGGTGTTGGACCGTACGCAAACTTTCATCACAAATCACCTTCCGCCATGATGCATTTGCAGATTTCACCTGCAGTGGCATCCTTTGACCTAATGGGTCAAGTTGATTATTAACCAATCACAATGCTGTGTTGTACTGACGCAATTCTTCGGAAATTCCCGAAGACTTTCCGGTAACGCAATGCGGAAGTGAATTATCGATGTCGAAGTACGATCTGCTGGAATTGATTTCAGTGAATAAACGACATAGTTTTTCCAAAAAACTAGTAACTAGCCATTTTTGAGAGGTAAACTGAATATGGCATGAAATATTTACCGCATTTTACTTGTATTAACAGGTCATTGTCGAAGCGTAGTTTACGCACGGTTACCGTGTTCTACGCATTCACAACATGTTCACAACGGTCGATATCCACGCTGTATCATATAAAAACGATTACCAAGATTCGTTACGCAAGACCAAGTTTTAAATTAGTTGCATTTTGAAGGGGTGGGCGCTTTGCCGAATGTGACCCCGAATATAAAAATTGTGCAAAAGTGGGGGGTGGGCGCTTGCCCGGGCATGGGCGCTAACGCGGTCGAGTACGGTATATACATTGACAATCTCTGAAATAAGTGAAAAGAACTGATAAGTGCCTGCTGAGTACCTAGTACTCATTTGATTAATTGTTTTGATGTCAGAATTAAAACAAATATATACACTAACTAGAGGTTATAAGCGACAAACAAGAGTATTCTGTAGCGAATATCAGACCTCTCTGAGGAAAATTAGCATATTTGATGGAAGATAATAGCCTAGTGTAAGCAGTTACCTGTAGAGGGCTGAGATCACAGTAATAATCTTGTATAATTTTAGGAGGCAAGTCATCCAGGACGTCTTCTTTTAATCTTCGTAATAAGAAAGGTAAAACCTGCCGATGTAAGGCTTCCATGGCCAAGGCACCCGCTTCTTGCTCTTGTGAAGAGCTCTTTGCATCTCGACTTTGTAATATTGGTTTGGCAAACCTGGCTGCGAACTGCTTCTCCGTACCAAGGAAGCCAGGCATCAGGAAGTCAAACAATGACCAAAGTTCAAGTACATTATTCTGGAGCAGAGAAAAGTATTATTGAGTTAATCATTATTTACGATGCATATTTAGGATGATGATGCTCACAGTTCAACAAAAGTATATATATGTATGTAATTGCATTATCGGTACATAGCTTCTCAAGTTCCGGGTAAGAGCCCATGCCCATGCCCATCTCCCACTTTTGATACAATGAAAAAATTGAGGTCATGTCCTGGCATACGTCCAGGGGGCCTTTACTACACTTGTAATAAAAAATTACAAAAACCTATTTTATTTTTTTTGCAGTCTGTTGTGATTCTGATAAAAATTGTTAATTGCGGAAAATGAGGGGAGAACGCAAAAAGCTGTGACAACAAAATAGGTAATTTCGTGTTCTGCATTCAGTGCGTTCACCGCTTTTTACGTAATTTACATTCAGCAAGTCTACAAAAATGTATATTAAAGCAGAAACGGTAGTTCCCTTTTTGAAATATGTTGTGGCCCTGAAAAGGGCCGGCTGTTTGATTTGTGCTTCCTTAGAAACGATTCAAGCAAATCTTACAGTATATGGAGAGCCACGAAGCAAGTGTCACACTTGTTCAGTTTTGGCATCAAGTATTAATGTAGCAATCCGTACCAGGAAAAGTGGTTGAAATCACGCTGTTTTGGCTTCATAAAATATTTGGTGGTAGCTTGCAAATCCATAAATCCATAAGCAATACATTATTTTTTTACTTCTAATGTTGCATATTGTTAATTTATTTCTGTTGCAAGTTTTTATTTGCTGTTCTATCCCCTGTTGCTGTTTGATCAGCGTGTTGTCAATTTTCGCGAATTTTCATTTTTGTTAAAGGGGATGTCCGGGTATAGGCCCAGCTCCTATTTTTTCCATGTTCAGGACCCTGGGCTCTTATCCGGATAAATACGGTATGTAAAATTTGAACATGAATGCAACATTGGTTTTACTTCAAGCAGAATAAAAATGATAAGCTTTTCTTTGACATAAAATTATGATTACAATGTCATGGTCAACAATGGACTTATGGAGTACATGACTACATTGTATTTATAATTATCTGTGAAAATACTGGATGAGTGAATTAGAATGATACTGTACAGTGCCTAATGATTTTTATTTTCACTTATTTTAATATATACTCCAGAATTTCAGTCAGTCAGTTGAAAAATCTTCAAGAAATTACATTACACGGACGGACGAACGGACGGACGGACGGACAGACAGACAGACAGACAGAGACAGACAGAGACAGACAGACAGACAGACAGACAGACAGACAGACAGACAGACAGACAGACAGACAGAGACAGACAGACAGAGACAGACAGACAGACAGACAGACAGACAGACGTAGCTCAAATTACGTGAACTTTCTTTACCTGGATGGGTGTTCCTGATAAAATGACTCTATGATTTGCATTGAGTTGTTTCACAGCCTTGGATAACTTGGTTTTTCCATTTTTTATTATATGACCTTCATCAAGAATGCAGTAATTCCAATCAATGCCTCTGGTAAAATGAAAGAGTCATGAAAAAAAATAATATCACAAGACCATATAAAGAGCATTGGAGCGCCACCTTGTGGTCAGTTATATACTTCTTTTGTTTTTCACATGCTCTAAGAATTAACAATTTGCTGCAGACAGTAATTTGACAAATTATGTTTGTCTTCAGATGTTGATAAAAATTCACAAAATCTGTGATCAATATCCTGTATATTTGGTTCAAAATTGATGTTTATTTTAGAGAAAATTATACAAAATAGGAAAGATTTGTACCACCTTTTGTGAATGTGTGTACTTACTTGAAAAAGTCAATATCATTTCTCACTATGTCATATGATGCCACAACTAGATTATGTTTCTTTACCTTGTTTCGAAGTCTGTTAGAATAAATGAATGAATAAATAAATAAATAACTGAAAACGAGAAATTGTCCCAAAGCTCAGCCAAAGCCCAGATAATACCCAGTTGAAGCTAACGTAAAGTCCAGCTAAAGCCCAGCTAATACCCAACTAAAGCCCAGCTAATACTCAACTAAAGACCAGCTAATACTCAACTAAAGCCCAGCTAATACTCAACTAAAGCCCAGCTAATACCCAACTAAAGCCCAGCTAATACCCAACTAAAGCCCAGCTAATACCCAACTAAAGTCCAGCTAATACCCAACTAAAGCCCAGCTAATACCCAACTAAAGCCCAGCTAATACCCAACTAAAGCCCAGCTAATAACCAAATAAAGCTCAGCTAGTACACAGCTGAAGCCCAGCTAATACCCAACTAAAGCCCAGCTAAAGCTCAGCTACTACACAGCTGAAGCCCAGCTAATACCAAGCCAAAGCCCAGCTAATGACCAGCCAAAACCCAGCTAATACCCAAATAAAGCCCAGCCAAAACCCAGCTAATACCCAAATAAAGCCCAGCTAAAGCTCAGCAAATATCCAGCTGAAGCCCAACTAATACCCAGCCAAATCTTAGCTAATACCCAACTAATACCTAGCTAAAGCTCAGCTACTATGCAGCTGAAACCCAACTAATACCCAGACAAATCTTAGCTAACACCCAACTAATACCAAGTCAATATCCAGCTAAACAATGAACCAAGTGAAAATCATCTTGCCTTTACCTTGTTCTCTCTGATGGCGGTCCTGTGTAATGTAAAGGATTGAGGTAAATAGGAGAAACAAACTTGTCAATTTCGTAGACCCAGTGTCCTGTTAACGTTGGTGGACATATAACAAGTGATGGCAGCGGTGCACAGTCTGCATCATGTGATTTCTGATGGAAATAAATTGGCAAATCAGTTAGAGAATTCTGGTTTCAGTCAGTAGAATGTTAAGTATAATGTTTTTTATTACTGATGATTCAACGGAAGCTTCAATTGCCCAGTCAAAAACAATTTTGTCTCTTGGTGATTGAAAGGCTACTGATACATGGTGGAGACTCGTGTATAAATAAGTTAAATTTTTCAAAAATATTCACTATTTTATGTTTATACCTGTATTTGTTGAAGGCAGAAAACATTCTAAGGTCAATCCCTAAATTATAGTACAATTAAATCCATGTTAGTGACTAACAAGACATGAAATGTCACAGTCCCCGTTATTTGATTATAAAGTAGTACAAGGAACATCTGCAAACAGGTGAATGAATATGTACTCTATGTGGGTACAACTCATCATAAAGTGATTTCCCATAATCTAGTTTTGTACTGACAACTAAAAACTTCCACTGACCCATGTTCAGAATCTCAGAGTACACAAGTGCAACAAAACTATTTGTCATACATGTATACTTGCTCAAGAAACTGCATTCATAAATCTGAGTGAACCTTGATGTACATGACTTCTTTGTTAATCAGGTCTTAGTATATTACCAGGACCTGGGTTTGTTTCAACATCACCACTGGGCATCAGAATCATTCTCATGTTGTCAAATACAATTTTTTATTAATACAGTAAGGTTTATTATTTAAAATGTATTCATTGTACATAGAACAACATCTGTTAATTTAAACAATTGTAAAAGCTATGTTTTCAGAGCAAGTACATGTAATAATTAAGGAAGCCAGTAAAGGTTGGTCTGCTCATAACCTTCAATGGAGAAGTAACAATAATTGTTTGAAGTCTTTTTAGTGCAGTGATATTATTGCATTTCATCATTATTAATGGGTATAAAATACTGTAAACCATTTAATTTTCACTTCTAGATATATTCAGGATTCTATGAAATTTCAATAAAGTCCCTGACACTCCATGTGTTTAGGAACCCAGAAAAAATTGCCTTGCAAAATTGAAGCAGTTCACAGCACCACTGTAAAAAAAAAAAGTTTAAAATGAGTATTGTTAAAGATATACACATGTGGGTTCATAAGACATACCGGTATGTACCAATCTGAGCGGTTCTAGAGATTAGTATCACAAGATTTTACTCTCCGTGATTCAATATCAGCCCTATGTATAACGCTGTGTTGATCAGGCGAACTAATTGACAATGGCCCTACAGGTATCGCTATGCAATCACAGTAGTTTTGTATTCTTCTTGCATTTCGACCATGGAAAAATATTTGTTTTTGAGAGTGGCCGAATTATTAGAAGAAAAACAGAAACTATTTTTTTTAGTATAAATTCTAGTAACTGAAATGCAGGATTGGTAAAGAACAAGACAATAAGCAAGATTGATAAACCTTCAGCGAGCACTCCTGAAATTTCAGATCATTGGTACCATGTTTTTGGATACATTCAATAAAATTGGGTTATTTATTTGATGTAACGAAACATGCATTCACAGCAGACGGAAATTCGTTTGAGATGTTACTGGATTTTTGTATTCAGTTTTCCATTTCAACCACCATCATCACTTAGTAAGCTGAGATCATGCATAAATGCACAGTGTAGTGCCACCAGAAAACCAATTGCTTGAGAATATTTTGCACCATTACACCATTTCAAATATTATATTAATTCACAGACAACAAAATAAAGATTTTCAATAACATATAAGTTTTCCCACAGTTTATGATTGTATGGCAATTACATGGCTTCACCAGTTTTACTCTGGAAGAAGTTGGAAACAGATAACAGGAAGGGGCTACATGGCTACATCTTTTTTTTTTGAATTTGAATCAAGCATGATTTTAAAATTTTTTTTTTTTTACAAATGTCTATTTCAGGGCAACAGAAACAAAAACAATAAATGTGTAGGTAGGCATTTTAACAATTGCACTATTAATATTGGATGAAAACGTCATTACCGATATAAATCATAATTCTGTTCAAATTAAAAATAAGATCACATTTAATTTAGTCAGTTTTCATAATTAAATACATAATAACATGTACTTATAAATTTGAATAAGGTTCAACGGCTTTTTCATTTAGTGCCAGTTTATACACCATAAAACTTCTGGTTTAGGTGTCACACTCAAAGAGTGAAAGGCCTTTGGTTTGGCATCGCGAAATGTTGGAATTGAATCCCCCCAAAAATTCAGTAAAGTTTACGAAAAGTAAAGTATTTTCTAAAAGAAGTTTCGAATAAATACAAACACGAATACATTGCTTAGTTGTTAGTACCGGTAGCAAATGATCACGGTAGCACAATCTGGTCATTCTGTGTTTCGCAAGTGAATAACTTACTTGTTTTCGAAGTATTGCAATTGTTTATTATTATTCAGTAATGATTATAATACGCACAAAAAAATAATTCGTTGAATTTTTATGAATTGGAAGTAATATTCAACTTAGTTTCATCGTAAACGAATGATTTCGGTCAAATGTAAATGCGATGCGATGCGATATCCGCCATGTTATTTCAGTTCACGTGGTCATTTAAATATGTTAATGACGGCTCAGTGACCTCGTGGTGAACGCAACAGGGGATTCACCGATGTTTAGCAAGATCTTTATGCTTTGATTTTGACGGGGAAAACGGCATGATTTTTTTTAAATCGAAAAATTAGTTGTTTTCAAAAAAATAAACTGAGCATTCAAAGAATAATTTAACATTGTTCACAGAAATAACAGCCCATTGTCGAAACGAAGCTTACCCATTCACGCTATTCACAATAAACATGATACTCTTGAATAGGTGTCAATGACTACGGTAAAATATAAATTAGACTCTTTTAGGCATCAGGAGTGAATGAAATATCCAAAACATTAAAAAAAAAAACTGCCGAAAAAACGGGCGATTTCACGGTCCATTCACAGACTGTGGTCCGTTGCAGACTGCTCGACCGACCGTCCATACACGTGTTGTCACTGTACATCCGCCATGTTGAATAGCACAAGATCGCCAAAATCTTCATTGCAACTAACAGTTCAATGCTCACAACATAAAAAATACGAATATAATCATAGGCAACCTGCTATTATATAATGAATAAATTGATCGACACAGGGAAATTCTCCCCCCCCCCCCCCCCGAGTTGTGAATATTTCGGAAATCGCTACACAAGCAAAAGACCGGAAAACGATTTACCGGTACTTGAAAACTATGTCCTCGTGAATTAATCGTTCGTGTACAATAATTTGACAGGGTATACAATTCACAAACTAGTTTCGTAGATTAGAGACAATTGTTTGCTTTTTTTGGTTTTTCACAAGAATATAAAGCTGGCAATCATCATAATATTCACGTCCGTACGTCACGAAATGTACACCAATCGTACCCCAATAAACTGGAAAACTTACCTTTGCAAACACGTCTCTTATGCCGCCTTCTTGAAGTTCTTGAAATCAAATAAAGTTACTAGTTCTTCTAGTAACGAGTGAATGAGACCACTGAGCCAAACAGAATACATGTATAAACAGTACTATAATAAATTGCACGCAATGGAGAAATCACGTGCCGTAATAACAGCAGCCTTACTCACAGATCTAATCTACTGTAAAATATTTTATTTCAGCTGGAATTATCATTCGCTGAAAAGACTTTTTCTGGGTGTTTTGTATTGAATTTATTTTCATTGATTTTTGACAAGTTGACTGTAAAATATAAGAAAAGGGTATATTCGCTGGATTTTATTTTAACTGAAACATTCCTTCAGCGAAAATAGCAAAAAAATGTTGCAAGCAAAAATAAAGTATTTTACAGTAATTAATTTATTCTGAGCATGCGCAGACGTTTTGTCAATGTTGCCGGGAGAGGCAATTTTTGATAAAATCGTGAAAAAGACCCACTTGGGATTTTCAGATCTGGAAAAAAAATTACGTGCATACTCGGAGGGGACATGTTCATCAACCTGCCAAGTTTCACTGATATCTGCTGTAGAATTTCTGAGAAAATGTTGGAGACGGAATTATGGACATAACCTGAATTAGTAGTCCCCTTTTCAGGCTGCGCCTGAACGGGGACTAACTAACAGGGGTTTCACAAATGCATTTAATAGCAGGCAATCATCCTGTAACAACAGGTCAAAAATAAAATAAAAAGCGTACGCGGTTGGGGGCAGAGAGTAGACAGTCAATTTGGGCTTGTAGCAGGCTATATGGCTGGCTGGTCCCTGTATATAAAGACTATATATAAAGACTACCAGCCTATAGTGACCACTTCTAGACAGTCCCAGAGTTGAGTCAAAGCTGCCCTCTGATTGGTGTAAAGTGTTAGAATTGGGTAGCCAATCAGACACAAGTACCCATGCATTGATTCCAATCTCAAGGTATATCGTATGATCAACCTATGTATAAAGATACTTGTCTTTACATGTGACAACCTTTCAGCAATATTTTCATTTCACATTTGTTTAGAGATAAGAATGATAATTATCGTTCCATTAATAAAGCAATTTTAAATTTTTTCAATTCATACTTGATTGAATGTTATCAACTCAACTAAATGTGCTATTGTTGCAATAGTATCATCTCTTTATTATTTAGAAAAATATACAAGTATATACAAATATACGAGTTGCAAACCCTAAAAAGATAATCTAACCTTCATATAAGGACCACCTGTCTATAAAGACCGTTCTCATTTTAACTGAGTTTTGGTGGTTACTTTGTGATGTATGAAATTGAGATACAGACATAGACTTTTCTTTGACAAAGTAGTGATGGCAGTTTTAAAAGGGATGTAGAAAACAACATAGTTTGAATGATGTGTACAATTTACAAGGTTTTTCTCAACATGTGTCTCATATGTTTGCATTGCTTACCTTGTACTTTCTATTCCTGTCATGATGATCCCCTGCTAGTATACATATGGATTGTAATGTCTTACCCAAGCCCATATCATCGCATAGTATACCATGGAGTTTATATTTATTAAGAAACACCAGCCAGTTCACACCATCCTGAAGAGAAATAATAAAAGACCATTTGGTTTCTAGTGTGATTGTGTGATCTCGTGTGATTCTCTGTTTGTTTGTTTGTTTGTGGAATGAAACAAAAGAAAGCCTGGAGTTTCAACAGACCTGTTGGTACTTCCTAAGTTCAGCCTTGATTGGAACTGGAATTTTAAAACTGTCTAATTTTCGAGGATCTAATAGTTGTTCTAGAAATCTTCTTTCCCTGATTTTCTGTTTTATCAATGTCTCTGTCATGGATGGAGGGTTTGGAATACCAGCCTGAAATGAAAGACTCGTTAACTGCTTCTGTGTACATAAATTGTTTATCCTGCAGATTGCATCTGTTGTCATTTCACATTATTAATTATTTACTGATTTTTAATTCTGCTATTTTCGCAAAATAAAAGTAAAATCAGGTAAATTAAATCCATGTGAACATGTGAAATAACAATAGAACTCATTGTTTCCCTGAAAAGTTTGTAAACATAAGAATCTAGTAATATTGTTCAAAACATTGAAATAATGAAATTAAATGCCAGTAAAAAAAAATGGTTTTACAGTATGGTGACTTACCTCTAATGGCATGAGCCTAATTAACGTAGCGAAGCAGTACGTTGCCAATAAACGTACACTTTCCACTGTATCACTCATTCTACCTAGTACTGGTACAACTAATAATACTATATATGGTATAATGTGTAAACCAAGGCTCTCTATAATATCTGTACACCAGTGTAATGAAAGAAAACAACACCATTCACAGATTCTGAGAAGACTAGTTTTATAATCATTGCCGATTTAAAAAAAATACACCTCATGTGAAAGTGATATGAGCCAAAGCACTACTGGCATTCATTCACCATTCCATGGAGTTCCGTGTGAGTCATTCAAACAATATACTGATCAATAGCATAACAGCAGCGTATCTCAATACACCAACAAGCAACACGGTGTTCTTACTAGTCGCTAATGAATATTCAGTCAGAAAATGTACTTTATTTAATATGCGTGTCTTTGAATAAATATACCGTAAACAAATTTGTATTGAACAGAAAACTGTGAATAGCTATGCACATTGTTGACGAGCAACAATATTTCAACATTCAATTATAATGATGAAGGGGAACTGCAAGACTGGCTAATGAGGTTTTCATAGTGATGCCAAATTCTGTTCTAATCTTTGTGATTTTGGATGTGTTTTGGCGAGTATTTGAAAAGTGTGTTGTTTTCTGACCAAAGTCACCTTCAGGCCTCTACAAAATAGTTCTATTTATAGTCTGTTATTTTCCTCAGAAAATTGTTGATGACAATTTCATTTTTTTGATCAAAAACTAAATTAATGTCACATTTGTCACATTTCGTCCAAAATTAAAATTTAATTCAGTGAATATTACAGGAAATGTAAACAAATTTACCCCACTTTGAGTAAGAAAAAAAATTGCCACTCAAATGGTTAAAGACAACAATTGTATACAAAAATAAATCATCAGAAAAAATTTTATACATTTAAAACAAAATGTTATCAACTGAAATTCAGAAAGCTGACTAAATTTTCAATCAAAATTCGTAAGCTGTATCAAAGTGTCAGTTATATGCAAATTAAAAATCTCAATGTCATTTTATCTTACATCTTACCTCTACTGACTTTGAATAAATTAATTCAAGGCATGTCTGTGTAATGATGCTCAACAAATCCCTGCTTCAGACTATGTCCAATGAAGACTAACGTTATATAAAATATTAGTATTATGGGATATTATTCAGTTTAACCAAAGGATACTTGTGAGTGCTTCTATAGCACCTTGTCTCTTGACTTCATTCTCTGAAGCTCCTAGAAGTGGCAAGACATTTTCAGTGATGTAATTCATAGTGTCGTCCATGGCAACTTTACACAGGACACCAATACATCTAGATGCCATGTATCGTACAGCTGTATAAGGATACTCCAGACATTTGCATAAATGAGGCAGTGTTTCTAAAAGCTAAAGAAAAAAAAAATGTGGGGCATTTGTGTGTAGACAGGGGGTGATGCCGACAACGATAATGACAGACATTTACATAAATGAGGCAGTGTTTCTATCAGTGCTGTCATTCCTAAAAATGGCAGCACAGAGGAAACTTACAATTGTAGTTCACATATGTATAAGAAACTAGAAGAGCACAAACCTTCACTACAGATGCTAATTACTTATCTAAACTAATAGCTAATTGCTGTCTCCATGGCAACCAGATCCAGATCTCTCCCAACATCAATTGTTGATAATTTCAGTGTTAGAATTTTGATTTTTTTTAACCAGTGGTTCAGGTTGACTACCATCTTACAATTGTAGAGATCAAGAGTAAAACATTGGTGGTCCAAAAGCTGAATCACTGTCTGAGCCATCATCATAAACCTGTGGTCCATTTGGGTCAACAGTAACTTTTTCATTTTTTATTGCTTTGTATTTTTTTTGATAGGAATCCATGATAGTTGCCGGTTTGTCAGTGCTTATGGTATTGTTTGGAAACAAAATTTGAACAATGTACTCGTCATACTTGTGATTTAATGTGATACATGCATATGCTATATACACAGGCAATGCAGAAGTGAAGAGTCATCTAATGCAGAAGTACAACCTGAAACACTGACAAAATTCAAGTTGGCATAAAACGAGTGGTCAACCGATGCATGATGATCACTAATTTTGAACCCTGAACAATTGGTCCATTACAATTTAAGTTAACAAAAAAAAATCACTCCCAAAATTGCTGTTTCCATGGATACAAATCTGATAACCTCAAAAAGACTGGTACGTGTATGAATATTTCATGAAAGTCCAGGCATAACTTTTTGCGTTCTAAATGAAAAATCAAGAGTTTGTAGTTTTTTATGGCAACCATAAGCACAGCTCTACCGAAACCGAAACGATTGGTCCTTCCAGTTGGTTCTAGTTATAAATGTAAAATCATTCCCACTATTGCTACTCACCACATAGGAACACATCACATTCATCAATAAATATTGTTTACAACTTGCAAGTAATACAAATTTTATAACTTGTGAAAAAAAAAATCACAAAATATTTCAGCAGTCAATATTTTAATGGGGTCCTTAACACACAGTGTCATAATGACTTTTGAAAAATTTTGTCCTCACAAAAACGGTTTACAGGAAACAGCAATTCACTGCAAAAGTAACTATTTCCAATTCTCACCTTTTCTTGTAAATTATTATGTACAACTGAAGCCAATACTTCATATACTTGTAAACTGTTAACTAAATCTTGAGCTGTTTGGTCATTATCTTGAAAAGCCTGCGGATCTAAGAGTGGAATTACAAGAGAAAATAATTAAAACACATGTGTGTTGTCTTTATGTCTAGGCCAACCAGTCCCAAAAATATCCAATCTGTTAGAAAAAATTGTTTAGATTCAACAAAATATACATATTGTTATGCATTTATTGAACCAATATGCAATAGGTGTGCACCAGTTTGTGGTACAGGGGTGAATTAATATGCAGTGAAGGGATGAACCAATTTGCAGTAGAGGGGTAAATTAATATGCAGTAAAGGGATGAACCAATTTGCAGTAGAGGGGTAAATTAGTATGCAGTAAAGAAATGAACCAATTTTTATTGAAGGAATGAATGAATGAATTTGTATTGAAGGGATGAACCAATATGTATAGGGGTGAACTAGTTTGTAGTAAATGAGTGCACTAATTTGTATTGAAGGGATGAACCAATTTGTATTGAAGGGATGAACCAATCTGAATTGAAAGAATGAAATCTGATGTTGAAAACGAGAATGTTCAACTTACCAAACTTATCAGGGTGAATATGGGTAAAAAGAGATGCTGTCATGGCCTCCCACAGTTTGCTGAGTTTGGTGATGAGATCTTCACCAAAATATTTGACTAATGTTGTTAAAGCGTACCCAGCTCCTCTTCGCTGTAATTTGGCTTGGAGATTGGTGACATCATCATCTTCTGTAATCTCATCCAATTTGATGTCATTCATGTTAAATTTAGTTTTGCTTGAGTGTGGTCCTCTTTTTGGAATGGTACTCAAAATAGCTGCCTACAAGGAAGATTCAAACAAAGATCATAGCTGAATTAAAATTTACATTAAAAATGAATTGGTTTGTAATTACCAACAGTAGTTTCATACTTCATACTCCAATGCAAATTTTGGACATTGAAAAATTTCCACAATTCTCTGATTTGATAATAATATAATCAAAAACAATATCAAATTTTGTCCTTGTGGTTAAAAACTATCAAAGAAAGAAGTCAGAAAAAAAAATATTGTGGGAAATAAAAAACATCTTCCATATCTCGACAGTATGGTTGTGCACGTTTTGGCTGATTTGCAAAGTCAAAAATACAACAGAAAAAAACTATACCTGCTGTTGTTTGACCAGTGTCAAAATTCCCCGTGCCTTATCACACTGGCCACTCCAATTACTGGGTGTACTGGGCCTACTTCCATTGCTAGAACTAGAATTCCCAGTATCCGGTTGCGTAATCACTGGTATAGGGTCCATGACATTGGGTGTGTGGGTAGAATCTCCACAGAGGCAGGTACAAAGATTCTTGACAATCTTGTGGTTTGGACACGGTGTTCTTTCCACACACAGCTGGAGAAGTCTGGCTAAGCTTCTAGCAGCATGCATCTGAAAGTAGTCGCAAGGTTAAAACTAATTTAAGACTCTAAAGAACAATCAGTAATTAAAAAATAACAGTAAATGAAAATAAAATCTACATCAGTAAGTCATAAATCATTCTAATTTAATAAATATGCATAACATTTTGATATAAAGGTCACTGTGACTCCCTAGAATCCCAATAAAAGTTTCCTTGTTCGAACTTTATGAAAAGTCACTGTGACTTCCTAGAACCCCAACAAAAGTCTCCATGTTAGGACCTTTTGAAAAGTCACTGTGACTCCCTAGAACCCCAACAAAATACTACCTGTTCTGAACTTATGAAAAGTCACTGTGACTCCCTTTGATCCCAGCAAAAGTTTCCTCGTTAGGACCTCATCAAAAGTCACTATGACTCCCTAGAACCCCAACAAAAGTCTCCCATTTAGGACCTTTTGAAAAGTCACTGTGACTCCCTAGAACCCCAAAGAAATACTACCTGTTCTGAACTTATGAAAAGTCACTGTGACTCCCTATGATCCCAGCAAAAGTTTCCTCGTTAGGACCTCATCAAAAGTCACTATGACTCCCTAGAACCCCAACAAAAGTCTCCATGTTAGGACCTTTTGAAAAGTCACTGTGACTCCCTAGAACCCCAACAAAATACTACCTGTTCTGAACTTATGAAAAGTCACTGTGACTCCCTATGATCCCAGCAAAAGTTTCCTCGTTAGGACCTCATCAAAAGTCACTATGACTCCCTAGAACCCCAACAAAAGTCTCCCATTTAGGACCTCATCAAAAGTCACTATGACTCCCTAGAACCCCAACAAAAGTCTCCCATTTAGGACCTTATAAAAAGTCACTGTGACTCCCTATGATCCCAGCAAATTGAATGTGACATCCTTGCCTAAAGAATCTCAAGGAAATCTTTGCTGCAATGTTATTTTGTGATTTCTCTGACTCACAAATATTTGTCTTTCACAAAATTGGTACTTTAATCCATCTTACCTGCAGTAGATTGTTGGATTCTTTTTTCATAGATTCCATTAATGGTTTTATAATAGGGTTAAGTTTATCTGGTAAGTTATTTAAGGCTACCATCGCTCCTGCTAACGATGATTGTACTCTGTAATAAGAAGAAGTATCAACAACAGTTATGATCTTTTCAGAGCATTATATAACAACTATTTCATTTTTAAATTGAAATCAACTCTTGAATTGCCAAGATCATGGAATTTGGGGATTATTAAATTTGATGACTGGAAAAAAAGTTTCCAAATTTTTATGATAAAACTAGTCAAGCAGCCTGTCGGCTGATATAGCTCCATTGTTAGCAATGCACATTTCAATTAAAGAACTGAAGATATCATTAGAAAATGAACAATATGTATAGTATTAAAGCAATCAGACTTGCTATTTTCAACAAGAATTCAAAAATATCACTTTTTACCAAAAATATTCATCAAAATCATCACAAAATGAACAAATCTAAAAGCACTCCACATGTAGTACCTATATGTATAATATCAATGCACTCAGACTTACAGTTTTCAACAAGAAGTCGAAAATATCACTTTTTACCAAAAAAATTCATCAAAATTATAGAATTGAAGATATCATCACAAAATGAACAAATCTAAGAGAGGTCCACATGTAGTACAGATAAGTTGAAAGTGGAGCTAAAAAAAAATGTGTTTTATTTCATTTGTTTTGCACCAATAAAAATTGATAAAAAAAAAAAAATGTAGTTTATACTCCTGCTTGCCAACCAATCTGACCAAATTATTGGACCAAATTGTGGGAAATGGTAATAGTTATCATGCTAGACAAATTGAAGTGGCTCATAGGTCATAACAACAGTGTATAGAGAAGGGCACACTATAGATTGCCTAGGTGAAATTGATAATAGATGGGTTGACATTTCTTATGTTCTTATGAAACCAACTCAACATACCTAATATTAAGTTTCCGCTGTTCTGTATTTATTCCAGAGATGGTTGATTGTATTTGCTGACATTTCTCGTTGATTGGATGCTGAGATTTGATCAGTGGATGTACTTGTTGCAACTGACTAAGGATACCTTGGCATGTAGCATTGGCTTGCTCCACAGTAAACATACTATGAACAAATGACAATACAGCATTAGTTACTTGCTGTGTGCTTTAGAATTTTCAATACTAAAAAATTTCACAGTATATGTACACAGAGTATTAAATAAAACCAGTCTACCTAGTACTGTAAAATCTCTATTTGAAGCTACGGCTTCTATTAAAATGTTAAAATGCAACAGAGGAGATGTCGCTTCTATTAGAACATCTACACATGTGAAAAATAATATAAAGAACCCCATACAACTAATCAACTTTAATTGTAACTTAAATTAATTGTTCATGAATTCAAATTCTATAAATGCATGAAACCAATCTCATGCAAATAAATGTGACCTTCAGTGTATTCATGCTAATTTGAAAATGGAATTTAACAGGTATACATGTACATGTACAGCGCCACCTAGAGTTGAATGTTATTTTGTTCTCACATACTTTGGGAATGTATTTCTTTGTACATTTTTGGTCATATCACACCAGGCATTGACCAAAACCTGAAAAGACAACAAAAGACAATATATTAGTAAATTTAGAAGACCTGTATTGATTTCAGAAATTAAATTTAACAGAATTTTTTTAATTTTATTCTCCCTGTCATCTTACCTGACATTCAGTCTGTAACCGCATAAAAGGTGCAGACACTTCATCGAAATAAACATTACTTGTCAAATCCTCCAATAATTTGGTCTTGACTATATCTGCACATACACAACTCTGGAAACAAATAAATTGTCATCAGCTACAATGTACAAAGTATGGCAGGGATTGTGATTGTGGTAGACAGATGAAGAAATGATGCAAGAGACAAGGCTGCTGGCATGAGAAAGATGGTCTCACCCTGCATCTCCCATGATGTACATTCAACTCTAGGTGGCGCTATACATGATACAGACAACATGGTCATCAGTAAAGGATATTGTGCCAATTTTATCAATTCAATTACTTGAGCAAGGATGAAATATCACACCGAGACTCACTTAATGTTTACTGCAACAAAACTTGGTCATTTTCAACACTTATAAAATATGCAAAAATTCATCTCATGCAAAATTAGATCAAATGATAAAGATTACAGATTCTTACCCACATATTTAAACATTCTTGAAATTATTAACATATTTGTTCTATTACAAGTGCATCTTGAACATAAGGCCAGACTTTTATTATCTCTTGTTTTGCAAACTCTCCGAATGAACAGGAGCCGAAAATGAAATAACAATTTTTTTTATTTCAGCGTAATTTCTCGCGCCCGCCGACTTGTAAGTGCAAAAAATTGCTAAAAAACACTTATTTTTATCTTCATTTTTTTTACGCCCGCTGCAAAACAAACCCAAGTTGCATTTTCGTGGGAGTATCATGGTCAAAGTGCAGAAGTCTCGCGCAGATGAGAAAAAGGTTATACATGGAATAAAATTTTATTTCATTTCTTCTCTCCGATCAATGATCTCACTTACAATTATTTGAGAATCACACAAATCTAATGGAAAAAAAGAATTAATTTTTTTTTTTTCGCCCACCTTATAAAAATTCGAGAAACAAGGAATAAACAAGCAGCCTATCGGCTGAGATAGCTCCGCTGTTAGCAATGCACATTTCAATTAAAGAACTGAAGACATCATTAGAAAATGAACAATATGTATAGTATCAAAGCAATTGGACCTACAGTTTTTAACAAGAAGTCGAAAATATCACTTTCTACCAAAAATGACAAAAATATTCATCAAAATTAGAGAATTGAAGATATCATCACGAAATGAATAAATCTGAGAAAGGTCTACATGTAGTATCTATATATGTAATATCAAAGCAATTGAACTTTTGGTTTTTAACAAGAAGTCGAAAATATCACTTTTTACCAAAAATTACAAAAATATTCACCAGAATTAAAGAATTGAAGATATCATCACAAAATGAACAAATCTGAGAGAGGTCCACATGTAGTACCTATATATGTAATATCAAAGCAATTGGACTTGCAGTTTATAACAAGAAGTCAAAAATATCACTTTTTACCAAAAATGACAAAAATATTCACCAAAATTAGAGAATTGAAGATATCATCACGAAATGAACAAACCTGAGAAAGGTCTACATGTAGTATCTATATATGTAATATCAAAGCAATTGAACTATTGGTTTTTAACAAAAGTCAAAAATATCACTTTTTACCAAAAATTAGAAAAATATTCATCAAAATTAGAGAATTGAAGATATCATCATGAAATGAACAAATATAGGAGAGGTCCACATGCAGTACCTATATATGTAATATCAAAGCAATTGGACTTGCGGTTTATAACAAGAAGTCAAAAATATCACTTTTTACCAAAAATGACAAAAATATTCACCAAAATTAGAGAATTGAAGATATCATCACGAAATGAACAAACCTGAGAAAGGTCTACATGTAGTATCTATATATGTAATATCAAAGCAATTGAACTATTGGTTTTTAACAAAAGTCGAAAATATCACTTTTTACCAAAAATTACAAAAATATTCACCAGAATTAGAGAATTGAAGATATCATCACAAAATGAACAAATCTGAGAGAGGTCTACATGTAGTACCTATATATGTAATATCAAAGCAATTGGACTTGCGGTTTATAACAAGAAGTCAAAAATATCACTTTTTACCAAAAATGACAAAAATATTCACCAAAATTAAGCGACAGCGGAGCTAAAAAGTCTGGCCTAAGTGCACATAAACCAAAAACTGCATTCATCATATACTGGATCATTAAAATACAACTTATTTTGACCAAGGACACAACTCTGATGTTTATGTACATTGTAAGCATGCATAACTAATGGAACAAATGAGGTACATTGATGTCTTGTCTCATATATCTTGTATTTCAAGATGGCTGCTGTGGTAAAATCCTGAAACCTTTGTTCCTATGGAAACATACCAGTACACCATCCTGTCTTAAGCATATGATACTGCTTAGAAAAAATTTTTTTTTAATTTTTTTATTCTAGCTCTTCAGTAGGATAACAGTATACTATTGAGAAGTGATTGGTATTATAATATAACCATTTCGCTCACTGACAGAAATGAGCATGATATAATAACTTTAGGTTGTAGAACTAAATTTCACAAAAGACACTTCGACTCACTGCTTGAAGTGTTAAAATTCAAGAAAATTTAACTTGCATGAATAAAAGAAGTTTAAATTAGTTATGATCAAGTCAGTGAGAAGAGATCCGTGCCACATAAAGTATGGTAGCCATTTTACAATTACCTGTGTAATACTAGCCCAGTCAGTAACAATCAATCCAATGGCCAGACGCTGTAATGCAGATTTGTTGTCAAGATGGAAAGCAAGTAATTGACCGACTGATTCTGAAGCGTTACTCTCAGCTGGTAGACTACTATCTGTCATGTACACGATCAACTGACCGATTAATCTGTGAAGAAAAGGTCAAATTCAAAAATTATAAATGATGAACCAGAAACTAAAATCCTTGTACATATGTATATAGTAAGCTATTAAATTTTAGCACATTCATTTAGCTGTATTGTACTATTAGGTGAAAAATTTGATGATCTGAATATGCATTCTGAGATCATTCCTATATGTTCATTGGAGGTTGGGACTATTAAGTGAAATATTTGATGGTATGAATTTTTGTGAATTTTAGGAAATACATGTATGTATTATATTAAACTTAGGTGCGCCATATTCTGAATTCATTTACCATGCTTAAGCCCTTTGCCATAAGTTACCATGATAAAATGTCAGTTTAACCTTTCGCACATTGTATTGATCAATAATTTTGAAAATAAAAATATGGAAAAGATTGTACAGGTTATTTTTTGAAAGGTGAGACAAGTTGACTGACATTTAAACAATTACAAACTATTTCTATTCCTAGAACTTACTTTGCTCCCTTGAGTCGTCTCTGCATTACAGCGTAATCTCTCATGGCAACCGATGAATAAATGCCACTTCCACCAATCAATGGCTTGTAATTCTCTTCTTTGCTCGGTGACAATTTACCTTTCAATTTTTCCTGTATGACGAATGGACATAATGGATTGTATAATACTATCATCAAATCACTATTAAAATTGTATTAACAACGGATTACTCAGGATTTTTAGCACGGGCTAAGAGGTCAAAAATGAAAATACAATGAAAACCAAGTCATAATACTGTTCAGGAGACCTGGTCACAGGACCTTTTGTACAAAGTCTGCTTAAACAGATATAGCTCAGACTGAGAGTGCGCTGAAGACTAACCATGTGAAGTTTAAAAGTGCGCTGAAGACTAACCATGTGAAGTTTAAAAGTGCGCTGAAGACTAACCATGTGAAGTTTAAAAGTGCGCTGAAGACTAACCATGTGAAGTTTAAAAGTGCGCTGAAGACTAACCATGTGAAATTTAAAAGTGCGCTGAAGACTAACCATGTGAAGTTTAAAAGTGCGCTGAAGACTAACCATGTGAAGTTTAAAAGTGCGCTGAAGACTAACCATGTGAAGTTTAAAAGTGCGCTGAAGACTAACCATGTGAAGTTTAAAAGTGCACTGAAGACTAACCATGTGAAGTTTAAAAGTGCACTGAAGACTAACCATGTGAAGTTTAAAAGTGTGCTGAAGACTAACCATGTGAAGTTTAAAAGTGCGCTGAAGACTAACCATGTGATGTTTAAAAGTGCGCTGAAGACTAACCATGTGAAGTTTAAAAATGAGCTTTAGTAACAAAACATGTACAAATGGAAGCTGCAAAAAAAATCTCTCAATTGATGATCAATATGCCATTGCACAAAACTTAATTTTATAACTTGGTGAGTTACATGTACCGTAAAATCCCTATTAGAAGCTGCATCTCTAATAGAAGTCGCACCCATTCAATTCAACAATTTCACCATTTCTCATATGCTCTAATAGAAGCCATATCCCCTCTGTTACATTTTACAGTACCAGAAAGATAGAAAGTCCGCACAAACTAACAATATCTTTAACAGTAGTTTAAACAACTACGGGTAAATATCTCATAACCTCAGTCTGTATTGAGAATGTGACAGATATCAAAACACATATTCAAATGAAAAAAAAAAGGTTTATTCTCCCATTTCAGATCAAACACATGACTACATGTGTTAGTCCATAGTTCTAGAAAGTTCCAGGGCAACCTGTGCAACCACTCGTAATCATTTGACACCTTTCAGCAATATATTTATGCAGATTTACCTATATTTAGACCAAAATAATAATTATCATTTTGTTTATGTTACAATTTTTAATTTAATCAACTCAAATAAATGAGTTTTTGTTGCAACAGTAATATCTCACAATTTTCTGGACAAATGTATGAATTGACAAAAAGAATTAAAACTCCATGTAAAGATTACCTGTCTATAAAGACCATTTAATTTTAATGAAGTCCTTTCAGTCGTCGCTATACACAGGTTTGACTGTACCTTAGGTGGTCACTATATACAGGTTTGAATGTACCTTTGGTGGTCACTATACACAGGTTTGACTGTACCTTGGGTGGTCACACTATACACAGGTTTGAGTGTACCTTTGGTGGTCACTATACACAGGTTTAACTGTACCTTGTGTGGTCACTATACACAGGTTTGACTGTGCCTTGGGTGGTCACTATACACAGGTTTGAGTGTACCTTTGGTGGTCACTATACACAGGTTTAACTGTACCTTGTGTGGTCACTATACACAGGTTTGACTGTGCCTTGGGTGGTCACTATACACAGGTTTGAGTGTACTTTTGGTGGTTACTATACACAGGTTTGACTGTACTATGGGTGGTCACTATACACAGGTTTGACTGTACCTTTGGTGGTTACTATACACAGGTTTGAGTGTACCGGGTACCTTTGGAGGTCACTATACACAGGTTTAACTGTACCTTGTGTGGTCACTATACACAGGTTTGACTGTACCTTAGGTGGTCACTATACACAGGTTTGACTGTACTTTTGGTGGTCAATATACACAAGTTTGGTTTTATTAAAATTAAAAATGAGAAAATAGTTGACTGTGGGAACATATGATGCACAAGTTTAGGAAATATGGTGATATGAAAATACATACCTTGGTTTTATGTTTAGCTTCAATCAACATACACGGATCAATAGGCAGACTAGATGGATGCATAATTAAGCAAATCCATGCACTAATCCATGGGCAGGCTGCTGCCAGTAAATAATCCCTGGGTGCTCGGTCCAGCAAAGTACACCATACCTGCAATGCAACATCAACAACACACTAAAATGAATTCACTAGGAATTGTTGAACTTGAAATATTAATAAAGTTGATCAAATTGGAGTGTATTCAATTTTATAGTTTTTAAATATGTAATATGGATGGGAACATGTAATTTTTTTAAAACTGTAAAATAGTTTATTTTAGTTGGAATTAATTTTCGCTGTAAAGACGTGTTTTGTATGGATTTTATTTTCACTGAATCATTCCTTCAGCAAAAATAGCGATTAATTCCAAGTGAAAATAAAGTATTTATGTGGATGATATTTGCTCACATTCAATCAGGTTCAGATAATAAAGTACATCTAAACAATACACTATTTATTCGTACAGTGTTACAACAAAAGAACTACAATGTAACAAGGATGCTATCAAAGAAATATACAATAGAATGACCTTTTGTAGGGTTGAGCAGGATTCACACCTATGGATTAAAATTGGAGTGAGACACAGTGATTGGTTTTCAATATTGATACATCAGCTTAAAATCGACCTTGCAACTGATTCCTATTGCATTTGTGCTGCCTATTGATTATTATTAAATGGCTTGTATAAATTGAATCTGTGTTTCTTTACAGTAGAGATACATGCATTACGGTATAGTTTCAGGCATGTAACAACTTTCAATTGTTGTATCTCAGCTAATATAGCTTGGAATTGTATAAAATAAGGACCAAAAGATACAGTAAAATATAGTCTAATAATATCCCTTAATTACGAATACAAAAGAATAAAACTGAATAATATTAATGAATGAGGAAACACACATGTGGATGAGCATCCACAATAATTTTACAGTATTGTAGTTTGATACTGTACGTTGTTGAATAGTCGCTAGTCTGTAGCTATAGACTGTAGTCTATATTTTTTATTTTAATTTGATTATTTATAGTTATTTTTTAAAAACTCCTCAATTAAAAGTTGACATTTTGAAATTTTGCCTGTCAAGTGACTTGTTGTGCTCAGCATTTTGCCACAGAAACCATACCCTCTGTCACAAGCGGCTGCGATTATGGTAATTCTGGTTTTAATAGTATTAAGGACATTTAATTTTAATTTAATTGCAGCGATGTAGAAATAAGCTGATAGTCAGTATTTGTTTTACAATCTACCGTATTTACTCTATTTGTAGCACATACTCTAAAATAAGTAGTACCGGTGTTCGTATGATTGACAGCATAATTTTTTTATTTACATGTGCTTTTATTGCAAATGTGCATCTAATAGAGCAAATATGGTACTTGCATATTAGTACATGTACCATATTTGTTCTATTATACGAATGCACAAACTGAAAAGACCTAGGTATGTGTCAGGTCAAGATAAATCACACTGTAATGATAAGTATACAAAAAATGTAATTTCTATTTCATGTGTGGTTTGGCTGGATGGATATATAGCAACTATGTATCATGTATGAGAAAACAAAGTGAAGAAGGCGAGAATATTAAATTTAATTTTTGAGGGACACTCTAAAATAAAACCATGAAATCAAGATAAATAGTAAATATAAGTGGAAATATTATCGTTATTTTATTAAACAATCATATTATCATCAGTTTTAAAGAAACATGGGCATAAATTTTTTCTGCATACAAGTAATTTTTGTTATATCAGATAAGTACAGGGTAATCTACGTATATGACAACAGCAAGCAGAAAAAATAAATAACTTTCTATAAGCTGTCTAGAAAATGTTTATATTGTACATACTCAGACTTCATGTGTATTTATTTGGTATGACTAAAGGTCATTATTCTCACTATTACATGCATTAACAAGTTTGTCAAACAAGCCGAATATAGCATTTTCACCACAAATATTTGCTAAAGTTATCAAATTCCAGATATTATCACGAAATGTTCACATCTAATCGAGATCCAACCAAGGTACAAATATACCAAGCATTAAAGCAATTGAAGTAGAGGTTTTCAAGAAGAAGTCAAAAATATTTGCTAAAGATGCCAAATAGGAGATATCACCATGAAATAATCAAATCTAATTGTGGTCCAGTCTAGGAACATATGCTGCAAGTACAAAAACAATCAACTTAACAGTTTTCAAGTAGAAGTTGTTTGAAAAAAAGGTCAACAACAACAATCGCCTATATCAACAGTGATGAGAACAACAGCGGAGCTAAAAAAAATGTAGATCAAGTTATCCAGAAATAAGCACGGTATTATAATAAAGTAGCCATCAATGGTTGTCTTACTTTTTCCACTAATTCTAAGATATCTTCTTTATCTTCCAGTATACAGCGCTGATAAACATGTCTTAAGGCATCTTGTAATATTGGTGGTAACCATTGGCTACATGGTATCTATGGTAACATAAATTGATAAAAATTAATAAAAAATGCAACTGATCCATGTTAAAAACAATATGTTATTCATATATATTTATGTATGTTTTACTTTGGTTAATTTCCACAAAATAGTTCTGAAAGCGTGTCATAGCTGTTGTAACACCTAATGTTCAATATTGGTCTCATAAGACATATACAATATAGAGCGATAAAAAGTTCACCTGTTGGGTTACTTATTGTAAATAAGCGAAAATAATCAGATCAAAATCTAATGTAATTTTAGTTGCTAATTCTGACCAATCAACCAACTACCTATCAAGTTAAGATCTTGTAGAAAGAACAATGAATCAGAACTTAATTTACATATAATTTTCTAGTGAGGCACGCTTCTAATTGGTTGATTAATCCTATTAGAGGGTATGTGCATTGAATTTATCATATTTGCGAGATAATTAGTGTTAAAATATATATGATAATATGGCAATATGGTCACGATCAGAAGTATGAATTCTAATTATTCATTATTTGTCTGCCACAAAAATACCTATGAACATAAATATGAAATATCACGCTGTAAACTGTATATTGTTCACTATTAGTAAATTATTTCATTTACACTATTTTTGTTCACTACATTTTTCTACATGTATATTACACATTCAATCATGCAACTCGCTAAAATCAGTGAAAATAAACTTCATACAAAGCAGCCAAAATGTCTTGTCAGCAAAAATTTATTCCAGCTAAAATATTTGACAGTAATTCATAAAATTTTGCAAAAGTTGTTGTAGCTCACTGTTTCACTGTTACATTATTTTGCCATTTTCCCCCTGAATTCAGGAAACTCATGCAAAATAAAGTGGTTAACAACATTTCGTAAAATTTTGTAAAAGTTGCTGTAACTCACTGTTACACTATTTTGCCATTTCCCCGCTGAATTCTCAAAACTCATGAAAATGAAACTCTTGCAAAATAAAGTGGTTAATGACATTTCATACCAGTAAAGAAAATGCTGTCGCTTACCTGACTACCATTAATGGTAAGAAGAGTATATAAAGTTTCTAAGGCGGCTTTCCTCACTGACGATATAGTGTGTTTCAAGAACGGCCAGAGTCGCGGGACTAATTCAGCCAGAGATTGATTGGTAGTGCATGGTACTTTGCTGGATAATGTTGATAACAATGTCATCACTGTGTTGGTGGAAGCTGTTAAATCATCCAAGTCCAATAAAATATCCCACAACGTCTGAATTATTATGGATACCTTAAAAAAGCATCAATTTTTGGTTTTAAAAAATCTGACCGGTTTAGAAAAATGTATACTATGTTTATGTTTAGAGAATGTATAATTTATGTAAAGAAAATCTGGAACATTAACATTATAGGTTATACATCCTGGTACTTACATCTGCACACATGACCCCATAAAGGTCACACATCCTGGTACTTACATCTGTACACATGACCCCCCAAAAGGTTACACATCCTGGTACTTACATCTGTACACATGACCCCATAAAGGTCACACATCCTGGTACTTACATCTGTACACATGACCCCATAAAGGTCACACATCATGGTGCTTACATCTGTACACATGACCCTTTTAAAGGTTACACATCCTGGCCTCACTCACCTGGTATGGTGATATTTTACTCAGTGTTTCTGCGACTGGGATAAGTGCCGCTGCAGACACTGCCCTCACATCGTCGTCAAAGTCAAGTAAACCTTGGATTATAGATGACAAAACACATGGTAGAAGCTCAGACGTCATTTCCTAAAAACACAAAAACAAATCAACGTTAATGTCACAGTCCTGGTTGTGATTAGGGGAAATGTTAATCATGCCTAAGATAAAGTAATATGGCCAAAATACAAGATGGCTGCCAAACTTTTGTCTTTTATCTGATCACAAGTTGAATTGTCATGAATATGTTTTGCAACTTACATAATATATGCAATCAAATTGGATATCACTGGTCATGTGACCAGGTAAATTCTTTGTTAATGAATTTGTTATGGTCAGTAATTGAGAGTGAATAATAGACTCATCTAGTATCAACAAAAATCAGATTTATTAAATAATTTTTATGACTTCTAAATTTGCAATCTAATATATGGTCACAATATTAAACTTAATATTTCTATTTGCTATTTCTCTTATTCATGCATTTCTTGTATCCACTAAAATGCATGTTTCCAATATTGTAAGAGTGTTTGTTATGGTGTTACCCAATGACACTCTTTCTAAAAATGTTTTTCATAGTGGGAAATTAAGTCACCTTACAATTTTAATGAGAATGTATTCAATGTCTTTTTGAGAATATACAACTTGGAGTGTTAGTTGAAGTTTACTTTCATGCATAGTTGTAATCTACTGTACAAAATAATACTGTAAAATGACTAATTTTCACTGGGTTTAAATTTCGCTGATTAACTATTTCAGGCATATTCAGTGGGTTTTAAATTCACAGTTTCGTCATTTAGATAATGTGTTCTATGCTAAATTTTACATATTCACTGTGTTTTAATTTAGCGCATTTTTCCTGTCAGCAAAATAAGCAAAATTAACCCCCAGTGAATAATTACCCACTTTACAGTATGCATCTCAGGAGGAAATCAAGCCATGAATTCATTTGCAGCTAGACTCACACATGATCTATTAATTTTTTTTTACATCTATTAATTTTTTTATTCTTTTGATTTTTTGACTATGAAAATTTAATATAACCTTTGGAAGATACTCCTACAAATAAACATGGGCGTGTATTATGATGTATGTGACAAAAATATGATAATTAATACAATAACGACTGTAGATTGAATGCAAAATAAATCATCACTGACATAAATCTCAACATGTGTAATGTACCAAATTTAAATGAAAACGAACATTTGCAACATTTGAAACAAATTAACATAAACATGTATTTTAAAATATATGATGTATGTGCCAAATATGAATAAAAATGGTACATAAGTTGTCGTAATATAATAGTACATTTATGGCCAAAAAACAAGATGGCTGCCAGTTGGCTATCATTGATACAATCGCGAAACAAATTGTAAATTTGTAAATGTAGGTCCAAGATACCACATTTACAAAAAATCAAACGGCTGTCAGTCGGCCATCTGGTTTGAATGACTAAACTACTGCATGTGCATTGTTCCACATAAAGTACTAGGCATATGCAAAAAATAAACGGATTTGGTACAAAAGGTTCTGAAATATGACTCCAGATGGACGAACATAGACATAATTATAAGCCCCCGTTTCAAACTTATTTTGAACGGGGACTAATAAAAAGAATACACATGCTAATGTAAACAACACCTAGACAATTGGGAGATTTTTTGTTTATACCCAAAACTTTTTTTTCAAACTATTTTATGCAGTTATATCATAAATATGTCACACATATTACCCTGCAAAAAAATTGGCAAAGGTCGAAGGTCAACTTTAGTCACCATTCACAAAATTAAATTTTGATCGATACCTATAACTCATTAAAAATTATATCCATTTTATTTTGATCCAAAAGTTCTTAGAAATTATAGTAAAATACATAAAAATAGGTGAAAAGTTGCACTAAAATAGTGAGGTATGAAAATCATCACGCTCAAAGAATTAATCCCCTCAAAATATAGTCCTTGTATATACAAATATGTCTGACCTATATAAACACACTGAAAATATAGTGCCACAAAATAGTAGATCAAATAAGAGATTAAAGATAATCCATATTATTTCTGTAAATCCTCGTATTTATTTTAAATGAAAGAGACAATATGGTGTTGCCAAGCTGTCATATTTTGACTATTACTGAACCTGCGAGCGTCTGACTGTTTAGAAACATGCTCCATCATGAGTCAAGTGGATTAGTTTTTTTTTTCATCTTTTCACGAGCAGACTTTCTCACCCAAATTATTCTAGACTTTTTCTTATATTCTTCAATATTTATGGAAATGAACCCTGATTTTAGAGTCAACAGACAAAACGTGAGTCAATTTTCACCCAAAATATTTCGTTATTTTTGTCCCAATCTTCAGAAGAAAAGTGCAGACTAAAATTTTTTGAATTTGTGATGAAAAGAGGTGGTGAAAAGGTTAACCCCCAGTGAGTGCTATAAAAGTAAATTTTTGCCACGTTTTCCGAATCAAAGCAGCACAAGTTTTTCAATTTTTTTTTAATGTCAACCAGGACTTGACAGCCAATAGTATTTATGTCCATTAGATTAAAAATTAAGAAATTGTAAAAAAAAATATAAAATAAAAAATTAAGTAGAAACAAAGGATTAATGCAGTAAAAAAATAAAATCAGGGTGTATGTAGTTTGCTCAAATTAAAATGATTGATCATTTGCTTTGATTTTTACAAATTTCGTTTTATGTATGACATATTTAATATGCAAAGAATGTTACAAACAGTCTGTTCGGGTACCGTGGAAGAAAAAACATTCACTGTGTTTATTTAGTAGATTTGATGCAGGGATATTCACTAGGTTTAAATTTACTTGTTTATAAAGGAAACAATAAATTCTATTGTTAAATTTGAATATTTACTGTGTTTAAGCCCTATACAGACAATATGTGGTTAGAGGCATAAAAGAAAAAAAAGAAATAAGTTTCATTCCTGTGTATCTGTTTATAACCACTAATTAGTATGCAAAATAACTAATTAATGTAAACACATAGATAATATTATTAGAAAGTATTTTAATGAGAAGATGCAGTTGAGTCAAAGCATAATATATAAGATAGAATGTGATACGCCAACAAACAAGCTGCTCTCTGATTGGTCAGAATGTTAGATGTTAGGGTTGGGCAGCCAATCAGACACAGTATTGTATAAAGTAACACTGACTCAGAAGATTTGGAAGTTCAGATATCAAAAGAATTTTCACCTTCCTAACAGCAAGTAAGTACTTGATTCCCAGCAGACCACCATGCCTGACTTCCCACTGGTGCTGAGATAGTAACTGTAGTAAGATACCCAATACGTGGTTAACGCTATCTACTTTCATATAGTGTAGTAGCACACCCAGTGTTTGGGCACATGTCTCGCGTACTGGCGCAACGACCTAGAAAAATCACAAAGATAATCATATTTCACCAGTTACAGCTGTTCTGAGAATTATTTGGACAGTCAGTTAGCAATATATCTTGGAACTTTGCAAAACACTTGGGTCTTTTCCAATCTAGACTTGATGGCGCCATTGTATTGGCATGCCCACAGTTGGGATCATTCTATTATCTTGCTAGATGCGGGTAAACCGCTGTTTTCAAAACGACACGCATTGGTTACCATACATTAACAGGTTGTATGTGCATTCAAAGTGTTATTTTAAATTGTTATAACCATCTGAGTCCACCAGAGCGCAATTTACAAAACAACTCCCGAGTGTTCAGTAACCACAGGTATAAATGAACTCGTCGTTGGCGGGAAGGCTCAAAGTAGAGTTCCTTAGCATTGGACGCGCTGCAGTTTCGCGACAGTTTTGAGCCAAATTAAAAGTTGTTTTTACATTACTGGTACATTATGTATCAAATTCAGATTTTATACAAAGGTAGGAGAGTACATCAGGGATACATGGACGGAAAACTTGATTATAGCGGTTTGTCAAATCAAAAGTGCTTTCCTTGAGCGAATCACTTTTTCAACTGCATTTTGAAAATGACGAGGGTATGACGACCGTTATTATGTCTAGTCTATTTTTGTAACAGGGACAATTGACTAAAATGAGCAAGGAGATGACATTTTTCGACAAATTTAAGCAACACCCAACTTTCGATTTTTAAAATTACTGAAAATAATTACAATATAAATATAAAAAATAAAGAATGGTTGCTGTATATGCACGCTAGATAATACTTGCAATTCACCATGCCGACAACCCCTATAAAATAGTAATCCCAAACCATGCGCCCGTCACTCAAGTGGCGCCGACAAGTCTAGATTGGGCAAAGACCAAAGTGTTTTGCAAAGTTGCAAGTCATTTTGCTAACTGACTGTCCGACTAATTCTGAATAATAACACAAGTTCACATAGTATTAGTATTATTTCATGAGAAGCAAATTTTTGTGAATATCGCAAGCCAAGAAAATTTCATTTTTTAAGACAGTTTAAACAAACTTCAAAGTTTGCTCTATCGAGAATGTTTCAGCACATATATGCAATGCATTATGGGACCAGGATTATTGTATATATGGAAAAATTTTATCAACCTGGAAATGTATTATAAAACAAGCAGCCTATCGGCTGAGATAGCTCCGCTGTTAGAAATGCACATTTCAATTAAAGAACTGAAGACATCATCAGAAAATGAACAATATGTATAGTATCAAAGCAGTCGGACTTACAGTTTTTAACAAGAAGTCGAAAATATCACTTTCTACCAAAAATGACCAAAATATTCACCAAAATTAGAGAATTGAAGATATCATCACAAAATGAACAAATCTGAGAAAGGTCTACATGTAGTATCTATATATGTAATATCAAAGCAATTGAACTTTTGGTTTTTAACAAGAAGTCGAAAATATCACTTTTTACCAAATATGACAAAAATATTCACCAAAATTAGAGAATCCAAGATATCATCACGAAATGAACAAATCTGAGAAAGGTCTACATGTAGTATCTAAATATGTAATATCAAAGCAATTGAACTATTGGTTTTTAACAAGAAGTCGAAAATATCACTTTTTACCAAAAATTACAAAAATATTCACGAAAATTAGAGAATTGAAGACATCATCACAAAATGAACAAATCTGAGAGAGGTCCACATGTAGTACCTATATATGTAATATCAAAGCAATTGCACTTGCGGTTTTTAACAAGAAGTTGAAAATATCACTTTTTACCAAAAATGACAATTTTTTTTTATTATTTAAAATATTCACCAAAATTAGAGAATTGAAGATATCAACATGAAATGAACAAACCTAAGAGAGGTCTACCCAAGGTACATATACACCAAGTATCAAAGCATTCAGGCTTGTAGTTTTCAAGAAGAAGTCGAAAAAGTAAAACATTGACACGAACGACGACGACGACGGACAATCACTCATATGATAAGCTCCGCTCGACAAAGTCGACAGCGGAGCTAAATATGACTTATTTTGATGGAGACACAACCACTGTCATTTACATTATGCATGTACTACAAATGAAGCAAAAACATCTGCCGTAGCAGCTACTTACCTCATCAGAAACAAAATCTCCAAACCTGTCCAATGCCATCACACAGAGTAACCGAAATGCCATGTCTTCTAACCATAACTGATTCAAGGAGTCTTGCTGTAAAGAAAATTTAACGGTAATTTTTGATTAATATCGCAAAGAGTTGAACACAGATAATATTGTAGTGATGTTGAAAGGTTCTATGGGGAAAAGCACAATGCGAGAAATACATGAAATTTTAATGCACAATTTGAACGGCACACATTATATTGAATGCAAAACATTTTCTATAATTTCATTTCATTTTGGAGTGAAAATTAAAAAACAGTAAGAATGTCATATTGATGAAAAATATTGCAAAAAAATATGTAAACAAAATTAGGTGATTTTTTTTTTTGTGTGAATACAACTGTATTCACACACAAAAAAAATCACCTAATTTTGTTATGTACAATTATTACATCAAGAGTAGATAATAGACAAGGGTATGCAAATAGGGTGTGATGAAGATCTCATTGATCAAGAGATAAACACCAATTCACAGAAGGTGTGTCCTTCCAGTCATAGAGTATGTATTATATGAATCAAATATTTCCATAGTTACATACAGTGTGGCCACCCTAAACTATCTACTTTTAGGGCAACACTGTAAAGCAACAGATACAAGAGATTTCTCAGCACATTTGCCATGTACCTTGACAATCCAGTGCAAGCATCGTATCTGATCACCCTGTGGTTTGCTGAATAAATCAGTACTTACCTGGTCTACTGGATACTCCGCTGATTTCCCAGCACTTCTACCATGTACCTTGATAACTTCTCGGAGTCCAGTACAAGCACCATGTCTGATCACCCATGATTGGCTAAATAAATCAGTGCTAAGCTGTTCACAGAAGGAGGCAAAGGACCACTCACCGACCTATAAACAAAATACAGTTGTCATGGTGAATTCTATAAAACTATAATATTAATAAATTCTTATTATCCATGATAAAGGATTGCCAACACTTTGATGACATACACATATCTTGACAAAACCTAGTAAACGACTTAAAAATCTTGAAGCAGTAAATTAAAATAGAATAAGTATTGAAGAAATACATGGATACACAAACCTACGACTGGGGCTTGACATGCATGTAATAATTTGTGCAATATCTTGTGGTATACAAGTATCTGACTGCAGTAGTTGTAGTTTAATGCTACAATATTATACCAACTTTATTTTAAATGTAATATTGAGACATATTGAAACTTGAAAGCACCAAAAACAGTGTAAAATGTGATATATCATCTGAAACATTCTACAAACATTGGTTAAATGAAATTGACCATAGAACCAACATCCTGCGGTTTTAAAGACAGCAAGTGGTGGCACAAATTCACACTTATATTTAAGTTGTACAATATTTATTAATGTTGTTTCTTGTTAGCTGCAACATTTAAGTAAAATCTATTTAATTTAATTAATTTTAAAAAATATGGTTGCCACTTAGTACCGTAAGATTATGTTTTCAGAAAGAACAAATCTCCTGGGTTCATAATCGAACAATAATTTTTTCAGGTGACATTGGTGTGATTCTGAAAAACTATTTTCTGATCCATGTCTTTTGAAGTACAAAATACCTGAGGGTTTTAATAATCCTCATTATGTTCTATGTTCGTAGCAAATTAATATTTTTGTCTATTTCAGTTACAAGCAGGATTTACCCCTACTGTGTGTTATTCACATTTGAGGTCTATACTCATAACAGGAACACATGTGGTACCGGTATATCTTCCATTCTATCATGGTTTGCAAAGTAAACAGAACATTCCATTGAGGCACCACCAGACCTTTTCGACAAAAATCATTCTGCACTTTTTTTTTAAATTCTTCAACTGAATATTTCAGGAGTTGAACCCTAATTTTGGAGCCAGCAGATAGACCAGTCAATTTTCTGTTTTTAATCAAAAAATTTGGCTTTTTTTGTCCTAATCTTCTGAAGAAAAGTGCAGACTATAAATGAAACTGTTTTGTGAATTTGTGATGAAAAGTGAGAACTGGTGGTGAAAAGATTAAGGCATAATATAATTCTCATTTCACAGTGATTCAACTTAATGAAGAATGGTGAAGAAATTGTTGTCGTTATTTTTATTTTTTCCATGCACGTTATATACATTATGACATCATTAGTAGTACTAGATGCGCTACAAAGTGTAAAAACTCACTTCTTCATAGAATGTAGCGCTATCTACTGCATGATCCACCATTTGTTTGTCAGCTGTGGACTGTGATGGAACATGAACCGTGGCTCCCCGTGATTTCTTTGATGCTGGTTCTACATCATCTTTACATTCACTACAGGTTAAAAATAGAATTGTTCTCTCAAATAAAATATATATTTTTAATAGTACTGTACATTTGACAAGTGACATGCTCAACTATTAAAATTTATTTTAACAAATATTATTGCTTTTTGGAAATTATTATTTTTTTCTTCTCTAATTTCCAACAATTATCTGTATTCAGTTAATGAACATCTTTAATTTTATTTATTTTTTACTTTTTTCCTGAATTTAACATTTTTTCATGTAAAAAAAATCAATCAATAAAAAAATTCACCAAGCTATTGTCAATAACATTTTTATTTTGAATAGCAAAAAATGTAGTGTTCAATTAAAAAAAAAATATATTGACCAATGTTTGGTTTTAGCAGTTCGCAAGAGATGAAATTACATTTCAAATGAATAATTTTGCTTATTGTATTCAGGATTCTTTTTCTTTTTACTCCATGTTTGCATAATGTACAATGGATTTTGCCACAAACCACTTTCCATATGTGTGAAATGTGACAACCATTGTGTGACCGTCATTTTCAGCATTATGGTTATTTTATAAAAAATAATAAATAATAAATGGCATAAGAGACTAAAAATAGTCTAAAAATATAAACAGTTTATTACCCTTTGAGTGCCAAATTGTTTTCCCGCTCCAAATGGGGCAAGATATTTTCACATTTTCTGTAATTTTCATTGAATTCAATCTTAATTTTGGACTGAATGTGACATTGATTCTATTTTTTGATGAAAAAAATCGATATAAAATTTTCGTCAACATTTTCTGTGGAAAAAAGCAGACTAAAAATGGAACTATTTTGGGGATAGTTTCAGACTTTGGCACTCAGAGAGTTAATTTGTTGTAAAACACAATATTATAAGTAAAAACGAAAATTGTTTTTTGACAAATTAAAACCGTTTAAAGTAGTTTGAATATTTTGAAGTAATATATCAGCATGGACTTATTAAAATGAAAAATGAAATTCATAATAACTGAAGGCAATGAGACAGAATGAAAAGATAATATAAACTATTCTAATAATAAGAGCTTGAACGGTTTTAAAAGCTCAACTCACTCCAGAAAAACAAAATACTGGTATATTTGTTGTTAGTCAGCAAGTATATCAGTTTGAAAGTATCAAAAACTACAACATTGATGATGACAGACATTTTTCTTTCATATACCTTTTTTCAAGTTTGAGTCGAGCAAGGTAAAATTGAAATAAAAAAGTCGATGAAAATGACACAATCTTGTTCGATTTTTCAACCCCCATTTTTATGTGCTTTAACACACTGATGTACCATTGATGAGAGGGCAGTCCATACCCGAATGAAATAGAGTTTGATCACAACTTCTCTGGGAATTGTTTATTATTGTCAAATTGTAGAATTTGTTTGTGTCCGAAGTTGATTACTAGAATCCGAAAATTTTGCCATAAACTATTTAATAGCACCATCGAAAATTTTACATCACCACACCATTGCTTAGAACCAAAAACCATTTTTGTTACTTAGAAAGGTGTAAAAAGCTTCGCTTTTACATTGAGTATTGCATATGTGTGTACAAATATTCAATAGGAATGAAACATTGAAATGTAACAAGAGCTTGCAGCAACCATCTTTGTAAAGCATAACAGCAATATGGTTATTAAATTAAAAAATAAAAAAAATAAGTAAAATTATTATTAAATAAATAGTGATATAATAAATAAACTGAAAAGGGAATAAAATATGAAGGTAGCCTGTTGTCAATGGCCACCTGGAACTTGTACGTTTTATTACAGTCCCTCAACACCAGACTGTGGTTTTATAGATATATCAAAGATTCTATTTTGGAAAGAAAGAAACACTGGGAGACCATACTATAAATACTGGAAGATATAATGCATTTAGTAATTATTGTTAATAATTATATTATACCAGGGTATCACACCTTTAAATGCATGATTGAAAGAGAGGTAGTTTTAATTTATGAAGCCAGTCTAAAATACTATCATAGTTTTAATGGCCCCAAACATGAATAAACAAATTCTTTTCCGAAAAACCTGTGACAGAAATTCAACCCTACGAATTATTTTTAGTATTATTGATCTTGCATTAAACAGAGATGCATTATGTTGACATTCTCACTGTGTTTGGCATCATCGACAAACATTAAAATTTGACGATTAAAATTAAGTGAGCATTCATTACAGGGGTTTTTCTAAACCAGGGAACAGGGGTGCAGTGCACTGATACTCTTGGCTGGCGCCCTCTTACCAAATTGCCGATTGAACTTTCAAGTCATAAATATATTTCTTGAGCCGTGCACTTCCCTGCTGCCATACAACATGAAATCTTTCTCAAATATATTTTACTCTGTGAAAACCTCCCAGCAACACAAGCTGACAATGTGTCTGAACATCAAATACACTAAAATTATCCAAAAAATATTTCAATAGCGATAGATACATTGTTAAAAATACACAGAAACCTTCTGATATGGCGTTTCCAGGTCTATCGTCTGTTTGCTCCCTTCGTGTTCATTTTTTCCAGAAAACCCCCTGCATTATATACACAAATGAACTTTAATACTAACAACCAGTCCAACCAATCCCACCAATCCCAGAGATTGTTTTTAAAAATTCTACTTAAATTCATATGAATAAAGATAGAGATGAAATTAGCAAAATGAATCAGCATTTCCTCCATATCTGCACTCGCCAAGGCTCTTGAGTATATGTTGTGAAAATGATCAAAGTCTGGTAGTACATACACACACTGGAGGTGGTTATTTCTTTAACAATTTCATAAGATATGGTTTGCAAGTCTTCTCAATACTTGTACCGGTAGTGTAATGGTTGTTACATCAGACCCAAGTTTTTCATCTGAATAATGTTGCTGTAATTTTTTTTTTCATTTCCTTTATCAATTATATTTTTTATTGTTCTCTTTATTTTTTAACAAAAAATGTACTTAAAGCCATTGGATTAAAATGAACAATTAATCTATTATTAACCTTTTCACCACCAGACTTTCTTGTCCAAATTTGTCTGCACTTTTTCCTTATATTCTTCCATATTTCTAGAAATGAACCCTAATTTTGGAGCCAACAGACGATATTTGAGTAAATTTAAAATTTTTACTCAAAAATTTGCCTATTTATATCCTAGTCTTCTGAAAGAAAGAGCAGACTATAAATGGGACTATTTTATGATCTTATTATGTAAAGAGGAAACTAGTGATGAAAAGGTTGACCTATTGTCCAGGCAATAGGTCTATAATATAGAAGTAAAACCTATACAGTAAATCAGACCTATTTATACACCATAGCTGGGGGTAGAAGACAGAATTGACAGTAGAAGGTTAATCAACTAAAACAACTTTCATGGTTGCATCAATATATCTTTGTATGGTATCCATGGCAACCAAACAGCATTGTGCATTTGAAGTTCGTGGGAAACTGATGTTGAGTCAAACTGTAGAGGACTATGAAAATGAATCTTTATGCACATTGTTTTACTCCCATAATGCACCTCATCAGGAGCATCAGGAACCTGTAATGTCTAATGTATGTACCAAGTTTGAACGAAATCCACCCATAAATGCTTGATATTTGATGATTTTTTAGCACATAAATGACCACCATTCGGCCATTTTGAATAGGATAGTAAAACCAATATATCTATTTATCTATGACATGATGTATAATGAATATTTAAAATTTGAAAATATTATCAGTCAAAACAAGTCGGAGATATGGGTCTAGAAGCCCATTCATTAAAACAAAATGGCCGCTAGACAGCCATTTTGAATCCGATCTGAAAAATAAATGATGTGCATCAGGAACCTGTAATGTCTAATTATATGTACCAAGTTTGAACGAAATCCATCCATAAATGCCAGAAATGCTTGATATTTGATGATTGTTTAGGACAAAAAAATCCACCATTTGGCCATTTAGAATATATCTGTCTATCTATGACATGATGTATAATGAATATTTAAAATTTGAACATAATCAGTGAAAGCAAGTCAGAGATATGGCACGAGAACCACATTCATTAATACAAAATGGCTGCCAGTCGGCCATTTTGAATCTTATCTGAAAAACAAAATTATTTGCATCAAGATCCCATGATGTCTAATGTATATACCAAGTTTGAACAAAATCCATCTGTAAACAGCCGAGAAATGGTTGATTTTTTGGATTTTTTAGCACAAAAATGGCCACCATTCGGCCATCTTAAATCAGATCGTAAAACAAAATGATGTGCATCAAGGTCCTATAATGTCAAATGTATATACCAAGTTTGAACAAAATCCATCTGTAAACAGCCGAGAAATGCTTGATTTTGATGATTTTTAGCACAAAAATGGCCGCTATTCGGCCATCTTGAGTCAGATCGTGAAACAAATTGACGTGCATATGTATAATATCATGTATGATGTATGTGTGAAGTTTGATTGTGATTGGTCAAGGCATTTCTAAGATACAGGTCTGGACGCACGCACACACGGATGTCAAAACATATAAAGTCCCCATTTAGTCCCCAACAGGGGACTAAAAATACATTTTAGAGAGCACCTCTACCACAAATTCAATTAAATCTGATGTGTTGAGATATCAGAAATGGGCTAATAATAAATAGATAATCAATATGCATGTTTTCAAAACCAAACCAAATTATTATGCAAATTAAGCAATTATTATGCATAGATTTAGGTTTGTGTATTGTTCCAGGGCGTACATATACCAAGTATTATTATAATGTGATGATTAATCCTAAAAAAATGGTGGAAAGCTGAGAAGTAAATGATTATGAAAATTAGGTACCATAATTATTAAAAAATCACAGAACAAAACTAAAAAAATAATTTATAAAAATATTATACCGGATTCTGCCGTAAATTACCCTTGGCCATTAAACGGCAGTTTTGGTTTTAAAAAAAGTAAAATGGGACCAGAAATCATGTTTTTCGGCAGTTTTTTAAGGTGTTTATTTTTTAATATTTTGGCATCATTTTTTGGACATTTCAAAGATTCCTGACACCTAAAATAGAGCCTAATTTAAGTTTTACCGTCGTCAAAAAGTAAGATGTTTATTGTGACTAGCATGACTGGTAAGCTTCGTTTCGATAATGAGCTGTCATCATAGTAAACGATGTTAAATTATTCTTCAAATGCTCAGTTTATCTTTTAAAAAAAATCATGATGTTTTCCCATGAAAATCCAAGCCAAAATATTGTACTAGAACATCGGCAAGTCTCTTCCGCATTGCGTTCAATAACATTAACTTATTTGAATGAGCTATGGTATTTTGAACACGTTCCTGTCATCCATCATTTTGATTGGTTAATTAGCAATTTGACCATAATTGTATTTGGCATACCAGGTTCGTTAATATGATTTTCTTTTTGGAGAAAGATGATGCTGAGTGACATTATAATGAAATTTTTGGCGGTCTACTTTTTAATTCAGCAAGAAAAAAACGTATCAAATGTAAGATTAGCTTCTGCAATAGTTTCTTTCGTCTTAGGTGGTCAAACTGCCGGCGTTGAAAGTCAACGTAGGTGGAATTTTGAAATTTTGAACCCTAAATAAGGGCCCATCAGTCAAGAAATCCCCCAGGCCGATTTTCTGGATGGGCGAATTTACGGCAGAAAAATATACCAATATATGGATGGTGGAAACAATAATATTGTTGATCTTCGTAGTCCAAAATCTGGGTTTTAGTCATGTAAAATTCTTCATTGTTGTCTGTACACACTTTGATTCTCTGTTTAACCAATTTTTATTTTAGCCAATATTTATTTGAGTCAAATATCTTGAAATGTAAGTTTACATGCAATTCACTGTATTGCAACGATCACAACGACGACAACGACAAAACAGACATTTTCCCCTCCCATACCGTTCTCCTTGTTCACATTATGAGTAAGGTAACAAAGGCGAGGTATACAGGATACATAATGTACTTCACATTACGGAACTTGAAAAAGGTAAAAGTAAATAGTGTATATAGAAATGTTTCAAGGGCTTTTGCGAAATTTCTTTGCATTGATACATTGCCATATGGAGACCATGTGCATTTTGTTCTCAGATAAGTTACCTTATGGTCCAAAAAATTATAGTCTTTCTCAAAACAAAGTTGATAATGTTCTGTATGATGAAATATTTACCATAGTTATTGCAATCAAAATGTTCATATCACAACCATGGTGGCAGTTTATATTGTTGTTGTCAGAGCAATTGCAAATGTTATATTATCTGATCTCAAATTTCATGAAAGTTCACCACCAAATATTCCTACATTAAAAATATTAAGCAATCAGACTGGTAGTTTTCAAGAACATGTCAAAAATAACATTTTTTACAAAAATTACAAAAAATATACACTAAAGATAGAAAATTGATGCTTTCAACATGAAATGAACAAATCTGCTGAAGCTTCACCTAAGATACCTGCATGCAAAGTATCAATGTAATAAATTTACCTGGTAGTTTTCTAGAAAATGTTGATAATATAATTTTTTACAAAAATGACAAAAATATTCCAACTCCAAAGTACATGTTCCTGAATACTGAGTATCCGGATGGACAAACAATGGAAAATCATTTTTGATAACAGAGTAAAAAAAAAGTAAAACAAGCCTTTAACCCAGTGTTTTCATGAGACAGGACATATTTTACAAATTACGGTATTACAACTGATCCTTAGAAACAACACAATGTGGTAAAAAGTACTTGTAAAGACAAGGTTAGAGAGAGAGTCATCAGTATGTTTACCTCGTTGTAGCACTGCTATCGCCGGTCTCTTTCGATCGCTGTTTTGCCAATAGTTTAGCTCTTCGTTTAGCTCTGTTTTTCTCCCTGGAACTCATTCCTGGTTTCAGCATGGCAGACATCTCTTGTGATAAGACGGTTGTAGGAGCAAACTACAACGAATAGCATGATTGTATAAACAGAAATGAAAATCGTCATAATCAAAAAAATGATATGCCTGTAATAAATGCTTTGCAAATAAGCAAGGACGCTAGCAACACAGTCTGAGATAATAGATAATTTCAAACATAGTCATTCGCATAATATTTCTATAAATATCATCTTGGGTAATCATCTCACAATTTATGTGACTTCAAATGAGATCTTGCTCTCATATCACACCAGTTGCATGCCCTTATCTTATGCTGAATTTGTCATGTTTGTTTTACGACTGCAGCGGACAAAATTCTGACAGATAAAATCATTTTACAGAGAGCACATTGCTTGGAAACAATGTTATCTAATATGAAAGATGCAGACAGGGTGAGGACTACCATAGTCCTTTTACATGTAGTCATTAATGTTTGCTGCTCTATATTATTTTACGGAAATTCCAATATTATTACAATGTACATGTAATATTAAATAATACATTATAAGGCAATGTGTTGTCACTGAACCTGTGTAATAATATGAGGTTATTACAAGGATACCTCAAAGTATGCACAAGTATGCAGCGGAGGTCGATGTGATGGAGTACTGTCTGAGTGCATACTTTGAGGTATCCTCGTAATAACCTTATTATTATACCGGTACATTTTTTCCTTCCAAGAATACATCATGGGAATGCCGAAATCCAAAACGTTTAGAACTGAATCAGCGAACTTCTTTGTGTGGAATCCGGTCTACCCTGGTGGCAGCCATGTTTGTTTTTATTATTAAAGGACGCTTACGTGCGTAATCAAACCATATTAGAAATTCGCATTTCCTTATATGGTGGGATGAAAATACTCGTAAAATATCGCAAAATTACGGCACACTGTAACTTATGGCATTACAGTGACAGATAATAAATACATGTAACGCATCATATACTTGTAAAGTAGTATCAGGTTTTTTCGACTATTATTTTTTTCCTATCAGAATCATGTTTCCCATGATTTTGTTCCACAATTGTTTTTTTACTCTGGGATTTCATCTTCTGGAACTCAGAGTCAATTTAAATAACAATGTAGAATAACATTACTAGAAAAACAAGTCTGACGGATGACCCACATTAAAGGTCACACATGCTGGCACTTTGCATGACCCCATTAAAGGTCACACATCCTGGCACTTTGCATGACCCCATTAAAGGTCACACATCCTGGCACTTTGCATGACACCATTAGAGGTCGCACATCCTGGCACTTTGCATGACCCCATTAAAGGTCACACATCCTGACACTTTGCATGACCCTCATTAAAGGTCACACATCCTGGCACTTTGCATGACACCATTAGTGGTCACACATCCTGGCACTTTGCATGACCCCATTAAAGGTCACACAAAGTATTTTTATTATAGGAATAATTTACGAACTACTGGCATATTTTGAAAAAATAATTTTTATTGATAGTGAGTGAGATTGTCTGCCTAGAAAGTACCTGGGTGTGAGAGTTTAGAGAGTGCTGTGTATGGATGATATGATGTGGTGAATTTGCAAAGGACATACCTGAGACCGTCCCTCTCTGTAATCCATCCTAACAGCTAAGTCAACATCATTAAATAACTCCTCAGTATCAATGCCCAATGCACCACCTCCAATGTCAAGTCCAAGTCTCTTCTGGAGAATTCGTTTTTGTTTAGCAAGCCTTTCTTTGGGATCACCACCTGACAGGAAAAGTTAATATTATTATTATTATACTTATGATTTATATGGATTTTGTACATTTGCCATGGTAACTCCATGTAAGCATAAATACTGGGTTGTGAGCACTCACTACATGGAGTTACATCACTACCTTGGCCAGGTCAAGTTGGAAGAACAGTGTGGCTTTTTAAAGTGAAGTTTTAAACAATTTCACTTCTACAGGACATTTTTTCATTATTTCATGTTATCATTTCAATGTATTGAAATTCACAATTGCTGTATTTTCTGTATTAGTAGAAAATTAAAATGTATATAATATAAAAGTGATGTAGCTTGAAATTAAAATAAGTCTTATTACAAAAATCTACACAACAAATGTATTATTTGTTTTATGTGCGATTCTAAGAGTAAGCAATGCTGTTACATGTATACCATAAATGTAAAAACTTCTGTAACAAAATTTGATAAATAAATTATTGAAATAAACATAATTTGAATGAAAAAAGGTTGAAATTTCTCCCGAAAAAAAGTGTGACCATGGCGCACCAAAACATGCAGAATACCGGTAGAATAATTTATTTTTTAATTTTATGAATTAAAATTTCACCTCCACTATTGTTAATTAGTTCTAACCACAGAAAATAAAAACATTGACAAAAAAATGTGCTATATAAATCTTGAAGTATTTTTTCAAAAATCCCAAAACTTTACAAAATTCACCAGTAAAGCTAGGTATGATCTACAAAATGTTACATACTTGTATCGTCATTTGCAGTGTCATATTCAGCTCCAGATGAGCCAGCTAAAAATGCACCTCTTTGAAGTATTCTACCAATGTCAAATTGAGAAAATACAAGCCTATCGCCTTGTACTGGGGTAGATGTACGGCTGCTGTCAGGAGTGTCAGATTCTGTGAGCGAGATTAAAATAAATAAATCAACAGTTTGGTTAATACATGATTTATGCAAGTTGTTTCCATGGAGGTATAAATATATTTACTTCTGTAATCTCTCGAACATTAACCGATTTGAGACCGTCAAAAATTGGCACTTTTATAAATTGTCCAAATGCAATATACAGATTGGGTACCTATCTTACAGCTCTAGGGGAGACCCTTCTACCTTAAACCATGGAGTTAAACTAACAGTGTGGCATTTGGTGCCAATAAGGCTTGTGTTGTGTTCTTCCCGTTACCATTGTTACCACTTATTTATCACACATGTCTGTAATTTCCAATGATTATTTCTTATCAGATTCGTCAATACCTTCTTTAATCTTCACTACATTTGGTGTCCATTGTGGTACATTTTTCACAATGGCTTCCATGGCTTGGCCTGCAGCTATACGGGTATCCCAGTTACTACTTTTCAGGTATATATGCACCTAGAAAACAAAAACAACAAATTAATAACTAAGAATTTACCGGGAACTGGTATTCCCAGTAAAAAACAATCAGTAGGAAAATGAGTTGAATGTTGGACACTAATCTAAGTTTGAAACTAGGATTCAAATACTGTAGAATACTTTATTTTCGCTTGGAATTTATTTTCGCTATTTTTGCTGAAGGGATGATTCCGTGAAAATAAAATCCAGCGAATATACTTTTTTTCCTATATTTCACATTAAACTCATCAAAAATCAGTGAAAATAAATTTCGTACAAAATGCCCAAAAAGTCTTTTTCGGCGAAAATTAATTCCAGCGAAAATAAAGTATTCCACAGTACCTGAAAAATAGATTTAACAGTTTTAATGATTTTAAAAGCTTGTATGATCCATTCAACTATCAACAATATTATATACAATAAGATGAATTTTGCAAAACCACCAAAGTGCACTTACATATTCCAGTTTATAATGCTGAATATTACAGTGGTGTTTTGTCCAAAAGGTATCATAAGGTATTTGCCATGTAACTATTATGCAAATTAGTCACATGTTCATTTTCAGCCAATACCAAAGTGTTATGCCTTTGCTAATCTTCAATCTTCTTTTTTTCCAGAAATTAATCAACAAATCAAAGCTGGGTTCAAGTATAGACCAACAAATTGAAAATGGTAATGTGAATCCAAAACTATCATTCATTGTTGCAGGATACACAGCTTTTACTTGTGAAAACAACCACAATACCCTGCAATTTTTAAGTTGCTTTAAAACAATGCTACCTAAAGTCAATAATAAGACAGTAGTACTGAAACAAGTGTTAATTTCACTCCTATGACATTTTGAGTATATTTACTGAATTTTAAATCCAGTGAAACAATTAGTTTAATTCTAATTTCACTTGTTCATGTAGATTTAATTCAGCTGGTTTTGCTTATCAGCGAAAATAGCGAAATTAAAACTCAATGAAAAATTAATACCTTTACAGTAGTTACTGAAATTAATTTTATTTACATCATTTTCCATTATTTCATTTACTAGGAGCATGTCTGTTAATAATATAACAGGTGTGTCTATGGTCAGAATAAATCATATTTTAATATACAATAAATCCAATAATTATGCATAAACCAACAATTGTATTATTGTACACTTAATTATTACCGGTAAAATAAAATGTACGATTTTTTTTGACTGTGAACATACCTCCACATGTATATATTTCAATAGAGCAAGTATGGTACTGTAAAATACAATATTTTAGCTGGAATTAATTTTCGCTGAAAAGACTTTTTGGGTGTTTTGTATGGAATTTATTTTCACTGATTTTTGGTGAGTTGAATGTTAAATATAGGAAAAAAGGTATATTCACTGGATTATATTTTCACTGAATCACTCCTTCAGCGAAAATTAATTCTAAACGAAAATAAAGTATTTTACAGTACTTTGTTTTCATGCTAACATAACAAAAACTCAATAAATAAAATGCTTGATGCAAATATAACTGTGATTAACAAGCCAACAATCCATGTACATGTACTCAAAAATTATTTTCTGTCAGTGTAAATCTTGCTAAAGTATCATACAATACATGTGACGCAAATATCAGTTCAATGATTTAACATGTTTCAGCATGAGAAATCACAAGCCATTTAGGTCAACATTTGGAACAAATAATGTATAAAAAATGTCAGAATTAGCCTGGATGTGCCCCTTTGATTACCCTACAAGATATACTTGAATTTCATACATGTATATCATTGCTACTGAGATAAAAGTGGAATCAGATAATATGCAAATAAGTATATTAACATGCACACAATAGACCATTTCCCGCTGACTGCGAGTCCCTGTGTTATACATGAAATTGAACGAAAAAACAGGACAAACAAAGGTCATAGCGAGGTAGCGGCTTCAGAACATCGCGTGGGATTCGTCAAACATAAAAATATTTTCGGGTATTTCCTCGCTTAATAATGTGCTATACATATTTGATGATAATTAATTATTGAAAGGGTATCTCAACGCAATGTTCCCCTCTCAAGGATTGCCATTACGACATTGAGCGATAAAAAGAAGAAACATAAATTCAAAATCAAATTGTTAGATCTTTGTGACAGGGGTTTGGTCCGCGCCTTTCACACAGTATGCAAGATCTCGGGGTGAACGGAAAATCACCTATTGAAAATTTGATAAGGGTCAGATCCACAGTACTGGATATGCAACATAAATGATTGTGTTCCATAATTACATGCTCTGATCATAATGATTGACAGACCACAATCACTGGAGAATCATCAGACTTTAGTTAGAGAGGAATCATCAAGAGACAGAAAGCTGAAGCGATAATAATCCGTACCACATCACAATCTGTGGGTTTTATCAATCCCCATGTAACTAATAAGTGTTCATTGCAGGAATAATGTGGGTGATAGTATTCCCCACAACAGGGGAAACTGATGGCAAAAAGTGCTCCTATGTGTTTTTGATATCTGTGATATTCCTAGAAAGTAGGAATGCAAGTCTTAAAGGCGACATTTACATCTCTCAGGATGGGCGTAGCTTAGTATTCTAATTTTGACTGATTATACAACGACAGTAACTGTCAATTTTTCCTTGTATGCAGATAGTCGACGTCTGCACTAATCTATTGTTTATGTGTATAGTTACTGATCTAAACTGTGTAAAATAAAATAAACAATTCATTTCTGGTGACGAATCCAAATTCTAGTTGGTGTACACACAGTTCCTTCTAAAGTGACGTGGTCTATGCTGCAATGTATAAACCATGTTGCGTAGAGTAAATAATTATTTTTGGCTGTATTTTGCTCTACTGTAATTCTAAACCTTGTCTCTGAATGATCGGTTGTTTTCCATTCTGTCTTACAATGTTTTATTCAAGATTACTTTCTATCCCAGCAAACTAAGAGAACTGTAATAATTGTCTGAGATTACATGTATATTCATGTAGCCCTGCATTACAGTCTTCTGTTTTTCTTGTTCCACAAGTCAGCGTCCAATTTTTGGTGTCATTATAACAAGATTACAGTACACCATATTTTTTGTGTCAGTACATATAATACCTATTTCGAAATCGGTCAAAGTGTGTCTGAGAAAACATGAAAATAATTTTCTAGGAAGACTAATGGCCACCAGGCAACCATTTTGAATCAGATCGTTAAACAAATTGATGTGCATCAGTAACCAACCAACCATGAGTCTGAGAAAGAGTTGATTGATTGATTTTTTGGGCCGAAAATGGCCACTTGTCAGACAAAGGTCAACAGAAAAGAACCAAAAAACTAATTGACGTGCATACATCTCCTATCAAGACCTTTGTACTAACTTCAAACAAAATCAGTCAAGGCATATTTCAGAAATGACAAACACACAAATCCCAAAACATAACAGGTTTCGTACTGGGTTTGTCTGGTGGGAACTAAAAAACTATTCAAAGTCTTCACAAAATTCCATGTTCAAAATGGGTCCTGCGTAATTTATGCAATGCATGTAAGACACATGCTGTAATATGGCTGTGGAGCTTCAAAAAAATGTTGACCAGTATGGTCAAAGGTCAAATGTTTGGGCCAAGGTTACTTGTTACAGTATAACCATGGAACTATAAACCCCAGGAAGAACAACGAAACTAAGAGGATTAAAAAAACCTTTGTCTTAGTTTATCTTACAGTGCTTTCGCTTTTGTTTCCACGACATTAGTCATACTCCATGTTAGTTGCCGCCGATACGCCCGTTTCAACCGCTTTGCTGGAAACGGAAAACTTGAAAAAAAATTGTCATATCTGCGCAGTAAAATATTTCGTTCACTACGCATGCGCAAACAAGTCGGTCTGCAGGGTGACCTTCAGTGTACCGGAAATCATGCAACGGGTCGGAGTTTTAGCGAGTTTTCATAATTTTTAATGTCGTTTTTAGATTACTTCTTGTTTTTTTCAACCCTCGAAAAAATAAGGTTGCGAAAGTTTGCGAAACATGGGGTTTGGTGAGCTGTTTGTTGTTGAGATATCCCGACTAATTCCGTGTTTCCCTTCGATCGCCAGAAGTGGCAATGTGTTTTTTTTTCCCGTTGAATGTCGATCATTTATCAGTGTTTTTGTCTTGGCGCCATTGTTTTTTTATGCTATAACCGGAACAACTCGGTCACGTGATCTCCCGGAGTCGTCCGATTGACTCCGAAAATGACCGATAGTCGGAGATAAACGTTCATTTGCGTAAATCGGCTTATTTTTTAATGCGACAAAATAAACAGTCAAAATAAACATTCGACATCGCGGCAACTATCATAGTTCAAAGGAAACGAAGTGGTTGTTCTTCCTGGGGTTTATAGTTCCATGGTATAACCAACTACTGGACAGGATCTATAACTTTGGATAAACGGTAAAATTAAAGGTAATTGGCTACTATTATATGTTGTTGTTCACACAACCCAGATAAAAATATATCGTTACAAATCTACTTCTCATTCACACAAAACATAGGACAAACATAAACTTCATCATTATATCTGAACATTCTTTTGGGTTACATATTTTTTATGGATATTTATAGTTTCCAGGAATTATTCATTTTTTAATGAAATATTTCTTTAACATAGTTTTCTATAGAATTGTTCAAAAAATTCGCATTTTTGCATTTTTTTACGTAGTTTTTCTCCCAACAAATATTTTTGTAATGGGACTAAAATCTGAAATTTGTTTGTCAAAATCAATAATCTAATATGCGATAATTTAAAAAAAAAATTTGATTAAATTTGTTTAATTCTTAGGTCAAATACCTGTGATCTACCATGAAAATAAATAAATGAGTGATTAACAAACTATATTGTTATGCAAATTAGCCATGCCATTGCAATTTCCTGTACATACCAATCCCTTGTATTATTGTTAGTACAAGCTAAGTGAATTCATTCATATTGATACAATATCTTGATACAGTAAATTTTGACTGCTAAAATGTTCAAAAGTTCATATTTTTGAAAATATTTGCAATGACAAAACTTTGCAAACATCACAGTGACTTTTTGTTTTAAATTATGGTTGTATAAACAAAAGATGACAACCAGATTTCAGTTTGTAGAATTTCCTCTGTGAATTTTATCAGAGTGATCCGGAAAATTGTTCTTTTTTAGTATTTTATATTTCTTTCTTACAAACATTGCGATGGGCATCTTTTGTGGTCAGTTATATTTTGTACAAAAATCAACAATGGTTGGATAGGTATATTATTTCCACTTTGCAGTATATTGTAGCCAGTACTTGTAGACTTTGTTCTCTAGCATAAGATTTTAATGTGCATTTTGTTCATAAATGCTGTATGATCTTTGGGCCTACCAGTGATTCAGAGTCCTATGTTCTTTGTTAGAACAGAACATGTGCTATATTGACCAAAAAACAATGTTGCTATGGTTTTAGACTCATGACAAACCCAAAACAAAAGAAACCGTCTGATCCAAGCGTCCTTCGTACTTGAAAAATCAAGTCTTATTGCCCTTGCATTTTTGAGCGAACCAACAATGATGCCAAAAATGACAAAACTTCGGCCAATCTTCTACGATATTTTTATAATATCATTTATTCAGTCTAACAGTTAGAATTGCCTAGGCAACCAACATTTGTGACATTTCATTCCGGCAATAAAAAAAATTGGTGATAATAGCCAAAGGGGTGAGGGACTGAATTTCAAAAATATATTTTATATATAGGGTGAACAATAAAATCATGAATGTTTGTTGAATATAAATTTGATGTTAGTTTACTACTTAGGTAAGATTTAATTGCAATTCTCCTCTAAAAGTTGATGAAAAGGCACATTTTAAACTGCCTTCAAGTCTTTAAAATTACCGTCCATCATAAGTGTATTCATATCAAGGTGTTAACCTAAATTGTCAGACATTTTTACATATACCAGTAATAGGCAAAATAAAAGTGTACAAAATATACATGCTAAATGACATTTCCCACATTTTTTCAGCTACACTATTTTGCAATTTCCCCAGGCTTGCAGATTTAATGAATTTTGTCTTACTCAAAAGTAAAGCCACTTATACTGAATAAGTTCAAGGTAACATGCAATACAAAAATTGAAAAAAGTATGGCTTTAGGTTTTGATCAGTATTTTAATCAGTAAAACCATAAAGAAAAGATAAAAAATGATTTGCATATTTTTGAAGCATACAAAAAAGAGCCCCAATACTATTTTTTTTATCAGAATCCCACTCTACTGAATAATCTTTTGTCAATTACTGTTTGAATGTATACTCAATCAAAGTCCTTTAAGAGCATGGATCTAAAAAATAGATCTACGTTTACCTCCATGGATAGAGGGACTGTGTCTGTGACTCAAAGTATGGAATGTCTGGTTTGCTTGATTTGTTTCTCAGCAGATTTTTAAGACTCCTACTAGGTTTACATAAAAACCATGGGTTTTGAAGCACACAGATTTCCAATTTTTTACAAAACAAAATTATTTTCCATCAAGATGTTGAAGAACATTTTTTTTAGTGATTTTGCCATCAGACTTTCTCACCCAAACTATTCTGCACTTTTTTCTTATATTCTTCAATATTTCTGGAAATGAACCCTAATTTTGGATCCAACAGGCAAAGTTTGAGTCAATTTTCAGGTTTTAATCAAAAAATTTGGTTATTTTTGTCCCAATCTTCTGAAAGAAATTGAAGACTATAATCAAAACTACACATATTTTGTGAATTTGTGATTGAACGAGGATGGTGGAAAGGTTAAAGCGAGAGGGACTTCACCTGCGCACGCACAGGAATTGAGTCCCAAGCGACGATAACAGATGCTAAAAATGCAAAGGCTCATGGTAGACAATGACACGCTATGCATGTTAGAAAAAAACTGCAAGAGGGAGCACTGCAATTTAGCGGTGTCACTAAGTGGGAGGAGATAGGGTACTCCCTACCAGGGTGTGGAGTTTTTGATAATTCTAAGTTAAAATGGAGCATTCTATGACTTCTTTAGGGCCAAAATTACTATCAGATAGGTCACAGTTGAATACTGTGGCCACATGTGATCCCTGGTCAATCAGAATTTTACGGTAGTCAGAGCATCTGCTCCCCAGGGTAAGGGGGGGCATAGCCTTGGCATGAGGAAGCTGTGCCCCTCTTCCCTTGTTTAAAAAAATCTCTGCGCTATGGCCATCTGACGCATGACTCCCTCACTTTAAGGAGAACAATGAGTTATTGTGGTAAGCTTAATTGATTGGAATAAAGGAAATTATGATTTGTTCAAGTAATGACACTCACCTTTGCAAGTAGATTGTGCAACTCGTGTGGATGAAGTTTCTGTACTTCTCCAAGCTGTTGAGCAGCAGCTTTACGAGTGACTGGGGTGGAACCAGTGTCCAGCAATAAAAATAATCTGTCCAACCTGATTTTTGAAGAAGAAGAAGAAGAACATATTAATTAAACCCCAGAAAAAAAAGTTTGTACATCTATTTTTTTATTAACTTTTAAAATTGTGCTTTAATTTGATTTTTTTTTTAATTATTAATTTCATTCAAATCCTGATAAAAATGCAAGAGCAATTATGTTTAATTGGCACACGATAATGATTAAACGATGACCATTTGTTCCAGGCCTAAGCATATGATTTGTATTGTCAGAAAATAAATATGCAAATTGCATTATTGAATTATGCAAATTAGTTGCTATTTTTGGGCATTCACCAGGGAACAACACTGAACCATTATGTCATCAGAGCAATATTATGTAATATATAAATAAATATAAGAAATAGAGATTAGGTTTGTGCAAAAAATTATAGGGTAGTCTACTTCTTTTACCACAAGACACAGCAATGCCTTTGTATAGAAGTGAGAGCTGCCCATTTATTTATATCCCCAGAAGCATAACACTGTCATACATGCAGAAAGTAAAATGACTATTTTATGAATAATATATGGAATATAAAATATAAAAAAATGGCATTTCTCAGATTTATTAATAACAGATGGCTACAAATTGCTACCTGATTTGTATTTTAATGATCCAGCAAAAAATGTAATTTTGGGTTTATCAACACCCAGAAATACAACAGACAACAAAGTCTTGTCTTCGGGCTACTATTCTCCAAAACTAGTAGCCCACCTAGACTACTGGAAATTTAGAAAATATTGTTACTTAGTTTTTTTAAAAATAAACCAATTAGTCTTGAAAATGTCCTACACAAATGACATTTAGTTATTTCTATTCACACTTTTTTGCATAGCTATAAGTACCTCCTAAACTACTGAATGTTACTATGGGGGCTACCGGTACTAGCTTTTTAAAACTGGTAATCCAGCAGACTTCCAGGCAATGTTGTTAATTAATTTTGGGTCCTGAGTGTAGTGAATAGCTGCATGTATCTAGGGGTTACAAGGCATGATTATATCATATCCTGAATGCATTTCCCAAGATGATTAAAACAAATGATTACAATCACATAAGTGAATGAGGGCACATATATGTCATAACACATTGTAGATCTCATATCAGGCCATCTGTGCTCCAAAATGAGATAAGGTTCTACTACATGTAGGCTTAAAATAAAAAAAGTGCACAAATTTTAATATGTATATCATATTTGTTCTATTCGTAGTGTACATGCTTATGTAATTTACAATGGTGTTTCTATGGTTTCTAAGGAAGCAATAGCTGTGATTTTGAATTTTGTTTTTGTTTAAATGTATCTACACCTAATCTTAATGAAATCTTGAAATCGGTCATGTGATGAGGACAGTAGAAAACAATGATGCATGACACACATTACTACAAGAAATGAAACATAAAATCATCAGTGAGAGGCTGTCAGAGAGAGGTCTAGTTTTTCAACATGACAATGTATTTGACATTTAGCGCAGGATCCTCACTAAGTTGTCATCTTGTACCCTAATCCCGAGGTTCGTTTGACAATAGATGTCTACCTCTGGAGTCGCTAACAAAACCCTGGGCTTTTTTTTTTTGCAAGTGATTCAGTACATGTACAACAAAGGTATATGCTTTCAGTGTAAACTTTTCGGCAATGACCATTACAAATTGGCACTATAAACACATTGTATAAGGTAAGAATTGTAAAATTAAAGTAGGTTTAATTTTAACGAATTTGTTGTTGCATGTACAGTATGTATGTAGTGAGGTTAGAAGGGTTAAAAACATTATATTGTTAAATTAGAATATTTAATTTAACTATTGTATTTATCTATTGGTGACATAAAAAATAATAATTAAGTTCACTACAGCATGCAACACTTTTTGATTTACATATTACATACATCTACATGCAATAAATAAATAAATAAACAAACAAACAAACAAACAAACAAACAACAAATAAATAAATAAATAAATAAATAAATAAATAAATAAATAAATAAATAAATAAATAAATAAATAAATAAATAAATGATAGTTCCAAATCAAATTGTTCAGCCAAATATCAATGCAACATGTCTATGCAGCGAGTAGTGAAAGTAACTACATGTACAAGAAGATGGTTAATTGGTTAATATTCATCATAAATGTATTCACTACACATTTCAATTATGAAACGATGATCTGAAACGAAATGTCAAAAGAATAAATAACAATTTGAGAAATACACGGATAAGAGAAGGCAATGGATAATGCTGCCGGCATTAATATAATTTTTTTACAAAGCACTACACGATCTGTATATCAAGTATCAGTCACGAGACCGTTGTTATTATTGTATACAACAATCAATTCCACAATTACCTTGTCGCCATCTTGTAAATGATTTTCAAAGAACAGCTCAAATCTTGGCAGTGAGTGCGGCTCGTCTATATAGCACCCCAGGGTTCTGAAACAATGACGCCGCGGCGGGGCGTAACACGGATGCTAAAAGTCAGTCGATCAGTGGAACTCGATGACAGATCAAAACGCAAACAAAATACACGATAAGCGGAAGAATTTCTCTCTCTTTTCAATGAAAAACATACACTGTTATGTCCCACTGCGAAAAGCAGAAGTAAATGTAGTGTTCAAAATCTTGTTTCTGGCGTTCGGGTAGCGGTCTATGGGATAAGAATTGCAATTTCCTTTTTCCTGATCCAGCACAAGCCTCTCATCATACCACTAACATCCGCCATGTCCGGATCAGCTGGGATTAGAACACCGCCTAGGCTAGTCAAAATAAACAAATGCCGTGTCGTGCCACATTATTCGGGATACTGTTTAAAACTATGAATAATTTATCGTTGGTCGCTATAAACAAAGTTTAATTTGGAAATATAACTATTTAATACAGAACTATTTATCTTAGTTTCTCAGACCTAAAGTAATTATACTAATGTCGACGTATTTTCAAATCGCCTAGAGGGTCAAATTTCGAAGTCAACATCATGGCCGCGGCTTCTCATGAGTTTCGACAGAAGCATCCAAAAAACCGGAAGAATAAGTTTAAGTTGGTCTTTGATGAAGAAAACAGAGCGTAAGTATGATTTTTTAAAGATGTCGATTGAAAATGTGTGTTCTAACTTTCAAAACTGAAAGACGGCGTGATGAGACCAGGGTCAAACACACTTCATTCATTAGGGTTTCGAGCCCTATGGGGCGAAACCCTATTGTAATTGCTATGTTTATTATTAGGCTTTCAAGTCCCTTCAGGCTTGAAAGCCTATTGTTTTTGTTAAGTTTATTAGGTTTTCAAGACACATGTCTTGGAAACCTTTTGTAATTGTTATGTTTTTTATTAGGGTTTCGAGCCCATTTGGTCGAAACCCTTTTGTAATTGTTCCGTTTATTATTATTATTAGGGTTTCGAGCCCATTTGGTCGAAACCCTTTTGTAATTGTTCCGTTTATTATTATTATTATTATTATTAGGGTTTCGAGCCCATTTGGTCGAAACCCTTTTGTAATTGTTCCGTTTATTATTATTATTATTATTATTAGGGTTTCGAGCCCATTTGGTCGAAACCCTATTGTAATTGTTCCGTTTATTAGGGTTTCGAGCCCATTTGGTCGAAACCCTATTGTAATTGTTCCGTTTATTATTATTAGGTTTTCAAGACACATGTCTTGGAAACCTATTGTAATCGTTATGTTTTTTATTATTCCGCCAGATTTTTTCGCTAAGCGCCATTTCGACACCGTTGCACATATCTGGAAAAAATTTTCATATGTTTGTAAAGATTGATGAGATCTAGTGCATATCCTAAGATGACGCATGTTGGTCACGTGGTACGGCGGCCATTTTGAATTTAAGACGAAATATGGCATGCTCATTTAAACACCTTTCTGAGGGTCTAGGAGTCTCAAACTTTCGCTTAAAAGAAGCATTGGCCCTAGAGCTACGTATTTCATGAAAAAAAAGTTGAACGGTCATGTGACTTTTTTTTCTAGAATTTTCTGAAATATTGTTTTGCATCTCATTTGCATAATTTTGATCGTATCAAAATTCCACGCCATAATTTTGAAGAACATCATACATACTACCGATTAATCAAAGAATCATGAAAGTGCGACCAACAGTTTTGGAGGAGTTGATTTATGAATATTTTTCACATTTTATATAAAATAGTGAGCAATGATGCATTATGGGAAAGGGGGGAGGGCCCTTAATACGATACACATTGTATTGCCATATATTGAGAACTATTGCATATACAAACATGGAACCAACGCTTTATTGAAGACATTGGACAAGAGAATTGACCAAAATATTGGATGACCATATATGGACATAAAACTCATTAAATATGCATGTCTCTAATATCTCATGCACTTTTAAAGATAGAAACATGTACCCAAACCTATTGTGAAGGCATTGGACAAGAGAATTGACCAACATATTCGATCACCATATATGGTCATAGAACTTGTTAAATATACATGTCTCTAATATCTCAGGCACTATTGCAAGTACAAACATGCAACCAGTGCTATATTGAAGACATTGGACGAGACAATTGAGCAACATATTCGATGACCATATATGGTCATAGAACTCATTAAATATGCATATCCATATTATCTCGAGCACGTTTAAAGATAGAGACATGTACCCAAACCTATATTGAAGACATTGGACAAGAAAATTGACCAACATATTCGATGACCATGTATGGTCATAGAACTCATTAAATATGCATGTCTCTAATATCTCAGTCACTATTGCAAACACAAACATGTAACCAATGTTATATTGAAGACATTGAACAAAAGGATTGACCAACACATTCGATGACCATATATGGTCATAGAACTCATTAAATATGCATATCCATAATATCTCGAGCACTTTTAAAGATAGAGACATGTACCCAAACCTATACTGAAGGCATTGTACAAAATAATTGACCAACATTTTAAATGACTATATATGGTCATAGAACTCATTAAATATGCAAGTCTCTAATATCTTAGGCACTGTTGCAAGTAGGAACATTGAACCAATGCTATATTGAAGACATTGGACAAGAGAATTCACAAACATACCCGATGACTATATATGGTCATGGAACTCATTAAATATGCATGGCTATAATATCTCGGACACTATCACATATACAAACATGGGACCAACGTTAATTTTGAGGGCTATTGCAAACAGTCATACATGGCCATGCATTGCATGTGACTTGGCCATGTGCCATGGTCTTGAAAACCGGTGATTGCTGCTATGCAGCTATATTTATTAGGGTTTCGAGCCCATTTGGTCGAAACCCTATTGTAATTGTTCCGTTTATTATTATTATTATTATTATTATTATTATTATTCTTCCGCCTAAATTTTTGGTCACGCTTTATGTCAACACCGTTGGACCGATCAGTTCCATACTTGCCACAATGGTAAAGCTGTATGAGATCTGGTGCATATCCTAAGTTCAGACACATAGGTCACATGACCAGGCCGCCATCTTGGATTAAAGGCGAAATTTTCAATGCCGAATTGCGCACCTTTCTGAGGGTCTGAGTGCTCCAATTTTTTTATGATAGTAGCAGTGCGACAAGGGCTACAAATGTCATCAAAAAAAACTTTAGCGGTCACGTGACTTTTTTTTATAGAATTTTTTGAAATTTTGTTTTGCATCTCATTTGCATAATTTTCGACAAATCAACTAACCCTGAATAACTTTGAAAGATCATATGACATAGTATTTAATTCCAAAATATGGAAGTCCAGGCGAAAAGCCGTTTTTTATAAGAAGATTTTAGAATGTTTTTTCATATTTTTTGGTTCTTTTATATGGTCACGTGACCTCATTTTATAGACATAATTGCAATATCTTGAGCACTGTTACAGTTAGGAACATGCAACCAGTGCAATATTGAAGTGATGGTACATGAAATTCTACTAACAAACAAGATGACCATATATGGTCATGTGATCTCATTAAATATGCATAAATGTAATATATCAAGCACTGTTACAGATAGGGACATGCAACCTGTGCAATATCGAAGCTATAAGACACGAGATGTTACTAACTAATGTGATGACCATATATGGTCATGTGACTTCATCAAATATGCATAAATGTAATAACTCAAGCACAGTTACAGACGGGAACATGCAACCTGTGCAATATCGAAGGTATGGGTCAAGAGATGTGACTAACTAATGTGATGACCATATATGGTCATGTGACTTCATTAAATATGCATAATTGAATTATCTCAAGCACTGTTACAGACATGAACATGCAACCTGTGCACAATCGAAGCTGTGGGACATGAGATGTGAGTAACTAATGTGATGACCGTATATGGTCATGTGACGTCATTAAATATGCATAATTGTAATATCTCAAGCACAATCACAGATAGAGACATGCAACCTATGCAATATCGAAGCTATGAGACAAGAGATGTGGCTAACTAATGTGGTGACCATATATGGTCATGTAATTTCATCAAATATGCATAAATGTAATAACTCAAGCACTGTTACAGATAGGAACATGCAACCAGTGCAATATTGAAGCTATTGTACAACAGAAGTGACTAACACATCCGATGACCATATATGGTCATGTGACCTCATCAAATATGCATAAATGTTATATCTCAAGCACTGTTACAGATAGGAACATGCAACCAGTGCAATATTGAAGCTATTGCACAACAGAAGTCACTAACATATCCGATGACCATATATGGTCATGTGACCTCATCAAATAAGCATAAATGTAATAACTCAAGCTCTATTACAGACGGGAACATGCAACCTGTGCAATATCGAATCTATGGAACATGAGATGTGACTAACTAATGTGATGACCATATATGGTCATGTGACCTCATCAAATATGCATAAATGTTATATTTGAAACACAGTAACAGATAGAAACACACAACCTGTGCAATATCGAAGCTATGAGACAAGATATGTGACTAACACATCTGATGCCCATACACGGTCATGTGACATCGTTAAACATGCATAAATGTAATAACTCAAGCACTGTTACAGACGGGAACATGCAACCTGTGCAATATCGAATCTATGGAACAAGAGATGTGACTAACTAATGTGATGACCATATATGGTCATGTGACTTCATTAAATATGCATAATTGAATTATCTCAAGCACTGTTACAGTTAGAAACATGCAACCTGTGCAATATCGAAGCTGTGAGACAAGAGATGTGACCAACTAATGTGATGACCATATATGGTCATGTAACTTCATCAAATATGCATACATGTAATAACTCAAGCACTGTTGCAGACATGAACATGCAACCTGTGCAAAATCGAAGCTATGGGACATGAGATGTGAGTAACTAATGAGATGACCGTATATGGTCATGTGACGTCATTAAATATGCATAATTGTAATATATCAAGCAGAATCACAGATAGAGACATGCAACCTATGCAATATCGAAGCTATGAGACAAGAGATGTGGCTAACTAATGTGATGACCATATATGGTCATGTAATTTCATCAAATATGCATAAATGTAATAACTCAAGCACTGTTACAGATAGGAACATGCAACCACTGCAATATTGAAGCTATTGCACAACAGAAGTGACTAACACATCCGATGACCATATATGATCATGTGACCTCATCAAATATGCATAAATGTTATATCTCAAGCACTGTTACAGATAGGAACATGCAACCAGTGCAATATTGAAGCTATTGCACAACAGAAGTCACTAACATATCCGATGACCATATATGGTCATGTGACCTCATCGAATAAGCATAAATGTAATAACTCAAGCACTATTACAGACGGGAACATGCAACCTGTGCAATATCGAATCTATGGAACAAGAGATGTGACTAACTAATGTGATGACCATATATGGTCATGTGACCTCATCAAATATGCATAAATGTTATATTTGAAACACAGTAACAGATAGAAACACACAACCTGTGCAATATCGAAGCTATGAGACAAGATATGTGACTAACACATCTGATGCCCATACACGGTCATGTGACATCGTTAAACATGCATAAATGTAATAACTCAAGCACTGTTACAGACGGGAACATGCAACCTGTGCAATATCGAATCTATGGAACAAGAGATGTGACTAACTAATGTGATGACCACATATGGTCATGTGACCTCATCAAATATGCATAAATGTTATATCTCAAGCACTGTTACAGATAGGAAAATGCAACCAATGCAATATTGAAGTTATTGCACAACAGAGCTGACAAAAACATCCGATGACCATATATGGTCATGGGACATCATTAAATATGCAAGATTGTAATACATTAAGCACTGTTACAGACAGGAACATGCAACATGTTTAGTATGAAGGCCATGCAATTTCCTTTAATATATTATTGTCAATGATGCTGATTTTGGAACGCTGCTAATAAGTCAGTGGGCTCGAAACCCAACATTGCTGCAACGCAGCTATATTTAGGGTTTCGAGCCCATTTGGTCGAAACCCTATTGTAATTGTTCCGTTTATTATTATTATTATTATTATTATTATTATTATTCTTCCGCCTAAATTTTTGGTCACGCTTTATGTCAACACCGTTGGACCGATCAGTTCCATACTTGCCACAATGGTAAAGCTGTATGAGATCTGGTGCATATCCTAAGTTCAGACACATAGGTCACATGACCAGGCCGCCATCTTGGATTAAAGGCGAAATTTTCAATGCCGAATTGCGCACCTTTCTGAGGGTCTGAGTGCTCCAATTTTTTTATGATAGTAGCAGTGCGACAAGGGCTACAAATGTCATCAAAAAAAACTTTAGCGGTCACGTGACTAATTTTTTCTAGAATTTTTTTAATTTTCTTTTGCATCTCATTTGCATAATTTTCGACTAATCAACTATCCCTGAATAACTTTGAAAGATCATATGACATAGTATTTAATTCCAAAATATGAAGTCCAGGCGATAAGCCGTTTTTTAGAAGAAGATTTTAGAATGTTTTTTCATATTTTTTTTGTTCTTTTATATGGTCACGTGACCTCATTTTATAGACATAATTGCAATATCTCAAGCACTGTTACAGATAGGAACATGCAACCAGTGCAATATTGAAGTGATGGTACATGAAATTCTACTAACAAACAAGATGACCATATATGGTCATGTGATCTCATTAAATATGCATAAATGTAATATATCAAGCACTGTTACAGATAGCGACATGCAACCTGTGCAATATCGAAGCTATAAGACACGAGATGTGACTAACTAATGTGATGACCATATATGGTCATGTGACTTCATCAAATATGCATAAATGTAATAACTCAAGCACAGTTACAGACGGGAACATGCAACCAGTGCAATATTGAAGTGATGGTACATGAAATTTTACTAACAAACAAGATGACCATATATGGTCATGTGACCTCATTGAATATGATTAAATGTAATATATCAAGCACTGTAAGAGTTAGGGACATGCATCCTGTGCTATATCGAAGGTATGGGTCAGGAGATGTGACTAACTAATGTGATGACCATATATGGTCATGTGACTTCATTAAATATGCATAATTGAATTATCTCAAGCACTGTTACAGTTAGAAACATGCAACCTGTGCAATATCGAAGCTGTGAGACAAGAGATGTGACTAACTAATGTGATGACCATATATGGTCATGTAACTTCATCAAATATGCATACATGAAATAACTCAAGCACTGTTACAGACATGAACATGCAACCTGTGCAAAATCGAAGCTATGGGACATGAGATGTGAGTAACTAATGAGATGACCGTATATGGTCATGTGACGTCATTAAATATGCATAATTGTAATAACTCAAGCACAGTTACAGACGGGAACATGCAACCAGTGCAATATTGAAGTGATGGTACATGAAATTTTACTAACAAACAAGATGACCATATATGGTCATGTGACCTCATTGAATATGCTTAAATGTAGTATATTGAGCACTGTTACAGACATGAACATGCAACCTGTGCAAAATCGAAGCTATGGGACATGAGATGTGAGTAACTAATGAGATGACCGTATATGGTCATGTGACGTCATTAAATATGCATAATTGTAATATCTCAAGCAGAATCACAGATAGAGACATGCAACCTATGAAATATCAAAGCTATGATACAAGAGATGTGACTAACTAATGTGATGACCATATATGGTCATGTAACTTCATCAAATATGAATAAATGTAGTAACTCAAGCACTGTTACAGATAGGAACATGCAACCAGTGCAATATTGAAGCTATTGCACAACAGAAGTGACTAACACATCCGATGACCATATATGGTCATGTGACCTCATCAAATATGCATAAATGTAATATATCAAGCACTGTTACAGATAGGAACATGCAACCTGTGCAATATCGAAGCTATAAGACACAAGATGTGACTAACTAATGTGATGACCATATATGGTCATGTGACTTCATCAAATATGCATAAATGTAATAACTCAAGCACAGTTACAGACGGGAACATGCAACCAGTGCAATATTGAAGTGATCGTACATGAAATTTTACTAACAAACAAGATGACCATATATGGTCATGTGACCTCATTGAATATGCATAAATGTAATATATCAAGCACTGCAAGAGTTAGGGACATGCAACCTGTGCAATATCGAAGGTATGGGTCAAGAGATGTGGCTAACTAATCTGATGACCATATATGGTCATGTGACTTCATTAAATATGCATAATTGAATTATCTCAAGCACTGTTACAGACATGAACATGAAACCTGTGCAAAATCGAAGCTGTGGGACATGAGATGTGAGTAACTAATGTGATGACCGTATATGGTCATGTGACGTCATTAAATATGCATAATTGTAATATCTCAAGCAGAATCACAGATAGAGACATGCAACCTATGCAATATCGAAGCTATGAGACAAGAGATGTGGCTAACTAATGTGATGACCATATATGGTCATGTAATTTCATCAAATATGCATAAATGTAATAACTCAAGCACTGTTACAGATAGGAACATGCAACCAGTGCAATATTGAAGCTATTGCACAACAGAAGTGACTAACACATCCGATGACCATATATGGTCATGTGACCTCATCAAATATGCATAAATGTTATATCTCAAGCACTGTTACAGATAGGAACATGCAACCAGTGCAATATTGAAGCTATTGCATAACAGAAGTCACTAACATATCCGATGACCATATATGGTCATGTGACCTCATCAAATAAGCATAAATGTAATAACTCAATCACTATTACAGACGGGAACATGCAACCTGTGCAATATCGAATCTATGGAACAAGAGATGTGACTAACTAATGTGATGACCATATATTGTCATGTGACCTCATCAAATATGCATAAATGTTATATCTCAAGCACTGTTACAGATAGGAACATGCAACCAATGCAATATTGAAGTTATTGCACAACAGAGCTGACAAAAACATCAGATGACCATATATGGTCATGGGACATAATTAAATATACGAGATTATAATACCTTAAGCACTGTTACAGACAGGGACATGTAACATGTTTAGTATGAAGGCCATGCAATTTCCTTTAATATATTATTGTCAATGATGCTGATTTTGGAACGTTGCTAATAAGTCAGTGGGCTCGAAACCCGACATTGCTGCAACGCAGCTATATTTATTATTATTATTCTTCCGCCTAAATTTTTGGTCACGCTTTATGTCAACACCGTTGGACCGATCAGTTCCATACTTGCCACAATGGTAAAGCTGTATGAGATCTGGTGCATATCCTAAGTTCAGACACATAGGTCACATGACCAGGCCGCCATCTTGGATTAAAGGCGAAATTTTCAATGCCGAATTGCGCACCTTTCTGAGGGTCTGAGTGGTCCAATTTTTTTATGATAGTAGCAGTGCGACAAGGGCTACAAATTTCATCAAAAAAAACTTTAGCGGTCACGTGACTAATTTTTTTCTAGAATTTTTTTAATTTTCTTTTGCATCTCATTTGCATAATTTTCGACTAATCAACTATCCCTGAATAACTTTGAATGATCATATGACATAGTATTTAATTCCAAAATATGAAGTCCAGGCGATAAGCCGTTTTTTAGAAGAAGATTTTAGAATGTTTTTTCATATTTTTTTTGTTCTTTTATATGGTCACGTGACCTCATTTTATAGACATAATTGCAATATCTCAAGCACTGTTACAGATAGGAACATGCAACCAGTGCAATATTGAAGTGATGGTACATGAAATTCTACTAACAAACAAGATGACCATATATGGTCATGTGATCTCATTAAATATGCATAAATGTAATATATCAAGCACTGTTACAGATAGCGACATGCACCTGTGCAATATCGAAGCTATAAGACACGAGATGTGACTAACTAATGTGATGACCATATATGGTCATGTGACTTCATCAAATATGCATAAATGTAATAACTCAAGCACAGTTACAGACGGGAACATGCAACCAGTGCAATATTGAAGTGATGGTACATGAAATTTTACTAACAAACAAGATGACCATATATGGTCATGTGACCTCATTGAATATGATTAAATGTAATATATCAAGCACTGTAAGAGTTAGGGACATGCATCCTGTGCAATATCGAAGGTATGGGTCAAGAGATGTGACTAACTAATGTGATGACCATATATGGTCATGTGACTTCATTTAATATGCATAATTGAATTATCTCAAGCACTGTTACAGTTAGAAACATGCAACCTGTGCAATATCGAAGCTGTGAGACAAGAGATGTGACTAACTAATGTGATGACCATATATGGTCATGTAACTTCATCAAATATGCATACATGAAATAACTCAAGCACTGTTACAGACATGAACATGCAACCTGTGCAAAATCGAAGCTATGGGACATGAGATGTGAGTAACTAATGAGATGACCGTATATGGTCATGTGACGTCATTAAATATGCATAATTGTAATATCTCAAGCAGAATCACAAATAGAGACATGCAACATATGCAATATCGAAGCTATGAGACAAGAGATGTGACTAACTAATGTGATGACCATATATGGTCATGTAACTTCATCAAATATGCATAAATGTAGTAACTCAAGCACTGTTACAGATAGGAACATGCAACCAGTGCAATATTGAAGCTATTGCACAACAGAAGTGACTAACACATCTGATGACCATATATGGTCATGTGACCTCATCAAATATGCATAAATGTTATATCTCAATCACTGTTACAGATAGGAACATGCAACCAGTGCAATATTGAAGCTATTGCACAACAGAAGTGACTAACATATCCGATGACCATATATGGTCATGTGACCTCATCAAATAAGCATAAATGTAATAACTCAAGCACTATTACAGACGGGAACATGCAACCTGTGCAATATCGAATCTATGGAACAATAGATGTGACTAACTAATGTGATGACCATATATGGTCATGTGACCTCATCAAATATGCATAAATGTTATATGTCAAGCACTGATACAGATAGGAACATGCAACCAGTGCAATATTGAAGTTATTGCACAACAGAAGTGACCGACACATCCGATGTCCATATTTGGTCATGTGACCTCATTAAATATGTATGATTGTAAAACCTTAAGCACTGTTACAGGCAGGAACATGTAACATGTTTAGTATGAAGGCCATGCAAATCCATTAATATATTCTTGTCGATGATGCTGGTTTTGGAACGCTGCTAATAAGTCAGTGGGCTCGAAACCCGACATTGCTGCAACGCAGCTATATTTATTATTATTATTAGGGTTTCGAGCCCATTTGGTCGAAACCCTTTTGTAATTGTTCCGTTTATTATTATTATTATTATTATTATTATTCCGCCTAAATTTTTGGTCACGCTTTATGTCAACACCGTTGGACCGATCAGTTTCATACTTGCCACAATGGTAAAGCTGTATGAGATCTGGTGCATATCCTAAGTTCAGACACATAGGTCACATGACCAGGCCGCCATCTTGGATTAAAGGCGAAATTTTCAATGCCGAATTGCGCACCTTTCTGAGGGTCTGAGTACTCCAATTTTTTTATGATAGTAGCAGTGCGACAAGGGCTACAAATTTCATCAAAAAAAACTTTAGCGGTCACGTGACTTTTTTTTTTAGAATTTTTTTAAATTTTGTTTTGCATCTCATTTGCATAATTTTCGACAAATCAACTAACCCTGAATAACTTTGAAAGATCATATGACATAGTATTTAATTCCAAAATATGGAAGTCCAGGCGAAAAGCCGTTTTTTATAAGAAGATTTTAGAATGTTTTTTCATATTTTTTTGTTCTTTTATATGGTCACGTGACCTCATTTTATAGACATAATTGCAATATCTCAAGCACTGTTACAGATAGGAACATGCAACCAGTGCAATATTGAAGTGATGGTACATGAAATTCTACTAACAAACAAGATGACCATATATGGTCATGTGATCTCATTAAATATGCATAAATGTAATATATCAAGCACTGTTACAGATAGGGACATGCAACCTGTGCAATATCGAAGCTATAAGACACGAGATGTGACTAACTAATGTGATGACCATATATGGTCATGTGACTTCATCAAATATGCATAAATGTAATAACTCAAGCACAGTTACAGACGGGAACATGCAACCAGTGCAATATTGAAGTGATGGTACACGAAATTTTACTAACAAACAAGATGACCATATATGGTCATGTGACCTCATTGAATATGCATAAATGTAATATATCAAGCACTGCAAGAGTTAGGGACATGCAACCCGTGCAATATCGAAGGTATGGGTCAAGAGATGTGGCTAACTAATGTGATGACCATATATGGTCATGTGACTTCATTAAATATGCATAATTGAATTATCTCAAGCACTGTTACAGACATGAACATGCAACCTGTGCAAAATCGAAGCTGTGGGACATGAGATGTGAGTAACTAATGTGATGACCGTATATGGTCATGTGACGTCATTAAATATGCCTAATTGTAATATCTCAAGCAGAATCACAGATAGAGACATGCAACCTATGCAATATCGAAGCTATGAGACAAGAGATGTGGCTAACTAATGTGATGACCATATATGGTCATGTGACCTCATCAAATATGCATAAATGTTATATCTCAAGCACTGTTACAGATAGGAACATGCAACCAGTGCAATATTGAAGCTATTGCACAACAGAAGTCACTAACATATCTGATGACCATATATGGTCATGTGACCTCATCAAATAAGCATAAATGTAATAACTCAATCACTATTACAGACGGGAACATGCAACCTGTGCAATATCGAATCTATGGAACAAGAGATGTGACTAACTAATGTGATGACCACATATGGTCATGTGACCTCATCAAATATGCATAAATGTTATATCTCAAGCACTGTTACAGATAGGAAAATGCAACCAATGCAATATTGAAGTTATTGCACAACAGAGCTGACAAAAACATCCGATGACCATATATGGTCATGGGACATCATTAAATATGCAAGATTGTAATACATTAAGCACTGTTACAGACAGGAACATGCAACATGTTTAGTATGAAGGCCATGCAATTTCCTTTAATATATTATTGTCAATGATGCTGATTTTGGAACGCTGCTAATAAGTCAGTGGGCTCGAAACCCGACATTGCTGCAACGCAGCTATATTTATTATTATTATTATTATTATTCTTCCGCCTAAATTTTTGGTCACGCTTTATGTCAACACCGTTGGACCGATCAGTTCCATACTTGCCACAATGGTAAAGCTGTATGAGATCTGGTGCATATCCTAAGTTCAGACACATAGGTCACATGACCAGGCCGCCATCTTGGATTAAAGGCGAAATTTTCAATGCCGAATTGCGCACCTTTCTGAGGGTCTGAGTGCTCCAATTTTTTTTATGATAGTAGCAGTGCGACAAGGGCTACAAATTTCATCAAAAAAAACTTTAGCGGTCACGTGACTAATTTTTTTCTAGAATTTTTTTAATTTTCTTTTGCATCTCATTTGCATAATTTTCGACTAATCAACTATCCCTGAATAACTTTGAAAGATCATATGACATAGTATTTAATTCCAAAATATGAAGTCCAGGCGATAAGCCGTTTTTTAGAAGAAGATTTTAGAATGTTTTTTCATATTTTTTTTGTTCTTTTATATGGTCACGTGACCTCATTTTATAGACATAATTGCAATATCTCAAGCACTTTTACAGATAGGAACATGCAACCAGTGCAATATTGAAGTGATGGTACATGAAATTCTACTAACAAACAAGATGACCATATATGGTCATGTGATCTCATTAAATATGCATAAATGTAATATATCAAGCACTGTTACAGATAGCGACATGCAACCTGTGCAATATCGAAGCTATAAGACACGAGATGTGACTAACTAATGTGATGACCATATATGGTCATGTGACTTCATCAAATATGCATAAATGTAATAACTCAAGCACAGTTACAGATGGGAACATGCAACCAGTGCAATATTGAAGTGATGGTACATGCAATTTTACTAACAAACAAGATGACCATATATGGTCATGTGACCTCATTGAATATGATTAAATGTAATATATCAAGCACTGTAAGAGTTAGGGACATGCATCCTGTGCAATATCGAAGGTATGGGTCAAGAGATGTGACTAACTAATGTGATGACCATATATGGTCATGTGACTTCATTAAATATGCATAATTGAATTATCTCAAGCACTGTTACAGTTAGAAACATGCAACCTGTGCAATATCGAAGCTGTGAGACAAGAGATGTGACTAACTAATGTGATGACCATATATGGTCATGTAACTTCATCAAATATGCATACATGAAATAACTCAAGCACTGTTACAGACATGAACATGCAACCTGTGCAAAATCGAAGCTATGGGATATGAGATGTGAGTAACTAATGAGATGACCGTATATGGTCATGTGACGTCATTAAATATGCATAATTGTAATATCTCAAGCAGAATCACAAATAGAGACATGCAACATATGCAATATCGAAGCTATGAGACAAGAGATGTGACTAACTAATGTAATGACCATATATGGTCATGTAACTTCATCAAATATGCATAAATGTAGTAACTCAAGCACTGTTACAGATAGGAACATGCAACCAGTGCAATATTGAAGCTATTGCACAACAGAAGTGACTAACACATCTGATGACCATATATGGTCATGTGACCTCATCAAATATGCATAAATGTTATATCTCAATCACTGTTACAGATAGGAACATGCAACCAGTGCAATATTGAAGCTATTGCACAACAGAAGTGACTAACATATCCGATGACCATATATGGTCATGTGACCTCATCAAATAAGCATAAATGTAATAACTCAAGCACTATTACAGACGGGAACATGCAACCTGTGCAATATCGAATCTATGGATCAAGAGATGTGACTAACTAATGTGATGACCACATATGGTCATGTGACCTCATCAAATATGCATAAATGTTATATCTCAAGCACTGTTACAGATAGGAAAATGCAACCAATGCAATATTGAAGGGATGGTACATGAAATTTTACTAACAAACAAGATGACATATATGGTCATGTGACCTCATTGAATATGCATAAATGTAATATATCAAGCACTGCAAGAGTTAGGGACATGCAACCTGTGCAATATCGAAGGTATGGTCAAGAGATGTGGCTAACTAATGTGATGACCATATATGGTCATGTGACTTCATTAAATATGCATAATTGAATTATCTCAAGCACTGTTACAGACATGAACATGCAACCTGTGCAAAATCGAAGCTGTGGGACATGAGATGTGAGTAACTAATGTGATGACCGTATATGGTCATGTGACGTCATTAAATATGCATAATTGTAATATCTCAAGCAGAATCACAGATAGAGACATGCAACCTATGCAATATCGAAGCTATGAGACAAGAGATGTGGCTAACTAATGTGATGACCATATATGGTCATGTAATTTCATCAAATATGCATAAATGTTATATGTCAAGCACTGATACAGATAGGAACATGCAACCAGTGCAATATTGAAGTTATTGCACAACAGAAGTGACCGACACATCCGATGTCCATATATGGTCATGTGACATCATTAAATATGTATGATTGTAAAACATTAAGCACTGTTACAGACAGGAACATGTAACATGTTTAGTATGAAGGCCATGCAAATCCATTAATATATTCTTGTCGATGATGCTGGTTTTGGAACGCTGCTAATAAGTCAGTGGGCTCGAAACCCGACATTGCTGCAACGCAGCTATATTTATTATTATTATTCTTCCGCCTAAATTTTTGGTCACACTTTATGTCAACGCCGTTGGACCGATCAATTCAATACTTGCCACAATGGTAAAGCTATATGAGATCTGGTGCATATCCTAAGTTCAGACACATAGGTCACATGACCAGGCCGCCATCTTGGATTAAAGGCGAAATTTTCAATGCCGAATTGCGCACCTTTCTGAGGGTCTGAGTGCTCCAATTTTTTTATGATAGTAGCAGTGCGACAAGGGCTACAAATCTCATCAAAAAAAACTATAGCGGTCACGTGACTTTTTTTTTTAGAATTTTTTTAAATTTTGTTTTACATCTCATTTGCATAATTTTCGACAAATTAACTAACCCTGAATAACTTTGAAAGAGCATATGACATAGTATTTAATTCCAAAATATTGAGTCCAGGCGATAAGCCGTTTTTTATAAGAAGATTTTAGAATGTATTTTCATATTTTTTTGTTCTTTTATATGGTCACGTGACCTCATTTTATAGACATAATTGCAATATATCAAGCACTGTTACAGATAGGGACATGCAACCTGTGCAATATCGAAGCTATAAGACACGAGATGTGACTAACTAATGTGATGACCATATATGGTCATGTGACTTCATCAAATACGCATAAATGTTGTATCTCTAGCACTGTTACATATAGGAACATGCAACCAGTCCAATATTGAAGTTGTTGCACAACAGAGGTGACGAACATATCCGATGACCATATATGGTCATGTGACCTCATCAAATATGCATAAATGTAATAACTCAAGCACTGTTGCAGACAGGAACATGCAACTAGTGCAGTATTGAAGGTATTGCACCAGAAAGGTGACTAACATATCCGATGACCATGTATGATCATGTGACATCATTAAATATGCATTAATGTAATAACACAAGCACTGTTACAGATAGGGACATGCAACCTGTGCAATATCGAAGCTATGAGACACGAGATGTGACTAACTAATGTGATGAAAATATATCTGGTCATGTGACTTCATCAAATATGCATAAATGTAATAACTCAAGCACTGTTACAGACGGGAACATGCAGCCAATGCAATACTGAAGTGATGGTACAAGAAATTTTACTAACAAACAAGATGACCATATATGGTCATGTGACGTCATTAAATATGCATAAATGTAATATATCAAGCACTGTTACAGACGGGAACATGCAACCTGTGCAATATCGAAGCTATGAGACAAGAGATGTGACTAACTAATGTGATGACCATATATGGTCATGTGACCTTATCAAATATGCATAAAATGCAATAACTCAAGCACTGTTACAGATAGGAACACGCAACCAGTGCAATATTGAAGTTATTGCACAACAGAGGTGACTAAAATATCCGATGACCATATATGGTCATGTGACCTCATCACATATACATAAATGCAATAACTCAAGCACTGTTACAGACAGAAACATGCAACCAGTGCAATATTGAAAGTATAGGACAAGAGAGGTGACTCACACATCGGATGACCATATATGGTCATGTGACCTAATCAAATATGCATAAATGTAATAACTCAAGCTCTGTTACAGATAGGAACATGCAACCAGTGCAATATCGAAGCTATGGGATAAGACATGTGACTAACGTATCCGATGACTATATATGGTTATGTGACCTCATCAAATATGCATAATTGTGATATCTCAAACACTGCTACGGATAGGGACATGCAACCTGTGCAATATCAAAGCTATGTGATAAGATTTGTGACTAACGTATCCGATGACCATATATGGTCATGTGACATCATTAAATATGCAAGATTGTAATACCTTAAGCACTGTTACAGACAGGAACATGTAACATGTTTAGTATGAAGGTCATGCAAATCCTTTAATATATTCTTGTCAATGATGCTGATTTTGGAACGCTGCTAATAAGTCAGTGGGCTCGAAACCCGACATTGCTGCAACGCAGCTATATTTATTATTATTATTCTTCCGCCTAAATTTTTGGTCACGCTTTATGTCAACACCGTTGGACCGATCAGTTTCATACTTGCCACAATGGTAAAGCTGTACGAGATCTGGTGCATATCCTAAGTTCAGACACATAGGTCACATGACCAGGCCGCCATCTTGGATTAAAGGCGAAATTTTCAATGCCGAATTGCGCACCTTTCTGAGGGTCTGAGTGCTCCAATTTTTTTATGATAGTAGCAGTGCGACAAGGGCTACAAATTTCATCAAAAAAAACTTTAGCGGTCACGTGACTTTTTTTTTTAGAATTTTTTTAAATTTTGTTTTGCATCTCATTTGCATAATTTTCGACAAATCAACTAACCCTGAATAACTTTGAAAGATCATATGACATAGTATTTAATTCAAAAATATGGAAGTCCAGGCGAAAAGCCGTTTTTTATAAGAAGATTTTAGAATGTTTTTTCATATTTTTTTGTTCTTTTATATGGTCACGTGACCTCATTTTATAGACATAATTGCAATATCTCAAGCACTGTTACAGACATGAACATGCAACCTGTGCAAAATCGAAGCTGTGGGATATGAGATGTGAGTAACTAATGTGATGACCGTATATGGTCATGTGATCTCATTAAATATGCATAATTGTAATATCTCAAGCAGAATCACAGATAGAGACATGCAACCTATGCAATATCGAAGCTATGAGACAAGAGATGAGGCTAACTAATGTGATGACCATATATGGTCATGTAATTTCATCAAATATGCATAAATGTAATAACTCAAGCACTGTTACAGATAGGAACATGCAGCCAGTGCAATATTGAAGCTATTGCACAACAGAAGTGACTAACACATCCGATGACCATATATGGTCATGTGACCTCATCAAATATGCATAAATGTTATATCTCAAGCACTGATACAGATAGGAACATGCAACCTGTGCAATATCGAAGCTATGGAACAAGAGATGTGAATAACTAATGTGATGACCATATATGGTCATGTGACCTCATCAAATATGCATAAATGTAATAACTCAAGCACTGTTACAGACGGGAACATGCAACCTGTGCAATATCGAATCTATGGGACAAGAGATGTGACTAACTAATGTGATGACCATATATGGTCATGTGACATCATTAAATATGCAAGATTGTAATACCTTAAGCACTGTTACAGACAGGAACATGTAACATGTTTAGTATGAAGGCCATGCCATTTCCTTTAATATATTAATGTCAATAATGCTGATTTTGGAACGCTGCTAATAAGTCAGTGGGCTCGAAACCCGACATTGCTGCAACGCAGCTATATTTATTATTATTATTATTATTATTCTTCCGCCTAAATTTTTGGTCACGCTTTATGTCAACGCCGTTGGACCGATCAATTCAATACTTGCCACAATGGTAAAGCTATATGAGATCTGGTGCATATCCTAAGTTCAGACACGTAGGTCACATGACCAGGCCGCCATCTTGGATTAAAGGCGAAATTTTCAATGCCGAATTGCGCACCTTTCTGAGGGTCTGAGTGCTCCAATTTTTTTATGATAGTAGCAGTGCGACAAGGGCTACAAATCTCATCAAAAAAAACTTTAGCGGTCACATGACTTTTTTTTTTAGAATTTTTTTAAATTTTGTTTTGCATCTCATTTGCATAATTTTCGACAAATCGACTAACCCTGAATAACTTTGAAAGATCATATGACATAGTATTTAATTCCAAAATATGGAAGTCCAGGCGAAAAGCCGTTTTTTATAAGAAGATTTTAGAATGTTTTTTCATATTTTTTTGTTCTTTTATATGGTCACGTGACCTCATTTTATAGACATAATTGCAATATCTCAAGCACTGTTACAGATAGGAACATGCAACCAGTGCAATATTGAAGTGATGGTACATGAAATTCTACTAACATACAAGATGACCATATATGGTCATGTGATCTCATTAAATATGCATAAATGTAATATATCAAGCACTGTAAGAGTTAGGGACATGCAACCTGTGCACTATCGAAGCTATGGGTCAAGAGATGTGACTAACTAATGTGATGACCATATATGGTCATGTGACTTCATCAAATATGCATAAATGTCATAACTCAAGCACAGTTACAGACGGGAACATGCAACCAGTGCATTATTAAAGGGATGGTACATGAAATTTTACTAACAAACAAGATGACCATATATGGTCATGTGACCTCATTGAATATGCATAAATGTAATATATCAAGCACTGCAAGAGTTAGGGACATGCAACCTGTGCAATATCGAAGGTATGGGTAAAGAGATGTGACTAACTAATGTGATGACCATATATGGTCATGTGACTTCATTAAATATGCATAATTGAATTATCTCAAGCACTGTTACAGACATGAACATGCAACCTGTGCAATATCGAAGCTGTGGGACATGAGATGTGAGTAACTAATGTGATGACCGTATATGGTCATGTGACGTCATTAAATATGCATAATTGTAATATCTCAAGCAGAATCACAGATAGAGACATGCAACCTATGCAATATCGAAGCTATGAGACAAGAGATGTGGCTAACTAATGTGATGACCATATATGGTCATGTAATTTCATCAAATATGCATAAATGTAATAACTCAAGCACTGTTACAGATAGGAACATGCAACCAGTGCAATATTGAAGCTATTGCACAACAGAAGTGACTAACACATCCGGTGACCATATATGGTCATGTGACCTCATCAAATATGCATAAATGTTATATCTCAAGCACTGTTACAAATAGGAACATGCAACCAGTGCAATATTGAAGCTATTGCACAACAAAAGTCACTAACATATCCGATGACCATATATGGTCATGTGACCTCATCAAATAAGCATAAATGTATAACTCAAGCACTATTACAGACGGGAACATGCAACCTGTGCAATATCGAATCTATGGAACAAGAGATGTGACTAACTAATGTGATGACCACATATGGTCATGTGACCTCATCAAATATGCATAAATGTTACATCTCAAGCACTGTTACAGATAGGAAAATGCAACCAATGCAATATTGAAGTTATTGCACAACAGAGCTGACAAAAACATCCGATGACCATATATGGTCATGGGACATCATTAAATATGCAAGATTGTAATACCTTAAGCACTGTTACAGACAGGAACATGCAACATGTTTAGTATGATGGCCATGCAATTTCCTTTAATATATTATTGTCAATGATGCTGATTTTGGAACGCTGCTAATAAGTCAGTGGGCTCGAAACCCGACATTGCTGCAACGCAGCTATATTTATTATTATTATTATTATTCCGCCAGATTTTTCGCTAAGCGCCATTCGAACACCGTTGCACATATCTTGAAAATTTTTTCAGATGTTTGTAAAGTCTGATGAGATCTAGTGCATATCCTAAGATGACGCATATTGGTCACGTGGTACGGCGGCCATTTTGAATTTTAGGCAAAAAATAGCATGCTGATTTAAGCACCTTTCTGAGGGTCTAGGAGTCTCAAACTTTCGCTTAAAAGAAGCATTGGCCCTAGAGCTACGTATTTCATAAAAAAAAAGTTGAACGGTCATGTGACTTTTTTTTCTAGAATTTTCTGAAATATTGTTTTGCATCTCATTTGCATAATTTTGATCGTATCAAAATTCCACGCCATAATTTTGAAGAACATCATACATACTACAGATTAATCAAAGAATCGTGAAAGTGCGACCAGTAGTTTTGGAGCAGTTGATTTATGAATATTTTTCACATTTTATATAAAATAGTCAGCAATGATGCATTATGGGAAAGGGGGGAGGGCCCTTATACGATACACATTGAATTGAAATATATTGAGAACTATTGTATATACAACCATGGAACTAACGCTATATTGAAGACATTGGACAAGAGAATTGACCAAAATATTGGATGACCATATATGGTCATGCAACTCATTAAATATGCATGTCTCTAATATCTCAGGCACTATTGCAAGTACAAACATGGAACTAACGCTGTATTGAAGACATTGGACAAGAGAATTGACCGAAAAATTGGATGACCAAATATGGTCATAGAACTCATTAAATATGCATGTCTCTAATATCTCAGGCACTATTGCAAGTACAAACATGGAACCAATGCTATATTGAAGACATTGGACAAAAGAATTGACCAACATATTCGATGACCATATATGGTCATAGAACTCATTAAATATGCATATCCATAATATATCGATCACTTTGAAAGATATAGACATGTACCCAAACATATATTGAAGACATTGGACAAGAGAATTGACCAACACATTCGATGACCATATATGGTCATAGAATCCATTAAATATGCAAGTCTTTAATATCTCAGGCACTATTGCAAACACAAACATGGAACCAATGTTATATTGAAGACACTGGACAAGAGGATTGACCAACACAATTGATGACTATATATGGTCATAGAACTCATTAAATATGCATGTCTCTAATATCTCGGCCACTATTGCAAACACAAACATGGAACCAATGTTATATTGAAGACATTGGACTAAAGGATTGACCAACACATTCGATGACCATATATGGCTATAGAACTCATTAAATATGCATATCCATAATATCTCGAGCACTTTTAAAGATAGAGACATGTGCCCTAACCTATACTGAAGGCATTGGACAAAAGAATTGACCAACATTTTGAATGACCATATATGGTCATATAACTCATTAAATATGCAAGTCTCTAATATCTTAGGCACTGTTGCAAGTAGGAACATTGAACCAATGCTATATTGAAGATATTGGAGAAGAGAATTGACAAACATACCCGATGACTATATATGGTCATGGAACTCATTGAATATGCATGGCTATAATATCTCGGACACTATCACATATACAAACATGGAACCAAAGTTAATTTTGAGGGCTATCGCAAACAGTCATACATGGCCATGCATTGCATGTGACTTGGCCATGTGCCATGGTCTTGAAAACCGGTGATTGCTGCTATGCAGCTATATTTATTATTATTATTATTCCGCCAGATTTTTCGCTAAGTGCCATTTGAACACCGTTGCACATATCTTGAAAATTTTTTCATATATTTGTAAAGTTTGATGAGATCTAATGCATATCCTAAGATGACGCATATTGGTCACGTGGTATGGCGGCCATTTTGAATTTAAGGCGAAAAATGGCATGCTAATTTAAACACCTTTCTGAGGGCCTAGGAGTCTCAAACTTTCGCCTAAAAGAAGCATTGGCCCTAGAGCTACGTATATCAGAAAAAAAAAGTTGAACGGTCATGTGACTTTTTTTTCTAGAATTTTCTGAAATACTGTTTTGCATCTCATTTGCATAATTTTGATCGTATCAAAATTCCACGCCATAATTTTGAAGAACATCATACATACTACAGATTAATCAAAGAATCATGGAAGTGCGACCAGTAGTTTTGGAGCAGTTGATTTATGAATATTTTTCACATTTTATATAAAATAGTCAGCAATGTTGCATTATGGGAAAGGGGGGAGGGCCCATATACGATACACATTGAATTGACATATATTTTGAACTATTGCATATACAAACATGGAACTAACGCTATATTGAAGACATTGGACAAGAGAATTGACCAAAATATTGGATGACCATAAATGGTCATGCAACTCATTAAATATGCATGTCTCTAATATCTCAGGCACTATTGCAAGTACAAACATGGAACTAACGCTATATTGAAGACACTGGACAAGAGAATTGACCAAAATATTGGATGACCAAATATGGTCATGTAACTCATTAAATATGCATGTCTTTAATATCTCAGGCACTATTGCAAGTATAAACATGGAACCAATGCTATATTGAAGACATTGAACAAAAGAATTGATCAACATAGTGTATGACCATATATGGTCATATAACTCATTAAATATGCGTGTCTCTAATATCTCAGGCATTATTGCAAGTTCAAACATGGAATCAACGCTATATTGAAGACATAGGACGAGAGAATTGACCAACATATTCGATGACCATATATGGTCATAGAACTGATTAAATATGCATATCCATATATCTCGAACACTTTTAAAGATAGAAACATGTACCCAAACCTATATTGAAGACATTGGACAAGATAATTGACCAACACAGTCGATGACCATATATGGTCATACAACTCATTAAATATGGATGTCTCTAATATCTCGAGTACTATTGTAAGCACAAACATGGAACCAATACTATATTGAAGACATTGGACAAAAGGATTGACCAACATATTCGATTACCATGTATGGTCATAGAACTCATTAAGTATGCATATCCATAATATCTCGAGCACTTTTAAAGATAGGGACATGTACCCAAACCTATACTGAAGACATTGGACAAGAGAATTGTCTAACATATGAGATGACCATATATGGTCATAGAACTCATTAAATATGCACGCATCTAATATCTTAGGCACTATTGCAGGTAGGAACATCGAACCAATGCTATATTGAAGTCATTGGACAAGAGAATTGACAAACATACCTGATGACTATATATGGTCATATAACTCATTACATATGCATGGCAATAATATCTTGGACACTATCACATATACAAACATGGGACCAACGTTAATTTTGGGGGCTATTGCAAACAGTCATACCTGGCCATGCATTGCATCTGACTTGGCCATGTGCCATGGTCTTGAAAACCGGTCATTGCTGCTATGCAGCTATATTTAGGCTTTCAAGTCCCTTCAGGCTTGAAAGCCTATTGTTTTTGTTATGTTTATTATTATTAGGCTTTCAAGTCCCTTCAGGCTTGAAAGCCTATTGTTTTTGTTATGTTTATTATTATTATTATTATTATTATTATTATTAGGCTTTCAAGTCCCTTCAGGCTTGAAAGCCTATTGTTTTTGTTATGTTTATTATTATTATTATTATTATTATTATTATTATTATTATTATTATTATTATTATTATTATTATTCTTCCGCCAACTTCAAACGACTTCTTCTCTGAAATGGCTGGACCGTTTTGCCTGAAAATTTGTATATACCTTCTACATGTCATGCCATTAAAAGTGACTGAAACAGATTTTTGATTAGTCACGTGGTTCGGCCGCCATCTTGGAACTCATTAAATATGCATGTCTCTTGTATCTCCAAAACTATTGCATGTACAAACATGGAACTAACGGTATGTTGAAGGCAACGGACAAGAGAATTGGCCAAAATATTCGTTGACCATATATGGTCATAGAACTCATTAAATATGCATGTCTCTTATATCTCAAGCACTATTGCATGTACAAACGTGAAACTGACGCTATATTGAAGGAAATGGTCAAGAGAATGAGCCAACATATGTGTTGACCATATAAGGTCATATACCTCATTAAATATGCATACCTATAATATCTCAGGCACTATTGCACATACAGACATGGAACCATTGCTATATTGAAGGCTTTGGACAAGAGAAATTGTCAACATCTTCAATGACCATATATGGTCATATAACTCATTAAATATGCATGTCTCCAATATCTCAAGCACTATTGCATGTACAAAAATGGAACTAACGGTATACCGAAGGCAATGGACAAGAAAATTGACCAACATATTCGTTGACCATATATGGTCATAGAAGTCATTAAATATGCATGTCTCCAATATCTCATGCACCATTGCAAGTATAAACATAGAACTAACGGTATACCGAAGGCAATGGACAAGAAAATTGACCAACATATTCGTTGACCATATATGGTCATAGAACTCATTAAATATACATGTCTCCAATATCTCAAGCACCATTGCAAGTATAAACATGGTACCAATGATATATTGAAGGCAATGGACAAAAAAATTGGCCAACATATCCGTTGACTATATATGGTCATAGAACTCATTTAATATGCATGTCTCTAATATCTCAAGCGCTATTCCATTGACAAACATGGAACAAACACTATATTGAAGGCAATAGAAAAGAGAATTGGCCAACACATCCGTTGACCATATATGGTCATATAACTCATTAAATATGCATGTCTCTAGTATTTCAAGCAGTATTGCATGTACAGACAGGGTACCAACGCTATATTGAAGGCAATGGAAAAGAGAATTGGCCAAAATATCTGTTGACCATATATGGTCATAGAACTCATTAAATATGCATATATAATATCTCGAGCACTATTGAAGTTAGAGACATGGAAATAGCATTATAATGAAGACATTGGGCCAGAACATCGTGTAACCTATACGTATATACATTGCACAAATCAAATCTTCAAACTTTTTTTTTCAAATTTAATGGTGTTATGGCCCTTCAGGCTTGAAAGCCGTTAATAGCTGCTCTGCAGCTATATTTCTTATTATTATTATTATTCCGCCGTTTTTTGTAAGCACTGTAACTTGAAAAATAATGCCGCGATTTATTTGCCATTTTGTATGCTGATAAAGGGCCATGAGTTGTAGTGCATACCCCAAAACCAGCTATGTAGGTCACATGACCTGGCCGCCATCTTTGATAGAACACAAACCGGAAGTGCTCAATTGCACCACTTTCTGAGGGTCTAGGAACTTCCGGTTTTTTTGTGTGGCATCATTGGCTCATGTCTAGCAAATATCAGCAATAAAATCTTTAGCGGTCATGTGACCTTGGCCGCCATATTGGATTTTCTGAAAATTGACAAAAAACTTTTAAAATCTTCTTCTTAAAAATGGCTCATTCATGTGTTTAGAAATTTGCTTTGCAGCACCTATGTCCATAGCTCTACAAAGTTACTGAAGCAGATTTTTGAAAAATGGCTTCCTTTGGCTGCCATCTTGAATTTAGTAAAAAGTGAAAGTACGCTATAACTTATGAACAATTTGCCAGATTGAACCCAAAGTTGGCATACAACATCCCTTCGATAAGATGATTATGTGTTCATAAAAATATTTCCCATGATTCAATTGGTTTTGGCGGCCATGTTGAATTTATCACAAAAATGCAAAAAACCTCAAAAAATTATCTTGTTAAAAACTGCTTGCTTGTTTGAAAAGCAATTTAGCATATAGTATCTCTGTTGATAGCTCTACAAAGTTACTGAAGCAGATTTTTGAAAAATGGCTTCCTTTGGCAGCCATCTTGGATTTAGTAAAAAGTGAAATTACACTATAACTTATGAACAATTTGCCAGATTTAATCAAAACTTGGCATACAACATCTGCTCAATAAGATGATTATGTGTTCATGAAAATATTTCCCATGATTCAAGTGGTTTTGGCGGCCATGTTGGATTTATCACAAAAATGCAAAAAAACCTCAAAAAATCAACTTCTTAAAAACTGTCGGCTTGTTTGACAAGCAGTTCTGAATATGGCATCTATGTTGATAGCTATACAAAGTTTTTGAAGCAGATTTTTGAAAAATGGCTTCCTTTGGCAGCCATCTTGGATTTAGTAAAAAGTGAAATTACGCTATAACTCATGAAAAATTTGCCAGACATTAGACAGATGACTATAAATGGTTATGTCTGTTGATTCCAGGGTGGTTCATAATAGCAAAATACCAGAGGACTTATTAAGAACATTGCATTTTAGACATGAAACGTTCGTCAAATAATCACATCAAGCAAGTGCAATTTGCCATGAGCCACGCAGGCTCGAAACCCGTCATCGCTGCTATGCAGCTATATTTATTATTATTAGGGTTTCGAGCCCTATGGGGCGAAACCCTTTTGTAATTGCTATGTTTATTAGGCTTTCAAGTCCCTTCAGGCTTGAAAGCCTATTGTTTTTGTTATGTTTATTATTATTATTATTATTATTATTATTATTATTATTAGGCTTTCAAGTCCCTTCAGGCTTGAAAGCCTATTGTTTTTGTTATGTTTATTATTATTATTATTATTATTATTATTATTAGGGTTTCGAGCCCATTTGGTCGAAACCCTATTGTAATTGTTCCGTTTATTATTATTATTATTATTATTATTATTATTATTCTTCCGCCTAAATTTTTGGTCACGCTTTATGTCAACGCCGTTGGACCGATCAATTCAATACTTGCCACAATGGTAAAGCTATATGAGATCTGGTGCATATCCTAAGTTCAGACACGTAGGTCACATGACCAGGCCGCCATCTTGGATTAAAGGCGAAATTTTCAATGCCGAATTGCGCACCTTTCTGAGGGTCTGAGTGCTCCAATTTTTTTATGATAGTAGCAGTGCGACAAGGGCTACAAATCTCATCAAAAAAAACTTTAGCGGTCACGTGACTTTTTTTTTTAGAATTTTTTTAAATTTTGTTTTGCATCTCATTTGCATAATTTTCGACAAATCAACTAACCCTGAATAACTTTGAAAGATCATATGACATAGTATTTAATTCCAAAATATCGAGTCCAGGCGATAAGCCGTTTTTTATAAGAAGATTTTAGAATGTTTTTTCATATTTTTTTGTTCTTTTATATGGTCACGTGACCTCATTTTATAGACATAATTGCAATATCTCAAGCACTGTTACAGATAGGAACATGCAACCAGTGCAATTTTGAAGTGATGGTACATGAAATTCTACTAACAAACAAGATGACCATATATGGTCATGTGATCTCATTAAATATGCATGAATGTAATATATCAAGCACTGTTACAGACAGGGACATGCAACCTGTGCAATATCAAAGCTATAAGACACGAGATGTGACTAACTAATGTCATGACCATATATGGTCATGTGACTTCATCAAATATACATAAATGTAATAACTCAAGCACTGTTACAGACGGGAACATGCAACCTGTGCAATATCGAAGCTATGGGACAAGAGATGTGACTAACTAATGTGATGACCATATATGGTCATGTGACCTCATCAAATATGCATAAATGTTATATTTGAAACACAGTAACAGATAGAAACACACAACCTGTGCAATATCGAAGCTATGAGACAAGATATGTGACTAACACATCTGATGCCCATACACGGTCATGTGACATCATTAAATATGCATAAATGTAATAACTCAAGCACTGTTACAGACGGGAACATGCAACCTGTGCAATATCGAATCTATGGAACAAGAGATGTGACTAACTAATGTGATGACCACATATGGTCATGTGACCTCATCAAATATGCATAAATGTTATATCTCAAGCACTGTTACAGATAGGAAAATGCAACCAATGCAATATTGAAGTTATTGCACAACAGAGCTGACAAAAACATCCGATGACCATATATGGTCATGGGACATCATTAAATATGCAAGATTGTAATACCTTAAGCACTGTTACAGACAGGAACATGCAACATGTTTAGTATGAAGGCCATGCATTTTCCTATAATATATTATTGTCAATGATGCTGATTTTGGAACGCTGCTAATAAGTCAGTGGGCTCGAAACCCGACATTGCTGCAACGCAGCTATATTTATTATTATTATTCTTCCGCCGTTTTTCGGTCACACTTTATGTCAACGCTGTTGGACCGATCAGCTCAGTACTTGCCACAATGGTAAAGCTGTATGAGATCTGGTGCATATCCTAAGTTCAGACACATAGGTCACATGACCAGGCCGCCATCTTGGATTAGAGGCGAAATTTTCAATGCCGAATTGCGCACCTTTCTGAGGGTCTGAGTGCTCCAATTTTTTTATGATAGTAGCAGTGCGACAAGGGCTACAAATTTCAGCAAAAAAAACTTTAGCGGTCACGTGACTTTTTTTTTTAGAATTTTTTTAAATTTTGTTTTGCATCTCATTTGCATAATTTTCGACAAATCAACTAACCCTGAATAACTTTGAAAGATCATATGACATAGTATTTAATTCCAAAATATGGAAGTCCAGGCGAAAAGCCGTTTTTTATAAGAAGATTTTAGAATGTTTTTTCATATTTTTTTGTTCTTTTATATGGTCACGTGACCTCATTTTATAGACATAATTGCAATATCTCAAGCACTGTTACAGATAGGAACATGCAACCAGTGCAATATTGAAGTGATGGTACATGAAATTCTACTAACAAACAAGATGACCATATATGGTCATGTGATATCATTAAATATGCATAAATGTAATATCTCAAGCAGAATTACAGATAGAGACATGCAACCTGTGCAATATTCAAGCTATTAGACAAAGATATGTGACTAACAAATGTGATGACCATATATGGCCATGTGACTTCAGTAAATATGCATAATTGTAATATCTCAAGCAGAATTACAGATAGATACATGTAACCTGTTCAATATTCAAGCTATTAGACAAAGATATGTGACTCACAAATGTGATGACCATATATGGTCATGTGACTCCATTAAATATGCATAATTGTATTATCTCAAGCACTGTTACAGATAGAAACATGCAACCAGTGCAATATTGAAGTGATGGTACATGAAATTCTACTAACAAACAAGATGACCATATATGGTCATGTGATCTCATTAAATATGCATAAATGTAATATATCAAGTACTGTTACAGATAGGGACATGCAACCTGTGCAATATCAAAGCTATGGGACAAGAGATGTGACTAACTAATGTGATGACCATATATGGTCATGTGACCTCATCAAATATGCATAAATGTTATATTTGAAACACAGTAACAGATAAAAACACACAACCTGTGCAATATCGAAGCTATGAGACAAGATATGTGACTAACACATCTGATGCCCATACACGGTCATGTGACATCATTAAATATGCACAAATGTAATAACTCAAGCACTGTTACAGACGGGAACATGCAACCTGTGCAATTTCGAATCTATGGAACAAGAGACGTGACTAACTAATGTGATGACCATATATGGTCATGTCACCTCATCAAATATGCAGAAATGTTATATCTCAAGCACTGTTACAGATAGGAACATGCAACCAATGCAATATTGAAGTTATTGCACAACAGAGCTGACAAAAACATCCGATGACCATATATGGTCATGGGACATCATTAAATATGCAAGATTGTAATACCTCAAGCACTGTTACAGACAGGAACATGTAACATGTTTAGTATGAAGGCCATGCAATTTCCTTTAATATATTATTGTCAATGATGCTGATTTTGGAACGCTGCTAATAAGTCAGTGGGCTCGAAACCCGACATTGCTGCAACGCAGCTATATTTATTATTATTATTATTATTATTATTATTATTCTTCCGCCAACTTCAAACGACTTCTTCTCTGAAACGGCTGCACCATTTTGCCTGAAAATTTGTATATACCTTCTACATGTCATGCCATTAAAAGTGACTGAAGCAGATTTTCGATTAGTCACGTGGTTCGGCCGCCATGTTGGAACTCATTAAATATGCATGTCTCTTGTAACTCAAAAACTATTGCATGTACAAACATGGAACTAACGGTATATTGAAGGCAACGGACAAGAGAATTGGCCAAAATATTCGTTGACCATATATGGTCATAGAACTCATTAAATATGCATGTCTCTTATATCTCAAGCACTATTGCATGTACAAACGTGAAACTAACGGTATATTAAAGGCAACGGACAAGAGAATTGGTCAAAATATTCGTTGTCCATATATGGTCATAGAACTCATTAAATATGCATGTCTCTTATATCTCAAGCACTATTGCATGTACAAACGTGAAACTAACGGTATATTAAAGGCAACGGACAAGAGAATTGGCCAAAATATTCGTTGACCATATATGGTCATAGAAGTCATTAAATATGCATGTCTCTTATATCTCAAGCACTATTGCATGTACAAACGTGAAACTTACGCTATATTGAAGGTAATGGTCAAGAGAATGAGGCACCATATTCGTTGACCATATAAGGTCATATACCTCATTAAATATGCATATCTATAATATCTCAGGCTCTATTGCACATACAGGCATGGAACCATTGCTATATTGAAGGCTTTGGACAAGAGAAATTGTCAACATATTCAATGACTATATATGGTCATATAACTCATTAAATATGCATGTCTCCAATATCTCATGTACTATTGCATGTACAAACATGGAACTAACGGTATACTGAAGGCTTTGGACAAGAGAAATTGTCAACATATTCGTTGACCATATATGGTTATAGAACTCATTAAATATGCATGTCTCCAATATTTCAAGCACCATTGCAAGTATAAACATGGTCCCAATGCTATATTGAAGGCACTGGGAAAGAAAATTGACCAACATATCCGTTGACCATATATGGTCATAGAACTCATTTAATATGCATGTCTCTAATATCTCAAGCGCTATTCCATGTACAAACATGGAACAAACACTATATTGAAGGCAATAGAAAAGAGAATTGGCCAACATATCAGTTGACCATATATGGTCATAGAACTCATTAAATATGCATGTCTCTAATATTTCAAGCAGTATTGCATGTACAGACAGGGTACCAACGCTGTATTGAAGGCAATGGAAAAGAGAATTGGCCAACATATCCGTTGACTATATATGGTCATAGAGCTCATTAAATATGCATATAATATCTCGAGCACTATTGAAGTTAGAGACATGGAAATAGCGCTACAATGAAGGCATTGGGCCAGAACGTCATGTAACCTACACGTATATACATTGCACAAATCAAATCTTCAAACTTTTTTTTCCAAATTTAATAGTGTTATGGTCCCTTTTCTTGAAAGCCGTTAATAGCTGCTCTGCAGCTATATTTATTATTATTATTATTATTCTTCCGCCAACTTCAAACGACTTCTTCTCTGAAACGGCTGGACCGTTTTGCCTGAAAATGTGTATATGCCTTCTACATGTCATGCCATTAAAAGTGACTGAAACAGATTTTCGATTAGTCACGTGGTTCGGCCGCCATCTTGAAACTCATTAAATATGCATGTCTCTTGTATCTCAAAAACTATTGCATGTACAAACATGGAACTAACGGTATATTGAAGGCGACGGACAAGAGAATTGGCCAAAATATTCGTTGACCATATATGGTCATAGAACTCATTAAATATGCATGTCTCTTATATCTCAAGCACTATTGCATGTACAAACGTGAAACTGACGCTATATTGAAGGAAATGGTCAAGAGAATGAGCCAACATATTCGTTGACCATATAAGGTCATATACCTCATTAAATATGCATACCTATAATATCTCAGGCACTATTACACATACAGACATGGAACCATTGCTATATTGAAGGCTTTGGACAAGAGAAATTGTCAACGTGTTTCATGACCATATATGGTCATATAACTCATTAAATATGCATGTCTCCAATATCTCAAGCACTATTGCATGTACAAACATGGAACTAACAGTATACCGAAGGCAATGGACAAGAAAATTGACCAACATATTCGTTGACCATATATGGTCATAGAACTCATTAAATATGCATGTCTCCAGTGTCTCAAGCACCATTGCAAGTATAAACATGGTACCAATGATATATTGAAGGCAATGGACAAGAAAATTGGCCAACATATCCGTTGACCATATATGGTCATAGAACTCATTAAATATGCATGTCTCGAATATCTCAAGCGCTATTCCATGTACAAACATGGAACAAACACTATATTGAAGGAAATCGAAAAGAGAATTGGCAAACATATCCGTTGACCATATATGGTCATAGATCTCATTAAATAAGCATGTCTCTAATATTTCAAGCAGTACTGCATGTACAGACAGGGTACCAACGCTATATTGAAGGCAATGGAAAGAGAATTGGCCAACATATCCGTTGACCATATATGGTCATAGAACTCATTCAATATGCATATATACAATATCTCGAGCACTATTGAAGTTAGAGACATGGAAATAGCGCTATAATGAAGGCATTGGGCCAGAACGTCATGTAACCTACACGTATATACATTGCACAAATCAAATCTTCAAACTTTTTTTTCCAAATTTAATAGTGTTATGGTCCTTTTTCTTGAAAGCCGTTAATAGCTGCTCTGCAGCTATATTTAGGCTTTCAAGTCCCTTCAGGCTTGAAAGCCTATTGTTTTTGTTAAGTTTATTATTATTATTATTATTATTATTATTATTATTATTATTATTATTATTATTATTCTTCCGCCAACTTCAAACAACTTCTTCTCTGAAACGGCTGGACCGTTTTGCCTGAAAATTTGTATATACCTTCTACATGTCATGCCATTAAAAGTGACTGAAACAGATTTTCGATTAGTCACGTGGTTCGGCCGCCATCTTGGAACTCATTAAATATGCATGTCTCTTGTATCTCAAAAACTATTGCATGTACAAATATGGAACTAACGGTATATTGAAGGCAACGGACAAGAGAATTGGCCAAAATATTCGTTGACCATATATGGTCATAGAACTCATTAAATATGCATGTCTCTTATATCTCAAGCACTATTGCATGTACAAACGTGAAACTGACGCTATATTGAAGGAAATGGTCAAGAGAATGAGCCAACATATTCGTTGACCATATAAGGTCATATACCTCATTAAATATGCATACCTATAATATCTCAGGGACTATTGCACATACAGACATGGAACCATTGCTATATTGAAGGCTTTGGACAAGAGAAATTGTCAACATCTTCAATGACCATATATGGTCATATAACTCATTAAATATGCATGTCTCCAATATCTCAAGCACTATTGCATGTACAAACATGGAACTAACGGTATACCGAAGGCAATGGACAAGAAAATTGACCAACATATTCGTTGACCATATATGGTCATAGAACTCATTAAATATGCATGTCTCCAATATCTCAAGCACCATTGCAAGTATAAACATGGTACCAATGATATATTGAAGGCAATGGACAAGAGAATTGGCAAACATATCCGTTGACCATATATGGTCATAGATCTCATTAAATATGCATGTCTCTAATATTTCAAGCAGTATTGCATGTACAGACAGGGTACCAACGCTATATTGAAGGCAATGGAAAGAGAATTGGCCAACATATCCGTTGACCATATATGGTCATAGAACTCATTCAATATGCATATATACAATATCTCGAGCACTATTGAAGTTAGAGACATAGAAATACCGCTATAATGAAGGCATTGGGCCAGAACGTCATGTAACCTACACGTATATACATTGCACAAATCAAATCTTCAAACTTTTTTTTCCAAATTTAATAGTGTTATGGTCCCTTTTCTTGAAAGCCGTTAATAGCTGCTCTGCAGCTATATTTATTATTATTATTATTATTATTATTCTTCCGCCAACTTCAAACGACTTCTTCTCTGAAACGGCTGGACCGTTTTGCCTGAAAATTTGTATATACCTTCTACATGTCATGCCATTAAAAGTGACTGAAACAGATTTTCGATTAGTCACGTGGTTCGGCCGCCATCTTGAAACTCATTAAATATGCATGTCTCTTGTATCTCAAAAACTATTGCATGTACAAACATGGAACTAACGGTATATTGAAGGCAACGGACAAGAGAATTGGCCAAATTATTCGTTGACCATATATGGTCATAGAACTCATTAAATATGCATGTCTCTTATATCTCAAGCACTATTGCATGTACAAACGTGAAACTGACGCTATATTGAAGGAAATGGTCACGAGAATGTGCCAACATATTCGTTGACCATATAAGGTCATATACCTCATTAAATATGCATACCTATAATATCTCAGGCACTATTGCACATACAGACATGGAACCATTGCTATATTGAAGGCTTTGGACAAGAGAAATTGTCAACGTGTTTCATGACCATATATGGTCATATAACTCATTAAATATGCATGTCTCCAATATCTCAAGCACTATTGCATGTACAAACATGGAACTAACAGTATACCGAAGGCAATGGACAAGAAAATTGACCAACATATTCGTTGACCATATATGGTCATAGAACTCATTAAATATGCATGTCTCCAGTGTCTCAAGCACCATTGCAAGTATAAACATGGTACCAATGATATATTGAAGGCAATGGACAAGAAAATTGGCCAACATATCCGTTGACCATATATGGTCATAGAACTCATTAAATATGCATGTCTCGAATATCTCAAGCGCTATTCCATGTACAAACATGGAACAAACACTATATTGAAGGAAATAGAAAAGAGAATTGGCAAACATATCCGTTGACCATATATGGTCATAGATCTCATTAAATATACATGTCTCTAATATTTCAAGCAGTATTGCATGTACAGACAGGGTACCAACGCTATATTGAAGGCAATGGAAAGAGAATTGGCCAACATATCCGTTGACCATATATGGTCATAGAACTCATTCAATATGCATATATACAATATCTTGAGCACTATTGAAGTTAGAGACATAGAAATAGCGCTATAATGAAGGCATTGGGCCAGAACGTCATGTAACCTACACGTATATACATTGCACAAATCAAATCTTCAAACTTTTTTTTCCAAATTTAATAGTGTTATGGTCCCTTTTCTTGAAAGCCGTTAATAGCTGCTCTGCAGCTATATTTAGGCTTTCAAGTCCCTTCAGGCTTGAAAGCCTATTGTTTTTGTTATGTTTATTATTATTATTATTATTATTATTATTATTATTATTATTATTATTATTATTCTTCCGCCAAGTTCAAACGACTTCTTCTCTGAAACGGCTGGACCGTTTTGCCTGAAAATTTGTATATACCTTCTACATGTCATGCCATTAAAAGTGACTGAAACAGATTTTCGATTAGTCACGTGGTTCGGCCGCCATCTTGGAACTCATTAAATATGCATGTCTCTTGTATCTCAAAAACTATTGCATGTACAAACATGGAACTAATGGTATATTGAAGGCAACGGACAAGAGAATTGGCCAAAATATTCGTTGACCATATATGGTCATAGAACTCATTTAATATGCATGTCTCTAATATCTCAAGCGCTATTCCATGTACAAACATGGAACAAACACTATATTGAAGACAATTGAAAAGAGAATTGGCCAACATATCCGTTGACCATATAAGGTCATATACCTCATTAAATATGCATACCTATAATATCTCAGGCACTATTTCACATACAGACATGGAACCATTGCTATATTGAAGGCTTTGGACAAGAGAAATTGTCAACATCTTCAATGACCATATATGGTCATATAACTCATTAAATATGCATGTCTCCAATATCTCAAGCACTAATGCATATATAAACATGGTACCAATGCTATTTTGAAGGCACTGGGAAAGGAAATTGGCCAACATATCCGTTGACCATATATGGTCATAGAACTCATTTAATATGCATGTCTCTAATATTGCAAGCAGTATTGAAGTTAGAGACATGGAAATAGCGCTATAATGAAGGCATTGGGCCAGAACGTCGTGTAAGCTACACTTATATACATTGCACAAATCAAATCTTCAAACTTTTTTTTCCAAATTTAATGGTGTTATGGCCCTTTTTTCTTGAAAGCCGTTAATAGCTGCTCTGCAGCTATATTTATTATTATTATTCTTCCGCCAACTTCAAACGACTTCTTCTCTGAAACGGCTGGACCGTTTTGCCTGAAAATTTGTATATACCTTCTACATGTCATGCCATTAAAAGTGACTGAAACAGATTTTCGATTAGTCACGTGGTTCGGCCGCCATCTTGGAACTCATTAAATATGCATGTCTCTTGTATCTCAAAAACTATTGCATGTACACACATGGAACTAACGGTATATTGAAGGCAACGGACAAGAGAATTGGCCAAAATATTCGTTGACCATATATGGTCATAGAACTCATTAAATATGCATGTCTCTTATATCTCAAGCACTATTGCATTTACAAACGTGAAACTGACGCTATATTGAAGGAAATGGTCAAGAGAATGAGCCAACATATTCGTTGACCATATAAGGTCATATACCTCATTAAATATGCATACCTATAATATCTCAGGCACTATTGCACATACAGACATGGAACCATTGCTATATTGAAGGCTTTGGACAAGAGAAATTGTCAACATCTTTAATGACCATATATGGTCATATAACTCATTAAATATGCATGTCTCCAATATCTCAAGCACTATTGCATGTACAAACATGGAACTAACGGTATACCGAAGGCAATGGACAAGAAAATTGGCCAACATATCTGTTGACCATATATGGTCATAGAACTCATTTAATATGCATGTCTCTATTATCTCAAGCGCTATTCCATGTACAAACATGGAACAAACGCTATATTGAAGGCAATATAAAAGAGAATTGGCCAACATATCCGTTGACCATATATGGTCATAGAACTCATTAAATATGCATGTCTCTAATATTTCAAGCAGTATTGCATGTACAGACAGGGTACCAACGCTATAATGAAGGCAATGGAAAAGAGCATTGGCCAACATATCCGTTGACCATATATGGTCATAGAACTCATTAAATATGCATATCTATAATATATCAGGCACTATTGCACATACAGAAATGGAACCATTGCTATTTTGAAGGCTTTGGACAAGAGAAATTGTCAACATGTTCAATGGCCATATATGGTCATATAACTCATTAAATATGCATGTCTCCAATATCTCAAGCACTATTGCATGTATAAACACGGTACAAATGCTATATTGAAGGCACTGGGAAAGAAAATTGGCCAACATATCCGTTGACCATATATGGTCATAGAACTCATTAAATATGGATGTCTCTTATATCTCAAGTGCTATTCCATGTACAAACATGGAACAAACACTATATTGAAGGCAATAGAAAAGAGAATTGGCCAACATATCCGTTGACCATATATGGTCATAGAACTCATTAAATATGCATATCTATAATATATCAGGTACTATTGCACATACAGACATGGAACCATTGCTATATTGAAGGCTTTGGACAAGAGAAATTGTCAACATGTTCAATGCCCATATATGGTCATATAACTCATTAAATGTGCATGTCTCCAATATCTCAAGCACTATTGCATATATAAACATGGTACCAATGCTATTTTGAAGGCACTGGGAAAGAAAATTGGCAAACATATCCGTTGACCATATATGGTCATAGAACTCATTTAATATGCATGTCTCTAATATCTCAAGCGCTATTCCATGTACAAACATGGAACAAACACTATATTGAAGGAAATAGAAAAGAGAATTGGCCAACATATCTGTTGACCATATATGGTCATAGATCTCATTAAATATGCATGTCTCTAATATTTCAAGCAGTATTGAAGTTAGAGACATGGAAATAGCGCTATAATGAAGGCATTGGGCCAGAACGTCGTGTAACCTACACTTATATACATTGCACAAATCAAATCTTCAAACTTTTTTTTCCAAATTTAATGGTGTTATGGCCCTTTTTTCTTGAAAGCCGTTAATAGCTGCTCTGCAGCTATATTTATTATTATTATTATTCCGCCAGATTTTTCGCTAAGCGCCATTCGAACACCGTTGCACATATCTGGAAAATTTTTACACATGTTTGTTAAGTTTGATGAGATCTAGTGCATATCCTAAGATGACGCATATTGGTCACGTGGTACGGCGGCCATTTTGAATTTTAGGCAAAAAATGGCATGCTCATTTAAACACCTTTCTGAGGGTCTAGGAGTCTCAAACTTTCGCTTAAAAGAAGCATTGGCCCTAGAGCTACGTATTTCATGAAAAAAAAGTTGAACGGTCATGTGACTTTTTTTTTTAGAATTTTCGGAAATATTGTTTTGCATCTCATTTGCATAATTTTGATCGTATCAAAATTCCACGCCATAATTTTGAAGAACATCATACATACTACAGATTAATCAAAGAATCATGAAAGTGCGACCAGTAGTTTTGGAGCAGTTGATTTATGAATATTTTTCACATTTTATATAAAATAGTCAGCAATGTTGCATTATGGGAAAGGGGGGAGGGCCCATATACAATACACATTGAATTGACATATATTGAGAACTACTGTATATACAACCATGGAACTAACGCTATATTGAAGACATTGGACAACAGAATTGACCAAAATATTGGATGACCATATATGGTCATGCAACTCATTAAATATGCATGTCTCTAATATCTCAGGCACTATTGCAAGTACAAACATGGAACCAATGCTATATTGAAGACATTGGACAAAAGAATTGACCAACATATTCGATGACCATATATGGTCATAGAACTCATTAAATATGCATATCCATAATATCTAGATCACTTTTAAAGATATAGACATGTACCCAAATCTATATTGAAGACATTAGACAAGAGAATTGACCAACACATTCGATGACCATATATGGTCATAGAACTCATTAAATATGCATGTCTCTAATATCTCAGCCACTATTGCAAACACAAACATGGAATCAATGTTATATTGAAGACATTGGACAAAATGATTGACCATCACATTCGATGACCATATATGGTTATAGAACTCATTAAATATGCATATCCATAATATCTCGAGCACTTTTAAAGTTAGAGACATGTACCCAAACCTATACTGGAGGCATTGGACAAAAAAATTTATCAACATTTTAAATGACCATATATGGTCATATAACTCATTAAATGTGCAAGTCTCTAATATCTTAGACACTGTTGCAAGTACGAACATTGAACCAATGCTATATTGAAGACATTGGAGAAGAGAATTGACAAACATACCCTATGACTATATATGGTCATGGAACTCATTAAAGATGCATGGCTATAATATCTCGGACACTATAACATATACAAACATGGAACCAACGTTAATTTTCAGGGCTATTGCAAACAGTCATACATGGCCATGCATTGCATGTGACTTCGCCATGTGCCATGGTCTTGAAAACCGGTGATTGCTGCTATGCAGCTATATTTAGGGTTTCGAGCCCATTTGGTCGAAACCCTTTTGTAATTGTTCCGTTTATTATTATTATTATTATTATTATTATTATTATTCTTCCGCCTAAATTTTTGGTCACGCTTTATGTCAACACCGTTGGACCGATCAGTTCCATACTTGCCACAATGGTAAAGCTGTATGAGATCTGGTGCATATCCTAAGTTCAGACACATAGGTCACATGACCAGGCCGCCATCTTGGATTAAAGGCGAAATTTTCAATGCCGAATTGCGCACCTTTCTGAGGGTCTGAGTGCTCCAATTTTTTTACGATAGTAGCAGTGCGACAAGGGCTACAAATTTCAGCAAAAAAAACTTTAGCGGTCACGTGACTTTTTTTTTTAGAATTTTTTTAAATTTTGTTTTGCATCTCATTTGCATAATTTTCGACAAATCAACTAACCCTGAATAACTTTGAAAGATCATATGACATAGTATTTAATTCCAAAATATTGAGTCCAGGCGATAAGCCGTTTTTTATAAGAAGATTTTAGAATGTTTTTCCATATTTTTTTGTTCTTTTACATGGTCACGTGACCTCATTTTTTAGACATAATTGCAATATCTCAAGCACTGTTACAGATAGGAACATGCAACCAGTGCAATATTGAAGTGATGGTACATGAAATTCTACTAACAAACAAGATGACCATATATGGTCATGTGATCTCATTAAATATGCATAAATGTAATATATCAAGAACTGTTACAGATAGGGACATGCAACCTGTGCAATATCGAAGCTATAAGACACGAGATGTGACTAACTAATGTGATGACCATATATGGTCATGTGACTTCATCAAATATGCATAAATGTAATAACTCAAGCACAGTTACAGATGGGAACATGCAACCAGTGCAATATTGAAGTGATGGTACATGAAATTTTACTAACAAACAAGATGACTATATATGGTCATGTGACCTCATTGAATATGCATAAATGTAATATATCAAGCACTGCAAGAGTTAGTTACATGCAACCTGTGCAATATCGGAGGTATGGGTCAAGAGATGTGACTAACTAATGTGATGACCATATATGGTCATGTGACTTCATTAAATATGCATAATTGAATTATCTCAAGCACTGTTACAGATAGAAACATGCAACCTGTGCAAAATCGAAGCTATGGGATATGAGATGTGAGTAACTAATGTGATGACCGTATATGGTCATGTGCCGTCATTAAATATGCATAATTGTAATATCTCAAGCAGAATCACAGATAGAGACATGCAACCTATGCTATATCGAAGCTATGTGACAAGAGATATGACTAACTAATGTGATGACCATATATGGTCATGTAACTTCATCAAATATGCATAAATGTAATAACTCAAGCACTGTTACAGATAGGAACATGCAACCAGTGCAATATTGAAGTGATGGTACATGAAATTCTACTAACAAACAAGATGACCATATATGGTCATGTGATCTCATTAAATATGCATAAATGTAATATATCAAGCACTGTTACAGATAGGGACATGCAACCTGTGCAATATCGAAGCTATAAGACACGAGATGTGACTAACTAATGTGATGACCATATATGGTCATGTGACTTCATCAAATATGCATAAATGTAATAACTCAAGCACAGTTACAGATGGGAACATGCAACCAGTACAATATTGAAGTGATGGTACATGAAATTTTACTAACAAACAAGATAACTATATATGGTCATGTGACCTCATTGAATATGCATAAATGTAATATATCAAGCACTGCAAGAGTTAGTTACATGCAACCTGTGCAATATCGGAGGTATGGGTCAAGAGATGTGACTAACTAATGTGATGACCATATATGGTCATGTGACTTCATTAAATATGCATAATTGAATTATCTCAAGCACTGTTACAGATAGAAACATGCAACCTGTGCAAAATCGAAGCTATGGGATATGAGATGTGAGTAACTAATGTGATGACCGTATATGGTCATGTGCCGTCATTAAATATGCATAATTGTAATATCTCAAGCAGAATCACAGATAGAGACATGCAACCTATGCTATATCGAAGCTATGTGACAAGAGATATGACTAACTAATGTGATGACCATATATGGTCATGTAACTTCATCAAATATGCATAAATGTAATAACTCAAGCACTGTTACAGATAGGAACATGCAACCAGTGCAATATTGAAGCTATTGCACAACAGATGTGACTAACACATCCGATGACCATATATGGTCATGTGACCTCATCAAATATGCATAAATGTTATATCTCAAGCACTGTTACAGATAGGAACATGCAACCAGTGCAATATTAAAGCTATTGCACAACAGAGCTGACAAAAACATCCAATGACCATATATGGTCATGGGACATCATTGAATATGCATAAATGTAATATATCAAGCACTGTTACAGATGGGAACATGCAACCTGTGCAATATCGAAGCTATGGGACAAGAGAGGTGACTAACTAATGTGATGACCATATATGGTCATGTGACCTCATCAAATATGCATAAATGTTATATTTGAAACACAGTAACAGATAGAAACACACAACCTGTGCAATATCGAAGCAATGGGTCAAGAGATGTGACTAACTAATGTGATGACTATATATGATCATGTGACCTCATTAAATATGCAAGATTGTAATACCTTAAGCACTGTTACAGACAGGAACATGCAACATGTTTAGTATGAAGGCCATGCAATTTCCATTAATATATTATTGTCAATGATGCTGATTTTGGAATGCTGCGAATAAGTCAGTGGGCTCGAAACCCGACATTGCTGCAACGCAGCTATATTTATTATTATTATTATTAGGTTTTCAAGACACATGTCTTGGAAACCTTTTGTAATTGTTATGTTTTTTATTATTAGGGTTTCGAGCCCATTTGGTCGAAACCCTTTTGTAATTGTTCCGTTTATTATTATTATTATTATTATTATTATTATTATTCTTCCGCCTAAATTTTTGGTCACGCTTTATGTCAACACCGTTGGACCGATCAGTTTCATACTTGCCACAATGGTAAAGCTGTATGAGATCTGGTGCATATCCTAAGTTCAGACACATAGGTCACATGACCAGGCCGCCATCTTGGATTAAAGGCGAAATTTTCAATGCCGAATTGCGCACCTTTCTGAGGGTCTGAGTGCTCCAATTTTTTTATGATAGTAGCAGTGCGACAAGGGCTACAAATTTCATCAAAAAAAACTTTAGCGGTCACGTGACTTTTTTTTTTAGAATTTTTTTAAATTTTGTTTTGCATCTCATTTGCATAATTTTCGACAAATTAACTAACCCTGAATAACATTGAAAGATCATATGACATAGTATTTAATTCCAAAATATTGAGTCCAGGCGATAAGCCGTTTTTTATAAGAAGATTTTAGAATGTTTTTCCATATTTTTTTGTTCTTTTACATGGTCACATGACCTCATTTTTTAGACATAATTGCAATATCTCGAGCACTGTTACAGATAGATACATGCAACCAGTGCAATATTGAAGTGATGGTACATGAAATTCTACTAACAAACAAGATGACCATATATGGTCATGTGATCTCATTAAATATGCATAAATGTAATATATTAAGCACTGCAAGAGTTAGTTACATGCAACCTGTGCAATATCGGAGGTATGGGTCAAGAGATGTGACTAACTAATGTGATGACCATATATGGTCATGTGACTTCATTAAATATGCATAATTGAATTATCTCAAGCACTGTTACAGATAGAAACATGCAACCTGTGCAAAATCGAAGCTATGGGACATGAGATGTGAGTAACTAATGTGATGACCGTATATGGTCATGTGCCGTCATTAAATATGCATAAATGTAATAACTCAAGCACTGTTACAGATAGGAACATGCAACCAGTGCAATATTGAAGCTATTGCACAACAGAAGTGACTAACACATCCGATGACCATATATGGTCATGTGACCTCATCAAATATGCATAAATGTTATATCTCAAGCACTGTTACAGATAGGAACATGCAACCAGTGCAATATTGAAGCTATTGCACAACAGAAGTGACTAACATATCCGTTGACCATATATGGTCATGTGACCTCATCAAATAAGCATAAATGTAATAACTCAAGCACTATTACAGACGGGAATATGCAACCTGTGCAATATCGAATCTATGGAACAAGAGATGTGACTAACTAATGTGATGACCATATATGGTCAGGTGACCTCATCAAATATGCACAAATGTTATATTCTCAAGCACTGTTACAGATAGGAACATGCAACCAATGCAATATTGAAGTTATTGTACAACAGAGCAGAAAAAAACATCCGATGACCGAATATGGTCATGGGACATTATTACATATGCAAGATTGTAATACCTTAAGCACTGTTACAGACAGGAACATGTAACATGTTTAGTATGAAAGCCATGCAATTTCCTTTAATATATTATTGTCAATGATGCTGATTTTGGAACGCTGCTAATACGTCAGTGGGCTCGAAACCCGACATTGCTGCAACGCAGCTATATTTATTATTATTATTATTTTTCCGCCGTTTTTTGTAACCACTGTAACTTGAAAAATAATGCTGCGATTGACTTGCCATTTCGCATTCTGATAAAGGACCATGAGTTGTGGTGCATACCCCAAAACCAGCTATGTAGGTCACATGACCTGGCCGCCATCTTAGGTAGAACACAGACCGGAAGTACTCAATTGCACCACTTTCTGAGGGTCTAGGAACTTCCGGTTTTTTGTGTGGCATCATTGGCTCATGTCTAGCAAATATCAGCAATAAAAACTTTAGCGGTCATGTGACCTTGGCCGCCATATTGGATTTTCCGAAAATTGACAAGAAACTTTTAAAATCTTCTTCTCAAAAATGGCTCATTCATGTGATTATACATTTGCTTTGCAGCACCTATGGCCATAGCTCTACAAAGTGACTGAAGCAGATTTTTGAAAAATGGCTTCCTTTGGCAGCCATCTTGGATTTAATAAAAAGTGAAAGTACGCTATAACTCATGAACAATTTGCCAGATTTAAACCAAAGTTGGCATACAACATCCCTTCAATAAGATGATTATGTGTTCATAAAAATATTTCCCATGATTCAAGTGGTTTTGGCGGCCATATTGAATTTATCAAAAAATTGCAAAAAACCTCAAAAAATTATCTTCTTAAAAACTGCTTGTTTGTTTGACAATCAATTTAGCATATAGTATCTCTGTTGATAGCTCTACAAAGTTACTGAAGCAGATTTTTGAAAAATGGCTTTCTTTGGCAGCCATCTTGGATTTAGTGAAAAGTGAAATTACGCTATAACTTATGAACAATTTGCCAGATTTAAACAAAACTTGGCATACAACATCCGTTCAATAAGATAATTATGTGTTCATGAAAATATTTCCCATGATTCAAGTGGTTTTGGCGGCCATGTTGAATTTATCACAAAAATGCCGAAAAACTCAAAAAATTATCTTCTTAAAAACTGCTTGCTTGTTTGAAAAACAATTCGGCATATAGTATCTCTATTGATAGCTTCACAAAGTGACTGAAGCAGATTTTTGAAAAATGGCTTCCTTTGGCAGCCATCTTGGATTAAGTAAAAAGTGAAAGTACACTATAACTTATGAACGATTTGCCAGATTTAAACAAAACTTGGCATACAACATCCACTCAATGAGATGATTATGTGTTCATGGAAATATTTCCCATGATTCAAGTGGTTTTGGCGGCCATGTTGAATTTATCACAAAAATTCAAAAAACCTCAAAAAATTATCTTGTTAAAAACTGCTTCCTTGTTTGAAAAGCAATTTAGCATATAGTATCTCTGTTGATAGCTCTACAAAGTTACTGAAGTAGATTTTTAAAAATGGCTTCCTTTGGCAGCCATCTTGGATTTAGTAAAAGAGAAAAAGTTCTATAACTCATGAACTATTTGTCCTTGCATTAAGTTTATCATATTCCTGTGAAATCAAATCCATATGTTGTGTAGTTTGTCTGCTATCTTGCATTCTAGACATGAAACGTTCGTCAAATAATCACATCGAGCAAGTGCAATTTGTCATGAGCCACGCAGGCTCGAAACCCGTCATCGCTGCTATGCAGCTATATTTATTATTATTATTATTATTATTAGGTTTTCAAGACACATGTCTTGGAAACCTTTTGTAATTGTTATGTTTTTTATTATTAGGTTTTCAAGACACATGTCTTGGAAACCTTTTGTAATTGTTATGTTTTTTATTAGGTTTTCAAGACACATGTCTTGGAAACCTTTTGTAATTGTTATGTTTTTTATTAGGTTTTCAAGACACATGTCTTGGAAACCTTTTGTAATTGTTATGTTTATTATTAGGTTTTCAAGACAAATGTCTTGGAAACCTTTTGTAATTGTTATGTTTTTTATTATTATTATTATTATTATTATTATTATTATTATTATTATTATTATTCCGCCAGATTTTTCGCTAAGCGCCTTTCGAACACCGTTGCACATATCTTGAAAATGTTTGCACATGTTTGTAAAGTCTGATGAGATCTAGTGCATATCCTAAGATGACGCATATTGGTCACGTGGTACGGCGGCCATTTTGAATTTAAGGCGAAAAATGGCACGCTCATTTAAACACCTTTCTGAGGGTCTAGGAGTCTCAAACTTTCGCTTAAAAGAAGTATTGACCCTAGAGCTACGTATTTCATGAAAAAAAAGTTGAACGGTCATGTGACTTTTTTTTCTAGAATTTTCTGAAATATTGTTTTGCATCTCATTTGCATAATTTTGATCGTATCAAAATTCCACGCCATAATTTTGAAGAACATCATACATACTACAGATTAATCAAAGAATCATGAAAGTGCGACCAGTAGTTTTGGAGCAGTTGATTTATGCATATTTTTCTCATTTTATATAAAATAGTCAGCAATGTTGCATTATGGGAAAGGGGGGAGGGCCTATATATGATACACATTGAATTGACATATATTGAGAACTGTTGTATATACAAACATGGAACTAACGCTATATTGAAGACATTGGACAAGAGAATTGACCAAAATATTGGATGACCATATATGGTCATGCAACTCATTAAATATGCATGTCTCTAATATCTCAGGCACTACTGCAAGTACAAACATGGAACCAACGCTATATTGAAGACATTGGCCGAGAGAATTGACCAACATATTCGATGACCATATATGGTCATAAAACTCATTAAATATGCATGTCTTTAATATCTCAGGCACTATTGCAAGTACAAACATGGAACCAACGCTATATTGAAGACATTGGACAAAAGAATTGACCAACATATTCGATGACCATATATGGTCATATAACTCATTAAATATGCATGTCTCAAATATCTCAGGCATTATTGCAAACACAAACATGGAACCAATGTTATATTGAAGACATTGGACAAAAGGATTGACCAACACATTCGATGACCATATATGGTCATAGAACTCATTAAATAGGCATATCCATAATATCTCGAGCACTTTTAAAGATAGAGACATGTACCCAAACCTATACTGAAGGCATTGGACAAAAGAATTGACCAACATTTTAAATGACCATATATGGTCATAGAACTCATTAAATATGCAAGTCTCTAATATCTTAGGCACTGTTACAAGTAGGAACATTGAACCAATGCTATATTGAAGACATTGGACAAGAGAATTGACAAACATACCTGATGACTATATATGGTCATAGAACTCATTAAATATGCATGTCTCTAATATCTCGGGCACTATTGCAAACACAAACATGGAACCAATGTTATATTGAAGACATTGGACAAAAGAATTGACCAACATAGATGATGTCCATATATGGTCATGGAACTCATTAAATATGCATGGCTATAATATCTCGGACACTATCACATATACAAACATGGAACCAACGTTAATTTTGAGGGCTATTGCAAACAGTCATACATGGCCATGCATTGCATGTGACTTCGCCATGTGCCATGGTCTTGAAAACCGGTGATTGCTGCTATGCAGCTATATTTATTATTATTATTAGGTTTTCAAGACACATGTCTTGGAAACCTATTGTAATCGTTATGTTTTTTATTATTATTCCGCCAGATTTTTTCGCTAAGCGCCATTCGAACACCGTTGCACATATCTGGAAAATTGTTTCACATGTTTGTTAAGTATGATGAGATCTAGTGCATATCCTAAGATGATGCATATTGGTCACGTGGTACGGCGGCCATTTTGAATTTAAGGCGAAAAATGGCACGCTCATTTAAACACCTTTCTGAGGGTCTAGGAGTCTCAAACTTTCGCTTAAAAGAAGTATTGACCCTAGAGCTACGTATTTCATGAAAAAAAAGTTGAACGGTCATGTGACTTTTTTTTCTAGAATTTTCTGAAATATTGTTTTGCATCTCATTTGCATAATTTTGATCGTATCAAAATTCCACGCCGTCATTTTGAAGAACATCATACATACTACAGATTAATCAAAGAATCATGAAAGTGCGACCAGTAGTTTTGGAGCAGTTGATTTATGCATATTTTTCTCATTTTATATAAAATAGTCAGCAATGTTGCATTATGGGAAAGGGGGGAGGGCCTATATATGATACACATTGAATTGACATATATTGAGAACTGTTGTATATACAAACATGGAACTAACGCTATATTGAAGACATTGGACAAGAGAATTGACCAAAATATTGGATGACCATATATGGTCATGCAACTCATTAAATATGCATGTCTCTAATATCTCAGGCACTACTGCAAGTACAAACATGGAACCAACGCTATATTGAAGACATTGGCCGAGAGAATTGACCAACATATTCGATGACCATATATGGTCATAAAACTCATTAAATATGCATGTCTTTAATATCTCAGGCACTATTGCAAGTACAAACATGGAACCAACGCTATATTGAAGACATTGGACAAAAGAATTGACCAACATATTCGATGACCATATATGGTCATATAACTCATTAAATATGCATGTCTCAAATATCTCAGGCATTATTGCAAACACAAACATGGAACCAATGTTATATTGAAGACATTGGACAAAAGGATTGACCAACACATTCGATGACCATATATGGTCATAGAACTCATTAAATAGGCATATCCATAATATCTCGAGCACTTTTAAAGATAGAGACATGTACCCAAACCTATACTGAAGGCATTGGACAAAAGAATTGACCAACATTTTAAATGACCATATATGGTCATAGAACTCATTAAATATGCAAGTCTCTAATATCTTAGGCACTGTTACAAGTAGGAACATTGAACCAATGCTATATTGAAGACATTGGACAAGAGAATTGACAAACATACCTGATGACTATATATGGTCATAGAACTCATTAAATATGCATGTCTCTAATATCTCGGGCACTATTGCAAACACAAACATGGAACCAATGTTATATTGAAGACATTGGACAAAAGAATTGACCAACATAGATGATGTCCATATATGGTCATGGAACTCATTAAATATGCATGGCTATAATATCTCGGACACTATCACATATACAAACATGGAACCAACGTTAATTTTGAGGGCTATTGCAAACAGTCATACATGGCCATGCATTGCATGTGACTTCGCCATGTGCCATGGTCTTGAAAACCGGTGATTGCTGCTATGCAGCTATATTTATTATTATTATTAGGTTTTCAAGACACATGTCTTGGAAACCTATTGTAATCGTTATGTTTTTTATTATTATTCCGCCAGATTTTTTCGCTAAGCGCCATTCGAACACCGTTGCACATATCTGGAAAATTGTTTCACATGTTTGTTAAGTATGATGAGATCTAGTGCATATCCTAAGATGATGCATATTGGTCACGTGGTACGGCGGCCATTTTGAATTTAAGGCGAAAAATGGCATGCTCATTTAAACACCTTTCTGAGGGTCTAGGAGTCTCAAACTTTCGCTTAAAAGAAGCATTGTCCCTAGAGCTACGTATTTCATGAAAAAAAAGTTGAACGGTCATGTGACTTTTTTTTCTAGAATTTTCTAAAATATTGTTTTGCATCTCATTTGCATAATTTTGATCGTATCAAAATTCCACGCCGTCATTTTGAAGAACATCATACATACTACAGATTAATCAAAGAATCATGAAAGTGCGACCAGTAGTTTTGGAGCAGTTGATTTATGAATATTTTTCACATTTTATATAAAATAGTCAGCAATGTTGCATTATGGGAAAGGGGGGAGGGCCCATATATGATACACATTGAATTGACATATATTGAGAACTATTGCACATACAAGAATGGAACTAACGCTATATTGAAGACATTGGACAAGAGAATTTACCAAAATATTGGATGACCATATATGGTCATGCAACTCATTAAATATGCATGTCTCTAATATCTCAGGCACTATTGCAAGTACAAACATGGAACTAACGTTGTATTCAAGACATTGGACAAGAAAATGTACCAAAACATTGGATGACCATATATGGTCATATAACTCATTAAATATACATGTCTTTCATATCTCAGGCACTATTGCAAGTACAAACATGGAACCAATGCTATATTGAAGACATTGAACAAAAGAATTGATCAACATAGTTGATGACCATATATGGTCATAGAACTCATTAAATATGCATGTCTCTAATATCTCAGGCACTATTGCAAGTACAAACATGGAACTAACGCTGTATTGAAGACATTGGACAAGAAAATGTACCAAAACATTGGATGACCATATATGGTCATATAACTCATTAAATATACATGTCTTTCATATCTCATGCACTATTGCAAGTACAAACATGGAACCAATGCTATATTGTAGATATTGAACAAAAGAATTGATCAACATAGTTGATGACCATATATGATCATAGAACTCATTAAATATGCATGTCTCTAATATCTCAGGCACTATTGCAAGTACAAACATGGAACCAATGCTATATTGAAGACATTGGAGAAAAGAATTGACCAACATATTGGATGACCATATATGGTCATAGAACTCATTAAATATGCATATCCATAATATATCGATCACTTTGAAAGATATAAACATGTACCCAAACCTATATTGAAGACATTGGACAAGAGAATTGACCAACATTTTAAATGACCATATATGGTCATATAACTCATTAAATATGCATGTTTTTAATATCTCAGGCACTATTGCAAGTACAAACATGCAACCAATGCTATATTGAAGACATTGGACGAGAGAATTGACCAACATATTCGATGACCATATAAGGTCATAGAACTCATTAAATATGCATATCCATAATATCTCGATCACTTTTAAAGATATAAATATGTACCCAAACCTATATTGAAGGCATTGGACAAAAAAATTGACCAACATATAAAATGACCATATATGGTCATAGAACTCATTAAATATGCAAGTCCCTAATATCTCATGCACTATTGCAAGTACAAACATAGTACCAACACTATATTGTAGATATTGAACAAGAGAATTGACCAACACAATCAATAACCATATATGGTCATAGAAATCATTAAATATGCTTGTCCCTAAAATCTCGGACACTATTGCATGTATAGATATGCAACCAACACTATATTGAAGACATTGGACAAGAGAATTGAGCAACATAGTAGATGACCATATATGGTATTAAATATGCATGTCTCTGATATCTTAGGCACTGTTGCAAGTAGGAACATGGAACCAGTGCTACATTGAAGACATTGAACAAGAGAATTGACAAACATACCTGATGACTATATATGGTCATGGAACTCATTAAATATGCATGGCTATAATATCTCGGACACTATCACATATACAAACATGGGACCAACGTTAATTTTGAGGGCTATTGCAAACAGTTATACATGGCCATGCATTGCATGTGACTTGGCCATGTGCCATGGTCTTGAAAACCGGTCATTGCTGCTATGCAGCTATATTTATTATTATTATTATTCCGCCAGATTTTTCGCTAAGCGCCATTCGAACACCGTTGCACATATCTGGAAAATGTTTTCACATGTTTGTAAAGTTTGATGAGATCTAGTGCATATCCTGAGATGACGCATATTGGTCACGTGGTACGGCGGCCATTTTGAATTTTAGGCAAAAAATGGCATGCTCATTTAAACACCTTTCTGAGGGTCTAGGAGTCTCAAACTTTCGCTTAAAAGATGCATTGGCCCTAGAGCTACGTATTTCATGAAAAAAAAGTTGAACGGTCATGTGACTTTTTTTTCTAGAATTTTCTAAAATATTGTTTTGCATCTCATTTGCATAATTTTGATCGTATCAAAATTCCACGCCATAATTTTGAAGAACATCATACATACTACAGATTAATCAAAGAATCATGCAAGTGCGACCAGTAGTTTTGGAGCAGTTGATTTATGAATATTTTTCACATTTTATATAAAATAGTTAGCAATGTTGCATTATGGGAAAGGGGGGAGGGCCCATATATGATATACATTGAATTGACATATATTGAGAACTATTGCACATACAAACATGGAACTAACGCTATATTGAAGACATTGGACAAGAGAATTGACCAAAATATTGAATGACCTTATATGGTCATGCAACTCATTAAATATGCATGTCACTAATATCTCAGGCACTATTGCAAGTACAAACATGGAACCAACGCTATATTGAAGACATTGGACAAAAGTATTGACCAACATATTCGATGACCATATATGGTCATAGAACTCATTAAATGTGCATATCTATAATATCTTGATCACTTTTAAAGATATAGACATGTACCCAAACCTATATTGAAAACATTGGACAAGAGAATTGACCAACACATTCGATGACCATATATGGTCATATAACTCATTAAATATGCATGTTTCTAATATCTCAGGCACTATTGCAAACACAAACATGAATCCAATGTTATATTGAAGACATTGGACAAAAGGATTGACCAACACATTCGATGACCATATATGGTCATAGAACTCATTACATATGCATATCCATAATATCTCGAGCACTTTTAAAGATAGAGACATGTACCCAAACCTATACTGAAGGCATTGGACAAAAGAATTGACCAATATTTTAAATAACCATATATGGTCATATAACTCATTAAATATGCAAGTCTCTAATATCTTAGGCACTGTTACAAGTAGGAACATTGAACCAATGCTATATTGAAGACATTGGGCAAGAGAATTGACAAACATGCCCGATGACTATATATGGTCATGGAACTCATTAAATATGCATGGCTATAATATCTGGGACACTATCACATATACAAACATGGAACCAACATTAATTCTCAGGGCTATTGCAAACAGTCATACATGGCCATGCATTGCATGTGACTTGGCCATGTGCCATGGTCTTGAAAACCGGTGATTGCTGCTATGCAGCTATATTTATTAGGTTTTCAAGACACATGTCTTGGAAACCTATTGTAATCGTTATGTTTTTTATTATTATTATTCCGCCAGATTTTTCGCTAAGCGCCATTCGAACACCGTTGCACATATCTGGAAAATTTTTTCATATGTTTGTAAAGTTTGATGAGATCTAGTGCATATCCTAAAATGACGCATATTGGTCACGTGATACGGCGGCCATTTTGAATTTTAGGCGAAAAATGGCATGCTCATTTAAACACCTTTCTGAGGGTCTAGGAGTTTCAAACTTTCGCTTAAAAGAAGCATTGACCCTAGAGCTACGTATTTCATGAAAAAAAAGTTGAACGGTCATGTGACTTTTTTTTCTAGAATTTTCTGAAATATTGTTTTGCATCTCATTTGCATAATTTTGATCGTATCAAATTTCTACGCCATAATTTTGAAGAACATCATACATACTACAGATTAATCAAAGAATCATGCAAGTGCGACCAGTAGTTTTGGAGCAGTTGATTTATGAATATTTTTCACATTTTATATAAAATAGCCAGCAATGTTGCATTATGGGAAAGGGGGGAGGGCCCATTTACGATATACATTGAATTGACATATATAGAGAACTATTGCACATACAAACATGGAACTAACGCTATATTGAAGACATTGGACAAGAGAATTGACCAAAATATTGGATGACCATATATGATCATGCAACTCATTAAATATGCATGTCTCTAATATCTCAGGCACTATTGCAAGTACAAACATGGAACCAATGCTATATTGAAGACATTGAACAAAAGAATTGATCAACATAGTGTATGACCATATATGGTCATAGAACTCATTAAATATGTGTGTCTCTAATATCTCAGGCACTATTGCAAGTACAAACATGGAACCAATGCTATATTGAAGACATTGAACAAAAGAATTGACCAACACATTCCATAACCATATATGGTCATAATATGCGCCATAATCATATACGCCATAATTTTGAAGAACATCATACATACTACAGATTAATCAAAGAATCATGCAAGTGCGACCAGTAGTTTTGGAGCAGTTGATTTATGAATATTTTTCACATTTTATATTAAATAGTCAGCAATGTTGCATTATGGGAAAGGGGGAGGGCCCATATACGATACACATTGAATTGACATATATTGAGAACTATTGCACATACAAACATGGAACTAACGCTATATTGAAGACATTGGCAGAGAGAATTGACTAACATATTCGATGACCATATATGGTCATAGAAGTCATTAAATATGCATATCCATAATATCTCGAGCACTTTTAAAGACAGAGACATGTCCCCAAATCTATATTGAAGGCATTGGACAAAAAAATTGACCAACACATTCGATGACCATATATGGTCATAGAACTCATTAAATATGCATGTCTCTTATATCTCAGGCACTATCGCAAACACAAACATGGAACCAATGCTATATTGAAGACATTGCACAAAAGGATTGACCAACATATTCGATGACCATATATGGTCATAGAACTCATTAAATATGCAAGTCTCTAATATCTTAGCCACTGTTGCAAGTAGGAACATTGAACCAATGCTATATTGAAGACATTGGACAAGAGAATTGACAAACATACCCGATGACTATATATGGTCATGGAACGCATTTAATATATGCATGGCTATAATATCTCGGACACTATCACATATACAAACATGGAACCAACGTTAATTTTGAGGGTTATTGCAAACAGTCATACATGGCCATGCATTGCATGTGACTTGGCCATGTGCCATGGTCTTGAAAACCGGTGATTGCTGCTATGCAGCTATATTTATTATTATTATTATTATTATTATTCCGCCAGATTTTTCGCTAAGCGCCATTCGAACACCGTTGCACATATCTGGAAAATTTTTTCACATGTTTGTTAAGTTTGATGAGACCTAGTGCATATCCTAAGATGACGCATATTGGTCACGTGGTACGGCGGCCATTTTGGATTTTAGGCAAAAAATGGCATGCTCATTTAAACACCTTTCTGAGGGTCTAGGAGTCTCAAACTTTCGCTTAAAAGAAGCATTGGCCCTAGAGCTACGTATTTCATGAAAAAAAAGTTGAACGGTCATGTGACTTTTTTTTTTAGAATTTTCTGAAATATTGTTTTGCATCTCATTTGCATAATTTTGATCGTATCAACATTCCACGCCATAATTTTGAAGAACATCATACATACTACAGATTAATCAAAGAATCATGAAATTGCGACCAGTAGTTTTGGAGCAGTTGATTTATGAATATTTTTCACATTTTATATAAAATAGTCAGCAATGTTGCATTATGGGAAAGGGGGGAGGGCCCATATACAATACACATTGAATTGACATATATTGAGAACTACTGTATATACAAACATGGAACTAACGCTATATTGAAGACATTGGACAAGAGAATTGACCAAAATTTTGGATGACCATATATGGTCATGCAACTCATTAAATATGCATGTCTCTAATATCTCAGGCACTATTGCAAGTACAAACATGGAACCAACGCTATATTGAAGATATTGGCCGAGAGAATTGACCAACATATTCGATGACCATATATGGTCATAGAACTCATTAAATATGCATATCCATAATATCTCGAGCACTTTTAAAGATATAGACATGTACCCAAACCTATATTGAAGACTTCGGACAAGAGAAATGACCAACACATTCGATGACCATATATGGTCATAGAACTCATTAAATATGCATGTCTCTAATATCTCAGGCACTATTCCAAACACAAACATGGAACCAATGTTATATTGAAGACATTGAACAAAAGGATTGACCAACACATTCGATGACCATATATGGTCATAGAATCCATTAAAAATGCATATCCATAATATCTCGAGCACTTTTAAAGATAGAGACATGTACCCCAACCTATACTGAAGGCATTGGACAAAAGAATTGACCAACATTATAAATGGCCATATATGGTCATAGAACTCATTAAATATGCAAGTCTCTAATATCTTAGGCACTGTTGCAAGTAGGAACATTGAACCAATGCTATATTGAAGACATTGGACAAGAGAACTGACAAACATACCCGATGACTATATATGGTCATGGAACTCATTAAATATACATGGCTATAATATCTCGGACACGATCACATATACAAACATGGAACCAACGTTAATTTTCAGGGCTATTGCAAACAGTCGTACATGGCCATGCATTGCATGTGACTTGGCAATGTGCCATGGTCTTGAAAACCGGTGATTGCTGCTATGCAGCTATATTTAGGTTTTCAAGACACATGTCTTGGAAACCTTTTGTAATTGTTATGTTTATTATTATTATTATTATTAGGTTTTCAAGACACATGTCTTGGAAACCTATTGTAATCGTTATGTTTTTTATTATTATTATTCCGCCAGATTTTTCGCTAAGCGCCATTCGAACACCGTTGCACATATCTGGAAAATTTTTTCATATGTTTGTAAAGTTTGATGAGATCTAGTGCATATCCTAAAATGACGCATATTGGTCACGTGGTACGGCGGCCATTTTGAATTTTAGGCGAAAAATGGCATGCTCATTTAAACACCTTTCTGAGGGTCTAGGAGTTTCAAACTTTCGCTTAAAAGAAGCATTGACCCTAGAGCTACGTATTTCATGAAAAAAAAGTTGAACGGTCATGTGACTTTTTTTTCTAGAATTTTCTGAAATATTGTTTTGCATCTCATTTGCATAATTTTGATCGTATCAAATTTCTACGCCATAATTTTGAAGAACATCATACATACTACAGATCAATCAAAGAATCATGCAAGTGCGACCAGTAGTTTTGGAGCAGTTGATTTATGAATATTTTTCACATTTTATATAAAATAGCCAGCAATGTTGCATTATGGGAAAGGGGGGAGGGCCCATTTACGATATACATTGAATTGACATATATAGAGAACTATTGCACATACAAACATGGAACTAACGCTATATTGAAGACATTGGACAAGAGAATTGACCAAAATATTGGATGACCATATATGGTCATGCAACTCATTAAATATGCATGTCTCTAATATCTCAGGCACTATTGCAAGTACAAAACATGGAACCAATGCTATATTGAAGACATTGAACAAAAGAATTGATCAACATAGTGTATGACCATATATGGTCATAGAACTCATTAAATATGCGTGTCTCTAATATCTCAGGCACTATTGCAAGTACAAACATGGAACCAATGCTATATTGAAGACATTGAACAAAAGAATTGACCAACACATTCCATGACCATATATGGTCATAATATGCGCCATAATCATATACGCCATAATTTTGAAGAACATCATACATACTACAGATTAATCAAAGAATCATGCAAGTGCGACCAGTAGTTTTGGAGCAGTTGATTTATGAATATTTTTCACATTTTATATTAAATAGTCAGCAATGTTGCATTATGGGAAAGGGGGAGGGCCCATATACGATACACATTGAATTGACATATATTGAGAACTATTGCACATACAAACATGGAACTAACGCTATATTGAAGACATTGGCCGAGAGAATTGACTAACATATTCGATGACCATATATGGTCATAGAAGCCATTAAATATGCATATCCATAATATCTCGAGCACTTTCAAAGACAGAGACATGTCCCCAAATCTATATTGAAGGCATTGGACAAAAAAATTGACCAACACATTCGATGACCATATATGGTCATAGAACTCATTAAATATGCATGTCTCTTATATCTCAGGTACTATCGCAAACACAAACATGGAACCAATGCTATATTGAAGACATTGCACAAAAGGATTGACCAACATATTCGATGACCATATATGGTCATAGAACTCATTAAATATGCAAGTCTCTAATATCTTCGCCACTGTTGCAAGTAGGAACATTGAACCAATGCTATATTGAAGACATTGGACAAGAGAATTTGTTAAGTTTGATGAGATCTAGTGCATATTCTAAGATGACGCATATTGGTCACGTGGTACGGCGGCCATTTTGAATTTTAGGCAAAAAATGGCATGCTCATTTAAACACCTTTCTGAGGGTCTAGGAGTCTCAAACTTTCGCTTAAAAGAAGCATTGGCCCTAGAGCTACGTATTTCATGAAAAAAAAGTTGAACGGTCATGTGACTTTTTTTTTTAGAATTTTCTGAAATATTGTTTTGCATCTCATTTGCATAATTTTGATCGTATCAAAATTCCACGCCATAATTTTGAAGAACATCATACATACTACAGATTAATCAAAGAATCATGAAAGTGCGACCAGTAGTTTTGGAGCAGTTGATTTATGAATATTTTTCACATTTTATATAAAATAGTCAGCAATGTTGCATTATGGGAAAGGGCCCATATACAATACACATTGAATTGACATATATTGAGAACTACTGTATATACAAACATGGAACTAACGCTATATTGAAGACATTGGACAAGATAATTGACCAACACAGTCAATGACCATATATGGTCATACAACTCATTAAATATGCATGTATCTAATATCTCGAGTACTATTGTAAGCACAAACATGGCACCAATACTATATTGAAGACATTGGACAAAAGGATTGACTAACATATTCGATTACCATATATGGTCATAGAACTCATTAAGTATGCATATCCATAATATCTCGAGCACTTTTAAAGATAGGGACATGTACCCAAACCTATACTGAAGACATTGGACAAGAGAATTGTCCAACATATGAGATGACCATATATGGTCATAGAACTCATTAAATATACATGCCTCTAATATCTTAGGCACTGTTGCAGGTAGGAACATGGAACCAATGCTATATTGAAGTCATTTGACAAGAGAATTGACAAACATACCTGATGACTATATATGGTCATATAACTCATTACATATGCATGGCAATAATATCTTGGACACTATCACATATACAAACATGGGACCAACGTTAATTTTGGGGGCTATTGCAAACAGTCATACCTGGCCATGCATTGCATGTGACTTGGCCATGTGCCATGGTCTTGAAAACCGGTCATTGCTGCTATGCAGCTATATTTATTATTATTATTAGGTTTTCAAGACACATGTCTTGGAAACCTATTGTAATCGTTATGTTTTTTATTATTATTATTCCGCCAGATTTTTCGCTAAGCGCCATTCGAACACCGTTGCACATATCTGGAAAATTTTTTCATATGTTTGTAAAGTTTGATGAGATCTAGTGCATATCCTAAAATGACGCATATTGGTCACGTGGTACGGCGGCCATTTTGAATTTTAGGCGAAAAATGGCATGCTCATTTAAACACCTTTCTGAGGGTCTAGGAGTTTCAAACTTTCGCTTAAAAGAAGCATTGACCCTAGAGCTACGTATTTCATGAAAAAAAAGTTGAACGGTCATGTGACTTTTTTTTCTAGAATTTTCTGAAATATTGTTTTGCATCTCATTTGCATAATTTTGATCGTATTAAATTTCTACGCCATAATTTTGAAGAACATCATACATACTACAGATTAATCAAAGAATCATGCAAGTGCGACCAGTAGTTTTGGAGCAGTTGATTTATGAATATTTTTCACATTTTATATAAAATAGCCAGCAATGTTGCATTATGGGAAAGGGGGGAGGGCCCATTTACGATATACATTGAATTGACATATATAGAGAACTATTGCACATACAAACATGGAACTAACGCTATGTTGAAGACATTGGACAAGAGAATTGATCAAAATATTGGATGACCATATATGGTCATGCAACTCATTAAATATGCATGTCTCTAATATCTCAGGCACTATTGCAAGTACAAACATGGAACCAATGCTATATTGAAGACATTGAACAAAAGAATTGATCAACATAGTGTATGACCATATATGGTCATAGAACTCATTAAATATGCGTGTCTCTAATATCTCAGGCACTATTGCAAGTACAAACATGGAACCAATGCTATATTGAAGACATTGAACAAAAGAATTGACCAACACATTCCATGACCATATATGGTCATAATATGCGCCATAATCATATACGCCATAATTTTGAAGAACATCATACATACTACAGATTAATCAAAGAATCATGCAAGTGCGACCAGTAGTTTTGGAGCAGTTGATTTATGAATATTTTTCACATTTTATATTAAATAGTCAGCAATGTTGCATTATGGGAAAGGGGGAGGGCCCATATACGATACACATTGAATTGACATATATTGAGAACTATTGCACATACAAACATGGAACTAACGCTATATTGAAGACATTGGCCGAGAGAATTGACTAACATATTCGATGACCATATATGGTCATAGATGTCATTAAATATGCATATCCATAATATCTCGAGCACTTTTAAAGACAGAGACATGTCCCCAAATCTATATTGAAGGCATTGGACAAAAAAATTGACCAACACATTCGATGACCATATATGGTCATAGAACTCATTAAATATGCATGTCTCTTATATCTCAGGTACTATCGCAAACACAAACATGGAACCAATGCTATATTGAAGACATTGCACAAAAGGATTGACCAACATATTCGATGACCATATATGGTCATAGAACTCATTAAATATGCAAGTCTCTAATATCTTAGCCACTGTTGCAAGTAGGAACATTGAACCAATGCTATATTGAAGACATTGGACAAGAGAATTGACAAACATACCCGATGACTATATATGGTCATGGAACGCATTTAATATATGCATGGCTATAATATCTCGGACACTATCACATATACAAACATGGAACCAACGTTAATTTTGAGGGTTATTGCAAACAGTCATACATGGCCATGCATTGCATGTGACTTGGCCATGTGCCATGGTCTTGAAAACCGGTGATTGCTGCTATGCAGCTATATTTATTAGGGTTTCGAGCCCATTTGGTCGAAACCCTATTGAAATTGTTCCGTTTATTAGGGTTTCGAGCCCATTTGGTCGAAACCCTTTTGTAATTGTTCCGTTTATTATTATTATTATTATTATTAGGGTTTCGAGCCCATTTGGTCGAAACCCTTTTGTAATTGTTCCGTTTATTATTATTAGGGTTTCGAGCCCATTTGGTCGAAACCCTTTTGTAATTGTTCCGTTTATTATTATTATTATTATTATTATTATTATTATTCTTCCGCCTAAATTTTTGGTCACGCTTTATGTCAACGCCGTTGGACCGATCAATTCAATACTTGCCACAATAGTAAAGCTATATGAGATCTGGTGCATATCCTAAGTTCAGACACGTAGGTCACATGACCAGGCCGCCATCTTGGATTAAAGGCGAAATTTTCAATGCCGAATTGCGCACCTTTCTGAGGGTCTGAGTGCTCCAATTTTTTTATGATAGTAGCAGTGCGACAAGGGCTACAAATCTCATCAAAAAAAACTTTAGCGGTCACGTGACTTTTTTTTTTAGAATTTTTTTAAATTTTGTTTTGCATCTCATTTGCATAATTTTTGACAAATCAACTAACCCTGAATAACTTTGAAAGATCATATGACGTAGTATTTAATTCCAAAATATCGAGTCCAGGCGATAAGCCGTTTTTTATAAGAAGATTTTAGAATGTTTTTTCATATTTTTTTGTTCTTTTATATGGTCACGTGACCTCATTTTATAGACATAATTGCAATATCTCAAGCACTGTTACAGATAGGAACATGCAACCAGTGCAATATTGAAGTGATGGTACATGAAATTCTACTAACAAACAAGATGACCATATATGGTCATGTGATCTCATTAAATATGCATGAATGTAATATATCAAGCACTGTTACAGATAGGGACATGCAACCTGTGCAGTATCGAAGCTATAAGACACGAGATGTGAAGAACTAATGTCATGACCATATATGGTCATGTGACTTCATCAAATATACATAAATGTAATAACTCAAGCACTGTTACAGACGGGAACATGCAACCTGTGCAATATCGAAGCTATGGGACAAGAGATGTGACTAACTAATGTGATGACCATATATGGTCATGTGACCTCATCAAATATGCATAAATGTTATATTTGAAACACAGTAACAGATAGAAACACACAACCTGTGCAATATCGAAGCTATGAGACAAGATATGTGACTAACACATCTGATGCCCATACACGGTCATGTGACATCATTAAATATGCATAAATGTAATAACTCAAGCACTGTTACAGATGGGAACATGCAACCTGTGCAATATCGAATCTATGGAACAAGAGATGTGACTAACTAATGTGATGACCACATATGGTCATGTGATCTCATCAAATAAGCATAAATGTAATAACTCAAGCACTATTACAGACGGGAACATGCAACCTGTGCAATATCGAATCTATGGAACAAGAGATGTGACTAACTAATGTGATTACCATATATGGTCATGTGACCTCATCAAATATGCATAAATGTTATATTTGAAACACAGTAACAGATAGAAACACACAACCTGTGCAATATCAAGCTATGAGACAAGATATGTGACTAACACATCTGATGCCCATACACGGTCATGTGACATCATTAAATATGCATAAATGTAATAACTCAAGCACTGTTACAGATGGGAACATGCAACCTGTGCAATATCGAATCAATGGAACAAGAGATGTGACTAACTAATGTGATGACCACAAATGGTCATGTGATCTCATCAAATAAGCATAAATGTAATAACTCAAGCACTATTACAGACGGGAACATGCAACCTGTGCAATATCGAATCTATGGAACAAGAGATGTGACTAACTAATGTGATTACCATATATGGTCATGTGACCTCATCAAATATGCATAAATGTTATATTTGAAACACAGTAACAGAAAGAAACACACAACCTGTGCAATATCGAAGCTATGAGACAAGATATGTGACTAACACATCTGATGCCCATACACGGTCATGTGACATCATTAAATATGCATAAATGTAATAACTCAAGCACTGTTACAGATGGGAACATGCAACCTGTGCAATATCGAAGCTATAAGACACAAGATGTGACTAACTAATGTGATGACCATATATGGTCATGTGACTTCATCAAATATGCATAAATGTAATAACTCAAGCACAGTTACAGACGGGAACATGCAACCAGTGCAATATTGAAGTGATGGTACATGAAATTTTACTAACAAACAAGATGACCATATATGGTCATGTGACCTCATTGAATATGCATAAATGTAATATATCAAGCACTGCAAGAGTTAGGGACATGCAACCTGTGCAATATCGAAGGTATGGGTCAAGAGATGTGACTAACTAATGTGATGACCATATATGGTCATGTGACTTCATTAAATATGCATAATTGAATTATCTCAAGCACTGTTACAGACATGAACATGCAACCTGTGCAAAATCGAAGCTGTGGGACATGAGATGTGAGTAACTAATGTGATTATCGTATATGGTCATGTGACGTCATTAAATATGCATAATTGTAATATCTCAAGCAGAATCACAGATAGAGACATGCAACCTATGCAATATCGAAGCTATGAGACAAGAGATGTGGCTAACTAATGTGATGACCATATATGGTCATGTAATTTCATCAAATATGCATAAATGTAATAACTCAAGCACTGTTACAGATAGGAACATGCAACCAGTGCAATATTGAAGCTATTGCACAACAGAAGTCACTAACATATCCGATGACCATATATGGTCATGTGACCTCATCAAATAAGCATAAATGTAATAACTCAAGCACTATTACAGACGGGAACATGCAACCTGTGCAATATCGAATCTATGGAACAAGAGATGTGACTAACTAATGTGATGACCATATATGGTCATGTGACCTCATCAAATATGCATAAATGTTATATTTGAAACACAGTAACAGATAGAAACACACAACCTGTGCAATATCGAAGCTATGAGACAAGATATGTGACTAACACATCTGATGCCCATACACGGTCATGTGACATCATTAAATATGCATAAATGTAATAACTCAAGCACTGTTACAGACGGGAACATGCAACCTGTGCAATATCGAATCTATGGAACAAGAGATGTGACTAACTAATGTGATGACCACACATGGTCATGTGACCTCATCAAATATGCATAAATGTTATATCTCAAGCACTGTTACAGATAGGAAAATGCAACCAATGCAATATTGAAGTTATTGCACAACAGAGCTGACAAAAACATCCGATGACCATATATGGTCATGGGACATCATTAAATATGCAAGATTGTAATACATTAAGCACTGTTACAGACAGGAACATGCAACATGTTTAGTATGAAGGCCATGCAATTTCCTTTAATATATTATTGTCAATGATGCTGATTTTGGAACGCTGCTAATAAGTCCGTGGGCTCGAAACCCGACATTGCTGCAACGCAGCTATATTTATTATTATTATTATTATTATTATTCTTCCGCCTAAATTTTTGGTCACGCTTTATGTCAACGCCGTTGGACCGATCAATTCAATACTTGCCACAATAGTAAAGCTATATGAGATCTGGTGCATATCCTAAGTTCAGACACGTAGGTCACATGACCAGGCCGCCATCTTGGATTAAAGGCGAAATTTTCAATGCCGAATTGCGCACCTTTCTGAGGGTCTGAGTGCTCCAATTTTTTTATGATAGTAGCAGTGCGACAAGGGCTACAAATCTCATCAAAAAAAACTTTAGCGGTCACGTGACTTTTTTTTTTAGAATTTTTTTAAATTTTGTTTTGCATCTCATTTGCATAATTTTTGACAAATCAACTAACCCTGAATAACTTTGAAAGATCATATGACGTAGTATTTAATTCCAAAATATCGAGTCCAGGCGATAAGCCGTTTTTTATAAGAAGATTTTAGAATGTTTTTTCATATTTTTTTGTTCTTTTATATGGTCACGTGACCTCATTTTATAGACATAATTGCAATATCTCAAGCACTGTTACAGATAGGAACATGCAACCAGTGCAATATTGAAGTGATGGTACATGAAATTCTACTAACAAACAAGATGACCATATATGGTCATGTGATCTCATTAAATATGCATGAATGTAATATATCAAGCACTGTTACAGATAGGGACATGCAACCTGTGCAGTATCGAAGCTATAAGACACGAGATGTGAAGAACTAATGTCATGACCATATATGGTCATGTGACTTCATCAAATATACATAAATGTAATAACTCAAGCACTGTTACAGACGGGAACATGCAACCTGTGCAATATCGAAGCTATGGGACAAGAGATGTGACTAACTAATGTGATGACCATATATGGTCATGTGACCTCATCAAATATGCATAAATGTTATATTTGAAACACAGTAACAGATAGAAACACACAACCTGTGCAATATCGAAGCTATGAGACAAGATATGTGACTAACACATCTGATGCCCATACACGGTCATGTGACATCATTAAATATGCATAAATGTAATAACTCAAGCACTGTTACAGATGGGAACATGCAACCTGTGCAATATCGAATCAATGGAACAAGAGATGTGACTAACTAATGTGATGACCACATATGGTCATGTGATCTCATCAAATAAGCATAAATGTAATAACTCAAGCACTATTACAGACGGGAACATGCAACCTGTGCAATATCGAATCTATGGAACAAGAGATGTGACTAACTAATGTGATTACCATATATGGTCATGTGACCTCATCAAATATGCATAAATGTTATATTTGAAACACAGTAACAGATAGAAACACACAACCTGTGCAATATCAAGCTATGAGACAAGATATGTGACTAACACATCTGATGCCCATACACGGTCATGTGACATCATTAAATATGCATAAATGTAATAACTCAAGCACTGTTACAGATGGGAACATGCAACCTGTGCAATATCGAATCAATGGAACAAGAGATGTGACTAACTAATGTGATGACCACAAATGGTCATGTGATCTCATCAAATAAGCATAAATGTAATAACTCAAGCACTATTACAGACGGGAACATGCAACCTGTGCAATATCGAATCTATGGAACAAGAGATGTGACTAACTAATGTGATTACCATATATGGTCATGTGACCTCATCAAATATGCATAAATGTTATATTTGAAACACAGTAACAGAAAGAAACACACAACCTGTGCAATATCGAAGCTATGAGACAAGATATGTGACTAACACATCTGATGCCCATACACGGTCATGTGACATCATTAAATATGCATAAATGTAATAACTCAAGCACTGTTACAGATGGGAACATGCAACCTGTGCAATATCGAAGCTATAAGACACAAGATGTGACTAACTAATGTGATGACCATATATGGTCATGTGACTTCATCAAATATGCATAAATGTAATAACTCAAGCACAGTTACAGACGGGAACATGCAACCAGTGCAATATTGAAGTGATGGTACATGAAATTTTACTAACAAACAAGATGACCATATATGGTCATGTGACCTCATTGAATATGCATAAATGTAATATATCAAGCACTGCAAGAGTTAGGGACATGCAACCTGTGCAATATCGAAGGTATGGGTCAAGAGATGTGACTAACTAATGTGATGACCATATATGGTCATGTGACTTCATTAAATATGCATAATTGAATTATCTCAAGCACTGTTACAGACATGAACATGCAACCTGTGCAAAATCGAAGCTGTGGGACATGAGATGTGAGTAACTAATGTGATTATCGTATATGGTCATGTGACGTCATTAAATATGCATAATTGTAATATCTCAAGCAGAATCACAGATAGAGACATGCAACCTATGCAATATCGAAGCTATGAGACAAGAGATGTGGCTAACTAATGTGATGACCATATATGGTCATGTAATTTCATCAAATATGCATAAATGTAATAACTCAAGCACTGTTACAGATAGGAACATGCAACCAGTGCAATATTGAAGCTATTGCACAACAGAAGTCACTAACATATCCGATGACCATATATGGTCATGTGACCTCATCAAATAAGCATAAATGTAATAACTCAAGCACTATTACAGACGGGAACATGCAACCTGTGCAATATCGAATCTATGGAACAAGAGATGTGACTAACTAATGTGATGACCATATATGGTCATGTGACCTCATCAAATATGCATAAATGTTATATTTGAAACACAGTAACAGATAGAAACACACAACCTGTGCAATATCGAAGCTATGAGACAAGATATGTGACTAACACATCTGATGCCCATACACGGTCATGTGACATCATTAAATATGCATAAATGTAATAACTCAAGCACTGTTACAGACGGGAACATGCAACCTGTGCAATATCGAATCTATGGAACAAGAGATGTGACTAACTAATGTGATGACCACACATGGTCATGTGACCTCATCAAATATGCATAAATGTTATATCTCAAGCACTGTTACAGATAGGAAAATGCAACCAATGCAATATTGAAGTTATTGCACAACAGAGCTGACAAAAACATCCGATGACCATATATGGTCATGGGACATCATTAAATATGCAAGATTGTAATACATTAAGCACTGTTACAGACAGGAACATGCAACATGTTTAGTATGAAGGCCATGCAATTTCCTTTAATATATTATTGTCAATGATGCTGATTTTGGAACGCTGCTAATAAGTCCGTGGGCTCGAAACCCGACATTGCTGCAACGCAGCTATATTTATTATTATTATTCTTCCGCCTAAATTTTTGGTCACGCTTTATGTCAACGCCGTTGGACCGATCAATTCAATACTTGCCACAATGGTAAAGCTATATGAGATCTGGTGCATATCCTAAGTTCAGACACGTAGGTCACATGACCAGGCCGCCATCTTGGATTAAAGGCGAAATTTTCAATGCCGAATTGCGCACCTTTCTGAGGGTCTGAGTGCTCCAATTTTTTTATGATAGTAGCAGTGCGACAAGGGCTACAAATATCATCAAAAACAACTTTAGCGGTCACGTGACTTTTTTTTTTAGAATTTTTTTAAATTTTGTTTTGCATCTCATTTGCATAATTTTCGACAAATCAACTAACCCTGAATAACTTTGAAAGATCATATGACATAGTATTTAATTCCAAAATATCGAGTCCAGGCGATAAGCCGTTTTTTATAAGAAGATTTTAGAATGTTTTTTCATATTTTTTTTTTCTTTTATATGGTCACGTGACCTCATTTTATAGACATAATTGCAATATCTCAAGCACTGTTACAGATAGGAACATGCAACCAGTGCAATATTGAAGTGATGATACATGAAATTCTACTAACAAACAAGATGACCATATATGGTCATGTGATCTCATTAAATATGCATAAATGTAATATATCAAGCACTGTTACAGATAGGGACATGCAACCTGTGCAATATCGAAGCTATAAGACACGAGATGTGACTAACTAATGTGATGACCATATATGGTCATGTGACTTCATCAAATATGCATAAATGTAATAACTCAAGCACAGTTACAGACGGGAACATGCAACCAGTGCAATATTGAAGGGATGGTACATGAAATTTTACTAACAAACAAGATGACTATATATGGTCATGTGACCTCATTGAATATGCATAAATGTAATATATCAAGCACTGCAAGAGTTAGTTACATGAAACCTGTGCAATATCGGAGGTATGGGTCAAGAGATGTGACTAACTAATGTGATGAACATATATGGTCATGTGACATCATTAAATATGCATAATTGAATTATCTCAAGCACTGTTACAGATAGAAACATGCAACCTGTGCAAAATTGAAGCTATGGGACATGAGATGTGAGTAACTAATGTGATGACTGTATATGGTCATGTGCCGTCATTAAATATGCATAATTGTAATATCTCAAGCAGAATCACAGATAGAGACATGCAACCTATGCAATATCGGAGCCATGTGACAAGAGATATGACTAACTAATGTGATGACCATATATGGTCATGTAACTTCATCAAATATGCATAAATGTAATAACTCAAGCACTTTTACAGATAGGAACAAGCAACCAGTGCAATATTGAAGCTATTGCACAACAGAAGTGACTAACACATCCGATGACCACATATGGTCATGTGACCTCATCAAATATGCATAAATTTTATATCTCAAGCACTGTTACAGATAGGAACATGCAACCAGTGCAATATTGAAGCTATTGCACAACAGAAGTGACTAACATATCCGTTGACCATATATGGTCATGTGACCTCATCAAATAAGCATAAATGTAATAACTCAAGCACTATTACAGACGGGAATATGCAACCTGTGCAATATCGAATCTATGGAACAAGAGATGTGACTAACTAATGTGATGACCATATATTGTCAGGTGACCTCATCAAATATGCACAAATGTTATATCTCAAGCACTGTTACAGATAGGAACATGCAACCAATGCAATATTGAAGTTATTGCACAACAGAGCTGAAAAAAACATCCGATGACCGTATATGGTCATGGGACATTATTAAATATGCAAGATTGTAATACCTTAAGCACTGTTACAGACAGGAACATGTAACATGTTTAGTATGAAGGCCATGTAATTTCCTTTAATATATTATTGTCAATGATGCTGATTTTGGAACGCTGCTAATATGTCAGTGGGCTCGAAACCCGACATTGCTGCAACGCAGCTATATTTATTATTATTATTATTCTTCCGCCGTTTTTCGGTCACACTTTATGTCAACGCTGTTGGACCGATCAGTTCCATACTTGCCACAATGGTAAAGCTGTATGAGATCTGGTGCATATCCTAAGTTCAGACACATAGGTCACATGACCAGGCCGCCATTTTGGATTGAAGGCGAAATTTTCAATGCCGAATTGCGCACCTTTCTGAGGGTCTGAGTGCTCCAATTTTTTTATGATAGTAGCAGTGCGACAAGGGCTACAAATTTCATAAAAAAAAACTTTAGCGGTCACGTGACTTTTTTTTAATTTTGTTTTGCATCTCATTTGCATAATTTTCGACAAATCAACTAACCCTGAATAACTTTGAAAGATCATATGACATAGTATTTAATTCCAAAATATGGAAGTCCAGGCGAAAAGCCGTTTTTTATAAGAAGATTTTAGAATGTTTTTTCATATTTTTTTGTTCTTTTATATGGTCACGTGACCTCATTTTATAGACATAATTGCAATATCTCAAGCACTGTTACAGATAGGAACATGCAACCAGTGCAATATTGAACTGATGGTACATGAAATTCTACTAACAAACAAGATGACCATATATGGTCATGTGATCTCATTAAATATGCATAAATGTAATATATCAAGCAATGTTACAGATAGGGACATGCAACCTGTGCAATATTGAAGCTATAAGACACGAGATGTGACTAACTAATGTGATGACCATATATGGTCATGTGACTTCATCAAATATGCATAAATGTAATAACTCAAGCACAGTTACAGACGGGAACATGCAACCAGTGCAATATTGAAGTGATGGTACATGAAATTTTACTAACAAACAAGATGACCATATATGGTCATGTGACCTCATTGAATATGCATAAATGTAATATATCAAGCACTGCAAGAGTTAGGGACATGCAACCTGTGCAATATCGAAGGTATGGTCAAGAGATGTGGCTAACTAATGTGATGACCATATATGGTCATGTGACTTCATAAATATGCATAATTGAATTATCTCAAGCACTGTTACAGACATGAACATGCAACCTGTGCAAAATCGAAGCTGTGGGACATGAGATGTGAGTAACTAATGTGATGACCGTATATGGTCATGTGACGTCATTAAATATGCATAATTGTAATATCTCAAGCAGAATCACAGATAGAGACATGCAACCTATGCAATATCGAAGCTATGAGACAAGAGATGTGGCTAACTAATGTGATGACCATATATGGTCATGTAATTTCATCAAATATGCATAAATGTAATAACTCAAGCACTGTTACAGATAGGAACATGCAACCAGTGCAATATTGAAGCTATTGCACAACAGAAGTGACTAACACATCCGATGACCATATATGGTCATGTGACCTCATCAAATATGCATAAATGTTATATCTCAAGCACTGTTACAGATTGGAACATGCAACCAGTGCAATATTGAAGCTATTGCACAACAGAAGTCACTAACATATCCGATGACCATATATGGTCATGTGACCTCATCAAATAAGCATAAATGTAATAACTCAATCACTATTACAGACGGGAACATGCAACCTGTGCAATATCGAATCTATGGAACAAGAGATGTGACTAACTAATGTGATGACCATATATGGTCATGTGACCTCATCAAATATGCATAAATGTTATATCTCAAGCACTGTTACAGATAGGAACATGCAACCAATGCAATATTGAAGTTATTGCACAACAGAGCTGACAAAAACATCAGATGACCATATATGGTCATGGGACATAATTAAATATGCGAGATTATAATACCTTAAGCACTGTTACAGACAGGAACATGTAACATGTTTAGTATGAAGGCCATGCAATTTCCTTTAATATATTATTGTCAATGATGCTGATTTTGGAACGCTGCTAATAAGTCAGTGGGCTCGAAACCCGACATTGCTGCAACGCAGCTATATTTAGGGTTTCGAGCCCATTTGGTCGAAACCCTTTTGTAATTGTTCCGTTTATTAGGGTTTCGAGCCCATTTGGTCGAAACCCTTTTGTAATTGTTCCGTTTATTATTATTATTATTATTAGGGTTTCGAGCCCATTTGGTCGAAACCCTTTTGTAATTGTTCCGTTTATTATTATTATTATTATTATTATTATTATTATTCTTCCGCCTAAATTTTTGGTCACGCTTTATGTCAACACCGTTGAACCGATCAGTTTCATACTTGCCACAATGGTAAAGCTGTATGAGATCTGGTGCATATCCTAAGTTCAGACACATAGGTCACATGACCAGGCCGCCATCTTGGATTAAAGGCGAAATTTTCAATGCCGATTTGCGCGCCTTTCTGAGGGTCTGAGTGCTCCAATTTTTTTATGATAGTAGCAGTGCGACAAGGGCTACAAATTTCATCAAAAAAAACTTTAGCGGTCACGTGACTTTTTTTATAGAATTTTTTTAAATTTTGTTTTGCATCTCATTTGCATAATTTTCGACAAATCAACTAACCCTGAATAACTTTGAAAGATCATATGACATAGTATTTAATTCCAAAATATGGAAGTCCAGGCGAAAAGCCGTTTTTTATAAGAAGATTTTAGAATGTTTTTTCATATTTTTTGTTCTTTTATATGGTCACGTGACCTCATTTTATAGACATAATTGCAATATCTCAAGCACTGTTACAGATAGGAACATGCAACCAGTGCAATATTGAAGTGATGGTACATGAAATTCCACTAACAAACAAGATGACCATATATGGTCATGTGATCTCATTAAATATGCATAAATGTAATATATCAAGCACTGTTACAGATAGGGACATGCAACCTGTGCAATATCGAAGCTATAAGACACGAGATGTGACTAACTAATGTGATGACCATATATGGTCATGTGACTTCATCAAATATGCATAAATGTAATAACTCAAGCACAGTTACAGACGGGAACATGCAACCAGTGCAATATTGAAGTGATGGTACATGAAATTTTACTAACAAACAAGATGACCATATATGGTCATGTGATCTCATTGAATGTGCATAAATGTAATATATCAAGCACTGCAAGAGTTAGGGACATGCAACCTGTGCAATATCGAAGGTATGGGTCAAGAGATGTGGCTAACTAATGTGATGACCATATATGGTCATGTGACTTCATTAAATATGCATAATTGAATTATCTCAAGCACTGTTACAGACATGAACATGCAACCTGTGCAAAATCGAAGCTGTGGGACATGAGATGTGAGTAACTAATGTGATGACCGTATATGGTCATGTGACGTCATTAAATATGCATAATTGTAATATCTCAAGCAGAATCACAGATAGAGACATGCAACCTATGTAATATCGAAGCTATGAGACTAGAGATGTGGCTAACTAATGTGATGACCATATATGGTCATGTAATTTCATCAAATATGCATAAATGTAATAACTCAAGCACTGTTACAGATAGGAACATGCAACCAGTGCAATATTGAAGCTATTGCACAACAGAAGTGACTAACACATCCGATGACCATATACGGTCATGTGACCTCATCAAATATGCATAAATGTTATATCTCAAGCACTGTTACAGATAGGAACATGCAACCAGTGCAATATTGAAGCTATTGCACAACAGAAGTCACTAACATATCCGATGACCATATATGGTCATGTGACCTCATCAAATAAGCATAAATGTAATAACTCAATCACTATTACAGACGGGAACATGCAACCTGTGCAATATCGAATCTATGGAACAAGAGATGTGACTAACTAATGTGATGACCATATATGGTCATGTGACCTCATCAAATATGCATAAATGTTATATCTCAAGCACTGTTACAGATAGGAACATGCAACCAATGCAATATTGAAGTTATTGCACAACAGAGCTGACAAAAACATCAGATGACCATATATGGTCATGGGACATAATTAAACATGCGAGATTATAATACCTTAAGCACTGTTACAGACAGGAACATGTAACATGTTTAGTATGAAGGCCATGCAATTTCCTTTAATATATTATTGTCAATGATGCTGATTTTGGAACGCTGCTAATAAGTCAGTGGGCTCGAAACCCGACATTGCTGCAACGCAGCTATATTTATTATTATTATTATTCTTCCGCCTAAATTTTTGGTCACGCTTTATGTCAACGCCGTTGGACCGATCAATTCAATACTTGCCACAATGGTAAAGCTATATGAGATCTGGTGCATATCCTAAGTTCAGACACGTAGGTCACATGACCAGGCCGCCATCTTGGATTAAAGGCGAAATTTTCAATGACGAATTGCGCACCTTTCTGAGGGTCTGAGTGCTCCAATTTTTTTATGATAGTAGCAGTGCGACAAGGGCTACAAATCTCATCAAAAAAAACTTTAGCGGTCACGTGACTTTTTTTTTTAGAATTTTTTTAAATTTTGTTTTGCATCTCATTTGCATAATTTTCGACAAATCAACTAACCCTGAATAACTTTGAAAGATCATATGACATAGTATTTAATTCCAAAATATCGAGTCCAGGCGATAAGCCGTTTTTTATAAGAAGATTTTAGAATGTTTTTTCATATTTTTTTGTTCTTTTATATGGTCATGTGACCTCATTTTATAGACATAATTGCAATATCTCAAGCACTGTTACAGATAGGAACATGCAACCAGTGCAATATTGAAGTGATGGTACATGAAATTCTACTAACAAACAAGATGACCATATATGGTCATGTGATCTCATTAAATATGCATAAATGTAATATATCAAGCACTGTTACAGATAGGGACATGCAACCTGTGCAATATCGAAGCTATAAGACACGAGATGTGACTAACTAATGTGATGACCATATATGGTCATGTGACTTCATCAAATATGCATAAATGTAATAACTCAAGCACAGTTACAGACGGGAACATGCAACCAGTGCAATATTGAAGTGATGGTACATGAAATTTTACTAACAAACAAGATGACCATATATGGTCATGCGACCTCATTGAATATGCATAAATATAATATATCAAGCACTGCAAGAGTTAGGGACATGCAACCTGTGCAATATCGAAGGTATGGGTCAACAGATGTGGCTAACTAATGTGATGACCATATATGGTCATGTGACTTCATTAAATATGCATAATTGAATTCTCTCAAGAACTGTTACAGACATAAACATGCAACCTGTGCAAAATCGAAGCTGTGGGACATGAGATGTGAGTAACTAATGTGATGACCATATATGGTCATGTAATTTCATCAAATATGCATAAATGTAATAACTCAAGTACTGTTACAGATAGGAACATGCAACCAGTGCAATATTGAAGCTATTGCACAACAGATGTGACTAACACATCCGATGACCATATATGGTCATGTGACCTCATCAAATATGCATAAATGTTATATCTGAAGCACTGTTACAGATAGGAACATGCAACCAGTGCAATATTGAAGCTATTGCACAACAGAAGTCACTAACATATCCGATGACCATATATGGTCATGTGACCTCGTCAAATAAGCATAAATGTAATAACTCAAGCACTATTACAGACGGGAACATGCAACCTGTACAATATCGAATCTATGGAACAAGAGATGTGACTAACTAATGTGATGACCATATATGGTCATGTGACCTCATCAAATATGCATAAATGTTATATTTGAAACACAGTAACAGATAGAAACACACAACCTGTGCAATATCGAAGCTATGAGACAAGATATGTAACTAACACATCTGATGCCCAAACACGGTCATGTGACATCATTAAATATGCATAAATGTAATAACTCAAGCACTGTTACAGACGGGAACATGCAACCTGTGCAATATCGAATCTATGGAACAAGAGATGTGACTAACTAATGTGATGACCACATATGGTCATGTGACCTCATCAAATATGCATAAATGTTATATCTCAAGCACTGTTACAGATAGGAAAATGCAACCAATGCAATATTGAAGTTATTGCACAACAGAGCTGACAAAAACATCCGATGACCATATATGGTCATGGGACATCATTAAATATGCAAGATTGTAATACCTTAAGCACTGTAACAGACAGGAACATGCAACATGTTTAGTATGAAGGCCATGCAATTTCCTTTAATATATTATTGTCAATGATGCTGATTTTGGAACGCTGCTAATAAGTCAGTGGGCTCGAAACCCGACATTGCTGCAACGCAGCTATATTTATTATTATTATTATTATTATTATTATTATTATTCTTCCGCCTAAATTTTTGGTCACGCTTTATGTCAACACCGTTGGACCGATCAGTTCCATACTTGCCACAATGGTAAAGCTGTATGAGATCTGGTGCATATCCTAAGTTCAGACACATAGGTCACATGACCAGGCCGCCATCTTGGATTAAAGGCGAAATTTTCAATGCCGAATTGCGCACCTTTCTGAGGGTCTGAGTGCTCCAATTTTTTTATGATAGTAGCAGTGCGACAAGGGCTACAAATTTCATCAAAAAAAACTTTAGCGGTCACGTGACTTTTTTTTTTAGAATTTTTTTAAATTTTGTTTTGCATCTCATTTGCATAATTTTCGACAAATCAACTAACCCTGAATAACTTTGAAAGATCATATGACATAGTATTTAATTCCAAAATATGGAAGTCCATGCGAAAAGCCGTTTTTTATAAGAAGATTTTTGAATGTTTTTTCATATTTTTTTGTTCTTTTATATGGTCACGTGACCTCATTTTATAGACATAATTGCAATATCTCAAGCACTGTTACAGATAGGAACATGCAACCAGTGCAATATTGAAGTGATGGTACATGAAATTCTACTAACAAACAAGATGACCATATATGGTCATGTGATCTCATTAAATATGCATAAATGTAATATATCAAGCACTGTTACAGATAGGGACATGCAACCTGTGCAATATCGAAGCTATAAGACACGAGATGTGACTAACTAATGTGATGACCATATATGGTCATGTGACTTCATCAAATATGCATAAATGTAATAACTCAAGCACAGTTACAGACGGGAACATGCAACCAGTGCAATATTGAAGTGATGGTACATGAAATTTTACTAACAAACAAGATGACCATATATGGTCATGTGACCTCATTGAATATGCATAAATGTAATATATCAAGCACTGCAAGAGTTAGGGACATGCAACCTGTGCAATATCGAAGGTATGGGTCAAGAGATGTGGCTAACTAATGTGATGACCATATATGGTCATGTGACTTCATTAAATATGCATAATTGAATTATCTCAAGCACTGTTACAGACATGAACATGCAACCTGTGCAAAATCGAAGCTGTGGGACATGAGATGTGAGTAACTAATGTGATGACCGTATATGGTCATGTGACGTCATTAAATATGCATAATTGTAATATCTCAAGCAGAATCACAGATAGAGACATGCAACCTGTGCAATATCGAAGCTATGAGACAAGAGATGTGGCTAACTAATGTGATGACCATATATGGTCATGTAATTTCATCAAATATGCATAAATGTAATAACTCAAGCACTGTTACAGATAGGAACATGCAACCAGTGCAATATTGAAGCTATTGCACAACAGAAGTCACTAACATATCCGATGACCATATATGGTCATGTGACCTCATCAAATAAGCATAAATGTAATAACTCAAGCACTATTACAGACAGGAACATGCAACCTGTGCAATATCGAATCTATGGAACAAGAGATGTGACTAACTAATGTGATGACCATATATGGTCATGTGACCTCATCAAATATGCATAAATGTTATATTTGAAACACAGTAACAGATAGAAACACACAACCTGTGCAATATCGAAGCTATGAGACAAGATATGTGACTAACACATCTGATGCCCATACACAGTCATGTGACATCATTAAATATGCATAAATGCAATAACTCAAGCACTGTTACAGACGGGAACATGCAACCTGTGCAATATCGAATCTATGGAACAAGAGATGTGACTAACTAATGTGATGACCACATATGGTCATGTGACCTCATCAAATATGCATAAAAATTGCAATATCTCAAGCACTGTTACAGATAGGAAAATGCAACCAATGCAATATTGAAGTTATTGCACAACAGAGCTGACAAAAACATCCGATGACCATATATGGTCATGGGACATCATTAAATATGCAAGATTGTAATACCTTAAGCACTGTTACAGACAGGAACATGCAACATGTTTAGTTTGAAGGCCATGCAATTTCCATTAATATATTATTGTCAATGATGCTGATTTTGGAACGCTGCGAATAAGTCAGTGGGCTCGAAACCCGACATTGCTGCAACGCAGCTATATTTATTATTATTATTCTTCCGCCGTTTTTCGGTCACACTTTATGTCAACGCCGTTGGACTGATCAGCTCAGTACTTGCCACATTGGTAAAGCTGGATGAGATCTAGTGCATATCCTAAGTTCAGACACATAGGTCACATGACCAGGCCGCCATCTTGGATTAAAGGCGAAATTTTCAATGCCGAATTGCGCACCTTTCTGAGGGTCTGAGTGCTCCAATTTTTTTATGATAGTTGCAGTGCGACAAGGGCTACAAATTTCATCAAAAAAAACTTTAGCGGTCACGTGACTTTTTTTTTTAGAATTTTTTTAAATTTTGTTTTGCATCTCATTTGCATAATTTTCGACAAATCAACTAACCCTGAATAACTTTGAAAGATCGTATGACATAGTATTTAATTCCAAAATATGGAAGTCCAGGCGAAAAGCCGTTTTTTATAAGAAGATTTTAGAATGTTTTTTCATATTTTTTTGTTCTTTTATATGGTCACGTGACCTCATTTTATAGACATAATTGCAATATCTCAAGCACTGTTACAGATAGGAACATGCAACCAGTGCAATATTGAAGTGATGGTACATGAAATTCTACTAACAAACAAGATGACCATATATGGTCATGTGATCTCATTAAATATGCATAAATGTAATATATCAAGCACTGTTACAGATAGGGACATGCAACCTGTGCAATATCGAAGCTATAAGACACGAGATGTGACTAACTAATGTGATGACCATATATGGTCATGTGACTTCATCAAATATGCATAAATGTAATAACTCAAGCACAGTTACAGACGGGAACATGCAACCAGTGCAATATTGAAGGGATGGTACATGAAATTTTACTAACAAACAAGATGACCATATATGGTCATGTGACCTCATTGAATATGCATAAATGTAATATATCAAGCACTGCAAGAGTTAGGGACATGCAACTTGTGCAATATCGAAGGTATGGGTCAAGAGATGTGACTAACTAATGTGATGACCATATATGGTCATGTGACTTCATTAAATATGCATAATTGAATTATCTTAAGCACTGTTACAGACATGAACATGCAACCTGTGCAAAATCGAAGCTGTGGGACATGAGATGTGAGTAACTAATGCGATGACCGTATATGGTCATGTGACGTCATTAAATATGCATAATTGTAATATCTCAAGCAGAATCACAGATAGAGACATGTAACCTATGTAATATCGAAGCTATGAAACAAGAGATGTGGCTAACTATTGTGATGACCATATATGGTCATGTAATTTCATCAAATATGCATAAATGTAATAACTCAAGCACTGTTACAGATAGGAACATGCAACCAGTGCAATATTGAAGCTATTGCACAACAGAAGTGACTAACACATCCAATGAAAATATATGGTCATGTGACCTCATCAAATATGCATAAATGTTATATCTCAAGCACTGTTACAGATAGGAACATGCAACCAGTGCAATATTGAAGCAATTGCACAACAGAAGTCACTAACATATCCGATGACCACATATGGTCATGTGACCTCATCAAATATGCATAAATGTTACATCTCAAGCACTGTTACAGATAGGAAAATGCAACCAATGCAATATTGAATTTATTGCACAACAGAGCTGACAAAAACATCCGATGACCATATATGGTCATGGGACATCATTAAATATGCAAGATTGTAATACCTTAAGCACTGTTACAGACAGGAACATGCAACATGTTTAGTATGAAGGCCATGCAATTTCCTTTAATATATTATTGTCAATGATGCTGAGTTTGGAACGCTGCTAATAAGTCAGTGGGCTCGAAACCCGACATTGCTGCAACGCAGCTATATTTAGGGTTTCGAGCCCATTTGGTCGAAACCCTATTGTAATTGTTCCGTTTATTAGGGTTTCGAGCCCTATGGGGCGAAACCCTATTGTAATTGCTATGTTTATTATTATTATTATTATTTTTCCGCCGTTTTTTGTAACCACTGTAACTTGAAAAATAATGCTGCGATTGACTTGCCATTTCGCATTCTGATAAAGGGCCATGAGTTGTGGTGCATATCCCAAAACCAGCTATGTAGGTCACCTGACCTGGCCGCCATCTTAGGTAGAACACAGACCGGAAGTACTCAATTGCACCACTTTCTGAGGGTCTAGGAACTTCCGGTTTTTTTGTGTGGCATCATTGGCTCATGTCTAGCAAATATAAGCAATAAAATCTTTAGCGGTCATGTGACCTTGGCCGCCATATTGGATTTTCCGAAAATTGACAAAAAACTTTTAAAATCTTCTTCTCGAAAATGGCTCATTCATGTGATTATACATTTGCTTTGCAGCACCTATGGCCATAGCTCTACAAAGTGACTGAAGCAGATTTTTGAAAAATGGCTTCCTTTGGCAGCCATCTTGGATTTAGTAAAAAGTGAAAGTACGCTATAACTTATGAACAATTTGCCAGATTTAAACCAAAGTTGGCATACAACATCCCTTCAATAAGATGATCATGTGTTCATAAAAATATTTCCCATGATTCAAGTGGTTTTGGCGGCCATATTGAATTTATCAAAAAATTGCAAAAAACCTCAAAAAATTATCTTCTTAAAAACTGCTTGTTTGTTTGACAATCAATTTAGCATATAGTATCTCTGTTGATAGCTCTACAAAGTTACTGTAGCATATTTTCGAAAAATGGCTTCTTTTGGCAGCCATCTTGGATTTAGTAAAAAGTGAAAGTACACTATAACTTATGAACGATTTGCCAGATTTAAACAAAACTTGGCATACAACATCCGCTCAATGAGATGATTATGTGTTCATGGAAATATTTCCCATGATTCAAGTGGTTTTGGCGGCCATGTTGAATTTATCACAAAAATTCAAAAAACCTCAAAAAATTATCTTGTTAAAAACTGCTTCCTTGTTTGAAAAGCAATTCAGCATATAGTATCTCTGTCGATAGCTCTACAAAGTTACTAAAGCAGATTTTCGAAAAATGGCTTCCTTTGGCAGCCATCTTGGATTTAGTAAAAAGTGAAAGTACGCTATAACTCATGAACAATTTGCCAGATTTAAACCAAAGTTGGCATACAACATCCCTTCAATAAGATGATTATGTGTTCATAAAAATATTTCCCATGATTCAAGTGTTTTTGGCGGCCATGTTGAATTTATCACAAAAATGCCAAAAAACTCAAAAAATTATCTTCTTAAAAACTGCTTGCTTGTTTGAAAAACAATTCGGCATATAGTATCTCTGTTGATAGCTTCACAAAGTGACTGAAGCAGATTTTTGAAAAATGGCTTCCTTTGGCAGCCATCTTGGATTTAGTAAAAAGTGAAAGTACGCTATAACTCATGAACAATTTGCCAGATTTAAACCAAAGTTGGCATACAACATCCCTTCAATAAGATGATTATGTGTTCATAAAAATATTTCCCATGATTCAAGTGGTTTTGGGCGGCCATATTGAATTTATCAAAAAATTGCAAAAAACCTCAAAAAATTATCTTCTTAAAAACAGCTTGTTTGTTTGACAATCAATTTAGCATATAGTATCTCTGTTGATAGCTCTACAAAGTTACTGAAGTAGACTTTTAAAAATGGCTTCCTTTGGCAGCCATCTTGGATTTAGTAAAAGAGAAAAAGTTCTATAACTCATGAACTATTTGTCCTTGCATTAAGTTTATCACATTCCTGTGAAATCAAATCCATATGTTGTGTAGTTTGTCTGCTATCTTGCATTCTAGACATGAAACGTTCGTCAAATAATCACATCGAGCAAGTGCAATTTGTCATGAGCCACGCAGGCTCGAAACCCGTCATCGCTGCTATGCAGCTATATTTATTATTAGGGTTTCGAGCCCATTTGGTCGAAACCCTTTTGTAATTGTTCCGTTTATTATTATTATTATTATTATTAGGGTTTCGAGCCCATTTGGTCGAAACCCTATTGTAATTGTTCCGTTTATTATTATTATTATTATTATTATTATTATTATTCTTCCGCCTAAATTTTTGGTCACGCTTTATGTCAACACCGTTGGACCGATCAGTTCCATACTTGCCACAATGGTAAAGCTGTATGAGATCTGGTGCATATCCTAAGTTCAGACACATAGGTCATATGACCAGGCCGCCATCTTGGATTAAAGGCGAAATTTTCAATGCCGAATTGCGCACCTTTCTGAGGGTCTGAGTGCTCCAATTTTTTTATGATAGTAGCAGTGCGACAAGGGCTACAAATTTCATCAAAAAAAACTTTAGCGGTCACGTGACTTTTTTTTTTAGAATTTTTTTAAATTTTGTTTTGCATCTCATTTGCATAATTTTCGACAAATCAACTAACCCTGAATAACTTTGAAAGATCATATGACATAGTATTTAATTCCAAAATATTGAGTCCAGGCGATAAGCCGTTTTTTATAAGAAGATTTTAGAATGTTTTTCCATATTTTTTTGTTCTTTTACATGGTCACGTGACCTCATTTTTTATACATAATTGCAATATCTCAAGCACTGTTACAGATAGGAACATGCAACCAGTGCAATATTGAAGTGATGGTACATGAAATTCTACTAACAAACAAGATGACCATATATGGTCATGTGATCTCATTAAATATGCATAAATGTAATATATCAAGCACTGTTACAGATAGGGACATGCAACCTGTGCAATGTCGAAGCTATAAGACACGAGATGTGACTAACTAATGCGATGACCATATATGGTCATGTGACTTCATCAAATATGCATAAATGTAATAACTCAAGCACAGTTACAGACGGGAACATGCAACCAGTGCAATATTGAAGTGATGGTACATGACATTTTACTAACAAACAAGATGACTATATATGGTCATGTGACCTCATTGAATATGCATAAATGTAATATATCAAGCACTGCAAGAGTTAGTTACATGCAACCTGTGCAATATCGGAGGTATGGGTCAAGAGATGTGACTAACTAATGTGATGACCATATATGGTCATGTGACTTCATTAAATATGCATAATTGAATTATCTCAAGCACTGTTACAGATAGAAACATGCAACCTGTGCAAAATCGAAGCTATGGGACATGAGATGTGAGTAACTAATGTGATGACCGTATATGGTCATGTGCCGTCATTAAATATGCATAATTGTAATATCTCAAGCAGAATCACAGATAGAGACATGCAACCTATGCAATATCGAAGCTATGTGACAAGAGATATGACTAACTAATGTGATGACCATATATGGTCATGTAACTTCATCAAATATGCATAAATGTAATAACTCAAGCACTGTTACAGATAGGAACATGCAACCAGTGGAATATTGAAGCTATTGCACAACAGAAGTGACTAACACATCCGATGACCATATATGGTCATGTGACCTCATCAAATATGCATAAATGTTATATCTCAAGCACTGTTACAGATAGGAACACGCAACCAGAGCAATATTGAAGCTATTGCACAACAGAAGTAACTAACATATCCGTTGACCATATATGGTCATATGACCTCATCAAATAAGCATAAATGTAATAACTCAAGCACTATTACAGACGGGAACATGCAACCTGTGCAATATCGAATCTATGGAACAAGAGATGTGACTAACTAATGTGATGACCATATATGGTCAGGTGACCTCATCAAATATGCATAAATGTTATATTTGAAACACAGTAACAGATAGAAACACACAACCTGTGCAATATCGAAGCTATGAGACAAGATATGTGACTAACACATCTGATGCCCATACACGGTCATGTGACATCATTAAATATGCATAAATGTAATAACTCAAGCACTGTTACAGACGGGAACATGCAACCTGTGCAATATCGAATCTATGGAACAAGAGATGTGACTAACTAATGTGATGACCACATATGGTCATGTGACCTCATCAAATATGCATAAATGTTATATCTCAAGCACTGTTACAGATATGAAAATGCAACCAATGCAATATTGAAGTTATTGCACAACAGAGCTGACAAAAACATCCGATGACCATATATGGTCATGGGACATCATTAAATATGCAAGAATGTAATACCTTAAGCAATGTTACAGACAGGAACATGCAACATGTTTAGTATGAAGGCCATGCTATTTCCTTTAATATATTATTGTCGATGATGCTGATTTTGGAACGCTGCTAATAAGTCAGTGGGCTCGAAACCCGACATTGCTGCAACGCAGCTATATTTATTATTATTATTCTTCCGCCTAAATATTTGGTCACGCTTTATGTCAACGCCGTTGGACCGATCAATTCAATACTTGCCACAATGGTAAAGCTATATGAGATCTGGTGCATATCCTAAGTTCAGACACGTAGGTCACATGACCAGGCCGCCATCTTGGATTAAAGGCGAAATTTTCAATGCCGAATTGCGCACCTTTCTGAGGGTCTGAGTGCTCCAATTTTTTTATGATAGTAGCAGTGCGACAAGGGCTACAAATTTCATCAAAAAAAACTTTAGCGGTCACGTGACTTTTTTTTTTAGAATTTTTTTAAATTTTGTTTTGCATCTCATTTGCATAATTTTCGACAAATCAACTAACCCTGAATAACTTTGAAAGATCATATGACATAGTATTTAATTCCAAAATATCGAGTCCAGGCGATAAGCCGTATTTTATAAGAAGATTTTAGAATGTTTTTTCATATTTTTTTTGTTCTTTTATATGGTCACGTGACCTCATTTTATAGACATAATTGCAATATCTCAAGCACTGTTACAGATAGGAACATGCAACCAGTGCAATATTGAAGTGATGGTACATGAAATTCTACTAACAAACAAGATGACCATATATGGTCATGTGATCTCATTAAATATGCATACATGTAATATATCAAGCACTGTTACAGATAGGGACATGCAACCTGTGCAATATCGAAGCTATAAGACACGAGATGTGACTAACTAATGTGATGACCATAAATGGTCATGTGACTTCATCAAATATGCATAAATGTAATAACTCAAGCACAGTTACAGACGGGAACATGCAACCAGTGCAATATTGAAGTGATGGTACATGAAATTTTACTAACAAACAAGATGACTATATATGGTCATGTGACCTCATTGAATATGCATAAATGTAATATATCAAGCACTGCAAGAGTTAGTTACATGCAACCTGTGCAATATCGGAGGTATGGGTCAAGAGATGTGACTAACTAATGTGATGACTATATATGGTCATGTGACTTAATTAAATATGCATAATTGATTTATCTCAAGCACTGTTACAGTTAGAAACATGTAACCTGTGCAAAATCGAAGCTATGGGACATGAGATGTGAGTAACTAATGTGATGACCGTATATGGTCATGTGCCGTCATTAAATATGCATAATTGTAATATCTCAAGCAGAATCACAGATAGAGACATGCAACCTATGCAATATCGAAGCAATGTGACAAGAGATATGACTAACTAATGTGATGACCATATATGGTCATGTAACTTCATCAAATATGCATAAATGTAATAACTCAAGCACTGTTGCAAATAGGAACATGCAACCAGTGCAATATTGAAGCTATTGCACAACAGAAGTGACTAACACATCCGATGACCATATATGGTCATGTGACCTCATCAAATATGCATAAATGTTATATCTCAAGCACTGTTACAGATAGGAACATGCAACCAGTGCAATATTGAAGCTATTGCGCAACAGAAGTGACTAACATATCCGTTGACCATATATGGTCATGTGACCTCATCAAATAAGCATAAATGTAATAACTCAAGCACTATTACAGACGGGAATATGCAACCTGTGCAATATCGAATCTATGGAACAAGAGATGTGACTAACTAATGTGATGACCATATATGATCAGGTGACCTCATCAAATATGCACAAATGTTATATCTCAAGCACTGTTACAGATAGGAACATGCAACTAATGCAATATTGAAGTTATTGCACAACAGAGCTGAAAAAAACATCCGATGACCGTATATGGTCATGGGACATTATTAAATATGCAAGATTGTAATACCTTAAGCACTGTTACAGACAGGAACATGTAACATGTTTAGTATGAAGGCCATCCAATTTCCTTTAATATATTATTGTCAATGATGCTGATTTTAGAACGCTGCTAATAAGTCAGTGGGCTCGAAACCCAACATTGCTGCAATGCAGCTATATTTATTAGGGTTTCGAGCCCATTTGGTCGAAACCCTATTGAAATTGTTCCGTTTATTATTAGGGTTTCGAGCCCATTTGGTCGAAACCCTATTGTAATTGTTCCGTTTATTATTATTATTATTATTATTATTATTATTCTTCCGCCTAAATTTTTGGTCACGCTTTATGTCAACACCGTTGGACCGATCAGTTCCATACTTGCCACAATGGTAAAGCTGTATGAGATCTGGTGCATATCCTAAGTTCAGACACATAGGTCACATGACCAGGCCGCCATCTTGGATTAAAGGCGAAATTTTCAATGCCGAATTACGCACCTTTCTGAGGGTCTGAGTGCTCCAATTTTTTTATGATAGTAGCAGTGCGACAAAGGCTACAAATTTCATCAAAAAAAACTTTAGCGGTCACGTGACTTTTTTTTTTAGAATTTTTTGAAATTTTGTTTTGCATCTCATTTGCATAATTTTCGACAAATCAACTAACCCTGAATAACTTTGAAAGATCATATGACATAGTATTTAATTCCAAAATATGGAAGGCCAGGCGAAAAGCCGTTTTTTATAAGAAGATTTTAGAATGTTTTTTCATATTTTTTTGTTCTTTTATATGGTCACGTGACCTCATTTTATAGACATAATTGCAATATCTTAAGCACTGTTACAGTTAGGAACATGCAACCAGTGCAATATTGAAGTGATGGTACATGAAATTCTACTAACAAACAAGATGACCATATATGGTCATGTGATCTCATTAAATATGCATAAATGTAATATATCAAGCACTGTTACAGACAGGGACATGCAACCTGTGCAATATCGAAGCTATAAGACACGAGATGTTACTAACTAATGTGATGACCATATATGGTCATGTGACTTCATCAAATATGCATAAATGTAATAACTCAAGCACAGTTACAGACGGGAACATGCAACCAGTGCAATATTGAAGTGATGGTACATGAAATTTTACTAACAAACAAGATGACCATATATGGTCATGTGACCTCATTGAATATGCATAAATGTAATATATCAAGCACTGCAAGAGTTAGGGACATGCAACCTGTGCAATATCGAAGGTATGGGTCAAGAGATGTGACTAACTAATGTGATGACCATATATGGTCATGTGATTTCATTAAATATGCATAATTGAATTATCTCAAGCACTGTTACAGACATGAACATGCAACCTGTGCAAAATCGAAGCTGTGGGACATGAGATGTGAGTAACTAATGTGATGACCGTATATGGTCATGTGACGTCATTAAATATGCATAATTGTAATATCTAAGCAGAATCACAGATAGAGACATGCAACCTATGCAATATCGAAGCTATGAGACAAGAGATGTGGCTAACTAATGTGATGACCATATATGGTCATGTAATTTCATCAAATATGCATAAATGTAATAACTCAAGCACTGTTACAGATAGGAACATGCAACCAGTGCAATATTGAAGCTATTGCACAACAGAAGTGACTAACACATCCGATGACCATATATGGTCATGTGACCTCATCAAATATGCATAAATGTTATATCTCAAGCACTGTTACAGATAGGAACATGCAACCAGTGCAATATTGAAGCTATTGCACAACAGAAGTCACTAACATATCCGATGACCATATATGGTCATGTGACCTCATCAAATAAGCATAAATGTAATAACTCAAGCACTATTACAGACGGGAACATGCAACCTGTGCAATATCGAATCTATGGAACAAGAGATGTGACTAACTAATGTGTTGACCATATATGGTCATGTGACCTCATCAAATATGCATAAATGTTATATTTGAAACACAGTAACAGATAGAAACACACAACCTGTGCAATATCGAAGCTATGAGACAAGATATGTGACTAGCACATCTGATGCCCATACACGGTCATGTGACATCATTAAATATGCATAAATGTAATAACTCAAGCACTGTTACAGACGGGAACATGCAACCTGTGCAATATCGAATCTATGGAACAAGAGATGTGACTAACTAATGTGATGACCACACATGGTCATGTGACCTCATCAAATATGCATAAATGTTATATCTCAAGCACTGTTACAGATAGGAAAATGCAACCAATGCAATATTGAAGTTATTGCACAACAGAGCTGACAAAAACATCCGATGACCATATATGGTCATGGGACATCATTAAATATGCAAGATTGTAATACATTAAGCACTGTTACAGACAGGAACATGCAACATGTTTAGTATGAAGGCCATGCAATTTCCTTTAATATATTATTGTCAATGATGCTGATTTTGGAACGCTGCTAATAAGTCAGTGGGCTCGAAACCCGACATTGCTGCAACGCAGCTATATTTATTATTATTATTCTTCCGCCGTTTTTCGGTCACACTTTATGTCAACGCTGTTGGACCGATCAGTTCCATACTTGCCACAATGGTAAAGCTGTATGAGATCTGGTGCATATCCTAAGTTCAGACACATAGGTCACATGACCAGGCCGCCATCTTGGATTAAAGGCGAAATTTTCAATGTCGAATTGCGCACCTTTCTGAGGGTCTGAGTGCTCCAATTTTTTTATGATAGTAGCAGTACTACAAGGGCTACCAATTTCATCAAAAAAAACTTTAGCGGTCATGTGACTTTTTTTTTTAGAATTTTTTTAAATTTTGTTTTGCATCTCATTTGCATAATTTTCGATAAATCAACTAACCCTGAATAACTTTGAAAGATCATATGACATAGTATTTAATTCCAAAATATTGAGTCCAGGCGATAAGCCGTTTTTTATAAGAAGATTTTAGAATGTTTTTCCATATTTTTTGTTCTTTTACATGGTCACGTGACCTCATTTTTTAGACATAATTGCAATATCTCAAGCACTGTTACAGATAGGAACATGCAACCAGTGCAATATTGAAGTGATGGTACATGAAATTCTACTAACAAACAAGATGACCATATATGGTCATGTGATCTCATTAAATATGCATAAATGTAATAACTCAAGCAAAGTTACAGACGGGAACATGCAACCTGTGCAATATCGACGCTATGGGACAAGAGATGTGACTAACTAATGTGATGACCATATATGGTCATGTGACTTCATCAAATATGCATAAATGTAATAACTCAAGCACAGTTACAGACGGGAACATGCAACCTGTGCAATATCGAAGCTATGGGACAAGAGATGTGACTAACTAATGTAATGACCATATATGGTCATGTGACTTCATCAAATATACATAAATGTAATAACTCAAGCACAGTTACAGACAGGAACATGCAACCAGTGCAATATTGAAGTGATGGTACATGAAATTTTACTAACAAACAAGATGACCATATATGGTCATGTGACCTCATTGAATATGCATAAATGTAATATATCAAGCACTGTAAGAGTCAGGGACATGCAACCTGTGCAATATCGAAGCTATGGGTCAAGAGATGAGACTAACTAATGTGATGACTATATATGATCATGTGACCTCATCAAATATGCATAAATGTAATAACTCAAGCACTGTTACAGACGGGAACATGCAACCTGTGCAATATCGAAGCTATGGGACAAGAGATGTGACTAACTAATGTGATGACCATATATGGTCATGTGACCTCATCAAATATGCATAAATGTTATATTTGAAACACAGTAACAGATAGAAACACACAACCTGTGCAATATCGAAGCTATGAGACAAGATATGTGACTAACATATCTGATGCCCATACACGGTCATGTGACATCATTAAATATGCATAAATGTAATAACTCAGGCACTGTTACAGACGGGAACATGCAACCTGTGCAATATCGAATCTATGGAACAAGAGATGTGACTATCTAATGTGATGACCACATATGGTCATGTGACCTCATCAAATATGCATAAATGTTATATCTCAAGCACTGTTACAGATAGGAAAATGCAACCAATGCAATATTGAAGTTATTGCACAACAGAGCTGACAAAAACATCCGATGACCATATATGGTCATGGGACACATTAAATATGCAAGATTGTAATACCTTAAGCACTGTAACAGACAGGAACATGCAACATGTTTAGTATGAAGGCCATGCAATTTCCTTTTATATATTATTGTCAATGATGCTGATTTTGGAACGCTGCTAATAAGTCAGTGGGCTCGAAACCCGACATTGCTGCAACGCAGCTATATTTAGGGTTTCGAGCCCATTTGGTCGAAACCCTTTTGTAATTGTTCCGTTTATTATTATTATTATTATTATTATTATTATTATTCTTCCGCCTAAATTTTTGGTCACGCTTTATGTCAACGCCGTTGGACCGATCAATTCAGTACTTGCCACAATGGGAAAGCTATATGAGATCTGGTGCATATCCTAAGTTCAGACACGTAGGTCACATGACCAGGCCGCCATCTTGGATTAAAGGCGAAATTTTCAATGCCGAATTGCGCACCTTTCTGAGGGTCTGAGTGCTCCAATTTTTTTATGATAGTAGCAGTGCGACAAGGGCTACAAATCTCATCAAAAAAAACTTTAGCGGTCACGTGACTTTTTTTTTTAGAATTTTTTTAAATTTTGTTTTGCATCTCATTTGCATAATTTTCGACAAATCAACTAACCCTGAATAACTTTGAAAGATCATATGACATAGTATTTAATTCGAAAATATCGAGTCCAGGCGATAAGCCGTTTTTTATAAGAAGATTTTAGAATGTTTTTCCATATTTTTTTGTTCTTTTACATGGTCACGTGACCTCATTTTTTAGACATAATTGCAATATCTCAAGCACTGTTACAGATAGGAACATGCAACCAGTGCAATATTGAAGTGATGGTACATGAAATTCTACTAACAAACAAGATGACCATATATGGTCATGTGATCTCATTAAATATGCATAAATGTAATATATCAAGCACTGTTACAGATAGGGACATGCAACCTGTGCAATATCGAAGCTATAAGACACGAGATGTGACTAACTAATGTGATGACCATATATGGTCATGTGACTTCATCAAATATGCATAAATGTACTAACTCAAGCACAGTTACAGACGGGAACATGCAACCAGTGCAATATTGAAGTGATGGTACATGAAATTTTACTAACAAACAAGATGACTATATATGGTCATGTGACCTCATTGAATATGCATAAATGTAATATATCAAGCACTGCAAGAGTTAGTTACATGCAACCTGTGCAATATCGGAGGTATGGGTCAAGAGATGTGACTAACTAATGTGATGACCATATATGGTCATGTGACTTCATTAAAAATGCATAATTGAATTATCTCAAGCACTGTTACAGATAGAAACATGCAACCTGTGCAAAATCGAAGCTATGGGACATGAGATGTGAGTAACTAATGTGATGACCGTATATGGTCATGTGCCGTCATTAAATATGCATAATTGTAATATCTCACGCAGAATCACAGATAGAGACATGCAACCTATGCAATATCGGAGCCATGTGACAAGAGATATGACTAACTAATGTGATGACCATATATGGTCATGTAACTTCATCAAATATGCATAAATGTAATAACTCAAGCACTGTTACAGATAGGAACAAGCAACCAGTGCAATATTGAAGATATTGCACAACAGAAGTGACTAACACATCCGATGACCATATATGGTCATGTGACCTCATCAAATATGCATAAATGTTATATCTCAAGCACTGTTACAGATAGGAACATGCAACCAGTGCAATATTGAAGCTATTGCACAACAGAAGTGACTAACATATCCGTTGACCATATATGGTCATGTGACTCATCAAATAAGCATAAATGTAATAACTCAAGCACTATTACAGACGGGAATATGCAACCTGTGCAATATCGAATCTATGGAACAAGAGATGTGACTAACTAATGTGATGACCATATATGGTCAGGTGACCTCATCAAATATGCACAAATGTTATATCTCAAGCACTATTACAGATAGGAACATGCAACCAATGCAATATTGAAGTTATTGCACAACAGAGCTGAAAAAAACATCCGATGACCGTATATGGTCATGGGACATTATTAAATATGCAAGATTGTAATACCTTAAGCACTGTTACAGACAGGAACATGTAACATGTTTAGTATGAAGGCCATGCAATTTCCTTTAATATATTATTGTCAATGATGCTGATTTTGGAACGCTGCTAATATGTCAGTGGGCTCGAAACCCGACATTGCTGCAACGCAGCTATATTTAGGGTTTCGAGCCCATTTGGTCGAAACCCTATTGTAATTGTTCCGTTTATTATTATTATTAGGGTTTCGAGCCCATTTGGTCGAAACCCTATTGTAATTGTTCCGTTTATTATTAGGGTTTCGAGCCCATTTGGTCGAAACCCTATTGAAATTGTTCCGTTTATTATTAGGGTTTCGAGCCCATTTGGTCGAAACCCTATTGTAATTGTTCCGTTTATTATTATTATTATTATTATTATTATTATTATTCTTCCGCCTAAATTTTTGGTCACGCTTTATGTCAACACCGTTGGACCGATCAGTTCCATACTTGCCACAATGGTAAAGCTGTATGAGATCTGGTGCATATCCTAAGTTCAGACACATAGGTCACATGACCAGGCCGCCATCTTGGATTAAAGGCGAAATTTTCAATGCCGAATTGCGCACCTTTCTGAGGGTCTGAGTGCTCCAATTTTTTTATGATAGTAGCAGTGCGACAAGGGCTACAAATTTCATCAAAAAAAACTTTAGCGGTCACGTGACTAATTTTTTTCTAGAATTTTTTTAATTTTCTTTTGCATCTCATTTGCATAATTTTCGACTAATCAACTATCCCTGAATAACTTTGAAAGATCATATGACATAGTATTTAATTCCAAAATATGAAGTCCAGGCGATAAGCCGTTTTTTAGAAGAAGATTTTAGAATGTTTTTTCATATTTTTTTTTTGTTCTTTTATATGGTCACGTGACCTCATTTTATAGACATAATTGCAATATCTCAAGCACTGCTACAGATAGGAACATGCAACCAGTGCAATATTGAAGTGATGGTACATGAAATTCTACTAACAAACAAGATGACCATATATGGTCATGTGATCTCATTAAATATGCATAAATGTAATATATCAAGCACTGTAAGAGTTAGGGACATGCATCCTGTGCAATATCGAAGGTATGGGTCAAGAGATGTGACTAACTAATGTGATGACCATATATGGTCATGTGACTTCATTAAATATGCATAATTGAATTATCTCAAGCACAGTTACAGACGGGAACATGCAACCAGTGCAATATTGAAGTGATGGTACATGAAATTTTACTAACAAACAAGATGACCATATATGGTCATGTGACCTCATTGAATATGATTAAATGTAATATATCAAGCACTGTAAGAGTTAGGGACATGCATCCTGTGCAATATCGAAGGTATGGATCAAGAGATGTGAGTAACTAATGAGATGACCGTATATGGTCATGTGACGTCATTAAATATGCATAATTGTAATATCTCAAGCAGAATCACAAATAGAGACATGCAACATATGCAATATCGAAGCTATGAGACAAGAGATGTGACTAACTAATGTGATGACCATATATGGTCATGTAACTTCATCAAATATGCATAAATGTAGTAACTCAAGCACTGTTACAGATAGGAACATGCAACCAGTGCAATATTGAAGCTATTGCACAACAGAAGTGACTAACACATCTGATGACCATATATGGTCATGTGACCTCATCAAATATGCATAAATGTTATATCTCAATCACTGTTACAGATAGGAACATGCAACCAGTGCAATATTGAAGCTATTGCACAACAGAAGTGACTAACATATCCGATGACCATATATGGTCATGTGACCTCATCAAATAAGCATAAATGTAATAACTCAAGCACTATTACAGACGGGAACATGCAACCTGTGCAATATCGAATCTATGGAACAATAGATGTGACTAACTAATGTGATGACCATATATGGTCATGTGACCTCATCAAATATGCATAAATGTTATATGTCAAGCACTGATACAGATAGGAACATGCAACCAGTGCAATATTGAAGTTATTGCACAACAGAAGTGACCGACACATCCGATGTCCATATATGGTCATGTGACATCATTAAATATGTATGATTGTAAAACATTAAGCACTGTTACAGACAGGAACATGTAACATGTTTAGTATGAAGGCCATGCAAATCCATTAATATATTCTTGTCGATGATGCTGGTTTTGGAACGCTGCTAATAAGTCAGTGGGCTCGAAACCCGACATTGCTGCAACGCAGCTATATTTATTATTATTATTCTTCCGCCGTTTTTCGGTCACACTTTATGTCAACGCTGTTGGACCGATCAGCTCAGTACTTGCCACAATGGTAAAGCTGGATGAGATCTAGTGCATAGCCTAAGTTCAGACACATAGGTCACATGGCCAGGCCGCCATCTTGAAATAAAGGCGAAATTTTCAATGCCAAATTGCGCACCTTTCTGAGGGTCTGAGTGCTCCAATTTTGTTATGATAGTAGCAGTGCGACAAGGGCTACAAATTTCATCAAAAAAAACTTTAGCGGTCACGTGACTTTTTTTTTTAGAATTTTTTTAAATTTTGTTTTGCATCTCATTTGCATAATTTTCGACAAATCAACTAACCCTGAATAACATTGAAAGATCATATGACATAGTATTTAATTCCAAAATATTGTGTCCAGGCGATAAGCCGTTTTTTATAAGAAGATTTTAGAATGTTTTTCCATATTTTTTTGTTCTTTTACATGGTCACGTGACCTCATTTTTTAGACATAATTGCAATATCTCAAGCACTGTTACAGATAGGAACATGCAACCAGTGCAATATTGAAGTGATGGTACATGAAATTCTACTAACAAACAAGATGACCATATATGGTCATGTGATCTCATTAAATATGCATAAATGTAATATATCAAACACTGTTACAGATAGGGACATGCAACCTGTGCAATATCGAAGCTATAAGACACGAGATGTGACTAACTAATGTGATGACCATATATGGTCATGTGACTTCATCAAATATGCATAAATGTAATAACTCAAGCACAGTTACAGACGGGAACATGCAACCAGTGCAATATTGAAGTGATGGTACATGCAATTTTACTAACAAACAAGATGACCATATACGGTCATGTGACCTCATTGAATATGCATAAATGTAATATATCAAGCACTGCAAGAGTTAGGGACATGCAACCTGTGCAATATCGAAGGTATGGGTCAAGAGATGTGGCTAACTAATGTGATGACCATATATGGTCATGTGACTTCATTAAATATGCATAATTGAATTATCTCAAGCACTGTTACAGACATGAACATGCAACCTGTGCAAAATCGAAGCTGTGGGACATGAGATGTGAGTAACTAATGTGATCACCGTATATGGTCATATGGCGTCATTAAATATGCATAATTGTAATATATCAAGCAGAATCACAGATAGAGACATGCAACCTATGCAATATCGAAGCTATGAGACAAGAGATGTGGCTAACTAATGTGATGACCATATATGGTCATGTAATTTCATCAAATATGCATAAATGTAATAACTCAAGCACTGTTACAGATAGGAACATGCAACCAGTGCAATATTGAAGCTATTGCACAACAGAAGTGACTAACACATCCAATGACCATATATGGTCATGTGACCTCATCAAATATGCATAAATGTTATATCTCAAGCACTGTTACAGATAGGAACATGCAATCAGTGCAATATTGAAGCTATTGCACAACAGAAGTCCCTAACATATCCGATGACCATATATGGTCATGTGACCTCATCAAATAAGCATAAATGTAATAACTCAAACACTATTACAGACGGGAACATGCAACCTGTGCAATATCGAATCTATAAAACAAGAGATGTGACTAACTAATGTGATGACCATATATGGTCATGTGACCTCATCAAATATGCGTAAATGTTATATTTGAAACACAGTAACAGAAAGAAACACACAACCTGTGCAATATCGAAGCTATGAGACAAGATATGTGACTAACACATCTGATGCCATACACGGTCGTGTGACATCATTAAATATGCATAAGTGTAATAACTCAAGCACTGTTACAGACGGGAACATGCAACCTGTGCAATATCGAATCTATGGAACAAGAGATGTGACTAACTAATGTGATGACCACATATGGTCATGTGACCTCATCAAATATGCATAAATGTTACATCTCAAGCACTGTTACAGATAGGAAAATGCAACAATGCAATATTGAAGTTATTGCACAACAGAGCTGACAAAAACATCTGATGACCATATATGGTCATGGGACATCATTAAATATGCAAGATTGTAATACCTTAAGCACTGTTACAGACAGGAACATGCAACATGTTTAGTATGAAGGCCATGCAATTTCCTTTAATATATTATTGTCAATGATGCTGATTTTGGAACGCTGCTAATAAGTCAGTGGGCTCGAAACCCGACATTGCTGCAATGCAGCTATATTTATTATTATTATTCTTCCGCCTAAATTTTTGGACACGCTTTATGTCAACACCGTTGGACCAATCAGTTTCATACTTGCCACAATGGTAAAGCTGTATGAGATCTGGTGCATATCCTAAGTTCAGACACATAGGTCACATGACCAGGCCGCCATCTTGGATTAAAGGCGAAATTTTCAATGCCGAATTGCGCACCTTTCTGAGGGTCTGAGTGCTCCAATTTTTTTATGATAGTAGCAGTGCGACAAGGGCTACAAATTCCATCAAAAAAAACTTTAGCGGTCACGTGACTTTTTTTTTTAGAATTTTTTAAAATTTTGTTTTGCATCTCATTTGCATAATTTTCGACAAATCAACTAACCCTGAATAACTTTGAAAGATCATATGACATAGTATTTAATTCCAAAATACTGAGTCCAGGCGATAAGCCGTTTTTTATAAGAAGATTTTAGAATGTTTTTCCATATTTTTTTGTTTTTTTACATGGTCACGTGACCTCATTTTTTAGACATAATTGCAATATCTCAAGCACTGTTACAGATAGGAACATGCAACCAGTGCAATATTGAAGTGATGGTACATGAAATTCTACTAACAAACAAGATGACCATATATGGTCATGTGATCTCATTAAATATGCATAAATGTAATATATCAAGCACTGTTACAGATAGGGACATGCAACCTGTGCAATATCGAAGCTATAAGACACGAGATGTGACAAACTAATGTGATGACCATATATGGTCATGTGACTTCATCAAATATGCATAAATGTAATAACTCAAGCACAGTTACAGACGGGAACATGCAACCAGTGCAATATTGAAGTGATGGTACATGAAATTTGACTAACAAACAATATGACCATATATGGTCATGTGACCTCATTAAATATGCATAAATGTAATATATCAAGCACTGCAAGAGTTAGGGACATGCAACCTGTGCAATATCAAAGGTATGGGTCAAGAGATGTGACTAACTAATGTGATGACCATATATGGTCATGTGACTTCATTAAATATGCATAATTGAATTATCTCAAGCACTGTTACAGACATGAACATGCAACCTGTGCATAATCGAAGCTGTGGGACATGAGATGTGAGTAACTAATGTGATAACCGTATATGGTCATGTGACGTCATTAAATATGCATAATTGTAATATCTCAAGCAGAATCACAGATAGAGACATGCAACCTATGCAATATCGAAGCTATGAGACAAGAGATGTGGCTAACTAATGTGATGACCATATATGGTCATGTAATTTCATCAAATATGCATAAATGTAATAACTCAAGCACTGTTACAGATAGGAACATGCAACCAGTGCAATATTGAAGCTATTGCACAACAGAAATGACTAACACATCCGATGACCATATATGGTCATGTGACCTCATCAAATATGCATAAATGTTATATCTCAAGCACTGTTACAGATAGGAACATGCAACCAGTGCAATATTGAAGCTATTGCACAACAGAAGTCACTAATATATCCGATGACCATATATGGTCATGTGACCTCATCAAATAAGCATAAATGTAATAACTCTAGCACTGTTACAGACGGGAACATGCAACCTGTGCAATATCGAAGCTATGGGACAAGAGATGTGACTAACTAATGTGATGACTATATATGATCATGTGACCTCATCAAATATGCATAAATGTAATAACTCAAGCACTGTTACAGACGGGAACATGCAACCTGTGCAATATCGAAGCTATAAGACACGAGATGTGACTAACTAATGTGATGACCATATATGGTCATGTGACCTCATCAAATATGCATAAATGTTATATTTGAAACACAGTAACAGATAGAAACACACAACCTGTGCAATATCGAAGCTATGAGACAAGATATGTGACTAACACATCTGATGCCCATACACGGTCATGTGACATCATTAAATATGCATAAATGTAATAACTCAAGCACTGTTACAGACGGGAACATGCAACCTGTGCAATATCGAATCTATGGAACAAGAGATGTGACTAACTAATGTGATGACCACATATGGTCATGTGACCTCATCAAATATGCATAAATGTTATATCTCAAGCACTGTTACAGATAGGAAAATGCAACCAATGCAATATTGAAGTTATTGTACAACAGAGCTGACAAAAACATCCGATGACCATATATGGTCATGGGACATCATTAAATATGCAGGATTGTAATACATTAAGCACTGTTACAGACAGTGGTAAAGCTGTATGAGATCTGGTGCATATCCTAAGTTCAGACACATAGGTCACATGACCAGGCCGCCATCTTGGATTAAAGGCGAAATTTTCAATGCCAAATTGCGCACCTTTCTGAGGGTCTGAGTGGTCCAATTTTTTTATGATAGTAGCAGTGCGACAAGGGCTACAAATTTCATCAAAAAAACTTTAGGGTCACGTGACTAATTTTTTTCTAGAATTTTTTTAATTTTCTTTTGCATCTCATTTGCATAATTTTCGACAAATCAACTAACCCTGAATAACTTTGAAAGATCATATGACATAGTATTTAATTCCAAAATATTGTGTCCAGGCGATAAGCCGTTTTTTATAAGAAGATTTTAGAATGTTTTTCCATATTTTTTTGTTCTTTTACATGGTCACGTGACCTCATTTTTTAGACATAATTGCAATATCTCAAGCACTGTTACAGATAGGAACATGCAACCAGTGCAATATTGAAGTGATGGTACATGAAATTCTACTAACAAACAAGATGACCATATTTGGTCATGTGATCTCATTAATTATGCATAAATGTAATATATCAAGCACTGTTACAGATAGGGACATGCAACCTGTGCAATATCGAAGCTATAAGACACGAGATGTGACTAACTAATGTGATGACCATATATGGTCATGTGACTTCATCAAATATGCATAAATGTCATAACTCAAGCACAGTTACAGACGGGAACATGCAACCAGTGCAATATTGAAGTGATGGTACATGAAATTTGACTAACAAACAATATGACCATATATGGTCATGTGACCTCATTAAATATGCATAAATGTAATATATCAAGCACTGCAAGAGTTAGGGACATGCAACCTGTGCAATATCGAAGGTATGGGTCAAGAGATGTGACTAACTAATGTGATGACCATATATGGTCATGTGACTTCATTAAATATGCATAATTGAATTATCTCAAGCACTGTTACAGACATGAACATGCAACCTGTGCATAATCGAAGCTGTGGGACATGAGATGTGAGTAACTAATGTGATAACCGTATATGGTCATGTGACGTCATTAAATATGCATAATTGTAATATCTCAAGCAGAATCACAGATAGAGACATGCAACCTATGCAATATCGAAGCTATGAGACAAGAGATGTGGCTAACTAATGTGATGACCATATATGGTCACGTAATTTCATCAAATATGCATAAATGTAATAACTCAAGCACTGTTACAGATAGGAACATGCAACCAGTGCAATATTGAAGCTATTGCACAACAGAAGTGACTAACATATCCGATGACCATATATGGTCATGTGACCTCATAAAATAAGCATAAATGTAATAAATCAAGCACTATTACAGACGGGAACATGCAATCTGTGCAATATCGAATCTATGGAACAAGAGATGTGACTAACTAATGTGATGACCATATATGGTCATGTGACCTCATCAAATATGCATAAATGTTATATCTCAAGCACTGTTACAGATAGGAACATGCAACCAATGCAATATTGAAGTTATTGCACAACAGAGCTGACAAAAACATCAGATGACCATATATGGTCATTGGACATCATTAAATATGCGAGATTGTAATACCTAAGCACTGTTACAGACAGGAACATGTAACATGTTTAGTATGAAGGCCATGCAATTTCCTTTTATATATTATTGTCAATGATGCTGATTTTGGAACGCTGCTAATAAGTCAGTGGGCTCGAAACCCGACATTGCTGCAACGCAGCTATATTTATTATTATTATTATTATTATTCTTCCGCCTAAATTTTTGGTCACGCTTTATGTCAACACCGTTGGACTGATCAGTTCCATACTTGCCACAATGGTAAAGCTGTATGAGATCTGGTGCATATCCTAAGTTCAGACACATAGGTCACATGACCAGGCCGCCATCTTGGATTAAAGGCGAAATTTTCAATGCCGAATTGCGCACCTTTCTGAGGGTCTGAGTGCTCCAATTTTTTTATGATAGTAGCAGTGCGACAAGGGCTACAAATCTCATCAAAAAAAACTTTAGCGGTCACGTGACTTTTTTTTTTAGAATTTTTTTAAATTTTGTTTTGCATCTCATTTGCATAATTTTCGACAAATCAACTAACCCTGAATAACTTTGAAAGATCATATGACATAGTATTTAATTCCAAAATATGGAGTCCAGGCGATAAGCCGTTTTTTATAAGAAGATTTTAGAATGTTTTTTTCATATTTTTTTGTTCTTTTATATGGTCACGTCACCTCATTTTATAGACATAATTGCAATATCTCAAGCACTGTTACAGATAGGAACATGCAACCAGTGCAATATTGAAGTGATGGTACATGAAATTCTACTAACAAACAAGATGACCATATATGGTCATGTGATCTCATTAAATATGCATGAATGTAATATAACAAGCACTGTTACAGATAGGGACATGCAACCTGTGCAATATCGAAGCTATAAGACATGAGATGTGACTAACTAATGTGATGACCATATATGGTCATGTGACTTCATCAAATAAGCATAAATGTAATAACTCAAGCACTATTACAGACGGGAATATGCAACCTGTGCAATATCGAATCTATGGAACAAGAGATGTGACTAACTAATGTGATGATCATATATGGTCAGGTGACCTCATCAAATATGCACAAATGTTATATCTCAAGCACTGTTACAGATAGGAACATGCAACCAATGCAATATTGAAGTTATTGCACAACAGAGCTGACAAAAACATCCAATGACCATATATCGTCATGGGACATCATTAAATATGCAAGATTGTAATACCTTAAGCACTGTTACAGACAGGAACATGCAACATGTTTAGTATGAAGGCCATGCAATTTCCTTTAATATATTATTGTCAATGATGGTGATTTTGGAACGCTGCTAATAAGTCAGTGGGCTCGAAACCCGACATTGCTGCAACGCAGCTATATTTATTAGGGTTTCGAGCCCATTTGGTCGAAACCCTATTGAAATTGTTCCGTTTATTATTATTAGGGTTTCGAGCCCTATGGGGCGAAACCCTTTTGTAATTGCTATGTTTATTATTATTATTATTCTTATTATTTTTCCACCGTTTTTTAAAGCACTGTAACTTGAAAAATAATGCTGCAATTCATTTGCTATTTTCCATGTTCATAAAGGGCCATGAGTTGTGGTGCATATCCAAAAACCAGCCATGTAGGTCACATGACCTGGCCGCCATCTTAGGTAGAACACAAACCGGAAGTGCTCAATTGCACCACTTTCTGAGGGTCTAGGAACTTCCGGTTTTTTTGTGTGGCATCATTGGCTCATGTATAGCAAATATCAGCAATAAAATCTTTAGCGGTCATGTGACCTTGGCCGCCATATTGGATTTTGTGAAAATTGACAAAAAAAATTTAAAATCTTCTTCTCAAAAATGGCTCGTTCATGTGATTAGACATTTGCTTTGCAGCACCTATGGTCATAGCTCTACAAAGTGACTGAAGCAGATTTTTGAAAAATGGCTTCCTTTGGCAGCCATCTTGGATTTAGTAAAAAGTGAAAGTACGCTATAACTCATGAACAATTTGCCAGATTTAAACCAAAGTTGGCATACAACATCCCTTCGATAAGATGATTATATGTTCATAAAAATATTTCCCATGATTCAAGTGGTTTTGGCGGCCATATTGAATTTATCAAAAAATGCAAAAAACATCAAAAAATTATCTTCTTAAAAACTGCTTGCTTGGTTGACAATCAATTTAGCATATAGTATCTCTGTTGATAGCTCTACAAAGGTACTGAAGCAGATTTTTGAAAAATGGCTTCCTTTGGCAGCCATCTTGGATTTAGTGAAAAGTGAAATTACGCTATAAATTATGAACAATTTTCCAGATTTCGACAAAACTTGGCATACAAGATCCACTCAATAAGATGATTATGTGTTCATAAAAATATTTCCCATGACTCAAGTGGTTTTGGCGGCCATCTTGAATTTATCACAAAAATGCCAAAAACCTCAAGAAATTATTATCTTAAAAACTGCTTGCTTGTTTGACAATCTATTTAGCATATAGTATCTCTGTTGATAGCTCTACAAAGTTACTGAAGCCGATTTTCGAAAAATGGCTTCCTTTGGCAGCCATCTTGGATTTAGTAAAAAAGTGAAAGTACGCTATAACTTATGAATGATTTGCCAGATTTAAACAAAACTTGGCATACAACATCCGCTCAATGAGATGATTATGTGTTCATGAAAATATTTCCCATGATTCAAGTGGTTTTGGCGGCCATGTTGAATTTATCACAAAAATTCAAAAAACCTCAAAAAATTATCTTGTTAAAAACTGCTTCCTTGTTTGAAAAGCAATTCAGCATATAATATCTCTGTCGATAGCTCTACAAAGTTACTGAAGCAGATTTTCGAAAAATGGCTTCCTTTGGCAGCCATCTTGGATTTAGTAAAAAGTGAAAGCACGCTATAACTTATGAACAATTTGCCAGATTTAAACAAAACTTGGCATACAACATCCGCTCAATGAGATGATTATGTGTTTATGGAAATATTTCCCATGATTCAAGTGGTTTTGGCGGCCATGTTGAATTTATCACAAAAATTCAAAAAACCTCAAAAAATATCTTGTTAAAAACTGCTTGCTTGTTTGAAAAGCAATTTAGCATATAGTATCTCTGTTGATAGCTCTACAAAGTTACTGAAGTAGATTTTTAAAAATGGCTTCCTTTGGCAGCCATCTTGGATTTAGTAAAAGAGAAAGAGTTCTAAAACTCATGAACTATTTGTCCTTGCATTAAGTTTATCATATTCCTGTGAAATCAAATCCATATGTTGTGTAGTTTGTCTGCTATCTTGCATTCTAGACATGAAACGTTCGTCAAATAATCACATCGAGTAAGTGCAATTTGTCATGAGCCACGCAGGCTCGAAACCCGTCATCGCTGCTATGCAGCTATATTTATTATTATTATTCTTCCGCCGTTTTTCGGTCACACTTTATGTCAACGCCGTTGGACTGATCAGCTCAGTACTTGCCACATTGGTAAAGCTGGATGAGATCTAGTGCATATCCTAAGTTCAGACACATAGGTCACATGACCAGGCCGCCATCTTGGATTAAAGGCGAAATTTTCAATGCCGAATTGCGCACCTTTCTGAGGGTCTGAGTGCTCCAATTTTTTTATGATAGTTGCAGTGCGACAAGGGCTACAAATTTCATCAAAAAAAACTTTAGCGGTCACGTGACTTTTTTTTTTAGAATTTTTTTAAATTTTGTTTTGCATCTCATTTGCATAATTTTCGACAAATCAACTAACCCTGAATAACTTTGAAAGATCGTATGACATAGTATTTAATTCCAAAATATGGAAGTCCAGGCGAAAAGCCGTTTTTTATAAGAAGATTTTAGAATGTTTTTTCATATTTTTTTGTTCTTTTATATGGTCACGTGACCTCATTTTATAGACATAATTGCAATATCTCAAGCACTGTTACAGATAGGAACATGCAACCAGTGCAATATTGAAGTGATGGTACATGAAATTCTACTAACAAACAAGATGACCATATATGGTCATGTGATCTCATTAAATATGCATAAATGTAATATATCAAGCACTGTTACAGATAGGGACATGCAACCTGTGCAATATCGAAGCTATAAGACACGAGATGTGACTAACTAATGTGATGACCATATATGGTCATGTGACTTCATCAAATATGCATAAATGTAATAACTCAAGCACAGTTACAGACGGGAACATGCAACCAGTGCAATATTGAAGGGATGGTACATGAAATTTTACTAACAAACAAGATGACCATATATGGTCATGTGACCTCATTGAATATGCATAAATGTAATATATCAAGCACTGCAAGAGTTAGGGACATGCAACTTGTGCAATATCGAAGGTATGGGTCAAGAGATGTGACTAACTAATGTGATGACCATATATGGTCATGTGACTTCATTAAATATGCATAATTGAATTATCTCAAGCACTGTTACAGACATGAACATGCAACCTGTGCAAAATCGAAGCTGTGGGACATGAGATGTGAGTAACTAATGTGATGACCGTATATGGTCATGTGACGTCATTAAATATGCATAATTGTAATATCTCAAGCAGAATCACAGATAGAGACATGTAACCTATGTAATATCGAAGCTATGAAACAAGAGATGTGGCTAACTATTGTGATGACCATATATGGTCATGTAATTTCATCAAATATGCATAAATGTAATAACTCAAGCACTGTTACAGATAGGAACATGCAACCAGTGCAATATTGAAGCTATTGCACAACAGAAGTGACTAACACATCCAATGAAAATATATGGTCATGTGACCTCATCAAATATGCATAAATGTTATATCTCAAGCACTGTTACAGATAGGAACATGCAACCAGTGCAATATTGAAGCAATTGCACAACAGAAGTCACTAACATATCCGATGACCACATATGGTCATGTGACCTCATCAAATATGCATAAATGTTACATCTCAAGCACTGTTACAGATAGGAAAATGCAACCAATGCAATATTGAATTTATTGCACAACAGAGCTGACAAAAACATTCGATGACCATATATGGTCATGGGACATCATTAAATATGCAAGATTGTAATACCTTAAGCACTGTTACAGACAGGAACATGCAACATGTTTAGTATGAAGGCCATGCAATTTCCTTTAATATATTATTGTCAATGATGCTGATTTTGGAACGCTGCTAATAAGTCAGTGGGCTCGAAACCCGACATTGCTGCAACGCAGCTATATTTAGGGTTTCGAGCCCATTTGGTCGAAACCCTTTTGTAATTGTTCCGTTTATTATTATTATTATTATTATTATTATTCTTCCGCCTAAATTTTTGGTCACGCTTTATGTCAACGCCGTTGGACCGATCAATTCAATACTTGCCACAATGGTAAAGCTATATGAGATCTGGTGCATATCCTAAGTTCAGACACGTAGGTCACATGACCAGGCCGCCATCTTGGATTAAAGGCGAAATTTTCAATGCCGAATTGCGCACCTTTCTGAGGGTCTGAGTGCTCCAATTTTTTTATGATAGTAGCAGTGCGACAAGGGCTACAAATTTCATCAAAAAAAACTTTAGCGGTCACGTGACTTTTTTTTTTAGAATTTTTTTAAATTTTGTTTTGCATCTCATTTGCATAATTTTCGACAAATCAACTAACCCTGAATAACTTTGAAAGATCATATGACATAGTATTTAATTCCAAAATACCGAGTCCAGGCAATCAGCCGTATTTTATAAGAAGATTTTAGAATGTTTTTTCATATTTTTTTTGTTCTTTTATATGGTCACGTGACCTCATTTTATAGACATAATTGCAATATCTCAAGCACTGTTACAGATAGGAACATGCAACCAGTGCAATTTTGAAGTGATGGTACATGAAATTCTACTAACAAACAAGATGACCATATATGGTCATGTGATCTCATTAAATATGCATAAATGTAATATCTCAAGCACTGTTACAGATAGGAACATGCAACCAGTGCAATATTGAAGCTATTGCACAACAGAAGTGACTAACATATCCGTTGACCATATATGGTCATGTGACCTCATCAAATAAGCATAAATGTAATAACTCAAGCACTATTACAGACGGGAATATGCAACCTGTGCAATATCGAATCTATGGAACAAGAGATGTGACTAACTAATGTGATGACCATATATGGTCAGGTGACCTCATCAAATATGCACAAATGTTATATCTCAAGCACTGTTACAAATAGGAACATGCAACCAATGCAATATTGAAGTTATTGCACAACAGAGCTGAAAAAAACATCCGATGACCGTATATGGTCATGGGACATCATTAAATATGCAATATTGTAATACCTTAAGCACTGTTACAGACAGGAACATGTAACATGTTTAGTATGAAGGCCATGCAATTTCCTTTAATATATTATTGTCAATGATGCTGATTTTGGAACGCTGCTAATATGTCAGTGGGCTCGAAACCCAACATTGCTGCAACGCAGCTATATTTATTATTAGGCTTTCAAGTCCCTTCAGGCTTGAAAGCCTATTGTTTTTGTTAAGTTTATTATTATTATTATTATTATTATTATTATTATTATTATTATTATTATTATTATTATTCTTCCGCCAACTTCAAACAACTTCTTCTCTGAAACGGCTGGACCGTTTTGCCTGAAAATTTGTATATACCTTCTACATGTCATGCCATTAAAAGTGACTGAAACAGATTTTCGATTAGTCACGTGGTTCGGCCGCCATCTTGGAACTCATTAAATATGCATGTCTCTTGTATCTCAAAAACTATTGCATGTACAAATATGGAACTAACGGTATATTGAAGGCAACGGACAAGAGAATTGGCCAAAATATTCGTTGACCATATATGGTCATAGAACTCATTAAATATGCATGTCTCTTATATCTCAAGCACTATTGCATGTACAAACGTGAAACTGACGCTATATTGAAGGAAATGGTCAAGAGAATGAGCCAACATATTCGTTGACCATATAAGGTCATATACCTCATTAAATATGCATACCTATAATATCTCAGGGACTATTGCACATACAGACATGGAACCATTGCTATATTGAAGGCTTTGGACAAGAGAAATTGTCAACATCTTCAATGACCATATATGGTCATATAACTCATTAAATATGCATGTCTCCAATATCTCAAGCACTATTGCATGTACAAACATGGAACTAACGGTATACCGAAGGCAATGGACAAGAAAATTGACCAACATATTCGTTGACCATATATGGTCATAGAACTCATTAAATATGCATGTCTCCAATATCTCAAGCACCATTGCAAGTATAAACATGGTACCAATGATATATTGAAGGCAATGGACAAGAGAATTGGCAAACATATCCGTTGACCATATATGGTCATAGATCTCATTAAATATGCATGTCTCTAATATTTCAAGCAGTATTGCATGTACAGACAGGGTACCAACGCTATATTGAAGGCAATGGAAAGAGAATTGGCCAACATATCCGTTGACCATATATGGTCATAGAACTCATTCAATATGCATATATACAATATCTCGAGCACTATTGAAGTTAGAGACATAGAAATACCGCTATAATGAAGGCATTGGGCCAGAACGTCATGTAACCTACACGTATATACATTGCACAAATCAAATCTTCAAACTTTTTTTTCCAAATTTAATAGTGTTATGGTCCCTTTTCTTGAAAGCCGTTAATAGCTGCTCTGCAGCTATATTTAGGGTTTCGAGCCCATTTGGTCGAAACCCTTTTGTAATTGTTCCGTTTATTATTATTATTATTATTATTATTATTATTATTCTTCCGCCTAAATTTTTGGTCACGCTTTATGTCAACACCGTTGGACCGATCAGTTTCATACTTGCCACAATGGTAAAGCTGTATGAGATCTGGTGCATATCCTAAGTTCAGACACATAGGTCACATGACCAGGCCGCCATCTTGGATTAAAGGCGAAATTTTCAATGCCGAATTGCGCACCTTTCTGAGGGTCTGAGTGCTCCAATTTTTTTATGATAGTAGCAGTGGGACAAGGGCTACAAATTTCATCAAAAAAAACTTTAGCGGTCACGTGACTTTTTTTTTTAGAATTTTTTGAAATTTTGTTTTGCATCTCATTTGCATAATTTTCGGCAAATCAACTAACCCTGAATAACTTTGAAAGATCATATGACATAGTATTTAATTCCAAAATATGGAAGTCCAGGCGAAAAGCCGTTTTTTATAAGAAGATTTTAGAATGTTTTTTTCATATTTTTTTGTTCTTTTATATGGTCACGTGACCTCATTTTATAGACATAATTGCAATATCTCAAGCACTGTTACAGATAGGAACATGCAACCAGTGCAATATTGAAGTGATGGTACATGAAATTCTACTAACAAACAAGATGACCATATATGGTCATGTGATCTCATTAAATATGCATAAATGTAATATATCAAGCACTGTTACAGATAGGGACATGTAACCTGTGCAATATTGAAGCTATAAGACACGAGATGTGACTAACTAATGTGATGACCATATATGGTCATGTGACTTCATCAAATATGCATAAATGTAATAACTCAAGCACAGTTACAGACGGGAACATGCAACCTGTGCAAAATCGAAGCTGTGGGACATGAGATGTGAGTAACTAATGTGATGACCGTATATGGTCATGTGACGTCATTAAATATGCATAATTGTAATATCTCAAGCAGAATAACAGATAGAGACATGCAACCTATGCAATATCGAAGCTATGAGACAAGAGATGTGGCTAACTAATGTGATGACCATATATGGTCATGTAATTTCATCAAATATGCATAAATGTAATAACTCAAGCACTGTTACAGATAGGAACATGCAACCAGTGCAATATTGAAGCTATTGCACAACAGAAGTGACTAACACATCCGATGACCATATATGGTCATGTGACCTCATCAAATATGCATAAATGTTATATCTCAAGCACTGTTACAGATAGGAACATGCAACCAGTGCAATATTGAAGCTATTGCACAACAGAAGTCACTAACATATCTGATGACCATATATGGTCATGTGACCTCATCAAATAAGCATAAATGTAATAACTCAAGCACTATTACAGACGGGACCATGCAACCTGTGCAATATCGAATCTATGGAACAAGAGATGTGACTAACTAATGTGATGACCATATATGGTCATGTGACTTCATTAAATATGCATAATTGAATTATCTCAAGCACTGTTACAGATAGAAACATGCAACCTGTGCAAAATCGAAGCTATGGGACATGAGATGTGAGTAACTAATGTGATGACCGTATATGGTCATGTGCCGTCATTAAATATGCATAATTGTAATATGTCAAGCAGAATCACAGATAGAGACATGCAACCTATGCAATATCGAAGCTATGTGACAAGAGATATGACTAACTAATGTGATGACCATATATGGTCATGTAACTTCATCAAATATGCATAAATGTTATATCTCAAGCACTGTTACATATAGGAAAATGCAACCAGTGCAATATTGAAACTATTGCACAACAGAAGTGACTAACATATCCGATGACCATATATGGTCATGTGACATCATTAAATATGCATGATTGTAATATCTTAAGCACTGTTACAGACAGGAACATGCAACATGTTTAGTATGAAGGCCATGCAATTTCCTTTAATATATTATTGTCGATGATGCTGATTTTGGAACGCTGCTAATAAGTCAGTGGGCTCGAAACCCGACATTGCTGCAACGCAGCTATATTTATTATTATTATTATTCTTCCGCCTAAATTTTTGGTCACGCTTTATGTCAACACCGTTGGACCGATCAGTTCCATACTTGCCACAATGGTAAAGCTGTATGAGATCTGGTGCATATCCTAAGTTCAGACACATAGGTCACATGACCAGGCCGCCATCTTGGATTAAAGGCGAAATTTTCAATGCCGAATTGCGCACCTTTCTGAGGGTCTGAGTGCTCCAATTTTTTTATGATAGTAGCAGTGCGACAAGGGCTACAAATTTCATCAAAAAAAACTTTAGCGGTCACGTGATTAATTTTTTTCTAGAATTTTTTTAATTTTCTTTTGCATCTCATTTGCATAATTTTCGACTAATCAACTATCCCTGAATAACTTTGAAAGATCATATGACATAGTATTTAATTCCAAAATATGAAGTCCAGGCGATAAGCCGTTTTTTAGAAGAAGATTTTAGAATGTTTTTTCATATTTTTTTTGTTCTTTTATATGGTCACGTGACCTCATTTTATAGACATAATTGCAATATCTCAAGCACTTTTACAGATAGGAACATGCAACCAGTGCAATATTGAAGTGATGGTACATGAAATTCTACTAACAAACAAGATGACCATATATGGTCATGTGATCTCATTAAATATGCATAAATGTAATATATCAAGCACTGTTACAGATAGCGACATGCAACCTGTGCAATATCGAAGCTATAAGACACGAGATGTGACTAACTAATGTGATGACCATATATGGTCATGTGACTTCATCAAATATGCATAAATGTAATAACTCAAGCACAGTTACAGACGGGAACATGCAACCAGTGCAATATTGAAGTGATGGTACATGAAATTTTACTAACAAACAAGATGACCATATATGGTCATGTGACCTCATTGAATATGATTAAATGTAATATATCAAGCACTGTAAGAGTTAGGGACATGCATCCTGTGCAATATCGAAGGTATGGGTCAAGAGATGTGACTAACTAATGTGATGACCATATATGGTCATGTGACTTCATTAAATATGCATAATTGAATTATCTCAAGCACTGTTACAGTTAGAAACATGCAACCTGTGCAATATCGAAGCTGTGAGACAAGAGATGTGACTAACTAATGTGATGACCATATATGGTCATGTAACTTCATCAAATATGCATACATGAAATAACTCAAGCACTGTTACAGACATGAACATGCAACCTGTGCAAAATCGAAGCTATGGGACATGAGATGTGAGTAACTAATGAGATGACCGTATATGGTCATGTGACGTCATTAAATATGCATAATTGTAATATCTCAAGCAGAATCACAAATAGAGACATGCAACATATGCAATATCGAAGCTATGAGACAAGAGATGTGACTAACTAATGTGATGACCATATATGGTCATGTAACTTCATCAAATATGCATAAATGTAGTAACTCAAGCACTGTTACAGATAGGAACATGCAACCAGTGCAATATTGAAGCTATTGCACAACAGAAGTGACTAACACATCTGATGACCATATATGGTCATGTGACCTCATCAAATATGCATAAATGTTATATCTCAATCACTGTTACAGATAGGAACATGCAACCAGTGCAATATTGAAGCTATTGCACAACAGAAGTGACTAACATATCTGATGACCATATATGGTCATGTGACCTCATCAAATAAGCATAAATGTAATAACTCAAGCACTATTACAGACGGGAACATGCAACCTGTGCAATATCGAATCTATGGAACAATAGATGTGACTAACTAATGTGATGACCATATATGGTCATGTGACCTCATCAAATATGCATAAATGTTATATGTCAAGCACTGATACAGATAGGAACATGCAACCAGTGCAATATTAAAGTTATTGCACAACAGAAGTGACCGACACATCCGATGTCCATATATGGTCATGTGACATCATTAAATATGTATGATTGTAAAACATTAAGCACTGTTACAGACAGGAACATGTAACATGTTTAGTATGAAGGCCATGCAAATCCATTAATATATTCTTGTCGATGATGCTGGTTTTGGAACGCTGCTAATAAGTCAGTGGGCTCGAAACCCGACATTGCTGCAACGCAGCTATATTTATTATTATTATTCTTCCGCCGTTTTTTCGTCACACTTTATGGCAACACCGTTGGACCGATCAGTTCCATACTTGCCACAATTGTAAAGCTGTATGAGATCTGGTGCATATCCTAAGTTCAGACACATAGGTCACATGACCAGGCCGCCATCTTGGATTAAAGGCGAATATTTCAATGCCGAATTGCGCACCTTTCCGAGGGTCTGAGTGCTCCAATTTTTTTATGATAGTAGCAGTGCGACAAGGGCTACAAATTTCATCAAAAAAAACTTTAGCGGTCACGTGACTTTTTTTTTTAGAATTTTTTAAAATTTTGTTTTGCATCTCATTTGCATAATTTTCGACAAATCAACTAACCCTGAATAACTTTGAAAGATCATATGACATAGTATTTAATTCCAAAATATGGAAGTCCAGGCGAAAAGCCGTTTTTTATAAGAAGATTTTAGAATGTTTTTTCATATTTTTTTGTTCTTTTATATGGTCACGTGACCTCATTTTATAGACATAATTGCAATATCTCAAGCACTGTTACAGATAGGAACATGCAACCAGTGCAATATTGAAGTGATGGTACATGAAATTCTACTAACAAACAAGATGACCATATATGGTCATGTGATCTCATTAAATATGCATAAATGTAATATATCAAGCACTGTTACAGATAGGGACATGCAACCTGTGCAATATCGAAGCTATAAGATACGAGATGTGACTAACTAATGTGATGACCATATATGGTCATGTGACTTCATCAAATATGCATAAATGTAATAACTCAAGCACAGTTACAGACGGGAACATGCAACCAGTGCAATATTGAAGTGATGGTACATGAAATTTTACTAACAAACAAGATGACCATATATGGTCATGTGTCCTCATTGAATATGCATAAATGTAATATATCAAGCACTGCAAGAGTTAGGAACATGCAACCTGTGCAATATCGAAGCTGTGGGACATGAGATGTGAGTAACTAATGTGATGACCGTATATGGTCATGTGACGTCATTAAATATGCATAATTGTAATATCTCAAGCAGAATCACAGATAGAGACATGCAACCTATGCAATATCGAAGCTATGAGACAAGAGATGTGGCTAACTAATGTGATGACCATATATGGTCATGTAATTTCATCAAATATGCATAAATGTAATAACTCAAGCACTGTTAAAGATAGGAACATGCAACCGGTGCAATATTGAAGCTATTGCACAACAGAAGTGACTAACACATCCGATGACCATATATGGTCATGTGACCTCATCAGATATGCATAAATGTTATATCTCAAGCACTGTTACAGATAGGAACATGCAACCAGTGCAATATTGAAGCTATTGCACAACAGAAGTCACTAACATATCCGATGACCATATATGGTCATGTGACCTCATCAAATAAGCATAAATGTAATAACTCAAGCACTATTACAGACGGGAACATGCAACCTGTGCAATATCGAATCTATGGAACAAGAGATGTGACTAACTAATGTGATGACCATATATGGTCATGTAACCTCATCAAATATGCATAAATGTTATATTTGAAACACAGTAACAGAAAGAAACACACAACCTGTGCAATATCGAAGCTATGAGACAAGATTTGTGACGAACACATCTGATGCCCATACACAGTCATGTAACATCATTAAATATGCATAAATGTTACATCTCAAGCACTGTTACAGATAGGAAAATGCAACCAATGCAATATTGAAGTTATTGCACAACAGAGCTGACAAAAACATCCGATGACCATATATGGTCATGGGACATCATTAAATATGCAAGATTGTAATACCTTAAGCACTGTTACAGACAGGAACATGCAACATGTTTAGTATGAAGGCCATGCAATTTCCTTTAATATATTACTGTCAATGATGCTGATTTTGGAACGCTGCTAATAAGTCAGTGGGCTCGAAACCCGACATTGCTGCAACGCAGCTATATTTAGGGTTTCGAGCCCATTTGGTCGAAACCCTTTTGTAATTGTTCCGTTTATTATTAGGGTATCGAGCCCATTTGGTCGAAACCCTATTGTAATTGTTCCGTTTATTATTATTATTATGATTCCGCCTAAATTTTTGGTCACGCTTTATGTCAACGCTGTTGGACCGATCAGCTCAATACTTGCCACAATGGTAAAGCTGGATGAGATCTGGTGCATATCCTAAGTTCAGACACATAGGTCACATGACCAGGCCGCCATCTTGGGATAAAGGCGAAATTTTCAATGCCGAATTGCACACCTTTCTGAGGGCCTGAGTGCTCCAATTTTTTCATGGCAGTAGCAGTGGGATAAGGGCTACAAATTTCATCAAAAAAAACTTTAGCGGTCATGTGACTAATTTTTTTCTAGAATTTTTTTAATTTTGTTTTGCATCTCATTTGCATAATTTTCGACTAATCAACTAACCCTGAATAACTTTGATAGATCATATGACATAGTATTTAATTCCAAAATATGGAGTCCAGGCGATAAGCCGTTTTTTATAAGAAGATTTTAGAATGTTTTTTTCATATTTTTTTGTTCTTTTATATGGTCACGTGACCTCATTTTATAGACATAATTGCAATATCTCAAGCACTGTTACAGATAGAAACATGCAACCAGTGCAATATTGAAGTGATGGTACATGAAATTTTACTAACAAACAAGATGACCATATATGGTCATGTTACCTCATTAAATATGCATAAATGTAATATATCAAGCACTGTTACAGATAGGAGCATGCAACCTGTGCAATATCGAAGCTATAAGACACGAGATGTGACTAACTAATGTGATGACCATATATGGTCATGTGACTTCATCAAATATGCATAAATGTAATAACTCAAGCACTGTTACAGACGGGAACATGCAACCTGTGCAATATTGAAGTGATGGTACATGAAATTTTACTAAAAACAAGATGACCATATATGGTCATGTGACCTCATTAAATTTGCATAAATGTACTATATCAAGCACTGTTACAGATAGGGACACGCAACCTGTGCAATATTGAAGCTATTGCACAAGAGAGGTGACTAACGTATCTGATGACCATATAAGGTCATGTGACATCATTAAATATGCATGATTGTAATACCTTAAGCACTGTTACAGACAGGAACATGTAACATGTTTAGTATGAAGGCCATGCAAATCCTTTAATATATTCTTGTCGATGATGATGATTTTGGAACGCTGCTAATAAGTCAGTGGGCTCGAAACCCGACATTGCTGCAATGCAGCTATATTTAGGGTTTCGAGCCCATTTGGTCGAAACCCTATTGAAATTGTTCCGTTTATTAGGGTTTCGAGCCCATTTGGTCGAAACCCTTTTGTAATTGTTCCGTTTATTATTATTATTATTATTATTATTATTATTATTCTTCCGCCTAAATTTTTGGTCACGCTTTATGTCAACACCGTTGGACCGATCAGTTCAATACTTGCCACAATGGTAAAGCTATATGAGATCTGGTGCATATCCTAAGTTCAGACACATAGGTCACATGACCAGGCCGCCATCTTGGATTAAAGGCGAAATTTTCAATGCCGAATTGCGCACCTTTCTGAGGGTCTGAGTGCTCCAATTTTTTTATGATAGTAGCAGTGCGACAAGGGCTACAAATCTCATCAAAAAAAACTTTAGCGGTCACGTGACTTTTTTTTTTAGAATTTTTTTAAATTTTGTTTTGCATCTCATTTGCATAATTTTCGACAAATCAACTAACCCTGAATAACTTTGAAAGATCATATGACATAGTATTTAATTGCGAAATATGGAAGTCCAGGCGATAAGCCGTTTTTATAAGAAGATTTTAGAATGTTTTTTCATATTTTTTTGTTCTTTTATATGGTCACGTGACCTCATTTTATAGACATAATTGCAATATCTCAAGCACTGTTACAGATTGGAACATGCAACCAGTGCAATATTGAAGTGATGGTACATGAAATTCTACTAACAAACAAGATGACCATATATGGTCATGTGATCTCATTAAATATGCATAAATGTAATATATCAAGCACTGTTACAGATAGGGACATGTAACCTGTGCAATATCGAAGCTATAAGACACGAGATGTGACTAACTAATGTGATGACCATATATGGTCATGTGACTTCATCAAATATGCATAAATGTCATAACTCTAGCACAGTTACAGACAGGAACATGCAACCAGTGCAATATTGAAGGGATGGTACATGAAATTTTACTAACAAACAAGATGACCATATATGGTCATGTGACCTCATTGAATATGCATAAGTGTAATATATGAAGCACTGCAAGAGTTAGGGACATGCAACCTGTGCAATATCGAAGGTATGGGTCAAGAGATGTGACTAACTAATGTGATGACCATATATGGTCATGTGACTTCATTAAATATGCATAATTGAATTATCTCAAGCACTGTTACAGACATGAACATGCAACCTGTGCAAAATCGAAGCTGTGGGACACGAGATGTGAGTAACTAATGTGATAACCGTATATGGTCATGTGACGTCATTAAATATGCATAATTGTAATATCTCAAGCAGAATCACAGATAGAGACATGCAACCTATGCAATATCGAAGCTATGAGACAAGAGATGTGGCTAACTAATTTGATGACCATATATGGTCACGTAATTTCATCAAATATGCATAAATGTAATAACTCAAGCACTGTTACAGATAGGAACATGCAACCAGTGCAATATTGAAGCTATTGCACAACAGAAGTGACTAACATATCCGATGACCATATATGGTCATGATACCTCATCAAATAAGCATAAATGTAATAAATCAAGCACTATTACAGATGGGAACATGCAATCTGTGCAATATCGAATCTATGGAACAAGAGATGTGACTAACTAATGTGATGACCATATATGGTCATGTAACCTCATCAAATATGCATAAATGTTATATCTCAAGCACTGTTACAGATTGGAACATGCAACCAATGCAATATTGAAGTTATTGCACAACAGAGCTGACAAAAACATCCGATGACCATCTATGGTCATGGGACATCTTTAAATATGCGAGATTGTAATAGCTTAAGCACTGTTACAGACAGGAACATGTAACATGTTTAGTATGAAGGCCATGCAATTTCCTTTAATATATTATTGTCAATGATGCTGATTTTGGAACGCTGCTAATAAGTCAGTGGGCTCGAAACCCGACATTGCTGCAACGCAGCTATATTTATTATTATTATTATTCTTCCGCCGTTTTTCGGTCACACTTTATGTCAACGCTGTTGGACCGATCAGTTCCATACTTGCCACAATGGTAAAGCTAGATGAGATCTAGTGCATAGCCTAAGTTCAGACACATAGGTCACATGACCAGGCCGCCATTTTGGATTGAAGGCGAAATTTTCAATGCCGAATTGCGCACCTTTCTGAGGGTCTGAGTGCTCCAATTTTTTTATGATAGCAGCAGTGGGTCAAGTGCTACAAATTTCATCAAAAAAATCTTTAGCGGTCACGTGACTTTTTTTTTTAGAATTTTTTTAAATTTTGTTTTGCATCTCATTTGCATAATTTTCGACGAATCAACTAACCCTGAATAACTTTGAAAGATCATATGACATAGTATTTAATTCCAAAATATGCAGTACAGGCGATAAGCCGTTTTTTATAAGAAGATTTTAGAATGTTTTTTTATATTTTTTTGTTCTTTTATATGGTCACGTGACCTCATTTTATAGACAAAATTGCAATATCTCAAGCACTGTTACAGATAGGAACATGCAACCAGTGCAATATTGAAGTGATGGTACATGAAATTCTACTAACAAACAAGATGACCATATATGGTCATGTGATCTCATTAAATATGCATAAATATAATATATCAAGCACTGTTACAGATAAGGACATGCAACCTGTGCAATATCGAAGCTATAAGACACGAGATGTGACTAACTAATGTGATGACCATATATGGTCATGTGACTTCATCAAATATGCATAAATGTAATAACTCAAGCACAGTTACAGACGGGAACATGCAACCAGTGCAATATCGAAGCTATAAGACACGAGATGTGACTAACTAATGTGATGACCATATATGGTCATGTGACTTCATCAAATATGCATAAATGTAATAACTCAAGCACAGTTACAGACGGGAACATGCAACCAGTGCAATATTGAAGGGATGGTACATGAAATTTTACTAACAAACAAGATGACCATATATGGTCATGTGACCTCATTGAATATGCATAAATGTAATATATCAAGCACTGCAAGAGTTAGGGACATGCAACTTGTGCAATATCGAAGGTATGGGTCAAGAGATGTAACTAACTAATGTGATGACCATATATGGTCATTTGACTTCATTAAATATGCATAATTGAATTATCTCAAGCACTGTTACAGACATGAACATGCAACCTGTGCAAAATCGAAGCTGTGGGACATGAGATGTGAGTAACTAATGTGATGACCGTATATGGTCATGTGACGTCATTAAATATGCATAATTGTAATATCTCAAGCAGAATCACAGATAGAGACATGTAACCTATGTAATATCGAAGCTATGAAACAAGAGATGTGGCTAACTATTGTGATGACCATATATGGTCATGTAATTTCATCAAATATGCATAAATGTAATAACTCAAGCACTGTTACAGATAGGAACATGCAACCAGTGCAATATTGAAGCTATTGCACAACAGAAGTGACTAACACATCCAATGAAAATATATGGTCATGTGACCTCATCAAATATGCATAAATGTTATATCTCAAGCACTGTTACAGATAGGAACATGCAACCAGTGCAATATTGAAGCAATTGCACAACAGAAGTCACTAGCATATCCGATGACCACATATGGTCATGTGACCTCATCAAATATGCATAAATGTTACATCTCAAGCACTGTTACAGATAGGAAAATGCAACCAATGCAATATTGAATTTATTGCACAACAGAGCTGACAAAAACATCCGATGACCATATATGGTCATGGGACATCATTAAATATGCAAGATTGTAATACCTTAAGCACTGTTACAGACAGGAACATGCAACATGTTTAGTATGAAGGCCATGCAATTTCCTTTAATATATTATTGTCAATGATGCTGATTTTGGAACGCTGCTCATAAGTCAGTGGGCTCGAAACCCGACATTGCTGCAACGCAGCTATATTTATTATTATTATTATTATTCTTCCGCCTAAATTTTTGGTCACGCTTTATGTCAACACCGTTGGACCGATCAGTTCCATACTTGCCACAATGGTAAAGCTGTATGAGATCTGGTGCATATCCTAAGTTCAGACACATAGGTCACAGGACCAGGCCGCCATCTTGGATTAAAGGCGAAATTTTCAATGCCGAATTGCGCACCTTTCTGAGGGTCTGAGTGCTCCAATTTTTTAATGATAGTAGCAGTAAGACAAGGGCTACAAATTTCATCAAAAAAAACTTTAGCGGTCACGTGACTTTTTTTTTTAGAATTTTTTTAAATTTTGTTTTGCATCTCATTTGCATAATTTTCGACAAATCAACTAACCCTGAATAACTTTGAAAGATCATATGACATAGTATTTAATTCCAAAATATCGAGTCCAGGCGATAAGCCGTTTTTTATAAGAAGATTTTAGAATGTTTTTTCATATTTTTTTGTTCTTTTATATGGTCACGTGACCTCATTTTATAGACATAATTGCAATATCTCAAGCACTGTTTCAGATAGGAACATGCAACCAGTGCAATTTTGAAGTGATGGTACATGAAATTCTACTAACAAACAAGATGACCATATATGGTCATGTGATCTCATTAAATATGCATGAATGTAATATATCAAGCACTGTTACAGATAGGGACATGCAACCTGTGCAATATCGAAGCTGTAAGACACGAGATGTGACTAACTAATGTCATGACCATATATGGTCATGTGACTTCATCAAATATACATAAATGTAATAACTCAAGCACAGTTACAGACAGGAACATGCAACCAGTGCAATATTGAAGTGATGGTACATGAAATTCTACTAACAAAAAAGATGACCATATATGGTCATGTGATATCATTAAATATGCATTAATGTAATAACTCAAGCACTGTTACAGATAGGGACATGCAACCTGTGCAATATCGAAGCTATGAGACACGAGATGTGACTAACTAATGTGATGAAAATATATATGGTCATGTGACTTCATCAAATATGCATAAATGTAATAACTCAAGCACTGTTGCAGACAGGAACATGCAACTAGTGCAGTATTGAAGGTATTGCACTAGAAAGGTGACTAACATATCCGATGACCATGTATGATCATGTGACATCATTAAATATGCATTAATGTAATAACTCAAGCACTGTTACAGTTAGGGACATGCAACCTGTGCAATATCGAAGCTATGAGACACGAGATGTGACTAACTAATGTGATGAAAATTGATATGGTCATGTGACTTCATCAAATATGCATAAATGTGATAACTCAAGCACTGTTACAGACGGGAACATGCAACCAATGCAATACTGAAGTGATGGTACAAGAAATTTTACAAACAAACAAGATGACAATATATGGTCATGTGACGTCATTAAATATGCATAAATGTAATATGTCAAGCACTGTTACAGACGGGAGCATGCAACCTGTGCAATATCGAAGCTATGAGACAAGAGATGTGACTAACTAATGTGATGACCATATATGGTCATGTGACCTCATCAAATATGCATCTCTAGCACTGTTACAGATATGAACACGCAACCAGTGCAATATTGAAGTTATTGCACAACAGAGGTGACTAAAATATCTGATGACCATATATGGTCATGTGACCTCGTCACATATGCATAAATGTAATAACTCAAGCACTATTACAGACAGGAACATGCAACCAGTGCAATATTGAAAGTATAGGACAAGAGAGGTGACTCACACATCGGATGACCATATATGGTCATGTGACCTAATCAAATATGCATAATTGTGATATCTCAAACACTGCTACGGATAGGGACATGCAACCTGTGCAATATCGAAGCTATGTGATAAGAGATGTGACTAACGTATCCGATGACTATATATGGTTATGTGACCTCATCAAATATGCATAATTGTGATATCTCAAACACTGCTACGGATAGGGACATGCAACCTGTGCAATATCGAAGCTATGTGATAAGAGATGTGACTAACGTATCCGATGACCATATATGGTCATGTGACATCATTAAATATGCAAGATTGTAATACCTTAAGCACTGTTACAGACAGGAACATGTAACATGATTAGTATGAAGGTCATGCAAATCCTTTAATATATTCTTGTCGATGATGCTAGTTTTGGAATGCTGCTAATAAGTCAGTGGGCTCGAAACCCGACATTGCTGCAACGCAGCTATATTTATTATTAGGGTTTCGAGCCCATTTGGTCGAAACCCTTTTGTAATTGTTCCGTTTATTATTAGGGTTTCGAGCCCATTTGGTCGAAACCCTTTTGTAATTGTTCCGTTTATTATTATTATTATTATTAGGGTTTCGAGCCCATTTGGTCGAAACCCTTTTGTAATTGTTCCGTTTATTAGGTTTTCAAGACACATGTCTTGGAAACCTATTGTAATCGTTATGTTTTTTATTATTATTATTCCGCCAGATTTTTTCGCTAAGCGCCATTCGAACACCGTTGCACATATCTGGAAATTTTTTTCACATGTTTGTTAAGTATGATGAGATCTAGTGCATATCCTAAGATGATGCATATTGGTCACGTGGTACGGCGGCCATTTTGAATTTAAGGCGAAAAATGGCATGCTCATTTAAACACCTTTCTGAGGGTCTAGGAGTCTCAAACTTTCACTTAAAAGAAGCATTGGCCCTAGAGCTACGTATTTCATGAAAAAAAAGTTGAACGGTCATGTGACTTTTTTTTCTAGAATTTTCTAAAATATTGTTTTGCATCTCATTTGCATAATTTTGATCGTATCAAAATTCCACGCCATAATTTTGAAGAACATCATACATACTACAGATTAATCAAAGAATCATGAAAGTGCGACCAGTAGTTTTGGAGCAGTTGATTTATGAATATTTTTCACATTTTATATGAAATAGTCAGCAATGTTGCATTATGGGAAAGGGGGGAGGGCCCATATACGATACACATTCAATTGACATATATTGAGAACTATTGCACATACAAGAATGGAACTAACGCTATATTGAAGACATTGGACAAGGGAATTTACCAAAATATTGGATGACCATATATGGATATGCAACTCATTAAATATGCATGTCTCTAATATCTCAGGCACTATTACAAGTACAAACATGGAACTAACGTTGTATTGAAGACATTGGACAAGAAAATGTACCAAAACATTGGATGACCATATATGGTCATATAACTCATTAAATATACATGTCTTTCATATCTCAGGCACTATTGCAAGTACAAACATGGAACCAATGCTATATTGAAAACATTGAACAAAAGAATTGATCAACATTGTTGATGACCATATATGGTCATAGAACTCATTAAATATGCGTGTCTCTAATATCTCAGGCATTATTGCAAGTACAAACATGGAACCAACGCTATATTGAAGACAAAGGACGAGAGAATTGACCAAAATATTCGATGACCATATAAGGTCATAGAACTCATTAAATATGCATATCCATAATATCTCGATCACTTTTAAAGATATAAACATGTACCCAAAACTTTATTGAAGGCATTGGACAAAAAAATTGACCAACATATAAAATGACCATATATGGTCATAGAACTCATTATATATACAAGTCCCTAATATCTCATGCACTATTGCAAGTACAAACATAGTACCAACACTATATTGTAGATATTGAACAAGAGAATTGACCAACACAATCAATGACCATATATGGTCATAGAAATCATTAAATATGCTTGTTCCTAAAATCTCGGACACTATTGCAAGTATAGACATGCAACCAACACTATATTGAAGACATTGGACAAGAGAATTGAGCAACATAGTAGATGACCATATATGGTATTAAATATGCATGTCTCTGATATCTTAGGCACTGTTGCAAGTAGGAACATGGAACCAGTGCTACATTGAAGACATTGAACAAGAGAATTGACAAACATACCTGATGACTATATATGGTCATGGAACTCATTAAATATGCATGGCTATACTATCTCGGACACTATCACATATTCAAACATGGAACCAACGTTAATTTTCAGGGCTATTGCAAACAGTCATACATGGCAATGCATTGCATGTGACTTGGCCATGTGCCATGGTCTTGAAAACCGGTCATTGCTGCTATGCAGCTATATTTAGGTTTTCAAGACACATGTCTTGGAAACCTATTGTAATCGTTATGTTTTTTATTATTCCGCCAGATTTTTTCGCTAAGCGCCATTTCGACACCGTTGCACATATCTGGAAAAATTTTTCATATGTTTGTAAAGGTTGATGAGATCTAGTGCATATCCTAAGATGACGCATGTTGGTCACGTGGTACGGCGGCCATTTTGAATTTAAGACGAAATATGGCATGCTCATTTAAACACCTTTCTGAGGGTCTAGGAGTCTCAAACTTTCGCTTAAAAGAAGCATTGGCCCTAGAGCTACGTATTTCATGAAAAAAAAGTTGAACGGTCATGTGACTTTTTTTTCTAGAATTTTCTGAAATATTGTTTTGCATCTCATTTGCATAATTTTGATCGTATCAAAATTCCACGCCATAATTTTGAAGAACATCATACATACTACCGATTAATCAAAGAATCATGAAAGTGCGACCAACAGTTTTGGAGGAGTTGATTTATGAATATTTTTCACATTTTATATAAAATAGTGAGCAATGATGCATTATGGGAAAGGGGGGAGGGCCCTTAATACGATACACATTGTATTGCCATATATTGAGAACTATTGCATATACAAACATGGAACCAACGCTTTATTGAAGACATTGGACAAGAGAATTGACCAAAATATTGGATGACCATATATGGACATAAAACTCATTAAATATGCATGTCTCTAATATCTCATGCACTATTGCAAGTACAAACATGGAACCATGGCTATATTGAAGACATTGGACGAGAGAATTGACCAACATATTCGATGACCATATATGGTCATAGAACTCATTGAATATGCATGTCTCTAATATCTCATGCACTTTTAAAGATAGAAACATGTACCCAAACCTATTGTGAAGGCATTGGACAAGAGAATTGACCAACACATTCGATGACCATATATGGTCATAGAACTCATTAAATATACATGTCTCTAATATCTCAGGCACTATTGCAAGTACAAACATGCAACCAGTGCTATATTGAAGACATTGGACGAGACAATTGAGCAACATATTCGATGACCATATATGGTCATATAACTCATTAAATATGCATGTCTCTAATATCTCGTGCACTATTGCAAGTACAAACATGGAACCAATGCTATATTGAAGACATTGGACAAAAGAATTGACCAACATAGTTGATGACCATATATGGTCATCGAACTCATTAAATATGCATGTCTCTAATATCTTAAAAAGATAGACATGTACCCAAACCTATATTGAAAGCATTGGACAAGAGAATTGACCAGCATATTCAATGACCATATATGGTCATCGAACTCATTAAATATGCATGTCTCTAATATCTCTAGCACTTAAAAAGATAGACATGTACCCAAACCTATATTGAAAGCATTGGACAAGAGAATTGACCAACATATTCAATGACCATATATGGTCATATAACTCATTAAATATGCATGTCTCTAATATCTCATGCACTATTGCAACTACAAACATGGAATCAATGCTATATTGAAGACATTGGTCAAAAGAATTGACCAACACAGTTGATGACCATATATGGTCATATAACTCATTAAATATGCATATTCATAATATCTCTAGCACTTTAAAAGATAGAGACATGTACCCAAACCTACATTGAAAAACATTGGACAAGAGAATTGACGAACACATTCGATGACCATATATGGTCATAGAACTCATTAAATATGCATGTCTATAATATCTCAGGCACTATTGCAAACACAAACATGGAACCAATGTTATATTGAAGACATTGGACAAGAGGATTGACCAACACATTCGATGACCATATATGGTCATAGAACTCATTAAATATGCATGTCTCTAATATCTTATGCACTATTGCAAGTACAAACGTGGTACCAACGCTATATTGAATACATTGGACAACAGAATTGACCAACATAGTTGATGACCATATATGGTCATAGAACTCATTAAATATGCATGTCTCTAATATCTTATGCATTATTGCAAGTACAAACATGGAACCAATGCTATATTGAAGACATTGGACAAAAGAATTGACCAACACATTCGATGACCATATATGGTCATAGAACTCATTAAATATGCATGTCTCTAATATTTCAGGCACCATTGGAAACACACACATGGAACCAATGTTATATTGAAGACATTGGACAAGAGGATTGACCAACACATTCCATGACCATATATGGTCATATAACTCATTAAATATGCATATCCATAATATCTCGAGCACTTTTAAAGATAGAGACATGTACCCAAACCTATAGTGAAGGCATTGGACAAAAGAATTGACCAACATTTTAAATGACCATATATGGTCATAGAACTCATTAAATATGCAAGTCTCTAATATCTTAGGCACTGTTACAAGTAGGAACATTGAACCAATGCTATATTGAAGACATTAGACAAGAGAATTGACAAACATACCCGATGACTATATATGGTCATAGAACTCATTAAATATGCATGGCTATAATATCTCGAACACTATCACATATACAAACATGGAACCAACGTTAATTTTCAGGGCTATTGCAAACAGTCATACACGGCCATGCTATGCATGTGACTTGGCCATGTGCCATGGTCTTGAAAACCGGTGATTGCTGCTATGCAGCTATATTTAGGCTTTCAAGTCCCTTCAGGCTTGAAAGCCTATTGTTTTTGTTAAGTTTATTATTATTATTATTATTATTATTATTATTATTATTATTATTATTATTATTATTCTTCCGCCAACTTCAAACAACTTCTTCTCTGAAACGGCTGGACCGTTTTGCCTGAAAATTTGTATATACCTTCTACATGTCATGCCATTAAAAGTGACTGAAACAGATTTTCGATTAGTCACGTGGTTCGGCCGCCATCTTGGAACTCATTAAATATGCATGTCTCTTGTATCTCAAAAACTATTGCATGTACAAATATGGAACTAACGGTATATTGAAGGCAACGGACAAGAGAATTGGCCAAAATATTCGTTGACCATATATGGTCATAGAACTCATTAAATATGCATGTCTCTTATATCTCAAGCACTATTGCATGTACAAACGTGAAACTGACGCTATATTGAAGGAAATGGTCAAGAGAATGAGCCAACATATTCGTTGACCATATAAGGTCATATACCTCATTAAATATGCATACCTATAATATCTCAGGGACTATTGCACATACAGACATGGAACCATTGCTATATTGAAGGCTTTGGACAAGAGAAATTGTCAACATCTTCAATGACCATATATGGTCATATAACTCATTAAATATGCATGTCTCCAATATCTCAAGCACTATTGCATGTACAAACATGGAACTAACGGTATACCGAAGGCAATGGACAAGAAAATTGACCAACATATTCGTTGACCATATATGGTCATAGAACTCATTAAATATGCATGTCTCCAATATCTCAAGCACCATTGCAAGTATAAACATGGTACCAATGATATATTGAAGGCAATGGACAAGAGAATTGGCAAACATATCCGTTGACCATATATGGTCATAGATCTCATTAAATATGCATGTCTCTAATATTTCAAGCAGTATTGCATGTACAGACAGGGTACCAACGCTATATTGAAGGCAATGGAAAGAGAATTGGCCAACATATCCGTTGACCATATATGGTCATAGAACTCATTCAATATGCATATATACAATATCTCGAGCACTATTGAAGTTAGAGACATAGAAATACCGCTATAATGAAGGCATTGGGCCAGAACGTCATGTAACCTACACGTATATACATTGCACAAATCAAATCTTCAAACTTTTTTTTCCAAATTTAATAGTGTTATGGTCCCTTTTCTTGAAAGCCGTTAATAGCTGCTCTGCAGCTATATTTATTATTATTATTATTAGGTTTTCAAGACACATGTCTTGGAAACCTTTTGTAATTGTTATGTTTTTTATTATTAGGTTTTCAAGACACATGTCTTGGAAACCTTTTGTAATTGTTATGTTTTTTATTAGGTTTTCAAGACACATGTCTTGGAAACCTTTTGTAATTGTTATGTTTTTTATTATTATTATTAGGTTTTCAAGACACATGTCTTGGAAACCTATTGTAATCGTTATGTTTTTTATTATTCCGCCAGATTTTTTCGCTAAGCGCCATTTCGAGACCATTGCACATATCTGGAAAAAATTTTCATATGTTTGTAAAGGTTGATGAGATCTAGTGCATATCCTAAGATGTCGCATGTTGGTCACGTGGTACGGCGGCCATTTTGAATTTAAGACGAAATATGGCATGCTCATTTAAACACCTTTCTGAGGGTCTAGGAGTCTCAAACTTTCGCTTAAAAGAAGCATTGGCCCTAGAGCTACGTATTTCATGAAAAAAAAGTTGAACGGTCATGTGACTTTTTTTTCTAGAATTTTCTGAAATATTGTTTTGCATCTCATTTGCATAATTTTGATCGTATCAAAATTCCACGCCATAATTTTGAAGAACATCATACATACTACCGATTAATCAAAGAATCATGAAAGTGCGACCAACAGTTTTGGAGGAGTTGATTTATGAATATTTTTCACATTTTATATAAAATAGTCAGCAATGTTGCATTATGGGAAAGGGGGGAGGGCCCATATACGATACACATTGAATTGACATATATTGAGAACTATTGCACATACAAGAATGGAACTAACGCTATATTGAAGACATTGGACAAGAGAATTTACCAAAATATTGGATGACCATATATGGTCATGCAACTCATTAAATATGCATGTCTCTAATATCTCAGGCACTATTGCAAGTACAAACATGGAACTAACGTTGTATTGAAGACATTGGACAAGAAAATGTACCAAAACATTGGATGACCATATATGGTCATATAACTCATTAAATATACATGTCTTTCATATCTCAGGCACTATTGCAAGTACAAACATGGAACCAATGCTATATTGAAGACATTGAACAAAAGAATTGATCAACATAGTTGATGACCATATATGGTCATAGAACTCATTAAATATGCGTGTCTCTAATATCTCAGGCATTATTGCAAGTACAAACATGGAACCAACGCTATATTGAAGACATAGGACGAAAGAATTGACCAAAATATTTGATAACCATATATGGTCATAGAACTCATTAAATATGCATGTCTCTAATATCTCATGCACTATTGCAAGTACAAACATGGAACAAAAGCTATATTGTAGATATTGAACAAGAGAATTGACCAACACAATCGATGACTATATATGGTCATAGAAGTCATTAAATATGCATGTTTTTAATATCTCAGGCACTATTGCAAGTACAAACATGCAACCAATGCTATATTGAAGACATTGGATGAGAGAATTGACCAACATATTCGATGACCATATAAGGTCATAGAACTCATTAAATATGCATATCCATAATATCTCGATCACTTTTAAAGATATAAACATGTACCCAAACCTATATTGAAGGCATTGGACAAAAAAATTGACCAACATATAAAATGACCATATATGGTCATAGAACTCATTAAATATGCAAGTCCCTAATATTGCATGCACTATTGCAAGTACAAACATAGTACCAACACTATATTGTAGATATTGAACAAGAGAATTGACCAACACAATCAATGACCATATATGGTCATAGAAATCATTAAATATGCTTGTCCCTAAAATCTCGGACACTATTGCAAGTATAGACATGCAACCAACACTATATTGAAAACATTGGACAAGAGAATTGAGCAACATAGTAGATGACCATATATGGTATTAAATATGCATGTCTCTGATATCTTAGGCACTGTTGCAAGTAGGAACATGGAACCAGTGCTACATTGAAGACATTGAACAAGAGAATTGACAAACATACCTGATGACTATATATGGTCATGGAACTCATTAAATATGCATGGCTATAATATCTCGGACACTATCACATATACAAACATGGAACCAACGTTAATTTTCAGGGCTATTGCAAACAGTTATACATGGCCATGCATTGCATGTGACTTGGCAATGTGCCATGGTCTTGAAAACCGGTCATTGCTGCTATGCAGCTATATTTATTATTATTATTATTATTATTCCGCCAGATTTTTCGCTAAGCGCCATTCGAACACCGTTGCACATATCTTGAAAATGTTTGCACATGTTTGTAAAGTCTGATGAGATCTAGTGCATATCCTAAGATAACGCATATTGGTCACGTGGTACGGCGGCCATTTTGAATTTAAGGCGAAAAATGGCATGCTCATTTAAACACATTTCTGAGGGTCTAGGAGTCTCAAACTTTCGCTTAAAAGTAGCATTGACCCTAGAGCTACGTATTTCATGAAAAAAAAGTTGAACGGTCATGTGACTTTTTTTTCTAGAATTTTCTGAAATATTGTTTTGCATCTCATTTGCATAATTTTGATCGTATCAAAATTCCACGCCATAGTTTTGAAGAACATCATACATACTACAGATTAATCAAAGAATCATGAAAGTGCGACCAGTAGTTTTGGAGCAGTTGATTTATGAATATTTTTCACATTTTATATAAAATAGTCAGCAATGTTGCATTGTGGGAAAGGGGGGAGGGCCCATATACGATACACATTGAATTGACATATATTGAGAACTACTGCACATACAAACATGGAACTAACGCTATATTGAAGACATTGGACAAGAGAATTGACCAAAATATTGGATGACCATATATGGTCATGCAACTCATTAAATATGCATGTCTCTAATATCTCAGGCACTACTGCAAGTACAAACATGGAACCAACGCTATATTGAAGACATTGGCCGAGAGAATTGACCAACATATTCGATGACCATATATGGTCATAGAACTCATTAAATATGCATGTCGTTAATATCTCAGGCACTATTGCAAGTACAAACATGGAACCAATGCTATATTGAAAACATTGAACAAAAGAATTGATCAACATAGTGTATGACCATATATGGTCATAGAACTCATTAAATATGCGTGTCTCTAATATCTCAGGCATTATTGCAAGTACAAACATGGAACCAACGCTATATTGAAGACATTGGACAAAAGAATTGACCAACATATTCGATGACCATATATGGTCATAGAACTCATTAAATATGCATGTCTCTAATATCTCAGGCACTATTGCAAACACAAATATGGAACCAATGTTATATTGAAGACATTGGACAAAAGGATTGACCAACACATTCGATGACCATATATGGTCATAGAACTCATTAAATATGCATATCCATAATATCTCGAGCACTTTTAAAGATAGAGACATGTCCCCAAACCTATACTGAAGGCATTGGACAAAAGAATTGACCAACATTTTAAATGACCATATATGGTCATAGAACTCATTAAATATGCAAGTCTCTAATATCTTAGGCACTGTTACAAGTAGGAACATTGAACCAATGCTATATTGAAGACATTGGACAAGAGAATTGACAAACATACCTGATGACTATATATGGTCATGGAACTCATTAAATATGCCTGGCTATAATATCTCGGACACTATCACATATACAAACATGGAACCAACGTTAATTTTCAGGGCTATTGCAAACAGTCATACATGGCCATGCATTGCATGTGACTTGGCCATGTGCCATGGTCTTGAAAACCGGTGATTGCTGCTATGCAGCTATATTTATTATTATTATTATTCCGCCAGATTTTTCGCTAAGCGCCATTCGAACACCGTTGCACATATCTTGAAAATGTTTGCACATGTTTGTAAAGTTTGATGAGATCTAGTGCATATCCTAAGATGACGCATATTGGTCACGTGGTACGGCGGCCATTTTGAATTTAAGGCGAAAAATGGCATGCTCATTTAAACACCTTTCTGAGGGTCTAGGAGTCTCAAACTTTCGCTTAAAAGAAGCATTGGCCTTAGAGCTACGTATTTCATGAAAAAAAAGTTGAACGGTCATGTGACTTTTTTTTCTAGAATTTTCTAAAATATTGTTTTGCATCTCATTTGCATAATTTTGATCGTATCAAAATTCCACGCCATAATTTTGAAGAACATCATACATACTACAGATTAATCAAAGAATCATGAAAGTGCGACCAGTAGTTTTGGAGCAGTTGATTTATGAATATTTTTCACATTTTATATAAAATAGTCAGCAATGTTGCATTATGGGAAAGGGGGGAGGGCCTATATACGATACACATTGAATTGACATATATTGAGAACTATTGTATATACAAACATAGAACTAACGCTATATTGAAGACATTGGACAAGAGAATTGACCAACATATTTGATGACCATATATGGTCATGCAACTCATTAAATATGCATGTCTCTAATATCTCAGGCACTATTGCAAGTACAAACATGGAACCAATGCCATATTGAAGACATTGGACAAAAGAATTGATCAACATATTCGATGACCATATATGGTAATAGAACTCATTAAATATGCATATCCATAATATCTCGAGCACTTTTAAAGATATAGACATGTACCCAAACCTATATTGAAGACATTGGACAAGAGGATTGACCAACACATTCGATGAACATATATGGTCATACAACTCATTAATTATGCATGTCTTTAATATCTCAGGCACTATTGCAAGTACAAACATGGAACCAATGCTATATTGAAAACATTGAACAAAAGAATTGATCAACATAGTGTATGACCATATATGGTCATAGAACTCATTAAATATGCGTGTCTCTAATATCTCAGGCATTATTGCAAGTACAAACATGGAACCAACGCTATATTGAAGACATTGAACAAAAGAATTGACCAACATATTCGATGACCATATATGGTCATAGAACTCATTAAATATGCATGTCTGTAATATCTACGGCACTATTGCAAACACAAACTTGGAACCAATGTTAAATTGAAGACATTGGACAAAAGGATTGACCAACACATTCGATGACCATATATGGTCATAGAACTCATTAAATATGCATATCCATAATATCTCGAGCACTTTTAAAGATAGAGACATGTACCCAAACCTATACTGAAGGCATTGGACAAAAGAATTGACCAACATTTTAAATGACCATATATGGTCATAAGACTCATTAAATAGGCAAGTCTCTAATATCTTAGGCACTGTTGCAAGTAGGAACATTGAACCAATGCTATATTGAAGACATTGGACAAGAAAATTGACAAACATACCCGATGACTATATATGGTCATAGAACTCATTAAAAATGCATGGCTATAATATCTCGAACACTATCACATATACAAACATGGAACCAACGTTAATTTTCAGGGCTATTGCAAACAGTCATACATGGCCATGCATTGCATGTGACTTGGCCATGTGCCATGGTCTTGAAAACCGGTGATTGCTGCTATGCAGCTATATTTATTAGGTTTTCAAGACACATGTCTTGGAAACCTTTTGTAATTGTTATGTTTTTTATTATTATTATTATTATTATTATTATTATTATTATTATTATTATTATTCCGCCAGATTTTTCGCTAAGCGCCATTCGAACACCGTTGCACATATCTTGAAAATGTTTGCACATGTTTGTAAAGTCTGATGAGATCTAGTGCATATCCTAAGATGACGCATATTGGTCACGTGGTACGGCGGCCATTTTGAATTTAAGGCGAAAAATGGCATGCTCATTTAAACACCTTTCTGAGGGTCTAGGAGTCTCAAACTTTCGCTTAAAAGAAGCATTGACCCTAGAGCTACGTATTTCATGAAAAAAAAGTTGAACGGTCATGTGACTTTTTTTTTTAGAATTTTCTGAAATATTGTTTTGCATCTCATTTGCATAATTTTGATCGTATCAAAATTCCACGCCATAATTTTGAAGAACATCATACATACTACAGATTAATCAAAGAATCATGAAAGTGCGACCAGTAGTTTTTGAGCAGTTGATTTATGAATATTTTTCACATTTTATATAAAATAGTCAGCAATGTTGCATTATGGGAAAGGGGGGAGGGCCTATATATGATACACATTGAATTGACATAAATTGAGAACTATTGTATATACAAACATGGAACCAACGCTATATTGAAGACATTGGCCGAGAGAATTGACCAACATATTCGATGACCATATATGGTCATAGAACTCATTAAATATGCATGTCTTTAATATCTCAGACACTATTGCAAGTACAAACATGGAACAATGCTATATTGAAAACATTGAACAAAAGAATTGATCAACATAGTGTATGACCATATATGGTCATAGAACTCATTAAATATGCGTGTCTCTAATATCTCGGGCATTATTGCAAGTACAAACATGGAACCAACGCTATATTGAAGACATTGGACAAAAGAATTGACCAACATATTCGATGACCATATATGGTCATAGAACTCATTAAATATGCTTACCCATAATATCTCGAGCACTTTTAAAGATAGAGACATGTACCCAAACCTATACTGAAGGCATTGGACAAAAGAATTGACCAACATTTTAAATGACCATATATGGTCATAGAACTCATTAAATATGAATGTCACTTATATCTTAGGCACTGTTGCTAGTAGGAACATGGAACCAATGCTATATTGAAGACATTGGACAAGAGAATTGACAAACATACCCGATGACTATATATGGTCATAGAACTCATTAAATATGCATGGCTATATTATCTCGGACACTATCACATATACAAACATGGGCCCAACGTTAATTTTGAGGGCTATTGCAAACTGTCATACATGGCCATGCATTGCATGTGACTTGGCCATGTGCCATGGTCTTGAAAACCGTTGATTGCTGCTATGCAGCTATATTTATTATTATTATTAGGGTTTCGAGCCCATTTGGTCGAAACCCTTTTGTAATTGTTCCGTTTATTAGGGTTTCGAGCCCATTTGGTCGAAACCCTTTTGTAATTGTTCCGTTTATTATTATTATTATTATTATTATTATTATTATTCTTCCGCCTAAATTTTTGGTCACGCTTTATGTCAACGCCGTTGGACCGATCAATTCAATACTTGCCACAATGGTAAAGCTATATGAGATCTGGTGCATATCCTAAGTTCAGACACGTAGGTCACATGACCAGGCCTCCATCTTGGATTAAAGGCGAAATTTTCAATGCCGAATTGCGCACCTTTCTGAGGGTCTGAGTGCTCCAATTTTTTTATGATAGTAGCAGTGCGACAAGGGCTACAAATATCATCAAAAACAACTTTAGCGGTCACGTGACTTTTTTTTTTAGAATTTTTTTAAATTTTGTTTTGCATCTCATTTGCATAATTTTCGACAAATCAACTAACCCTGAATAACTTTGAAAGATCATATGACATAGTATTTAATTCCAAAATATCGAGTCCAGGCGATAAGCCGTTTTTTATAAGAAGATTTTAGAATGTTTTTTCATATTTTTTTTTCTTTTATATGGTCACGTGACCTCATTTTATAGACATAATTGCAATATCTCAAGCACTGTTACAGATAGGAACATGCAACCAGTGCAATATTGAAGTGATGATACATGAAATTCTACTAACAAACAAGATGACCATATATGGTCATGTGATCTCATTAAATATGCATAAATGTAATATATCAAGCACTGTTACAGATAGGGACATGCAACCTGTGCAATATCGAAGCTATAAGACACGAGATGTGACTAACTAATGTGATGACCATATATGGTCATGTGACTTCATCAAATATGCATAAATGTAATAACTCAAGCACAGTTACAGACGGGAACATGCAACCAGTGCAATATTGAAGGGATGGTACATGAAATTTTACTAACAAACAAGATGACTATATATGGTCATGTGACCTCATTGAATATGCATAAATGTAATATATCAAGCACTGCAAGAGTTAGTTACATGAAACCTGTGCAATATCGGAGGTATGGGTCAAGAGATGTGACTAACTAATGTGATGAACATATATGGTCATGTGACATCATTAAATATGCATAATTGAATTATCTCAAGCACTGTTACAGATAGAAACATGCAACCTGTGCAAAATTGAAGCTATGGGACATGAGATGTGAGTAACTAATGTGATGACTGTATATGGTCATGTGCCGTCATTAAATATGCATAATTGTAATATCTCAAGCAGAATCACAGATAGAGACATGCAACCTATGCAATATCGGAGCCATGTGACAAGAGATATGACTAACTAATGTGATGACCATATATGGTCATGTAACTTCATCAAATATGCATAAATGTAATAACTCAAGCACTTTTACAGATAGGAACAAGCAACCAGTGCAATATTGAAGCTATTGCACAACAGAAGTGACTAACACATCCGATGACCACATATGGTCATGTGACCTCATCAAATATGCATAAATTTTATATCTCAAGCACTGTTACAGATAGGAACATGCAACCAGTGCAATATTGAAGCTATTGCACAACAGAAGTGACTAACATATCCGTTGACCATATATGGTCATGTGACCTCATCAAATAAGCATAAATGTAATAACTCAAGCACTATTACAGACGGGAATATGCAACCTGTGCAATATCGAATCTATGGAACAAGAGATGTGACTAACTAATGTGATGACCATATATTGTCAGGTGACCTCATCAAATATGCACAAATGTTATATCTCAAGCACTGTTACAGATAGGAACATGCAACCAATGCAATATTGAAGTTATTGCACAACAGAGCTGAAAAAAACATCCGATGACCGTATATGGTCATGGGACATTATTAAATATGCAAGATTGTAATACCTTAAGCACTGTTACAGACAGGAACATGTAACATGTTTAGTATGAAGGCCATGTAATTTCCTTTAATATATTATTGTCAATGATGCTGATTTTGGAACGCTGCTAATATGTCAGTGGGCTCGAAACCCGACATTGCTGCAACGCAGCTATATTTAGGGTTTCGAGCCCATTTGGTCGAAACCCTTTTGTAATTGTTCCGTTTATTATTATTATTATTATTATTATTATTATTATTCTTCCGCCTAAATTTTTGGTCACGCTTTATGTCAACGCCGTTGGACCGATCAATTCAGTACTTGCCACAATGGGAAAGCTATATGAGATCTGGTGCATATCCTAAGTTCAGACACGTAGGTCACATGACCAGGCCGCCATCTTGGATTAAAGGCGAAATTTTCAATGCCGAATTGCGCACCTTTCTGAGGGTCTGAGTGCTCCAATTTTTTTATGATAGTAGCAGTGCGACAAGGGCTACAAATCTCATCAAAAAAAACTTTAGCGGTCACGTGACTTTTTTTTTTAGAATTTTTTTAAATTTTGTTTTGCATCTCATTTGCATAATTTTCGACAAATCAACTAACCCTGAATAACTTTGAAAGATCATATGACATAGTATTTAATTCGAAAATATCGAGTCCAGGCGATAAGCCGTTTTTTATAAGAAGATTTTAGAATGTTTTTCCATATTTTTTTGTTCTTTTACATGGTCACGTGACCTCATTTTTTAGACATAATTGCAATATCTCAAGCACTGTTACAGATAGGAACATGCAACCAGTGCAATATTGAAGTGATGGTACATGAAATTCTACTAACAAACAAGATGACCATATATGGTCATGTGATCTCATTAAATATGCATAAATGTAATATATCAAGCACTGTTACAGATAGGGACATGCAACCTGTGCAATATCGAAGCTATAAGACACGAGATGTGACTAACTAATGTGATGACCATATATGGTCATGTGACTTCATCAAATATGCATAAATGTACTAACTCAAGCACAGTTACAGACGGGAACATGCAACCAGTGCAATATTGAAGTGATGGTACATGAAATTTTACTAACAAACAAGATGACTATATATGGTCATGTGACCTCATTGAATATGCATAAATGTAATATATCAAGCACTGCAAGAGTTAGTTACATGCAACCTGTGCAATATCGGAGGTATGGGTCAAGAGATGTGACTAACTAATGTGATGACCATATATGGTCATGTGACTTCATTAAAAATGCATAATTGAATTATCTCAAGCACTGTTACAGATAGAAACATGCAACCTGTGCAAAATCGAAGCTATGGGACATGAGATGTGAGTAACTAATGTGATGACCGTATATGGTCATGTGCCGTCATTAAATATGCATAATTGTAATATCTCACGCAGAATCACAGATAGAGACATGCAACCTATGCAATATCGGAGCCATGTGACAAGAGATATGACTAACTAATGTGATGACCATATATGGTCATGTAACTTCATCAAATATGCATAAATGTAATAACTCAAGCACTGTTACAGATAGGAACAAGCAACCAGTGCAATATTGAAGATATTGCACAACAGAAGTGACTAACACATCCGATGACCATATATGGTCATGTGACCTCATCAAATATGCATAAATGTTATATCTCAAGCACTGTTACAGATAGGAACATGCAACCAGTGCAATATTGAAGCTATTGCACAACAGAAGTGACTAACATATCCGTTGACCATATATGGTCATGTGACTCATCAAATAAGCATAAATGTAATAACTCAAGCACTATTACAGACGGGAATATGCAACCTGTGCAATATCGAATCTATGGAACAAGAGATGTGACTAACTAATGTGATGACCATATATGGTCAGGTGACCTCATCAAATATGCACAAATGTTATATCTCAAGCACTATTACAGATAGGAACATGCAACCAATGCAATATTGAAGTTATTGCACAACAGAGCTGAAAAAAACATCCGATGACCGTATATGGTCATGGGACATTATTAAATATGCAAGATTGTAATACCTTAAGCACTGTTACAGACAGGAACATGTAACATGTTTAGTATGAAGGCCATGCAATTTCCTTTAATATATTATTGTCAATGATGCAGATTTTGGAACGCTGCTAATATGTCAGTGGGCTCGAAACCCGACATTGCTGCAACGCAGCTATATTTAGGGTTTCGAGCCCATTTGGTCGAAACCCTATTGTAATTGTTCCGTTTATTATTATTATTATTATTATTATTATTATTATTCTTCCGCCTAAATTTTTGGTCACGCTTTATGACAACACCGTTGGACCGATCAGTTCCATACTTGCCACAATGGTAAAGCTGTATGAGATCTGGTGCATATCCTAAGTTCAGACACATAGGTCACATGACCAGGCCGCCATCTTGGATTAAAGGCGAAATTTTCAATGCCGAATTGCGCACCTTTCTGAGGGTCTGAGTGCTCCAATTTTTTTATGATAGTAGCAGTGCGACAAGGGCTACAAATTTCCTCAAAAAAAACTTTAGCGGTCACGTGACTTTTTTTTTTAGAATTTTTTTAAATTTTGTTTTGCATCTCATTTGCATAATTTTCGACAAATCAACTAACCCTGAATAACTTTGAAAGATCATATGACATAGTATTTAATTCCAAAATATGGAAGTCCAGGCGAAAAGTCGTTTTTTATAAGAAGATTTTAGAATGTTTTTTCATATTTTTTTGTTCTTCTTTATGGTCACGTGACCTCATTTTATAGACATAATTGCAATATCTTAAGCACTGTTACAGTTAGGAACATGCAACCAGTGCAATATTGAAGTGATGGTACATGGAATTCTACTAACAAACAAGATGACCATATATGGTCATGTGATCTCATTAAATATGCATAAATGTAATATATCAAGCACTGTTACAGATAGGGACATGCAACCTGTGCAATATCGAAGCTATAAGACACGAGATGTTACTAACTAATGTGATGACCATATATGGTCATGTGACTTCATCAAATATGCATAAATGTAATAACTCAAGCACAGTTACAGACGGGAACATGCAACCAGTGCAATATTAAAGTGATGGTACATGAAATTTTACTAACAAACAAGATGACCATATATGGTCATGTGACCTCATTGAATATGCATAAATGTAATATATCAAGCACTGCAAGAGTTAGGGACATGCAACCTGTGCAATATCGAAGGTATGGGTCAAGAGATGTGACTAACTAATGTGATGACCATATATGGTCATGTGACTTCATTAAATATGCATAATTGAATTATCTCAAGCACTGTTACAGACATGAACATGCAACCTGTGCAAAATCGAAGCTGTGGGACATGAGATGTGAGTAACTAATGTGATGACCGTATATGGTCATGTGATGTCATTAAATATGCATAATTGTAATATCTCAAGCAGAATCACAGATAGAGACATGCAACCTATGCAATATCGAAGCTATGAGACAAGAGATGTGGCTAACTAATGTGATGACCATATATGGTCATGTAATTTCATCAAATATGCATAAATGTAATAACTCAAGCACTGTTACAGATAGGAACATGCAACCAGTGCAATATTGAAGCTATTGCACAACAGAAATGACTAACACATCCGATGACCATATATGGTCATGTGACCTAATCAAATATGCATAAATGTTATATCTCAAGCACTGTTACAGATAGGAACATGCAACCAGTGCAATATTGAAGCTATTGCACAACAGAAGTCACTAACATATCCGATGACCATATATGGTCATGTGACCTCATCAAATAAGCATAAATGTAATAACTCAAGCACTATTACAGACGGGAACATGCAACCTGTGCAATATCGAATCTATGGAACAAGAGATGTGACTAACTAATGTGATGACCATATATGGTCATGTGACCTCATCAAATATGCATAAATGTTATATTTGAAACACAGTAACAGATAGAAACACACAACCTGTGCAATATCGAAGCTATGAGACAAGATATGTGACTAACACATCTGATGCCCATACACGGTCATGTGACATCATTAAATATGCATAAATGTAATAACTCAAGCACTGTTACAGACGGGAACATGCAACCTGTGCAATATCGAATCTATGGAACAAGAGATGTGACTAACTAATGTGATGACCACACATGGTCATGTGACCTCATCAAATATGCATAAATGTTATATCTGAAGCACTGTTACAGATAGGAAAATAGCAACCAATGCAATATTGAAGTTATTGCACAACAGAGCTGACAAAAACATTCAATGACCATATATGGTCATGGGACATCATTAAATATGCAAGATTGTAATACATTAAGCACTGTTACAGACAGGAACATGCAACATGTTTAGTATGAAGGCCATGCAATTTCCTTTAATATATTATTGTCAATGATGCTGATTTTGGAACGCTGCTAATAAGTCAGTGGGCTCGAAACCCGACATTGCTGCAACGCAGCTATATTTATTATTATTATTCTTCCGCCTAAATTTTTGGTCACGCTTTATGTCAACACCGTTGGACCGATCAGTTTCATACTTGCCACAATGGTAAAGCTGTATGAGATCTGGTGCATATCCTAAGTTCAGACACATAGGTCACATGACCAGGCCGCCACCTTGGATTAAAGGCGAAATTTTCAATGCCGAATTGCGCACCTTTCTGAGGGTCTGAGTGCTCCAATTTTTTTATGATAGTAGCAGTGCGACAAGGGCTACAAATTTCATCAAAAAAAACTTTAGCGGTCACGTGACTTTTTTTTTTAGAATTTTTTTAAATTTTGTTTTGCATCTCATTTGCATAATTTTCGACAAATCAACTAACCCTGAATAACTTTGAAAGATCATATGACATAGTATTTAATTCCAAAATATTGAGTCCAGGCGATAAGCCGTTTTTTATAAGAAGATTTTAGAATGTTTTTTCATATTTTTTTTTTCTTTTATATGGTCACGTGACCTCATTTTATAGACATAATTGCAATATCTCAAGCACTGTTACAGATAGGAACATGCAACCAGTGCAATATTGAAGTGATGGTACATGAAATTCTACTAACAAACAAGATGACCATATATGGTCATGTGATCTCATTAAATATGCATAAATGTAATATATCAAGCACTGTTACAGATAGGGACATGCAACCTGTGCAATATCGAAGCTATAAGACACGAGATGTGACTAACTAATGTGATGACCATATATGGTCATGTGACTTCATCAAATATGCATAAATGTAATAACTCAATCACAGTTACAGACGGGAACATGCAACCAGTGCAATATTGAAGTGATGGTACATGAAATTTTACTAACAAACAAGATGACTATATATGGTCATGTGACCTCATTGAATATGCATAAATGTAATATATCAAGCACTGCACGAGTTAGTTACATGCAACCTGTGCAATATCGGAGGTATGGGTCAAGAGATGTGACTAACTAATGTGATGACCATATATGGTCATGTGACTTCATTAAATATGCATAATTGAATTATCTCAAGCACTGTTACAGATAGAAACATGCAACCTGCGCAAAATCGAAGCTATGGGACATGATATGTGAGTAACTAATGTGATGACCGTATATGGTCATGTGCCGTCATTAAATATGCATAATTGTAATATCTCAAGCAGAATCACAGATAGAGACATGCAACCTATGCAATATCGAAGCCATGTGACAAGAGATATGACTAACTAATGTGATGACCATATATGGTCATGTAACTTCATCAAATATGCATAAATGTAATAACTCAAGCACTGTTACAGATAGGAACAAGCAACCAGTGCAATATTGAAGCTATTGCGCAACAGAAGTGACTAACACATCCGATGACCATATATGGTCATGTGACCTCATCAAATATGCATAAATGTTATATCTCAAGCACTGTTACAGATAGGAACATGCAACCAGTGCAATATTGAAGCTATTGCACAACAGAAGTGACTAACATATCCGTTGACCATATATGGTCATGTGACCTCATCAAATAAGCATAAATGTAATAACTCAAGCACTATTACAGACGGGAATATGCAACTTGTGCAATATTGAATCTATGGAACAAGAGATGTGACTAACTAATGTGATGACCATATATGGTCCGGTGACCTCATCAAATATGCACAAATGTTATATCTCAAGCACTATTACAGATAGGAACATGCAACCAATGCAATATTGAAGTTATTGCACAACAGAGCTGAAAAAACATCCGATGACCGTATATGGTCATGGGACATTATTAAATATGCAAGATTGTAATACCTTAAGCATTGTTACAGACAGGAACATGTAACATGTTTAGTATGAAGGCCATGCAATTTCCTTTAATATATTATTGTCAATGATGCTGATTTTGGAATGCTGCTAATATGTCAGTGGGCTCGAAACCCGACATTGCTGCAACGCAGCTATATTTATTATTATTATTATTATTATTATTATTATTCTTCCGCCTAAATTTTTGGTCACGCTTTATGTCAACACCGTTGGACCGATCAGTTCCATACTTGCCACAATAGTAAAGCTGTATGAGATCTGGTGCATATCCTAAGTTCAGACACATAGGTCACATGACCAGGCCGCCATCTTGGATTAAAGGCGAAATTTTCAATGCCGAATTGCGCACCTTTCTGAGGGTCTGAGTGCTCCAATTTTTCTATGATAGTAGCAGTGCGACAAGGGCTACAAATTTCATCAAAAAAAACTTTAGCGGTCACGTGACTTTTTTTTTTAGAATTTTTTTAAATTTTGTTTTGCATCTCATTTGCATAATTTTCGACAAATCAACTAACCCTGAATAACTTTGAAAGATCATATGACATAGTATTTAATTCCAAAATATTCAAGTCCAGGCGAAAAGCCGTTTTTTATAAGAAGATTTTAGAATGTTTTTTCATATTTTTTTGTTCTTTTATATGGTCACGTGACCTCATTTTATAGACATAATTGCAATATCTCAAGCACTGTTACAGATAGGAACATGCAACCAGTGCAATATTGAAGTGATGGTACATGAAATTCTACTAACAAACAAGATGACCATATATGGTCATGTGATCTCATTAAATATGCATAAATGTAATATATCAAGCACTGTTACAGATAGGGACATGCAACCTGTGCAATATCGAAGCTATAAGACACGAGATGTGACTAACTAATGTGATGACCATATATGGTCATGTGACTTCATCAAATATGCATAAATGTAATAACTCAAGCACAGTTACAGACGGGAACATGCAACCAGTGCAATATTGAAGTGATGGTACATGAAATTTGACTAACAAACAATATGACCATATATGGTCATGTGACCTCATTAAATATGCATAAATGTAATATATCAAGCACTGCAAGAGTTAGGGACATGCAACCTGTGCAATATCGAAGGTATGGGTCAAGAGATGTGACTAACTAATGTGATGACCAAATATGGTCATGTGACTTCATTAAATATGCATAATTGAATTATCTCAAGCACTGTTACAGACATGAACATGCAACCTGTGCAAAATCGAAGCTGTGGGATATGAGATGTGAGTAACTAATGTGATGACCGTATATGGTCATGTGACGTCATTAAATATGCATAATTGTAATATCTCAAGCAGAATCACAGATAGAGACATGCAACCTATGCAATATCGAAGCTATGAGACAAGAGATGTGGCTAACTAATGTGATGACCATATATGGTCATGTAATTTCATCAAATATGCATAAATGTAATAACTCAAGCACTGTTACAGATAGGAACATGCAACCAGTGCAATATTGAAGCTATTGCACAACAGAAATGACTAACACATCCGATGACCATATATGGTCATGTGACCTCATCAAATATGCATAAATGTTATATGTCAAGCACTGTTACAGATAGGAACATGCAACCAGTGCAATATTGAAGCTATTGCACAACAGAAGTCACTAATATATCCGATGACCATATATGGTCATGTGACCTCATCAAATAAGCATAAATGTAATAACTCAAGCACTATTACAGACGGGAACATGCAACCTGTGCAATATCGAATCTATGGAACAAGAGATGTGACTAACTAATGTGATGACCATATATGGTCATGTGACCTCATCAAATATGCATAAATGTTATATTTGAAACACAGTAACAGATAGAAACACACAACCTGTGCAATATCGAAGCTATGAGACAAGATATGTGACTAACACATCTGATGCCCATACACGGTCATGTGACATCATTAATTATGCATACATGTAATAACTCAAGCACTGTTACAGACGGGGACATGCAACCTGTGCAATATCGAATCTATGGAACAAGAGATGTGACTAACTAATGTGATGACCACATATGGTCATGTGACCTCATCAAATATGCATAAATGTTATATCTCAAGCACTGTTACAGATAGGAAAATGCAACCAATGCAATATTGAAGTTATTGCACAAGAGAGCTGACAAAAACATCCAATGACCATATATGGTCATGGGACATCATTAAATATGCAAGATTGTAATACCTTACAGACAGGAATATGCAACATGTTTAGTATGAAGGCCATGCAATTTCCTTTAATATATTATTGTCAATGATGCTGATTTTGGAACGCTGCTAATAAGTCAGTGGGCTCGAAACCCGACATTGCTGCAACGCAGCTATATTTATTATTATTATTATTATTATTATTCCGCCAGATTTTTCGCTAAGCGCCATTCGAACACCGTTGCACATATCTTAAAAATTTTTTCATATGTTTGTAAAGTTTGATGAGATCTAATGCATATCCTAAGATGACGTATATTGGTCACGTGGTACGGCGGCCATTTTGAATTTTAGGCAAAAAATGGCATGCTCATTTAAACACCTTTCTGAGGGTCTAGGAGTCTCAAACTTTCGCTTAAAAGAAGCATTGGCCCTAGAGCTACGTATTTCATGAAAAAAAAGTTGAACGGTCATGTGACTTTTTTTTTTAGAATTTTCTGAAATATTGTTTTGCATCTCATTTGCATAATTTTGATCGTATCGAAATTCCACGCCATAATTTTGAAGAACATCATACATACTACAGATTAGTCAAAGAATCGTGAAAGTGCGACCAGTAGTTTTGGAGCAGTTGATTTATGAATATTTTTCACATTTTATATAAAATAGTCAGCAATGTTGCATTGTGGGAAAGGGGGGAGGGCCCATATACGATACACATTGAATTGACATATATTGAGAACTATTGTATATACAAACATGGAACTAACGCTATATTGAAGACATTGGACAAGAGAATTGACCAAAATATTGGATGACCATATATGGTCATGCAACTCATTAAATATGCATGTCTCTAATATCTCAGGCACTATTGCAAGTACAAACATGGAACCAACGCTATATTGAAGACATTGGACAAAAGAATTGACCAACATAGTTGATGACCATATATGGTCATAGAACTCATTAAATATGCATATCTATAATATCTCGAGCACTTTTAAAGATATAGACATGTACCCAAACCTATAGTGAAGACATTGGACAAGAGAATTGACCAAAACATTCGATGACCATATATGGTCATGGAACTCATTGAATATGCATGTCTCTAATATCTCAGGCACTATTGCAAGTACAAACATGGAACCAATGTTATATTGAAGACATTGAACAAAAGATTTGATCAACATAGTTGATGACCATATATGGTCATATAACTTATTAAATATGCGTGTCTCTAATATCTCAGGCATTATTGCAAGTACAAACATGGAACCAACGCTATATTGAAGACATAGGACGAGAGAATTGACCAACATATTCGATGACCATATATGGTCATAGAACTGATTAAATATGCATATCCATATATCTCGAACACTTTTAAAGATAGAAACATGTACCCAAACCTATATTGAAGACATTGGACAAGATAATTGACCAACACAGTCGATGACCATATATGGTCATACAACTCGTTAAATATGCATGTCTCTAATATCTCGAGTACTATAGTAAGCACAAACATGGAACCAATACTATATTGAAGACATTGGACAAAAGGATTGACCAACATATTCGATTACCATATATGGTCATAGAACTCATTAAGTATGCATATCCATAATATCTCGAGCACTTTTAAAGATAGGGACATGTACCCAAACCTATACTGAAGACATTGGACAAGAGAATTGACCAAAACATTCGATGACCATATATGGTCATGGAACTCATTATATATGCATGCCTCTAATATCTTAGGCACTGTTGCAGGTAGGAACATGGAACCAATGCTATATTGAAGTCATTGGACAAGAGAATTGACAAACATACCTGATGACTATATATGGTCATATAACTCATTACATATGCATGGCAATAATATTTTGGACACTATCACATATACAAACATGGGACCAACATTAATTTTCAGGGCTATTGCAAACAGTCATACATGGCCATGCATTGCATGTGACTTGGCCATGTGCCATGGTCTTGAAAACCGGTGATTGCTGCTATGCAGCTATATTTAGGTTTTCAAGACACATGTCTTGGAAACCTATTGTAATCGTTATGTTTTTTATTATTCCGCCAGATTTTTTCGCTAAGCGCCATTTCGACACCGTTGCACATATCTGTAAAAAATTTTCATATGTTTGTAAAGGTTGATGAGATCTAGTGCATATCCTAAGATGACGCATATTGATCACGTGGTACGGCGGCCATTTTGAATTTTAGGCAAAAAATGGCATGCTCATTTAAACACCTTTCTGAGGGCCTAGGAGTCTCAAACTTTCGCCTAAAAGAAGCATTGGCTCTAGAGCTACGTATATCAGAAAAAAAAAGTTGAACGGTCATGTGACTTTTTTTTCTAGAATTTTCTGAAATATTGTTTTGCATCTCATTTGCATAATTTTGATCGTATCGAAATTCCACGCCATAATTTTGAAGAACATCATACATACTACAGATTAATCAAAGAATCATGGAAGTGCGACCAGTAGTTTTGGAGCAGTTGATTTATGAACATTTTTCACATTTTATATAAAATAGTCAGCAATGTTGCATTATGGGAAAGGGGGGAGGGCCCATATACGATACACATTGAATTGACATATATTGAGAACTATTGCATATACAAACATGGAACTAACGCTATATTGAAGACATTGGACAAGAGAATTGACCAAAATATTGGATGACCATAAATGGTCATGCAACTCATTAAATATGCATGTCTCTAATATCTCAGGCACTATTGCAAGTACAAACATGGAACTAACGCTATATTGAAGACATTGGACAAGATAATTGACCAAGATATTGGATGACCATATATGGTCATGTAACTCATTAAATATGCATGTCTTTAATATCTCAGGCACTATTGCAAGTATAAACATGGAACCAATGCTATATTGAAGACATTGAACAAAAGAATTGATCAACATAGTGTATGACCATATATGGTCATATAACTCATTAAATATGCGTGTCTCTAATATCTCGGGCATTATTGCAAGTTCAAACATGGAATCAACGCTATATTGAAGACATAGGACGAGAGAATTGACCAACATATTCGATGACCATATATGGTCATAGAACTGATTAAATATGCATATCCATATATCTCGAACACTTTTAAAGATAGAAACATGTACCCAAACCTATATTGAAGACTTTGGACAAGATAATTGACCAACACAGTCGATGACCATATATGGTCATACAACTCATTAAATATGCATGTCTCTAATATCTCGAGTACTATTGTAAGCACAAACATGGAACCAATACTATATTGAAGACATTGGACAAAAGGATTGACCAACATATTCGATTACCATATATGGTCATAGAACACATTAAGTATGCATATCCATAATATCTCGAGCACTTTTAAAGATAGGGACATGTACCCAAACCTATACTGAAGACATTGGACAAGAGAATTGTCCAACATATGAGATGACCATATATGGTCATAGAACTCATTAAATATGCATGCCTCTAATATCTTAGGCACTGATGCAGGTAGGAACATGGAACCAATGCTATATTGAAGTCATTGGACAAGAGAATTGACAAACATACCTGATGACTATATATGGTCATATAACTCATTACATATGCATGGCAATAATATCTTGGACACTATCACATATACAAACATGGGACCAACGTTAATTTTGGGGGCTATTGCAAACAGTCATACCTGGCCATGCATTGCATGTGACTTGGCCATGTGCCATGGTCTTGAAAACCGGTCATTGCTGCTATGCAGCTATATTTATTATTATTATTATTCCGCCAGATTTTTCGCTAAGCGCCATTCGAACACCGTTGCACATATTTGGAAAATTGTTTCACATGTTTGTTAAGTTTGATGAGATCTAGTGCATATCCTAAGATGACGCATATTGGTCACGTGGTACGGCGGCCATTTTGAATTTTAGGCGAAAAATGGCATGCTCATTTAAATACCTTTCTGAGGGTCTAGGAGTCTCAAACTTTCGCTTAAAAGAAGCATTGGCCCTAGAGCTACGTATTTCACGAAAAAAAAGTTGAACGGTCATGTGACTTTTTTTTCTAGAATTTTCTAAAATATTGTTTTGCATCTCATTTGCATAATTTTGATCGTATCAAAATTCCACGCCATAATTTTGAAGAACATCATACATACTACAGATTAATCAAAGAATCATGAAAGTGCGACCAGTAGTTTTGGAGCAGTTGATTTATGAATATTTTTCACATTTTATATAAAATAGTCAGCAATGTTGCATTATGGGAAAGGGGGGAGGGCCCATATACGATACACATTGAATTGACATATATTGAGAACTATTGCATATACAAACATGGAACTAACGCTATATTGAAGACATTGGACAAGAGAATTTACCAAAATATTGGATGACCATATATGGTCATAGAACTAATTAAATATGCATATCTCTAATATCTCAGGCACTATTGCAAGTACAAACATGGAACCAACGCTATATTGAAGACATTGGCCGAGAGAATTGACCAACATATTCGATTACCATATATGGTCATAGAACTCATTAAATATGCATATTCATAATATCTCGAGAACTTTTAAAGATATAGACATGTACCCAAACCTATATTGAAGGCATTGGACAACAACATTGACCAACATATAAAATGACCATATATGGTCATAGAACTCATTAAATATGCATGTCTCTTATATCTCATGCACTATTGCAAGTACAAATACGGAACCAACGCCATATTGTAGACATTGAAGAAGAGAATTGACCAACACAATCGATGACCATATATGGTCTTAGAACTCATTAAATATGCATGTCTCTAATATCTCAGGCAGTATTGCAAGTACAAACATGGTACCAACGCTATATTGAAGACATTGGACAACAGAATTGACAAACATAGTTGATGACCATATATGGTCATAGAACTCATTAAATATGCATATCCATAATATCTCGAGCACTTTTAAAGATAGAGACTTGTACCCAAACCTATACTGAAGGCATTGGACAAAAGAATTGACCAACATTTTAAATGACCATATATGGTCATAGAACTCATTAAATGTGCAAGTCTCTAATATCTTAGGCACTGTTGCAAGTAGGAACATTGAACCAATGCTATAATGAAGACATTGGACAAGAGAATTGACAAACATACCCGATGACTATATATGGTCATGGAACTCATTAAATATGCATGGCTATAATACCTCGGACACTATCACATATACAAACATGGACCAACGTTAATTTTCAGGGCTATTGCAAACAGTCATACATGGCCATGCAATGCATGTGACTTGGCCATGTGCCATGGTCTTGAAAACCGGTGATTGCTGCTATGCAGCTATATTTAGGTTTTCAAGACACATGTCTTGGAAACCTATTGTAATCGTTATGTTTTTTATTATTCCGCCAGATTTTTTCGCTAAGCGCCATTTCGACACCATTGCACATATCTGTAAAAAATTTCCATATGTTTGTAAAGGTTGATGAGATCTAGTGCATATCCTAAGATGACGCATATTGATCACGTGGTACGGCGGCCATTTTGAATTTTAGGCAAAAAATGGCATGCTCATTTAAACACCTTTCTGAGGGCCTAGGAGTCTCAAACTTTCGCCTAAAAGAAGCATTGGCCCTAGAGCTACGTATATCAGAAAAAAAAAGTTGAACGGTCATGTGACTTTTTTTTCTAGAATTTTCTGAAATATTGTTTTGCATCTCATTTGCATAATTTTGATCGTATCGAAATTCCACGCCATAATTTTGAAGAACATCATACATACTACAGATTAATCAAAGAATCATGGAAGTGCGACCAGTAGTTTTGGAGCAGTTGATTTATGAATATTTTTCACATTTTATATAAAATAGTCAGCAATGTTGCATTATGGGAAAGGGGGGAGGGCCCATATACGATACACATTGAATTGACATATATTGAGAACTATTGCATATACAAACATGGAACCAACGCTATATTGAAGACATTGAACAAGAGAATTGAGAAAAATATTGAATGACCATATATGGTCATGCAACTCATTAAATATGCATGTCTTTAATATCTCAGGCACTATTGCAAGTATAAACATGGAACCAATGCTATATTGAAGACATTGAACAAAAGAATTGATCAACATAGTGTATGACCATATATGGTCATATAACTCATTAAATATGCGTGTCTCTAATATCTCGGGCATTATTGCAAGTTCAAACATGGAATCAACGCTATATTGAAGACATAGGACGAGAGAATTGACCAACATATTCGATGACCATATATGGTCATAGAACTGATTAAATATGCATATCCATATATCTCGAACACTTTTAAAGATAGAAACATGTACCCAAATCTATATTGAAGACTTTGGACAAGATAATTGACCAACACAGTCGATGACCATATATGGTCATACAACTCATTAAATATGCATGTCTCTAATATCTCGAGTACTATTGTAAGCACAAACATGGAACCAATACTATATTGAAGAGATTGGACAAAAGGATTGACCAACATATTCGATTACCATATATGGTCATAGAACACATTAAGTATGCATATCCATAATATCTCGAGCACTTTTAAAGATAGGGACATGTACCCAAACCTATACTGAAGACATTGGACAAGAGAATTGTCCAACATATGAGATGACCATATATGGTCATAGAACTCATTAAATATGCATGCCTCTAATATCTTAGGCACTGATGCAGGTAGGAACATGGAACCAATGCTATATTGAAGTCATTGGACAAGAGAATTGACAAACATACCTGATGACTATATATGGTCATATAACTCATTACATATGCATGGCAATAATATCTTGGACACTATCACATATACAAACATGGGACCAACGTTAATTTTGGGGGCTATTGCAAACAGTCATACCTGGCCATGCATTGCATGTGACTTGGCCATGTGCCATGGTCTTGAAAACCGGTCATTGCTGCTATGCAGCTATATTTAGGGTTTCGAGCCCATTTGGTCGAAACCCTATTGTAATTGTTCCGTTTATTATTATTATTATTATTATTATTATTATTATTCTTCCGCCTAAATTTTTGGTCACGCTTTATGTCAACACCGTTGGACCGATCAGTTCCATACTTGCCACAATGGTAAAGCTGTATGAGATCTGGTGCATATCCTAAGTTCAGACACATAGGTCACATGACCAGGCCGCCATCTTGGATTAAAGGCGAAATTTTCAATGCCGAATTGCGCACCTTTCTGAGGGTCTGAGTGCTCCAATTTTTTTATGATAGTAGCATTGCGACAAGGGCTACAAATTTCATCAAAAAAAACTTTAGCGGTCACGTGACTTTTTTTTTTAGAATTTTTTGAAATTTTGTTTTGCATCTCATTTGCATAATTGTCGACAAATCAACTAACCCTGAATAACTTTGAAAGATCATATGACATAGTATTTAATTCCAAAATATTGAGTCCAGGCGATAAGCCGTTTTTTATAAGAAGATTTTAGAATGTTTTTCCATATTTTTTTGTTCTTTTACATGGTCACGTGACCTCATTTTTTAGACATAATTGCAATATCTCAAGCACTGTTACAGATAGGAACATGCAACCAGTGCAATATTGAAGTGATGGTACATGAAATTCTACTAACAAACAAGATGACCATATATGGTCATGTGATCTCATTAAATATGCATAAATGTAATATATCAAGCACTGTTACAGATAGGGACATGCAACCTGTGCAATATCGAAGCTATAAGACACGAGATGTGACTAACTAATGTGATGACCATATATGGTCATGTGACTTCATCAAATATGCATAAATGTAATAACTCAAGCACAGTTACAGACGGGAACATGCAACCAGTGCAATATTGAAGTGATGGTACATAAAATTTGACTAACAAACAAGATGACCATATATGGTCATGTGATCTCATTGAATATGCATAAATGTAATATATCAAGCACTGCAAGAGTTAGGGACATGCAACCTGTGCAATATCGAAGGTATGGGTCAAGAGATGTGACTAACTAATGTGATGACCATATATGGTCATGTGACTTCATTAAATATGCATAATTGAATTATCTCAAGCACTGTTACAGACATGAACATGCAACCTGTGCAAAATCGAAGATGTGGGACATGAGATGTGAGTAACTAATGTGATAACCGTATATGGTCATGTGACGTCATTAAATATGCATAATTGTAATATCTCAAGCAGAATCACAGATAGAGACATGCAACCTATGCAATATCGAAGCTATGAGACAAGAGATGTGGCTAACTAATGTGATGACCATATATGGTCACGTAATTTCATCAAATATGCATAAATGTAATAACTCAAGCGCTGTTACAGATAGGAACATGCAACCAGTGCAATATTGAAATGATGGTACATGAAATTCTACTAACAAACAAGATGACCATATATGGTCATGTGATCTCATTAAATATGCATAAATGTAATATATCAAGCACTGTTACAGATAGGGACATGCAACCTGTGCAATATCGAAACTATAAGACACGAGATGTGACTAACTAATATGATGACCATATATGGTCATGTGACTTCATCAAATATGCATAAATGTAATAACTCAAGCACAGTTACAGACGTGAACATGCAACCAGTGCAATATTGAAGTGATGGTACATGAAATTTTACTAAAAAACAAGATGACTATATATGGTCATGTGACCTCATTGAATATGCATAAATGTAATATATCAAGCACTGCAAGAGTTAGTTACATGCAACCTGTGCAATATCGGAGGTATGGGTCAAGAGATGTGACTAACTAATGTGATGACCATATATGGTCATGTGACTTCATTAAATATGCATAATTGAATTATCTCAAGCACTGTTACAGTTAGAAACATGCAACCTGTGCAATATCGAAGCTGTGAGACAAGATATGTGACTAACACATCTGATGCCCATACACGGTCATGTGACATCATTAAATATGCATAAATGTAATAACTCAAGCACTGTTACAGACGGGAACATGCAACCTGTGCAATACCGAATCTATGGAACAAGAGATGTGACTAACTAATGTGATGACCACATATGGTCATGTGACCTCATCAAATATGCATAAATGTAATAACTCAAGCACTGTTACAGACATGAACATGCAACCTGTGCAAACTCGAAGCTATGGGACATGAGATGTGAGTAACTAATGAGATGACCGTATATGGTCATGTGACGTCATTAATTATGCATAATTGTAATATCTCAAGCAGAATCACAGATATAGACATGCAACCTATGCAATATCAAAGCTATGATACAAGAGATGTGACTAACTAATGTGATGACCATATATGGTCATGTAACTTCATCAAATATGAATAAATGTAGTAACTCAAGCACTGTTACAGATAGGAACATGCAACAAGTGCAATATTGAAGCTATTGCACAACAGAAGTGACTAACATATCCGATGACCATATATGGTCATGTGACCTCATCAAATAAGCATAAATGTAATAACTCAAGCACTATTACAGACGGGAACATGCAACCTGTGCAATATCGAATCTATGGAACAAGAGATGTGACTAACTAATGTGATGACCATATATGGTCATGTGACCTCATCAAATATGCATAAATGTTATTTCTCAAGCACTGTTACAGATAGGAACATGCAACCAATGCAATATTGAAGTTATTGCACAACAGAGCTGAAAAAAACATCCGATGACCGTATATGGTCATGGGACCTCATTAAATATGCAAGATTGTAATACCTTAAGCACTGTTACAGACAGGAACATGTAACATGTTTAGTATGAAGGCCATGCAATTTCCTTTAATATATTATTGTCAATGATGCTGATTTTGGAACGCTGCTAATAAGTCAGTGGGCTCGAAACCCGACATTGCTGCAACGCAGCTATATTTATTATTATTATTATTATTATTATTCCGCCAGATTTTTCGCTAAGCGCCATTCGAACACCATTGCACATATCTTGAAAATGTTTGCACATGTTTGTAAAGTCTGATGAAATCTAGTGCATATCCTAAGATGACGCATATTGGTCACGTGGTACGGCGGCCATTTTGAATTTAAGGCGAAAAATGGCATGCTCATTTAAACACCTTTCTGAGGGTCTAGGAGTCTCAAACTTTCGCTTAAAAGAAGCATTGACCCTAGAGCTACGTATTTCATGAAAAAAAAGTTGAACGGTCATGTGACTTTTTTTTCTAGAATTTTCTGAAATATTGTTTTGCATCTCATTTGCATAATTTTGATCGTATCAAAATTCCACGCCATAATTTTGAAGAACATCATACATACTACAGATTAATCAAAGAATCATGAAAGTGCGACCAGTAGTTTTGGAGCAGTTGATTTATGAATATTTTTCACATTTTATATAAAATAGTCAGCAATGTTGCATTATGGGAAAGGGGGGAGGGCCTATATATGATACACATTGAATTGACATATATTGAGAACTATTGTATATACAAACATGGAACTAACGCTATATTGAAGACATTGGACAAGAGAATTGACCAAAATATTGGATGACCATATATGGTCATGCAACTCATTAAATATGCATGTCTCTAATATCTCAGGCACTACTGCAAGTACAAACATGGAACCAACGCTATATTGAAGACATTGGCCGAGAGAATTGACCAACATATTCGATGACCATATATGGTCATAGAACTTATTAAATATGCATATCTATAATATCTCGAGCACTTTTAAAGATATAGACATGTACCCAAACCTATAGTGAAGACATTGGACAAGAGATTTGACCAACACATTCGATGACCATATATGGTCATGGAACTCATTGAATATGCATGTCTCTAATATCTCAGGCACTATTGCAAGTACAAACATGGAACCAATGTTATATTGAAGACATTGAACAAAAGAATTGATCAACATAGTTGATGACCATATATGGTCATATAACTCATTAAATATGCGTGTCTCTAATATATCAGGCATTATTGCAAGTACAAACATGGAACCAACGCTATATTGAAGACATTGGACAAGAAAATTGACCAACACATTCGATGACCATATATGGTCATAGAACTCATTTAATATGCATGTCTCTAGTATCTCGAGCACTTTTAAAGATAGGGACATGTACCCAAACATATACTGAAGACATTGTACAAGAGAATTCTCCACCATATGAGATGACCATATATGGTCATAGAACTCATTAAATATGCTTGCCTCTAACATCTTAGACACTGTTGCAGGTCGGAACTTGGAACCAATGCTATATTGAAGACATTGGACAAGAGAATTGACAAACATACCCGATGACTATAAATGGACATATAACTCATTACATATGCATGTCAATAATATCTCGGACACTATCACATATACAAACATGGGACCAATGTTAATTTTGAGGGGTATTGCAAACAGTCATACCTGGCCATGCATTGCATGTGACTTGGCCATGTGCCATGGTCTTGAAAACCGGTGATTGCTGCTATGCAGCTATATTTATTATTATTATTATTATTATTATTATTATTATTATTATTATTCTTCCGCCAACTTCAAACAACTTCTTCTCTGAAACGGCTGGACCGTTTTGCCTGAAAATTTGTATATACCTTCTACATGTCATGCCATTAAAAGTGACTGAAACAGATTTTCGATTAGTCACGTGGTTCGGCCGCCATCTTGGAACTCATTAAATATGCATGTCTCTTGTATCTCAAAAACTATTGCATGTACAAATATGGAACTAACGGTATATTGAAGGCAACGGACAAGAGAATTGGCCAAAATATTCGTTGACCATATATGGTCATAGAACTCATTAAATATGCATGTCTCTTATATCTCAAGCACTATTGCATGTACAAACGTGAAACTGACGCTATATTGAAGGAAATGGTCAAGAGAATGAGCCAACATATTCGTTGACCATATAAGGTCATATACCTCATTAAATATGCATACCTATAATATCTCAGGGACTATTGCACATACAGACATGGAACCATTGCTATATTGAAGGCTTTGGACAAGAGAAATTGTCAACATCTTCAATGACCATATATGGTCATATAACTCATTAAATATGCATGTCTCCAATATCTCAAGCACTATTGCATGTACAAACATGGAACTAACGGTATACCGAAGGCAATGGACAAGAAAATTGACCAACATATTCGTTGACCATATATGGTCATAGAACTCATTAAATATGCATGTCTCCAATATCTCAAGCACCATTGCAAGTATAAACATGGTACCAATGATATATTGAAGGCAATGGACAAGAGAATTGGCAAACATATCCGTTGACCATATATGGTCATAGATCTCATTAAATATGCATGTCTCTAATATTTCAAGCAGTATTGCATGTACAGACAGGGTACCAACGCTATATTGAAGGCAATGGAAAGAGAATTGGCCAACATATCCGTTGACCATATATGGTCATAGAACTCATTCAATATGCATATATACAATATCTCGAGCACTATTGAAGTTAGAGACATAGAAATACCGCTATAATGAAGGCATTGGGCCAGAACGTCATGTAACCTACACGTATATACATTGCACAAATCAAATCTTCAAACTTTTTTTTCCAAATTTAATAGTGTTATGGTCCCTTTTCTTGAAAGCCGTTAATAGCTGCTCTGCAGCTATATTTCTTATTATTATTAGGGTTTCGAGCCCTATGGGGCGAAACCCTTTTGTAATTGCTATGTTTATTATTCTTATTATTATTTTTCCGCCGTTTTTATAAACCACTGTAACTTGAAAAATAATGCTGCGATTGAATAGGCATTTTGCATGCTGATGAAGGGCCATAAGTTGTAGTGCATACCCCAAAACCAGCCATGTAGGTCACATGACCTGGCCGCCATCTTAGGTAGAACACAAACCGGAAGTGCTCAATTGCACCACTTTCTGAGGGTCTAGGAACTTCCGGTTTTTTTGTGTGGCATCATTGGCTCATGTCTAGCAAATATCAGCAATAAAATCTTTAGCGGTCATGTGACCTTGGCCGCCATATTGGATTTTGTGAAAATTGACAAAAAATTTTTAAAATCTTCTTCTCAAAAATGGTTCGTTCATGTGATTAGACATTTGCTTTGCAGCACCTATGGCCATAGCTCTACAAAGTGACTGAAGCAGATTTTTGAAAAATGGCTTCCTTTGGCAGCCATCTTGGATTTAGTAAAAAGTGAAAGTACGCTATAACTCATGAACAATTTGCCAGATTTAAACCAAAGTTGGCATACAACATCCCTTCGATAAGATGATTATGTGTTCATAAAAATATTTCCCATGATTCAAGTGGTTTTGGCGGCCATATTGAATTTATCAAAAAATTGCAAAAAACCTCAAAAAATTATCTTCTTAAAAACTGCTTGCTTGGTTGACAATCAATTTAGCATATAGTATCTCTGTTGATAGCTCTACAAAGGTACTGAAGCAGATTTTTGAAAAATGGCTTCCTTTGGCAGCCATCTTGGATTTAGTGAAAAGTGAAATTACGCTATAAATTATGAACAATTTTCCAGATTTCGACAAAACTTGGCATACAACATCCACTCAATAAGATGATTATGTGTTCATAAAAATATTTCCCATGACTCAAGTGGTTTTGGCGGCCATCTTGAATTTATCACAAAAATGCCAAAAACCTCAAGAAATTATTATCTTAAAAACTGCTTGCTTGTTTGACAATCTATTTAGCATATAGTATCTCTGTTGATAGCTCTACAAAGTTACTGAAGCCGATTTTCGAAAAATTGCTTCCTTTGGCAGCCATCTTGGATTTAGTAAAAAGTGAAAGTACGCTATAACTTATGAACGATTTGCCAGATTTAAATAAAACTTGGCATACAACATCCGCTCAATGAGATGATTATGTGTTCATGAAAATATTTCCCATGATTCAAGTGGTTTTGGCATCCATGTTGAATTTATCACAAAAATTCAAAAAACCTCAAAAAATTATCTTGTTAAAAACTGCTTCCTTGTTTGAAAAGCAATTTAGCATATAGTATCTCTGTTGATAGCTCTACAAAGTTACTAAATTAGATTATCGAAAAATGGCTTCTTTTGGCAGCCATCTTGGATTTAGTAAAAGAGAAAAAGTTCTATAACTCATGAACTATTTGTCCTTGCATTAAGTTTATCATATTCCTGTGAAATCAAATCCATATGTTGTGTAGTTTGTCTGCTATCTTTCATTCTAGACATGAAACATTAGTCAAATAATCACATCGAGCAAGTGCAATTTGCCATGAGCCACGCAGGCTCGAAACCCGTCATCGCTGCTATGCAGCTATATTTATTATTATTATTATTATTATTTTTCCGCCGTTTTTATAAATCACTGTAACTTGAAAAATAATGCTGCGATTGATTAGGCATTTTGCATGCTGATGAAGGGCCATGAGTTGTGGTGCATACCCCAAAACCAGCCATGTAGGTCACATGACCTGGCCGCCATCTTAGGTAGAACACAAACCGGAAGTGCTCAATTGCACCACTTTCTGAGGGTCTAGGAACTTCCGGTTTTTTTGTGTGGCATCATTGGCTCATGTCTAGCAAATATCAGCAATAAAATCTTTAGCGGTCATGTGACCTTGGCCGCCATATTGGATTTTGTGAAAATTGACAACAAATTTTTAAAATCTTCTTCTCAAAAATGGCTCGTTCATGTGATTAGACATTTGCTTTGCAGCACCTGTGGCCATAGCTCTACAAAGTGACTGAAGCAGATTTTTGAAAAATGGCTTCCTTTGGCAGCCATCTTGGATTTAGTAAAAAGTGAAAGTACGCTATAACTCATGAACAATTTGCCAGATTTAAACCAAAGTTGGCATACAACATCCCTTCGATAAGATGATTATGTGTTCATAAAAATATTTCCCATGATTCAAGTGGTTTTGGCGGCCATATTGAATTTATCAAAAAATTGCAAAAAACCTCAAAAAATTATCTTCTTAAAAACTGCTTGTTTGTTTGACAATCAATTTAGCATATAGTATCTCTGTTGATAGCTCTACAAAGTAACTGTAGCAGATTTTCGAAAAATGGCTTCTTTTGGCAGCCATCTTGGATTTAGTAAAAAGTGAAAGTACACTATAACTTATGAACGATTTGCCAGATTTAAACAAAACTTGGCATACAACATCCGCTCAATGAGATGATTATGTGTTCATGGAAATATTTCCCATGATTCAAGTGGTTTTGGCGGCCATGTTGAATTTATCACAAAAATTCAAAAAACCTCAAAAAATTATCTTGTTAAAAACTGCTTCCTTGTTTGAAAAGCAAATCAGCATATAGTATCTCTGTCGATAGCTCTACAAAGTTACTGAAGCAGATTTTCGAAAAATGGCTTACTTTGGCAGCCATCTTGGATTTAGTAAAAAGTGAAAGCACGCTATAACTTATGAACAATTTGCCAGATTTAAACAAAACTTGGCATACAACATCCGCTCAATGAGATGATTATGTGTTCATAGAAATATTTCCCATGATTCAAGTGGTTTTGGCGGCCATGTTGAATTTATCACAAAAATTCAAAAAACCTCAAAAAAATATCTTGCTAAAAACTGCTTGCTTGTTTGAAAAGCAATTTAGCATATAGTATCTCTGTTGATAGCTCTACAAAGTTACTGAAGTAGATTTTTAAAAATGGCTTCCTTTGGCAGCCATCTTGGATTTAGTAAAAGAGAAAAAGTTCTATAACTCATGAACTATTTGTCCTTGCATTAAGTTTATCATATTCCTGTGAAATCAAATCCATATGTTGTGTAGTTTGTCTGCTATCTTGCATTCTAGACATGAAACGTTCGTCAAATAATCACATCGAGCAAGTGCAATTTGTCATGAGCCACGCAGGCTCGAAACCCGTCATCGCTGCTATGCAGCTATATTTTTTTTTGTTTTAGCCACAGTTCCTCTATCCCCGGTCTAGAAACGGTCATTGTATTAGGTGTGAATTGGTCTTCTTCCCTGGCAAAGGCGCATTGCGGGTGTGGGCAAAGCATTGTCACGTGATCAGTACGTGACTTGACATCGTCGGTGTTATGTATTTTTTTAACAACTTAGTTGTTTATTCCAGAATTCGTACTTTTTCACATAATTTTTTAATCAGGATATCTGTATAAGGTCATATTTTAGCCGGCGAGTAGTTCTTTAATTAATTCATCTATGTTACCAGCAGCGACACATTTTCGCAACAAATTTTCATACCTTTACCCAGATATTTGTCGTTTTTGATTTTGGGGTGATTGAAATTCAATTTTATTTACCATACTTCTCGGCGCGAAACCAATATTTGTCTTCAAATTTGACATTTTATGATCGAAACATATCATTAAAAATTGGTGGGCTGATTTGTTATTTGTCACACCGCATTTTATTAATGTTAAATTGAGCGACTTTTATGGATGCTTTTTAGATCGTAAATGCAAATGGCAACGTTTTGAAATGACAATGTACTCAATTCTGTGCTAAAAAAATCATTTATATACAAACATTGAAGCATTGTTATATACTTTTGCATAGAATAAAGTCATTAGTTGTTGTCTAGATGACTTGAACTGTTATGAACCCCACAAGAATCAGAAATATCACAGGTTTTTCGATCGACTACGTTAACATGAACGACGCCATTTTGACAAGATTTGTTTAGCGATGTCAGCATGTTGGCACGCGAAGTTTTTTCCCTATTAAAACGAGAAAATGAACATAATTCCCGATATTAATCTTTGAATTGCAGGAACTGGATGTTTATGAGTTGGTAGGCTGGTTGTGATGCGTATCAGGGTTCAAAAAACCCAAATTTCATAGTGATAATTTTGTTTACATGTTTGTTTACGTTGTGGTTGCCCGAATTTGAAGTCAAAGTGAAGTCAGACAATGAGGTATCGCTTTGCATGACGGTAAATTTTGAAGGTATTGTAATCTGTCTGACTTCCTGACTCCCTCCGCCCGCGTGTGAACGGTTTGTTTACCCTCACTGCGGTTCGAGACAAAAGAACGCTAGTCGTTTCCAGACCGAAGATAGAGGGACTGTGTTTTAGCCATACAGAAATGGAAGGTTGTGATCAATAAAGTTAATAATGTGTGCATTATTACATTCAAGGCTTTTAATAAGGTGATGTGTTAACACATTTCAGCACTATATAATTTATTTAAATCAACCAAAGCAAACATTTTTACGTCAAAATGTGTGGTAAAATTATAACACAAAGACAATCCATCATATAAGGTTGAAAATCATGTCACTAGGTGGCGCTATAATCAGTGGTTGGGTACATTTACCAGAGGCTTTCAGCACTCGGAAATAGGTTCATTATAGGCCGTCATCCTTGTTTAGGTTTTGTATGCTTTTGCATGCTGTTTGGCACAAATGTAAATAAATTACCTCACACGGCACATATTCTTACCGTGCAGTGGTGGGAAAATAACCCAATCCACTATTCGTATTACAGTGGTAAAAATAACAGAACTGAATTCACAATTCAAAATATTATAGCAAGCACAGGTAGTGCATGTGTGTATATATAGAGTTTGAAATCGTTGCACTTCCAGTCAATGGTCAGTGCCTTTTTGTTTGTTGCAGGGCAGCTCATTATGATAAAGCATCTTCAAAATGTTGTTCAAAGATAAGGCAATCAAATTCTGGCAACGTACTGATAGTTCAATTTTGAATAGTGTTTCAGCTAGGTCATTTTGATCAGCAGCGACACATGAATCGTGTGTGGTACGATATTAAATTCCACTTGAACTTGCGTGTGAACTAATAACTAAACTTACACAGTGTGCACACATCATTGTTCTACGATTCTGTCAGTTCTAAACTACTCGGCTACACTTTTTTGCTAGGCATTACTTGCTACATATTATATAATATGATTGTTGGTTGCCATGCACGTGTGCATCACATTTAATGACAATTTCGGAATAAAAATAAAAATTGCGGTTTATGCATGTGAATTTAAGAATTGGCCAATTTTTTTTTTACCTGAAAGACTTTATGCACACTTATTTTTAGACAGCTGTAAATGTTTTTGTTTATTTTAAAAGATGGATCACCATTCGACCAATCACAATGTATTACTGTATGAATATTGGTGATATAGAATTGTTAATAATCACTCTGACCTTTGACTTGGCAATTTCATTGCTGCTAGAAAAATTATACAATAAACACAAAACACTGCACAGACTGTAACGATGATACAACATGTAATTCCTGTCAAAACTGTATTAACATCTCTCATAAAATCGCACATAAATCATAAATTGCATTTATTTTACGCTAGATTATTAAAATATGGCTTAGTTTGACTATAAGCACATCTGCTGTACTGTAAACTGTTTAATTTTCAATGCTAGAAATTATTGCAATATCAAGATTTTAATGCTACAAAATTTCCTAATTTTGACTGACTCGTGAAATTTGTGAAAATTTATCTCTTGTCAAATTAAAATGTAATATGGTACTCAAATGATAGTTCTGCAAATAATTAATTGGAAGTATTTTGAATAAACTTCAATCAAACATGATTGTGTGCAAGACTAATAGGCGTGAATCTTTTGATTTGAATGTAACATGTCTTTCAAACCAAACCAAACACACCTTAAAAACAATTGTACTTTAGCTCAGAAAAAGACAATAATAAAACATTTTTTGTTTTATTTTGGCAGTGAATTTCTCTCTGGATTTCACAAACGTAAGGAAGAAAGAAGGAAGAAAGCTCGAGATGATGCAGAAAGAAAATTGAAAGAGGCCAAAAGGAAAGAAAGAGAAGAAAGGAGGAAAATACTCAAACAGAAATTGCATCGATATCAGAATTCTGCGTCTTTTCATGGTAAGTGAGTATTGGTTATGATTGAGTCTGAAAATGTCCACAAGAGATTAATGAGGGCATAACTTATAGTGATTAGATTCAATATAATTGAATGCGTTAAGCTATTTAGTTTTATACTGCGTTACAGTGCGCCCTCTAACAGAACTGATCTTGAAATGATCTAGAGTCAAAATAGACTCCCATTAATCAAAAACTGAGTCAGATATTTGACTGTTTTGGAAAGTGTCAATCAAGATTTTATGTTGTTGTTTGTGAATTCTGATGGTGCAAAATGTTGTGGCTTCTGATTTCTTTTGCTTTTAAAGAAATAACTGTTTGATTTTCTGTTGCATCATTGACGTGACAAAGAATGGGTATACAGGTAACTAGTTGCATCATAAAATAATCTCTGGGTTATTGTCAAATCATATCAGACTTAGAGGGCACCCTGGTTTAAAATATGTTACCAGTATCAATTCTTGAATTTGTGTTTTTTTTTTCGTTTTTTTTCATAATTCCATCAGCACTTGATGGTTTACTGAATCCTGAACCCACTATGTATGACCACCCAGAGCACACAGTTACCGTGACAACTATCACAGATGTGAATCTGGATGAAAATTTCATAGGTCCAAATGAGGTAAGACAAGAAGTTGTCATGGTGATGCTTAGAGTTTTTTTTTGCCTATAGTCATAATGTGTTGGGTTAGTAGTCTATCAGAAAGAGAGCACAACTCAAACGAATTTTAAAATCAAAATTTAACAATAAAATCATTACTGCAATTTAATATGCACATGCAATTTTTTTATGTACAAAAAGTTAGCTTCAAATTCAGATCCCAAACTGATTGAAATCTGATGTAGGTATCGGCTCAAAGTTTTTAGGTTTTACTCATCCTAAATAAAAAATTTTATATAAAAATTGGGCCTGTACCTGCATTGGCTTTTAATCAGATTGATTCAGATCCCAGCCCCAAATGCAATTTACTGTCCCAGATTCTAGTCTCAAATTCCATCTTTAGATTCCAGTCAGATGCAGAATTGCTTTATGGGAAATGCGAGTAACATCGCTCTCTGAATTCGCTGCTGCAAACTCAATTCCAGTCTCAAATGCAGATTCTGCCTTCATATTCCAAATTCTAACTCGTATCCAGATCCAGATAGGAGCTTGGCCTCAGATTCTGATCCAGATCACATTTCCCGGCCTCAGATTCAGGTCATGTCTTCATTGTAGAGATAACAATTGTGTAACACTAAAAGTAGCTTTCAATCTTTTTCTAGCAACTTTAACTGTTAAATTATGTTGTTAAATTGCAATGATACATGAATAGCCACCTCAACGATACCGACTTAATTACTCTTGACACCTTACTATTGTGTTAGGTTGATTATGTGAAAGATGAAGTGAAAAATGGAGATGAAGCAGAAACCAAACACAAAAAGTGAGTTATAATTTTTGTATCTAGCGACAACTCTAGAAATTTACCAGTTCATTAACCAAACTTGTCTACAAAAAAGTCATCCATTGTTATCCAAAAAACAAAGGTTACTGATTGGTTTCATTCATCTGTCGTTGAATTTTATTAATTTCATGAGAGGCACATTTTTGTTTATTTCACAAGTCAGGACAAATCTTAAAATTTTGTAGCAGTGAGGTCCTTAAATATATAATATGGGACCTGTAGAAATGTACAGTGTAAAATACATTTATTTTCGAATTTGAATGCATGCTATGTGATGAACACTCTTTTTACATGAAGTCTCTTTACACGCAGATCAAAATTAACACAGATGAGCAAGAAGAAGAAGCGCATTAGATTTATGCAGTTGAAAAAGATTAACAAAAATAAATCCAAGAAAAAAGGACAGGCTGGACGGGAAAGAAAGAAAAAAAAGAAAAAGTGAATTTATGAAGATATCAATAAAATATGTTTGTTTCAACAAAGTAAAAAGTTCATCTGTCTCTGGTTGCTATCATCAACTTTGTTGGAACACATACTAATAATGTAGTTCATGAATAACACAACATAATACAATTTGGTATGATGCACCGTTTACATGTGGCCATACTTTCCCTTTCCAGGAATACTGCTCTCTGTGGTAAGGTGATTGTTACTATACCGCCCTCTGTGGTGATACATATATGTATTGTACAAATGAACTAAACTATTAAATCTGATGTAGGTTATGTTTAATTGGCAGTAATCGTTAATTTTTTTTTAGTGACATGGAGACTACACTGTAGAACCATTTGGATGGAATCTGTAAACATGGATTTGCAAATTATCCCCAACTGCACATACATCATTCAAGATTGTCGGCCATTTTAAAAATGTCATTCTGTAACTGTATCTCAATCATGACTAAATAAAAATGGCTGACTGGAGACTTACTTCAACAACTGTTCATGCATTTCACTTTGTTTAACAGATCAGGTTCGAAATAGCTGATAGGTGGCCATTTTTAGTCCCGTTCGGATGCAGTCCGAAAACGGGGACTTGTTTTTTGACCTCAGTGCGTCTGTCCGTGCATCCGGACCTGTATCTTAGAAATGCCTGGACCAATCACAATCAAATTTCACACACACATACATACATGATATTATACATATGCACATGAATTTGATTCAAGATGGTTTTTGTTCTAAAAATCATCAAAATCAAGCATTTCTCGGCTGTTTACAGATGGATTTTGCTCAAACTTGGTACATACATTAGACATTATGGGTTCCTGATCCACGTTATTTTATTTTTTAGATCAGATTCAGAGTGGCTGACTAGTGGCCATTTTGTTTTAATGAATGGGATTCTAGAGCCATATCTCTGACGTGCTTTGACTGACTATGTTCAAATTTTATATATTCATTATACATATACATGGCTGATTTTGTTTTAATTAATGCTATTCCAGAGCAATATCTCTCAATACTCGTTTGACGATCAGATACAAATGTCAATCATTTAAATGTTAAACAATAATCATATTCCTGACATGGTTATATTCCAGCTATATTACAATAAACAAAACTATATTTTTCAAATTTGATAACTAACAGGGACTGTGCCATGCATGGCTTGTATATTTTAAAATTGGTGGTTTGGTGATAATTCAGCCACTTTATTCAATCACTGACAATTGAACAACGAAGTAACAAAAATATAGGTTCTATAAATATTTTTCTTTATTTTGATAAACAACTTTATACGGCAGTGTAATTTCACATTGTGCGAAAGAATGAAGTACTGATCGGTCAAGCTACTGGTACATACATAAAACCTGCAGGTAAAATTCTTCAGAAATTGAGAACAGGGCATAATTAAGAAATATTTGATTTTACATCATGTACGATCATAGTACAAGGAAATAAGGACATAATGTGGACATCCACCGTGATGTGACCACTGACTATCAGATACCGGGTGACCATCATGGGACATCTTTTCATTCAATAATCTCCATACTATCCTTTAGAGATTCATCACATTAATTCACTAACATCATAGATTTCTATGAAAACTAATATAGAATTTAAGCATATTAATTCAGAGCCCTATGCCCCTAACAATAAATATGTGCTCCAATGAATATCCATCTCCAGTACCCAATCAATGCATGTATACCTTCTGTGCCCCAAACAATGAATATCTCCTGCATTACATAACAGCAGCAACTGAAAAGACTGAATCCTTTACAAGTTCAAGAACAAAAATGTCTTCCATACATTGGCAAGCAACAATTCTTGTCATAGAGGGCAGTCTTGCCAAGAATAATGGACATCAAAATTTTAAATAACATGATTTGATAATTTTTACAACCTTGATTTGACATTCATCGTATCAGGTAAAAGTTGACACGAGTGGAACATTAAAAGCTGGAGGATGGTGAAAAACTATGCAAAATATATTTTTTCAATGATGAATTTGTAATGTGTGTAATATTTTTTCCACAAAAACGAGCATGCAGAATTTATTTTTTCTGTTATTGATCGCTGAAAAATATCTTTTTCCTCTCCATTTTGTGTTAGTTTCTGCCATCACCTGGTGTTTCTAACAGTCCACCTCTTATCCGCGTACACACAATTGACAGAAGAATTTTCCAGTTTTGCCCTGTCACTGTTCTTTAATTTTTCAAATCAAAATGGCCTCCAGACCAGGACTTGATGAATTCCACCTTTCTCTCAATATCAAAAATTTGTAGTTCTTTCGAATCAGCGCACTAATAATATTGACCAATCATTTCCAGTATTTATTTCAAACTATGAAGTTCCACAATTAATACTGCAATCCTATTGGTTGAATCTCTCTGGTAAAATCTCTTGTGTTTTTAAAAAAAAAAAAGGGAAAATGTGCCTGCCATTGAAGGTGCATCACCTTGTAAACGTATGCACAGATCACATTTGCTTTATAATGGATCATTTATTATAAATATTATTCATTTTTACCATAGGAACACTCCTGTAACATTGTAATTTACTGCCTACTACCTGCCAGTCATACCTGGCATACCTACAACCTATCACCTGAGAGTCAGTCCAGCACCTCCCTTTATTGTCAAGATTCACTTAGGGATGTCACTGGCTATGGTTTTAAAAAAAAAAAACTATTTTGGTCCTGAGATATTTAAAAAAAAAAAGTGTGGTGTTGTGTTGGCATGCGGGTTTTTGTTCAGTTTCACAATAATTTGACAGAAGCCAGAAAAGAAATTGTGACCAGCCCCCCTTTTGAACTGAGAAGCACGCTGATCAAAAACAATTTGTTTGTTTGGCCCAATAGAAGAAATACAAACTATCTAAGAGAACACATTATGCATAGTATTTACATCGACCGCTATACAACTCCACTGCCTGATTGTAGACTGACAAATGGCAAGACTGTCAACACACATACTTGGATGAAGAGAAGTTTATAAAGAAAATACACTAATATAAAATCATTTCTTTTTCTGTTTCTTTTTTCTTGGCTTATTGTCTTCTTCAGTTTTCCGTTTCTTCTTTGTTTCCTCTAGGAGACTACAGTCTATCTGACTTGCTACAACATGCGTCCATAGCGACAGCTCAACACTATGTGGATTCCATCTTGTTTCTGGGTCTGAGATAATAAAACAAGTTTAGTTGGAATCGGCCAAGTCATCTGAAAAAACGAACGAACACACAAGCACACACATGTATACACGCACAAATACAGAACCCAAATTAATAGTTCACAGAATACTATCTACATCTATTAATATAGCACAAATGAAAATCATGATCAAGTGCTCACATGAGCTTTAGTTTTATGCAATCCCTCACTGGAAACTCAACAAGGCTGGTAGGCAATGTTTTCAGCTGTTTCCATGGTAGGACATGAACGTGAAGCAAATGTTGGTTTTAAACTAAAACCGGGACCCTGCATACAAAGTTTGCAACGAGCATTCAGTCTTCAGAAGTCCATTCACTTTATTACTGGCACATATTTTGCTGTTATAATTATTATTTTTGACCGTTTTGTGATTGTATTTCCTAGATTCTTTGATTGAACGCAGCATTTACAGTTCATTCTAATTTCAAAGTTGCGTTTGGACTTATGTTTTATCATTTTTTTGGGATGTTGCTATGGCAACGGTGGGCCAAAATTTCAGCGAGTGACAGTATTGACCTGTTTGCCAAATATGAACAAAAAATAACAAAAGAGTTAAAATGCCATTACTACTGAAAAGTTATCCCAAATTTGGGGTAAAATTTCTTGATAATGAAAAAAGATATAAAAAAAAAAAAAACAGTAACTTTGTGCCCTGATTCAAGCTGAGTAGAATGAGCTATGTTCGAGATTTTTAATCCTAGATTTGTAGGAGGAGATACATTTGGTGCGAAGCTATTGAAAAAACAGTTTTTTGTCTGTTGCCATGCCAATGGTGGGCAAGAAATTTTTTCAGATTTTACCATTGTCTAGAGTGAAGGTGTGACCTGACTACCAAATTTTACAGCCAAAAAAAAAAAATAACAACAAAATTAATAGGTGAAGACAAAAAAAAATCACACACACACGTGTGGAGAGGATCGCCAATATTTTAATAGCAGAAAGGGATTACTCTAAAGAGGGGTGAATAAGTAATCAATCCAACAGAGACTAAGAGCAGAAAATAATTGATAGAGGGAAGCAACAATATTAACCTGGGGAAACCTAAGTGAAGGAAGAAAACCACATTTTAACAGCTTTACAATTGCATCCCTGAATTTTTAATGATCAACCCCTAAGTATATCTTGTTGGCCCTACAATGTCAAAATTATAGGAAATTAACAACTCACCTTCTTTATGCAGTCTTTTAACAATTTTATTAACAACTTCTATGTATCTCATGTACTGCTTCAATGTGTATTCCAATGGTGTCAATTCTGGGAATGCTAACATACTTTCATCAGCCATGAATGCAGCTTGGTCTGGTGCACCTGCAGCTAGCACAGCTAATAAGAAGAAACGCAAAGAGGAATTTGATAACACATAATGAAATAAAGGAATTTTAAATTTTAAAAAATTCAAGAATGTTTGTTTGGATTGCATTGCATTGATAACATTTTAGAAATTTTAAGTGAGTCTACAAGATAACATTATAAAATCCTGACACCTTGTCTTGCAGCAGGCGATAATTTTCTTATGATTGTTACCACTAATAACCCCTCATGATAATGGCTGTATCCAAAAGCAATGGTTTGTGGGACTGAAAGTGTAGTAGTCAAACAAACACCGCTGGCAATATAATATTAAAATGTTGCAAGGGGTTTTCCTGAACAGTTTATTTCAGAATTCATCATAAGAGTGGGGCAATAATGTGGTGCTTTTAAGCTAATTATCAGTACACATATATCTGAATAGAAAAAAATTATCATTCAAAGTTAAGTAGAGCAGTGAGAAAAATCCAATGCAAAGTGAACCCCAGGTGGAACTCAATACAGCAGCTGTAAACTATTATATTTTCACAAGATTGAAATATTACAAACACTACAGAGCTGCAACATTACATAGTTTCTCTCATCTTACAAGCAATTATATTTCATGATATTAAAACAGTATTCAATCGCAATCAATTTATTCCTGCTCACAGAATTCAGACTGATTTGTGTGTAAACACAGCTGTACTCACAATCAAAGATTTGTTGCGTTAAAAAGCATGCAATTTACAGTAATTTGCAGTAATTCTACTAACAAGTAAAATACCAGTGTATACATGTATGTAGTAGAAAATATTTGGTAATCGTTGTCCTATGTAACTACAAGTATTCAAAATAGCTAAACATTTTGAGTAATGGCTCTTTATCAATAACATAGAGGAAACTGTTTAAATGTACAGATGGAATGCAAAAACAAGCATAGCAACTATAAAAGTAAATAACTAAAATATTCTACACATACGGTACATGGAGCTGAGGGAATGAGTTGAAAAGTTTATTAATTCCCTGTGGTTCTTTAGTTCCAAGGTGGAATATAGTTTATAGATTACTATGTGCATCAGTAGTGTCCCGAACATATGTAAGGCTGTGATGACATAATATGTCTCAATAAAGAGTCGAAATATTGAGCTATATGCTAGTGAGTCAGACAGTTACACACTCAGATAATGGGTGAAATCAGGGTTGTTCACCTTGTGAATCTTGGGTTAAACCATTAACTATGTCAACTATTTCTCGCTGTAATTCCTTAGTTTTATCAACATCAAGTGCCAGGTACAGGTTGGAGTCCATATCGAAACACTGCGCACAAGTCTCTATGCCAAACCACAACAGACTGCTTTACTACCTTTATCAGATGGCTTTTGTCATCACGTAATATGAGGTTATTACGAGGATACCTCAAAGTATGCACACGAAAACAATACAGCTAGTGAACTGTCCGAGTACGCAAAATTACGGCACGCTGCAACTTATGCTGTTACGGTGACAGATATAATAATATGTGATATTGCACATTGCTAGTTAAAATGTACAGAATGTATTTCACATCTAAACAACATTAATATAGTGACTGACATATGCATTTTTTCATATAGTTTGATATTCCACTGTAAAACACTCAATTTCTGCTGGTAGAAATTTTCACGATTTGATAACATTTTCAAAAACAAAATTTTGTTTTGTAGGAAAACAAGTTTTATGATTTTCAGACTGCTAGATTTGTCTCTCACAAAATTACCGTAGTTTACAGTAGTTTATCAAAACATTTAGTTCTCACCAGATGCTGTAGCTGGTCCCACTGCTTTAAGAACAGTCAGTGCTTGTATAGCAGCCGTTAAATCAGGCAAACATTGGAATGCTTTCTTACTGGCATTAACAACAGCTTCTTCACTGTTTGTTTGTATTAACTCTGCTAAACGGGGTCGGAATCTACCTCTCTAGAGAAGAAAGCGGAATAAATCAAACATGTAAATTGTGTGCAATGACATGAAAATTACTGCCTTTTCTGCCTTAACCTTTTCATCACAAATTCACAAAATAGTCCTTTTTATAGTCTGCACTTTCCTTCGGAAGATTGGGACGAAAATAGCCAACTTTTTTGGGTCAAAACTGAAAATTCACTAAAATTTTGTCTGTTGGCGCCAAAATTAGGGTCCATTTCCAGAAATATTGAAGAATGTAAGAAAAAAAGTGGAAAAAAATTTGAGCAAGAAAGTGAAGAGGTTAAAACCACATGCATCTGAATGTAACAGTATCATTATCATAAATTAATTTCTAATTACAGAAATAACGTTTATCATTATATCATTTTTGTTGTACAGTATCAGATTGTTTTGTTTTTTATTTTAAACTGTCACAAAACATGTGCTTTTGATTTGATTCTTAATGTAGGTAAATTGAATGTCTTTATCTATTAATTATTAAATTTAAAAAAAATGAAATAGAATGTGCACATTTTTAACTGACATGCATAATTACCTCAGAAACCTCAATAGGCAAAATACAATTTGAAGATTTAGATTTCAAAGGAAAACAAAAGATATTGTTCTGTGCAACATTTCACGATATCAGCATAATAAACTTCCCATTGTAGTTTGTTCAACATATCCCAAATAACCATACGTTCATCAGAATATCTCAAAGTTTAGTGTTCCACAAAACAGTTCCAAATATTCAAATTATTTTTGAGGTTATTATACTGCAAAAGAGACACTTGAAATTATTATAAAGATACCGTGAGCACAAAAACAAAAACCACATATATATGATGTGGTGTTGTCATGACAACTTATATTATTATGCAGTTCAATAGCAAAATGCACTTCAATTCCACTTCAGATTAGTGAAATGTACATTTTGAATGTACTATGTTATCATTCCTTATTTGGTATTTGTATTTCCTAATAAGCCAAGATAATGTCAGCCATCTTAGAAATATTGCATCATCATTCCTTATTTGGTATTTGTATTTCCTAATAAGCCAAGATAATGTCAGCCATCTTAGAAATATTGCATCATCATTCCTTATTTGCATATAAAAAAAAAGGTAAGATGTAGATACCCCTAAAACTACACAGCATGGTGTAACTTGTGGTGATTACTCAACAAACATACAATTTAGTTGCAGCCCCTATTTCATGCAGCAATAATACGATACATACATTCAGTTTCCATTTCATCAGTTTTGTTATTTCTTTGTGTGTTATGTGTTTATCATCACGACTGTTTATCATAATTGGAAGTTCTTCTTGACACCTGAAGGGGAAAAAAAAGATAATAATTTGATGGTCCACATTTGGAAATTTTGTTTCAATAAAATTACAGAACACATATATTTATCAATCCTTTGAGTGTGATAAGAAACTTTTGTCATCAAAACAAAACAACATCCACATCATTGTTTTCATTTCATAAAAAGTTATGTTGATTTGGTCTAAAGTTACAGTTCTGTATAATTAAAAATAAAAAATAAATACATAAAAATTGGAAATTTTGTAGAATAATTTATTATTACTGGGTTTTACTTTCCAGCAAAAAAATCACAGAATACTCATAATTCTAAAACAAAATACTTAAGTCATATTTAATTCTTACCATCTGTCAAGCTCTATTAGTTCCTCTTTTCCTTTTGGTCTGGTAATTTTGTCAGCTTTCAGTTCTAATACTTTATCGTATAACTCAAACACATTCCGCCATTCCTCAGCACGAGCATGCTTACAAAATCTAATGGTATCATCACTAGGCATAATCTAGAAGATAAGCAAAAGGATACTGTAAACAGCCTTAATTTTATGGGAACAATGCTTGTTTGTGTGTTGCAAATTTTTTTTGGAAGTGAACTTGAGGTGTGTAAAATGAAAGATGACAACATTTCAAGATGCAAATCGCATTTGATGTTGGTGCAACCAGTCGGAAGGCTCTGCAAGTACAAGTACATTATGGCAGGGACATTCAAATAGCATTTCCATGATGCACTGATGCATCGCAGGGATTGTGGAGCCACACTTTAAGATAAGCAGTCACAACTACAAAAGTATCTAAAATTTACCATGGATAGGCCAAAAGAACTGGCACTGCAGTGTACACGGATAGATGCAACAGATGACCTGTATCAGGACTGGAAAGGTCAAAATCTGGTAGTCTTTATTACACCAACATTCTTCAATGGAATGGTGCATGATTACACTTGTAATAAATACAATCGTGTGTGTAACAATATCTTCAAATTGTGAACAATTACTGATACAAGTCTGCAAAATTGTTTTTAGTGTCGATCACACATAGCAAATATTGTTTCATCAAATAAATTCTAACAATATAGCTGCCACAAGAATGGTAGAATATGAACGATTTTAGAATTTATCAACCCACAAAATAATGGAGAAATGATATCCCAAACAGCAGTTTTAAAATGAAGCAACCACACACATTACGTAAAATAATCGTGATCTTTGTGAACGTCCTCATGTATTTTCTGATAAACTAAAATCAAGCAAAAATTTATGAAGATTCTAGAAGATAGTCAGTCATCTTCAAATCAATACACCCTGTCCCAGATCATATTTTTCGGTAACCAAACAGGCATGCCAAATTGCCAAATCATATATAGAAATTCTCTCTCCCTCGAAATGAAAGTGATCCGACGAAAACATCAATATGCGAACTGTACTGTGTCTTCAAACCCTATCTTCACTTCAAGGATTACGACTTGAGAATTAGAATTACCAATGATCATTATTAATTCACAACATAGTCGGCGCCGATTTATTTTGTCTAGCTTAGTCTCGCAAAATGTTGCCACATTCACGCCATTTTTTTTATTTTTGATGGAATTCAGTTAACTACTTACCAATTAATGGCAGTGTTTCTGGTTTAAAGATCCTCAGCGCACGCCGCACACGGTCCACAACTCACAAAGAGGTGTTGTATGTATTTCTGAAGAAATACTCAGCCATGTGATACAGTCACCTGACAGTAGACCGACCCAATTAGAAGAACCGTTACGGAGCATTCAAGTGTTGACCTCGGCTGTAGCCAATTGTCGTTGCGCTCTCATTTGCTGCATGTATTTAAATTGTAAACATGGCGGCGCTGTGTTTGAAACTTGTTATGATCCGGAAATTTTGTGAGCATTGAAATATTTACCTTCAAAGATTCAAGACATTTCCCCCACTTCAATAATTCCTCCGCAACATTTTGTTAAAGTTCACATTTCAGATAGAGTGATAACCAATTTATCGTCCAGAATTTTTCGATCTCGTCAATTTACTTCTGCAAGCGACGACGCGACTCGACTGTGACTTGAAGTTGATGCATGTTAGAACTAGTTTTAATGGAAGTTAAAACACTGCACGTTTGAAAACCTGTAGTACCATTTTATTCAAGCTACGATAAATTGAAAGCTAAAGCTGTGTTGACGTCAGTAATATCTCACAATCAGTTAATACTGTGTTTCAACCAACTCTAGGTAAGTGTCCTTTAGGTTACTATTTGACAGATATTGAGATTGTCAATAGCCAACTTTATCGCACGGTGGTGTAGTGTTGACAAGTACTAGTAGTGTGTTTGTTCCAACTACGGTATGTACCTTGAATATTTAGTGGGCTGTACCTAGGAACTAGCATATTGTGGCACAGTTTTTATATCAGCGAGTGACACATGCGATATTTTCACATTATTATTATTATGGACCTAAGTTATTATAATTATTATCATTTATTTTAATTAATTGCGCACCTGGTTGCAATAAATCTCTCGAAGAAACTATCCATTAAAAGAAGACGCAGCTTACTTATCTTGCAAGTTTGGAACACCAATGCAGCATTTTAGCGAGCAAATTTGCTCATCAGATAGCAATATTGCTTTCAGACAAACGTCTGGCACTTGCTTTTAAAATTGTGTTCATGTATACCACTATAGTGGTACTTGGTTTTTGGCATTGTTGAAGATACCATTATTTCAGGGTGTAAACCACTATTGTTGATATAAATCATTTATAACGTACAGTAGGCCATATTTGTATTTTTGTAATACATGTACAATAAAAAAAAGATCTGCATAATAATAATATTAATAATAATAATAATAGCACTTTATTATCACCATAAAGAAATCTTTTTTGGGCTCTGAGTAATAAAGTTAAATTAATAAACATGAACACAAAATAATTATAATAAGTATCAAAAAACAAGGAAAGTTACTAAATGATTCTTTTCAAGTTTGCATTGTCAATGTATTGGATTAGTGTTTTCAGTAAATGTTTATCTGATGCATTGATGATTGTCTTGAATTTTTCTGTTTTGTCCATCTCATGTAAATTTAGTAAATATTTTGTTAAATTTATCGTAAAGAGTTTTTCTTTCAGAAGAGTATGTGCTGCATGATTTTGATTTTATTTTTGCTTACATGTATAACGATTTTATTCTGAAATTTCTTTTATGGCAGGCAAACTTGATTGACTCAGTAGAAAATAGACAAATCAAAATGCAGTACCATATGCAGAGTGATTGATTGTGTTGTCCATTTCAATTTAGTGGCTATTTAAAATATATCTAAAGGACTATCATTTTCATCATTTGAAATGTGGTTGATTAACCAAAAATCCATGATATTTAATGTAAATAGATCAATTGATTGATTGATTGATTGATAGAATGGACACTTGTAACAAGTAACACTTTGGTGTTCAAATGTGCAGTGGTAGTAAATACTGTTTTGTTTTGTGCCTGGATATTATTGTACTTTAATAGTTTATAAACGCATTAATAAATATTTTATTCACTACCACAAACAGAGCATGGTTAACCATGGTAATTAATTAACCATGGTTGAACTATGTTACAAGTGTAGGGATGTATACATCATTGCTTGAAAATATAATTGTCAATAAACTTATATTAATTATGAATGTATATCCAGATCCTGTATGGTATTGCAGAAATATGGACCCAAATCTTTCTCGTGGCCTAAATGAACAGGAGGAGAGAGGTATATTTTACGCTTAAATAATAATTTATCGTATAACTTACTTTCTCGTTTGATACTGATGTGCATTGAAAAGCTGCAATGAATTACAGTACTACTATAATGGCTCTATTAGAAGCGCGTACTAGTATGCTTCTAATAAAGCAAATATGGTATATATTATTGAACAAATATGGGTATTTGTGTCTGAGCCAATCAAAGGGGACCATTAGCCTGACTTAACCTGCACAAATGCATATACACCAATATTTCAAGCTGTATTATGTTTATTACGTATTTCGCAATTAATAAATGGGAAGTTTACTCTCCAAAACACCCCTTGGTTAGTCAATTTTGATATCGCCTTGTGCAAGTGTGGCAACAGTCATGCAAGTTTCACTGCACACTAAAATATATAAGATTCTAAACCATGTATCATAGTGCTGTGAAAGTTGAGACATGTAATAAAAAGTATGCTTGACTGCCATCTGTTTGTTCCACACAATTAATAAAACATTTTTTTTATAGGTTTTGTAGACTTAGCTAATGAACTCCTTGCAAAGTTTCATTTAACTGTTATAACATCATTATCTGAGTTTATTCCTGCCAATTTTATTGTGCTGTATGAGGGGATTCTTGGAGACTCTCTGCCAGGTAAGCGTGACATGCTTCAACATGTTTTGTATACATTGTACTATTACATGTAGCCTTCCAAGTTCATGTTCATGAATGTGTGAAAAAGACAATTACTTTATACATGTATTATGTAACTATATATCGGTACATGTATATGTCTACAATATCATTGTTGGACTTTTCCAGTAATGATATACTGTAAAGCATATTATTTTAGCTAATCTGTAATTTCGCTAATTCGAGATGTCACAATAAGATATGCACTTTAGCTAAATTTAAGATTCTGTTCAATAATGCATTGAGTAAAAATTTGCTAATGTAGTATTTCAACATATTTTACAGTATGAATTCACTGATGAAGTGGTAGTTTTTTAGAAGCGAAAATGAACCATCTCAGTACATGTATAGAACTGATCACCTGTTTTTAAAAAGAAGAGAACAAAAATGGATATACATGTACCCGGTACATGTATCATAGAAATGAAGCCTCTGCTTATAAATGAAATTTGAAACAATGATAGGTCTGTGAGGAAATGATGGATATATGGATCTAATATTTCCTCTTATTTATCTTTTCACCACCAGACTTTCTTGCCCAAATTTTGTGCACTTTTTTCCCAATGCATCAATACTTCTAAGAAATGAACCCTAATTTTGGAGCCAATAGACAAAATTTGAGTAAATTTTCAGTTTTTACGCAAACATTTTTTTTTCACCACCAGACTTTCTCGCGCAAATGTTGTGCACTTTTTTCCCAATGCGTCAATACTTCTAGAAATGAACCCTAATTTTGGAGCCAATAGACAAAACTTGAGTTAATTTCAGTCTTTACGCAAAAATTTTTTTTCACCACCAGACTCTTGCCCAAATTTTTTGCACTTTTTTCCCAATGCGTCAATACTTCTAGAAATGAACCCTAATTTTGGAGCCAATAGACAAAATTTGAGTTAATTTTCAGTCTTTACTCAAAAAATTTGGCTATTTTTTGCTCTAATCTTCTGAAGGAAAGGGCAGACTATAAACGGGACTATATTGTGAATTGTGTTGAAAAGAGGAAACTGGTGGTGAAATGCTTAAGCAAATGTTGCACTTAAAAACTATGATATATCATTCATGAATGTAACATTAAATAATATTTTTTTTACTGCTAAATGTATCACATTGAAGAGAAAAATTCTGCTTGATGATGAAATGTTACTACACAACTTGGTGAAGGAATACCAAATCAGTGATATACTAGTAATGAACTCTTTGTGACTCATGTGAGATCCTTAATGTTATGTCCTTTTTTGAACTTGCAACACAGGACTAATACAGAATCCCATCACAAGAGAAGATGAAATTCACAATACCCAAAAGGTGATTGACTCATTATCGATAGATGTGTTGAGAACTGATCTGTCTCATATCACAGCAGACAGCATTGTTGATGGGGATTTTTTAGCATTGTCTAACCTGATAGAGATATTCGCTGGTTTGTTAGAGTACGTAATGGAAGCTATCAGCTCAGAGGGTTCTACTAGTGGTGATGGTAAGTATTATGTCTTAATGTTATTATCTTAGATCATAGAACAATTGTGTGAAATATTCAATGGTTTGAATGCTGTAAACTACTTTAATTTTTATGAGTCAGTGAACATTGGGAAATTTTGTAGCCTTGACTTTTCTCTGAGGTCCTACATGTATGTGTTTATGTGTCAGTGATTTGGTTTCACTAGTGCCATGAAATATTCAACTCATGAAAAATGAAGTAGTGATGGTTTAGAGTATGCTCAAACTGCTGAAAATATTTTTAGGATCCCCTGGATTCACTTGAACAATGTATTCAGAATACTTCTTAATTTATGTGTGTTATAACACACACTTTTAAAACGATGGACAACATTAAAATATGCTGAAAACTATTAAAAACTAGACGTTGGATTGGATTCTGATAAACCGTGAATGATATATTTTGTTATTCATATTGAAATCAGTATAGTTACAGTTGTCATTATTTATCCCTGAATAAGGAAAAAAAAAACTTGACCTGGATTTTTTTTATTATTAATTTTGCCTATTGCCTGTCACTGTAGTTGATGGTATGTCAGATGATCTGGATGGATTGACATCCGGTGCTATCTCCACTATATCAGACGTGTTAAAAGAAGAATTAGGACCAACATATAATTATGATTATGCAAGGAACACCAATGAGACTACAAAAGACAGGTACAGTATGCGTTTTCAATGTCCCAGTTAGTTTTTGGTGTTCTACTATTAATCTCTGGCAAAACCAGAATTTTGGAAAATGTGAAGTGATTTTGCTTTTTGTATGTGTTAATTGAATGGTTTCCATCCCTACGTATTCCAGTCAAATATGTTCAAAATGGGTAATCTTATATACTATGAGCGGAAAAGCAAGCCAACCAGCAGTATTGCAAAAAAATCCACCAACACTTTTTAGCAGATAAAATTTTTAACTGTGATATGGAAAATAATGAAACATAAATTAGAATGAATGAATGAATGTGTAGAAATCTGATACACTTACAGTTCCTACAGTTAGACAACTTACAGTGAAAAATCTAAGAAAAATCCTTCCAGTGAAATTACTGGAAAGTCCAACAATAAAACCATTATACAATTTAAAAAAATTTAAACGCATTGCATGGAAACAGACTAGGTTTACAGTTGATTTAGCATAGGGCTGTATGGAAAAGATACAAGTTTTCCTCCCAAACGCCCTCTATAGTTCATTTTTCTATCCCACAATCCTTAGCAAAATCCATTATTGAGTTAAAACATTTCTTCTCTATACACTGCTCACTGTTTTGCAAACACAATAGCATTATTGATGTGTTACATGTAGGTGCAATTTTCAGTCCAGCTGCTACTTATTTTGACTTCTTTTATTTTCATAACATGACTTGTGTTCATTCATGTGAAATGCTTTATTTTTAATTCACTGGAAATGAGTTTTCGTTACCAAATTTAACATCACCATGGTATGCAGGATCACAACCAATATATCACTATACTTGTTTCTACTTTGCAGACCAGCTGACGGCATTCAAAAACCAGCTGACTCCACAGCTGATCTTATTAGATTAGGAGATACTCTTGAAAGTCACCCTTCACCAGCCAAATCACGAGGTGAGTTTTTACTCAGTGATTGTTACTTTTAAACACAGTCCCTCAACAGGGACTGTGTTTTAAACACTGTGTTATGTCATTGAGAAGTGGTCCTAGAATTTTTGTTTATATTTGCACTCTGATATTGGTGTTCTATGAGTATGGTGGTGGCGAGCATTTTGCCTTCCCATATGCCATCAAATATACCACTAACACGTAACAGTAAAAAAAATACACTAAACCTGTCAACCTAGAGTCCAATTTTGACGTACTTGAAGAGTTAAACTTCATACTTACCATATGTAGAGCTCATTTAAGGATGAACGCACCATAAATATTCTTTATTACTATTTACCTAAACCCTTTCACCACCAGACTTTCTCACCCAAATTATTCTACACTTTTTTTCTTTTATTCTTCAATATGTCTGTAAATGAACCCTAAATTTGGAGTCAACAGACAACATTTATGTCAGTTTTTGTCTCAATCTTTTGAAGTGCTGACTATTTTGTGAATTTGTGATGAAAAGAGGGAACTGGTGATCCAAAGGTTAATATTGTAATAGTGCTTTGAGTCTGGGAATTCATGTGCAATTCTAAAACTTACAATTGCTATGTCATTTCTCAGTTACAACAGAATGGTCTAGTAATAATGGGGGTATTTTAAAGTCAACGCTACCAGAAGAACCCAAACCGACAGGTGAGATTTTAAATACATCACATATGCCAATATTTAATTTCCTTTGCAAACTATGATACTTACTAATAGAAGTTATCCCTGGTAGTTGCTAAGCCATGTAGTCCCGCTTTGTTTTAAATTTGTATATGCAGAACACCTCCCACTGATTATTTTGATCAACATATGAAATGACAAAATCAGTTGGTATGACAACAACAAATCCTGAGAAACACTAGCTATACTGTACTGAATGTCTTGGTGTCTAATCACCAAAACAGACATTTTCATTGTTGTAATCACAATTTTTTTAATATTTAATGTAAATTTGTTATTTAAAAACAAATACTTGCACTTTAATGATTGATTTGGAGTGATACATGTATGCCTCCCAACAACTGAATGTGTAAATTTTGTGTTATCAGGTTGCATAAATATTTGTGTTACTAATAAAAAATAAACAAAAATAAAACTGTTGACGTCTGTTAAAATCTGTGGCTGTTATGCAGTACAAAATTAGCATACTGGTATTACTAATTGCACTAATTGTCAGTATCTTATAAAAATATTCAAGCTAACATTTTTTTATTGGTTAAATCATTTCTACATTTTAGCTACAGTTGCCGAAACAACCCAGGATCTGATACGCGACAGTGAGGAGTGGGTGAGGAAATTACAAGACCATCGGGAAAAATGGGGTTCATACAGTCCTAGTAAATCATCTACAGTGACCGAATATAGCACCACATCATCACCATTAATGCACAGGAAAGGCAGGGCACCTTATAGTCCAGCAAGGTCGTGTACGACTGTGACGTCTGATAGTGTGTCATCCTCTCCTTTAACTGACCGAAATACAAGATATAGTAAGTTACTTTAATCTACTGTGAAATACTTTATTTTAGTTGGAATTAATTTTTGCTGAAAAGGCTTTTTAGGCATTTTGTATGGAATTTATTGCCACTGATTTTTTAATGAGTTGAATGTGAAATATAGGAAATATTTTCAGCGAAAATAGGGAAAATAAATTCCAAGCAAAAATAAAGTATTCTACAGCATGCTATGTTTATTCTCAATGGTAAAGCATCTGCACATCATACAAAAAACAAAATGCCAGTGATGATATTTTCAAATTGCAACAATCCTATACAATGTAAATAAATACATGTTGTATCAATGTTTTCATACTCTGAGTGTGCAAAATTAGCGCAAAGTAGAGAAAATTAGCCAATCGTGTCTCACTCTGGGGGTCACTGTGCTTTCATCAACATGTAAAAGGCCCATAGACTTCTATAGCAAAGTAGAAAAGTGTGTACAAAATTAGCACAAAGTCCAGAAAATTAGCCAATCGTGTCTCGCCCACATATTTCACTGTCCTTTCATCAGCATGTGAAAGTCCCATAGATTTCTATAGCAAAAAAAGAAAAATGTAATACCAGTCCACAGTCATTTTTACATCGTTTATGGTAGAGCTAAACCTGATTTGACCTGGCATAAAACCATTCAGAAAATGGTAAAATCTTCAATTGTTATCATCCAAGAATAATCAAAAATCATGATAGACAATATTTGGTCTATTAAAAGGGTATATCCAAAAAAAGGTACATGTGTAAGCCAAAAGTGTATGTATTGACTAGATTTTAAATACATCTTAACTTACCAGTAAGTCTTTCTTACTATCGGTATGCAATATCATGTGTTTTGAAGGTACACTTTTTATTAGATCAGAGTTCTGTATATAAACTGTTCATTTCTTTATAGATTTTGCCAGTACATCCAGACAATCTCCAATCACTAAAACCATATTGCCTTTAGCTGTTGCATCACCTGCAAAGAGTGTGACATTCAGCGATGCACCACCTGCAACAGTTGGTAAGTCAACCTCATTCTCTTAGGAAAAAATTAGAAAAAATATTTAATAAGTGATTATTTCCCTCTATGATTTGTGTGTTATTTACCACAAATCAGTAAAATTACACAGTGTACATACATGTACAATGCACACTAGGATATCAATAATTTCTACATTTTGTCAGTGATGTTGATGTATTATACATGTCTTTTTTTTTTAACCAGATATATCTGAAAGTGTTGCTTCAAGTAGAACACCAGGAGCTCGGAGAAGGGTAAGGAGAAATTGTTATGCTTAAACTGTATTTACATTCATGAATCATGTCTAGTGAGTTCATATTGTGTGCTAGCATGTTTAGCTCTCAGTGAGTATATGGGTAGATGATATGATCAGAGTGTCTTAATCAATGAGTATGGCCCAGGTAAATTATTCATAGTACTGGTCAACATACACATCAGTTAATAATAATCGCAGAATTTTAGAGAAAACAAAAGAAAACAAGTTTCAAGAACAAACTGACCAAAAACGTTATATTATATTTTTACTTGACTCTATAAAGGCTATCTCTAATTTGAAATCTTACTCAATGTAAAAAAATAAAGGCTATGATATATATCTTGCGTTGAATGGTCTTACTTTCGTCTACGTAGACATTGATGTAATTTAGATTGTCAAGTGATAACAAATGTTACTGTCTTAACATCACATAATAAATTTTTGTTGCTTTATTGTATTACAGATTGATACTAATTTTGATCAAGCTCGAACAAGAAAAACAGCCTGGTCTGAACAGGCTGATGATGAACCCATGCCTGCCGAGCCATTGTTCCCGACAAGTACCACCTCACCAGAGAAACAGTGGCCAGAGGGTACAGGTGCTAGACCCAAACAGTTGAATGAGACGACAACACCAAGAAGCAGTGATGATAGATTGTCACGGCAACAAAAAGATAAGCCTGAAGGGAGGCCAGTAGTATCAGCTGAAAAAGATTTGTCAATATACAGTCGGAGAGTTGAAGATGCCACAAATCTTAGACAGAGGAAAGAAACACAGAGGAAACGAGAAAGACAAAGATCAAAGCCACGAGACATTGAACTTGACGTTTCACATCACAGTGATAGCGAAATTGATTATGGACAAGTTTGGAATATGTTGAAGCAACACAGAGAGATGAGGTGGGTACAAATGGCAGTGTCATGTGTGTGTTGGTTAGTGTTCAGTTAACGCTTCTAAGAAACAGTTGACCACTAAACAACATTTTGGTTAAGGATAAGATGTTAACTAACCAATAAGGGGGAACGCATTGTGTGTTTTCCTATTGTCAGATAGGTCTACCTACAAGATGTCATTCAATTTACAAGTAAATCTACCTTTCAGTCTAATACATCAAAACCAATTGGAAAATTTTGATTATTATGAATGTGCCTTATTTTTTAGCTCCGCTGTCGACACGGAGCTGTTCATATTACTGATTGTCTGTCGTCGTCGGCGTCAACTTTACAATTTCAACTTCTCCTTCGAAACCGCAAGTCAGAATGTTTTCAAATTTGATATGCAAGTACCTTGGGTGATTCTTTCTCAGATTTGTTCATTTCATGTCAAAATCTCAGTTTCTCTATTTTTGGTGAATATTTTTGTCATTTTTGGTAAAAAGTGATATACGTATATAGGTACATGTGGTGTACTATATGTGGACCTCTCTCAGATTTGTTCATTCCATGATGATATCTTCAATTCTCTAATTTTGGTGAATATTTTTGACATTTTTGGTAAAAAGTGATATTTCGATATCTTGTAAAAAACCGCAAGTTTGATTACTTTGATGTTACGTATATAGGTACTACATGTGGACCTCTCTCAGATTTGTTTATTTTGTAATGATATCTTTAATTCTCTAATTTTGGTGAATATTTTTGTCATTTTTGGTAAAAAGTGATATACGTATATAGGTACTATATGTGGACCTCTCTCAGATTTGTTCATTTCATGATGATATCTGTAATTCTCTAATTTTGATGAATATTTTTTTCAATTTTGGTAAAAAGTAATATTTTCGCAAGTCCGATTGCTTTGATACTATACATATTGTTCATTTTCTAATGATATCTTCAGTTCTTAATTGAAATGTGCATTGCTAACAGTGGAGCTATCTCAGCCGATAGGCTGCTTGTTTTCTAGTTGTTGTTGTTGTAAAAATGTGTTTTTATTATTTTCTCTAGGCCTGATCCTGATCCAGTTATTGTAGAGAATGAAGACTATCTGGATGTGAGACCCAAATATGGTAGATCACCACCAAGGCGTCTACAACAAACTAACTTTGAATCAGCACTAGATGCCGATGCTAAAGGTCCCATGGCTAATATCAGAAAACAGTTGAGAAAAGAAGACAAGAGAAAACAGTTGAGAACTGAGGTTAGTCTTTAATTGCGCTTAAAGCTGGCCATGTTGTGGTTTGGGACAATTGCCTTATAGTACATGTATCTGCTAGTTATGATGTGTTTGTGCTTGATTTCTTACTGTTCAAGTGTCCTAGAATTGTTCACAATGCTAGTGTCTAAAAAAATGGATACTCACATAACAAACTAGTTTTACAATTGGGAAATTGTATATTATTATTATTATTATTATTATTATTAACCTGTTAGTACCCTCATTGAAGGTAAATTCCAGTCTTCTCATGATACACAGTGATACAATGATTTTTTTTACATGTAAAGGAACTGAAGGTTTTAAAACTAAAAGCATTACCTAGCTTTCATAGCAAGAGTATTTTCAATATGTGTGATTTAATATTTATTGCAATATGTTTTTTTCTAATTCATGTAGGCAATGAAACATCTCTATGAAAGCCATCTACAAGACGTCAAATATGCACAGAAAAAGACACTGTCAGAAAAGAAAAAGAAATCCACTAACATGGTGAGTCCATGTACAAACATGATGTCATGATATTAAAATAGATTATAGGACAGGACTAAAATGCTACAGTAACTGTATTTGCTCTGTTAGTCACCCACGTACTGACAGAGGTAAATTTATGGGTCAAAATAAATTGTATTTTAACTGTATACAATTATGCAATTTTTGGTTTATGTGTGGTTCTATTAGAGATGAGCTTTTAAGAACAAATACAGTATTGATGGTGCAGTTATTGCTGTATTAGAAATAACACTCTGTTGTCTGTTGTGCTGAATTCTCTCAATACATGGAGTACATTTTGTATTGTAGCCAGTTTTATGTTTTCATATCTATTCATAATACATCATCACCATGCACCCACAGAGCCAAAAACATATAAGTAGCTGTTGTTGTATTATTTGGAAAAGAGTGTGTGTGATGCAAATTTAATTGATTTAATCATTAATGCTCTGTAGATAATGTTTTTTATGCATTTATGATGAGCTTTATGCGAAATCTTCTCTTTATTTTATTTTTACCCCTCTGCTGAAAATAGCGATAGTCAATTCCAAGATATCTACATTATTCAACACATGTGTTGTTCATATTACAGGATAATATTTACAAGTCTGTGCATAGAGGAGGACCTAAGGCATCCAAGTACAGACCTGAATCCAAATATAAAGGTAATGCTGACATAAAATATATGTGTATAAAGTACCGTAGTGTCAAATGAACCAATGGGTCTTTATAGTCCGACCAAATGGTGTACTGTACCATTCAAAAATGATACCCAGCAGTTTTCTAGGTACTGAGTGAAAAAATGCTTTAATTAAAATTCTGGACTAGTGTATTTTTTTGGGGGGGGTGATCTACTCTCGCCTAGAGAAGGCCCAGGCTAAGTAAGTTACGCAGTCTTGTTTAGTTCAGTTATTAGTGCGCTGTAGGTTAATGTAATCATAGTTTTTCTACAGATGATGAAATGTATTATGCAGGGTTCTAAGTTCAAAGATGTATTCATGGAGGTGATTAACTGGATGCCCCACCTGAATATCTTGCTGACCTTCAATATAGTAAAAATAATTCATTCACAATATGAGTCTTAAGGCATTTTTTTTTTAGAAATTTTAGCCTTGAAATTGTATTCTCTGAGGACAGTCTAGTGTATTACACTGCATTCAATTGTGTTGTGTCCTGCATAATATTATTGAACTTGATCTATTGATACTTCATCTTACAAATTTATGTTCATGTTCATAGCAAGTGTAGTCAAGTCCAAGGTTCGTTCCAAGCCAGTAAGTGCTCCTACAACTCCAGTCAGTAAGAGACGTAGGAAGACATTAAAAGTGGGAAGTCCTGGTCAAGGAATTAAACCCAAAGGTCGACGTAAGTCAATAGGCAGTTGCATTGCGTTTTTGCAGTGGTGTACATTGATTATAAACAGTGATACAACTATACTTGCTATTTTAGTTTGTCAATTATATCACTTATATTGCTTTGAAAATAGATGTCAACATATAGAAGCTTACAGCAAACCAGATTGATGATATGTGACAGAAATTAACAGAGCTAACCTGTTATTTCATATACCCACTTAATTGTAGTGACAGTACAAGAAGATGATTTGTTACCAACCATGCTGCAAGAGTTCCCATTTCTTCATGTATCGCCGCAAACGGCTCATGACATGTGGAGGAAACAAATGAGGCAGATTGAACAACTTGCAAAAGCTGAGGAACATCACAAGAAAAAGACAAAAACACAGCTACAGGTACAGTGTAATTCTTTATTATGGAATTGATGGAGATGTATATATAACTCATTCATTGTTCACTTATTTACTTTGACTGCTTGATCTTTATTCACTCACTGTTCACTATCCACTCACTACTTTTTCACTAATTTCTCACTATTCACTTTAATACTTTGTACTTGCTTATTTCTCATTATTCACTCACACACTCACTTTCTCATTATTTGCTCACTTCTCATTCACTAGTTAATATTACTCACTGACTACTTGTTTATTTAACACACACACACACTCACTCACTCCTTGCTCATTTATCACACTCTTTGACAACTCACTCAATATTCACTCACTCACTCACTCACTCATTTAAAATGACCAACTATACTATGATTGTATTATTTTCAATATTTTGAATATTATATATAGTTGGAAGAAGCTGGGAAGAGACAAGAAATTTTGATGAACATTATGAGGAAGGAGCTCGCACACAATCAACGAATGGTGAGTTCATACTTGATTGAGATATCACTATTTGTCTTAAGACAGATATTGGAAAATGATCATGTTCATGGCCACATTTAATGACACAAATGTATATCATACTGTACATGATTTCTTTCACTATTTTGATATTTGGTGATATTCACTGGGTTTCAAACTCAGATTTCTAGTAACATATTGAGTTGTATTATAGTCAGAGAAAAGAGAGGCAGGTGTCCCACATTTAGCTTGATTTATTTGAAGGTGAATAAAATATTTGGACCTTTGTTTTTAAGTGTTCTTCTTACAGAGACAATACCAGTATAGAGTGAGTTTTGGTACACTGGGCACAAGACAATGAGTTTTGAAATGCAGTATGCTTGCTTTTCACTTACTTATCTGAATGATTTGTTAAGCATGTAGCCAAGTTTATTACCAAACTTCTCAAAAGTCATTTTGCATTCTGGCTTTTCAACCCTTTGATATTTTAATCTGACTTTGTTTAAACTCATTAATCAAATAATCAATTATTTTGTTAATACAAATGAGGACTTTTTAACCTCAGTGCGCACACATATACCTGTATCATAAACATGCCTGGACCAATCATGTTCAAAATTTACACATATCATACATCTAAGTATACATGATCTATTTCAAAATTGTGGAATGGTATCCATTTTAATATTAAAAATGCCACAAAATCAAGAATTTGTTCTATCCTGGACCAGTTTCCAGTCATACATGGACATACACATATTCAAACTTGGTACATGTATATATTTGGACATAATGCAATCTTGTTTCACACTACTTTGCTTGTTTATTGATTGGATTCAAAACAGCCGACTGATAAACGTTTTGTAATAACAAATGTCGTTCCATATTTCTGACATTTGTTGATTGCAATCAAACTTCATACTAAGTTCTGATTCAAAATTGTTTGTATACCACTGTACAACAAGGACTGTGTCATGACATGACTTTTTAGTCCCCGTTTTCGGACTTCATCCGTCTGTGCGTTTGTGCGTCAGTCTGTCCAGAGCCATATTTCAGAATCCTGTAGACCGATTCTACTCATTCTTTGCATGTGCCTTGTACTTTATGTGGGACATATGCACATGCAGTGGTTTAGTGATTCGATTCAAAATGGCCGACTGGCAGCCATCTTGTTTTTTGAAAATGTTGTATTTTGGACATGCTTTGTCAGTTGTCATTCAAACTTGGTACATACTAGTAGATTATATTATGATTAGGATACATGTCCATGATTGGATCAAAGATGGTCGACTGGCAGGCATCTTGTTTTTTTTTATGCGGTATCTTGGACGTGCTCTGTCAGTATTCATTCAAATTTGGCACATACATGTACTTTATACATGTTAGGATGCATGTCCATGACAATTTGTTTCAAAATCTGGTCAAGGATGGCCGATTGACAGCCATCTGACTTTTTGGCCTTACTACTATATTTCCACAATTTATGTACCATTTTCATTTCATTCATTTGGCACATACATCATACATGTACATATCAGTGTATTTCATAATCAGATCAAAGATGGCTGAATAACTGCTGTTTTTATTTTTGGCCATAATACTACTACATGGAACACGTGTTTTGATGTAAATAAACAATCTGTTGTATACGCCACTTGGAACTCAAGTTTCAAGGACACATTCTCGACAACCCCTCCGCTTTAATATGACAAGCAAAAAAGAGAACTTTCAAAAATTTTACGGGGACTGTGTCATTTTCAATGACTTGTTTATTTTTTCATCTGTAGTAACTCAGTATTTTGTTCTTTAACTTCTTGTCCTTTACATTAAATTTTTCACTTGTTTTGTGGTAGAGGGATATCAGAGACAGAGCAACACAGCAGCAGTTAGTTAAAACTCGAGTTAGAGAGAACAGACAAGCCACTGCTAGAGCTAGAAGATACTATGAAGATTTCCAACTCAGAATGAGGTCAAAGATGTTAAAGAGACGAACCAAAGAAGAACAGGTATGAATAACCTGCTCCAGTCTTTCTGTATATGTTTTCTGAATTGCCTAGTAATTGTTTTAATATTCAAAAAAATATTATTCTTGTCATCCTTCACAGATCTTTAAAAAAGTATTTGAAGATGGTCTGGACATCCAGAAGAATCGCATCAAAGAACTTCGTAAATATGCCAGGGAAAAGAGAGAAGCACTTGCCAGAAGACAGCAAGATGAAATAGATTCTTTAGAAAACTAGTATCCTTTGGTTAATTACAAACTTTTTACCAGTGTTCCCTTCATGTGAAAAACTTCAAATTCAAAAATGAGAAATTATATTTATTTAGTCCAAAATTAAAAAAAAAAAAAATTATTACAGAAAAATACAGTATTACTATTTTGATGAGTGTGGCTTTTAGTGTTGTAGAGGCAATATACAAGTTCTGGATTATTTGGTTTGCTGAGCTACCATGTGGGTAAAGGGGACAAATCAGCAGAATATGCGTTTCTAGGCAGATATTTTACTATCACTATCAGCTTCGTCCTTCTACCCAACATGATGAGTCTGTGTTGTGGGCATCCACGTTACCTTTTAACAGTTTACGAAAATTTTACATGGACAAAATATAAATTATAACATTGTGGTATTTTTTCATAAGATATCTCTAGGCAAACAACATACAAATGTGTACTTTCAACTTGTGCCAAACTGGCTCACAAACAGCTGATTATAGTAACTATGGAAACAGAGAACTCAAAACTCTTCTTTTGACATTTTAATTGTAGTTCAAGGTGGTATGAAGAATGATTCCAAGAAGACTGTCAAATTCAAAAATTGGGACTAGAGCAAATTTTAAGTGTTTTGTTCCTTAACCATATTTTCAGTTACCATGATCAGTTTGGTATGTTGTCAGAAACCATTTCTAAAGAGCGATATGAACTTCAAGTTCGAGACAAGGCACAGTCAAATGTGAGTATTAAGTTTTCCACTCATCGTAGTTCCTGCCTTGTCCATTCCTCCTATTGCAATCAGTTCTATCCCAAATTATTACCAGCTTCAGCTGTGTACCAAACATGTTAATTTTATTATAATCATATTCATCCTAGTTGTCTTTGAAAGGCGAAATGAAAAACGATGTCTATGAATGAAACCACACAAATATCAAATCATTCTTGGCATGCACATGTACAGTATATAACTTAGCTGTTATCTTGCTTTGCTTTCATAACATTACATCTTTAAATTGTGTGGAGTAATCTTTCTAAATATGTCACATATTAGTAATATTATTTACAATACACATCTATATATGCCTTCAAGAAAATCAAGTGGTTTATCATGCTGACTTCTGTTCATCTTTTTTAGCAAAAAAAAACTGTTTCTATATATGTAATACTTGTAATATTCAACCATATAATAGCAGAAATTGTGCATTGTAGTTATTCTCATGTGAAACAAATTGTATACTGTTTCCTAGGTGATGGAGCAGATGAAGAAAGAGTTGCGTCATAAGATGGAGAAAGAAATAACAGATCTTCAAGAGAACATGAATCGAGATGAGGATGCTGCTTATTTCAGACAACTAGAAGCAGACAGGATGAGACAAGATCTACAATTTGCAACATATAAAACAGCATACTAGGGTGTTCTGTATACTGCCCTCACCTCCCAGAAACTGAGATCAGTGGTTTTGTGTGCACAAAATAGATCTTTCATAACATGAGGGAGTCAAAATTGTGTGGACATTGTGTTAATATATATTTGAATTGAATGAATTAAATAAAATGCATGCTTTTCACTGAAATTGTTGACACAGGTTTGTCCTGGATCAGTTGCCGTGACTAGTCACCATCTTGTTTTGCAAAAGTACAACTTCATGTTTTATGAAAAAACATCCACCCTAATGAATGAAAGGATAAGGTAACCCAAAATCTTGGTCTGTTTCCAAAGTAAAGACTAATTTTATGGATGCAATTTTTACCAGATTTCACACCAACTGTACTATTTTTTTTTATACACATTAATTTTATACAAGTTAAAAACGGAATGTATTCTTCAACTGGAAATTTACTATGTTTGGCTATCTAACTTGTGAAATCCAGACACCTATGTACAGCAACTTTACAAGAATACCCATTGTACTGTTTGTTTGTTTTAAATCAAAACTATTTTTGATTGTGAAATCTTTTGATAGCTTCATTTAATTTATTTTTAAAGATTTACAAAAAAAAATACTGATTATATGATATTACATTTTATTGATAAATTGTAGACAGCTTTATAATAAGAATGAAATGTGTTCACAATAAATATAATAGATAAATAAAATACATTTACGAAATTAAAACCTGATAGTGGTTTTAGTATCAATATAGAATAGCAGTATATTGATCTCTGAAAAAAAAACAATAGGGAATCTTTAAGATCAGGCTTGAAAAGAAAACATAGCTGTGTTTACTTAACGTGCGATGGTCATCACTTGATGTGTTCAATATGGGTCCCATGATTTGTTTACATGGTTTGTATACACAAAATTTAAACACTTTTTTAGCTCCGCTGTCGACTTTGTCGAGCGGAGCTTATCATATGAGTGATTGTCCGTTGTCGTCGTCATCCGTCGTCGTCGTCCGTCATCCGTGTCAATGTTTTACTTTTTCGACTTCTTCTTGAAAACTACAAGCCTAAATGCTTTGATACTTGGTGTATATGTACCTTGGGTAGACCTCTCTTAGGTTTGTTCATTTCATGTTGATATCTTTAATTCTCTAATTTTGGTGAATATTTTTCGACTTCTTGTTAAAAACCGCAAGTGCAATTGCTTTGATATTACATTTATAGGTACTACATGTGGACCTCTCTCAGATTTGTTAATTTTGTAATGATATCTTTAATTCTCTAATTTGGGTGAATATTTTTGTCATTTTTGGTAAAAACTGATATTTTCGACTTCTTGTTAAAAACCGCAAGTCCAATTGCTTTGATACTACATATATAGGTACTACATGTGGACCTCTCTCAGATTTGTTCATTTCGTGATGATATCTTCAATTCTCTAATTTTGGTGAATATTTTTGTCATTTTTGGTAAAAACTGATATTTTCGACTTCTTGTTAAAAACCGCAAGTCCAATTGCTTTGATACTACATATATAGGTACTACATGTGGACCTCTCTCAGATTTGTTTATTTCGTGATATCTTCAATTCTCTAATTTTGGTGAATATTTTTGTCATTTTTGGTAAAAAGTGATATTTTTGACTTCTTGTTAAAAACCGCAAGTCCGATTGCTTTGATATTACATATATAGGTACTACATGTGGATCTCTCTCAGATTTGTTCATTTTGTGATGATATCTTCAATTCTTTAAGTTTGGTGAATATTTTTGTCATTTTTGGTAAAAAGTGATATTTTCGACTTCTTGTTGAAAACTGTAAGTCCGATTGCTTTGATATTACATATATAGGTACTACATGTGGACCTCTCTCAGATTTGTTCGTTTTGTGATGATATCTTCAATTCTCTAATTAATTTATTTTGGTGAATATTTTTGTAATTTTTGGTAAAAAGTGATATTTTCGACTTCTTGTTAAAAACTGTAAGTCCGATTGCTTTGATACTATTCATATTGTTCATTTTCTAATGATGTCTTCAGTTCTTTAATTGAAATGTGCATTGCTAACAGCGGAGCTATCTCAGCCGATAGGCTGCTTGTTTTTATACCATTATAAAATCGTGAATTTGAAGTAGGGATAATAAGACAAGGCTCCTTTTGCTGTATGTATGTGGAGACAGGGTCCCTATGATAGTCTAAGCTTAGTATTTGTCTCAATGAACACATGTGTACAAGTATGTTTTTTGATAAAAAAAAAAAAACACTGTACTAACTACCGGTAAAGCTTTGCTAACAAAGTTTTGTTATGGACCCCTCCCAATATTTCTGGTCAATTTTTTTTTAAATTCAGTGTGGATGCCTTTTTAGTCTAAAATTGTCATTCAATTTATGATTCTTAAAAAAAAAATAACAAGATGTGCATGATGGCCAGATACATTGTAACATAATGTACAATGTAACATAATATTTTACGATATTTGCAGTGGCTCTGTTCAAGCTGCTATGGAACATCGATCAAAGAGCTGGTGAAAACGGCTACAGCACAAAACTCAACTTTGAAGCAATCCTGAACAATGAAATTTATGTATGTAGTACATGTAGTCTTCTTACACCGTCTCAACAGTTGCCCACAGTATAGTTTTCTGAGAGTTTTCCACCATTGTTTTCATTGGTTGTGGGTGCCATGATGTTTGCTCTTGAGAATTGAATTTTTTATATTACCATACTATTGTTGTGTCGTCACCGGAAGCGCTGTCCCAGCACAAACCTGTGTCATATGACGCCTTACCGTTGTGTCGTCACCGGAAGCGCTGTCCCAGCACAAACCTGTGTCATATGACGCCTTACTAGCCGATTTTGGCTAAAATTCCGCTCCGCCGCCTCTTTACAACAGTGTTTATACGCGGAACTTGATATTGCTTTTATAATTTGGGTTGCCTTTGAATCACATATTTTAGTGAAATATTGTTTATAGAGTGAAATATTATTGTCATACATAATTCAATCTTTGAAACAACAGAAACTAACACATAATAACGATAATCAAATTTGTGTTTGAAGTTCGAAAGTTGTTGCGTTATTTCTGGTTTCAACTAGTTCGAAAATAGAACGTCTTTGAGCGTAATAAAATCACGCGTAGAACTCCATCCGAACCAGACTCTAGCAGCGTAAACTTATTGCAATTTGGGCCCAGTTTGTTCTTACAAGATTTCCAAGTTTCATTTATCATTATTTAGTAAACAGGTCTCTGAAACGATTTAATATATCCGTAAAATACATGGCAATAGACGATTGACTTCGAAATTTCGAACAAACTCCCGGCACACCTAGCGCGATATGCGTCAGATCGGTGTAGAAGACGCCGAACTGCAGCGTCAATGACCATACTATTGTAATGGCTATTAGTAGGCATGGTAACTTAATGTGCTACACATGGATCAGAAAAAAAAAAAAAAATCTCCTAGCTCCGAAATCTAACGATTGATGAAACCTAAATCAGTAATATCAAAGCTCATATCGTCCTTGCATTTGATGCAAATAGTGATGATTTCTTAAAAATAAATACAATTATTCTTGGTAAAAGCATAAAAATATATTAAATATATATAAAAGAAATTAGTAAATAAAATATTTAGCTTATATACATGGCAGTAAAAATATGGCAGACTAAATTGGCAAATTACAAAAAGCAAGCGGCAAAAATTAAACAGTACTGTATAATCTGTATTAGAAGCTGCGACTTCTATTAAAATGGTACAATACAACAAATAAGATGCGGCTTCTATCAGAGCATCTACACATATGAAAAACAATGAATTTTTGGTTCTCAATTGTTTAAAAAGAATAGGTGCGACTTCTATTAGGAATGCGGCTTCTAATACAGATTTTACGGTAATATTATAAATATGCCCACACTGCCTTAGAAATAATAACTATAGACAACTATCAAAGATTTGTTGAACAAGTTGGATGTTGAAGAGGTTACAAAAGAGTTTTCATCTTGTTAGTGCAAGTCATATTTGGTACATGTAGAATGATGAATTGATTGACTCGAATTACTATGAATTTGTCTGAACCTATGATCCTTTGGAATTGAAAAGTGTTAATCAAATATTACTCATTAATTAATATATGCGTATTTAGCAATATAACTAAGCCATTAAATTTTGATGATTTGAGTTTGTTCAGGAAGACAATACAAGACAAATAGAGTGTTTTGCAAGAATGGGTTTTGGGAAATATTGCAACTATACAGCTCTGTGGTCATGAAATGGTGCAATGTACATAGACGAGGTGAAAGTAAAGAAACATTTTAGCAGGCTCCTGGTTGATGAAAATCATTTTTTTCACAGCCAAGCAATGAGGGAGTTTCCTTTATATTATATAACAACAACAAAATCACCAAGATTTAGGTATATTTCACCACTTCTCGTGTAACTGGTGATCAACAGTGATTCATATTTAATTTGAAAAATTACACAAACACTAGATATATTTATAAAAAATGCTATAGTATTTATAAATATATAGATTTTTATAATAAGTCATGCTGACATGTTTTAAACCTGAAGTTCTTCTCTGAAATGGAATGGTAGTCACATGTGTACTCATATATTGTAAAATTCTTAAAATTTTAGCTGGAATTAATTTTCGCTGAAAACACATTTTGGGTGTTATGTATGGAATTTATTTTCACTGATTTTTGACAAGTTGAATGTAAAATATAGGAAAAAATGTACCGATACTTTGCTGGATTTTTATTTTCACTGAATTATTTCTTCAGCGAAAAATAGCGGAAATTAATTCCAAGCGAAAATAAAGTATTGTACAGTATTAGCCTAATAATGACACCAGCCAATTAATCCATCCAACTGTGGAGCTATCTAAACTCGTGAAAAACAATTCACTCTGTGTTGTAAGAAACTGCAAAACATGGCCGTTTCTGGCATGGATTTGACCATGTTGCCATCTGCTTCCATTGACTGCAAAGTACCAGAAATCTGATGTGTCCACGCTGTAATCTTGCAATTTACTCAGAATAGAAGCAACAGATAAGTCATCGATTTTAATATGGTATACATGCTCATCTTTGTGAACTTTCACTGCCAGAACTGAAAAACAAATGAAACAATACATCATAAATTATAACCTTATCATTAGTAAATGCAAGTCCATTTCTGGCTTAAATTTGCCCTACTATAAAACAATTCGTTTTACAATATATTTCCACAACTGTGCATATCTGTCCAAAACAAAGTGACCATTTTAACTTATTTTTATATCTTTCCAGTAATCATTACAGATGACAAAATGAAAGCGTGAATGCACATTCAAATCATAAAAGCTATAAAGAAGTACCGGTAATGCATGTCACAAAATATATTAAGTTTAAGCACAGACTGACTCATTACAAAGCTCAAATTATTTCTATATCTAACCTTTTCACCACCAGACTTTTCTTGCCAAATTATTCTGCACTTTTTCTTATATTTATATTTCTGGAAAAGGGTGCCAATTTTGAAGCATTCCCTTCATCTTTATAAGTATTTATTTTAATTAAAACAATAAGATTTCTATTGGTTGATTGAATAACATTTGAATATTTCCAAATGACGTTGCTGCTCACTATATTGGCTGGTTGGATTCAACTGCCAACTGAAATTTATAAATATTTACACAGATGAAGGGAATACTTTTGTTAAGCTGATAGTAACCAATTAAGAAATACATATTTGTAAGTCTAATTCAATAATACTACCTCCCCCTGAGATATCATTTATACAGAGTGTCTATAAGCGATATGTACATGTTCATTTCAATTATTTATAAAAAATACTAATCTTTAGAACATTTTTATTGAGATTTTAAATTGACAAATCATAAGGTACAAAATAAACATCAATGTTCTTACCAGTCATATTTCTGGAAATGAATTCTCTATATCCCGTCATATAACGATGTACTGGTTTCCAAGCATTGCCATGGCAACTTCCATACAACGACGTCCCTGATTGCAAGTACACTACACCGTCATGTTCTAAAGCATCAAGAAACTGTGCTCTGTACATTTTTGATGCTGTTATTCTGTCAATTTCTGGACAACTTGAGGATGACTCATCAAATGTTTTGAAGAGATTAAACAGTAGACCAGGCTGCTTCTGATTTCTTAGTTTTTCTTCAAAATCAAGTAGTGCTTCTTCTTTGTAATAATTAATAATATCTGAGGGAAACAGTGTTTTGACAATTAGTATCATAATTTTCTCTTCAATTTAAGTCAATCTAAGAGAAATAGGAATTTTGTCACAGAAAATGTAGTTCTACAAGATCAAATTTTTAAAAATCTGGGTAATCATACTAATTTTTGAATTTTGACAAAAAATCCCCCTCGAAGTGAGGGATAATAGAGTAAAAACAAGTGTTAAGGGGATCTTATATTTTTGTCTCTTCTACTGACTGATACTGTGGAGTGATGATGTCATTATATGGACAAATATGGACAATGGCTTACCAAACTATGAATAAATATTAAAAATTTCATATTTGTTTTATTAGAATTATTCGGATACAGAGCATTTTGTAAATTACATTTTCACAACACACAATATTGTACATGCGTTTTTATGAGAAAAATGTAGCAAGCATACAGCTGAAAACAGAAAGTGAGCACCCACTAGTGGCCAACATCTAGGCAAGGTTGGATTACCAGAAACACACTACTTTTTTATTTGACATAATAATGACATAATTAATACAAAAACATTAGCGACACTTTACCTGTAAACTGCTTCCCGCTGATATATTCTTGCAACGTCCTCCAAAGTGTATGTATACTCGTACCAATCGTAGATAACAAAGTGTGTGTCTGAGATTTGGATAGTACAGATCCGTATTCACTTTTCAACCACTTGAGGGCGCTGTTGTAAGAGGCTCCAAGGTACCAGGTGTGGATATCCTTATAGAGATGGTTGTCTTAAACAGGAATCAAAATACTACATTTAGTATGAGTGGAATAACTGCATGAGGAAGCAATTAGCTATTATAATAATATTTAAAAGGTGAAGTGAGCATTGAAAGAAAGTAATACAGCTTTGACATTACAGTTGTAAGTTATGTAAATGTAAGTTAACTCATTCATGGTATTAATTAAAGCGAGAGGGTCGTCACCTGCGCACATGCAGTCCCAAGCAATGATAGCAACACACGGTAAAAACACAAAGGCTCATGGGTAGACACTTGTTTGTAAACAATGACACGCTATGGCCATCTGATGCATGCGCAGGTGGTGACTCCCTCGCTTTAATTACTGTTGAAGTCAGTCATTAAATGATGCTTTTATCATGATACATTGTGAAAGTAAGAGTGACATTCATGGACTTTACTGTAACATATGAGACACATGTTTGATTACACAACTACATTTTTAGTATGTACTATATTTATTACAACGACATGGTTTTTACGATTATCTCTAACTTTATATTGTAACTATGTAACTTTCCAACTTCCGGGGTTGACACGTTTTGTGTTCTACACTACAAACCACACATATTACACGGTGTTTTGTGCAGAATGGCAAAAGAAAATTCAATGAACCATCATAGAAGTAGACTCATGTCTGCTATTCTGTGTGTTGTGTATTTTCACCAAATAAAATTATACAAATGAATTTGCCAATGTCTTTTTCATATCAAATTTGTCATCTCTATTCAAACACATTGCTGGAACACATCAACTCATCAAAATGTATGGAATATTTGTTGACCAATTTGTTAAACCCCAAAACATACCAGTAATGTTAGGAATACAATTTGTACTACCCTCATTGAACAGAAATTCCAAAATGGGAACTATATGCTTATATAAACTGTGTTACTTTTCCGGAAAAATATGTTTTTATTCAGCATCCTGTTTTAAAACGATATCAGTTCAGATATGGGACCAAGCTAAGATCATGTCTATTTCTGTTTACTAGCAACCCATTAATCTAATGTGCAACTTTTATTATATTTTAATACTACGGTGTGTCTATTTTTGTTTAAGGTAGAAGCCTACTCATGATTTCAAAAACCCAGAATTTCTTAATTTTTTAATATATTGTACTTCCAGGCAATACAAGAATATTGACTTTGAAAAAAATGGGGGTCACCAGGTTAATTTTCGAGAAAATCATGGTTGTATTTTAGTGGATAGCGGCCATTTTAGCAGTATTATAGTGCTTTTACCATAGGTTCCTATGGCAGAGATATTATGCCATATCTCAAATTGTAGGCTGGTGACATAGGCTGAAAAAATAATATATTGTTAATGATGGGCTACTTTTTGTTTTCCTGAATTTTTTCAAAAATCTGGGTTTTAAAAAGTGTTGAAAAATGCAATTTTCGTTTAACATTGCACTCTATGGAATTGTTCTAAAAATAGCTATTTTTGAAAAAATGTAGTACAAGTTTCTCAAAATACGTCACTGTAACACACAATAGAATGCTATTTTATGGTGCCATGGGACAATAGCTTCATGATTTTACATAATAAACCAATGAACACTGTCATGTGATTTATGACACAATTTCTCAACAAATATGAGTAGGCTTCTACCTTAATGTTTTTAGTGGCTAAACCGAATGAAAATTTATCTAAGTTATAATAAGATTAACAATTTGAACTCACTCAAATATTTTAACATATTTTGGACAACCTCTAGTAAGTTAATACCTGATTAAACACACTTAGTAGAACGTCAATCAGTTCTTTGATTGAGTTATGCAAATTTCTACAATGTTGACCTTTTCCTGTGATGCAATACGCGAAACACAGTAAAAACATTCCTGCGACATGCACATTTGTATTTGAGGTACTGAGAATTTAATTCTATTAATCACTTTATTTTCTCAAGAGACAAATTTCTTTAGTTATTAAAAATCACAAAACTTTATAGTAGTGAGAATTTCTCAAAGGTCAGTAATTTTCTTGTATACTTTAAAATACTTTATTTTAGCTGGAATTAATTTTCACCTAAAAGACATTTTGGGTATTTTGTATGGAATTAATTTTCAGTGATTTTTGACAAGTTGAATGTAAAATATAGGAAAAAAGGTATATACCAGTACGCTGGATTTTATTTTCACTAATTCATTCCTTCAGCAAAGATTAATTCCAAGCGAAAATAAAGTATTTGACAGTACCGGTACACACGCAAAAAATAAAATGATGAAATCGCGAACATTTCAAACAGAGAAAATTAAACAGTTAACAATACTTACAGTTGCTTTTCAGCCAATGAAGAAAGCTTCTATTCCTTGGAAGGACAATGACCGTGACCTCACAATGATCAATCAATGTGCTAATCATCTGTATAAATTGGTGACTGGCAGTCCGGTCATCCTCACTTGAATACACTGTGAGAGTCTCTGGTTTCTGGATAATGATATGTAATCTGGAGCCTAAATCGGGATGCTGTAAATGATATTCCTTAAGAACATTTTGAAATGCATCCAGGAGAACGCCAAATCCATCATTTGATAAGTACTCGGTCAGCACTAAAGTTTGGTGAAGCATTTCGTTAAATATTGCACCTAGTTTGCTTTCATCCTGCGACAAAAAATAGTCTTCTTTCAAAGCTAAGCTGTTTATGGGAACTACATCTCGATAAGGCAGGATGGTATGTGCAATGCTGCTTCTGATACTTTGATGTGATTCCAAGTTGAAAACCACACCTTTCAATTCCTGGTTCATGACAGTATTGAGGATGGCGCCCTCACAGTCATCAAAAGCTTGAATGATGTGAAGATGTCCTGGAGTGTTGAAGACATTCCTGGAAAAATTTTCTTCCAGTTCCCGACTATGATATTTATTTTCAAACGTCCTATTTTCTGCGTTGAAGTATTTCTCTTGATTTAAAGACCACAAAGTTGAGAGATCGCTGAACTGTGTTGTTCTGTCTCCATTCACAAACCCTTGGAATTGTTCTGTACTTGGACACACTATCTATATATAATATAATGAATATGTATTAATTAATAATACTCATTACCCATGAGTCTTTGCAGGTTTCCTTCAATCATTGGCCAATTTACTACTGCCATATATCCAATTATTTATTGTGATTTGTCAAATTGTTTTCAATTGTCATTTAAAATTTATAAGAACATTTATAAATATTTTAAGTAAAAAAACATTCATGCCTTCACTATACCCTCATTCAATGTTTGTTGACCAATAATTGAAAGTTTTGAGTTTTGTGTTCTCTTTTTCCATTAAAATTTAAACATTTTAAGAGTATTTTTAAATGAACTAATTTATTGACAATTGGTTTCTGTTTCCAAAAATCAAAATAAATATTATTTAATTTTTTAAATATCCATGGCTCACATGAATTGGTGCAATTTAATGTTACTGGGTATGTTTCATTTGTGCTCAGGTACCAAATATTTTATTTTATTTTAATCAATTCAATTCAATTCAATTTAATTTAATTTAATTTAATTTAATTTAATTTAATTTAATTTAATTTAATTTAATTTAATTTAATTTAATTTAATTTAATTTAATTCTTGATTAAATTATTTAGAATAGTCAGACGTTTCACATAATGGCATTTTTATCTATTTACGAAGTAATTATTTTTTTTTTTATAAATTATGATAAATACAGTACATTATTATTATTAATCAATAACGTCACTTACCTGCGTGTGTGATGCCAGTAACCAACCGAGAATTGACGCAACAACGGCGACTGTTAACACAAAACCAATCATCAAAAACAAACGAACAATTTTCTTCAGCGTTCGGGGTGAGAGAAATCTCCCGCAGACACACGTCAAGCAAAGTCCTCCATTTTGCGTCAAAAATAGCATTTCCTGCCTGGAATCATTTAGCGACGTGTCTATCCGAAGAGAAGTGTTGATGGGTGAAAGTGTCAAATCACCGAGACGAGTTTTTCTTTTCACAAAATGCGCGTTAAAATCATTTTCCATCTTATAGCCGTTATAGTCGTCAATTTCCTCCGTCAAAGGGTCATCTTCATCCTCATTGTCATTTTCTCTGCTCAAAGCCGTTGCTCGAACGAGTGTCTCTGAAAATGGACTTACGATTAGTCTTTTGGTTAGCGCAAAAATCGACATTAAAATCATTTTGCAATCTTGTAGGGGTTTTCAAGTTTAGGTGAGAATATTCGAACACTGCCGACGGTCCCCGTTCCACGTTGGTATTTCAAAATCTGCGGGAATCCCAAACAAGGGGTTTTCACCTCGCCATTGTGACGTCACTGGTATACCCTTCAATGGCGTATACCATAATTCTAGTGGGTAGGGAAACTATTCCCGTCCAAAGTAATTGAAAACTTCGTACGTTTATGCACGCCGTATCATTACATAGTTACATGATTGTCGTTATTCGTTGAATATTATTACTATTACATGACAGAAGGCAGTATTGTTGATAAAATAACCAATATCTAATGTTTTGAAAATATCAAGAATGCTAAGGGTACCTCTCTTGACCTTCTGCGAGGCATTGTGGGACATACGACATCGAATGGCCGATTTCAACATCGTTCACAAATAACTTTGTGGCACACAAATCCAAATTTTCCGTGATAACGTCCAATTTGACTTGAAGGGTCAGATATTTACATAATTTAAGAATGTCTAGAGGTAGGTTATCTATATTTCACTGATTCAAAATGTTTTCAAGTGTGAAAAAAATCTTATATTTTGAACACATCTTGTAGCTGTGGAGTTCATCATGTGGTAAAACTTACTAGTATTGTTTCGGGCGGGGGGGGGTGCTGAAATTAGGGGCGGTATAACAAACAAGTCTATGAAAGCTGTGCGTGAAATCTTTTTTGACAAAGGCAAAATTGATGCAAAAAATACAAGCATTAATATACCTATACTGTACAATATGTACAGTTGTCTCCAATATTGTACCCCCCCTCAAACTAGACCAATGTAAAACCTGTATTGTAGAATTGTGTAAAGTCTCACAAAGAAGACATAAAAACGGAAATTATGAAGTGGTATTGTGGGTACTCTAAGTAAATGGCATGGGTAGCTCTGTGGACACAGATAACCAGACACCACTTTCACTTAATCCTAGATAGATCAAAAGGGTGGTGGTCATGTAAAGTAAGTGAGATATGTGTTGATAAACATTAATTTCCCCCAAATTCATTAAGCTTTCCCAGTGGCAAGCACAAACACAAGATTTGATCTGGCTAGCACTGTTCACTAAACACCAACTTGGACTCTTTAGAATCCTTTCATGAGTGTGTTCCAATCATCTCATGGTTATAGCCGGTTACAAACAAATCCTAGATAACTGATCGCAAAGATCTGTTGGAAATGTATGATCTAGGTTGGATCTAGGAACTGTTGGACAATAAACTTGGAACCAAGACAACATATCAAGACATAGACCTCAACATCGGCATGTGACCAGATCTGTTGCCAATTTGGAGACAGCATTATGTGCTCAGCTTCACAAATCTTTGTTCACTGTGACCTGAATCCATCACAGTTTAATGAAAAGCGTGTCTGTATGAATGAAAATAAACCTTTATACTGTACATGTATTTTGTTATGTCCTTTATGTCCACTGTAAAATGGTTTAATAACACAAATTTTTCTCACAAATTTTATATGTCTGTGAAAAACACAAAATTCTGTAGCAGTGAAACTTTCAATTGGGTCTTATTACACTGAATAGACCATTTTCCATTCACTGCCAGATTCTGCGTGATGCGTGAAATCAAGCCTAAAAACAAGACAAACAAAATAATGATATTTTAACGCCATACTCCTCTCAGAAAGATAAGAATTTTGACATTGAAAAAAGAGAAATTCAAGATCATAATTCCAATTCCTGGTATTCGTTTCTTGCATCTTTTATACATTACGCCAGATCTCAAAGTAAACGAGAAAACTTGCCCTGCATATGTTGTTATGGGTAGATGTGGCATTCAGTACCATCCATGTTTGTGGAATATATCTGTGATATTTTAAGTTAAATTAAGATTTTAATAATGATTCAATTACAGCTGGTAAAAAGAAGAGCCGCAAGGGTCAGCATCGTCATTTCAATAACCCTGAAGAAATAGAGGCCCAAATGAAAGAAGTAGAAAGCAACAGATATAGGGTAAGGTTCTATATCTTGAAAAAGTTTACTGTGATATGTGCTAGAGAACATACCTTGTGCATATTTATACCATGTTGGCTCGTGATAGAAGTGTGCATAAATATTCTGACAAATCCATTGGTGGTTACCATTACTATTACAGCAAATATGTTATTTGATTTCATCTGGTTACAATTATTTTTTATTGCTGTGGTTTTTAATTTGACAATTTCATTTCAAATTATGCACTTATCAAATATAGTTGGGCTTTTGATATGCAAATCAGTGTTAATTCAAGATAGAGCAAAAGGGTGGTAGTCTTCATGTCAAGTAAGTATGAGATTTGCGTTGACGAACATTCATTTTCCCATAATTCAATGTGCTATCGAAATGGCAAGCACAAACATGAGTTTTGATATGGCCACAGTGTGCGCTAAATACCAACTTTGACTCTTTAGAATCTATTCATGAATGCCTGCTAATCATTAGTAGGAATTACCTTGTTACAGCCAGTGTTATTTTCCATCGTTCCAATGTTGCTAGGGAGATCAATTGAGGGATATCAGTTTATTTTGGCAGCTGATCTAAGTCAGTGTGGTAATGAAGATGAAGAGTAGCAATAGTATTGCTGCAATACACATCAACATAGTGACCACCAGCCAACCCTAAAGTTTTGTTTGGATTGCATTGTACTGTTTTGACTACTGTGTTGAGACATATGGCTGATGTTTTTATAATACAATCACTGCATGGTATGAATTCTGCTACAAAATCACATACAATAAAATTGTATTATTCGAATTTAAATATTATGTCTCTTAGGAACGAACTGAAATAGAAAGTGATTCGTCAGAGAGTGAATCAGATGATGAGGTAAGATAACAAACTTTTATACTGTTTTTTTAAATTGTGCATATTAAAAACCTTACATACAAGTGCACGTTGTGGCAACATTATTGAAATTTTTCAAGTTACTAATTGTTTGGAGAGCTACAATTTCTTTATATTGCATAATCACTGCATTGTATTTCTTTCATTGTGAGAAGTAAATTCCCTTGGTAGGTATGCGCATATCAGTGGTAATCATTATTTGCAACCAAATTGTATGTCTCTCTGCAGCCATGTACTGTTCTGATTCTGGACTGAGGAGATTTTTGCATTTGAGTCCTGGCTAAGCCAAGCTTTTTTGGTTGTTGGGCAAGATAATCAATTTGGTCTGCCTCTTCTTACGAAGCAGTTAATAAAAATTTTGCCTTCTAAAATTGTCTGCTAGTGATGATGCATGTTTCCCAATATGTGGAGACTGGTAGTTTACATCCAATTTAACCAGAGTAATAATGTATAATAATTATCATGAATTTTGGGTACTTAGTTTTACTTGAAATTTATTTTTGCTGAAGGGATGAATCGGTGAATATAAAATCCAGTAAAATTATCCTTTTTCTTATGTTTTACATTCAAGTCATCAAAATCTGTGGAAAAATCTCATACACAAAATAGTTCCACTTAAAATAAAGTATTTTACTGTAATTTATTATCTTTGTACACAACAAATATTTGTTTTCTACTAAATTTTCAGCATGGTGCTAAAAAAGGTGTTGAAGGGCTTATTGAAATAGAAAATCCTAACAGGGTGACAAACAAAATGAAGAAGGCCTCACAGTTAGATACAGAGACTGCGAGCAAGCCACAGCTCTCAAGACGAGAAAGGTGAGACTGATGTTGAGTAAATGAATAACAAACACACTTTAGAGAAGCAGTTCAATCTCAAAGAGTTTTCCATAGATGACAATTTTAAATTCGCAAAAATTTATCTCACAAAATTAAAGTGGTTTACAGTACCAATCAAACAATCAACTTGAAATGAATCCAAATCTGAATTAGAAACTGAGACATTATCATATGACATGAGAATTCTTTTTTTCTGGATGTTTTACTTGGTTAATAAGATTTAGATCCATTTGCATAGCTAATAACACATTTGAATAAATTTGCATGGCTAATAAGATAATCCAGAACATTGTTTATTTCTAATTAATATTGCTATTAAATTTTAATTTAGGGAAGAAATAGAAAAACAACAAGCTAGGGTTCGATATCAAAAAATGCATGCAGAAGGAAAAACAGATGAAGCCAAGGCTGATTTAGCAAGATTAGCAATTATACGAAAACAACGAGAAGAAAACGCTAAAAAGAAAGAAGAGGAACGGAAAGGTGAGACCAACGCCATATAACAACAACACTGGTATAACAACTTTTGAAAGAACATATTGTTAGAATAATTTATGTACCAACATACTGCGTCATCTTATAAATTCAGCCTTTCTTTATCTCACTGATTTTTTTTTCCATATCTTTTTCAGCGAAAGAAGCAAAGGCACAAGCTTCAAAGAAGAGATAATGTTGGCTAAAGAATGATTTTATTTACTGTTATTGGGAAGGCATGCAATGTATTTATTCCCTCTCACATCACTGTAAATCTGCAGTGGGTTATACCATGACTACCCTACATAGTAATGGAATAAATCAAATGAAGGGCGGGGTGTATGTTTTTAGGCTGGTTGTCGCTGGGCAGCATGTGAATTTAAACAATGTATTTTATGGGTGTTGTATACTGTAAAACATGTATAATAGCTACATGCAATTTTAGCTAATTTAACTCAATGCATGAATTAACAGAATCTTGAATTAGCTAAAGTGTCAACAATCTCATTGTGAAAATATTCTTTATTTTAAATTAGCTACGTTATCAATTACTCATTAGCTAAATTAGCTAAAATTAAATGCTGGCTAAAAAAAAAATCATGTTTTACAGTATGTTGCATGATGCACATAACAAAGGCCAACCAATATCCTAATTTAAATAGCCAATTAACCAACCAGGATTGGTAGTCACAGAAATAACTTATTAGGTTTTATGATTGGATAGGTTTGGTTGTTGATTTTTTGTTTCAGACAACCTTTGCAAGTTTATGAAATGTTTGTAAAATATGGCAAATGTATAATTGATTTATTGCACACTAATAAAACAGGACAAGTTAGTGACATCATGGTATACTGGTATATTGTAAATTACAAGACTCTCTGTGGGACAACTGTAAATGGAAATTGCAGCTAACAGTCTTACAATATAAAACCAAAGGTTGTAGGTGATTTTCTATTCACTGCGAACTATTCATGTTGTGTATTGTGTGAAAAGTACAGACTGAATGTCTCCGCAAGAATTTGAATTTCATTTTTTTTTTTAATAGCTCAATGACAAAATGGTGATCTTTGAGAGGAAAATATTGCGTAGAGATGCCCTTCTTTAAAATTGACCATCAGATTGTGTATAAGCACAATAAATGTAAAAATACCCACAAAATACTTTGTTTTGTTGAATCCCATGCAATGTTTTGGGGTCACTGCCATGCTATGACCTTTATTTGTCCGTTTTTCATGTTTAATTTCACACATATGCAGGATCTTGGAGTAAACGAAAAATTGGTTTATTGACCTGGAATGCACTCAGTGCTGTAAAAACCCCAGAGAACACAAAACAATAGACTTTGTCTCACTTTTTGGTACACAATCGCCCACCCAAGAGTAAACCAAAAGATCTAGTAAAATAGATTACAGGAGTATTTCTAGAAAAAGGGAGCACAACTATGTTACTATTGGTATTGCTCTACATTTGATCATAATCTATTGACTCTTCCAAGTTCGGTATGAGGGAGCTGCGCCCCTGTTTTCCTGTCTGGAAGAACCCCTGGATTAGACTTTGATAGGTGACCACAGAATATGTTGAATATTTTTTTTAAGTTATGGGATGCATTTTTTAATACAACGTAAAATGCCCTCTTATGTGTGTACAAGTGTTGGCCAACTTCTCACAGGCACTATCATTTCATATTTTAATATTTGTTTTATTGTTGCAATGAAACCTGTCTGAATGAGATCATCATTTGGTTTATAAAGAAAGATTGTTTATAGAGAAACAGGTCTTGCTGTGTTCATAAAATCACTGCCAGTGAAAGTGCATTAAAACACTCGATTCATATCTAATATTAAATCATGATTACATAGAGCTATTAAATAAATGAACAGGTAGTAAAAAAAATGTTTTAGCCCGTCTTGCCAGTTGACAACCGTATTCCCCCCCCCACCCCGCGCTCAAAAAAAAATGTCTGTATAACCCAATATTTGCCTGCAATATTAGGAATAAAATATGGATGAACTGTTAATTTATCTGGATTTTTCAGTTATTGGTCAATTTAAGAAACAAAGGTGATATTGTAAGAAAAAAAATAATAAAATTCATTTCTTACAAACGAGTTTTTGTTGATTTTTATAATGATCATATGTACATTGATACACACCCTACCTTACTCCACATGCATTGATTACCAGTACTACTATAAAGTGATAATAACCTGTGTATTGACTCTGATGTGATAATAACTGTGTGTATTGACTCCAATGTGATAATAACCTGTGTGTATTGACTCCAATGTGATAATAACTTGTGTGTATTGACTCTCATGTGATAACCTGTCTGTGTTGACTCTGATGTGATAATAACTTGTGTGTATTGACTCGCATGTGATAACCTGTCTGTATTGACTCCGATGTGATAATAACTTGTGTGTATTGACTCGCATGTGATAACCTGTCTGTATTGCCTCCGATGTGATAATAACTTGTGTGTATTGACTCCGATGTGATAATAACTTGTGTGTATTGACTCCGATGTGATAATAACCTGTGTGTATTGACTCCAATGTCATAACCTGTCTGTATTGACTCCGATGTGATAATAACTTGTGTGTATTGACTTCGATGTGATAATAACTTGTCTGTATTGACTCTGATGTGATAATCTGTGTATTGATAATGTTTGTGTATTGACTGTTATGATGTATCTACTGCGATAATCTGTAGTTGATTTGACCTTATTATGACGCATGCAGTGTGACCCATAGTTATGGGAATCAACTAGAAGTAGCCATGATTTATTTAATAGCTGTTTTTAAGGGAAGGAAAGATTGTGCCTTGGTGTTGAGGAAGGTGACAATGTAGATGGTTAGTGATTCTAGACTTTGGTAGTGAGAGGATCCGTTGAACTTCAAGTTTAATGAATCCTCTCACTAAGTGGAAGTAGGAGTTGTAGATTCATAGACTTAACCAACATTTTTCAATGTCAACAACACTTTTACAGCGGGTATGGGGCATTACCTTCTCAGATCGACGAACACTTTGTACCAACTACTAGTATACGACGGCACTGTCACACATGCATTGTGTAATACATAAGAACGACCTGAAGCATGCGCACTGTGTGCATAATATGCTAATAACTTTAATGAGTTTATGATGTAGACATATCTCATGAATATTATTTTAAGGTGCAATTATTAATAGAAGGCATTTATTATGAAATGCTGCAAGAAAATATTTTCGGTCTTTACCTCCACCTCCACTCCTTATACCATACTAAATTGGTCACTAACAAGTACTGCTGTGTCTTGTACTATCACAGGGAACCCGCTCATAGAGACTGCATACAGTCCATCTCTGCAAGCCACTAAAGATTTAAAAAATATACAGCGCCACCAGTGGCTGTTCCTAGCATACGCATGCAGCTTGTTGAATGTCTACATTTACCCTTTGACCCCTTCTGATCCAACTCTTCTGTGCCAGTTGGTTGGCTGCACTTGTTCATGCACTGTTGAATGTGTACAATACAGTTACATGAAAATATAAATTTTTCAGGTCATGTACCTTTTCTTTTTTGGGAGGGGGGGGGGAGTTGTAAAAAAAAAAATTTTAAAATTAAAATAAAAAAAAAATTAAAAATTTCATTGATTTTGGGAAACCAATTGACCAGAAACAGACTTTCCTTGGAATAGGGTTTTATCGACTAAAAGCTGACAATGTTTTAAATCTGAAGTTTTATAAACATACAGTCATGACAAAAGATGTCACACCCAAGCATTTTTTTAGCCACTTCAACATAACAAGTTTTAACATGCCATGGCAACACTTCCTCATTTGTTTCCTTACAGTTGTCAATGCAGCCTTTGGACAACGGAGGTTTTTAGTCAACTGAGTTACAAAAACAAAAATTTACAAAAACGCAATTGCAATGGAAACTGAAAATAAGCAAAGTACTCTATGTAGTATACGCATATATTGAATATTTAATTTTCACTTATTCATTTTGACATATTTTAATTTGCTATAAAATGAAAATATGTTTTATTATTTTCTGATAAAATTTAATTTAATATAATTATAAATTTAAACAATTCTAAACTAATAAGAAAAATCCTCCAAATACATTTGTAGAAGAAATTTGAAAAAATAAATATTTAGTGCATGAACTTAAAATGACTCAATTCATCATAGTGAATTCTGGTAAGAGTAGCTCAATATTATAAAACCCTGTGTCAATTTTGCTAGAAAATAGAAATTATCAAATTAGTAAATATGAGGTTATTAACAGAATATTGGAATCTATGTCTAAGTTATTGTACATGAATGCATCAAAGACAATATTGACATGTACGAGGAAAAGTTCAGTGAATCATTCACCACTAGTCATTGTCAGTGGCACATTTGAAATTTGAATAATCAAATATCTTAATTTGCATAATTATCCGACTCTGCATTCTAATTTGCATAATTATTGAACTCTGCATCCTAATTTGCATAATTATTGGACTCTGTATTCTAATTTGCATAATTATTGGACCCTGCATCTTAATTTGCATAATTATTGGACTCTGTATTCTAATTTGCATAATTATTGGACCCTGCATCTTAATTTGCATAATTATTGGACTCTGCATTCTAATTTGCATAATTATTAGACTCTGCATTCTAATTTGCATAATTATTTGACTCCACATCCTAATTTGCATAATTATTGGATTCTGCATCCTAATTTGCATAATTATTGGATTCTGCATCCTGAATTCTGGTACGAGTAAGCTCAATATTATAAAACCCTGTGTCAATTTTGCTAGAAAATAGAAATTATCAAATTAGTAAATATGAGGTTATTAACAGAATATTGGAATCTATGTCAAAGTTATTGTACATGAATGCATCAAAGACAATATTGATATGTACGAGGAAAAGTTCAGTGAATCATTCACCACCAGTCATTGTCAGTGGCACATTTGAAATTTGAATAATCAAATATCTTAATTTGCATAATTATTTTAATCTGCATCCTAATTTGCATAATTATTGGACTCTGCATTCTAATTTGCATAATTATTGGATTGTAGCATTCAGAAAATATACATATATTTTTTTTTAAAAACATTTTTGTCTTAGATGACAGTCCTGAAAATTGAATGAACTAGCACTTCTATTTTTTGAATGTGTAATTGCAGGTAGCCACAGGAACCATGTTTGGGACAATTTGATAGGGCTGTGACCATTTACATAGTGCTGCATATATGTCTATAAATATTTATGCTAGTATTAGCAAGCATTATGTCAACATTCACAATAACTTTTACTAAAAAACAGTAAACAATTTCAAATATGTGAGAGATAAATTTGATTGAATACTTTTGAGACAGTAACATTTTTTTAAATATACTCCCCCAATAGTCCAAATCTTGTTATCATATTGAACAAAGTTTACAGCATTTAACAAGATGTAATCCCATTTAAGTTTTTCATCGATCTTCAGCTTATGTCTACAGCATACAGTTATTTGACAGTGTTGAGTGTTTCAACTGCAGTATGGAAGTATTTGTCACACAGCTAAGTTGGTTGAAATGGAGGAATAGCAGCGAATACTTCAGATCCTGAAAAAAAAAATATGCATTATAGAGCAAAAAATTATCATTACCACATTTCCTGCATTTTTGTTTTATTTTTAAAGATGGAAATGGAAATTTTCATGTATTTGCACATGTTGGATAATGATCATAAACACCCAGTAATAATAATTTAAAACATCATTTTGAAAAACAAATTGAATTGCTCTTATTATTTTTATGCCAGGCAAGAGTTTCAGAAATTTAATGTCACTGTTGTCTCCCTGACTTTATGTACAAATTGCAAAAAATACAATAATACCAAAATTTTAGAAAATATTATCACAGTTGATGATGATCATAATAAGGGACGACGTCAAAAGATCAATGTCAGATAAAAAACTTATTTCCTTTAGTTTGGGGGTGGGGGGTTTTGACCTCAAAAAGTTTCCATCCTACAAAAACGATTTTATTTTTTAATGAAGTCAAAAAAATTTTGGAGTATTTGTAGTTCGTTTTTTTCTATCCAATCATGGACAAAAATAACAGAAAATGAAACAAAACACATCCAAGACGAGAAAATGGTTTGCTTCGAGTGTAAATCTGTGCGTCAAATGAGGTGCATTTGTAAAATCTTTTTACACCCACCCGACAACCAACTGCTATGCAATACTACTGACCGATTATCAATTTGTATTTAATGGTGAATGTAGTCTGACGCCATGACCAATATTTATCAATTAAGTGTCAGTGGGGGGTAGGGGGTGTTGGAAAAAAACTAAAGGAATTAAGTTTTTTATCCGACATCGATCTTTTGACGTCGTCCCTAAGGTAGATCTGAGTGTGGATGTTCTGTACAACTGGTATATCAGCTGACAAAATATTACATATGAAATATTAATCATTACCTAGAACTGACTGTCGTACAGAACATTCGCCAAGTGAATGCTTTACCTGGCATTGCGTCATCCAGTCTGGAGGAGTCCATTGAGCCCACTAAGTGTGAGAACAGAATTATCACAGAATAAATTGTCAGAAAGTGTGGTAGATGCGAAACAATTTAATTGATTATACTGATAGAAATAAAAGTGGATCTACCGTAACACACTGGGTCTGAGGCTTATTGCACACAATGCAGGCATTTAATTAAGGTATATTAATGGCATTAAACCTACAAATTAGAGGTGAAAACCATTCTCATATTTTTTTTTTCTTAAAATTGTCACATGTATTGAATTGACACATGTCTTCAACTTTTCAGACAGGACTTTTTCCTCGTATGAAATATTGCAAAAAGATACAAAAATTAAAATTTTTATGCAACAATTATCATAACCATGCTAAATTATTATATTATCAAACAATTGAATAGTAATCATCTAAATGTCTATATAATAATTGTTGACAACTATAAGTTCGTTCTTATAACTATATACTGACTTTTTGATATTACATGTATATAACCAACAAAATTTTTGAGATATGAAGTTTTTACCATAGGAGTCGATAGGAAATAGCTTGAAAATCACCGTTTTCATGAATATTTTATGAATATTTGACCAATATTTTGTGTGAAAAGTAGTATGGTGACCATATATTTTTATCAATGTTATCTTGGTTTTGTAACAACTGCGAAAAACAAAAAAACATGGTGTAAATGTCACGAAAAATTTTACCATTTGTTTTAATAACCATTTGAGGCACATGCAGCACTAGTAATTATTTTATATTTGTTCACAAAACAAAGCCAGTATTTTGGCACACTCATTTTTTATGATTTAAAAAACATTACAGTATGTAAACGTTATCACAACAACAAAATTATTCAGTATTTGGAATGTCTCAATGAATATATCTCACCTGTTCATTTGACGTTGATTTGATTGCATCAATAGATAATGTAACTGTGATGTCTGGAGCATAGGGTACATCAACATCAACTGATATACAATAAGCACACTGCTGAAACAAAAAAAATGTTGTCAAATTTTTTTATGGTCAATTTTTTATGCTGTTATCAATTTGTAATTACACATTCCTTTTCATCATCAATTCACTTGCTTGATAGCTTCATTAAATGTTCACTCACCCACCCACCCAACTCACCCCAGTCACTCACTCACTGACCCACTCACTCACTCATCCATTAATTCATTCACCTAACTCACCCCAGTCACTCACTCACTGACCCACTCACTCATCCATTAATTCATTCACCCAACTCACCCCAGTCACTCACTCACACACCCACCCACCCAACTCACCCAACTCACCCCAGTCACTCACTCACTCACCCACTCACTCATCCATTAATTCATTCACCCAACTCATCCCAGTCACTCACTCACCCACCCACCCAAACCCAAACAAAAATCTACCCATGCACCCAGATTTTGCTTTACTGAAAATAAAAATGTAAATTACAAGTCAGTATACACAGGTACATATACAGACAACATTAACAGGGCATTATAAATGATAACTTACCCGAACTAATGAACCCAGAGTAGATGGTAGTAATGGAACTACATGGTCATTAGATGCCAATGTTTCAATCAGAGGTATATCAATTAATCTAAAAGAGAAATACTGATTAATTTGACCTGAAAACAACTTTTGCCTTTCAAACATAATTTTACATAAGACCTGTAGCCAAAATAAAATTATTTCTATTTGATACAAAATTAATACAAAAAATATATATTCATAAATATTACACCAAAAAATTACCTTTTGTGCATTTTATTTTTTTCAGACTTGGGGCAACCTTGTAGAAGACTTGCCCAGACGATCTCTGATGTTTTGGGAAAGACTGAGACAGGTGGTTTGCCATTGAAATCTTCCATTTCACTGTTGTCACTGTACACATCCTCTTCACTACCATTACCATTTCTCCACCATCCGAGTAAACGTACCACCCTTCTGAGCTGACAAAAAAACACATAATATATTTTATTACACATGTACTGCAGTTTATTTTGATTCATCCCTGAAATCTGTGAGCAAACAAAGTAGCAGAAATAAACAATATTTAGAAGTATGGGGTACATAAATATACTTGTCAAGTGAAATGAAATTTGAACAACAGTAATGGTACATTTAGCAGTCACTTATTTTGACTAAAACTAATTTGCATATCACCCATGCACTAATGTTTTCGGTATTTTCACAGCCCATATGCAAATAAACATTGTATTTCCATTGGAAACCAAACTATGCGGATACACTGCATTACTCATGAAAATAACTTCCATACGCAACAAAAGCCACGGAGAAGGTGTGCGGTTCTGTCATATTATTTATATATTTGTTATTTCGACATGCATATGTGACGTAATACAGGACAGATCAAGTCCATCTTGGAATCAATAAAGCGTATAATATTTTATTGCTTATTGGAGTACAAGAAGGCACAACAAATCTCATTAGGGATTCCCCATTTAAAAATTGGGTGGGTGAGCTAGAGGGTTCTTGAAATGTAAAAAATGTCAAGGTTGAACATAATTTAAATGTTGTCACGCTTACAGAATACCTAATTCTCAACCCCCCCAGATTGCAAATGGATAATCCCTATCTATTTCACCCAAATCATTCTATTCTGCAGACGACTGAACTTAAAAACAGAAAAATATTGTCTACTTACTGTGACTCTGATTACATCAATATCTTCTGTTGACTGATTGTCTATTAGCACCTCAAGCTTGGCAATGTCCCCCGAGTTGTAAATACTTTTATTTAATCTATTGGTATAAATAAACAATATAACATTTATTGACAACATTTATTTAAATAAATGAGTTCCCATTATTACATTAATGCCTAGATTGATGAAAATGTCTACAAAACGGCCAAATAGTCACCATATGCCATGTGACCAAATGACTACCATATGCCAACTGACCAAATTCCCAGTATATGCCTACTGGCCAATTTTCCACTATATGCCTACTGATCAAATTCCAACTATATGACAAGTTACCCAATTCTCGCTATATGCCGGCTGACCAAATTCCCACTATATGCCTACTAACCAAATTCCAACTATATGCCTACTGACCAAATTCCAACTATATGCCTACTTACCAAATTCCAACTATATGCCTACTGACCAAATTCCCACTATATGCCTACTGATCAAATTCCAACTATATGACAAGTTACCAAATTCCCACTATATGCCTACTGACCAAATTCCCACTATATGCCTACTGACCAAATTCCAACTATATGCCTACTGACCAAATTCCAACTATACGCCTACTGACCAAATTCCAACTATATGCTTACTGACCAAATTCCCACTATAAGCCTACTAACCAAATTCCTACTATATGCCAAGTGACCAAATTCCAACTATATGCCTACTGAGCAAATTCCCACCATATCCCAACTGAACGATTTCCAACTATATGCCTACTGAGCAAATTCCACCATATGCCAAGTGACCAAATTCCAACTACATGCCTATTGAGCAAATTCCCACCATATGCCAAGTGACCAAATTCCTACTACCGGGGATATATGCCAAGTGACCAAATTCCCACTATATGCCAAGTGACAATTCCTACCATGTGCCTACTGACCAAATTCCCACTATATGCCAAGTGACAAATTCCTACCATATGCCTACTAATCAAATTCCCACCATATGCCAAGTGACCAAATTCCTACTACCGGGGATATATGCCAAGTGACCAAATTCCCACTATATGCCAAGTGACAAATTCCTACCATGTGCCTACTGACCAAATTCCCACTATATGCCAAGTGACAAATTCCTACCATATGCCTACTAATCAAATTCCCACCATATGCCTACTAACCAAATTCCCACTGTATGCCTACTAATCAAATTCCCACTGTATGCCTACTAACCAAATTCCCACTGTATGCCTACTAACCAAATTCTCACTCTATGCCTACTAATCAAATTCCTACCATATGCCTACTAACCAAATTACCACCATATGCCTACTAACCAAATTCCTACCATATGCCTACTAACCAAATTCCCACTGTATGCCTACTAACCAAATTCCCACTGTATGCCTACTAATCAAATTCCTACCATATGCCTACTAACCAAATTACCACTATATGCCTACTAACCAAATTCCCACCATATGCCTACTAACCAAATTCCCACTGTATGCCTACTAACCAAATTCCCACTGTATGCCTACTAACCAAATTCCCACTGTATGCCTACTAACCAAATTCCTACCATATGCCTACTAACCGAATTACCACTATATGCCTACTAACCAAATTCCCACCATATGCCTACTAACCAAATTCCCACTGTATGCCTACTAACCAAATTCCCACTGTATGCCTACTAACCAAATTCCCACTGTGTGCCTACTAATCAAATTCCTACCATATGCCTACTAACCAAATTCCCACCATATGCCTACTAACCAAATTCCCACTGTATGCCTACTAATCAAATTCCTACCATATGCCTACTAACCAAATTCCCACTGTATGTCTACTGACCAAATTCCCACTGTATGCCTACTAACCAAATTCCAACTACATGCCTACTAACCAAATTCCCACCATATGCCTACTAACCAAATTCCCACTGTATGCCTACTAATCAAATTCCTACCATATGCCTACTAACCAAATTCCCACTGTATGTTTACTGACCAAATTCCCACTGTATGCCTACTAACCAAATTCCAACTATATGCCTACTAACCAAATTCCTACCATATGCCTACTAACCAAATTCCCACCATATGCCTACTGACCAAATTCCCACTGTATGCCTACTAACCAAATTCCAACTATATGCCTACTAACCAAATTCCCACCATATGCCTACTAACCAAATTCCCACTGTATGCCTACTAATCAAATTCCTACCATATGCCTACTAACCAAATTCCCACCATATGCCCACTAACCAAATTCCCACTGTATGCCTACTAACCAAATTCCCACCATATGCCTACTAATCAAATTCCCACTGTATGCCTACTAATCAAATTCCCACTGTATGCCTACTGACCAAATTCCCACTGTATGCCTACTAATCAAATTCCCACTGTATGCCTACTGACCAAATTCCAACTATATGCCTACTGACCAAATTCCCACTGTATGCCTACTAACCAAATTCCCACTGTATGCCTACTAATCAAATTCCCACTGTATGCCTACTAATCAAATTCCCACTGTATGCCTACTGACCAAATTCCCACTGTATGCCTACTGACCAAATTCCCACTATCAACTTATCAACCTTCCACCAAAATCCTACTGATGTAATTTATCATGATGTCTCAGATCCAATTTTCAACATGAGTACTAATCAATCATGCATCAAAATGCTACAAAAAACACTCAACTTGTTACTAAGGTAACATACTGAATACAAACTTACTTAGCCTCAACATGAACTTCACCACGACTATAACAGAAACATTTTTTGACAATCCCTGTTACTTTAGTCGGCTTTGGGGACAATAACTTCTCTGAGAATATATTGGTTGGTTGGATTATAATTGGTTGTGTGTACTCTATTGGTTCATCAGATTCCAAGATGAAAGCCTTGACTGTGTACTTGACGACACCTTTCCATATTTTGTGGCCAACTTCTTCTTTGAAAAATGAGCCTAAAAAAAATTTGGATAATAAGACAATACAGTGAAACAATGTCTAAATTTGTTTTATCTTTGTAAAAGTAATTTTCATTTTACCGGTATTTGTATTCAAGGTATCAGTATAGTGTCATTAATACATGGAAATAAACACATTAAAAATTAAGATAAAAAACTCTCAAACTTTTGAACAATTGGACCAAAACTTCCAGCCAAATAAATGCCTACACTTATAAAAACGCCTGTAAAATAATTTTTTCACAAGATGGCGATTTTTTTTTTTCCTATCCAAAGCGATTTGAATTAGTAAGGCAGATACCATATTATTTCTATTGGATCTCCAATCAAGGCCATGTAAACCAACATTTGCATGTATTGTATACTATATTATTAAAATATTATTTTTACCACATAAGCATATACCCTTCTAATAGAACAAATATGGTGCTGTAAACCACCTAAATTTTGCAAAACTCCATTTTTGTGATTTCAGAACGATTGCAGTAGTGATCATTTCAATGAGGTCATGCTACGGGGAATAAACCAACAAACCTTGAACACCGAAGTAGTGAAATTATAATGGTTTTGATTGTTGTACTGTTGGCATTTTGTTCAAAGCCTCTGACAATTTTATATGTGTGCAACATGACAGCAAATCACACGTGGAATTCTCTGTTGGGCAATCAAAGGCGGACATAATTACAAACTCAAGATTCAATTTGAAGCATTTTTCAATAAGATTAGTCTGAGATGCATGCAAATCTCTTGAATTATTTTCTCTTATAACAATTAGGTCCTTTTTGAATAAATATCTTAGCCAATAAACGCAATACATCAGATTATGATCTGTATATTTCGCAAATGCCATAACTTTCAGATTTGATTTTTGGACAAGCTACTTCAAATTACTAAGGCTTTCAACTAAGATTTTCCAACAATTCAACTTTAAGATTGTTGTTGATTTGAGAAAATGGAATTAATATTGCAGAAAGCAAAAAGAAATGTCTCATTCTTAAATCTTCAACTAAAATTTACGATACAAGAAACAGCTAGTGCCTGGTCTCATGCTGTTGACAGATATACAAAATAGGATGTTAAGGTAGAAGCCTACCCTATTCATAATTTTTGAGACAGTTGGTCATAAATCTCATGACAATGTTCATTAGTTTATTATGTAAAATCATGAATCTATTGTTCCAAGACGCCATGAAATGGAATTATTTTTTGTGTTACAATGATGCCTTTTGAGAAACTCGTCTTGATATTTTAAAAGAATCACCATTTTTAGAACAATTCCATAGAACACAACACTTTTTAAAACCCAGATTTTTGAAATAATTGAGGTCAACAAAAAGCACCCCATCAGTCACAATACATATTTTTTTCAGCCTCTGTTACTACAATTTGAGATATGGCATAATAACTCTGCCACATTATAATACTAAAAAAATGGCCACTATCCACTAAAATAAAACCATTTTCTTTAAAATCAAGCAGATGACTCAACTTTTTAAAGTCAATATGGTTATATTGCCCAGGAGTACAATTTATTGCAAAACGAATAAATTCTGGGTATTTGCATTTATGAGTAGACATCTACCTTAAGGATTTTTACCAATAACTCATTCTTTTCAATTTTTCAGCACAATTTTAAACTAATATATTACACAATATTTTATAAAACATTATACTTTGTATTCACACTGTGGGGTGGGCCAGGAAGTCAATAACTATATTCATACAATGAATAGCCAGAAACCCCTCCTTTATGTATATTTATTGTTACACTAAGTAATAAAAGGTAAGTTGGTACCTGGAATATCTGGAGGTAAATTATACTGGAAAGGGATTACATAATGACCCCTTGGAAGTGGACCTACAAGAAAAAAAATGCACATATAATTCAAAAGTAAAGGAATATTATAAGTTACATGTACTACCAAGGATTTACTACATAGGGGTATGTAACTTTGATGTACATATACTGTACATTTATAACTATAAAAGGTTTGTATCGTAAAGTCAGCTTTTGCTAGTTTTTACAAAATAAACAAGTATAAAAGAATTTCAAAAAATCCATAAAATTTTGCAAAATGTTGCACTGGTATTCAAAACCTAGTCATCATGTAGTGCATGTTTCATGTTCAAACATTTATGGTCTATAAAACTGTTCTAAAAATAGCGATTTTTGAAAAATATAAGAACAAGTTTCTCAAAAAGCTTATTTTCAAGACATTTACACCACAAACAATTCAACTTAATTCTGCATACATATTTCTTTCAGACTAAGAAAACTGTGTTTGGTATATTCTCTAATTGCAGTATGACAGCCGCTAAGCCATTTTCTAGAATTTTTTTGTTCCTGTAATACGTATGAATGTAAACAGGAAAATTCACAGGATCAAAGCATTATGTGGGATTTAATAATTGTATTTTTGGGGTTATATTTTTACATTAATGATGTTATATACATGTACACATTTGATGATGGGCAATTTTGATGAAGTAAGGCTATGTTCCCGTCTGAAAGATCATTTTTTTGACATTGAACTATAAAAAAAAATTAAAGTTCAAAATACAATCATTGGATTTTTGCTGTAGACGTTCATTCTACACTTGTCATGCATAACGTGAGATATTGTAGATTAAGAAGTTCGGAAAATCCACAATTACCTTTTTCTTCCCACAGTGACACTGAGGTATTGAAGTAGTATTTTAGTCCCTTCAATACTTCACTGTATGTGTCAGTGTTTAGGGATATACTTATGTCATTCTTGGCATCTTTCGGTTTGTGTGATTCAGCAGTCTCTGGTATTCCTTCTTCTGCATATGCTTTGAATGAAGTATGCTTTTTTGGTTGAAAAAAATCAGCTGTAGAAAAAATATCAGTACAGATAGAAATAATGGTTTAAAGGTTTTATATACATTGTATGTTGTTCACTTTTATTCAGTTAATCTTTCTAAATCTAAATATTTTAGTTTGTAAGAAAAGAAAAGCTTTCCACTTATTACAAGTGTTTGGGATTACCGGTAGCTGCTCTTTTCTATAGCTAGGAAGTATCAACTTACAGCTTTCAAAACCCTTTAAATTCAACTGGATAGCTTGTGCAACTGTTGCTGTGGCAATTCTTAGGTAAACAACTCTGCAAAAAAATTAAGTTCCACATGAGTATACTTTTAGAGCAGAGAAATGTTGAACTGAAACAAGTTTCTTAATATTTGTACATCAGTTTCAAGTGGCGTACAATCAGAGACGAGGCTGGAAGAATGATAAGTTTATGTTTGAAATTAAGGGTGTGACAGGGGAAAAATCTGTGCATATTTATTATATGATTAGGTAATTTTTTTTAATTAAATAATGTAATATGATAAGTTCATATTTGAAATTAACAGTGTCACAGGTGAAAAATCTGTGCATATTTAATATACAGTGTATAATTAGGTAATTTTTTTAATGAATTAATTAATTAATGTATTTCCTAGTACATTTGTAAAAACCCCAAAACATTGTAAAATTGTTTTTTGTTGTAAATATTGTAAAATTTTTAATTCATGTTTTTTGTGTTGATGTTGTTTCCTAACTTAATCCTCAGATTAAGTAACAGAGAGTTAGTCTCTTACACCTCAGCTCTTTGCTATAGTTATATGTTTAGTAACTTAATCAATTGAAGATGAAGAACATTTTCTATTGAATTGCCCAAAATATAACACACACAGGGAAAACTTCATCCAAAAAATTACACTACTTTCATCCAAAAATAAAAATAATTAGTTCACATATATATTCTCAAGCAAAGATCCTGGCATAATTATAGAACTTGCCAATTATATTTACACAACACAAAGAGTTATTTAACATTTAAATACTAGTTACATTCTTTGTTGTTTGTTGTTGTTTGTTTTTTATAATATTTTTACATATATCTTGTTATTATTTTAAAGCTCTTTTCTGCTGTACCTATCCTATGTAAATCTTTTTACATAGAAGCAATAAAGTTATTATTATTACTAATATTACTATTACTATTATTATTATTATTATTATTATCAAAAAGTAAATACATAACATTTTTAAGGTTTTCAATTTCGCTGAAATTGGCTGAATTACTAGTAAATGCACATGAACATGAAAAATTGCCAAATACCAATGACAAGTTTCTGCAGTAATCACTCGGACCTGCCCCATAACACCGTCGCTTCGCTCATGGAGCTAGAAAGGGATGCTTCGCTACACTAAAGTCAAGAATTCAATGTTATGTTTATGTTTATCGATCAGAGCAGTGTTCATTCATTGCACTCGATCAAACGTTCCGCCTTACCCAAATATGGTCTCTCCTCCACTGTATTCGCCCTTTTCAGTTCTCAAACTGATTTGGTTCATGATTTGATGTTACGAACTTGAACTCATCATGCTCTCGCGGTTTCTTCCAAATGTTAGGCACCTGAGGCCAACGACTTTGTCCGGGTATCGAGAACTACAGCAGCCGAGAACTACACAATGAAATAAGTGACATCACGAACACAGATTGCAGTACTCAGTGAGCTAGTTCCTGAATATATACGGCGGATATAGTTGTTGAATCATGATTCTCGGAAGGTAGTGAAAAGTGAAAAGTTGACTTCCGCATTAATTTTTCCCATTATCTTAGGGGGTATCTCAGGTCGTTACCGAAATGCATCTCGGCCGGAAGGTCATAGACTCCTGGCGTGGAAATAGAAATCTACAGCGTTGTTTTTGTTGTGTCGATTTCGACTAATAATATATACAGATTTGGTTCGATCAGACATATATTTCACTATGCAGAACATAGTATCAAATGTCTCGAACATAAAGTTCGACATAGAACTGGCTTTAGAGCAGCAGTTGGGCAGTATACCATTGCCTTTTCCTGGAATGGATAGTAAGTCTTTCACTCTACATTGCAAGCGCTCACAACAAACACGACCGTAATAGACATAAACAAGACGGGTCTCCCTATATTTGATATCTATTATTGTTTGTTTTTTTGCCCCTAAGATCGTAAATCGAGAAAAATAAAGTATTTCGACATTATTTTTGCACTTTTTAATTTTCATGTGTAAAAAATCGGGCATGTCGGCCATTGTTGTGTTAAGGTCAAGGAATATTGTCTTAGGTTTGTGAAATTGAAAGTTTTAATATTGTATTTTCATAAGTTATTTATGTAATATGTAAATCAAATACATTTGATGTAAACTATAAAACAACGCTGTTTGGTAATAAAGTGACACTTCACATTGTTTTCAAACTACTAGTATATCCACACCTGATCACAGTCTCTCAACATGTGACTGTGCCCTGGTATAACCTCCCATTCAAGAAATTGTATACATACACAAATGCATATATGCAGGAAGTACATTTACTAGTGTTATGTTCAATTGATCATAAATTATGTATTCACTACATATATGTGATTTAGTGTCAAATAAAATATACATGTATTACGAGGTTGTCATTCAACATTGTGATACAAGTGACATCATAGGCTAGTATTTATTCATGAACCAACATCATTTTGTGAACATCACTTGTGAAATGTAGATTTTCTCTAACAATGCCTCACAAAATAAAAGCGTTCTACATTATTGTTACTCACAGCACAGCAACTGCATTTCCTTCGTCCTTATAAATGTTTATAAATTTCACAATTCAAACTGAAATGATTGGTCGATTAAATAACATTATAACGTTTGCACAAGACATCGTTGTGTACTGTGCTTGCTGATTAGTTGATTGGATCTAACTGTTATTTAAATTATAATGATGAAGGGAATGCCTTTATTACACAGAGAGTAAAATTTTTACCAATTTGTCAAATCGGGAAAAACTGTAAAATTTTATAGCAGTGAGCCCAAATATTCAAGACAGTGAGTTCTCTGAAATTTCATCCCAAACATAGCATCAAATTATTATATCATGAAAATTGATATCTTTAATAAAAAACAAAATTATTCAGAAATTTAATTTCATTTTCTGGGAAATTTTTATGTCAAGCTCCATATGTTATCAAATGTACAATATCCTTTCCTCTCAATATGAATTTTTGAATAAATTTTCAATTAAGACCTGTCATCACAACATAAGTTTTCTCACATTTCTTTTCAAGAATCCGGATCTGCAATATGTGTGTTCTTTAAGCAAGGGGACTGCTTAAAAGGTGGAAGTTGTCCATTCCGACATGTACGTGGTGATCGCAGCGTTGTTTGCAAACATTGGCTGAGGGGTTTATGCAAAAAAGGAGACCAGTGTGAATTTCTTCATGAGTATGACATGACAAAAATGCCAGAATGTTTCTTTTTTTCAAAATTTGGTAAGTGAATATATTTTATTTCTTATTTATGCGTTTCCATCATCCAAATCGTATGTTCACAACCTCAATGTAAAGACATGAACCTGTGCATGATTCTAATGAGAGGTCATGTTAATATTAATCCCTCTAAAATACATTGATCTGATTGGCAGCACCTACTGTATAAAACAATTAATATGCACCCAGATGTGTATCGTAGTGTAGATAAAACAAAATGGCGAGATGTCAAAGAGAAAACACTTTATAAATCCAAATTCACTAACCGGATTACATCATTTATACTGATATGTTATCAATAGTAGTAGTCAAGAGTTTTAAATCTGGTTTGGTCCCCGAAGACGAGGGTGGCCGGATTCACCTTAAACTAGTGGCAATCGCTCTTACCCCCTCCCTCCACTTTGCACGATTTAAAGCATCCCTCATCCTCATCCCAACCTTCCCACTCTCCTCCTCCACTTGCATCTTCCACGTCTTCTTTGGCCTTCCCCTTTTCCTTTTCTTTGGACCGCTCACCTCTAAATCAAGGGCCCTTCTTAATACATGCCCATCCTCCCTCCTCAGCACATGCCCATACCAACATACCCCATTTGCCTTCGCCAACCGATCTACCGCTTCCTTCAAACCCAACATCTGCATTAAGTCCTTAGTTTTCTTTCTGTCCATCAACTTCACCCCACACATCACTCTCACCATCGCTCTCTCTGTCCTCCTTAAAATACCCAACTCATTTTCACTCAAACACCATGTCTCGCTCCCATACAGCAATGCTGATCTCACACAACTCTTATAAACTATTCCTTTCATCTCCAAGGGAAATCTCTTCCCATATAGTAGCTCTCCACATCAATACCTAACGAATCTTTGGATGACAAATTGTGGTTAAATAATTCGGTAAGAATTTCACACAATAAAAACTATTCCTGTGCATTTACTATGATACATATACCAATGCTTGTGCTGCTGGTGTATTACCCAAGAATCCTACATTTGTGCTGATCTAGATGTGGCATAATACACTGATTACTTTCACATGATAATAGCTGTTTCTTGCCATTCCTCATCAATTACAGTTTTAGACTACTGGTACTCTCTAATCTATTCAAAGATATATACATATATATATCCCTAGGCCAACTGATTTCAACAACAAAGCCGAGTAGCTGACCTTCGGGTCTTTGTTTATGGGTGGCCCACCAAAAAATAAAAAATTTGTCTCCAGTCGTTGTTTGTTTCAGGCCGATTTCTCGCTATCCACATATTTCACATGCACAAATACCTCGCAATAGACTCTATATAGTAAGTTTTAACAGCATTACGAAGGCTGAATGCCACTTTAAGGTAGAAGCCAACTCATAAATGCAAATACCCGGAATTTATTCAATTTACAATAAACTGTACTCCTGGGCGATATAAGAATATTAACTTAAAAAAAGTTATGGTCACCAGCTTAATTTTCTAGAAAATGATAGTTGAAGTTTATTGGATACTTGTCATTTTGTCAGTATTTTAATGATTTTACAATTGGTTTCCATAGCAGAGATATGCCATATCTCAACATGTACGCTAGTAACACAGGCTGATAAAATCATATATCATGAATGGAGAACTTTTTATCGTCTTCAATTATTTAAAAAATCTGGGTTTTTAAAAATGTAAAAAAAGTTAATTTTCCTTCAACATTTATGGTCTATAAAACTGTTCTAAAAATAGCGATTTTTGAAAAATATAAGAACAAGTTTTTCAAAAAAAGTAATTGAAACACACAAAATACTAGTAATGCTATTAATTATACCATGGACTATAGCTTCATGATTTGACAAAATAAACCAATAAACATTGTCATGCGATTTATGACCAACTTTCTCAAAAATTATGAGTAGGCTTCTACCATAAATTAAAATCCCATTTAAATCCATATTGACTTTCTTATCTCTTGTACTGATGTATGACTTTCTTTGTTCTACAGGTCTGTGCAGCAACAAAGAGTGTCCCTTTCTACATATAGATCCTGAATCAAAAATAAAAGATTGTGCGTGGTATGATAGAGGGTTCTGTAAACATGGTAAGTCTCATTCAAAATGTCATAGTGATATTATTCAGTAAGCCATTGAAAGGTATAATGCCTATTCACTGTGAATTTGATTGGTTGATTGAAAATGCCATCAACTATGCCTAGGTATGATGCTAGTAATATCACATCACCTGTGAATTTGACTGTTTAATCTGAGGTTGTGTAGTTGTGGGGAATTCCAGCATGCAGTATTTAAACTGACATAATTATGATTATGTTTGCATAAATCTGAAAGGTAATGAGATTATATAGCTTTGTACCTATTATATATTTAGGTATAGGAAAGACATGTGTTAACTTCATATTGGATTTTGCAAAGGATTGTGGGATAAAAAATTGAATTATAGAGGGCGTTGGGGGGGGGGCTCATTTCTTTCCCATACAGCCTGTTATGCCAACATCAACTGTAAACCTGTACTGTTTTCAAGTAACATGTTTATGTTTTTTTTTATATTTTATATATTGTGCGGTTAATTTGTTGGACTACCCCTTCCCTCACTGCCTCTAGAGTTCAATTTTCTCTGTCCCACAATCCTTTGCAAAACCCAACATAGATTTTAACGTATTTCTTCTCTATATCATTTCATTGAACCGCCACATAGATTCTGGCTGCATAATGAGATATTACTAGCATTATACCTAGGCATAATTTGGTTGAGGTATAGCAACTGAAACACAGCATAGACTCTATGTTGCATACATGTAATACTGCTAGCATCGTACTTAGGCATTAGTGGATTGAGGTATAGTGATTTCATTGAAACACTACATAGATTCTAATCTAACTTTAATGTTAGATTCTAATCTTATTGATGTTAAGGAATCAATATGATTCATATTGATTGATATACACCACAATCACATCTACATCTACATCTAGTTGTGTACCATGTATTGTCTTGTTGCTTTTCTAGGTCCACACTGCAGAAATAGACACACAAGAAGGGTTATATGTGTCAATTATCTATGTGGGTTTTGTCCGGATGGCAAAAATTGTAAATTCCAACAGTAAGTATTCACTTATTTGGAATTGAAGGAAATCTCTCAGTGTTGTCATGTTGTGTGAATGTGATGCAAGTGTGAGGACAACCATCTGACTGTAATATCTTATTATAATCAGATATGATTTATTACCTTGCCCGTACCATCAAAGATGGAAGGGAAAGGTATATTAAGGGAACAATTTTGTCCGGCGTCGTTGTTGTCGTCGTTAATAATTGTTATTGTGTGCATAATAACTTTACTAATTCTATTCCAAACTTTATCAAACTTGGTCACCTTATTCATCAGTATAAAGTCTTCTTTGAGTTTGAACAACAGATGTCCTGTATGAAAATATCATGCAAAAATTGAGAAAATCTGATAAAATATTTTGACTGTTTCTACTTGACTGATCACTGGTGATACACATCAAAGGTCACTGATCTCAGTGGAAATATGCATTGTTGTATGTGTTCAATGAAGCAAATGATTTATCTTGTAATAATATCCTTGGTAATGTATCTCAGAATCCCATACTGGGTTTCAAAACCAACTCATGGAGAGATTGCACAGTCGGATACACATTTGCAAACCTACCAATAAAATCTTTACAGAAAACAAGATGTCAGAAAATCAATATAAGCACTGCTATGAACTGGGTGCCAAACTTTGATCAAGATCTGAAGCTAATAGAAAGTCTGTTTAGTCAAAAGTTATCAAATCAAAAACAATACATAAAAAATACATTAAAAGCAAAACATTTCATCCACATTTTAAAAAGAAAATTATTCTAAAATATATGTATTCTGTATTTGACAAACAGTTCATTCGACAAATGAAAACTCACAGGAATATGTTTCAGCTATTAGAACAGAATGATAGAGTTTTTATAATACTAGTTTAAAAACGCACTTCAGAGACTGCAGTGTTTGAAGATGTAGTTTCTCAGGAGGCAACAGTACTGTTGACTTCTCCCTCCACTGGACACCAACTATTTAAGTTGATTTGCATACAAAGCAGAGCTTGCAACATGATAGCTATTCATAAAGGGTGTTTTTTTTTACTTTTCATATAATACAGTAGTCACACAATGAGGCAGTTCATATTTGTCTCAGTGAATCATTCATTTTTGACAGACACCTGTACAAAATACTTGAACTAAAGCCAGCTAAATTTTTCTGTTATCTTGCATGTTTTATAAATCTATTAACATCTAAATGCAGCACTTTTTTTGCAATGAGACATTTGTTTTTATTCTAAATATCTCAATTACTTTCAATAAAGCTGGAAATTATGTTCCTTAAAATAATTAAACAAATAAGGCACCAATGTTTTTGTAAGATATTTACATCTTTTAAGGACATTCGGTAGACTGATTCCCCACTGTTGGTTCAACCCCAAAACTTGTTTGTATTCAAAATTAATTATGACAATGCATATTTATATTGAAACAAACTATGATAAAGGGAATTATATTTATTATATAACAAAGGGCAAGGTCACCAGAGTTCAACTATGTTTATTATCTATTTTTTATTGCACATGATCTGTAGGTTTTCACAAGTTTCACAAGACTGTTTTCCCCAGAGATAAATGTACCATATTTTATATATTAGTAGAGCATGCAGTAGTAAATGTGTCTATGGTCACATCATGGAAGTTGTGTACGCGTTCGCAAAGACAAAATTGATTGAAGAAGTCATGATTGAAGAGGATATATTTTGTCCCAAAATCGCGATGCCTGGATAATAGGGAAAGATAAACCCGGAAGTCATGCAATACCATCATGCAAAAAAACCTTTGAAAACGTTTCAATTTCCCTGCGAAAACAGCAGTTGAAATAAACTACTGTAAAGGGGGTAATTATTCACTGGGTTTTAATTTAGCTTATTTCGCTGACTGGAAAAATGCGCTAAATTAAAACACAGTGAATATGTAAAATTTAGCATAGAACACATTATCTAAATGACGAAACCGTGAATTTAAAACCCACTGAATATGCCCGAAATGGTAAATCAGTGAAATTTAAACCCAGTGAAAATTAGTCATTTTACAGTATAGAAAATGCAACATAAAAAACAACATAACTTACTGATAGATCGGCTGATTTTAAAAATTCAAACATGAATAAACTTGTCAGAACAATGGCATTCTTTCTAGATGCATCATGCAAGTAAAATTAAAAAGACCCATGAACACTAGCGTCGGAAATGTTCATGGACGTTTAAACAGACAAGATAAGAGATTTAACTTGACTAAAAACAAATGAAATTGAATAGGCTTAAACCAGTTGTCACAACTTCTTTCTTTCACCTCCATGGTCACATTAAGTCATATTTTAATGAACCAGCATACAATAAATGCTATTTTTCACTTATTGTAAACTGGATCATTTAAATATGACTTATTTTGTCTATAGACACACCTCTGTCATTTACATAAATGCATGCGCTACTAATAGAGCAAATACAGTATGGAAGTTTGAATACCAAACAAATTATATTCTGTCTTGCTTTACCCATAGACTTCAGACCTTAGTTTTCTAAGGTCTAAGTTTTAATCAGTGTGTGTGTGTGTGTAGAAATGGAATATACTGTGCAATACTTTATTTTCGCTGGAATTAATTTTCGCTGAAAAGGCTTTTTGCTTGGAATTTATTTTCACTGATTTTTCATGAGTTTAATGTGAAATATAGGAAAAAAAGTATATTCGCTGGATTTTATTTTCACGGAATCATCCAATCAGCGAAAATAAAGTATTCTACAGTATATATAAGATGCTTGCATGACTTTAATGCTTGATTTTAGGCAGAACTTGTAAACTTTATTTCAGGGTCTACTGTTTTTTTTTACTGTTATACAAAGTATCTCTAACAAAAACAAAGCTTTCAATTTTGTATTCCACAAAACTTTATTGTGTCATATACTTTTTTTTTTCAGTCCTAAATTTGATTTACCAGTGGTAAATGACCCCGTGTCTGCACAAAAGAAAGCCAGTATTACCTGTCACAGCTGTGGGGAACCCGGACACAAAGCGGCCATGTGTCCCAAGTTTCCAGTCACTGCTACTGAACAGGTAAACATTCTACCTTTTGAATGCCAACATTTTCCCCTCCAGGGACTTCTTTGTGTCCATGCATCTGTGCGTCTGTTCACAAATTTATCTCTGCCATTTCTGTGCAAAAAATTCATTAAAATTTCTGTTTTTCCAAAACCGGAATTTCATTAATACTTATTTATTGGATGTTATGAGATCTTGATGCACATATTTTTGCTGATCACATTTAAAAGGATCAGGCATGCCGAGACAAATCGTGTTTAAACCTTACACATACATTATACATAGTGGGATATACATGTAATTGTTTTGCGAAAGACATTAACAAATGCAAGTGTTACTGAAATACGCATTTAGGTCAGTATTTATGAAATTATAAGCCATGATTCGGTTTTATAGTGAAATATCATGCTACGTTTGGTATAGCCGTGGTTCCATGGTGCTTTGATCTGGATAGGGCTTCATCTGGCTGTATGCACTGTGGTGTTGGTGTACAGACAGGACCCTAAATAATGGTGCATGTGTTTATCATTTTGGCTGTGATTAAAATGATGATTTCAATCATTTATTTATTTTTAACATCACTGTAGCATATTCAAGTGATGGGTATGAGTGACTTGACAGAACGTCCACAGATACCTAAAGGACCCCCTAGGCCTCTGGAAAGTGTTACATGCTTTAAGGTGAGTATTGTGTTGTGGAGCTATACAGTTGTGTAAATGAAAAAGTCAATGTTTTCATTGTCTAGCGTTATCTCTTTTTTTTTTATTGTGTAATATGTATTCAAAATTAGTACAGCAGACCAAGGCACACAGATAAAAAGGCTTTCCTCACAGCGACTATTTTCCAAAATAAGTCAGCCAACTACTAGTAATTTATAATTCATATTTTTAGTCGCCATTCAAACGAAATTTAGTCTCTAAATTCAAATGTGATATCTTATGCATGCTTTGTTGGTTTTTGTTAAAATTTGGTACATACATTATACATGTTAGCATACATGTCTATGATATATTTGTTGGTTTTCATTCAAATTTGATTACTAGTATACATGTACATGTCGAGATACATGTCTATGATGATTCATTTCATGTTTGAATCCAAAATGACCAAGTGGCAGCCATCTTGATTTTTATCAAAATGTATCGCTGACATGCTTTATTTTATTTTCAAATTATACATGTTAGGATACATGTCCATGACAATTAGTTTCACAATCAGATTAAAGATGGTTGACTGCCTGAAATCTTGCTTTTTGTCCATACTACTATATCTCATTAGATTAGCCTGGATAAATGTAATTCAGTTTGGATACAAAAAATGCATGAATAGCATATCTTGTTTAATTTCTGACCATATATATTTCGATTTTGGAAGTCATTTATTACATCTAATTTCTGTTGATACTAGACCAACCAATTATTCACTCTCAAAAACTAGCAATGGTTTTGGTCCATATTACTTTTTTTTTGCCATGAATAACATTTCCCCTACTTCCAACTGGGACTATGTCATTAACAATGACTTGTTCATCTTAAATTGATATACCAGTTTGTTCACACAAATTTTACGATTTATTTATTTGTGTTCACAAATAACAAACCAACAAAAGATGGAATACCCAATACTTAATATTTTTAAATTGGTAGCCAAGCTAACCTTTCTGTTTGTATATGCATAATCTGTACATTATAAAATATTATGACAAATTATTTTGACTTGGTGTTATGTCGATTAAATTTATAACCATTGCTGTGATTTATAAACCTTCTATTATTCACTTACCGGTACTGTACAGCACACATACCCCAAAATATCAGCTACTTTTACATTGCTGTGTCTTGTACATTATAGTAATTCTGTTCTATTCAATTTGTTTTTTCAGTGTGGGGAGAAAGGTCACTATGCTAATCGCTGCCCGAAAGGTCATCTCGCCTTCCTGAGTCCAGCATTATCACACGTGGATGCACAGAAACAAAACCAGATGTAGCTTTACACATAGGAATAAGGTCGTGTCGACAGATACTGTGTAACATATGATAAACATGGCAGTATATAGTTGTCTGCAAAATCGTGACTTGATTGGGTTACTTTATTGCCAACAGTATGTGCACGTCTAACATCGTGTATCAATCCCGAGTACGATAACTTTCAATTTATGGTGAGAATGTTGCCCATATTTTTATATTAACAGGAGACGTACATATATATTTAATAACAACAGCGGCCAGTAACGCCTGTGCTTATTATTTTACTTTGTATGACCGGTTATTATCAATCAGCTGCTGTACACTATTACACATGGATACGAGAAACGTAAACAACTGTGTTCTCTTATAGTTGCTGGTGTCATAACACTAGTCTTGGCAGTTCATATTTGCAGACTCGTCAATCGTCTTTTCTGTGGTTACGATATTTTGTCTCTAAAGTTATTATTTCATTATAACATAGATGTTTGCAGTTTCATAGAATAGCAATCTCGTTTTCCATTTGAAGGTGTCGCAGACACTGCCAATAAATCAATGCATGGTTCATATTGAATGAATAGTTTATACCTGTGTTCATTCAGTTTACCTTACATCACCATCAGGAATACAAATATGCTTCAGGTCAAAGGTCAATGTAACAATTTGTTGATGAGTCTTGAAACACAAAAAAAAAAGGAAATAAAACTTGTTTCTTGGTGGCAGTCATTCTATAAGACAGTGAAATTTTCCCAGTGTTCAGGAACATGGCAATTTAACTGGTATTCTCCTGTCTCAATATTTCATTTCAAGTGAGAATAATCTCTCATACGGTATTTGACGTTATAACACAGCACATCATGTTTGATACACGCACCATGCAACATATGCAATATGTAGTGTTTGTGTCGATAGTGATGCTTTGATTGTATCAATCGTATAGTTTCCCTCAAATGGTTAACCAAGCTTCTCCTAGAAATATCCAATATACAAAACTCTAGTACAGCTAATGCATGCTGGATAGCCTTTTAATTTTGGATTCCTTTTCCCTACCCATAATGCCTCAGTTTGAAATAAAAATACATTTTAGCAGAAATTAGGAACCATCGCTTGAGATTAATATTTCTGTGTTTGTGCAAAAGTTAAAAACTGAAGCAACCAAGTCGTCAAGCCCATTTCCCTCAAAAATTTTTTTTTAATGTTAAATTTTCAGGGGGGGGGGGGGTAAATATTGGAAAACCAAACAAAAAGGCTTACATTTGGGCTACATTGTTCTTAGAGTTAGTGTGGTTATTATTAGGCCCGAAACAGCATATTTTACTGATTTACTGGTGTCTCTGTACACTCTAAATTTGTATAGCTTGTTACAGGTATATTCTTTAAATTGTTGTATAATATTATCATACATCTCAAATAAAATACACAAATGTTTCATTTATCTTTATGTTTATGTTTATTTATTCGTGTTTATTGTTATTTATTCTTATTATTTATACAATCCTATTCTCGCATCTTTCTAAAACAATCTTGTTGATGCTATACCGAGTACAGAAGAGTCTTGTTGGTTCGGGGGGTTCTCTTGATCAATGATTGGCATTGTCTGCGTTCAAAGTTCGAAACAGGGACTTATAATTTGGTTTCTGTTCGTATGTTTGTCAGAAGTCATATTTCACAACCCTCTTGATCAAATTTGTTCATTTTTTGTATGTGCCCAGTACTATATGCGGGACATATGCACATGCTGTGGTTTCATGATTCGAGATAACAACTGGCCGTCAGTCGTCTTGTTACATGTACAAGGTAATTCTTTTGTGCATGCAATTAAAGATTGACTTCCTATTACAATAATTACATCAATAAAATTATTTTATTGTTGCCTTGCCCGTATCATAAAAGACGGAAAGGAAAATTTTCTGTCCGTCGTTGTCGGTGTCGTCATCGTTAATATTTATTATTGTATAATTCTATTCCAAACTTTATCGAACTTGGTCACCTTATTCATCAGTATTAAGTCTTCCCTTAGTAAGAACAACAGATGTCCTGTATGCAAAAATTGATAAAATATTTTGACTGTTGCTACTTGACTGATCACTGGTGATACACATTCAAAGGTCATTGATCTCAGTGGAAATATGCATTGTTGTATGTGTTCAATGAAGCAAATCATTTATTTTGTAATAATATCGTTGGTAATGTATCTCCCAAATCCCATGGGTATACTAGACTGGGTTGCAAAACCAACTCATGGTGAGAGTTGTTGCTCAGTCTGATACACAATTACAAACCTACCAATAAAATCTTCACAGAAAACAAGATGTCAGATAATCAATATAAGCACTCCTACTAATTGGGTGCCAAACTTTTGATCAGTTACCTGAAGCCAATAGAAAATCTGTTTTAGTCCAAAATTATCAAATATAACAATGCAAAAATACATAAAGAGCAAAACGTTGCATCCACATTTTGAAAGGAAAATTTTACTCAAAAATATGTATTCTATATTTGACAAACTGTTCATTTGACAAATGAAAATCAAAATTCACAGAAATTTATTTCAGCTATTAGAACAGAATTACAGAGCTTTTATAATACTAATTTAAAAACAAAGATCACAGAGCTGGCAACATGATACGAGAGGCGTTCTAAGTAATGTCTCTGACCCATTTCCCAAAGCAGGAGATTACTGAAACTTGGCACAGTTATTAGTCTTTCTCTACATAGGAACCACCCAGAGTTATGCATTTCTCCCATCGTTTGATGCAGCTCTGGACACCGTTTTTGTAGAGCATCCTAGATTGGTCCTCCAACCATGTCGTAACTTCAGAAATCAAGGCTGCATCGTCTGGGAAACGCCTTCCTTTCAAAAACAACTTCATGGCTGGGAAGAGATGAAAGTCAGAGAGTGCAAGGTCAGGAGAGTAAGGGGGATGGTGGGGATTTAATAGCCACACGCCCGTGCTTCTGATCTGGCGACATGCTAGTTGTGGACCAGAGTGTTGTCCTGCAGGAGGAGGATACCCTCTTGATTTTGATAGCTTCTCTTAATTTCATCAAAAGTGAAGCGTAATAGGCTTCTGTAGTTGGTGGTACCCTTTGTCGGGAAATCTGTCATCACTACTCCGTCCTGGTCCCAGAAGACTGTGAGCATGACCTTGCCAGCGGAGGGCGCACCCTTGCCTTCTTTGGAGGTGGCGAGTCCAAGTGTTTCCATTGCATTGACTGGGCTTTGGTCTCTGAATCATAGTGATGGACACAAGTTTCATCCTTTTGAAAAACTTTGACTCATCTTCTTCCAAATTCATCCTCAAACACTTTCATGCTTTCTTGCTTCTGGAAAGGTGTGAGCAACCTGGGAATCCATCTGGCAGACACCTTATGCATATGCAAATGGTCATGAATGATAGTTTCCACAGACCCTGCACTAATCTTGACCTCTTGGGCTATTTAGCAAACAGTAATGCGCCGATCTTCCAAAATGGCTGCCTCAACTTGAAGGACAGATGCCTCATCAATGGCAGAAGAGGGACGACCAGGTCTGGGAGCTGTTTCCATAGAATTCCGGCCATGTTTGAATTCACAGAGCCAGCGTTTTACAAGGGCATATCACCATAAGTTTCTTTCATTTCATCAAAAGTCTTGTTTGGTGTGCGTCCTTTCAAATACAAAAACCGGATCACTGCGCGACACTCAACTGGCTCCATTTCCCACCACTGTTGTTTCAATCCCAAAACTTGTTTATATTCAAAATTAATTATATTCATATTGGAACAAACTGTGATACAGGGAATAATATTATATAACAAAGGGTCACCAGAGTTCAACTATGTTTATTATAACATTACCAGGGTAATGGTTTTTGATTAATTCATTCAATGATTTGTTCATTCATTTGTCAGTTGGTTGTTAAACCGTTAATGGAACCAGTTGTATATTTTTTTCAAAAAGTGGTTTATGAGAATAAATGAAGACGAAACTACTAAAAGATAATGTTACATAATTATTTACTGATAGGGCCATTATTTTATTTCGACTTAGAGGGTATTTGTGTAACCATTCAAAACATTTTATACAATTCGAATCAAGGCAAAAAAAGCGACAAGAAAATTGCATTCCATATTAATAAATTGAATTATAGTTTATTTGACTATACCATAAATTAACGAACTAATCGATTAATCATGCGTCTACAGTTCAGAGTCTTGACTCGCGAGGGCGCTCACAACTCCGTTTTTTCCTGAATTCTGTTCACTGCGAGCTGGTGTGATCATGGATTACTAAGAACACACGTCATACTTACAGGCATTACCGTTTCTACGACAGTTGCATGTTACAATGCTCGAATTAGTCGATTGAAAAAATAGTTGCAATAGTTGCCTGTAATGTGCGACTCTGTACCACTCACTTCCAACTGCCTCCCGCAAATATAAGCGTTTGTCTCGAGTATTGAGAGCTTACTCAAGCTAAACTTAGGCAAAGTCCACGAATACGACACTCCCGTGTGCCCCGGGTGAAAGGGTCCGTGGTTTCGTAACTTATCCTGTTATTCAATAGTTTATAGTCAGTTTTAGATTTAAAATTAGCTTGTTTCAGCATCGTAACGAACGTTTGTTTACGATAACAAACACATCGAATATCGGACTATGCTCTCTTGACGACGACACTGCGTCTGTTGCGTCATGGATATAATCGCAAAAGATTCCATGTGTTCGAAGCATCAACACAGTGCGGATGCGCTATAGTTTCGGTGGCGAAATTTCTTCTTTTATGGGATTATTACGGCATACACATGTATACCAGCAGCCAGAATGGTTTTACCACCACCGGATACATCATAATGACACGTTTGTAAGTAGCACAGTGTTCTCTATCCCGTATATTGAATGGATCGAAGTGATCGTGGTGTTGAGGCTCAAACTCGCTCACGACTCAAGCCGGAAAGTGTTATAACTCGTGTGATTATTATTGAAATGTGAGCGCAGGTTGTTTGTACTCAATTAAAACTTAACTGCACTTGAAAGTGATCAGCAATTCCTGTACAGATGAACGTCATGACTGTGGTGATTATTAATTTTCAGTTACAAAACAATTTGACAATACGTTTATGCAATAGATATAAGTTCACAATTTGCTGGCTATTATACGTCCAACAAAACATCAATGTAAATGATTTTATGCATTCCACGGAAGAATTGCATCATTATTCACGTCATTTTAGAACAAATAATGACTGACCGTCAGTCATCCTGACACAATGTAGCTGTTAGCATTCAATTAAATGACGGCTTCTTATTATTACAATAATTGTATCAATGTAATTCATTTATTGTGTATTACAACATTGTGATGGTTTTTGTTTAATTCATTCATTCATGTTCATTCGGCGGGCCTTTCATTCATTCATTTCTTCATTAATATCGTTAACGAACCATTAATGGACTAATTAAAAGATTCACTGGACTATTCACTCATTTATTCATTCATTTGCTTGTAAGGCAACATTACGTAACTATTCACTAATCGGAGCGATAATTTATTTTCACAGTTCCAGGGCTTTTGCATAAACTTGCCCGAAATTTGAAAAATTATGTAAGCCGTTTAAAACAATTGGAATCAATGTCCAACAGAGCAAGGCCTCAAATTTAGTTAAACCAACAACAATTAGCATTCCATTAACCTAAATTGATGTATAGTTTATTTGACTATACCATAAATTAGCGAACCTATCGATTAATTTTGACTGATCACTGGTGATACACATTCAAAGGTCATTGATCTCAGTGGAAATATGCATTGTTGTATGTGTTCAATGAAGCAAATCATTTATTTTGTAATAATATCGTTGGTAATGTATCTCCCAAATCCCATGGGAATACTAGACTGGGTTGCAAAACCAACTCATGGTGAGAGTTGTTGCTCAGTCTGATACACAATTACAAACCTACCAATAAAATCTTCACAGAAAACAAGATGTCAGATAATAAATATAAGCACTCCTACTAATTGGGTGCCAAACTTTTGATCAGTTACCTGAAGCCAATAGAAAATCTGTTTGAGTCCAAAATTATCAAATATAACAATGCAAAAATACATAAAGAGCAAAACGTTGCATCCACATTTTGAAAGGAAAATTTTACTCAAAAATATGTACTAGTATTCTATATTTGACAAACTGTTCATTTGACAAATGAAAATCAAAATTCACAGAAATTTATTTCAGCTATTAGAACAGAATTACAGAGCTTTTATAATACTAATGTAAAAATGCACTTTAAAAACAAAGATCACAGAGCTGGCAACATGATACGAGAGGCGTTTGTAAGCCCTCTCTCAGTGACCTTTGTAACCAGTGACAACGGGTCTCCCTAACGTCACAGTAGAGGCACTCGAAGCAGACAAATTTATAACACAGGTTTGGGTTATGGCATGGACAGCTTCACCGATATTTACCAGTGCAAGGGAGGTGTATGACCAAACACAAATGAAATAGTTTCTCACAAAAAATGATTTAATAAATAACAACAAAAAATTGCACACTGGCTAACTATACACAACATCAATATAAGTTAGCCTAAAGCAGCAAAAGGTATACAACAGACTACTTAGTAAATTCAAAATAGAAAATACTAAATGCCCAATTCAATTTCTCCTATCAGTAACAAGAATCCACTCAAAATTTACAACTTACTACAAAGTCAGTAAGTATAAAAATTTAGTACTCGCCCTTTAACAAATAGGCCAAACATAAGCATAGTTAAAAGGGTCTATGTAAGATATACCACAGAACAATCTATGTTTAGTTCTCCATACAGGAATATGTAACAAACGCAATAGAAATACGGTTTATGCTCCCTAACGCTTAAACGCACAAACCCGTATAACAACAATTTTAGCCGGAATGGCCGAAAATGTAAAACAGAAAACTGAGCGCGCGGTATGCTGAATAGTGCGACGGAAAGGCCAAATATTAAGTCAGTCGCACAGACAATGAAAACGTCAAAACACACGATAAACGCTAAGTAGCCAGATTCATTGAACAATCAAGAGAAAATTACTATAAATGCAACTAGTTATTCATTGAATCCGGTACTCACGAAACTCTTCACTGATAGTGTACTCTATAGGGCGGTAAATTCAAAGGACGATAAAATACACTATGTTGTAACAAAAATTAAAATTATATGCTACAATAAAAACAACTCATACGGGGAAATTACTAAGGAACCTTAGATTATAAAACATATGGCATGCACTATCGAAATGGGTCCAACTGAAGTTTTTATGGACACAGTATACGGGACTCACGTATCTTCAACGGCGGTTCTGTCGGTCCACAAACTTGATTTCTTCGTGCACAACAAACAATGCTTGAAAAACTTCAAATGATCCGGAATTTCTGTCACATCCACGCTGAGTTTCTCTGCAGCTTGATTATTGAGTTTCCGAGCACATAGTCCGTCAAAAATGTAGAAATATTCAAAATGTTCCAGAGACTTCTTGTCGCACGTCAGCTCACAACATCCTCCTGCTGCTCTTGCCTCCAATGCATGGGCGACATACGGGGTAGTGCAGACTGAGTTACCCACTCCTCCACCTGAGCTTTGTCATGCTCCATGACGCTAGCAGCTATACCCATCACCTCAACACCAGGGACTATGGCTGTCTTCTCACCTTCCTTTACCTCTGAACATAAAGCTTTAACTGATTGTCTTCCCATCTTTACTGTTTCGACAGGCGGTACCCAGTCCATCCAATGATGGTGGCCCTCACTATCGGTGGAGTGGCCTTGAGAAGGTCTTCGCGACAAACCATCAGCATCTCCGTTTAATCGACCTGGCCGGTACAATATCTCAAAATCAAAAGCAGCAAGTGCTTGCAACCAACGATGCCCTGTAGCATCTAATTTCGCAGTTGTTTGGATGTATGTAAGCGGGTTGTTGTCTGTGATTACAGTGAACTTCCTTCCATACAGGTAGTCTTTAAAGCGATCAGTCACAGCCCACTTGAGGGCGAGAAACTCCAGCTTGTGAGCTGCATAATTTCTCTCACTCCGAGATAAACGCCTGCTAGCATAGGCTACAACCCGTTTCAGTTTCCCCTCTTGCTGGTACAAGGCTGCTCCCAGCCCCAAAGTACTGGCATCAGTGTGCAGCTCAAATTTCTCAGCATAATTAGGATAAGCAAGCACAGGCGGGTGGATCAGTCGATCGATTAAAGTATCAAATGCGTGCTGGCACTCGTCTGTCCAAACAAATGAGGGCATTTCTGCTGCACGAACCATCCTCATTTTTCCTTGCTTATTTACTCTCTGATATAACCCTATTGTCAGGTCGTTCAAAGGCTTGGCAATCTTTGAATACCCTTGAACATAGCGTCTATAGTATCCTGTGACCCCCAAGAAAGTCTTGACCTCACGAGCATCCCGAGGAACAGGCCATGACTTCAGAGCCTCTGTTTTGGCTGGATCTGTCTGTATCCCTTCAGCTGAGACAACATGCCCCAAAAACTTGACTGACTTTCTAAAGAACTTGCATTTCCGAGGCTTCAGTTTCAACCCTGCCTGTTGTAACTTCTGAAATACCTTCCTCAACATGTTGAGATGATCTTCCACAGACTTCCCATAAACAATTATATCGTCAATATATAGGCAGTCTTCTCAACATCTCTAGGATCCATCATGATCTGCCAGAAACCATGTGTCAGATCACACACTGAAAATACTGTTGCTCCTCTCAAGGCATCAAAGGCTTCCTCAATACGAGGCAAAGCGTAAGCATCCTTTATTGTCTTCGCATTTAACCTACGATAATCTATGCACAGCCTCATAGAACCATCCCGCTTGCCAACCAAGACAATGGGTGCAGCATAAGGGCTGTGGGATTCCTGAATAATCCCACAGTCTAACATTCCTTTCAATATCTGGCGCAACTCCTCATACATCCCTGGGGGAATACGTCTGTGTCGTTCACTCACTGGAATATCATCCGTTAATCGAATCCTGTGTTGAACTAGGGCACATACTCCCGAATCATTATCATTCTTTGAAAACACCTGGTGTTCTTCCTTGAAACACTGTTTGACAGCAGCTATTTCTCCTGGTTTTAGATCGGCCTCTGTCAAGTCAACATCAACTCCTTTATCATTATCTGGAGATACCAAAAGCACCATGTCATACTCTTCTATGGAGTCAAATAGCTCCAATGGGAATGACAGCTTAAGCTCAACATATCCTATATAAGGAAGGACCTCTCCTCCAGCTCCTGTTACCACAAACTCACTCGGCAAGGGATCCACAGGGCAGTCCTTGAAATTCTCCATGTAACATGAATGCGAAATGGTTGACACCTGAGAACCAGAATGAAGAAGACATTTAAAAGGTTTCCCATTAGCAAACATTGTCTCTTCGGGAGCAATGCCCACAATCCGCTTCCATGGATCAGTCTTCATCAGGTATGGTATTCTCTCCTGCTTAGCAGACATAGCAAAACCTCCTTTTGAGGGATGCCTCCCCTGGTTAATGGGTGGCCTAGCAGCTCCACTTGGACCATTTGGCTGAAATTTCCCCTGGACAGAAGTTTCAGCTGTAGTACATGTGCCCACCTTAACATTTGTCTCAGGGCATCGCGGAGAAATATGTCCCTTTTCACCACAATTGAAGCATACTACTGGTCCACCAGAACGTCCACTTCTTTTTTGAGCCAAAGGACAACGGCTGACCCTGTGACCAATCTCACCACAACCGTAACATCTCATAGGTTCTCTCTGAGTGCGTATAACAGGTTCAGTATTTGTATTAGTACCCGTTATTTGAACAGGATTTACAGCAGCAGCTGGTTGTGTTGAGTTGTGTGGCGGAACACCAGAGAATGACTGATACTGTTGTGTGCTATGCATTCTCAACTCTATTTCATTCTGTCTAGCCCACATTTTATCCATCTGTTCCTGTACATTCGCCATCATCTTAGTACTCATTGATACTGCCTCAGTCAACAATTCCATCTTTTTATCATCTACTGTGGTCTGTGCACTTTTTACATGAGGACTTCTTTTAGCCGACTCCTCCTTATCATCCACCCTCGTCTGGTGTAGTCTTGCTGCGACCGTCTTCTTAGGGGTATCCTCTCTGCACTCCCTTTTCAACCAATCAGCGTTCTCTTGTTCAACCACTCGTGCCTCTAACCAGAGTTCGCGAAAAGGCTCTTTATCCAGGTATTTCTGTCTTAATGTCTGTTTTATAACTGGGTCTTTCAAATGGGACCAGAATGCAGTCTTGAGTGTTTTGTCCACATCAGCCTCTGCTATTCCTCCTCGTTCTTTAACAGCATTCAATTTCAGCTGCAGTCTCATACCAAACCGTTTAACATCTTCCGATTCTTTCTGGTCACAGTTCCTATTGAAACTTTGCATAAATGCATAACCATCACCTACCTCTCCATAGGGGTAGTCCAATGCCTTAAATATTTCATCAATTGTTGCATGGGGTCCCAAATTAATAACGTATTCACCTGCCTCCCCTTTCAAACTTCGACGTACAGCAGCTGTTAGAGAGCTAGCTGACAAAGTCGGGTCAGTCTTAAGGCCTTCAATTTGTGCTTTCCAAGCTCTGTAGGACACATCTCCCTTGCAGCCTTCTCCAGAGAAACTAGCCACTGGCGGCTTGGCATAACTCTGATGACTCGCCACTCTACGCATATGGTCATCTGCTTCTCTACCACGATCACTATCCCAGTATCCTGGGGTAGATGGAAGTCTATTATACTCTCGTCTCTTTTCTCTTTGGCGGCGCTCTTCACTTCGTCTCTCCCTTTCTAGACACAAGACTCTTTCAAATTCCTGGGCTTCATCTTTTTCACGTTGAATATTCTCTTCCTTGTCTAGTGCTTCACGTGCTTTTCTCCTATATTCCTCCTGTTTAATCTCATATTCCTCCTGGTCCAACTTAATATTCACCAAGTCTAAAAGGCTACACTTATCATCCTCTATCTTCGCTTTCTCTTGTTCTCTTTCTTTACTACGGAGGGACTCCCTCAGTCTGCTATACATACCATGTGGCTTAACATTCATGGGGGTGTTCCATCCATTAGCCTTATCGTCAACATTCTTTAGACCAATGCCTCCTGGTTCTTTACCTCCAGTAGCCATATTATAGTGGTGTGTGTATCCCTAGTATCGAGAAACCCCCACCAGGCAATAAGCTCAAATAATCACAATACACTTCCAGACTCAAACTCACAGTAATATAGTCACCAGTGAAAAAACTCACAAATCAGCGTAGGGGACAATAAAACTTGAATGAAAAAAAACACTGTGCAACACTACGTGTTTACAGGTCAACAATATAATATGTAAGGTATGATTCGCACAATCACCCTACAAAATAGGCAGAGAAAAAAAAACTAAGCCTACATACACCACAAAAAAAAATCAACAAGCGCGCATAGCAGGATGCAAATCACAGGTTCAGTGACATAAGATCTCACTAGGCAAAAAAATACAGTTTCTCCACTCTACAAACTAAAAGGACAGAGCATGTGAAAAACTGGATTTTCTCTCACACCTTTTGCACAAGTAAAAAAAAATTCTGCTGTCAACAATTTGTTTACACCATAACACGAGCCCACGTTGGGCGCCAGTCTGTAAGCCCTCTCTCAGTGACCTTTGTAACCAGTGACAACGGGTCTCCCTAACGTCACAGTAGAGGCACTCGAAGCAGACAAATTTATAACACAGGTTCGGGTTATGGCATGGACAGCTTCACCGATATTTACCAGTGCAAGGGAGGTGTATGACCAAACACAAATGAAATAGTTTCTCACAAAAAATGATTTAATAAATAACAACAAAAAATTGCACACTGGCTAACTATACACAACATCAATATAAGTTAGCCTAAAGCAGCAAAAGGTATACAACAGACTACTTAGTAAATTCAAAATAGAAAATACTAAATGCCCAATTCAATTTCTCCTATCAGTAACAAGAATCCACTCAAAATTTACAACTTACTACAAAGTCAGTAAGTATAAAAATTTAGTACTCGCCCTTTAACAAATAGGCCAAACATAAGCATAGTTAAAAGGGTCTACGTAAGATATACCACAGAACAATCTATGTTTAGTTCTCCATACAGGAATATGTAACAAACGCAATAGAAATACGGTTTATGCTCCCTAACGCTTAAACGCACAAACCCGTATAACAACAATTTTAGCCGGAATGGCCGAAAATGTAAAACAGAAAACTGAGCGCGCGGTATGCTGAATAGTGCGACGGAAAGGCCAAATATTAAGTCAGTCGCACAGACAATGAAAACGTCAAAACACACGATAAACGCTAAGTAGCCAGATTCATTGAACAATCAAGAGAAAATTACTATAAATGCAACTAGTTATTCATTGAATCCGGTACTCACGAAACTCTTCACTGATAGTGTACTCTATAGGGCGGTAAATTCAAAGGACGATAAAATACACTATGTTGTAACAAAAATTAAAATTATACGCTACAATAAAAACAACTCATACGGGGAAATTACTAAGGAACCTTAGATTATAAAACATATGGCATGCACTATCGAAATGGGTCCAACTGAAGTTTTTATGGACACAGTATACGGGACTCACGTATCTTCAACGGCGGTTCTGTCGGTCCACAAACTTGATTTCTTCGTGCACAACAAACGATGCTTGAAAAACTTCAAATGATCCGGAATTTCTGTCACATCCACGCTGAGTTTCTCTGCAGCTTGATTATTGAGTTTCCGAGCACATAGTTCGTCAAAAATGTAGAAATATTCAAAATGTTCCGGAGACTTCTTGTCGCACGTCAGCTCACAACATCCGCCATAACAACCGCCTGCCTCCATCTCGCTCTTAGGTAGGCTCGTACCAATTGCAAGAAGGCCGGGGGACCAATCTAAAATCCCTGCAACTCTAAATATTTAAACCCTAACTACGAAATTTATATCATCTAAAATTATAATAATACTATAAATAATACAACCTATGGAGCAAAAAAAAACAACGCGCTGACACAATACAAAGTCATTGGCAGTGCGCAGCAAAACCCTCTAAAAAAAAAAACTGGTCATGCCCTACGCGTGTTGAAATCATGACGTCACTCACATAGCAACTTTCCAAGACCAACTTGTCAACAAAAGTCACGCCGTTCAGCCCATACTGCGTCAAATTAGAACACACTCATAAATGTTATAACACAAGAAAATTCCCTATCAAAATAGCATGATAACGAACAAAAGAAATACTGCTTACTCCTAGGAATATACAAGACAAATATATAAATAACTCAAAATATAAATATAACTCAAAAACTAGGTCACCGACATAATTTATACAAATTATCCTTGACACCAGAAAGATCTTCAAAACAAAACGCGCTGGTTAATACAACTCAATGCTGACTAAATAATAAAAATGAGGGTCTCGTTCACAATACAAAATGAACTACTCTAGGTGATTTTAACCCAATCATGTGTGGCCTACCTACACTAATATCCTCCTTTGAGGACAACAAATTAACCCCATGGGTCTAATACCCATTGGCGCAACTCGACAGAAGTCGTGGTTACACGTTCTAAGTAATGTCTCTGACCCATTTCCCAAAGCAGGAGATTACTGAAACTTGGCACAGTTATTAGTCTTTCTCTACATAGGAACCACCCAGAGTTATGCATTTCTCCCATCGTTTGATGCAGCTCTGGACACCGTTTTTGTAGAGCATCCTAGATTGGTCCTCCAACCATGTCGTAACTTCAGAAATCAAGGCTGCATCGTCTGGGAAACGCCTTCCTTTCAAAAACAACTTCATGGCTGGGAAGAGATGAAAGTCAGAGAGTGCAAGTTCAGGAGAGTAAGGGGGATGGTGGGGATTTAATAGCCACACGCCCGTGCTTCTGATCTGGCGACATGCTAGTTGTGGACCAGAGTGTTGTCCTGCAGGAGGAGGATACCTTTGCTGATTTTGCCCCGCCTCTTGATTTTGATAGCTTCTCTTAATTTCATCAAAAGTAAAGCATAATAGGTTTCTGTAATTGTGGTACCCTTTGCCAGGATATCTGTCATCACTACTCCGTCCTGGTCCCAGAAGACTGTGAGCATGACCTTGCCAGCGGAGGGCGCACCCTTGCCTTCTTTGGAGGTGGTGAGTCCAAGTGTTTCCATTGCATTGACTGGGCTTTGGTCTCTGAATCATAGTGATGGACCCAAGTTTCATCCTTTTGAAAAACTTTGACTCATCTACTTTGCACATCTCCAAATTCATCCTCGAGCACTTGACGCGTTCTTGCTTCTGGAAAGGTGTGAGCAACCTGGGAATCCATCTGGCAGACACCTTATGCATATGCAAATGGTCATGAATGATAGTTTTCACAGACCCTGCACTAATCTTGACCTCTTGGGCTATTTAGCAAACAGTAATGCGCCGATCTTCCAAAATGGCTGCCTCAACTTGAAGGACAGATGCTTCATCAATGGCAGAAGAGGGACGACCAGGTCTGGGAGCTGTTTCCATAGACGTCCGGCCATGTTTGAATTCACGAAGCCAGCGTTTTACAAGGGCATATCACCATAAGTTTCTTTCATTTCATCAAAAGTCTCCTTTGGTGTGCGTCCTTTCAAATACAAAAAATGGACCACTGCGCGACACTCAAATGGCTCCATTTCACATCTGACTCAGTTCAAACACCTGTAAATAAGAAACCACAATTAGTTCAGAGCTGTTGTTTGCAACATAACCCATAGAGATGTAAATCATTAGACATGCAAAATTTCATCTAGATCAGACAACTGGAAGTGGGTCAGGGGCAGTACTTATTGAACCCCCATTGTAATATTCATAGAGGGCGTTTTTTTACTTTTCAAATAATACAGTAGTCATACAATGAATATAATAAGGCAGTTCATATTAGTCTCAGTAAATCATTAATTTTTGACAGACACCTGTACAAAATACTTGGGCAAAAGCCAGCTAAGATTTTCTGTTGTCTTTTCTGTTATGAATCTATTCATGATCACGTCTAAATGCAGCACAGGTGAGGCATTTGTTTTTATATTAAAATATCTGAATTACTTTGAATAAAGCTTGAAATTATTTACCTAAAAATAATTAAACAAATTACGCACCAATGTTTTTGTAAGATATTTACATCAATCAAGGACATTCGGTAGACTGTTTTCCCACCACTGTTGTTTCAATCCCAAAACTTGTTTATATTCAAAATTAATTATATTCATATTGGAACAAACTGTGATACAGGGAATAATATTATATAACAAAGGGTCACCAGAGTTCAACTCTGTTTATTATAACATTACCAAGGTAATGGTTGTTGATTAATTCATTCAATGATTTGTTCATTCATTGGTCAGTTGGAACCAGTTGTATATTTTTTTCAAAAAGTGGGGTCTTAGTCTTTTAATAAGTTATGAGAATAAATGAAGACGAAACTACTAAAAGATAATGTTACGTAATTATTTACTGATAGAGCCATTATTTTATTTCGACTTAGAGGGTATTTGTGTAACCATTCAAAACATTTTATACAATTCGAATCAAGGCAAAAAAGCGACAAAAAAATTGCATTCCATGTTAATAAATTGAATTATAGTTTATTTGACTATACCATAAATTAACGAACTAATCGATTAATCATATGTTTACAGTTCACAGTCTTGACCCGCGAGGGCACTCACAACTCTGTTTTTTCTGAATTCTGTTCACTGCGAGCTGGTGTGATCATGGATTACTAAGAACACACGTCATACTTACAGGCATTACCGTTTCTACGACATATTGCATGTTACAATGCTCGAATTAGTCGATTGAAAAATGAGTTGCAATAGTTGCCTGTAATGTGCGACTCTGTACCACCCACTTCCAACTGCCTCCAGCAAATCTAGGAAGCAAATAACACCGAATAAACGGCAAGGTAAAGACTATGTCTAATTATAGTAAATACGTACTGCGTGCGTGACTCGAACCGGCGCTCGCGTACGGCACCTAATCGCCTAGCTACACGCCACTACACGTCTTCCCCTCGGCCACCGGGCATCCCCAAAAAAGGATGCTTAATAACCGAGCTTATTACGTGCAGAGAACGTGAAACCCGTCCACGCGATACGCGCCACACAGCATGGCCAGAATGCGGCAAAGGCCTTCAGATCTGGCTGTAGTAGGATGGTGAAAGTAACGGTACAGCATTTTAACAGTGAATAAGTACTGAGAAATAATTTTTAAACTCATAGTTGCTGTCGACATAGGAAGTAAAGGAAGCAAATAACACCGAATAAACGGCAAGGTAAAGACTATGTCTAATTATAGTAAATACGTACTGCGTGCGTGACTCGAACCGGCGCTCGCGTACGGCACCTAATCGCCTAGCTACACGCCACTACACGTCTTCCCCTCGGCCACCGGGCATCCCCAAAAAAGGATGCTTAATAACCGAGCTTATTACGTGCAGAGAACGTGAAACCCGTCCACGCGATACGCGCCACACAGCATGGCCAGAATGCGGCAAAGGCCTTCAGATCTGGCTGTAGTAGGATGGTGAAAGTAACGGTACAGCATTTTAACAGTGAATAAGTACTGAGAAATAATTTTTAAACTCATAGTTGCTGTCGACATAGGAAGTAAAGGAAGCAAATAACACCGAATAAACGGCAAGGTAAAGACTATGTCTAATTATAGTAAATACGTACTGCGTGCGTGACTCGAACCGGCGCTCGCGTACGGCACCTAATCGCCTAGCTACACGCCACTACACGTCTTCCCCTCGGCCACCGGGCATCCCCAAAAAAGGATGCTTAATAACCGAGCTTATTACGTGCAGAGAACGTGAAACCCGTCCACGCGATACGCGCCACACAGCATGGCCAGAATGCGGCAAAGGCCTTCAGATCTGGCTGTAGTAGGATGGTGAAAGTAACGGTACAGCATTTTAACAGTGAATAAGTACTGAGAAATAATTTTTAAACTCATAGTTGCTGTCGACATAGGAAGTAAAGGAAGCAAATAACACCGAATAAACGGCAAGGTAAAGACTATGTCTAATTATAGTAAATACGTACTGCGTGCGTGACTCGAACCGGCGCTCGCGTACGGCACCTAATCGCCTAGCTACACGCCACTACACGTCTTCCCCTCGGCCACCGGGCATCCCCAAAAAAGGATGCTTAATAACCGAGCTTATTACGTGCAGAGAACGTGAAACCCGTCCACGCGATACGCGCCACACAGCATGGCCAGAATGCGGCAAAGGCCTTCAGATCTGGCTGTAGTAGGATGGTGAAAGTAACGGTACAGCATTTTAACAGTGAATAAGTACTGAGAAATAATTTTTAAACTCATAGTTGCTGTCGACATAGGAAGTAAAGGAAGCAAATAACACCGAATAAACGGCAAGGTAAAGACTATGTCTAATTATAGTAAATACGTACTGCGTGCGTGACTCGAACCGGCGCTCGCGTACGGCACCTAATCGCCTAGCTACACGCCACTACACGTCTTCCCCTCGGCCACCGGGCATCCCCAAAAAAGGATGCTTAATAACCGAGCTTATTACGTGCAGAGAACGTGAAACCCGTCCACGCGATACGCGCCACACAGCATGGCCAGAATGCGGCAAAGGCCTTCAGATCTGGCTGTAGTAGGATGGTGAAAGTAACGGTACAGCATTTTAACAGTGAATAAGTGGCCATGCTGTGTGGCGCGTATCGCGTGGACGGGTTTCACGTTCTCTGCACGTAATAAGCTCGGTTATTAAGCATCCTTTTTTGGGGATGCCCGGTGGCCGAGGGGAAGACGTGTAGTGGCGTGTAGCTAGGCGATTAGGTGCCGTACGCGAGCGCCGGTTCGAGTCACGCACGCAGTACGTATTTACTATAATTAGACATAGTCTTTACCTTGCCGTTTATTCGGTGTTATTTGCTTCCTTTACTTCCTATGTCGACAGCAACTATGAGTTTAAAAATTATTTCTCAGTACTTATTCACTGTTAAAATGCTGTACCGTTACTTTCACCATCCTACTACAGCCAGATCTGAAGGCCTTTGCCGCATTCTGGCCATGCTGTGTGGCGCGTATCGCGTGGACGGGTTTCACGTTCTCTGCACGTAATAAGCTCGGTTATTAAGCATCCTTTTTTGGGGATGCCCGGTGGCCGAGGGGAAGACGTGTAGTGGCGTGTAGCTAGGCGATTAGGTGCCGTACGCGAGCGCCGGTTCGAGTCACGCACGCAGTACGTATTTACTATAATTAGACATAGTCTTTACCTTGCCGTTTATTCGGTGTTATTTGCTTCCTTTACTTCCTATGTCGACAGCAACTATGAGTTTAAAAATTATTTCTCAGTACTTATTCACTGTTAAAATGCTGTACCGTTACTTTCACCATCCTACTACAGCCAGATCTGAAGGCCTTTGCCGCATTCTGGCCATGCTGTGTGGCGCGTATCGCGTGGACGGGTTTCACGTTCTCTGCACGTAATAAGCTCGGTTATTAAGCATCCTTTTTTGGGGATGCCCGGTGGCCGAGGGGAAGACGTGTAGTGGCGTGTAGCTAGGCGATTAGGTGCCGTACGCGAGCGCCGGTTCGAGTCACGCACGCAGTACGTATTTACTATAATTAGACATAGTCTTTACCTTGCCGTTTATTCGGTGTTATTTGCTTCCTTTACTTCCTATGTCGACAGCAACTATGAGTTTAAAAATTATTTCTCAGTACTTATTCACTGTTAAAATGCTGTACCGTTACTTTCACCATCCTACTACAGCCAGATCTGAAGGCCTTTGCCGCATTCTGGCCATGCTGTGTGGCGCGTATCGCGTGGACGGGTTTCACGTTCTCTGCACGTAATAAGCTCGGTTATTAAGCATCCTTTTTTGGGGATGCCCGGTGGCCGAGGGGAAGACGTGTAGTGGCGTGTAGCTAGGCGATTAGGTGCCGTACGCGAGCGCCGGTTCGAGTCACGCACGCAGTACGTATTTACTATAATTAGACATAGTCTTTACCTTGCCGTTTATTCGGTGTTATTTGCTTCCTTTACTTCCTATGTCGACAGCAACTATGAGTTTAAAAATTATTTCTCAGTACTTATTCACTGTTAAAATGCTGTACCGTTACTTTCACCATCCTACTACAGCCAGATCTGAAGGCCTTTGCCGCATTCTGGCCATGCTGTGTGGCGCGTATCGCGTGGACGGGTTTCACGTTCTCTGCACGTAATAAGCTCGGTTATTAAGCATCCTTTTTTGGGGATGCCCGGTGGCCGAGGGGAAGACGTGTAGTGGCGTGTAGCTAGGCGATTAGGTGCCGTACGCGAGCGCCGGTTCGAGTCACGCACGCAGTACGTATTTACTATAATTAGACATAGTCTTTACCTTGCCGTTTATTCGGTGTTATTTGCTTCCTTTACTTCCTATGTCGACAGCAACTATGAGTTTAAAAATTATTTCTCAGTACTTATTCACTGTTAAAATGCTGTACCGTTACTTTCACCATCCTACTACAGCCAGATCTGAAGGCCTTTGCCGCATTCTGGCCATGCTGTGTGGCGCGTATCGCGTGGACGGGTTTCACGTTCTCTGCACGTAATAAGCTCGGTTATTAAGCATCCTTTTTTGGGGATGCCCGGTGGCCGAGGGGAAGACGTGTAGTGGCGTGTAGCTAGGCGATTAGGTGCCGTACGCGAGCGCCGGTTCGAGTCACGCACGCAGTACGTATTTACTATAATTAGACATAGTCTTTACCTTGCCGTTTATTCGGTGTTATTTGCTTCCTTTACTTCCTATGTCGACAGCAACTATGAGTTTAAAAATTATTTCTCAGTACTTATTCACTGTTAAAATGCTGTACCGTTACTTTCACCATCCTACTACAGCCAGATCTGAAGGCCTTTGCCGCATTCTGGCCATGCTGTGTGGCGCGTATCGCGTGGACGGGTTTCACGTTCTCTGCACGTAATAAGCTCGGTTATTAAGCATCCTTTTTTGGGGATGCCCGGTGGCCGAGGGGAAGACGTGTAGTGGCGTGTAGCTAGGCGATTAGGTGCCGTACGCGAGCGCCGGTTCGAGTCACGCACGCAGTACGTATTTACTATAATTAGACATAGTCTTTACCTTGCCGTTTATTCGGTGTTATTTGCTTCCTTTACTTCCTATGTCGACAGCAACTATGAGTTTAAAAATTATTTCTCAGTACTTATTCACTGTTAAAATGCTGTACCGTTACTTTCACCATCCTACTACAGCCAGATCTGAAGGCCTTTGCCGCATTCTGGCCATGCTGTGTGGCGCGTATCGCGTGGACGGGTTTCACGTTCTCTGCACGTAATAAGCTCGGTTATTAAGCATCCTTTTTTGGGGATGCCCGGTGGCCGAGGGGAAGACGTGTAGTGGCGTGTAGCTAGGCGATTAGGTGCCGTACGCGAGCGCCGGTTCGAGTCACGCACGCAGTACGTATTTACTATAATTAGACATAGTCTTTACCTTGCCGTTTATTCGGTGTTATTTGCTTCCTTTACTTCCTATGTCGACAGCAACTATGAGTTTAAAAATTATTTCTCAGTACTTATTCACTGTTAAAATGCTGTACCGTTACTTTCACCATCCTACTACAGCCAGATCTGAAGGCCTTTGCCGCATTCTGGCCATGCTGTGTGGCGCGTATCGCGTGGACGGGTTTCACGTTCTCTGCACGTAATAAGCTCGGTTATTAAGCATCCTTTTTTGGGGATGCCCGGTGGCCGAGGGGAAGACGTGTAGTGGCGTGTAGCTAGGCGATTAGGTGCCGTACGCGAGCGCCGGTTCGAGTCACGCACGCAGTACGTATTTACTATAATTAGACATAGTCTTTACCTTGCCGTTTATTCGGTGTTATTTGCTTCCTTTACTTCCTATGTCGACAGCAACTATGAGTTTAAAAATTATTTCTCAGTACTTATTCACTGTTAAAATGCTGTACCGTTACTTTCACCATCCTACTACAGCCAGATCTGAAGGCCTTTGCCGCATTCTGGCCATGCTGTGTGGCGCGTATCGCGTGGACGGGTTTCACGTTCTCTGCACGTAATAAGCTCGGTTATTAAGCATCCTTTTTTGGGGATGCCCGGTGGCCGAGGGGAAGACGTGTAGTGGCGTGTAGCTAGGCGATTAGGTGCCGTACGCGAGCGCCGGTTCGAGTCACGCACGCAGTACGTATTTACTATAATTAGACATAGTCTTTACCTTGCCGTTTATTCGGTGTTATTTGCTTCCTTTACTTCCTATGTCGACAGCAACTATGAGTTTAAAAATTATTTCTCAGTACTTATTCACTGTTAAAATGCTGTACCGTTACTTTCACCATCCTACTACAGCCAGATCTGAAGGCCTTTGCCGCATTCTGGCCATGCTGTGTGGCGCGTATCGCGTGGACGGGTTTCACGTTCTCTGCACGTAATAAGCTCGGTTATTAAGCATCCTTTTTTGGGGATGCCCGGTGGCCGAGGGGAAGACGTGTAGTGGCGTGTAGCTAGGCGATTAGGTGCCGTACGCGAGCGCCGGTTCGAGTCACGCACGCAGTACGTATTTACTATAATTAGACATAGTCTTTACCTTGCCGTTTATTCGGTGTTATTTGCTTCCTTTACTTCCTATGTCGACAGCAACTATGAGTTTAAAAATTATTTCTCAGTACTTATTCACTGTTAAAATGCTGTACCGTTACTTTCACCATCCTACTACAGCCAGATCTGAAGGCCTTTGCCGCATTCTGGCCATGCTGTGTGGCGCGTATCGCGTGGACGGGTTTCACGTTCTCTGCACGTAATAAGCTCGGTTATTAAGCATCCTTTTTTGGGGATGCCCGGTGGCCGAGGGGAAGACGTGTAGTGGCGTGTAGCTAGGCGATTAGGTGCCGTACGCGAGCGCCGGTTCGAGTCACGCACGCAGTACGTATTTACTATAATTAGACATAGTCTTTACCTTGCCGTTTATTCGGTGTTATTTGCTTCCTTTACTTCCTATGTCGACAGCAACTATGAGTTTAAAAATTATTTCTCAGTACTTATTCACTGTTAAAATGCTGTACCGTTACTTTCACCATCCTACTACAGCCAGATCTGAAGGCCTTTGCCGCATTCTGGCCATGCTGTGTGGCGCGTATCGCGTGGACGGGTTTCACGTTCTCTGCACGTAATAAGCTCGGTTATTAAGCATCCTTTTTTGGGGATGCCCGGTGGCCGAGGGGAAGACGTGTAGTGGCGTGTAGCTAGGCGATTAGGTGCCGTACGCGAGCGCCGGTTCGAGTCACGCACGCAGTACGTATTTACTATAATTAGACATAGTCTTTACCTTGCCGTTTATTCGGTGTTATTTGCTTCCTTTACTTCCTATGTCGACAGCAACTATGAGTTTAAAAATTATTTCTCAGTACTTATTCACTGTTAAAATGCTGTACCGTTACTTTCACCATCCTACTACAGCCAGATCTGAAGGCCTTTGCCGCATTCTGGCCATGCTGTGTGGCGCGTATCGCGTGGACGGGTTTCACGTTCTCTGCACGTAATAAGCTCGGTTATTAAGCATCCTTTTTTGGGGATGCCCGGTGGCCGAGGGGAAGACGTGTAGTGGCGTGTAGCTAGGCGATTAGGTGCCGTACGCGAGCGCCGGTTCGAGTCACGCACGCAGTACGTATTTACTATAATTAGACATAGTCTTTACCTTGCCGTTTATTCGGTGTTATTTGCTTCCTTTACTTCCTATGTCGACAGCAACTATGAGTTTAAAAATTATTTCTCAGTACTTATTCACTGTTAAAATGCTGTACCGTTACTTTCACCATCCTACTACAGCCAGATCTGAAGGCCTTTGCCGCATTCTGGCCATGCTGTGTGGCGCGTATCGCGTGGACGGGTTTCACGTTCTCTGCACGTAATAAGCTCGGTTATTAAGCATCCTTTTTTGGGGATGCCCGGTGGCCGAGGGGAAGACGTGTAGTGGCGTGTAGCTAGGCGATTAGGTGCCGTACGCGAGCGCCGGTTCGAGTCACGCACGCAGTACGTATTTACTATAATTAGACATAGTCTTTACCTTGCCGTTTATTCGGTGTTATTTGCTTCCTTTACTTCCTATGTCGACAGCAACTATGAGTTTAAAAATTATTTCTCAGTACTTATTCACTGTTAAAATGCTGTACCGTTACTTTCACCATCCTACTACAGCCAGATCTGAAGGCCTTTGCCGCATTCTGGCCATGCTGTGTGGCGCGTATCGCGTGGACGGGTTTCACGTTCTCTGCACGTAATAAGCTCGGTTATTAAGCATCCTTTTTTGGGGATGCCCGGTGGCCGAGGGGAAGACGTGTAGTGGCGTGTAGCTAGGCGATTAGGTGCCGTACGCGAGCGCCGGTTCGAGTCACGCACGCAGTACGTATTTACTATAATTAGACATAGTCTTTACCTTGCCGTTTATTCGGTGTTATTTGCTTCCTTTACTTCCTATGTCGACAGCAACTATGAGTTTAAAAATTATTTCTCAGTACTTATTCACTGTTAAAATGCTGTACCGTTACTTTCACCATCCTACTACAGCCAGATCTGAAGGCCTTTGCCGCATTCTGGCCATGCTGTGTGGCGCGTATCGCGTGGACGGGTTTCACGTTCTCTGCACGTAATAAGCTCGGTTATTAAGCATCCTTTTTTGGGGATGCCCGGTGGCCGAGGGGAAGACGTGTAGTGGCGTGTAGCTAGGCGATTAGGTGCCGTACGCGAGCGCCGGTTCGAGTCACGCACGCAGTACGTATTTACTATAATTAGACATAGTCTTTACCTTGCCGTTTATTCGGTGTTATTTGCTTCCTTTACTTCCTATGTCGACAGCAACTATGAGTTTAAAAATTATTTCTCAGTACTTATTCACTGTTAAAATGCTGTACCGTTACTTTCACCATCCTACTACAGCCAGATCTGAAGGCCTTTGCCGCATTCTGGCCATGCTGTGTGGCGCGTATCGCGTGGACGGGTTTCACGTTCTCTGCACGTAATAAGCTCGGTTATTAAGCATCCTTTTTTGGGGATGCCCGGTGGCCGAGGGGAAGACGTGTAGTGGCGTGTAGCTAGGCGATTAGGTGCCGTACGCGAGCGCCGGTTCGAGTCACGCACGCAGTACGTATTTACTATAATTAGACATAGTCTTTACCTTGCCGTTTATTCGGTGTTATTTGCTTCCTTTACTTCCTATGTCGACAGCAACTATGAGTTTAAAAATTATTTCTCAGTACTTATTCACTGTTAAAATGCTGTACCGTTACTTTCACCATCCTACTACAGCCAGATCTGAAGGCCTTTGCCGCATTCTGGCCATGCTGTGTGGCGCGTATCGCGTGGACGGGTTTCACGTTCTCTGCACGTAATAAGCTCGGTTATTAAGCATCCTTTTTTGGGGATGCCCGGTGGCCGAGGGGAAGACGTGTAGTGGCGTGTAGCTAGGCGATTAGGTGCCGTACGCGAGCGCCGGTTCGAGTCACGCACGCAGTACGTATTTACTATAATTAGACATAGTCTTTACCTTGCCGTTTATTCGGTGTTATTTGCTTCCTTTACTTCCTATGTCGACAGCAACTATGAGTTTAAAAATTATTTCTCAGTACTTATTCACTGTTAAAATGCTGTACCGTTACTTTCACCATCCTACTACAGCCAGATCTGAAGGCCTTTGCCGCATTCTGGCCATGCTGTGTGGCGCGTATCGCGTGGACGGGTTTCACGTTCTCTGCACGTAATAAGCTCGGTTATTAAGCATCCTTTTTTGGGGATGCCCGGTGGCCGAGGGGAAGACGTGTAGTGGCGTGTAGCTAGGCGATTAGGTGCCGTACGCGAGCGCCGGTTCGAGTCACGCACGCAGTACGTATTTACTATAATTAGACATAGTCTTTACCTTGCCGTTTATTCGGTGTTATTTGCTTCCTTTACTTCCTATGTCGACAGCAACTATGAGTTTAAAAATTATTTCTCAGTACTTATTCACTGTTAAAATGCTGTACCGTTACTTTCACCATCCTACTACAGCCAGATCTGAAGGCCTTTGCCGCATTCTGGCCATGCTGTGTGGCGCGTATCGCGTGGACGGGTTTCACGTTCTCTGCACGTAATAAGCTCGGTTATTAAGCATCCTTTTTTGGGGATGCCCGGTGGCCGAGGGGAAGACGTGTAGTGGCGTGTAGCTAGGCGATTAGGTGCCGTACGCGAGCGCCGGTTCGAGTCACGCACGCAGTACGTATTTACTATAATTAGACATAGTCTTTACCTTGCCGTTTATTCGGTGTTATTTGCTTCCTTTACTTCCTATGTCGACAGCAACTATGAGTCCAGCAAATCTAAGCGTTTTTCTCGAGTATTGAGAGCTTACTCAAGCTAAACTTAGGCAAAGTCCACGAATACGACACTCCCGTGTGCCCTGGGTGAAAGGGTCCGTGGTTTCGTAACTATTACTGTTACTCAATAGATTATAGTCGGTTTTAGATTTAAAATTAGCTCGTTTCAGCATCGTAACGAACGTTTGTTTACGATAACAAACGCATCGAATATCGGACTATGTTCTCTTGACGACGACACTGCGTCATAGCGTCTGTTGCGTCATGAATACAATCGCAAAAGATTCCATGTGTTCGAAGCATCAACACAGTGCGGATGCGGTATAGTTTCGGTGGCAAAATGTCTTCTTTTGTGGGATTATTACTACATACACATGTATACCAGCAGCCAGAATGGTTTTACCACCACCGGATACATCATAATGACACGTGTGTAAGTAGCACAGTGTTCTCTATCCCGTATATTGAATGGATCGAAGTGATCGTGGTGTTGAGACTCGAACTCGCTCACGACCCAAGCCGAAAAGTGTTATAACTCGTGTGATTATTATTGAAATGTGAGCGCAGGTTGTTTGTACTCAATTAAAACTTAACTGCACTTGAAAGTGATCAACAATTCCTGTACAGATTAACGCCATGACTGTGGTGATTATTAATTTTCAGTTAAAAAACAATTTGACAATACTTTTATGCAATAGATATAAGTTGACAATTTGCTGGCTATTATACGTCCAACAAAACATCAATGTAAATGATTTTATGCATTCCACTGAACGATTGCATCATTATTCACGTCATTTTACGACAAATAATGACTGACCGTCAGTCATCCCGACACAATGTAGCTGTTAGCATTCACTTAAATGACGGCTTCCTATTATTACAATAATTGTATCAATGTAATTCATTCATTGTGTATTACAACATTGTGATGGTTTTTGTTTAATTCATTCATTCATGTTCATTCGGTGGGCCTTTCATTCATCCATTTCTTCATTAATATCGTTAACGAACCATTAACGGACTAATTAAAAGATTTACTGGACTATTCACTCATTTATTCATTCATTTGCTTGTAAGGCAACATTACGTAACTATTCACTAATCGGGGCGATAATTTATTTTCACAGTTCCAGGGCTTTTGCGTAAACTTGCCCGAAATTTTGAAAAATTATGTAAGCCGTTTAAAAAATTGGAATCAATGCTCAACAGAGCACCGCCTCAAATTTAGTTAAACCAACAACAATTAGCATTCCATTAACATAAATTGATGTATAGTTTATTTGACTATACCATAAATTAGCGAACTAATCGATTAATTATGTGGTTACAGTTCACAGTCTAGACTCGTGAGGGCGCTCACAACTCTGTTTTTTTCTAAATTCTGTTCACTGAATGCAGGTGTGATCATGGATTACTAAGAACACACGTCATACTTACATGCATTACCTTTTCTACGACAGATTAATTTGACAATACGTTAATACAATAGAAATAAATTGACAATTTGCTGGCTATTATACATCCAACAAAACATCAATGTAAATGATTTTATGCATTCCACGGAACGTTTGCATCATTATCCACGTCATTTTAGGACAAATAATGACTGACCGTCAGTCATCCTGACACAATGCAGCTGTTAGCATTCAATTAAATGACGGCTTCTTATTATTACAATAATTGTATCAATGTAATTCATTCATTGTGTATTACAACATTGTGATGGTTTTTGTTTAATTCATTCATTCATTTCTTCATTAACATCGTAAGCGAACCATAAATGGACTAATTAAAAGATTCACTGGACTATTTATTCATTTATTCATTCATTTTATTGTAAGGCAATATCACGTAACTATTAACGATAATTTATTTTCAGTTTCAGGGCTTTTGCGTAAACATGTCCAACATCAAATAGTTTGTAAAGTTTTGAAAAAAAGGTGTACGCCGTTTAATATTAAAAATAATTCGAATGAATGCACAACAGATTACCACTTTCAATTGAATTAAATCGACAACAATTTGTGTTCAATTAACATGAATTGAATTATAGTTGATTTGGCTATACCATAAATTAACGAACTACTAGTAATCGATTAATCGTGCGTCTACAGTTCACAGTCTTGACTCGCGAGGGCGCTCGCAACTCTGTTTTTTCCTGAATTCTGTTCACTGCGAGCAGGTGTTATCATGGATGACTAAGAACACACGTCATACTTACAGGCATTACCGTTTCTACGACACAGTTGCATGTTACAATGCTCGAATTAGTCGATTGAAAAAAAAGACTTGCAATAGTTGCCTGTAATGTTCGACTCTGTACCACTCACTTCCAACTGGCTCCCGCAAATCTAAGCGTTTGTCTCGAGTATTGAGAGCTTACTCAAGCTAAACTTAGGCAAAGTCCACGAATACGACACTCCCGTGTGCCCCGGGTGAAAGGGTCCGTGGTTTCGTAACTATTGCTGTAACTCAATAGATTACAGTCGGTTTTAGATTTAAAATTAGCTCGTTTCAGCATCGTAACAAACGTTTGTTTACGATATCAAACGCATCGAATACCGGACTATGTTCTCTTGACGACGACACTGCGCCATAGCGTCTGTTGCGTCATGAATATAATCGCAAAAGATTCCATGTGTTCGAAGCATGAACACAGTGCGGATGCGCTATAGTTTCCGTGGCGAAATTTCTTCTTTTGTGGGATTATTACCGCATACACATATATACCAGCAGCCAGAATGGTTTTACCACCACCGGATACATCATAATGACACGTTTGTAAGTAGCACAGTGTTCTCTATCACGTATATTGAATGGATCGAAGTGATCGTGGTGTTTTAGGCTCGAACTCGCTCACGACCCAAGCAAAAAATTTTCATAACTCGTGGATTATTATTGAAATGTGAGCGCAGGTTGTTTGTACTCAATTAAAACTTAACTGCACTTGAAAGTGATAAGCAATTCCAGTACAGATTAACGCCATGACTGTGGTGATTATTAATTTTCAGTTAAAAAACAATTTGACAATACGTTTATGCAATAGAAATAAGTTGACAATTTGCTGGCTATTATACGTCCAACAAAACATCAATGTAAATGATTTTATGCATTCAACAGAACGATTGCATCATTATTCATGTAATTTTACGACAAATAATGACTGAACGTCAGTCATCCCGACACAATGTAGCTGTTAGCATTCAATTAAATGACGGCTTCTTATTATTACAATAATTGTATCAATGTAATTTATTCATTGTGTATTACAACATTGTGATGGTTTTTGTTTAATTCATTCATTCATGTTCATTGGGTGGACCTTTCATTCATTCATTTCTTCATTAATATCGTTAACGAGCAATTAATGGACTAATTAAAAGATTCACTGGACTATTCACTCATTTATTCATTCATTTGCTTGTAAGGCAACATTACGTAACTATTCACTAATCGGAGCGATTATTTATTTTCACAGTTCCAGGGCTTTTGCATAAACTTGCCCGAAATTTTGAAAAATTATGTAAGCCGTTTAAAACAATTGGAATCAATGCTCAACAGAGCACCGCCTCAAATTTAGTTAAACCGACAACAATTAACATTCCATTCACATAAATTGATGCATAGTTTATTTGACTATACCATAAATTAGCGAACTAATCGATTAATTATGTAGTTACAGTTCACAGTCTTCACTCGCGAGGGCGCTCACAACTCTGTTTTTACTGAATTCGGTTTACTGGGAGCAGGTGTGATCACGGATTACTAAGAACACACGTCATACTTGCAGACATTACAGTGTCTACGACAGATTGCATCTTACAATGCTCGAATTAGTCGATTGAAAAAAGAGTAGCAAAAGTTGCCTATAATATGCGACTCTGTACCACTCACTTCCAACTGTTACATAACTATTCACTGATCGCAGTGTTATTTTTTTTTCACAGTTACAGGGCTTTTGCGTAAACATGTCCGATATCAAATAGTTTGTAAACTTTTTAAAAAAAAGGTGTACGCCGGTTAAAATAATTCGAATCAATGAACAACAGAGCACCACTTTAAATCGACAACAATTTGTGTACAATTAACATAATTGAATTATAGTTTATTTGACTATACCATAAATTACCGAACTGATCAATTAATCATGCGTCAACAGTCCACAGTCCACAGTCTTGACCCGCCAGGGCGCTCACAACTCTGTTTTTTTTTCCTGAATTCTGTTCACTGCGAGCAGGTGTGATCATGGATTCCTAAGAACACACGTAATACTTACAGGCATTACCGTATCTACGACAGATTGCATGTTACAATGCTCGAATTAGTCGATTGAAAAAAGAGTTGCAATAGTTGCCCCTAATGTGCGACTCTGTACCACTCACTTCCAACTGCCTCCCGCAAATATAAGCGTTTGTCTCGAGTATTGAGAGCTTACTCAAGCTAAACTTAGGCAAAGTCCACGAATACGACACTCCCGTGCGCCCGGGGGAAAGGTTCCGTTGTTTCGTAACTAGTGCTGTTACTCAATAGATTACAGTCGGTTTTAGATTTAAAATTAGCTCGTTTCAGCATCGTAACAAACGTTTGTTTACGATATCAAACGCATCGAATATCGGACTATGTTCTCTTGACGACGACACTGCGTCAGAGCGTCTGTTGCGTCATGAATACAATCGCAAAAGATTCCATGTGTTCGAAGCATCAACACAGTGCGGATGCGTTATAGTTTCGGTGGCGAAATTTCTTCTTTTGTGGGATTATTACTACATACACATGTATACCAGCAGCCATAATGGTTTTACCACCACCAGATACATCATAATGACACGTTTGTAAGTAGCACAGTGTTCTCTATCCCGTATATTGAAATGATCGAAATGATCGTGGTGTTGAGGCTCGAACTCGCTCACGACCCAAGCCGAAAAGTCTTATAACTCGTGTGATTGTTATTGAAATGTGAGCGCAGGTTGTTTGTACTCAATTAAAACTTAACTGCACTTGAAAGTAATCAGCAATTCCTGTACAGATTAACGTCATGACTGTGGTGATTATTAATTTTCAGTTAAAAAACAATTTGACAATACGTTTATGCAATATAAATTGACAATTTGCTGGCTATTATACGTACAACAAAACATCAATGTAAATGATTTTATGCATTCCACGGAACGATTGCATCATTGTTCACGTCATTTTACGACAAATAATGACTGACCGTCAGTCATCCCAACACAAGGTAGCTGTTAGCATTCAATTAAATGACGGCTTATTATTATTACAATAATTGTATCAATGTAATTCATTCATTGTGTATTACAACATTGTGATGGTTTTTGTTTAATTCATTCATTCATGTTCATTGGGTGTGCTTTTCATTCATTCATTTCTTCATTAATATCGTTAACGAGCAATTAATGGACCAATTAAAAGATTCACTGAACTATTCACTCATTTATTCATTCATTTTATTATAATGCAACATTACGTAACTATTCACTAATCGGAGCGATAATTTATTTTCAGTTCCAGGGCTTTTGCATAAACTTGCCCGAAATTTGAAAAATTATGTGAGCCATTTAAAACAATTGAAATCAATGCCCAACAGAGCAAGGCCTCAAATTTAGTTAAACCAACAACAATTAGCATTCCATTAACATAAATTGATGTATTGTTTATTTGACTATACCATAAATTAGCGAACTTATCGATTAATTATGCGGTTACAGTTCACAGTCTTGACTCGTGAGGGCGCTCGCAACTCTGTTTTTTTCCTGAATTCTGTTCACTGCGAGCAGGTGTGATCATGGATTCCTAAGATCACACGTCATACTTACAGGCGTTACCGTATCTACGACAGTTGCATGTTACAATGCTCGAATTAGTCGATTGAAAAAAGAGTTGCAATAGTTGCCTGTAATGTGCGACTCTGTACCACTCACTTCCAACTGCCTCTCGCAAATCTAAGCGTTTGTCTCGAGTATTTAGAGCTTACTCAAGCTAAACTTAGGCAAAGTTCACGAATACGACACTCCCGTGGTCCCTGGGTAAAAGGGTACGTGGTTTCGTAACTATTACTGTTAGTCAATAGATTATAGTCGGTTTTAGCAGTTGATTTGGCTATACAATAAATTAACGAACTAATCGATTAATCATGCGTCTACAGTTCACACTCTTGACTCGCGAGGGCGCTCACAACTCTGCTTTTTTTCCTGAATTCGGTTCACTGTGAGCAGGTGTGATCATGCATTACTAAGAACAATAGTTGTCTGTAATGTGCGGTGATGCCTGTAAGTATGACGTGTGTTCTTAGTAATCCATGATCACACCTGCTCGCAGTGAACAGAATTCAGGGAGAAAAAACAGATTTGTGAGCGCCCTTACACTGTCGATGTAACAGACCAGGAATTTTCCGAAACGGACCAGTACGAGATAAACGCACTCAATCGTTTTACTCGAATCACATTATTTCTCTCAAAAAACGACCCAGCGGTACCTCAAGTTCAACGGGGCCCACCTCAACAAAATGTTCAACTACCGCGCCTATAAATAACACCGTTTCATCGCGACCCGCTTACTTGGAGTGAGTTATAATTATTCATAATGACGGCGATGATCAAACCGTACACCCAATCAACCAAGCTACCCAGTCGTCATGTAAATCATTTAAAGACCCGTTTCATGTAAATAAACAATGTATTTTACACGCGTTGTATACGTCGCTATGAGTCCCATATCCAACAGAACGCGGCGCGACGACTGTCGCCCTTTAAATAAACAAGTTATACTACTTTACCCGCCCCAACTTCGTCATCTGCTTTAACGCCGCCATGTTGCTCCATAACAAACGCATGCGCTATCAACTGCGAAGTATGCACTCTGACCTTTGAAGTATGAATTCTGAAGTCTGAACTCTGACGTATGAACTTTGAAATCTGAAGTCTGAATGTCCCTTCTCGGTTTTCGTTAAAATACCAAGTCGTGACCTCGAACCACATCGAGGTCACGACTTGGTTAGCCTTGCTCAACTTGTTCGTAACCAGTCTTGTGATTGGTTGTTGACAAAATGCTGAACAGGCCACGAACTTTTGAACAAAAATAATAGAAACAATGTAATAAATTGAAATATATTGAAATATATTTAAATTGAAATATATTTAAATTTGGTTCTCCCAGGCTGAACTGTGCCGTGCGTACGGGCAAACCGTTAGAAATTCCTAAATGGAGTCAATTTGTGTAGTTTTCTTGATTTATTCTGCAGATATCGGTAAAATGTAGGTAAGGCGTAGGCGAAATTTGAAGGAGCAACTAATATTCTTCAACCTGGTATTTTTTTTAGATTTTATTTTTCATTCTTTTCGTCTGTTTTTTCGAGTTTAAAAAAATGTGAGCTGGCTGGAGCCTTCGTCCCTTGTCTATTTCTTAGACTAGATACCAGCCGATACCCCCCCCCCCAAACTCATAGGGAGTGTGTACAGTTGATCATAGTTCCTGGGCTCCATGTGGGACAACCATGCGCGTTTAAATACACAGCGACCCTGTCCGCGTTTAACAATTATTTACTGAGGCACAGGTTCACGCTTCTGCTTCAGAATTTCAAATAAGTAGTCAAGGCAAATAATTCAGCAAACACATTCCTGGGTCAAAAGTGTGTCGGGCCGCTGTGATTTTCAACCGTCATTCAGTTGATTCTTTGTGCATATCAGTTGCACTCGAATCGCAGCAGTCAATTTTGCTCTTTGTTGAACCCGTCAATGTAGTATTCAAAACCTTAATTTTCATTTATTTAAATTATACAATTTGGAAAATATGTTTGGCTTACACAACATAACTATTTTAAAAGTATCAACGAACGAAACGCCTGATCTTGCAAATTTGGTGTTTTTCGTTTGCGTTGCCCATACCTGACCCGACCCTAATGCCAAGACACGTTCCTGTTAATAATTCCGTTGCCCATACCTGACCCGACCCTTACCCTAATGCCAAGACACGTTCCTGTTAATAATTCCGTTGCCCATACCTGACCCGACCCTAACCCTAATGCCAAGACACGTTCCTGTTAATAATTACGTTGCCCATACCTGACCCGACCCTACCTTAATGCCAAGACACGTTCCTGTTAATAATTCCGTTGCCCATACCTGACCCGACCCTAACCCTAATGCCAAGACACGTTCCTGTTAATAATTACGTTGCCCATACCTGACCCGACCCTTACCCTAATGCCAAGACACGTTCCTGTTAATAATTCCGTTGCCTATACCTGACCCGACCCTAACCCTAATGCCAAGACACGTTCCTGTTAATAATTCCGTTGTCCATACCTGACCTGACCCTTACCCTAATGCCAAGACATGTTCCTGTTAATAATTCCGTTGCCCATACCTGACCCGACCCTTACCCTAATGCCAAGACACGTTCCTGTTAATAATTCCGTTGCCCATACCTGACCCGACCCTAACCCTAATGCCAAGACACGTTCCTGTTAATAATTCCGTTGCCCATACCTGACCCGACCCTTACCCTAATGCCAAGACACGTTCCTGTTAATAATTCCGTTGCCCATACCTGACCCGACCCTTACCCTAATGCCAAGACACGTTCCTGTTAATAATTCCGTTGCCCATACCTGACCCGACCCTTACCCTAATGCCAAGACACGTTCCTGTTAATAATTCCGTTGCCCATACCTGACCCGACCCTAACCCTAATGCCAAGACACGTTCCTGTTAATAATTACGTTGCCCATACCTGACCCGACCCTACCTTAATGCCAAGACACGTTCCTGTTAATAATTCCGTTGCCCATACCTGACCCGACCCTAACCCTAATGCCAAGACACGTTCCTGTTAATAATTCCGTTGCCCATACCTGACCCTACCCTAACCCTAATGCCAAGACACGTTCCTGTTAATAATTCCGTTGCCCATACCTGACCCGACCCTTACCCTAATGCCAAGACACGTTCCTGTTAATAATTCCGTTGCCCATACCTGACCCTACCCTAACCCTAATGCCAAGACACGTTCCTGTTAATAATTCCGTTGCCCATACCTGACCCGACCCTTACCCTAATGCCAAGACACGTTCCTGTTAATAATTCCGTTGCCCATACCTGACCCGACCCTTACCCTAATGCCAAGACACGTTCCTGTTAATAATTCCGTTGCCCATACCTGACCCGACCCTTACCCTAATGCCAAGACACGTTCCTGTTAATAATTCTGTTGCCCATACCTGACCCTACCCTAACCCTAATGCCAAGACACGTTCCTGTTAATAATTCCGTTGCCCATACCTGACCCGACCCTAACCCTAATGCCAAGACATGTTCCTGTTAATAATTCCGTTGCCCATACCTGACCCGACCCTTACCCTAATGCCAAGACACGTTCCTGTTAATAATTCCATTGCCCATACCTGACCCGACCCTAACCCTAATGCCAAGACACGTTCCTGTTAATAATTCCGTTGCCCATACCTGACCCGACCCTAACCCTAATGCCAAGACACGTTCCTGTTAATAATTCCGTTGCCCATACCTGACCCGACCCTAACCCTAATGCCAAGACACGTTCCTGTTAATAATTCCGTTGCCCATACCTGACCCGACCCTAACCCTAATGCCAAGACATGTTCCTGTTAATAATTCTGTTGCCCATACCTGACCCGACCCTAACCCTAATGCCAAGACACGTTCCTGTTAATAATTCCGTTGCCCATACCTGACCCGACCCTAACCCTAATGCCAAGACACGTTCCTGTTAATAATTCCGTTGCCCATACCTGACCCGACCCTAACCCTAATGCCAAGACACGTTCCTGTTAATAATTCCGTTGCCCATACCTGACCCGACCCTTACCCTAATGCCAAGACACGTTCCTGTTAATAATTCTGTTGCCCATACCTGACCCGACCCTTACCCTAATGCCAAGACACGTTCCTGTTAATAATTCCGTTGCCCATACCTGACCCGACCCTAACCCTAATGCCAAGACACGTTCCTGTTAATAATTCCGTTGCCCATACCTGATCCGACCCTAAACCTAATGCCAAGACACGTTCCTGTTAATAATTCAGTTGTCCATACCTGACCCGACCCTAACCCTAATGCCAAGACATGTTCCTGTTAATAATTCCGTTGCCCATACCTGACCCGACCCTAACCCTAATGCCAAGACACGTTCCTGTTAATAATTCCGTTGCCCATACCTGACCCGACCCTTACCCTAATGCCAAGACACGTTCCTGTTAATAATTCTGTTGCCCATACCTGACCCGACCCTTACCCTAATGCCAAGACACGTTCCTGTTAATAATTCCGTTGCCCATACCTGACCCGACCCTAACCCTAATGCCAAGACACGTTCCTGTTAATAATTCCGTTGCCCATACCTGACCCGACCCTAACCCTAATGCCAAGACACGTTCCTGTTAATAATTCCATTGCCCATACCTGACCCGACCCTAACCCTAATGCCAAGACACGTTCCTGTTAATAATTCCGTTGCCCATACCTGACCCGACCCTTACCCTAATGCCAAGACACGTTCCTGTTAATAATTCCGTTGCCCATACCTGACCCGACCCTAAACCTAATGCCAAGACATGTTCCTGTTTATAATTGTAGCTCAATAATGATACTCTCTTGTGCACTGTCTGCGGGTAAGTTGGAATGATGTAAAATGATTAAACAAGTCGCGTTTAATTAATTCCCACAATTACAAGTTATTAATTGTGAAAATATATGTGTGGACAAATATTGGAGACTTATTTTGGTGTAGACAACTCGCGTTTGATTAATTCCCACAGTTACAAGTTGTTAAATTGAGAGAATAAATGTATGGGCAAATATTTGATACTTATTTAGGTGTAAGAACTCGTGTTTGATCAACTTCCACCATTATACTGGTATCATTGGATATTTGATTTAATTGTGAAACTTTCTAACAAAATGTTAACTGCTGGCTTCGAACCCTCAATCAACAATTCCGCAGACACAGTATAAATTCAACAACACCACAGAAGATATTCGTCTGTTGCCTGAATTGTTTTCGTAATATACGGAACGCGGCCATCGAGACTTTAACAAAACTTACCTTGACTTGGGTCTTGTTTATCTCTTGTCACAATCTGGAAACTGTTGAACAAATTGTGAGTCGTCCAGTTTAAGACGTAAGTTATTTTATTATTTATTCATTCAGCTTTGCATGGTGGAGTTTCGTGAGGTTCATTAATTTTTCGTTCCTTGCTTACTTAAGCTTCTTATGGTTTGAGGGATTTTAGTTTATTTGACCTACGTTTCTACGGTAGCTCTGAGCGGGACTCGAACCCACTGCCTTTTCAAGCTAATTTTGTTTTATTTCGATGGCACGCTTGTGTCCTTCGCCACGACGTTGGTCGTTGAGTGGTATTCTAACTACTTCAATGTTCTGATGCCATGACCCAGTTTCAACCACACGGCCATTTTGCAACCAAGTGCGTGACGTTTGGCGTGACCCCACTGACTATATGATCGTTTTTGCTAGGATTTATTACCGTTATTATCATTATATTGTCACGTGATTTCTTCCACCTTATGTGTAATGTCTTAAGTATCTTTATTGTAATTTGTATATACCAATTCGTATATACCGAGGAAACGACCCTGATTGAAGGTCATATATTTTGTGACGTCACCAATTCGTGTGTAGGTACGGCTTCTAGAACTGTGCCAAATACGCCATAAATTCTTTCTTTGTCGACACCCACGCGATGTGTTACGTCACTGCGATGCTATGCTATGACCTTTGTTTCTCCTGTTTTACTTCACACTCGACTGAAGCTAGCAGGCAAAAATATTGAGTGTGCACCTAAACCATATAAAACATACATGTATTGACTACAATTTTTGATAGGTAACATTTAATAATTAGCAGACAATTTAATAATATGGTAATCATAATTATGGTAGAAAGTCCCTATTTGTTAGCAGACACTAACTAATTAAGTCACTAATTATAGTAAAAATATTGAGTGTGCACCTTAACCAATTATGTGGTTTGAAACATACATGTATTGACTGCAATTTGTGATAGGTGACATTTAACAATTAGCAAACAATTTTAAAATATGGAAATCATAATTATGATAGAAATTCCCTATTTGCTAGCAGACACTAACTAATTAAGTCACTAATTATAGTAAAAATATTGAGTGTGCACTTAAACCACTTTCGTGGTAGAAAACATTCATGTATTGACTACAATTTATGATGGGTGACATTTGATGAATAGCAGACAATTTTTAAAAATGGCAATAATAATTATGGTAGTGTTCTCAGTTTCGCATCATAGACCTGACAATTTAAATCACCAATTTTATTAAAAATATCAAGTGTGCACTGTAATTGAGCTACCAGTCATTAATTATGACTATATTGATGAGAATGTCGCAATGTATATGCACTCTAGCATTACGGTAACTTATCAACCTCCGCTAGGCTTCTGTCGATATGATCACCATACTGCTATTGTGTATACTTTGTGGTATTTTTGGAATAAGTTTAATATTATTATACATCTTTTCCCTGATTTTAATAATAATTAATTAATGAAAGATAACACAGAATCGCAATATAGAACCGTTATCACTATGCACTAATGGCGCTATTGTGTCCGACGTGAACAAAAAGAATGTGACGTTAATATGACACATAATTTTCCAAATAAGGAACACGTACAAATGCATTCATAAAACTTTCGAACACATCTGTGTGTTAGACGTTTCAAAGATGGATGAATTTTAGATAATAGGCGCTAGTGTTTAATATGTGCTCGTGGTATATATGGGTGTTGTACGGCAACCGAGATGGCTCACAACATGCTATTTATAAAACAATTTTTACAATTAATTTTTATTTTTTAATTTATTTTTAAGAACCATTTTCGGTTCTGAAATCGATTTTTAAAACCCACTTTCGTTTCTGATATCTGTTTTCATTATAAGAAAACAATTGTTTAAAGCCATTTTAAAATCCGTTTTCGTTTTCAAAATCCATTTTCATTTTTAAAATCCATTTTCTTTTTCAAAATCCATTTTCGTTATCAAATTCTATTTTCATTTTCATTTTTATGAGTTTATTTAACAGTTTTCTGTAAAAAAATAAAAAATAAACAAAAATCCAATTCCAAAAATGATTCATTTCTGTCAAAACAAATTTCATTGTGGTACACAATGACTATAGATTTCCCTAATTTAATTTAAAAAAAAAACATATTCACTAACAAAATATAAACTGTGATTATTTTTGTGTGGTAATTATTGATAGGTCAAAAATGTTCAAAGCCTAGTGATAATCATGCCAACATTTTAGTGAGCTTTTCCATTTCAAACTTGTTTGTATTAATTCTCAAAAATTAATAGGTAATTTTGACTGATGACTTATCACAAAACATCCTATGCTCCTGGGAGTGCCTACATTTTCCCTTTAGATTATGTCAAGAATACACGATGAATGCAGTAAAACACACAATATCTGCAAGATATAAAATCGTAATGTTAGGAAAAACAAAATGGATAAGTTTCAGATGATGTGATCTCAAATGAAACACTCATGCACTACTGTCTTGTCATATTTGTCTTAACAGTGTCTTATGCCATAGCAGTTACCCACAAAGATGTGCATTGTGTGATACATGAAGCCCAGTAAAGGGTGGGTGGGGGTTAATGACATGAATACCATGGCTTTGAATTCTGAAAAAAAGGAATTCTGAAATAAGAAATATTTGAAATTACCGAAAGGTAATTCTGGGATACTGGACGGCCTAAAATTTTGTGGCTGTTTCGCAACAGCTAGATTTTTTAGTAATAGTCACTTAGAGATGCTTGCATTCCTAGGCTGTTTTCCAGCACCCTCGTGATCAGATGCTTGTATTTCAAACTTTGAGCTTATTGATGGTAAAGCCGATCAAGTTATAATCAAGCCGATCAAGTTGTAGGTAGGCATAACTGAACATAGTAAAACTAAGCTAATTTTTATTAGTCTACTGGAAAAGTGCCACAAGCATCAAATCCAAGATCGGAAGGTGCAATTGGCAATTACTCTATCTGGATTAGACACCCTTTCCATGATGAAACTTTCTGCAATTCATTTCCACGAATATCTGTCAAGTCATTAAAAATATTGTTGATATCACTATTGGTATCCATTTTATATTTAATTCTTTTGTAACCCGTATTCGATGATTGTCATCATATAAGTACGCATGTCCAGTGTCAAGTTTAAGGTAGCGGGACTATTATTTGCATACTTGTTTTCATCTTCTAATTGTGACTAAATGACTACAAATAGACCCAGGAAAGTATATATTTTTAGAATCGCCAGACTTCAAGCTTTTCACAAGTGTATTGTGCATGCCCGTATCTGCATTCTACGACGCGTTACTCAACCAAAGGTGAAAAATTACTTTTTCTGTAAAAAAAAATAATTACGCATTTATGCTGGCGATAAGAAGTATTTTTTTCACTTTTCCTAGTTGTTCAATAGTCTGGTAAATTGAATGTGTCTGGTCAGTTTTATTCAAGCAACGCGTTTTAAAAAATAGTGTGCTGAATTTCAATTACTGTTTTAGTCGCATTGGCCCCAACTCAAACCACAACTCGTTGGTAAATAATCGATGAAATAGTTTGTCTGGACACATTCAAGTTCCTCTCACTGTCACCTTAAAGCTGTGAAAATTTGGTGTTAATCCGACGATAATAAGTATACGTTATTTTTTGTTAAAGACCTTGTATTTTGAAAAACATAAACTCCTAGAAAACGTCCATGAAGTAACAGCAAAGATTTCCAAGCTTGTTTATCGGCACAATCAATTAGTTTTCCCATCAAGGTCTGTTTTAACATGTGTAGGGACATCCAAATGTGTAAGGCTATTGGAAACCAAAAAAATAAAGGAATGGGATAGCTATAATTGGATAAAATTGGCAGATGAAAACACCAAAATCAATGATTTTTTTCAGTGGCTGTGTGACCTTGTGTCTGACACATTCATATGCAAATGACTAATCTGTGAAACAAATAGGGGCGGAGACAAACCACTCAAATGTTTGGAAACACTAATTGTGTGTCAGATAGCTACTGATAACACATCCTAACATTGCTTTGTCTTGAGTTTATCTTTGAAACTTATAGACACACAGATTAAACCTGTGTTGTTGATTTTGGAAAACACTACTGAAGCTGCCTTGCTTCCCTTCAGAAAATCTACATTTTAACCAACTTACATGACATTCTATGTTATGTTGACTTTATCACATGAAAGTTTATAGTGCATTTCATCAATTAATAAATAAATGTGAAAATCGTAATTTTCAACACAAATAATAGTCTCGCTACCTTATCTGAGAGTGTAAGTGGTTCTGAAATTTGGAAATTTTCATGTATAATTTTTGGTTTTATAAATCCATCAAGAAAGTCACCTATCTTGCTTGGATTTGTAATTCTTCTTCTATATACCTCCCGATATATCCAAATTACAGATGTTTCTACCCATTCGACTGACCGTTTATATAGTTTAGGTATATTACCTTTTCGTTTATCAAGTGAAAATCCCCTTGTGGTTTTTTTTTAATGATTTTCTTGCTTTATTTTATCTGCTGTTTGACTGGTTTTAATTATTATATTGGTTTCACTTGCTTTATAACTAGGATTTTCTGTGAAAACAGTTCATATGGCATGGTAACTCTCATGCTGTTTAGCATCTCTAAGCATGTATCTATTGAGAATGGTGCATCAAGCAATATGCACTTGGCATATGAACAAATTGTGTGTGTCATTCTGCTTTATGAATAATGTATTTGGAGACAAGACTTTTTCAGTCCATTGTGTAAAATGATTTTTGTTTCCTTGTCATAATAAATGTATAAATTGTATTATTTAAGTAACTGTTCTAAAAGGTGTTCGCCATTACTATCAAGTGGGCCATACGGATCAATTACATATATTTCCTGTAGTTTAATTTTGACAATAAATATATTCAGTGTGACCCCCCTAACATTTGAAGGTGTATAAATATATTCATAATTAAACCAGTTTCTTTGCCTATAGGGCATTAGTAACCCAGCACTTGACAGTTTTTTGAGTGCTCAACAAGCATCTTGCACTATCATTGTATGTTTACTACTGGCTTCAACAAGAATTCTTATATACGATGTAATCAAAAAGTCATCTAGCCAATGTCCATTTATTAGATAAAAATATGATGTTTTTCTATATTTATCCTTACCACCAAAATATTACCAGTATCTTGCATATCCTCCGCCATTGTGTCATACTTTTTCTTTCCAATTGCTATTACAATTTTATTTTTTACCACAACTATTTATATCATTATCAGAACTACGTTTAAATTTAATATCGGACGATGTATATTTACTCTGAGTTATTCTGTCATAAAATGCAATGCATTCCTCTGCCTCACAACAGTCAGTGTGAAGTTCACTAAAAGTACAAAATGATTTATTCTGTTGGCTGCACATGGATGTGAGCTCCCACTTCCCAACATTTTAATATAAGTCTTCTACTGTACGTTTCCGGAACTAACAAATTTACAAACAACAATGGTCTTCGTTGAAAATACAGTTCTTTCACCTATAAAAATTCGAAATTCATCAACAACCGTGGAAAGATCTAGATTTGCTGTTAGTTAGAAGTCAGTTTTTTTTTGTGTGTGAAGTATTATTGTTCGACCTACTTGTAAAAGAAAGGTAAGGTTCTGAACTAGGTTACTGTAATTAGTAATTGGCAGTCCTACCATAATTATGATTTCCATATTTTGAAATTGTCGGCTAACTATTAAATGTCATCTATCACAAATTGTATTCCCTGCATGCATGTTTCATACTACATAAGTGGTTTAGATGGAAACTCAATATTTTTACTGTGGTTAGTGACTTAATTAGTGTCTGCTTACAAATAGGGAAGTTCTACCATAATTATGATTTCCATATTTAAAAATTGTCTACTAATTATCAAATATCACCTATCACAAATTGTAGTCCATGCATGTATGTTTCATACCATATAAGTGGTTTAGGTGCATGCTAAATATTTTTTACAGGAATTAGTGTCTTAATTAGTTAGTGTCTGCTAGTAGACAGGGCAGTCGTACCATAATTATGAAATTGTCTGTTAATTATTAAATGCCACCCATCACAAATTGTAGTCAATGCATGTATGTTTCATACCACACTCAATATTTTTATTAAAATATTAGGAATAGTGTTTATATACACGCACATAGAAATACACTTTCGGAGGGAGTGAATACATTTGTTAAAATTGCTCTGTTTAAGGTAGAGATGCAGTTTACCTGACAGGTATTTTAATTAGTTAATTAGGAAACCAAGATGACCTCCCTTGTCCACAAAACTATATATTTTCGGAAAGCTTATTTTATGAATTTTAAAATTTTGTTAGTATTTTTTTTATATGGTCAATGTAGTTTGAAATATGTACAAAAATGTGCTTTTTTGGTCAAAAGTGATTTAAAAAAAAATATCTTCTAAACCATGCTTCTGTTTCCTGTCAAAATTGGTTTATGGGTACATCTGTTTACTATGAAGAAAGTGCCGTCTTGAAAACTGTCTACCAGTGGTCAATTTTGCAGGGCAGCAGCTCAAATTTCACTACTTCAAGTTTATGCATAAATTAACATCCAGGCTAGTTGTCTGTACGATTGTTGTAACACTGTTCAACCGAAAACAATGTCCCGACGGCGTTTTGAAGATAAACACATTGTCAATCATTTGTGAAAATTTCAAAACAAAAGGTCAAAGCGTCTAAGCTATTTTTTTTAAGTTCTGGGATGTGCACACAAACAATTCACTCAGTAAGAAGTTTGCTAATGCTCATAATTAAAATGGCTGTAACAGTTCAAAATTTAAATGTATTATTGTTTTGTTAAAAGTTAAATATAGTGCATACTATGGAGATCCCGTAATTTCTTTTTTTCACCAAGTTTCTTTTTTATTATTTATGTACAGCCTTGCTAAATCTTGCTAAGCATTCAAAAGAAAGAATGTTTGCACCTGTTATCTATATTTTAAAATCGTTTTTTGAATATGTTCCACTATTCACAATTCTACAAAATTTTCACAGTCTATAGCCAAGATTGTTTGGATAATAAAAAGCAAAAAAAATCACTCCCAAGTGTCCACGAACCTGCATCTCTACCTTAAATGTATATTATGCATTCACATTAATATATTGAAGTTAAACCATGATTAGTTGATGCAAACCGATATGATCAACTTTGATTCAAATCATTGTTATGCATGAACGACTGTGGCTGCCAGTGTGTCTGCTAGCTTCCACTGACCGCTAGGAGTGTCTGCTTGCTTCAGCGGAGTCGATTTCACGCATTACGCGGGATCTCGTGTCGAACGGGAAAAAAAGGTCTAGTAATTATCGCTTGAGACTTCAAAGGCAAGTACCATATTCACTGTTATCATACCAGCTTGTCTTGAAAACAACAAATTAGTCTCAAAAAAGAACGTTTTGAGAACCTTGGGAGTGAACAAACTATCGTGTAACCCCTCAAAGGGGAAGTCCCGAGAAAGAAAGGTCACACAGAGGCTGATCACACCAGTCTAATAACCATTTGAATGTGTCGCTGAAGTGCTCCACTACGTTACATTGAACTTAACTGGCAAAAAGACGCAATGAGTCAGTCAATATCGACGAAAATATCTATATAGAGGTATCTGTCCTCGTCATTTTCATAGTTGTCGTTGTTGCTTAAATATGGCGGCCATTGTAGCCAAGCTCGGGACTCTCCACATGTACTACAATAAGGAGTATAGGGAAAGACATATTATTTAAAAAAATATGCGTCTTTTAGTTACCCCCATAGATTAGTCACAAAAAAGAACGGTTCTAACACCTTGTGTGTGTATCTTCTCAAAAGTTTGTCTTTTATCTACCCCTTCCTGTATAGAGTTATTATTATCAACGACCTTCATTACCTATTTACAGAATGAATTGCGCCGCTCATAACCTTATGTATACTGATGTTAAGCATACATTAAGGAAGGTCATTAGTGCGGAAGTCCAAAAGAGGGACTTAAGTATCTTGGGCATATCTATACCTAGACGTGCATATAGTTGCTTATTTATTTATTTTCAATAAAATAAAAGAAAAAAATAAACAAGGAACTGTATGCAAGTCTATCCTATCCCGATATTTTGCACATAGCTGGTACTTGGCACATACGCATTGATTGTGTGTTCTGATCAAAGGTGGTTGAGTGATAGCATCTACAAATACACTAAACTTGACATGACAAGCACACTTAGACTGATTTGCGTCACATTCAGTATGAAGGTTGTACATGTTGAGTGCCTGATTTATGTCTTATGTTTTATTGATATCATTATTGGTATCCATTTTATATTTAATTCTTTCGCAATACGTATTCTATGATTGCCATCATATAAGTACGCATGTCCAGTGTCACGTTTAACTAAGAGTGCCTGGTGTCTGCTCATTAGCCAATGGATTTCAGTGTCCTTATTAGTCAAGTATTAGCTAATTGCTTACGGTATACAGTTACTAACCGTGAGAATATATACAGTAGCAGAGTATTAATAAACCAATGGCTCTCGGTGTACTTATTACTAGAATATTAATCAATGGTGTACAATGTACTCATCAACCAAGTATTAACCATTGGCTTTAATGTACATTTTAGCTAAATATTAACTGTTGGCTCTCAGTGTACTTATTAGTAGAATATTAGTCAATGGCTTTCAGTGTACTCGTCAACCAAGCATTAACCTTTGGCGCCCAGTGTACTTATTAGTAGAATATTAGTCAATGGCTTTCAATGTACTCATCAACCAAGTATTAACCATTGGCTTTAATGTACTTTTTAGCTAAATATTAACCGTTGGCTCTCAGTGTACTTATTAGTGGAATATTAGTCAATGGCTTTCAGTGTACTCATCAACCAAGCATTAACCATTGGCGCCCAGTGTACTTATTAGTAGAATATTAGTCAATGGCTTCCAATGTACTCATCAACGAAGTATTAACCATTGGCTTTAATATTCTTTTTAGCTGAATATTAACCATTGGCGCCCAGTGTACTCATTAGTAGAATATTAGTCATTGGCTTTCAATGTACTCATCAACCAAGTATTAACCATTGGCTTTAATGTACTTTTTAGCTGAATATTAACCATTGGCTCTCAGTGTACTTATTAGTAGAGTATTAATCAATGGCTTTCAATGTAATCATCAACCAAGTATTAACCATTGGCGCCCAGTGTACTTATTCGAAGAATATTAGTCAATGGCGTTCAATGTACTCATCAACGAAGTATTAACCATTGGCTTTAATATTATTTTTAGCTGAATATTAACCATTGGCTCTCAGTGTACTTATTAGTAGAATATTAGTCAATGGCTTTCAAAGTACTCATCAACCAAGTATTAACCATTGGCTTTAATATTCTTTTTAGCTGAATATTAACCATTGGCGCCCAGTGTACTCATTAGTAGAATATTAGTCATTGACTTTCAATGTACTTATCAACCAAGTATTAACCATTGGCTTTAATGTACTTTTTAGCTGAATATTAACCATTGGCTCTCAGTGTACTCATTAGTAGAATATTAGTCATTGGCTTTCAATGTACTCATCAACCAAGTATTAACCATTGGCTTTAATGTACTTTTTAGCTGAATATTAACCATTGGCGGCCAGTGTACTTATTAGTAGAATATTAGTCATTGGCTTTCAATGTACTCATCAACCAAGTATTAACCATTGGCTTTAATATTCTTTTTAGCTGAATATTAGCCATTGGCTCTCAGTGTAATCATTAGTAGAATATTAGTCAATGGCTTTCAGTGTACTCATCAACCAAGTATTAACCATTGGCTTTAATATTCTTTTTAGCTGAATATTAACCATTGGCTCTCAGTGTACTCATTAGTAGAATATTAGTCAATGGCTTTCAATGTACTCATCAACCAAGTATTAACCATTGGCTTTAATGTACTTTTTAGCTGAATATTAGCCATTGGCTCTCAGTGTACTTATTAGTAGAATATTAATCAATGGCTTTCAATGTACTCATCAACCAAGTATTAACCATTGGCTTTAATATTCTTTTTAGCTGAATATTAACCATTGGCTCCCAGTGTACTGATTAGTAGAGTATTAACCATTGGCTTTATTGTATTTTTTAGCTGAATATTAACCATTGGCGGCAAGTGTATTTATTAGTAGAATATTAGTCATTGGCTTTCAATGTACTCATCAACCAAGTATTAACCATTGGCTTTAATATTCTTTTTAGCTGAATATTAACCATTGGCTCTCAATGTACTCATTAGTAGAATATTAGTCAATGGCCTTCAATGTAATCATCAACCAAGTATTAACCATTGGCGCCCAGTGTACTTATTCGAAGAATATTAGTCAATGGCGTTCAATGTACTCATCAACGAAGTATTAACCATTGGCTTTAATATTATTTTTAGCTGAATATTAACCATTGGCTCTCAGTGTACTTATTAGTAGAATATTAGTCAATGGCTTTCAAAGTACTCATCAACCAAGTATTAACCATTGGCTTTAATATTCTTTTTAGCTGAATATTAACCATTGGCGCCCAGTGTACTCATTAGTAGAATATTAGTCATTGACTTTCAATGTACTTATCAACCAAGTATTAACCATTGGCTTTAATGTACTTTTTAGCTGAATATTAACCATTGGCTCTCAGTGTACTCATTAGTAGAATATTAGTCATTGGCTTTCAATGTACTCATCAACCAAGTATTAACCATTGGCTTTAATGTACTTTTTAGCTGAATATTAACCATTGGCGGCCAGTGTACTTATTAGTAGAATATTAGTCATTGGCTTTCAATGTACTCATCAACCAAGTATTAACCATTGGCTTTAATATTCTTTTTAGCTGAATATTAGCCATTGGCTCTCAGTGTAATCATTAGTAGAATATTAGTCAATGGCTTTCAGTGTACTCATCAACCAAGTATTAACCATTGGCTTTAATATTCTTTTTAGCTGAATATTAACCATTGGCTCTCAGTGTACTCATTAGTAGAATATTAGTCAATGGCTTTCAATGTACTCATCAACCAAGTATTAACCATTGGCTTTAATGTACTTTTTAGCTGAATATTAGCCATTGGCTCTCAGTGTACTTATTAGTAGAATATTAATCAATGGCTTTCAATGTACTCATCAACCAAGTATTAACCATTGGCTTTAATATTCTTTTTAGCTGAATATTAACCATTGGCTCCCAGTGTACTGATTAGTAGAGTATTAACCATTGGCTTTATTGTATTTTTTAGCTGAATATTAACCATTGGCGGCAAGTGTATTTATTAGTAGAATATTAGTCATTGGCTTTCAATGTACTCATCAACCAAGTATTAACCATTGGCTTTAATATTCTTTTTAGCTGAATATTAACCATTGGCTCTCAATGTACTCATTAGTAGAATATTAGTCAATGGCCTTCAATGTACTCATCAACCAAGTATTAACCATTGGCTTTAATATTCTTTTTAGCTGAATATTAACCATTGGCGCCCAGTGTACTCATTAGTAGAATATTAGTCAATGGCTTTCAATGTACTCATCAACCAAATATTAACCATTAGCTTTAATGTACTTTTTAGCTGAATATTAACCATTGGCTCCCAGTGTACTGATTAGTAGAATATTAGTCAATGGCTTTCAATGTACTCATCAACCAAGTATTAACCATTGGCTTTAATATTCTTTTTAGCTGAATATTAACCATTGGCGCCCAGTGTACTCATTAGTAGAATATTAGTCAATGGCTTTCAATGTACTCATCAACCAAGTATTAACCATTGGCTTTAATATTCTTTTTAGCTGAATATTAACCATTGGCGCCCAGTGTACTCATTAGTAGAATATTAGTCAATGGCTTTCAATGTACTCATCAACCAAGTATTAACCATTGGCTTTAATATTCTTTTAAGCTGAATATTAACCATTGGCGCCCAGTGTACTCATTAGTAGAATATTAGTCAATGGCTTTCAATGTACTCATCAACCAAATATTAACCATTAGCTTTAATGTACTTTTTAGCTGAATATTAACCATTGGCTCCCAGTGTACTGATTAGTAGAATATTAGTCAATGGCTTTCAATGTACTCATCAACCAAGTATTAACCATTGGCTTTAATATTCTTTTTAGCTGAATATTAACCATTGGCTCTCAGTGCACTTATTACTAGAATATTAATCAATGGTTTTCAATTTACTTATCAATCAAGTATTAACCATTGGCTTTAATGTACTTTTTAGCTGAATATTAACCATTGGCTCCCAGTGTACTGATTAGTAGAATATTAGTCAATGGCTTTCAATGTACTCATCAACCAAGTATTAACCATTGGCTTTAATGTACTTTTTAGCTGAATATTAACCATTGGCGCCCAGTGTACTCATTAGTAGAATATTAGTCAATGGCTTTCAATGTACTCATCAACCAAGTATTAACCATTGGCTTTAATATTCTTTTTAGCTGAATATTAACCATTGGCGCCCAGTGTACTCATTAGTAGAATATTAGTCAATGGCTTTCAGTGTACTCATCAACCAAGTATTAACCATTGGCTTTAATATTCTTTTTAGCTGAATATTAACCATTGGCTCTCAGTGTACTCATTAGTAGAATATTAGTCAATGGCTTTCAATGTACTCATCAACCAAGTATTAACCATTGGCTTTAATGTACTTTTCAGCTGAATATTAGCCATTGGCTCTCAGTGTACTTATTAGTAGAATATTAATCAATGGCTTTCAATGTACTCATCAACCAAGTATTAACCATTGGCTTTAATATTCTTTTTAGCTGAATATTAACCATTGGCTCCCAGTGTACTGATTAGTAGAATATTAGTCAATGGCTTTCAATGTACTCATCAACCAAGTATTAACCATTGGCTTTACTATTCTTTTTAGCTGAATATTAACCATTGGCGCCCAGTGTACTCATTAGTAGAATATTAGTCATTGACTTTCAATGTACTCATCAACCAAGTATTAACCATTGGCTTTAATATTCTTTTTAGCTGAATATTAACCATTGGCGCCCAGTGTACTCATTAGTAGAATATTAGTCAATGGCTTTCAATGTACTCATCAACCAAGTATTAACCATTGGCTTTAATATTCTTTTTAGCTGAATATTAACCATTGGCGCCCAGTGTACTCATTAGTAGAATATTAGTCAATGGCTTTCAATGTACTCATCAACCAAGTATTAACCATTGGCTTTAATATTCTTTTAAGCTGAATATTAACCATTGGCGCCCAGTGTACTCATTAGTAGAATATTAGTCAATGGCTTTCAATGTACTCATCAACCAAATATTAACCATTAGCTTTAATGTACTTTTTAGCTGAATATTAACCATTGGCTCCCAGTGTACTGATTAGTAGAATATTAGTCAATGGCTTTCAATGTACTCATCAACCAAGTATTAACCATTGGCTTTAATATTCTTTTAAGCTGAATATTAACCATTGGCGCCCAGTGTACTCATTAGTAGAATATTAGTCAATGGCTTTCAATGTACTCATCAACCAAATATTAACCATTAGCTTTAATGTACTTTTTAGCTGAATATTAACCATTGGCTCCCAGTGTACTGATTAGTAGAATATTAGTCAATGGCTTTCAATGTACTCATCAACCAAGTATTAACCATTGGCTTTAATATTCTTTTTAGCTGAATATTAACCATTGGCTCTCAGTGTACTCATTAGTAGAATATTAGTCAATGGCCTTCAATGTACTCATCAACCAAGTATTAACCATTGGCTTTAATATTCTTTTTAGCTGAATATTAACCATTGGCGCCCAGTGTACTCATTAGTAGAATATTAGTCAATGGCTTTCAATGTACTCATCAACCAAATATTAACCATTGGCTTTAATGTACTTTTTAGCTGAATATTAACCATTGGCTCCCAGTGTACTGATTAGTAGAATATTAGTCAATGGCTTTCAATGTACTCATCAACCAAGTATTAACCATTGGCTTTAATATTCTTTTTAGCTGAATATTAACCATTGGCGCCCAGTGTACTCATTAGTAGAATATTAGTCAATGGCTTTCAATGTACTCATCAACCAAGTATTAACCATTGGCTTTAATATTCTTTTTAGCTGAATATTAACCATTGGCGCCCAGTGTACTCATTAGTAGAATATTAGTCAATGGCTTTCAATGTTTCAATGTACTCATCAACCAAATATTAACCATTAGCTTTAATGTACTTTTTAGCTGAATATTAACCATTGGCTCCCAGTGTACTGATTAGTAGAATATTAGTCAATGGCTTTCAATGTACTCATCAACCAAGTATTAACCATTGGCTTTAATATTCTTTTTAGCTGAATATTAACCATTGGCTCTCAGTGCACTGATTAGTAGAATATTAGTCATTGGCTTTCAATGTACCTTTCAACCAAGTATTAACCATTGGCTTTAATGTACTTTTTAGCTGAATATTAACCATTGGCTCTCAGTGTACTCATTAGTAGAATATTAGTCATTGGCTTTCAATGTACTCATCAACCAAGTATTAACCATTGGCTTTAATATTCTTTTTAGCTGAATAATAACCATTGGCTCTCAGTGTACTCATTAGTAGAATATTAGTTAATGGCTTTCAATGTGCTTATCAATCAATGTAACTGAATATTAACCATTGGCTCTCAGTGTACTCATTACCAAGTATCGGCCAATGGTTTTCAGTGTACTCATTACCAAGTATCGGCCAATGGCTTTAATGGTATTAATTAGGCAATGGCTTTCAGTGTACTATGACTTTACTAAAACCATTAGTCAAGTATTAGCCAATAGTAATGTACTCATTACCACATTATTTAACTAGTGATTTTCAGTGTACATAATAGTTAACTATTAGCTAATGGGTTTTAGTGTACTTATTAGCCATGCATTAGTCAATGGTATTCAGTGTATTCATTATCCAAATATAATTACACATATAGTTTACATTGTACCATTAAACTAGTACTGTTTCTTCTTTGATCGTTTTAATATTCGTTATAATTATTGTTGATGTTCATTATCGTACATGTACAGACTATGGAAAATCTACATAATTCTAATTTTTTTGTTTCAGGCATGCTGTTCACTTTTCCAAGCAACTAATCCAATGATTTCAATTTCTTCGTATGTCTAAATTTTACTGCGTGAAAACGTATTGAAACACAATCAGTATGGGTTGGAAGCGTGATCTAATTTACCTTTGTGCAAACATAGGTAAAGAAATCACAGAAATCGATCTTGAAAAAATGAAATACTTGTTGAAAGATAAAATACATGCAAGACCTTTAGAGCAATGTCACAATGTAAATGACATTTTTATAAAGCTATACCAGATGGGGTCTATTAATGACAGTCAAATTGGTCTAATTTTCCAAATTCTTGAATTAATCGAACAGCAAAGTCTGATAAAAGTAATCGAAAAAAGCGAGTTTTACAAAAACCATCCTGATTGCAGGTCTTTCACGCAATACGACGAACCGATTTCAGCACATCGTATACTCTTATATTCCGTTGCTGCTAAGCTTAGAAAAGCTGATTTTGAACAGCTTAAGTTCCTGTGGAGAGATCAATTGTCGGCGCAGATGATGGATTCAAAATCCGTCTGGACTATCTTCCGTACCCTGGAACAAAGAGGTGTGATATCTGAAGACAATTTGATGAAAAGCCCCGGATTATGTGAGAAACTAAATCTCATGGGAAGAGACGATTTAGTTGAACTCATTTCAAGTAAGTCTCTATATGTCAACAGTAAATAATTTACAGACAAAAATATTACAAGTCTGCGTGGAAAATACATGTATATATTGTTGTCTGAAAGAATTCATTATATACATAACGTGAGCGTGAAAAATTGTATATAGCGTAAATATTGACAATTATTTAGATACAATTTGAGTATGCTGTTTTTATAATTTGCAAATAATATTTATCTTACAATTGAACAAATGAAAATTAGTTATACATAATGTTGACAGTACAATTTATTTATATATACTGGAAGCAAAATTGTATATAAATAAGTAATGCAGTCTGTTTTATTATATAACATATAAATTTAGGGTTACTTAGTATGTTATACTAATCATTTGTAATAACATTTTATTATAATGTATATATTACAAATAATTTGTTTATTACAACAACATGTCAAATTCTTTAAGTATAATATATTGGAAGCAAGTATATAGTATGTAATCTTAATATAATATGCGCTATCTTGTATTAAATACAAATAAGTTTAATAATTCACTTTATTATATATAAACAACTTGTTTATATTAATAAATGCACAAAACGCCACCCCATTGAGAGTACATTTATGTAATTAGACCATAACCATGAACCTACTAACATATGTATTGACTGTACATCACTGTCTTTATTGAATAACAATAATCACCTGTTTATGTTTGTAATTGACATTTGACATCTACTTCAATTATTCAAACTTTCTGAAAACACTAGTTCTAGCACGTTAGTTGACTGCTGCAACAGTATTTTGTCTAAAATATGTCAATGTATTTTGTGACATAGATAGCAATGGTCCACACATTTACAGTATTGCAGTTTGTCTAATGTAAATTCAGGTCGTTTATGGATCGGATATTCAGATTTCTATGTTTTTTGCACTATGATTTAATTTTCGGTGTTGTTCACAAAAATTACATTAAAACATATGGTCACAAAACTACTTTTAGTGTAAAACATGCTATAAACCACGAGAACAGAGATGTTTCAGCCATTTAACGTTGGTATGGTTGGTGGCATGTAGTGAAAAACAGTATGTATAAGATGGGCAATTCCTGATAATAATTTTCATAATAATGCCCTTATATGAATTCCTATTAAAAAATTGTTTCAGAAATTATCATTTTTAGCAGTTTGTAACACAATCGTCTCTAAAACTATGATTTGTACCATGTAAAAAACATTAAAAAGCTATGGCATATATCCACATGTATAACTAAATAGCACTTTTTGAAACAAAATATTGTGATAACATGGTCAACCTATTAACCGTAGGATTACGACTCTAATAATTGTTTTCTTCTAAGTGGATATATCCCCAATAACCCCCACCCCTCTCTTTTTTTTTTGCAGAAAACACTTCCCAAAAGCCCAGCGATGGTCAATTAGCTTGTGGAATAGAAGAAGAAGGCAAAATGGATTATACATGCAGTGATGACTCGCTGTAATAAAGTCTCTTGTATACAGCTTTCTAGTAGTGTGATATCATAAACATTAAAATGCGTAGCAACCCAGCGATGTTTAAGGGGCATGTTGGAGCCAAGACAATCTCTCCTTGTTACAAAAACTAGGACTGGTGTCAGCCAGTGAATTAAAAAATAAGAAAAATGAACAAAAGGGCATTTACCTAAAAATCGTAGGCGAAAGAGTATTTATCACTTCAGTAAGTGAAGGTAAATTGTGTGAAGATCTATAAATGAATCATGAATTGGAAACAAATGTATGATACAAATGACAACCGTTGGGGTTAATCCTTAAGGTTAGTGGCACCCCAGCAAGCTTTGTATGATTATTTCGAAGCTGGGGGAATCACTGCTGGTGAACTTAATTTATCGGGAAACATGTATACTTCTCAAACGTGAAAAGCCAAATTTAATAGGTTTTGTATCCTTTATTAAGCAAATTTATTACTGTGAAAATATCAATGGGGAAAAATAACAAATTAGGCTTGCACTTTAAGAAATGGGTTCCTATAATAACAGATGCGAGATAAAACTTTGTATTTAACATGGAAATTACAGTAATATGTACTTACAGGTGTTGCTTGATTTCTGTACTTAATCTGTATACGGAACATGTAATTTGTCAGATAATCTGTAATGTACTTATTAGAAACTGTAGAAATTTGCCCAATAAAACTTCTTTAAAATAAAAAACAAAAAATTACAACTTGGGATAGAAGAACATGATGTAAAAGATACATTAATGCCGAGCTATGATGACTCGCTGTGATTCCGTTAACCGATTCATTAAAAGAAGCTCTTAGATCTAGAAAATTACATTAGAAAAATGGAAAAAAAAACATGAAAATTTACAATAATGTGTCCAATTAAGCATTCAATTGTATACAGACTTACCAATGATAATGTTAATACACGTTCTACGAGGCATTGTATAGAACATCGTTAATTTCCTTTAATGTTTGCCTCCTGTCCCTGTAAACTTTAGTAAACCTGAGAATCATGGTGAATATTTTCTCTACTGGTATACTGTCGGCATTATACACTGGGCATTATATTTAAAAACTTCAACCAGAAAATAAAATTCATTCTGATGTGACCTTGGTTGAATAAGTGCCAATGAATTTTTGCAATGACGCTAAATTGTAATGCATGAATTGTAAGGCTTGTCATGCTGAGAAACGATTTCTACACAATGCCTCATATTGTAATAATTTTAACCTATTGAAACATTTTTAATTGTATATAATAAAGATGATTTTTAATGCAATTTTAGCTATGATATCTTTTATTCAGTTCAATCTGATTATTAACCCCGAAGGAAGAGTAAGGACAGGCCATTTTTCTGGAAACATTTGATATTTTGTATATTTGATATTTAGGTGCTTTTGGTGAACATCTATTCAATAACCCGTGTTTCTGATAATAATTTAAATTCTCACGCATTGTAATTTTTGGTGAAAAGTGTATCTTGAAATATTATCAGACTGGTTAAAGTTCATTTTTCAGTGTTTTGTCTGTACATGTTTCCTTTTCTTTTTCTTGTATGTGTCAACCTGTCATTCATGTTTTTTCTTTGTATCTAGCTATAAAATTAAACGTATATGCATAATTTATAAAGAGGTTTTACTATAAAATATCAAACGAAATGTGACTAAACTTTATAAAATCCCTGATGTCTTAACGCGGTGAAATGAGGTTTAATAATGTCATTTAAGGTAGCGAGACTATTATTTGTGTTGAAAATTACGATTTTCACATTTATTTACTAATTGGTGAAATGCACTATAAACTTTCATCTGATAAAGTCAACGTAACCTAGAATGTCATGTAAGTTGGTTAAAATGTAGATTTTCTGAAGGGAAGCAAGGCAGCTTCAGTAGTGTTTTACAAAATCAACAACACAGGTTTAATCTGTGTGCCTATAAGTTTCCAAACATTTGAGTGGCTTGTCTCCGCCCCTGTTTATTTCACAGATTAGTCATTTGCATATGAATGTGTCAGACACAAGGTCACACAGCCACTGAAAAAAAATCATTGATTTTGGTGTTTTCATCTGCCGATTTTATCGAATTATAGCTATCCTATTCCTTTATTTTTTGGTTTCCAATAGCCTTATACATTTGAATGCCCCTACAGCATGTTAAAACAGACCTTGATGTGAAAACAAATCGCTTGTGCCGATAAACAAGCTTGAAAATCTTTGCTGTGACTTCATCAACGATTTCTAGGAGTTTATGTTTTTCAAAATACTAGGTCTTTAACAAAAAATAACGTATACTTATTGTCGTCGGATTAACACCAAATTTTCACAGCTCTAAGGTTACAATGAGAGGAACTTGAATGTGTCCAGACAAACTATTTCATCGATTATTTACCAATGTGATGTGGTTTGAGTTGGGGGCAATGCGACTAAAACAGAAATTAAAATTCAGGACACTACTTTTCAAAACGCGTTGCTTGAATAAAACTGACCAGACACATTCAATTTATCAGACTATTGAACAACTAGGAAAATTGAAAAAAAAAATTCTTATCACCAGCATAAATGCGTAATTATTTTTTTTACAAAAAAAGTAATTTTTCACTTTTGATTAAGTAACGCAGAGTAGAATGCAGATACGGACATGGCAAACACGCCTTTGTAAAGCTTGAAGTCTGGCGATTCTAAAAATATATACTTTCCTGGGTCTATTTGTAGTCATTTGGTTACAATTAGAAGATGAAAACAAGCATGCAAATAATAGTCCCGCTACCTTAAACAACCTAAGCATTTATCATTTACATTGGTTTTGCATTGAAAACTATAATTTTCATTCATCGTACGGCATTTTATCGTAGTCAACCAATGTTGTATCGATTTTACGAGCAAACTCAATGTACAGCGTAACAACAGTCATGGTTTTAGTGAAGAGGCCACAAGCACGCTGTATTTATTTATCTACCGAGTTTATGATGTCATAAACATGGTGTCACGTGTTACATTACATCGGGTATTGTCTTCAATTACAACGCTAGTTGATATTTCCAGACGGGCGTTCATTGGCGCGTTTGTTGTATTAGATTGTAGTTAAAGGAACAATTGTGAGATAATAACTTTGACGATAACAATTAGCGGTATTAAATCTATAAGATAACGCTATCAAGTCGTTACATCAAACTACCTGGACGTAAAGGAGCACGCAAACTTGCGTTTTAATTAGAGCAACGTGAAAGCAAATACTAAATACCGAATAAAACTATAACAACTGTATGTATAACTATGAACAATATTTATTTGTATGATGCAAAACTACGTTTTCATTTTGATAAAAAAAAAACGTTTGTTTTTCCAAAAAAATGTTCAGAAAACCAAAAATTAATACGCTGAATTGTAGCCTGAAGTCTACAAAGACATAACAATGTCACGAATATCTCAAGCTGTGATAATATTAGAAATTTCGAATGAGGATATGACTATACGGTTTTTTATTTTCCTAACCGGATAAAACAACCTATAACTGAACCATTGACCATGGCATATTCACTTCTGTGTTGAATATTTAAGATATAGGATAACGATGCAGAAGCTGTTCTCCGTCAACCCAGAGTTATGGGAGAAGCAGAATTGTAATTGCATATTACAGAGTTTGATATGGCATGGAGTGTGTACAAATCTTTTTGCAATCTGGGCAGTCGTTGGGTTGGTGTGGCTTGTTAGCTTGCTTATATATCTGGTAGCGTCGCGTATGTGCGGGTGTTTGAATACGAACATAACGTTCAGCACCATCAATAAGGTTTGATTGGCAAACTTCACTTGCATAAAACGCATAAACGTCAATTGCAATTGACCTCACTGTGATGACGCATTCGTTGTGGAATACGGGAAAAAAGGCCCGAAGCATGCACACTGCATACACAATATGCTAATAACCTTTAATGAGTTTATATACATATATCATGAATATTATTTTAAAGGGCGGTAGTCGTCTTGACCCCACTCTGTCTACTGTGGTTATTGGAAGACTGTACACGATTTCTAGCATACTAAACTTTAAAATTTAAAAAGTGTCTCCACTTTTTACACTGTTAGCCGGCGTGAGTGTTGGCATGCCTAAATAGGTTTTCATTGTATACAGCGCCACCAGTGGCTGTTCTCGGCTCCATGCGTCCAAGGCAGTACGTACTTATCCCAAGACGGAAACGTAGCGTGCATGCCATCTACAAATGTTTGTATCAGCCAAAATGCAATTAATGAAGATAATAAAATCTACAAAATTGGAAAAGTTGTTTTTTAAGGGTGGGTAGTTATTGGGAATGTCTGTAAAATGGGCGAAGCTGTTTTTGATTGCTAGAAAGGTTGTGAATGCGAGGAATTGTCTGAAAAGTCAGAAATATAGTTTGAGAAGTCCTGCATTTCGGCTACCGTGTCGTGAAATTTACTTTGGGAGGTTGTAATGTAGTTTGGAAAATTGGTAATACATGTATAGTTTAAGATAGCTATTTTGTATTGAGAGAAAGAAAAAGGTTGAAAAGCCACGAGTCCATCTGCAAATTTGACAAAGCTGCTTTTAATGATGGTATAGTTGTTTGGCGAGTCTTCAAAGCAGTTTGAGATTATTGAAAAAGAATAAATGTAGTTCGTGAGGGCGGTGAAGTTGGAAAGTAGATTAGACAGTCAAGAATGTCGTCTGCAAAGTTGCTTTTGAAGATAAGAAAGTTGTTTGGAAGGTCCCTAAACAGTTTCACAAGACAAGAAAGCTGCTCACAATGATCCTGAATGTAAGTAGTAAAATAAAGAAAGTAGTCTGAATAGCAGCAAAACTTGCTTTTGAAAGGGGAAAATTTGTTTGTAAAGTCGCAAAGTACAAAATGTCAGAAAGATTCTCTATCAATGTACACTTTTCCTAGTCTTTTTACTTCACACGTAGACTAAACATTGTAGACTAGAAGATTCACTCCATTTTAGATCACCTTCTGTATATATACCGGTAAGATTGTTTTTACAACTCAATGCGTTAATGTTCAATAAGGGCATAATACGATGTACATGCATTAACAATACATTGTTAACATGACATTCAAAATGGGTTATATGTTCTATTCAGTTATTGTGATTTCAAATGAAAATTAACAGACTGGCAAGAGCCAAACCATTCTGTCTTTGTTCCAAATTACAAACAAAATATGTAAAAGTATATCTAGTAAATAGGTAGATCACAGCCAGTGGACCATTCTAAATTGTGTATGTATTAAGCAACTGTGAGTAAAATGTCAATGCTAAGTTTGATCAGCCCAGACATGTCTGGGAAATGGTCCAAATATTGATTTCGTTTTTTTAGGACAAAAATGGTCACCAGTCAATCAAAATTATAATAAACAATAACAATCAAAGTGTATAAATATTTTATTAGGACTTGTCTTCAGCATGGTTGAGGAGTGAAGATAGGCAGAAAGACGCACCTATGGATGGATGGATGGATGAACAAATGCAGCCCAACCAAGTATAAAAGAAACTATCAAAGAAAAAAGTAATACAATGTCCAAGTGATAATAATAATTTATTTGACAATAAAATTCCAAGAAAATATTTATCGAGAATAGACAGCGTATAATCTAACCCAGAAACATTCCACACAAACATAACTAACTTGTCATGATGATAAAAATTATTGCTTATAAATGCAATATAACTATGCATTTCAAAATATGACTAAAATTCACCTTATCTTGTTTGCGAATTTGCAAAACGTCAATATTATGAAAATGCTTTCCATGTTTTGATGCACAAGTTGACCAGCCACTGTACTATATGTGCCTCTAATGAGTAGTACTATGTGAATGTAAAAGTGATATTCTCCAAGTCTGCCGACCACAATATACACAGTACTCCTAAAGCACCAAATAAAAAAAATAAAACATTACAAAAATAAATTTGATGATTGCTTGTCTGCATTTTAGACTCAATACTGTAGACTAAGACTGTACCACAGCTGCATACTCTCCACATTGCTGTATTGATCGGAATGCTTGAGGATGACAGAAAGATATCTCAACAAACTCCACCTGTCAACACCAAGAACCTCAGAAGGATCCTGCTTATTATTTGGCCTGAAACTATTCTACAACCAACAAATGCTTGCTCACTGCAACCAGGACAACAAGGAAACCATCATCATGCAATGGCAATGGAGATGGAGATGGCCTGGACACATCACCCGCACAGCCCTGCATTGGACACCAGAAAGATGATGTAAATATGGAAGAGGAGCTGAGGACCATCCAACACACCTGAGGAACTATACAGAAGCTAGCCCAGGACAGACAGAAGTGGAAGACCGTTGTTGCTGCCCTACATGCCAAGTCATATCTCCATTACAAGCCAATGCACTCAATACATTAATGACATAAATTCAGTACAAGTTTAATTGGTGATGGTTCAAAACTTATGGTGCATAAGAGATAAACCAAAACAGTCATCTTTGGGTTAATTGCACTGTTGGAGATGTCCTTTTAATAGAGCAAAACTTTCACATTCGATTATCTATGCTGCAGTAAAGTTAAAAAAAGCAGGATTCTTACAACAAATTATATCTCTCTCTTTACGGAAGTAAGCCTTTATCAGCTGCCTGCTTATCTGTATAGAGAAAACAATTAATCATAAAGTAGAAATAATTTTATATATTTTGTTTGGATAATTACAGTGTCCACCGTGACTATCATGAATGGGATATTATTAACTGGTGCAAAATAACCAAACTTAATATCCTATCATTTCAAACCTTTTACAAATTACACCAAGCATTGTATCATAATGGTGAGTAAAGAGATAACAGTACACTGGTGTATATGCAGTAAAAGTTATTGTGCTCACAAGTTTTAGAAAGTTGCAACGAACCTATCTGTGTATCCAATCGTAATTCTGGTTTCTCTGACCATAGTTGATGACCTTCTCGTGTAAGAAATCTCTTGACTTGTTTGCAGAATATACATGTTACCACTAGATGGCGCTCTCTTTTAGCTGCATAATTTAGTGAATTGAATGAATATATTAAATAAAAGATACTATGTTAGGTAGGTCAAAGTTTATGAAAGAAATAAAGTCCAAAATGAATTTCACAATATAACCAGGGGTTTCGTTAAAGCCGGCCGCCGGCCATATGGCCTGCTACAAGCCCAAATTGGCCGTCTACTTTCTGGTCTGACCACCTACACCGGTCACACTGCTGAGAGCCTTTTTATTTATTTTTTGGCCTGTTGTTACAGGATGATGGCCTGCTATTAAATGCATTTGTGAAACCTCTGATATAACATTTAGCTACTTTTTTTAAATGTTATTCGTTTATTGATATGAGGTTATCACAAGAATACTGCAAAGTATACACGAAAGCAGGACAGGTAATCACTGCATAGTCGTTGCATTCCTGTATTGCTCAAGTGCAAAATTTGCAGTATTCTTGTGATAACCTGATTATTATACATCTTTCCCTGCTTGTAGTACTAATTAACAGTTTACATCCCGAAATGGCAACAAATAATGCAATCTGGGTTTACATGCATTCTTAAAGATAAATATGGTGTAAATATGGTATAAGGTGTGATAAGGTGTAACATAACATGTCTGACCTCTCATTCTAACTGTTGAAGTTATTCCAGGAAGTAGTAAGGTATGACATCTTTTACATATTGTTCTCTTGACAGAGGGATCTCTGAGAAATAACAAAAATATACTTAAGAGTGGGAGAGTCATTATTTTTCATGCGACAAATGGCCTATCATTGTTTATAAACAAGTGTATATCCATGAGCCTTTGCATTTTTATTGTCGCTTAGGACTCAATTCCCACACAATGCACAGGTGATGAATTCTCTGCTTTAATTTTAAGAAACTTAGTTAGGTAACTATAACAATAACAACTAAAAATGAACTGAATGTTAATTAATTGCTAACTATGAAAATTAAATGAAGTGATCAAATCAAAACTAATATAAAGACATTTTTCTGGTCCAAAGATTTTTACTGATAATATAAATCAACTTTTTTCTTGTATTGGTATGATACGGAAAAGAAAAAGCTGTGACTAAATGCAAATTAGCTAATTAAATTTTAGACTACCTGGTAGTATAAACTACAATAATTATGACCTGATTTATCTACCCAAAAAGCAAGCATGTTCATAGTTTTGGCTGTGAAAAAAAATATCTCTGTTTCTTGTTTCCGCACGCATCATTTTGAACTATGCGCCCCAAACATTTTTTTTCCTTCTAAAGCATTCCAAAATTTTTAAAAAAAATTTAAATTTCCATGAAACGAGAAACAGAGAATTTGTTTTTCCTGGCCTTACATTCATTTGTATAAACTGTTGACAGTGTTTCTCACCAGGAATTAAATACATGGTGTGGAATTATTCCATTAGTTTAGAAAGTATGAGACAATTACCCATCCATGTGTAACTGAAGACTATTACTATTATAGTGATTATAGTGTACTCAAATGTTTGAATTTTATTCTACAATTACAAATTGTCACTTGTATTTGGTTACCTATCTGTGAAGTGATTGGTTTCATGAGAGTAAAAAACATGTTTCATGTCTGGTGAGAACAATGTGTTGATGAAATAAGCCATGATGGAAATAATTAATTAGCATACAAACTAGCTAAACCACCACCACCCACTTTGGTGATTAATATCAGTATGGCCCCTGAACCAATATATGACTTGTCATTGACGCACAGTGATGTATTGTCATGCAACTAGTTTTTCAATAGCACGTCATTGATGCAAAATCATACATTGATATTGTACATCTTTAAAAAAAATCATACTATACATACAGAAGTTCTAATTTGATAAAACAAAATTCATATTTTATGAACAAATTAATAAAACAAAGAAAATCAGGGAACTCAACATTTTAATTTTGGGCCTTCAGTTCACCTCATCTATAAGTCATATAGAATTTTTTTACTTCTCAAAGTTCTCTGTCCCCAGCAAATTGACTCAACTCGATTTTTGGGATTCCATTTTGACCATAGATACCTATTAAATCAGTCCTGTTAGGAGGACTGATAAATATGCACACAATATTAGAACCTGTTCTGTTCATCTTTACAAACTGCAAGCTTGTGGTACTGTGAAATACTTTATTTTAGCTGGAATTAATTTTCGCTGAAAAGACTTTTTGGGTGTTTTGTATGGAATTTATTTATACTGATTTTGACGAGCTGAATGTAAAAGTATATTTGCTAGATTTTATTTTATTTTATTTTATTTTAAATAGCGAAAATTAATTGCAAGCGAAAAATAAAGTATACTACAGTAGTACAAAGTTTAAATTCACTTCTTGCAAAAATCTACAAAGCACTCAGAATAATTACCAGTCATGAAAAGACACAAGAATTACATACAATTAAGAACAAAATGTCAACCCATTTGAGAAAGCTGTTGAAATATACACAGAACATTCTGAAAGTAGTGAATTAGTATGCAAATTAGATAATTATCCATGTGCAAGTTTCACAGCGAAATTATAGAAAAATATATAAAAATGTGTTAAATGTTGCACCAACTTTTTGACTGAAAAATTTAAGTTGACTTACATTCTTAATACTAGTCTCTTTGCTATAGTTTTCATTGTTGCAATATAAAACCTAGATAATTCAATGTTATTAGGATTCTGCACCAGCGTAGAATGAGCTGCCTGGAAACAATAAAAAGATTATATAAATGCCTCTGAAGATCCAATGTTCATGTGCATGCTTAGACGCTACCTTGGGATGTCTGGTGTATGGTAAATCCAATAACTGTGACATGATTATTTCTCCTTTTTTCAAAATGATAATAGCTTTTTTTACTAATTTTTTTCACAGAACATGCAAATTGGCCAATTAATTTGTAACTTATTACGCAGATATTCAACTACATAATAATATAAAACATTTATATGGAAAAGAAATAGATCATTGTACTTGACCATGGAAGGACTAGTAAACATGAACATAGTACAAGAATACTATGAGGTTATTACGAGGATACCTCAAAGTATGCATGAAGACAGTACAGCGCAGATGCAGCAAAGGTCTATGCGACGGCGTACTGTCTCAGTGCATACTATGAGGTATCATAATAACCTTATTATTATACATCTTTTCCTGCAAAGATACATCATGGGATGCCGAAACCCAAAAAGTTTAGAACAGAATCAGCGAACTTCTTTGTGTGAAGTCCGGTCAAACTCTGGTGGCAGCCATGTTTGTTTTTTTATTATTAGGGACACTTACATGTGTAGTCATTCCATATTTGGAATTCACATTTCCTTATATGGTAGGATGAAAATATCCCATAAAATACTGCAATATTATGACACTCTGTAACTTACGTCATTACAATGACAGATGTATAATAATGCAAAGTATGCACATTGATTGATATAATCACTATACGCACCGCCTTCATGCACACTTTGTGGTATTTTCATTATAACATGTAGGGGTAATTATGTGAGATATAACAGCCCAAAATGCCATTCATGGACATCCAAACACTTTCTTACACGCCCATATAGCATTTTACAGAATAATATATTCTATTGTTGTTTTCTGTGTCAGATGTAGAATAGAATAGAATAGTATATTTGACTCAAATTAATGTAAAAACTCTGTGCGAATCCCCCTTGATTCTGGCTGCTGGCCATTTTCGATCATGAAATTGTCGGATATCACCAGAAAACACGCGATTTGTGCAGTTTTGAATAAAACCTAGTTAGCGATTATGAACAATGGTTATTAACATAACACCTGACCCCCTCTGCACTTTTTGTTTCGCATTTTAAGGTAGGAAATCGACATTTGAAACCGACAGGGTGTCGATTTACTAGGTGCAGTGTTTCACAACTTGTTTATTTATATACGTATAGCAGATGATTTTTTTTGAAAATTAGTATTTATTGATTTTCAGCCCCCAAGTGACTGTGGTTTCTGTGCCAGAATTGGGGAGGGGTGATTTCTAGCTCACAAAATTTATTTCTATGGTTCCCAGCAATTTGATGAGCTATCGAACATTCCACATCAAAATCACACCTCCTCTACAAAATTGGAATACTTATAACACCAGAGTGTTTCTAAGGTAACAGTGGAACTTGTTAGAAATTGGAAATTGCAAAGGAAAAAATCATGGAACAAATAGTTCTTTTTATACTTCTGTCCGCCCACCCCAGCCCCCTGTTCAATTGCATGCGCCTCTCAATGAATTCAGTATGGGTATGGTTACTAAAAATGCCATCCTCCCATCCATAGTTTGTATGGTCCACCCTTTAAAAATTCTGACTCCTGTACTTAATAATAACTACGTTCTCACCTGATACAAAAAATTCATTCTATGAAAAGCCTCTCTGTTTGGAACATGGTACTTCCTTTTTTCAGCCTTTTTACCTTTTTTGTTTTTCGTCATATTTCGTAGATTCGAAATTCAAGATGACAACAAGTATGTTTCGACTTCACAGGTCAGGTCACAAATCCGGGAGTTCGTGATACTATACAAATGCATGCGCATGCGTAAGGTCAGCAAAATGGCGGCCGCTCGTCATCTGTGCAGTAAGTTTATTTTGTTCGTAAACATAGCGGATTTCTGTAAGAATTTTGCAATGTTTGTGCTCACTCCGAATTTATTTTGATCATATTACATTCTCAAAATGATTGGTTTATTATTTCTCCAAAAGGTCTATGTGGAGGGCCGCCGTTGACGAGCCATGCCGGTTATCGTGTGTTGACCTCGATCTGGTGCACCGGCCAACACGAGACTGGTGTTTACAGAAACACGAAGTTCCGTCCATATCATAGTGGCTTTGTAGGAACTGCCTCGATGGCTCGTAAACTTACGAATTTCTATACGTATAAGTGCAAAGGACCGATTGTGGAACACCGGATAAGAAGTTCTCTATTTGTAACGCGACAGGTAATTTGTACAACTTTAACTTGACCTTCGATCTTAACTTAGTTTAGACCCCTGCTGTTTACATGTAAAGTAAAGGTCAGTTTCATCATGGAGCTCCACTTTACTGACCAGATTTAAATTATACTAGCAAAAATAATAATAATAACCATAAATATAAACAATATTCCTATACAATATATTTTGTGAAGTTTGAATTAGTTTTACCTAAATTTTTATGTTTTATAATTTATGATGACTTTCTGAGATTATTTATAGGTATTCCATAAATAAGGATATTCTGTATCTATAATGTAGTAATCTAGACCACAAAGTCAGCTAGCGTACAAGTATTAATAAAATAAATGCAATTAATTTACCGATATTTTCTATATGCAGCCTTCTACATCATAATTTATAGTTAGGAGCATGCGGGCTCCTAATTTATTTTGGGAGCCAAGCCAAAAATGAGGTAGTCAGCTGGCTCCTTTTGTAAATAAATTTAGGTTGCCAAAGCAACTATTTAGGGGCCAAACTTAAATTTTTTCACATTACAAGAAGAAAAAAAAAACAATAACATTTAACATACTGATTTTATTCTTATTTTATGATTTGCAATGTCAACAAAACATTATTAATATTCCATGATAATTGAAATATTGGCTGTTGAAATAAAATATGTAAGAATTTAAGAATTCAGAGGCTAAGTTTCAAGACAGGATACACACAAACAATGCGCAGACATTAAACATTAAAACAAATTACCATACTTATAAATCTAGAGTACGTAATTGGAAGTGTGTGTCCTAATGAATTTATTTTTGCCCATAATATTTTTACTCTCCATTTAAATATCCTGTATTTTTTCTTAATTTGTCATGTGCACTGTTTGGCGCCTGTTCATATTTTTTCTCTCATCATGGCGTTTATTCAGTCGCATTTGATGAGCCATCTTACAATTGTAAAGGTCTAATATGGGTGCAGCTTATAATAAATCTAGCCCAGTTTTAAAGCATGTTTTCCAGATACTTACAAATCAAGATAAAAATACCAAACTTTCACAGCCAAATAATCCATTGGGGTAAGAAAATTGACATTCAACATTTTTGCATGGAAAAATCCCTTGCATTTGAATACCTCATCACACATAGAATCTCAAACACTTTTCCAGAGTATTTAAAACCAAAATCATCATACAACTCTGGAGCTAATCAGTGACTGCCTTACAGTTGTATGGTACCGTGTGGTTTCAAATACCCCAGGGAAGTGACTATGATTTAGAGTGATTAACCAATAGACCCATCTCACGGCCATGCTGGTGTTTTTTCAATAGTCCTATACTGTAAAACAATTTATTTTCTCTTGCATTTAATTTTGTTGATGTTTTGAGCAATTTCACTGGGTTTTGAATTCACAAACTTGTCAGGGAAACAATAAGTTCACATGGATTTAGCTAATTTTACTTATCAACAAAAATAGCAAAATTAAAAACCAGTGAACAGTTTACTGTTACATGTAAAACAGAATGTGGTGGAGTATTCTGGATCCACTGCATAATTTATCAGAGTGGGTTATTTATATTCAGTCATCGATCGATTTCAGGAGCACAATTTTGAGTATATAACCAGTGTTCTCCCCAGGCCTTTCAAGCACTGCGGGCCCGCGTCGCTTAGACAAACAGCCGCGTCGCTTTTGTTTCGCCCGCGATCTTTGAAATCCTGCCCGCGATGCTTATTCACGTTGTATTGTTTACAAGTGTCAGCTTCGTCTAGCACATCTTTAAAACAATAACATGTATTGATCGAAAGGTAATCCCGCCTTTGTACATAGTTAGCCTTACAAAAACAGTGATAAAAACGGAAGTCTACAAGAAGTTACCAAGTCTATCAAGGATGCGGAGCTGGCAAACCCAAAATACTAGGGTAGTAATAATTTGCCCATTGTGTCGGGATGGTCTATCCCGAGTTGCTGCACTGCGGTTAATTGTGTTTTTACTATTTCATCGCCAGTGACACTAATTACCAAGAATTAAAAAAACAAATAAAATTAAGTCGCATTGGAAAGAAAACTGTAAATAAATCGGAGTAAAAATTATTCAACTGCAGACGAGATGGACGAGGAAAAAACGAACTCTGACCTCTAGAAATACCTCATTCATAGTGCGTCATTACCGAGGAACGCCACCCTAAGGCGACGTAACACATGTAGTGACATCACAACCGATGCATGCTGGGTTACAACGGAGATTCTGATTGAGGTAACAAAGATGGCGGCGCAGAGTGCACGTTTTTTCGCGATGTATAAAAACAACATTTTGTTGGCGATTTTGATGTCATTTCTAAGTTAATCATCAATGAATCGTTTTAATTAAGCAAACATTCTAAGTTTGTGTATTTTTAAACAAAAAAGTCAGGAACCGATGATCGCAACAGCAGCGGTGAATACCCGTTCAACGCAATGCCGTCAACTGACAATGTTACGTGATCGTAGCGTTACACAAATAATAGACAGATCAATGAAAAATCGCTGACTTTAGTTTTGAAATGCCGTTGTAGAAAAAAATGTCATTATTGATTTATTAATTTCTTCATATTTTGATAACCCGCAATCATGCAGATTTTACAAATTTAACAAACAAATCCCCCCCCCCCCCCCCCCCCCCCCCCCCCCCCCGTATGTACTGGCAGTAACACTGGCACTAAAACTGACTGTACTTGTACACAAAATAATGACGAACCAGTTACCTCCACGGATAAACAATATATTCACGATTGGCTATAAGTATTTCCATTTCTTTCCTATTCTATTTCAAACATTATTTGACTTGATGCACACATAAAACACAATGAATTTAAATGATATAAAATATATGAGATATGTATCTCTCCTTCATTGCAGTTATAATGTTTGTTGGGGAAACTAATTATTATGCAAACAAAATTATGCAAATAAAATGTATTGTTATGTAAATTAGCCGCGATGCTTGGCTTAGAGTCTGGGGAGAACACTGTATATAACTGTATATCATATGAAGTTATTGTTTATATCATATAGAGCTAGTAGATATTCCTAAGATGGCAAGTCTGGGGTTTCATCGATGTAGATATGGATTCATTTATTTATTTATTTCATCACTATACTAAATACTATTGTTTGTCTTTAGATTACAAGTAAAACAACCACAGTTTATGGTGAAGCCAAGCCAAATGTGGAACCTATTTCTCAGACATCAGTCACAAATACAGATAAAAATACGCCAGTTAATTTATCAGACACATTGCCCAGTAACAAGACAAGTGCATTGAATACTGCTCTTGTAAACAATATTTCTAAAATTTCCCCCTGTCCACTGGAGCCTGAAGATGGCAACAAGGATGTGTTTACACTAGACAAGAGCTGGACCGAACAAAAATTAGATTTTTCCAAACTACCTTACTACTATATGCAACTAGGAAAGAGTCGACTTACAGGTGAGTGTCTGTGAGCTGCTAGAATTGAAGTCACTTGCATGGAATTCTTCCAACTCATCTGTTATTATTCCAGTATAGTGCTTTCCCCAATTGACATAACATTATGATATGCTAATTACCTTCATTCTATTCATTGTTATGCTAAATTGGCTGTATTGTTACAGTAATTGTGGATATGTATTATCATCATACAACTTTGTTATTGCATTTTATAGCTGTTGATATTCAAATGCCGTCATGAAGTTATACTGCAAAAGTATCAGTTGTTAAAGTCATTTTCAAGCTCAGAGCTAGCACAACAAAAACAGTACAAGTTATAGTGATTGTAGTCAAATAGTGATACTTTCTGCATTTGTAATTAATTAGGTTGTTGTTCTATTTCCAGCTCTGGTGGTGCTGACTGCTGCTGGTGGATACGTAATGGCTCCTGGTGATTTTTATATTGGAACATTATTATTCACAACACTTGGGACATTCTTGACGTCAAGTTCAGCCAACGCTATAAATCAAGTATGTTTGCTATGATGAGTTGCTTGTAAGCATTTTTCCCAATAATCACAAATTTAGCTCCAGTTTAATTCTCATACAATATGCGATATGTAGTAGTCAACTTTTTCCTCTTTCCTAGTTTATAGAGGTGCCATATGATTCCCAGATGGCAAGAACAAGAAACAGAGTACTAGTTCAGCAGTTGATCAGGTATATGTTTTCTAGTTTTCACCATTACAATATATCATGTTTAAGTTGCCTCTTATTTATCATTATACCATCTAACAATTTCATTAATTCACAGTCCACTTCATGCCGCAACTTTCGCTGCTGTGTCTGGGATTGCTGGAACTGCCATCCTGGCATTGGGATGTAATCCATTAACTGCTGTACTGGGGCTTGGTAACTTAGCCCTCTATACAATGGTGTACACACCGATGAAGAGAGTCAGTATTCTGAATACATGGGTAGGTGCTGTTGTAGGAGGAGTACCACCATTGATGGGATGGGCCGCTTGTATGGGGCATCTTGATCCTGGTAAGTACATTCTCGGCTAGCGCTAGGCTAGTGCTTCTAATCAAACTACTGTTTTAAATTGTATTACTCAGTCCTCAGTTGTGTACAGTGTTACAAAATGTATTTATCTCAGTCAGGATTTTATTAAATTTCATATGATTTGCAACAATAAACCAGTCATGTCTTTTGAAAATGACTGGCTAGCTAAAACTGAACACTGTAACTTAAATCAATCAGTGCAGTTTGACAATTAGATAGTGACACATTTGTATTAACTGAGCCAAAATGAAGTGGTGACAAAGAAAGTCAGAGACAATGTATCTGATGATTATTACTTTGAATTACTTTAAATTCAAGAATTCACGCTAGCAGCCTGGTGTTCATAAACATGCACGTCCCATATAGATCCTTATTATGACAATATTAAAAGCTCCCAATTATTGTTTCAGTAAACCACCAAACAAAAACAAAATGTTGCACGCTGCTTTTGTTGATCTGCCAAGCAGAATCGATTTCCACTGTAAGTGTTTAAGGGGAGCTATGCTATTCAAATCTCTACAAAATTATCTGAATTACAAATGGCATGCCCTGGTTAATGTTCTAAAACTAAACATCTTTTTTCTTGTAGGTGCATGGCTCTTAGCAGGATTTCTTTATGCATGGCAGTTCCCTCATTTCAATTCCCTCAGCTGGAACCTACGAGGAGAATATTCTCGTGGTGGATATCGTATGATGGCGACTACTAACCCAGCTCTCTGTCGCCGAGTGGCTTTACGCTACAGTTTCGGAATAATTGCACTTTCAACACTTGCGCCAGTGGTGAACCTAACCACATGGGCATTCGCCGTGGACTCGCTACCAATTAATTTATACATGTCATGGCTAGCATGGAGGTTTTACAAGAATAAAGATTCAGAATCTGCCAGGAGACTTTTCCGCTTCAGTTTGCTGCACCTTCCTTTGTTGATGCTGCTGTTACTCATAAGTAAAAAGAAGCTGTATGAAAAGAACATTGATGCGAAATCCAAAACTGTTTAGTGTATCATACGTCATTAGTTTATTCCCAAACCACATCCAACATTCTAAAAGAATACATCAGTTTACCTCTTGCGAACTTGTTACTTACAACAAATGTCGTTGTGTACTTTGTGTAAAAAAAACACTTCCCTCTGGAGATGCAACATAACACATCTCTTAACTGAAATTCATACTCAGGGATTGATGTATCATCAAATTGCATAATGTAAATACTAATGATTGTGTATGATAACAGCTAATTATTTATTCAAAAATTTTCAATGGTTTTGGGGTTATTAAAACTATCCAGCTTGCAGTTGGTGATTGTGTAAACAAAGACTTGAATGCTGAGATGCTGCCAGGAACATTATACTATGAACAGTATCAGTTGAAGTACAAGCATTGTAAAATTGAGTTTTTGCTGTTATTTTCTATTTTTAATTTATGTGTAGTATGGACATTTTAATTGCTGAAGTTATTATTGAATGCTCAACCAAATTGTCTTTCATGTGCAAAGACAATTAAGACATTACATGCTATTTCAATTATAAAAAAACATTAACATGAGTGTTAAGAAAATTTGTAAATATAAAGTATTGTAGGTACCCATAACTGGTAGATGATTTAATTTACTTTTTATTTTGCCCACCACCAGTTCAGTGAGTTACAATTGATCGACAGGACACACTGATGAGCAGTGCTCAAAACAGCCCAGTGATTTAATGTACAATTTGTCTACAGGACACACTGATGAGCAGTGCTCATACACACTCCAGTGATTTAATGTACAATTTGTCTACAGGACACACTGATGAGCAGTGCTCAAAACACACCAGTGAGTTAAATGTACAATTAGTCTACAGGACACACTGATGAGCAGTACTCAAAACACACCCTGGTGAGTTAATCTACAATTGGTCTACAGGACACACTGATGAGCAGTGCTCAAAACACCCGAGTGAGTTAATGTACAATTGGTCTAGAGGACACACTGATGAGCAGTGCTCAAAACACAGCCCAGTGTAATGTACAATTGGTCTACAGGACACACTGATGAGCAGTACTCAAACACACTCCAGTGGGTTAATGTACAATTGGTCTACAGGACACACTGATGAGCAGTACTCAAAACACACACCAGTGAGTTAATGTACAATTGGTCTACAGGACACACTGATGAGCAGTGCTCAAACACACTCCAGTGGGTTAATGTACAATTAGTCTACAGGACACACTGATGAGCAGTGCTCATACACACTCCAGTGATTTAATGTACAATTTGTCTACAGGACACACTGATGAGCAGTGCTCATACACACTCCAGTGTGTTAATGTACAATTTGTCTACAGGACACACAGATGAGCAGTGCTCATACACACACCAGTGAGTTAATGTACAATTGGTCTACAGGACACACTGATGAGCAGTACTCAAAACACACACCAGTGAAGTTAATGTACAATTGGTCTAGAGGACACACTGATGAGCAGTGCTCATACACACTCCAGTGTGTTAATGTACAATTAGTCTACAGGACACACTGATGAGCAGTACTCAAAACACACCCTGGTGAGTTGATCTACAATTGGTCTACAGGACACACTGATGAGCAGTGCTCAAAACACCCGAGTGAGTTAATGTACAATTGGTCTAGAGGACACACTGATGAGCAGTGCTCAAAACACAGCCCAGTGTAATGTACAATTGGTCTACAGGACACACTGATGAGCAGTACTCAAACACACTCCAGTGGGTTAATGTACAATTGGTCTACAGGACACACTGATGAGCAGTACTCAAAACACACACCAGTGAGTTAATGTACAATTGGTCTACAGGACACACTGATGAGCAGTGCTCAAACACACTCCAGTGGGTTAATGTACAATTAGTCTACAGGACACACTGATGAGCAGTGCTCATACACACTCCAGTGATTTAATGTACAATTTGTCTACAGGACACACTGATGAGCAGTGCTCATACACACTCCAGTGTGTTAATGTACAATTTGTCTACAGGACACACAGATGAGCAGTGCTCATACACACACCAGTGAGTTAATGTACAATTGGTCTACAGGACACACTGATGAGCAGTACTCAAAACACACACCAGTGAAGTTAATGTACAATTGGTCTAGAGGACACACTGATGAGCAGTGCTCATACACACTCCAGTGTGTTAATGTACAATTGGTCTACAGGACACACTGATGAGCAGTGCTCATACACACTCCAGTGTGTTAATGTACAATTTGTCTACAGGACACACAGATGAGCAGTGCTCATACACACTCCAGTGGGTTAATGTACAATTAGTCTACAGGACACACTGATGAGCAGTGCTCATACACACTCGAGTGTGTTAATGTACAATTTGTCTACAGGACACACTGATGAGCAGTGCTCAAACACATACCAGTGAGTTAATGTACAATTTGTCTACAGGACACACTGATGAGCAGTGCTCAAAACACACTCCAGTGAGTTAAATGTACAATTGGTCTACAGGACACACTGATGAGCAGTGCTCATACACACTCCAGTGTGTTAATGTACAATTGGTCTACAGGACACACTGATGAGCAGTGCTCATACACACTCCAGTGAGTTAATGTACAATTGGTCTACAGGACACACTGATGAGCAGTGCTCATACACACTCCAGTGTGTTAATGTACAATTGGTCTACAGGACACACTGATGAGCAGTGCTCAAACACACTCCAGTGAGTTAATGTACAATTTGTCTACAGGACACACTGATGAGCAGTGCTCAAACACACTCCAGTGTGTTAATGTACAATTGGTCTACAGGACACACTGATGAGCAGTGCTCAAACACACTCCAGTGTGTTAATGTACAATTGGTCTAGAGGACACACTGATGAGCAGTGCTCAAACACACTCCAGTGAGTTAATGTACAATTTGTCTACAGGACACACTGATGAACAGTGCTCAAACACACTCAAGTGAGTTAATGTACAATTTGTCTACAGGACACACTGATGAGCAGTGCTCAAAACACACTCCAGTGTGTTAATGTACAATTTGTCTACAGGACACACTGATGAGCAGTACTCAAAACACACTCCAGTGTGTTAATGTACAATTTGTCTACAGGACACACTGATGAGCAGTGCTCATACACACTCCAGTGTGTTAATGTACAATTGGTCTACAGGACACACTGATGAGCAGTGCTCATACACACTCCAGTGTGTTAATGTATAATTTGTCTACAGGACACACTGGTGAGCAGTGCTCAAAACACCCTAGTGAGTTAATGTACAATTTTTTGGTATAATTCACAAAAGGGGTACCCCTTTTCAATGATGCAAATACATAGTAATTTATTTCAATCCAAGGATCCGCAAAAGATATTGTTCGAAGCATTGTTCAGAAATAAGCAAAATTATCACGTGCGAGACTCGCCTTCCTTCCAGGTAATAAATAGACTGACCCATGTGGTTGACTTTCAGATATCATGAAATACATATTTTCAAACTAGCAGAAATGGGTTTAAAATGTTGACTACATGTATACCAAACGTGTTTAATTCCATCTTCTGGGTCATATTTACTACAAAAATTTTATTCATCTTTTCCTTTGCGACATTTAAATTACACAATCTTTCAGAAGCACCAAAACCATGTTGTGTGCCAGCATCAACAGTAAGGCGGGCCGAGGGACGCTGAAAGCGAGTAAAAGATTGTACAGCTTTAAAGAAAAATTTTAGACAGGTGTGTTATACTTGAAACAACATCTGCGCTTTTTCTGATTGCTTATCCCGAATGGTTAGCAAGTAATGTAAGTAAGGTGCTCTGATCCATGTGTAAGCGGAGTGTCGATTTCAAATGGTTAAACCTCAGATTGTAAAATGTTGCTTGCCGTTTACGAAGAACGTGAAATATCTTGATTGTGTAAACAAATCCAAAAATTTTAATTCATGAAACATGCCAATTTTTCAGGTAACAGTGAATCGAATTCCAAGAACTTATTTGGCGGAATGATGGGGATACTTACCATACGCTCGTATATACTAGTACACATTTCCTGCAATGAAGAAGCGCCACCATCGACATTATACAGAAATGTACATGTGTTCAGCGCTGCTAATTCCATACCGAAAGCCACGGTGACTAGTATACCGTGCTAAAGACGGAACAGTTCCTATGATAAAAATATGTATTTATTTAAACTACATATTAATTTCTTCCTTTTTTTTTTTATTTTAATTATTAGTTTAGCACTTGACTGTATGTTCTCTTCAAACAGAATGATGTCAATAAAGTATAAAGTATATGATAAGGAGACTGTGCCTAAATGTAAAACTGACCGGAAACTCTGTTTATATGTAGTATAGCACGTGTTCGTAGATAAACAGTCTCGTTGCCGTTACCGTGACAACACGCGTGGACTACACTTTAGTGGTTCATCTAAAGTCAGAACCAGAGAGACGCAGTTTTCATAAACACGTGCAAAATGGGAACAACATCCGAGGACAACACATAATGACGTATTTGTACACGTCATTCTGATCCTTGGTCCGATCCATTATGGCTAGTAGTAATAATCTTATTGTCCGAATACAAATTTCTCTTATGATGCAATCTTACTCAAATAGCCATTGATGTAACTACGTAGAATACTATTATTCATTTCAGGACACGACTTATAATTAGATACAATGTATATTGTATATTTATAGTGTATGTAACACGCATGCACTTCATGAACAAATAAAAAACGCTCGTTTGACTCGCTATATTCGAGAGACACGCAATATTCTCTTACTTTGGCAATTAATCAAAGGCACGGGGACTTTTATGCCAAATAATGCAGTTATATAAAGGGCGGTAGTCGTCACGCTGCGCATGTGCGACATTTGTGTTGTACATTGATTTTCCTACAATCCAATGCGCTCTTCTAATGAAATCACATGAGGTTCGCAACTAGCACTAATTGCCGCTCGTGACTCCTTCATACCTTCTAAACACTTAATAAACTACCTAATTAAAGCTGGGCAACATCTCAGTTTGAACTCGTTGATCTGTCAAAGTCGCCATCTTCAGTTTGTCTATACGAGACCCATATATATCGCGCATGCGTGGAGCGACGACTACCGCTCTTCAACCAAAGTTGAGTTTGTGAAGAAATAAAAATAGTTACTAGTACTAGACAACTATTACGTATACATCACCAGAAGAACACCGGCTGAGTCGTGTAAATGATATTTGGCCGTACAGTTGCAATTAGTTGATTAACATAAAACAAAGTAACAGTACATGTAGTGCCCCCCCCCCCAAAAAAAAACGCACAACTCGTATTAACTATTCGTAAAGACATTTTTGTCTGTGTGTAGTCTTTATTTTCATTTAATTTGACAAGTTAAAAAATACGAATTCTATCAAAATGCAATAAATAAAATAATTCAAAATATTTACTTTAGATAGCCACCAGGAAAGACACTTATATATTTATCATCCTCACGAAAATTCTGAAAGCATAAAAAAGTAGTTTTCTTTTCTGGTGCGCAATGTAAATACAAGTATTAGGAGGCTTATCAATTAAATACAAATATTGAATTGAAGTTTTAAAATTATACTAAAATTGGCCAACTTTGTAAAACGATTACCCAGAAATTACCAACTTTATATTTCGTCTGCTGTCATGAATTATGCAAAGTCACCTGACGTGCTGCAAAATTCAAAATGGCGGACGGATCTATTAGAAAAACAAAATACTACCGGTAAAACACTTGTTAGTACTTGTATATTGTATTTACAATTACAAATTTATCATGAATATAATATGAATATGTATGAAGAGTGTAGTCGTTACCATGGTAATTCCAATTGCTTGAAATTGTCTCACAAATGAACATGTCATTAAACAGTACATGTACTAAGAATTGAGCGCCTTCTAGTTATAACAATGCTTGTAATTGTGATTGAAATCTAGTGATTGTGCTTTGGCCATTCCAGCTAATACTTTCACGTTGAGCCTGACAATTCAGACGTATATAGTGCCATCTATCGACTGCCCCAAGCAAGATGCCGCAATTTTCTTAAAACAATTCAAATACAGAGATTGGTGTCACGTTGGCACCACATTACTGGCCACCGGAAGTGCATTAAATACGTTAATATGACGTAGACGCGCACTGTACTGAACATTTTTCAGTCGTCTTGAAAATTGTCCTTAGCTTTCGAAACAACAAAATGATGGCTATTACAGTAGTTATATTCTTCAATAAAAGTGTAGTTAAAATTAAAGACTTGCGCAAAGACATAAATATACAATGTTGATAATAAAGATAGAAACTCTGGAAGACGGGACAGCATCGATGTGTCAAACGCAAAACTTAATTACTGTATATCGAAATATTAATCTCAATTAGTCGACAATTGTCATTTTTCGTCAAGGTTCCATCGCGGAAATAAAAACCATTTCCCGTTCACTGCGAGATCCCGCGTTATGCGTGAAATCGAACGTAAATCAGGACAAACAAAGGTCATAGTGTCGTAGTGGCGACAAACATCGCGTGATATTCGACACACACCGTAGTATTTTGGGATATATTTCCATGCTTAACAATGTGCTTCGTTGAAGTAAGGGTATTCAAACGCAATATTCTCGTGTTAATAATCGGCCTTTCGATGTCAGCTACAAAATAAAGAAGTTCAAGTTCAAAATCAAATCGTTCGATTTTTGCGGTAGACGGTTCGGTGCGCGTCTTTCACGCAATTCGCGAGATCTCGCAGTTGGACGGAAAATCACCTATTCAGTGGGCTACGAACGTCATTATTCGGAATTGTGAGGACGCGCGGCCTAGTATTCCAAATCGATCTTGAATACCAACACACTTTTTCTGTAAGTCACGCCTTTTGGTGACGAATCGTTTCTAAACAGATGGCGCAAATGACGTTAGGATCGTAGATTTCGTTCTAATCCACCAATTAAGATTATGATTTCTGAGAGATTTTACTAATATATTCTGGATGACAAACGTCTACACCAAACCAAACACAGTGAAAATGCATAGGTGGGAGGTAGAATATGCAGTTTGAAAAACAATCAATATACACTACTTCGGTTTAGGGTTCACGACTTCGATCGATAATTAATCATAAATTATCAGTGTATTGATACAGCATATCATCACACTTAGTTTTGTCACAGACGCAAAGACTGCCTTTTTTTAAGATCGTGGTGGAAATGCGTTACCGACAACGTTTTTCTGTAATTCGGTTCATCGGGTCCATAAGTGACCTGACCCGAGACAGTTACAAAACATAACGAGCGCAGTGAAATGGTTGCTATAGTAGTATATATTATGGGCGATCGATTCAATTGAAGTTCCCCTATAACGAGACATTCCAGTGGAGGTACATTAAAAAAACAAATTATGTTTTTAGCTTGGCGTTTGAGACGAGTTGACACTGAGAATATTATTACATCCTCTTACTGTATCATTGTCATCTGGATAAAATTTAACATTCTAATAATTTCAGATTTAGTAATCTACAAAAGCAGAGGTTTGATCGTTTGAAAACTGACGACTGGTTTGAGAATACTTACTTCGTTAATAATGGAGTCTCCACTCTTAATGTGTACCTGTAACGGTTAGTAATCTCAAATATATAACACAGTATTAGTCTTTAGAAAGATTGCTACTCAATATGCCACCATTGCATGGCGTGTTTTCAATGAAACTAATCAAGTGATAATCTAGAGTGTACGAGACATTCCACTCGCTATGATACGCCATCCCACTCACTACATTGATAGCAATGTCTCATTGAAGTCAGCTGCTGCCAGTTGGTTTGATAGGTTGAAAGCAAATGCCGTCGACGTAAACAGTAAAGATCGCGTGATTGTGGATGAATTCCCAGCATGCAGTATTTAAACTGGCAAATGTATATAGAGTATTGTGATTTCTGAGACTATTATGACAACCAATAATGTGTAACGTTTGCATAAATGTGATTGAGCAATGAGATATTACATTGTATTTATGCATATAGTGAACGGAGTCATAGACGCCTGTGACATCCCCATAGTGTGTGATGTTTGCATAAATCTAAAAAGGTAATGAGATATCACTAGCACAGTGCCTAGGCATATAGTGAGTGGAATGTCACATAGGTGTTTATGACATCCCATAGTGTGTGATGTTTGCATAAATCTGAATAGGTAATGAGATATTACTAGCACAGTACCTAGGCATATAGTGAGTGGAATGTCACATAGATGTTTATGACATCCCATAGTGTGTGATGTTTGCATAAATCTGAATAGGTAATGAGATATTACTAGCATAGTACCTAGGCATATAGTGAATGGAATGTCACATAGATGTCTATGGCATCCCCATAGTGCGTGATGTTTGCATAAATCTGAATGGGTAATGAGATATTACTAGCATAGTACCTAGGCATATAGTGAGTGGAATGTCACATAGATGTCTATGACATCCCATAGTGTGTGATGTTTGCATAAATCTGAATAGGTAATGAGATCTTACTAGCATTGTATCTAGGCGGCTGATCTGCACTGGCTCGGAAGATGAATTCTGATTGGCTAAAAAAACAAAAAAACTTGTGGCGTTGAATGCACGTTCATTGTCAGTATTGTTATGCAAATTCAAACTAGCTAATCATTTACAACCTTCCGAGCCAGTGCAGATTAGCCCTATCTAGGCATATAGTGAGTGGAATTTCACATAGATGTCTATGACATACCATAGTGTGTGATGTTTGCATAAATCTGAATGGGTAATGAGATATTAAGAGCACCGTCGATCGAGTTGCTAGAAGCGATCGAGCGTGGATAAAAACTATACAGAAATAAAAATATGAAAACACAGTAGTCTTTGATTCAGAGCATGTCTTCCACGTAAAGCCTCGTCAACCACACAAACGTGCCTCCCGTCAGCATCGAAAAGGTGAGCCCAACCCACATCAAAGCGAACGACCAACTGAAATTGTACGTCCAGTTAGGCGGTGAACCAAGCTCAGAAGGCCACCATTTGATATGATGCGTTGCCATAGTTATGTAAAGACACAAACCAGCCAAAACAAAAAATCCTGTAAAACAATAAAAAGTTCATATAATATTTTTGAGTAGTTGGGTTTTCTGTCTATCCTCGGGGCGGACATCCGGGCATTTTCTACCGCCTGGCAACCCTCGCGGTGAAAACAAAGGCCCAAAAACTCGCAGAAAACGGTACTTTGCGATGGTTGTTGAGAGTCCCCTGAACAGTGTAACAAGATTAGCCCTACGTGTGTAACATATATGAATTTGGTTGTTCGGGTTTACTTCAAAGTTGAGTTTGCGTTGTTTTCTCGAGTTTTCACCGGCTCCACCGGCGTTCCACAGCAGCGCGCACAAAGCCCATAGAAATACGTGGTACAGTGGTGCGCGTCTAGCAACGTAGAACGTCCGTGACGTAGCTCCGCCCCCGAGGATAAGTAACACAAGTATTCTGGAGGAGGTTCACAAATCTTCAGTTGCGTGTAAGGATTCGCAAAATCACGATTGAAGGAATGTTCTCATTTTTTAAATAAATTAGCACGAGGTATAAGTAAATAAACAAATCAAAATACGCCGTAATTGTAATATACGAGCTATTAGTAAAAATTATAAACACATCTCAACGTAGAGTTATATATGTATATGGCAAGAACACAATCGATACAAAATAAAACGTGTGTGGTCAAAACTTCTTGGGTGGCAAATTGTCTACAATTTTCATGAATGTTAGGCTTGAATAAAAGCGTTATATTTTAAAAATATACGACTGTCATCTGTCACTGTTTATATACTAATTTATATAATGCGACGCTCGAATTAAAACGATGTATTGCAACAGATGCGACTAAAATGATGCATTTTGATAGAAGTGTCTCTCCCGATACATCGCAGGTGCTGTAAAAGACGTCAATTGAATAGAAATTCGGGTATCTTTTGTCGGGAAACCTTTTGTTATGCAGGGACGTTTCGTCCGACACTCTCTTTAAAGCGAACCTAAATGCGGCCTTAATTTATAGTTGTGTATATTCTAAACTGTATTCGAAATAATATTGCAGTGGTTTAATTTTGTTTTAATTATAACTGTAGCTTGGATAGACATTTGAAGTGCTTGCCATGGAGGCCATTCATGGAGGGGAATAATTAACGAACGAACATATTTAACATCCGGGTACTTTTCAAAGCTATGACGTTTTAGTATCTGATCGCATTCGTATACGCCATTGTACATAGCCGTTCATGCTGCCAAGCATTGTGTACTATTAGTATAAACTCAACTTTTATATGCACAATGTGCTTTTTAAAACTTGGGTTAGAGCCTTATGCGTTTGAACCACAGTATTCTGAGAGTGAAAGCCCAATTGCGTCAAAGTACCGTACTTTCCCGATCGTAAGCCCCTCCTGAGTATGAAGCCCATCCCTATGTTTTTACTTGTTATTTATCGAGTTGAGGGCATTCACGATTATAAGCCCAGAGTGTTTTTACTGGGCGTCGACGATATTCTTTAAAATATGCGTGTAAAAGGTGTGTTTCATTTCATAATAATCGTGATTGGCATGTTAGTTTGGTTCATGCTTTTAGTTTTATGAGAAAACTCGCATTAATTTCAAATTCAGAGTGCATGGCGAACGTACACATTGTGATTCGCATCGTTTCTATTCTGTCATTTACTCAGGATGAACATCGATGTTGCAATTCTGGAGTAATCCATATTTCTTTGAGTAGTAGCCTTCGAAAAGCCAAAAATGTGATCGTCAAGGCGTGTACCTGGTTATTGGGCATGGTTTACTTTGAGACTATCATGAAAGGCCTAGGGTTTGAACGATGAGACATGTTGGCGACCGAGAAAGGTGTTTAAATTCTTCCTCCACACTCAGTTTACCCACGGTTACTATTAACCGTCGTTTATATTTCGGAAATTGCGAATCGCCAGTTTTTAGGGAAAAAAATCATCGTTTTTTCGTTGCAATCAGTGCTACAGATCGCATTTAACATTGCGGTAATTCACTTCCGCATTGCGCTAAAAAATCATCGTCAATAATCGGAAAATTTCATCATTACGACACATCATTTTGATTGGTTAATGAAAGACATGACCTGTTATGTCAAAGGAAGTTGTTCCAGGTCAAATCGTGCTGAAAAACCTCATGGTGGAAAATTGTTTTGCGTCGAGAGTTTGCGTACGATCGAAAACATACCAAAACGAAGATAATGATAAATGCCTTCGTCCACTGTTTCCTCACAGACCCTACCCATTATTTCACCGTAAATTCAGACGGTATGTAAATCGTATTGTAATAAAATGTGTGTGTTTTTTATGAACATGTTTGTTTCTTCATTGTAAGTATCGTTCAAATCAATGACGCATTTTTTTTTCAAAAATAAGTATTATTTTCCCGAGCCCGGCGTGGTGAACGAATATTTTTTTTGGATAATTTTTCGTTGTTTGCAAGATGGTTACAGTGTTTAACCCCAAAACAAAATCATTTTTTCTGAGTTGGTCCTCGAGTACAAGCTCATCCCTTACTTTTCCTTTACGTGTTCATGCCTCCGGGCTTATGATCAGGGAAGTACGGTATACTGTGACGATTCAGATCAGTCCAGTGTGAGTGATGAGAGTATATCGTCGACGATGCCCCTTGTTCGGATGAAAGTTATATTTCAAATTACACGGAAGTCTGAACAATCTGCTTGGTGTTCCTGTGACACTTGTCCCATGATTTGACAGTGCAGCCCCGTGAATACATGGACGAAAATGTTTCCACCACCACCCTACGAACTCAAGATTGCATACTCCAGCATCCATACTTTGAATAATTTGCACGCCGCACAGTGCAGTACTGGAAACAGCATTTATTAGACAGTTAGACAAAAAACAAAACAAAATGCCTGTCTCGATCAATCGCACATCCATAATGTTTGTATGTTGATATGCTTGTAAATAACATTAACGTAAAAGTCGAAACAACCTAGACTAGAAGTCAATTCAATCATCCAGCCAACTATGGCTCCCTAAGTTGGTTATATTTAATCAGATACTATTTCGTCATCATGCTTTGTTACCTTACCTGTTTATACCTCATGAGGGCGTTTTTTTATGGCAAGATGGCGCAAACGGAAGTCCTTCGCAGGTTTATGGTTTCTCATATTTAAATCATCATAAGTCTGAAGATAATCATTTTTTTTTATTTTTTTTTTCAAATTTATAATCAATATACATAACTTGATAAATACAAACACCAAAATAAGCTCTATTTAGTTCCCCTTTAAGGTGAGTAGACGGGGGTCCAGCACAATATAGAAAATAGATAAACACATCTACATTTTGACCTTTTACATATATTTCAGCTATATATTTTGATGAAGTCACGGTTAAAAGTTACACCACCTGGTCATTGATGGACAACTACGAGTTGAGTACCGGTTACACGGAATGGTTTGGTCTGAACTACGTCGATTTCAGAAATGGTGATATACTTCGCACTCAAAAACACTCCTCATTGGTTTATTCTAGCATAAATTTGGCTAATGCATTTCCAGTCCCGACCCTATGGTCTAAAACAGAGCTTTAAAATCGCGTCTACTACACTGCCCATTCTGTCGTGTGTGTTTTTTTTTCTACTTTTTTTTTATTAATACAAATACAAAAAAAATGAACAAAAACGGTTGATCGTAATATAAATACAAAACACAAAAACAAGGTCAAAGTCGCTCATGTTATACAGTGGCCCCTCGCTAAGTCGCGGGTATCGGGATCCAAGCAAAAACCGCGACTTATCGAGGGCCGCGACTTACCGAGGGACCTCGTGAAAGAGGGAGATCGTGCATTGAAAAACATATAAAAAGCGCATATAAACCCTCGGTTTAGCTAATTGATGTATCATCATATGTGTCAGGCAGTATTCCAATAAAATCATGATTATGTTTGCTGTAAACATTGCGTTGATTATTTTGTTTGTGTCCGATATTATGTGGGTCGCTTGCTGTTGCTTGCGACTTCGACGGTAACAGCTTCCAAAATAAACTAGTTTCATCGCAATTATAAACTTGTTCGTCAAAATAACCACCTTCATAGATAATTTCTCTCAGTTTTTCGGGAAAAGTTCTGACAGCGTCCATGTTCACAGATCGAGCTTGGATTGAGACTGCGTGTGTCGATAGCGTGTCCTCTTTGCCATCGCAAGAACCACCCTGAAGTGGCCTCAAATTCAAAGTCGTCATATCTGAGTTGTGTGCTTTGCATTGGGTGATGGGACCAGATAGTGGAGTTCTGTCAGACCGTTCTTGAAGAAACGTAAACAGCTTTATCGGTGTCATCATTGTCGGACACTTTCGCATGTTTTTCTGTTCAGTCCCGCCTCTTGGTCAACTTTGAAAACAAATTTACTTTTCATTTTTTACCCACCCACGAATAGTGGGCTCAACCACGGCTAGATCACGTGCAACCCATAACTTGGTTTCACCTCTACTTGACGCGGTCGATCGCCGTGAGTTTATGGCGTACGAACAGGCTGGATAGTTTTTGCTTTGACATGCTGCTCAATTGAGAAATAGAGATCAGAATTCTATGAATTCAACTCATTGTAGCGAGTTTTTTTAGAGGTATACCAAATGGGACCGGGCAAGAAGTATGTACGGTCACTACTCGACACCCCTGTTGACACCTTGAGTAAGGCCGCCGTCACCCATTTCGTCTCAGCAATTGACGGACAGTAGGTGTTAAGTTGTCTCTTTAACGGTTAGTTAAAAACACTATGCCACGAAACATTAGTCTTTGTACTTCAAAACTGCTGTCAAAACACAAGAGAAATTTTGGGAGCCATCCAAGTACCCGCGACTTAGCCGAATCGCGACTTACCGAGGCGCGACTTAGCGAGGGGCCACTGTATATGTATATATTTACAGTATTATAATTTTTCTAGGCATTTCATTATATTTTCCCATTTGTTAACAAATATTTCGTGTTTGTTATATTGTTTTGCGGTCGATTTTTCTAGGTTAAAGGTCTGTTTTACTCTTTCAATGAATAAGTTTAAGTTCGGTTTAAAATTATTGAACCTCGCAATATATAATTCGTATTTCCCAAGTAGAATTAAGTGCTTCCACAGGGCTTGAAAGTTACTTTTGCCACCAGAATTAAAGATTACCTCTTTTTTACAAATATTGATATTTTCGGCACATATATTTATCCAAAATATTTTTAATTGTTGCCAGAATTTCTGGCTTTCTTCACATTCCCACAGCGTTCCAAGTGTTTTTTTCTTGTTTCTACTTTACGATTAAGTCCGATTAGTGTAGCACGAAGAAATCAATTGACTAACACCAATTAGAGCAGACGCTACATTCAAACTAGGTATTCGTGTCAATGATTTCGTTTTAAGGTTCATAAGTAGGGGGTTGTTCAAAGTGACGAGATCATTGCAGATAACAAAGGTCACAGACATGCCAGGCACGACTAACATAGTATAATGCGCGGTATGGATGAGGAGTTTGTGACTCATGTACGAAAAATTCAACCAGGTATGGGATCACATACCGTAAGTGAGTATGCTTAAAAAGTGAAACAATAAACAAAGGAACTCAAGGAATTCGAACCAAGATAGATTGCCGTATGTCAGTATGAGATTATTATTATTATTAATATCATTATTATTATTATTATTATAGATGTAATAAGTTTCATAAAAACGATAAACACGGTTTTAAGGATCTGTCACTTATATTTTTAGTTTTTCATTTGCACTGTATCATATCACTTCTTTCACTGAATCTGATGTATTTGTTGTGTATTACCTAATTCACGGAAATTTGAGTTTGCATTGTTAAATTTGTCATTAATTAAGCAATAAAAAAGTTTTCATCTTCTAACATCCCACATGTTTTGCATAACACTTCATGGAGTGGTGTTTGTGGCGTATTTGTCTTGCTGTTGCAATTTCAATTAGTTAGGAGCAATTGTGCTAGTATGATGGTATTTTAATTCCATCATTATGAAGTTGCTTATACGTCCGAAGCTTTGAATTTCATTCAATTCCATTGTTTTAATGTAATATTCTTAGAAATTAGGTTATAGCTCACTTTTCTGAATTGCATTAATGTCAAATATCGTACAAAACCTTTATGTCATTAAGTTTATGAAACCATAAGATATGGCTCTGTGTTGTTCAATAGATAGAAGTGGTAATCAACCCAATTCCATACGGCATCCAATATTAACCAAATTTGTAGTTTGCGTATAGTATTTATCGTAATAATCGTTTAGTCTCATGTAAAAGTTGTCAGGGTATTTTAGAACCTACTGTTTTACATTCGTATATATCCTCCATAATTCTGATTCACATAGTAGTCGTGGTCTGCATTCACGATCATTATCATGTGAATAGTAATATTGAAGTGGGGAAATAGTATATACAAGTAATAACGTACCTCCAAAAAGAAAAAACGTTCCCGCTGCAATAAACCACGGTCTCTTGTGTATTCTTGTTGTACATAGTGCTAGAATATCGCCTAGGAACACTAAAATAAGTCCAAATATGACGGATACAATCGCCGATAGTCGAAGTGCTGAAATCAGAACAAAATATTGTATACAGCTTTCTTGAAATTATTTTTTATTATAATATTAAAGAAATGTTTTTTTTTTTTAAGTTGCATTCCCATTTTGTATGATCTGTAGAAAACCTCTCACCGTCTCCTATAAAAACAGTAAGGGTCTTACAGAAATGTAGTGTTGATTCAGACAGAAATGACAATTATGGTTGATTTGATTTAATGACTAGACACCACGGCCAGTATAGGCTGGCTTCAGTACCCAAATATTTTAGGATTTGTTGACAAACCAACTTAATTTATTATTTTTCACGGTAATCCCAATAATCAATGGGAGGTGTCCTGTATATAATACAGTCGGAATGCTATAGGTATTCTCCTAAATATTGAAAGGCTTATGTTTTCACTAATTTCACAAAACCGCAAATTTGGCCGAAAAATAATATTGATATTTATCAATTAAATATTACGGACGTTGAAACTAACCTGCCTAAAAACCCGTTATGTCACGTCTGTGAATATACTTTGCATTCGGCAAAACTTAATTGTCCACGTATTTCCTTTAATTTGTAGCCTTGTGGCTTAATTCATTTCATGTCCATTAGTGTGTATTTGTAATTAATAACAACGCATGGATAATAATTATTAATTGATTGATTGAGTTGAAAGACATTTAATATCGCATCAACGGGTGAATGAATGCGATTCAAGTCAGGCGTTCGAAAAAGTAACGGCTTTCTATAGTTACGTAGTTGTGTGGTCAAGTATATTACCACTAAGCATATACTTCAACATAGACTTGTAATATCACTTATGATTAATAATGTTGATGTGGGCTCTTTATAATAAACGCAAGGCCGTTGTTTGATATTACAGGGGTATAATGTGACGGAATTATGCCAATGGCTGAAGTGTAAATCAGAATGTAACGAGTACATTACGTATTATATCGCATGCGGTAAATGAAATACATACATTGGTACAAGTCAAGCAAATACCTGGACATTTTATTACTATTTTGAACAGTGTAATGGCTTTTGTTGAGACTAACACGCAATGATATTCTCATTACCAGTGACAGTCTTTCTATCCATACAATGGATGTCGATGTTTCTATGTGTGAGATTCCACCATCGTGGCATTCACATGACATAAAATTAATGAACTGCAACAGCTTTAAGAAATCCTCTCGTTGGATTGTTTATGTCAAATGTGACCCACTTTCAGTCGCCGTCACGTGCAACACGCGTTCGCAATTCGTGTAAACAAACAATATATTCCACACGCGTCGTATACGTCGCAGGGGACCCATTAGTCCAACACGACGCGGTGCATCGATTATGGCGCAATAAGATGTGATTCTCGTCACGGTGAATAGTTTGAAAGTAAAATGTAGATTCAATTCACTTGTAGATAAATTTGTTGAATTCGGTATTTTCTAAATTAATAATGATTTAAAGCGCCGTGTCATGTTTGATATGGGTCACATGCGACTTATAGAACGCGTGTAAAATTAATTGATACGCTGAATACAAACGCGTGCTAAGCGAAGATTGCAACTTTGTATTAGCTATGATTATAACATCAGTGACTCTTCGAATTGAAATTGCGAAGTCGTCGTATTTATGTATGCATGGCGCGCCATGTGGGTATTATATTTATGTCCAATCCTTATTTTACAGTTCTCAGTTGTTGTTTTTCAAATTCCTTGAACGCTGTCAAGTGTGAATGAAGCACTAATTGCCGCATTTTTTTGGACGAATGATATTTTTCACAAGAAAGTTGTCCCAATATCGAGTACCGAAAACAGAACACCCGACTTTCTAACACCATTATTGTATTGAAACACTCGCTAAACCATATGAATGTCGTTCTAGTGCATACAAAGTCACTACATAGCTATGCTTTCGTCCATGAACAGTGAGATCACATAGAACTACTACGTTAACATGAATAGGTTCGGCTTAGCTCATTGACAGTACCGTTCACTGTTCGAAATTATTGGGATAGTTTTTGGTATTCATTCATTTTGTCCTTGAGTCACCTTGACGTACAATACATTCATTATACTGTCAACTTTTGGAATAAATAGTACTAGTGTGAACTGAACGGCCTCGTCACTTGAATACAAAATAGGCGTGTATTTTTTTTATTTTTTTTGGGGGGGGGTAGTTTTCTTACGGAATCGCGGCCCTGTTTTATATGCTGTATGGTAGATGGTCAACAACATTTTTATATTTTCCGTTTCCTATTTTAGATTACTTTCATTCACTATACGATAATAAATGTATATGAGAAGATTTATAAATATGTTTGTATGGGTTTCGCATAAGAACAAATAATTTACCTAAATGTATTATATATACAAGTTAAGAAACATTCCAGGTATGCCACACCGACCTTTGCAGCCAGATAACATCACTACTTACCATACATTGTCAGTTTGTAATCGTAGCCCGGGGATCCCTTTTCTGGAATGTTTGTGAAGTTGAACGTTTTACATTCCATTCCTGTATAAGATGAATAAAAACAAAGAAAAACAAATATTATTCTGTCATGTCTTCTGTAAATAGTATTGCAGTACAGTTTCCATTATAATGTATTAATTACTGGTGTAATCTCACACAAGCACCTGCGGACCTTAACCAAGGTTCCCCCAAAGTCGCATTCGTGAGTGAATAAATCTCGGCCAGTGGAATAGGCCTTCCCATTGAGTCTGTGACACACTCACCCAGGGTAGAGGTCGACCCTTTTGATGTTCAGCCTAAGGTAGGATTTGAACTTGGGTCTACCGGCCACGAGTCTGATGCGACAACCACTATGCTACCAGTGACCAGTAATCACAGGTGTTTGTATAACGATTATATTGAAGCTAAATCTTCTAAATGTTTGTGATAAATGATGTTTTCAGAATCGGGGAATAGTAAGCGACGACACAGTCGCCCCACTGCGTCGTGTTCTATCGGTCCCACACTACAACACGTGTAAAATAGACTGACTGACTCACTCGAACGCGCGCTGTATGATGACTGTGGTGCTTTAATTAATAGGAACTCTTAAATAAATAGCAGAGCAAGTCCGGAGTTCCATAACACGGGCTAAGGTCGCTTGAAATGATTTAGAAACCTTGGAGAGACTTAAAGGGTCATTTGTCTGGGTCAAGGGTATTTTGTATTTACATGGAACGAAAGATTTGAGGAAATTGTAAAGAAAGAATTGTTTGGAAATAATCGTACCACTGACCTGTGGTGTTGAATGCATGTTTATGTTTACGTCCATGGTATAGAAAACCTATCAACATCCATGGTATAGAAAACCTATCCACGTCCATGGTATAGAAAACCTATCTACGTCCATGGTATAGAAAGTCTATCAACATCCATGGTATAGAAAACCTATCTACGTCCATGGTATAGAAAACCTATCTACATCCATGGTATAGAAAACCTATCTACATCCATGGTATAGAAAACCTATCAACGTCCATGGTATAGAAAACCTATCTACGTCCATGGTATAGAAAACCTATCTACGTCCATGGTATAGAAAACCTATCTACGTCCATGGTATAGAAAACCTATCTACGTCCATGGTATAGAAAACCTATCTACGTCCATGGTATAGAAAACCTATCTACGTCCATGGTATAGAAAACCTATCTACGTCCATGGTATAGAAAACCTATCTACGTCCATGGTATAGAAAACCTATCTACATCCATGGTATAGAAAACCTATCTACATCCATGGTATAGAAAGTCTATCAACATCCATGGTATAGAAAACCTATCTACGTCCATGGTATAGAAAACCTATCTACATCCATGGTATAGAAAACCTATCTACATCCATGGTATAGAAAACCTATCTACATCCATGGTATAGAAAACCTATCTACATCCATGGTATAGAAAACCTATCTACGTCCATGGTATAGAAAACCTATCTACGTCCATGGTATAGAAAACCTATCTACGTCCATGGTATAGAAAACCTATTTACGTCCATGGTATAGAAAACCTATCTACGTCCATGGTATAGAAAACCTATCTACGTCCATGGTATAGAAAACCTATCTACGTCCATGGTATAGAAAACCTATCTACGTCCATGGTATAGAAAACCTATCTACATCCATGGTATAGAAAACCTATCTACGTCAATGGTATAGAAAACCTATCTACGTCCATGGTATAGAAAGTCTATCAACATCCATGGTATAGAAAACCTATCTACGTCCATGGTATAGAAAACCTATCTACATCCATGGTATAGAAAACCTATCTACATCCATGGTATAGAAAACCTATCTACATCCATGGTATAGAAAACCTATCTACGTCCATGGTATAGAAAACCTATCTACATCCATGGTATAGAAAACCTATCTACATCCATGGTATAGAAAACCTATCAACATCCATGGTATAGAAAACCTATCAACATCCATGGTATAGAAAACCTATCTACGTCCATGGTATAGAAAACCTATCTACATCCATGGTATAGAAAACCTATCTACGTCCATGGTATAGAAAACCTATCTACGTCCATGGTATAGAAAACCTATCTACATCCATGGTATAGAAAACCTATCTACGTCCATGGTATAGAAAACCTATCTACATCCATGGTATAGAAAACCTATCTACGTCCATGGTATAGAAAACCTATCTACATCCATGGTATAGAAAACTTATCTACGTCCATGGTATGAAAAAACCTATCTACATCATCCATGGTATAGAAAACCTATCTACATCCATGGTATAGAAAACCCATCTACATCCCGTAGCATTGTGGTAATATTATTTAATGGTCTAACTTCACTGAAAATGCAATTCTGGGTCACGGTGTCTCAACATAGCAATTCGTTACACAAACGTGACATAACTTGTCTTATAACGCCTGTAAGCACATACATATGTCGTTGCGTTGGGTTTGATCCCCAGTACGTTCACCTACGTCACACTGCAACTGAAACTCAGTCTGTTGCAATGTGAAATTTAAGCAGTCGTCCTTTCTTTAACCACAATTAGTGCATACGCAGTGCCACGCATGCGTTCTGTAGAATAGATCGCATACCAGAACATGTACGTGAAGTCACGTTGTGTACGGTGATAGTAGCGTTGGTGGTGGCGACGGCGGAGGAGCAGGATTTGAGGATGAATAATGATGATCGGTGTGGGGTACGTCAAATATCAAATCCCACGTCCTATCCACATACTTTCTTATATGATACAAGCTTGTTTCAGGGGACGTAATTCAACGGATATCCGTGCGCGTATTTGTAATCACTTGTAATGTCCAGTTCAATGGCACGAAAACCAAACATCCATAGACTGCCACATCAGTGTAGAAAATGAGCTGCGGCAGCTGAGAATCCTCAATCCGCATGGTTACCTTCGGTATGGCAAGTACACTCGACCGGCATCAACTATGACGATACTGCAGCGAAATGTAACAACCAACTGTTTGAATGAACCCGTGAAAGGCGAGATTCGACAGCCTAGATTCTGAGCAAATACGATGTATTTGGTGATATGTAATTTACCTGAGTCTGCCGGTACAGTGTCCGGGTGGTAACAGTTCCTCCATAAGCCGTTGTGACTTTCAAGGTAGGTCCTCCCAGTTGTGTTGGTGTGAGTAACAGTGGTCCAGTAATCAGTCCCCGAACCGACTCCCAGAAACAGAAACGCCGCGGTGCCAAGAACAGCTAAAACTATGAGGTATTTAGTATACGGGTGCCAGTCTTTCGATGACATCGCGGATACCGTAACGCAACCCCTTCGTTATAACCACAGGGATTCGCACAAACCGTGATACTCTCGCTGTTTCGTAGTGAAATGATTAATCGGTTTTCGCCGGGCATTCTGGGAAATAATTTACATAACAACACTGGTGCGTAGCACATACAGCTGCCATGCGCACACTGAGTGAAAGTGAACCGAGGTCAACAGAGGTTATGTATAGGTGTGCTCCATTGTTGCTGCGTATTTCTGCATAGTCGACGCATAGACGAGTTGGTTTTCTTTTTATCGGTTGATTGTTCCTCGTCAACCTTTGGAGCAGATTCCCGGATGTAGCACAAAGGGTAATTCTACACTCCGTTATACAACCAGGACTAAAGGGTTGGTCATTAGAAACTCTGGATCGTCGATGGCAAAACAAAAACTATGCATCTTTTTAAAATCTTCCACTGCCAACACCGCAGAATTTCCATTAGGAAAGAGTTTATTTTGTTCAACCCCTAATCTTTACCCAAGCCCCCCTCCCGCACAATTCAATTGCAATTACATTCATTATGAGGGGCATATACAATTAAATTGGAGAGCGCTGGAGGGTAGGGATGGGTTTACTGTCATAATAAGTGGTGAAAGGGGTTTAAAAAAGGAACTCTTTCCATCCATGGTTCGAATAAATTGATGTTTTTTTAAAGCTTGAATAGCTTTTTCTTAGTTTTTTTAAAAGTATTTTTTTTTTTGTAGTTCAATGTTCAAATATGTCACGTGGTCAAGGGCTGTTCAACAAAAATTATAAAATGAACAGTGTAATAACTATATTTCCAGTTACATTGTGAATAGAACATGAGTAAAACATTACTATTCATCTAGTTGTTTTTCATATCGATTAATTACAATATAGTTGATTTGTGTTATGTTAATGTCCATAATAAAGGTTACGATGTCCACATTTCACATATAGAAATCAATTTAACACTGTTATTAGAAATACTTTCTAGTTGTTGTTTTCTTTTTAACAAATATGTAATCGGAAAATGTCTCCCTTTCCTTTGAAACATATTTTACGTTGAATCACCACAGTCGTCGTTCACATTTCTAAAAAGAAAATGTATTTTATATGTGTTGTACATATTCCATGTTACCCAGACCCTGGCAGGGTGTGACGACTCTGTCACTCCCAAAATTGCAAACCACGTTGAAAGTGATGCTAACAATTCATTGTTTATAATTTGCTAAAATACGCAACTGAATATAATGAGAGATTTAACATATTGACAGTCACGTGATTAACAATATATGGCATAATTATCCACGAAAATATGTATTCTCAGAATTCATATTTATAAACGTTGCAACATAGTTTGGACTTTGGGCGGTGTTTACTTTTTATATCAACCTGTGGAAGTTCAATGCAGTTCGATCAAAAATATCTTGACGCCACTTTGAAGTCGCATTGAATCAAAACAAGTCTAATTAAACAGAAGATTTAATACATATAAACAGGAATAATATTATGTAAAACGTTGAAAAAAAATCTTTAAAACCTTCCTCGCTGACATTAAATAATTGGGTGCATGCATGCCGTATGTGATAATCGTTTTACAAGAAGTATATTTTCGCACGTTGATAACAATATCGAAACATCTTATCCTCCAAGTAAAGTACGTACTAAAATAACTTGAAGTTGCCAGGATTTCTTTTTCAATAAATTCCTACCATTCATTGTTGCAGAAATGCCATACGATAGCCTTTGACCTGTAAAAGAATCGCCAATGAACTTTCATACATTAACTTTTCTTATTAACTAACAGACCGATGACCCACATTTGTTGACAATTTCTAAATATATTGTTGCACAGTGTATACATGCCAAATTTAATATAAATTTTATAACTTACAAATCGGGAATCATTCTACCTTAACTCTTGATATGATTGCTGACCACTGATGCACTCAGTTTCGGAAAGGTCAAGTTGTTGCCCGCTGTTCCCACGGTGTTATTAGTTTTTAGAAGACAATGGCTGCTCTCGCTGAAGACGATTTGATTATTTCCGTTCGTATATTTTAATGTATTTTACAAACTTGAAATTTTACCTGGACCGCGGGATGAATTAAATTATTACACCATTGCTATTTATCGCGCCCTCTTTTGGCAGAACGTTACTGTGACGTCAAAATGAAGATGAAGGCAATGTCGTTGAATAGGAAACTGGATTTGGATGTATAGTCTTTCGCAATACGATCTTCTTTAATGTACGACTACAATACGAAACGATATCGACGCTTAAAGTGTTCACGTCCTGGAAGTCATTCGTTACTAGAGAGCGCAGTTCATGAAAAAAAGTATGGACATCATTTTATCTGATTTATAATTTTCTCGAAAAAAAATAAAACGTATTGTCTTCAAACTAGATAAATAAAGTTGAATAATCGTAATTTGTCCTCCATAACATAGTATGGATTATATAATCCCATTTTAAAGACATCTAGGCAACTTTTGAAGTGAACTTTGAAGTTATGAAAGTCAATTAATTTACTTAATCGTATATAATCCAGTATTTGAGTTTTTAATTGTTGTTTTTTTGGTCATCTTTACGGCTAATATGTTTGGATATTATAACTCATTCAATTGTCAGCCAAGGCACACATGATATTGGCAACATCTGGACATGGTCTATCTGTATTTCAATCCGTGTGCTATCATTGCTAGCATAGATATACGTAACTTAATTATGATCATTTGCACAAAGTCATGAGTAGTAAACAAAACAAAAAATAAGTGTAAAATGTTTAAAATCACTGATAAATATAATTTAATGTTTTCATATTGGGGCTCTGGCTTATATACTAATGTTGTTCTTTTCACCCACAATCAGTATACATGTTGTTATCCATAATCAGGGCAACCATTCTCAACGCAAAATTTGATAAACAGCCTTAGTATAAAATAAGAGAAGAGTTTTTTTATTGGAAATATGTCATACCACAGATTTCTGTTATTGATTGATAACATTCCACTCCTTTGAAAATGTAAAATACAGGAAAAATAGTACAGGGGAAAGGTTTACTAAAGGATGGTTCTCTTAAAGAGCACCAAAGCAAACTCCTTTGGAATATAGGCAACATGCAACTGCCTACTCCACGCTCAAGCTCTCGGTAACGTGATATAATTCAAAGAAGTCAGATAAATTGTACGTATGTACCTAACCTACCATATATTGGTGATAGAAATACAGGAACATTCACATCACACCACAGAACTATGTGGTCGAATGAATGGCTAAACTGACACATGTATATTGGTAGAATAATTACCCATTATTATATTTAATGAGCGTCGGCAAGCGGTATTTTCGTAAGCTGAAATCAATTGTTTTTATTTCCGTAATAATGTAATTTAAATAAATAAAAAAATGTAAATTCGTAGACATGGGCAAGGTGTAAAATGTAATCAGTTATTTTATTCGTTCGTAATTTGTACAAAGATCGTTTTTTGTAAGCGTGTGAAGCATTTTCCACATTAAATGTCGTAATTCGTATGCAATTTCCAATTTTGATTCTTAAACTCAAATTATGAAAAATATTATAAAAATATAAAATGTAAATAGGAATTTGCTTTATCTGTAAAGTGTAAACCCCAATTTTTTACTGTAAATGGAACTTTCATTTTATTTCCTGTAAACACGTAAAATGCTGTTTTTTCCCTATAACATGTACCAGATACCCCTTTGACCCCCTCTTTAATGTCCACGTGAGTACAATGTGGTAAACTGCTAATGAAGTCGGAATGAATATTCATCAAAACAAAACCATTGACAGTTTCAATGCTGAGAGTACATAAATAACAAAACGATCGAGAAATATCAAAATAATTTACTTGTGAACATGTAGATGTGCTTTTAAACATGAATTCAATAATAGTGATCACGCAAAAAAGATAAAACGGTCCACATATATCGTCTAGGTACGACGATAGTTAATAAACATTCGATTCAAGTTGACACATCTTAACAAGCACCACTGGATTACTGCCCTCTATTGATGACTTATGTCTCATCCACCGTTTACTACAGATGGCGCTGTTAGCTACACCTACATGGTAACTGGAAATTTGTTGACGCAAACCTCGTTCACTAAATTCACACTGGCCAATCAGAATGTAACATGGTAACGAGTCGTTGATCGCTGTGACTTCTGACGAATCACATATGTTGGTATGCAAATCAGTGACGACAACTTGCATCACATGAGATAACCAAAGGGGTTTCTTCACTTGAGGGTCGGCAAAGGATTATTTTCGTAATCTGTAATCAATTGTTTTTATTTTCGTAATAATGGTATTTAAATAAATAAAAAACGTAAATTCGTAGACATGGGCGAGTTGTAAAATGTAATTAGCTATTTTATTCGTCCGTAATTTGTACAAAGATCTTATTTTTGTGTAAATCAAAAGCATTTTCCAAATTAAATGTCGTAATTCGTACGCAATTTTCAATTTTGATTCTTAAACACAAATTATCAAGTATATTATAAAAATGTAATTAGGAATTTGCTTTGTTTGTAAAGTGTAAAAACCTATTTTTTACTGTAAATGGAACTTTCAATTTGATATCCAGACCTGTAAAAAACGTAAAATGCATTTTTTTATTTCCTGTAACCTGTACTAGCTTTCCCCTTGCTCCCTTCTCACTGAACATTGCGTAGTTCCTAGACACATTCTTTCATTGCCTCGAAAAGTTTTTTTTTTTAAATTGAACGGGTCTTAATTTATTTTTTCCAATAGATTCCCATGTATTAACTACCGTGACGAAATCTACATACAGTAGTATCACGGGCGCGGAGGAGAACAGACACGAAAGACAGCGACAGAAGCGACTGAGGAGTAAAGCATCTACCAGCTCACTCGACAACTCAGTTTTCATCTGCGGGGACTGTGACAGTGACTATCACTCGAGGATCGGGCTCTACAGTACAGCCACCACAGACGCTGCTCAAGTTCAACCATATCATGGCGCAACCCATCGTCTTCCTAGACGGACGGAGGCCGGCGATAGGAATATCACGTTCATCTATCGGTGATCTACACCCCAGTATTTCCCATATGACTTTGTATAGAAATTAGCAATCTATTTGCAAAATGTAAAAAAAAAATCATAGACTTTCGTGCTACTTTAAACCAGGTCGCGTATTGGGGCTTCGTTTTTACGCTATTCTTTTAATTTATTTCTACTAAGCAAAACTTGTATATCTTTGCGTCTCCAATTGAATAACACATGGCGATATGCATTATCACTTATAGTAATGATGATTATGGTTATTCAGTATAATAAAAATCGACCAAAATCGACCAAATATTAATTTTTCAATTGTAAAGTATTGATGTTGATTTATCCACGTGTGTTCAAATGTCGCCCTTGCTCAATACATAATTAAAAAATAGGCTAAAAACGTATATCTTGTCTCTTTTCTTTATTTTTTATCTGAATTTGCCAAATCCTCTTTTATTTATTGCAATGTCTTCATAGTACAGCCATCATGATACACAATATGGAATGCAACGTTAATTTTCTATTTAAATATGCGTCTTTGGTAACATTGTCAAAATTGTATCAGTGATTGTCATCGTCTCGGAGTTCTCTTATTTGATTGGTCTAGACAAATCACTGTGACGCGAAATGAAATCTGGCTACTTGTCTTGGGATTGCTGTCGTCGGCAGAGGGTGCAAATTATGTAACTACTTACTAGTAGTCTTACAAGTATAAATAGTCTTCGTCACACTTACGACGGCAAACTAGTGGGGTCACGCACACGAATCAACTTTTCTTCGTTCATTTTATTCGTGTATACCGGAATACACCGATAGCTTGAAATATCGTTTCATTAAAAAAAATACATTATTATTCAACGGCCCACTGAGCCGTGATTTAAGGCACGGTCCATGATACATTGCATGGTAATTACATTTAAATCTACCTGGAATGCATCACAGAAATAATATCATTTATTTCATACGTACTTGGCGATATTATTGAAGCGAAAACAAAAACTCATATAACGAGTAAGAAAAATTCCATTCCATTAACGGTTGTCCACCTGGCAAGCGTTAATAATTTCACTGAACTATGATACCATCATGGTGTACATACGATAACCATGTGTATGACTTCTAGATTATTTTATCGCGTGAATGGTTGTAGACACAAGTTAACTGATGCGATATTTTATTTATCATTACCGTTTTTTTTTTATTCAACATGTACTGAAGAATACCACGAGTGGATTTATAGACATGCGCACTTGGCAGGAGTCGTGTCTGTGTGTTGAAATGGGCATCAGTACAATCAGTTTACAAGTTACGAATTATGCACGACTCTATAGAATCAACCTGAATCAGATTTTTCACCTCCCTCTTCCAAATGGAATGATTTCTTAGTTTACAAACAGTTGAACATTACAGCAAAAATTCGGTATATTACCGGGAATCATTGCTGTTAAAAGGCTCGGTACCCCCATCCCCATCCAAGTGTCAGGGTGTATTATGTGAGGTCTGAAGTTCATGGCGATGTCACGACGATATGTCTCCTATGTCGGACTTGAGCAACTTCTTGGACTTATTTTAAATAACTCTTTATCGTGGACGAAATATATAAATTCTCTGATTAGTAAATTATCATTATTTAGACGTATGTTTTTTTCTTTTACATGTCTGTACTCATGACACTTTAATATTCATTTTACCCACTGTTGATTATTTTGCGGTGGTTCTGGGTCAGTGTGACCTTGAAAAAAGTTGAGTACTGTTACCATAGCACTATATATATGTGAACATATTTTTTTTCTAGGTTGCATCAGCACGTTCAATCATGGCATGATAAATGAATTCAGAAAAGTTTTTAGTATATATGAGTACACTTGTTGGGTTCATTAATGATATAAATTTGTCAAATGTTAAAAACGTTGTTAATGCGCGCGTGTCTGATAAAAAAAGGCAACCCATACAAACATAGAATTTATCCTGGCTTTGATTTGCCTGTTGTGGAGATGTCTGTAAATTGTGGGATGAAATTCGAATTCTAGTTTATTCGACAAGAAACATTGCAATTATATTTAAATAATTTTCTTGACCAAAAGTTTTAAACTTAAAGAGAGTGGACAATTTTGGAGATTGTGTTAAATTATTCTGTCATTCTTGCATGTCAATATCTCCAACGTCATAAACCGATCAATAATACTTCTAACTTTACGTATACCTACTGTAAATAACAAATGTTTTACGTTCATATCACTTGCGACGGAGATCCTTGCGCAAAATATTGGTGAGTTGGAGAAGACTTTTGAACGAAACGACGAAATTTATTTTATATTTCAATTTCGTTATCTAAAAAGAATTCCCAAAATTTCGCTTCCGTAAATCAAAGCTTTAACATAATATGAATCAAATATTGATCATAAAGTTATATCACCAAATCCTGAAATTGCTTGCTTTACTGGAAATAATAAAATATGATCATCATACCCAACTAAATTCAAAACAATATATGGTTACCGTTAACGAGTGTTTATGCGTTATATTGATTATGGTGTTACGAAATGTCTTTGACTGGAGCTTACATTCAATAATTTCTTGCTCGAAACACAGTTTTCACTTGTGAAGAATAAGGGCAGAATTTGATAGGAGTCTTCTGTGTTCAATGATCTAACAACAGACAAGCTGCCCTCCTGAACAGTTTTAAAACTCGTTTTTATAACCATGTGTTAGAGAACAAATTTGGATTAAATACGCCGACACTTCGAAAGATCGAAATTCGACTTCAAGGTCGAACAAATTGTCTACTTGAAATAAAGTTAAGTATTATTACTAAAAAAAATAACCGTCACGTTAAAATTAGTAAAAAAAGACAAATTTACAGAATTGTAATTTAGTCAATGCCTAAGAACATGCTATCAAGGTATTCAATGATGGAAACTATATCATACCATTATACCCCACGCCATAGACGGAGAACGCGACCAAACCGAGAAGAGGTTGCGATTTACGATTTTCGCGTGTGTACATAAGGGTGATTGGAAGGGAGGGTTCAGATAAAAGTGACACTATGTCTTTGAAATTGAGTTAATGACTCCACGTACGAATCACAAAGCAGTAATCTTCTATCACAATCGCGAAACTGCTAATAAAATGATGTTGTCGTCGTTATTTCCAAAAGGTGGATTTTCTGTACGTTGAACCTATTATTCCAAGTCTTTTCTTTATTGCCTGTCGTCGTTGTTACTTTACCCTTAACACATACGCGTACAAAGTTGTAAAATTATATTGCCCGAAAATTGTTCCTACCCAGTCACCTTGAATGAATCGTATTACAATAAAATGTAGGAATATAATTAGATTTTTTTTCTTGGCTGTCTCCATTATACTCTTATCCTGGTATGGTACGTTTTTACAGTCTCTCGTCTCATCTGATTGCTCACCGTGTTAGTCTTCCCACGCACGCAATTAGCCGACAAAGCTTTTTGAGTTATACGCATGCTCAGTAACTATTGGCGACGACGCCTAGTCCAGATTGCGTAATATATAGGTATATAGGTATATAGGCAAGTTGTCGGTAACCTCGTCTCTGAAAAGTCGGTGCAATGATGAACACCGTGTCACTGTTGTTTGGATTTTTGTTGGTCGTACTTTTACCACCGTACACGGAACAACAAGGTAAGACTACACCGCATTCGCATCGGATTCTCGGATTATTAGAACTTGAAGTTTAGTGTACACAAATATGTATTTTGGTTAAAATGCTTTGTGCAAACACACAGATCCGTCTTTCATACAAAGTTTGATCGTAAATGTCAGTTTAGTGTATAGCATTATAGACAACGGAGTTGTTAATTATATGAAATTGAAGAGCGGTGACTGTCACGTGACGTTCGACATGGGTCCCACGCGACGTTTAGAACGCATGTCAAATAAATTGTTTGTTTACTCAAAATTCTAACAAATCAATGTACGTAAACATAACGGTTAGATAGCAAAACTACAAATCTACGAAACAGTGTTCAAAGTTACCATGTTTACGCAATAGAATGAGTGTTATGCCATGCACCAGCGCTAATAGTATGTATTATGTTAAGGTAGAAAAGTCTACTCATGATTTCACAAACCCAGAATTTATTCATTTCCCAATAAATTGTGCATCCGGGCAATATAAGGATATTGACCAGCTTAATTTTCCCGAAAATGATGATTTTGTTTTAGTGAATAATGGCCATTTTGGCAGCATTATAGTGCTTTTACCATGGGTCCCGATGGCAGAGATATTATGCCATATCTCAAATTGTAGCATGGTGACGTAGGCTGAAAAAATTATATATTGTCATATATTATATATTTAAAAATTCTGGGTTTTAAAAAGTGTCAAAAAATGCAATTTTTTTAACACTGTATTCTATGGTACTAGTTCTAAAAATAGCATTTTTTGCAAAATAATAGGACAAGTTTCTCAAAATACGTCACTGTAAAACACGAAAAAATGTTATTTCATGTTGCCATGGGCCAATAGTTCCGTGTTTTTACATAATAAACAAGAAAACATTGTCATGCGATTTATGACCAATTTTCTCAAAAATTATGATTAGGCTTCTACCTTAAACTGTATACGTTATCAGCTCTTAAGTTACAAACGCATTGTAATAAGTTTGTTTCTGTTTCATCCTTTCGCTTTGATATTTGTTCGTTTTGGTATAATGTTTCATCTTTTTTTTTACCCATTCCTTGTAATCGGTTATGTAGTTGCGTATTTACATGATGCTTCGTCATTTTGTTTTATAAAACGCCAGCCTCGTTTTAAACGTTTTTTTTAATGCTTGAATGGCAGTTTTATATATTCCTAGTATCATATTTTGAAAGGTATTACAACAACATGTTATGTTTCATTTAAATCTGGCATTTACTGTCACTTTAAAACTTCACAAATTGCGTGAACAAGTTACAGATGACCTGGAATGACACCAAAAACGTAATCAACGTAACTTCCCGGTGTGAAAAGAAGCTTCAGATGTCGCGCGGAAGGCCGTGGTTCATGTAAGATTTGTTAGTGACTTCTGTTATTGATAATAGTGTTGCAACCTGTTTCAAATGTACAATAATAATCAAGCTACAAAACGCTTTGAATGAGTTCTTGGTGTTCACGTCACGGTAACGACTAAATTAAGTTTACTCACCGCATCTCCTTTAATGTGTCGCCACGCCTATCACATGATGCCGGCAAATCCGTTCTTTTGGTTTCTCGCATGGATGTAGTGTTTCGCACCAAATCTTATTTGAAAAACTTCACTACCCCGCCTTATTTTCAAGAACTCTGCGAATATACACGGCAACATTCGGAAGTTTTATTATTTTTCTCATCTCAGTTGATCGACAATTGTGTTATGGATGTGGCACAAGTAAACTTTCAATTTATTTACACGTTATTAAATCAGTCAATCGAATAACTCGTATTTTCATTTTTTTTTTGAATAAGAATTCATGTGCCCTGACAATGTGAAAACTTGTGTTCTTTGTTGCATCATTTACAATAATAGGTGATTTTCCGTACAATTGCGAGATCTCGCGAGATGCATGAAAGACGCGCGTCGAACGTCTGCCGCAAAAATCGAACGATTTGATTTTGAACTAGAATTTCTTTATTTCGTAGCTTACATTGACCGGCCGATCTTCGACAGAGGAATATTGCTTCCGAATAACCTTACTTAATCGAAATTGCCTATCATCAAATGTGGACAGCACATTATTAAGCATGGAAATGTCCCCCAAAATACTTTCGCGTTTGTCGAATCCCACGCGATGTTTGACGCCACTACGACGCTATGACCTTTGTTTGTCCTGTTGTTACGTTCGATTTCACGCATAACGCGTGATTTTCGCAGTGTACGGAAAATGGTCTATTGAGCTACTAGTATCTCAAACAATTGTTGGTCTAGCAACTTGAATGTGTTACCACACAAGTAACTGCTGTAAAATCATTTATTTTTGCTATTTTATAAAGGATGATTGAGGAAAATAAAATCCAGTGAAAATACTGTTTTCCTATATTTACATTCAACTGATGAACAAACACTGAAAATGAACTTCAAAAATGGCCAAACTGCAAGTGTCGTTTTTGCAACAAATAAAATAATTCCAGAAAACACAGTGTTGTACAGTATTATTAGATCACCTGGTTCTTTTCCCTAGTTCATAAATGCTTCCGTGTACTGAACGAATAATACTCACAGTATAACATACGATTGCGTCAGTGCAGAATGTGGAATTGATCACATGCACACGAGTAGTTACGCGAGATGAGAACACATCTATCCGTGTCCACGTACTGTACTCACCATCATAGGTCGGGCGAGGACGTCGCAATATGTTAAACTGTGAAAATAAATTAAGAATTTTCAGCAATTTAAAACAAATTTGTTATGAGACATGTCCTCAGTAAACATAGTAGTTCAAATCATACAGGTATCTAACATACTACTCCCAAAGCAAATGTAATGTATTCCTGGTGGGAAAATGCAGCAGAAAATAAAACGTACTTTCATATACTTTCTTTACATCTGTCGAATATGACGAATTAGTATAAAAAACCCTGTTTGATAAAACCAATGCTAGTCGGTTTCCAATCACTAAAATGACGCTTATATCTATATAATGAAATAATTCGTGTCTTGGCAAAACTTTGTATCGAGTGTATTATCTAGTGTAAGTATTTTTAGTATCTATTACTCTGCGCATGTCTTTATCAAGTGTTACACTGATTTGTATGATCCATGATCCATGTCTGTAATTATTTTGTTTTTCCACCCCTTTGGATTAGTGACGGTTTCCCCGAGGAATGGAAATAATAAATATAATTTAATAATGCTGTCTCATACTGCATGTTGATGAATACATTGGACACGAAAAAAAAAACGTGTCTTTTGTGACACGCAGTTGAGTATTCCTCCCATGAAACAATGACATTTCGTATTGCGCTGATTGTTTTAATACGTGCAAAAAACATTTCTTGCATATGTGTGCCAGTGTTATTAATTTTTCATCGAACGAATATTATACAGTGAGCTGCAAAACAATATTCATATTTTAGGATAAATTATAATTTAATGTGGTCTTTACAGCAAGCGCAAAAAGGATTCGTACAGTTGGCGAACTCCCTTGGAAAGTAACTATGAATATTGCAATATAGGGAGGGACTTTGTTATTGACGCTATCCAATGATCTAATGTTATAAAAACGATTTTCTAATTTTTGTGAAAATCTCACTTCCCTTGGCGCCACTTGTTTAATTAATTTTGTCTAGGTACGTAATATGGACATGTTAAGATCTGTTTTCATATTACAATATTGTTGTATCTAAACAAAGGCGTACAAATATTATTTGCAGTCGTATTGCCGTCTGGGGGAAGTCGATGCGGTTATACATTGATAAGGACCCCAGGGAAGTTACAAGATACCCGTACGGAAATTCGATTGCGTCCGCTATAAACATGTCATATCAAACAACAATATATTCATCCATATTGCATCTTTAATTGCACAAGGGCAGTAAACCAGTAATTTAAACAGAAAAACAATATGTGTTCTCCAAACAAAATGGCGACCGATTGGCAGCTACATCAATCATTGAAACGTATAGCTACATTTCTGGCTATTAATCAAATAAATAACATGCTCGTAGAATGTGTAAACACAATTCGGTCACAATGCAGACATGCGGGCAACTCTGAGTTGTTAAGCTCACAGTATAGTTTACATAATTATGTTACCATGGAAACCAAATGATTTTTGTTATCTGCGTCGCATATAGCGGCAGCAGTGAATATAACTAAATAACAAGCGTGAACGTAGCTAGCAACTCCTGAACACACAGTGGTGGAAATCTGATGATTTAAAAATTGAATAGTCAATGTTATTAAAATTATTGTAAATTATTCGCGTTCTTATGGCAACTTAAGATTTGTGACCATTTGAATTTGAGGGGGGGGGGGAGTGGCTTAGAACTTTTCAAAAAGCCTTGAAGTTTTGAAAAAGTAGATCCTGCACAGTGAGTATGCATATCTTATCTTACAGATTTACAAGTTATGAATTAATGAACTGAATAAAATATCCCGCCGTAATCGACCATGCGCCCCCTCCCTGGGTATAATTAGGCTTTTTTGTTTTAATTATCCCCTTATTGATGCGTTTGTTTTTTTAGTTATTTTTATAATTTTATTTACAGCCATGGTTGGACATAATCGCTGTATTCATGCCTTCTCTGATTAGTTGACTAATCTGTTTAGACCTTTTAGCGTTCGTTGTCAGAAAAGTAAAAAATAGAATTAAGAAGAAAGATTTGAAAATATAAAATAAAATAATAACAATTAAAAGAATAACAAAGAAAAAATACCCAATACAATTCGATTTTAATCACATGATCCATACATTATTGAGTATTATCTGTTTCAGAATGCGGCACTGGGCAAAGCATTTCGAAGCGTGTTGTTGGTGGAAGTGCAGTATCAGATGTACATAAATGGTCATGGAGTGGAATTCTACAATATAATGGTGCAGATCTATGCGGAGTTACCTTGGTAGCAGATAGATGGGCTGTTACCAGCGTGCTGTGCATGTAAGTACAATAATCTTACAATAAATAAATAAATAAATAAATAAATAAATAAATAAATAAATAAATAAATAAACAAACAAACAAATAAATAAATAAATAAATAAATAAATAAATAAATAAATAAATAAATAAATAAATAAATAAATAAATAAATAAATAAATAAATAAATAAATAAATATACAAAGGTAAAAGGGGGTTTATTCCAACAGCAATCCGATACCCGAATATTAATATCATCTTCCATTGAATCATATAGATTACCATTAGCATAAGAATGGTCAAATATGTGAATTGAACTAAACCATTCACAACTAGGCTAGACCAAACCAGACCAGACTAGACCAGACAGGGCAGAACAACAGGACATATCACATACAAGTCAACATAAAGACCAGAATATATCAGACTAAACCAGATAGAGCAAAAGAAGACACACCCCATACAAGACCACACACCAGACCAGACCAGACCAGACTAGACCAGACCACACTCGATATACTAGTATATTAAAATGTTGGATAAGAATAGACCATTAGATCAGTTTTGACTAAATTGGGCTAGACTAGACTAGATATACTGTGAGAGAGTTTACTGGACTAGGATAGGTGACTTGAAATAGAATAGAACACATTAGACTATATTAGATCTGTGCACAAATGCTCAATCACAGCTACTCTCATTATATAAACCCTTATACTATACACAAATTACTGTATGAATACAGGGTGAATTGGAAGGACACGAGCGCGTTCTCTGTTGTATTCGGCAAGGGGGACGACACAGTAATGAGATCTTTCACCGTGGATGAAATACGAATCCATCCTAACTACGATGCCACGACATATGCCTACGACGCATGTCTACTAAAATTGTCGGCGTCAACAAGTGGTGACTTCACGCCGGTATGTTTGGTGGAGGATGACGTTGATTACGACAGTTTCAAAGAATGTTGGCTCACGGGATATGGCAGTACGTCTCCAAATAGAGGTGAGACATGCGTAGTACTGATTTATAGGCACTGATCTAAAGCTATCAGTTTTTATAATTACGAATAATATACCAGCCAGTGACGCAAAACACCGTTCCTATAGCTTGCGCCCTCTAGTGACGGAGCGCTTTCGTGACGTCAAAATGACGTTATTGATTAAAGGCTATGTCGTTCAAATCGTCAACTGTGTTTAGTTGTGTAACCATCGAGAATATAGTGAAATCTCTCGAACACGTGACCTTCATTGATGGGTGACTAAAGATTAAAGTTATATCGACGTTCTTAACGGTTCTCATATCAACCGTTTACGTCATAGAGTGCCTCGTCACCAGAGGGCGCATTTATGAAAAGGGTCACGTGTATTCCATTTTGGCTCAAAAGTCCCTTGCATACAAACACCTAATTACACTGAGAACATAGAACACTTTCCCGAAGTTGTTGAAACCGAAATTGTCATCTAACTTTAAGACCACCGTATATTGGCTACTGAGTTGGATGACGTGAACATTTGTTAATTTGTAGAATGGCGGATGGCGGCCTTCATATAGTAAATATCGGTACTTATTTTATTATCACGTGCACGCCAGCAGACTATGATCTGCGTCACATGCTCATTATATCTACTGAAAACCTTTTAGCTCTAGTTCTCTAGAAAATCCTTGATTTAACTTAGACTTAGTGAATGGTATTAATACAAAACTAAAATTTTTCATTAAAAATTGTATCATACATACAATGATGAAGGATCCTGACAATGTTTATTTGGAATGCCTCGTAAATTACGTTATAGTGCCATCAAGATTTGGAAAAAATAATCAGCCATTTTCATAGAAACAATAAACGTGTATTTACGACTTTACTGTAATATGGATTATTTATACACGAATTCACATATAACTAACATAGTACTATGACCTGGTTAATTCTTATCCTATCAAGGTTACTATGGCAATCGACCTGAGCAGATTCACGAAATATTGTTATCGTTTGTTAGCAACAGCGAGTGCAGTAGCAGGTACGCACAGACGACTACGAGAATCACAGAACAGCACGTGTGTGTAGGAGGAGAACGAAGCAAAGGATATTGTTTTGTAAGTATTAATAGTGTAATTTTGTTTTTGCTTTTTTGATTTGTTGAAATTACGTGGTTTTTGTGTATAATGCGTTGTATTGTGTTTGTATGCTGTGTATTTGCACTTGAGATAGTGATGCGAGAACCAGCAATTATGTTTACACTTGTTTTTTAATGATGATGAACTTTAACCAACATACTATTTTTAATTTATCGCATGATCTATGTGTCATGAATTAGTTTTCGCGTATCTGTTGTCCGACTTATTTAGCTGGTTACCAGTGAATGGCTGCGTTATATCTGTCATCATTTAGGCTCATGCCAGGTCCTGGACGGAACTTGACTCAGTGATTTGGAACTAATTACGATATAACCGTCGCCAACCGGACTAATTTCTGACGTTTGATATTTGCAGTTATTAATATAGTGAACGATTAATCAAAAGATATGACGTATCCAGTACTTAGTGTGATTGGCAAGTTGAATGTGTGAAGGTTACGCCTTAAGTCTTTAAACTTCTTTGTAATTGGTTAAGTTTTGATACGTAATAAATGGTCTAAGTCCTTGGTCCCGAAGAGAGCTCCACGAGGCGAGAGAGTCTTGGTCAGTCCGGGGCAGAGACCCCGACGAGGCAGTTTGCCTTGAGGACTTCTCGATGTGGCTAAAGACTAGCTATTGAAACGTATTTCGTTGTGTGCGTCTATTGACTTTCCCGGTTCGGTACCACAAGCAGACGTGATATAGAGACATATAAATTCCCCCTGACATATGACTGAACTATTTAAATACAACAACCTATTTCAGTTATATTTTCATAATTATATTGATATCGCTGCAGACAAATTTCCCATTTATACCATCCTGAATGATAACAGTTTATGTATAGTTTAATCATTAAACCAAGGGATTTCAAGACCGTAGAATTCATGCACGTGTTACGAATATGCCTTTTTTGGTAGATGTAATGAGCTCGTTAAATAAGATCGCACTCTTATACAGATGACGTCATTGTCACTTTTCTGGTGTAATGACTATAAATAAGGTTAATTTTTTAACATGTTTATGTTCTTAAAGATATATGTTTTTATCTCTTTTCACCTGACACTGGCTGTTATCACACCCGCCCCCCCCCCCTCAGGATCCATAGGGGGCCGCATGCGCGTTCCCATATTCTCGGGAAAGAGGGTACTGTTTGAGATCTGTCTCGGGAACATTTTCCCGAGAAAATCGTAGAAAAGTGGGTGCATTTCAAAACACTTCTCGAGATATACAAAAAGGGGGATTTAAAAGGAGTTCTAGACTGAAAAGTTCCTAAATAGGGGTGAAATTCATCGGAAAAGCCTGTGAAAGGGGGGGTGGTAAATTTTCTTATTTTCCCTAGATAGGGGGGGGGGGTAAAAAAAAATGAGGGAACAAGCATAGACCCCCCTTAAATATAGGGAGTGGGGGGCCGGGTTATCACACTACTGATAAATGTTATCTGTATTGTATGAGAAGGTTAGGAAAATAAATATGTGTACGTCATATCCGTTTTGAGTTTCAAACATTTTCTTTATGAATTATGCTATTTTTCGGTTTTAGTTGTTTAACAATTGTGCATGAATTACAGCAGTTAAACGTAGTCGAGACGTAGTTGAACACAATGAGATTGAAATAATAGGAAACAAAAATGACGTTTTACAGACGGCCATCATGTGCTAACGTCGAAAGTAATAGTAAACTCTGTTCATTCAACAGGGGGACAGAGGTTCGCCACTCAGTTGTAAAACAGATGATAGCGGTCCATGGTTTCTCGCTGGCATTTTCAGCTTCGGATTCGGCTGCGGTTCTGGGTATCCCGATATTCTTACAAAAACATCTTCTGTTTATAGTGGGTTTCTCGAAAACGTTATTAATGGCGAGGATCCGGAATCAAGTATGTAAACATGTTCAGAATATCATCAAAAAACGTTTTGATTTTGATGAAACATATGTTTAGTCTCATTAACATTTAAATCTGGTATCCTGACAACAGATAGTTAATACCACATACACATATCGTTAATCCTCCTGTCTGTTATTTATTACACAGTACAACATTCACGTTATAACATCATTTGTGCTTGACTTTTACAATGCGGCTTTATGTTATGTTGTTGTTCAAAAATTAAAGTATGGTCACCAAACTACTTTTCAAGAAAATGGACCAAATTGCGATTTGACCGGGATATGAATACTATGTTAAAGATATTCATAAACATTGTGCTTTGTGACATGTGTTGATGATGGGTACTTATAATTGTCATAAATGTTTCGGAAATTCTGACGAATACTATTAATGTTTTATTCAACGAGTATTTCTATGAAAATAATTCTAAAATACCAATACTATAATTATAAGCTGTTATACCTCCTTCCCAATTGCGAAACTTTTTAAAAACCTGTGTTAGACATCTAATTTATTAAAATATGTGCCAAGTACGCATGGTGGTTAGAAGCTATCCTTATTTCAGGAACTCTGGATTGCTATGATATGGAGGAATTCGCCTGCCAAAGTACACAGTGTATCTCTTCTGAATTTCGATGTAGTTCTACTATACCGTACTGTACTGATGGAGCCGACACCAAGTTCTGTGGTGAGTTGAATGTCTCTACCTTATCATGTTCAAAAGATCCCATGCATATGGTACATTATATAACACATTCGTACATCTATAATTAGAAGCAACCAAACGTAAATAAACGATTCTACGCAACGCACTATTTTGTCTTTAGAAGCACCGACTTAAAATTAATCCAACCTAGGAAGATACGAGTACACATTTGAGAATATGTGCCTTTCGCTTGTACAATCCGTGAATATTCGTATTTTGCGAGTGAATATTGAAGCACGTGTCACACCTATGAATAAAGTTGTGTTTGATTAAATAAAAGACTTGTTTAATCAAAGACAATAGAAAGAGATCTTTCTATTGCCGTTGGTTTAATTGTCAGTTTGGATCTTTATAGTCGAAATGCATGGGCGTGGGAATTATCCTGTTAGATGCGTATTTACTCATTATACACTAATACGATCCACCAGCAATGATTGGATGGCCGTAGAAAACGGTGAAACTTTAGCCAGCCAAAAGACAAACTTTTGTTTTCTCACATTAATGCAACGAGGGTTTATCCGTCAAATATAAGCAACCGAAAAATCAACGAATTTCAGGATTATACTGGTGTTTACCACTTTCTGGCAAAAAACACTTAAGTGATATGATCTTAAATCGATTGGTTAATGTATTGACAAACGTGTGAATTTAAACACAAACACACTTATTCTTATGCATAACAGCTCAAATTATGTATTTTACATTGAGTGAATTCCACCATACTAAGTTTCGGTTCATAGTTCATAAGTACCCTTACACCCCTTACCCTTACCACATTTACAGGTGACTCTGTAGAGCTGTTCAATCCTATCTATGGCAGCTCGTTTGATGATGTACCACGTGACATTTATTCACCAATCACGCTGGACAAATGTGCTGAAACGTGCCTGACATCTGAAGGCTTTATCTGTCACCACTTTGACTACAACCATGACACATCTACATGCAGACTGAGAGCTGAGAACTTTCTCGACGTCACACTCTCTGCGACCACAAGGACCGACTTTCTCAGTTTGAAAAATTGTGGTGGTATGTATATTCTGCTTAGGTATTTATTTATTTACCTTTGGATTTCAGCGACAGATAAAATATGATGGAACGGATTGTTTACACTTTGTTTTAGATCTTGTTATTGTTCTGAATAACGATGTGACGATTTCATCCTAAATGCCTATGTACTACTTCGTTGTCAGGTTGTAACCAAGTGATCGAAGGATGTCGAGATGGCATGGGATTGGGACTGTTTTCTAGTCCCAGATACTTTCTGTCTAACACACGGAGAAAACGGTGTTCTTTTACTTTGAAAACCCCTGCCGGATCTAATATGGAGATTGAATTCAAACACATGTTTGATGACACAGATCAACCACAGTGTAAGTTCAACTGCAAATCACAGCTTTCAATCCGTCACCCGGGAAGCACCTCCAATCTGTTGGAATTCTGTCTGAATGGAACAAACATCCTCCCGACTACATTTGTAGTTCCCGCGAACGAGGTCGAAGTTGAATGGTTTACACAACGCCCTCAGATGTCGGGATTCATTGGGACGTTCAAAGCGATTTAAGAACGGCCATTTGCAATCTGATTTACATGAGACACGTTGTCTATTTATTTAATTATACATTTAAATTTTAACAAACGAGTGTTCAATAAACTATTAACATACATATTAATTTCTCAGCCGATTACGCTCATCGATATTACACTGCGGATTGGAACGCCGTATAAAAGATAGAAGGTGATCATGCTCATAAGCATACACGTGGCGAGAGTATGTCGATATTTTCATTTCCTTATTCACGTTTAAAAAAAAAATACATCGACACTTTAATCGATGTTTTACCGTCCATAATTTAGATTATGTAATTGTAGAATAGACACCATCACCATGCATATCCATATATATATATATATATATATATATATATATATATATATATATATATATATATATATATATATATATATATCAGACTATCCACAAAGGGGTGTCATGTTTATTGACAAAGTCTACTCATAATGATTACCAAATTTGACCATAAATCACACGACAGTATTCATTGGTGCAATTATGTACAATCATGGAGCTGTAGTAACATGCAACATCATTCTTTTGTGTGTTACAGTACTGTATTTAGACAAAATTTGGCCAAATATTATTCAATTTTTTTTATTTTGAGAACATATCCATGAAACTAAATGTATTGTTCATCTATTTTTAAAACCCAGATTTTAAAATTATTCAGGATAACAAAAAGTATCTCGTCACTGACGACATATAATTTTTTACATTATGTCACCACTCAACAATTTGACATATCAGTCGGAACCCTTGTTACAAGCATTATAACTGACAAAAGTACCCTCTTTTTCTAAAATCTAATCACGAGTTTCTTGAAATGAAAACTGGTAACCCCAAACTTTTGAAATGTACAATTCATCTTTATATATATTTATTCGTATTTATACTTTAAAAATGACCATTGTTCATTCATTACTACTAAGCGTGTGCATACTCAAATGTATACCCAATATAAATGCCGCCACTTGAAAACAACTTAAAAACGATGTCGACCACTGGTTCATAAAACAGATGGTATTGCTATGAATATCATACAGATAAACAGTCATATATTTATAGAAATCCAGATATATAAACTTTATTAATATATTAGTATGTAAATCGCATTGTATGGTGATGTACCGCTGATAAATGAATCATGGAGTTTGGCAAGATTTAACCGTAATTCTCATCTACAAGTTCCCCAATGACTGTCAAATCAAAGGTGTATTAAAGTCTTAATCCAAAATATTAGCAACAATACGGCCTTTCATGGCAGACAATGGTGCACATAATATTAACACCTCTGATAACGGTTTTATACGTAGAAAACGATGAACAGGTCATTCAAATTACGTTTTCCATGGCGCACTAGTGAAATTCCGTGGTGATTTGCGGAGTTGCGCTTTAACATATACGGTAGTCATGACATAACTAGGTGTACTTATATGCATATATGCACTCATGGTATAGCTAATCACTGAAATGGGTTAATTCCTATATATTTAAGATATTTGTCAGTCGAAGTCATTTCCTATTTGTCTTTCAAGGTCGTATTTGTTGTAATTGTTTTTATCATTGTATTCATGCAATCATATTGTGCAACCAGGCGACCAACGCATTTCATGATAGCATACAGTAACATGGTAAGCCAGAAATGAGAAGTGCTTATATATTCACTAAAGATTTGAAGAAACACGTTTACAGTGATGTTTTTTTTTTCAATTTCGCTTTGTTGTGATACTGTTAATGATTGTACATGCGTTGCTTGGGTAACTAATGCATTATTGCGATCTCTCTAGGTGTTCAAAAGTCTGTTGCTGTTATATCGAATAAAATAATATTTCTATGATTTAACTTGATACTAAATTTAAATGTTTATTCATTTCATCATTAGTTTCACCATGATAATCGGACGATATTATGTTATAAGATCAGACGATTCAAGTTGTCCTAAGTATGGAATTCACTACTGTGTTAGGATAAACTTGGTGTCTTATATTATGTAATTAAAAATATCATATCATACTTTAAGGGGACATATGTAAGAACAGTCATTATTCACTCTGCTGAACCAACTGGATTTAGCCCTAATATAGTGAACTTAAAACTCGACATAGATTTTATTAATATTATTACTATTATTCAAACCACGTATATAATGTTTCTATGACATCCACACACACAAAAAAACATCCTGTGATCAGTGGCAATTCTTGAAGACTATCAATACAATATTAGTTACAAATTCGTCTAATGAGTACTAGGTTACAAATGCAACAATACTGTCAATCTTAACAAAACAATCACCGAGGTTCGTTATGCTTAGCGTGTGATGACCAGCAGAAACGTTTTCATCAATATGCACTTTTGATCTTTTCACTGATAACTTATTGTCTAACTTAAAACTTAAAAGACAAGGGGAAGCTTGTGATAAGAATACCGCAAATGAAAAATTTGAACGTCTATAGGACTGAATATCAAACTGGAATTCAATTGAAGCATTTGCTTTCTTGCAAACCCAGAATCCCTTAACATCTCTTCGCTGAATGCCTGACATGTGTACTTCTCCATACTTCCAGTCTTTTATGCTTGACGGTTTTAGATCGTGATCTGCACTGTTGCTGAGTATGGGTGTATAAGAAGATTTCAATGTGGACCAACACTGCGAATGTAAAATTGTTACAGATTCAAACAATGGTGGAGTATGTAATAATTTGGAGGAAACGTTTCTTCGCTCACTCGGCGTGCGTCGATTTGAAATTGTTAGATTTTGTAATGCATCAACGAGAAGGTACCGAACAAAGACGGCCACCATGTCGTGTGCCTTTGTGGATGGATGTTTTCGAGTGTCACTATGAACCCATAAGTCACTAGCATTGTTCATTTTTATAAGAGGACACACGGCTTGTGTCTCACTGATGGATGGAATGTCATAGTATTCACTTAATGGAACACTGCCACTTTGTTCATTTGTCCGACAGTATTGTGCATTAATCATGTCGCCTTTGATAAAATTAATGTAAATTAGCTGTGGGGTATTCGGAAGTGACATCACATATCGCGTCAGATCTTCCTGTCCATTTGGACTTTCACCATTGTCATTGACTGCAAACTCCCAGAAGAAAATATCAACATTGTTTGTATCAATAAATCTATTTAAACATAGAAGACACATCTTGCTATTCAGTGCCCCTACTGCCCCATTTCTGACATTGACTTTGATCCTCAACAGCCTTTGCAATGATTTTGCAATGTCGTATACATAAACGTCTTTCCATTTATCCAACCCACCGCCAGCAGAGATAGATCCTCCAAGTACACCAAGTGTTAATGCTCTGCCTGTGAGTAAGACGTCTTGAAAAATATCAACCATTCTTTCTGTTGACGTTTTGTGAGCCAGTCCCATATAAAGCATTTCATCTGTTATTCCAAGTTCTTTTCTCTTGACTTCCAACATCGAATGTTCCGCGGAAAGAACCAATTCCAGCTGCGTGAGTTGTTCTTCAATTGTTGTGTGCACACCCTTGGCTCCATTATCGTCAAATTCTTTGGGAGGTACCCATACTGTGTGTTTCAATTCAACACTGACTTGCAATTGAATAGCAACATATAACATTGCAGACGTGCATGTTACTAAGAATATAACAATCTTGAAACAGTCAGACATCATGGCTGAAATAAATAATGACGTTGTTTAGCCCACAATCAAGTAATTGATAAAAGATTACTATATTAAAGGGCGGTGGCCGGCGCACCGCGTTCTGTCGGATATGGGACTCATAGCGACGTGCAAACACGTGTAATATACATTGTTTGTTTACTTGAAATTTGAACACGTCCTTTAAAATCTGTTTATTGCATTGTCTTACGGATTCAACCGGAGTACTACAACTAATCTGGCTTTAATCTGGAGCATAAATTTCTACATCCAGTTTCAATATCCCGATTTCATAGTTCAACACCTCATTAGTCAATATTATAAATACATCTTGAAAATCCATATTTTACTTTAATTTTGGACTTAATAATAACATCCAATGCGGAGGTATAGCAAAACATGCATGAAACAATACATTTTCTTATTCATGTGTATGGCAAATAGGCATTTGGCAAGGACTCACCTGGAGGAAAACAAATGTAACTATCGGTGACATTGCCCTGGATCGCTTCAAATGAATGAATGTATTGTTGGACTATATGGTAAGATCAACTATATACATTAGGCATGTGATCTCACGGCAGCTGGTGCAATTGGAGTGAATTTAAACACTTTTAAAATAAAAAAATAATTAATCGTGCAACATGAGTGTATAATCTCATTGGAATTATGTACACACACCTTCGCAGTATGTTGGTATTATATTTTCATATACCATCAGTAAAAAGTCAAACGTTCTTGTGTGCATGGTATTTGATCCGTAAGCACATGTGATTCAAAGCATTTCCCTGTAGAAAGTGTGACTTTCTTGCCTATATGTATTGAACTGGTGTTAATACAAAGAGTAACATACAACGCCACTCACCTGTTGACAACCACAGTGCAACTGTGCACCTTGTTACGATTTAATTAACCAATAGGTTTAGTCGCTCCAGTTGTTTTGGTAGACGTGTGGTATTATATTACCATATTGCGTGTGTTTAATAGCCATCATACTATAGAACTGAATATACAATAAACATATTAGACAGGGACAAAAATCAACAATCACGGCAACATTAAAGGGTGGTAGTCGTCACGCCGCGTCCAGTTCCTGTATGGGACTCATAACGAAGTATACAACGCGTGTAAAATACATTGTTTATTGACATGAAATTCGAACACGCGCTGTGCGACGACCACCGCCCTTTAAAGCGGGAGGGTCGTCACCTGCACACGCGCGGGAATTGAGTCCCAGGCGACGATAACAACACACGCTAAAACGCAAAGGCTCATGGGTAGACGCTTGTTGTAAACAATGACACGCTATGGCCATCTGACGCATGCACATGTGACGACTCCCCCGCTTTAATTAACACTCTTAAGTTCTTTGGAGCCGATATGAACTTTTAAACGTAGTTAACAAGAGTAAATTACGTGTTTTTAGCGTTCAAATTATTAATTGAAATAAGGTCTCATATACGTAAATTCACAACAACAAACGTTCAAAGTAAGCAAACAGAGTACCAAGCAGAAATATTCTGCTGACATCCCGAATTATACTCTACTATCTTCTTTGCATATACGTTTCTAGTATTTTAAGAAATAAAATTTGAATTGCAAAGCCCGATTTGTGGCGTCAATTGGCGTTTGATATATAAAGCAAGAATCTTCCACCAGGGGAAATTAATACATCAAAATGAACTAATGATGAATAAAAACACATCACAAAATGTTTTGGAATTGTTGGCGCTTCAGCACGTGTAAAATAAACTAATTTGCAATTTCCGTTTTGACCATTCACGTTGACTAAGCTGATGTTTGGAGAAGAAAACACGTTCATATGGACATAAGCTAAATGTTAAAGTTTTGTCATTTGAATATATCATTTGCAGGGAATTTTGTGGAGTTTCAAATGTACTTGCCATGCAGTGGTGTGATAGATGCCTAATTCGAGAACAATGTTAGTGATGATTGTACGACGGGGTACAAGTATGTGACAAAGTTATAGCACAGCGATCTAATGGTTATTTAGTGGTGTTATAAGGATGTTGTATTTTCAAATATCCATAACAATAGGAAGAATTTAAAAGAGCTACACTGAAGAAAAACAAATTTGTTATATGATGAAATTTATTTGTCTAACGACGTGTTCGTTGGGCAGACCCAAATCATCTGTAGATGTATAGTTTTTTTTTCATGGGGGGGGGTCTTTTGAGGGCATTTAGAAAGTCCTGTCAACAATTCTCAGCACAAAAGTTGAACTGGTAAAAGGGCAATCATTTCCTTATTTTTAAATGGAATATGATATGAAACCTTATGAATATCAAAAACATCATATAACCAAAAAATCTAATGACAGACACCGTGTTCCAGAAACATAAATGAACAGTATGTTTATTTTCACTTTTTATTTGATCCTTTAGCCGAACCCAACCATGCTGTTTTACTAGCACGGCCATAACGCATATTGGGATCTTTCCTTTTGCCCTGATAAGATAACCATGTCCAAACACATCGAGACGTGTGCCAAGTTTGAAGGGGCTGGCTATTTTTCCATTGTTGTTATATTGCGAAAATTTACAGCGTTGCCATGACATATGACCTGGAAATATAATCAACCGTGCCACATTGGGAACATGTGTGTCAAGTTTGAAGGGGCCGGCTATTTTTCCATTGTTGTTATATTGCGAAAATTTACAGCGTTGCCATGACATATGACCTGGAAATATAATCAACCGTGCCACATTGGGAACATGTGTGTCAAGTTTGACAATGCTGGCCATTATTACCAAACGCTTCAGCGTGGTATTAAGAGTTTGTTTTCAGGGTGGGTGATACCAAGGTGGGAAATGGATGCACATAAGGGGTTAATTCCTTGAATTGCAATATAGAGGGTTCAGGCCGAAATACAATATATAGTGTTTTCATGTTTCGTCTGATATTTCTGTGGTATTCTGCTGCTGTAAGTAATGCACGATTTGTTCCGAAATTCAGTATTTTGTGTGCATTCCAGGGTTATTCGTTTTTTGCTGAAAACACCCCTATTTTTTAATGGCAGAGTCGAATAGTCTCACTCCCACTGGGAAATCTGCATTGTTGCTTGAATGAGAGCTAATTAAACACATTTCCCAGACCGGCGAAAGAGTATGCAACAGCCAATTTTAACAGCCTGTCACATGATTTTAGTCTGAATGTCAACAAGAAAAGAGCCTAGTCCATTATACACAGGAGTAATTGGGAGTAGAATATGTGAGGGATAGTATTAACTGAGATGTGTATACTGGATAGTAATAACTATCATACTTTTGCACTCTGAGCATTCCTGTTTTAGTATATTGGTTTGAAAATGTTGAACTTGCATGATTTGCAATGTGTTTTTTTTACTGAAACTCCCCTATTGATCGAATTCCGGGTTTGAACGAGAATGACACACCACGTGATTCATTTGAATACAATGCTGAAGGCAAGCATGCCGTGCTACTGTGGTACTCCACTGACGGGATGACTTACTAGTACTGCATGCTACAACTTCGCTTCTGATGTTGCTTGCTAGCCGTGGATTGAATGAATCTTGATTACCGGTTAAAATGTTGCTCATTTGGCGTTGGTAATCTTTATTTGGAACTGGGTAACGCCGCAACGTCGCCAGCAGAAACCTCCTGGTACTTCGTACTATGATAAAACTCAGTCAACATACATCAAGTTCTCTCAATCGTAGTATTCCATGTGATGTACACTTAATATGCAAAAAATTTTGCTAAACTGGATAAAAATAGCAGACGAACATTTATTTACAAAATAAAAATACTTTGGTTGCCAATGAAAACAAGCCGGTAAAAACAAGCAATATGTTTTCGGCTGTTACCATGGTAGGACATGAACGTGAAGCTAACGTCGGTTTATAAGTAAAACCGGGCACCTTATACGAGGTTCGCAAAATAACATTCAGTCTTTAGAAGTCACTTTATTTTATTGCTAGGACGTATTCAGCCATTAAATGTATTATTTCCAACCGTTTTGCGATAGTATTTTCTAGATTGGTGGCAGCATTTAGATTTTATTCAAAGTTCAATTGGGATTACGTTGACAGTGTAACAATGTCGGCGCCAGTGATCTCTTACCAGTGCGCAACGTAGACAGAATAAAAGGCATGATCATTTGGCCACTGCTATTACAAGACTGGTAGGAGGTAATAAATTTGGGGCGAAAGTATTCAAAAAACAGATTTTGGCTGTTGCCATGGTAGCGGTGGGTCAGGATTGTTTTTCCAATTAGTGATGGTACGATCTGCCTATCAAGTTTGAACAAAATCAGCCAAGCCAAAAAAAATCACAGAAGAGTTAAAAAGCCATTCCTGGTGAACTCTAACTTTGGGGTAAAATTTCTCATTAATGAAAAAAGATATAAAAAATTCAAATAGTAACTTTGTACCCACACTCAAACCGAGTACAATGAGCTATGTCTGAGGTGTTGTATCACAGGGAGTTGGACAAACTTATGTATTTTAATAAATTATTGAATAATAAAATGTTATATAACTTTTCTTTTACCCCCCCTCCCCTTCCTGGTATCTAAATCAAGTAATCACTATTTTTATTTTGTAAACACATTTCCGTCTGCTATTTTTGTCAGGTTCAAATCGTTCACCAATCGTTCATTTTTGGCATGTTAGATGTACATCACATAGAATACTAGGAATGGGAGAACTTAATGTATGTTGACCACCTGGAAACTGAGTTTTATCAATCTTTAAGGGCTCTCTGAACATCCACCCGCAGCCTGGACCCGCAGTAAAATCAGCCTTTTCACTTTGGCGCGTAGATGTTTTGACTTGACAAGTTGTTTGACAGCTAGCAAAAAGATTGTGCGACGCGCATCGTCGGCGGCGTCTTTTTTATGACGTTTTGAACACTTAGTCAATTTGAGCAGTATTTATTCGGACAATGACTCAAGTTTAGACGTATGATTATTTTATTTTCACACGTATAGTGACACGCGTTCTACACTGACACGCGTTGCTAGGTCGCAGCACTGTCTTGGAGCATATTAATGGGCAATTGGGTTCCCCGACCTAAATTTCTATCCTGATTTGTTGCACGTTCTTTCGAATATGAAATAATCAAATATGGGACATATGTAATAATAACAGAACCCCATACTCTCCCAGTGGCTTCGCTCGTGAAAGTACGGCAGCAGGATACACCGCATCACTCGTGAAAATAACTTCCATACGCAATGAAAGCCACGGGGAGGGTATGGGGTTCTGTCATAATACTTCATTATCACTGAAAACATTTTCCCCCTGAAATAAATTCCAGTGAAAATGCCATTTCCCTCACACTCTATTGAGACACAGCACAGTGAAAATTGGATTCACATGTAATGCTTGAAAACATGTCAGCAAAAATTAATTAAGTGAAATTTTACGTGACTTCATAAGAGTTGGAAATGAACAAATTACACCCGACCCTACCACTCCATACACAATGTAAACTACACCCCAAAACACCCTTTCGCCCATGGGTACTATCGTGTTTCACCAGTATATTCTATCTGACTTCAGGAGAAATTGAAATAAACGAATTAATTATAATTTCAGCCTCTAGTTGAGCACTGATTAAATTATAAACTACCTCGTCTTTATGTCAACTTTAAGTTATTCATTGCCTACATCAGTGACTTCAAAATATATGTTTCAATCCCAAGAATTTAACTCGCTGTTAATTGCATGGGAGTGCCAGTCTTTCATGAATTTCTATTGTCATGTCAATTTCTTGCGATTACTGGGAACATGAAGCTGTAACTAAATCCTGGTATAAGCACCGGTTAGGCAGGCTTGAACTATGCATGTGAAGCCACCTGAGAGGTATATTCAATCCAATAGATTTCTCATTGTTTGGTAACTATTTGCTGCAAATACAGCAAAAATCAATATAAAAATATTACCCACACAGCATTCTACAGGTTACTTGTTCCTTTTAGTGTTCTGTTGCAAACATGAAATGAACATTCTTTATGCACACTGCATTGCTCTCATGTAGGTAATAATTTATATCATAAACATTTTGAAGATAATTGTAAGTATCTCCACGACTCCAATTGCACATGCCTTGGCGTGCTCAAGCTACTGATTAAAGGGCGGCAGTCGTCGTGTCGCGTCCTGTTCGATATGGGTAAAATACATTGTTTATTTACATGAAATTCGAACACACGCTGCGCGACGACCACCGCGCTTTAATGTGTCGACAATAAACCGTTTACTTTAAAGTTACTGATTAATATTCTCAAAAATATATCATGATATTCAGTGTCACTGCCACTTAAACACAATGTTGAACGGTGGGAATGTAAAATTCGCACATGATATTGACATTGCGTCCAATGCATATGCCAGGTGGTCTAGCTGGTAATACACATATTTGCGTTTCAGGCGGTGTGAACAGGTCTATCAGATGCATTACCCACAGGACAAACAAGCTGTTCACCAGTCCCTGTGATACTCGCCAATCATTTGAATATGGCTCGCCACCTTCCTTTGATCATATCTGTCCATTCACTAATTGAGGGCAATTAGATATTTAAGGGTCCACAGCAGTCCCCAAGCAACCTGTAGCGTGGTGCATTTTCTGAATTAGGAGCTTTGGATGATAAAGCCCAAGAAGTTATATTCACTACCTATCAATCATATGTAAGGTAGGTATAGCTGAACATAGAACAACAATTTTCAAACGATAAAAACCTTTCGATTTATTGTAATCATAACAACAGCAATTACAAGATATACATTTTCTGACAATTTGGTGATTCAAGAAAATACAACAAAAACAAGATATTTTGTGAAGGAAATTGGCTTTTGTGCTTATAAAAGGGCTAAAAAGTGAGCACTCCACAAAACAGAAACACAGTCACAACATCTGTTTGGAATAAATTTTATTTATTATCACCCATAATCCAAAGCATTTAAACTCTTGCTGATTGAAAAACAAATTTATAATTAAAAATTTGCATTGATCTGTTGCTTCAAGTTTTGGGTACATTTTAGAGATGAAATAAAACTTCATTTCGAAATCAAAACACTAGAGGGGGATCTTCACAAAAAAACAATAAAAAACCAGGGAATAAATTGCGTGAGCTTGAAATCCATTCTCACATGGAAACCAACTGATGGTGCTACAACTCAAAACTTGTCTATACATTAGTCATGAAAATACAATGATGCTGAATTAGCGCTTAAATTGTGGATTTGTTTGCACATTTCAAATCAACATTGGTGTCATTACCACTTTATGGCTAACAATGATAAAACTATTAGTGATAATAAAATCTTTTCATACAGGCAAGTATGTGTGCAGTTTGAGACAGTATGATTGTTTGTATGTCTTGTCTCCAATTAAAGAACAAATTTATATTACTTCAAATAGTATATCACTTCAAATAGTGGAGCGTCAGGTGAAAGAGTTCTGATTGTGAACAAGACTTAGAGAACATGAGTTGTACAGGAAGCTGGTCAGGTGTGGTTTACGCATGTCCACAAGCAGCCATGAATTTCTAACTTTATATTAAAAATTAGATTATAATTAGATTCTTATGCATTATAATTAACCTCAGTGATAGCTGCAAAATAATGCATTGTGGGACATGTATACAGAATTATGGTAAGCTATTTTTTTTATTTTTGTTTTTACTTTTTGTTTTATCATGCATCAGAATTCAAATGTCAAAATGACTGAAATTCTGCATCTTTCACTTGACCCCTGACCTCAAGGTGAAAATGAAAGTACCGGTATAACAACTTGCTCAACTCAGGGAATTTTTACCTGGACTCCATTGATTATTCCTGATTAGATCATAGAAAATGGAAAGATTAAATTCATCTTGCATTCAAAATATTTTCTTGTTCAATGAAAGGGCGGCAACCATCACACAAGTTCATGTTCAATTTTTTTGTAAACAATGTATTTTACACATGTTGTATACAAGTCGAACACAACACAGTGTGACAACCACCGCCCTTTAATACTTTAAAAAAACCTACATAAGCATCGAAATAAAATCGGGAACTCAAAACCAAATTATTTAAAAAAAAAATTACCTGTAATAATCAAGAATTAATAAGATCCATAACAATATGCAAATATGATAATGACCAATGACCAATGGCATAACAGAATGTGAATGATGGTTATCACCCAGTTTGATTTAAAAAGACAAAAACGTGTAATACACAGGCAAACAAATCAACGACATTCCCTGTTCAGTTTTTATAGTGACTCCCAACATTGGTGCCAAATAATTATCTAAATTCATGTGACAGACATGATACAAATTGGAGCAAGTTTATTTGTGTGATTTCTTCTTTTATTCTGCCCATGACATTCACATAATGCATTTAGAGCAGGAAAATGATGATCAGCCATCTTGAATCAGATTCATGTGCAAATGTGTTACATGGTGCAATGTTTGAACATGATTAGTCCAGCCATGTTACTAATATGGCTCTAAAAACAGCATTAGTTAAAAACAAAATGGCCATCAGTCAGTCATTTTGAATCAAATCTGAGAGAAAAAAAATCATGTTTCATGAACGTACCATTTTTGAATAAAATATGTTCATGCATGACCAAGATCCAGTTCCAGATTTGCTTGACTTTGATGAACTGTTAACACTAAAATGGCCGCCATTTGGCAATCTTGGATTGAATCATTAAACAAATGCATGCGCATATGTATAATATGATGAGTGATGTGTGTGTGAAGTTTGAATAAAATAGGCCTAGGCATTTCTGAGATACAGATGCAGATGGACGCACAATGGACATATGGTGGTCAAATTACAAGTCCCTATTTTGGACTATCGGTACTTTTGAACGAACTTGTGCGAATTGAAATTGAATCTTCATCGCGTATAATGCCCTTATCTTCTAACACCTTTTTAATATGAATATAAGAGTGGAAAATATGAAGTATGTAAAGGAGGACTAAAAGTCTGGATTTTCAATGGCATGTTTATCATTACACGTGAAGGAGACTGTAATGGCGTAACGGGTTCCTGATGAGACTTTCTCAACGTAGTGAAGATTTTCAGATCCTGAGGTGAACAGAGACAGACGACCTGAAAGATACGAACACATACAGTATAATATTACCCACTTGAACACCATAATTTGTTCTACTAAAATAATGGTACAACAATTTGGTATATTACTCGATAATTTTTGGACCAAATTTAATGGACATAATTTTCCATTAGCAGGTTTTTCAAAGCAATTTCCAGCAATGATGCAGGTCATTAATTGGTTTCCATGGAAATCTTACATGTCAAATCTTACCTGAAATTGGTACAAATATATTATTGTTAAATGATTATTTTGCTGAAGCCAATTTTTCAAAAATTTGTTTTGGGGTCACTGAAAACCATGAAAATCTAAAGACACAGTCAAATCGACTTTTGTAAAATTTTGTCACCATGTTGTATGGGACTCATAGCAACAGATACAACACATGTAAAATACATTGTTTACATGACAACCAACGCAAATCTTGAAAATTCCTAGCGATGAAAATTAAACAGACTTACAGTTATTCTGTAATACTTTATACAAATTTCAGAAACTTGTTTTGTGTATTCTTTGTTAAATGAATGCAACAGGAAATTTTACTAAAAATCTGAGCGCTCAATGTACAAACAATAGTATTGATGCACAGTAAAAGACAGTGTTTTAATTTTCACTCTATTTCACTCATATTTTTGCCACAATAATGTCACTCAGGTGATTTTATTTTGAACAAATAACAGAAAATTACCATAGGCATTCTATTAGAAGTGCCCATACATTTATTGTATAATATGACCTCGGTAACTTACATAAGCAATGAATAATAGAGCAAATACAGTATAAGATAAATCATGTGATGGGTAATATGGCATATAAACTATGAGTTTGAAGCAAGAGTGGTTATGTGCAGTAAACCACAAGGGAATCATGACTTTTCAGATATGTATCACAGTTGCCAACCTTTAGTCCTTTTAGCGTGATCGCGAAAACTAACCTGACCGCTTAAGAAATTTCGACTGGACGCATCTGTGAGCATTTGACTGCGAAGTGCGAAGGCAATACTTTCATCCATGTTTACTGAAAACAAGTCTATTTAAATGTCTAATGTATATAAGTAGTCTTTCAAAATTGCCTGGACCTCAGAAGTGAAAGGTCAAGTACATTAACATAGATAAGATATGATGTATACAGCTGCACTCTGATTCATTGTGAATGCTGTCAACAACTTTTAATTAGCATAATCACCGGAGTGATTCTGCTCCGGTTTTCACTCCAACGCAGGGGGTCACCTGCAGATGCGTCCAGTGGGGATTTCTTTCGCAGTCACGCTAGCTTTTGCAATCGCGTTTAAAAAGGCTAAATTGACAATTATATTATTTTGGTAAAACAAAAAAGAAGTCCCGACGTTGCCAGTCTAGCTTGTTGCCAGTACTCTTATATACTGTAGAATACTTTATTTTCGCTTGGAATTTATTTTCGCTATTTTCGCTGAAGGGATGATTCCGTGAAAATAAAATCCAGCGAATACACTTTTTTTCCTATATTTTACATTAAGCTCATCAAAAATCAGTGAAAATAAATTCCATACAAAATGCCCAAAAAGCCTTTTCAGCGAATATTAATTCCAGCGAAAATAAAGTATTCCACAGTACTTCAACCAACTTTACAACCATGGTAATTCATCGACCAATTCAAAACAAATTTAAAATTTTGTTATCCACATGAACTTGTGTTTCTTGAAGTGTGTGCAAGTTTGTTACAGGTGTGCGTGTTCTATCCCAAAGTTCTACCCTGGCATTACTGTGTATGATCATATACCAATATATCTATACATTATTTATATTGTGTATTTTGGGATAAAGAACCCAACCACAAGGTCGGTGATTGTACTTTATTTTGGCCGTTGCATTTCTGTATTACGTTTGGTGATTCTACCACACCATAGTACCTCACCGTATAATTTATCTTGTACATGCCAAATCACAACATCATTGTAAAATTTAATAAATCTATGCTAAATTACATATTTACCAACTCTAGGCTCCACTGTCCAGTTTGCTTCTTTGTCCACAAATACAAACCTGCCTCCATCAAAATCTTTTCCATAGTCAGTTAAATAGACCAGCGATGTGTAGTCAAAGGTTTCGTACGTAACCTGAAAATAGAATTTGTTACATTCTGTTTGACCAATGTGTTGAATAATTCAGTAAAACAAGAACAATCAGGAATTTTTACAACAGAACTTTGTTGTCTTTATATGTTCATACACTTTTTTCATTTGTACTAGCGAATTTATAAACATTGTCCCAATAGTTATTAGTTTGGCAACAATGTAGACAAACATAGATTTGGTATTGCTGGAATGAACAACCGCACTAACACATGTACATGCACACAGTTTTGGATGTGTGTGTATATATATATATATATATATATATATATATATATATATATATATATATATATATATATATATATGTATGTAACCAGGTTTTTTGCATCTTCTCTCATAATCTTTTTTAGTAATAATTATCGCTGTGTTCCACTTATTTTATAATAGCTGGTGAGCTAGTCTATTCAATTCACAGTGTGGGGCAGTAGAAAGCATGATAAAAATATATAATAATAGCACAAATCCAATAAATGGACAATGCTAATGTGATATTTGGGTAACACATGAACAACAGGCTGGGTTCAAGCCCAATTTTAATTAATATAGATCCTACTTTAGGCTTAAAATTTTTTTTTTACATATTTTGTTAATTGTGAAAGCCAACAGTTAATACAAAATGAAATGTACATACTACATGTAATAATAAAAAGCAAAGTACAAAATAATAAAAAAATATAGTACAAATAAAAATAAGTATAAAAAATCTAAAAAAATACATGCTGTACAATAATATATCAGATTTTAAACAGATTTGGTGTAAGCCATAAATAAAATTCAGCTTACCTAATCAATATACAGATTAATTCTAAACAATTATTAGATGTTAAACTAAACGTACATATAGCAAGCTGAGTATAATTGACATATGGTACCTACCTTATCAATATGCGGATGCCAGTATTCATCATGAACTGTCTGTGCTGGTTTATTATTCATTCTTGAGAAGAACGTCGGGTGCGTGAGATGTAGTCTACTTTTAGTTACACCAAACTCTCTCGATATCACAGCTTTTATCTTATTTTTCACATGCCTATATAAGGAAAACATTTGTAACTATCTCATTAATTATAACACTGAGAAATGATAGTAGCTTCTAAATTGCCTAGCTACACATCACAGCATACATCTCTTTGGTAATTGCCGAAAAATGAATGCATAATAACTGTGCTTATTACATGCAGATACATGTACTCTGAAAACCTGTCCATGCTAATCCATGTCACACAGCATAAGCTTTGGCATAAAGGACATCCAATGTTTAATGTACATTTACAAATTCAAGTAAAGGGTTGACCGTTAGATGGAGAGAGAATAAAAAAACAAATATTTTCTCTTCATTTTAATTTTCCTGTATCTAACGTTTTTTTGTTTTTTTCATAAATATATTTTTTTTTGTGCCTTTTTCCCAGCATGGCTTTTTTGCCCAATTTTCTGTGTAGATGTTTTAGTTCAAAATCACCCGTCTTGATTTTTTAATGACAGTATTATTTTCAATTTTTACATCATTGATCATCAAAAATGCAGTGATTTATAGAATTAAGATTGGCAGTTTTAAAATGAAATAGATGTGTGGTCACTAAACAACTTTTCGCAGGAAAAAAAAAAAGGTAAAACACCCATGAAAATGTTGATTTTTGAGCCATTTGCCATTGGCTTCTATGTAAAAAGCTTACATCATTCTCAAAATTTTGTTGAGTACATATAGTGAAAAATTAAGTACTTTAATGTTATGTGTCTTTATGTTTGTTTGTCCCAAATTATTGTGAATTCTAACAAATACTATTCATTTTTTATAAAATAAAAATTCCACAAACACAAATTTCTAAACAGTTCCAGGGCTATTTTTGTCTGTTTTCAGACTGGTTTTCTCCCCCGAAAAAACCTAAAAATCAATGACTGATGTCTAAATCAATAATTATGTAATGCTTTTAAAACAAATAAAATGGATAATTGTTTTGACATTATTTGATAGGTTGAATACCTGCGAACGACCTTAACAAAGAAGACTGTATACTGTAGAATACTTTATTTTTACTTAGAATTTATTTTCGCTATTTTCGCTGAAGGGATGATTCTGTGAAAATAAAATCCAGCGAATATACTTTTTTTCCTATATTTCACATTAAACTCATGAAAAATCAGTGAAAATAAATTCCAAGCAAAACGCCCAAAAAGCCTTTTCAGCGAAAATTAATTCCAGCGAAAATAAAGTATTCCACAGTAATACAATTTGGGAGACAAATCCTGAGTGTAGATTTGTTGATGAGAAAACTTCACTGAACTCACTTGTAAACTTCTACGTCGTCTTTTTCAAATATATTATCAAGGTTTTCATTTTCAAGATACCTGAAAAAACAAAATATCAAAAGAGAATTTGTTAAAAAAATTAGCACCATAATCAATGCAGAATACAATCATTGGATATATAGCGCCATCTAGAGTCGGCTTATTGTAGCAGTACTGTAAAACGTGTTTAAATAGCTACATGCCATTTTAGCAAATTTGACTCCATGCATGAATTAACTGAATCTTAATTTAGCTAAAGTGCCAACAATCTCATTGTGAGAATATACTTTATTTTAAATTAGCAACATCTTGAATTAGTGAAATTACAGATTAGCTAAAATAACATGCTAGCTAAAAAGACATGTTTACAGTATATTATTAACCTTACAATCAACCATGTTCCCTTGGTGATTTTCTGAGGGAAACTACATTTACCGAGTCATTTGTGAGCGAGTTAGTCTCTATCAGTTTTTCAAAACTTGAAACAGCATACTTGTATGTTGTCACCAAGAAATATCTTCCACATATATGCATGGAAACCAAATATCATAAATTATATTTTGTCCAATTTGAGTGTGTGTGGAAATGAATACTTGTTTTCCATATTTTAAGAACATTTTAATATTGAAAGTAATGTACATGTCAAATGCAGAATAAACATATTTGGTACAACTAAAGTTGTTATATTATAAATTATATTTTTATTTTTTTCTAAAATCAGTGAAAATAAACTTTATATAGAACAGCCAATATGTCTTTTCAGTGAAGGTTAATTTCAGCTAAGATTAATAAAATTTTTCTAAAACTGTATATTTCTTGTGAAAGGAAATTAATTAAGATCGATCACCCACCCCTTCAGACTAATGGTATCTAAGCAACCAGAGAAATCAAGAGGAACTTTCTCAGCCCATTGTTGTCTTCCACATAGCAACATAAACTATGGAGTTTAGGATATTGCAAGGTGTTTTGTTATCTCTCACAAGTATAATGTCATATTAAGTCTGAAAAAGTCTGGCACTAAAAACTGTCAATATTGAAGTCAGTTATTACCCATTAGGCTTTTTTTTCTTGTGAGTACTTTTTTCTGAACTCAGTGTAAAATTCAGGTTAAAATCTTTAAGTTACGTTAAAATGTGAAGGTAAATCAGATTTTTGTTTTGTGTAAGTTTTGACAACAGTATACTGAAGTCATTAAAGGCATGGCTATAATTATAAATAAAAAAATCTACAAACCAAACTGTTTTCATTTGTAATCAGTCTCATTCAAAGCCAAATGAGATACATCATAGATTGGCCAAGTCGGTATACCACTCCACTCCACTTCGCATAGCATTCACAGATAAATAATAATAATAATACTAATAAACTTAGAATGCATAAAAACAGCCATCATCACTATATGAGCTCATACAATGTGTAACTGCCATTCCAGTTTATAAATATTTAGCTTTTTATATAATTTATAACATACATGCCTTTGCTAACTTCAGTGTAATATAACTTACTTGAAAAGGTTAATGAAGCTATTTCCTTTGGAGAGAGCACCTGAATGTAGATCTAATATAGATGCCTGCAACGAAGAACAAACATAGCTAAAATACCATCACCGGGTATTCTCTAAAAGTGATGCCTCACAGTCTACTGATGCGTATATATTTCTTATGATGTACAACTTATAGAGCTTTTGCCTCAAAAAAAAAAATGTTTCTGGTCAGGCACCACCACTTGTGTGGTGTTAGTCGATCTTTATTTTGCAACTGCACAGGACCTTGAATTGATGAATTGTTTGAACCACAGTTCCTTCACAATCTAAGCTAGTTCACACCTTTTGACAATAACGTTTCATAACCGGTTGTGGAGGGACTGTGATTGAACCAGCAAAATTTGTGCCTCAAAAATCGCCTATCACTGTTTTTTGGAAAAATAATTTGACAAGAAACATTTTTTTAACCTTAAATACCAACAAAATAAATTTAAAGCAAGCTTATCAAAAAAGTATTATTAAATTCAGAACTGATATATTCATTGATTATAATTGAGGGAATATGCTAAATTCTTATTAAATAGTCTACAATTGCTTATTCCGCTTTAAATAAAAAGTTTGATTAAAAGTTAGTAAATTTTCAATGAATGAAGATGAATATTACATTAAAATAGATTACAAATGAAAACAATAGCTTTTGTTTTCTTAATCTGTTGAGTGCCATAATTTTGGTACGGCATTTCTAGAATTTTCTTCATAATTTTTGAAAAAATGGACACAACCTTTCATTGCCTACAGGTCTTGATCGAAATAAAAAAAAATATGGAAATAATCATGTGATTTGTGAATGTGACAAAATGTGGCTATGATGCTCAAAAGAATGAAGACGGATGTCCGCCGTGTCTTGTTCGATATAGGACTCGTAGCAACCCACGTAAAATACATTGTTTATTACATGACATATCGACCACCATCCTATAAATAATATCCCAGTCACAAATCCAGAGACTTACCCCTCCATTGGAACCACCTAATGCAAGGCCATTTTTGGCAATTCTAGAAAACACAGAAAAATATATGCATAAATTTCACTGTGAACTAATTGTGTTTTTGTTAGAAGCACGACAACATTTAGTGGCATGTCTAGATCGAGAATTATTGGTATCCTAGATGTTTCAATTCTAACCTTTTCACCACCAGCTCCTTATTTTCATTAGAAATTCACAAATTAAATAATACCGAAGATTGGGACAAAAATAGCCATATTTTTTGAGTAAAAACTGTAAATTGACTCAAATTTTGTCTGTTGGCTTTAAAATTAGGGTTCATTTGCAGAAATATTGAAAAACGTAAAAAAAGGTGCAGAAAAAATTCGGCAAGAAAGTCTGGTGGTGAAAAGGTTAAACCATGTATAGAATTTTGTTTATTAGGTACAATGACACTTTCTTGATGTCATACCAGCACATCTTGTTATTCTACTGTTTTAGAATTGTTCTTCCATTCTCTAGATCGTTTTCACCTGCCAGTACATTGCACATGACAAGACAGTTCATGTAAACATACAACAGTAGGTGATACCAATATCACTTTGTTGTAACAAGCATATTTAATTATCACAACAAAACTTGACCCACTGCCAGTAAATGTCTCATAAAAAACTTCTAAAGCTACAGTATCACATGATTTCAATCAAAATTTATTCACAGGAAATATCATAAACCAAACAATTTTCAGTCCATGTTTTCACTTAAAAAAATGTTTTTGTTTCTAGTCCTGATATGTTCCAAAAAATGAGTTTGTGACATTCTATTTTTCACTTTTACTTTTGCAAACCCAGAAGAAAAAAGTTGTGATCGACATTTTTTTATTTATATATTTATAGACACTTACTGTAGGAGTTGTCTAGCTTCTTTTTCTGTTATTAGTCCATCAATAACAAGTCTTCCACACCGCGTTGGTGTACAACCTGCAAAAAAAAAAATAGTGAATATAAACATGCCTTTGATGTTTGCAGGTAAAGTATACTAGTATTGTAAACTGTTAATTTTATAGAGAAACAAGTTTCATGAGTCAGTCAACATTTTTTTGCAAAAATTTCTAGCCTTTATAGGTTACTTGACCTTTTCACTACCATTTCAATTTTTCCATCACAAATTCACAAAATAGTCCCTTTTATAGTCTGCACTTTCCTTTAGAAAATTGGGACAAAAATAGAATTTTTAGAAAAAAATGAAAAATTTACTCAAATTGTGTCTTTTGGCTCCAAAATTAGGGTTCATTTTTAGAAATATTGAAGAATTTTAAGAAAAAAGTGCAGAAAAATTTGGGGACAGAAGTTTGGTGGTGAAAAGGTTAAACATTATGCCTTGGGAGTGTCTAAAAATGGTTACTATCGGCAGATGGTCTTGTTATAGAGGTGGTTAATAACACAGGTTTTACTCTGAAAACAATAGCCGCCTTCTATAAAAATATTAATTTGCATTTATTTTAAACGTATGCACACTAAGACCAAGAGGCTTTAGAGGGAAGCTATGTTTTTCAATTTTGTTATGTTATATTTGAACGATTTTTTGTGATGTTGAGTTATACTGCCCATATTCAAATAATAATAACGTTATCACAAGATTTTCAGACATCAACCTACGATCACTGCCTTTTTGCATAGTTTTAAGGTATTCTCGTGATAACCATAATATCCCACAACTCTCGCTATAAATGAAAATAATATTGAAATGCTTTCATATGACACATTACCTGGGAATTTTTCAAAGTCATCATAATCTTTAGAGCACGAGACCTGAAAAGTTTTTTTTTGATAAAATTCTTTCTGTGATGCAAGTATTTTGAAATCTTCTTTGCTTCGGATGAACATTAAACCAATTAGAAACGCTGCTATAAATAGTACTCTGACAAGGGCTCGACTCACTGCCTTCTTATAAACACCCGGGTCTGTTTTTGTTCTGTCAAGTAATAATTAAAGGTTATTTGCAGATAATCTACACATATGGTGAAAGTTAATTAGATAGACATATGGTGGAAAGTATTAAATCAAGAGCAATCAGAATTCCAGTAAGACTATTTTAAATCTGGGGGGGCCTTAGGGAAAGGTGTGTCAATAAATAATTTCTCTCTTTTTTTTCATTTTCAACAGTATATGATGCAGCACATGGTAAAATTTGTTGGAAACGAACACATTTATGTTACATGTATTGTAATTGTGGCACAGGAACCATATAAAACAAATACATCTTGGCGCAATGACAGGAGTGCTTTAACAATCGAATGCGTGGCACGATGACAGGAGTGCTTTAACAATCGAATGCGTGGCACGATGATAGGAGTGCTTTAACAATCGAATGCGTGGCACGATGACAGGAGTGCTTTAACAATCGAATGCGTGGCACGATGACAGGAGTGCTTTAACAATCGAATGCGTGGCACGATGACAGGAGTGCTTTAACAATCGAATGCGTGGCACGATGACAGGAGTGCTTTAACAATCGAATGCGTGGCACGATGACAGGAGTGCTTTAACAATCGAACGTGTGGCACGATGACAGGAGTTCTTTAACAATCGAACGTGTGGCACGATGACAGGAGTTCTTTAACAATCGAATACATACAAACCTACTGTGGTTATACAAAAACATCATTGCTCAGAAAAAATTTTCTGGTCAATTTGTAAATCTAAAATTGTTGCGAGCACACATTTGTTTTCAACTTCAATCAATATTGTGCCTTTATTTTGATTTTTTCATAAAAATTGAATTTATATATTGTTTTTTTATGGATGTGTGCGTGCTGACTAAAAACATTAATCTATTTTTCAGGTCATTCATCCTACCACAAAATGACCTGTAATTGTTGTTTTTTTAAAAACAAGGAACCATTTTAAGTACAACTTGATAGAAAGGTGGTGATTTATAGACCTAGCAATGGGTGAGAGTAGGACAGAAATATAAAAAATCAAAAGAACAAAACAACCTGTTTTCAAAAGATAGCAGAGTGAGAGGGTACAAAAAGGATGTCTAGAAAACTATATGCAGCTGAGAAATGTAGATTACCGAGAGGTACCAGTTGAAAAAGATGATTTATTCAGAAAAATGAACTGTAAGGCGTTGGTTTGTGTGTGTTTCGCTGAGTTAATAGATGTAAAACTATTAACTCACAAAATACCCACTAAAAATATGAGAATATTATGCCATACTGTAGAATACTTTATTTTCGCTTGGAATTTATTTTCGCTATTTTCGCTGAAGGGGTAATGCCGTGAAAATAAAATCCAGTGAATATACTTTTGTTCCTATATTTCACATTAAACAAATCAAAAACCAGTGAAAATAAATTCCACACAACACGCCCAAAAAGCTTTTTCAGCGAAAATTAATTCCAGCGAAAATAAAGTATTCCACAGTAGTTAAATATAATTTGCAAATTAGTTTTTCTTGCTCAAGGAGATTTTTTTTATGTTGGAAACATGGATGACCAGTGTGCTATGACTCTATGCATTTGGATCTGTCTTACCTTCTGGCTTGTTGATCTCAGGTCATGCAATACTCGCAAACACACAAACGATAAACGCACATACGCTATCAATTAGGGAATCAGGGATTGACTGACAAAAATACAAATAACAGAACAATACCAAGTACAATAACACTGAATTTTGGAAAACAAGTTTTTAGTTATTGTTTGATGCAATTAACCTTTTTTTGAAACTAGCTAACTAGAGTGCGCGAATAAACATTTTTTTTCATTGAGGTTGCTCTGAATGCTGTATGATTAGATCAACTGATTACTTTGTTTTAAAATATTGTTGGTTACCTGTTGACTTTGAAACAATGTAAATAAAATATGTCAAGGCTGTAAATATCTGTTTGTAATTAACAATATTTTGAAATGAAATATGTAATTAGTTGTTCTGATCTCAATGACAAAATGTTTTTACTGTAAAATTCCAATTGACCAATTTAACAATGGTGTTGTGACATCATAGAGAAAATAAATTATTATTAATGCATAGGTACAGATATATTCAATCATAACAAAATTAAAAATATATATAAAATAAAAGACATGACTATATAAGGGGTTACAATTTGAAAAAGTGGGGATCTGTAGAAAAAAAAATTTTATGACTGGAGAACAGATAATAAAATACACAAGAGTTTTAAAATGTTGAATTTTGATGATTTTTTGCAAATTTTAAAATTGAAACAGACATGACTTTAGATAGCACGGAAGTAGAAATAGAACCGTGCTCTGACCGCCACTGTGTCCCGTTTACGTATGACCCTGGTGTAATGATTTACCATGATAACATCGTATGATGTTGCTTTTCAGTTCACACGAGGTGCATGAAAACTCACCTTACCAGATGGGATTTTTTGGCACTCTCGTTATTGTCCTTATCATCGACGACATTTTCTTTTGTTTTCTTATTTTCTTTGCGTTGACGGGTTGACATGCTTGTAATATGTTAAGATTATAACATGTGTCGGCGATCCTGATAAATAGGTCAAATATAGGACAAACCGCAAAATAAGGAAACTAGCCCGGGCTCAGTTCAGGGGCAGAGGTCAAAGTTGACGCATGCGTAACTCTTCAAGGTATTACTTCCGGTTGTAGACGACTTTGTGTTTTGAAAGCGGGAATTTACAAAGTGTGTTTAGGCTGCAGTAGGTTCGTGCACAGTCCCTGTGATAGAGGGACTGTGGTGTGGGTATATTTTGTAGGTACGTAAACAGTTACAGATATGTCAGTTGTATGACAGATGGTGACAAGTGCTTGCACTGCACTGAAGAGGGGGGGGGTAGGTGGTACAGTTTTACGGGAAATAAAAAGGGCTTTTTACAATTTACAAGGAAAAAGGACGTTTTTACAGTTTACAGTTAAAATTTAATTTTGCAGTGAATTGTGTCATCTAGTCGTTTTACGGTTTCAAAAATGTAATTTCCCTGGATTATTCTTTACAACTTTTTTTATTTGGATGTAAATTCTTGTACGTACCGAGAAAAAAATGACACATTTTTACAGTGTACGAAAAAAATATTTGATTGATTAGGTTGTACGTCTAGCCTGTGATTACAGAATTACGGAATTTATTTTTTTCAATTTACGTTGTACGAACAAAAAAATATTGCAATAACCCACCACTGAAGTGTTGCTTTCTACTCTAGTCCTCACTTAAAATTGTTCTCAGTTTTGCGGAAGCCAGTGCACAGACTGTTTGGCTGCACGATCTGGAGCTTAGTTGGTGTATCGAGTCAGTTATTTTCGGGGTTGTTTTCCTTGATTTAATACACAGGACCTGTGTTTATTTATTAGTACTAGTATGTAAATTTCACTGACGGACGCCTTTACTGTATTTTATATTATCAGCGGCGATAATAAGAAAATTTATAATAATATACATGTAATAACTTCATTGTTATCGTATCTTTACTAAGATATTGACTTAAAAGATAATATAAAGAATGCTGTTTAAATGAAAACAACAAAACATCATAATGGGACTGTGGCAGCGAGATCCAACCTCTTTTAATTGTGAACTGATCGAAATGTATCCTCTTAGTATGTAATAAATATTTTCAACTGTTTATCCTTCCATGGTAACTAAGAAACACATTTCAACACTACAACAAAACATAAAAATATATCCCGGGCTCCACCCCCAAGTTACAACATACATGTATTTTGTTTTCTTTGGTGTAAGAGTGTTCGATGCAAAAGAAACGCAAAATATTTTCGATATAACAGCAGGCGCAAACTAGATTTGTAAGGGTAATGTCCTCGGTATAGTCTTTATTAACTTCCCCCCCAGACGATTGAAGCGACCACAATATGACTCCTATGGATAATTTGCAATTCCCTTTGTATACGGTAGTTACAAAAATATTGCTGTATGAACACAGACAACAACTTGGATAGCTCTGATTCCATAGCTCTTCTTGTGTCGGTCTGTAGTCTTGGTTATGTTATTTTAATCATTTCTGATAAATTTGGTGTCATTGAATTTGTTATTTTCAGACATTAGGGTTTTGATTTACACAGAAGAGCTATGGTTTCTCCTATAAACAAATGTGTGACGCCAAATGGCACTTCCATTAGAAAAGCTACTACTAGTGTTTTGCTATGGACTTTGTGGTATTTACTGTTGTTGTCTATTTTCCCTGCATCCTACAAACATGGAAAGACATTTATTTGTATATTTCTCTAAAACAACTGTGGGCAGTATACGGATGCATCTGAAGTAGACAACGAGTATTTCGCTTTACAGGAGTATCTAACAATACCTTCTCCAGTGACCTCACATTGTCCTTGGTTCGACCTCCAGAAAATGGCTGCCACAGGAGAATCGTGCGGTTCAGAGCATTAAATCCCATGAAGAAGAAATCAAACTAATGGTTTTTGTCAAGGTTTTGGTGAGAGTTCATTTAACATATTATTGATTTGCATTAGTGTGATGTGATGCCAACAAATATTCTGCTTTGTCAACTTTTATTTGCGACGCCATTTGGCATCGCACATTTGTGTGACCCAAGTCTATGGGAGGAACCATAGCTCTTCTGTGTTGATAACAATCTAAATATTTGAAAATAACAAATTTAATGACACAAAATACATCAGAAATGACTAAAATACCATTACAAAGACTAAAGACTGACACAAGCAGAGCTATGGTTCCACAGCTACAAAATTGAATTACTGGTAGTCCAAAATCAAGTGGCGCAAGGGGAATTGAGATTGTCTCTATTCACTCTATCAGTGGTGTTTGTGCTTATGTAAATGACAGAGACATGTCTATGGTAAAAATAAGTCATCCAGCAAACAATGAACAGAAAAGTTGGTTGAGGGCGCTTCTATTTAGATACGCAGTACTACTGAGTGGAGGTGGTTTGAAATGGAAAAAGAATTGCATAAAATCACCCATCAATAAGGCTGTAGCACCTGCTCTCATTCTCAAGAAATGCACAGAATTTTACAGCAGGAGAGATACTGAGCTAAGAAATTGCAAAATGTTTGCATATCTTAGTGTCGTCTGCATATCTTACTAAGAGCAGGTTGTACATTCATACCAAAAGTAAATGCTTAATCACCACTGAGGGCAGTATTGTAGGTCGGTATCATTACTCCAGCAGCTTAACAACTGAGCTTCGTATACATCCGATACTATGGTAAATGGACTCTATAGCAACTATGGAAATTGACTATTACGAATACATGTACATATGTAAGCTTGCTCTTTGAAAATTGAAAATATATGCAAGAAATGGGGAAATTTTGAGAGTGATATTTGTCACCTTTACATAACATTTTATTCTGAGCAGGGATTTTTTAAACAAGTGCAGTGCTCTCATGCCATGGCCATGCACCCTCTTACCCTAGGGAGCAGATCCTCTGGCAACCATGAAATTCTCATTGACCAGGGATCACATGTGGACACAGTCTTCAACTGTGACCTGTCTGATAGTAATTTTGGCCCCAAGGAAGCCATAGAATGCTCCATTTTACCTCCACACGCTGGTAGGGAGAACCCTATCTCCCCCACTTAGTGGCGCCACTGAATAGACCATTTTCCGTTCCGTTATGCGTGAAATCGAACGTAAAAACAGGATAAACAAAGGTCATAGCGTCGTAGTGGCGTCAAACATCGCGTGGGATTCGATAAACGCGAAAATATTTTGGGGGCATTTCCATGATTAATAATGTGCTGTATACATTTGATGATAGACAATTTCGATTAAGTGAGGGTATTCGGAAGCAATATTCCTCTGTCGAAGATCGGCCGGTCAATGTAAGCTACGAAATAAAGAAATTCTAGTTCAAAATCAAATCGTTCGATTTTTGCGGCAGACGTTCGACGCGCGTCTTTCATGCATCTCGCGAGATCTCGCAATTGTACGGAAAATCACTTATTGCAGTGCTCTCTCGTGCAGTTTTTTTTCTAGAAAATCACCTGCTGAGTATAATATAATATACCATTTTGAAGATGCATACCTGCCCATTTGCAGTCAGTCAAAGCATAATATACAAGACAGAATTTGTTATTATTAACAAAAACCTGTCAATAAACAAGCTGCTCTCTAGTTGGTCTGACCATTAGGTGTATGAGATGGGTAGCCAATCAGGGACATTCTTGTAAATAGTTTGGCACTGACTTCCATTTTGCAGATTTATTTATTTTTCATTTATCGGGTAAGTAAATGTTTTGTGGAAAAACAGTAGTCAAGTTAAACAAACTGAGGATTTGTGATTGGCTATAAAAATCTCCCTTTAAACAGTTCCATTTTATATAGCCTACCCAATGGCAGATGGTAACATGTCAATGTCAAATGATTTTGATGATTTATTGTTTACAATAAAGGGATGACAATAACAAAACTCAAGAGTTGAAAGCAACAACGTAGTAAAATACCAAATACATCTTAGAATTTATTAAGAAATGCAGTACAATAAGACAGAAAGCTATGTAGGTGAGAGACCCGGCATAAAAGAAATAGCGTTAAAACCACAAGAAATGACTGTACAAGTCAATAAACCGGTTCTATCACAGTTCTTCTGGTAACCGTGGTTCTATACAGACTTGCACAGTCACAGAGATTCCAAAGAGTTTCTTCTTTACTTACGCCCTATTGACAGTCAGTACACTAATTGTCAGTGACTGTATGGGTGGTTACAATGATGTTTAGACTACAATAGCGGTGTCGCTGTTAATGCCGTCTTCTAAATGTGTCAGATAGTGTGTATTGACCAGGATGTGGCCATACTGTAATTAGTTGAGACTTGCACCATTTTCATCTCTGTCCTTGTCAATTATAAAAAGAATTAACCAAACTGTTGCAAAGTTTGACACAATGAAGTTTGACACAATCTGGCGACCTTAACTTTAAGGTCACAGCCGAGACTGAAGTTGAAACGATCTCGATTGGCCTTCAGATAATTTGAATAAAATCTTTAAGTTACAAGTAAAGCTCAAAAGGATAACGCAGACGCACTTGTGTCCACTCGAAACAACTCTGGATTGCTTCGCACTTGTGGGTTTCCACGTGCGTATGGGTAATATTAAGTGACACGAAGCAAAAAGTCATCGATACATTCACGCCCACATCGACGGAAACACGGTGTCGATACATCGACCTTTGCAGGTCTACATAGTATTTGAGATCGTTTCCCATTCACGGGAATATTCACCTGTGTCTATGCGATGATTGAACGGCACCCAGTCATTGAGTACCTGGTGCTGCAACATAATGGAATCGTCTGGGGAGTTACGGTGTAAAAAAGACAAAGCGACTGTTGGGTAAATATACTACAGTAGCCGTTCACACATCGCTGCACTTTCAGGGGTTTTGGATACTTTGACAACGGGCCAGTACAGCGTCGTTGAGATGTAGACCATCTCTCAATATCATAGAACTTTTGAAGTCAAGTCGTGTGATTTAACAGGCATCACCATGACGACGCGAGACGAACTTATTGAAGAACTGACAAACGGCACAGGCGGTCTGGAGGGACTTTTTGAGCGAAAGCGGTCCAGCATCAACATGTTAACGGATCCCCGTGTGTTGGCTCACCTGCGAACGGTACACCTGCAAGCACAGGCAGATAACGAATCTCCGACGACCGACGATCAAGAGGAGACTGTCAAATTAGATGGATTGGCGGATAAAATCGCCAGTTTTAACAGACGAAACCATCTCGGTGCCTTTCAGATAACTCTAAACGAAGTAAGTGTTATAAAAACAACAACTTTGAAAAAAAGTCAACTTACAATGCATTCGAAAACCTCGGGGATTTGCGCGACTATGAATGGCATTTTTTAAAGTATTGCCTCTCCATTTCTTTTTATTAGGGACTCAGCTATGAAGGAGCTTTGCGATTTTACTTGGAAGACGCGAATGAAGATCGCCAGGCCAGTAAAGCAGTTAAACTCGACAATGAAACCACCGTGGGAGAACTAATTCCAGTGTTAATAGAGAAATTCAATCTTCAGAAACAATTGCTAGAAGAACCGGCGAGAAAACGGGCTTTGTATCAAGTCATTGGCCGAGGTAAGGACTTCCAAAATAGATTAAATTGTTTCTTTTTTCAAAACGTTACTTGGTTCCCTGGTTTATTTTCCAGGTCACCTGTTCCCTCCCGTCGCCGAGAGACCCACTAATGGACCTCTAAATTTCCGTTAGTGTTTCTAATTTGTTAAATGGGGCCGGTGAACGCTCTTAAGCACGCAGCGCATGGATCCAGCAACCGAAACTGTGGGACGAGAAACAATCATGCGGGTTCCGCTGTTTTCTCCAAAGCTTTGTTTTCTTTTTTAAAAACCGTTATGTTTGTTTTATTCTTTGTCACGTATTTGTTACTTCAAATCACGCACGGGAAGTCTGCGTTTTTAACGGATGCACAACTAAAAACGGTGTTTACATTTGACTTACATAACCTTGTGTTCTCGGGTCCAATATTTGTGAATATGTAAGATTTACAGTCGTACATTTGTTTTGTTTTTAAATGCCAACACTATTTAAAGCATGCCGTGTCAGGTGTCTAGTTGTGTTGACGTTCGGCCGTGTTAGCGGTGATTCAGTCAGTAACAAGTGGGTTTCCATTACACATATCATGCTACATTGTTTTCGCCGGATTTTTGTCACCTGAGCCTACAGTAACGCGCATTATTTTCCGTATACGTATTATTCTCATACGTTTGCATTCACAACACGCCTGCCAAGAAAGCTGTCTAAATTTCCGATTTTAAAAAAGCATCAAAACAACGCACAAATAAGACCATAAAGCGTTGTTTAAAAAAAAAAATCAATCAGTATTGTGTCCTTCTTCTCAAGGATCTATATGTTTTTTTATTGTTCTTTCTTTTTCACCAGCAAATTAATAAAGAAACGACATTTAAAGTTTAAAGCGTAATAAAGCGTGCTCACGGCATTGACACTAGACCAACTCTTACTTGCTTTTATCATGGCCTGTTTACTCTCTTGATTCATAAAAGTCAGTACAATTTACCTGTATTTGCAGTTGTGGTATTAAGTTGGCAGCTTCTTAATAATGATGTCTTTTCAAAACTGCCGAAGTAGATGAGAGATGTTGGTGACTTTCTTTATTATGCTTAGTAATCAATTGTTTAAGATTTTTATATTTGAACAAGTATGAATGTTGGAAAATCCTTTGTCCTTTTTTAGTTAAGATCTCATTCAAAGTACCCACCATAAACATAAAATTTGAAGTATTCTAAACAGTTTTTTTTGAAGTCACGCAGTTATCTCTCAACGTTGTGTTTTGATATGGGTCCCATGTTACCTATACGACGCAAGTACTGTAAAATAGTTAATTATTCACTGGGTTTTAATTTTGCTTATTTCGCTGACTGGAAAATGCGCTAAATTAAAACCCAGTGAATATGTAAAATTTAGCATAGAACACATTATCTAAATGATAAAACCGTGAATTTAAAACCCATTGAATATGCCTGAAATGGTAAATCTGCGAAATTTAAACCCAGTGAAAATTAGTCATTTTGCAGTAATAGTCACCTTATCTGCACAGAATTTAAAATTAAACATATTAATGATTTGATTGGTTTTAATTTCACAATGAGATCTACTGAACTGAATTCATGTGAACAAGCTAAAATATGAATTTTAAATTTAAAACCCAGTGATTATGTTTTTATTATCATTATAGAAAAAATTAAATACCAGTGAAAAATTATTTTTCAACAGCATTTGTATGTCTGAATATGCTATGTATTGTTTCATTGATCAAATGAAACCAGTGATAGAATACTGTAGAATACTTTATTTTCGCTTGGAATTTATTTTCGCTATTTTCGCTGAAGTGATGATTCCGTGAAAATAAAATCCAGCGAATATACTTTTTTTCCTATATTTCACATTAAACTCATCAAAAATCAGTGAAAATAAATTCCATACAAAATGCTCAAAAAGCCTTTTCAGCGAAAATTAATTCCAGCGAAGATAAAGTATTCCACAGTAACCCCTTTTCAGGATCAATGTCAATGTGAATGATTCCTGATTGAAAGGATTTATTCATTTACACATGTAATGCCTAGTAAAATCACCCAATTTTGCTATATAGTTTTCCTTAAAATTTTTTTTTTATTTTTTGGCAAAAACAAATTATGATGCAGTGATGGATTTATTTTTAATAGACAGTTCTAATCATCACCACATTTTTTTCTTGTTTAAATAACCAAAAAATCCCCCCAAAACATGTGTGTATCCATTTTAAACTGATACACATCGTAGATCCTTTTAGTGTCGACGCACACATACAAACCAGAAACAGATGCATTTTTTTGTTGGTCTCACCTGGAGTTACATTTTTCGTGCTGGTCTAGAAAGAAAAAATAAACATAAGGTGGCAATCATCAAGACTTATCAAATCAGACACATAAGCAGTTGACTGTAGAAATCCACTTAAACCATCGTGTGATCTCAATTTGTGAATACGCTACACATAATTAAATTGATTTGAAATTTAAAACTACCTAGCCTCTAAGCGTAATTCTCTTTTAATAGGCCATTTTCCGTTCACTGCGAGAATCACGCTTTATGCGTGAAATCGAACATAAACACAGGACAAACAAAGGTCATAGCGTCGTAGTGGCGTTAAACATTGCGCGGGATTCGACAAACGCGAAGTATTTTGATGGACATTTCCATGCTTAATAATGTGCTGTCCACATTTCATGATAGGCAATTTCGATTAAGTAAGGGTATTCCGAAGCAATATTCTTCTGTCGAAGATCGGTCGCTCGATGTGAGTTATGAAATAAAGAAATTCTAGTTCAAAATCAAATCGTTTGAATTTTGCGGCAGACGTTCGACGCGCGTCTTTCATAAATCTCGCGAAATCTCGCAATTGTACAGAAAATCACCTATTCAGTACAGTGTATTTACAAATGAGCGCATGCATTCTTTTGTTTGAAATGAGAAATAACGAATCGTGTGCTGTTATCTCATAAGGAAACAATGGACATCATAACCTAAAGATTGATTGCAAATTACAAATTATTGAATATTGGTTCTGAACTAAAGATTTATTGCGCACAAGTCTATGTAATAAAACATTCGCATTTTAACGAGTGTATAATCTACTTAACAGTATATAAGCAATAAAAAATGACAACAAGTCGTGATATGTTACTCATTTTTATTGTTAATATATAATCAACTCCACTAAATAATGATTTACAATTTATTAATTAATTTCCGTTTTTGTTTGTTTCTTGTACAGCACATTTTTATTGACATTAAATCGTAGTCCACACACATAGCTCTATAACTGTTCATCCCACTCTCCATGAAAACATGCAGGCACTTGGCTGGAACAGTATACCTCACAAATTTGAGATGTCAGTTTGTTGATTATGAGTTTTATTTTATTTTTTGTTCTTAAGGTGTATGTAATAACAGTAATTATAATTATTAGATGATATTTTAGAATGAAGGGTTTGACAAAAATATTAATTAAAATCAGAGAAAGTTATCGTCACCAAATGAACAAATCTGATAGAAGTTCACGCAAGCTGCATAACGTTAATGGACCTACCGATATGTTACCATGGTATGTTGCCATGGTATTCAGAAGAGTGGACGCAATGACTAGACAGAATGCAACACTATTTAAGAGATTCAATGAGATCCTTCATCCATTAGGTATTTGCATCTAAGGACTTTACAATTCTATACTTTTCTTAAAAATGTAGTACCGGGTAGTGCCTCAAAGCTGAAGTAAAGTGTAATCAATTTCCTCGCTATCCTCCCCTGAAAGCCCAATATACAAATTTTACAAGTAGATGTAAAGTGAATGGTTTTTGTCTCCTGAATATTCACTTTAAAATGAATGAGGAAAACCATCAGTCAAATTAAACAGTGATGTTTAAATTCACAACAATACCTCTGCATTAATATTTGAGAACATATCATTGATATCGTTCACTATTTTAAACAAGCACATAAAAGAAGAAAATAATTAAATGTCTGTGATTGCAGGACCTACCAATCAGAATACCTATTTACCTACCTATACTACTTTATATTAAAAATTCCAGCTGGAATTTTTTTTAGAATGAATAACGAATGTGAAATACTTAATTTGTATAGTCTGATTATTTCAACGTATTATTTAAAATCACTATCACATACTGCATCACATCTCTGTTGCCTAGAAACAGTCGTCATGGTAGATTACAATGCATGGTTGTATATTTTCTCTATCAGTATCCCATGTGCTTACAGAAATTATAGAGGTGGGTCTATGTGGAAATAAATTATATTTTTATGATTCAATAAATAATAAATACATTTTTTGGTTTATGTGCAGTAAAGTTCAAGAGCAATATGGTATTTCGATATGGACACCTGTACCATCTCACGACAATGACAACACAGGAAGAGGGTCTTCAATCGCTATGAAATATAACCATGTTTCACTCTCCTTGCATTTCTAATGTGATTCTATGTACTTATCATTCAAATTCAATTTCATTATTTTGACATTTTGATTATATTCACTTGGTTTTAGCAAATTCACAAATTTTCCTGCCAAACAAAGAGTTTGGGTCGTTCTTTTGTACCATCCTCTATGCTTGAAACTGGATGTTGATAGATAACACTCATTCTTTTTAAAATTTTATTCATCTGCATTTGTGATGTCAAATTCACTGTTGTTTTGTTTTGTTTTGTTTTTTTTTTGTTTTTTTTTGTTTTGTTGTTTTGTTTTGTTTTGTTTTGTTTTGTTTGGTTTGGTTTGGTTTGGTTTGGTTTGGTCAAACAAAATTTCAACAATTGTTTGAGTTTTTTGAATGTTACATACATATTTATAAATTACTGTAAAATACTTTATTTTAGCTGGAATTAATTATCGCTGAAAAGACTTTTTGTGTGTTTCGTATAAAATTTATTTTCACTGAATTTTGACAAGTTGAATGTAAAATATAAGAAAAAAGGTATATTTGCTTAATTTTATTTTCACTGAATCATTCCTTCAGCGGAAATAGCGAAAATTAATTCCAAGCGAAAATAAAATATTTTACAGTAACCATGAATCTCATACATGGGTAACCTGAAAAAAAAAAAAGCTTTTCTCAACTATCACAAAATGAAGCTCAAATAATTCTTTTCACAATTAGTTTGAAAATAAGAAGCGTAAGAGAAATTACTGTAAACTAATTTAATTTTGTGGGAAACAAATTACCATGAATTATGTGAGTTATTGAAATTGGGTATTTTGACAGCATCATAGCAGGTTTACTTAGACACAAAGTCAAATGAACTTTTGATGAATTTAGTTCTCACAAACTTTCATATGTTAGGCAGTACTGTAAAATCTGTATTAGAAGCCCTGGCTTCTATTAGAGCATCTACACATATGAGAAATGATGAATTTTTGGTTCTCAAATATTCAAAAAGAATGGGGCGACTTCTATTAGGGATGCGGCTTCTAATACAGATTTTACGGAAATTTTTAGCACCAAAATTTAAACAGTTTACAACATAAATTATAAATGTGTTAATTGCAATATTTATGGGAAAAAACGGTGGCTTTTAAAAATATTAAATAATAGCGAATAAATAAATTCATTGAAACTTGAAGCCAAATTATTATTATTCCCTAATCCCAACAACTGAACTCTATTTTGTACGCATCCATTAGACTTTGCATAGTCTGGGGGATTTCTTTTCTAAATTTAAATTAAATAAAAAATATCACAAAATGAAGGTGTTAACGCAAATCCCCTGTAACCGCGAAATCATGGTAGTTTATCGCTCACCCCAAATTTCGAAAAAACTATTTTTTGTTACATTTGTATTATTATAATTTAACAGAAAAAAAATTATCACCAATCTACACATCAATGTAAGTTTCACAGTATAATTTTTCGTTTCTTCTGCTATGAGATGCGAGATCCACATTTTCTAAGTAATATTTAATTTTTCAGCATATACTGACTTGATGACTGGGTATAAACACATTCATCATTGTCAGGTATAAGTGTCAGCTTGTCATGTGCAGTTCCCTATTCATTTCCTCTGATTTATAAAGCCATACGACTTATGTATAGTGTCTAGGCTTCCTCCTAATTAAATTCTTCATTTTCATTCTGTACATTCTGTATTCATGGTGAGGACCATTAGCATTCCAGCTGTAAATCTTGCCACGCAACCCAGTCAAAACTTATTCCTCAGTTATCAAACCAAAATTATGGAAATTAAGTTTATTACAAATTTTACATTATGTTTTAATATTAATGATAACATTCTACTGTGTAGGACTTAATTATTTCACTGTTTATTATGCTACTAATAATAAGATTTTGTATATGGTCAGTTCAGATACAGATAAACCAATGCAAAAAAAGGGAAACAAACCTAGCCGATATACAATAATTACTATTCTTCTATAAGCATGCGTGCCTCTAATAGAGAAAATACGGTATATTTGTTCTTAAGACTTTGCTGCTAATGGCATTTAATAGAACAGGTTACTGATGTAATAGAACAGAATACCACACCCACCATTATACACTGACAAATCATCAGGGCAGCAGTGACTAACAATAGGTGCAGTGATTAACAATCACCATTTTGCCAATTTCAGAAAACTGAATTGTTATTTTTTATTTAATTGTTATTTATTTTGGTATGAAGATCTCCTATTTGTTCTGAGAATCAGAAAAAGTAAGGGAAGTCATATATGGGAATAAACCTCAGTATATTCTATTGTATCAAATTATGAGTTCATGCTATTCAAATAATTGCTCTTGTAAAAATACAATAGACTTCAATACATTGATAAGCCTGCCTAATTTTGACCTGTTATCATATTAACCATATTAAGTCACCTAGTCCTAAAATTGTCCAATTCTGTGTCTTTAGAAGCAGTTTTTTTCGTGATCACATACAGGTATATATAAATAGGTGATTTTCCGAACAATTGCGAGATCTCGCAAGATGCATGAAAGATGCTTGTCGAACGTCTGCCGCAAAAATCGAACGATTTGATTTTGAACTAGAATTTCTTTATTTCGCAGATTACATTGACCGGCCGATCTTCGACAGAGGAATATTGCTTCCGAATACCCTCACTTAATCGAAATTGCCTATCATCAAATGTGGACAGCACATTATTAAGCATGGAAATGTCCCCGAAATACTTTCGCGTTTGTCGAATCCCACACGATGTTTGACGCGACTACGACGCTATGACCTTTGTTTGTCCTGTTTTTACGTTCGATTTCACGCATAACGCGTGATTCTCGCAGTGAACAGAAAATGGTCTATTGATGCCCTCTCTGAAACCATTGCATGTGATCAAATATGAATCCGTGACGTTCTCTATACTGTGAAATACTTTATTTAAGCTAGAATTAGTTATCGCTGAAAAAACTTTTGGGATGTTTTGTATGGAATTTATTTTCACTGAATTTTGACAAGTTTAATTTAAAATATAGGATTTTATTTTTACTGAATCATTCCTTAAGCGAAAATAGCAAAAATTTGATTCCAAGCGAAAATAAAGTATTCTACAGTATGTGAAATAAATAATTCTGCAAGTCACTCAAAGTCCTTGAATGTACCTTATAAGTAGCCCATCTGATTGGCTGGGAGGTTGTCATACCGCTTAAGTGAACTTTCGAGAGAAACATACAAATCTGAGTAGCCAACATTCCTACACAACTACTGGTGGTTAATCACCCCCTTAGGTTTTAGTCAAACGTACAAACACTTCACACTCTTTGACCAGTTACCTGTTTGGATTTGAAAAAAAATGGAAAATCTTGAAAGGGTTTATCAAGGGTTAAGATGATGGTTTTGACTTTCTGAGTAGCCATGTTTTGTATACAAGTTTCTTCTCAAAGCCTCTCCTGTGATGCTAAATAAAAGTAGTGTGTACACTTCCCAATTTGGCATTATAAAGATCGATGACGTTTCGTCGTTGTACTAAACCATGAGTGGAATAAAAATATTACCGTAAAATTCCTAATTGAAGCCGAGGCTTTAATTAAAATTAATTTTTTAATGGGCGACTTCAGATGCGTGAAGTCTTGGTGTGGCTTTAATTAGGGCATTCACTTCGGTAACAGTGGTAATTTTTTTCAGAAAACAAAGGCCTGAAGGGATAATGATATGCTAATGAGATGCACGACACTCTATTGCAACATGAAAAGCTACATGAAGATTATAATGTGCCAGGTTCGATATTGGTCCCATGTGACATACTGTAAAATACTTTATTTTCGCTTGGAGTTAATTTTCACTATTTTCGTCGAAGGAGTGATTCAGTAAAAATACAATCCAGTGAATTTACTTTTTTTTCCTAGATTTAACATTCAACTCACCAAAAATCAGTAAAAATAAATTCCATACAAAATACCCAAAAAGTCTTCTGATATGATTAATCTGTGCTATCAAAATGGATGAGATTTAAACCAAATTTGTATGAGTTTTTATTATTTTATGGTAAAGGGGGTTCAAAATAAAACCAAATGTCTTGGACATCGCCAAGATGACACATATTTGACACATATATATGCTATAGAGTGGGGTTACATTATAAAGATGTCCTATTAATATTTTGTAAGTTTCTAGTAGTCAAATTGGACTACAAACTTTTAAGAATGGGCACCACAGGACAAGATATGGTAGGATGCGTGCCTTTCCGTTGGGGTTCTGCTAATTTGAAGCCCAAGTAAACATTATGATATACACAAGTATCAGAAAACGTACATTTCTGTGACTATCACCAGCTGCCTTCTGTGAATCACAAACTCTTTAACTATGAAATCTCATTAAATTAAATTTGCATAAACAAGTTCAAGTTCATGTTCAATTTCCTGAAAACGTGCACAATGTTGATGTACATGTGATTTGAAAAGATTGATCGCTCCGCCTGATCACCTATAATACAATACAAATGATTTTATACAACAAATTTTGTTTTGAAAGATGTGGCTGTCTCAAAATGATTTTTTAACATTGCATTCAGTAGAATTTCATTTTTAGATGGCTCATATAAGTTTCATACCACAATTATATTGATTAATTTTAATAAGACGCTGGCTCATGTAATCACTGGCCCATAAGTAAAATTCCCTTTATTTTGAAAAAAAAACTACTTTTGCTGTGATGGCATGCTTTTATTTCAAAATGTTTTTTATTTATTATGATATCAGATTATGAAAGCCTTAGATTTCTTAGTGGAATTTTAGTGAAAACCAGGTGGTTTTAAAATGGCGGAGTGATACATTTAGAGTGAGTAGTCAACTGGGTCAACTTTTCTAATATTGCCAATACAAGTTTAGTTGAATCTGCTTTATTTTCAAAATTTTCAACATCTGTGATGATGCTGTTTAATTTTTTGTTTTTGAAAATTAGTCAAATCACTCTTTAATTTTTGAAAATGTTGGATACCAGGATTCATTGATTCTGCGTGTAAAATGAGCCATGCTTTTTAGGTTTAATTGTATACAAGACCTGTACATTATCATCTATAGGAAGTTTAATTGTAGTCCTATATAGAGATGTACATTGTCATCTATGGAAAGTTTAATTGTAATCATAGAGCTGTACATTGTCATCTATAGAAAGTTTAATTGTAGTCCTAGAGCTGTACATTGTCACCTATGGGGAGTTTAATTGTAATCCTAGAGCTGTACATTGTCATCTATGGGGAGTTTAATTGTAGTCCTAGAGCTGTACATTGTCATCTATGGGGAGTTTAATTGTAGTTCTAGAGCTGTACATTGTCATCTATGGGGAGTTTAATTGTAGTTCTAGAGCTGTACATTGTCATCTATGGGGAGTTTAATTGTAGTTCTAGAGCTGTACATTGTCATCTATGGGGAGTTTAATTGTAGTTCTAGAGCTGTACATTGTCATCTATGGGGAGTTTAATTGTAATCCTAGAGTTGTACATTGTCATCTATGGGAAGTTTAATTGTAATCCTAGACCTGTACATTGTCATCTATGGGGAGTTTAATTGTAATCCTAGACCTGTTCATTGTCATTTATGGGGAGTTTAATTTTAGTACAAGACATTAGTATCTAGATTATATTCATATGATTAACATTTTTGAAAAACAATTCTGTATGTTTATTTTCTGAAAGTTGACAATAAATGTTACAACTCTCAATACATGCAGTACATGACAATGTTTTTGTAGTTAGGAGTACATTGTATATGAATTTAGGACACTACACAAGGAAACCTGATCTAAGCTTTCTCATTACACATGACAAATTGAATTGTTTCAATCAAATTATTTCATGAACGTGTGAGAGTATGTACATACACAGTACCGTAGATCATAATACCTGCACACAGGTGGGTGGGCGGTAAATGTTGATCTCAATCAGTGTGCCCACTAACAGGACTGATTTTGTAGAGATTAAATTTAAATTTCCCAAATTCAAGTTTAGTCAGCTATAGCTGCTCAGGAGGTCGGTCTTCGAGACTATAGGTGACTTGTTTTTATACTTAATATTTTATTTGTAAAATGTGAATTTTATTTCACCAAATTATATATTTCGTAACTATAGTAAGATGTTTTTCAAGATTCCTATAGCAATATACTGTGATGTATCAGTGAATTAGCACAACTAGGTATGTCACAGCAAATTTTTGTACGTCAGAGGAGTGTCTCAGAGGACACACTGATTTCAATTCAACTCTATTATAATCAGTGATTATTCTGAAAATGTTAACCCTTTGAGCGTCAAAAGTCAACTACAGTAAAATACTTTATTTTCGTTTAGAATTAATTTTCGCTGAAGGAATGATTCAGTGAAAACAAGTCATTGAAAATGACACAGTCCCCGTTAAGTTCTCTTTGTGCTCGTCATATTAAAGCGGAGGGGTTGTCGCGAGCATGTCCTTGAAACTTGAGTTCCAAGTGGCGTATACAACAGATTGTTTATTTACATCAAAACACATGTTTCGTGTCATAGTAATATGGCCAAAATAAAAACAGTCGTTATTCAGCAATCTTTGATCTGATTATGAAACACACTGATATGTAAGATGTATGTGCCAAATACGAATGAAAATGGTACATAAATTGTGGAAATATAGTAGTAAGGCCAAAAAGTCAGATAGTTGTCAATCGGCCATCCTTGACCAGATTTTGAAACGAATTGTCATGGACATGCATCCTAACATGTATAAAGTACATGTATGTGCCAAATTTGAATGAAAACTGACAGAGCACGTCCAAGATACTGCATAAAAAAACAAAAACAAGATGCCTGCCAGTCGACCATCTTTGATCCAATTGCAAAATAAATCGTCATGGACATGTATCCTAACATGTATAATCTATGTACCAAGTTTGAATGACAACTGACAAAGCATGTCCAAAATACAACATTTTCAAAAAACAAGATGACTGCCAGTCGGCCATTTTGAATTGAATCGCTAAACCACTGGATGTGCATATGTCCCACATAAGGTACTAGGCACATGCAAGGAATGAACGGAATCGGTCCACAGGATTCTGAAATATGACGGATAGACTGACACACGGACAGACGGAGACACAGACGATCGGACAGACAAACTCAGGAACTCACGGACGGTCGGGGACATGTATCCTAACATGTATGATCTATGTACTAAATCTGAATGAAAACTGACAAAGCATGTCCAAAATACGACATTTCAAAAAAACAAGATGGCTGCCAGTCGGCCATCTTTGATCCAATCGTGAAATAAATCATCATGGACATGTATCCTAACATGTATAATCTATGTACCAAGTTTGAATGAAAACTGACAAAGCATGTCCAAAATGCAACATTTTCAAAAAACAAGATGGCTGCCAGTCGGCCATTTTGAATCGAATCGCTAAACCACTGCATGTGCATATGTCCCACATAAAGTACTAGGGACATGCAAAGAATGAACAGAATCGGTCCAAGGGATTCTGAGATATGACTTTGGACGGACGCACGGACACACGGACAGACGGAGACCGAATTATAAGTCCCCGTTTTCGGACTTCGTCCGAACGGGGACTAATAAAATCCAGTGAATATACCATTTTTCCTGTATTTTACATTAAACTTGTCAAAAATCAGTGAAAATAAATTCCATACAAAACACCCGAAAAGTCTTTTCAGGGAAAAATAATTCCAGCTAAAATAAAGTATTTAACAGTACAGGTACCATCCACATTCCATTTAGATTCTGCTACTCTCCACATAAAATGTTGCGAAAATTTTGCTTGTTTGTTTCACAATTGAGATTGAATTCAGTGAAAATTACAGAACATTTGAACAAATTTTAAAATATGATAATTTTTATTGGTCTATGGAAACTGATGTTAGATTGCATATATTGCATATTATTTCACAGTTTTCTGAAAAAAATTACCGGTACCCTAATTAGAATGGGCGAAAACAAATTGATGCAAATGTGACTTTCATTTGTCCAGATTACAAAATCCATAACTATAGTATGTTTTTCAAAATCATTATATGAATGTATGATCCTCCGTTGTGCCAATGACATGCCGGGAAACAGGCATAACTAGTTACATCACAAAAAATCTCTGTGCATCTTATCCTATTAGATAAGACCTGTCTCTAAATCTGTTCTTAGTTCAGTTGTGCCAATTTTCCTCTTTATCTAGGTATTGGATTAGATTACGCTTGATTAAATTGACCTTAATGTTAATCAGTTATTTTAAACCAAGGTTTTCTAAGATGGGAGTATGCAAGGATATGGTATACGATGAAGATCTCATGCAAATTGAAGAATCAATTTGTGAGACGATCGCAAAACCTACATTTTAGTGTTAATCTTGGATTATTTTGGTATTGATGCAAAAATATGTTAATTTTGTGTTTTTAAATGCAGTTATATATTTCGCTCATTTCTGTTTATGCAATTGAACCTTTTGAAATGACTGCTGCATTCTGTGACTTTATTGGTGCTTAAAAATACGTGCTTGATGATGTTCACTGAAATGAATCACTTTTAAATGCTTGCAGAGTCCACGAGTTGACTTTTCATGAGATCTTCATCCCATATAATCATACATGGTTATAAAAGTTGCATATCCTTATTTTATAAATCTTTGTTCACAGTTAATGTAGTCTGATTTCAGGAGTAATGAAGTATGTGTGCATGTATTGTTACAATTTCACATGTGTTTACGTATGACCAGAGAAACTTCATCATAAATTTTCTGTTGTGCTCATTCAATGGCTTTTAAAACTCATTCATCTCTGCACTTATTACCATTAGCATGTCAGTATTGCGTAAATCATCTATAATCTATTAGCAAACATATTTATCAAACCATAAACAAAAGGGTTTTGCAAACTGAAAAGTTGCCTCTAGAGGGCAGTGTATCAATACTCTTGTTATCAGATTTTATATACCTGCTACCCCCTCATGCCATAACAATGAATTGTCTTGTATTATTCAAATACCAATAACATCTGGTAACTTGCTCAGATTTGTGGCTCAGTTTTTTGAGGAAAAACTGTCCTTTCAAACTTCATTTTTTGCTTTTTGCTTTCAAATCTTCTACAATTTTGATTTATGTAGCTTCAAACCACAATTTTGAATTATACAAAGAATTACAATTCTCCCAATGAAATTTGTATTAATATTGTTTGTACCTGCTTAATTTTTTCTATGAATCTGGTTATTTTAGGGCAGTAATGAAGTTGGCAGAGAAATTTTCACTGCTGGAATATCTCACAAATTTTACTGACTTGCGATATACAAAATTTTGTTTCGTGAAATTAAAGCAGATTACCGGTACTGTAAAATGACTAATTTTCACTGGGTTTAAAATTCGCTGATTTACCATTTCAGGCATATTCATTGTTTTAAATTCACGGTTTTATCATTTAGATAATGTGTTCTATGCTAAATTGTACATATTCACTGGGTTTTAATTTAGCACATTTTCCAGTCAGCGAAATAAGCAAAATTAAAACCCACTGAATAATTAATCTTTTTACAGTACATTATGTTGCACTACACTTTCAAATAATTTCTCAATACACCCTTTGCTTGACGGATTCTGTTGATAATTCTGAAAGGTTTCACAAAATTTACATTCATGGCAAATACCATATTCTCTCTTTTAGAAGTACATCTCTTCTAATACATTTATGCTGGAAACAAAAATTGCATTTATCGTATGCTAGATCATTAATATATGACTTATTTTGATCACACATTAAAAGAACAAATATGATTTTTAATCCATCAATGGATTTCATGTTCTTGGTGCATCCCAGGTGTTGAAGGTTGGCCTATTATCTAGGTACATCAATACCCTGTGTGATTGCAGTTCCTATTGTTAAACTCACGGATTGAATAATTGAAAATTTAGGGGGTTCTCGTACAAAGTAGTATTACAGACATCAAAAGACATAGATTTTCATGATGACTGAATGTCTCCTTAATTGTCAAAGGAAACTTTCCCACATTAATACTTGAGTGTTTGTTTTGTATCTGGCTTTTAATGTTCCCTCTATACAGAACTGATTTTGTAGGCATTATGAGTCAAAATGAAATAGGTCAGCTTATTAGCTACTGGGGAAAAAGCTGTTCAAGACAGTTTCTTGAAATTAAATATTGATACAATTTAGACAAATAACTTACCATACTACTAAACATTTCACTACAATTAATCTATTTTAATAGATCATTTAAGTTCCACAGTTGTAATGTAGCAACAATTTATTTTAAACACTTTGTATCAGTTGCATGGGACCCATATCAATGTGGAGTGACGTCTGTAACCTCTTTTGCCATATATGGTTTGCCATTTTGGTTATATTTATTTTAAATTACTTTTATTCCACACTCTTGGTATTCTTTTGCTCTAGTGTGGGTATAAACAAGTTGGTTGATTTGATGATTTGCTTTGACGAAAATATAATGTGACACTGAAACATGTGTTTGACAGTAACCATGGCAACATGGAGAAATATGCTAAACTTTTAGCTTGTTAACAATGTCTTAGTGCGTAAAATAACATTTGTAAATACAAAATCTTTTGAATTTACTTGTTAACTAATTAATTAATTAGTTAGGCATTAATTAGGTATTGCAAAAGTATGTAAGAAGTACTACATGCCTAAATATTAAATATAGACGAAAAAATAATTATAATAGTGGTCACACACACACTCAAAATTGCCCTTTATTGCCATAACATTTCACAACCAGTTCCCTTTTTTCATGGCAAATTCACATAATAGTCCCGTTTATAGTCTGCACTTTCCTTCCGAAGATTGAGACAAAAATAGCCAAATATTTTGAGTAAAAACTGAAATTTGACTCAAATTTTGTCCGTTGGCTCCAAAATTAGGGTTCATTTTCAGAAATATTGAAGAACATGAGGAAAAAGTGCAAAATAATTTGAGCAAGAAAGTCTGGTGGTGAAAAGCTTAAGAGCAACTTTGCATAGATGTATTCTACCTATGATAAAATGATATCCTCATCAAAACAATACAGTCAGTTAGCATTATGTTACCGGTAATGCTGTCAATTCACCAAAAATTATATCGCTTTCATTGACATCATATAAGGGACAACATCAAAAGTTCAATGTAGGATAACAAACTTAATTCCTTTAGTTTTTTCTCAAACCCCCACACCCCCCACTGAAACTTAATTGATGAATATTGATCATGGCGTCAGAGTACATTCACCATTAAATACAAATTGATAATCGGACAGTAGTATGGCATAGCAGTTGCTTGTCAGGTGGATGGGAAAAAAACTTAACAAATATATACACATATTTACACTTGCACCTTTAAACTTTTTGAGATCAAAATCCCTCCACCCCCAAACTAAAGCAAATAAGTTTTTTATCTGACATCGATCTTTTGACGTCGCCCCTAACAAGGTATGTGTGTTTTAATTTGATGGATTATGTCAGCGTTCTAATTTCCTTTTTTTAAGAGAATCAAACTTTGACTTCAATGGTGTGTTGTCATTCATTCAAAAAGAAATTAATTTTAAGTCACTCTATCAATGTCACATTGATGTCAATCTTTAATTTCCTGATGCCCCCTTTGTAATTAAATATCACATTAAATAATGCATACCCGGTAGATGAAAACCATTCCCAGTAACAGGTTGGTGTCATAGCGCCGGTGTGAATATATGATCACAGACAAGTAGAATTGCTCAACTTGTGAACGGGTGAACAGAACAGCTTGGAAGGGATTTGAGACAATCCTTTTGGAATAGATGATGCTTGTTGAGTGGAGTGAATAGATGATCCAAGGTGATGGAAAACAGAGTTTTGAACAAAGATAATTAGCATATAAAAAATAGTTTTTTTAATCCACACAACTGATTAGACACGAGGCCTTTCATATTACTGAAATAATATCAGATTATACATCACTTTATAAGAAATAATAATAATAATATAAACAATTTGAAATGATATCATTGGTAGTTACTTATTTATTTAGAAGTCAGCTGACTCAACTGTATTCTCTATGGGGTACCAGTAGTTTCTGGTTTAATTACACTACAACATTCATTGGCAATCCTCACACACGAAAGAAGATTGCATTATCTTATTGATGTTAAAATTCCATCAGCTGTGATTTACATAATTACTGATTTATAATTTATAATTGTATGGTTCATTATGTGTTGTTTATTATTATTATCATTAAAATTATTAGTTATTCATAACATAATAATTGTTGTTTACAGTAGTCAATATTTATGCATATTTATCTCATGGTAGAGCGCATAAAAATGATTTAATTAGTGTCTACTTTAAGTTTTTTAATAACTTCACCAAATCGATAAAGTTTTTCACAGTCCTCTTTAATAATGGTTGTGTGATTAAAACTCCCTATTGGCAAATAAAATATTCATTGTTGAACACAGGAGATGGAGGGAACACAATGCCATCAAAAGGAGGCTCGTTAACATATATGTGCTTTTACTACACTATACAAGCGGTTCCGCTTAAGTGGACACTACCGTACCTTTAAACCGTGCTGTACAGTTCAGCGGATTGTTTCGTTCACACAGTTTACTCGTTTTGCATCAACGTTGTTATTTTTCAATTATGCCCAATTCCAGACATTTACCTTTCGTTTGAGGATTTTTTAAAGTGAAGTCCAAGGTATGTGTCAGCTTGATTATATGTTTTAAATTCATGTAAATCGGATTACTATGTTGGTAAGGTTGTCATGCCGTAATGGGATTTCATTTTGATCTAGTACCGTAACACTAGAATTGGTGGCAGATCTCTACACTCGCACACACAGGTAGGTAGGAGCTCTCTGTTATTGAAGTCCATTATCCATTATGCGTTCGGTTGTGTCAGCGTTTTAGCTAGACTGCATGGCCGACAGGTAGGTTAGCATAATTTCATTTCTCACCTGGAATCATGATACTAAAAATTTAATGAAAAAAAATTTCAAATTTCAGTTCTCATTCTTTTTTAGGCAAAGCCTTTAAAAAAACAAGCAGTGTGTTGTACTTTTAAATAACCAGTTTGTTGATACTGTTGTTTTTTGTTTAGGTGTTTGGTTTTTATTTTGTTGTCACACCTCAACAGAATGTTTAACCTACAGTATTATAAGTCAAAGGGAGGAGGAAGAATAAGGCCCCCCCTGATGCTATCAATTCATAAAATTCAAGGATAAAACAAAACAAGATATGTAGATTCTTAGGAAGTTTAGTAAGAGTAAATTTTCTGAGACAGATGTATTGCGACCATTATTTTAGACTCGATAAGTTTTAATTTTCTAACTTATGGCTATTCACTGTAATTGGTTTCTCAACGCATGACCCAACATTAACAAATGGTTGACCCTAAACTGAAACAGTTTGTATTAACAATGGCATGCAGCAAGGTTGTCCGAATAGTCGCTATCTGGATAGAAAGAATCCTTTTTATTTATTTTTTTTAACCTGAACTGTTTTTGTTTGTTTTAAGTTTGGAAAATTCATGTTTATTTATTATAAGGTTTTTTTTTTACGAATAAAGATGATTTCACTGAGTTTAAAGCCCACAGTTGGTTGTTTCAGTGAGAGGCTTAATTTTGTATCATGTCACACACTGGCTTATATCCAAAGTTCAGATATGCCATGGCAACAATCACATAGAAAACCGGTCTTTTTTTGAACGGTAAAGAAAACATGATTTACATTTAAATTGTTTCTGTTGTACTTCCCCATTTATGATATTTCCGATTAAGAGTTAGAATTGCGTCTTTTGAAAGCAAGGAAAATAATCTTGAATTTGATTGTAAATAATTTAAATCTAGTTAATGTGAACGAGGAGCTTTTATCATATTGGGGCTGTCTGTCAGTAAAAAAGTTTTATATAAACATACAAATCCTTTACTATAGGTATTGATAGATGAAATCTTCTAAACTTTAGACATTCTAACTGTCCTATTGTCAGTTATTGTCACTTTTAAATCTACATATTTTTTTTCCATTTTTGTGAAAACAATTTATCAAAACCATTTGCCGGTAGCCATTTGGTTAAAAATTAACAAAGAATTAATAACGATAGTGTAAAATATGATGGTGTTTAAATCAGAGTTGCTGGATATAAATTTGCATATATCTCATGCTGACACAAAACAACCTTTGCCTGAGGCATCTTACTACAATATATTATTACGTCTCATAGCCCTATTAGCCAATCAGGTCAAATGACTACAACATTTTCTGCTCATCAAGATATCGTACATTGGTTTGTTACATTATTAGTGTTCTATATAAATGCTTGTAGTCAGAAAATAATCTTTAAACAGCATGACTGTATGCTCTGGTCAGTGCATAATCACCACAGTGCGTAAATAGCTACTGTAAAAAACTTTATTTTCGCTTGGAACTAATTTTCGCTATTTTGGCTGAAGGAATGATTTTGACTTTCAAGTGTTTCTGAGCAACATATCAAATCACACAACACCATCTTCCAGTGTGTTGGATTACCTGTTACTCAAAGAATGTTACTGTTTTGGACGCCAACTAATATTACGGAGTAAGGAACACGTGATTTAAAACTTCATTGTTTTTGCAAATAATAAAACAGCTCACTTTCAAGTGTTTCTGAGCAACATATCAAATCACACAACACCATCTTCCAATTTTTTTATTGACTTTATTGACCAAAAATGTAGGAGAAAACTGACAATACTTTCAGACTCGTAAACAGTATAAAGATTGTGGCAATATTAAGTGAAATATATTACCGGTACTGTAAAAGACTTTATTTTCGCTTGGAACTAATTTTCGCTATTTTCGCTGAAGGAATGATTCAGTGAAAATAATATCCAGCGAATATACTTTTTTTCCTATATTTTACATTCAACTTGACAAAAATCAGTGAAAATAAATTCCATACAAAACACCCAAAAATTAGTTCCAGCTAAAATAAAGTATTTTAAAGTAGTTTAAGTTTGATGTAAAATACAAACTTTCTCACTAAACATCGCCCTCTGTTGACAAATTTATCAAACCTTCAAAATATGTGCGCCTTCCAATCTTTTAGCCAAAAACAAATAAAAACATTCACCTCATTTTTGAAAACAATTTTAAGAACTAGTACACGTAGCAATCAGTGTTGTTCAAATAATTTCCATTTAGAGCCTAGTATGCATACAAATTGTGTGTAAATAATGTATGTTCCATTGATTGTATACGTCACATGGGACCCATATCGATCATGTTGCATCATGAAAACAACTACCTTTAAAACTTGTAAACACAATGGTGTAGCATAATTTGTGATTCCTTGGTTTTGATCGATGGTATTCTCTTGTTAGACAATCCGAAAGACTGCACTTCGGAGCATTGATCATGGTGTTTTATTCTATGTTTGCTGTGATATTTTCGGCATAGGTTATTAGTAGAATTACTGGTTTACATCAAATTACAGTTTGGGTGTAACGTTTCTTGTAAAAGTAACTGTAACTTTGCACCGTGATTGTTTTGATATGTGGCGTTGGACTATTTGCATACCTGTGTATTCTCTGTTGTGATAGCTCAATTGTCGCTTGAAACAACAGTAGCATATTAATCATGTGTTGTTTTGAAACTGTTTCACTAAGGTATCTAGGAATTTCCTTGGTTTGTGAACTTCTTTCATGCGAATGCAGTCGGTTTTCTTTTCATCAGGAATGGAATGCCAATTATGTGGTTCTTTTTTATCGTTTTGGTATGCGAGGTAATGTTAGTATAATCCTAGAACCTATTTTGTTTAACTATATGGTGCGGTAAATATGGTTACATCTTTATTCCAAATTTTTTAAGTCATACAGTTTTCCATGCCCATATTTGTTTCTGTTGCATGCACAGTTCATCTACTGCAATGCTGCGACAAAACACTATAGCTGTTTGGTGATTCCATTCTTTGTATGGGTAAACTACCTGTTGATTCAGAGAGTGTCATCCTGAGTCAGTGCGAGGAATAAAACTGTTGTTATTCAGATATCACTATGTATTTAAACCCAGGTAGAAAATTGGGGGGAACTCTGAAATAAATGACCTGCTTTTGACCCATAACAAAAAACTTTATTGCCAGAGTAATGTGTCTAATTTAAAATAAAAATACCATTAAATAATAGATCACTCCCATTTAACCCTGTATTTTCTCACTCCATTAAAAAGAGAACATTTAATATATGACATTGGTCTTGATAATTTAGTAATGAATTTTTGTTTTACTCTTGTTGATAAGTCTTTAGTTTACCTGTGAACATATTACAAAGTTGTTTCTTTATTTAATTTTACTTTTATTTGACTTAACGCCATGTATTGAATGACGAGTTCCCTGTGTACTGTACATGTATATATACACATCTCATCGTTCAAGGGTAAAGTCACTTGCAGACATAAATCTGACATGGGCTGCTGATTATTGTATTTGATTTTTAGTGGGGTGGTAATTTAGAACAAAATAAAACTCATTGAAGTGAAAAGTCAACAGTTAAATTGCAACATGCTGTCAATCTGCACTCAATGTATTGCCCTAGTTTGGTCCATGTCAGTCTGAACTCGTTCAGTTGGCTGGGTTACTGACTCTGACTTGAGAAAAAATGTAGCACGCTCATCACAGTGGTGCGTCTAGGGCGTTGTTTCACAACAACTGTGGTTTGTTATTTTCACCTTATTGATGACTCTTTCTTGTTGAAAACTTGCTTGTATCGTGGCACGTTTCCTCCACAATGGATGGTTGTACTGATTTATTGCACCATGTCTAGTCCGCCCCTCCTGTCTCGCATTGATACCTTACTTGGTTTGAAAGTTAATGTGTGTTTTTTTTACGTAGATTTATGCTATATGTTATAACCCTGTTGTCGTTTCCCTGGCTGATTGTATAACCAAATAATGAAAGACGAACCACCTCTTTGCAAGCTGCTCTCTGTGGATACTCCTTTTCCTCTGTTCACATGTAACTATTCTCATTTGATTTTTCCCACAGCTTTGCTGATGTTATTGCAGGCTCTTCTTCTTTTAAAAGGTTTTATGCCAGGCAAGAGCTGCCTAACTCCCCTGACATTGAATGTTACAGTTGTCTTTCCAGACCTTTTTGTTCTTATGTGCAAAGTGATTATTACTGTAAAATACTTTATTTTCGCTTGGAATTAATTTTCACTATTTTCGCTGCAGGAATGATTCAGTGAAAATAAAATTAAGCAAATATACCTTTTTTCTTATACTTTACATTCAACTTGTCAAAATTCAGTGAAAATAAATTTTATACGAAACACACAAAAAGTGATTATTATGTAAATCCTTTTATATAGAATCAATATTCTATGTTTTTGGGGAGGAAGCTGTATGGCTATCTTCCTATCATAATGGTATTGTGGCACCATTGTTAATTTATCAGTAGCTTTATACACAATGATCGAGGTATATCTATAGTCAAAATAAGTCATATTTTTAATGATCCAGTATACAGTATATGCAACTTCAAATATATCACTGTTTTAATGGTAAATTTAAATCTGAGAGAAAATCAATGCTTTTACAGTAACTTCTTTTTTTGGATATAATAAATTCCACTTCATACAAAATCTTGCATTTATTCAATTTTAACTAGCATTTAACATAAACAAAAAGTTTGTGACTTTTGTCCCAAAATATGCCTGAAATTACTTTGGTATATTTTAAACTGATTTAATTTGGCGAGGGAAAATCTTCTTGAGGAGTTTAGAAATGAAAAACTGTAGTATTGGTTATCTATGACTAGGACTTGCAATGACTGAAATGACATCTTAATCAAATGATTTCTGACAGCACAAGAAACTGTTGGTCCTGATAAATTAAAATGGTTTCTGTCGCAAAAATGAAAGTGACAAAAAAATAGAAAAATAAAAATCAATAACTTGAGACCTGACAATTTTTTTTCTTTTTAGCCGCATACAATTATTAACATGTACATTACTTGTGATTGGTCTACATTCAAGATCTGTTTCTAGTCCCGGTGCGTGTGTCAGTTTTAATGGGACACTCACATGTTCTTTTTTAGACGTGCATGTATTTGGAAAAAAAACAACGAGAAACATAAAATAAAAAAAAAGAATTAAAAAAACTCATTGGGAAATACAAAACAAACAAAAAAACATCATCATATCAGTTTTTCAAGAAACCTTGGACCAGAAACACATTGTCTGTTGTGTAAAACTTATTGAATGTATTTTCAATGCTCTGAGTGATTGCATGGTGGTTTCGTCTGTATTCATTATTTCTGAGTTCACAAAATGAAAAAGCAGGAAGTGCCATGTGACTAGGTTACTATGGAACCATGCTCCGTGAACATTTCCCACTGTTGTTGTAGAAATCTTCAGAAAATTAATTCTTTGAATATTGTGGAGCAGTTGACTGATTTGAAAAAGGGATTCAAAAATATGTACATGTACATGTATATGCCTATAGTAGACATTTTTCTGGTTCATACAGGAGTCATTTTAACCTTTTGAATGTCAAAGACAAATTTTGTAACATTTTACAAATTACTTGACGTCATTTTTTCCAAATTGTTTAAAAAAAATTTAATTAGGCCCAGTAGCAATGGGAAATTTTGTGCATTTTGTCCAAAATTAACATAGAAATTATAGACAAATACATATTAATGTGCAAAATTGTTGCACCAAAATTTGGTTTGCCATTCCAAGAGTTAGTGGATTGATTTTATACATGTACAGCAGAAATTTCTTTATAGTTTTTAATAATATACTGTGGAATACTTTATTTTCGCTGGAATTAATTTTCGCTGAAAAGGCTTTTTGGGCGTTTTGTATGGAATTTATTTTCACTGAATTTTCACGGTATCATCCCTTCAGCGAAAATAAATTCCAAGCAAAAATAAAGTATTCTACAGTACATCACTTTTAATATGGGGTAAAATTAGAGTGCAGTATATGTACCAGATAATGTATAATAAGGTTCATTGCTTTTCCCAGTTTACATATAGATTAAATAAACTTTTAATTTAAAAATTTCAATGGCAGACAAGGTGAGTATCACACAGTCAAAATAGATGTTACTTCCTGTCAAAGACTTTAATGTCAAAATCAACTTTATTTGCCTTTGACAAATCAAAGCATTTTTTTTCCAGATTTTGTCAAGAAATTTATCAAGAGCTGTAACCATTAGGTCTAAAATTAACAAAGAAATTGTCGAAAAATACATAAAAATGTGCAAAACAATACACCAACATTTTGGTAGAAAAAATATGGTGGCCATTATAACTTTGGAGGAGTATTGTGGTTAGGCTAGAAAAAAAACACTTTTTGCTTTGGTCAGCATGTGTGTCAGTAAACGTTTCAGGACAAGACACAAATAGTAGTTGTGCAGAGATATCCATCTAAACCTAACAGTTTTAAGTAAACAGAGATAATATGAATCCTTGGTTCATGTATTATGAGCATATCAGTTTTCAAATAAACTCTCTTTGTTATGCATGGTGTAATTCACGGCATCCCAGTAATTCACCTGCTTTGCACTACTAAACCCAATCAGATCTCAAGATAAAATCAGGATATCTGTATAGTAAACATCCAGAAACTGAAACTGAACTTGACCTACTGATGGAGTTGACATTGACTGCGTGTCGTAGTAAAAATCTGTGCATGAGTATTGGTTTTGTGGGTCTGTCCACTTAAATTTGGGAACAGGGCTTTGGTTTTGATCAGTCATGGGAGAGTTGAGCCAATCACTACCTGCAGTGACTGGAACCGTCCCTTAAAATCAACAGGTAGTTCACCCCCACAATGGAATGGAATCACCTATGTGTCCTCAGGTTTTTTTTTGTTTTTATGCAAATCAGATCATTTTAAAAGGCTCACAGCTCTTAAGAAAACAAGTAGATAACCTATTGTTAGGTAATTTCCAATATCACTGATGTGACAATGTGGAGATAAAACGGAAGGTGTAAAGCTTTCGTTGTAAGTTGTATACAAAAAACAAGTATTCAAATTAGTTGTGGTTTGTTTAGGCTTGGTATTAAGTTACATGCTATACAGTAGGGAGTAACTCCACTTGGGGATTGCTTAGTGGTGTTGAGTTGACGCCTCGTACTATTCACGTTGATCAACGATGCACACTCGGTGCATCATGATAACATCTTGGTGAACATACACGGTGAGTGTCTCCCATTCAAGTTGTAAATAGCTCAACTAGTTCGGTGAAAAGTATCGTCGTCATTCAATTGACAACTTGATATCTGGTTTACTCTGCTCCGGGTACCTGCTTGCCAAGTTTTTAAAACTTTTAGCACTTGATCTATCGCATTTCTATGCAGTTTTTAGTTGCAGACAAGGTCAGGGATCTACAGATTTAATTTCAGAATGCTTTACTGCTCAGCAAGAAATGTATTATTGTCAGTGACCTGAAAAGTACAGGATTGCATCAAATATTTACGATCACTTTACAAACGTAATGGTACACGAGTTTTGTTTTTTACGACCAACTCACTAGAGAAAAATGGTATTTCGACATTACTAGCAAGGTTATGTACTCTTTGTACATTAGACAAGGTTATGTACTCATTACAGAGCTGAGTATATTTCTGGTATTTCCAGTGTGCATGGATGTTTGTTATTACTTAACCCTGATGCGGGGACGGTAAATTTCTCCCAAGCTTCAGGCATTTTGCCTGTATAATCACAGTAAGTACATTGCGTGAATTTTGCCGGTTTTTGCCAATTAATCCCCGGATTATCATCTTGGTCATGTTGCTAGTCATTAAAAATTAATTCAGACCGTTAACAAGACTAAAATGTTGCTTATACATGACACACATTGTTTGAACATGTTTTTTCAAACAAATTTTACTGAATGATTTCATGTTTACCTACAGCATTGTCTAGTTCTTTGGGTGGCAGCCAAAACATGCACAGTTGACAGGCCTTTAAACCAGTCGATGAGTTGATCACGTTTTATCACAGTAAATCCAAAGTGGTGTTGTAGTTTTGTCTCTTCTCTAACTTTTGATGTGTTCTAGATGTGGAGAAGCTCATTTTTATGATCCTTAGAATGTGATCAACTGGTAATTACCAATCAGTTGACAACAACCATCTCAGCTCTTTAAAGTTACACAATAAGACAAGTAAGACAATAAAATCGTTTTAAAGGTAGTAGTCCACATAATTGAGTTAAATACAATTAAACTTAATTTGACATCATTGATTTTAGTGCTAAAAGTTCATCAACTATTTTTGCTGTATTTTTATTATTATTTTTTCTCCCATTTACTTATTAAGCAAATGCACTTTTTAAGAGCAATTAATTTATTTGTTCTGAGACGCTTCCTATTATTTGTGCATTGGTTATCCATTTGTCTCATTTCATTTTTAAAAAATACAAGAACCAATCATATAATATCTATTTCGGAAAAAAACAAAAACAAATATGGTTCCAAATGAGTGAACACCTGGTGATATGCTATGTAACATGGTAGCATGATTACAGTTTGCATGTGCCTATTAAACCAGTATGTATAGAAACTGTCTAGGTACCATTTGCATGTGTCTATTAAACCAGTTGAATATGTATAGAAACTGTCTAGGTACAGTTTGCATGTGCCTATTAAACCAGTTGAATATGTATAGAAACTGTCTAGGTACCGTTTGCATGTGTCTATTAAACCAGTATGTATAGAAACTGTCTAGGTACAGTTTGCATGTGCCTATTAAACCAGTATGTATAGAAACTGTCTAGGTACAGTTTGCATGTGCCTATTAAACCAGTATGTATAGAAACTGTCTAGGTACAGTTTGCATGTGCCTATTAAACCAGTATGTATAGAAACTGTCTAGGTACAGTTTGCATGTGCCTATTAAACCAGTATGTATAGAAACTGTCTAGGTACAGTTTGCATGTGCCTATTAAACCAGTATGTATAGAAACTGTCTAGGTACAGTTTGCATGTGCCTATTAAACCAGTATGTATAGAAACTGTCTAGGTACCGTTTGCATGTGCCTATTAAACCAGTTGAATATGTATAGAAACTGTCTAGGTACCGTTTGCATGTGCCTATTAAACCAGTTGAATATGTATAGAAACTGTCTAGGTACAGTTTGCATGTGCCTATTAAACCAGTTGAATATGTATAGAAACTGTCTAGGTACCGTTTGCATGTGTATAGACATACTGTGGAATACTTTATTTTTGCTGGAATTAATTTTCGCTGAAAAGGCTTTTTGGGCGTTTTGTATGGAATTTATTTTCACTGATTTTTGATGAGTTTAATGTGAAATATAGGAAAATAAGTATATTCGCTGGATTTTATTTTCACGGAATCATCCCTTCAGCGAAAATAGCAAAAATAAATTCCAAGCGAAAATAAAGTATTCTACAGTAGTCTCGGTGTTGTTTACATATACATAGACAGCTGTCTAGGTGTTGTTTATATGTGCATACCCAGCTGTCTAGGTGTTGTTTATATGTGCATACCCAGCTGTCTAGGTGTTGTTTACATATACATAGACAGCTGTCTAGGTGCTGTTTACATGTGCATACCCAGCTGTCTAGGTGTTGTTTATATGTGCATACCCAGCTGTCTAGGTACAGTTTGCATATGCATAGAACTGTCTAGGTACAGTAACATGAGAAAATACAGTATTGGGGGAAAAATTTGAACAAATAAATTGCTGTCGGGCATATGTGAATTCAATATGTACAAAAAAGCAAATTACTCCAGCCCCTTAATTTCAAAAGGTAAATATAGATGATTCTGAAATCATCACAATTCATTGCATTACTGTAAAATACTTTATTTTAGCTTGAATTCATTTTCGCTGAAAAGACTTTTTTGGTGTTTCTAATGGAATTTATTTTCACTGATTTTTGACAAGTTGAATGTAAAATATAGGGAAAAAAGTATATTCGCTGGATATTATTTTCACTGAATCATTCCTTCAGCGAAAATAGCGAAAATTAGTTCCAAGCGAAAATAAAGTCTTTTACAGTACCGGTAATATATTTCACTTAATATTGCCACAATCTTTATCCTGTTTACGAGTCTGAAAGTATTGTCAGTTTTCTCCTACATTTTTGGTCAATAAAGTCAATAAAAAAATTGGAAGATGGTGTTGTGTGATTTGATATGTTGCTCAGAAACACTTGAAAGTGAGCTGTTTTATTATTTGCAAAAACAATGAAGTTTTAAATCACGTGTTCCTTACTCCGTAATATTAGTTGGCGTCCAAAACAGTAACATTCTTTGAGTAACAGGTAATCCAACACACTGACGCACAGTAATCGTAGAGTAGAGCTCCTGACACATGAGCCCCACACAATAATGTTCACTGAACTGAGATCACCATACACTTAGTTTAGGGTGTGCACATAACCGGAAAATGTCTATTCTTCTTACTGCTCGGATGCCATTTAATGGGTGTTATTCTCCACCATTGTTCAAGATTTTTTTTTAAATTCAGGTTTACGCCACCGTGTGAGGTCAGTGTTGAATTTGTCCCGAGGCGTATAGCTCGCTCAAAAAATACACTACATGTTGCTTTTCATGTTTTTTATATATCGGTTCTCTCGTGATTGGGAAGTTTATATCATAACAAATTCTTTGTGCGAGCTGTTTTGTTTAATTGTAATTCATTGCAAAGTGATACATGGCCGACGACACGTGGATTGTTGAATACCATGTTTACCATTCCATATGCTCATAAATTAAACAATTGTATATATTTTTTTACAGATGAGATTTTACTTGACAAAGAAGAATGTCCATTGGATATTGCTCTGAACTCCCGAGTGACTCCTCGATTTGTCTTTCGTATGGACCCTCATCGCAATAGTCCTGTCACCCACCCTGAGACTGTCCCCACACCAAGCCCTTCAAATAAACGCCGCAGCCTGTTCACAAAATTCCAAAACATAAAAAACACTATGAGTGAGAACAATATGGCTCAGAATAGCCTCCGGGTTTGCCATTCCGCTGAACTGCTCACCAATGGCATGGACTGCAATCTCACGGACGACTCAAGCATAAGTAGTGACCTGAGTAGCAGCATATCAAGTTCTAGCATGACGGGAAAGAAAGAAAACAAAGATAGAATAGCCATGACAAACGTTCAAAATGGTGGCGCCACTGGTTTGCTCATCAATGCTAATCTGCCACAAAATAGAAAGAATGGCAAAAACAAGACAACCCGTCAACCTGCTCGAAATAAAGCAAAGAAAAATATGAAATCTTCGTCATCTATGGCGCTCATGTTTCAAAGAAGATTCAGTCTACGTAAGCGAGATAAAGACGAACCTGTTACGTCGATGAATGTGGAATTGTCCACTGAGACGGCAACACCTGGTGTATTAAAAATCTATGGTGATCAAATTCGGCCCGGAGCTGAGTATAAAAGTGTACTGGCATCAATGAGATCTTCGGCTGTTGAACTTGTCAAGGAGGTGCTAGAAAGGTACGGTCTCGCAAGAACTTCATACAAGGAATACGTTCTTTGCGATGTGATTGGCAAGTTTGTGAAATCTGAAGAAAAAGGACAACGTTGGCAGATGGAGTGTGTGCGAGTTGTTGAAGACAATGAGAAGCCTTTAGTTTTGCAGTCATTCTGGAAACCCGGGGAAGGTTTGTCGCGAAGGTTTGAAGTGCGAAACCGATCCTTGGTTGCAGAGGAACTTGGTGAAATTGACACTATTACATCTGGTATTAATGCGAATGCAAGGCGTTTACAGCTATCACGAGTGAAACTAAACCGTAGTGGGAGCACAGATGCATTGTTGGATTGCTTGGATAGCGAGGACCATCAAGATTCAATAAGCTCCACAACAGACAATGACTCTTTCGATAAAAGCTCTTTACAACAATTAGAACCAGAGGAGACAGAGAGTAATGACGAACCAGCGGCGTTTTACAACATAAAACCTCCGATAGACTTTCCGTATTTATTGACAATTCGGGGTTTCTCGCCTAATAATGATCTCTTGCTTTATGTGCTGAATGAACAAGTAAGTATGGTTGGCAAAATACAAGAGGGTATGAAGGAAGCCAACAAACCAGATATACAATTAGCGGCACCCGATGTCTTGTCGCAACACTGTTGGGTTTCGAAGAAGCCAGCCAATAGGAACTACAGGGTCAGGGACAATCCTGAAGACTGCGACATGATGGTTTCTGTAGATCCTCTTCCGAATGCCAAGGTCACCATTAATGGAGTCGCGATCACTAAGGAAACCGAACTGAAACCGGGTGATTTAGTCGCTATTGGACACCATTATGTTTTTCTCTTCAAGGACCCGACAATAATGAGGGAAATCCCGCAGAACTTGGCGTGGTTGAACTTTCAATCATCGTCACAAATCCAGGAATTAAGTAATGTTGAAATGCTTGTGAATCTTCGAGAAACTTTCAATGAACACCTCCGAAAGAAATCCCAGGAATACGACAAAAATGACGACAGGCTTAAGATAGTGTACAGTGCCATGGAAGAGGATGACCTATTGGAAAAAATTACATTTCTGTTAGATATTGACAGTACTGATGTATTCAAATTAACACCTGCCTACTTAATATGCATGTGTGTTGAATATTCAGCATATCATTGTGACCAATCAGCAACCAGGAAATTACTACTCAAGATATCAGTATTAGTACAGAGCATAGCATGGGTAAGCTGTTTTGATTTTAAACTTGACTTTCGTCTACCAATTAAGTTATGATTTGTATTAATTTTTAAGTACAAAAACAGGGTTACTATTGTTGGTCCCATCAATCCAATCATTCAGAATCATTTTTAAGATTTGAAATAATGGTACCCGGTATATGCATACGCATCAGTTTAAATTGAAACCTCATCAAATATGGCCGACTGGCAGCCATGGTAACCAATTGGACCTATTCCAACTGTGGCAATATAAACCATGGTTATTGGGCCCAGACAATGAATAAATCTTTTGAAATCTGGCTTGAATTCTGTTTTATTCAGAGTGAAAATGATATTTATTTAGACATAAAACGGAAAGCCATTTTTCAAAAAACAAAAAAAAACAAAAAAAACATGAATGACACCAGTGAATTGGAACAGTTAATAAATTCACTGTGCCTGTGCAATGTAGTGAACGAGTGTATGTATAGAGTTGTTCAAAAATGTTTTTAAAAATTATGTTTATTAATATAGGATGTATATCTGTGGATGTATTTGCTAAAAACAAATATCTAAAAAGATATATGATGAAAAAGATTACAGTGCTGCTTGGTGTGTCTTAATGAATAAAATGCTTGGTCTTGGATGTGTTTAAATGCTTCATTGGAGTTTGATTCATTATGCAAAATTTTTTTATATTATTTATATAATATAATTAATTACTATAAACAATAGTCCAACCATGCATTTAATCATTCTACTGTAGAATACTTTATTTTTGCTTAGAATTAATTTTCGCTGAAGAAATGATTCAGTAACAAATAAAATCCAGTGAATATACCATTATTTCCATATTTTTACATTGAACTTAACAAAAATCAGTAAAAATAAATTCCATACAAAACACCCACAAGGTCTATTCAGCGAAAATTAATTCCAGCGAAAATAAAGTATTTTACAGTATTTTACATAGAAGTACCGGTACCTGTACTCCTACGGGAACTATCCTTATGTAGTGGTACATCTCACTGAATGATCGTTGATTTTCAGGTAATATCTTTGGGTTAAATAAACATCCTAAGTAATTGTCGGTCCGCCAGGGGTAAATGTTGTCTATTAATTATTAATGTTGATTGTTTTCCATCTCAGGCTTTTCATTGCCAAATTGCATGACTACTTCAATAATTTCTCAACTACTTTGAAAATTTGAAATTAATAATTCAATTGGGGGGATGACAGTTTATGATCCCCCCTAATATTAATATTAATGAAAATAGATGCACTTTAAAAGCTTTTTTTTTTAAATGCATATACGTATTTGTTCTATTAAAAGCATATCTCTAATAAAAGCACATGTTAGCATTTATTGTACGTGTATACTGAATCACTCAAATAAGAATTTTGTTGATGATAGTTAGTCTTTCATGTAAGCGCATACACTTCAATAATACATACCGGTAAATGGTCATTTTTAAGCTAGTCTGAAACACAAATGATATAATGTTTTATGCAGGTCCTGTTAATATTCATCTGTAAGTACATTTGGTATGAGTTTATGTGAAAACTTAATACTGTAAAATCTGTATTAGAAGCCGCGACTTCTATTGAAATGGTACAATGCAACAGAGGGGATGCGGCTTCTATTAGAGCATCTACACATATGAGAAATGATGAATTTTTGGTTCTTAATTGTTCAAAAAGAATGGGTGCGACTTCTATTAGAGATGCGGCTTCTAATACAGATTTTACGGTAATAGTTTTAGAAAAATGACCACATGACCAGACTCAATTTGTTTTATGATTAATATCCCTTATTGCGTCATTGGATAAAGAATAGAAAACCACAATCGGAAATATGCATTTTTGTGCTGAGAAATTATTAATTACTTTGAATTTTTACTCCTAATAGGATAAAACAAAGGAAATTGCCAACAAGCAGCCTTCTAGGTAAGTGCACGTTAATCGTTTCTTTTTATAAGAAAACCATAAAAACAATTTTATACGCTTGGTTTCATCATTGTAATCCTAGCAGGTGGGACATTATACCTAGTGTAATTTCGATATAATACATATTGGCATACTACAAAGAAAAGTGTTAGAGGGCATACTTAGAAATAATGTCGAATAAAGCGATTCATACTGGTATTTGCCAGAATTTTTGAAGCCTGGTTTATTTCTCTTACATTTATCACACAATATATACATTGTAATTTGACTTGAAATACCTTGTGTTACATTATGTAAATTAGAAAAACATCTCAAGGTTTTGGTATGAGAAATATACTGATCACCAGTGCCTATTGTGGTTGTTACACCAACCCATGTTCAAATCCTACTTGCGATTGAATACAAAAAGGGTCAAAAGTTCACCAGTCAAGATTCATTCGTAGCCTATATGTTACTTCTAAGCAACTTTATTCGTTAGAAGCTTTGCTATCTTCACCAGGAATGTCAAATGTTAATTTTGTTCTTGTTGATGTAAGTATAAAATTGTGCGTTTACTGACATTTTACTGGGCAAATTGGTGATGTCACTGCCCAAATTGGTGATGTCACTGCGTAAATTGGTGAGGTCACTGAGAAAATTGGTGATATCACCTCACAGATTGGTGAGATAACTGAGCAAGTTAGTGATGTCACTGAGCAAATTGGTGAGGTCATTGAGCAAGTTACATCAATGCATAATTTGGTGTGGTCACTGAGCAAGGTGGTGATATCACTATGCAAATTGGTGATGTCACAGCATAAATTGGTGATGTCACAGCATAAATTGGTGATGTCACAGGATAAATTTGTGAGGTCACTAATAGGATACTTGTTACATCGATTAAATGTATGTGACTTAATTGTTCATTGTAGACCCAATGACGCTGTGATGTCCATGAAAGAGCTGTTCTCAGATCTACAGGGCATACTCTTCTGGATGGCAAATGCCTTAGAAATGCTCAATCACTTCCAGAATTGCTTAAACGATTATCTAATGAGTCCAGAAGAAGGTTTACCTCCTGGATCACGGTCATCGCTAGCAACGGCAGACGATGAAGTTCTCTCAGTTTTGGAAGAAGTGGTTATGTACACATTTCAACAGACTGTCTACTACCTCACTAAGGTAAGGAACCAAGCATTATTATTTGGGGTAGCATTACCAGGACAGTTTGGTATTAAATTAAAATTGCACAGATGATTCATTGCGCTGAGCATTTCAAAACAGGTATTTATAGTTTTTTGACACCCCCCCCCCCCCACAAAGGGTTTTGTGGAACTCCACCCACAGCCCAAAATGATTAAGTCTGTTAGACCCCAAAACAATGCCCAATCATCAATGCATTAAACAATCAACTTTTGACCAATCACATGTTGTTGAAACATCATGTGACACCTTCCCTGTCACAGATGTCTGATTGGTTTTATTTGATTGGTTGATGAGATTCAAACAAATTTACCCATAAATTTTTATCACTGGATTTATCGACTGCTGTTGAGTTTGCAATAAAAGATACGTTGCCTAGGTGATGAAAATAAATGAAAACTACGTTAGTATTATAGTATTATGTTGGTAGACACCTGTTGGATTACATGTCCATATGAGGTGATGTGTTGGTAGTTTGGGTTAAATATATCAGAATGGTGTATTTAATATAGGACAGTGTTTCATGAACTCATAGAATAAATATATTTTGAATGCAGACAGTGTTTCTGGAGTTGGGTTTATTCTTTTGCAGTACTGAACAGTACTCCTCTACTGAAAATGAAAAGTTAACTTCTTTGTTTAAGAATTAATGTGGCTGATATAAATAACAAATTTGGAAAGGGCATCAAATAAATGTACCCCATCATTCATTATCAAAATTTATTTTACACAAAGATTTGGGTTTTTAGAACTTGACAAGTTGATGCATAACAAGTAGTCCCCCTGAAAAATTATTTTTCAAGTTTGGTGTAAGTTATTGATGTAAAGAACACTCAGTATTTTGAAGCGCTGATAAAGGTGTCAATATTACCCTTTATAACTACGGGGTCAAAAAGTAAAAAAGACAACTTGGTGTCTACTAGTTACAGTGATATGAGTTAATAAAACCCTTTCATTTAAGTCAGTTTTGAGAAGGAGATTTGAACGAGGGCAGCTACTTATCGACAGTGACGAGGATAATTTGCAGGTGTCACGACTGTTGGTATGTTAAGGAGACGACGAATGATTTCGAGTTATTGATCTGTAGCAAGTAATTGTCTTCTATTGTGGCCGGGAATACCATGTCGCACATGATATGAATACGTAATGAGCGTTAGATGTCCCTTTATTGAGTCACCGATGTCATATGCTGGAACAAATGGTGTAATAACCATAGGCAACTTTCAGAAATACCTAAGTGCGTTTGACAAAGAATCCTTATAGAGTGACATTGATCTGTATGTGTTTGTATGGCTGCAAATGCCGAGTCAACAATGATTTTTCCACTCTTTACGGACATTGGAGTCTGAAGGAGGTACAAATCAAATATGAACCCAGACGTACACTTAAAGTTCTTGGCTTCTTCATTCTTTTATATTTTTACAAAAATAAATAAATCCCAAACGACTTGAAATTTGATATCCTGATATAGAAGGGCAAGGATTCACGCATTTTCTGATGGCTGAAGCTGGTGGTAATATTCACACATTCTGCGGAGAGCCAAATGAATGGGAAAAACAATGTCTGCAGGCTATGTGTTAAAAGAGGCAAGATTTTGTTTTGTAGGAGCACTGTTATTTATCTCTTCTTATTTGGAGCATGATCATTGTGGTGGTGGTATTTCTAATTTTTTTTAGTTCACCTGTTGATCAAAAAGTCAATATTTGGCTAAGCAAAAGAATATGTATTATTGGAATTAAGAACGAAAGATTTTATTAATGGACTACCAATGTCAAAACTGTTGGACTCAAGAACATATTGTCATTGGATTTTTACAGCTACTAGGCATAGAAATTGTGCCAACATAAGTGCCTCCAAAAACAATCATATTTGTATTAAGTATATGTATTTGCGCATTTTTTTTGTTTATGCTGAAAATAATGTTGTTTGAGTCATGTGTATTTTTTTGGTTTTTACTTGATTTTCACTAGTGCTTCCTGACTGGAAATTATAACCCCTATTAAAGTACCGGTATAAGATACCCATGGCTAAAACTATTTTTCGTTTTGCACTCAGTGGAAGCCCAGGAAGGTGGTTGCATATTGAAAATGCCAGAATTGAGGCCAGTGAAATGAAACTTAGAAATGAAGTGATGAAACAAAATTTTACTTTAAGACGGTTAGCAACTCAATCTGAATTCCTGAGATGGACACAAACATATCAGAACACCTTCTGCACAAACACATTCTCATGCTGTTATTAACCATTTCTTTTCAACAAACCTTGATAACAATACCCTGTGTTGAGATCATTGTTGTTCCATTGTTGTAACCTGTCCCCTTCAGTGACAAAACTGTGAGCCGTTGTGTTTTGTTATCATGTTCAATTGGTTGAATCAATACAAAAACTGAAAGCCTTTGTTGTAAGGGGGTCATTGATTGATACATGGATACTAGATACTGACGTTTTCCCTGCAAACTGTTTTTGCGTTTAATCAGAACAATTGGGCCAGGAGTCCCTGCCCATAGACAGAATAACAGTTACCCGTAGTTGTACAATACTTGCATCATTTATTCTTGATGGCAACTTTTTCATGTTGCCATGATTACTATTGAAATTGTACAAAATATGATTTAATAGTCTTGAATCTGCTTTGTTTATATCATATAAAGTGAAAAATCAGTTGAATGAGAAAATTTGTAATTTAAAAATTCAATAAAATGATCTGTTTTTTGTTTAAAACAAGCATAACAGGTGGAAGTGAATAAACAGATGCTTTTATAATATGATGCGTGTGAAAATGAACACAAGGGTATGAAACTGTTGGTTAATTTAATTGATGTAATTCATCACCCGAGATGCACCATTTGAACTTTGGAAGCTCTGTAGAGCTATTAAACAGCTGTGAAATTTATTTTAATATCCTTGTAGCTCGACATTAAACTCTTTTCACCTACCCGAATGTTTTGATTGAAAATTAATTTAGTGAAAATTAAACCTGCCAAGTAACTAGGTAGTTGAGCAGTGTGGACTGGTGAAGCAAAAATTAATCACTCCTGGTATTTTTCCATGCTGAGGCAGGTAGCTGCACATTCAACACGTATTCTGGATTGCTTGATGAAGAATTTGTATCTAAATCTGAGCTTAACCTGAATAGGAAACTAACAAGACTTATTACAATAAGTGGAATCCTTGTATCTAAACTGAATATGAAACCAACATGACTAGAAGGATTGGCTCTTATTATTGGCAGTTTTATCCTGCCCCTTAGGTTTACATACATATAGGTCGCCATGCATGGTGAGAAAAAGTATGAGATTACAACAGACAACTGCAGTCAAGGGTAAAATGAGTATTGAACAGGTTGACCGGTATTGAACGTGTTGACCCCTTTCTACTTGACTACTTTGAACTTCAATAGAAAGTATTGTTTTGTGAGATGAAATCCGATCACTATCGGTAACCTCAAAGGTAATCTGTACATGCCACCCATGGCCTTCTCTGTCCTCAGTGTACATTAAATAACCTAGGAAACTGAAAAAAAGATGTCCATTGGATACTAATATCTCCAATTAAGATGGCTTGATACAGCTTTATGAAAGGCCGGAATATTGTTGCATTTTGCGAATAGATTGCTTATTACTGTGCAAGGTTATATGTGAACAAAAATGGGGGGCAGAGACCTAATTATTGAAATAAATATGATATCACTGTATGTGGATTTAATAGAGGGTCAGCAAGGGGTATTTTCGTAAGCTGTAATCAATTGTTTTTATTTTCATAATAACTTAATTTAAATAAATAAGAATTGTAAATTCATAGACATGGGCAAGGTGTAAAATGTAATCAGCTATTTTATTCGTCCGTAATTTGTATAAAGATCTTTTTTTTATAAGTGTATAAAGCATTTTTCACATTAAATGTCGTAATTCGTAGCAATTTTCAATTTTTTTTCTTAAACACAAATTATCAACTATATTATAAAAGTGTAAAATGTAAAAACCTATTTTTTACTGTAAATGAAACATTCATTATATTTTCTGTAAAAACGTAAAATACCCTTTTATTTCCTGTAACCTGTACCAGCTATCCCACTTGCCCCCCCCCCCCCCCCATACATTGGACTGTATGGGGGAAAGAGTGAAACACAACCTGTTGAATTAAAAAAGTCTTTGTGATTTTGACTTGAGGAATCTGGCTGTTTTAAGTCATTTGTTTGTTTTTTTTTATTTAAACAATATTTTTATTTTGTTTCAATAATGGACATACAACACAAAATATTACATCACATAATGGAAAAATAAAGAGAAAAAAAAAAAAAAAAGAAGATCTGGTATAACATCTAAATTTACCCATTATCTAACCAATTAGTTAATGGTTCCCATTTCTGATAATGGATAAGCTCTTTGTTTTTGTTTATTGCGATTTGTAATTCAATATTTCTATTTTCCCTGATCCAACTTTTATATGCGTATTTTGTTGGATGAACCTTTTGAACCCTACATGTATATACATATTTTTTAAATAATAAAATAAAATGATTTAACAGTATATTTTCCGGTTCACATAGACCTATAATAATATTTTTGACATTACAAACCAAATTGGCAATAAGTTTGCAATCACTTTGCAACAGTCTCCACAGTCTCTTTACAACAATACAGTTAACAAATAGGTGTTCTAATGTTTCTTCTTCTTTTTCACAAAAAGAACAGTGGGGGGAATTGATTATTTTCCATTTATACAGTTTTACGTTAGTTGTTAAAACTCTGTGTAGAATTTTGTATTGGAATGTTCTAAGATCTGTGGAGATTGTTGTCTTGAAAGGTAGTTTGAAAATTACATTTTGTTTCATCCCATACAAATGTTGGAAGTCTATGGCAATATTTGGCTCTTCAATAATGTTTTCACACAAAGACTTGTACACCTTTTTGCTCGTCAGTGTATTAATTGCAACATACTTAGAATTCCATTTGACTTTGTTTTGAAAATCACACCACTCATGGGTATTAGCAGAGATTAGGCCTTGTATAGTATGGTATTCTGTCAAAGTGATACCTTTTACCTTCCAATATTGCCAGTCATGAAAGTTTCCATAAAAATCGATTAGGTCTATTATTCTTAATACTTTTTTCCTTGCCAAACTTTTCAGATAGACTGTACGAAAGCCAATTTTTAAAAATCTATTGTTCCATAATATTTGTTTATCAATTTCAGATGTTGTTTTTGGAGTGTATGATGTCAGAGATGACCATTCCCGGATGATATCATAATAAAAGGGTGGGATTTGATTTTCAAATTCTGATTCATCATAGTTGCAAAAAAACACAAGGTCCCCAAACTTTTTCAATAGTCCCTTCAATATATCCTTCCATCGGGCTTGGCTATCAGAAACAAACCGTTTCACCCACATAATCTGTTGTGCTTTAAAAAAGGAGTCCACCTCAATCATATTCAATCCACCTCTTTCAATATCTGAAATAAGGATGTTTCTTTTAATTTTATCCTTTCCATTCCAAATAAAATTGTAAATAATACTATTGATTTTTTTTATAATAGATTTTGGCACAGAAATCATTGATGCTAAATATATGAATTGGGAAAGGCCAAAGGTTTTAAGGATCTGTATTTTACCAATTATTGAGAGTTTTCTTCTAGACCTTCTTTTCTTCTTTAAGTCATTTGTCTTATGCTAAAACAAAGGTGAGAACGGCTGCACGTCCACGTCAAATTTACCACAATCGGGAAACTGTATTGACAAACTTTAATGTCATATCAACCCAAGAAATAAAGGTTAAGGTTGGTTGGTGTGTTCAACCACGCCGTCTTGATGCTGGGATAGTACGTTAAATTGACATATAACGCCAAAATGTTAGGTAGATGATGTAATATGGTTTCTATGACAACATGCATTACAGCAGTACAAAGACTGGTGCAGTTGACAAGGTTGACACAATTTAACAAAAGAAGAAGAAAAAATGTTTTCCTTTTTCTCTTACAGACACTCTACGTAGCACTGCCAGCTGTTTTGGATACCAATCCATTCACAGATGAAGATGAGACTAAAGATGAGAGCAAAGATGGAGTAGAGAGCATCATCAGTATCTTCCAGTCAACCTTTGACCTTGTACATAATTTACATGTACATCCCCAAATCATTCATCAGTTATTTGCATATTTATTCTTCTTCACCAACGCATCATTATTTAACATGTTGATGGAGCGAGGTGAGTTGTCATAGTTACCGGTTCATGTAGACATACATAGTTAACCGGTTCATGTAGACGTACAGACCCATAATTGGGGAAATCCTACCTGTACTTGAACTCTTGATGAGTGCATCACAGACTTGATGGGGAGGCCAAAGTCACTGTATCTTAGGTTAGTGTGTCGCATACTCAATTGGGAAGGCTAAATCCACTTGCCAAAATTTATTCACTAACGAATGTGACTTTGGAGGAACCTCCGTTGAGGTCTGCTGATGCTTATATTTGACCAGGCCTGGTTGATACCAGCATAACACATCAAATTGCCATACTGTAAAAGGGTTAATTATTCACTGGGTTTTAATTTTGCTTATTTCGCTGACTGGAAAGTGCGCTAAATTAAAACCCAGTGGATATGTAAAATTGAGCATAGAACACATTATCTAAATAATAAAACCGTTAATTTTAAACCCACTGAATATGCCTGAAATGGTAAATCAGCGAAATTTAAACCCAGTGAAAATTAGTCATTTTACAGTAATGTCAGGATGACAACTCATGCATGGCCAAACTACCACAAATGTGGAATATGGTTTGTGTGTCAAAATAATCAACAAAATTTATGTGATTTTTATATCATTTGTTCGTATCAGGATGGAACTAATTTTCATCATCAACTCTTTTTGTCAACTGGAACATCATGGCAGTCAATCAGTGCTCTTACAATTTAAAAAATTATATGTAGTGATAAAAATATAAAGTATAACACTCCAGAAATAGTTTTTCTTCATTTTCATGAAAATGAAGACATCATAATCATCCAAAAGTTTTTGGTGAGAGGGAGATTCAATTGGTTCAACTCTTTTCTGCACATTTCAATGTTTTTTACTAGGAACTGGTGGCAAATTCTACAAATGGTCAAAAGGAGTTCAAATTCGCGGTAATCTTGACCTGATTGAATCATGGACACAGGAACACGGGTTACATGATGAGGCAGCTAGCTTCTTGAAAACATTATCCACAGCGTCTGGTCTCCTAGCAACACCCAAAGTACAACTCTTACATGTGAGTAAATATTAATAAAGATAAAGTTTAATCTCAGAAAAAAATATTAAATGACAAACACCACAGGCTTTTTCCCACTTTTCTCAGCTTAAAGATGTATAATTAAGTAATCAAACTACATGCATGTGTATGCATACCTGGACTAATCCCATTCACATGTATCATGCACCTTGGGATACATATGCATATTCATTTTTTCCACAATTCGATTCAAGATGGTCGAATAGCCGCCATTTTCTTTCAGGTAAATATGATACTACGCTGTTGGTTCAATTAGGAAAAATTCTCCTTTTTTTTTCAACTCAAGATTACTATTTAATATACTATTTATAAAAAATGAAAAAAAAAAAAACAGGTTACAAATCTATTTGTAAAAATATAACAGTTTGCCCTATACTGATACAATTTGTTGAAAGAACACATTCTTTTGAAAACTCCTGTGAGTCAACTTCAAACTCACACATGACATGTCATGATGAAACCTGAATCACCTTTAACTTAAGAAAACAATTTTCGTGAAATTGTTCACTGTAATCCACATTTCCCAAATACGTGAATAAATGTTTGTTTGTTGTGATTCAGATGGACTGGAGTTGCATCAGAAGGGAGTACCCAGCGTTAAATGCAGCCCAAGTACAGCAGATATTGAGTGAATATCACTTAGGTTCCAATAAAACAAGACCTAGAGGCTGGTTTCCACCACCGGAAGAAGTAGAACCAGCTTTACGAACAAGTAAGATCTTTTTCTTCACAATCCCTTGTATCCATCTTGATTAAAGCTTAATTTGTCAGTATTTTAACCTTTTCACTCTTTTCATCACAAATTCACAAATAGTCCTGTTTATAGTCTGTACTTTCCTTCAGAAGATTGAAACAAAAATAGCAAATTTTTTGAGTAAAAAATTAAAATGTACTCAAATTATGTCTGTTGGCTTCAAAATTAGGGTTCATTTCTGTGAAATATTGAAGAATATAAGAAAAAAGTGCAGACAAATTTGGACGAGAAATTCTGGTGGTGAAAAGGTTAAACTATTGGACACCTTGCCCTTTACTTACAAGTCTTAAAATTCAGCCTTAAGCATAAATATTTAATATTTATTTCTGCCAACCAAAATGTGTTCATATTTGAGTAGCTGAAGGACAGATAAAATGGTAAATGCACAATTTTTTATAATACTAGTATTGTTTTGACATACTGACAGATTATGAAATCAATGAGGACTGCATGCAGGACTATCTTGTGGAAGGTGGTAACAGTTGACAATGGTGGTTAAGGGTCAACATTGTCAAGGGTGGTTGAGGGCCAAAGTTGACAATGGCGGTAATAGGGTCAAGGGTCAAAGTTCACAACTGTGATAAGTGGGTCAAAGTTCACAACTGTGATAAGAGGGTCAAAGTTGACAATGGTGGTTAGAGGGTCAAAGTTGACTATGGTGGTCAGAGGTCAAAGTTGGCAATGGTTGTAAAAGGTTTAAGGATCAAATTTGAATGGTGGTGAGCGAGTAAAAGATCAAAGTTGACTAGTAAAATGTTTAATGTTCAAAGTTGAAATAGTGAAGGTTAAGGTTAAACAGTAGTGAGAAGGTTGAGAGTTAAAAATAGAAATGGTGAGGGTAAAAGTTGACTTAAATGGTGATGAGATAATTTAAATTGGAAAATAAAAAAAAATTTAACATTAGTATTTACACATATATTTCTTATTTTTAATTTTCAGGTGAAATTTTAGAAAGCTTTAATAATCATCCTCCACTGGTGTTGCCTAATGCTGATTTTATGATGGATTTAAATAAACGAGTTACACAAGCATCATTTTATGACAGTCTGCAGTCATTGGCTGATGACCTTACAAGTGTCACCATCTATACAGGTGAGAGAAAATATTAGCTGGACTATTCTAACTCACCTAGGGAGTATGGGTATGTAATAGCTTGGTATTAGGGATACAATAATTCAACTCACTTAGGGAGTCTGTGTATAGTACTGTATGTATTAGGGAAAAGTTTATTCAACCGACTTAGGTAGTCAGGTTATGTAATAGCTTGCAGTGATAGAATTGTAGTGATAGAAAATAATATAACTCATGTTAAGAATCTGAAAATATCTATTTCTTAATTCAGATTTTAATCATATGTAACCTTTCCCAATAAAATTTAACAATATTGTAGCCGCCGTTTAGTTATATTGTATTTTTATCGTACGTTCGACTTTTTGTATTTATGCCCTCTAGTGGCTATACTATTTCACGCTCCGATATACGTTCTTTTTCTGGAACATTTAGACGGAAAAGTCAAAAGTCAGTTCACAGTTAGCGCTTCGACGGAGATGGACCCAAAATCGTTTTTACCTACGTTAAGACGAATAGAAGCCGTAAAACGTGTAACTGAGGTCAGTTACTCCCTAGACAGTTGTTAATAATGGTCTGATGTAGCTATGTACCAGTTTAGTTTGTAATTCAGTTAAGAAGTATTTGGACATTATATTTGTATTGTTGAGGTGAGATCGCCTTCGTGTGTCAATGTATTTCATACTTCAAGATACTGATGGTAACGCTACGTAAGGGACGAGTAACAACGATTAGTGTCTAATTAGAAAGCTATACACGTACAATGGTGCGCGCATAAATATAATGCAAAGCTTAGCTCTAAGGGACGGTTCTATGGCCAGGGCAAGTAAAATTGCCATTCAGTCAACTAAATAGTAAACTGAGTTTAAAAGTTAAACTCTAGACATCCTTGCAACATGTGTAAAATTTTCCTTGTACAGTATGCTAACAGGAGATTGTCTTATTCTGCAATTTGAATTATGCCATGCAATGAAATGAAATAGTGATGGTATTTGTGTGTTATTTCAGGGAATAGTCCAGTTACTGAACCACAGGAGTCTGCCGACAAAGTGATGGCTAATCTGGTGAGAAAAGAACTGGCAGAGAATGATGCTATCTCGGTCAAGATGAAGAACAAAATTAATGATGTCTCTGCTGTAAATAGACACTATAATAAACCTTTTGATGATTGTCGCCGTCATTCCACGAACAGTTACACTGAAAATCAATGTGGCACAGAAAACAATAATAACATGGGATCAAACTTGTACATTAAACAAGTAATGTCTCCTGAAAGTCAAGTTAGATTAAATACACATGGTGTTCAAAAAACTGTGAAATTTAACACTCAAGCAAACCAGTATCAGTCTCTGCCACCTACTTACATTGGGCAGAAAAAACAATCTTACGGCTCTTCATACAAGCCACCAGTACCCATGCATAGTTACCAAGGGAGCCAAAGCCCTAGTAACCAAGATTTTAAATATGAAGTGTCATGGAGACAGGAAGATGGTCATTATGAAATAAAACGTGTGGAGAACACTGTTTCAAGTCCCCATAGAAATCAACAAGTATTTGTTTATTCGCAAGGTTGCTCAGAGTTTAATCTGGATGATCCCCAGCACTTGGTGCACATTGTTAAAGTCCACCATGATTATGATGAACCATATGAAACGGATGATGAGAACTGTGACGATAACGTAGAAAATGATGCTAATCACACCGCATCAGCTTGCCAAGAACTCACAGTCAAACAGATAAATGCTGAAACCATTGCAACTGATCATAACACTGATAGTGCCATTCCAGTTGTTGCTATCACCCCACCAGACACTGAAAAAACAATGTTGCCATCAAAACCCAAACTGTCGGACTCGCAGTTGCAATCCCAGTCGCAGCTGAAACAGCAAATACATCAGTTTCTGAAGCAACAGCAACAGAGAAAACAACAGATGCAGCAAAAACAGTGCCAACAATTACAATCGTCTCCATCTGCGACAGGCAGCCCTGAACTACTGACAGTATGCAATAATCAACAGCCTACATCTCCGACTCATTCCCCCTCACCCCCCACCTACTCACCTCCTCCCCCGCCTGCCAGTACATCATCCACCAAGCCTACAGTATCGAGAAATGTGCAATATAAATTGGAGGGTAACTCAGATTACATAGAGCCGCTGTCGTTGAATGATATGGAGAAGCTCGTGGAGGATGTTACCAGTGAGTCAGAATCTAGCGAAGATGGTTAGGAAATATGTTATTTGTCCCGTCGCTCAACAAAACATAAAACAAAACTAATACAGAAAAAAAAAATAGTTTTGTTTTATATTTTGTTGTTGTCTCTTGTTTTTATTAGCATCCCATTTCTTATAAAATAAATCTGTCTTCTTATCTTGTTATATGAACTGTACATGCTGGTCCTGGTGTGTGTGTTTGTGCTCCAAAATTAGTTTTTGTTTTGTCCGAGTCTCGTTTTGTCATATATATGTTCAGTTATGAGTCGTAATTCATCTCATGATTTCTCACAATATGAAAGTATAGTTTTACTCTGCTTATAGATAGCAAAGTGTTACTGAACATTTTGTTTTATAATCAATGAATGAAAGTTTCAAACTTTCAAACCCTTTTGAACATGAATGGAGGTTTTGTGTTCATGAATTCATGACAAAGTAACTGATACTGGTAGTGAGGCCAAGAAAAAAAAGTGCTTTCGGTCTATTTGTTTTTTAAAATCAAGACACATATTTATTTGAAATCAAGACATGTATTTATATGTATGCTCAATATGATTTTTCATTTTTTCTGAATTTATGACAAAACTACCTTTTCAAGAAGGAAACCACACCTTTTCCAGTTTTTACAGTTGAGTTGTCTGATACCTTTTTAGGAGTTACTGAGTCCGAAATGGACCTGTTATTGCATCGAAATACGATGTTGCAATCTCCAAAACAGTGTCTAGAAAGCATGGAAAGATTAAGAGAAACAGACGATGGTCAGGAAGATGTATTCGTAGTGGATTTGGTCAAAGAAGATAACGGCATTGGATTAGGACTTATTGATGGACTGGTAAGATATGAATCATTCTAAATCCAATGGGAGTAGAATAAAATTAGAAACAGAATAGAATTAACACTGATAATGATATTATTTTGATTTAAATTGTGTATTGAAGTTTTTAAAATAAATTATTTTTCAACATATTTGACGCATAAATAAAAATGTAGAAACTTAAAGAGGAACCGATGTATCGGTTCCCCTTTAAGTGTTACTACAATCTCTGGTAATGCTATTTTTATAGTATCGGTTCCCCTTTAAGTGTTACTACAATCTATGGTAATGCTATTTTTATAGTATCGGTTCCTCTTTATGTGTTACTACAATCTATGGTAATGCTATTTTTATAGTATCGGTTCCTCTTTATGTGTTACTACAATCTATGGTGATGCTATTTTACAGTATCGGTTCCTCTTTAAGTGTTACTACAATCTATGGTAATGCTATTTTTATAGTATCGGTTCCCCTTTAAGTGTTACTACAATCTATGGTAATGCTATTTTTATAGTAACACTTAAAGAGGAACCGATACTATAAAAATAGCATTACCATGGATTGTAGTAACACTTAAGATATGTTACACATTATTATACTTTGAATAAATTATTCATAAACAGGAAATTCAAACTTTTACTGAGCAATGATTCAAAAGATCGATGTCGGATAAAAAACTTATTTGCTTTAGTTTGGGGGTGGGGGGGTGACCTCAAAAAGTTGACATCCTACAAAAACGATTTTATTTTTTAATGTAGTCAAAAAAATGAAAAAAAAAACACATCCAAGACAAGAGAAAATGGTTTGGTCCGAGTGTAAATATGTGCATCAAATGAGGTCAATTTCAGAGTATTGACCTAGAACATGCGCAGAACCCAGAAAAGTAGTTTGCGCATGCGTATATTCCGCTTCATTATTACAACCAACTGCTATGCCATACTGCTGTTCGATTATCAATTTGTATTTATTGGTGAATGTAGTCTAACGCCATGATCAATATTTATCAATTAAGTTTCGGGGGGGGGGGGACTAAAAGAATTAAGTTTTTTATCCGACATTGATCTTTTGACGTCGTCCCTAATTGTCCCGACTATGTTATTGTAGAAAGAACTTTTAGACATCATACTTTACCATGTGTATAACTGTATTTTCAGTATACTCCTTTGCGATCAGCTGGTATCTACGTACGTACACTGCTACCCAAAGGTGCGGCTGCCAGAGATGGTAGACTCAGACTTGGAGATAGAATACTAGCAGTCAATGGTACTAGTCTAGTTGGTGCCGATTATCAGAGGTAAGCATGTGGCAGGGTATGATGGACTGATGAGCTGGACAATTTTACTACTTGTCCATCAAAGTCACTCTTCTTGGACAGCGTTTGAAATTTGACGTTTTGTACATTCACCTGTGTTAAGGTAGAGATGCAGTTTACCTGACAGGTATTTTAATTAGTTAATTAGGAAACCAAGATGACCTCCCTTGTCCACAAAACTATATATTTTCGGAAAGCTTATTGTATGAATTTTAAACTTTTATTAGTATTTTATTTTTATGGACACTGTAGTTTGAAATATGCACAAAAATGTGCTTTTTTGGTCAAAAGTAATTTAAAAAAAATTAGCTTCTAAACCATGCTTCTGTTTCCTGTCAAAATTGGTTTATGAGTACATCTGTTTACTATGAAGAAAGTGCTGTCTTGAAAACTGTCTACCAGTTGTCAATTTTGTAGGGCAGCAACTCAAATTTCACTATTTCACTATTTCAAGTTTATGCATAAATTAACATCCAGGCTAGTTGTCTGTACAATTGCTGTAACACTATTCAACTAAAAACAATGCCCCGACGGCGTTTTGAAGATAAACACATTGTCAATCATTTGTGAAAATGGTCAAAGCGTCTAGGAGCTTTTTTTTTTTAAAGTTCTGGAATGTGCACTAAAAAGAAGCTGAGATAATTGCTAATTTGCATAACAATTCACTCAGTAAGAAGTTTGCTAATGCTCATAATTAAAATGGCTGTTAAAGTTTCAAATTTAAATGTACCGGTATTATCATTTTGTAAAAAGTTAAATACAGTGCATAATATAGAGATCCCATCATTTCTTTTTTTCACCATGTTTCTTTTTTATTATTTATGTACAGCCTTGCTAAATCTTGCTAAGCATTCAAAAGAGAGAATGTTTGCACCTGTTATCTATATTTTAAAATCGTTTTTTGAGTATGTTCCACTCTTCACAAATCTACAAAATTTCAACAGTCTATAGCCAAGACTTTTTGGATAATAAAAAGCAAAAAAAAAAAAAATCACTCCCAAGTGCCCCCAAACCTGCATCTCTACCTTAAATCGTTTTCATTTAACATTCATTTAAGTTTATTAGGGCATGCTTGTTTTGTAGGGTGGGATGACGGCACACAAAAAAAAACGGATAAATTAATCAACAACAAAGTATAAAATAAATTTCATGAAAGCATTGCTCTGAGAAAAAATGATTTTTTTCTGCCTTGTCCTCTTTCAGGAATTTTTAACAGTTAACTCCCTAAGTGTATTATTTTGTATTACAGTGTTTTAATGGTTGTCACTTCTATTAAATTTGGAACAGTGATGATATAATATAATAGTACCGGTAATTGCATCTTTAAAAATATAAATTTCTATCAGCATGTAGCAATAACATTTCATGAAAAACTAGTACAAATAAGATGAAATATGAAATGAAAGATGAATTTACATAAATTTACCATACAACGCTGTACATACACTTAGATGAATTGATAATTCCATTTTAGGATCTCCTGAATTGCATGTGTCCACTGGTGAAATCATCATGTAGAGCGCCCTCATTTGTATAAAGTGAACTGTAGAGGGCGGCAAATGTTGAAAGCATCAAGAACATCAAAATCATCTTCCACAAAATAAGCTTACATATTTTTTGTTCATATTTGGTTCAAAATTATTGAAAAATGATATTTAAAATGTGTGTGAGGAAATTATTATTTGTATAGATCTTAAATGTAGGAATCAACCTAATGATTTTGTTGTGTTTTCCTTGCAGTGCCATGCAGTTGATAAGAAATGCAGGTCCAAGATTACGATTCATGGTTGCAAAGTCTGATGTTTCCATGGCAGCCAAGATAACTGCATCAACTACGTGTTAATTCCAAACATGAAGCCTGAAATATCTAAAACCTCTAATGCCACTTTGTAATAAAGCCAACAAAAATAGTTTATTTGTTTCTTTTCATCGTGCATGTCAGTTCAAAAAGAGCTGCTCATTATTTTTCTGCTAAAAGTGAAAAAAAAATTGCATCACTACACTATTTTTTAAGAACATCTCTGAACCATAAACAAATGTTTTTTTCGTTTTTTTTTAAACATTTATTACAGACAATCCCTCCTATTCTAGTTCTCGTATCTAAGCTCTGGTGCTAACAGGAAGTACTTGAACGTTTTATAAATGTGATAGGAATGCATATCATCTATACGTTTCGCTCCAAATCGTATTCTAATGAACTTGAATAAATTATATATTTCATATATAAATTATATGTTAAATATTTTGGTAACAAGCATTCCTTCTACGCATTTGGACTTCATGGTGATGTAATATTGTATTCTCTTGCTTGTTGCCATGGTTACAAAGTATCGAATATGATTTAATACTAAGACTGTATGCCAAAGTCTTATATTTATCTTTGCTATTAAATAATATTTCTCAAAACTGCATTGTATACTTTTCCATATACCTAAGGCATTTATTTTGACACTTTTCTGTCTGATGACATGGAATAAATTTTTATACTGTGAAATATTTTATTTTAACTGGAATTAATTTTTGCTGAAAAGATATTTTTGGTGTTTTGTATGGAATTTATTTTCACTGATTTTTGACAAGTTGAATGTAAAATATAGGAAAATGGGTATATTCGCGAGATTTTATTTACACTGAATCATTCCTTCAGCGAAAATAGCGAAAATTAATTCCAAGGAAAAATAAAGTCTTTTACAGTATATGATATACATATGACATTCTATATTCAGGATGATTAATTATGAATGATATACCACTGAAGTGTAAGAATCTTTACTTTGTGGTATTTGTGGTACCTATGTGGTATTTTTCATGGCAGTGTACTTTATGTGATATTAGTTCCCACTAATATTAGCTAATATATGGTATATTTATCTTACTATGTTAATGACATGTAAATTAGTTCCATATATGGTGTTTAGTTGTATTACACAAATGAGGTTCCATATAAAGTGTGTGTAATTGGATTATGTAAATGATGTTCTGTATATGGTGTTGTGCATGTTTGTTATATAAAAACATATTTAGAAATATGCCAATATTATTTCAAATTTATATTTATATGGTTAATATGGTCTGTGATTTCACTAGTACTTTTTAAAGAATTATTTACAGCATTAATTTATTTTATTTATTATTTGCTCACATATAAGTGGGAAGAGTATATTTGGTTTATGCTAATTAGTGAATGACCATATATGGACTTTCTATTGACTTGTATATAATATTTATACATGGGACTTGCATGAAAGCCATTTTTTTATGAATACTGATATTTCTTGTTGCTGTTCTGTGAAAATTTATGCATAGTACAAAAATGTATTTTGTGCATATTTCTTTTTCATCAGCATACCAATTGCACCTTTTTTGGTGTTGCCAGGACAACCTGGTGTGCATTTTATGCTTTCATCATCATCATTGCCAGCATTCATCCAGCTGTAGAACAACATTGTTTACTAAAATCTTTAAAGCAGCATCATATTCTGTCTTATTTAGTTCAAATTTGGAATTTTGAAGGGAAATTAGGGGAAGAAACAATTGGAATCCTGAAGGAAAATCAGGTATGCGATGGCAGCTGAAACTACCTCATTGTTGGGTAGTAGTTACCTTATATTTAAACCAGTGTGATACAGGCAACATATATACATCATATTAAAATGATTCAGTATTCTGGATATAGTTGTGATGTTTTTTTTTTAAATAATCTGACTTTTTAAATTGTACATAAGATTTTTTCTTGGTAAATTTTATTTATTGTAACTTTATTATATTTTTATGCTGTGATGTTAAAATTATTAATTTTTGCACATCCAAATAAATGTGTTTTATACTACAATTTCTTTGTGTTTTTCAAACTATGGTGAGAATATTTTTCACTCGTTAGGGTTATATACCTTACTTTTAAAAGTGGGGTAGTGGTGGGAAATATAATTTCAGAAAATTGAAAATTTATCTGTAAATTTGTATTCGTTCAAGAATACCAGTTTAAACTTATTGGTATGTTATGTGTGAAATTTTAACAAGATACCTGCTTGTGGACTCAATTTACAGGTGCTTTGGATAAAATAACCGTTGACATACAAGGACGCCCTTCCTGCCAGACTCAACCTGTGCGACTGTGGCCATAGAGGGCTATCCTTGGGGGCGGACATCCGGGCATTTTCACCGCCTGGCAACCCGCGGCGGTGAAAACAAAGGCCCAAAGCTCGCAGAAAACGGTACTTTGGGATGACTGTTGAGACTCCTCTGAACAGTGTAACAAGATTAGCCCTACGTGTGTAATATATATAAATTTGGTTGTTTAGGATTACTTCAAAGTTGAGTTTGTGTTGTTTTCTCGAATTTTCACCGGCTCGACTGGCGTTCCACAGCAGCGCGCACAGAGCCCATAGAAATGCATGGTACAGTGGTGCGCGTCTTAGCAACGTCTGAATTAACTTTCAATCTTACTCCTCATCACTTTGTAGAGCACTCTGAAGACTGTGAAATGTGCAATAATATCGATGAGGGAGAAAACAAATAACATGCATCAGAGATGGAAAAAGATCTTCATATCAACTGTTAAAGATTGTATTTTGGGTGCATAGCTTGAGTGAAGCATTTGCACACACTTAGTTAGTTTGTGCTATGGCTCTGGATCAGGTCAGATTCAGCATGTACATTTGCATATGTTTCATTATCTTGTTTCCATTTATTATTGTTTTAAATTCACTAAATAAACAAAGGAAAGATCTTTGTTGATTTTAGATTCACAGAAACCCTTCTTCAACATTACTAATCTTTAAATATGGATTTTTAGTACTTCACTGAAAAACAACAAAAAAACAATTCAAAATGCACTAATCACAGACAATAGAATTATTTCCTACCCACAGTACCTTGCAAAGGCCTTTAAGTATGATGTAATAATGTATGTCACCTTCTATGATGTATAGTTTAATAACCTATTGTACCACAGTATAATATTAAATCAATAAGATTAAATGTACAATCTGTGGTTATTTGTAAATGTCTGCATTTTTAACAAACAAATTTACCCAAAACTTGATATTTTTGTAAACATATAAAATTCCACAAATTGTTCAAAATCCTGTACTGAAGTGGGAAAGGAAACCGAGAAAGAGGAAGCTGTCAATTCCTGTGTGCCATTATATCTGTGACATGAATAAAATTGGCCATTTTATTTATGTAATGAAAAATAAAATGACCACTATACTACCCATTAAAATGTTTTATCAACTATCCGCGAAAAAAAATTGCATTTATTCTGACCAGTATAAAAATAATGGTCATTATAAGTTTCAGTTTAAAAAAAACACTGGTCATTATTCTAGCCAATAAAAACATGATTTGCAATATAATGGCCACATTTTTAAATAACACTTCGTATTACGGAAAAAGTTTTTAAAACATGAATGGCAAAATGCAATGAGACAAAAACAAAAGATTCCAACATATTATCCTCAAGTGGGCGCTGTTCACTAGCTGCATACATCTCATCAGTTTCATTTCAGGGGTAATTTGTTGATCAATGACTGACTAATTATAAAAGAACAAGCATTTTGTTCTCCAGATATAATTGTATTAGTCAACTAACATTTTTCCAGTCTGACTACTGTAAAATGACTAATTTTCATTGGGTTTAAGCTTAACTGATTTACCATTTCAGGCATATTCAGTGGATTTAAATTCACGGTTTTATCATTTAGATAGTGTTCTATGCTAAATTTTACAAATTCACTGGGTTTTGATTTAGCGCATTTTTCAGTTTACAGTATTTTCTTTAGGGGGAGGTGCCATGGTTACCATAGTAATGTAGTCTACAAACTTGAGATCCACACTAGCTTTTATTCCTTCAACAAATTGTTATACAAAATTTAAAATTAAATAACTCTAATCACACAATAATTACAACAAACATGACATTATATAGCTCCTGTATAATGTAAATTATGAAACTAATTTCATCAATTGTCAAAGTAACAATAACACTCAATGCTTAACGTGTCAGTCCAACTGACTTTCGCTGTTCGTAGTTGTTTTGTACAATTTCAGAGAAAACGTGCAGAAATTATTTGAATTAAAAACTTTCGTTAAAAGTATGGAATAATAGCCTGATGTTTATCTTTTTGTTTTCTACCAAATAATTTTATAACACCACTATTAATCTGCCAATCAGCCAATGAGTATTCTTGTTGTATCAACCTCATTTCCATATAATAAAAAAAAAAACATTGACCAATGAACATGCAGTTTTACACGCCTTGGATTCTCACTATCTCGAACACAGCACGTCGAATCATGCCAAATGGAATCACCACATTCCGTGTTCTACAATTTGAAATGTTCCTTGTTTTACTGGAAAGTGATTTTAAAAATAAAGGGAATATAACAATCAAACATTATACACTTTGTCTACCAATGTATGTACGCCCAATGAATTACATCTTCAAAGGTCGGTGGCCGAGTTTGTAAATGTCTTTTATGCCAACAACATTACGTGGAAACATTGCAAAAATCACAGACGTTGTCTTCAAGATAATGAGAATTGATGAAATACAGCAATCTAACACAATAACAATTATCAATTAAATATTTAAAACATATACAATTTTGAAAAATTCAGCCTATATCTTTGATAGACAAATTTACAAGGCATTCAACGATGTGATAAATTTATTGAATTTGTCCATGGCACTGTTCTATGTATACAAATCAGTGAACGGCTATTTCTCAGTACTGTAAAATCATTTATTTTCACTATTTTAAAGTTTTGAGCAATTTTACTGAGTTTCAAGTTCACAAACTTGGCAGGGAAAATTATTATTGTACATGTTCATGTCAATTGAATTAAGCAAATTTCCCTTATCAGTGAAACAGCGAAATTAAATTATTTAATAACAGTGAATAATGAATGTGTTTACAGTAACTCTTGATTCAGTTCTTTGCAACTAATACACAAACATGAAGTTAGCAACACATTGTTAGCATGATATTCAGAAAAAGATAACATTTAAGAACAAGTATATTATTGTACATAAATGTTGAACTACCCATGTACAGTATTATGTTGCATTATTTAGCATAATTGAAAATTGATCAAGAAAGGAATGCGTTGATCAAATGAAATGTTGAGAATGAATGAATGTCATGCACTGATCGACAAAAATCAGTGAAAATAAATTCCAAACAAAACGCCCAAAAAGTATATACAGCAAAAATTAATTCCAAAGTATTTTACAGTAATTAAGACATCAGTTGTAGTGTCAAAGTGTTATAGTTTAATAATGATTGTACAATAAATCATAGTAAACAGAGACATTAATTAAAATGAGTGAAAGTGTTGAACGGGTCCCGGTAGGAGACGGGTGTGAAATTAATTAGGAATGACTGTCACAGTAAGGCAAAGAACAACAGTTCTGTAGTATAAAAAATGGTTAGATAAGGCAGGAAGTATATAACCATAGGATTAATTATGATGCTAACTTGATGGTAAAACAGTTGCAAAGATTTATCTCAAATCATCCTCAGTATATTGTGAAATTGATCTTACTTTTTGAACAGTTCCAATAGACCTTATGTGTAACACATGCAGGTTTTAAATCCTGACATTTTCAGTGACATCATTGCAATTTTTGGCATGTTAATCAATTTTTGAACTTCATTGAAAACAGGTTACAGAAAATATTTAGAAAGTCTCATTGATATGAAATTTGTCGTACCAGGATGCGTGACCTTTTGGGGTCGTTCATATGACCCACTGAATATTTTTTTTATGAATTTATTATTAAAATTTTTGATACACATGGCAGTTTTATACTGTGCGTAGTGAACAAATCCAGGATGGTAAATTTGATCATGATATGCTGTCGTAGGTAATATAGTAGGTATTAAAGCGGGAGAGTCGTAACCTGTGCACGTGCAGGAATTGAGTCCCAAGCGACGATAACAACACATACTAAAAACGCATAGTTTCATGGGCAGACGCTTGTTTGTAAACAATGACACACTATGGCCATCAGACCCATGCGCAGGTGACGACTCCCTCGCTTTAAACTCAATAATCCAATACTTGGCAAATACAACAAATTAAAACATAAACCATATTAATCAGCAACACCTAACATGAGAATCCTTTTTAGGTTAGACCAATCACTGTGTAATATATCAGTGAATGGTCATACAATTTAAATAGAAAATAATTAAATCTGCATAAATTATGTACATTATTTGCTTATTTACATCATTAATATCCAGTAATTAGAAATGGAAGCAACAAGTTCAAACTCACAGCTAAAAAGTCCTTTCACCACCAATGTTCCAGTACCATCCAATAATCCATTTTATCAATTATTGTGTTCAATTCCTCTCAACATTTTGAATACAAATTGTAAGAAATTTAGTTTTCTTTGATCGAAAATTATCCCCATAACTCATGAAAATTACAGAATTTGTAAAAAAAAGTTGTGCCATTCATTTGGGCGGGAAACATGTCTGGGTAGTGAAAGGGTTGATACAATGACTTACTGTAAAATAAATTATTTGGCTTGGAATTAATTTTCGCCATTTTCGCTGAAGGAATGATTTAGTGAAAATAAAATCCAGCGAATATACTTTTCTTCCCCATATTTTACAAACACCAAAAAATTCTTTTCAGCGAAAATTAATTCCAGCTAAAATAAAGTATTTTACAGTACTTATAACTGAACACACAATAACATTGATGAAAGTATAAAAGAAAAGTCAGGTGCATTGTGGGTGAAAATTGTTAATACCTACAGTAAAGTCATTCACATAATGCACATATATGTGAGTGAATTTAAATTTGTATGTTGAGGTCATTCATATAGCCATTCTCCTTTGCAGAGACTATGGGTCTTTTATCACTAAGCTAGGTAGTCACCAGAAAACTCCCATCTATTTGTGGCTCCCTAGGTCAGGTCATAAGCTCAAAGACTCTACAAGGGAGAGCGACATATAGCTGGAAACTTTCGACTATTACAGGAAACATTTGACTCTTGGTTAATCTTGGTTAAATTTAAATATTGTGGATTTTTGATCATATAAATTTTGCAACCATTTCTATCTCTCGGTTCAGATCATCCCTTGAAAGTGTGGATGTCAAGCACAGAATCAATTCCTGATGATGTCATCATACTATATATTGATATTGTTCAAATAACTCATTAAAGGGTAACGGGGTAGTTGTCATTGCATGTGCGAGATTTAGGTCCCATGGCAAATTTGTTTTAGACACTACCAATATATTAACAGGCAATTCCTGGGATGATTGGTGGAACACATCAAAGGAGTTAAAATTGGTAGTTAGTGTACATTGTGGCCGATCAAAACTTGAATTGATGCTTGCCACTGTGAGAGCATGTGGAAAAATAACCATTTATCCAAATAAACATCGCACATGCATGGCACGAACACCACTGCCCTTTAAGTAATAAACCTTTGAAAAAATCATTGTAATCATGAATCCTTGGACAAATATTGTAAAATACCATGGCAACAATAAGACATCCAGTTACTATGTAACATTAAGTAGTACCGAATAATAATATAATTACAACTTTTTACAAATTTGCTCAAAAAACTAGCAATAATTTCAATGCATTTGAAAAAGCAGATTGCGAGTATGGTAAATTCATGAATATTAGAAATAAGAGTTAAAAGTTAACTTGATAAATGGTCCTGTTTAAGAACCAGCACATGGCAAGATATGTGTGTGTGATGATAAATATGACGAAAATAGAAATCTGTCTTGAGAATTTTTAACTGTATATGCTGAAATGCATACATAATTACTGTCTTAGTTTAAGGAGGTCCAGTTGTTACAGAGAAAATTACAAATTCTTGTACTTTAATTGGTTGACAGTTGAATTATTCGAACAAACGAAAATCTAGTTTGTCAACTTTTTGTGCCAACCAGCTTATCTGATAATCAATATTGTGCATGAATCAGCTCTCAATCTGCCTGTGACAGTATTGCCTGTACCTGTAAGTTGCTTTATTAACTAGAACATGTATACCAGTAACAACAGTAGTAAAAGGTATCTTCAGTTTTTGCAATCAGTCACTGGGCATTATACACACAAAATGTAAATCCTTCGATAGAAACCATCGTCAATAAATCAATATTCATCAAGTACAAAATATTTAAGTTTTCAAACATTCATCAAAATAATCTCTATTTACTGTCTTATAAATAATGTAAGTATGATAATGTTAAGCAGTATTTGCCAAATCTGTGATGTATCATCGCCTAACCAGTATATACACTACAAAATATTGATATTGTGGATGGGTAATGGAAAAATTAGCTTAAAATTATTAAGCACCCTTTTTTAAAATAAGTTAGATTTGTAAACACTCACTGAGTTAGTGGGGCTTTGTTGGTCCTTCAATGTCAATTACATTGTAGATATGTCTGTTTGTCTGTCTGTCTGTCTGTCTGTCTGTCTGTCTGTCCGTCTAAAGGACAAGAACATCCAGTTCTCTCAGAATGAAATGTGTTGAAAGGTTGACAAAAGATACAAAAGTTTAAAATTTTTTAAAACAAATTTTGTGTTTTGATGTTTTACAGATTTTCTTGATGTAAATGAAACTTTAACCCACCGTTGAGGGACGGTGTTTGACCTCACTGATCACTCCAGTAAAATAGTGATTCTGAAAATATTTTAATTTCCCCATTTCCCATGTGACCGTGAATAAGATACATATATTTGGCAAATTACACAATACTTTCAAAGCAAAACATTGAAAAGTAATCAACCTTCAAAATTGTAGATTGCTTTATTTTAGCTGATTTACCCAACAACCAAACAAATTCAGAGTTAAAATAAAGCAATCTACAGTATTACGAATAGTTCACTAAAAGGAGTGAAAATAAAATATTCTGATATTTAAAAATTTAAAACAAATTATAACATTCGTCTTTTTTAATTTATTATATATATATACTCACAAAAAATTGCTGAGAATTATTCCAAGAGTAGATTGGCTCATTGCAACACCAGGACAAAATGTAAACTAAGCAAAGCGTGTACAAGGTATACTGGGAAAATACATCATGTAGACACTGAATACATTGGCCCCTGTCAACAACATTTGTATTAAATATACCCACTCAATAAATATTTTACAATTTATTTTACAAAAGCAATTCATGAGACAGCATCTCTCTTCAGTTGCATCGTTTTGTACAATCTAATGACATCGCCAAGATGGGCCAGACAACAATGATTGGTAAACAATCAGTTATTCAGGTAACTAGTTGTCTGTTATCTGTAAACTAGGTATTCCCTCATAGACTGCTTTTGCCTTATGTAACATAGTCTCACTATGCATATAAAAATAAATATTAAATAAGATAAGAAAAAAATATAGTTGCAAGTGAATTTTCAATAAGACTTTATAATTTGAATTTTTAGATGAATTTATAACTAAACACAATGCTTTGAAAAAAATCTTTCTTATTATTGGTATATTGGTTCACTTGTTTAAGAGACTTGTTCATTGAATTAGTTTGATGCCAACACTGGCAGCATGATTAGGAAATAGCAATAATTTAGGGAAACAGAAAATGTATGAAACCAGAACGATAAATGTTAATGTTTCTGAGTATAATTGTTTGTCTACTACTACTACTAATGACATGAATGAGTACCCTGTTATATTCTGGCAGTATTACAAACATTGTTTCCCTCTGAATGCCAACCATTAGCATCTTTCAAAATATAAACCTGTAAATTACCATTTGCACCTTTTTTTTTGTAAAATTTTGATTGAGACCCGTACCCAAAAGAAAATTTGATCAGTGGTTACAAATTATGAAAGAAATAACCAAAAGAAATATGCAAAATGCTCCATCAAAATTTGTATGAGAAAAATTATGGCATTCAAGGGAAAGAATGTTTTATAAAGATAATTTATTTCATATAATGTTGACCATGGAATTTCCATTACATGTGTAAACATTTGTGCTAGTGCTATTTAAAAAAAAGAGAGTATATGACCCCCCCCCCCCCCCCCCCAACAAACACTGAACAAGTTCGCCTCAAAATGTCATTTCCAGTCAGATGCAAAGATCATGTAAAACCATGCCTTATGTGAGATCTTGTCAGGTCACGCGAGATCTCACCAAGTCTGGTGAGATCTCACAAGGTCTTGTCAGTGACTGAAAATGAGCAAGTGAAGATTAACCATTTATTCTTTGTCTTCTCCTATCAAGTACGCTGCGATGGCATAAAAGTGAAAGAATGCACCTGCTACAACAAACAGATGCCAGATAGCATGAGCGAACGGTATACGACCATCACTTTTGAAGAATATCACTCCCACGATGTAGATCATACCACCAGTGGCTACTTCATGAAGCCCTTCATGTGATGAAGTCTGTTGATAATAAACCCATAAATTGAGATACAAGATTTGACAGTATCAAACTAACAAATATAGTGCTAAATTGATGTCACTGAAACAAGCGTTGGATTGTTCACCCACCAACAGGGAACGTGAGCTGGGATTAGACCGTCGTGAGACAGGTTAGTTTTACCCTACTGATGAGGCAGATGTATTATAGAACTTTTGTGGCATTGAAATAATTTTGCTGATGCTTTCAGGGCAGGTAAAACTTCCTTGGGTTTCACAACAGATCACCGATCAACAACACCAAAGTGTAGAAACAGTTGAATTTGAAACAAAATTAATTGTCTGAGTATACCATAGTTTTGGTTACTCACCATGGTAAGCAGTGAAAGAGCAGGACATGTACCCATTAGTAGATATAACACAGTCTCAAGTTTTTTGTATCTAAAATGGAAAAAATACTATTAGTATTATCATACACTTTGTATTGCCCAGTCTTGTTTACGTTATGAGAAGTGCGCCCTCACATCAGAGCAATAATTTCCCATATCACGCCCAGCCCAGTGCACCTGGCTTTCATCAATCACAACAAAAAGCACCATTCTAAATTACATCGTGTGTACACCTATAAGGTGTATGATAACAACTTTATGGACTAAATACAGCTTTTGCTGTTCTCGATCGTACTGCTAATACACCCTCGCAAGCTTGGGTGCTCCTGCCGCCCGACCTCGGGCCGCAAAAGATATATCTGGTTCATAAAGAATAATGTCACACAACATCCAACCTGATGTCGCCCTCTAGTGGCAGGCTATAACTCAATATCCATTTTATTTCTGTCAAGGGGAACATATTCCATGCGAAATTATCAATGTCAACCTCAGTCACTATGGAAACCACATCAATTGTTCAGCGGCAACATCTAAGCTACCTGGTACTTTGCATTTCAGAGTATTCATGACATGTGAAAATAGATTGTACAAGCTTGCACTAAATTTGAAGCTGAATCAGCAATTTATGACGACAACATTTACAAGTTATCAATTCTTAAGAAAGTGCTTGCCATTTATTTATTTTATTTCTAGCTTTGTCTATTTTTGGTTTGATTTAAACTGTTTTCTTGACCATTCATTTATTGTCCGTTTTTCTTCATACTTGGGTCAAATAATATATCAATCGATGTACCGGGTATATCACAGGAGGGTCACATGTTTGGGTGCCCCAGATTGAAATCCAGAAAGAAGCGTCTTTAATTTACACCCAAACAAGTTTATTAGAATGCTTTGATAAATATAACTGATGGAGATTTCTCGTTGTTTTTTGCAGAGAAGATTCTTTAGGTAACTATTGTCAGTCTAAAATTTTATACGCATAAATTGAGTTCACTTATTGCAAATTTTTTTCCTCTTTTTATCTTCTTAAGTAAAGCCATACACGTAGTTTACTTTACAATGAAACATAAAATATCCTCAACAAACTAGCTGCTCTCTGATTGGTCCGACTGTTAGGTGTTAGGGTTGGGTAGCCAATCAGGTACAATCTTGTAAGTAGCTTCACATTGACTCAATACTGTAAAATGACTAATTTTCACTGGGTTTAAATTTTGCTGATTTACCATTTCAGGCATATACAGTAGGTTTTAAATTCACGGTTTTATCATTTAGATAACGTGTTCTATGCTCAATTTTACATATTCACTGGGTTTCAATTTAGCATTTTTCAGTCAGCGAAAAAAGCAAAATTGAAACCCAATGAATAATTACCCCCTTTACAGTAGGTGGTTGACAACATAGTGTACTGCTAACTGGCTACAAGCACTTCCATCTCAATCTGGAAAATTACTGACCTGACAAAAAGAGGCCAGCCTTCCTGCTGGGAGGCACATCAACCAGTTAACAAAGTACAGATAAAAAAGTGTTCACTACATTACAATTAATTGTCTATACAAGTGGCAAGCCAATCCAATATCCCAATTCTAATTTTGCTGCACGTACGTGAAGACATGTAATAAACACATGAGTTCTAGACTTACTTCTCATAGAATGTGTAATTGTAGATGATGCCAAGACCGGCAAATAACCATATTAACCATCGCATGTGAATGCCCAGGAAACCCATATCTTTGAGATGTAACCTATATAGAAAGTAGAATATCATGATATATACATAATACAAGTGTACATCTTTTGAATTTTTAATATCCAAAACATATTTTTATCAATGATAGTTTGATATTTCCATGAATTATGATATTGCAGCAGACAAATAATATGTGAATGGTAATTAAATTAAAGCACCGCTATTAGCAGCACAAATTCAAATATCATTTTAATAAACAATATTTGTTTAGAGAACACATTGTAATTCTCACATGAGTACATAATGAACATGTTAGTATGCGACAACTCCAACACTTTAGTAGACCATTTGCAGGTTTCTATGCCATGTGGTATTTTCGTCTAAACGCATTATAATTATTCATCATTTTCTCGTTATTGCGCAATCAAACAACATATCACGTACACTTGATACTCTCAAATCAACTGTTCACATATAGGTACAAATAGCTGCCAAGACTGATTGGTAGTAGGTAATTATTCACAATAACTGGATGTTTTGAGCAGTATGACCAAGGACGTTAGGCAAAAGTTTTGGATCAGTGATGCAATCTGCTTGAAAAGATTTAAAAATAATATTTGTATTAAATATACACACAAACTAGATACTGCGCCATTATATCTATATTTAATTGCGTCCTACATTCGAACCTTTTCAAAAAGCAAGTGGCCATGTCTTGTACCACTACATGTCCGAGTTCGATCAAAACATGTCACCACAGAATTTTTTCCATTTCTAGAATGTTACTATAAATAACTTATTTTATCCAAGAATGAAAATATTCATGTATTATTTCTAGTATTGTATTAACCCAAGCACTTTTGCCTACCTCCCTTGGTATGACCCATCATCTGTACCACAGTCTACCCTGTGTATAGCGACCGCCCAAAGGACTGCATTAAAATGGTCTTTATAGACAGGTAGTCTTTATACATGTATGAAGGTTGGATTATTTTTTATTGAATGACCAACTCATACATGTGACAGAAATAAATGAGATTGTACTTTTGCAACGAATACACATTTATTTGTATTGGTCAAAATCAAACAAGTTTGACTTGAAGAAATTCAAAATTGTTTTATAAACAAAATGCTTATTTTTTTGGTCTGTAAACAAAAGCAAGATTGTCTTTATACACATAAGACATGGCGCGAGACCTTCTAAAACTGGTCACTATAAGTAGGTCTTTATACACAGGTTAGTCATACATTATGACGTGAGACCATCTAAAACTGGTCACTATAAGCAGGATGTCTTTATACACAGGTTAGTCATACATTATGACGTGAGACCATCTAAAACTGGTCACTATAAGCAGGATGTCTTTATACACAGGTTAGTCATACATTATGACATGAGACCATCTAAAACTGGTCACTATAAGCAGGATGTCTTTATACACAGGTTAGTCATACATTATGACGTGAGACCATCTAAAACTGGTCACTATAAGCAGGAGGTCTTTATACACAGGTTAGCCATAGAGACTGTCCAATACCTAACAGACATAGTGGTATGACAAGTTAAATATAGACAAATTATTAATGACTTAAAAAACAAGTGTTAAAACACCTGTGTATAAATAAGAAAATTAACGAGTTTTAAATGTATTCAAATTAACATCACAGACATCTCATATTTGCGCTGTGTTTGTTTATAACTGTTTATTATAACCCAATTAGAAACTGTGTATCTAAAACATCAATGAAATGGGTACAATGCCGTTTATTCAATACTCATGATACCCACTGAGCGACAGTTCCATTTCGCAAGGTGTCACCACTATGCCTCGGTAGGTGTCACCACTATGCCTCGGTAGGTGTCACCACTATGCCTCGGTAGGTGTCACCACTATGCCTCGGTAGGTGTCACCACTATGCCTCGGTAGGCGTCACCACTATGCCTCGGTAGGCGTCACCACTATGCCTCGGTAGGTGTCACCACTATGCCTCGGTAGGCGTCGCCACTATGCCTCGGTAGGTGTCACCACTTCGCCTCGGTAGGCGTCACCACTATGCCTCGGTAGGCGTCACCACTATGCCTCGGTAGGTGTCACCACTATGCCTCGGTAGGTGTCACCACTTCGCCTCGGTAGGCGTCACCACTTCGCCTCGGTAGGCGTCACCACTATGCCTCGGTAGGTGTCACCACTTCGCCTCGGTAGGCGTCACCACTTCGCCTCGGTAGGCGTCACCACTATGCCTCGGTAGGCGTCACCACTATGCCTCGGTAGGCGTCACCACTATGCCTCGGTAGGCGTCACCACTATGCCTCGGTAGGCGTCACCACTATGCCTCGGTAGGTGTCACCACTATGCCTCGGTAGGTGTCACCACTATGCCTCGGTAGGTGTCACCACTATGCCTCGGTAGGCGTCACCACTATGCCTCGGTAGGCGTCACCACTATGCCTCGGTAGGTGTCACCACTATGCCTCGGTAGGCGTCACCACTATGCCTCGGTAGGTGTCACCACTATGCCTCGGTAGGCGTCACCACTATGCCTCGGTAGGTGTCACCACTATGCCTCGGTAGGTGTCACCACTATGCCTCGGTAGGTGTCACCACTATGCCTCGGTAGGCGTCACCACTATGCCTCGGTAGGTGTCACCACTATGCCTCGGTAGGTGTCACCACTATGCCTCGGTAGGCGTCACCACTATGCCTCGGTAGGTGTCACCACTATGCCTCGGTAGGCGTCACCACTATGCCTCGGTAGGTGTCACCACTATGCCTCGGTAGGTGTCACCACTATGCCTCGGTAGGTGTCACCACTATGCCTCGGTAGGCGTCACCACTATGCCTCGGTAGGCGTCACCACTTCGCCTCGGTAGGTGTCGCCACTATGCCTCGGTAGGCGTCACCACTATGCCTCGGTAGGTGTGCGAGTATAAAAACCAATATGAGTTTACAAAAATGACTAATGAGATCGTTAGTGGCAACAGATTTCGCTATTGTGCAATGTTATGTTACATCCCTATCACTATGGCAACAAAATTGCGTATCTCACCATATTTTGAAACAGTTGAATATATATATACATACCATAGCAGGGGATTTTCTAGAAAAAAACTGCAAGAGGGAGCACTGCAATTCAGCGGCGCCACCAAGTGGGGGGGGGGGGGGAGATAGGGTTCTCCCTACCAGGGTGTAGAGTTTTTGATAATTCTAAGTTAAAATTGAGCATTTTATGGCTTCCTTGGAGCCAAAATTACTATCAGACAGGTCACAGTTGAAGACTGTGGCCACATGTGACCCCTGGTCAATCAGAATTAAATGGTTGCCAGAGGATCTGCTCCCCAGGGTAAGGGGGCGAATGGCCATGGGATGAGGGCGCTGCACCCCTGTTCCCTTGTTTAAACAAATCCCTGCCAGAGCCATTAACTCTTTGAGCACCATGATTTTTCTCGCCAACATTTTGCCTATTTCTCTGTATTTTCATTGAATTTTTTTGATCATTTTGGAATAAATGAACATAGTTTTCTATTGGCTACAGGGCTTGATCAAATCTGTGAAAAATGTACTAGTAACATGTTTTATTTACTGTATAATACTTTATTTTCACTTGGAATTAATTTTATTTTCGGTGAAGAAATGATTCAGAGAAAATAAAATCCAACGAATATACCTTTTTTTTCTATATTTTACATTCAACTTGTCATAAATCAGTGAAAATAAATTCCATAAAAACACCAAAAATGTCTTTTCAGCCAAAATTAATTCCAGCTAAAAAAAAAGTATTTTACAGTAGTGAATGGTGACGAAAGTTTACTTTTAGGTCAACTTTTTATCACCATTCACAAAATATAAACCTCCAAAATTGTTTACATATTTTTTTCAAAATTTTTATAAAGATCTATAGGTATATCTGGTCTCAAAAATTTACAAAGTAATAAAAGTAAAACACATAAATATACGCAAAGTATTGCCACAAAATGAAAAAAATTATGGCATTCAAAAAGTTAAAGCATGATTCAAATATGCAAATTATCAAGCCTCTTCCAAGGATAATTTATGTAGTGTCGAAAGGAAGGGATAATAACTCACCATGGTGTGTAAGAAGCTGCAATAAATAAATAGATAATGGCTCTGTCACCAACATGGAAGAAGAAAAACAGATTCCTGTAATGAAGATAGAATATACCATGTCAGTTTCATTTGTCAAACATTCATCAAAGTATTAGTGAAGAGACTATTACGAGGTTACCATGTGGATGCCACAAAGTATGCACAAATAGAGTACAGTGGAAGTTTCGATTTAACCGCTTTGGGTGAGATGCCCAGAACTGAGCAAAATAGTGAAAATGACTGGAACTTTCTCGCCCGAACCTTTTTTTTTAAATACAAGTACGTCCACCATCTTGGAAATACTACATAATTGTTTCACATTTGGAATAAATTTTTCCCAATAAGGTGATGAGCAGATACCCCATGCAATACTGGAAAAATTAAAACACACTCAAACTTGTGGGGATTCATTAACAGATGTATAAAAACCCAAATTTCACAAAAGTTGACCAAATTGACATTTAAGTTCAAACCTGCCTATCCATTTATTTTATATATATACATGTATAAACATGGTAACTGAGACGATAGCATTACACCACTTGCTATATGTACTGTAAAGGGGGTAATTATTCACTGGGTTTTAATTTAGCTTATTTCGCTGACTGGAAAAATGCGCTAAATTAAAACACAGTGAATATGTAAAATTTAGCATAGAACACATTATCTAAATGATAAAACCGTGAATTTAAAACCCACTGAATATGCCTGAAATGGTAAATCAGTGAAATTTAAACCCAGTGAAAATTAGTCATTTTACAGTACTTAAGCGCATACCCTACTTAATAGCACAAATACAGTATTTCAAAAGTACCCTGTATACCATATTAGTAGCGCATACACTTCGGTAAATTGCAGAGGTGTTTCTATGTTCAAAGTATGTAATATTTCAATAATGTACTTTATTATATATGCAATTGTTGTCTTACATGCACTTCTATTGGTGCTTCTAACAGAACAAATACAGTCCAAATAAACCATATTTCCTTTATTACAACCACATCCTTGATAGAAGCGCACCTAAATCACCAATAACATTTAGTTATTGTAATGTAGCTGGATTATTAAAATATACATTTGCATATAAACACCAGACATATCTCTTTCATTTACGTAAATACATACGTTATTGCTAGGGTAAATATTGTAACTTTGTTCAATCCATTTCATTTTAAGTCTGTATTTGTTTTCTAGACAGCTATCATGTACATATGAGAAACATAATATGACGCCTACATGATTTTATTTATAACATCCTTCTAGGTAACTTGTTAACAGAAATTAAACACTGTTGGTTCAGCCCTGGGAGACAGTTCACATTACATGTAGGCACTGCCACTGTACTGTACACTGTCTGGTCTGAAGTAAAATTCACATACTTTGAAGACTGGGTCTGTATGGTCCACACGATTTTCTGTTTCTGAGTTCTGGTATATGTGGTCTGAAATGGCATACTTCCATGTTTTGAAATTATATAGCATTTAGAAAGACGAAATTTCATAAAAAACACAACGCTGTCACATTTTACAAACGATAACAACAACACAAACATGTAGTAACCAGGATAACTTGTTGTGATCTTTATTATCATCAAAATTTTGCACAATATTTTTTACCGTCAAAATTTTGTTGCAACACTTTGTATATTTTCATTTAATTTTCTATAAATCTTTCGATAATTTCTGACCAAATGAAATAAATTTTCAATTGGCTACAGGCCTGTATCAAAATTTTGAGAAAAATTAACAACAAACTCATTTCCTGTAAAATACTTTATTTTAGCTGGAATTATTTTCACTAAACAGACTTTTTGGGGTGTTTTGTAGAGAATTTATTTTCACTGATTTTTGATGAATTGAATGTGAAATATAGAAAAAAACAAGTCATTGTCAATGGCTAGTCCCCGTTCCGTTCATATTTGAGTGACATATACATTCAAAGCAGCAACAATATGGATGTTGAACTGCATTCAGTAAAACAAAATAGCCACCAGTCAGCCATTTTCAACACAATCCAAAAAAAAATTTAAACTAAATTTGCCCACGCATGACAGATTCAGTTCCGGTATGGTGAAAATGTACAATTTTTGTGAATTTTTGACCTTAAAAGGACTGGCCCAAATGCGCAGGCATATGTATGATATAATGTATGATGTGTATGTGAAGTTTGAACTTGATCTGTCCAGGCATGTCCGAGATATGGATTGAAAACTAAATTCTTTAAAACAAAATGGCCGCCAGTTGGCCATTCTGAACTTGATTCGAAGAAAAATTGGTATGCATCAAGCTTATATTATGTTTAATATATGCACTAAATCTGAACAAAATCCATCCATGCATGACTGAGATCCGGTTCCGGAATTGTGAAAATACGTGATTTTGATGCATTTTCGACCTTAAAATGGCCATCATTCAGCTATTGTTAAGCGGATCATGAAACAAATGCACATATCTATTTGTGACATGATGTACCATGTGTGTGTGAAGTTTGAACTTGATCAATACAGACATGTCTCGGATACGGATCCAGAACTGAATTCTTTAAAACAAAATGGCCGCCAGTCGGCCATTTCGAACATGATCCGAAAAAAAAATGACGTACATCAAGGTCCTATTATGTTTAATGTATGTACCAAATTTGAACAAAATCCATCCATGCATAACTGAGATCTGGGTCCGGAATTGTGAAAATGTGCGATTTCAATGCATTTTCGGCCTTAAAGCGGCCGCCATTTGGCTATCGTTAATGAGATCATGAAACAAATGCACATACATATTTGTGACATGATGTACCTTGTGTGTGTGAAGTTTGAACTCGATTAATCCAGGCATGTCTCAGATACGGATCCAGAACTGAATTCTTTAAAACAAAATGGCCGCCAGTCGGCCATTTTTAACTTGATCCGGAAAAAAAAGGGCCTGGATCAAGGTCCTATTGTGTTTAATGTATGTACCAAATTTGAACAAAATCCGTCCATGCATAACTGAGATCCGGGTCCGGAATGGTGAAAATGTGTGATTTTGATGCATTTTCGGCCTTAAAATGGCTGCTATTCGGCTATCGTTAATCGGATCATGAAAAAAATGCATGTGCGTATGTCCCATATAATGTGTGATGTATGAGTGAAGTTTGAACTTAATCGGTCCATGCATGTTCGAGATACAGGTGATCACGGACGCACGGATGCACAGACGTTTTCGGACTACGTCCGAACGGGGACTAATTAAAAGGTATATTCGCTGGATTTTATTTTCAATGAATCATCTCTTTAGCGAAAATAAATTCCAAGCAGAAATAATTAAAAGTATTTTACAGTATTTATTTTGTGATTTTGGTGTTCAATGGGTTACAGGAAAGATAAAGTCTATACCATCTAAACAAACGGCCAAGGATAACTTAAAATACAATAGATTTAAAAGAAGCATGATTGTGAAAGCAATAAACTGATTGTAGTGTCACTGCAGGATGTCACAAAATTTCTATTGACTGATGACACATGCCAGCAGTTGTAATGCTTTGAAACATGTTACCTAGCAACAATAAATACTAAGAATATCTAACATAAATGTACACAGTGAATGCATATAGATCATATAATAATATATTTGTTGCACTATGTATTGGTTATTTAATTAACTTCAATCATAAAATACATGGGTGTCACACAGTTCTCTTCAAAAACGTTTTTTTTTTGTCTGAGGCTATTTATCTTGGAATATTTAATTGTTGGATGTAATATTTCATTTTTATTTATTTTTCATTACACTAGCTCTTTTGTTCACTGTACAAAAATGTTTTTATCTGGAATGTGTCACTGTTTGTATTATAAGATTTGATATTCAGTGTGAATGAGGGAGTCCACATGTACTTGAGCAATTTACTAAAATCTGAACAAAGATAATTTGACATTGCCATAGTGGATAAAGAATTTTATTCAAATTTTTAAAAGAGACCATATGTGTGCTACTGATTTAATTCAAAATGACCAACTGGTAGCCATCTTGATTTATTCAAGTTTACAAACCAAATTTTCAATCATGTTAAAGAATTCATTTTGTCAAAACAACTTGTCAACAAACAAGCTGCTCTCTGATTGGTCAGACTGTTAGGTGCTAGGATTGGGTAGCCAATCAGATACACTCTTACTCCAAGTAGATATTGGCAGACAATACTGGAAGAGTCAATCATGCACACAAATTGCCATTTTTAAGGAAAATTACTTTTATCCAAAACAAAGTAATAAATCATGAGATAATAAACTTGAATGAGATTATATACAGCTATATCCTATGATTTACTGTCTGCCAGGTTTTCTTTATTAAAATCTGGGCTGATGCGCAAGCCATACACAAGTCGTACAGTATTAGCCCCTTGACAGTTACGTCATTGTGGAGACACAATAATAAATGAAATATCATGCCATGTCAAGAGATAATGCAAGAGTCATGTCTTCACTTGTTGCTAGGCAACCATCTGGACAGTGCTTTAATGTCAATCCTGTTTTAAAAGGAGGGTATACATGTAGATTCACGTCACCATGAATGTGTAGTTTTTTATATTTTTTACTAAACGTATTCGATGTAGTCTAGTGTACATACTATAGATATCTTGATATCCAACATATTAAATAAACGCCATGGTGTCTTCGAAGGGCAAGGAAATCTACACTTGTAAATTCAACTTAGTCTCACAAACTGATTCCTATTGTGAAATTGACAATAATGTGCACTTGCAAGAATCTAAAACATAGACTGGAAGAGTCTTATCCCATCAATAACTTACAGTTTATTAGTGCTGCATAGGTCTTAATTGTTTAATTGGTTCTATTTTCGCAGATAGTTAAAAATTAAAACCCAGTGATTCAAAGTTAACAATAGAATGTAGCGTATACCTCAATAACCAATAAATTTGAAATCTAGTGAAAATTCCCTGCAAAATCAAATCTGCTAAAATTAAACCTAATATTAAATATTTATATTAAAATGTTAACCACCATACATCAACCCCATGCACATATATATATACATGTATATAATTAGCTTGTTTACTTGTGTATACAAATGTACAATAGCAACACTGATGGCTATAACCTTTGATTTTAGGGAAAAGCTGTCACCATGGAATGGAATTATCAGATGTCATTGTGTACATTGCTATGCATTCATGTAGTTATTAATATTTATTCATTTATTTCAAACCAATTATCTCCTGTTAATTACCTGCATAATTACATCAAATAATATGTTTCTCTTTTGGACAGTTAGTAGTTACGCAAATTAATTATGCATATGAAATATGGAAATTATATTTAAATTAATTTAGTTTGGGTTGCAATTATTGAATATTGTACAAAACAATGCGTTTCTTTGAGTGGGAAAAATGACACATAATATATTTCAAATCAGTTAATTGTTTTGAACTCGTATTTAATTTGACCTAAATTATAAATTATGCTGTTTAAGGTAGCGAGACTATTATTTGTGTTGAAAATTACGATTTTCACATTTATTTATTAATTGATGAAATGCACCATAAACTTTCATATGATAAAGTCAATATAACATAGAATGTCATGTAAGTTGGTTAAAATATAGATTTTCTGAAGGGAAGCAAGGCAGCCTCAGTAGTGTTTTCCAAAATCAACAACACAGGTTTAATCTGTGTGCCTATAAGTTTCAAAGATAAACTCAAGACAAAGCAATGTTAGGATGTGTTATCAGTAGCTATCTGACACACAATGAGTGTTTCCAAACATTTGAGTGGTTTGTCTCCGCCCCTGTTTGTTTCACAGATTAGTCATTTGCATATGAATGTGTCAGACACAAGGTCACACAGCCACTGAAAAAAAATCATTGATTTTGGTGTTTTCATATGCCGAATTTATCCAATTATAGCTATCCCATTCCTTTATTTTTTTGGTTTCCAATAGCCTTACACATTTGGATGTCCCTACACATGGTAAAACAGACCTTGATGGGAAAACAAATTGATTGTGCCGATAAACAAGCTTGAAAATCTTTGCTGTTACTTCATGGACGTTTTTTAGGAGTTTATGTTTTTCAAAATACAAGGTCTTTAACAAAAAATAACGTATACTTATTGTCGTCGGATTAACACCAAATTTTCACAGCTTTAAGGTGACAATGAGAGGAACTTGAATGTGTCCAGACAAACTATTTCATCGATTATTTACCAACGAGTTGTGGTTTGAGTTGGGGGCAATGCGACTAAAACAGTAATTGAAATTCAGGACACTATTTTTTAAAACGCGTTGCTTGAATAAAACTAACCAGACACATTCAATTTACCAGACTATTGAACAACTAGGAAAAGTGAAAAAAATACTTCTTATCGCCAGCATAAATGCGTAATTATTTTTTTTACAGAAAAAGTAATTTTTCACCTTTGATTGAGTAACGCGTCGTAGATTGCAGATACGGGCATGCAAAATACACTTGTGAAAAGCTTGAAGTCTGGCGATTCTAAAAATATATACTTTCCCGGGTCTATTTGTAGTCATTTAGTCACAATTAGAAGATGAAAACAAGTATGCAAATAATAGTCCCGCTACCTTAATCATCTTCAGTAATATAACCATATTAATTGTTTGATATTTTGAATTTGTGGGGGAAGGGAAGGATCGGGTCTTCTCAGTCACGGAAGTGAAAACTGAAACAGACAAGTCATGTAAACTGGAACTCAATCTCGTTTATTCTTCAACAATGTAATACAGATGTTAACTCGTAAACAACTGCAAAGCAACTGCTCAAACGAGCGCAAAAACATACAATGTTGCCAATTGCCAATATCGCGTCAAGTAACAATTTGTAGGGCGGGAGGCTTTCTCATTGCTTGATTACAAATACGGTGTTTACTCCGACGTTCGGAACAAATATTGGCCAAATTACAACTGGGTGTGCTAGTTTCTCATAGCATTACATGCAAAAAATGAAATACGAAGACAACACGGTTATGAATAAACGATCAATAATTCAAATGAATCTCCCCACAGAATTGTTAAAATCACCTTTTGAGCAAATAGTTCAAGTTTATTGCTATTTGGAGACTAATTTGTGAAATATGTGATGTCATCTATGTATGTGTATGGAATATTTATCAATGTGACTAATTTCTGTAAATCAACTCACATTTGAATGCAATTGTAAGCAAACAAAATTCAGACAAAGCAAATACTAGAATTGTTATAGGCCACTAAAAATTATTGAAATTTTTAGGGCACATATATTTTTTACATAAGGTCAAAAAAATGTCATCACACGCACTAGTTTGAAAAATGCACGTTTTTTGGCCATTTTTGCATACTGGTAACATTTTTTATTTCAGTTTCAGAGAATGTGTTGTTGATCCAAACAATAAATACTAAAGGTTAAATTTGTATTTGTATTTGTATTTATTTATTTACACCAGAAAAAGAAAATATACATAACACAATTAATTTTTCCTTTTTACCACTGCAAAGGATTCTGGTGTGGGTCATGGAAATAGCTCATTTGAGCTAGTCGAGTCCTAGACCCGGAATAAGAAATAATACTGTACTGACGTGCGGATTATCATAAATTTATCATATACATATATTTTTATCGTGAAGTGGCGCAACATTATAGTTCAATTACTAAATATCAAAATAAAATAAATAAGTCATTGAAATTGCTGAGTGAATATAAACATTATTTTGTCGCACAATAAATAAATCACTAAATTTAATAAATCATTTTCTACAAAATAAACTAATCACTAAACTGCAAAATCAAGCAAACAATCAGTCTGTCAATGAAAAAAAATATCAAAAGGTAATCATATATATGTATATGTGATTTTTATACTCTATCCTGATATGGTGAATAATCATAATTCAATTGAATAAATAAGTCACTTAATTGCAAAATAAATAAATTAATATTTTTCTAATCGCAAAACAATCAATCACATTGTACAAACTACCAGTCAATTAGTCGGCTTGTCAATCAGTTAATCAGTCAGTCTGTAGTGAGTTGTCAACCAATAGTCGTGTAATTAATCTGAATATTCAGATATAAGTTCAGCTTTCAGACAATTTTTAAAAAAATATCTACTAATATTGGCATTTTGTAGTTCTGGTCTTAGTGAATTCCAATGCTTAATTGATGCAAACTTTATGTTATGCTGGGTTATAGAAAGTTTTGTTTTTGGTATAGAGAGGCTGCCACTTCTATTTATTTTAGTGGGATAATTATGAGAAGGAGTGTTGATGTAGGTATCAGGACAGCGTGCGAAACGATTTTTATTTAAATCGAAAATATATAGACAAGAGTGGAATTTACATAGTTTGTGAATGTCCAGAATTTGAAGAGAACGGAACAGTGTTGCAGAATGAGAGTTCCATTTTGAAAAAGTGATAAGCCGCACAAGTCTTTTCTGGAGTCGTAGAATCGGTTCAAGAAGGGTAGGATAAGCGTTTCCCCATATTTCAACACAGTACGTTAAATGTGGAAGAATCAGGGTATTATATAATAGAATAAGAATATACTTTGGGACATAATGTCGAATTTGTGAGATTATACCAATTTTAGAGCTAAGTATGTTAGTGACTTTGTTAATATGAGATTTCCAGTTCAAAGACGAATTTATATTGACACCCAAGTAAGATACTGATGTTACGCCCTCTAACGGTACATTATCAATTTCTAGGGATCCATTAATATGAACTTGTTTTTGTGGAGTTTTAATTACCATATAATTTGTTTTGTTGGCATTAATTGTTAGTTTGTTAGCTTTACACCAGTCAACGACTTTTTTAAATTCTGTATTAATAGTATTAAGATTAATTTGGTTAGATTTATGTGAGTTGAATAGGTTAGTGTCATCTGCAAATAAACGAAAATCAAAGGCATTGGTACTGGAGTTAATATCATTAATATAGAGAAGAAATAATAGAGGGCCGAGTATTGAACCCTGGGGAATTCCACATTTAACTTGGTTTGGGGGTGATACGGTACTATTGACATCCACTGTCTGGAGACGATTTTCTAGATAACTGTGAAACCATTTAAGTGGCAGGCTCCGAATCCCATAATGCTCTAATTTTTGTAATAAAATGTGGTGGTCAATTGTATCGAATGCTTTCTTTAAATCTATAAATATACCAAATGTGATGTAACCTGCGTCCATTTTGTCTGTGATGTCAGTAATTAGATCTACAAGTGCAAGTTTGGTATTGTAATGTTTGCGAAAACCGTATTGAGTCGGCAAAAGAATATTAAATTTATCAAGGAACGCTAAAAGTTGGGATTTAACAACAGATTCAATAATTTTGCTTAGAATTGGCAATAAGGAAATGGGTCTGTAGTTGCTTATTTCTAAAGGTGAACCTTTTTTATATATGGGGGTAATTTTAGCGATTTTTAGTAGATCTGGGAAAATACCTGTAGTAATGGATAGGTTGATGATATGGGCTAGGGGACTAGCAATGTGTTGGGCAGCATGGATTATTGTTTTTGGATGAATATGATCTGGGCCCATAGCTTTGCTGGGATCTAAACGCCCGATCTCATTAATGACGTCATTTTGACTAACTGGACGCAGGAAGAAAGAAGCTGTGTAATGATTATCAGAAAGGTAGTTTGTAAAATGTTCAGGAGAATTGATTTGAGCAGCTAGGGCTGGTCCAACATCAGTGAAAAAATCATTGAAATTCTGTGCAATATCGATATCCTTTGACAAAACTTCCCCCGTATTGGATTTAATAACCTGTCTTGGAGACATAGAAATATTATTGTTTAAAATGCTATTTATAATTTTCCAGGTTTTATTAGTATTTCCAGTCGAAGACTGGAATTTGGCTGAATAATAGTTTTTTTTAGCTTTTTTGAGCAGTTTTGTCAGGAGGTTTCGGTATATCTTGTACTTGTTACCAACTTGAAAATTGTTGGGAGACCTTTTCATTTTAGAAAATAATTTGTGTTTTGTTTTAGTTGAAATAAGAAGACCTTTCGAGAGCCAGGGCTTACAAAACGATTTGCTATTAACATTACATTTTTTAATTGGGGCGTGCCTTGATGCAATAGCACTGAAAGCATCACAGAAAATCTTGAGTGCCCGATTTGGTTCATCACAATTATAAATTGGCTGCCAACATGTATTGTTCAATTCGGAAACAAATTTGTCACGGTTATAATTTGAGAAGTCACATTTGTAAAATATCTTGCCTTGATTGAAATGATGATGTAAATTTTCGTATATAGAAAAAATGGGAAAGTGGTCACTTATATCTGAGAGTATTGTGCCACATTTAACAAAGTGGTCAGTAATATTAGTAATCACGTGATCAATAGAGGTACTTGTGTCATTCTTGTTGGTGTATTAATTAATTGTGAAAAGTTATAACTGTGCAAAAGTGATGCGTATGTGGAGGTAATATGAGTATCTTGATTTACATCAATATTAAAATCACCTAGAATAATACATTTCTTGTTTAAAGCAGATATTTGACTAAGCACATGGCCAAAACTTTCACAGAATTCATGAATTGGAGTATTGGGTTTGCGATAAATTACAGCAAATACAATGTGTTTCTTTGCAATAATAACATCAACAAAGACAGATTCACAATGGGCTATTTCATAACAATGAAGGTGTGAGAATGATAATGAGTGGTGGACGTACAATGCCGCCCCACCACCTTTAGAATGCTCACGGCTTGACGTAATTAATTGGTAAGAGGGAAGTGTATAAAGGGAACAATCAGAATTCTTACGTAACCAAGTTTCGCTAAGGGCAATAACAGAGAAATGTTGATTTATATTATTAAGGAGAGAGACAAAATCGTCAAAATGTTTTGCAAGTGATCTGATGTTGAAATGAATAGTAGATAAAAAATGCTTATTATTGAAATTACCTGAATTAAATTCATCTACTGAGTATGTTTTACAGTTGTATTTGATTGGTTGTACGTCGAGTGTGTCAGTCATTTACGATAAGAGTGGCAATGTTATTAGACAATCTTCTCTAAGTCTGCATTTCTCAGTATACGTATGACTTGGTCTTCTGGACTTTTTCTTGCGAAAATCTTCCCTCCATTTGTCCAAATAAATCTCCAGTTCTTTGCCTTCCGTGCCTGATTTGCTTGGTAAAACATTTGCTTGTTTTGTTGTGTCAGGTTTTCATTAATGAATAATTTGGTATTTCCACTAGTGCCGATATCACGACTGGTTTTGCCTTTAAGATGTTTCTTGGACATATACAATTTATTGCGAACAGTGCGTCTCGTAAATTTAACTATGATCGGTGCTGGTTGTTGTTGTCTGAGAGATGTGCTTCTGTTATGTGGTAGCCGATGTGATATGTCAATATCGTTATGTGTGATGTGAACACCGACCGCTGACGCAACTTTCACCACTAAATCATCCGTATCTTCGCCATCCTCTTCCGTTATACCCGAGATTTCAAGATTGTTCATACGTGTGTATTGTTGTAATATGTTTAACTCCTCTTTTGTTTCATCTAATCTCAATTGCAACCTGTTGTTTTCCATTTTCAGATCTGTTATTTCCTCTTTAAAAGTGTCGAAAATATCACTTACGTACGTGACAGATCTCTGCAATTCGGTGATTTTCCCCTCCATTCCTGTAAACTTGTCAACCTTTCTCGTGAGTTCAATTTGGGTAGTTTGAATGTTGTCAAGTTTAACATCGCCATCACAACAGTCATCACATAGTGTTCAAATTTAAACAAGCAATGTATTTCAATGCGTGTTGTATACATGTACACTGCTATGGGCCCTATATTACTTTCGTAATTTCGTTTTATTCACTAACGAAACAATGAGTTTTGCTGATCATGTTCGCCAGCCAACAAGACAAAAAGGCAGAATCACAAAACTGAAAATAACATCAAGATGCAATAAAAACTAACAAAACTAGCAAGAAAATCACGAAACCGCAAGAATCAATCGATGCACGCAAAAAAAAGCTAATAAAGAAAAGCAAAATAAATAAAACATTCACTTGCGAAAAAGCCCACCTCGGACAACAAGGAATGAAAAGGGTGGGTGGGTGGGGAAATCGAAAAGTTCACGGTTGACTTGAAAGCAACAAAGGACGCTACTAACTAACAATACAAAATTGCGCATGCGTGAAACAATCAATTTGCATAAATACAACAAGACAATTGCGCATGCGCGCAGTGCAAATAATAAAATTCACGGGAATAATTAACCATTTTGAAATACAAAATTACACTATTACACACAATGCAGCATGAGGACCACCACCATTTGAATGCTGAACACAGACCTTGTTGTTATGGTAATAAAAAAAAAAAATACAAGAAATTAAAATTACATCACGACATCATTTTTTTAATGGTTTCTAAGACGAGAAGTAAAACATTTTTAGCCTTAATAATATAACAAAATTTCAGTGACATCTCATATAGTGGGATTTGGCAATACAAAAAATAAAATTTAATCAAATCTCTCATCTAAAATCCGTACAGCGTGTGTACTATTAATATACCAGTAATGATCACCGTACTGGTGTCTTTGATTCACAGTTTACATTTTGCTCTAAACATCCTTTAGATAAGTTGAGAAATGTAATTTAAGTTGAAGAAGTATGGGAATTGCCGTTTCCTCTCTCTCTCTACATATGTATACATTGGTGAGTGGTATTTGACACCAACGCCAGGTGATTATCTCATTAATAGAATGCCTGGCATACCAGGAAACACTATAAAACAATCAAACTTTGATCTAAAGAGATTACAGGGGTCCCACACAAGCAGCACAGATCTGACTTTGTTTTGTTATTCAGACATGACTAAAGTGAAACTGAGTGTTTCTAGACCATGTTAAAGAGTATATACCGGTACACTGCATTCTTTCAAGGTGATAACCATGAATCACATGGAAAAAATCAAATTCTAAAAATAAACTAAGAACCTACAAACTTTTTAAAACCAAAATTGAACAAGAAAACTACTTAACAATTATGAAAAACAATGAACTTCGCAAATCCTTAACAAAATTTAGACTTGGCAACCACTGTCTGAAAATTGAAACAGACCAGCATATTGGTTTGGATTTTAAATACAGAGTCTGCAATATGTGCGACAATGACCATGTTGAAGATGAACAACATTTTGTCATAAATTGTCCTCATTACAACGAAATAAGATCTAAACTTTACATGGTAGCTAATAAATGTATACCAAATTTTGACAAATTTAGTAATGAAAATAAATTCATATCATTACTAAGTTACTAAGTAACGAGAAAATGTCAATTCCTTTAGCCCAATATTTAAAAAACTGTTTTAATACAAGACAGCAGCATCTACATAAACTAAGCCAGTAACACATTCCTTGTATACAAATTTATCTATCAAATTTTTTTTTTTAATGCTTTTTTGTTCCCTTACTTTTTATGTAGTTATTTTTCTTTTAATAATATTTGATTTGTACCCCTTTTCATCCCCTCCGGGGGGATGTTGTGTGTTAATAAATAAATAAACAAATAAATAAATAAACAAATAAACATGGTAGAAATAGTTTTGATTTTGAACAGTCAAATTTTACTAGCCAGGGGAAAGCGTGAAATTGGATTGTAGGACAAAGAATCAGAGTGACGGTACATTCTCGAAACTACATTTTCAGTGCTGTTGTTATTATGTTGTAATAACAAATCTTAATGATTGACAGCATTGAATATAAAATAGTTCCAGTAGATTAACTAGTCGATACATCTTCCAGTGAATTTGCATCAACAGATTCAGCCTGTGCGACACCATGCAGTATTATGGTAAAGGGCAAAGGCCCTGTGCACCAGGTTTTTGAATTCTGTAAACAAACTACATGCACGCATATTATCGGTATTTGAGTTGTATGGGACCCATACCAATGCGTTTCTTTGCTATAATATTTGACAGTGCACAAATTATGCAGGGTTCTTTAATATATCAACGAAGGGCAATGCACAGTGACGAAATAAGTGAAAGATCTGCCCACACTTTCGGTGATGTCGTTGCTGACCAGCAAAATTTTTTGCTGTAACTAAAAAGTTAACAATGTGCCACCTGCTTAAATCATCACCCATAATGCTAATCTCATCCTTATAATTATCACCCCGCCATGTTTATTATATAGTTCGGGTTTGACCCTACCAATGACCCTTGATTTGCATAAATGCATAATCAAGCTGTGGCAGAGGTGATTTGAAGAAGTGCCATCTTGTGTGGAGTGTTAACTTCAAATTCATGGAATGTGTTACCCATAATGCCTTGCTACCATAGTTCAAGACTGACAGTTTCTATATGACTCGTAATAATCTAACTTACTTTGCTTTACCAGTCCATGCCAAGGTGTGGAAAGTTGTTGAGACCGTGAAAAGTAATGTAAGGGCTGAACTATAAACAAGTACACTATACATCTGTGTAAAATTTATAGCTTGTTGTAGCATAAGCAGACCACCTATCACACTGGGAATTATCCATAACTGTAAAAAAAAAAAAGTTTGTGACTTTCGGTTCTGTGTGAGATCTTGCGTAATACATGAAAGGTTTGAACCAAATGTCTGACACAAAAATAGAAAGATTTGAACTTGATTTTCTGTTGTTTTTTTTCATAGCTCAGTGTCAAAATGCTAATTTTTCAGAAGGGAATACAGTGATGAAATATATTAGGCATGGAAATACATTGGCATTTGTTGGATCCCACGTGTTGTTTTCATGTCGCTATGATCTTTATTTGTTCCGTTTTTGTTTGATTTCATTTTTATGTTCGATGCAGGGTCTCATACTGAACAGAAAATTGTCTTTTGTAGCACAATAAGACCACCTATCACACTGAGAAATATCTATAACTGCCAACAAAAATCTTATTCACAAAAAGGGATCATACTAAAACACCTTGATACACTGAATCTTGCTTAAAAACATTCAACAATTAAAGGAACTTGACCAATTACAATGTCTCAATGGATACTTACCCCATGCGTCACACAGTTTGCTAGATGTTCTAGTTTGGTTGGCTTATATGGATTGTTACCAACAGCCCGATTGTTCATGAATCTGTTAATAGAAATAAATATAATCATTCGTTAATTTATTCAAGCTATCTATAATATCATACCATTGCCCATATTTAGAGATCACATTACATCATCGCATAACAATTTGCGTTAAATTCAGTAAAAAAAACAACTATTCTAAAGTTGCAGGGTTTGTGATGTAAAAATAAAAGCTCGCCAAAATTCAAATGACCACTATTCGCCCTCCTGAATCTGATCATCAAACAAACGCATGTACATATGCACGACATGATCAGTCAAGGCATGTCAGAAAAATTACTTTGAAACAAAAGTCATTAAAACAAAATCAGTCAATCTTTTTTTAATTTAAAAAACAAAACAAAATGACATGCATCAAGGTGACTTCCATCATGTCCAATGTATGTTTCAAGCTTAAACGAAACACATCCATACCCAACGAACAAGATCCAGTTCCAAAAACTTAATTTTTAACATCATAATGGCCGCCACTGGGCCATACTGAATCTGGTTGTGAAACAAATACAAGTGCATATGTGTGAGATGATGTTTGAAAGTCAGAGATAAGGCTCTGGAACCACAATCATTAAAACCTCCATTTAAGTGATAGTCTCTTTATTGATTATTATCAACATGGTTAGGCTACGTACTAGCTGCAGTGTCTAATAAGAGCAATTGAGCCTTGTCTGGCAATTGTCAGATATTCAGGTTTAAATAAATAGTGAATATATTTTTAGGATTTGAACTTCTTCAAAGAATCAAGGTGTTCACTAATTCGCTCAGTATAAAATAATCAAGGGAGATATTGCTATTCACCGTTGTGCAAATTTTAAAGCCTCAGTTGTTGATCACACACTACCTGTTGATGACCATTACTGGAAGCAGAGTCAAATAGTCTTGAAGAACCAACACAGTCAATGGTTGTTATATGGTAATAAAAACCCAGGAGAGCATCCAGCCTTAGTCGGCTATATCAAATACTTTAAAGTTTCAAAAAGCATGCTGATAGCATTAACCAGCTATCACCAAAGTATGCCACACAAAAAAACCTACTACTAGCATCAACCAGCTACCACCAAAATATCACACATAAAAAAACCTACTACTAGCATCAACCAGCTACCACCAAAATATCACACATAAAAAAACCTACTACTAGCATCAACCAGCTACCACCAAAATATCACACATAAAAAAACCTACTACTAGCATCAACCAGCTACCACCAAAATATCACACATAAAAAAACCTGCTACTAGCATCAACCAGCCATCACACAAAAATACATGTTGATGACTACCAAGAAATGAAAGTACTGGTATTCAAATACTGATATTCTTCTTAGCTAGAATGAAGAGAGCTGTAAAACAGGGGTACATGCGAAAGCTTTGACACGTACAATTGTATTCAAATTAGCCAAAAAGACTTTACGGCTCTGTGCTAAGTAATATAGCAGTGGATGTGAGAGATTCAATCCAAATATTAATGGACTACCCCGGTATATAAGCATATATAAGCAGTATTTTTGACCAGTGAAGCTGAAAGAGGAGAAATGGAAAGGTTTAATTTTAACAGATTTCACTGGTCTATAAGAAAACTACATTTTAATGTTAAATATTCACTGGTACATTCAGTTATCAACAAACTAAAACCAGTTAAACCTCACTATTGAGTTGTTTAAAGCATGTCAACATTAGTTTTTGTCTTTTATTTTCTCCTATATTAAAGTATGTTACTTATGACTGTGAATTTATCACAGATAAAATTTTCATAATCAAACAGCTCCACTATCAAACAATGGGTGAACCAGAACCACTCCCGGTGAGCAACTCAATGTACATAGTTTCCAAATCTGCAAAATATTTACATAGATCATACAGGGTTTAATTATTAGCTAAGATTTATTTTTGCTTATTTCGCAGCTAGCTAAATGCACTAAATTAAAAACCAGTGAATATTGAATAACAATCAGAATTGATTGTTTTTTCACAATCCGGTGAATTTGAAATCTAGTGACTATTCCTATAACATTACCAGTAAATTTAAATTAAACAGTACATACATGTACTTGAATTGACTGGAACATTTAGGACATACAATGTACAAATATTCCAATCCCAAGTTTCAAAGTTACTGACATAATTCCTACCCGGTACTCAGTAACTCTATGACAATCTAATATTTGATACCGTACTAGTATAGACTTTTAAGGATAGGTCATTAGAAAATCAGGGGAGGGAGGAAAAAAACATTAGAACAAAACTGCACAGTAAAGAAATCATGGAAATCCAGTAACAAAAGAAAAACAATTTTACACACCTAAATTTTAGGAGGAAAAAGTGCACATAGTGGGAACAAATCACAGGTAATTCATAATGCGAAGAAAATTGGAACAAAACTAAAATGAAATTCATTGCATTGCTACAGAGTACTATATTTTATTAAGTTTGGGTAAATATTTGTTTAAGAGTTTTCATTACAGAGAAACTGAAATGGAAGTATAATTTGAAGTATATGTATCTTGTTTTTTTAAAGCGATTGTGTGTAATTTAAGTTTTGAAATGTAACAGTACTTTAGGCCAGTGGCCATATAGTGCGGAATAAAGAAATAATAATAAGTGAAGGAAAAAAATATTTTGCACAGCCCCCCACCCCCCCACCCCCGAAGAGTTTCAAATGCAGGTGCAGAATCTCAATGTCATAACCATTTTAATATTGTAGATCAATGCTTGGCAAAACACCATACAGCGACATTGACTCCTACACCATAGTAATTTATGGATATAGTTCATGTACTACTGTTACCATGGGTGATGGCACAAAAGCACAGATATGTATCCATGGAGGGGTCCAACTTGAAAAGATATTCAGTGGTAATGTTTTGTTGGACCATTTAACTACAGTTTTTAGTTCAATAGCTGGACTGAAACAAAGATATGTTTGACTTAAATAAATGTAAACCTTGTACTGGGAACTAAAATGTAAAATTCACCTACACTCACACCACATCAGTAAATTAATATACGAATTATTGTGATAAATGAAACTACACAACAAGATACCAGTAACTGTGTACACAGTGAGTCATTTCAAAACCTCACCATACCAGTGGTATCTCAATTTACGTTGGACAAGTCTATTTGTCCAAGTGTGACAATAGGGTCCCTTGTGTCCCCGTCACGATAGAAAAAAAATCCCAATATTATATTACAAGTCAATTGTTTTACCCCATAGCGTTGGCTTTCTTTGTTAATAAATTTCGACAATACATATCCACACAACAAAATACGGAACAGAATGAAGCAAAAAACAATGTCATAAATTAAATGTAAAGATCGTCAAATCGCGGTAACTTCCTTTATGTGTGGGGACTTGTGTGTGTCCCCCGCCTCTTTCCAAAGAAAACGGCGTACAAAACAACAACATATACAACTTTCTCTACCTTGTTCGAATCTGGTCGTATATTTTCCACAGAATACAATACGGACCCTCTTGCCGGTGTTGCTGGTGGCAGTAACACATCCCAAATGCTGTAGGACAAGTGCGAATACTGCTATAACCCTCCGAGCAAGTGCGTTTCAGTACGTCTGGGGTTTTGGTGTGCGACGGCAACTCAGAATACGGGTCGAAGGTCAAAACAAGGGGTCATGGGTAATACTAACGCGCTTATTTTTTACGATGGTTTTTTTTTTTTTTATTAGGAACTCATACAACGCTTTATAAGGTGAAGTACAAAATACAAAAGAATAAATCAAAGTACTTAAATCTATGATTTGGATAATAAAATATTTGTGTGTTTAATTTTAAACTTGTCGTTGTTTAAGATTTTTTTGCAAAAACGATTTCTACATGAGTAAGTCAAGGCGCTACTTATTTGTGTTTTTTTACTTACTAATAAACACACTGATTTAAATTATGAGTGTTAAAATTTGTCATCCTCCAGACTGGAAATTGAATTGAAAAAAATAGTTTTGCGAAATGTGGGGTGAACGCGATTCGCGGTTACAGGGGATTTCGCGCACGGGCGCTTGCAGTAGGGTTGGGTGGGGTTATATACTAATAGAAATAAAGCCTTAGTACTGTAAAGGGGGTAATTATTCACTGGGTTTTAATTTAGCTTATTTCGCTGACTGGAAAAATGCGCTAAATTAAAACACAGTGAATATGTAAAATTTAGCATAGAACACATTATCTAAATGACGAAACCGTGAATTTAAAACCCACTGAATATGCCTGAAATGGTAAATCAGTGAAATTTAAACCCAGGGAAAATTAGTCATTTTACAGTATATAACCCTACCCAACCCTACCCTTAATCTAAAATCCTGTCGCAAGCGCCCGTGATTTCGCGTTAACACCTCCATTTCGCTATCTTTTTTATTTAATTTTAAATTTAAAAAGAAATAAATCGCCCAGACTGTGCCAGTCTAGTCATCCTCATATATGCGGCTATCGATATGCATGGAAGTAACTATTTGAGTTAATAGACAACGCACACGTATACGTAACATCCGGTACGTAAAGATACTGTGTTATCGTCTGATTATCTAAGGTTTGACCACATCCCTCTATCCCCGGTAAAAACGCTAACAACGCAAAGGCCATGAGGTAGACGCTTGTTTGTAAACAATGACACGCTATGGCCATCTGACGCATGCGCAGGTGAAGACTCCCTCGCTTTAAAAATACATGTATTGAGGGGACACTACTCAAAATTAAAAATAATGTAAATATTCTTTCTACGTGCTTTTTTTCAAGTTACAAAGATGCGGAATCACCGTACTCAGCTCAGTACAAAATAGAGTGACGGTGACATATGGTGAAATATATATTTATATATAACACGCCATACAATACATCAGATTTTAATCAGAATGTTGTTAACACCCATCTGTGTTTTTATTTTGAGACCTTTCAAAGATTGTTTCAACAGATTTGAATATTTTGTAAGCTAAATGTTTTCACGGTACTTCTTTTTTATTTTCACTTAGTGCCTTGTCCTTTTCTTAAAGCATGGGAGTCGTCACCTGCGCATGCGTCAGAAGGCCATAGCGTGTCATTGTTTACAAACAAGCGTCTACCTCATGGCCTTTGCGTTTTTAGCGTTTTTACCGGGGATAGAGGGATGTGGTCAAAAGAGTCTATCCATGAGCCTCTGCGTTTGTAGCGTGTGTTGTTATCATCGCTTGGAACTCGATTCCCGCGCGTCCGCAGGTGACGACCCTCCCGCTTTAATTTTACCATCCCAGAGTTTGAAATGATCTGCTCCTTAAGGCTCTTGGGGGCCACTCGCTACATGGACATGAATATGCATAAAAAATAAAAGACACAAATATCTAAATATATTGTAGTATGGAATCGAGGTCGTTATATTTTTTTTCTAAAATTTTGCTTGTAACACGCTCGACGGCAATAACTACAACGCATAACTGCACTTCGCGAAGACGACACGGCAAAACTATTAATGATTAATTATAAAACTAGTACATTCGAGAACTTAAAAAGTCACTTAAGAAATCTTAACAAAAGTAATACTGATATTCAAAAGTAGGACAGACACTGCGCTGATTTTAACGAACCGACACAATTATTGTATGGACACGTGACAGTGATGTCACACATGCATAAGAATAATAATAACAGTGTGGTCATGCCATGGAAGGTCATATATTGTCAGATTGCATGAAATGAACCAAGGCTGTGTACGTACAATCACAGTCCCTCTATGATAGAGGGACTGTGGTACAATATACATTCCAGTGAGAAAAGGAGTACTCGCTCACAGAAAACAACACAATGGAATATTTGTGTTATTTGAAATATAATTTATCAACTTATTTCGTTTATCATCTATGCGTAAGTTTAAAAAAAAATATTGAATGATTTAACAACGCCCAAATTACATAAATCGATTATACGGAAGTCTAATCTTATAGCAGAAGTGGTGTTGTTGTTGTTTTATTTTGCATATACCAGGGAGCTGTAATGAGAGTGACAAGCCAGCTTGTATTAATCCTTAAATGCCTTTTCAAGGTCATGCTCTTAGCTTTTGTCCGGGCGATAGAATACCTAACAGCCGTCGTAATAATGCAGTCGGGACTCAATGTTACACAAATGTTGTTGTAAAGGATGACGAGTGCATGTCCGTTTTATTTTTCGTTTATGCAATATTAGCTTCACGTAAATTCCGGATACATTCCGATGACTACGTATGCGTAGTTTATTATGGTTCAATCATAATTGTATAACCCCGACCAAATCTAGCAGCTGGTTAATATAACTATAATAGTGTATCGACCGGAATTCGGTGTCATGCGTGAAATTCATCACGAAACGAAAGATTGAGGAGAAGCACGCGTCATGATTGAATAGGAATAAGACATTGCCACATGTCACTCTGACAATAAGCTACTGTCACTACCAGTAGAACGCTACAATCGAGATGCGTAATATTCGAAAAAACAAAACACACTGACTGTTTAAATCAAATGAAAAAGAAAATCTCAGTCTTGTTGTTTTTATTGAGCAAAATCAAAGAAATTGTGTATCACATGGATCGCGTGGGGCGATTTTTAAATACGCGGCTAATGCCGTAAAAGCAATTACAGCATTACCCGGAAGTGGCCTCTCCGCATCTGTAAGTCAATAAACACGAAGACGGACGGTATACGTGACGGATTCGGAAGATGCGGCGTTAAATGTTATTAACCAATCAACGTCGATTACTAGACTACTAGAGTGACCATTGTTAATTACGAAAAGTGTGTTTTAGCAACAACAGATATGAAATACAAATTATTTAAAAAAGTAGGTCGACGTTAATCTGGCCAGATTGAAAAAAAAATAAAAGAGTATAACCGTGATCGGAGATGCGGCTTGCACTCAAGGAAACTGATAACCATCGTCACGATAATATGATAGATCAGTACACGTGGTCTGTGTATTGTATTTATTTGTAATTGCATGCACGTCTATGTATTTACAAAATATGGCTGTTGCTACTGTATATTGGTAACCGGCATTACTGAGCCAGTAGGATAATTCAGAGCTCCGTCAATTGAAATGGATATCGATGACGTTTAAGACATGATCATTTACGTTTTTAACTGTCCGAGGTAATTACAAATAAAGACGAGTATGTCCATCGTATATGGCCGAAATAACGAAAATGTATTTAAGTCGTAACAATTATATAAAACGCCAAATAATTCATTTTTGCGAATATTATAACATATATGTAAATTGTATTTATCGTACCTCGATTTAAGCGGCTGCGACGTGGAATGTCGGTTGCAATCTCCATTCGCAACATTGTCTCCCATTTTTTCCTCTCTTAGTCGCCTCTTTCTAGTGTTGATGAATTTTCAGCGCATGGCGATGAATTCAAAATGTCAAGATGGGTGTGCGACTGCTTAGTGGAGGTCGATGCTACCATCTATCATCGCTTTCATCTATTTCTCCTTTATTTATAAGTGTGTGGTGTTTTGTGAGGCGCGCTGTTATACCGCCACCTACAGTCGCAAAAGTGAACAGCAAAGGTAGTGTAAAAGTGGGAGGGGCGGCAGTTCATAGAATAGCTTTGTCCTAACGGCTTCTCATCACAGGCGGTATCTACGAACAACGCTTATACTTTCTCGGCTGTCAAGCGTACGTTATATATTTTATAAAAGTGTAAAAAACTTTACTCACCTTTCTTACAAATTATACTGCATTTACTAATTACAAATTAATAGTTGTTGTTAAGTTAATTATAATAAATAAAATCAAAGGTACATTACATTAATGTACCTCTGTTACAATACTAGTAGATAAACTAATCTCAGACTAGTAATGCAACTAGTCTGAGAACTAAATATATAACACATCCCCGATACTCAACTGAAGCTTTCGACTAGGGTTATTCAGAGCCGTGAATACATCACTTCTTATCAAGAGTGTGAAAAACAGAAGTACGTTCTATTTGTGTTCTTGAATTGACAAATAAAAATAATCTGACAAATATAGCCCTTTAAAAGTGAAGAAAAGCACAAAGTTAAACTTGTGTTTTTCCCAAAAGATTCCTATTTTGACCGGGCTTTTTACGCATTCACTCTACCAACCAACAAACAAACACACACTTGTCTTCGATTTCTAGTAATATACACCCACTCTAAAAATCGTTACATGCGAGCAGTTTGAAACAAACCCCAATCTATGCTTTTGGGAGGATGTGCCTGTGCGTAGAAGATGTGTACAAACTGTTTTTGTGAGAGCCCCCAGCGGGCACATATAAACATTTTTCAAACAGTTTGTTTATAGCCGGGCATATGTTGACCTGTTTACGTGGAAGCACCTCAAAGTAGTTCCTTCATCTGACAGTATAATACAGCAATCCATATGTACAACATCATTTTAGACTATATTTCTAATATCTTAAGAAAGTATAACTATTTGAATTGTCTACCGCAACTAAGGACAACAGCCGAAAATAAAAAAATACACGGCGGATTAATCCCGGAACAAATACTGTTAGGTAAACATGGCGTCTCATTTGCATATGCGTGTCCTTACCACAAGTGCCTCAGTTACGTACGTTGGAATACGATTAACTTCCCGAGTCCTGGGACTATACTATAGCGTTTGTACTTTTATTGACAGGATCCACTACTTTGCGTTGACGCTAACAGGATGTCCATCTCCCGAGGAATAACCGCAGTCACTTCTATGATTTAGACAAGGAGCAATACTGATGCTGTACAGTCGCTGAAAATCGTCGTCCCTTCGCTTAGCTTCGACCAATACCAAACCAACCATGGGGTTTGGATCGGATCGCGCGGACCAAAACTTGAAAAGCAGTGTCTCTTCGTGCAAAAACTTTCAGCCGAACATTTTTAATAAGACGAAATGCCAGAACTGCTTTAGGACACGGGAGGCACATCAGCTTGAGAACGATGGGGACGGGCAAGTATGTATTTTAGTAATTTGCATTTTTGGTAGTGTTTATGATCGCGCCCAACCCATGGATATATTGGTAGCTCGATGATTAATTAATATGTGTCCGTTGGTTCTGAATCGCCAAACGTTTATATGTTAGTTTGAAAATAACTTTTGTTATGTCTATCACCTGTAGGGATCGAGGAAAGTTCTAGTGTGTGGATTTCTGTTTGTAGCACCAGGACTTGACGTGAACAACCCGTATGCACGTTCTCGGGTGAGTGAATGGTTTTAGTGATCGATCTAATCTCTCGCTGTGTCGATTTCACTGTGTAGTATCTGTGCGTGCGTGTGTGCAAGTCAACGTAGAGCACCACCGGTTCTGTCATCTCTCGGTGCCGTTAATTGTGACGGCGTGTTACGGACTGACTCAGTCGTATCAACATGATCGCCTGTCTTTCAGTATGTAACACTTGTGTGTTGTCATCCAAAATGTTGCTACACGTACAGCAATGTTGACCTTCCGTAGCCTGTCTGTTATTGTTGTTTCGTACTGTTTGAAACCGCTCTGTTATGTTGTGACCTGTTTATCCTGTCTGGCCCACCGCCCATTGTCACTACTGTCACATAAAGTCAACTCAGCGATGACTTCAAATCATTACATAACTCAACCAAGCTATGTATAGAAACGTCAACATTTTTTTTAATCTATAATCTCTAGAAGTGTTAGAATGTATATATATATTATAATTTATCCGAAAAACGTGAGTAAAATACAACAGGTGTCACTCCCCTCCGGATTTTACAGTTTGAGTTTTAGAATGTAATAATGACTGCAAAATGATTTTTAATAATTTTATAATTCTTTTAAATTGGATGTCTTGTTGAACTTTGCTCTGTGTTAACGATTTATGAACTAAAATCGAAGTGTGCACTTGTGTTGAGTTTGGAATGTGTTAGAAATTAATAATAAAATAAGAACATCAAGTAGTCCTACCCACATTAGTCGTCTTGGCTGTTGTGACATCCTCTCATTGTCGTATTGAAAATTTTACAAGAATGATCTCTTTTTTTTTATCAGTATAAATTTAAAAAGCAGAGAGAAAGTAAACAAAAATACATGTTGTTATAAATGTTCACAGAATCAATGGTGGATAAAATATAAGAGATACAACATTTATGATACATGAACTTGTGGCCATGTTCAAGGCATAAAATGTATTTTGAATTCACAATAAATATTTAGTGGGCTACCCACTGAAAGTGATCAAAAGACAGTCAAGAAAACTCTTGTGCAGTCACAACAACAGAGCCCTTATATATATATATATAGCCTTTTGAGTGCCAAAGTTAAATGCTGTCTCCATCGATAGAATAAATCCCTGTAATTTTTTCTTATATTTTTTTTTCAAAATTGTAGATCAAGGCCCTTAGTAACCAATAGGAAATTATGTCCAATGTCATCCAAAACTATATGAAACATACATAAAAACATAAATTTTGGCACAAAAGATATGGCAGTCTAATGATTGAGTACACTTTTGCATCTCAGCACATAGGCTTATTGGGTTATGATGTATATATTATGAATATTTATTTTATTATATTTTTAATATTCAAAGATTGCATTCTCTGAATTCAAGAACAACACCAATGTTGTAATGTCTTGTCTAGTTAGTGCTTCCCCAATAACAGTGGACTCCGTCAGCCATGGCCCAATTATCACAATACCCCAATTAAGAGATATAATATGCCCATAATAACATGTAAATATGTTTTCTTGTTTTAGAAATGGCAGCGACGCTGGTTTGTTTTCTACGAGAACGGGGATTTGTGCTATTCGCTGGATGATAGTGTAAGTTGTGTTTTTATTTGGGGTCTTACTATAAACTTTAGAAAATAAACCAGAATTACCTAAAAAGGACTTTCTACTATCCACTCATTCAAAATGCATTGTAGTCATGGTAACATAAATGAGACTACCTTGATGATTTTGGAGTGAGGTTGGGACCCGGATGTACATGTATAATAGTATTATATATATGTATAATAATATTATCAAATTATGCCCTGTGTTTCCATTGACTCACATGGGTGCATGAAAATTGATGAGAACATCGTGACTATAATGATTAGACAAGTGATCAACACTAGCTCATGCCCAGGGAGATGATTGCCCGTTTTCCTCAGTTGCATCATTTTTTTTTTTTGAATATCAAAACTGACTGTTGTATGATGGGTAAGTGCTCCTGTCTTCATAGCTTTTGGTGTTGATGATTGATAATGAATCTCTCAATGCAATTACCGGTATAGCTACTGTATGTGTTTTATTAGAAAGACCTACCGACAGAAACTAAATAAATCAAATTTTGCTTTTACTGTGCAGTGAATACAACTTATTTTGATCCATAGACCCACCTCTGTCATTTATGTAAACATACCTACATGTGCTACTGATTGAGCAAATGCAGCGTATATTTGCATTCAACAAAATGACGCATGTAGTACCGGTATAAACTTACTACGAAGACAAAAAAATGCTTTTAGCATTAGTAATGAAACCATGTGAATAATTTTAAGACGTTGGTGTCAACAGATGTACAGAAATTTACTGTCAAAGCATGAGAATTGAGAGCTGCATTGTCAAGACATTTTCAATATATGACATCAATGTCACCTGTGTGGATCACCTGACTACTTTATTACTTTCACTGCAACAGGTTTGCGTTATTGTCACCACAGCTGGCCATTTGTGATTATCAGTTTGTAACACTTGTCTGGTGTGAAATTTGTTTAAGCGATCCCATGAGAATACTGATGGCATCTGTATAGTTGGTGAAACGTGCTTGGTGTTATCTCGCGGGGTTTAAAATGAACTCTGTCAGGATAGTTCTGTGACATACATTTGTCCCTGGTTAAGTTCCATAATCTTGTTATGACAACCAAAAGTTAAAATCCTCAATTTTAGTGTCCGATTGATAAAATATGTGATTTGTAAATTTCATTTCATTGATTAATTTGATTTTAATTACATTTGTTGTATTTTCATAATAAATGTATTTTTTTTCACTTAAAAAAATTTAATATTCATTCAAAATGATTGTTCAAAGGCAAACTGATATTTCTCGTTGTTTCAGATGCGTTTTTAGTAATAGAGCAATATGGTAGGACATATCAATATGCTAAAGTAAAGTCAGATTCATAAACAGATTAATCTTTTCAACACCATTTTTTAGCTCCGCTGTCGACTTTGTCGAGTGGAGCTTATCATATGAGTGATTGTTCGTCGTGGTAGTCCATTTGCTTTGATATTACATATATAGGTTCTACATGTGGACCACTTAAAGATTTGTTCATTTCATGATGATATCTTCAATTATCTAATTTTGATGATTATTTTTGTCATTTTTGGTAAAAAGTGATATTTTTGAATTCTTGTTGAAAGTCCCATTGCTTTGATACTATACATATTGTTCATTTTCTAATGATATCTTCTGTTCTTTAATTGAAATGTGCATTGCTAACAGCGGAGCTATTTCAGCCGACTGGCTGCTTGTTCTAATATTCTTCAATATTTATGGAAATGAACCCTAATTTTGTAGCCAACAGAGAAAATTTGAGTAAATTTTCGGTTTTTACTCAAAAAATTTGGCTATTTTTGTTCAAATCTTCTGAACAGACTATAAACGGGACTATTTTGTGAATTTGTGATGAAAAGAGGGAACTGGTGGTGAAAAGATTAATGGCAACGTGTCATGACATTTGCAATTTCTGAACTCTTTTCTCACCCAGTCTACATGAAATCATTGACATGCTTTACAAATGGTAGATAGAGACAGGCTGTACTGGACAATAGAGTTAAGATGTTACTCACAAGGAGTCTATAGACTTTCTTTGAGTTGTTGCATGTACTTGTCAACTTCTAAATAACCTCTTTTTCCTTTTGTGTCTTTCGAATGAAAATGATACTGTCTGTCAGAGGGGGGGTAGGGGGGGGGTAGGATTGTGGAATATAAACATGGTGTTTTTTTTTATAGCAATTTATTATTTTTAAGTTACTTTTATTTAATTTATTATTTTTATTTTTTCCGGTGTTTTTCTCAGCTTAATCCCAGATCACTAATAATACATGTGTTGTTTGTTGTACATACATCTATTAAAATCTTGGTTTTATTAGTTTTTATTCTCCAGGCGGAAATCGCACTCAGGTGTGGGAATTTGACAGTAATTAGCATATCAATGTGAGTCAGATTTCAAATAATCGCTTTTCATCAGCACCCTGAATAAAGAAGTTCTGTTGAAAAGATCATGTGACTAATTTCTTGTCAGTGGTTGGCTTTTATTGTCGGTCATCAGTGTCGGTCAGTGTGATTCCGTCATGTTTTACTTTATAGTCACAACTCCTGATTTTATACTTATTTCATAAAATATAAAAAAATGAATCAGTATGGAATTTGATAATGTGACACTCATAGTAAATGTATAGTCTCGCTTAAGAAGATGTGGTGTCAGCTTAAAATTGAAATGATATCATTTACGCCAGATCTTTGGTGAAGCATATATTATTGTCATTATATTCATGAAATAACAAGACAGTGACTTAAATGCAAAGAATGGACATTTCTCGTATACAGTTTTCTTATAAAGTTACATTGACAGATGAGATTGTGTAAATTGCTGGATAGCAGGCTGTCTTGGCCTTGAAATAAACCTTTTGAGGATGTCATTGACCTTCCATCAGGCATCTAGGAATGAGTGAATGAAATTCTCAGACTGTTGATCACAGTGGTATGTCAATGACTGAACATGTATATAATGTCAGTATCAAATTTTATAGTAATGGTTATGGTATTCTAATAGTCAATCACTGTCAGTTACTCTACATGGATAAAAACAGATCATATTTATGGTTAAGAACTGCTCAATATTCGTGAGTAAAAAAAAAAGAATTTATAAAAGCAATTTTGAGGGGAGGCAAGGGGGGTAGCTGGTATGGTTTTACGGGAAATAAAAAGGGCTTTTTACCATTTACAAGAAATAAAAAGACGTTTTTACAGTTTACAGTGTTAAAAAATGGAACATTGAATGGTCCGAAGAGCTCTCCGACTCAAATTCTCCGCTATTACTGCGCCGTGTGTAGAGACGCATGCGCATATTACCCTCTTCATTTGGTAAGAGGGCCTTTTATTTTGTAGTGAATTGTGTCATCTAGTCGTTTTACAGTTTTGGAAATGTAATTTCCTTGGATTATTTTTCATGATTTTTTTATTTGGATGTAAATTCTTGTACGTACCGAGAAAAATGACACATTTTTACAGTGTACCAAAAAAATATTTGATTGATTACGTTGTATGTCTAGCCTGTGATTACAGAATTATGGAATTTATTTTTTCTATTTACGTTGTACGAACAAAAAATATTGCAATTACGTTGAACGAAAATAATCCTAGCCCCCCCCCCTCAATTTTCAATAATTGTCTTCACTCAGATACCTCTTTACTAGTACCGAGGTAGGTGCTATATTTTTCGAATAGTAAATTGCTTCATTAGAATCCAATGTTTTGAGACAGAGCCATGCACTATTTTACTGGAATAAGTTTCTTAAAATGTGGGATATCAAATAGAATGTTCAAAGAGGTTAACATGTGTTTGATAAAGTCATGTAGTGTTGACATCCATGATGTAAATATTAGGGTGCGGTCCGCTATGACTGGATGACTGTTATCAACACATACTGTGGAGTGTCATTTTAATGAGATGTAGATATTCTCGGTGGACATCCAGGCATTTCCACAGCATGGCAACCATCATGGTGAAAACAAAGCCTGAAAACTCTCAGAAAACAGTACTTTGGGATGGTTGTTGAAACTCCCCTGAACAGTGTAACAAGATTAGCCCTGTGTGTGTAACGCATATAAATTTGATTGTTCAGGTTTACTTCAAAGTTGAGTTTCTGTTGTTTTCTTGAATTTTCATCGAATCTTCCTCTGGCGTTCCGCGTTCCTCAGCAGCGCGCACAGAGCCCTTAAAAATATGAGATACAGTGGTGCGCGTCTTAGCATTGTAGAACGTCTTGTGACGTAGCTTCGCCCCCCCCCCCCCGAGGATAGTGATATAATTATGACGATTTTATATATACTCTAAAATTTGGCTGTGTTCTTATTATTTCATTTTTTCTCTCTCCGTGACATGCTTCGCTGATCATAAGGTTGACAGGTGTGTCAGACCAACTACACTGGCGACTGATGGCTCCCAAACAAATGAACATACCCACAGCTGTATTAACAATTTTATGGTGTCAAAGGTCAGGGGTGTTTCAGTACACTCCTTCACCCATCAATCAAGTCTCCTTGGACATTATTTCTTTAGTTAATTAATATGCATGTCAGTCATGGTTGGATAGACTTCCTCCTTTCATGGGTGATCGGATGGCACCAAGACTTAAAGGCCCAACAGGAAGTAGGCAGGAACATCTTTAAAAAAAAGGATAATATATCCTTCAGTTGTTAGAAGGGGTTTTACCTCTGTCATCTCTGAAAATTATTGTATTTTAATGCTCGTAAGTAAATATTATGGACAATATTTAATCTAAGCTGGTACTGAAGTTTAGATTCAATTTATTTTGCTGATCACATGGTATTCTCATCAAATGTTGTAGATGTTATCCTATGCTATAGTAAATATAATCGCTAACATATCCTCTGAATTAGCATTTGCTATTAAGTTTTTCACAACGGAATATTTGATTTTAATGTCTGTGAATACGTGAAGAGTTTAGTTGTGGCTTTGATGCAAATTTGGTATGTGGGAGTAGGTAACAGTATGGTCGTATGGTCCTATATATTATATATAAAGCAAATGTACACGTAATCCCCGCTAATGGCTTTTTGTTTTTTCCTGAGGTTGAACTGGTGACAGTATGTACCATGCACCAACTTCGAACAGACTTTCAAATTGTCCAAATAATCATCTTCAATATGATAGGCACATACAACTGGCACATGATCTATTGTAGGATTTCTGCAAGGTCAGACGTCCCGTAATACAGTGACATTTATCAGCTGTATTGCGTTTTAATAGTCAAGTCACATTAGCAAAATACACTTTTGTTGTACTGACTTCTCAGCAGTAGCGTACCGTGATTTAATAGTATCCATGAAATGTAATTAACTTCTTTGGAAGCTGTTTTCTATTGAAAGGGACGGAGACTAATAATTGGCAACCATTTTCTTTTGTGTTTTACCCATAGTTCCTCACTGTACTGAATATCAGTAATCGTAGCTCTGAGATTGAAAGAGTCTGTTGGTTATTTAATAGTAGACCATCAATTGAGCGCACACATCATCACAGCTGTAAACTGAAATTGAGATCTTCAGCAAAAAAAAAAAATGAAAATTGTATGTTTTGATGGTGATGTGCAATGCACATTATCTAGCATTCCTAACAACATCAGTCACTTCTACATTGTATGTGACCAACACAATCGACATTGACCATATCAACAGCATATCATATATTTGTGTGTACTGTCAAACAGATGATATTCTATCTATATCGAATGTGTTTATTTTGAACACAGACATCTTATTATATACATGTATCAGTGATCAATTCTGATTAGATATGAGCATTTGTTTCCAGCTGTTATATGCATTGTTATTCATTGTGTGCAGAGTTTCTATAATATGGTCAGTTTTAATATGTTATTTATGGAATTTACTTTTGCATACAACCCCCCCAGTCAGTTTATCAGTTACAATCCCGTTTATTACGGTATGTATGTCATCCGTTCATTGTGTTATTCCTTTATCAATCTGTTATTTGGTTGACCTATTATTAATTCTCCTGATTTATGTCTTTATCAGTATATTACAGGTGTATCATTTTTATTTATTTGATTGTTAAAAATGATGTGTTTGCGATGTTTTGATTGTCATTTTCCCACCCTCACACCGAGACAATATCTTATACTGGGACGGGTAGTACTGTATTTTGTCAATCGACTGGAGATGTTCTTCAAATAGGGCAAATATGGTACCTGCACCTCGACTGGAGATGTTCTTCAAATAGGGCAAATATCGTACAAGTACCGCGACAGAGATGCTCTTCAAATAGAACAAATACTGTACTTATACATGTACCTCAGTTGGAAATGCACTCATTATAACAAATACAGTAATGCTTTTCTGTTCTAATAGGAAAAGTGGCTGATTTTGTTTAAATAACAGATAAATGATCAGTTTTAAATGATTGTTATTGCATGCATATACTGTATTTGCTCTATTAGTTAACATGTTCTTATGTGAATGACGTACATGTAAATCATATTTTAATGATCCGGCGTATAATAATTGGAATCTCTGGATTCTATGCGTACTTGTCATATAGAGCAAATGTGGCTTTACAATGTACTGTAGAATACTTTATTTTCGCTGGAATTTATTTTCGCTGAAAAGGCTTTTTGGCCGTTTTGTATAGAATTTATTTTCACTGATTTTTGATGAGTTTAATGTGAAATATAGGAAAAAAAGTATATTCGCTGGATTTTATTTTCACGGAATCATCCAGTGAAAATAGCGAAAATAAATTCCAAGCGAAAATAAAGTATTCTACAGTATATGCATATGTATAATCCCCAATCCCTAAAGTATGTGTGGTATTGGGTACTTATACAAACACTGTTTTGGATTGTGTCGCCTCAGTGGATATGCTTCTAATGGGAAAAAATATATGGTAGTTACTAGATTTTCATCAAATATTTTGCTAGCAAATGGAGAAAATAGTACACTGTCACCTCTTTGGAAATACACAGTGGTGTAAATTATCTTAACTCAATGGTTGTGTTGTTTGTTTACTGTTCGTAATCTAGAACATTACCACCATGGCCCAGTGTATCAAATTGTCCGGACACTAGCCATATTGTTAGGTCAGTGTAACGTACACTGGAGCTGCTTTCCATAGTATTCACCACTTCGTATCAGTACGTGTACGGTTATTGTTTCCAACAAAGATGAAACTTTAGATTCTGAAATTATTACTGGTTGTTGTGCCCCAAGGCAGTATTTTGTTGGTATTGTTTTGTTGGATGGGATGACCATGTTACAGTCAGTGTATCAAGATTTATGGTTCAAGCAATGCATTACTGTCATAGTAGCAAAATTAAATCCATGCATTGAGGTCATCCCTCTGACAAGGGTTTGGAAATTTCCATGCTGTGCATAAAAACACATCTAATCTGCTAAGTATTACTGGTACCGTAGGACACTTGGCTTTGCTTATGATCAAACATGACTGCAGTGTTATTTTAATATTTCGAAAGATCATAAAATGATTCTTGGTCAAATTTTCTTTTGACTGTACATTTTGTTGAATTAAGTTCAAAAGGTTTTGGAATTACTGTTAGGTAAGCTAATACCAATATTCAGGTTTATTTATTTATTAACCGAGGCTGAGACAGTTTGCCTCTCAGTTATGTTTTATCATTGCCACCTTTGCCTAGCCTCGTTTCATAATGTGCAATTCTGTAACACTGAGTATGGCTTTTCAGCTGAATTTTCTGAATATTTTTGACATACCTCATGTGAAAATATATCTAACCAAATGTATTCAGTTCACAAAAAAAATAAAAAAGATAGTGTACTTCTAATGAAAAAAAAAAAACGGTTTATGAACTACCATTGGAAGTGAGCTTCCAATAGAATGAATTCAATACATACATGTTTCTATTGCATATACATTGTAATAGAGAAAATATGGTATTCGGTTTTAATACAAAACATTTTTGTCCGCATGTCGTGATACTGTGACATTGTAAATGCGTTGCTAGCTTATAAGTACAATGATGAGAAAAAAAATCTTTTAAATTTCATGTACCACTGCAAGGCTTTCCTTCATGTTTCAATAGATGTCCTATTTTATAATAATGCAATTAAATGTAGTTGTGCTTCTTTTGTCAGTTTTTAACATCTAATACATTGCTGCGTCGTCTATAGTATCAGATACAAAGCGCTCCTAGGCACTGTGATACATCATATCTTTGTGTTCTGTTGCCATATTTTATTTTTTAACTTTCAATTTTATTCTGAAAGTCAGTTACGATCCCTTTTTAAGTGAGGAGTCTGAGGAGTGTACATCAAGAGTTACCACAGCTGGTGCCAGGCGGATCTCAGCTATGATTGATGGCTAATCCACTAAGACGTCATTACTTGTTTGATTAATATCTATATAATATGAACATATTTCATAATACTTAAGGTTTTGAAGTGTCAAGTATTATGTTTATTGCAATAAATTTATTAGCTACGGTATTTGCGAAAATATTTGCATCAGAAATTTCTTGTCAATAGCCGAACATCACTGATATGGGTTGTGAATTTTCAGCATCATAGGGTGTCATCAAGTTGATGAATCGTTTGTTTGACAATTAAAAATTATATAACAAAATCATTATTCATTGTGACATTCGTTAAGTTAACATTAAGACCAGTCACTGGTAGCATAGTGGTTGTTGCACCAGACTCATGATTGGTAGACCAAAGTTCAAATCCTACCTTAGGCTGAACATCAAAAGGGTCGACCCCTACCCTGGGTGAGTGTGTCACAGACTCAATGGGAAGGCCAATTCCACTGGCCGAGATTCATTCACTAACGAATGCGACTTTGGGGGAACCTTGGTTAAGGTCTGCAGGTGCTTGTGTTCGACCGGGCCTGGTTGATGCCAGGATAGCGCATTACAAATTGCCATTTGACAGAGAGATGGCCACACAGTTCTGTCATGTAGTCCCAAACATGAATATGACTTCTGTGGCAAAATGCACTATGTGTCGTCACTAGCACTTGCAATTTGCACATACAGAAAAAAAGTCAGGAGAGACAACAGTGACACTCAATGTCCGGAACTGTCGCCTGGCACAAAAAAATACTTAAAAATATAAATAAAATAAAAAAATTTAAAAACAAAAACAAAACAAAAAAAAACAAACATTAAGACAAGATGTACAACAGGTTCTTGAGTTCTGAATTTCTAGGACGACCGTTTTACTAACAGTTATTAATTGGAACATCAAACAATTGAACACTCATCTTTAGTTTATATATATAAATAGTTGTGTTTACCATGCATGGGAAGCAGAATTCAAGCCACAATGCATGATGGGATATATTGGAATTAGGACAGTATTAAACTAACTTCATAAACAGTGCAATATGTCAACTTTCGAACATTATAACTTGCGAATGTCCTAATTGTCAGATTTGATTTTTGGTCAAGTTTAATACTGAAAAAAAAAAAATTTCAACTAAGCTTTGTCGACAATACAACATAATTATATAAAATTGTTTTTCAAAAAAATGTGATTGGAAAAAACATGATATCGTGAAAGTCAATGAATTGAATTCAGAGTTGATCGTGCTGTTACCCTTGTTTGAACCTCAAATTTTTGTCTTGATTTTTGTTTGCAATGTTGGAGAATCATTTTTGCATTTGTATATCGCTGCGTTATGTCTCAAGCCAGTATGCCATCGCGGAGTACTAGACACGCACATAATAGTATGTTCATTTCCTAAGGCGATTATATATTTGTTATGCTTGATCGAGAATCAAATACTGTAGAATACTTTATTTTCGCTTGGAATTAATTTTCGCTATTTTCGCTGAAGGAATGATTCAGTGAAAATAAAATCCAGCGAATATACCTTTTTTCCTATATTTTACATTAAACCCATCAAAAATCAGTGAAAATAAATTCTATACAAAACACCCAAAAAGTCTTTTCAGCGAAAATAAATTCCAGCGAAAATAAAGTATTTCACAGTAGATAATTAGACATTTATAATAATACCAAAAGTATGAAGAAAAGATTATTTGCAAAATAAAACAGTGAAAATGTCACAATGTATCAATAATAGGCATGGTACATGTAGTTGACTGACCTGAAAGTTGCAGTAGAAGATAAAATGGAATACTGTAAAATACTTGGAATTAATTTTCACTATTTTCGCTGAAGGAATGATTCAGTGAAAATAAAAGCCTGTGAATATACCTATTTTCTTGTATTTTACATTCAACTTGTCAAAATTGAGTGAAAATAAATTCCATACAAACACCTAAAAAGTCTTTTCAGCGAAAATGAATTCCATCTAAAATAAAGGATTTTACAGTATGAGAAAGTACATGTAGGCAAGTAGCTAGTAGACTCTCATCACCGTTTAGAAGTAAAAATTTATACATGTAAATTGAGGTCAAAAACTCGATTAAACCTCAAAATTGTTAAGTGAGTTACAAATCACTTGTTGGTGGAAATATAATGGTAAAACGTAGGAATTAAAGTTCGTTTTATTAACCAGTTTAGTGTTTGCTATAATCCCATTTGCTTTTATGGATTTAAATTGGACGTGGATGGATTCAACTTATTCCTCGACAACGAGTGAGTGGCAGATTGCTATTGGTGCTTCAGGTAGTATTTGCGTTCTCTTTTACTTTTTGACCTTCGGTAAAAAAACGTACTAATAGTTCGCCATTAACTTGAAGTGTTAATACGAACAGTATTGCTTAAAGTGCACGTTCTTGTCAGATTACAAAACGTTTCAGTTTAATGAAGTCAACGTAGAGATGCAGCCTTATACTTAGGCATAGGTATATTATGGTGATTGCAGTCTGGAAGTGTGAGCAGCTTCCTACCTGCTACAAGAAAGAAATGAAGGGACGGTTCCCCTAAAAGAAAATTTGAGCAATTGGTACTTTAGGACCTCCATCTATTTTATATAGTTCATTCCTGATGAAATTTGCATATTTAAAACATAGTTATCTGCTGATAATCATCTGGAATAAAATTAACCTGTTTTCCTTTAAGGTTTCTCATGAAACAAAGCAAGATCTTCTTCGCTGATATTTGTACTCCATTAGTGCACTTCAATTGTCACTGCAACTGAGGTTCAGAGAAGCTTTGGTTGAATCATGGTCAACCTCTGATTCTTGTCTTTTTTTTTCTAATAATCACGTTAAGTAACATAAAGGCTCGTTTATGGTATTGGGTGTATACAAGGGCTTTAACAACATTTCTTGATGGTTATTTGTAATAATTTTTTGTGTGATATATGTATGTATGTATGTATATGTTCTACCCGTTTAAAGGCTTTAAAATCGCCTTCATAAAATAATACCACCATGTTTCGTGTATTGGAAGAATATCTCTAATAAATAGACCAAATGGATCATTAAAGTATGACTGATTTTTAAACCATAAATACATCTCAATCTTTTCTGTAAGGACATGTGCTACTCACAAAGCTAATTAAGTGTATGTAATTAATAATTAATTAATAATATTATACAGGGTATAATTATATATATCATATTTGATCCATTAGAAGTGCATGTGCTTAAAGTGCTCTTTTAGATAGCTTCTTAATTGAGAAAACATAATATTCTTAGGGGTGTGGTGTTTGAAAGGGTGTCTGGACAATCATGGTGAATGTTGCATTTATTCAAATATGCAATTAACACACTTTTAATACATATAATGTGGTATAAAACATGCAGTTCCTTTCAAAGGAAAAAGAAAGGGCAATTTTCTTTCACAAGTATATTTGCAAAGAAATTATTAAGTGGGTCTGTATGCATGCGTGCATTTCAGACTTTTGGCGATTATATTATAGACTGCATGCATTATGACTGACATAAATTTTGTTGTCCCACTTTGTTATTCAGTGGAATACATCAATACAAATGTTTCCTTGTCCAGGACGCAGAATGCTTTTGAGTACTTGTTAATTAGACTATTATAGGAAATTTAATTGCTTTGAAATATAAAGCAGGTTTTTGCAAGGCCCTGAATGTTTGTAGTATTCATACCGTTGTATTACCAATCTTTCCACTATGATTAGTTTCTGAATATTTCTTAATGGTCCTTGATCATGCTGTGAATTATGAATCGCTCTGTCCAATCATTTTGTTTGGTAATTTTAGTTCCTATCCACAGTAATATTCTTGTTATATTAGTCGCATTGTTCACCACCGACCACTTCATTTCTTTAAATATAAAAGTAATAAGAACAAACTTATAATATCAAATTATCCAAGTTTTACTGGTTAAAATTAAAAGTGTTGAAACAATTTTAATTCTCACTGGGTTTCCACTAATGTCAGAAAATATACCTTTTTGACTAATGCTGGATTGTTTTTTTTTTAGCCAGTTACCAATATGTTTTAATCACTTTGCAAACACCTTTATGTAAAACCACAAAAATTTTCAGATTCATGTGGAATTTAAATATGCAACAATAACCTGTGTATATTATTTAAGAAATATGTTCTTTTGATGTTTTTAAACGATGACCATTTTCTGAATATTTCATAGTTTGAAATTACTCTTTACTTGTGACAAAGTAGCGTAATTTTATTACAGCAATATAATATTTTTTTTTTAATTTTCATAATGAAGCATTATCAATTGTCTTTGTTCATTTTTTCATTGAAAATATTTTTTTATAGTGTTTCTTTGTGAAATTGCCCATTGCCAATTACCGGTAATGCTAGAAAACTGTTCATGCCAAAAGGTACAGGGTGCTTGTGTTGCAAACGCTGTAAGATTTCTCAGTGAGTTTTTGTCTCATTGTACTGTACATATATGATGAGATGTTGCCTGCCCTTGTATTCATTTACCCTTTAATAGTACTTATCAATATCCGTTGCTACTAGAGATTATCAAGTATCCACCTCAATAATTAGTTTACTTTGAATTGATCGGAAAGAAAAATGTTTGCAGAATGAACTGCAACTGTTGCTAGCGAACCACTCAGCGTTTTTGACATTTGGAAGAGAATTAGCGTTCCAACGTTGTTTGTGTTTCGATTTCCAGTTTGTTTTTTTCTGTGATTTTTTTGAACTATCGAATATGGTATCTACCAGTCCTTAGAGCATGTACCAAGTAAAGAAATGGTTTTCTGTTACTTCAAATAAAACGGTGGATTTGAAATCTTAAAAATGAATGATCGACCGTTGATAGTTATAATTATATGTGGTGCTATTTGGCGTGTTAATGATGCATATGGAAAACTCAGATAATTTTATGACTGTTAAAGTGTTTATGTTATCTAGCAAATCAAAACTATGAAATTACTAATTAGACAATGATTGGTGCTTTAATGTTTTTTGGACGAAGTCTGAAAACGGGGACTTACTATTTCACCCCACTCATCTGTCCATTCACATAAGTATTTCAGACATTTCTGTGACAATTTAATTCAAACTTCACATACACATCACATCATATCATACATATGCACATGTATTTGATAAAGTAAGAAATGCTTTAATGGTGACCAATTTAGTGCTAAAAAATTCATCGAAATCGAGCATTTCTGTCATTTCGCAACCGAATCAGTCATGGACATATTTCATTCAAACTTGAACACAATGCATGTAAGCATGTTAAGTTGCTTTACTTTCACTTGTAATCTATGTTTTTCTGATTTTGCTATGTCTTATGTTGAGTACATAAAAATAATGTTGAAAAAATTTGACGAGGACTCTGTCATTTTCAATGAATGTTGCTCTGCTGATTTCCACAGAGAGTCTAGCACTCGCTACCTGCATTCACCTAGGTACATCCGCGTTCCGCTCAAATGCTTGATAGGTAATCAAATAACAGTGCTGAGAAAATGTGGTTTGTCGTGCAAACAATCAAACTGTTCTGCCACCGTAAGGTACGATGAATAGATTCCATATTAAATTCTGTAGGAATATAACGTAAATAATGGCTTCTTTCACTGCCTTTCAGTATTGCTTATTACTCTTCTCCCATCCAACTTGAGCTAAGAAGATTTCACGATAACGTAATTTACACAACAATGGTATTGTTATTATCTAATAATGTGAATCCATGCTAATTACGCTGCTATCACTTGAAGCATACTGTGTTCAATTTCAGCTGAAAGGAGAACCGATATACACTTTTACAAATCATGAATATGAAATATCATTTATTTTAAAGGGTTATTATCCGTTGATAAGAATGATACGATGTGAATGGTTTAAATTGATGACTTCAAGACACTTGGCCGTCCTTCACAGCACGCTGCTGTTTAGCAGAGTCACGGCATTTGTTCGTGGCTTACTGCTGCATAGCGTACTGTCAGGCATAGCAAGATTCGCATCGTTCTGCGTAGCTTGCCGTTGTGTAGCACACAGCCCGGCTTAGTAGACTCAAGTCATTCTGTGTGGCTTTCCACTTACTGACAGGCTCAGCAGAATCGCATCATTTTCCGTAGCTTGTCCCAGTGTAGCATACTGACAGGCTTAGCAGAATATACAAAGGTCGCAACCTGAGTATAAGCTGGAGATTGTTGCATCTGAGCGTGGGTTGAAGGGGTCTGTGACCTCGTACACGTACAATATCCTAGTCTGTCTTGGTTAGTCTGTTGTATTTATGTCCATTAAATATAACAACAAACACATTTTTCATATAACACTTGTTAACTCTAAAACATCTTGTTTGAATGAAGGTTATTCTCTTAAAAAACTTTAACGAAATGAAAGTCATAACTGACTGGTGTCTGGCATTAAGATGAACAATGAAGTCTTTATACGGCTCCACATACCGTCATGCTCTTACGGAGAGCAGTTTCATTGATGGCTGTGTTTAGCCATATTTTGTGGTGTGGTTCACGTCTACATGGCTACGTTTTAACTGTCATGTACACTATGGAAAGTGAAATGCATCCCAAATGTTGGCATCAAGTACTAAGCATAAGCCTTTAAAAACTGAAAGTTACTTTACCGAAACAATATCACAGTGTCATACAGCCATTGTCATTCAGTTGACCGCAAGTGAACAGATCGGCATTGACTGTAATACAATTCAAGGTCATTATACGCCTTTTTACTAGGTTTAGAAGTTATTTTCGCTATTTTCGCTGATGGGATGATTCCGTGAAAATAAAATCCAGCTAATATACTTATTTTCCTATATTTCACATTAAACTCATCAAAAATCAGTGAAAATAAATTCTAAGCAAAACGCCCAAAAAGCCTTTTCAGCGAAAATAAAGTATTCGACAGTATTTAGCTCTCAGCTTTTCTCGTTACCATTTCAAAAAATCTTGACATAAATAGAATGGCAGTGTACAGTAGTACAAATGTTTATTTACTACTACACGCACCTACAGTGGTACGTTGTGTTCATAAGGTAGCGTGTTTTCGTATGGCTGACTGAACACTGATGCATTGCTATTGTTCATTGCAGGCTGCACAATAGCTTTTTCATGTAGATGTCTAAATGTACATGTATCTTTAGATTGCACACCATGCTTAGACTCCACAAGTGATGATATAAAAAAAAACTTGAATAGAATATATCCAAGGGGTACTCAAGATTCCACTTTCTCAAAATAAAATATGAACAGGATTAACGGCTGCTAATTTATGGAGCAGTATTGGTTTGAGAGTATTTTTTGTTATTGGCAGTTTTACATTCTGAAGTTTTTGAATTATAAACTTTGAGTCTAGTAAAAAAATATCATGATATTCAGGTTCTCCAGTTCTACAACCAAACCTACGTGCTGCTTTAATGTATGTATGCTTGGGTTTGAATTACGAGACAAAGTCGCAAATAATCACGTTTCATGTGAGCAGGCATAAAACAGCGTGAATAGTGAAAATCACAGAAATTGTGATTTCTTGTTGTATTTTTCCACAGTGAACTTTGATTTAATGAAATTTAATTTGTTTAACATCGACCTTTTCACCACCAGACTTTCTCACCCAAATTTGTATGCACTTCTTTTTTGTATTCTACAATATTTCTGGAAATGAACTATGTCTAGTTAATGCTTTATGGCCTTTGAATTATTTTGTTATTTACTGTGGAATACTTTATTTTCACTGGATTTAATTTTCGCTGAAAAGGCTTTTTGGGCGTTTTGCTTGGAATTTATTTTCACTGATTTTTGATGAGTTTAATGTGAAATATAGGAAAACAAAGTATATTCGCAGGATTTTATTTTCACAGAATCATCCCTTCAGCGAAAATAGTGAAAATAAATTCCAAGCGAAAATAAAGTATTCTACAGTATGTTATTTTGTGGTTATTTAATTCTCCTATCACAACATCTATACAATAAATGTACTCACAACATATTCATTTTTATCACATCTATAAAATACAAGCAAATGCATTTTTCTTTGTTTGTATTCTGTGAAATGGGGGTGGGTAGTTTATTTTTAGTAAATTGACAAATTTCTTTTGTGGAAAATATAAATATACCCGGTAGATTACAAAGCCAGGACAGATTTGTATTGTTAGCACACATTGTGAAACCGTTCTATAGGGGAGAGTAAGGTACATGAGGTAAGATATATTGTTTATAGCGTTTGTATCATTTGATTTCATTTATTTAGTGCATATGTACCCTTTTTTATGACTGTTTATAAAATCATATTAAGTATTCATAACCCAGCAACAACATGCAATTATATAAACATTTATTCTAGTGCAAGTGACCTAAAAGAGTGAGAAATGGGGATGGAGTTGATGGTGGTGAGTTGGGGTGGGATGTGTTTGTTAGTGTTATTGTTTATAGCACATTTCTTGTAAGTTGTTCCATTTCCCTACTCCAAGTTATCCTTTTTGACTCCCATGTGCGAAGCACAAAATGGGAGTCTTTGCAGTTAGTGTGTCTGTATGTGTGTGTGTATGTGTGTATGTGTGTATGTGTGTGTGTGTGTATGTGTGTCCGACTGTTCCACTGCTATCTCAAGAACCATACATCGGTTTTTGATGAAACTTGGTGCATAGATGCTCTGGGCCAATGCGCAGATTTGATTAGGTTTTGGTAAAAATCCATGCTCGTTAATTACCTAATTTGCATGATAATTAGTTAATTTTTAGCTGTTCTATGACTGTTCCACTGATATCTAAAGAACCACTCATTGGATTTTGATGAAACTTGGTACATAGATGCTCTGAACATATGCGCAGATTTGATTAATTTTTGGTAAAAATCCGTGCATATTAATTACCTAATTTGCATGATAATTAGCTATTTTTTAGTGGTTCCATGACTGTTCCACTGATATCTAAACAACCACTCATTGGATTTTGATGAAACTTGGTACATAGATGCTCTGAACTAATGCTAGGTTTTGATTAGTTTTTGGTAATAATCCGTGGATACTAATTACCTAATTTGCATAATGATTAGTCAATTTTTGGTTTTTCCACTGATATCTCAAGTACTAATCATCACATTTCAATGAAACTTGGTACATAGATGTCATACGACACTGCACAGACCTGATAGTTTTTATGGTAATATCAGTACATATTAATTACCTAATTTGCATAATTAATTAATTTTCAGCATTTGATATAAGTAGTTAGCATTACATTTCAATGAAACTTGGTACTTACATACTCAAGGACTATGCAGAGATTGATTGTTTTCGATAAATATTTGTGCATATTAATCACCTAATTTGCATAATTAGTTAATTTTCAGCTTTTCCACAGGTATCTCAAGTACTAATCATCGCATTTCAATGAAACTTGGTACATAGATCCTTTAGGACTATGCAAAGACCTGATTAGTTTTAGGGTAAATAATTGTGCATATTAATTACCTAATTTGCATAATTAATTTTCAGCTTTTCTACTGATATCTAAAGTACTAATCATCACATTTCAATGAATCTAGAATTATGCAGACCCAATTAGTTTCCGGTAAATATTTGTGCATATTAATCACCTAATTTGCATAATTAACCAACTTTCACACTGATATCTCAGGTACTATACATCACATATCAATGAATGTACATGGATGCTGTAGGACAATAGACAGACCTGAATAATTGTGGGTTAAAATCTGTACATATTAATTACCTAATTTGCATAATTAACCAATTTTAAGCTTTCACACTGATATCTAAAGTACCGTAAAAACTCCAAAATTTCGACCGGTTTTAAATAATTGGTGTTCGATATGTGACGTGTTTTTATAGTCAAAATTAAGGTGCATTTTCGGACGGTCGAATTTTTCAGAATAGAAATCAGCAAATGAAAAAATGGGGATGATAGACAGTGTGCTTCATTAGTTTTTAAAAAATGCAATGTCCGTCAATTGACGTAAACTTCCTCATGTTTCACGGTAAAAGCAAAGGTCGTGGCCGAGTTGTAACTCAAAATCTAAACAAAGTCATCAATCAGTGAGTATTATGACAAGCAAAACAAAACATCAAGACGCGGAGAAGAGGTCAGCACAAAACTAATAGGTCAAAAGACAAAGCTGTCTCGCACTACCTAGAAAAACTTGCGAATGTTCGAAGTACAGGTACCCATTGGACAAAAGATGCATGGAAGTTTAGCAAACTATCTCCCCGACCCAGTGCAATGTATCCGGTTAGAATCAAAGCTCACGTGTCCCTTATTTGAGGGACCAAATTCTGCCGTAAATTCGCCCTTGGATTAAAAAATAAAATGGGATTTAAGAAAATAAAATGGGACTTTTAAGGTGTATTTTGGCGTCATTTTTCAGACATTTCAATCAATCCTGCCGGCTAAAATAGAGTCTAAGTTTTACCGTAGTCATTGACGTCTGTCTATTCAAGAGTACACGTGTATGATTTTTATCGTGACTAGCGTGAGCGGGTAAGCTTCCTTTCAAGAATGAGCTGTTATCACTGTGAACAATGTTAAATTATTCTTCAGATGACCAGTTTATTTTTTAAAAACAACTAATTTTTTTATTTAAAAAAAATCATGCCGTTTTCGCATCAAAATCCAAGCCAAAATATCGTACTACAACACCAATCTCTTCCGCATTGCGTTCAATAACATTAACATATTTAAATAAGCTATGGTAATTTGAACACGTTGGCATCATCCAGCTTTTTGATTGGTTAATTAGCGATTTGACCTATTTGACCTAAGAGAACATGGCGGATATCCTACAGCATCAAACGTTTATACAAGACCGGAATCATTCGCTTACGATGAAACTAAGTTGACTTTTATTTGTATTTCATAACCATTCAACAAATTTATTTTGTGTACATTATTATAATCACTACTGAGTACAGTAATAATCAACAATTCAGAAACGCAGCATGCCGAGATTTTTGTGTTCGTTTTTATTTCAAACTTCGTTTATTTAGAATATATTTTCGTTACCAATAAAATAAAAATCTCTCAGTCAATCAGAAACCCGGATTCATGCCTTCGAGGAAGGTCCCGTTTGAACGCTCACATCGTGTTTTTTTTTCGTTTGGGGGAAAACTAAAACTGGTCGCAATTTTCGAATAAGAATGAGTCGGCAATTTTTAGTGGAGTCGAAAATTTGTAGGTAAATAAAACACAGAAACCGGCAAATAAATAGGCGGCCGAATTTTTAGAGGGGTCGAAATTTTGGAGTTTTCACGGTACTAATTATTCCATTTCAATGAAACTTAGTATAAAGATGCTCTAGGACAATGTACAAACCTAATTAGTTTGGGGTAAAAATCTGTTCATATTAATTCCCTAATAAGCATAATAATTCATAATTTTTTGGTTCTAATCACATTTCAATTAAACTTGGAGACATAGATTTTCTGTTACATTGCGCAGACCTCATTAGTTTTACACTCAAATCTGGTCATATTAATTTTCTGATTTGCATAATTAGTTTTCAGCTAAGTAATTTCGAATTATATTTAATGTGTCTCCAATACTCTCAGCACATGGGAGTTCTTTCTAAGCTTTCTTTGATTAGGGTTTACGTGTACTTTATAAATATTTATTCTAGTGCAAGTGACCTAAAAGGGAGAGAGATGGGGATAGAGTTGATGGTGGTGGGGTGAGGTGTGGTGTGTGTGTGTTTGTTAGTGTTATTGTTTATAGCACATTTCTTGTAAGTTGTTCCATTTCCCTACTCCAAGTTATCCTTTTTAGGGTTTACGTGTACTTTATAAATATTTATTCTAGTGCAAGTGACCTAAAAGGGAGAGAGATGGGGATAGAGTTGATGGTGGTGGGGTGAGGTGAGGTGTGTGTGTGTTTGTTAGTGTTATTGTTTATAGCACATTTCTTGTAAGTTGTTCCATTTCCCTACTCCAAGTTACCCTTGTTAAGGTTGACGTGTACTTTGTTAAGGTGTTGACATCATCATTTCTTTCTATTGAATTGTTCTTTTGTTCATTTTCTTCTTCTTAAAAATCAATATCAGATCATATTGGTGTGAAGTCAGTATTTATTCTTTGCATTTGGTAAGACAACCCCACTGAACTAGTTTGTTTGCATCAGATTACACTATTTTTTGTGTGTCTTCCAAAACTTTGACCCTGTGATTTTATGTTATTGCACGGACTCTGTTAGTCTTTGTAATATTAGACGAGTGCATTGTGCCATGTCGTGGTGAGGCATGTTAAATACCTGTGGTGAAACTAAGACTTTGCATACATATATATCAATCCTTGTCTGTTTTACATTATTCGCTTCATATCCAACCAATATCCGCCACCCCCTCCTGAGGATATCCCTACAAACCCAGACATAGATTCAGAATACAAAGCTTGCTTTGACTTATGCCGTTTAGCATGCTGTTTGTACTCCCTTTGTATTTTGCTTGAATTCTATGGTAGGATTGTGACAGGAGCTTTGTTTCTTATGGGAGGAGGGACAATTGAGGTGAGGCATCAGAATGCCAATGATGATGACATAGCCCCTGTTAGTAAGGATAAAAAGTACATGTAAGTGCTGTGCTAATAACTTTTGAGCATTTTGTCACCACAAAGCATTAAAGTACTACTTCTTATATTGGCACATTTGTACATTAAAGCAGATTCTTTTAATTGGTCAATTCTTATCACATGACTTGTAGTGAATTAACATCCCAAATTAATGTAGCTGTCCAAACTGACACACAGTTGTTCAAATTGACAGGTCACCACAACCATTTTCTCAAATAAAGTTAACCATTGTATCTGACAATCTCACTGATTGTTTTTAATCTCCTAAGACATTTATTTAGTTCATTACTGAAACCTACGCGTGTCACTTAGATTGATTAAACTTGCGTATGTACAATATTCTTCGCCAGGAAGATTCTCTTATTAAAGTGCCATACCATTTAGTTAGTATTTGCAAATGCAACTCCAGTAAAAACTGACCTAATTCAGCAGTTTGTTTGAGAGTACAAAATGTAGTCACATACCTTTTTCGTCAATTTTGACATGTTTACATTTGCATATTAATTTAGTTCTGATTGTCTGGGGCAGAGCTACGTCACAGAACGTTCTATGTTGTTTTGACGCGCACTACTGTACCATGTATTTCTATGGGCTCTGCGAGCTACTGTAGAATGCATGTCGAAGTTTTTTGTGAAAAAAACACAAACTTGACTTTGAGGTGATCCTGATCAATCAATTTTATATAGGGGCGAGTAGTTTTCTTACAATGTTTGAGCAAGTCTTAAACTGTTAACCCAAAGTACGGTTTTCTGACTTTTCGGGCTTTGTTTTCAAAGTCGATGGTTGCTAGGCAATGGAAATGCCCAGAATAGCTGATAATTAAATGTAAAAAAAAAGTCATTTTGTGACTGGTGTCCAAATAGATAAAATTATGCTGGATTTCAGAAAACTGTGTTTCTTATCAGCATAAGATTATGATTATAATTTGAACCGTATTTATTTGAAAGATTACCATGGTTGATGGTTCAGATCTGGGTGATCTTTTGGGACGCAAAAAGAAATAAATACCGCAAAAATTATCACAGTAGTAAAAATAATGTGCATGATGTTTCGGTTCTGGTGAACTCCTAAAATATGGCTCATTATCCAAAACATTGCCATGGGCGATCTTTTAGATAAATACGCTAGATCTACTCAAATATGACTTTCCGTAATACCCCCTTTTTCGTTTATCTAGTTAGGTAGCGATGAACAAGTGCTCTCTGCTGCGTTTTAACAAAATCCTTTAAATTGATCAGTGTAGAACTATGCGGCTTACCGTTGAACGGTATCCACACAAAGAAACGCAGGATGAACCATTAACCCCACTGACGTTACTTGCCAATTAGCGTTCAGTTTTTCATTGAAAACGCATCTTTCTAAATGTATCAGTATTGACAATGTACTCGTACATTATTGCTTGCAAGTTCATTCATGATTGGATAACATAGAATACAGTGACTTTTTTTTTGAAGGGCACAAGGAGTTTATGCTGACCTCAAATACGTGTATGTAGTCAACGAGTCTTTTGCATGACCCATATACATGTAGGTCACACATCCTGGCATTTTATGGGGTGTTGATGTTTGTTTGTTTTTTAATTACTCATGTTTTTGGAAAATAGTTGAAAAATTCTCATTTACAGTGAATTTGTACGCCTACATGTAGAAAGTACATGTACATGTACCATGATTTGTGGCTTTTTAGGGGTCAAGTACACATATAAGTATGGAGGGAAGTTATTATAGTTGTAGTTCTTTAATGCTCTCAACGTCATGGCAACAATACATTAATATATTCTGCAATTTTTGTGTGCTGTGTAGAATTAGAAGGCAAATATTTCAGAAGCAAGTTGTATTCAACCATTTCACATGTATCCCCATACTACAATCAAGTGCATTTGTGTTGAGTAACCATGGTAACAAGATGGTTGGATTGGGGGGGGGGGGTGTATGTGAGCACACAATGCATAGACCTGTGAAATTCAAGTAATTTAGTAGCCCACTCTGTCAGATTTCTGATGTCAGATATAACTGTAACTTTTACAGCCAAATTATTTTTTACTGAATTTTTAATTGACCTTAACCAAGGCTTTCTCATAGGTGCATCACATCGATTATTGAATAAATAATGGAACGAATGAAGTGTCGTTGGTTTCCAATGCTCAATGCCTCATCCTCTTCTATATTGATTTAGAACACCATTCCTCTCTGTGCCTTTGGTTGTACATGTTTGGTGTGTTGTGTTATTGCAAAAAATATCATGAGAAATTACTTTTATCATAGAAACCTAATAAAAGAAAACATTTTGTTTCTGGCTAGTGTGCACGTCAGTTCGAAATGGCTTGCTCACAACTTTTTCTGGTTTCTACCAAAATGCCTATAAAATAAGAAAAAAAAAGGTAAAAAAAAATGCTTGTCACTGTACCTCTTTCCAGAACTTCTAAAAAATTTGTCACTCCTTATAACAAAAAATATAATATAATTTTTTGTTTTCCTTGACTTTTCTTATTTTGCATGAATCTATAATATTGAAATAAGGTATAAAGAAAATGACCGCATCTATTTGATCCTCACGAAAATACGAAAACTTTGATGGCATTCAGCTATGTGATAGAGGGACTGTGCTTGTACACTTGCTTCTATGTAGTGTGGCACTCTTGAGTATCAAGTCACTGCACCAACATGACATGGTAAATTTAAGATGAACATTTTCTGTTAATATATAAAATATGGTTACGCTAACATACCGATATTTGTGATTGGTGATTTTTAGAACAAAATAAATAGTCTGAATGAACCGATTTCTCAGCTTTGTACTTCTCATTGATATAAGACCACAGAATATATATATTTTATGACTATATGGTTATAACAATAAAGCACAGTTATGTTTGTGTACATGTATTATTAGATTTATTAATAGCCAACTGAAGGTTATTTTATCACCTGAGTAAAAATCCAACCAGCACCAGTGTTCTTTTTCTATTATCAGAACAGAGCCTGACCTTTGACCTGTTAACCTATTTAATGTTGTACCTGCATGTCAAAGGTCATGATAATTATTTATACATGGTGAATATTTACATTGATAGTTTTCAGTTCCTTGTGTATTTGTATTTGTCTTGATACATTTTGGTGGATTCTAACCGAAGCAGAACTTTGAATCCAGGAACTGAAGGAAATATTATTATCATGCTTTCTAGCAAAATTTCAAGTTTAAATATACCTCCATTTTAATGATTAACACAGTGATTTAGCGATTCATTACTAAAATCAACAGCCAGCGTGCCCAATTACAGATTTACTCTAGTCTATTTTCTTGTTCTAGCAATTCATATTTGTATTTACCCCGGTATATAGAATACAATGTTTAATTCACCTCTATATTGTAATTCATTAAAAAGAAATCATACTTGACCTGTACATGTAGCACTTTCAAAGAATTTTGTTTTCCAAAAAGTATTTTTAGTCTAAAAATCAGAACAAAAAACATTTAAAAAACAGTGTACCATTTGTCAGAAAGCAAAATTTCTATCAAAACACAATCACTTGTGATATTTCATGGTAAAACACAGAATACGAATACGACCAAGTTAACTCCGTAGAAAAGATTTGCGTGAATAGGTTAAATGCATTTTATCTGTTATAATCATGAAAGCTGTTAAAACTTGTTCAGTCCTCGTTTTACCTTTAAAAAGTGCTAATCTTCTCTTTTTATTTTCGCTGCCATTAACTTCCATTTAATGATATCAGGGCATTTGTTTGGGCAAAATTTCCTGAAGGTCACCGTGACACACTTTCTTAAATGAAATACTCACTGCTATATGTACATGAAATGTTCATAGCAAAATTTTGAAATGTTTGTCACTCTCGTTATTAAATCTGTTTGTGTTGCTAATCCATGGTATTAAAATAACAAGAGTTAGTATCGAGTTGAAGATGCCCTTTTCACTAATTTATGACTAGGGTTGCATGAAAAGAAAAAGCCATTCTTAGCTGTAAATCACTTTAATTTTGTGAGAAACAGATTTTTTACTAAAAATTATTTGTGAACATCGAGTCTCAGTGATTGTAATGAAATTTTGTCTTCATGAAAAAAAGAATCCTAACAGTGAAAATTTATAGTACATTGTATGTTGGTTTTGAAGAACCATGTATAATTTCCTGTTAAATGGAAGGTATTGTTGACGTCATGTTGCACAGGAAATAGGATCATCTAACTTAAAAATTTATCATCGTGATAGTTATTTTCAAGTCCAGAGAAATTAGAAATTGTATTCAGCGTTTGTATGATCTTATAAGGGGATTATTTCATAACAACAATTGCAACTTTTTGTGAGGTATGTATCTTAGTTGTGTAGCTGGAACTACACATGTATTTAAAAAAAATAGGTGAGAAAATATCAAATCAAATTTGTATAATAATAATAGCAGTGTTTACCCTTTGTCATTGTATAATTATGTAAATATTTGACTGTAGACAACGACTGTCTATCACCTGTCTAACACTGCCTTGACGACACATACATGTAAGCTACTTTTGAAATTAGAAGCTTGTCCGTGAAGTAGTTGAGTATATTTCGTGACTCAGAAGGAGATCTGAGCTGGACATTACAAACAGTTTTCAAATGTAGTAATAAACGACCTATGCAAACATTGTTTTGTAGATCTTTGGAATGCATTTGGTAAATAAGGAATGACCCAATTTGGGTCTCATACATTGTTTGTCACTCACCCAAATGACTTTGATTTGGATTTTCTTGTTAAAATGTCACAATATTATTATTAAGTGTTTAAAAATAAATTTCTACTAAATAATTCATATGCATGCATAATCTGATTTGACGTGATCTGGCATTGCTTGTGTCATTTCATGCCATGTCACATTTCATACGTTAATATTGAGACGAATATTTCAATATTACTGTATATATTTTTTCTATTATAAGCGCATCTCTATAAATAAAAAAGCACATAGTCCAAAAATTGTATTTATTGTATATTGGTTCATTACATTATGACTTGTTTTAACCTTAGACATGTCTCTTGTTTTCATAAAAGCACATACATGTACAATATACTAATTAATTAAGCAAGTACAATACAATGTATGCATAATTTTTTTTGAAGTTTCTTCCATGTTTTAAACCAGGTTACATGTATTAGGAACACTGCATGACCTACTTGTACAAACCCCATACTGAGCTGCGCTGAGAACAAGGTACAGTTTAGTGCTGTTGTGTTCAGCAACCTAATAATGTTTTGAGAATCAATAAGTATCTCATAAAATGGCACACAGGGACCAGGCGATCAATGCTTTAAATTACGCAAGTGTATTGATTTTTCGATTAGTGATCCTTTGAAATCGTTTTGTTAGGGGTATATATATCAGTTCAGCACTGTTGGTCTTTCAGCATGTGTTGTCCTTGTTGTCGTCAGCAGTATTAATCACTGTTGCGATATCTTCAAAATGTTGGATATAGATATCATCGTGTCAATTACCGAGAATTTAAATCTTTATTACATCTCAGAAAAGATGAGTACCATAGTTCTTGGCTCCAAACATGTTGATCTCATCGTTATAGTAATTCTTCACGGAAATCCATGCTCATGTGGTAATTGTTATCAATCCGGGTTTATTTATTTGAGATTTTTAGCTCCGCTGTCGACTTTGTCGAGCGGAGCTTATCATATGAGTGATTGTCTGTCGTCGTCCGTGTCAATGTTTTATTTTTTCGACTTCTTCTTGAAAACTACAAGCCTGAATGCTTTGATACTTGGTGTATATGTACCTTGGGTAGACCTCTCTTAGGTTTGTTCATTTCATGTTGATATCTTCAATTCTCTATTTTTGGTGAATATTTTTGTCATTTTTGGTAAAAAGTGATATTTTCGACTTCTTGTTAAAAACCGCAAGTCCGATTGCTTTGATATTACATATATAGGTACTACATGTGAACCTCTCTCAGATTTGTTCATTTTGTGATGATATCTTCAATTCTCTATTTTTGGTGAATATTTTTGTCATTTTTGGTAAAAAGTGATATTTTCGACTTCTTGTTAAAAACCGCAGGTGCAATTGCTTTGATATTACATATATAGGTACTACATGTGGACCTCTCTCAGATTTGTTCATTTTGTGATGATATCTTCAATTCTCTAATTTTGGTGAATATTTTTGTAATTTTTGGTAAAAAGTGATATTTTCGACTTCTTGTTAAAATACGCAAGTCCGATTGCTTTGATATTACATATATAGGTACTACATGTGGACCTCTCTCAGATTTGTTCATTTTGTGATGATATCTTCAATTCTCTAATTTTGGTGAATATTTTTGTAATTTTTGGTAAAAAGTGATATTTTCGACTTCTTGTTAAAAACCAATAGTTCAATTGCTTTGATATTACATATAAAGATACTACATGTAGACCTTTCTCAGATTTGTTCATTTTGTGATGATATCTTCAGTTCTCTAATTTTGGTGAATATTTTTGTCATTTTTGGTAAAAAGTGATATTTTAGACTTCTTGTTGAAAACTGTAAGTCCGATTGCTCTGATATTACATATATAGGTACTACATGTGGACCTCTCTCAGATTTGTTCGTTTTGTGATGATATCTTCAATTCTCTAATTAATTTATTTTGGTGAATATTTTTGTAATTTTTGGTAAAAAGTGATATTTTCGACTTCTTGTTAAAAACTGTAGGTCCGATTGCTTTGATACTATTCATATTGTTCATTTTCTAATGATGTCTTCAGTTCTTTAATTGAAATGTGCATTGCTAACAGCGGAGCTATCTCAGCCGATAGGCTGCTTGTTGAATTTATATCCCCTTTTGAATTTGCAAGGTTTCTTTAATTTTGAGATATATGAACAGATTGTACATACATGTATTGCATAAGCTTTAATACAAGAATGATAGATGTTGTCTGTGGTCTAAATAAAACATATTTCAATGATCCAGCATACAATTTGGCATATATGCATTTCTATTTAGAGATGCCCTTCTATTGGAGAAAATATGGTGTAATACAATCAATTTATATAATTGACCTGTTCTTAAGATGTCACACCATCTCTGTTGTAGCTGAAGGCAATTCTGACAGTTTGAAAAAAAATGTCAGTTTCTTCACGCTGTCAATAATGGTGTAATGCCTTTAGGATGCAGAAACGATAATGAAATCTTGTGGTCATCAAGCAGTTTTTTTTTGGTAACAATCACATTTAAAATGAGAAAATTATAAAATATTTTCTTTTGGGTTTTTATATGGTGCGTGTGTTTCATCAAGATGCTTTTGGTGACATGGAATAATACCATTGTATGTTGATTTGAATCCTAATATTGTTCAAATTTTTTAAAAACAATGTCATTTATTTCAGCTAGTTTTTAATGAGATACTGTGAAATACTTTATTTTCGCTGGAATTAATTTTTAGCTGAAAAGGCTTTTTGGGCGTTTTGCTTGGAATTTATTTTCACTGATTTTTGATGAGATTAATGTGATATATAGAAAAAAAGTATATTCACTGGATTTTATTTTCACGGAATCATCCCTTCAGCGAAAATAGCGAAAATAAATTCCAAGCGAAAATAAAGTATTCTACAGTAATATTTTCCCCATTATAACTGGTATTTTTATCCCATAATGCATTGCACAAATGCTCAGTAACATGTTCAGTAAATGCGAAAATTGAATTTAGCTCTAATCTCTTCACACAACTGCCATTTTTTTTCAATATTTCAAATTAGTTTACCTGTAATTATCATTTCATAAATGTCCTTTATGTTCCATCTTCTGCTTTGTAGACGTCATCCTCCTGTCAATCAATAGAATAGGGTGCTTCATATGGGTCACATTTTTCTTCAAAACAAACATTCTGTATACTCATATCAGCGTCCAATTGAGTTGCTTCTCTACATGTGGTGATAAAGCATAAATCTTCAGAAACGTAGAAATAAAAATGAAAAAATTAAGCAGTGAAATATTTATGTGGTTATAGTGGTTCTTTTGGAAATCTACAATGAAACTAATAAAATTCTTTTTGTTTAACATCAGATGCTTACATGTCTGATTACTGCCATGATTTTTGTATCAATCTGAGCCGTAGACCAGAATTGTCCCTGGTCGTAGTTGCAAGCAACTGTTGTTCCCAAACCATGAACAAATGTTTTTGGATTATAATGTGCATATTTCTAGCGGGAAATGTGACATAGTGAAGTGCTGAAATGTTGATCCACCTTTTCAGCAATATTTTTGCAGATTTGCTTTTGTTTGGAGACCAAAATAATAATTATCATTCTGTTTATTATAAACAATTTTTAATTTCTTCAACTGAAACCTACATATGTGTTTGTTGCCGCAGTATTGTGTTTTTATTTTCTGGTTAAACAATTTGATCAAAATTATGAGTTCGCTATTAAAAAAATGAAATAAATATCAGTTGTATATATTTTTGTATAAAACTATTTAGTCCCTCTGGTGGGCGCTATACACAGGTATGACTATACCAGAGGTATATCACTTTGTTGAAATGATAGTGTTTTGTAGCATGTGAATGTGTAAACTTTGTCATGATACTGCTTGTTCATACAATTTGCTCTTGTTTACAAATAAATTTGAACTATGAGGAGCAATCTCCGTGGAGTTTTTTTCTCAAAGTTACGATATATACATATTTTGGGTAAAATTAAATCAAACATTCGCATATAAATAGCTGTTAATATATTGATCCTGTAATGAAAGGTGTTCATAAGTTTTAGGATTATTTGAATCCTCGTTGAATGTGATGAAATGCTCACTGCTAAAAAAGTCACAGTGACTGCTATCTTAAAGACCTCTGTCAAGAGTCCACTGCTACAGAAGTCACTGACCCGCTGACCTACAGACCTCTGTCAAATGTCCACTCCTACAAAAGTCACTGACCGCTGACCCACTGACCTCTGTCAAGTGTCCACTGCTACAAAAGTCACTGACCCGCTGACCTACAGACCTCTGTCAAGAGTCCACTGCTACAAAAGTCACTGACCCGCTGACCTACAGACTTCCGTGAAATGTCCACTGCTACAAAAGTCACTGTGACCGCTGTCCTACAAACCTCTGTGAAATGTCCACTGCTACAAAAGTCACTGTGACCCACTGACCTCTGTCAAGTGTCCACTGCTACAAAAGTCACTGTGACCCACTGACCTCTGTCAAATGTCCACTGCTACAGAAGTCACTGACCTGCTGACCTACAGACTTCCGTGAAATGTCCACTGCTACAAAAGTCACTGTGACCCACTGACCTACAGACCTCTGTCAAATGTCCGCTGCTACAAAAGTCACTGACCCGCTGACCTACAGACTTCCGTGAAATGTCCACTGCTACAAAAGTCACTGACCCACTGACCTACAGACTTCCGTGAAATGTCCACTGCTACAAAAGTCACTGTGACCGCTGTCCTACAAACCTCTGTCTAATGTCCACTGCTACAAAAGTCACTGACCCGCTGACCTACAGACTTCCGTGAAATGTCCACTGCTACAAAAGTCACTGTGACCGCTGTCCTACAAACCTCTGTCAAATGTCCACTGCTACAAAAGTCACTGACCCGCTGACCTACAGACTTCCGTGAAATGCCCACTGCTACAAAAGTCACTGTGGCCCGCTGTTCTTCAGACCACTGTGAAATGTCCACTGCTACCAAAGTCACTGTAACCATTGTCCTGCAGACCTCTGTGAATTGTCCACTACAACAAAATATTGTGTTTTCAAAATTGTGATTATTTTCAAATTCGGTATCTACCGATCGGTTCTATTTTTGGCATAATCCGGTTCACAGCCTACTCTGTTTCTAACACATAGACTAGTCCATTCATCTAATTAATTTCTTTTGAAATGATATAAACTATAAATTGGGGGTTTAATGCTCACAAATAAAATCACGTCACACTAATGAACCTTGCTTTTATTTGGTTCTTTAAAAATATAATGATTTGTTTTCAGTCATGTAAATGCAAAACAGTGAGTAATTATGCCGACCATTTCATTGTATATTATAGTTCAGAATTTTCAAGGACGTGGACGCTTATTGCTATATGTATTCAATACAGCAATTTAATTTTCATCTCTATTTATGCCAGCCGCATCATTTTATTTATGCCGACCATATTTCATTTATTCCAATCACGTCATTATGCATATCATACATTGATACTGAGATTTCTGTTATGGTTGGTATTCAACAAATTTGAATAAAGTATTTTGTGTGTGTGACATTTTATGAGTTTTTACTTATATACTTTCTTAAATTAAATTTCAGCTGTACAATGCAGTGTGATTACTTTTTTTCTGCAACTGTAATTTCTTTTATTATTTTTATGCATACGTATTTTTTTAAAGTCCTATAAAGCAATTTATTTTTTTTGCATTATCGGCGGTATATCAAAATTGTATTTTCCAATAAAAAATTTACTTAGCAGGTGAACAAATATAGTACATGCTGTTAGAACAAGTTTCATAACTTTGAAATTGGTCTTTGGAATACTGTAAAACCATTTATTTTAACTGGCGTTTAATTTTACTATTTTGAGCAATTTCTATTGTCCTAGAGTCCTATTGTTATTCTACATGTTCACAGTGATTTAATTTAGTAAATTTTAGTCATCAATGAAAATAGCAAAATTAAAAACCATTGAAAAATTATAATTTAGCTATGATTTGATGTGGATTTTTATCTAAAACCCCAACTAGCTATACCAGTAGTAACTGATGTAATAATAGTTAATAGAAAGTGACTAGCAAAAAATAATAGCTAATATGAGTGACTACATGTAGTTACAATGACTAATACATATTGGCGTGTACCTACTGAGTCATGTTAATAGGGCTCCTCATTATCTTATTTGATAATTTGAAATTTGCTCCCTTCATCAATGCTTTCAAGATGTCATGTCAGGAGATTGAGTTCCAGATCAACGTCTTCTGTAGACATGGCAACATTTTCTTGCTGTTTGGCATCGCAGAAGATTGTCACCAACTTTAATAATCCATTCAATTACTTGACTGTAGGCAACGATATCCTTACTCTAACGTGTACAGTGAGTCAGTATCCATGGAAACTGAAAATTAAGTATTTGCAACAGAGTTGATTGGATGCTGAGGATGCCATTGTGGTATCCATGGTAACGGGCACCAGCTGTGGTTTTCTGTAGTGCGAAAGATTACTGAGTATTTCATACATGTAGTAGCATGAGTTGAGTCAATGTCAACAATGCAGAGTGATTCTAATTGCAACAAAAAACCTGCACAGTGGATTAATACCATAATCTTCACGCAGAAATCAGCGATTATCAAGATCGTGTTCTATACTCTGCTGTGGTTGCTTGCCAATTAAGCGTTTTTGCTTTTTTTGTTCTGTGACATGATTCGCATGTACAATATGGCTTGTTGATTGCTATTGGTATTCAGATGTACGTTTGATGTGACATGTCTTTATGCTGATTCAAAAGACTACAATATGTGAATGAATTATTGTCGTCGAATATAAACAGTTGCAGCCCCTATACAAGAAACTGTAGAATCGCTTTGTGTGGGTTTGCCGTAGGCGGTAAGGTAATCTATACAGTACAATCAGTCGTAACGATCTTTGCTCTCAAGTACTACACTGTAAAATACTTTATTTTCGCTTGGAATTAATTTTCGCTGAAGAAATATACCTTTTACTTATATTTTACATTCAACTCGTCAAAAATCAGTGAAAAAAAATTCCATGCAAAACACCTGAAATGTTTTTTCAGGAAAAATTAATTAAGCTATAATAAGTATTTTACAGTATTATGTTGTTTTTTTCTGACTGTGTATTGAGCTGATAATAATCCATGTTAAACTAGTTGTTGTCAGGCCCTTCACCTTTCCTGGATCAGAATGAAGTCTTGCCACACTTGTTTTGATCTTTCCTCTAAGCGTAAGCACTGAGAAAATGTCTGCTATGTCACATCTGTTTAAACAAAGCAACCTTCCCTCAGTTGCCCAATGAAGGTTCCTGAAAGATACTAATTCTTCGAAATTTACATTTATAGGTGATATTTTGTTCTTTTCAGAATTACATGTACTCTATTTGCTCTTTTAGTATTAGTATTTGCTCGTTTGCACTTACAAAAAAATTACAATAGTGATTCTATAGTGAAAATAAGTGTTTGTTGTGAATAATATCATAATGATTCTGCATACAACAATTGTGTTTGTTTGTTTATATGCGCTTCTAAAAAAATAGAGAAGATACAGTGCATGTGTATTTCATTGCAGATCTGTTGACTTTTTCAACAGTTAAAGGGCAATGGTTGTCAAGCTCCAGTGTGCTTGATATGGGACCCATGGCTATGTACACAACGTGTGTAATACACATTGTTTGTTTATAAGTAATTCGTACATGTACTGCGCGATGAGCACATACCTTTAAATTTGCATAATTTGTTCGTTATTTTTCTATATAATCTAATCAAGATCTTTAGCCTTTAAAATCAACCCTTTGATGCAAATTTACCAAAGAAATTATAAAAATACATAAAAATGTGCAGCATGAGTATAATCGTTCGAGTGCCAGGTAATTTTCCAGTACAAAATTTTGTGCAAATATTTTTACATTTTTTACAAAATTTCATCATCATTTTGGATCATACAGACAGTTTAAGATATTGAGTTTAGTTTTTAATCAAAAAGTTTGTCACTTTTTATCTACATTTCATGTGAAGAGAAGCAGACTATGAAATAATTTTGTTGATGGTGCCAAAAGTTGACAATGGCGCTCAAAGGATTATTTGTATTTATGATTACAATGGTAAGCTTGGTTCAGTGTATACATTTCATAGGCTTAACAGTTCTCATGCCTTCAGGATCATAAAAAGTGAACGATTCTTTCCATTAAGAAATTATAAGATCATATTTTATTCTGAATTATTTAGTGTGATCTTAATTTTGCAACAAAAGATTATTTTTGTGGGGCTTTCACTTACCTCTCATCGATCAAATCACTATAATACCTAAATTTGTATGACAACGTATAATAACTTTGTTTACTTGAATTTTTACATATGAACACCAAAGTCAAATTTTACGACTTATAACCAAAAATTCTACAAGAATTTTAGCAAGACGTATAGCCAATAGAAAATTTTGCTACAAAATTAACAAGAAATAGAGAATACTGTAGAATACTTTATTTTCGCTTGGAATTTATTTTCGCTATTTTCGCTGAAGGGATGATTCCGTGAAAATAAAATCCAGCGAATATACTTTTTTTTCCTATATTTCACATTAAACTCATGAAAAATCAGTGAAAATAAATTCCAAGCAAAATGCCCAAAAAGCCTTTTCAGCGAAAATGAAAATGATATGAAAAAATCTGCAAAATATTGTATATAATTCGACAATTTGGACTTAAGAATCCAGTAGATCACTTTATTACGCAATTGGTAGATTTTTGTGATACATGTACATAATTGTATTTTTCTGTCAAACGATTGTATAAAAAAAAAGGATTTTTGTAATACTAATAAGCATGTAGCGTTGATATAGCCACAGATAAATCAATCGTTTAATCTAAATAGCTGTTCTATTCAGAAATGACAAATACCGGATACTGTGCTAGTATGGTAGGCATTACAGACACATCTCCAGCAATTGGTTATAACAGTCTGTCCATCCAATTCTAGCGCAATCACTGCTACAACACTCCACACAACACAGCTAATAATTGACATTACTTTATTAGATTAGTTAAAAGAAATTTTATGCGATTATATGTGCTCAGTGGCCATGAAAGTACTCGTGTTTGGTAAAGAAAAAATGATGATGGAATTTGTTTTAGATTGACAACATTTTGAGCTTGCAAAAAAGATTAAAATAAAATTGTGCTAATCTCGACTGGTGCTGTAGGTCATTGGGCTTCTATGGGTTAGCACGTCACTCCAATCTCATACCAATTAATGTCGCCTAAATCTTGTTGGTTAATGTTTTAATGTAATGTTTCTGTATGACATGATTGATAACTTCAATTTCTTGGCAGTGCCCAGAGGGGAATTACCCTGCCTAATTAGTTGCCTGGTTCATCTTGTTATCAATCAATTTGAAGAAAAAAAACCGTTTTCTAAGGATTCTACTCGGTCCACTGTCTATTAGATGATGGGCGTTTTTAAGGAGATGATCTTTTTTTCATCATTTATACGATAAGCATGTACAACGTTGATTGATGAAATGAGTATTGGTAATTGTATGCTTTGGACCGGGTTTACAATTACGAACCTATCTCTTGCGGTTAGCGCCTTGTGAATTGCCACCAGGCTGAAGACTTACCGACTACGTAAAACTATGACACTTACTCGCTTGAACACAGACAGTAAATTTACATCGACACATAAAACGGATTCATTTAATGCTAAATGTTCTGAACTTATTAATAATTTACTACCAACGCTGCAACATGGAAAGGTTTAATTTAAGTATGGTCATTTTACATTGAAGATTCAACTGGCTGCTCAATGAAATGATCAGATATTATTGTCAAAACCTGGTATGATTGATGTTGTGTGTTTAAACTCTTTTTATCACAAATTTACAAAATAATCCAGTTTTATATATTCTGCATTTTTCGGGACAATCACTAAATTTTTTGAGTAAAAACTGAAAATTTACTAAAATTTTGTCTGTTGCCTCACAAATTAGGGTTTATTTTCAGAAATATTGAAAAATAAAAGAAAAAGTGCAAAAATTTGGGCGAGAAAGTTTGGTGGTGAAAAGGTTAAAACAAACTTTTTTCAATACTTCAGGAAGAACTGCATCTCAGTTTCTAAGTGTGGGTACACAATTTCCAGAGAAAAACAATACATGTTTACAAATTGAGTGAGATTAAAAAAAATGCGAGTTATTGTGAAGCTATTTCGATGATTGTACTTTATTGGCTACCCAATGCCAACACCCAACAATCAGACCAATCAGAGAGCAGCTAGTTTATTGTCAGGTTTTTACAATGTATCAAATTCTGCTATGTATAAACGCTTTGTTTCAACTGAGCGATGGTGATTTACATCATCGCAGTTTATTTTATTTTTTTTATTCATTTATTTATTTCAAGGACTATAGCTTATTTACAGGCTCTGAATATACAATAAATACTCATACAATACAAATAATACAATCTTCACATGAACACAATTATACCGGTAGAAGTTTACAATTTTCATTGCATTCTATTCGAATATGATCAATGTGATTATATCCTAATATGGTCAATAACATTCTATCCTAATATGGGCAATTGCATTCTATCCTAATATGGACAATTGCATTCTATCCTAATATGGTCAATAACATTCTATCCTAATATGGGCAATTGCATTCTATCCTAATATGGGCAATTTCATTATATCCTAATATAAGCAATTGCATTCTATCCTAATATGGGCAATTGCATTCTATCCTAATATGGGCAATTTCATTATATCCTAATATGGGCAATTGCATTCTATCCTAATATGGGCAATTGCATTCTATCCTAATATGGGCAATAACATTCTATCCTAATATGGGCAATTGCATTCTATCCTAATATGGGCAATTGCATTCTATCCTAATATGGTCAATAACATTCTATCCTAATATGGGTAATTTCATTCTATCCTAATATGGGCAATTGCATTCTATCCTAATATGGGCAATTGCATTCTATCCTAATATGGGCAATTGCATTCTATCCTAATATGGGCAATTGCATTTTATCCTAATATGGGCAATTGCATTCTATCCTAATATGGGCAATTGCATTCTATCCTAATATGGGCAATTGCATTCTATCCTAATATGGGGAATTGCATTCTATCCTAATATGGGCAATTGCATTCTATCCTAATATGGGCAATTGCATTCTATCCTAATATGGGCAATTGCATTCTATCCTAATATGGGCAATTGCATTCTATCCTAATATGGGCAATTGCATTCTATCCTAATATGGTCAATAACATTCTATCCTAATATGGGCAATTGCATTCTATCCTAATATGGGCAATTGCATTCTATCCTAATATGGGCAATTGCATTCTATCCTAATATGGTCAATAACATTCTATCCTAATATGGGCAATTGCATTCTATCCTAATATGGGCAATTGCATTCTATCCTAATATGGTCAATTGCATTCTATCCTAATATGGGCAATTGCATTCTATCCTAATATGGTCAATAACATTCTATCCTAATATGGGCAATTGCATTCTATCCTAATATGGGCAATTGCATTCTATCCTAATATGGGCAATTGCATTCTATCCTAATATGGGCAATTGCATTCTATCCTAATATGGGCAATTGCATTCTATCCTAATATGGGCAATTGCATTCTATCCTAATATGGGCAATTGCATTCTATCCTAATATGGGCAATTGCATTCTATCCTAATATGGGCAATTGCATTCTATCCTAATATGGGCAATTGCATTCTATCCTAATATGGGCAATTGCATTCTATCATAATACTGTATGGGCAATCAGTTTTTATCTTAAAGTTGTATAAAGTTGTATTTTTTTTTATCAATTGCAAAAACTTGAATCTGAAATTTACGATGTTCATGAATTATACTACATTGTATTTGAAATGTGACATATTTTGTCGTTTATCAACTATAAAGCTAATATTTGTTTCCACAATAATAAATCTTATCAAGCATTATTGTTTCAAATTCTACTTTTGGTGCATGTTAAATACAATTATAAACCGAAGAACGCTTGTGCGCAGTGACATACTAGAGTAAAATCATACTTCTATAAATTCAAAAGGAAGACAATGACAATACAGGAAACAACTTAGGAGTCTACTATGCATTTCATACTGGTATTAATGGTACATGGTAAATACTTATTGATTATTGATTTTATGATACGGATCATCATCAGAATGGGATGACACCCAATATACCTTAGACTAGATCACAGATGAATACGGCAAAACATGTCAAATGCAAATTTCTTGCAAATACAGTATCTGTAACATTTTTTATACGATACCTACTACTTGACATGCTGAGAGGCTACAAACAAAATGTTCATAAAACTTGATTATGGACAATGAGATTCTTTCTTAATATGGGCAATGCAATTTTATTTTAATGTATGGTAGGCGATTATTATGCAATTTCTTTTATGAATAAGGCTTCTAAAATTGTATGAGATCAAAAGCTTTCCCTACTTGAACGCAAAATTGCCAATAAATATTTCACAGATTTTTTGAGTCAAAAGTAAAATAAGACAAAAGTCAACTGCCTGGTGCCCAATTAGGCTGCTTTTTCACACTTTACACAAGATTTATTAGTGGTCATTCCATTTGTTTATTAACTAGTTGCAGGAAATTGCAATTTTTGGAGCTAATAATCTTTTGTCTGTTGCCAAGAGGGAAGTTTGCTTGGATTACGAGGAATTCCATTAGTACATGTACATGTATTCAGTTCATTACAAATATCTTTTAGAACGATTTGGCGTTGCGTGCAAGAACTGGTTGCCATGGCTTTTTTTTCTAGAATTGTTGGTTTCTGTTGAAAATCAGAAATTTAAATCTTATTAATCATTGTCCCATTATTTTATAATCGTATTAACTTCATGGTGATGACTCTTGATAAAAAAAAAAATCATTAATACAAATTAAGTATGACATATGCATGCAGTAATATGACATATATTTACTATTTGACCCGGTTACCATAATAATAGAATGTGCAGACTTCAGTGAGCACCTCATCCTGTCTGCTTGACAGAATAATTACTGAGTGTCAATAACATTTTTGAGACCTTAAAGAAGAAATTGAAGCAGTCATACCGGGTTGATTTGAAATGAGGGCGAATATTATGGAAAATAGAGGAAAGAAAGACTAAAGTTTACCAAACAAAATACAAAACAAAGCCTCCGAGTAGTTAATGTTCAACCAAATGTGCTAAATTATGGTAACATGTACCGGTAATTAGTTATCATCAAACACACTGTTTTTAATATGCCAGTTATCTACCAAAAATAAGAGTCTTTTGGTTTATGAGCTTTCTTTACTATCTATATCAGCATAAGTGTGTGGTTTACCATCTCCATATAAACACAAGTGTGTGGTTTACCATCTCCATATAAACACAAGTGTGTGGTTTACAATCTCCATATAAACACAAGTGTGTGGTTTACCATCTCCATATAAACACAAGTGTGTGGTTTACAATTTCAATATAAACACAAGTGTGTGGTGTACAATTTCCATATTAACACAAGTGTGCGGTTTACCATCTCCATATAAACACAATTGTGTGGTTTACTATCTCCATATTAACACAATTGTGTGGTTTACAATCTCCATATAAACACAAGTGTGTGGTTTACAATCTCAATATAAACACAAGTGCGCGGTTTACAATCTCCATATAAACACAGGTGTGTGGTTTACAATCTCCATATTAACACAATTGTGTGGTTTACAATCTCCATATTAACATAAGTCTGCAGTTTACAATCTCCATATTAACACAAGTGTGCGGTTTACAATCTCCATATAAACACAAGTGTGCAGTTTACAATCTCCATATAAACACAAGTGTGTGGTTTACAATCTCCATATTAACACAAGTGTGTGGTTTACAATTTCCATATAAACACAAGTGCGCGGTTAACAATCTCCATATAAACACAAGTGTGTGGTTTACAATCTCCATATAAACACAAGTGTGTGGTTTACAATCTCCATATAAACACAAGTGTGTGGTTTACAATCTCCATATAAACACAAGTGTGCAGTTTACAATCTCCATATAAACACAAGTGTGTGGTTTACAATCTCCATATAAACACAAGTGTGTGGTTTACAATCTCCATATAAACACAAGTGTGCAGTTTACAATCTCCATATTAACACAAGTGTGCAGTTTACAATCTCCATATTAACACAAGTGTGCAGTTTACAATCTCCATATTAACACAAGTGTGTGGTTTACAATCTCCATATAAACACAAGTGTGTGGTTTACAATCTCCATATAAACACAAGTGTGCAGTTTACAATCTCCATATTAACACAAGTGTGTGGTTTACAATCTCCATATAAACACAAGTGTGTGGTTTACTATCTCCATATAAACACAAGTGTGTGGTTTACTATCTCCATATAAACACAAGTGTGTGGTTTACAATCTCCATATAAACACAAGTGTGTGGTTTACAATCTCCATATAAAAACAAGTGTGTGGTTTACAATCTCCATATAAACACAAGTGTGTGGTTTACAATCTCCATATTAACACAAGTATGTGTTTACTATCATCATACACAAGTGTGTACAAACTAAAAACTTACTGTACTTACTCATGCAAATGACAAATAAATGTCTGTTGTCAAAATACATGGTATTGTAATGATCAGGCATACCACATTGGAGAGCAAATACGATACTTGCTGTCATTCTGAGTAAATCTTATTCAAGTATGCACGTAAACTAGGATGACTTGTGTTAAAAAAAAGCTCATATGTTAGAAATATTTTTAAAAATAAAATAATTGTCCCCTCTGAGGTTATGTAACCATAGTGACTGATGAATACCGAGGTTTCAAGTATTTATTTATGTTGTAAACTGGCTTATAGAACTTGAATGTATATATCAAACATACTTCATATGATTTGATCACTGTTTATGAGTGGGCATGTATTTCGTCTTCGGGCTATAACAGATTTCAACTCGTCATCAAAGTATTTGGTTTACTCATCTCTAGCATCCACTCTACTATTATAAATTAATTATTAAAAATATATAAAATGTCACATGACCTAGATGCTGCAACAGCTGTTCATACAGTACTGGTGTCATTGTTTCTGTTTCTCAGTGTTTTCCCTCCCTGTATTAGTCAATTTTGTGAATAACAGGACTACGTACATATTGCATAAAAACATCTCCTTCGTTCTGGAGTTGGATATCTTGGTAAGTTTTATAGTATAACCTGTAATTTGGTTATAATTCTCGAAATATTCATATTTTATATTTCCATAAATTATTAGCTATACCACCAACGTATATGTTATATGCAGGAGTTTCTTTACTATCAACGTTTTTGAGTGTGTTTGAATGATGGTTGTGATTGAATCAAGCTATGTGAAAAGTTGATGTCTAATAATAAGATTACTATCATAGACTGTTAAACACTTACAAAAATAATATGCTGTCATGTGACATATGCATTGTGATCACATCTGTTTTATATAATAAATATAACCAAAAAATGGTTGTCGTGGTAACAATGTGGTCAAGAGAAATAAGCGGCTATAGTGTTTTTTGATCAGGATGTACATTGCAGGTTGAAAGGAAATTAAATGTTGTCTACCGGTATTGAAGTTTCAATTCTACACTGTGTCCTCTAGGCTCTAATTTCTTGGCATCATTTAGCTTCTCTGTTGTATATCGTGCAAGCTGAGTGGGTTTCCAGATACCATCTAACCCCCTCCCAGACTGAAAACAGCTTATACTTTGAGTGTGTACAAAGATAAGCCTAAAATTAATTAAATTGTTTTAAACTTAATTATGTAAATTTTTATTGAAAGTTCAAATGTGGCTTACACGTACACCAATGGCAATCTGTAAATGTTATTGTTTCAGTGATTTTGTCTACCGAGAAAACCAAAGTTGCAGAGATTTCAGCAAACTGTGTCACATTTGCTGAATAGTTATTACCGTACATTGTTATAGTGCTATATGATATGTTTTAAATAATGATTCTGTATTGGAACCGAGAATTGCATTTATTGTATACTGGGTCGTTAAAATAATTTAATTTTAAAACTTTAATTTTGAATATAGTCGTTTGTGTAAAGCTTGTGTGCTATTAATGTCAAATATTTTTAACATTTATAACTCAATTTATAAATTTGTTGTGTATAGTACCGGTATATGATTATCGATACACACTGGACAACAATAAAGACATAAATATAATTTCTTTCAATCAGTATCCATCTAATGTAGATACATATGCATGTAGTACCTATCTAAGTGGGTGTTGTCTATACTTTGGGTTTATCTGGTCTCCTCATGTGGGTGTTGTCTATACTTTGGGTTTATCTGGTCTCCTCATGTATGTGTTGTCTATACTTTGGGTTTATCTGGTCTCCTCATGTGGGTGTTGTCTGCTTTGGGTTTATCTGGTCTCCTCGTGTGGGTGTTGTCTGCTCTGGGTTTATCTGGTCTCCTCATGTGGGTGTTGTCTGCTCTGGGTTTATCTGGTCTCCTCATGTGGGTGTTGTCTAATTTGGGTCTATCTGGTCTCCTCGTGTGGGTGTTGTCTGCTTTGGGTTTATCTGGTCTCCTCATGTGGGTGTTGTCTGCTCTGGGTTTATTCGCTCTCCTCGTGTGGGTGTTGTCTATACTTTGGGTTCATCTGGTCTCCTCGTGTGGGTGTTGTCTACTTTGGGTTTATCTGGTCTCCTCATGTGGGTGTTGTCTAATTTGGGTCTATCTGGTCTCCTCGTGTGGGTGTTGTCTGCTTTGGGTTTATCTGGTCTCCTCATGTGGGTGTTGTCTGCTCTGGGTTTATCTGGTCTCCTCGTGTGGGTGTTGTCTATACTTTGGGTTTATCCGGTCTCCTCGTGTGGGTGTTGTCTATACTTTGGGTTTATCTGGTCTCCTCGTGTGGGTGTTGTCTACTTTGGGTTTATCTGGTCTCCTCATGTGGGTGTTGTCTACTTTGGGTTTATCTGGTCTCCTCATGTGGGTGTTGTCTAATTTGGGTCTATCTGGTCTCCTCGTGTGGGTGTTGTCTGCTCTGGGTTTATCTGGTCTCCTCATGTGGGTGTTGTCTGCTTTGGGTTTATCTGGTCTCCTCGTGTGGGTGTTGTCTGCTCTGGGTTTATCTGGTCTCCTTGTGTGGGTGTTGTCTGCTTTGGGTTTATCTGGTCTCCTCATGTGGGTGTTGTCTGCTTTGGGTTTATCCGGTCTCCTCGTGTGGGTGTTGTCTGCTTTAGGTTTATCCGGTCTCCTCGTGTGGGTGTTGTCTGCTCTGGGTTTATCTGGTCTCCTCGTGTGGGTGTTGCCTGCTTTGGGTTTATCTGGTCTCCTCGTGTAGGTGTTGTCTAATTTGGGTTTATCTGGTCTCCTTGTGTGGGTGTTGTCTGCTCTGGGTAGGCGTTGTCTACTCTGGGGAGGTACTGTTTAATCTAAGTGGCTCCTGTTCCTTATTGGTGAGAGTCATCTCCTCTGGATGGGTATTTTTCACTCTGCGTGGGTAGTAGGCATTTTTTAATCTCATCCTGGGTCGGTGTTGCCTACTTTGGGTTTATAAGTTGAGATGACAGTTACAATGTAATGCACACAGCTGCCAAGCTATTTATTCATACACAACAAAAATATTGCATTTCTCAGTAGTTTTTTTATTTCACACAAGTACAACAATCATACATAAATGATTGAGGGTCTGAGAATAGTGTAACAAATCACTGTTGTGGAGCAGCTGGGAGTCGAGATCATCTCTCTAGACTAACCCCAAATACCGATGTTTTCTTATGTGTGAAAAATCACAAAAAACATAAAACACACTGTATCTCAGATTTAATCAAAATGTATTACCCTCTTAAACCATTGCTACAATTATTTTGTCCAGTTGAATGCATGCTTTATATTTTCTTATGAGAGAATGTGGGAAAAAAATAAATTTGATATTTTTAAAGAAAAAAAAATTCTTAAACAGCCAGTAATGTTTATAAACACACAATGCCACATCTAGTTTTAAATGTATACAGCTTTTATTTATAGATGTGAAATGACACAATATATAATTTTTTTCCTCCGTGATCTACAAGTTGTACTGTATGTTCTCACAATTTTTAACTTGTTGAATACTGTGGAATACTTTATTTTAGCTGGAATTAATTTTCGCTGAAAAGGCATTTTGGGTGTTTTGTATGGAATTTATTTTCACTGATTTTTGACGAGTTGAATGTGAAATATAGGGAAAAATGTATATTCGCTGGATTTTATTTTCACGGAATCATCCTTTCAGCGAAAATAGCGAAAATAAATTCCAAGCGAAAATAAAGTATTCTACAGTATCTGCTCATTGCAACTGATGCATATTTTATGTGTAAATCACCTGGCAGCGCTGTATTAACTTTTTGTAATTTTTCAGCAATATTAAGAGGATCCTGATTACATATAAATACTGTATTTTCAGATTACTGAAATCCAACTATTAGAAGCATCTGTTTCTTGTTATCTTTCAGAATCGAACCTGACGCAGTTCCGTTAATGTCCAAAAAATTCTAATTTCCTGGATGTTTAAGCTGTTATTATACCTGGCTTAATTTACCATGGAAAATTAATTCAAATTAGACTAGCTGTTTCGATAAGATTGACGTACTGTAAAGCCAATTTAGTTTGACGAAAGACAAATTTTGAACGTTTCAGTCGAAATGTGGTTGCTTTGTAAGGAAATTGTGGATGTATATATAAAGAATTTGTTGATAAAACTTAAATGAAGTCATTTATAATCATTCTTATAAATATTTAAAAATATTTAATATGTATAATCCATTAAAACCAGTAAATAAGCAAGGTGTTCCATGATTGGCTTGTCATTTATGTTATAGAGTTGGGTGGCCAATCATAAATAGAGTTGGGTGGTCAATCATGAATAGAATTGGGTGGCCAATCATGAATAGAATTGGGTGACCAATCATGAATAGAGTTGGGTGGCCAATCATGAATAGAGTTGGGTGACCAATCATGAATAGATTTGGGTGACCAATCATGAAGAGTTGGGTGACCAATCATGAATAGAGTGGCCAATCATGAATAGAGTTGGGTGACTCATCATGAATAGAGTTGGGTGACTCATCATGAATAGAGTTGGGTGACCAATCATGAATAGAGTTGGGTGGCCAATCATGAATAGAGTTGGGTGGTCAATCATGAATATAATTGGGTGACCAATCATGAATAGAGTTGGGTGGCCAATCATGAATAGAGTTGGGTGACCAATCATGAATAGAGTTGGGTGACCAATCATGAACAGAGTTGAGTGACCAATCATAAATAGAGTTGGGTGACCAATCATGAATAGAGTTGGGTGATCAATCATGAATATAGTTGGGTGGCCAATTATGAATAGAGTTGGGTGGTCAATCATGAATATAATTGGGTGACCAATCATGAATAGAGTTGGGTGGCCAATCATGAATAGAGTTGGGTGACCAATCATGAATAGAGTTGGGTGACCAATCATGAATAGAGTTGGGTGACCAATCATGAATAGAGTTGGGTGACCAATCATGAATAGAATTGGGTGATCAATCATGAATAGAGTTGGGTGGCCAATCATGAATACAGTTGGGTGACCAATCATGAATAAAGTTGGGTGGCCAATCATGAATGGAGTTGGGTGGCCAATCATGAATGGAGTTGGGTGGCCAATCATGAATAGAGTTGAGTGACCAATCATGAATAGAGTTGGATCTCTTAAAGCCTAGTGTTGTTTTTTTGTGGCAAGTTTCGAGGTATGCCAAATAAACTCTCGGCTCACATGTAAATAAATAAATTAAAAAAATATTGAATTGTTGAAAGTGTGGCATGTACATTGTAATTTTCTAGTTTGTTGAAAAATAAGCACATTTACCATACCTGTACTTGCATGGTCTAATGTAAATGTTGTAGTAAGGATATGTCTATGTTGTCAAACTGTTGTATTTTATTGAATGTCATACAGCCAATGCAATTTTTGGTTAATTTGTTTATTTTGTTTCTATTATTAAAGCAAATACATGTATGTTATGATAAATAAAATGAAATTTAACGACTGTCTGAAACGCCACAAGCAATATTTATATGTAGCTTTGGAATAAACGAGACAGAACTTATGATGCTAGTTGAATATCACCATCCTTCACCTTTAATGCTACAACCATATGCCGACTCTGATGAAAGATGTGTGCATGAATGAAAAAGAGATGATTCAGATTACCATAGTAACTCTGTTAGAATCATATCGCTAAAACAAGTTTTACAGTTAGATTTTAAACTGAAATCATACAGATAGTGATTACTTGTGATATTTTGTATGCACACACCTGATGGCAAATTGCTTCTAATTGTAAGAAATATATAAATTTTTATTTTACACTATAAGCAGATTAGTTTAGTCGTCAGATTGAAGAATTGTAAGAGGATTTGATATTTCTAGCGGGTACTGCGCTTATAATGTAACTGCTCTAAACATCTGGCACATTAACGATATTACTTGTATAACATTGCTATACATGTATATGTTTGGATTTATGTATTTTCATCATATATCGAACATGCTCCATGCTGTTGTGCATGTACTGCCGGTGTTTTTAACTGCACACCTAGAATGTCTGGTAACGTACTTCTGACATGTACTACCTGTATTTTAACCGTGCAGTTAGGGAGTCTGTTGAATTCACACATGGTGATCGCTGCATCTTGCATATATTATTGGATTCTCTGTTCTTGTAATAACTGGCCAGGGGTTACACGCAATTAGCAATGTCTGCAAGCCTTCCAGCTTGTTGGTGGCTTCACTTGACTGCATACATTTTCTCTGTCTTCAAGTATTCTGTCACTTGAAGTGTTTTGTGAATATGCGATCATGCGTTACGATCGTTCGTGCCTGTGAGTACTCACTACTGCCGCAATACAATACTTGTTCATACATTTCTACAGACGTAAAAAAAGATGGCAATAATAACTTCATTAAACACGACTGAACTACCAGAAAGTTCACTCCAACAAAAAGCAAAAAAAAATTCTAAATGTTGTATACACAAGCGGTTTGTGGCGGAAATATCCGTCTATTCTGGATCACGAATGCAGCCATGAACTTTATGCCCTATTGAACACTTTGAATTCTGTAATTTTTTTCGCCTAAAGTTTGGTACAACTTTTCATACATTTTTAAGTATTTTTCTATAATTTCTTCATTAACATTGGATCAAATAAACTTAATTTCTCTCAGCTACAAATATTGTAAAAAATAAAAAATAATTCATTTTTTTTGTGCGATATGAGATAAAGTTGACTTTCCATATTCAAAAAAAACAAAATTATTTGTGGCTCTAAATAATCCATGCTATATAACTGTCTTTCCCGTACTGGGTGATACAATAGATACAAGTATACTGTCCTCTCACCTAATATATATTAAAGGCCCATGTTTTTTCATAGATTGAATATGAAGCAAAATAGACTACTATATAAATAGACTGTCACTTATATTAACTTATATTTCAAGTGCAGATGAACCAAAAATTTCTTTTTACAATCGCACACTTGTCGTTTCTCCAAATGTACTTTTATCCGAGTAAAATATGGTACTTCGTTCTAGTGTATATTCTAAAACAGTATTAGTATGTCATCAGTGCAGTGCTGCTATTTCAACACATTTCTCCTTTCTGAAACTAGTTGATTGCTTTTGGTTGCCCTGGTCCCCAATCCAATCTCTGTGTTTGTACAGCTCTTATGCATGTTTGTATTTTAACTAACCAGCTGTCCTGCTGACACAAGTACATTGCAGCTTCTTGAATTGGATTATGCATGTTTGTTTAGCACCTCTTTCACAACAAGTAGGCTGTGGCCAAATAAAATTCTCAGCTCTAAGACATGGGCAGATTTCAAATGAATCTTGGTTTTGTTGTGTTAAAGATCTGTGGCTTTGACATGTTTAACAAGGGTCTTAAAGAACTTATTTTTGACCATTAAGTACAGTATCCTCGTCAACTATTTTGTATGTAACATTTTTGGAAAAACTTTATTTATCTGTAATAATAATATATTCAAATTTATCACCCTATAACCATGGTCAGTTGTTAGGCATATCTGAAGCTTCATCAACCATCTCACTTGACCTATCATGATCTCCTGTAGCTGCTTTCTTCACTTGCTTCACCTCCAATCTCATGCATAGTCCGCAAAATTGTCCAACCTGTATTTCCTTGGCCGACTTTTTTTTTGCGCTGTATTCATCAGTGGTCTAAATTCTCTGATTTTATCGCAGGAATATCATAACCGACAAAATGATACTGATATTCAATGATGCTGACAGTTCAGAATTGTGTGGAAATAAATCAGTTTTGAGCCAATCTTACGAATGATATTTGCAAGACTGATCTATATACATAATTATGAGTTTGTCCAAGGAGTTCACTAGTTCTGGTGACAAAATAACAAGAATGTGCGGTTGACATTGCAGAAAGTTTTTTCTTTATCTCGTTCTGCATCAGTGCAATTTCAGGTCAACAGGTGTTGGTATGTGCGCGGAATATCACAGTAAAACCCATTTCTTAAAGTCAATACATGTAGGGATTTGCAGGAGAGTTGTTCAAATTTACATATGTATTAAACTGCAAACTCACTATTTAATAGTGTTCCTCTAGAGGTTTCTTCACTTGTCACTTACGATTTATTCTTCTCTGTAAGTTCCTGTCATTCCCAAATTACGGCCTGAGTGATGATTTAATCAGCAGCACTTACCGTACTCTTTTAAGATATTTAAATGTTAAATTTTATGATTTGCTGATCTATGAGTATTCAAGAAAGCGACTGCGACTTCCTGTTTTTGAGAATCTCAGCAAAATATTTGTGATTTTCGCTGATTCCAAAAAATTTTGAAAATGTGGCTTTCACGGAATTAATTAAACTGGTTCACAGCACCTACTAAAAATCATCAACTTTTGAAGATGTACAGTGATACATTGTGTGAGATAAAGATCTCATGTCAATGGTGAGCTTTTCTACCCAATAGAAATTAGAATCACAGAAAACAGAGTAGACTAGGAATAAGTTTAATTTTGTAAAAAGTAGTGCGAGATATCATTAGTGTTTTCAAAAATACAAAACACACATATGCTTTGGAAATACATAAGAGTATGAGAAGAAAAAAATAGCCTGAGATTCAAAGTAAGCAGTTCTTACACAGACTTTGCATTTAGTATTTAGTATTTCTAGGAATATTTGTTTGTCTTTTACTAGTAATTTATAATTACCTATTTATTGAATTTAGATCTCCTTTGCAGACCATCTTATAGGGACAAAAAAAAAAATTCTTTTCAGTAAACAGGTGTTGGTTCATAATGACTCGCTCACAACTTTTTTTTCCAAGACTGTCACAATATTGTACAAATAACAAAAACAACCCCTTCTTTGTAAAAAACAAATAAACGGAAAAAGCTCAGCATACCATTTGCATACCTGTATGAAGTACAACTTTTATAAATAAATATGTAAACTGTATAACTATCAAATATCAATTTTTCCATCCATCCATCACTGTCACTGGAAACATTATCTAAATGGCAATTTGAACCTTTCAATGTGATTCTTATCCTGCATCCGTCAGTCCGGGTATGACTCACAACTTGACAACAAATCACCCATAAAACATTTTTTATGATACTTGTATGGAATAAAATAGCACCATTTAATTTATTGTGTAAAAAGGTGTCCTACAATAAAATTGTCATTTTCCGTAGTAAAGTGCTTTCACTTTTAATGCAACCTTTATTATGTTGATAAGTACTAAAGATAGCCTCTTCGTGGCTGGGTGAAAAGTGTTGGAAGTCTGATTGACTAATGTGTGAACTCCCCTATGTCTCTAAAGTAAAGAATAATTATACTGCAAAGAAACTCTAGTACTGAGATATTCTATATTGTATTGTATTATAAAAAGAAAGCTGAATATTTTCCAGTACAGTGCTAGAAATAATCTTTTGGAGTTGTGTGTAGTGGGATTGCTGTTCACAGTAACTCTTGGGAATGACTACACTTCTACATCTATTTTTTATTAAAAATCTGTGTTGTGAAATTACTTTTACAAGCGTTTCTTTTTAATGTACCAAAAATACTCTTGTACATATAATATATTATATAAGATGTATTTGTTGGCGTTCCTCTTGGGTCAGCACTTTCCACTCCAATCTTTTCAACGACATCGTCTATTTCAATTATTGATAAATTACGTCTGGTTTGTTTCACAGCCTGGTACTATACCCCAAGGTGTTGTCAACATGTACGATTGCTCTGATGTCTATAAAGCTGATGAAAAAACTGGGCACGAACTCTCCATGGGAATTGTTACCACGGATACCACCACATTCATTAAAGCTGAAATCCGAGAGGAACGAGACAGGTCAGAATTTCTTTTGTGTTATCAGTCACGTAATACTAGAGTTTAAATAAACAAATATGTACAAGAGAACTGGTGATGGTTGTAGAACCATAACTGCCTCAGCTCAAAGATTGTTATGTAATACAGGGGAATGTAAAGGAGAATGTATTGTAATGTTACCTCTGTGTAATTTACAATATATCTGCATTAACCTTCACTGTGAAGGACAATATGGGAGTTGACTTAAATGACTGGTAGAAGCAAGGCTGGTCAAATTTTGCAAAATAGTAGTTAGAATTTCCAGATAAGCAATCGACACATTGTGGGATATCAAAATATGGATGATAAACAGAAAGTGATATTTCCAGAGATGTAGTTGGAATTGAAGCAAAGGAGTGGCCTATTAATCCATGAAACATACTCGCACATATCCGTACATATCATCTTGTCTTATTGTGTGTGGGCAAAGCTGTCATGCACACAATCGGAAAAATATGTTATTACTGTAAATAATTATGAACAATAAAAACTGAAATTTAGAAAAACTATGAACAATTAAAAATGAAAATATGTGATTTGCTGTACAGTTTCCAGAAAATTATTACAAGTCCCAGAAGTGCATACATTTGTAGAGTCGTCAAAACGTACAGTTTGGTGATAGTTGGGAATGATACCAAGATTTAACAATTCCATGAGAACATCGCAATGTTCTTTTAACACATGAAACGGATGTGCATTGGTCGAACTTTGTATGGTTTCAATAGGCATACAAGTATATATTTTGACAATAAACCCCTCATTCACATTGTGCAAATACAAACAAGATATTAAACCTTCTTGATAGTAACAAGTAAGTGTTGCATAAACCCGAATGAAAAGTCCAGAGTCACAGTGAATACTTCTAGCGAGTCACACCTCTAAAAACTGCATTACTTTGCCAATGACATTGAACATTGCTCTTCCATAAATCAGCAGTTTCCATCTTCAAATAATCAAAATAACCTTGATACCCTGGTGAAGCATGTCTATTGTTTCACAACGACTGTCCCAAGGGATTTTTGTCTTCTCAATTTCTTAAGATAAAAGTCCCAAGGTTGTTTTGTTTACTAGAAGGACATGCCTTTTGGCAGCATTTTTTGTATAAATTTCTATTGCACAAACAAGTAGCAGATACTGTTACTGAAGCACATAATTTGCATGAATTTTTCTCCATGGCCATTCACGCAAACTGCAAACAAAGTCTTTTACCTCATCCATAGTTGTTGACACTTTGCAACCGCTTTGATGGATGTATTGTGATGTATTTTGACCCCTGGAGACCGACCTTGCATTCTGGCTACATTTACTGCTCTTTCATACCAGTTCAATTTCCTTTCATTATTACATTCAAATTTCATGATATTTAATATTTAAAACCAAACTTTATTTCACAGTCACTTTAGTTTTCACTTTTCTAAAATTATTTTACTGATCAAAAGACTTTTCACTCCCATCATGCAATCTCCCATAGTACTTCCGCAGACACAGTGGCGATCGCCAACATAACTACAAATAACCTCGCTCTCAGGAGCTGAGGAATAATTTGAGGTAGAAATGAAGTAGAAAGTACAGCGCCCTCTTTGGTGAAATGCGTAGTCCTTTTTATCATGTTGATTGAAAGATACTGTAAAGGGGGTAATTATTCACTGGGTTTTAATTCAGCTTATTTCGCTGACTGGAAAATGCGCTAAATTAAAACCCAGTGGATATGTAAAATTGAGCATAGAACACATTATCTAAATGACGAAACCGTGAATTTAAAACCCACTGAATATGCCTGAAATGGTGAATCAGTGAAATTTAAACTCAGTGAAAATTAGTCATTTTACAGTAACTAATTTTTAAATTCAAAATGGATGCCCAAGTCTTGGCTGTTTTTTTATAAATGTTCATAGCAATAGTAATTATTAATGTTTTGGTGCATATAATTGCAATATTTAGATTTAACGCCATTATTTTAATGCCTCATTTTGCATATTTTTAAGTAGTTTTCTATAATTTCTTTGTTTGGACCAAATTGACATACAGTAAAAAGTTTTTTTGTTTTGTTTTTCGAGTTCATAAATCACATAGAATAGAAATGGAAGTTACCTTTTTCGAGTGTGTAAATTAAAAGAATACATTTTGATCAATTTAATAAATAGTAATTCGATATTTCAAATAAAAACAAACAGAACATTTGCCGAGATTTAATTTGGAATCGACAGGTTTATAGAAAAGTCATATCACAGTGACCACAGATGTGAAAGACAGTATTCAAATCTGTCAAAAAATAAATTACTGAAGGGATACATTTAATAGTTAGTGTTAGAAAATTAACTGGGTGTGGAAATTAATAGTTATCGTGGTAATTTTGTGTTAATTTTATTTTGTGGGAGGTGAATTGACTTTGGCGCTAATGATAAATATATTAATTTTTTTTTTTTTAAACCCCTCAGGTGGTTTGCTGTACTAGCAGAATACCCTGCCATCAATAGGCTTGCTGCTAAGTCCAAGAAGAAACGAGAGACCCCAGCCCGCCATCAACAAACAACGGTAAATACCTCTCAAATAAATAAAAAAAACAAACAAAAAAAACAGCAATTAAAAAGAGGGGCGACTGAGCTTGTTACCATGGAAACAATGATGTTGTGATTTCTCAAACTGTCAAAAACTACGTTTTTAGTTACTCCCAAGTTTATTTTCTGACTTTCAAATAACTTTCTGTAAGTTTCTGGAAGTTTAGCTGTTATAATTCCGATTTAAATTACGTCATATCATAGCATGACCACTTCTCAAGGATTGTTTTTCTTTCATTGGCACACCCAGATGTTTATTTGAGTTTGTATGCCGGGAATGGAAATTGGATCATTTTTTTCCTGGGGCATGCCACTGGATGTACTCAAGGCTTGTTTCCCTGTTTACTTCCTGTATTAGGAAGATGTGATGAGCGAAATCATTAATATTGCATCCGTTGTGTTTTGTGACGTCTGTAACATGTACGTGGAATAAGTTTGTGTCATTTAAAAGTCAAACAGTATCACATGTATTACATCATGAATCTCTGTAGCCATAGAAAGACAAACTTACCAATAGTTTCTTTATTTACAGAGTAAATTATTTACCAGGTGACAGGGATAATGATATTACTGTTATCTTTCTTTACTTTTTATTATATCATATTTTTAGCTTCGCTGTCGACTTTGTCGAGCGGAGCTTATCATACGAGTGATTGTCTGTCGTCGTCGTCCGTGTCAATGTTTTACTTTTTCGACTTCTTCTTGAAAACTACAAGCCTGAATGCTTTGATACTTCGTGTATATGTACCTTGGGTAGACCTCTCTCAGATTTGTTCATTTCATGATGATATCTTCAATTCTCTAATTTTGGTGAATATTTTTGTCATTTTTGGTAAAAAGTGATATTTTCGACTTCTTGTTAAAAATCGCAAGTCCAATTGCTTTGATATTATATATATTGGTACTACATGTGGACCTCTCTCAGGTTTGTTCATTTCGTGATGATATCTTTAATTCTCTAATTTTGGTGAATATTTTTGTCATTTTTGGTAAAAAGTGATATTTTCAACTTCTTGTTAAAAACCGCATGTCCAATTGCTTTGATATTAAATATGTAGGTACTATATGTGGACCTCTCTCACATTTGTTCATTTTGTAATGCTATCTTCAATTCTCTAATTTTGGTGAATATTTTTGTCATTTTTGGTAAAAAATGATATTTTTGACTTCTTGTTAAAAACCGCAAGTCCAATTGCTTTGATATTACATATATAGGTACTACATGTGTATCTCTCTCAGATTTGTTCATTTTGTGATGATGTCTTCAATTCTCTAATTTTGGTGAATATTTTTGTAATTTTTGGTAAAAAGAGATATTTTTGACTTCTTGTTAAAAACCAATAGTTCAATTGCTTTGATATTACGTATATAGATACTACATGTAGACTTTTCTCAGATTTGTTCATTTCGTGATGATATCTTCGATTCTTTAATTTTGGTGAATATTTTTGTCATTTTTGGTAAAAAGTGATATTTTCGACTTCTTGTTAAAAACTGTAAGTCCGATTGCTTTGATATTACATATATATGTACTACATGTGGACCCCTCTCAGATTTGTTCATTTTGTGATGATATCTTCAATTCTCTAATTTTGGTGAATATTTTTGTCATTTTTGGTAAAAAGTGATATTTTCGATTTCTTGTTAAAAACCTTAAGTTCAATTGCTTTGATATTACATATATAGATACTACATGTAGACCTTTCTCAGATTTGTTCATTTCGTGATGATATCTTAAATTCTCTAATTTTGGTGAATATTTTTGTGATTTTTGGTAGAAAGTGATATTTTCGACTTCTTGTTAAAAACTGTAAGTCCGATTGCTTTGATACTATACATATTGTTCATTTTCTAATGATGTCTTCAGTTCTTTAATTGAAATGTGCCTTGCTAACAGCGGAGCTATCTCAGCCGATCGGCAGCTTGTCTCTATTAGTAGTGTGACACCAATAGAAGCGTATATGAACCAAAAATTGCATTTGTTGCTTACTATTAATATCATTTAAATATTTCTTGTTTTGACTTCAGAAACGCCTCTGTGATTCACGTCAGCACATTACTACTAATATAGCAAACATGATATAGAAATTGCTGGTGGTGACAGTACATACAATGTTTACTGTTTACATTTTTTTATTATTAACTGTACATGTATCATGATTACAAACCATCCCTAGTTGGCAGCTCTGACTAACAGTTTTGATGACTACAATTCAAAAACTGCAAATGTCTTAATTACAAGCCGCACTCATAGTTTAAATGATTATGTTTTGACTGTAAAATCCACTCAAACAAACCTGTGAGTTAAAATTTTAACACAAACTGTGGTTAGAAATAGGATTTTAGCAGTTGTATATTTTGTCACAGAATTAATATTCCAAGTTTGGAAGTAAAAGCTGTGTGACTATCTTCGTATCAAAATACTGTAAAATGACTAATTTTCACTGGGTTTAAATTTCACTGATTTACCATTTCAGGCATATTCAGTGGGTTTTAAATTCACGGTTTCGTCATTTAGATAATGTGTTCTATGCTAAATTTTACATATTCGCTGGGTTTTAATTTAGCGCATTTTTCCAATCAGCGAAATAAGCAAAATTAAAACCCAGTGAATAATTAATCCTTTTACAGTATCAAATAGAGCGTTTATGATGTAGCTTTCATCTAAAAATTGAAAACTTTTTAGATTCTCATCTTTTTCTGGTGTTCAATGATAAAATTTGAAACACAAACTCACAGTGTGACAATTACGCCAGTTGAGGATCTCTCATGCTGAAATTCAATTGTACCATTCTCTCTGTGCAAGAGATAATTTGATTTCCTCAATCACGCCGTACATGTACATCACTTTATTTTAGTTAATGCTTTATTTTCTCGCTGAAGAGACAATTTCGGCTTCCTGTGATGTAATCTCTTGCTGTGTGTAAAGATGAAAACGGGACAATAAAATGAAGATGAACAGCAACCACTTACATAAGATTTATGGATGCCGTCACCTATGGCATTATGCTATGTAGCAACTTGGCATTTTTTGTACTTCAGTATCTTTAGGTTTTGAGCCAATACAAAGCTACTTACACCTAACAGTCATTTAATAGTCAGATATTTTGTCGCACGAAAAATTTGTATCAAATAAATGACAGTGACTTTGTGATTTCCCTATAGTGTTTAGCCTTCTCTGACGGCCATTTTGAATTGAACATTAGTCCCAAAAAAACACAAAGTATTGAAGTTCATTCGTTAACAAATTGTTCAGCTGTACAGTTTTTTCTTCTGACTTCTAAATAGCCAGACAGAGAAATAATTTAGCAGAATTTAAAAAAAAATTTAAAAGTGTTGTCAGAGATATTCATTCTTAACAGTTAATATTATGGCATTAACGTATCTATTGTATTAGCGCATACACTTTATAAATATCAACTGTGTATCTAATTGGTCATGGAACCTCATATTTGAATAATGTAGTATATAACAAAATCTAACTGTTGATTTAAATCTAATCACATCTAATTAGTGTGCAAGTACAAATGTAGGCCTAAGAATATTGTTATACCCTGCCTGAGTTTGTTTCTATTCCAGAGTTTGTTTCGCCTGACCATAAAGTTGTTATGATTTTGCATCTTATACAGTGCCAGTTTGAAATTTACATCATTTTGTTTTTATTCTAGATACCTGAGAAAGTATCAAAACCAGAATTTCCAGTACTAAAGAGTGTTCCAAAAGAGCAGTCTGTCAGGGGAACGCCGCGTGATCGCAGGCCAATATCAGTTGACAGATATACTGGGTTTGTTGATGCATTACCACGGCAACAGAGGAGTATTTACGACAATGATAGGCAGCGCTCGAAAAGTGTTACTCGAACGAGTCGAATTGACAGTAAGAATGATTCAAGCAGGTTCATCTCTGTTGGTGGGAAGACGGGAGATCGAAGTAGAACACCATCTGACAGTTCTGTGTCTAGTGTCTCCTCATGTAACAGTGAAAGCCGAGGTGGAAGTGTATATGAGAGTCTTCGACAGAAAGCGGAACAGCCACGATTTCATGGACATAAAAAGCAATATGAATCATTAGCAAGTGTGCCAAAAGCTAAACTCACTGATTATCAGCCGCAGGAAACAACTAAACAGACTCGGAGACGTTCAGATACGTCAAGACCTGAATTCCAACGAGAACTCTCAGAGAGTCATGACCTTTTCCCAACACTGAAGGATCAATTTGAGCATCCGGAAAAACTGAAAACCGGATCTGTAGATAGCCGTCGAAATGTGAAAGAGCCATGTGCTAGGAGGTGGTATGGCGGTACTGAATATCCCCTTCCTGACGCTTACAACGAACGGTCTTCTTGGAATGACAGTAATAAAAAGCAGGATGAAAGGTTGAGAACTGACTATGTAAGAAGTGATCGGCAAACTGACCGAAATATTTCTCAGCGGCAGCCATCTTTGAGAGGAAGTTATGAAGACATTGCGCCGAGTAAACGCACAATTGAAAGACGACGACACCAACAGGAAAGGAGGGCACGACATACTTTGGACGTGAGCGCAATGTCGCCAACCAAGGAGTCAGCACTTCAATTTATTAGTGACAAACAATCAGAGGTGAGGTGTCGAATTTAATTTGATATGCTTAATTTTATTTGTTTAATGAAAGAATGAACATGATGGGAAATAATTTTAACAGAGTAGCCCTATCTGATCTTTATAAATACTTTATAAATACTTTATTACTGCTTGGAATTAATTTTCGCTACTTTTGCTGAAGGGATGATTCAGTGAAAATGAAATCCAGTTAATATACCTTTTTCCTATATTTTACATTCAACTCATTAAAGATCAATGAAAATAAATTCCATAAAAAACACCCAAAAGGTCTTTTCAGCAAAAAATAGTTCCCGCTATTAAAATAAAGTATTTTACAGTACTTGACTTAAAAGTAAAATGTAAAGACCACCTATCCAATATGACCAGTGACTACTCTGTTGAAACTGCTTTCATCGATTTAACCCCTTATAAAGATTGAGAAATGATGTCATGTTTTATGTGTTACACTCGTCTATCTATGCACTCAATTTCAATAAGTACACAATGTACAATTGCACTAATCAATTAAGACAAACAAACATATTTATTATCATCTCCAAATTGCTTCTTTAAACTGAAAAATTACGGTACTGCCGTATTGTTAGAAACAATTGAATTAAATCACCCTCAATATAAAGACCACCTCAGGTGGTCTGTATATAAAAGTACATTTTTTTCAGGTACCTTGGGTGGTTCGCTATACACATTCCACTACATTTTGTTGTGTCATTGTAGATTCATTTTGTTATTACTTGTCCACGGTTCATGTTGAAATGTCCTCTGCATAGTGACACATGACAAGAGTTTGATTGGTTTTTGTATTGTATCGGTATTGGTAATTAAAACGTTTGACATACAATTGACATTGTTAAGCTGTAACTGACTGTCGTTCAGTGAAAAAGCTTACAAAATAGCCCAATACGTTGTTATGTTGTCACATTGTGAAATCTAGCATGCGTAATGTGGCCCTGTTGATGTTCTCTCACTTAGTATTACAATATGTCCTTTATTTTACATGGATCCTTTCTATTGACCACCACCGCTTTTCCATAAAAGCATCTTGGATGAGAAAGGCACTCTCAAGTAATTTCCGATGGCACTCAGGTCGCAGTGTTTCTCTTCTGCCAGGAATTCTGATTGATAAAGTCTTTTTCGTAGAATGATAAAAAAAAAATATAGAAAGTGTTATTCAAGAATTCACTTTAAGTTGAACCCAAGTTGTTTTAATGGCTTCTGGGAAAATAAGAATTGACTGTAAAATGTTAAAGTATATGTCATGATCTTTTGTGCAGGTATGGTTGTGACATTCTGTATTCCCACTCTGTCTCAGGGTCTACTAGTATTTATGTCTCAGTAGTCTATTCAGCCATAAATATGTTTAACTGTGTACCCACTAAAGAAGAATGCAAGTAAATTAATTCAATATTTATTGGAGAGGGGTTGGTTGACAGGTTTTAACAGCAGTCAGTGGGAGATAACAAACTACAATTTAAATTTCTGTGTTTTTCCTTTTTATTACACACTTCTTTGACAAATTTCTTTGCCTACGCTAACAACTGTTACTACTTTGAACTTAGACACCAAATATACTGGTAGTTTAAATAAGACATTTTTTTAGAGCTCCAACAAATTATGAGTGAAAAGAGCGCCCTCTAGTGATGGGATATGCAAACCATGTATGTGCTCCATTTAATATTGCGCTAAAAGCTTTCAAAGATTCTAACTTCCAATTCAATCAGGATTCATTTCACTCTTGTCGTTAAGTCAAAATAATAAAAAAAGAAACACCAGTAGCAAAAAAAAAAATTGCTATCAATCCATTAGTCTGAACTGGTGATTAGTTTAGTACACAGATGATTGATTGCAACCAAACACTGTTCACTCATTATGCATTTACTATATGCATGTTTACCAGACGTATAATTTGATAAAATATGCAACATTGCAGCAATGTCTCTTACTCATTGCTTGGTTCATGGTGCAAATGTTTAAATAGCTAGGGGGTCTTTAGTTTGTAACGAAAAAGATTGCATGCTTTAACTCAACCATATCATACCGGGGCTAGATTAAATTCCAACGTTTCATTATTTCTCGGAAATGGGGAACAGCAGGGTGTGATGAAACATAGATCTGCGAAGTGATAAATTACATCAGTGAGATGACTTCATTAATATACTTTCTGTTGGGTCAATTAGCATTTCTTGTCGCATGTTGTATAAAGTCGATTTATCTCAAGTAATGAGGGAAAAATAGGTGTGATATAAATTTACGTTTGATTAATTTCTAATTGTTGAGGGAGTAAAAAATAAATGTTTAATTTTAAGTCCTCATCAATAATCATTGTTGGAGAAAGGTGATATGCCACTAACCCAGAATAAATGAAGGTTCATTAAACAATTGCAAAATGTTGTTGCAAAACTACCATGGAAATGAAATGTTGTTGCTGACTCTGGCAGCAATCTTGAATTAAATTGTCACAACCGAGAGTATAGTAGTTTAACTAACCCTGAATAAATGAAGGTTTATTAGACAATTGCAAAATTTTGTTGCAAGACTACCATGGAAACGAAATGTTGTTGCTGACTCTGGCAGCCATCTTGAATTAAATTGCCACAACTTAGAGTATAGTAGTTTGCTGTGTACCCAAATTTTTCATTTAGATATTTGAAAAATTAATATATCGTGAAGATTAAGCATACGGTACTTAATTTCTAAGTCTGGTGTTAAAATGCTTCGGTTGTATCTGCATAAAAAGCTGTTATCTCTGATATTGTTGATTACCTGTATTGTTGTCCTACAGAGGGCAGTATTTACTGAGACATAATTATGGTGTGCACATTAATATCTTGAATTGTATTTTCTATATGACTACAGAGAATGTATTTTAATCAACCTGCATGGCAGTCTTATTTATTGAGGTGTAAGATTTTAACAGTTTACTGTCTCCAAACTTTTTTTCACTTTTGTTGATATTAAACAGTTAATGTTTCAAATTTTTTATTTTATTTTTATTATTCTTACAATTACCACTATTAAAATTACAATTTTAATAGTGCACTACACTATGTCTCAGAGCATTTTACATAGTTGAAATGACAGTAAAAATAGGATTAAAAACAGAGTTAAATAAGATTGTTTTAAAAAGAATGTTTTTAAGTGACTCCTGAAAGGTGACTGTTGATGAGCACGAGCTTACACTGACAGAGAAAGTCGATTCATAAAATCAAAGCAGTCGGGAATGCCTGTCAGCCATATGCTTTCCTAGTAGTGATAGTATCTTAATGCTGTAATAGCCTGCTCGCTGATGACCTTGGAGTACGTGATCATTCATACGTTGTCACAGTGGATTAAAGATTATTCAGAGATTTGTCCTGGATAATTTTAAAAAAGTGATTAGACATATTTTTTACCTAATGTATTACTCAACACGGAGCTAGTGGAGATATGAGTATCGGTATGATATGATCAGATTTACTGAGCGATGATGAGACAAGCTGCGGCGTTCCTTACTGATTGAATTTTCTTTAGTTGATGCTGGGGCTAATCTGCACTGGCTCGGAAGGTTGTAAATGATTAGCTAGTTTGAATTTGCATAACAATACTGACAATGAACGTGCATTCAACGCCACAAGTTTTTTTGTTTTTTTAGCCAATCAGAATTGATGCTGTGGTATGCCGTATAGGAAAAAACGGTAGTCGAGTCAGGGTGTTGCGAAAATGTGTACAAGTTTCTCAGTACGTCTGTGAAGTAAAAGACTCTGGATTTCCCTAATTCTGTACATAGCGAAAAATGTAGCTTTACACATGGACATTATTGGAGATTTTTTTCATCGCATTCAAAGAAAATTCTTTTTTCCTGAAGCTACTGGAACAATGTTCAGCCTAATCTTAAGGATTTTAGCTCCTTCGGGTTTTTCTTGAGCAAGACATAAATTTAATAACTGGGTCTAATAGTGGTGATTTGATAGTTTCCGATTTGAATTGAATTTCACTGATTTGTGGAAATTATATCAAGGAGAATTAAAGGGCAGTGGTGGTCATGCAGTGAATGTTCAAAATTTTGTGTAAAACAACCATGGATTGTACATGCATTGGGTTCTTTTTATGGAGCAATATTGAAATCATTTATCGTTGACTTTACAGTGTTCCTTGGTTTATTTGTTGCTGTGGAAGTACCATCTATAATGAGATCTGTAAGTGTGTATGAACCAACCTAAGGGATGTAGACATAATGTATATGTATGCAAGTCTGTGGAGTATGCAATGAAACGTTGTTGGTTCTCAGTTTATACATTTGACTAAAACACTTTGGTTCCATTGCACTGAAACCAAAACACACCCAGCCTGTGTATTAATAGATAGGGTTTATGTTTTAAAAGAGGCAGACAGCTGAAAGAAGACTTTGCAGTCTTGTTTTCATTTTTCACGCTGACACATTCAGCATTGAATGAGGTTGTTGTCGGTTAGAACCATTTTTGGGTTGTTGTCGGTTCAAACCATTTCAGGGTTGTTGTCTGTTCAAAACGACTTAGGGTCATTGTCAGTTAGAACCACTTTAGGGTTGTTGTTGGTTAAAACCATTGTAGACGGCTGCGGGTTATTAACATTTAAGTGTTGATTTATGCAAGTTAAAATTGCTCCGCTGTTAGCTTTGTCAAGCAGAGCTTATCATATAAGTGATCGTACACCGCTGTTGTCGTACGCATCAACTTTTTACTTATTCATCTTCTGATTGCTTTGATACTTAGTGTATATGTACCTTGGGCAGACCTCACTTAGATTTTCTCTAATTTTTGTGAATATTTTTGTCATTTTTGATGAAAAGGGTATTTTTGACTTCTTGTTAAAAAACGCAAGTCTGATTGCCTTGATATTATAACATATAGATACTTCAAGTGGACCTCTCTCAGATTTGTTGATTTTGTGAGGATATCTTCAATTTTTTCATTGAAATGTGCATTGTTACATGTAACAGCAGAGCTATCTCAACTGAGAGGCTGCTTGTATCTAGTCTATGATAACCTTACCCATTGTGCATTAAAACTGTCTGATACAATGATATTATCAATACCCTGAGCCAATTGTTACTTTTGATTGCTGTGTCTCCCCTGGTGCTATGTTTAAAGATGCTTGCCAAGCTGTTACCGTTGTTGTAATTTATCAGTGTGGTTTGTTTCTATATTTTCGACAATTTTATCCAGAAGTTACACCAGTTACACCTGGTAGTTGTTTGGAGAATCTGATGAAAATATGAATGAAAGTGATTTTTCAAAAATTGGCATAAAAACACAGCAAGCAGCAGGCTGAACTCAACTATTAGACATTCCACCACAATGATGGTATGTAATCGCCTTCTCCACACGATGTCTGCGGAATGACAAAAGCCATAATTCTCTTAATCGTTCATAAAACTACAATTTACGTCTCTTCCTGTGGATTCTAAGATTGTGTGCAGTGTGTTACCTTTTCAGGATTACTTCCTTGAATAATTCAATGTTAATTAATTATTGACTTTGTTAACTCATCAGGGTCTGCCAGTGTGACAACACCTATTAACCTCAAGCCTATTTCTTTGTGTTGAGATCAAAGAAAACTGATTAATTCTTAACTCTTCGGCCTTGCACCTTGATTCTTTATACACATGGTGTTTAATATCTGCTGTCTTCTGATGTGGACTTTGTTTTTTACCACTGCTATAATTGTGTCACATTCTCCATATTTAGAAATTTTCATGTCAAAAATAAACTTATATCACGTTTTAACAAAACCAGCTTTTTCCATATTTTTACAAAAATATTAATAAAGCAGACCTGTAAGTAAATTATGATCCAAAATCAATGATTATTAAATAATAATATAAAATAAAAAATGCTGCACCAAAATTAGTTTAGCATGGGTTAATAGTGTTAAAAATATCTAGTTGCTTTTCGATGATCATAATGCAGAATAGATTTTGGCACAATACCTCTAAAAGAATTCCTGTAGGCAACCGTTTTAATGTTTAGTCTGATATTACTAAATGAAAATACGGGTTACCTATAGCACAGTTTTTCATGAAATCGATCTCGGTTTTTGTGATGTCATAAGCAGAAGAATGGACCATGTGGTACTGTTTGAAGCGTGGTCAAAGATTGCCACCTTCGAATTAGGAAACTGGATTGTAATTGTAACATACTTCAGTAACTTTCATACCATTTGACGTTTTATTGGCCTAAAAAACAATCTTGAAATCTGACCTACATTACGCTTCCCATAAAAAACCTTGTCTAATTTACCAAAGCCATTAATTAGGGTAACAAAAAGCAAACATTGATTAGAAATCTTGTTTCACATCTAAATAGGAAGCTGAGCTGCAAACAATAATAAAACGAGATTGTGTTCTTTAACATACAAAAATTAGAAAATATGATTATGCTAAAATATGTCGCTGTTTACATTTCCAATTTTTCGGATAGTTTCCATAGTAACCTCGTAATAGTTCTAAATGTACGTGCATGTCAACACTTTTTTACCTCTCAGATTATAGGGTAGCACTCATAGTATTACAATAGTACGTGTCAAGTCATACATCTAGCGTTTGTAGGAGGACAGGATCATACCAAGATCGATTTAAACAGGCTGGCAAGTTAATCTTGCACGGTATGCGGGTAATCGTCCGTTGTACAATAGATCAAGTGAGACTGAATGTCAGTTCATAGTCACATGTCACGTGTTCCATTCTGGGTATTCTACACCGCTCAATAGAACATCCACATTGTGTAAACACAGAAACAATGCTTATATGTCAGCAGTATTAATTTGCTAACATAGCTACCTGGTGGGGCTTTGAAACCGCTGTCATCGATGGTTTAAATTCTTCTCAACAGTGCAGTAACACTGCTGCCTCAGTGGTAGTCGTATCTAAGCAGAGCAAACAGTTTCAGCTTTATTAGCAACTGAATGGCTGTCACTCATAATGTGAATGCTGGGATTGCAGACAGGGTGTTTTACTGATCAGTTCTTACTTTACTATGTATGAGTTTCCAGAGACAATGAATTCTCAGTGTATCGCAGGATTGATCATTTCAACTTCAACTATCGTTCTAATTAATTCAACATTCAGGATGTGGACTTCAACACGACATCGTATACACGATAAAAACCACTCATCAAGCGGCTGTGTATTGGAATTTGTAATATACATGTATGTCTGAGGAGCGGAATTGACAGTCGTCTCTCAGTACTGCGTTATACATGTACATTGTTGTTCTGCATGGAAACTTGTGTATGTTTCTGGTTTGCCGGTGGAGCAGTGATTGTATTTGTTATGAATGCAATGTACACAGCCCAATTAATGACGTGCATGGTTTGGTATCGTAGGCCACTATTTACAGTGGGGTACTCGAACAAATATTAGCCATACATATTGTTTCTGTGGTGATGTCAGAGTAGCATGTTGTCAGCATTATATTGATCCAAAGACATTCAAACAAAACTAACTTACTTTGAAGAGATTTTGAGTGTGACCCCAAACGATGACGTGTAATGATTAGCCTAGATCCCAAACAGGCTACAAAGAACAATTCGCAGTCATTGTTGCTGAGGCAGTTTTTATCTCTCTGTCACATCTGTTCTTATGACAGTATTTTTACTAATAACCAGAGTGTGTATTTTGGACACTATAAAAGCTCATTTCACAGCTTGCAAAAAACTGATGCCAGAGCAATTTAGTGTTGTGTCTGTGCAGGGTGTGCCATCGTCAGTGATCAACACTGTTTAGAAGGATACCATCGCAGTATTCCAACCGTGACATATACATGTACTACTACCTACCCGAGTTCTCATTAATTCACCTTAAGTGGTCATTACCGAAGCAGAGTTAATCATTTTGCATTTCAAAGTATATATCATCGATATGATGGCATTTAGTACGCCATCCGCCAAGGGTCATAAATGAAACTGACAGGAAATTGCGCTGTGATTCTGTGCACGTAACTGCTAAAAGTCTGACCATGTACATGTTCCACGTCTTTGTGCAGGAGCTTCCTGAACCAAGGAAAAGAGCAAATTCTGATCCCAATGTATCCGATGATATCACCAATCTTACACGCAAATATGAATTTCCTGGACTTGGGGTAAGTGAACTGATTTTTTCAATTTTTTTATCCTAATTTTTATTATTATTTTCATAATTATGGAAAATATTACAAAACAATGTTCAAAATTTATCTCATGTTCCCATTAAAAAATAAATTAATGAAAAATTATAAATTAATTGTGGATTGATTGACCTTGGAAGTGACCTTGGGTTCAATTTATTTTATTGTATTGCAAAAAAGTTGAATAAAAATGCTTACCAAACATGGTACTTGTATAGGTTGTCTACACCAGGGTTATTTGAACTTGTTATTTGGTGAAGTCAGTTCAGTTTTCAATTTGTGAGAGTTTATACTGCAACATGTTTATTTTGTTTTTGTAACACATTATGATTAAACCACCGTGGGGACTTTATTTCAGATGCATGCTGGTAACGACATTATGGTAATTATATTTGTGCCGCTGATTTGTGATAATTCACATGTTTGTGTGATTTACTCGTGTTTATTGGGAAAACTAATTCCTTGCAAACTTAATTTAAGGCATTACTGTTCGAAAAGCCATTGCATGATGAGTGGGCACTAAAAACAGGTAATTGTGTCAGCACCATAAATGGCCTACAAAATATAACACTGTTTTTTTTTTTTTTGATGGGTTTATGTGTGTTTACTCTCTCTATGTAAATTATTATTGTCACATGGGGTGTGTTTATGCATGAATAACAGATTGCACAAAAGTATGCTCAATTGTTTGGCTGACATTATTTTTTGAGTTTATCTCTTTCTCTCTCCTTGTGTCAGGAGTTGCCATCGTGATATTTTCCTACAAATATATTTTCTATATATGTTTTCTGTTATTGTTTCATTCTGAAACTATTGTTGTCAAAACAAACAAAATCCTGATTCAAACATGTTGGGAGTGAATTGACATATAAGGTTGCCCTGTTTGGTTATGCAATTAAACACTTTACTGTCTTAGCCAATCAATCAAAGCACAACTTGCTTGTTTATTGTGTGATTTAGCAGGACTAACAAGGCTGTCCCTGATTGGCTACTTAACTCCAACTCCTAATTGACTCACCAATCAGGGAACATCTACCTTTCATATTTACTGAGTGTATTTGTTGACTGATCAATTCAACTGAATCTTTAACTTAGATAATTCAGCTTGATTTTTGACACTGATTCAAGAGAAAATAACCAAAAAGGGGACAAGTTGAAAGTGTAAATTATTTGGGTATTGAGACTGTTATGTGAAATATTTGATGGTCCAAGTTGGGGGAAATGTGTAATAAACAAATTTAAATGTTTTTATTTTTAGTGTGTCCGAAGGTTGGTAATCATTTTGGGTTCTATGAATTTTACTTGTTAACGCTTTTAAGTAATTTCCCATAGATTCACAAAGATTCACTTCCATCCAAAATTATTATGCTTCAGAATAATGATGAATCTGGAAAAATCATTTATGCATACATAGACCATCAAATATTTTGCATAAATAGTCCGGGGACCTCGTTGTAGCTCTATGAATAACCTCAGAGTACAACTTCAATTAAAATTTAATTTTATAATGAGTTGGATTATGCAAATTAACTGCTTAAATATTAAGTGTTTTATCTGCATGAGATCATTATTTTGTTTTTAATGACCTCCATTATTGTAAATTACATTATTAAAGTGTGACAAATGTAATAATAGTGTAAATCTAATTGATAATGAGTCAATGTGAGATGGAGATGGAGACTATGACGTGTACTTCCTTCTTGTCACTTTCAGGAAATCATTCATCTTAAAAAAGGGTGGTTAATTAAGCAAGAAAATGACCCCAAGGTGAGTTGTAGACCATTTGTATTAATCCTGCATGAATCTCCTTGCGTTTAGCAATATAGGCAATTGTTAGTCTAATTTATGTACTTTCTGAGGTCTCCAAGACCTATACAGGTAGTGCCTAGGCAATCAATCTTTTGGATAGGTAATTTGCATAATTTTTACATGATGTATTTAAACTTCTCAATTAACCATTTCTCGGACTTGAAAAAAAAAATATGTTTGAATTAACTTGCTACTAATAAACTTAACCAGTCACTTTAACCAGAGAGGTCTTGAGGACCTCAGAAAGTGCATGGATTCTAGGCATTTATTGTAGATGTCTTGGACCTCAGAAATCACATAGATCCTGGGCATTTATTGTAGATGCCTCAGACATCAGAAAGTGCATGGATTCTAGGCATTTATCGTAGATGTCTTGGACATCAGAAAGTGCATGGATTCTAGGCATTTATTGTAGATGTCTTGGACCTCAGAAAGTGTATGGATTCTAGGCATTTATTGTAGATGTCTCACAAAGACCTCAGATAGTGCATAAATTCTAGGCAATTATAGGAGATGTCTCAGACCTTGTAAAATGCATGGATTCTAGGCATTTATCATAGATGTCTTGGACCTCAGAAAGTACATGGATTCTAGGCATTTATTGTAGATGTCTCACAAAGACCTCAGATAGTGCATATATTCTAGGCAATCATTGGAGATGTCTCAGATCTTGTAAAATGCATGGATTCTAGGCATATATTGTACATGTCTCAGACTTCAGAAAGTGCGCAGATCCTAGGAATTTATTGTAGAGGTGTCGTAGACCTCAGAAAATACAGATTCTTGGCTAGCAAATATGAAATCATGTGGAATTTCATAATACAATTTTATTCGTAGGAGCAGAATAGTTCACAGAATAGTTGTATTAACAACGTTCGTCTTAGTTTTAAGGTTGGACACTTTTGACCAAAGTTATTCCCAGTGACTTTTTGAAAAAAAGAACTTGAATTACAGACCTTAATTATCTTGATAAATTTTAATTAACTTTCATTCATTTTTTAACACAAACTCATTGTTCCCGGTAAGGTACATACATCCATGCTCCCTTTTCATGATCTCATTTGCATTTTGTCATTAAATATAACCTTTTGCACAATCAAATATCAAGAATTTATTGTGCCTCTAATTCTTCTCTCATTTTTACCAGTTGCATACATGTGTGACCTCTACATGTATCCGTGCAATCATTAGTGTCCACAGCTTGTTGGTGTTTAGAAATTTTGAAATGACCTCTTATATGTTATTATAATAAATTTGTTTCGGTTATTAACCTGATATTTACAACATTGTTTGTTCTACATATATTGAGATTGACATTGTTTACTAGCTACGGCTAAGTGGGAATTTGTCAGTTTTGACAGCTTAATCTTACGTGTCTTTCAAATGACATACTTATAAAAATCGCGATGTTGTTGAGATTCAGACATTCTTTAGTTGCCCCATATGATGGGCAAATTTATGGAAAATCAATCTTTTTTTGATACAACTGATATAACATTGTCATGAGTCTATTTGTTCATTCGTTCATCGGTTTGCATTTTTTTTTACTTATCCAAAATCAAATTGTTTTCAAATGTGTTGTGCTACTTGCCATGGCTCTTTCTTTTGATTTTTCAAAAAATAGCAGCAATTATCTATCTGTGGAAATAGTTGCATTTGGGATCCAAAATTCAATTTTTGTCTTCTTGAAAACTGCCATTCAAGCTGCTACGATATTTGGTGTTATTCATTCACTTTAAACAATATCTGTTTTTTGTTTGTGGCTAATATTTCTTGTCATTTTTAATATATATAAAAAATGTTATGTGGGGGTCGCTTGTGTCTTATTGATGTCTGGGGTACTATTCAGATTGATTTCACAGCCTTTTAGTTTGGCATTTAACACAGTACAAGCAATACGGAAATGTTATTAGTCAAGCTGAAATTTTGCCTGCATGAATAATTTCACAATTTCACTTCTTTCAAAAACTTCAATCATTGAGTCACTTATTATTATTTTTTACTTTAATTTCCTTCTGGTCATCAAATTTAACTCTTGCTGCCAACATGAATGGCTACAGTTCCTGTGACATTTCAAATAATGCCTATTTATGTTGCACCATACATATATATATATTCAGCGGATTGCTCATTGACGCTTCACATCGCTGGGACGTATGAATCAACTCCCTGGGGAGCATATAGCCTGAGCTGCTCGAGGCACATCACACACATGGCGATCACTGCCCTACCAAATTACCAGTCACTCCCACTAGCACAGAAGAAGTTAACAACATGGAACCCCATCACGATTCAAACCATCAACAGAGACATCACTATTCTACCTCCATGTCTCCTTCAAATACAAATGCATTCCATTGATAGAGTTTCTTTCTTTTTTTTTCTTTTTTTTGAGTTTGCCTTCAGGACTGACTGTATGGTGATATCTTGAAGCCTTATTATTAGCTCCATCATGATATCTACAATTTTAAAATTCAAATCAATATAATATAGTATTGCCCCCTTCTAAGTTTAATTAATATAATATTGCTTTAATGAGGTCAGCTGCTTTGGCACCCCCCCATAAAATATTGGTAATCCCTCACCACTATCATGATATCAACTACATTGTTGCTAAATATATTTAAATAATAAGAATAATAAATATTTGTAAAACATAATTAAATGGATTTAATAACGGAACTTAATTAACAGAATGACTTTAATATAAAAAAAGTTGAACGTGAAAGTAATGTAATACCGAAATGTGGTTTTAGGGTAAATAAGCTTCCTCTGCAGGGTAATTAAAATCGGTAATTATGTTTTGCAGGATTGGACGAAGCACTGGTTTGTTTTATCCGACCACACACTCAAATATTATAGTGATTCTAAAAACGAAGAGGTTTGTACAAATTTTTTTATATTTCTCATGAATGTATTGATTTCAGAATATTATATAAAAATCTAATGTCCGTGTTTTATCAAAATATCTATACCATGGCTTATAACATTTTGTTTCGCCAAGAACCAATCATTACACTTTTATAAACTACATATGCAGATTAAACTGCATTATTTTAATAAGGCTGGCTCTGATTGGCTGATTCTAACAAATTCTTGCTTGAATATATGGGAGTAGCCATCTCACTCGAAGCATTTGAAACAACAGTGTTGAGATTCTCAAGTCGTATCATCACGGAATCATTGGGGCTAATGGTAGAGTGTCGTAGTTACGACATCAAGCGTTTTCTGCTATGAATTGCTGTTTTGAATTTAAAAATTTGTTTACATGTTGCAGGCTGAAATAGAAGATGGTTGTATAGAGTTATCTTCCTGCGTGGAAGTGACGGAAGCTAAAGTTAGTAAAAACTATGGATTTATAGTAAAAGTAAGTAATCCCACAACTGTCAAATAATTAGAAATATGTATCATTAACATGATTGGGTTGTATCTAATATTAACCCTTTGAGTGCCAAAGTCCTCTACTGTCATCTTTTTAGCTCCGCTGTCGACTTTGTCGAGCTGAGCTTATCATATGAGTGATTGTCTGTCGTCCGGCATCCGTCGTTTGCGTCAATGTTTTACTTATTCGACTTCTTCTTGAAAACTACAAGCCTGAATGATTTGATACTTGGTGTATATGTACCTTGGGTAGACCTCTCTCAGATTTGTTCATTTTGTAATGATATCTTCAATTCTCTAATTTTGGTGAATATTTTTGTCATTTTTAGTAAAAAGTGATATTTTCAAAAGATGATATTTTTGAATTCTTGTTGAAAACAGCAAGTCCCATAGCATTGATACTATGCATATTGTTCATTTTCTAATGATATCTTCTGTTCTTTAATTGAAATGTGCATTGCTAACAGCTATCTCAGCCAAGAGGCTGCTTGTTTAAAATAAAACTTACTTTGTGGGTATTTTTTCCCTCAAAAAATAGGAACAAAATAGCAATTGTGTCCATTTCGTTCAAAATTATCAAATAAATAATAAAAAAACACGCACAAATTTGTTGCACCATAATGTTGGTAGGAAAAATCATGGTGTTTAAAGGTTATTGTACCAGTTGATTGACATTGGCAGTTATTGACACAGTCATTAGAAAAATCGTGCAGCGGAAAACAAGCATTTTCCATGTTTTAAAGAACCATTTTCCAAAAATATCATGATACAATTCTGAGTATAGTCAGTTGAAACACAGATTACTGTCAATTTTGTGATTACGGAATATATTTATTTTTGCAACCTTCAATATAATTCAGGGATGATTTAGTAACATGATTACTGTGTCAAATGAATCAGTGGCCTTCGCACAATCCATGAGAAATGGCCTCTAGTCAAAGATGAAACAAACTTTCAATTAAAATGATATTTTCATAATTGTGGCTCGCAATCATGGTTTCTCCACTCATGACATATCACGTGTCTGTTTTCTGACCAATCACTGTGATTATTTTAGCATCTTGGTGTAGAAATACAACTAGTTTTTAAACAGGACATGTTCCATCGCAACAAACTTGACAGCATTTGTAGAGATTTTTGTTGTTGTCATAGTAACTTACTATTTTTAAAGGTCACAATGAAATGTACAGTACACTGATACAAAAGTTAGTGTGACTCCCTGTCCTACAGCTTTCGGTAAAATAAATATTGCAACAATTCTTCTTGAAAAAGGTGTCTCTTAAAAATAAAGCGATTTAGGCTTACAGTTTTCAGTCTATGTTGATTCTTTAAAGTTTGCACTCATTGATGATCTGTCATGTCTAGACTTGTCACACTGTGTTTCTGGTTGTTTTTGTAGACTCATGAAAGCACCACCACACTCGCTGCTATGACAAACGGTATTCGCAATAACTGGATCCAAGCAATCCTCAAAGCCATGGCGGCTATCCCTCCTCCAGAACTCCCACCTCTCCCCCCACAAGCAGTGAGCGTTAATCCACCAGATAGCATTGAACTTGAACAAACTGACAAGTATTATTCCAGAGAACGTCCAGCTTCGGTTAAAGAGAGACTGCAACAAGAAGAGGAATATTTGCCAGCGACTAGATCATCGTCAGCTCCACAGCCAAGGGATTTGATGGAAAAATCAGGTGGACGTAATTCTCCAGTGCCTTCTAGGAAATTTCTTCCAGATGTTGACTACATGTTAGGGAGAAAACCAGCAAATGAAACACCCACACCTGCCAAAAAGCTTGCCACAGAAGAGAGTACAAAAATGAGAGTGGGAAGCCCAATTAAGTTTGAGAGTAATCCTGTGTATCTGACAAAGCTCGAAGCAATACGGAGTCCAACCACTTCAAGAAGATTTCTGGCTGATCACACGTCTGAAAAACTGGGCTCCACATCACTTGTCAGTAGTGAGCATCGAGAAAAAACGGTTACCGAGGAAACAAGTGATAACGATTCAGAAGAACAAGAGGAAAGTGAGGATGGTGAGGAAAGTGACGTATCGGAGCAAGAAGAGCCTGAAAAAGAACTAACAATTGTAGCAGTTGAAAAAGTAGAAAAAGCAGAAAGCCAGAAACAAGAACGGAGTGATGAAAATGAACACAGTGAATCAGATATTTCTGATGATGCAGACTTGGAGTCTAAGGATATGGGAGGAGATAAAAGTGGAGAATCTAGCGGTGAAACATCTGGAAATATCACATCAAGCTCAGGTGATGCCATGCTGGTGGAATTACTTGAAACTGAAGTAAGTATAAACATACACTGTACTATGTGAATACAGACAGGTTGATTCTTAAATTGAGTTCGAAGATCAATGTGGCTGACTAGGAAATTATTTTTAAAGCTTGATATTTTGAAAGATTCCATTAGGTAAATGAAAAAAAAGTACTTGGTGCCATAGAAACAATGACTTGTTGATTTTCATATAGCTTTAAAAAGGGGCTCCTCAATCCCAGATTGCACTATGAAATCATGGAATAATATTTTCCTATTGTCTTTTTTAATTCAGTAAGAAAATAATCTAACTATCAATGATGCATTTTTAGCCCTGATCAAGATGAGTCCAACAGTCTTAAATAGTTGTACTTACTTTCGTATATTGCTAAATAATGATCCAAAATATCAAAAAATCTACTATATTTTATTAGGAAATTGTGGTTTAACAGCAACCCAAACTCCACCTTGCCCTAACAGACAGTCACATTGCTCTTCAGTTCTGTGAAAATCCATTTGATAAGACTTGTCTTACACCTATAGAGGTTGAGGTCAAAGGTTAATCCAGCTGTAGAAATTGAGGATAAGGGTTATTTCAGCTGTATAAGTTGAGGTTATTGCTTCTGAAAATGCAAATATGATTCCCTAACCTCAACTCAAGTTTCAATAGCCCTCATGGTTGAATCACAGATATTACAGTGTTATTATAGTGAACACGCTATGGATGAATGGCATTAACAATATTACCTACTCGGAACAACCATTTTTGCATGGGGGAGTAGGGGTAAAGTCAAAAAGAGGGATCATTTTGTCACTGAATATATTATTTGTTTTGGGAGATTTCAAACCAGTTAAATCTGAAATACTTTATTTCCACTAGACCAAAAGAAGCAGAAAAAGCCTGCAAACAATTTGACAAAAAATAAATTAGTCTTGTTTCTTATTGTCAGTGAATGAATGGCCAATCTATTTGCCAATCAAAAAATATTGCCCTGAGAGAGATTAAAATTGTTGTTGCAATACAATTTTTTTTCATTTGTTTTTCAATTTATCTCCTAAAATAATAGTTACCATAGTAACTCGCATGATATTGTCAATATAGCCAACACATGACAAGTTTGGAACACCTTCTGTACGTTGTTCCCAAAAAATACGAACAGTGTTCTAGATTTTCTAGATAATTTTGTTTTTGTACTGTCATCTCATTATTTCAAGTTGTTCACTCGAAGGATAGGATAAGTAGTTGTAGATTGTATATAAACCAAGCCTAGCTGCTCCCTCTCGCATTTTAGTGCCTACAGTTATCGTGTATGCATTTATCTTGTTATTTGACTCAGGTGATGGAGCAAGTATCATGGCTGTATCCTAACACTATTGATATGCGTTGATTTTTTTTCTAATTACGAAATTTTATTATCACTAAGGTTGAATCTCTAAAGGCTCAGCTAGAAAAAACACAAAAAGAATTAATTGATTCGCATCAGCAAACTATCGAATTGAAAACTCAGATGACAACGGCAAGACGGGATCACCGTGAATCGTTCAGTGAACTGGAAGACGATCAAAATAAATATTTAACTCAGGTAAGTCTGCATAATGTACCTGGTTTGTTTATTTACCTTCTCTTTCAAAGTTCTTTTTCGAATGCTAAGGTTAACTTTTTTTACTATTTACAAAATAAAGCCACATATATTTTTTTAAAAAATTTTGAACAAAATCAGTAACCATTGCGAGCGAGCAAGCATCAGTTCTGTCAAGAACTTTGCAATGTACTAATATGTACAGTTTGTTTTGGCAATTGATATTTTGTCTCCGCACAGAAATACAGTTTGAAAACAAACATAATTTTGTCTACAAAATTATGCTAAGAATGTACGCTGTCACTTGGTGTATCTAAAATGATATAATGCTCGTTCCAGGGCTTACTGCCTGGTACTCTGAATATTTATCATGACTGGAATACTGTAAATGCATTAAATTTACACAGGGTTTTAATTTCACTGATAAGTAAAATCTGCTAAATTATATCTACATGAAATAAGTGAAATAACATTAAAACTTATTGTTTCCTTGACAAATTCGTAAAATTAAAACACAGTGAAGAGAAATGATTTTACGGTAACTTTATTTTGCTGCTTTGGAATATACATGTATGCTATTGTGCACATGGTGGACTTATTGCACAGCCTTATAAGGTCTCAAAAACCAGGAATTTCAACAATTCAAAGTAATACTCTCTGCAATATCTATCTGAATGTACTAAGTATTTGACTAACTTAGGGTATTAATCGTTAACTCAAGATTTTTTGGATGTTCATTTATGCTTTAATTTCTTTCCCCACAGATCGAAGACATGAATTCAGAGCAGAACCAAATTGCCCAGCAGTATCACCATTTGAAGATTGAACTGCAGGAGGCTAAAAACCTAAATGAATTATCTAAAAATCAACTGCAGCAGCTAAAGAAACGACTCAGCGATGCCAACTCTGTTATTCATAGGCAGGAGAATGATATCGGCACTTATAAAACCAAATTAGAAATTGCTGTTTCTGAGCTAACTGAAACTAAGGAGAAAGCCAGAAAGTTAGAAGGAGACTTGAGAGGAGAAAAGGAAAAATCGGTGAAAGTTATTGACATTTTGAGAGAAAAGAGTGAACGTTTAGATTCTCAGGTGTCTGAGCTTAAGACTATGCTGAAAAAAGCAGAAGGGGAGATTCATGTGAAAAGTAAATGTATACGAGAATTTGAACGATCAAGGAATCGGCAGGATTCTGAGATAAAAATAGAACATCTCACGAGTAAGTTGGAAGAGGCACGACAGAGGTTAAAAGAAAGTGAACGTGACTGTATTTTAAATGAGGAAAGGTTTGAAAAAAGGTTTCTGCGACTGCAAAACAAGGGACAGTCAGAAAAAGAAACTCTTGAGAAAAAATTAGCTGACGCTGAAGAGAAAGTTGCGTCCTTAGGTCAGGAAAAAGAATGCAAAGATAGAAATGAAAGCCATAAACTGAATGAAGAGTTAGAGGAACAGGAAGATAAAATAGAAGAATTGTTACATCAGTTGAAAACAGAAAAAACTGAGAAATCAAAACTACAAGAGAGATTAGACGAAGCTGATAACCGATTAGCAGAACTGACACTCAGTTTACAGGGAGATTCGATCAGCGATGTCACTGCCAATACTTTGAAATTACAAAGTGTAGAGAGAAAACTTGGAGAGGTGGAAAAGAAATTAAAAGATGCTTTAGAGGATGTTGAGAGAGAACAAGATGTGAATGAACATTTACAAGATGAGTTGAAAGAGATGAAAGCAAAAGTGAATGAACAACAAAAAATGATAGATTCTTTGAACGCAAGAGGTGAATCTGATAATGGTAAAGAGAGAATTAGCAAACTTAAAAAAAGTCTAGAGAAAGCTCTTGCTGAAAATACTGTTTCAGAAGAGTACCTTGAGAAAAGTGCTGAAGAAATCGGTTGTCTAAAAACTGCCTTGCAAGAAAAGTCAGATGAGATAGAAAAACTGTTATTGCAATTAGAAAATATCTCCACAGAGCGAGAAGATGCACAACCTAGGTTGCAATCAAGTGAGATGGAATTGAAGGAACTCAGAACACAGCTAGACCAGGTTTTAGCTGAAAAAGAGAAATTGAAAAAACAGTTGGATGAAAGTGTCGAGCAAATAGAAAAATTGCAGAAGGATCTTGGAGAAAAAGATCTTCTACTTGAAGATTTGAATAGGAAAATGAATGCTAAGGAAGAGGAATATGAAAAGCTGAAGAGAGATGTTGAAAAATGTTACGGAGACAAAGGAAGTCTGAAGGAGCAGATACTCCAGCACACTTTGGAAATATCACAATTGAAAGACGAATTGCAAGAATCAAAAAGAACTATAAAGGAACAAGAAGAACAACTCGCACAAAAGAAACTAGAACTGGAAGACGCAAAAGAAAAAGTAAAACAGCTGGAGGATGACTTTGTAAAGCTTCAGAACCAACATGATGAAGAGATTTCAAGCAAGTTGCAGGAGTTAGATGAGAGAAAGGCAAAAATAAATGAATCAGAAAAAAAACTTGCAGAGTTGGCGCAGACTGTGGAGTTAGAGAAGACAAAGGTTTCTACCCAAGAATCCTCAGTAATGAACAAAGACAATGAGAAAGATACCAACGAATTTGAAAATAAACAGTTGAAAAGTAAATATGACAGTGCCATGCAAGAGGTCAGGCGCTTACGTGTGCAGCTGAAAGAGGCAAATAGCAGCTATGATGAACTTGAATTTTCACTCTTGAAGAGCAAAGAGGATTATAGGTGTGCTGAGGAGAATAACAAAGAACAGATGCATCTAATGGGTAACAGGATTAAAGATCTAACATCAAAACTTGCCTTGGCTGATAAAAAACTGAGGGATAGCGAGAAGCGAGTCAGCAACCTAGAACGTAAACTAGCTGGAGGTTCTTTAGCAAGCTCTCGGTCATCTTCGAAGGAGCTGGAGACTAAGTTAGAGGAATTAGAAATGCAACTTTGTGATGTTGAAGGAACATTAAAGGCTCAAGATGAAGAGACAAACAGTCTGAAGGGCAAGATTGGTTCTGTTGAGGAAAAGGTCTCTGCAAGGGAAGAGATGTTGTCATCTTCGCAAAACACTTCCACTGTTTCTGATCCAAGGATAAACAATCATCAAGAAGCCAAACCTGTTATAACAATAAGTAATTGCCCTCCAACTGTTGAAAAAGTGAGCGAGAAGATGCAGTCATCAAGTAGCACTGGAAGTGAATCAGATGATTCTGACAGCTCTGTGCCACGGGAAAAGGTAGAAAATCCAAAACAGAAAAGACTTATGAGAGTAAAATCATTGGAAACTAAGCTTTTGGATACAGAACAAAAATTAAAAGTAATCACTGCCAAACTAGTGGATGTGACCACTAAAGATCTTGACAATAGAAAATCATTTCATGCCAAGTGTGTTTCTGAGAACAAACTCAAAGAGCAGATAAAAGACTTTAAGAACAAAATTGAACTTCTCACAAAAGAGTTGGAACTTGAATATAATGTAAGGATGAGAATTGTTGGCGATGTCAGCAGTCATTTAATTGAGCTTGAACATAAACTAGAAAGTGTTGAGACAAATGTGTTAGATTCAAAACATAAACTTACAGATCTTTTGCAAGAGTTACAGGGACACAAAGTTCCTATTGACAAGAACGTTTTAGACCATTGTTCTGGTACTCTCTTAGAGGTAGAGAAACAAATCCAGGAAACAAAAGATGTTACCCTCAAAGTGGAAAGGGCTCTTGTTGTGCAGAAAGATGAACTTCAAGAAAGAGAGAATCCAGAATTAACTCGATGTAAACAGGCCCTAAGGAAATCATCTGCTGAAAGTCAGTCATCTGAGATGTCTGTTGGCAGTCTGAAAAGTATGGATGATGCAGTTACAGTTGCCATGGATTTACTTCGAGATCAGCTGGCACAGACGGAAGAAAGGTTAGAGGAAAAATGTGAAGAAATCGATGTGAAAGATAAAAATCTAAAAGAAGTGAAGCTTGATGTCTTTGCTGATAGGCTGGCCTTAGAAGCTGTCAAGATGGGTCAGTGTGAATATGTGCTCCATTTATGCAAAGAAAAGACTGCTGCTCAAGCACAGTTACATCAACTGCCAGTTCGAAATCAACTCAGGATCTCAGAAGATGATAGAAATGTTGAAAATTATGCCAGTGCCTTGTCGGCAAAAATAGTTAAACGAGGTGAACTTGGTGCAGCACTATCCAGAGCAAGAACACAGATGCTGTCAGTTAAGATTCCTGGCTGTGCATTGGAAAATAAAAGACATGATGATGATGGTTCAGATAATGAGTCAAATATCACTCACTCCAAGAGAAATCTTTCACCAAGGAGAGCTATCTCTGAACCACTGCTGAGATCTGTTTACTCAGATGACACTTCACAAGTGGGTGAATATGCAACAACTTTGGCACAGCAAGCACTGAAAGAAGGTGAGATCACCTATGTGATTGAGAGCAAAGTCAAAGACATGCATCATCAGTTGAGAAATGCTTACTGCAGATTAGAACATCAACAAAAGAAATTAAGAAAACTTTCAGCACTCTGTGATGAAGGAAAGGTAGATGAAATGAAGGTACTTGTAAGTGGATTCACACCTGAGACATCAGAAGACGCTGGGGAGGTTCCATTGGTCATTTCATCCTCAGAAGAAATGACCGAAGAATGTAGTGAAGAGGTGACAAGTTTTGATGACAGAGAACTAGCATCTTATGCGAAACGCATTGAGTTGGAGGAGACATTGAAGTTTGCAACTGACCATGCAAGTGATGAAATTGTGAAGGCAGAAATGTTACAGATACTGCGTAGAGTCATGGATATGTATGAGAAGGAGATCAACATTGAAAGGGCCAGTTGCATGCAAATGTTGAAGGTCCAACGACAAGCAGCTGAGAAAAAACATGCTGATATTGAACGTTCTATCAGAGATGAGATGGGCACAGTAATAGATACAATCAAAGAGCGATATGAAACTGAATTAAATAAACTTCAGGGACAAAATGAACACATTAATAACAAAGGCCCATTTTACAATGATCAGCTAATGAATCAGTTTGCAGGAATTGTGGCCCGGAGGTCATTCCTGAGTAGCAACATGACTCACTGGGGTCATGCAATGCTTTCCATGAGATATGAGGTGAAACCACAGCATAGACGACATAGTCTTTCAGCACTGTCTTTGTATTCGGCTGCTGCTGATAATAACCTAATGTATCCCAAACGACTTTTGGCTAAATGCAGTAGCATGGATGACTATGCTGAGATGTTGGCGCAAAGAGCTATCTTCCAGGCTGAGCTGACCTACATTTTAAACATGTTGCACAGTGAACATGCACAGCAATTGAATGCATTACGTGAAGCCTATGAGACAGATTCCAATGGTAAAGTCATTGAAAGCATCACAATGGAGCATGGAAGAAATCTTACCAGTGTGAGAGAGCGGTATGAAGATATCATTAAAGATGAGAGAGAGGAACAAGCTAGAGAGATGTCCAAATTCCAGGGAGAGTTGGACAGAACGAAGAAGGAGCTGAGTACTGTTCTTGCTGAGCTGAGGTCAAAGGAAGAGTATGCTAAGACCAGCGGTAATCCAGAAATAAGTTTTACTTTAGAAGAAGATCCAAATGATCAAGTGGAAGAAATGACTGCCAAAAGATTGAAACATTTGAAAGAAGAGTTAGATGATGTTAAAACACAATTAGCAGAAACTACAGTTCAGTTGAAGTTGAAAACAGATGAGCACATCAAAGAAGTTGACAATATTACTGATGTTATGGAGAGCCTAGTTGCTAAACAACAGGAGGAACTTGAAGAAATTAGAGGGCATGAGAAGAATTTGATTGATGCACAAGATAAACTTAATTCTGAACACAAACAAACTTTGGAAGAGCTAGAACGTAAACACTCAGAGGAAATGAATCAAGTTGTCACTGGGTACCAACAGAGGTTATCAGAATTGACAGAGCAGTGTAATGTCAAGAAAGAAGAAATGGACGAACAGACAAAGCAAGTGGAAGAGCTGAAGGGAGGGTTGCATAAGTATCAGGAACAAATATGTAAATTGAAAGAGCTTGAATCCCTGAAGGAAGCTGAAATTGAAGATTTGAAAACACTGCATATGAAAGAAGTTAAAGGATTGAATAAAACTATGCAAGATTTTCATAAACAAGTTACTGAGGAAAGTGAAATAGCTCTTCAGAATGCTATCGCAGAGTTGGAAGAAAATCATGCAGCGACTGTGAAGCAAGTGGAAGAGGATTGTGAGCAGAAGATTGGAGATGCCGCCGTTGAGATAGCAGAGATTCAGCAGCTGGAAATTAATGATTTGAATGAACGCCATGATAATGAACTGAAGGAACTGACAGAGAAATGGGAAAAGAGAGTGAAAAATGTTGAAGCTGAACTACTTGACAGATTGAAGGAGAGTCATGAGGCAGAAATAAATAAAGTTGTTAAAGATTATGAAGAAAAAATGAAACTTTTGGAGACAGAAATTGTTGAAGGTCTGCGGCAGAATGAAGAAGAGCGGTTGAATCAGCTCCGAGAGGAGTATGAAGATAAAATGAAAGCTTTAGAAATTGAGATGCTTGACAGATTGAAACCAGATGAAGCAGATAACGATGAATTGCAAGCCATTATTGAAGATTATGAAGTCAGACTCAAGACCGCTGCAGTGGAAATCCTAGATTTGAAGGAGCTGCATGAGAGTGAATTAAAAGAGATGCAAGAACGTCATGATGATGAAATGACGAAACTTGAAAAAGAGTATGAGGAGAAGCTGAAAGACATTGAAGATGATATGACGAACATGGAAGATGAACTGCAGAAGGAAACTGCCGAGTTAAAGACGCGGTACGATGAAGACATTACTCGAATAAAACAAATGTATGCATTAAAGAACAAAGACGTAGATGCTAAAAGTGACGACAGTGCTGCTGTGCAAGAAGCCAAACTGCAATTTGAACAGAAAACAGCTAATATGAAGAGAGAATATGAACAGAGAATGAGTAAAGTTAAGGTGGAACACGAAAAGAGAATGTCTTATATGCAAGATAATTACGAAGACGAGATTGGGAAAATTAGAAAGGACAATGATAAGAACCTGAAACAGGTTGAGCTTCATCATGAAGAAATTATTTCAAAGATGAAAAGAGAGCAAGAAAACTTTCAGTTGGAATTTGAGCAGAGGTACGGGAAGGAAATCAACAGACTGCGAAATGAACAGGAGTACAAGATTGCTGAACTGGAGCAAAGCTACGAGGATGCTATAGAGAATTTAAAGAGAGATCACAAGAAGGAAGTTGATTTGATTGATCAAGAACACGCACAAGAGATCAATGATTTGAAGTCTGAGTACGAGGAGAGGCTGGACCACTTCGCCGAACTGCATGAAACTGATCTGGCTGTGGTGAAGGGTAGTCTGTTGACAAACCATCTTGAGGTGGAAGAACCAGTCTTCGCCATGGCAACTCCACAACAGCATGCTCAGTCCTCTGTAGCAGCTCTCAGGGAAAAATATGAGAAAGAAGTTGAACAGTTGAGGGTGAGTTACTTCAGTAAATGATCAAGTATAGTATCTTATATGCTGACTTTCAAGGTATTTTTCGAAATGGCTGAAAGTGTACTAATATGGAACTTTGTTTTTGAGCAACACTGCTTTCCCTTGATTTTTATAAATATTCATAAATTTGCCATAAATGGCAGTTGAATTCAACCAGCCCTTCGCAATTAACTCATTTGAAAATGCTCTAATGTAATGTAATTCTGTCAGCCAGTAGAAATTATAAAATTTATAAATATTTATAAAAATGAAGGGAATGGGTTTGTGATTGTGCGAGTACCTGCAAAAAGATTGTTTGTCGACCTGGTTAGATAAATCATAATCCTGAGTAAGAGGATGCTCAAAAATAAGATGTGCCTCATTGTCTTGAATATGACAACGGTGAGGTATGTAGATGCACATCTTTTGCAAAAGTTGATATAATGTTTTGTTTTTCTAGAGTGGTGATAGTGGAATGGTGAAAGTTGAAAGGTTACATCGGGAAGCTGTCGAACAAATGCGAAAGCAGCATAGGGATGAATATGATAAGTTAAAACAACAGAAAGACCGGGAACTCGCCCAAGAAACCCAGGCAACACTTGCTGGTAAGTATATGCTATTATTATACATATAGCATTGAAAACAAGTGATGTTATTGTAACAGCCATATTTGCTTTTGTTTGAATGTTTAATATTTTCCTTATTTAGGGCGGACTGCAACACCAACATTGAACGTCACATTCTAGCTCTTTCATTTGTTTAAATTAGACTGCAAACAAATTTCCACAGTTCAAAAATGTTTTCTCATTGTCATTTTGGGTTTTCTCATTAAAATATGTCTACAAGCGGGACAAAAATGTATAATAATGAGTTACCCAAGAATACCGCAAAGTATGCACTCAGGCAGTACTGGATTGCAACAAGGAAAATAGTAAACAAATTTTCAATCGATGACCATTGTACTCATATACACCAGAATCAAATGCTTCAAGATATTATCCTACAATTTTCCTTAAATTTATGTAAAGAAAAATTTGAGTATCACTGTTTGTTTTTTTCACCAGCTATGGAAAAAATCCGCAAGAAACACACGGAAGACATGGAAAGGGAAAGATCAAAGCATCATCTGCATGGTAATGTAAATGCGACGATAGCGACATTACGACGAGAGCATCAGTAAGTTATTGTTAACACTTTATGTGTTTCAGGGCAAGTTTAAATAACTATTAAAATTGCTGTTATTTCTCTACTCATGTGCATGACCTTTGACCCATTGAATGTTTGGATCTCCAGCATGTGAATTTCATCTATTATGAATCATTTTCATCAGAATAATATTGGGTGGGTGACTTCTTACGTTCAAAAAGGATTTAGTGGTTCTGGGGGGGGTGATTGTTTACAACGGTATTACTATAAAAAACATTAATGTTTTGTAATATTTTATATATGATGTAACAACAATTGGTATAATTTCTACTTTCTCGCTTAAATGCTGATAACAATTTATTTAGACATTCAATAAAAGGGGATACATTTGATAAAGCTTAGGGAGTCATATGCTATATTTTCCACCTGGCTAGGGAGTTTGTGTGAATAACTTCCTCACTCTAGGGAGTGCTTCTCTGGGTCTCTATTTGCACGTTAACTTTCATTGTTTTCATTTATCACTGCTACAATGGGATTTCTCTTATCTTTGTACCTCGGTGTACAGGTCAGCTTTTCTATAAAAATTACGTCATCTACATTTAACTCTAGCTTATGTTATAAGGTTGGTAAAACATCTAACTGCTGCATTTCATTCTCTCTTTTTAATCCTATGATTGTAGTTCATTTGTTGTTGTTTGTTTGTTTGTTTGTTTGTTTGTTTATTTTGTCATGATTTATTTTTGTTATTGTAGTTTTATTCATGGAACCACTTTGAAAATATTTCTTTTTTAAGTTTTAATGTTATAGTTATTTTTTTTTTTAATATTTAGAAATATACATACCACAGAATGGATCCTTTGCAAGTTCAGTATTTGGAATGAGATTTTGGTGATTGCTTAGTAGAACACTAATTATGTAACATGCAAAGTGTCTATACTATTATGTATTCAGTTTGCTAGGTCTGGTAGTCTGAATATCTATATTCAGTTGGGAAGGCCCTGTAACTTGAATATATTTTCAACTCTTCTTGCCTTAGATTTTGAAATATACCGGGGGTATCTATTATGTTATTTATTTTATCTATTATCCATATTGCATAAAAAACACTACAAAAATAAATTGTCAAAGCTGTTGAACAAAATTGTAATGCATAATATGAAGAATCCAAATCACTTGAAACACATCACCAAAATGATCCCTTAGTGGTATGTGTATTATCCAGTTGTACCCCTTATGTTTCTCCATTTTAATAACTATTAACCTGTTTTATCTAAGATTTTTCTAGTCCTACATGTAGCATTCCTTAGAGGTAAACCAATCACACATCATTTCAAAGTGGTTTCTTCTGTCATTTTGTTGTTTTTTGTTCCTTTGGTATATCCCATGCTTACATGAATCAATTCGTCTCACAGCAACAACCACAATTTCATTTCATGCACACACATTAGGGTTATATCATGGAACCTGCTGCAACAAAAGTGAGTATGTACACGGACGACGACGACGATGACGACGATGACTACGACTCCGACTCATGTTTTGTATGAAAGTCAATCCTATCCCATCCTGCAATTCAAAATGGCTACCATCTTCATAAACTGTGTATTCTATTAGAGATAATGACGTTATTATTGAAATTCTGTCATAGAAAACAATAGAAAACAATCAAAGATGGTCGTCAATGAATCAATTGGAATCAAATTACATCTGAATTCATGTCAGTGCTGCGTTTTTTTTAAATCTTCATCTGGATAGAAGTAAATTATTGACAGAAAACAGCTGAAAAAATGTTTTTTACAATTCTTTTTTTTTTTAATAATTCTTTGACGAATACAGTATTCGCTCAGATAGTACTGCTTCGCAATGTTGTCTCAATAACCCCATGCGTAATCACAAAATATTTAAATATCAAAGTTAATAATTTTGGAGTCTCGTACCTCAATAGCGACTATTTTGGATTGTTTGGGGGAAATGCAATGCTGTGATGATTTGTTTTAGGTGACAAATTATCGCAGAAAAAAATATATATTTAGTTACCATGCTATCATTATTGCAGCTTGAACTTGAACTTGGTGATTAAAGTGGGCAAGGATTGACTTCTGATAAAACACTCTGAAAGTGTACGATGATTTATCTTGAAATGGTGTAGGTACTGACATGGGATATATCATAGGTGGTCTGCATGTTTCTTTTATCACCAAGTTAAGTGGTCATTGAACCAAAGTGAGGCTCACACTGATTTTCTGATTGGTTTATTTCAATCATGTGAGTCTGTTCAGCCTCACTTTCAATCTTTTGACCATTTGAATGTACAGGGTTTGATGCATACATTACTTGGTATTGCAAAACGTCTCTTACAACTTGTTAAAGCACACAACTGTTATTATCTGTTGCACATTTGTTATTCTGTTCCCAATGGTGACTTCCTGGTTTTGAAAACGCTTTGCAAAAACCTTTATACTAGTATTAGAAGAAAAAAAGAAATCTCATCACTATGATTGTTACTTACTGGGTATAGTGGGATAATCATTTCTTGGTCACAGTCAAGCTTTTTATTTCTTTTTTGAATCTTCACAGTCAAATTTAAATATAAATTTGCATGATCTTGTCTTTGGAGCATGCAGTGTAACACCAATGTACCAGATTGTGGAATTACAAAACCATTCGCTCTTGAAATATAGATTTGTTGGTTATTCTATGAAAAATACTTAATTTGTTGTCTTCTTGTAGGGAAGAACTTGAAAAAATTGAAAATGAAATGATCGCTTTATCAGAACAGTACTCGTCAAAATGCATGGAGAACTCGTTACTGGAAGAGCAGTTGGCTACTTTGTATCGCTCGCTGGATGAGAAGAAACAAAGTATCCAACACTTGACAAGTGAGAACATGGAACTGAATGAAAAGATGGCTGAGGAGCTTGCTAGCTTGAGGAGTACCCTTGAAATCGGTGGCGCGATTGGTGACATGGGTGCAGAGGCTGCTAACAATTTGGAAGTACTTGAGCTGTATGACCTTAAGGTAAAGACAGTTTGAGTTTTTTGTTCACAGAATACAAGACACAATAAATTACCTCCTAGCTTGTGTTAAAGTACCAAAGATGGATGTAACTTGACAATGCTCCGTTAATTATAAAGGCAAATTGGCATCTTCATAGATTCTTGCAAATTAGTTTAATTTTGAGTAACCTAGGTGTGCTTTGAAAGATCTGTCAAATTAGCATATTTGCATGACAACATTTCAATCTGTTGAATGGACACCTCAGCTTACTTGTTATTAATATGCTAATTTCAAAGGTACCTTTGATAGAAAATAAATATGAAATATTCATCTTTCATTGTTGTAGATTTCTCTCAGAATCAAAGAGTCTGAGGCTTTGGTGATGCAAGAAGATATAGAACGACTACAATGCCAATTAGCCAATACAAAGCAGGTAAGTGTCATGTGACTTGAGTGTCTAACTGCGTGGAATTATTTTCTGTCTTAGAATCATTTCTATCTCAGAGTCTCTTTCCAAATTATAATGATCCAGCGTAAGTGCAATTTTTTTATTTATGTATGATGATAAGCCTAGACTAATCTTCGGTATTTAGCTTTAGGATTTTATTCAAAAAATCAGGTAATTTTTAATGGACAGATGTATCCACACAGAGTAAAATCAAATCAAACTCAAATCTTACAAATCATTCATCAGGTTATGTTACAGTATATTTGCTTACTTGGGCGATGTTGTTATTGTTTGATTTTGCAGATTAGTTTGTTTGTTGGGTAAGCTTTACTCCAACAGTATCTAAGCATCTCTCCATTTGCATATCTACATTCCAGGAAGAAAATGAAATGTTTGCGGAAAAGTACAGAAAACTGAAACAGGATCACACCAGGGTCGAAGAAAAGGTCAAATACTTAGAGCGGAAACTATCAGAGGCTTACGAAAGACTGAAAGATACAGAAGTACGAAAAGTTCCAGCACCGCATACGTTTGAAGCCAAGACGAAACAAGCATCAAAATCCAACTTGGATCGTGAGCGATCTTGGTCGGAAAGTAATCTAACATGGGAATCACCAAACACTTCCAAGTGGCGTTCTGAGGAAAATCTTCGAAATTTCAGTCCGGATGATCGGCGGCTGGGAAGTTTTATTCCTGTTGAAACTAAAAAATCCAAAGGTTAGTTAGCTAGTTAGCACGGAATACATGGTATCGGTAGTGGGTGCTTGTAGGGTTCAGTTTTAGCATGTAGACACTTGAGTAGATTTCATATTAAAAGTAAATTGTACTCGATGAATATAAAAAACCCAAATAATACTATGATAATGCTTGTTAACATTGCTGTTTCCCTTGTCTCTTCATGTGCTAGCTGACTGCTGCTTACCCAGCCTTATACAGTAATGAATCATTTCGTTCCGACACGTACATTTTTGTTTGCATTGCAACTCACTTACAAATTCACTTGCATGTCACTGTCATTTATTTAACAAAAAAATCAATAAATAAATAAAATGCGAAAAACTAACCCTTCCCCACCTTGTCAGTTTCATGTGAGCACTCTCTCAACACCCTTGTCATGTCGTGTATGTCCATTTACAGCCAGCTCAGTACGCACACCCACATACCAGAGTAAGAAGAAGCCATCATCCAGTGGAAGCAGGAGATTAAGCCAAAAGGTGCAGGTGTGATTTAAGTCATTCTCCAATTACTTTCTTTTATAATTTCCTGTATTCTCTTAGTGCACCTGATTAAATCAGTCCCTCCAGTATTGACCTGCCCACCCTCCCTTGAGCATAACAATGTTTTCATCAGTTTTCAGACTAGTGGCTCTTCTAAATACTGTCTTCCCCCTCCCCCTCCACCGAGCATAACATGATTTGCCTTTTAGCGGCTCTTCCAGAATCAAGCTAACCCCCCCCTCTGGTACTACAATACATCTAAACATGGAGAGTGAGGTGTCACTATGATTACCATGGCAGCAGCCTGCTACTACATGTTTTACCGCCCTCTATATGTTCACCTATGTTGTAAAAATTCCTCATGGCAATACTGAGTAGATATGGTTTACAAAACAACTTCAAATTCTGTAAAATCTACACGATATTTGTTTATTTCGATTTTGTCTTTGATAAGCATGTAAGCCTTCTAATCTATGTTGTCACATAAAGCATGTTTCTATACGTGTATGCACATATCCTTCTTCAGCCTTTTCAATTCTAAAGGCAACATTTATCCCTGCTCACACACACACAAAAAAAAATATTTTTGCCATATTATCTTCAAAAATATTTGGTCAAGGAATGGAAAATTATGACCATGTGTTTCATAATTAATAATATAAAATAATATAAAAATACATATGAATTTTGCACTAAAATTGTGACGGGAAAGATGATGACTTTCAAAGAATTAAAGTTGCACTCTGGGAAGTATATTTCTCTAAGATTTATCCCTACCAGTCTAGGGGATATATTATCTCAACCAGTCTAGGGGGTATATTATCTCAACCAGTCTGGGGGTATATTATCTCAACCAGTCTAGGGGGTATATATTATCTCAACCAATCTAGGGGGTATATTATCTCAACCAGTCTAGGGGGTATATTATCTCAACCAGTCTAGGGGGTATATTATCTCAACCAGTCTAGGGGGTATATTATCTCAACCAGTCTAGGGGGTATATTATCTCAACCAGTCTAGGGGGTATATTATCTCAACCAGTCTAGGGGGTATATTATTTCAACCAGTCTAGGGGGTATATTATTTCAACCAGTTTACAGAGTTTATATTATCTCAACCAGTCTAGGGAGTATATATTATCTCAAGCAATCTAGAGATTCTAAAGCTTTCATAAATGACAATATTATGTCATTTTTACTTAATTTGTGCTAAAATACAATGTAACTTGTATAATTTGTACAAATTTCTGTGAAACTGTGCCTGTATCTAATATTTGTCTTGCAATTTGTTTCTGTACTAAATGTCCATCTCAGAGTGAAACTTTAATGTTGCATGTAATATTTCATTTTTATTGATTTTAACTTTTATTCTCTATTCGTTATTTGTTTGGTGGTGTGTGAAAAAAGGGATTTACTGTTTCTTCAATTTTCTGCTTAACTACCGGTATCCTAAGTTGCGATAAACGTAATTTCCGATGATAGTATTTATAATGTAAAGCATCGCAGTTGTGTCAGGGCACATCATATTCGATATGGGTCCCATGCAACATAAGTAACGCTTGGATAATATTGTGTTCGTACGTGTACATAATGACGACTATGAAGTTTTATTCATTTATTACTGAATTAATTACATGCACCAAGACATGGGATGGGGTTAATACAACTGTTCCTTCTTTTCTCCTTAAAAACATCTTTTGTTAGAAGGCGGTGGTCATCGCAATGTGTCGTGTTGGTCAATGTTTTCAACACATGAAATACTGTTTATACCAAACTCCAACATGTGCAGTGTAATGATCACTTACCTTTTAAAAACATGTTTTCATTGTCAATAGTTTTTTGTTTTGTTTTTATTTGAATGTTTGTATTTCATATTTATTTTTTTATTTCACTTTGATTGTTTTTTTGGTTTCTTTTTTACAAAAATGGTAACGATAATGAGGTCATAGCTTATGTGTGTTTTCATCTTTTGTCAAGTTTAGCTTTGTAAATGCATAAATTGATTCGTCTCGCTAACACTGCTTGTTTGTTTCACTCTTACTCTAGAATGTTGACAAAGCGCCATCCTCAGCTCATCAAAAAACAGAAAGTGGAAAAAGGTAAAAGCGATTTAGGTGATGCAACTTCTTCCATCGGCCTGCATCTCTCAGTACACCTCATATAGCATACGTGGTGGCTATGGTGACTGGTTTGGGATCCTGTAGTCATGGCAACCACTGTATCTCTATATCACATGTGTATTGTATATCAAACTGACTGCTGTAGCCGTAGTAATAAATACTGTCTCGTTGATGGAGATGACTTTGACTTTTGAGCATTTTTTGATCACCTTGACAATGTTGGAGTGCAACTATCTAGTGCCTTTAATTGATATCGCATCGTTGACTTTTGCCCTTACCGATGTCATTGACTTGGTATACACGCAACTTTAGGTTACGAAACACAATAGTCATTGACGACAAATCCTTTCAATATTTACAAAGAATGTTGCCATCAGTGTTTGTTTTTTAAAAGGAGAGAGAGACGTCAGTTAAAAAACTCAGAGATTATTTGACTGTAGATGTCGGCACGTTGTTCTCAGATACATCGATGGACATCTTGTTATGGCAAGTTTTGTTGTATTGTCTGAAGACCTTATTATCTCAGGGTTTTGATTGGACGTTCACTTACATGCAAACAGACAAAGCAATATCATATGACATTTAGGTAAATATGTAATATTTGGCTGTGAACTATTTTTGAAATGCTGTTGTCACGACATCAGATTTTTTTTTAACTTCCTTGGAAACTTTAGTATCTTCAAAGAATTCCTGCATTATGACAATAATGAATATTCATTTTCATCTTTGACCTTTTACCTATGCCAGAATTTGACCTTTGTCCCTAATTTGAGGACATGATTTTTTTCTGTTTTGATATTTTGAAAATTTTACTGAAATTGAAGCAGCAGCTGAGTTATCTAGTGCAAAATAACGCTATCAGAAAATTTTTCTTATTTTTATTCTGAAAACATCTATAAAAAAAAAATGTTCTGTTGACTTGGCTTTAATCCAAATTATCATATTATTATAATATTTGTTTAAGTTTTATATCCTATTTCAAAATTCAGAAATACGAAAGTTTGTTTGGTTAAAAAAAAAAAAAAAAAATAAAATCACTTGCAGTATTATGGTAGTTCATCTCCCTCTTCAGGGTTGAGGGCGGTATTTCATTTGTATCGTGGTAGAATACATATATTTTTCAGTTATAATTTTTAATTATTACTACTATTTTATTGACAGCTATTACGATAAGCAATCTGTATTTTTTGTTTATATAATTATAAGAAATGTATCCAGTTGCTTGAGGTCAATATACAGCATATTGACTGCACAATATATTGGAGGGCAGGAGCAACTTATATTGACCTACCGGGGGTATATATTATTTTCTTATCCTCTGAACCAGATAAGACTGTGGCAGTTTGATATGCCTGTATATATATATATATACATTTATATGACGTGGATATTTCAATTGACGTGTTAATATATCTCATATATTTTTGCCAAGCTTATTAATTTTTTTTGAAATAATTAATTGTGCTATATAATAATTTATGCATGTTCGAAGTTTTTTTAAAAAAAAAGCATTAATGCAATATTGTTATTAGAAAATTGTATTCAATCCCATAATTTGATGTTTTAATTTAATCTGTATTCATGTCATTGTAGTTTTAGTTGTTATGGTAACCTATCTATCACATGATCAAAACTGACCAGTAATTGAGAAGAAGGTGCTTCAAGTTGATTTACTGTTATGTAGATGTTTTTTGTTTTGTTTTTTTTACAGACTTTTTTTTTTTTTGTATTTCTTATTTTAATTTTCTTTTGCTCTATCATGACTGCCAACATTCCTTCTCCGAGAGTACTAGCATTCCTCACATTCATTGGTAACAGTCAGTTCACTCAAACTTTGTTCCTTTTTCTCTTCATTGGAATTACGGTACTCCACATTTGTTGTTTGTTTGTATATTGTTTCTTTCCTCATTTTGTTAAGCGTGGGTGTGCTTAAGCTTGTGCCTCTCATTGATTATCATTATATCTACCCTTTCATCTCTGAGATAGAATGGACTTTCCAAAATATGCATCAATAGAGTCTAGCATACATTTGCCTGTTTTTTTCACAACAAACGAGTTCATTGGGTCTGCTGTAAAGTCCGCATTATTAACCAATTATCACATGTTGTGCTGTTAACGGAACACCTTTATTATAAAGCAGAATCTAAGAAAGATAAACGAAAAAAGCTAAAACATCCCAATTTATATACTGTATGCGCGTGTAAACCTAATTTATTGTATGCTGTATCATTATAATATTAGATTATAAAATTAGATGAATTCATGTACTTCTATCACAGATGGGTCCAGCGCAAATTTTGTCAGTTCCTCCTCGCAAAACACTGTTCCCTAGTCAAATCATGAACACATCTAATGAGTGGTTCAAGCTTCAACAATCCTAAGCCGTGTGTTTTTACTATTATGTGGTGTGAGAGTGAAATTATGTCAAAGTCGCACATATTTTTTGTTTGTTGGTATGTTAACTGACTGTTAATGTGTTGATGACCTCAACCGCAGACTTCAACTTGACATGCATATAGTACATTGCAAGATGCAATCAATTCATGTACATTTCATGTGTAATATATACAATGTAGTTGCATATACATGTAGATTTAACTGTGTAAATGAAAGCAAGTATTGTACAGAGAATTTATAGTGTCTTTTCTTATTGTTTCAGTATTTTTTACTGGGAAGAGTAAAATTATATAATAAAACTCTGCATTTATTACAGATTTGTGTAATCGTTTTTTGTATGTGGTGTTGGTCTTTTTGTTTATATAAACGAAGAGGGGAGGGTGCCAATATCTCGTATTTATAATAAAAAAAAAGTATTTTGTGATTTGTGGCTGTGAGGGCGCCATACTAAAAATAGTGGGTCACCGGTCAACATTCAGCTGAATTAGTTCTGTGTCTACTTTAATAATAATAATAATAACTTTATTTAATTAAGCGCAACAATTCCAACATATGAAGATCAAAGGCGCTGATACAATAAACAATCAGTCAAATATTAAAAGCACATTTAAATAAGTGCGTTTTCAGTCTGGATTTAAAAATGTCTACTGAAGGACTAGAACGAACAGACAGAGGTAATTCATTAAAAAGTTTAGGACCTAAATTTTCAAAAGCACGGTCTTTGTATAACACCTTGGACTTTTTACTACACACCTGACGAGTTTTAATAAGAAACTTCGATTCAGATCTTAAACTACGACTAGGTACATAAAATTTGATTAATTCACATAGATAATTTGGGGCAAAACCATACAAAGATTTATACACTAGTAAAAGTAATTTGAAATTGATTCTTTGTACAACTGGTAACCAATGAAGTTTAATAAAAATGTCTGTAATGTGGTCATATTTTCGAGCACGAGTGACAAGGCGGGCTGCTGCATTTTGTACACGAATAAGAGGTTTTATCTTAGTTACAGGGAGATCAGACAGTAATGAATTACAGCTGTCTAAGCGAGAAGATATGAATGCATGTACCAACTTTTCAGTATCAGATTGGGATAATGATTTACGAATACGATTAATATTTCTTAGATGGGAATATCCAGATCTACAAATAGTAGAAATGTGTGTTTCCATAGATAGCTGCGAATCAAACAAGACACCTAAGTTTCTAGCACTTGACGAAGCACTAACCAATTCTTCACCAATTGCGATACTAGACAAAAGACACAAGTCTTGTGAGAATCTCAGAGACGACATGCACACAAATTCAGTTTTCGACACATTCAAAAGTAAGAAATTACAAGACATCCAATCGCTAACATCTTGAATACATGTCTGAAGTATCACCCGGGCGCGAATTTGATCATCTTCAGAAACCGATAAATAAATCTGTGTGTCATCGGCGTAAAAATGATATTTTACGCCGTGACGTCGCAATAACTCGCCCAATGGACGCATGTACATTGAGAACAATAATGGCCCTAAGACGGAGCTCTGTGGAACACCGGTTTCTAATATAGACGTTGTATCAGAAAATACATTTCCAATTTTCACTTTTTGAATGCGGTTACTCAAATACGACTCAAACCATTTGATGATGAGACCATTTAAACCAAAATTTGATCTCAACTTTGACTAGTTTGTGATGTAGAAACTGTAAAGACCATACTTTAGTAATTTGCTTGATACATAAGATCAAAAAATATTCAAAAAGAAAATATTTGTGATATAAAAGGCTGCAGTTTCTACATATTTGCACTCACACTCTTACAAATAAAACCATACTTTAGTTTTTCCATTCATTTGTAAGAAGAAAAAAATACAAAAAATAAAATATTAAATATATAGAAGAGTAAAAAATATTCGTCTGTGAATAGTTACGTATGTTTTAATGAGTGTAAATACAACTTGTTCACCCAATGACGAGTTATGGTGGCGCTGTTTCACTAGATCCAGTAAATTTGAACTGAAAACAAAAGTAGATGTCATTATGATACGCCTGAGGGCGCACTAATAAAACAAAAATGGCGACGCTCATGGAAGGTTTCGAGTTGTGCCCGCTTTCAAATGAAAATGATCTGTTAGGTATTACTGAGGACAACAAACAAGATAGTCGTGTTATCGTTACTAATCGCAGAGGTGTGACGATTTACAAGGTAAGTGAGATGATGGCTGTATTCCGCGTGTAGAGTGAGTGTCATTGCCCCCACGTGGTATATCGGCCATTCTGTTTGGTACATTACTATACTATATGTACTATTAAATGTGGACGGACTTTAATAGCAATGATTGGACTAACCCTGTGTACATGGCTGCTTTGGGTGTAGTATTTGGGACCTGATGACACCCGAGTGTGAGGTGCCGACAAGTTCCCAATAAGAACGCCCACCTCCAATTCTGTACACACGGGGTACATAATGATTGTATGGTATACTGAACTATGACTGTACCAGAGTATTGGTTATTTATTTCAGGAATCTTTCGAATAAAGGTTGTGCTTGCTGATAGTGCATATAGAAGATGTACCATCTTCATTTACATTCAGCTGCCTTGTGTTTCCCAAAATCAAACCATTGCCTGACAAGAAACATGAATTGAGTTCACTGTAGTATTAGCAGCTCTGATGCAACAATATGTTACAACCAAAGAGTATGCAAGTCTATACAGGGAGTAAACACACAGTTCACCAGTGATACATGTACATGTTGTTGAGGTAGATCACAAAATTACCATTTAATATGTGTTTGGAAGGCAGGGCAGACTACTCAGATTTAAACTGCTGAGTGAAGAGTCGCCTTCAGAACCCAGAACCTCCCCGGTGAAAGGCGAACACACTTACCACTGAAACTTGGTGATACATTCTTCAATCGACACAGATCAAATACATGCTCACTAATACATGTACTTTGTATGTTCTATGTATTTTCACTACAATATGTGAATCTAATTCGTGAAAACACAAGAAAGAATATTACAGCAGACATGTGGGCAAATCTAATGTGTCGTCTATTCTAAAAGGGGAGATAACACTTTGCTATTTTTCGTCGAAGTATGTCAGTTAAAAGTTGAAATAATCTCAAGGGGTCGAAATACTCTGGTGCACACTGCACTATGAACATTATTAGGTAGTGCAAGTATAATCAAAATATAATGTGCACGCTGTGCATGTAGAAATTAACACAACATTTTCTCATTATATTCACTAAGCCTAAATTAAGTTCAACCAACATTGTAAGACAACTAAAAAATCAATCGATATACCGTAAATTTTATTTAAACTTTACTAATAAAAGTGGTGCATTTCACAACAAGTTAGTGCAGGTAAATTTCAAATTCAACATGCACACTGTGCATGCTGGGAAAAAAATTCTATTTCATTCCCTGATCTCTCATTCTAGTTCAGTGCTGAAAAAAAAATAACATTATTTATGCACCCTTTGACCACTTAAAATGTCATTAGATCACATAGAACTGGTGTGAATATCCTTCAATGAATTGTGTGTTTCCACTCTACCAATGCAGCTCATTGGCCTTAACAACATGGATTAAAGCTGCAAATATACTTCAAGTTAGTTTTCACAGATCATACTGACATTTCTACATCCAATGCGTACAAATATTTACCCGGTAGTTATTATTGTCAGCAGAATCAATCCTTTGAGCGCCAAAGTCAACTTCAACACCGTCCACAAAATAGTGCCATTTATAGTCTGCTCTTTTTCCCGCATGAAATGCTGCGAACATTTTTGGGTCAAAAACTAGAAGCATTATCACGTTTTGTCTGTTTAGTCCAAAATAAGCATTGAATTCAGTGAAAATTACAGAAAATCTGAACAAATTTACTAAAATTCAAGCGGGATAAAATCTGCATGCTTTAAAAATATGGTATATCTTTTGGTAGTGATGTTGAAATATATAAACTGTTGAAATGTCATTTTGCTTGTATATGTATTGACAAACATTGAATTTTCTGAAAGTGGAAAAAGTAAAGAACCCTCAAGCCCCGACATCCAAAATATTGAATCATTTATTGTAAAATATAATGTATTCAGAATTGCGTGCTAGTATTGTTTTTCAAAGAACAAAAAATTACTATACCCAAAAAATAATGCACTTGCTGAAAAAAGTATTACCCCCGGTAATCCTAAAGTTGGCGAAAAGATTATTGTCAGACAAGACCTTAACTGGATCCATTTGGTTCAAGTCGAAATAACACCCTCAATGTGATACCCTTTTCAGCATTATTTTAATATTTAATGTCACAAACTGTTATTTTTTATTTATATGCACAGTCTATTGAATTATTACAATTCGTAGAAATTCAAATATTATGCGATCTCCGAAATCAAAGTAATTGTTTTACTTAATGCTTGGCTCAGAGTCGGTGATTTACATTCTCAAAAGAATTCTGTTCACACCTCTTGACCGTTGTCTCCGGCGTCAGTTGATATAAACATTTCGACTTCTTCTTTAAAACAGCAAGTGCACTTCAGTGGTGTATATTTATATATATATACCTTGGGCAGATCTGTCTCAGATTTGTTCATTTCGTGATATCTTCAAAATTCAAATTTTTATAAATTTTCATTTTTAGTAGAGTGCTATTTTCGGGTTCTTCTTGAAAATGGTTAGTCTGATTGATTCAATATTTTATGTTGAGTCACCTCATTTCATGTTCATTTTGTGTTGATACCTTCAATTCTCTAATTTGAGTGAATGTTCTTGGTGAAAATAGCTATTTTCAACGACTTCTTTAAAAATAGCTATCCTAATTGCTTTGGTATTATATATGTAGACACCTTGGATGGATCTTAGTCAGATTTGTTCATTTTGTGACGATAAGTTAAATTTTCTAATTTAAGTGAATATTTTTCGTAAAATACAATATTTCCAAGCTATATCAAGTGACAGGCTGCTTGTTATTTTGTCTATTCACAAGTTGGAACAAAGTATGGTGTTTTATGTTGTTTAATTATTCATGCATGAAAACAAAAACCACAATTTTTTTTACTTTTTAGTAACTGGATCCGCTGGTCTTTATTTAGTCAAGGAAAAATCTAGATTATAATGACATTAATTATGAAATTAAAAAAAAAAATGAATAATTATGTAATCTGATCATACCATTTTTTTACTTCAGGTATCTCACCAGAAACCTCTTCACAGTTGGTCGACTAAGGCTAGTTTGTCGTTTACTTGTCCTGTTGTATTAAATCATACAACACTGGAGTATATAGCAGTACAAAACCACAAGGTATGTATATCATTAAATTATGTTTAACTCTTTGAATTTCAAAGTAAACTTTCACAAAATTGGAGCTCAGGGCTAGAAATTAACAGACTACCAAGTCTTGTCCTTAGAGCTTCTATTTTTCAAATGTAGTAGAAACTGACACTGTTTTTACATGACCGTACTCACTATGTGTTCTACACAAATGGTGCAATGTGACATTTATTTGTGTTCATTCACACTTTCTTGCATGTACCATAAAATCTGTATGAGAAGCTGCATCCCTAATAGAACTACCGGGTAACACTCATTCTTTTTGAAAAATTGAGATCCAAAAATTCATCATTTCTCATATGTGTAGATGCTCTAATAGAAGCCCCATCACTTCTATTGCATTGTACCATTTTAAGGTAGCGAGACTATTATTATTTAAAAAATAGTGTGCTGAATTTCAATTACTGTTTTAGTCGCATTGCCCCCAACTCAAACCACAACTCGTTGGTAAATAATCGATGAAATAGTTTGTCTGGACACATTCAAGTTCCTCTCATTGTCACCTTAAACCTGTGAAAATTTGGTGTTAATCCAACGACAATAAGTATACGTTATTTTTTGTTAAAGACCTTGTATTTTGAAAAACATAAACTCCTAGAAAACGTCCATGAAGTAACAGCAAAGATTTTCAAGTTTGTTTATCGGCACAATCAATTTGTTTTCCTATCAAGGTCTGCTTTAACATGTGTAGGGACATCCAAATGTGTAAGGCTATTGGAAACCAAAAAAATAAAGGAATGGGATAGCTATAATTGGATAAATTCAGCATATGAAAACACCAAAATCAATGATTTTTTTTCAGTGGCTGTGTGACCTTGTGTCTGACACATTCATATGCAAATTACTAATCTGTGAAACAAACAGGGGCAGAGACAAACCACTCAAATGTTTGGAAACACTCATTGTGTGTCAGATAGCTACTGATAACACATCCTAACATTGCTTTGTCTTGAGTTTATCTTTGAAACTTATAGGTACACAGATTAAACCTGTGTTGTTGATTTTGGAAAACACTACTGAGGCTGCCTTGCTTCCCTTCAGAAAATCTACATTTTAACCAACTTACATGACATTCTATGTTATGTTGACTTTATCACATGAAAGTTTATAGTGCATTTCATCAATTAATAAATAAATGTGAAAATCGTAATTTTCAACACAAATAATAGTCTCGCTACCTTAATAGAAGCCGTGGTTTCTAATACAGATTTTTCAGTAGTATGTAAAACATATTGGACAGCCCAATGTTACCACAAGTCTACTAAGGCTTCAAAGAAATGTACCAACACAACTTTTTCCATATTTTTTCAACTATTTTGATCAAGCCATGTTTTTATAGTGGTACATGTATGGTATCTGTTCACTGCAAGATCCTGCGTTATACATTTAATTGATTGTAAAAAAGCATCAAACAAAGGTCACAGCATCGTACAATCTGATTAAAATCTGATGTAGTGTACGGGCTTTAATTATTTTGGCTATAAACTTATTTTAATTTTATTTTTTTATTACTTTTGTTATTAATGCCTTTTGTATGTAGGGCGGAATTAAAAAAAAAATCACAAAATCAAAGTAAAATAATAAAATAAAAAGGCATTAATAACAAAAGTAATAAAAAATAATATTAAAATTAAAGCCCGTACACTACATCAGATTTTAATCAGATTGAGAATAGTAATGGCGTCCAAACATTTGACAAACACAAAACTATTTTTTGGGTAATTCCAATCCTAATTATATGCTTTACACATTGGATGATGCTCAATTACAAGATGATGCGGAAAGATATTATTTAAATTCATGGAGTTCTGTTTTGTTGTAATTTTCACAACATACTATTGCCATTCATGTGTATGTGTTTCTCTAATTTTTATCAAATTCAAATCTGTCTCAATATTAACTCATTATCATCCCAACTTTTCTTAGAGTCTCAGGATCTGGAAAAGTGATGATATAGATGTGAATAAATGGAAAAGGTCACAGCTCTCAAACCCAGTCTACAAAATACTTTCGAATCCCACGCAAGAACCTGTCATTGTCTTTGAAAATGGCGCCGTTGAAAGGATATCATCTATATTGCAAAATCCAAGCGATAATTTTATCAACCTGCTAGACGATGATACCACTATTTTATCAGCTGAGCTTTCAGAAAAGAATTTTGTGGTTTTAGTTTTACAGAATCAAAAGGTTAGCTTTATTTCATTACTTACAATAGATAATAAAGGATGAGACTGGTTACCATGGCAACAGTGATTACAGGTTTCATCTTTTCAATCACTGGTAGATCTTCATCATTTGAATCGTTTCATCAAAGATAAATGTGCTCTTTCTAGATGGTTTATTGTGATGTTTGTAATCTTCTCATTTTATTATCCTTATTTGTCTTCAGTCGAAAGCCATTACGGTGAATATTCACAAGATTGGAGAAACTGACGATGTCGAACACAAATCACAGATTTCAAAATTTGTTGTTGAGAAACCTGCTGTATGTAGCAAGGCTGATTATCTGTGTCATTGTCTTCAGTTACAGAGTGACTATGTATCACTACTAGTACTTTGTAAGTAACAGTGCTATATTTATGAAAGCTATGATTTTCCAGACAAAACTGAGTTTAAAATAATTTAATTTAGATTAGCGGATATTTAATGTTGTTATATTTGATGATACCTTTATGTAATTTGCTCATTCAGTATACCTAAAGTACCGTACAAACTCAATTAATTCGCAGTCTCTATTAATTCGCACACCCATTTTATTTTCGAACGCTAATTTTTAAATGTATCCTTTTAATTCGCGGCGCTCAAAAACATGTTTAAAAATTGTATCCTATTAATTCGCGGGGCAGATTAAAGTGGATAACTCAGAATATATTGCATGAAGACATTAAAAATGTATATTTTGTTTGAGTTTTTATGTTATCAGTACTTGGTCAAGCCGCAATCGCAGATGATCTCCGTCATCACAGCCTTTCAGTTAGCAAGCAGTTTAGGTTCGGTCAAGATTTGACCTGAAAAAAATCATTCCCCCACGACACGATGTTGGGCAAGATTATTACTTAGTCGATAAATATCCATCGGTCAGCACATCAATTACTAATTTCCATGATGGAAAGTTGGTACAGGGCTTTTCGTCGCTGTTCACAGGGTTGCATCGACCATGTGTCCGCCATTTTGGAAAGAGATTTTATTCTATGACGTCATTTAAGTGAACCGCCCTATGGTGCGTAAATTGACGTTTTTGATTGGGCGGGTGATTGACCTCGTGTCACATTTTCATTATAACGGATTCGGTAAAAAACACAGAGTTAAGTGGTCATGTACGTTCTATAAATCTAACCTTGCACACATAATCTTGTACTAACGGGTTTTTTGTCCAAGAAAGACGTTCCCTTTCATTTATTCCCCAGTTAACTCTTCACGTCCATGGTATTTGTGAGAGTTGAAAGATTTTTTGAATAAATGACAAGTAACTTTATTGATTTGCTTCAAGCTGGGTGGCCCGAATTTAAATATCAGTGCATGAACTCTGGAGGTCATTGCCCAATGCCGCACATAACTCAAACACGTGGTTATTAGAGTTCAGTCGAAATGTACATGAATAATGCGATCGAAGTGCGCTGCCCAGAGTTTATTATATTATAGTAAAATTTAATTTGACATATGGTATGTTTATGTTTGCGTAATTATTACGAATGCAACGCTTCACTGCCGACGACCTGTCGAACAATTAATAATTTGTGTCTGATGGTGGCAGACAGTGCAGCCAGACGGCTACTTTGTAGCCACGTGTTCATTGTTTGTTTGTGTACAGAGTGACCTTTTCCATTTCACTGTTCCATTTCAAGTGTAACATGGTGCGTGGTCCTTGACGCAGTCCGTGTTCTCCGCCCGACTATATGCCATGAATGTCGCCAGCCATGAGTCTCAGAGGCACTAAAACAACGTCCTGTAATCGTGTTCATTGGAAAACAAAACAAATCACTAATAAATTTATGAAAACAGCTCCTTTTTGAATCGATCTAAAAGTACTCTTTTAATTCACGCACCAAAAACCAATAATTTCTGTTTTTACGCTATTAATTCGCGCACTTGAAAAAATAATTATTTTTACTACCGCGAATTAATCAAGTTTTTACAGTAAACTTCTTAATATTCCTGAATTGTCTAATACGAATGATCAACAGTACAATTTTAGTATTAAATGTTACTTCACAGAGTGAACAGTGGTTTAGATGTTTGATTAACCACAATAACAGAAATCGCTTTTTGTGTTATTCTCAACATTCAACATGTTTTTGGCATGTTTACCAAATATATTAGCAGTGTAGCGTAGCGTAGCGTAGCGCAGTGTGATGCGATGCGATGCGATTCGTTGCGATGTGATGCAGCGTAGTGATTATAATAAATAAGCTTTGTTTGTAATTGTAACACAGATACTGAGAATGTCGTGTCTGTAATTGTTTTTCTTCTTCTGTTTGTTCCAGGGAGTGATGGAAGAGTCAGTACAACTGACATAGACTGCTGTGATGTCACAAACTCAAGGTCACTACCAAGTAATGTATTGTTTACAATTGGTAATCTTGGCAAATCATCACCAGTTGCCATGGTAATGTTAGATGATGCATATATTGCTGTTATTGGCTGTAGGGATAAAACACAAGAAAAAGGTAATTTTGAAAGTACTTTTTTGTGTAATATTAAGGTAGAGATGCAGTTTATTTGGCTTGCTTTTTAATTGAGTAATTAGACAATGAAGATGGTATTATATATCCAACATGTTATATATTTTCTGAAAGCTTATTATACAAACTTTGTAAAACTTGTCTTTATTTTAAATACCCAGAATGCGTTTTTGATTTTGGGTCAAAAATATGCTTTTTTGGACAAAAGTGGTTTAAAAAAAATTAGCTTAAAAACTTCAAGTCCGTTTGTGGGTAAAATTACATCACTGGATACCTTGGTATATTACTAATTCAAATGCGTCCACTCATCTCTCTAACGACTTTCAAAGTCGCACAGCATGATCTCAAAGTTCACTCTTTTCTATTTTTGCATAATTTATATATCCATGTTAATTGCGGACTTGTTATTTTTGTTCCACTCGCCGTAATAAACTGTCCTGACGCATTTTGAAGGGGGGGAACACCTTGTCAATAATGTGTGAAAATTTCGAGGCAAATGGCCAAAGCGTCTATCAGCTATTTTAATTTAAAACCCAAGAATTCACCAAAAATAGAAGACGAGAAAAAGGCTAATTTGCATATTTGCGCGTTAAACCGGGAATTACTCCTTTGTCATACTTTGTCATACTTTCTAGACTATTGAAATTGAAAGTTAACGTATAGACATAGACATTTTATGTAAAATCGTTGGACCAGAACAACTGCTCTTGAATATATAAATCAGAAACACGTCATTCATACCAGTTATTTGATGAAGTCAGTAAAAACACGTGTCAATGCCCAGTAAATATGACGTCATCTCATGAATTATTAAACAGGGGGCGGTCCAAGGAAGGTGACCTTTTATCACGATCAAAACATCATGGCTTCTCTTTGATGTATTTTCAATAAAAAATCTACGAGTATTTCAGAGCCTATGGTTTACCGTGAAGAGTACAAAGTGGGATATTAAATTATTTATCCTCGATGATTTTTATGTAGTATTGAGAACCAACTCCAGGAAGCGAACGCACAATAATGAATAATCGCGTAATCCTAGAATCGAAACGCGAGGCACAGAAGTTTTGTTCAGCGTTTCCAATCCCATTTTTCCCACTGCAACATATTTGTTAAAAGAAATATTTGAATTCTGTTCGTTTTTTAAGGAGGCAATTTTTTATTTTTTCCGATTTTGGTAACGCCTTATTCAGGGATTTTCTAAGACAGTCGCAGACAATCAGCGCACGAATGTACGTACAAAACATGCTGTTGTACTACCGGCGACGGTCGCCTGCAAGAAGAGAGCTCCAGCTCCTAACGTAAAAGTTTTAAAATTTCGACCGGTTTTAAATAATTTGTGTTGGAAATCTGACATGTTTTAAGAGTGCAAAATTAAGGTACATTTTCGAATTTTTCTGAATAGAAATCAGCAAATGAAAAAAATAGGAGTGCTAAACAGTGTGTTCGTTAGTTTGCGAATGATCGAAGTACAGGTACCCATTGGACAAAAGATACACGAAAGTTTGTATCTCCCCGACCCAGTGCAATATATCCGGTTAGAATCAAAGCTCACGTGTCCCTTATTTGAGGGACCAGATTCTGCCGTAAATTCGGGATGGGGTTTAGAAAAAAATAAAATAGGACTTTTAAGGTGTTTTTTGGCGTCATTTTCGGACATTTCAATCATTCCTGATGCCTAAAATAGAGTCTAAGTTTTACCGTAGTCATTGACGCCTATTCAAGAGTATGATGTTTATTGTGACTAGCGTGAATGGGTAAGCTTCGTTTCGACAATGAGCTGTTATCACTGTAAACAAGGTTAAATTATTCTTCACATGCTCAGTTTATTTTTTGAGAACAATTATTTAAAAATAAAATCTCTCAGTCAATCAGAAACTCGGATTCACACCTTCAGGGAAAGTCACGTTTGGACGCTCACATCGATTTTGTTTTTTGTTCGGCGGGCTGATGCCTTCAGTGTAGCTTTTGCTTCTTCCGACATAGAAATCATCTGAATCTTCTTTCTACCTCTTTTTCTTTTCACACCACGCATAATGTAATGATAAAAATTAGGAAAAAACGCTGAGGAAATATGTATAATGTTTGGTTTGCTAGCGAGCGATAACTGATTTGAGAATAATTGCACATGCGCGTGATTGAATGAACTATGACCCGTACAATCTCGATTTGATTTGCATATTGTCAATCAAAAGTCCTGTTATTTGATTACTAATGCAAATTAGGCAATTGGACATAAACATTGCCACGTGTGAGTGTTTTTTTTATTTTTAACCAGAAAATAACCAGCAATTTTAACGGTTTTCCAATAAGAATTCATTGGTCAAATTTTCACAGAATGTTCTTTAGATAAAAATCTATATAAAAAACGAAAAAAACTATTTTTGATCGAAATTCACAAATAAACTGCATCTCTACCTTAATTGTGGTTTGTTACATGGATGGCTTCTCTGAAAAAAATAATTTTTAAAATTAAATGTTGCAAATGAATTTGGCGTTATTCTTGTTTAGCAAGACTTGTTGTATTGGGTTTGTATGTTCATTATGAAAGTGATGAAATAGAGTAGTGCTTGGTCTCAGATTTGCAGAGCTTTTATGTAACTGGTTCATGGTTTTTGAGAAGCTTGAACTTTTGACTCACAGTTTAGACAATTTTGTAGATGGTTTAATAGCTTAGCTTTGCTCATCACTCACATTACTGTCTCTAGGAGAGCATGTGTTGGCGAGCCAGAAATTTTCAAATTACTATACCTTTGGGACAAAATGAAGAATCGTATTTCAGGGAAGTTAGTAAAAAGAATATTTTAAATATGGAAAATTAAAATAATTGATACCACTTCATGAGGAGTCCATCGTAGAAAGGTTTTGATAATGGGGGACATTTCTGTCTCCTTGGTACATGAAAATAAATCGCAGTATGCTTGTCGTAGTGAGTTGCAGGTATGAGTAGCGGATTACTGTAATACTGATTGTTCTGCTTTAGGTAGTCCTGTGGTTGTATTTTAATGATCCACTATAAAAAAAAAGCAATATTTGGTTTATATGCACTTAGAGATGTGCTTCTAATAAAACAAATACAGTGTAAGTGTTTGCCCCTATTTGTGTTTACCTAGCAATGTAATCATATTTACCAGTAGAACTTTTAATGTTCAAGGTCTTACATTCTAATTTTCAGAATCACTGACTGTGTTTGATCTGCAATTTGGAACAATACACGGCAAACAAGAAGTGAAAAACAAGATTGAAAACCGAGCTTTCCGTAATCGAAAATTGTTCAAGTGTGGAGACTACCTCTTTGCTGCAATTGGACGATCAGTAATGGTATACAATTTTAATTGTACGCCTCTAAGTCTGGGTAGTGTGATTGGTAAATGTGCCGGCAATGACTCGCTGATGTCAACCATAGTATGGGAATCGGGTGACGATGCGACGAAGAAAAGTAAAAAAAACAAAAGTAATGAACTTGATGAGTATTTTTCCAAGTTGACAGACGAAAGTAAAGTGAGTACTAAAGCCGTACAAGTAAATTGTTCTTGTTGACTGTCAGTACTAATATTGTCCTCTCTACAGAGTGATCCGTTTTAAAAGCAAGTTTTAAAGCAAAGTAGTCGCCAAACAAACAATATATTCTGTGTGTTGTATACGTTCCATGGGAGACACATCAACTGTGACACTTTAAACTCAGAAGATAAAACTTTTGTACACGAAACAAAGACTAATACACTGCACTGTTAATATTTACTGTAATGTTTTTTAGCATACAGGTTGCTCCAGCTAATTTAGGGACAATGTTTTCACTAATTCAGGAAATTTGTATCCGATTTTTGACTACTTAGCTGAATTTAAATACACTAAAATGTGTACATGTTTGTTGCAGACACTAACGTTAGCAGAGTTCCAATCGATATTCACTGTAATAATGGATGCAACATTGCCACCAAACAAGGTGGTATTTACAGTATTAAAACTTTTACACTATATCACGACAAGAGCACTCGCTGATGAGCGTTTCTGGCCCGATAAAGAAATATTGCAACTTATAACGAGAAGTCAAGTTGGATCAAGGTATGCTAAAATCTCAAAGAAAAATATTAAATTTTTTTGAATTACTGTTCATCATTTGATATTCTGTATGTGAGCAGTTGACTACCATAATAGAACCCGGCATCCAATCAAAGGATGTTTTCTCTTGTGATATTAAAGTTGGTTACACTATGCACTCAGATTATTTTGAAGAATAACTCATGCAGACATGTTTTCTTCTACATAGAATTATAATTAGGAAATGAATCTATTTATTTATCTGTGTGGAATAATCCATATTTTTTTTTTTTCAGTTCCTGCCCTGATTTGTTTACATTGCTGGTTGCCAAGAAAGACCTGTTTCTGTTACATCATTGCTTTCTACGTATCAGTGATATTTCAGAAGAGTACCTCGTGAAATGTCTGCAGTTGTATCTCAGGTATGGCACAGTTGGTATTCAGTTCTTCATTCTAACATGCTTTCATTGCCAATATATTGCCAAAACACCTCATTTTGTGATGGAATCACCTTATATTATATTGTACTTTTGTGGAATGGTACAGTATAAAACAGTATGGTTTAACGTTTATCCTACCAGCCCTGTGTATGTTTACATTTAATGACCAGATAAAGTTGCATTCCCACTTTGTATTATATGCAGAACACCTCCCACTAATGGTGACCATGAAAAATGATGAAATCAGTCGCCTTGACAACAAGTTGTGAAATATTAGAACATTGAAGCTAGCCTAATCACCAAATCAGACATACTTGTCATTGTTGTAATCACTAAAGGTCACTTCATTTTACTTTAGCAGATTCTCCAAAATTTGTTTTCAAGATTCTATTGGATAAGATTTCTAATGAACCGTTCAATATCCAATGTTCTTGTAATTGTTTAATACAGGGGTCAGTGAGTTTTTTTTCTGCAGGTCATACAACAAAGGAATGCAACTTAAAAACATTCTTTTTCAACTTGAAGCGTTCAAGGTTCTCATAAATGTGTCCTCAATTTCCTTGATGAACTTGTTTCTTCCAGTATCAAAGAAGATGGACCATTTGATGCAGTAATGGACCAAATTAAAATCAACGAAATGATAAAAAAGTTGCCAGTTTTGTTATCAGAATGTCCAATACATCCGTGTAAGGCATTTTATATGTATCCTTTTAATCATGTGACTAGGATCTGTGTTCTGATTGGTCAAAATATATCTGCAGCAATCCAATGCACTTTTATTATACATGTGAGTGCTTTTTTAGAAGAAACTGCTTTGAACTTTATCTGTCTAAGTAAAGATATAGAGATGTGTACACCAGTGGCCGTATATTGAAAACGACCACATCCTCTCCATGCATCAGATTTAATCTAGTTACTTCTGTGTGATTTGTTACACAACTGTTTTCATCTCTTTAAAGGCCCAGGTTTACTATAAATACGCTCCTAAACAATAAAAGTCGAAAATCAAAAGTCAAAAACACGAACCGGGGAAAGGGACGTGCTACTAATCTTGAATAATTAACTGCTGTCAATCAAAGTCATGTGATCGCTGAAACAGGATGCATCATAGGCTATTCAAGTGATTAGCAACACTCATTAGCATAGCCACACCTCCAATTCACACTTGCCCCGGGCAAGTGAATTTGGCCTTTAAGGAATTGTCTTACCCTGTTTAAAATATTTACTTTCTACCGGTATATTCTATAATTGCTGAATACAAGTTTGACTTACAGTGGTGAAAACCCTAGCAACGCTTACAACAAATGTCCCTGCTTGATACGCTGATTAGGGCTTTGTGGAGACATTCCTTTTCATGGTGATTGGTTTGTTTTTCTTGTTTTAGACGATAAAACTGAGGACTTTGTGGATTAGGGTCAGTGTCAGTCATACCTGGTCTGATTTTAAGTTGTCACAAAGGTGCAACACGGATGGTTTACAGTTACACACCATGTAGTTCATGTCCAACAGAAGATAACCGACTGATGACCATTTTAGTTCTAAATAATGTTCTGCAATTGTGGAAGCAATTCTTTGGTGTTCATGACTGAATTTCATCCCAACTGTTGATACATTGATAGAACTACACAAGTCCTTGATGTGAATGGGATTCAAGTTCAATGTGGTGGCCATTTTGTTTTCAGAATATACTGTTCTAGAGCCAAGTCTACAACATGCCAGACCCGATTAACTCTGTGGGAGAGTAGTTTGTGGATATGTACTGCTCACGCTAAAGGCAATTATAAATGACAGAGAGACACACGAGCGTATTTTACGTTAGCACAAACACAGTATTGGTTTATTGCAATACGGAGTAAACTGACATAGAGTCCTGAGCCAACTGGTAATACATGAAATATAACAGAAATCATGGGTATTTATACCCTCTATGCGAACGTGAAAGGAAACACATTTAGGCGTAAACTATAAGTTTCAAATATAAGCGGCAAAACGAGGCCGAACTGTGATTGGTCAAAGTTAAAAACTTGTGATAGGCTGCTCACTTCACCACCAGAATCCGTAGTTGGATATAACGTGAGGATGAATCGAGATAATTTATCATGGATGACTCCGCTAAAAACTAAATACATCTTGGGACATGTGCATTTTAGTCCATTGGGGTATGGGATTGTCTTCAGTATCAGGTATTTTGTTCTGAATTTTCATAATTCAGGATGTGTCAATATTAATCAGTTTTACACTTGATTGTGAAGAAGATTTAATCATTGAAATGCCAGCACAACAATCTTGTTTCAAACTTAAAAATTATTATTATCTGGGACTTATTTTCCACCGTTTCATGGATTCAGTAAATTCTTTAACAATTTGATGTAGTAATCAAATTCTACTCTGCCCTTGTAATGATGTGTTTATAGTAGATTATCTCAGGAAATTGACAGTGGAACAGTCGATGGTGAGTCAGCAATTTTTGTGTGGTTTGAAATACATTGAGAATTTTCTTTTATGGCTGAATCAAAAAAGGTAGCCATGTCACCAACCTACCTACTTTGTGACACAACCAACACATTGGACTTCATCAGCAAAAAATAGAAAACTACAAATTATTACATTTTTTGAACACGGTCATATTTATAAATGAAAAAATAATGTTTTTCTGATATTAAAAAATTTTGATTTTGCCAACATTTTGCAGATTTTTCTAGAATATCTTCACTTTCTACTAATAAAGACACCTGTCTGCAGAAAGAAACCAACTAAATTTCCAGCTTTTGAACGGGTAAGTGTTGCTAGATTTGGAATGGAACACTTGGTGAGATAAACTAATCTTACAACAGATGATTTTATTGTCCATTGAACTGAATGTATTAAGGAGTCAATCGAGAGTGAAAATCCTTCATTTGGTTCTAAAATGGGTGTCTTAAACAATTGACAATTTACAGTAAAAAAAAACAATATTTCTATGTGATAAAAAAAAACACTCAAGGATTTCAATTCAGTTTGCAAGGGTAATTAAAAATGATCGAAAGTATGCTGTTATATGACGTTGATTATAACATGCAAAAAAATCAATTCTTTGGTTTGTTATTGAATGCACATAAAATAACAAACACAAGAAGAAAACCTAATTAATAAGGACATGAAAGATTAATTGTTCAAAAAATGATTTTTAAATTAGAATACTGTGGAATACTTTATTTTCGCTAGAATTAATTTTCGCTGAAAAGGCTTTTTGGGCGTTTTGTATGGAATTTATTTTCACTGATTTTTGATGAGTTTAATGTGAAATATGGGAAAAAAAGTATATTTGCTGGATTTTATTTTCACGGAATCATCCCTCCAGCGGAAAAAGCAAAAATAAATTACAAGCGAAAAATAAAGTATTCTACAGTACTAGTGGTATGCTAAAAAAATTAAAAACTAGTGAAAATTATTATATCTATTATCTATATGTGGTGGGTTATATCAGGTATAATCCAGCTAAATCTGGCTTGATCCAGTAAATGTCGCATACCAGTTCATTTCATGATGGCTTATATCTAGTGTAATCCAGTTAAATCTGCTTTAATGCAGTAACTGTCACATACTAGTATCTTTCTCGATGGGTTATATCAGGTGTGGTCCAGTTAAATCTGGTTTAATCCAGTAACTGTCACATACTATTACATTTCACAATGGGTTGTGTCAGGTGTAATCCAGCTCAATCTGGTTTGATGCAGTAACTTTCACGTACCAGTACGTTTCAAGATGGGTTATACATGTATCAGTTGTGATCCAGTTAAATCTGGTTTAATCCAGTATCTGTCAAATACGAGTACATTTCACAATGGGTTATGTCAGGGGTGTAATCCAGCTCAATCTGGTTTGATGCAGTAACTTTCACGTACCAGTACGTTTCAAGATGGGTTATACATGTATCAGGTGTGATCCAGTTAAATCTGGTTTAATCCAGTAACTGTCAAATACGAGTACATTTCACAATGGGTTATGTCAGGGGTGTAATCCAGCTCAATCTGGTTTGATGCAGTACCAGTTGCCTACAGGTACATTCATGGTGGTATATATCCAACTGAATCTGGTTTGATCCATTATCTGTCACTTTCCAATAGTTTTCTTCTGCACTGTAAATGTATCTTCTCTCAGACTGTAGAATGGATATGCATGATACTGGATGCACAGTTTACACAACTGTTAATATTCCCGGATGCCAGAGATTTACTGTTACAGCTACATGAAACAGTTGCCGATAAGGTGAGAAAAAATATCACTCCATTTACTGTTCGCTAAAATGATCAAAACTATCAGGGTATTGATAAACAAAAGTATTCAATTGCATGAACTATAGAGGGCATGCTGTCAATTATATTTATATTTCATGTTTTAAACTTTCAGATGGTTTTCTTTAAAGAATTGGGCAGTGTTGAGTTATTGTTAAATCAACTGAAGCAGAGAACTGAGCTGCCATCAACACAGCGTAAAAAAGATGACACAACACTTTATAGAATAGAAATTCTAAAACTGAAAATCCAATAAAGAAAGTTAAATTGTGCAAATTTATAATTACTTTATAATATGCAAAATAATATTACCATGTATTGGTTGAAATTGATTGAACCTATTGTGAATGTCAAATAAAAGTTCTATGTTTAATTTGATTTTCATATTCATTTCAAGACCACGTCCATGTTAGATCTTTACTTTTGCTAATTCTTTGCTTGTCGCCAATTGTGAGTTTGTTTGAGACTTAGCTGCAATAATTAATGTCACTTTACCACCAATGGCTAAAAAGTAATCTTTTTACATTCGTCATGATCTCACCTTCTCCATATTTCGATTACCAGTTGCATTTATCTTGTTTTACAATCTTATTTTCTTCCCATTAGCCACAGCTATTTTACACTCATGCAAATACTAGCTGATGGTGTAAAAGAGTTTCCTAATTAATTAAGAAACTACTAAGGGCCTCAAAGACGTGTACAGTAAATAGGTGTGCACCAATCTGGATCATCACATAAAATTTTTATTTAATCTAATCCTGCAAGTGATTTGATAAGATTTGTGTAAACTGATTTTGCCATGACCCAATACTCAATTGATCAGTCACTAAGTACACTAAATAATTACTTTTATCTTTGAATAAGCTAGTTACTATGAACCTTTGTAGTGTATTTGAGCAACAGTCTCCATTACCAACGACCAGTATCTTTAATTGATGCCCTAGGATGAATTACTAACAAAAATCTATGGGTGATTTTCATGTTATTTATGTGTAAACTCAACTGGAATGATAGTGAAATACAGCACATGTGAACATCATTTTGCCATGTGTTCATTCTCATTGTGAGTGACTGGTGTCTCCTACATGAAGAATGCACATCTACCTGTGCTAGCGTGAAGCAGCATGCATATATCGTTGTATTTATATATTGTGACAGACTTCACGGATATTAATCGGAAACCTCTGAATTATGTCTGGGTGTGTTCAGATTCTTTTGTACATGACCTGATTACTAAATTGCTAGGTATGTAAATTATAACATATAGGAGATAATATTTTGGTAATCATTGTCCAAAGTGACTATCGGTATTCAAAATAGACGTTTTGAGCAATGGAGCTTTATCGTTAACTTATAAGAAAATGTTTAAACGTATAAATGTCAAATTGTAGCATGGCAAATTGTACCCAACAAAGTTTAGCGTTCTCAATCAAGAAGTGACCACAAACTACCCGTAACAATATTCAACACTGTTATGTTGAAAAAGGCTTTCATGCAATGAATCAGTTCAACCATGGAGGTATAGACTGTTTATACCTCCATGGTTCAACACAATAAAATAGTTTAATTATAAAAGAAATGAATAATGAAAATAATGTTGCACTGTGCTGATAAATAATTCACTGAGTTATTCTCGCAATGTACGTCCATGCACGGTAGTCGCAATAAGTGATTGCATATGCAACGCTTAATTTGTTATTGGATACCCTCATGCAGACGGCAGCTGTAATCTACACCAAGTGCTAAGTTGAAATACAGTTGAACGACGCACTCATGATAGCAGCTCTAATTTTCCATACTCCCTGATACAGCACGCGACAAGTAGCATCGCTCAGTAATCAGTTAATTGATTCGTAACGATGTAATGGCTTTTGTATAGTTTCTGTGACCCCACAAAATTTACTGTTTCCACACAAGGCCATGGCGTTACTCATTCTAATAATCACATGATCCCACATTTTCTTCTTTAAAGATAATCCTTTATCTCACCGTGATCTCACTATAGTTACAAAGTGTCACAAGGTTGATTTAAATATTTGAATAAATTATACAAATTCCCAAATGTTGCGTTCCTAATATCACTCCTGTTGATTCTTTTACTCGGGTCACATAATTGTTTATAGTACTAAATGTATCCTCGGGGGCGGACATCCAGGCATTTTCTACCGCCTGGCAACCCTCGCGGTGAAAACAAAGACCAAAAACTCGCAGAAAACGGCACTTTGCGATGTTTGTTGAGAGTCCCCTGAACAGTGTAACAAGATTAGCCCTACGTGTGTAACATTTATGAATTTGGTTGTTCAGGATTACTTCAAAGTTGAGTTTGTGTTGTTTTCTCGAGTTTTCACCGGCTCCACGGCGTTCCACAGCAGCGCGCACAAAGCCCCATAGAAATACGTGGTGCAGTGGTGCGCGTCTTAGCAACGTAGAACATCCGTGACGTAGCTCCGCCCCCGAGGATAGAGTGGTTGTGACCAGTTCAGCAATATGTTTGGGAATACGAATACTGTAGAATACTTTATTTTCGCTTGGAATTTATTTTCGCAATTTTCGCTGAAGGGATGATTCCGTGAAAATAAAATCATGTGAATATACTTTTTTTCCTATATTTCACATTAAACTCATCAAAAATCAGTGAAAATAAATTCCATACAAAACGGCCAAAAAGTCTTTTCAGCGAAAATTAATTCCAGCGAAAATAAAGTATTCCACAGTATACCAACACAGCATATCGGTACTAGAGAAAACAAACTACCGTAATCAGGTAATGAAATTTAATTGATCACAGAAAACAAATACATTACAAATACCGGTAACATTGACCACTCCCCCAAACAAGAGAAATTCATTTGTAAATATATTCAGCTCACCCAGGATTATGAGCACCTAGAGCTCTATGTTTATGTAAACCTCATATTGCCGTTATTTACTCAATTACGACTTAATGAATGCAATTACGGTATGCTACTCGTGTTTTGAAATCAACTCAACAGAAGGCTTGGAAATGGTTACAAAAAAGTTTTGTGTTTAGACGTGCCAGCATCCTGAACAATGACTTGTTCGAAGTATAAAATAAATTTAACCCGCCACGGCCGGCATACTTGTATTGTACTAATGTATGGAATCGCTGTATCAAGGAAATGTTTCACAGAAAGATGTTCAAGCAAATCTAAACGATAATAGCATCACAAGACATTTCTGTCTTACTCAATGTCATAGTATACATTTTAAGGTTAAAGTTCAAAGTTACATGATGTGTGCATGTGATTAACGCATCTCCAAGGGAAACGTTACCTGATTTATGTTTAAGGTCAAAGGGGAATGTCACACGGTAGCCGTACGTTTTCATCAAAAACTATGCAACCACAAGGCCTAAACTGTGGCTCTGAATGTTAATATAAAGGTGAAGTAATCTTAAAGCGGGAGTGTCGTCACCTGTGCACATGTGGGAATTGAGTCCCAAGCGATGATAACAACACACGCTACAAATGCAAAGGCTCATGGGTAGACGCTTGTTTGTAAACAATGACACGCTATGGCCATCTGACGCATGCGCAGGTGACGACTCTCCCACTTTAACATAGGTTTGTATCTGCCTGGTCATGTCTGTTTTTGTTTGTCAATTAACATCTCTGTACGCCCTTCTGTGCAAACAAAACATGGAAACGGACATTTTACTGGTGCTATGATGTAAAAACATTTTTTTTGCATGTACAAAGGCAAGATTTTATTCATTAAATAATTGCGACTACAGGCAGATCATCTTAGTCAAACAAAGGCAGCCATACTATCACATTGTGCAGCCTGCACAGCCAATCACTTGGCTTGGGAAATATGCTGGACTACACAAAATAAAGAAAATTGAAAATTTATAATTGTATATACTCGTAAATTATGCCCGAAAGTAACTGAATAACTGTCGCATGCACGGCAGTAAATTAACCAATGATTGAAGGAAACAATGTTGTGGGTTTTACAAAATGGTTTCTATACATAGCAAATAAACAAATTTGAATAAAACATGCATGCCTTCCAGGATGAATGTTATTTATCAATATTTTATAAATTTTCATAAAAGCTGTTTATACTTACCTAAATTTGGTGTAAAATTGCGTTTTTTGATTTTTCATGAAAATTTGAATTTTATTCTATTTTTTCTGAAATTTGAAGGAAAAACCTAAATAAAAATGTGCTTGCACAGTTTTAACATAAGTGCTATAAGAATATTTCTTTTCTTGCCCTTGGCTTACAAAGTTTGCAGGTAATGTGCGAGCACTCGTATTTTCCGGATTCAAAATGGTCTTCTACACCCCTCTGACATAATGGTTTCTTCCCAGCACAATCTGACCTTTGACAAACCATTTGCAACATCTTTATTAAATTGCAATTACTGTAGCTTCAAAATGACAAAACATCAGGTTGATAGTCGGTGACCTGAATGTAAAAACAACCGTGAAACCCAAGCCACCAAAACGTACAAGAATTGATTTTTCTCCAAAAAAAATACATGTTGTCATCGTTATTCAGTCGCCCAAGGGTAACTGAAATTGTCTTCGAGTCCTAGCTGGGTTTTAATTTTGTGACTGCATATGGACTATTCTCTCAGTAAGGGATTGACCAATAGATATTTTGGGAATGGTAAATTTGAACTCAAAATCTACACAGTAAATTCAAGAAAAACTTATCTTACGAGGAAATTGACAGAAAAACAAGTATAAAAGGAAAATCGCGCAAATAAGATAGAGGATAAGCAAACAAACTCTACAGAAACATTGTTCTTCCAGAGTTCCTAATGGATAACCCTTAAATTCAGTTTGAAAAGACATTACTTTCTCAAACTCCTGCCTAATTAATATAGTCAAATCCTAGTCAGGATTACTTCAGTAAGACATTTTGTATTCATTAGGGGTTGACCATTAGAAATTCTGTGGGTGGTAGCTTAGAGGCAAAAAAATAATTTTCACACAATTTAAAAGCTAATATTTATAAAAAAAAAATCGATAGAGGAAGGTGTGTACAGCAACATCACTTGCTCATAACTATGTTCAGGGAAAAGATAGTTTTACCAGCCCCCCCCCCCCAGAATTTCTAATAATGGCCAACCCCTTATTTGTCATTTTTGTAAACACAGCAACGTTTGCACTACTCGAGTAGTTGGTTTACTGAAGTGTTTGCTCACAGAACAACAATTAAAATTGTTTTGCGTCTATCAACAACGCTCAGCACGGCCTTGTAATATAATCTATCGATTTTAATATCCACATAGCAAAATATAGGTTATATCCGGTAAAATTCTTTGGACTAATATGCTTTTCTATTGACTGTTCCCACTAGTTATTTAAAACGGGCTTGCAACAAAATCCCGTATTAAAATCAAGCTGTTTCATAGATTATAATGAAATCCGATTTATTTTGTCTTTTGTTGACGAAATATATTTGTCAAAATTGTTAATTCTTAATATTGATTGCTTAATAAATTAAGCGCTTAGCTGTCAGATTTATTTAAGTGAATAATTTGAAATAATCACACTCGTTCATGCGTTGATGCTTGCAACATTAGATATGTTAATGAGGCAAGATGGCGAAATATGGTGAGCGGCGAAATTTGAAGTTCTCCGTAATTTTCGTGGCGTTTGTGATTTCTGTCGTCGAGTGCGACGAGTCCAGTAAGGATATTGTCGTAATGGTGACAACAAATCTGGAATATTGCACATTTTTCAACAACAGGGCTCCCACGTATCAGCCGGATTTGAAAAACTGTACGTGGTTTAGCGAGCGAAGTTGTTGCCGACAAGCTGAGATCGCCGCCACTTTTGGACGTGTGAAACCACTGCAAGGCGCCACGCCCGACTGTATTCGCATGATAAATTATTTGATGTGTTATATGTGTGCTCCACGACAGAATAGTTTTTACAGGAAGGAAAGATTGACGGTATGTGAAGATTTCTGCGATCTGATTCACATTGCCTGTGGTGAAGCCATTTTGAAAGGATCGAAAATAGGCGAGCTTTATACCAACGGAACAGAGTTTTGTCGTAGTCGTAGATTTGATGTCATACAGAGTGGAGAGTGTTTTAGTTACGACGTAGAATGGGACAAGTATATTGAATCGAACGGGAACTCGCTGTTCACGAAGCATGAACGATGGATAATGATCTTATTCTCAGCGGTGTATCTTATATCAAGATCTATCGAGGTTCACTAGAGCGAGAAAAAAACATCGTCTGACTTCCGAGTTTAGCGACAAAACATACATCACCGCGGTGTTTTTTCCACAAAGGTATCAGAAAAAAAATAAAAACCGATACGTGTGTATACAATGTAGTTTTATACGTGTAACTAGACAAACTTATTTCGGATTTTTAGTTTTAACTGATTGATTGCAAAAACGTCGCCGATTCTTCATCGGAATTCGCCGAGTCCTCCAAGGACAGCTTTGCGGGCAAAGCTAAATCTACGGCGTCGACATGCAATGACTTCGTAGCTACTTATAATAATTTACACGATCTCGAGAGAGAAGATAATTTTATCCAGTACTGAATTTATTTGATATTTCAAGTTTCTATAGTCGCTAGACTTAATAATGAGAAAATATGTATTTATGAATTTAGGTAATTTCTGTTCCCTTCATAATTAAATAAAAACCTACTCAAACTATAAGTAAAAGACAGAATTGCACAGCCTGAAGACAAATCAATAAAAAACAATTTATCCATATACTGATAGATCATGCTTATTAGATCGAATATCTAGATAACAAAAAAAAATACACTGTACAGAGACTGCTTTTAAATGTTGATTTTAAGAAATAGGTTCAAACTTCTAAGTGATGATGGTTTCAGGTTTTGTGTATCGGATATGAATTTAATCTAAAAGGTTTGACCATTAGAAACTTGGGTGGGGAAAGTAGATTTTAAAAGAGAAAATCTATATATACAGATTATTATTATTTTTTTGTAAATCCTGCAATGAAAACGACAGAAGAAAACTATATTTATAATAAAAAGAAGCCACACATATTTGATATAGATGAAAGCAAAAACAAATTTTACTGCAACATCCAGAAAAAATTATATATTTCCAAAAATAATTTAATGATTGTTCTATCATCTCCACAACCTCGTTTTTTAATGGTCAACCCTTTTAAGGATAGTTTAACATTATTCTTGGTTTTAAATTCTGAAGAAAAAGTCTAACCAAACTAGTTTTTGAATTATGAACTTAATTGCTTATTTTCCTACCATTCCAAAATGACCACCAAAGTATTTTATAATGCTATAGGAAAATCAGTTATTGTACATGTAGTTATTATCCTCATTCGGCTGTGTTCCCACGTTGTACAATCTGTAGAAAACCTCTCACTGACCCCTATAAACTTAAGGGCTTTTGATTTTGAATGGTTCATGATAAATTGTATCTAACAAAATAGTGGAATTGAATGTAGAAGACTCATCTAAAATATGTGCGAATGGCCTTGAGTGATTACTAAATGAAATTTATTTCTGATTTACTAAGATTTTCGGTGGAGGCTACCTTCAGTGCAATATTTCGTGATTTGTTGACATACCAACTTATTTTGTCATTTCTTATGATAATCACTGGGAAATGTGCTGCATATACAAATGTAATACAAAATGGGAATGCAAGGTTTTTGTTTCCCAATAAGAATTGTAAATCTCAAAAATGTGAATCTGCTAATTAAAATGAATTTTTCTTAATTTAGGAGTAAAAATATCCCTACAAAATGTGTACAACTGGTCGTTCATTTAAAGGGGGAGAGTCGTCACCTGCGCATGCATCAGATGGCCGTAGCGTGTCATTGTTTACAAATAAGCGTCCACTTATGACCCTTTGCGTTTTTAGTGTGTGTTATTGTCACGTGCGCAAGTGACGACCCTCCCGCTTTAAGACAGTCACCATTGTTATGGTACCTATATTTTTAATTTGTAAAAGGAGTTCAGGTAGTCTTGTATAACAGATATCTTAAATCCTTCTTCACATATGCTGACAGATCGCTTTGTAAATATTTCTCATTAGTAAGCTAAACCTGAATTCTGTTGCATTGTTTTATGTAAAATTAACCAATTCACCAAATTCACTTACAGAGTCACATTTAGAAGGTATTGTTTTAACACAGAGACCTTGTTGATTTATACTCCTGTGAACACCATATAAATGTCAATTTCCATCAACTGTATGATTGTTGCCTCCTGGACTAATAACACAAATTTGCACTTCTTTTTCAAACAGTTTGTCAAAAAATGCTTCGAAATATTAGCTGGGAAGGAGAATCTTCTTGTTTTGTCTGATAGATTCTTTCGATGGATTTATTCAAGCCATTGTCTGGCTGACGAAGCCTTCAGCATTCTGTATAATTGTGTTTTTTAAATTAGATACGAGAATCTGAGACACGTTAGAATAGAAATCAGCTGGAGGGAACAGAGTATGTTGCGCTTAAATAAATTTAGACTTCTATTAACCAAGTAAGAATATGCTATGAATTCATACAATGCCTAACATAATAGTGTGTGTGTGTTTGAGGGGTTCTTGAATAAAATACTTGTGTCGATGTAAATAGATTGAATAGAGTAGTTCAGACTATCCTTCTATACTGCTGCGTTTATTTATTGTTCCCATTTTTTTCGACGTAGATTTGATGATGCACAGTTTTTACATATGAATGCCATTTGAGCTGTTTTGTTAAAAAGTGTTTGGATATAAAGGCACTGTTTATAATGTGGTTATGTTTAGCAAAACTGTTTCTAAAGGAGGGGGTGCGTTACATATTTGACACTAGAAATGTTCGCCTATTCGTAATTTCAAAGCATTTGCAGGACAAAATTTTGCAAAATTCACTGATTCAGTGAAATGTTCAGAGTGACTACTGCTTCACTGCTATAATATTTTGTGATCTTTCCTATCTTGTGAAAATTTGCTCTTATAAAGTTATTTCAAGGGTCGACCATATAAAAAAAACGGGGGGGGGGGGGCTGTAAAAAAAGGGGGGAAAAATCTGCATTGATTGAATATATTTTTATTTCTAAAAAAATGATGTACATTTGTGGAAAACAAATTATACAGGTAATATTGTGGGGGGAAAAATCTCGCTCAAAAGTAATGGAATAATAATTGCATAATTTTGTTACTATATTCCCTCTCAGAGTTTTTAATGTTCAACTCCTTGTTCAAGTTGGTGAGAAATGATGGACACTCCCGATAAATACAAAGTAGCCTAACGATGGTTTTGCTTCAGGTATTTGCATTTCCTGATGCCATTTGAGATTAGTTTTTTAACCTTCACACTGTCAGTGTCAATTCTCGTCACCTGCAGCAGAACACTTTAAGCCATTGCAGCTACAATTGCATTTTGATGGAATTGACAGACGCATTTCATGAAAATCACTGTGATGACTCCTGTGTAATGAACCTCCAACATTTTCGGAAAAATTGTCAGAAATTAAAGCAGTTTACATTACTTCTGTTGTCTGTGTTTCAATAAAAGATGTAGAGAAATTTTTTAGTAAAATCTATAAGAAATTTATCAAAATCAAGATATTCTTAAAAATTTGCACTAATAAATAATGGGGAGATGAATGGCTATAAAATAAGTATATATGTAATTTTCTATTTCTATAGTGATGTGACCAATATTTTCAGTTTGGAATAACAAATCTGAATATATTTGAAATTGAAAATCTGTCAAAATGTAAAAACTGACATTTCTGAACTACTGATTGCCATTTTGCTGCACGCATTTTCCTGTATAACATGGTTACCATGGTAATGTCATTCACCGTTTCAATCGTCAACATTTATTTCACATCATTAATAATAATGCAGCCTCGCTCATTTAATTTTTGTACATGCATAAAAGCAAAATGTCTTGTTTGAAACGAGTCAGCGCATCCATTGCGTTGTATACAACTCATGTAAAAACACATTAATTATTTAATTTAATTTCACTGATGAGTAAAATCCACTTAATTAAATTTACCTGGACATGTTAATGTTAGTTAATGAACTTTTATAACATATGCTGCATAAAAACAATGATGTTTTAAAGAAATGTCTTCTAAAAAAAAAATTGTACAGTTGTCCTTTAATATTTCATTATTCCTGATTAAATTTACTATGTGGTTTGAAAATAATTCTTAAGAAGTATTGAACTTTTGAAGGACTGCTAGGTATTTAGCCACATGTATTGATCTGTGGGTCTTTGTCAGAAACTGTTTTCACTTATAGGAAAATCTAAAAAAAGTCGATATTGAAATAAGGTAATCATTCATTCCTACCTATTGAAAGGCGAGATTGAACAAACCGGTAATAGACATGCTATTTACCAGAGTACAGTATTTGCTTTTTTGGAAACACATCAACAAAAAAATTGCATTTATTGTATATTAAATTATTAAGAATTAATTTTACCATGAATACATCTCGGCCATTTATGTGCAAGTTTGTACTGCTAATAGTATCGTTAAATTTCCCTGTGAATCCAACCCTAATTTTGCTGCTGTCCACAAAGTCAATTGAATATTTTTTTAAAAATATCAATTTATCAATTGTTAGATAAAATTTCTATAAACCATTAAATTGTCACAGTCATTGCTTCATTCCATAGTCGATGTAAAACGTGAACGCTTTAAAAACATATTTTTAATGTTTTGTGCAAAGTGTAAACTATTTTCACTGATTTCTCTGTAACATTTTAATATTTTCCCTGTAGTGTGATTCAGGTGATTCATTATTTATTTGATGTTATTTAAGTTTTGGTAATTTCAACCTTTTGACCACCAGAGTAAAAACTGAAAATGTTGGCTCCAAAATTAGGGTTCATTTCCAGAAATATTAAAAAATATAAAAAAAAAAAAAAAAAAATGCAGACAAATTTGGTGCGAAAGTCTGGTGGTGAAAAAGTTGAATGTCCATTATTCAATAAAAAATATGTATCGTAAAAAATAAAGTATATGAAAGGATAAATAAAAGCTGTGTATATAATTCAGCAAGTATAACTGGATAAATGAGGCTCATCTCAGCCTTGGCGAAATATCAGTGTTCACATTAAGATAGCTACAGAATAAAGTATATTTAATTTATAATAGTCTTCAACACAAATGGCTACCAAACTCTTGTTGAGAGTGAGAGAGAAATAAGACTTGTTTTTCCTTGCTAATACTGTTCCATTCTCGCCCATATCTACTACCGGTAGTGTTAAATAGTTTATTTTCGCTTGAAATTAATTTTTGCTGAAGAAATGATTCAGTGAAAATAAAATCCAGCGAATATACCCTTTTTCCTATATTTTACATTCAACTCGTCAAAAATCAGTGAAAATAAATTCCATACAAAACACCCCAAATGTCTTTTCAGCGAAAATTAATTCCAGCTAAAATAATGTATTCTACAGTATTACCCTGACCTATCTGACCATGGAATATATATAAATATAGAGACAGTGAGAGATCTATAGCAATGTATTTTCAGGATGCTCTGGGGTATTAGAGAATCGGTTACAAAATGACACATCTTAGATTAGTGCTTATTTTTGTCTTATGACTACAAGAAAACATTGCAGAAATTGAGTATATATGCTTTGACAGACAATTTACCGCTCTGATTGAATTCAACAATAATAAATCCGAGGAATGATTCGTTAATGTTTCACCTTGCAACAAACAACCGTGGACTTCTTACCAATACTAGTATGTATGTTTTTGGTCATCAGTTCAACCATGTGCATCACAGAGCTGCAGTTTTATTTTTGTTAAGAAGAAAAAATAATTTTTCATGAAAATGACAATTTAGAATGAAAATAAAAAGCTGTTTTTAGAAAAAAAATTGTTGCAGAAATATTTTTTTTGTAAATTTGCAGTAATTTAGATGAAAAAAAAACTGGAAACAACTTGTACCATGAAAATTTTCAAATTTTGTAACTTAATCGCTTGAGCAAACAATGACTTGAAATGTGCTATTCTATTCTATTGTCAGCTTTACAAAACTATACATACCGGTAGCTATAGTTGTATAGGAAATATCATAATTGAAAACTAAATATGGTTATTTATCCCCTGTCTCTACTCTAACTCAAAGCATATTATCGATTATTAATAATTAATAACTTTATGAATATTTTATTACTTCATGCATAATTAATGCAAGACATTTTATGTTCAATTAAACATATTCCCTATAGGTTAGTGTATTTAATAATCAGTAAAATTCATTCATTTTATTCTCTGTTGCAATTCTCATATTTCACAAATTGTTCCTGCCAAAATAATATTTGTTGTTTTTTTGTCAAATTAATATCTGTACTAAAATGTAAATTTTGAATATTATTTTTTATAATTGAGAAAATATTCAAATATATGTATATTTTAATCGTGATTTTGGCCATTTATTGTATACTATGTAATGGAATACATTGTAGATTTGTAATTATCTAGTTGTTCTCTGGAGAGACAAGAGTGAATGACTTCAGTATTGGTACATGGTAAGATTCAAAGCATTTCTATGAAGGGCCTTGTATCTAGTGTGGAGCGGGGTCAGGAAGAAAAAATCATTCACATAATGACGGAAAGAACAATATAAGTAGTACTATTTGATTTTTAAAATATTATGCCAAAATATCTTGTGTTTGATGAGAATGCTCATTATAAATTGATATTAAGTGACAAACCTTATTAAATTGACAGGGTCTGGTTTGACTCTTAGAATTACAAAATTGAGTATAATCCAGTGAATATATAAAACCACTCTGTTTGTGCATAAGAACCGAATATAAATTTTGATTTATTGTATACTAGATTTTTAAAATATGATTTGTGATGATAGACATACTTCTGTTATTTACATATGTGATACTAATAGAGAAAATACAGTACTGTAAAATACTTTATTTTCGCTTGAAATTAATTTTCTCTATTTTCGCTGATGGATGATTCAGTGAAAATAAAATCTAGCGAATATAACTTTTTTCCTATTTTTCACATTCAACTCATCAAAAATCAGTGAAAATAAATTCCATATACAAAACACCTAAACAAGCCTTTTCAGCGAAAATTAATCCCAGTTAAAATAAAGTATTTTACAGTATTTGTTTTTGGTAAATGTATTCCCACAAATTTTATTTCAAAAAATTGCCCCATATCTAGAAGAGTAAGCTTTAAAAACGTAAAATTTAATTTACACCTTTCTGTTATTTACATACGTGATACAAATAGAGCAAATACGGTATTTGTTTTTGATAAATCATTCCCACAAATTATATTTCAATAAATTGCCCCAAATCTAGAGGACTGAGGTTGAAAACGTAGAATTTAATTTGTGTGGCCTTATCTTTAAAGTGTCACAAGGTGCGATTACTAAATAAGAATGAGTTCAGAATGCAGGTTTTTCAAATCACAACATCCCCTACAGTGTAGTGTCTTATTCATTCGTTCACTTGATTGATGATGAGTCTTAATTCTTGATGGGGGAATAGCAATTACAGTAATTGAATCACAGTCCCAGAATTCTCAATACAAAAGTAATGGGGAAAACACACAATCTGATAGCATCTGACAAGAATTCCTAATCACTTTCCGCAGTAGCTAAGGTGTATGCATGCTGAATTTATTAAATTTACCCCACACATTTTTCCAGGGGCATTTGTATTTTCAAGATAACATTCACATGCACAGCAGCAAGGTTCAGCGTTTAGTTCAACTCATATCAAATCCGATTCAGCTCTTCATCGACCAGAAAACTCGACACAGAGCAAAATACCTTACTCATTCCCTCACTTAGTAGCAAGAGATCTGTTTTATAAGGTTTCATTACATATTTCAACGTCTGTCTCCAATTTTAATTTCTCACATCCTCCCCGTCTCCTGCGTTCTCCATTATTCTTCGCTGACCTTAAAAGATTTCAATTAATGTCTCTGAATAAGCGCTTTGATTGTGGAGAAAATTTCTATTATCACTGTTCTGTCTCATTAGTGATTCTATATCAAAAGCAGTTGCTACAATGAAAATACCCTGTGACACTCAAATGCTAAAATAACTTGCTATATAACTAATAAACCAGTTTAGGATTCCAACTTAGAAATAGAATTAGGGATGAGCCAATTATTAAATTGGGGTGGATATTTGTCAGCATATAAAATGGATTATAAATGCTTTGTACAATATAAATAGTAATTAAAATAGGTAATTTGTGATTTCCATTAATGGAAGTAATTCTATACAATTATTTATGGTATAATATTTTAGCGAAAACGTTTGAATTCGTGTGACCTGCTCATCTCATTATCGCTTAATCGTGAAGAACCTCTTTAAGCACATCTCCTATAGACCAGCATATAAACCAAAAATTTATTTTGACCATAAATTACTTTCATAATTCAATAAAGTGCTACTAAAGAGCAAGTATGACACATTGACTTGCTGCTTTCTGTAGGAATGATAAAAAATGAAATGCAGACTGGAGATTGATGCTGACGTACGTTCTATCATCTCTATTTTTCATTAAACTTTTCACCACCACTTCCCTCTTTTCATCACAAATTCAAAAAAATAGTCCTATTTTTAGTCGGCACTTTCCTTCATAAGATTGAAACTGAAAATTGACTCAAATTTGTGTTTGATGGCTCCAAAATTGGGGTCCAATTTCCTCCAGAAATATTGAAGAATAGAAGAAAAAAGTACAGAAATATTTGAGCAAGGAGTCGGGTGGTAAAAAGGTTAACTGGGTAATTAGTAGAAATTGATTTATTTTACTTCTAATTGTAGAATACATCCATTCATTGGAGTTGTGGACCAGACAATGATGGCACTCCTTGTTTAGAGGTGTGTGGATTTGAATCCCAGACCATAGACTGTATAGTAAGAAGGGTTTTTTCATCTGATGAGGCAACTCGAATGGTTTTTCCATCCGAGGCTGTCCCTCTGACAGCGGTTAAGAAGATCTTTGACAAGCTCCATTGTGCTTCCTCTCCCATCGTGAAATAACGATTATTGTTATTATTATATCCAAGTTAAAGCGCGGTGGTCGTCGCGTGTTCGAATTTCATGTAAATAAACAATGTATTTTACACGCGTTGTATACGTCACTATGAGTCCCATATCGAACAGGACGCGGCGCGACGACTGCCGCCCTTTAACACTATTCTTTACAAATGGTACTTGCAGAAAATAAAACCACAAAATTTCTGTTGTTTTAACCCTGAATTTCTTCTCACCAAGTGGTATTTTTTCATTTGATATCTGACAGTAATCCGACTACCGGGGCTAGACTTTCTCATCTATTTTGACAGGGGTTGGTATGTAGACTAATATTATGAAACTAATATTTAACAATCTAAACCTGTTATTAAATACTGCCTCTCCAAAATTTGCTTTATTTTTCTCGAAATGTAACCAATCATGGTGGTCAGGTCAACATGGTTAAAGGGTTGACCATAAGATCAGAGCGAGATGATAGAATTTTTTTAAAAATAATCTGCGCAGAGAAACTATAAAATTCTATATTTTAAATAGAAGAGGAAAAATAAAATTAACAGCATAATCATCTGAGAAACAAAATGTCGCTCAAAAAAATAATTTTTACTTATTGCCCCCATAGTTTCTAATGGTCATCTCCCTATCTGAAAGAAAAAAAAAAATCTGAAAATTGGACAATATCTGGCTGATCCTTTAACACCAAAATGTACTGACTAAAATATTTAATAACATGTTTTGTAATTTCTGTATTTTCACATTGTAAACTACATGGTATCAATCAATACAACCCTAGTAACCTCTCTATCGTCAAGATCATCTTGGTAAGATGCAAGTCACATTCAAATCACCATGGTAACAAATCTTGGTATCATACACTCTGTAACTCTGACAAGAAAGATGTATGTATCTGTTCACCATTTCATTTTCATTTTCATTATCATTTTCCATGTATAAATATTCTACGGTATTTTTGAAATAGCGCCCCAAGGGGCGGAGTATATTGTTTTCTTCATTTTAAGGGCTGTAACATTCGAAATTCTCACTACCCATTCTAATCATCAAATTTCAAGGTGCACTGCTCCTGCACCAACAGTGAGATGATTTTCAATGCTTTGGTGAAAATGTATTGAAGGGCGGTGGTCACCGTGCCAGGCATGTGCGAGATATGGGTCTCGTATGAACAAAGATGACGACTTTGACTGTTGCACAGATCAACTGAGTACAAACTGAGACGTTACCAAGTTTTAACTATGTAATTTCTTTGGTTATTGGAAGGTATCGATGGTACTTTAGTGTACTAGTGATTTCCATTAGAAGAGTGCATTGAATTGCAGGAAAATTAATATTTATCAACACGAATGCGCGGCGCGACGACCACCGCCTTTTAAAAAGTTGTGACCACGAGTTAATTCAAGCATGATTACTGTTTGTGTAAAACACGTATGTTTAATTATTTGACTGACATTCTAAGTGGATTATTCAGAATATTGCATTGTACTGATTGTTGGTGTCAGATTTATTCAACTTTCACTATATTGTTTAAAGCCTAAAGAGCGGACAGTTGGATCCATTACTGTTTGCTGTAGTGTTGTCCAGATGGTTCATAAAAACGAAAGTTTTATGAAGATTCATCACGTTTGACATCTGTTAAATGAGGGCGCTGTTGTAATACTTACCCAATCATTTATCTGCACTTATCTGTGGATTGACACAGAGCGCCACCAATGTGCAAGTTATGAACACCTACTGAGACGCTGCTAGAGGAACAATACCTCAGAATATTTCTTGTCATATTGATTAATTAAATTAGCATGTATGGACCAATGACCATATATTACATACAACATACTGCAAGAACATTGTTTCCAAGAAGAACTTTTTTGTTTATGCTATGACTATCTTATTCACATGCCTGAACACCAAACAACTTTGGCTTTTGAGTACACTGTGAGTAAAAGTGAAAATGAGAGATATACATTTACCATTGGGACGCTCACACATGATATATTACACACAGCATTGTGAACTAAATCAATTTGTGTGGGATTTTCATCATTTGTCTTCAAACAACGAAAGTATGAATAACTTTTGTTAGCAACAATTAATTTGATGGAGGAGGCTGAGTTAGAGTCGGCACAAATAAGGTACACAATCTGAAGGAGACTAAAATTTGCATCATCAGATGGCTGCTGCAGCAAATTACACCTATAAGTTAATTTTAAAAAGCAATTTAGTAAATTAAAAAAGGCCCAGTCGAGTATCAATAGAAAGACCCTCAAGGAAAAACCCCTCGGCCCATGACGTTTTTGCGTCACCGTGTACACAGACAATTAAACCAACACCTCCAACAAGATAACCTTCGCAGCGGAACTGAGTAATAGTATTGAAATTATCCTTATAAAATACTAGTAATCGTTCCTTACTTCAAAAAAACAGACCATCTGTTGAATTAACGATCATAGTCACCTAATTAACAACAGTGTGACTTGTTTTCTGTATTTTCATTACAACGGTTTTCAATGCCTTCAGCGAATTGAAAAAAGGCCACACTACACCTGTATCTCTGCTTGTTTCATAAGTGTTGTATAGTCCAGTCAGGAGACTTTCGTAGCATGCATTGTACCACCACCCTCCCTTCCAACTACTCGCACAATTATACGCATAGCCGTCGTTGTCCTTATCATACGTGCTAAACGATTGCCCGTCCGAGTATCGCAGCGAATCTCCAGCAGTTCCAGAATATATTCCCAGATACAGTCTGTAGTTTTCAACCTCATTGCCAATCCGAAACGAATCGTACTCAGCATACGCACTCTGTCCATTAAACCTCTCCAAATATATAAGCAGTTTGAATGCAGATTGGTTTATCATGCTATATATGTTGTCGTTGCCTAGCCAGTATTCACCATCGGTGTTTCCAAATCCTTCTTTATAATCGGCCCAGTTTCGAGTAAAGTTAACTGATCCGTCTTGTCTTCGTTGTATGACGGTCCATACACCGGATTCCGTCGTCTCACAGTACGCATCAAATGGCTGTGCTGCTCCGACAGGCTGTATTGTATACACTCCATCTATTCCTTCAGGGTACTCATCACAACCTAAATATAAATAATATTAATATTAACTTTATTTCACAGGGATAAAATACAAACAAATCAACATATACCTTTTAAATCAAAAAGTGTATAAAAGGTGTATCTCATTTTTAAAACACTGGAAATTATTTTTTCGACTTATAAACGGTACGTGACAGCTGATGAATGAAAACTTTCTGAACTACGCTTTGATTGTGCTACCATGGACCAAATAAAATTTTAAAAGGCCTGTTGAGTATTCCCATTCTTTATATAGGACGTGTTACGTGTCATCCGAACATGCGTAAAAAGTGACAGTTTGTGATCGTAGTCCAAGGTAATTATTCAATATAAACCAATATAAATGAAAAAAAAATTACTTTAAATATAAAGAAATAAAAAAAAACAATCCTGAGTTACTTATTATGATACTACGATGGGCCATTGTTCCAAAAGTTTGGTAATATTGAACAACTATCAAAGTCTTCGATAACTAAAGCACCTTGGAAATACAGATGGTCTTTCTCACTGAGTACATATTTTAATTTAGAACAAAAATGTGTAAAGTTTGACTGGTAATAGTTAATGTGATAGAGGTCAGTCTTTCAGAATAAACTAAATCCTACAGAAAGATTACCCACCTGACAGTGCACTGACAGTCGGATTAGTGTCTTCCGTTACGAGGAGAGGACAGTGTTGTTGTTCTGATTGTACTGGACATACGTTATCCAAACACGAACGTGTTCGTTGTCGAATACCATTGTAACATGGACTCATGGACGACCATACTTCCCATTCATTACCTATTAAGAGAGAAAGGCTTTACTCATTAAGCAATTTCTTTCGTGTATTGATCAACGTTTTTATTTTTGTTTCGGATATACAGTATGATATATCAATTGATCATGTTGTGTGTCTGTAGCACGGGAAATTATCCAAATGTTATACAGTTAAAATCACAAGCAAAATGAGAAAAATAAATTTAAATATTGGAAGTGAAAACGGCTTATAGATAACCCTTTGTGACTAAGGGTTGTTGAGTTACAAAAGCGACAAAATGTTTCCAAGTGTATTTCAGCTAGTGATACATGTATGTGCATGTTATTGTACATACATTGATCACTTAGTTATTTAACTTATCTTGTGTTTGTGATTGCATTCTCAGTGGTCAAATGAATCAATGCGAATATTGATTGGCCATTATCAATAATTAGTTAAATTAACATTGAGTAAAATTTTTTGTTGAAATGTGCACGGTCTTGACCACGTGTATGTCACATGGCTTTTTCTTTACAGTTTTGATGTCACGTGATAATTATGTAAACAATGTCTGTCCAGTTTGTGGGAACTTGCACCTCTATACTTAGTCTTTTGATATATATAACCTAAATTACTGTTCTGAACGAGACAACAGATAGAGAATGTTTTATTTAAAAACGTCACAAAACCTTCTCGCTACCTTAAACTTACTCACCGTGTGTACAGATTATGTTGGCATATCTGTTGAACACGCCATGAGTGACTGTGATTTCACAATCGTCAAGAGACTCTTCTGTACCTTCACAATTTATAACACACCCAGCACGATTCATTGGATTGGGAACTTCAGGTGACGACACTGTGAACAGATCATCCTTTATATTAGTGAACGTGCCCCAGAATTAATATAACTTGTACAGCCCGATGTCAGGTAAAAGTCCGAGTGAGTTATATAATGATCATTAACTATGAATCACCTATAATTTTCGATACTTCTTAAAAAGCTTGCTCAGTTCGTGTTTCTTATTTGCGACGTAGTGAAATGATGTATAATAATTTTGGGGGGGGGGGGCAAGGGTTATTTTCGTTCAACGTAATTGCAATATTTTTTTGTTCGTACAACGTAAATAGAAAAAATAAATTCCGTAATTCTGTAATCACAGGCTAGACGTACAACGTAATCAATCAAATATTTTTTTCGTACACTGTAAAAATGTGTCATTTTTCTCGGTACGTACAAAAAATCACATCCAAATAAAAAAATCGTAAACAATAATCCAGGGAAATTACATTTCAGAAACTGTAAAACGACTAGATGACACAATTCACTACAAAATTGAATGTCAAGACGTAAAAGAAGAATGAAGAGCATTACGAGGGTAATATGCGCATGCGTCTCTACACACGGCACAGTAATGGCGGAGAATTTGAGTCGGAGAGCTCTTCGGACCATTCAATGTTCCATTTTTTAACACTGTAAACTGTAAAAACGTCTTTTTTTCCTTGTAAATTGTAAAAACCCCTTTTTATTTCCCGTAAAACCGTACCAGCTACCCCCTTGCCTCCCCTCTAATTTGGCAAACTAGTTCAGTGTACTAGAATCCATTCAATAAACATACTACATACCAGACTGCGCACTTGTATAATAGAGATAATTACACACGACATTAGCGTCATCGATATCCCATTCACCAACGTCATTAACGTAGACCCATTCTCCAATCCAATCTACATATACTTGTAGAGTGCCGTTACCATGACTGCTTCCCGTCCCATGAATCCTGGCTTTCACTGTTGAGCACATATTAGATGTTGGCAATGATAGAGCACAGTTCTTGAGATAACAGGGCACATGTTTGTGCATTTGGTGGAAAGACATCAGACTCGGATGCTATATATATAGCTGTTTCTCTTGGCGTGTTTGATGGCTAGATGGTGCTAGACATTGACTAAGTATGAATATTAATCATATATTCATTTTTTTGGACAATTTTTTTTTTAATTAGTGCATTATTTAGCAATTGTATAAATTAAACACAAAACAGTCCTTGCTCTGTCCTGTTCACCTTTTTATTCAGTTAGAGGCTAGGAGTTACCTCATATGCCGAGTCGGGTACGAATCTCGTGTTGAGTGTTGTCATGTGAATGCTTGAACTGATGAATATCATGTACGTACCTTTTTTTATCGTCACTAGCTTATCATTAACATCTGGAATAAAGATGAGGTAATCAAGTTAATGTGGAACCTATATGTCCTAAACTATTTCTGGTCATCGACTTTTAAATGAAAACAATACACTTATAATACAATAATGCATTGTTAAAAGGTGAAATTAATTTTCGCTGAAATTTTCACTGATTTTTGATGAGTTGAATGTGAAATACTGAAAAAAAGCATTTTACTGGATTTTAATTTCACTATTTCACTTCAGCTAAAATAAATTCCACGTGGAAACAAAGTTCTTGACTAATGCAAATTAAGCACGTACGCACGAGATATATTTGGGAAAGGCGCGTCTTTGCAGTCCACGGCTTTATTAATTAGGACAGGGAAGAAGAAAAAGTTCTTGTCATTCTGCGAGACGCCCAAGTGGGCCACCACACTTTGTGTGCCACCATGATAGCACATAATTAGCATACCCAGGTGTGTTAAGCCACCAATAGTAGCAAACATATAGAAAACATTTCTGACCTATTTCGTTTCACTCAAACGAATATAAATTCCATGCTTTACACTGATGCACAATTGTCTTTACCTTGAAATTTCACGTAACATTTCTCGAACTCAATATTCTTTCCCGAACAACCATGTATTTTTTGTATGCTACTGCCAGTCTGGTTAATACATTGTCTGTTTCTTTCACGGTAACCAAGCCCACGAATGGCACTACAGTCAGACCAATGTGTCCACTGACTCCACAATTCTCCGATATCCGTATCTATTCGTAATAACGTTTGTTATCGACTTGTTATTTATTATTAAACGTGGCATCTTCAATGTACTTCGCAATGGGGGAAATTTATGACATATGAACAGTGTTAAGCAATTCAAATATATCAAGAGAGCATCAACAATAAATATATCAAGCATTCCGTTCAGTTATGATATATGAATGTGGACGAATACATACCTATAGTATCACAATTCGTGCCCGTGAAACCAAATTCACTTTTACAAGTGCACCTGTATTGGTTTATGGATACACCAACACACCACCCGTGTCCATTGCAAGGATTGCTGGCACACGGATTGTAGAATGTCTGTAAGTGATGGCAATGTTACTCTTAGTATATCTCATTTAATACAAGAATACATATTACCAAAAACATATTGTAATGTATTATTAAATATCACACAAATGTATGTTTAGTTGCTCATCTAGTGTACTGTTGCTAAAGCAGAGATTTCTCAATATATATCTCAATAACTTTACACTTGTCAAACTGTAAATGTTATACTAGTATCTGAAATTTACCTGTTGAAAAGTCGAAATACAATCGAATGGGAGTTACTTCTCGTACTTACGTTTTTGTCAGTGCCCGCTTTAGTATTAATTTGCAGTTTGTCTTTGGAAATCCACTGTCTTGACGTGGCACCCTCTTGAGAACCAACATCTGGAAACGATACACTGTATATTTCACAGAGTGCGTCTTTCCAATCATACCTGGCAGATACGCACATGTTTCCAAGACCAACGCATGCGTACATGCACATTCTCAAATTTGGAGAATGAATAATTCTTGTTGGCAAAGTCATGCAGTGAGCAGTAAGTCTTACATGGGTGACTTCGAACTCCGTCAAGTATACAAAGACATGGAGAGCGATAAAGGTGTACACTGTTGAAGACATGGTGATAACTATTAAAGCGAATATCGTACATCCACAAGACACTTTATAAATTGTCAGATAAAGTGGATTAAAAAACCTTCTAATCTATTGGGAAAATTAATTGCGTGCTGTCACAAAACGGTTTGAAGTTATTGATGACTTTTGATCAAAGGAACTGTACTAATCCTCTTCAGGCTTTGTTCAAATATCAGATCATATGTGAAGTAAATATTAGCTTATAAATAAATATGTATAGCTCAATAAATCATCAGGATCGCCCATTATAATTGTATTGATACGAATATCTATGACTTGCATCATAGATTAGATTCCATCCAACTATGTTTTACTACTCCGAAGATATAACTTCATTTTATCGGTAAACTATGGTAATGTCTCAGGTAGAAGGAAAATTTGTCATTTCCACAGTTTTTCGCATGTATTGTTAATTTCAGAAGGCCTTATGTATGCGAACTTTATGATATACATGATTGGCTTATACGAACTGCGTTTCGTGCAGAATGCAAAGTTTAATGTAGAAGAAACGACTAGCTTTATCACTGGCAAGATCTTTTGACAGATATAATGAGTTGTAGTCAAATAGGACGTAAATTGTCTGGTGTTGATCAAAGTCTCTAACATAAACCACGTGATTATGACTCAGAGTACTATTAGAGCGGCAGCCCAGAGCATTTTGATCAAACGAACGAGGTACCAATATCTGAACACATGAGCATTCGTGGTGTAACCTAACATATGCAAATATGGATGTCTGCCGGGGACCACCTGCTGCGTGTGGCCCCTGGGGGGCCTCTAAGAGGGGCCAAAAATGCACTCGATTAAACATTGGAGGTACCACCCCAAACCAATTTCAAATTAACAGGTACATCACACAGAGTATAAAATGGCTCCTGCCAGACACATTTTTTGCTGCATTAGGCCCGACAGACGCCCCAAAAGGACCCTCCAAGATTTGGGCTAGATCAAACATTGGAGGTACCACATGAAACCAATTTCAAAAGAATGAGTACATACCACAGAGCTCAGAATGTTCAATGCAAGACAAATTATCCGCTGCATAGGGCCTGCCAGACAGTCTCCAAATGTGACCCCTACGCCTACTATCTTAGATTTGACCAAGAGTAATTATTGTAAGTACCACTTGAAAATATTTTTTAATATTATGACAAATCCCATAGAGTACAAAGAACCCCATGCCTGTCAAATTTTCTGCTGCTTAAATCCAACTAGAGTTCCCCAATAGGGTATAAAAATCACATAAATGATTGTGAATGACATCGTATGGTGAACCGTGGTTACTGAACGCGTCAGCCAATCAGAAAAGTTACTATGAGCATGCGCACTGAAGTTATCAATGAGCACTGAGGTCACCAGACAGCAGCAAGTTTAAATAGACACGATCTGAAAGGTAAGTATGCTGGTTCAACACAGGCTTCCTGTGATTTTCCAGACATCCACAGGATTCTCACAGCGTTTCTAACAACGTGAATTCGTAGTGTAAGATTTGAAAAGTCCCTTTCAGCATTTACAGCAGTTGAGCTGAGAGCAAGCGTGCACGACAGGCTAGTACGCTATCAATGTTTGGTGCATCCAGAAGTGAGTTAATTAAAAAAATGTATTGGACCTAAACCTCCCATAGTGTAGTGTACATTTTGTCTTTATTTAATGTCACAAAATAATATAAATAGAAGAAAGCACTCGAACCTGTGTATTTCATATGTATATATTGTCATAACATTTTATCACCCATCCCAACCCTGGCAAACAAAAGTAGCTATCGTCCTGATGATTGAAATTCCTTGCTCAAAAACACTGGTGTAGGCATGCATGTAACTCTTGCCTAATGTAGCCGTTACATACTGGGTAAACCAATAAATATTAAATAAATTTTAGAAAATAGATATACCCGAAATGGGTGTTGACATCCTCATTGACATTCAATACATTTTGCATATCATTTTGGTTTATTCACTTCAACCACAAAAACTACTAGATATATGTAACTTGTTATTCCCAAGGTACCAATATGCATGCAATTTGACCACATACAGAGTATAATAAACATGGAGCTTCTGATAAAGTATTCACAATTGTTACCAGTTAAAATTTACCAAAAAAATTAAGTTTCAGACAACATGCACGTCCACAATGGATGGTGACAACCCAAGTGACAACATTCATAATTCTGAAGCTAATCAGGTATGCACTTATATTTTTTTCAAATGTTTATTCAGTTCAATCACATATACTTATAATAATATCATAGCTTGCTAAACCTAGGACCAAGTGATATGCGTGCAATTGATGCCGTGACTATGTGACTATGATAAGTACTCAAAAGCTTTTGATGAGGTATCCACCAACCTCTTTTTAAATTTAATCAATATTAAAACTGTTTTGTATGTGTACAATTTACTTGAGGCATACTAAAGTTATGTCATTCATTTTCAGGCTACAGACATGGTGGCAATGGATTGTGAGAACACCACTGACAACATTCATTTGCCAGAAACATCTAAACATGTATGCTTTGATTTATTCACTTCAGTTAAAATTTACCTAGCAGGACATCTGAATGTGTTGCTATCCCCAGGAGCTAATACCAATGGAATTGATCTTGCCAGCCTTACCAACCATGATGATCATAAAGTAAATATTGTTGGTGTATCCGTCATGATTAATCAGTTATCCAGCTGGCACCTAACTGTATCATTCCAATTGAAATTCAGCAACCAAAACTGATGCATCTATGTTACACATAGCTTTGTTTTATTTCAGGCAGCAAACACCTATGAAGCAGCTGATCCAGTGTGCATCATTTGCAAGTCAAAGGGAAGTGACCCACTGAAAGTATTTGGGGACAAAACATGGGGTACATTCAAAACAACAGCAGAATTTAGACTTTTATTAAAGTCAGATCGCTACAGAGATATAACTACAGAAGAAATTGACAATGCAAGGTACCATTCGAAATGCTACAGACATTTCACTGCTGTGAAAAGGCCATCAACAGCTTCACAAAGTGACCATCCTTCACCAAAAAAAGTGACTCGATGCAGAAGTTCAATGCCACCATCAGATGCAAAGGGTTTATTGAGGGGCTCTTGTATATTTTGTCCTGTACAGCGGACGACCGTCAATAGGAAGGTTGAACCATTGTCAGATTGTCTTACCAAAGATGGGTGTGATGCTATAATTGCAGCTGCTCCAAGAAGCAGAAATAAACGAGTAAAAGCTTTAGTTATGAGTGGAGTTGACCTTATAGCAAAAGAGGCCCAATACCACAAATCTTGCCATCGTGAATTCTTCAAAGAAGTCGAGGCTGTACCAAAGACTGTAGACCCATCAAATAGACGTCTACATGCAACGACCTTTGGAGCAATATCAGATCTAATCGAGATAGAGGTAATTGACAATGGTAGAGCAATGCTTTCCACCTCAATTCTCGAATTTTACAGGACCGAATTTCTGAGTGTGGGAGGAACAAAAGAAAATATTGAAAGTTATACAGTGCAGGCTTTGATGAAAAAGATAAAGGACAAATTTGGAGAGAAAATCTCTATATCTATCTATGACCATCGGAAGGGTAATTTTGTGTATAGTTCCTATATGTCTGAAAGTGATGCTAGAGCAAGCCTCCATAATGATGTTGAAAAGCACCTCCATGTGATACGAACTGCAGCACTTTATCTTCGAGCTGTGATACAGGCGATGCCCAAATGGAAAACACCGACTCCAACATCTGTAGCAGCACTCAAGGCATGCTCACCTGAACTACCTGAAGAAATGTTGCTGTTTTACAAAACTCTCCTTTGTGGCCTCCGTGAACCGTTTGGCAATGATAACAGAGATGCAGTGGATAGAAAAGTTAAAGCCATGACATCAGATGCTGTGTACAACACATCAAGAGGTGCTGTGCGACCTTGGAAACACACCATACTTAGACTGGGACTTGGAACTTTGACTGGTTCCAAATTGATCTTACGTATCCTGAATCGTCTTGGAAACTCCCTGAGTTATGATGAGGTCAAGGTGTTAGAGACTGAATTTGCATATTCGGTTGAAGAAAATGATCGAGATACTCCCGATGGTATGGAATTGAATCCTAACCAAGGCACAGGACTTGCATGGGATAACTATGACGTTAATATGGATACCATTGATGGAAAGGGCACCCTGCATGCTACAGTTGGGATCTGCTACCAAAACATGCAAGATGCTACAAGCACAAACAAGCTGGTTAATGATGAGCCGATTGTTACTGGCATCCGCGATGGGAGAAGCAGACGACAGTTCAATGGGAAAGAACGTGAAATTGTACCTTACTACAAACAGCTTAAGAAAGCTAGATTTAATTTGTCACTACTAAATGAAAATCAGGAACCAGAGAAAGTACCAACTCTACGTGTCATTGATTTTTACTGGTTGCTCCAGTCTGAAGTTGCAAAGCCTTTACCACTATTTCCTGGCTTCTATTCAAAATACACCACAGATAAATTGCCACAACAAAGAATATGGTATATGGATCCAATATCTGCCTCACCAACCAGAAATGAGGTTGTCCGTGAAACCATGAGAAGGACAATGAATGTGGCTATGGAGACTGGCCAAAACTATGGCATTGTCACATATGACCTGGCTGTAGCTCTGAAAGCATACTCTATCCAATCACTGGATGCACCTCTATTTGACAAACTCCTCATTATGCTTGGAAACTTCCACTTGGAGTTAGCCTTCTATGGCGCCATTGGTACATTCATCAATGAGAGTGGTGCACAACACCTGCTGACAGAATCTGGGATATTGGCTGAAGGGTCACTGATGGGTTTCATTCATGGTAAATACTACAATAGGTGTGTCCGGATCCATGATATCCTGGCTCTTGCCATGGAGCACAAGATTTATGACAGCTTCAAGTCAACTCTTACAGAGGAAAGACAGGATGCTGTCAAGGATCTGCTTGCAAATGTTCCCCAAGATGTCAATGCCCAGGAACAGTTCCTCCATGCACATCCACTTTTCCAAGACCATATGGAGCAGTATGACCTGTTCTTCAAGGACATGATGAATGGAAAACTTGGCCCAACTGTCCAATACTGGAGCATGTATGTCTTCATGATTAATCGAGTTCACAGAGACCTCATGCGTGCACTCCGCATGAACAATGTTGATGACTACATCACCACACTGCCAGCTATAATTGACATCTTCTTTGGTTTAAATAGCCCAACTATGCTCGTTGGGGTGTGCTCTTTCTCAATCAGCTCATGAATGCAGCACCACAGAGTAGAATGGTTCTACAATCAGGGGCTTTCTCCATTAGACGAACTGGAAAACATTTTGCCAGATCAGCAATTGACTTGACGCTAGAACAGACCATAAATAGAGATGCGGCATCACCCATGAGAGGAATTGTAGGGTTCCATTATTCACATAATGCAATCAGAAGATGGTGCATCACATCAACTCATCGGGGCATGTCTGTGACAGAGCTGCGAAGTATGGCAGAACTAGAGGCAGTGGAGCAGCCTGCAACTCAGTTACGGACCAGCAGAATTGAGAAGGACAGTCGCCATAGGGATGCCTTGATCAATGCAATCACAGAATCGTGTGACCCTTTCTCTTCACCAGCATCAACGTCAGCTTGCCTCCTGAACATAGCTACAGGCAAAGCAGCATCTAAGGAAACACAAGAGTATTTGATTGGAAGCCTGGTTGCTGGCCATACACTTCGTGTGAAGTTTCAAGAGGAATGTGCTGCAGATGAGCAAAGATTCCTGCAGCCCATCAAAAGACAAAAAGTGTCAAATTTTGCACAGGAAAACGTGAAGAAGAGGTGTCCTATTGCCAAAGGAAAATCTCCAGCTGAGAGTCTGAAAGATGTCTTCATTCACATACTTGTCATCATTTCAGAGAAGATGAACTTCAACCTCAGACACGTCATGACCTTTCCAATTACAGAGTACCCACTGTCTATCACACACTCGGATGGATCAGGTCTTAAGACAGACAAGAGCAAGTTGCTCAGGAAACTAGAGGAGCTACAGGGCGGTTTCACAGAAACACCACTACCACCTATCAATGTGACATTGATGGATGGTGGACTATTGTTGATCCACTCCTTCTTATCTGCCATTGGGAACATCACATCATATGGACACCTTGCCAGGACTATTCTAGCATATGTTTGTTCCAGCCACGGAAATGAGATTCATGTATTGTTTGATACTTATCAGCCCATGTCCCTGAAGGAGAGTGAGAGGAAACTACGTGGAGCAGATGATCGCAACTTTGTCATTACTGGTCCAGAGCAAGCACCCAGACAGAGCTGTCAGAAGTTATTACAAAATGGGATTTTCAAAGATCAGTTGGCTATGTTTCTTCTCAAAGAATGGCAAAAAGACCAGTATGGACCAATCTTAGCCGAGAAGACTCTAATAGTCTCACATGGTGGCAACAGTGTCAGTTTTGCTTTCAATGAGCTTGATTTCAAGATGACAGTTGGGCATCCAGTCCATCTCCAAGGGAGTCATGAGGAAGCTGACACTCTCCTCGCCTTCCATGCAGTGAATGCTACTGGAAATGTAGTGGTCAGAGCCTCCAATACTGATGTCATTGTTATTCTAATTGGAATTCTAGGAAGGCACCTGGAAAGTCACAGGGAAACATCATACAATCGTATTATTATAGAATGTGGATCAGGAAATAACCGTCGACATATTGATGTCAGCAGTATTGCCACTGCCCTGGAGTCAATGCAGAATGGACTAGCTGCAGCAATGCCAGGTCTTCACGCATTTACAGGCTGCGACTTCACCGCATCATTCTACAGAAAGGGTAAAGTGAAGCCACTAGAAGTTCTTCAGAAAAACACTACAGGAACGCTCACCCAATTTTTCAGCAAGCTGTCTTCTGAAGATGCACCAGACCAGCGTAAAGCAGAAGAGTTCATTTGTTCTTTGTATGGAATGAAGGGTGATGTCAAGGATGTCAATGAGGCAAGATACGCAAAACTGCTTCAGATGACTGAAAACAAGAATCAGGTAACTGGTATCTTTGGGATAGGGGCTATTTTATATTGTTGGCTGGGTAGGGTCAATCAACATAACCACATACACTTATGCAGATGTGCTAATCAAAACATGTTTTGGAGATGTAACCTCTTCCAGCACCAATTTGATAGATGGGGACATTATACATGAACAAGTAGGAGTGATGATGGATACTCATAAACTATCAAGATCGAATAGCCAATCAGAACATAAAAATGTGTACTAAAATGTCTAATTGCACTCACCGTGGTGCACACAATGTCTTGCCATGCATGCCTGTAGCTTTGGGTTGATTCATATTTCGTTCACGGGAAAGTACTTTATAACTGCATAGTAGCGATATTTTAGATCATTGAGCCTCAACATCTAAATTAGGTTAATAATAGCATACCATTGGTTTTCTTGTATTTAATAACACTTTGTCAACGACAACTCATCTGCAGTTATTAACCAATAATTAAATCCCTCATCTGTAAATTGATTTTAATCCATACCTACATCTTATTTCAGGAAGCCTCAATGACCAATGTGAAGAAGGTTGACTGCGCTCTCCTGCCACCCTGTGCAAAGACTGTGCACAACAAATTACAACGGGCCCACTTCATTAGCATTCTGTGGGGGAAATGCTGACTCACCACATCCAGGACATGGTTTGGACCCTCTTAAGTATGGGTGGAAGGACAAGAATGGATATTATGCCCCTGACTGGTTCTCAGGACCTGCCATCCCACATGATATTTTCAAGGCAGTTGAACGAATGGATGACAATGTGGAAGATCGTCAGAGTGACCAACAAGATGTAGCGACAGAGTATGATGATTCAAGTTCTGAACTACCTTGGAGTGATGACTCAGAAAGTGAAACAGAAATCTGAGCATCCAACAAACTTTAAGGATTATATTCATAGACAAAAGTTTAAGTTTTGTGTGTACTAACAGATGTGTGTTGACCAGATTTTCCTTAGCTAAGCCATTTATTTATTTATTTATTCTTACAGTTCAAATTATTTTATTTTATCTTGTTAGGTGTGTATTTATATGTAAGGCAATAAATTGTTATTGTTAAAAAGCTGTACATCACGTGTTTAAACGCAAGTCAATTTTGAGATACCCAATGGGGGGATTACGTGTATGCAGAGACCAATTTGTGCTGCAGTAACATTCCAGACACAGATACAATAGTTGGTTTTACATGGTACCTCTAATGTGTGATGTGGACCAAATTTTGAGATCCCATTGGGGGATATAGTGGTATTTTCCATATTTACTCAATCAGTAGTAAGATAGTAGGCATAGGGGCCACATTTGAAGACTGTCTGGCAGGCTCTATGCAGCAAATAATTTGTCTTGCAGGGACCATTCTGAGCTCTGTGGGATGTACTCATTCTTTTGAAATTGGTTTTATGTGGTACCTCCAATGTTTGATCTAGCCCAAATCTTGGAGGGGTCCTTTTTGGGCATCTGTCGGGCCTAATGCAGCAGAAAATTTGTCTGGCAGGAGCCATTTTATACTCTGTATGATGTACTTGTTCATTTCAAATTGGTTTGGGGTGGTACCTCCAATGTTTAATCGAGTGCATTTTTGGCCCCTCCCCGGCAGACATCCATATTTGCATATGTTAGGTTACACCACGAATGCTCATGTGTTCAGATATTGGTACCTCGTTCGTTTGATCAAAATGCTCTGGGCTGCCGGTCTATATATGGATGTACATGTATCATTCTTTTATTTGACCGTGAATTATACAAGACTTACATTTCCCTCTTTTGACCATGTACTGAATACTACCTGTATTCTTATTTGGCCTTTATGTACTAGCAACTATTTGTAAATGAAGTATGTATAACACCACACAAACTCGATATCATAGTATGTGAAGAAAATTTACACAGCGAAAAAAAAAAGGAATGGCAGACATTTTGCAATCAATTAATCAATTGTAACTCATTAATGACTAGTCCAGCTGACTTGTGTCTTTAATGCAATGCTTTCTTTATTTCTTGTAGTATACGCCACCATTCTGGTCAATATTATATGAATGTTACAAGCTGTGTACTCAATTCAATTATGATACATCGTATATACATCTGTCTGATACATGTAAACTAGGGCGTACTAGCACTTTTTGAAAAACATGTTTTAAACAAATTCTTACCGTTGTGTCTTGTTTGTGTGGTAGTGTTTTTAATGCATGCGATCGTGTTCTTCAGATGGCATGAACAAACTATAACCAAATATGGTCGATCTGTTACACAAATAACACGAGGTGGTACTCCTACTTATACATAGATTATACAGACTCTTTCGGGACTTTTAATCACATACGCGTGCCTCAGTTCCTTATATTTTAAAATCGATTTTTCAGTATGTTCCAGCCCTGACAATGCTCCGAAATTTTAACACTATCTAGCCAAGACTATCTGGCTAAGAAAAAGCAAAAAAAAAAAAAATTCACTCCAAGTGCCCATGAACATCTATATGTATGTGTGTAACATGGGGTGAGGGTGTGTTTTTTGGGTCATCACCATCATAAAATTTGTTGTGGTTACAATATGTTGAAAGATTTTTATCTGGATGGTTTCACATTTACATATGATAATCAGTATGAACTCTCCACGAAGTTCGATTTTGGTGCATTTTGTAATATTGACTAAAAGTTGGCTTGATCCTTATGGACAGAATTCAAATTTGTATTCAATAGCTTTAAAACTAAAACATAATGTATGTTGTTAGTCAGCATGAAATATACATTGCTATCTATAAAATGTATATTATGTATATGTTGGCTTTTTGTCACTATGCAGACTTGTAAACAACCACAGTTCTCAACTAGTAGAATGAACAACTTGGCCAATATGGTTCAAAACCGAGATATTCATATTGTCAGTTAGTACCTGTAACTTTTCACTTTACGAGGGATTTTGTTACAATGGCTATACAGATGTAAATGTTTGAAGAATACATTTATCATCAAGTGATGTGCACAACACTGATTATAGTCTTTTGTTTTTATGCAAATGTACGCTTCTACTGACAGAAATTTGGTGAAGCAGTGTGTGAATTATTTTGTATTTTCGATGGATTGTCATGGTATAGGTTAATCGCACCTTAGAGCCATACTGGCCTCACAACATATCCAAAATTCTGTACATAAGTATGATGGGCATGGTGATGGGAAACAGAGGAAGGAGGAGACCAAAGATGAGACTGAGTGACAATATAAAAGAAATGTGTGGGCTTGCAATGGTTAGAGCTGGAGTTGGAGACTACATGTATTTGAGAGCCACTGCTGTTCAAGTATGAACAATCCGTTGTTGATGATGAAGAGTATAGGTATGGCTGTTGTGAATAAGCAAGTGTTGCTTTATGTAAAGACACCAGTGAAATAAATGCTTTTGGTTTATTGGAATAAACTTGTGGTCTGAGCGAAGGGTTATACAAGTGGCACAATAATTAATGATAATATGAAACATGAATTAAAATCTCCCTATGTAACTATAGTGGCTGTACAATCTCATAATTAAAGCAATTGTAATGATTTACAATCTCCAAATGAATAAGCCACAGTGATTTACAATCTCCACATTAAAATGCAACCACAGTGAACAAAGACAATGAGACAAGTGTTGTTTCACATGAACTTTTAATATACTCCAAATACTATGACTAAACTGAACACCATCTACACCAGTATGTACATGTAAGTAATCTAATTAGTTCATCAATGTAATACATATATAATTCAATCATGTTGATATTATCGAATAAACACCCATTCATACAAACATCATCAAGGCATGCATGGCACAGTCCCAGTAAGTTAGCAAATTTGAGAGATATAGTATATAGTAATATACATGTAGTTGGAGCATAAACATGTCAGAGATATGGATCCAGAAGCTGATGCTTGATTATGGTTTTTTAACATTAAAATGGCTGACATTCAGTCATCTTGTATCCGATCATCAAAGGAGTACTTGTTCATATTGAGAGCTATTGTCCTGGAACAGCATTATTAAAAACAAAATGGCCACTGGTTGGCCATTTTGAATACATCTCTATATCTATGATATGATGTATAATGAATATATAAAATTTGAACATAATCAGTCAAAGCATATCAGAGATATGGCTCTAGAACTGCATTCATTAAAACAAAATGGTCGCCAGTAAGCCATTTTGAAATTGTGGACTAATAAAGAGCCATTGTTAAAAATGCCTTTTGAATAGTTACTTAGGAAAATGATTAATAAATATTATCTATTATATACAATACAAACATATGGCTTGTCATGATACTATACAGAAACATTAGGAAAACTTAAAAAAATGATAACTATTTGTTACAAAATGATGCTGATCTCAGAAAAACAAAATACAAGATAGAAAACAGATTTAGTATTTGCTCTATTTGGAGTGCATATGAAGCAAAAATTCTATTGATCATTAAATAGATCAATAAAAATAACTGGTTGGCTCGACATTTAAACATGTACATATGCTACTACCTACAAACGCAATCATGTCGTTTAGATGAAAATAAAATCTATACATAATATCAATACACTGTAAAGATACTAGCGAAAATGGAGGCCAGAACGATATTTTCTTGAAATCCAATTTCATGAAATTCAAACATGAGTTCATAACAGAATATTCATAAGGTATTAAGGTAACATGCAAGAAATAAAAGTTCAATAATTCAACCACATTGTGTACATCAACATGCAACAAAATTGATCTTCAAGTCTGTTACTTGTGTAGCATTTCTAAGCCCTTCGAACACAATATGATGTAACTGTAGAACCATCCTGTACAGGTGACAACCATGGTTTGCTTCTTCCAATAGAGCAAACAATGTTTGATGTGAATCATTTTCTCCCCAGGAGGAAAACTTAATACCTTTTCACCACAAAAATACTAAATAGTATTCTCAAAGCCACAAAATATTGAAATTTGATGTAGATTGAATGTGTCCTGTTTATGATAATACACACGTACATTTTGCTGCACTACTCTACAAATTAAGTTTAGTTCTATTATTTTTCAGCAGTTGTTATATTTTATAAAATAGTATATTATTAGTGTACATGCCAGTGAGTCTGATTAAAATGCAAAAAAATTAATTGCTTCACAATTATTTAATCACCAATTGAACATTATTAGTATGTTCTAAAATTTCAAAAATAAATTGATTGAATTTAAATATTGATCTATTGGTAATTAATATGCAAATTCAGCACTCAACACTCTTGATTGAAATTTACAATAATAACCATTTTTTCATTAGTATACAAGTACTAAATGCCATGTGACAAAATATTTGACATCAAGAAATGAGACAAGCGAAGATTAACATGCAAATTAACCAATAAATTAGCATACATTTTTACAAAAAACAAACTAGATATTGCACTATTTATATTCATTTAAAACATTACATTTTTGCCTGTAATACTTTTGTACGTCTTATTAGTGTGTTTGTTGTAATTATGTAATTAGCTGTGTAGGATCCAAGGTAGATGCAAAAGAGGTTTTAATACCAAATTGTGTATTACCAGTATAGTATTATGGCATACAGGTAAATAATTCAGGTATATCAAGTTTCTTTTTTAGTTAGATACAAAAAATACAAACATGTAGTAAACTATTTTACTACTTTTAGTTGTAGTTTTGTTTTAACTTGCACTGACTGAAATAAATCAGCATGTGTCATTCGATGTTTCTTCAGATCATTCTTTCTAGCGAAAATTTCTCCACAATAATCACACTGATTGTGTTTCACACCAGTATGTCTTGTTTTGTGACTGTCCAAATTACCCTTTTGATTGAAACTTTTGTCACATACGTCACATTGAAATGGTTTCTCTCCAGTGTGTGTTCTCTTGTGGATGATTAAACTTCCTTGCTGAATAAAGTTTTTTCCGCAAATATCGCACTGAAATGGTTTCTCACCGGTGTGAATCCTCATGTGTGTTTGCAGATAAACATTTTGTTTGAAGCTTTTATCGCATAGTTTACATTGAAAAGGTTTCTCGCTACCATGTAGCCTCACATGTAAAGTCAACGCACTCTTACGAGCAAAAGCTCTTCCACATTGCTCACAAAGATGAGGTTTCTCCCCAGTGTGGGTCCTCATATGACTATACAGATTACTCTTTTGTGTGAAACCTTTCCCACATTTGTTGCACGTAGATACCATATTACCATCATGTGACTTCACATGTCTTGTCATTTGACTTTTCACGGAGAAACGACGCCCACACTGGTCGCACTGGTAGGGCTTTTCGCCAGTATGCACCATTGCATGGCGCGCTCGATGATATTTGTCAGAAAATCGTTTCTCACACCATTCGCACTGGAACGGTTTCTCACCACTATGAAGCTTCATGTGATTAGCGCAACTAGTTTTTATAGCAAAACGTTTGTCACAGAATGTACACTGATATGGTTTTTCACCAGTATGTGAAGCCATATGAATTTTCAGATGATACTTTGCATAAAAACACATCGTACACATTAGGCATTGAAAAGGTTTTTCGCCAGTGTGCTTCCTTGTGTGTATCGTAAGGGATTCCTTTCGTGAGAAACCTTTCTTACATACTTCACAATAATACGATTTCTCATTATTATGTGTCCGACGGTGCCGTGATAAATGACTGCTGGAATTAAAAAACTTTCCACACTGTTCACATTGGTACGGTTTTTTGTCATAGTGCACACCCTTCATCTGAGACCCATCCTTGCGTTTTTTATAGGGTTTTCTTTTACCTTCCATTTTTGGGGTCTTGTTGAGCGATAACTATCTCTGTACTGGAAAACAGATTTACCTGAAAAGTGAAAAGCGTACATTTTAGAAACATGCAAAATTATTTGAGTTTTCCAAATGATAAAAGTGAATGAATGTGACAGATTTTGATTTCACACCCCTAAACTATAAACCCACAAGAAAGAAGTATATGCATATATTTACATCAACCTACCCTTACACCAGTCTATTTGCCTGAATGACCATTTTTTTTTAAAACAAAATAATCTGAATACCGCATTTGCTTTATTTGAAAGAGATTTCCAATGGAAGCGCATGTAGACGATCAGTTGCATTTATTGTATACATATGACCGTAAAATATAGTTTATCTTGTCATGTAAAGTGCAAATTTGATAAAGTCAGGATTATCTCTTGAATTAATTACAATGTGCTATGAACTATAAAAAATGTAAAAGCATTAATTTTCACTGGTATGTTATTTCGCTATTTTGATATTTGATTTAACAGTTACCGGTAGAAGCGCATCTCCAATAGAAGTGCATATAAACCTAAAATTCCATCTGTTCTATATTGAAACATTAAAACATAATATTTTGTATTTTGAATGAAAAAAAACCTCTGGAATTTATATGCGCTATTGATGGAGCCAATATCAGGGTTTTTTTCAAACAAGGGAACCAGGAGCACAGCGTCCTCGTGCCATGGTCATGCGCCCCCTTACCCTGGGGAGCAGATCCTCTGGCAACCATAAAATTCTGATTGACCAAGGATCACATGTGGCCACAGTCTTCAACTGTGACCTGTCTGATAGTAATTTTGGCCCCAAGGAAGCCATAGAATGCTCCATTTTAACTTGGAATTATCAAAAAATCCGTACGTCTAGCCTGTGATTACAGAATTACGGAATTTATTTTCTCAATTTATGTTGTACGAACAAACAAATATTGCAATTACGGAAATAATCCTTCTGTCACAATCCCTCCACAGGGAGGACTGTGATTCTGTGAAGGCTTTCTGCATGTATTAACCCATGCACCTACATGTATAAACTTTGCACTAAATAATATTCAGCCTTTCAATCATAACAAACCCACTTACTGTGTATCAGTAAACATGTACCAGGCTGCAATATTATATGCAGGGTTCTCCCCAGGGTATTATAGAGTAGGGGTTCAAAAATTTTAGTTCGCACTAAGAAAACATTCATGTATGCTTAGTATGTGCTGAATCTGACTTATTTTTTGTAAGATTCTGTCTAGACCCTTATTACAGGCTTATGAACTGTGCGTGAATGGTTAGTTTGGATTAAGCACCCAGTGGGATGAAACAAAGCAACAAAATATGATAATGTATTCGTTGTCCTAAAATGTATTATTACATTCATTTCAGTAAAGTTTAAAGGGTGGTGGTAATTGCACACCGCACGTTAGAATTTCATGTAAACAAACAACGGTGTGATGACACCGCCCTTTAAAATATCAATAATTTGATATTAAGTTGTCAATTTTGTTCTTATAGAAGTTAATATGGCATACTATACTTATTAATTTTTTTTTTTTTTCAATCTCGATCTACTTTCAAAACACAAGTGAATACAGGTTTTCCGAATCCATTAAAAGCACAGTCGGTAGAATACTCAGCCCGTGGTGCCATTGTTAAACTTATTATAATGGAGAGAAAAAAATACTTCACCATAGACACTTGATAATAATAACAAACAAACACGCATTAAAGCGGATTCAAGCAGGTCAAATAATTATAAGTGTTTTTCACCGAATCCTGTTGATGGCCGGCAAGCCCGGGTGCGGCTTTGTTTCAAATTCAATGATAGTACAATGGCTAATTACTAATTTTCGATGCCCGCAATTAACATGAGTGTTATATTTCCAAGATTTGTCTAGGGTTGTTCATTCAATCTGTCAAGCCCAGTCACGACAAGACAATATTACTGACTTACCAATGAAGAGTTTCCGTACGAATAAATACACGAGTATCAGAAACAACAGCAACAATACTGCATTTATGCGGCCATTTTTAGATATTCGTTAGCGCCCTCAATCATAATGTCTAAACGATCTTTTGTTTTATTTCACAAGTTTTGAGAGTCCATCGTCATTTCAACTTGAAGACAGAAGATCGAAAATGCAACTGATGCCAGAAAATAAATAAAATATATTTTAAACATCCGGAAAACAAACAAAATGGAAATATGATATTAAACTTCTAATTTGAAAACGACTAAAGAACAATGCAATGTCAGTATGAGTTCATCGTCACACCATGGATGAAATCATAGACCTTTCTAAGGTTTATGATGAAATGAACACAGTACGTGTCTATTTTGGTTTTCGACGAAATTCATCGTCACTGCACAGAGTAAATGGCGTCAATATTATAAAACAGGTTCACCTGTGTCTAAGTTTTCAAAATATGTATATGGGCAATTCTACTTTGTCCGAGTATTACCTCGTGGAATTGGATACTGTGTAATATAGATTGCTTATACCACAGGCATTCATCAAGGGACAAGAGGAACAATTCTTAACTTGACATACAGCTTGAAGGTGATCAGAAATGTGTGTGTGACGGACGTTACAAAATGATATTAAAAACAATAAGTAACTTTATTTTCAGATTATCTGATTATGTACATTTGTACTATGATTTCTCCCCTAAGGGGTCTAAAGGCTAGTGGGTCTAAAAACATGTAATATATATTTGAAAGCACATTCATGAAAAAAAATGTATGGATCTAATTCAGAACAACTTCTTTCCGGGACGCTGGGATCTTCTGAATAAATTCCTTCCATATATAGAATAAAATTATAGTGATTTCCATTTTTTTTTCTAAATGTTGTGGAATTGCCCATATCACATAGACACATCTCGTACCTGGCACTCGGAGGTATTTAAAGGGCAGTGGTCGTCGCGCCATGCATGCACGAAATATGGGTCTCAAACGAAAGCGACTTTGACTGTTGCTCAAATCAACGAGTACAAACTGAGACGTTATTAAGCTTTAACTATGTAATTCCTTTGGTGATTGGAAGGTGTCGAGAGAGTCGTCGGCGGTAATTATTGTACGTTGTGCCTTGGTTTGACACGTACTCGTGATTTCCATTAGAAGAGCGCACTAGGAGAAAACCAATGTCTATCAATACAAATATCACACATGCGCTGCGCGACGACCACCGCCCTTAAAGTTACCAGTTGAATATTATTTGAAAGAGGGGACCAGATTTTCTTTGAAATGTGGTTATGCAAAACTCAGATAAATCAGATCAATATATATAGTCACCGATTTACTTTTCGTACAAAATACGGCGATATTTGAGCCAGTTGCTATCATGTTTTCTATATACGATCAAAAATTTCTCACCACATCTCAAAGTTATGTTTGGTTGCATACGTTGGCATATGGGCTTTGGATTATCATGCATTATTTAAACAATCTGCTGAATACTATTTTTATTATAAGAAATATAACTTTTCGTGTTTGCATTTTCAGACAAACAAATTTCGTTTTGGGTTACAAAAAATGAAAGGTTCAATTTCATCATGTATTCGCAAATCAATAATTGTGTAAAACTTTTGAAACAAAATATCGTGATACATTAGGTCGAACGTCGCCAACGATCTTAATAACCGAGAAGATTTCTCCGGTCACGTATTTGTCACATATTCTCACAACTGCAGCTATACATTTTAGTGCTTATTAGGTTCCCTCGAATTCAGTGTACATTTCAGTGGGTTGTTCTACCGAAAAAAAGTTAAACAGCTATCATAATCAGTAAAACGTACCACCAGAGGGCGCCAGCACGACTGAAATTAATTTTGTGATAGAGAGATAGACTTGCATACAGTCAGATATAAATTAAATTAAATGATAAAATTTCAACGATTTTCAGCGTCTTTCCTGCACGTTTTGATGTTGTTTAGCGTTTCGTGATTGACATTATAAAAATGACCCACGGTTACTAGTAACCGTGAATGACCGAAGTTCATTTGCAAAGACTGTCTTAAAAAAATATATTTTATTATCATTGCTGCCTGCAGTAATTCGAAACAAAGACGAATCTGACGAACATTTTCCGTGTTTCGCGCATATTCATAGCATCAGATATGTCTCAACTCAGTCCCTCTATCTCCGGTCTGAAAACGCTTGTTTTGTAGTGTACGAAGTACGGGCCAAAATTTAAGCCAATCTCATATGTTTGCATATCGGATAGACCCGATCGCGTTCACGCACAGGAAGAAACAGTGGTTAGCACGACCTAAGAAACTAATCTTCGGTCATTTTAACTATGTTTACTCAGTGTAGTAACTAGGAAGGTACACATGTTAGTTCTACAGTTATAAAACAATACCAAAGCAAATTCAGAAAGTGTAGATTGCAGAATAACAGGAAGTAGCGCAGACTCCCAGCGTCGGTCCATTTTTTTTACCGAGAACAGTATCTCTTGATGTGTTCGCTTTGAGTTTTAGTTATAAATATAAAAGTAAATTTTCCAAATGTACATTGAATACGGCCCGAGCTAAGCGTTCACGCACATTTCGTTAGCCCGTGCATGGAGCTAAAAAAAGAGCTCCATGGCCCGTGTTAAGGATCTGGGCCTGGTCTTAAAAACGGGCAAGATTTAATCCGTACTTAGCGATTGTTAGCCCGTGCTGAGCGTTCACGCAAGTTTTCTTAGCACGGACTAAGGAATTTGACCCTTTAGCCCGTGCTAAGGAGCTGTGCGTCACCTGAATTAGTGGCACGAAGTGTGGTGATTTTGTGGGTTATACGGTCAAATTGGTCCAGATTTTATTTTTTTGGCAAGAATGAAACCCATTTTACAAATAAGTAAAAATATTTTTGCAGTATATATTGTTATTCTGCATGATGTTTCTCCATGTGAAACAATGAGCTATTTCGTTCCAACATGTTGTCATGGTGACGTTCGTGTCGCCGGCATGTGAACGTTCTCAATGTTTCTGTCCTTGTTATTCTTTGTGAAACAATTAAAACAGCGGAAAATGTTTCGTTTTGAAAAATTCAACGTGTGTTAAAATTGGTCGACTGGTTGACTATATAATTTTAAAGATAGTTTGTTCCAAAACACGTCTGCATTTTAAGATACTAAAAATGTCCGTGAAATCAAAATGGCGACGGATGCCTTAAAGATGGGTTAACTGTTTGGCAGAATGATTTTGTCTTTCATATTGTTGGTTAAGCAGAGTTTTCCAATATTTATGTTAATATTGATATTTCGACTTCAAAGAATAAAGTTGAACAGAGTTGCTTTTCATTTTGTACGTGGTCCATTACAGTTTTCGCAACATATCATAAGTGTAACGCATGTTTCTGCTCTAATTACAAGTGAATGGCATAACTCAGTCTAACTTAGAACAACCCGTTGCGAAATTAGTAAGCTAGTTTAATTGTATTTTAATATTTAATAGATTACTAAATCGACAAAACCCCCAAATCCGGGCCCCAAATAACTTCTTTATTTCTTGATTTGAATATTGCTGACGACACGTACGCATGCGCACTGATACTAAAATCATGCCTATTTTGGGTCGCATCACGGATGGTATAACTTCCGGAATACTTGTCGAAAGTAGTCAAAAAGTTATTTATTCGCTACGAGCATTGGTACAATTGATTGCATTTCGTTTCCAGACCGGGTATAGAGGGGCTGTGGTCTCATAATAGCCCCAAGACCATCAGTATAACATATCTGAATGTTCTAAGAGTACAACTTTAAAGGTGCATATTATCTCAGTATTACATTATGTAAAATAGTTATGTATGCGTTCAGCTACTTGGCGGAAAAGTAACCATAAAAACACATGCCAAAAAACAACACACACTAATTCTCAAACGTGTGAAACGGGTATCCATTTGAGAACATTTTCTAAGCTCTATGCTTTACCGCACGTAGCCTACGACAGGAGACACGTCTCAACTTTGTTATCTTTCTAAGGTCTATGGTTTAGCGTAATAGTTTCATTTTCCGTGTGTTTCCCAATATCGGTGTCACGTGATAAATAAGCTAGTGATTTACATATTCTAAATTTAGCATTTGAACTTGAGGTTTAGCCACAACTTTATACTCTCTAAGTCGATATTTGATTTACCAGGCTGGTGAATTCACGTGCACATATGCATACGCGTACTTTTACTTGTACACGGTGAATCGTTCTGATCGTTAGGATCGTTATAAATGTTTTATGAATATACATATTTATAAATGAAAATTGATGTTAGAATTCAAATTGACCAAACAGAAAAGTTACAATTAATATTAATGAGTTTGTTCAATATTATCCAATAAGCAAGCGCCCCACTATGAGCAAAGACAATATATCTCTTTCTAATGTCTTTGCTGTGAGTAAGTGGGCGGTCGCAGTTATGCCATGTGAAGGCATGCGCGCCGCGGCTCACGATGGACGTAGACAACGTTCCGGTCTCGGGCCAATCAGGAGAGCTGAAGATCAGCGCAACAAATAAATATAGAAACTTTTCATTTTGAAGTTTGAATTGTGGAATTTATAAAGATAAAGGGAATGCCTCTGTTGCGCCGAGAGTACTATAACTAATAATGCGACATATCAACAACATCTAACAAAAGTTGACTGTGTAATAAAATGATGTAAATGAACACACGAAGACAACCCAAAGAAATAACTTGTTTAGTGAATTTTTCGCTTGTAAAATCTCCAAATGTAATGGGGTTCGTAGGATGACATATTGCTCAAAATGGTGAAGTCGGAGAATGAAAACAGTTGTGAGAAACAAAGACGAGCGTTTATACAGTCGGTAAAAGTTATAATATCTCTTCAGACATTTTTAATTATTTATCGTACGATGTAATTGCCAAGACAGTCCGTCTAAAACTTCAAAAACGTGTCAACATAACATAAAAATAATACAGTTTGTGACGAAGACCTACTATCAAATACGATAAAATTATAAGTTCATTTTTAGTAAAAACTACTTTCCATGGTGTTCCATTGAAATGTTGAAAAAAATAACAAACTATGTAGTTGAATTAAAAGTCTGTCTCGTCGTCATCTACCAAGTCAAGTAATTATAGACAAATGTAAACTCGGTCATACTGACAATTTTTTTAATGGGGGGGGGGGGGGTCAGGATGATGTAAATGTCGGACTCGATTCGTGACATACAGTAAACGCAACTTAAATATAAACTGTGATAAAGTGTGCCATACTGCGTAAAACAAGAAAACGAAAGTGAATCCAAATCATCGCGTAGATGGCGCTGCTTAAATTGATTTCTGCATTGGGGGAAACCGGAAGCGACTGCATGAATCATATGTTCACAGACGAACTGAGTTCTCCATTGTGTTCATTCACTGTCAACATGGCGGGTGGGTTCAGAGGATCTCGGAGCAGAACTCGGATTTCTTGTGGCCGCTACCGGTTCGTCTTCTACCTCGCTGGATTTGTGGTGTCGATGCAGCTTCTAGTGGCGTGGAGTTTCTTCAATTTTGGAAACAGTGATGAGAGCGATCCCAGGAAACGGGATGTGTCCGGGTCGAGAATTGACACCGATGAAGTTTTGAAGGTAAGTTCAGAAAGTTTCCTCCCTGTCATTGAAGTTTTAGGCGATTCCGTTTACGTGGCTACTGTTTCCACTGGAGCAATATTTTGAATCATGTGGGAGATGCGTTCGCGTGAGAATGCCGATGTTGATCAGGCAACCGAGCGTCGTTCATGCACAACATCGCCGTACTACATGTTCGCGGCGTGTCCTGTCGCGGAGCAGTCCATCGTCGTTTCTATGATCATGGAACAGACCATTTCAGTAAGGCATGTTTCTGGCAAATATTTAAAAAAAAAAAAAAAAAAATACGTACCGCAAAGCTGTTGTCACTTTGTAAACTTTGGTTAACAAACTTTTAAAACAAGGTGATCAAAATAGTTTAAACGTTCTTCTATGTTAATCACAGCGTCCATGCGTTCTCTTCGGGTTTCCTAGTGATTAATTACGTTTTAATCTCCTCTCCTCTCCCCGCCAATGAGTGAACGTGGTTTTCTCTATTATGGTTTTCTAGGTCAGCCACCCCTCCAAGTTGAATGATGAACTTCAATGGCATCGGTATTTTCTATTAATATAAGTACATCGTGGGCAGCAGGAACATTTCTGCTGGTGGGTTCATATATTGGCTGAGAATGAAGGCAGTAAATCAAAACTAAATTATCAAAGATGGGTTTGTTATGAGGTTGTTGTTCATCTCACTGGATTGTTTTGGAATGTGGTCATACAAGGTCATCTAGGGGCAAGTGTCAGACTAGTCAATAATAAATTCCAACCCTGGCCTGATGTCTACTGTCAAGGAAACTTGATTTACATTGTTTGATAAACTTAGTCATGGTTTTTAAACTTCAAGTGCTTGCCATCATTAATTTAGAAATTAAGTTCACCACTGTCATCTCCAGTTGTAGGAGGATTAAACCGTATAATCTCTAAGTTTTAAAGTTTAAAAAACAAAACTGCTGGGTTGGGAAGATTTCTGAAGAGGAAACTTTCAATACTTGGGGTTGTCCCGTGGAATCATGGGAAACTGCTGTCTACATTGTTTACGCTGACACATTACAACCTACTTGCATACTAAAATCCAGGTTCCTATCTTTTTTTTTACACACTCTGTGGAGCTGCGATTTAACTAAATGCATATTCAGTGGGATTTATGTAGTGCATTCTATTAAGATATCTGAGAAATAAAGGGAAAATAAAATCCACCTAGTAATTGATCTCTATACAGTATCCTGAACTATATGTATCCATGACAACCATTATCAATCCCATATTGGCTAAATTATTATTATCTTTGTTCAGCTTTCATTATTTGTGGAATTGTTTAAATCTTGTATGAAGTCTGTGGGTGTGACCATGAACATACTGAACTCCATGGTGTGACTGATATGGTAAATTGAATCCATAGCCTATGTAATATAATTAAGAGCGAGTCCAACTAACACAAAAATACTGCCTCTTTATTAACAGTCTATGAGCCTGCCACAAGCAGATGCTGCTTCCCAGATCACACTTCAAAATCTACTGAAACAAAATCGCAATATAAAATTGCTCTTTGAGTTTACTTTTAAACAAACATGTTGGTTTGAAACTTATTGATAAACATGTTTGCTTAGCCGGTACATATTGTTGCAAATACATATGGTTTTTTAGTTAGGCATATTGTATTTCAGAGTTTCAGACCCTTATTGGTTTCCAGGAGTCAACACATGCAGCTGTTTCTATCACAGAGTAATGTTGTAAGGTTGTGCATGCCATGTGGTTTAAGGATCATTGACAGGTATCAGTTGTGTGGTCTGGTTTCACAGATCATCACGTTTAACTGCCCTTTGCTATGTATTGGTGCTATACTTGTATAATCCTCGGGTCTTGCAATGTTTCGTAAGTGTGATAGATTTTAATGCACAATTAATGAAACGAATTAAAGATGTAGGTATATGTATGCAGTAAAATACTGATGCATTTGTGAGATGTTATCGACATGTATTGTTATGTATTGACATGCAGTGTTATCGGTAATACCGATCACTGAATTTACTCTTTTGGAAGCACATCTCTATGTACCGGTATTTATTGTGTACTGGATCTTTAAAATATGACTTAGGCCACACCGACTTAATTTTATGGATGACATCAGCGCGCGCATTAGTTTTCGCCTGTTCTCAAAAAAAAAAAAAAAAAAATCTTCGACGACGAGTCTCCACAGATCGGTTTTCTGTCCGGAACTTGCCGACTCATATTGTCGCAAATCGCCGACTTGTCGTAAAACTCGTTTTGGACTACCTCAAAACCAAACTCCACACAGTTAGATGCACGTTAGGTAAAGCGCAAAGACCTATGGGAAGGAGATTGCCTCAAAACATGCAAATTTTGTCATAAATGGTCCAACATGGCGACCACACCACCAAAATACGTGAGCATAAAAGTTCAGAGGTAAAACGGAGGGATTGTTGTAGACAATTGACGTTGGCCAGGGAGACGTTTACACAGCTATACGAGAGGTCAGTAGCGGCAAGCGAGTTTCGCCCAGACAACTTTAAGAACATATTGTCCAGAGTGGCTGTCCCGCGTTTCTTCTGCAACGATGAGAGAAATGGGAGAGGAGTGGAGGTGTATGGTGGCCTAAAAGTCGGTCAGGCGACAAATCAGTTCGGTTGCTTTGTCCGCATTGAAGTCGACAGAACTGCAACGAAAGCAGCAGAAGCTCCTCGGCCGAAGTTCCCTTTCGGGGTGAAGAAAAGTTTCTTATTATTTTTTTTTTTCATTTTCTGATTCAGATAATTTGCTTGCACACACAGTCAGTAATATTTTAATCATGACACATTTTCATCAAGATACATGTACATAATTTTCTGCATCCACATTTTTGTTGACTCTGTTTGTGTGTTTTTCAATATCGAGCCTCTTATAATTTATTACATAGTTGAAGTAGTTCTAGAGCGATTGTGTCTACACTTAGTCTATCTGAAGTGTCACTTTAAAAGCTGTAGTTTGAATGTCAAAGTAGTTAATTTCCAGGTTGCTGTTGACAAACTTATTGTTCATTTTTAATTAATTTCTTTCTTTCAATAAAACACAGTAAGTTTTTTTTTATTATTGAGTTGATGTGTATGCCTTTGGCAAAGCTAACATCTGCCTTATCCTCTTGCCTTTTCAAAATCAAAGGTGATGATACCTGTGACAGTAATACAGTACGAAATGTGTACATCAATATGTGCCTCCTACAAATAAAGACTTGTTTTTTTGATACACTGTGGTTAAATTCGTAATAACAGCTCCCTAGTCCTGTGGTTTTAGCAAGATTTTTTTTTTTGGCAGGATTTTTTTTTTTTTCGCCCTTTCGCATTAGTTTTGGGGTCTTCAGAGGATGTCATCCATAAAATTAAATCAGTGTGGCCTTACTGTGAAATACTTTATTTTAGCTGGAATAAATTTTCACTGAAAAAGCTTTTTGGGTGTTTTGTATTGAATTTATTTTCACTGATTTTTGTTGATTTGAATGTGAGACATAGGAAAAAATGTATATTCGCTGGATTTTATTTTCACTGAAGCAGCCTTTCAGCGAAAATAGTGAAAATAAATTCCAAGCGAAAATAAAGTATTCTACAGTAGTTTGACCTTTGACCAACTCAGTCATTTACATAAGTGCTTCTAATTTATGATATTCTGTAATTTGTTTAGATGATTGAATAAGTATTTGTCATTCCTCCGTTTATTCATTCATTCAATCAATCAACTTAACATCAATGAATTTTGTTGGGGTGGCAAACTAAAAAACTTGTTTGCATCTTTAAGCCAGATCCGGCATTCTCTCATTCCAAGTATCAGAGTACTGTCAAACTATTAGCTGTTTTCAACATTGAAGAAGTGAGTGATCAATCAGTGTACACAAATAATGACACTGTGTTTATACATAAATCCCCGATTTTGATGATTTTGTGAGCAGTGATTCATGTGACAAGTAATTATACGTCTATCTTCTAATGTAATACACTGCTTGCAATATTTAGTGATATGACGGGTGCTTGTCGTAATATATTAGACAATTCTGAAAACTTTTGTAAATTGGTTTTGTTATATAATGCTTACTGAGCAGTCCTCGTCTATAGAATACCTTAAATTGGATAGGCATTTTGTGCGATGACGGCCATCCCTTAACCATGCATGGATTAGGCTTGAAATTGTTTTCTCAGATATTAATTTTTGTTTTGGAATTTTTTGTTTCATGCGTTTTCTTGATGAATAGACATACAATTTAGTAACAATTTAATGATATAAATATTGACCTATATTTTTCCAAAGTTGGAATGCTCGGTATTCTCGCCTTGTTTAAATAACTGGTCATATATAACATAATAACAAGAGGTCTCATGACAGAACCCTAGGGAGTCGTGCACTCACAGCTGAGTGTATGGAGATATCAATGATACCTGTCTCGATGTGAAATAATCTCAATATTCTTAAGAGTGATAGAATTTCACAAAGATCACTTGCAAGCTGTAAATTACTTACATCGTTACAGATTCCATTAATTATGCAATTATGCTATTAGCATTCAAATAATTGTGAAATGTTTAATTCTTATTGACTGACAACTTAATTGGCATGTCAGGAAAGTAATTTTCGCTGCATTTCGCTGCTATGACTGACCGACTAACAAAGTTAATGATTTATTGATAGTTCTCAAATACCATGGTATTTTTTAGGAACAGTGAAGAATTCTACTCTTACTTTATAACTCATCATTATTTCTGTGTAAATGACTTAAAATTTATTATATGATAAAATGTTTTATGTTTGCAATAAACAATTTTTGGCAAATCTTGAAAGTTATTGTTATTGCTCTGTTAGTAGCGCTCACATATAAAAGATATTTTGATGGTTGATGATGCTATTTTAATGATTCAGTATATACAAATTTTTGGTTTACTGTAAAAACTTATTTTCACTCTGAATTTATTTTTGCTGAAGGAATGATTCAGTGAAACTAAAATCTAGTAAATATTTTTTTATACATATTTTACATTCATTCAGCCCAAAATTAGTGAAAACAAATTCCATACAAAACACCCAAAAAGTCTTTTCAGCAAAAATTAATTCTAGCTAAAATAAAGTATTTTACAGTAACGTGCACTTTCATTGAATATTCTTCATTAGTGCAAATACAGTATTATTTTTTTATAATCTTTGTGACCCTTGATTTTTCCCAACCAAATTTTGATGGTTAATTTTATGTATTTTTCACTATTGTAATTTGGTTAGTTAATCAAATTCCATAATGATCAGTGAAATCGCTTGACACAAATGCTATTTATTAAGTTTTTAATTTTGTCTTTAATATAACTACCCTAATTAAAAGTTATTTAAATTTATAATTAATAAATTAATCAAACTGAAATAATTAATTATTTTACGTTATTTTGAAAATATCGACCTAGGCCCAGAAATGAACGCAGAAAATATTGGGTAGGCAATTATGGTTTCCATTTTATTTAATTTTTTCTTCAATGACTACATTTTAACTGTTTTTTCCATCACAATTATGCTTTTTTAATACATATATTTAAAATGGCCATCAAGTTAGTCATTAAAAGGTGATTTCCTCACAGTCATGATCATCAACTGTATTTTACAGGATGTAAAAAAAATGAAATCAGCTAATTTGTATAAAATAAAATAAAAAAATTAGAGCAATTTGCATAAAGAGAAATTGACTGCAATACCGTGAAATTAACAGCTGTAGCATAATATCACTGAATTGATATATTAAAAAATAAAAAATATGGGACATAAAAATAGAGTAATACAAATATTTTGTCGTCGTTGTACGGGTATTTGTTAATGTACGTTTAATTTATTTACCCTTTGTACTATGTACCAGCACCTTAGCCTGTGTGCATCATTAAATTCTAGAAGCTAGATTTACTTGTAGTAATGAGGTGTGTAGGCAGGGTTTATAACTGGAAATGCTTGGATAGGCTACCCCCCCCCCCCCCCCCCCCTAAAGAAAATATCCTGGGGCTGTGAGCAAATTTAGTTTAGTTGTTTTTGTTAAAAGGCGGTAGTCCCTGCGAGATATATGGGTCTCGTATAAACAAAGATGGCGACTTTGAATGTTGCGCAGAACAATGAGTACAAACTGAGACATTTTAATTTTACAAATTACATTCAAAAAAGTTGATTTTTTGCTGAAATAGGATTCCCGTGGTATTGATGATTTTGATAAAATACATAGTGCTTGGTTTTTCATACCAATTTACATACTATTAAATATACCATTCCCTACCAACGAAAAATATCAGCAAATGGCAAGTTATTTTTGGTATCTGGCTCTACTGCTGTAGTTCATGTTTTAACAAAATGTCATCTTTCTGTGCACTCTCTGTTATTTGCGGTAAACTGTTTAATGCTCTTTGCTAGTAATTTCCATAATTTGGCATTCATAACTACAAAGTTTTGCGAAAATCTCGGCTACATTTACACAAAATTGTGCGATTTTTTTTGTCTATCCAGATCATATACACGTTTGTTGTATTAATACACCGCGTTTGACGTAACTGGGTTCCTGCCCACGTGATTCTCTGTTCCATTACGTCAGCAATGCATAAGCTCTTTCGGTGCGCAGTTCAATCTCGATGCTTTGATGCATGTACCGCAATTTCTACCAAAAACTAAAATTTTTGACCGTCTCAATCCAAATCCTGTTTAGTTATTAGAGTAATTAAATTCTAGTGAAAATTGTAATAAAAGGATGTGTATTTGTAATTTAGCTGCTTTACCTTCTCTTAAAACAAATTTTTCGAGTCAGGGAAAATTCCTAAATGCTGCAGCTGTGAACATTTCTTATGGGAGTCGCGATGACTTTCGTAATATTTTATCTCCTTGTATGCCATTAAATCATGACAATTTTAAAGCTGAAAATTTCACGGTTTGTGAGAATTACGTACATGTGTATTTTACGCAGAGAGTTTGATTTTATTGGCTTCTCCTTTATAATAGTAAGATTAACTTCCTTCCTGTGTTAAAAGCCAGGAGATGTTTGGTCTTCAGATCCGATTTCATATCCTGCAACATTGTTACATTTAACGTATGGATTTCATTTAGGTGCTAAAAGTTATTATAACAGGTAAATTGGAGAGATTTATGATTTATGATTTATGAATCGTGATGCATCAATTATCCAAAGAACTGCAGGCTGAACTACAAATGTTTGGAAAAATTATATTCTTGATAATTGATCGCAAAGTGTGCGTGTATGAATGAATTACGCTACCGTTAATTATAGTTAATAATTAGAAGGTCATGTGACCAAGATTAGATTTACCTGTACAAGGAAAGAAATAATCGTTTTGGCTTTGTATTTCTATTTGCCTTTTCTCACCACCAGTTCTCTTTTTTTTATCACAAATTCACAAAATAGTTCTGTTTATAGTCCTTTCCTTCTGACGATTGGGACAAAAATAGCCAAATTTTTTGAGTAAAAACTAAAAATTGACACAAATTGTGTCTGTTGGCTTCAAAATTAGGGTTCATTTCCAGAAATATTGAAGAATATAAGACAAAAGTGCAGAATAATTCGGGCGACATAAGTTACATAAGTGGTTACAGTTACATATCCAGACAAGAAAAAAAAATTTCAATTTAATTTACATTTTGAAGATGACATACACTCTTTAAATCAACTTGAACCTCCTTAATGGTCATAGCATGTGTCAGTTATAGATGGCATGCTTGTCATAAGTTATTTCAAGTTGTACGTTCAGAAAAATCAAAATCAGTAAAAGAAAAAAATACAATTTGAAAACACAAATTGACCAGAACTCTTTTTTCTGATCATTTATACAAATGTACATGTATGTAAAAAACAATTTTCATCTTTCTCATAATTCAATATTTCAAGTCAGGGAAATGTACATTTCCTGTCACAATGAGTTTCATAACCCGAGTATTTTAGTGCTTGCTATTTTTATTTTATTTTACTTTCACTTAAATTGTTCAGTTTATTCTAATTTTTCAACCAATTATGAATTTTCGGTTCTTATGATCATGATAGATGTACTAATTTTATGAAATAACAAGCAGCTGTTGAACTAGGTCTGCTGAAAAAATATATTGCAAAATGACAAATAAATAGTTTCTCAATTTAGTGATTATTTCACAATTACATGATAAATCTAAAATGTCTCTTACTGGACAGGAACAATTAGTAACCACAAGATGTTGATCAATAATTTATTCCTTCTGTTAGCACTTACTGCAATGGGATACTTATTCTATCAAGAAGGTTTGCTTTTAATAGTAATTGTTCGTTGCCTTGCTGTAACAAAAATATCAAGTTTGAGGTTCGTCTTACTGTATTCTTGTGTTTAAACGTTTAACTGATATCCTCGGGAGGCCTTTTTCCTATTTTCTTTAGTAATTATAAATTTCTTTTATTGGTTTGATTGCATTGAACAGCATTACATATCAAAAGGAGAAAAAAATGATCTGTGATTTAAACATTTTTTAAACGTTACTAAGCATACTACTATACCGACCTATATATCATCTGAAAGCTTAGATATAGTTGTATACTGTAGTGTGTATATAATACCAATGCTTATCTATAGATGGGAATATATAATAAATGCAAGGACTCAATTGATGAGATATAATACATTTGTGTGACCACAATTTCTGTGGCTAAAACTTCCTACATTCAAGAAAACCCTCACCACCTACACTGATATCAATATCAGAGATTTTAATAGCTACCCTGAGGCTCACCTTAGGATAGGGTTTTTATTGTGCTTGATGTAGTCATACTTATAGTCTGCTTGGTTCTAAATATTGTCCCCTTGTAAAATGAGACAGTTACATATCCAGACAATAAGATGAGACAGTTATATATCCAGACAATAAGATGAGACAGTCACATATCCAGACAATAAGATGAGACAGTTACATATCCAGACAATAAGATGAGACAGTTACATATCCAGACAATAAGATGAGACAGTTACATATCTAGACAATAAGATGAGACAGTCACATATCCAGACAATAAGATGAGACAGATACATATCCAGACAATAAGATAAGACAGTTACATATCCAGACAATAAGATGAGACAGTTACATATCCAGACAATATTAAGATGAGACAGTTACATATCCAGACAATAAGATGAGACAGTTACATATCCAGGCAATAAGATGAGATAGTTACATATCCAGACAATAAGATGAGACAGTCACATATCCAGACAATAAGATAAGACAGTCACATATCCAGACAATAAGATGAGACAGTTACATATCCAGACAATAAGATGAGACAGTTACATATTCAGACAATAAAATGAGACAGTCACATATCCAGACAATAAGATGAAACAGTCACATATCCAGACAATATTACGATGAGACAGTTACATATCTAGACAATATTAAGATGAGAGAGTCACATATCCAGGCAATAAGATGAGACAGTTACATATTCAGACAATAAAATGAGACAGTTACATATCCAGGCAATAAGATGAGACAGTCACATATCCAGACAATAAGATGAAACAGTCACATATCCAGACAATATTAAGATGAGACAGTTACATATCTAGACAATATTAAGATGAGAGAGTCACATATCCAGACAATAAGATGAGACAGTTACCTGTCCAGACAATAAGATGAGACAGTTACATATTCAGACAATAAGATGAGACAGTCACATATCCAGACAATAAGATGAAACAGTCACATATCCAGACAATATTAAGATGAGACAGTTACATATCTAGACAATATTAAGATGAGAGAGTCACATATCCAGACAATAAGATGAGACAGTTACCTATCCAGACAATAAGATGAGACAGTTACATATCCAGACAATAAGATGAGACAGTTACATATCCAGACAATAAAATGAGACAGTTACATATTCAGACAATAAAATGAGACAGTTACCTATCCAGACAATAAGATGAGACAGTTACATATTCAGACAATAAAATGAGACAGTTACCTATCCAGACAATAAGATGAGACAGTTACCTATCCAGACAATAAGATGAGACAGTTACATATCCAGACAATAAGATGAGACAGTCACATATCCAGACAATAAAATGAGACAGTTACATATCCAGACAATAAGATGAGACAGTTACATATCCAGACAATAAAATGAGACAGTTACATATCCAGACAATAAGATGAGACAGTTACATATCCAGACAATAAGATGAGACAGTTACATATCCAGACAATAAAATGAGAGTTACATATCCAGACAATAAGATGAGACAGTTACATATCCAGACAATAAGATGAGACAGTCACATATCCAGACAATAAGATGAGACAGTCACATATCCAGACAATAAGATGAGACAGTTACATATCCAGACAATATTAAGATGAGACAGTTACATATCCAGACAATAAGATGAGACAGTCACATATCCAGACAATAAGATGAGACAGTTACATATCCAGACAATAAGATAAGACAGTTACATATCCAGACAATAAGATGAGACAGTTACATATCCAGACAATAACATGAGACAGTTACATATCCAGACAATAAGATGAGACAGTCACATATCCAGACAATAAAATGAGACAGTTACCTATCCAGACAATAAGATGAGACAGTTACCTATCCAGACAATAAGATGAGACAGTTACATATCCAGACAATAAGATGAGACAGTCACATATCCAGACAATAAAATGAGACAGTTACATATCCAGACAATAAGATGAGACAGTTACATATCCAGACAATAAAATGAGACAGTTACATATCCAGACAATAAGATGAGACAGTTACATATCCAGACAATAAGATGAGACAGTTACATATCCAGACAATAAAATGAGACAGTTACATATCCAGACAATAAGATGAGACAGTTACATATCCAGACAATAAGATGAGACAGTCACATATCCAGACAATAAGATGAGACAGTCACATATCCAGACAATAAGATGAGACAGTTACATATCCAGACAATATTAAGATGAGACAGTTACATATCCAGACAATAAGATGAGACAGTCACATATCCAGACAATAAGATAAGACAGTTACATATCCAGACAATAAGATGAGACAGTTACATATCCAGACAATAAAATGAGACAGTTACATATCCAGACAATAAGATGAGACAGTCACATATCCAGACAATAAGATGAGACAGTTACATATCCAGACAATATTAAGATGAGACAGTTACATATCCAGACAATAAGATGAGACAGTCACATATCCAGACAATAAGATGAGACAGTTACATATCCAGACAATAAGATGAGACAGTCACATATCCAGACAATAAGATGAGACAGTTACATATCCAGACAATAAGATGAGACAGTTACATATTCAGACAATAAAATGAGACAGTTACATATCCAGACAATAAGATGAGACAGTTACATATCCAGATAATAAGATGAGACAGTTACATATCCAGACAATAAGATGAGACAGTTACATATCCAGACAATAAGATGAGACAGTCACATATCCAGACAATAAGATGAGACAGTCACATATCCAGACAATAAGATGAGACAGTTACATATCCAGACAATAAGATGAGACAGTTACATATCCAGACAATATTAAGATGAGACAGTCACATATCCAGACAATAAGATGAAACAGTCACATATCCAGACAATATTATGATGAGACAGTTACATATCTAGACAATATTAAGATGAGACAGTTACATATCTAGACAATATTAAGATGAGAGAGTCACATATCCAGACAATAAGATGAGACAGTTACATATCCAGACAATATTAAGATGAGACAGTTACATATCTAGACAATAAGATGAGAGAGTCACATATCCAGACAATAAGATGAGACAGTTACATATCCAGGCAATAAGATGAGACAGTTACATATCTAGACAATAAGATGAGACAGTCACATATCCAGACAATAAGATGAGACAGTTACATATCCAGACAATAAGATGAGACAGTTACATATTCAGACAATAAAATGAGAGAGTTACATATCCAGACAATAAGATAAGACAGTTACATATCCAGACAATAAGATGAGAGAGTTACATATCCAGGCAATATTAAGATGAGACAGTCACATATCCAGACAATAAGATGAGACAGTTACATATCCAGGCAATATTAAGATGAGACAGTCACATATCCAGACAATAAGATGAGAGAGTCACATATCCAGACAATAAGATGAGACAGTCACATATCCAGACAATAAAATGAGACAGTTACCTATCCAGACAATAAGATGAGACAGTTACCTATCCAGACAATAAGATGAGACAGTTACATATCCAGACAATAAGATGAGACAGTTACATATCCAGACAATAAGATAAGACAGTTACATATCCAGACAATAAGATGAGACAGTCACATATCCAGACAATAAAATGAGACAGTTACCTATCCAGACAATAAGATGAGACAGTTACCTATCCAGACAATAAGATGAGACAGTTACATATCCAGACAATAAGATGAGACAGTCACATATCCAGACAATAAAATGAGACAGTTACATATCCAGGCAATAAGATGAGACAGTTACATATCTAGACAATAAGATGAGACAGTCACATATCCAGACAATAAGATGAGACAGTTACATATCCAGACAATAAGATGAGACAGTTACATATTCAGACAATAAAATGAGAGAGTTACATATCCAGACAATAAGATAAGACAGTTACATATCCAGACAATAAGATGAGAGAGTTACATATCCAGGCAATATTAAGATGAGACAGTCACATATCCAGACAATAAGATGAGACAGTTACATATCCAGGCAATATTAAGATGAGACAGTCACATATCCAGACAATAAGATGAGAGAGTCACATATCCAGACAATAAGATGAGACAGTCACATATCCAGACAATAAAATGAGACAGTTACCTATCCAGACAATAAGATGAGACAGTTACCTATCCAGACAATAAGATGAGACAGTTACATATCCAGACAATAAGATGAGACAGTTACATATCCAGACAATAAGATAAGACAGTTACATATCCAGACAATAAGATGAGACAGTCACATATCCAGACAATAAGATGAGAGAGTCACATATCCAGACAATAAGATGAGACAGTCACATATCCAGACAATAAGATGAGACAGTTACATATCCAGACAATAAAATGAGACAGTCACATATCCAGACAATAAGATGAGAGAGTCACATATCCAGACAATAAAATGAGACAGTCACATATCCAGACAATAAGATGAGACAGTTACATATCCAGACAATAAGATGAGACAGTTACATATTCAGACAATAAGATGAGACAGTTACATATCCAGACAATAAGATGAGACAGTTACATATCCAGACAATAAAATGAGACAGTCACATATCCAGACAATAAGATGAGAGAGTCACATATCCAGACAATAAAATGAGACAGTCACATATCCAGACAATAAGATGAGACAGTCACATATCCAGACAATAAGATGAGACAGTTACATATTCAGACAATAAAATGAGACAGTTACATATCCAGACAATAAGATGAGACAGTTACATATCCAGACAATAAAATGAGACAGTCACATATCCAGACAATAAGATGAGACAGTTACATATCCAGACAATAAGATGAGACAGTCACATATCCAGACAATAAGATGAGACAGTTACATATCCAGACAATAAGATGAGACAGTTACATATCCAGACAATAAGATGAGACAGTCACATATCCAGACAATAAGATGAAACAGTCACATATCCAGACAATAAAATGAGACAGTTACATATCCAGACAATAAAATGAGACAGTCACATATCCAGACAATAAGATAAGACAGTCACATATCCAGACAATAAGATGAGACAGTTACATATTCAGACAATAAAATGAGACAGTTACATATACAGACAATAAGATGAGACAGTTACATATCCAGACAATAAGATGAGACAGTTACATATTCAGACAATAAAATGAGAGAGTTACATATCCAGACAATAAGATAAGACAGTTACATATCCAGACAATAAGATGAGAGAGTTACATATCCAGGCAATATTAAGATGAGACAGTCACATATCCAGACAATAAGATGAGACAGTTACATATCCAGGCAATATTAAGATGAGACAGTCACATATCCAGACAATAAGATGAGAGAGTCACATATCCAGACAATAAGATGAGACAGTCACATATCCAGACAATAAAATGAGACAGTTACCTATCCAGACAATAAGATGAGACAGTTACCTATCCAGACAATAAGATGAGACAGTTACATATCCAGACAATAAGATGAGACAGTTACATATCCAGACAATAAGATAAGACAGTTACATATCCAGACAATAAGATGAGACAGTCACATATCCAGACAATAAGATGAGAGAGTCACATATCCAGACAATAAGATGAGACAGTCACATATCCAGACAATAAGATGAGACAGTTACATATCCAGACAATAAAATGAGACAGTCACATATCCAGACAATAAGATGAGAGAGTCACATATCCAGACAATAAAATGAGACAGTCACATATCCAGACAATAAGATGAGACAGTTACATATCCAGACAATAAGATGAGACAGTTACATATTCAGACAATAAGATGAGACAGTTACATATCCAGACAATAAGATGAGACAGTTACATATCCAGACAATAAAATGAGACAGTCACATATCCAGACAATAAGATGAGAGAGTCACATATCCAGACAATAAAATGAGACAGTCACATATCCAGACAATAAGATGAGACAGTCACATATCCAGACAATAAGATGAGACAGTTACATATTCAGACAATAAAATGAGACAGTTACATATCCAGACAATAAGATGAGACAGTTACATATCCAGACAATAAAATGAGACAGTCACATATCCAGACAATAAGATGAGACAGTTACATATCCAGACAATAAGATGAGACAGTCACATATCCAGACAATAAGATGAGACAGTTACATATCCAGACAATAAGATGAGACAGTTACATATCCAGACAATAAGATGAGACAGTCACATATCCAGACAATAAGATGAAACAGTCACATATCCAGACAATAAAATGAGACAGTTACATATCCAGACAATAAAATGAGACAGTCACATATCCAGACAATAAGATAAGACAGTCACATATCCAGACAATAAGATGAGACAGTTACATATTCAGACAATAAAATGAGACAGTTACATATACAGACAATAAGATGAGACAGTTACATATCCAGACAATAAGATGAGACAGTTACATATCCAGACAATAAAATGAGACAGTCACATATCCAGACAATAAGATGAAACAGTCACATATCCAGACAATAAAATGAGACAGTTACATATCCAGACAATAAGATGAGACAGTCACATATCCAGACAATAAGATGAGACAGTAACATATCCAGACAATAAGATGAGACAGTTACATATTCAGACAATAAGATGAGACAGTTACATATCCAGACAATAAGATGAGACAGTTACCTATCCAGACAATAAGATGAGACAGTTACATATCCAGACAATAAGATGAGACAGTTACCTATCCAGACAATAAAATGAGACAGTTACCTATCCAGACAATAAAATGAGACAGTTACATATCCAGACAATAAGATGAGACAGTTACATATCCAGACAATAAAATGAGACAGTTATATATCCAGACAATAAGATGAGACAGTTACATATTCAGACAATAAAATGAGACAGTTACATATCCAGACAATAAGATGAGACAGTTACATATCCAGGCAATAAGATGAGAGAGTCACATATTCAGACAATAAAATGAGACAGTTACATATCCAGACAATAAGATGAGACAGTTACATATCCAGACAATAAGATGAGAGAGTCACATATTCAGACAATAAAATGAGACAGTTACCTATCCAGACAATAAAATGAGACAGTTACATATCCAGACAATAAGATGAGACAGTTACATATCCAGACAATAAGATGAGACAGTCACATATCCAGACAATAAGATGAGACAGTCACATATCCAGACAATAAGATGAGACAGTTACATATCCAGACAATAAGATGAGACAGTTACATATCCAGACAATATTAAGATGAGACAGTCACATATCCAGACAATAAGATGAAACAGTCACATATCCAGACAATATTATGATGAGACAGTTACATATCTAGACAATATTAAGATGAGACAGTTACATATCTAGACAATATTAAGATGAGAGAGTCACATATCCAGACAATAAGATGAGACAGTTACATATCCAGACAATATTAAGATGAGACAGTTACATATCTAGACAATAAGATGAGAGAGTCACATATCCAGACAATAAGATGAGACAGTTACATATCCAGGCAATAAGATGAGACAGTTACATATCTAGACAATAAGATGAGACAGTCACATATCCAGACAATAAGATGAGACAGTTACATATCCAGACAATAAGATGAGACAGTTACATATTCAGACAATAAAATGAGAGAGTTACATATCCAGACAATAAGATAAGACAGTTACATATCCAGACAATAAGATGAGAGAGTTACATATCCAGGCAATATTAAGATGAGACAGTCACATATCCAGACAATAAGATGAGACAGTTACATATCCAGGCAATATTAAGATGAGACAGTCACATATCCAGACAATAAGATGAGAGAGTCACATATCCAGACAATAAGATGAGACAGTCACATATCCAGACAATAAAATGAGACAGTTACCTATCCAGACAATAAGATGAGACAGTTACCTATCCAGACAATAAGATGAGACAGTTACATATCCAGACAATAAGATGAGACAGTTACATATCCAGACAATAAGATAAGACAGTTACATATCCAGACAATAAGATGAGACAGTCACATATCCAGACAATAAGATGAGAGAGTCACATATCCAGACAATAAGATGAGACAGTCACATATCCAGACAATAAGATGAGACAGTTACATATCCAGACAATAAAATGAGACAGTCACATATCCAGACAATAAGATGAGAGAGTCACATATCCAGACAATAAAATGAGACAGTCACATATCCAGACAATAAGATGAGACAGTTACATATCCAGACAATAAGATGAGACAGTTACATATTCAGACAATAAGATGAGACAGTTACATATCCAGACAATAAGATGAGACAGTTACATATCCAGACAATAAAATGAGACAGTCACATATCCAGACAATAAGATGAGAGAGTCACATATCCAGACAATAAAATGAGACAGTCACATATCCAGACAATAAGATGAGACAGTCACATATCCAGACAATAAGATGAGACAGTTACATATTCAGACAATAAAATGAGACAGTTACATATCCAGACAATAAGATGAGACAGTTACATATCCAGACAATAAAATGAGACAGTCACATATCCAGACAATAAGATGAGACAGTTACATATCCAGACAATAAGATGAGACAGTCACATATCCAGACAATAAGATGAGACAGTTACATATCCAGACAATAAGATGAGACAGTTACATATCCAGACAATAAGATGAGACAGTCACATATCCAGACAATAAGATGAAACAGTCACATATCCAGACAATAAAATGAGACAGTTACATATCCAGACAATAAAATGAGACAGTCACATATCCAGACAATAAGATAAGACAGTCACATATCCAGACAATAAGATGAGACAGTTACATATTCAGACAATAAAATGAGACAGTTACATATACAGACAATAAGATGAGACAGTTACATATCCAGACAATAAGATGAGACAGTTACATATCCAGACAATAAAATGAGACAGTCACATATCCAGACAATAAGATGAAACAGTCACATATCCAGACAATAAAATGAGACAGTTACATATCCAGACAATAAGATGAGACAGTCACATATCCAGACAATAAGATGAGACAGTTACATATCCAGACAATAAGATGAGACAGTTACATATTCAGACAATAAGATGAGACAGTTACATATCCAGACAATAAGATGAGACAGTTACCTATCCAGACAATAAGATGAGACAGTTACATATCCAGACAATAAGATGAGACAGTTACCTATCCAGACAATAAAATGAGACAGTTACCTATCCAGACAATAAAATGAGACAGTTACATATCCAGACAATAAGATGAGACAGTTACATATCCAGACAATAAAATGAGACAGTTATATATCCAGACAATAAGATGAGACAGTTACATATTCAGACAATAAAATGAGACAGTTACATATCCAGACAATAAGATGAGACAGTTACATATCCAGGCAATAAGATGAGAGAGTCACATATTCAGACAATAAAATGAGACAGTTACATATCCAGACAATAAGATGAGACAGTTACATATCCAGACAATAAGATGAGAGAGTCACATATTCAGACAATAAAATGAGACAGTTACCTATCCAGACAATAAAATGAGACAGTTACATATCCAGACAATAAGATGAGACAGTTACATATCCAGACAATAAGATGAGACAGTTACATATCCAGACAATAAGATGAGACAGTCACATATCCAGACAATAAGATGAGACAGTTACATATCCAGACAATAAGATGAGACAGTTACATATCCAGACAATAAGATGAGACAGTTACATATCCAGACAATATTAAGATGAGACAGTTACATATCCAGACAATAAGATGAGACAGTCACATATCCAGACAATAAGATGAGACAGTTACATATCCAGACAATAAGATGAAACAGTCACATATCCAGACAATAAAATGAGACAGTTACATATCCAGACAATAAGATGAGACAGTCACATATCCAGACAATAAGATGAGACAGTTACATATCCAGACAATAAAATGAGACAGTCACATATCCAGACAATAAGATGAGACAGTTACATATCCAGCCAATAAGATGAGACAGTTACATATCCAGACAATAAGATGAGACAGTCACATATCCAGACAATAAGATGAGACAATTACATGTCCAGGCAATAAAATGAGACAGTCACATATCCAGACAATAAGATGAGACAATTACATATCCAGACAATAAGATGAGACAGTCACATATCCAGACAATAAGATGAGACAGTTACATATTCAGACAATAAGATGAGACAGTCACATATCCAGACAATAAGATGAGACAATTACATATCCAGACAATAAGATGAGACAGTTACATATTCAGACAATAAGATGAGACAGTCACATATCCAGACAATAAGATGAGACAATTACATATCCAGACAATAAGATGAGACAGTCACATATCCAGACAATAAGATGAGACAGTTACATATCCAGATAATAAGATGAGACAATTACATATCCAGGCAATAAGATGAGACAGTTACATATCCAGGCAATAAGATGAGAGAGTCACATATCCAGACAATAAGATGAGACAGTTACATATCCAGACAATAAGATGAGACAGTTACATATCCAGACAATAAGATGAGACAGTTACATATCCAGGAAATAAGATGAGAGAATCACATATCCAGACAATAAGATAAGACAGTTACCTATCCAGACAATAAGATGAAACAGTTACATATCCAGACAATAAGATGAGACAGTTACCTATCCAGACATAAAAGATGAGACAGTTACATATCCAGACAATAAGATAAGACAGTCACATATCCAGACAATAAGATGAGACAGTCACATATCCAGACAATAGGATGAAACAGTTACATATCCAGACAATAAGATGAGACAGTCACATATCCAGACAATAAGATGAGACAGTTACATATCCAGACAATATTAAGATGAGACAGTTACATATCTAGACAATAAGATGAGAGAGTCACATATCCAGACAATATTAAGATGAGACAGTTACATATCTAGACAATAAGATGAGAGAGTCACATATCCAGACAATAAGATGAGACAGTTACATATCCAGACAATAAGATAAGACAGTTACATATTCAGACAATAAGATGAGACAGTTACCTATCCAGACATAAAAGATGAGACAGTTACATATCCAGACAATAAGATAAGACAGTCACATATCCAGACAATAAGATGAGACAGTTACATATCCAGACAATAGGATGAAACAGTTACATATCCAGACAATAAGATGAGACAGTCATATATCCAGACAATAAGATGAGACAGTTACATATTCAGACAATAAAATGAGACAGTTACCTATCCAGACAATAAGATGAGACAGTTACATATCTAGACAATAAGATGAGAGAGTCACATATCCAGACAATAAGATGAGACAGTTACATATCCAGACAATAAGATAAGACAGTTACATATCCAGACAATAAGATGAGACAGTTACATATCCAGACAATAAGATGAGACAGTTACATATCTAGACAATAAGATGAGACAGTTACATATCCAGACAATAAAATGAGACAGTTACATATCCAGACAATAAGATAAGACAGTTACCTATCCAGACAATAAGATGAGACAGTTACATATCCAGACAATAAAATGAGACAGTTACATATCCAGACAATAAGATGAGACAGTTATATATCCAGACAATAAGATGAGACAGTTACATATCCAGACAATAAGATGAGACAGTTACATATCCAGACAATAAAATGAGACAGTCACATATCCAGACAATAAGATGAGACAGTTACATATCCAGACAATAAGATGAGACAGTCACATATCCAGACAATAAGATGAGACAGTTACATATCCAGACAATAAGATGAGACAGTTACATATCCAGACAATAAGATGAGACAGTTACATATCTAGACAATAAGATGAGACAGTCACATATCCAGACAATAAGATGAGAGAGTCACATATCCAGACAATAAGATGAGACAGTTACATATCCAGACAATAAGATGAGACAGTTACATATCCAGACAATAAGCTGAGACAGTTACCTATCCAGACAATAAGATGAGACAGTTACATATCCAGACAATAAGATGAGACAGTTACATATCCAGACAATAAGATGAGACAGTTACATATCCAGACAATAAAATGAGACAGTCACATATCCAGACAATAAGATGAGACAGTCACATATCCAGACAATAAGATGAGAGAGTCACATATCCAGACAATAAGATGAGACAGTTACATATCCAGGCAATAAGATGAGACAGTTACATATTCAGACAATAAGATGAGACAGTTATATATCCAGACAATAAGATGAGACAGTTACATATCCAGACAATAAGCTGAGACAGTTACCTATCCAGACAATAAGATGAGACAGTTACATATCCAGACAATAAGATGAGACAGTTACATATTCAGACAATAAAATGAGACAGTCACATATCCAGACAATAAGATGAGACAATTACATATCCAGACAATAAGATGAGACAGTCACATATCCAGACAATAAGATGAGACAGTTACATATCCAGATAATAAGATGAGACAATTACATATCCAGGCAATAAGATGAGACAGTTACATATCCAGGCAATAAGATGAGAGAGTCACATATCCAGACAATAAGATGAGACAGTTACATATCCAGACAATAAGATGAGACAGTTACATATCCAGACAATAAGATGAGACAGTCACATATCCAGACAATAAGATGAGACAGTTACATATCCAGCCAATAAGATGAGACAGTTACATATCCAGACAATAAGATGAGACAGTCACATATCCAGACAATAAGATGAGACAATTACATGTCCAGGCAATAAAATGAGACAGTCACATATCCAGACAATAAGATGAGACAATTACATATCCAGACAATAAGATGAGACAGTCACATATCCAGACAATAAGATGAGACAGTTACATATTCAGACAATAAGATGAGACAGTCACATATCCAGACAATAAGATGAGACAATTACATATCCAGACAATAAGATGAGACAGTTACATATTCAGACAATAAGATGAGACAGTCACATATCCAGACAATAAGATGAGACAATTACATATCCAGACAATAAGATGAGACAGTCACATATCCAGACAATAAGATGAGACAGTTACATATCCAGATAATAAGATGAGACAATTACATATCCAGGCAATAAGATGAGACAGTTACATATCCAGGCAATAAGATGAGAGAGTCACATATCCAGACAATAAGATGAGACAGTTACATATCCAGACAATAAGATGAGACAGTTACATATCCAGACAATAAGATGAGACAGTTACATATCCAGGAAATAAGATGAGAGAATCACATATCCAGACAATAAGATAAGACAGTTACCTATCCAGACAATAAGATGAAACAGTTACATATCCAGACAATAAGATGAGACAGTTACCTATCCAGACATAAAAGATGAGACAGTTACATATCCAGACAATAAGATAAGACAGTCACATATCCAGACAATAAGATGAGACAGTCACATATCCAGACAATAGGATGAAACAGTTACATATCCAGACAATAAGATGAGAGAGTCACATATCCAGACAATAAGATGAGACAGTTACATATCCAGACAATATTAAGATGAGACAGTTACATATCTAGACAATAAGATGAGAGAGTCACATATCCAGACAATATTAAGATGAGACAGTTACATATCTAGACAATAAGATGAGAGAGTCACATATCCAGACAATAAGATGAGACAGTTACATATCCAGACAATAAGATAAGACAGTTACATATTCAGACAATAAGATGAGACAGTTACCTATCCAGACATAAAAGATGAGACAGTTACATATCCAGACAATAAGATAAGACAGTCACATATCCAGACAATAAGATGAGACAGTTACATATCCAGACAATAGGATGAAACAGTTACATATCCAGACAATAAGATGAGACAGTCATATATCCAGACAATAAGATGAGACAGTTACATATTCAGACAATAAAATGAGACAGTTACCTATCCAGACAATAAGATGAGACAGTTACATATCTAGACAATAAGATGAGAGAGTCACATATCCAGACAATAAGATGAGACAGTTACATATCCAGACAATAAGATAAGACAGTTACATATCCAGACAATAAGATGAGACAGTTACATATCCAGACAATAAGATGAGACAGTTACATATCTAGACAATAAGATGAGAGAGTCACATATCCAGACAATAAGATGAGACAGTTACATATCCAGACAATAAGATAAGACAGTTACCTATCCAGACAATAAGATGAGACAGTTACATATCCAGACAATAAAATGAGACAGTTACTTATCCAGACAATAAGATGAGACAGTTACATATCCAGACAATAAGATGAGACAGTTAGATATCCAGACAATAAGATGAGACAGTTACATATCCAGACAATAAAATGAGACAGTTACATATCCAGACAATAAGATAAGACAGTTACCTATCCAGACAATAAGATGAGACAGTTACATATCCAGACAATAAAATGAGACAGTTACATATCCAGACAATAAGATGAGACAGTTACATATCCAGACAATAAGATGAGACAGTTACATATCCAGACAATAAGATGAGACAGTTACATGTCCAGACAATAAAATGAGACAGTCACATATCCAGACAATAAGATGAGACAGTTACATATCCAGACAATAAGATGAGACAGTCACATATCCAGACAATAAGATGAGACAGTTACATATCCAGACAATAAGATGAGACAGTTACATATCCAGACAATAAGATGAGACAGTTACATATCTAGACAATAAGATGAGACAGTCACATATCCAGACAATAAGATGAGACAGTTACATATCCAGACAATATTAAGATGAGACAGTTACATATCTAGACAATAAGATGAGAGAGTCACATATCCAGACAATATTAAGATGAGACAGTTACATATCTAGACAATAAGATGAGAGAGTCACATATCCAGACAATAAGATGAGACAGTTACATATCCAGACAATAAGATAAGACAGTTACATATTCAGACAATAAGATGAGACAGTTACCTATCCAGACATAAAAGATGAGACAGTTACATATCCAGACAATAAGATAAGACAGTCACATATCCAGACAATAAGATGAGACAGTTACATATCCAGACAATAGGATGAAACAGTTACATATCCAGACAATAAGATGAGACAGTCATATATCCAGACAATAAGATGAGACAGTTACATATTCAGACAATAAAATGAGACAGTTACCTATCCAGACAATAAGATGAGACAGTTACATATCTAGACAATAAGATGAGAGAGTCACATATCCAGACAATAAGATGAGACAGTTACATATCCAGACAATAAGATAAGACAGTTACATATCCAGACAATAAGATGAGACAGTTACATATCCAGACAATAAGATGAGACAGTTACATATCTAGACAATAAGATGAGAGAGTCACATATCCAGACAATAAGATGAGACAGTTACATATCCAGACAATAAGATAAGACAGTTACCTATCCAGACAATAAGATGAGACAGTTACATATCCAGACAATAAAATGAGACAGTTACTTATCCAGACAATAAGATGAGACAGTTACATATCCAGACAATAAGATGAGACAGTTAGATATCCAGACAATAAGATGAGACAGTTACATATCCAGACAATAAAATGAGACAGTTACATATCCAGACAATAAGATAAGACAGTTACCTATCCAGACAATAAGATGAGACAGTTACATATCCAGACAATAAAATGAGACAGTTACATATCCAGACAATAAGATGAGACAGTTACATATCCAGACAATAAGATGAGACAGTTACATATCCAGACAATAAGATGAGACAGTTACATATCCAGACAATAAAATGAGACAGTCACATATCCAGACAATAAGATGAGACAGTTACATATCCAGACAATAAGATGAGACAGTCACATATCCAGACAATAAGATGAGACAGTTACATATCCAGACAATAAGATGAGACAGTTACATATCCAGACAATAAGATGAGACAGTTACATATCTAGACAATAAGATGAGACAGTCACATATCCAGACAATAAGATGAGAGAGTCACATATCCAGACAATAAGATGAGACAGTTACATATCCAGACAATAAGATGAGACAGTTACATATCCAGACAATAAGCTGAGACAGTTACCTATCCAGACAATAAGATGAGACAGTTACATATCCAGACAATAAGATGAGACAGTTACATATCCAGACAATAAGATGAGACAGTTACATATCCAGACAATAAAATGAGACAGTCACATATCCAGACAATAAGATGAGACAGTCACATATCCAGACAATAAGATGAGAGAGTCACATATCCAGACAATAAGATGAGACAGTTACATATCCAGGCAATAAGATGAGACAGTTACATATTCAGACAATAAGATGAGACAGTTATATATCCAGACAATAAGATGAGACAGTTACATATACAGACAATAAGCTGAGACAGTTACCTATCCAGACAATAAGATGAGACAGTTACATATCCAGACAATAAGATGAGACAGTTACATATTCAGACAATAAAATGAGACAGTTACCTATCCAGACAATAAGATGAGACAGTTACATATCTAGACAATAAGATGAGACAGTCACATATCCAGACAATAAGATGAGACAGTTACATATCCAGACAATAAGATGAGACAGTTACATATCTAGACAATAAGATGAGAGAGTCACATATCCAGACAATATTAAGATGAGACAGTTACATATCTAGACAATAAGATGAGAGAGTCACATATCCAGACAATAAGATGAGACAGTTACATATCCAGACAATAAGATAAGACAGTTACATATTCAGACAATAAGATGAGACAGTTACCTATCCAGACATAAAAGATGAGACAGTTACATATCCAGACAATAAGATGAGACAGTCACATATCCAGACAATAAGATGAGACAGTTACATATCCAGACAATAGGATGAAACAGTTACATATCCAGACAATAAGATGAGACAGTCATATATCCAGACAATAAGATGAGACAGTTACATATTCAGACAATAAAATGAGACAGTTACCTATCCAGACAATAAGATGAGACAGTTACATATCTAGACAATAAGATGAGAGAGTCACATATCCAGACAATAAGATGAGACAGTTACATATCCAGACAATAAGATAAGACAGTTACATATTCAGACAATAAGATGAGACAGTTACCTATCCAGACATAAAAGATGAGACAGTTACATATCCAGACAATAAGATAAGACAGTCACATATCCAGACAATAAGATGAGACAGTTACATATCCAGACAATAGGATGAAACAGTTACATATCTAGACAATAAGATGAGAGAGTCACATATCCAGACAATAAGATGAGACAGTTACATATCCAGACAATAAGATAAGACAGTTACCTATCCAGACAATAAGATGAGACAGTTACATATCCAGACAATAAAATGAGACAGTTACTTATCCAGACAATAAGATGAGACAGTTACATATCCAGACAATAAGATGAGACAGTTACATATCCAGACAATAAGATGAGACAGTTACATATCCAGACAATAAAATGAGACAGTTACATATCCAGACAATAAGATAAGACAGTTACCTATCCAGACAATAAGATGAGACAGTTACATATCCAGACAATAAAATGAGACAGTTACATATCCAGACAATAAGATGAGACAGTTACATATCCAGACAATAAGATGAGACAGTTACATATCCAGACAATAAGATGAGACAGTTACATATCCAGACAATAAAATGAGACAGTCACATATCCAGACAATAAGATGAGACAGTTACATATCCAGACAATAAGATGAGACAGTCACATATCCAGACAATAAGATGAGACAGTTACATATCCAGACAATAAGATGAGACAGTTACATATCCAGACAATAAGATGAGACAGTTACATATCTAGACAATAAGATGAGACAGTCACATATCCAGACAATAAGATGAGAGAGTCACATATCCAGACAATAAGATGAGACAGTTACATATCCAGACAATAAGATGAGACAGTTACATATCCAGACAATAAGCTGAGACAGTTACCTATCCAGACAATAAGATGAGACAGTTACATATCCAGACAATAAGATAAGACAGTTACATATCCAGACAATAAGATGAGACAGTCACATATCCAGACAATATCCATTCAAACTTTCTGTTTGTTGACTTAATGTATAATCTCAGTTTTATTGAGTAGAATATATTTTTTCATCAAGTGGCTGTATTCATGTTTCCATAATTGATGATACAATTTCAGAAAAATAATTATTAATTCATCATTGAAACCAGAAATGTAGGATTAACCCAAAAATAAATATTGTGTTACTACTCGTGCTGCAATTATTTGACTAAAACTCATACTTCCTGTCAGCGTGACAATAAGCAAAGTGTTTTCAAGTGTCTTTGTTATTTAAGTGCGTAGTATAAAAGAATTCCATATGTAAAATTGAATTGAATTTCACAAAAATATGTTCTTTTTGTAGTTACTGACTTGTTAATTATTGGACCATATGGGAATACTGTCGACAGGAGTTGACACAAACACTATAGAATTCTATTGCACTTTTTAGTTTCTCTATTACAAGTACTGAACAATCGGCTTACATTATGGCCTCTATGGCCGTTCTATGTTTTATACAAATGTATATTTTATTTGTCTGATTGTACTTCTATGGTCGTTGTAGTTTTGTAGTAAAAAGTGATACATCAAAATAGCCTAGTTTCTCAGTGAAGAAGCAGCCATTTTTAATACCATAATTTTTCCCACTTTGATGCTATATTTTGAACATCTTATAAATTTTTGATGTAATGGACATAATTTCCCATTGGTAATAAGTCTTGATGAAAATATTTTGCAGATTACTGTAAAATACTTTATTTTCGCTTGAAATTAATTTTCGCTGAAGGAATGATTCAGCGAATATACTATTTTACATTCAAATCATAAAAAATCAGTGAAAATAAAATCCACACAAAACACCCAAAATGTCTTTTCAGCGAAAATAAATTCCAGCTAAAATAAAGTATTTCACAGTATTACATGGTTTATTTTACAGTTTTAGGACCATGTTAGATAAGAATTTTCACAAACCGTAAAAAACCAAAAGCCGTAACAGTGCTTACAGGGATCTGTGTAATGTTTTCTGAAGATTATACAAAGAATCTAACTTCTTAACAAATCAGGTTCAGAGAGGTAAATATATGCTCAGGTTGTTTTTGTCAGTATAGAGTTGCAAGTGAAATTACCCGATATAGAGATATATGCGAGTCTGAAAGGCAAATGGGATTAATTTCAAGAGTGCATTTGTACTACAGTGAATTTTATTATTATTAGTAGGAATTACATGGATATAAAAACGAGTTAACATATATATAAAAATATGGTATTTATAATAAAATTAGGTACTTTCAAATTTTTTTTTATCATTACCTATAATGGGTTTTAACACATACTGTGTGAAACGTGTGCTATTTTCGCTTTGATTAATTCTTTTATGCAGAGACAATTAAAGTACGAATGCCATTAAGTAAAGTACCATAAACTTAATTTAGAAACCAATTTTGATATTAAATACAGACTTTCTAACTTAGCGAATTCATACACTCACACTGAAAATCTAATGGGATTGAAATAATTTACCAGTGTTGTACATTTTGATTTTGACCTTTTACCGTTTGCTATTTTAGTGTCATGACCAAGGCAACATGTTATACTATGCAAATTAAACCCTTACGAGAGTTGAAGTATTTTTCACTGTACTGCTTAACACAGTTTAGATAAGTGTGTTTAACTGGAGATTGAACTTGGCTAAACATTTTACAGTTTTTGACTGCTTTGGGCAAAACACAAAATGAATCTTTGAGTTTCAAGCCACTGTCTGCGTACGCGTATACGGTATCAGTCATGTATAATGATATCTGAAGATCCACTCATTAGATCTTCAATGAAAATTTGTATATATGTGAATACAAAATGAGTATATATGTGAAATATGTGCATATTAATTACCTAATTTGCATAACAATTTGCCATTTTTTTATTATTATTTCATAAGAGTTGCTTATTGGATTTTAATGATAATTAATACATAATGTGCTCTTGGATACTGTGCGGGTATGATTACAGTTTTTGGCTGAAATTTTGCATATTAATCACCTCATTTGCATAACAGTTAGCCAGTATATTGACATAACTAGTATTTTGCAGGTAATACACACAGATGTAAAAATCTTTTCGTACATCTAGGACATAAACCAGAGTTTCTTCACAGGAAGTGAACATAAACTAGTCTGAGTACTTTATGTACAACTCTTTGCTACATCATTTCAGTTTTATTGATTGGAATAATGGCGGCAGTTATCAGTGATCTTTCATCACAACTCAGTTTATGCCTGCATTTAAAAAACTTTCATTAAGTAATTTGATCTGAGCACCACCACCTTTATTGATTTTGTAGAAATTATTTCTCGCATCTGTTTTTCTGAATAAATTTGAAAATAAAAGTTATTTTGTGATTCTCCCCTTGACCTATGAACTCCTAGCAGTTGAATATTTTAACTCCCATGATGCTCATGGTAAATTCACTGAAACACTGAAGCATGAATTCTACTGCATTGCCTCATATATGCTAAAAATATGACATTGACACTGTGCTTCTTGTGAAGATGTACATTGTAATGGTTTCAGCCAAAGTAGCCAACACTACGTTGCTTTTTCTTAGTCAAAGTCAAACTTGTTTACCACTTTGCAAAATTTGTCGGCTTCATGTATGAAATGTGATACTGTAACATACGCTTTTTATTGTGCAATATTTTATTCTGTCGTTAGTGGGTAATGACATGCTTTTAAATGATTACCATTTTCGCAGAATAATAGCTCGAAAATTTGGTTTAGCCGTTGGTTGGCGAAGAGATGTAATTTATTATAGCCCAATGTATTTGCCATTTACGTTTGGCATAAGGTTAGGAGAATCACACGGACACTCAACTGCCGCAAACATCAACTAAGATGGGTGTGTCATCAACGTTTGTTGTGTACCATGTGTATGAATTATGTGTATGTTTACGGTTCAATTCAACAGCGCCCTCATCACAGTGTATAAATGATGGACATGGTTAACTAGTGAAAATACTGAAAATTTAAAAGAATTTATTATGTGTATTATATAACGCTTAATGAAAGATCAAAATAAAAAAAAAGTATCCAAACTTGTTTCTTGGAAACAGTGACTTCCTATTTAGCATTCAACTCTACTTTGTTGAACATTTCGGAAAAATTTGAAAAAAATATACATTCAATTCATAATTCAAATACTACGTTACCCATGTTTTTTCTTTGGAAATTCAAACACTATTTATTTTAGCGAAATAATTCCTATGCCAAAAGTATGCTTAGACGCAACCATCTTTAACATTCTACAGAATTATACAGGATATATATTTTAAAAATGTTCTACCAAATTCAACAATTGAGCCATTTTTTTCTCTTCGTAATGTGTATTTTGTTTGTAACTTAATTTTTTGATCGTGATAATGTTTCTTAGTTGATTTCAAGGTAGCAGCACCAGCCATATGACAGTGTATATTCAAATACTGAAGTGCCAATATTGCAATCTTCATTAATATATTTTCAGTTTAGGTTGTACGCATTTAAACGTAGGTGATAAATTAAATTTATTGATTATGAACAGGTGTGTGGAATTGGAACTTGTTAGGTCTATTTGGTGTGCATAAACTATATATAGTTAAAAAACATAAACTACTTAACGTGTTAATTGCTTTTAGATTGACCCCCTAAGGTACTCTAAATACAACATTGACTGCTCAGGTTACCATGCATTTCAGTAAAAGTACACTTTCGGTTACTGATTTAAACATGATGCTAGGGACATTTATTTTTTGTTACTCTGTTGTTTATCTGTTACTATTTACAATCTTCTCATAAACAAATGATTATCTTGATTATGCCCCCCAACAAATATTCGCACGTCTGATTATCATTCAAACCAATTGAAAATATGTACATCACAACTATTATTATGGTTTTTGTCAGAATTTTAGAAAAAAAAAACAAAGGATAAATTTAATATTCATGAAAAAGTTTAATGATAATTTGAAAATAATCAATTATTTTTTTTAACCAATCGCAAGTAGCAAAGTGATTATTGTATCATACTCATGATTGGTTATTCTCCCCCCCCCCCCCCCAAGTTCAAATTCTACCTTCTGAGTTATTCTGGGTAAATGTATTGCAAACTCAATGGGGAGGCTAAATCCACTGGACAAGATTAAATCACAAATGAATGCAACTTTGAGGAATCCTTTGATGTCTTCAGGTGCTTGCATTTGCCCAGGCCTGCTTAACGCCGGGACAGTGCATCAATTTGCCATAATGCCATTATGATAGAAAGTTGGTCACACAGCCCTGTCACATAGTCACAAACATGGAATGTCACTCACACTTGCAATAAAAAAAAGAAGTCAGGAGAGGCATTAGTGACATTTAATTTACGAAATGTCGCATAGCATAAAAAAATAAATAAATAAATTGTTTGGTATTTGAATTGACTGTATTTTGGGGTAAAACATGTACATTTGATTTATCTTATAATATAAATGGCTGCAAACCTAGCAGTATGCATTCAATGCAATAAACAATAAACAAACAATAAATCAATAAATACAGGTATGTGTAATTTGATTCAAACATACTCTAGCGACAGTGGCTGTGGCAATGAGACAGGATGAAACATTATTTGTTATTTTTGTAATCATTTTATCATTTGAACGCCAGTCAATTTTTGACACCATTCACAAAATTAAACTTTTTTAGATTTGTTGCAAGGCCAGTAGGCTACAGAAAGTTATGTCCATTTGTTTCAAAATTTTCACAACAAACTTCAGAAAATACATAAAAATTGGCAAAATGTTGCAACACAAATTTGTTGGGGAAAAAAATATGGCGCTCAAAGTGTTGAAACCTACTGTCTTACAGCATGTACATTATTGAGTCAGTGTCAATGAACATAATTATAAATTATTCTGTAATGAATTCCGTATAAACCCTGGGTAATAGATATAATTTGATAATTACCCCGGAACATGCAATAATTCATGTTTAGTTTAACTACCTGCTGTATTAACACAAACTTGCGTTTTCACATTCCTGCTAATCTTGACTGACTTAGGGAGTACTTTTTTCAAATCTTGTGTCTGTAACTGTATTATTTTCCAATATAACACTAGTTATTACATTTCAATCACAATTTACAAATTTGAGTGATGGATAATAAATTTGCAATCTTTCAGGACCGCAAGTTGATACATTCTTATAAGCAGCGTGAATATCTTTTCTTTGAGTCTAACACAATTGTACAAAATGTTGTAATTCTAATAAACTTTTAATAGAGTATGCGGTAGTTTGATCATGAGTGACATCACCTAGGCATTACGTAATGCCATGGAAGTCATTTTATTCAAATAAAAATATAATTGATTGAAACTAGAATGGCGACAGATGTATTTATATGGTGTTCGTATTTTCGTAGAAATCACGGCAAATCACTGAAAAGTAACGAAGTAATTTAATTAGGGTTCAAAATTGTTTTTATGTGCCACATTTAATTGTTGCACTCACTGAACAGTGCTGTACGGTTATGTCAGTTCTATTTTTAATAAGATTTTATAATCCTGATGAACTATAGCATATTCATTTCATTTTGTAGCAGTTTTGTTTCCAGCTGTTTTTTTCACAAAGCCACTTTTGAATTTTTAGATTGATATGCTAAAGTGAATTTTATGAAACATGCTAAAACAAGGATTATTTGGAAAATAGATTTCTGAAATTATTGGATGAAGTTTGGATACGTTGTTAGGATGTATACATACAATATTTAATAATCAAATATAATATTGCGTGAACTATTATCAAATTTTGATGAAAACTGATGATGTTTCCTCGATCTTTGAGTTGGTCCGTTTCTTCTGTACAATAGCAGATTTTACCGTATTTGCTCTATTACTATAAAATCTGTACTAGAAGCTGCGGCTACCATTAAAATGATACAACGAGGGATGTCACATCTACACATATGAGAAATGGTGAATTTTTGAAATGGTGATATTGCTCAAAAAAGTGTGTGCGGCTTCTATTAGGGATGCAGCCATTAATTAATTCAACATTTATGACGGAGGTGTATCCACATATGGTCAAAATAAATTATATTTTAAAAATTATTTATTCGAGATATTATTCTCATAGAGCTAAGCTAGCAAATAAGATATTGAATAATTTGTAGAGTGGCTCTATGATGCTCTGTGCTCTAGGGCAGAGGTGAAAGTCTACCGGAGAATCAGCCTTGTGGCTAATACCCCCGTGAGCAACCTTTAGTGATCTACTGATGTCACAATACTGTGTGGGTTAATAGTATTAGAATTGTGTAATCATAGTAAAATTATTTATGCCTTTGAAAAGGGTAAGGTTGAGGGATATTTTTCGATGTGAACTGCTTTTTCCTCAGTTGGAGGAAGTAGAATTATGTATGCACATGTTTACATGTATTTACTCTATTGGAAGTGCACCTCCAATATAGTGCATAAACATGTACTGCATTTACTCTATTAGAAGCACACCTCCAATAAAGTGCATAAACATGTACTGCATTTACTCTATTAAAAGGGCACCTCCAATAAAGTGCATAAACATGTACTGTATTTACTTTATTTAAAGCACACCTAATACATACATACATATGTTGTGTAAATTAAATTTAGTTCACAGAAAAGTATTTTTGAGTGTGTGCTTCTTGTAATAAACAAAGGATGTATAAAGTGAAGTCCTTTTGTGGAAAAAGTATGGCTACATAGTCACCAGTGACTCGTCTGAAAGCATTCATTCTCAGCAATTAATTGTAACCAAGCAGGCATGAATGGTACCACGTATGTCTGCACACAGAGAACATACAATGTACATGTTATTCAGACTATTTACTTTTATTCAGATCAAAGCTGTTGCCTTTAAAAATAACAAATGACATAAACTCTTATGTGTGTGTCTCTTCTAATACTTCTAGATAGAACAATTCTTCTTTGCAGAATAAATAATATATCTATATAATAAAATATTAAAATTTGGGCTAGAAGTAAAAGCGCAAAATCAATTTACCAACATTTACTCTATTAGTAGTATATGAATTTAATATGTAAATTGGAGAGGTCAAAATAAGTAATATTTTAATGATTCAGTATAAACAATTGTGAGCAAATACAGTAATAGAGCAAATACGGTATTGTATTTTACGCACTGATTGCTAGTTCTTTGTGCTCGACATCTCCAAACAATGTATAATTCAGTCTTTTTCGTCTGAAATTGACACTACCGGTAAATAGGCAAAAAATAAAAATTTTAATGGGACTAAAATGTGAGATCGGGTTAACGATGGAATTCAAATTAATTTGCGTCATTATATGTGAGATGGCGAATAGAAATAACTTTAACCTTAATTAAGATTCACTTCATAACAGAACGCGTCACTTGATTGACAGCTGTCAATTCATCACTTGTTCACACAAATTAGTGAAAATGCAATTCGTCAATTATCTGTATTGAATATTCAACTCTTATTTCTGCAAATTTCTGTGTTAGTTTATCGGTATCAGTTTAAACAGAACTGTCATATACTGTATTTGCTCTATTAGTAGTGCATTCATTTTGATTTACTACATAACCGATATAAGTGTATCTATGGTTAACCTTTTCTCTTTTTATCACAAATTCACAAACTAATTCTGTTATAGTCTGCACTTTCCATCAGAAAATTGAGACAAAAATAGCCAAGTTTTTGGAGTAAAAAACGAAAACTGACTCAAATTTTGTCTGTTGGCTCAAAATTAGGGTTCATATCCAGAAATATTGAAAAATATAAAAAAAAAAGTGCAAAATAATTTTTGGCAAGAAAGACTGGTGGTGAGAAGACGATGGTTGTCGTAAAATGCATGTGCGGAATTTACGTTAATAACATTGTGTTTTTCCCACAATTAAATGATGTGGATGCAATGTGCACTAAAAATCATCCCATGAATTGCGTAGTTAAACCATGATACTGTCGCTTGTTTGTACTCCTTGATCTGCACAATACTCAAAGTCACCATCTTTGTTCGTATTTGTCCCATATCTCACACATGCGTAGCATGACAACCACGAACCTTTGAAATGATACATTATACAGTAATTGTATCGTTTGCTCTATGTTATTTTTTTGTTGCAGATGCGCTTTTAAGGTAGAACCGCTACACAAAAGTAAAAATATTTTTATTTTCTCAAATTTTACATTTTTGATATATCATATTACAAGGATAAAGTAATAAATTACAAATATGTGATTACCATACTCGTTTTGTAGAAAATCATTTTTAATGTCAATGTTTTGTCTGTTTTGGGACATTTTACTGTATCGCAAGGATATACCTCAATGTCTTAAAATTTAGCTTGGTGACATACATGTACATGTATGGTAACAAAAAAAGATATATAGTATCTTCCAAGGTGCTATTTGAAGTATTAAAAAATGACAATATTTTTAGTTGCTATGGAAACTTCTGATAAAACAACATTTATGCTTATTTTTTTTACTTTCTCAAAAAATAGATTTGCAGTGAACCAAAAAAGATCACATACTTAAAATGATTAATTGTAAACAGATTTTCGTCACTGCTGTAAGCGCTAAGATATGCGCACATTTAAAAAACTCAGGAGTAGCACATTCTACCAGATTCTTAATAGAGGAAAGATGTTAGTTTTAAATTTCTTGAATAAACAAAGCAACATTTCTAGAGAGCCGATAGTTTGTGAAAAATTCTTTCAGTTGGTAATGATGGTGAATTGATAATTATGAAATCTTATCTAAAGATCCATGTTGTGTGGGTGAACCTCTGAATGATATAGACAATATACCCGTATATGTGTAATCCCTCTGTGTGTAAATTTTCAAGGTATAATATTCTAGCTCACTAAGAGAGTCATCGCAATCGCAAATGTGTATCTATCCACATATGCGTACAGTTCTAGTATTTCAAAATAAACTGCATTCCCCTTTCTGACCTGTTTTACCCATGATGGCTATTTATGTCTTAAACTTGTTCCCTGTATGCTGTTTATTTTGTGTAACTTCCATGGAATTTCCTTCACTAAAATCAAACAAAGCTTTAGTCGTTGACATACACATGATTACATGAATACTACCATGTATAAATCCTAGTATGTGATGATATGCAAGTTTATGCCATGTGTTTTATCCTGTATGTTTCCAGACTACCCAGAATAGAATAGAATAGAATAAAATAGAATAGAATAGAATGGAATGGAATGGAATGGAATGGAATGGAATGGAATGGAATAGTATAGGATAGAATAGTATAGAATAGTATAGAATAGAATGGAATGGAATGGAATGGAATGGAATAGAATAAAATAGAATGGAATAGAATAGAATAGAATAGAATAGAATAGAATAGAATAGAATAGAATAGAATAGAATAGAATAGAATAGAATAGAATAGAATAGAATAGAATAGAATAGAATAGAATAGAATAGAATAGAATAGAATGGCATGGCATGGCATGGCAGTTGATAAAGCCATTCAATATTTTTGATGTCAAACCCTTAGTATCATACATTATCGTTATTGTCAGTTTGGTTCTTGCACGTTATTTGTGTGACATCGCTGAATGACAATTTACAATTTCCAAAATATGCCGTATATGGCTAGTTTGGTGTCTTGGCTACTAGTATTTATTTTCATAATATATGGTAAATATAAGTCGGAATGGCACTGCTATATACTGTCACACCTATAACAAACTCATTTAGGAAACATAAATGTGAAATGTTCACTATAATAAAGCACATACTGGGTTTGTTATAAGAGTATTTATTATATCAGGAAATTCTGTATAAAGGTGTTTATAATTAGGTTACAGTGTATTTTCAAATACCGTGTTCACGAAATTGTTTTTTTTTTTGCACGTTCACACACATTCAGATTAAGATTGAGATTCAATAGTGTTTCATAGTTGTTGACTTTAACACAAATCTATGACTAAAACAAAATGTGTTACAGGTCTCATACTACAATTAAACTTTCCTTATACAGAAATGTAAAAACTTAGAAAATAGGGCTGTTTAATTTCACACATGGAATCAATGAGTCAAGTGTCTCCCATTTTATAAAAATTGAAGTGGGGGAAGAATTTAGCTTTTAAAATCAAAACTCGAAACAGTCTCACCAGTGAAGCCTTTCATCTAAGTTATTGGAAATATTAGAAACCTTGATCCAGTAGACTACTCACTCTAAAGGTATCGATTCGCCATTTCCAAACCAGCTGATTTTCACTAGAATTCCAATCACAAAGCTAAAGCTAGCTTATTTTGGTGCCGGTATCATGTTAAATAAAACAGTTTGAATATAAACACATTGTCCTTTGCATACAGTTGTTTTATAAAATAAAGTGGTTTATATTCATGTGTGCATACATGACCTCCGCATGGACACAAATTTAATTGTGGTGTGAACCCTAAAACATCTACCAATCAGCTACTTTTAATACTGTAAAGGGGGTAATTATTCACTGGGTTTTAATTTAGCTTATTTTGCTGACTGGAAAATGCGCTAAATTATAACCCAGTGAATATGTAAAATTTAGCATAGAACACATTATCTAAATGACGAAACCGTGAATTTAAAACCCACTGAATATGCCTGAAATGGTAAATCAGTGAAATTTAAACCCAGTGAAAATTAGTCATTTTACAGTAATGGCAAGGTCTTACTTATTTTTCTATGTTTTTAAATCTTGTGGTTTTCAGAATGATTATGCTTGTAAGAGAGTTTGTGTGTTGATGTATCAAATTATCTGCAGTGAACATCAGTGTCAAGTTCAAAAATTAATAGAGGTCCAATTTTAATGAAAATTTCAAATAAATCATGTATTTGGGTTCAAATAGCATCATTAGTATTTGTTCATGCAAATATTTGTCAATTCGTCGCCTGTTAAAGTGTTTTTTGTCTCCAGCAAACAAGAGTTTTAATGGTCTGCCCTTGCTTGTATTCGGACAACAGTGAATTAATTGTTTGTTCAGAATTAGGATAAAATTTCTATATTTTTTGTGATTTCAAGAAGATTCAAGCAAAATTTATTATTTTATTATTAGTTAATGCTACTATTTGAGAATCAACATTGGTCAAAATTGACATTTTGACATATCTCAAAATTGTGCTTAGTAACCTGAAATAAAAACGTCATAATTTATTGTACATGTATATAATGACCGCAATTTTAATTTTTCGGTGTCCTAATGACGTAAACTCATAATAATGAAAGTATTTGATCATAGCGTACATTTAAGATTTTTCATTGAACGTTTGTATCTGCAGGAGTTTGCCACTTGTTTGGGTTTTGTATCAAACCACCCCCACTTTTATTACTGAAACCGAATAAAAATTTCTTGCATTTGAATAGACTCAAGCCCATTAAATACAAACACAAAAATTCTGTTATACCATTAAATCTTTATAAAATGGTTATTTTTAGTTTGAGTATTTGTTCGCTAAAAAGAGCAATATGGTTGTAGGTATTATATGAAAATTGTATATAAAATTTGTCAATGATGAAAGTAAAAATATGGTAGTTTTCATGCTTCCTTCAATCAATGTTTGATCAATATCGCTAAGGGTGATTGATCATAGACTATTCAAATGAATTTAAAATTGTACTGGTATTATTGCCATACATATACAATCATATGCAATCTGTTGGCTCTGAGCATGTATAATTTGAATAATCTTAAATTCAAATATTAATCATCAGAGATGTGGACCCCCCCCCCCCCCCTAAAAAAAAGAGATTTGTTTGTGATCAGTGTCTTCATCAGTTTAAAAGAGCAACTCATAACATTTTGGGGGTTTCTGCCAAAATATTGTGAAAAATAAAAAAAAAATGAAAACATCTATATTTAGCTCCGCTGTCGACTTTGTCGAGCGGAGCTGATCATATAACGGATTGTCTGTCGTTGTCTGTCGTCGCCCATGTCAATGTTTTACTTTTTCGACTTTTTCTTGGAAACTATAAGCCTGAATGCTTTGATACTTAGATTTGTTCATTTCATGATGATATCTTCAATTTTCTAGTTTTGGTGAATATTTTTGTAATTTTTGGTAAAAAGTGATATTTTCGACTTCTTGTTAAAAACTGCAAGTCCAATTGCTTTCATATGACATATATAGGTACTACATGTGGATCTCTTTCAGATTTGTTCATTTTGTAATGAATATTTTTGTTAAAAAGTGATATTTTCGACTTCTTGTTAAAAACAGCAAGTCTACATATTGTTCATTTTCTAATGATATCTTCTGTTCTTTAATTGAAATGTGCATTGCTAACAGCGGGGCTATCCCACTCCCACTGTTAAAACTAAAAAGAAAACTGTAATAATCAGAACGAATGGAAATAAGACATATGTCCTTATCACATTATTCTCACAATTGAGTGTTGTTGGCGTTTCTCAGCATAGTGAAAAAAAAAAAAAAATCTTTCTGCTTTTGCTTCATAAATCCTTGGTTTAGTGTTAAGTTAAATTTAAAAGGTCTTTGTATTCGAATTCAAAAATATTTGAAGAGCTGATCTTAATATTGGCTCAACTACTTTAAAGTAATCTGCTGGTAGATGCACCAACAAGAGTTCATTGTATGTTACCTTTCAACTGTTTTTATGTAAACGCTCATATTCAAATAGTTCTGGTTGCATGTGATATACTTGAGTATATATTCTGTGTAACAAGGGTTCACCTGATACCGTTATTATTGTTTATAGAGGGAACCTTTTTAGAGTACTAGGTATTTTGATGTTGAGACGTTATCGATTGTAACAGAATAACTCAGACATTACTCAACAAGCTGTAATACAAACAGTTTCAAGTGTTCGCCAATCTAAATTGTTCTTTGAAAACCATTCCACTATGTTTAGTGGTTAGAATGGAATGATAAACTTGGTGGTTTAGTATTGTCTCAGCTTCTAAAGTTCTCCTAAAAATACTGTAGAATACTTTATTTTCGCTTGGAATTTATTTTCGCTATTTTCGCTGAATGGATGATTCCGTGAAAATAAAATCCAGCGAATATACTTTTTTTCCTATATTTCACATTAAATTCATCAAAAATCAGTGAAAATAATTTCCATACAAAACGTCCAAAAAGCCTTTTCAGCCAAAATTAATTCCAGCGAAAATAAAGTATTCCACAGTATCTTACCCTGGTAATGAGACTACCGGTATATTTAGAAAATGCTCTTGAAGTTTCAGTTTTCAACTCCATAATTTTTCGATGCAATTTATTCTATATTTTCACTGTCATTTGTTCATTATATAGACATAGTTTTCAATTGCCCTTTGGTCTTGATGAAATTATTTTGAAAAAGTTAAAAAAAAATGATTTTGGCATTCTCACATCTCACTATTTTGTGTATATACAATATTAATAAATTATAAAAAACTGAGAAAAATTTTATTTTTAATTCTATGATGGCTTTCCTGTATGTTATGCAATTTGGACAACATTTACTAATGAATAAACAATTCAAGGAGGGGAATCTGACATTACTGTGAAAAAAAAAAAAAATTGATACAACTGCATTGTGGGTAGATTTTGTCACCAATTTTGAAGCCAGTTTGTTAACTTTTAATATTTTTGTGTGGAGTCTACCATTTTTCCCTCACCCAGGAATTCTATTCAGGAATTATTGATATCATGTAGAGTTTTCCAACATACATGTATTTACATGCAATAATCAGACATTGATAAATAAATGATACTCTGCATACATACAATAACTGATTCTTTATTGCCTGCAGAACATAGTGGGTGTATAAACCTGTTTAAAGCCGGTAAAATCAGAAATTTATTCTACTTCAACGCCCACATGTTTTATCACTTTTCATTCCTAACTCAATTATGCATGCCGTGCGTGAATTCTCTTGGCAGTACAATTTATTTGTTTGTTCGTTTTTCCTGCAGTTTGAGCTACAGTTAGAGGATATGTTACAAAGTTTGTCTTAATAGTCACTTATTAAAGCCTACCACTGTAAGTTCACACCAGACTTAAAGGTACAAATTAACACTTTGAGCACATCAATTTTTTTTACCTTTCTCAAAAAAAATGCATAATTTAAAAAAAAAATACAATTTTCATTAAGCCATAATGATAAATTATGTCTATTTGATCAGAAATCATTTAACAAAAAAAAATTTGCAAAATAGGATATCTATTTATTGGAGAGAGAAATGGCATATTCCAAAATGAGTTATTGCTTTCATAGTGATTGGATATAATTAATTAATTAATTTTAATTAAAATTAATTGTCTGCTCCATATCTAGGTACATGTATGTAATGTGACTGTGCCAATGTGAAAGAGATAGAATCAAAGCATTGTATTCCCAGTTGAGGAGGCCATTACCTTGGGTTAGGGGAATGGGGTAGTGGGGTGTTAGTGGGTGCATGAGGAGGTGTTTCCACTCAGCTTTTGGAGCTTAATAATTAAAATGAATTCTCTTCTCTGGTATTTTAAAAGCGTGTTTGCTTAAGCAGATTACATAGTCCTCTTAATTATTAAACTGGAATCAATTAAGTAGTGAAATATATTCTTGCTATTATGGTTTACCAATTGCTGCAAATCTTACTACTTCATGGGTGTAAATGGGCATACTCCTGGATCTGTCTCTGTCTATCTCTCATGATTTCACTCCATCAATATTCCTGTCTACCAAGTCTGTGTAATATTATAAGTATTTATTGTTAACCTTTTCACCACCAGCTCCATCTTTTCATCACAAATTCACAAAATAGTTCATTTATAGTCTGCAGTTTTCTTCGGAAGATTAGGACAAAATTAGCTAAATTTTTTGAATAAAAACTGAAAATTTACTCAAATTTTGCCTGTTGGCTCCAAAATTAGGGTTTATTTCCAAAAATATTTAACATTATAAGAAAAAAAAGTGCAGAAAAATTTGGGTGAGATACATGTGATTGCCTTTGATAGCTTTGGCATTCATTGTTCTTTATTGATTTCATATTCTTTTAGTTTCTCGTACTACATGCTAACTTTTCCATCATTAGTTTAGTGTAATTATGTTTTCACTATCGATTTGTTTTATGTTCAGTCGGAAGATTCAGTTTCATGCACTATAGCACTTCTCTGTTCAGTGTAAAAAATGACAGTATTCGAATGTGATGTCATTAACCCAGAATGTGTTCATTCTTGGTGAAGTAGTTTATTGCATAGAAAGTAAAATTTGACTGTTGACTCTTTTTTAAGGAAGGCGTTTACTGCTTTTGACAGAACGTTAGATGCTATTGTTTTCGATGATAGATGTATATTAAAAATAATGTATTCCATTCAAAGAATATTTTCTATTGGCATATTGTACCAACAAAAGAATTAAAAAAACTACCCGGTAATATGTGTATTGATTTTTATATGGAATAATTTGAATGGAAAAATAAAAATATCTACCGGAATGTGCTCAACTTCCATTCCTGAAAAGTCATGACAATAAAATATGTCATACTAATTGCTTGTTTATTATTGGTTTGCATATTGATTACAAATTTGTCAGGTAACGTTTTGGATCAGTATTGTGTATGTAATATGTGATACCGGTAATTCTTGATGGAAATTTCCGTAATTCTTGATGGAAATTTCCGTATTTAGGCTAAACCATGAAAATGAATTTGATCCTAAATTAAATTATCAACCAGCTTCTCTAAAATATACAAAATAGCTAATTATCATGAAAAATGAAATTGCCTCCCCCAAATGTAATGTAATGTAATGTAAAATAATTTTTATTTATTTCACAATAATAGAATAAATAGTTCAGAGGAGCTTGTGAAATTATTTTTGTTGCATGCTGAACCAAAAATCATTTTGGATAGAAAACCTTAACAATTGCAGGTGGGTTTCAAACTCACACACCTTTTAACACAAGCTATCTTTGCTTCCACAAGCCCCAGTCCACTAAACCACCAAGCCAGCCAATGTCAGGCCTAATGTCTTTCAAAAATGACGGGTGAGCTAAAAATGGCTCTCTCAGTAAAGTGAGTGATTAGGAAGCTGTGCTGTCAATTTTTTTACAAAATTGTCTCAATTGCGAGAATGATGATCATCTCTCCTGGGTCTTGACTTGCAAAAATGATAAGTGAGAGAGTGGTATATGTAAATGAGTGATGAGTCCACTCTTCTTGAATGGTATACCCTGTAGTATAGAATATAGAATTATACCGGTAATAGTTTTAGTTTGTCATATGATTTTTAAAGATATTTCAGGATGAACTTTAACCTTTTCAAAATCAAAGTTGACTTTCATAAAATAATAATCCTTCATATTTTTTTTCTTAAATTTTGATCAAACCCTGCAGCTCATTAAAATGATTTTTATTTGATTCAAAATTTATAAAAAAGTTATAGAAAATCACATAAAAATTTACAAAAACGTTGCGCCAAAATTTCATTGGGGAAAGATTGTTGCATTTAAAAAGTTAATTGGGGTTTATGTGTCACAGTTAGTTGACTTTTAAAATATTGTTTATTTTTTCTGCCCACATCATCAGCTGTGCCCTGTACATCATCACAAGTGAATTATCGGTAACTCAAATATAACTTATTGATTTATCGTGGGTGGTTGGGTGGTCTTGCAAAAAACAACAACAAAAACTTAATATTCCCTCTTCAATCTCCCAACATTTTATAATTACCACTATTTCAGTCTAAACTGAATTGAAAACAAATCTCTTCCTCGATGAAATTTGCTTTTCAAACAGTCACCGAAAAGTGAGAGGTTAATTGAGTGCCTGAAGCTCAAGATTTCCAACATAGCAAGTGATGCACCAGTTAAAATGCAACCTCTGGGTAACGAGACAGCATATATTTTAATCTCGGCTAGCTAATCCACATGGATTTACATGTATGATAACAGAATTGACAATTCTCTAGGCAATCTTTATTTATTTGACATATGATTAATGTCTTGGAGGAATTTTAATTTTTCTCCTTCTCTTCTTTATCCTAACTGCTATCACTGATAACCGATGAGATTACACAAATATATGACAACAATTATCTCGTACTTTTTTTTCCCCTTTTAAATAATAATGCAGACCATATCTCTGTATCTCCTTCGTGAGTTGTGTTATTATAAGGACATTTTTCACCTGTTTTTCTTCCTCTGTGACAAAGTTATCTGTAAGATTGATCAGGCTGTAGGTCTTTATATTTTTTTTTAATAAATCTTTAGGCAAATCAATTTTATAGAAATATGCAGGTCTCCTTAGTGGAAAATATCTCACTTTATACATAATCTGTTATTTTGATCCACATGTAGATGATTTTCAGGATTTATTTTATTTGTAATCAGTTATGATTTTTGTATTTTCTAAAGAAGTAATATACTAGTCAATGCAAAGCTACTTTTATAAGATTGTACTTGATTGGCTACTCAACCTTAACACCTAATAATCAGACCAATCAGAGAGCAGCTTGTTTGTTGGCAGGTTTTTTCAATGTATCAGATTTTCTCTTGTACATGTATATATGCGTTGACTGTAATATATCAGTATCTTATACATATGTATAAAAAATATGAACTTATCAACTATAAATTAATTTTTCTGGCTTTGAGATCACTTTTTTTAAGCACTGAACAATAAATATATAAACTACTATTTTTGACTTTTTACATTACCAATAAGTTAAACAGTCATGTTCATACTGATACATGTACTGATTATTCATGAATATTCATTAGGTCAATATATCAAATATATACACCTGACTGCATAATGAACACTTGATCTCATGCCTACACTGTTACATACCTACTAGATATTGAACTGTTATCTCCTTACAGTTTATGCACATGAAGCTTACATGGAAATATCTGCACTGATCCTTATCTTCCGTCTGTCACTTTAGGGTTCATTAACCTTGAAAGTTACCTGCAAATTCACTGATAAACAAAAAGATATGTTTTTTTTTCCTAATAAGGGTTATAGATAATGGATGCTGAAAGTGCTGCTTAATGATACATTGTGTGTAATGTAAGAATAAAAACATGGGTTGTGGCTGGTTGAGATGGTGTGGGTGTCGGTGGTGGTGGTGGTGCTTCTTGGGATAAGCAACTTTTGAGGTAAACCAAATTGTCTGTGGAAGATTTTAAACAAATTATCTTATGCTCAAAAGCCAAATCACTACATTTCTATATCCAGATTAAGAAAACAAACTCCAGATTTTGTTGCATGCAAAATATTACTGTATTTGTCTCCATTGAAGAGAAATATGAAGTCACATCAAAAAATGGGATAAATACCTTAAAACAATCAATCTCCGTAAGAGAGTTGTGTATAACAAGAATTTGTTAAATTCCCATGTGCTGAAGGTATTGGAGGAATATTGAAGTAGAAATAGGGAGTATATTTTAAATTAAAAACTTAAAGCTAAACAAAAAAACCTAAAATCTAATATACACCGGTACACTGTAGTTCTGCTCTGAAGCTCATTATAACAGTCTTGAAGTTTATAATGCTAACAAAAACTCTAGAAATATTAAAATAAACAAGATAGATTTAATTGTACATTGTTAGTTTACAGCCTGTTTTATCCAAAAGCATCCACATATACAAATATATGCAGCTAATTTATGCAAACTAGGTAATTACTATGCATCATTTCATGATTTTGAAATTTCTAGTGCCAAAAACAGTTTTCAGAGTCTATCGTAAACATGGACAGATATCAATACAGTCTGAAGATTGTCCAGTGTAAATTAAAAATTCTTTGGTCTACAGAAAATTATTAATTTTGTAATGATAGTGATTAGTCTATTATTTACAATGTTATGTGTGTTTATATATAGTGGCTAATTTTAAGTTTTAAAAATAATTGAGCTAGCCCCCCCCCCCAAAAAAAAACACATTTAGCAACGTGTTATACAATGTATAACATTCATGGTATTGGTAAAGCGGTTAGTTTTTGGGGTCGATTCCCGGAGCCGACTGTTTATTCAGCATTGTAAATCAATACTAGAGTCTGCCATGTCTTTCAAATAGTAGGTATTAATAGGTTTGAAAAACTGGTTAATCCACACGTATTTGCAGCTAGCACCTACGACAAGAAAGTCAGGAGAGACAGCAGTGAGTTAAATGTCAGGAAATGTCACCTGACATAAAAGTATTTAAAAAAACAAACATGCATGATTTTGTTATTACTTAAAGGTTGGTAGCCGTCATGCCACGCATGCGCGAGATATATGGGTCTCATATAAACAAAGATGGCGACTTTGACTGTTGCACAGATCAACTAGTACAAACTGAGACGTTTCCAAGCTTTAATTGGGTATTTTTTAGGTGATTAGAAGGTATCGAAGGAGTCATCGGCGGTAATCAGTGCAAGTCGCGCCCAGGTCAAACCTCATTCTTGTGATTTCCATTTGAAGAGCGCATTGGATTGTGGGAAAATCTATGTTTATCAAAACAAATGTCGCACATGCGCAGCGCAGTGACCGCCACCCTTTAACTTACACACAAACAGCACAAAAGTTATTTTAACACTAACAAATTTTCTAAAACAAAATCGCGCATTAACCAGAATTGAGTTTTAGGACAATTTACTCTTACTTGAACTTTCAACTTTTGTCTGTACAATAACAAGCACTACATGTGTTATCTGTCAGTCCTTTTCTCATCATATTATACACACAGAATTTTAAGTGCCATTCTTGGTTTATATATTTGATCAAACACTGTCTTTGCCAATGTCAAATTTTGAATTATGGTAATTAGTACGATAAATAAAATTATAGTGCATGATAAGAGTCTGAAAAAAAAGTGATTAACGTTGCTTTATCTAATCTGAGGGTTCTTTTATCTTGTCAGATCTTTGCTGAACATATTAATCTTTGTTGTGGGACTCGTTATCAAAACGTAATTATTTGTATACCTCCCTAGAACCATTTACAAATGCATGATAATGATTGTGCAAACTGCAATAAAAATTAGATTAGCAATTCCTAATATATATATAATATATATTATGAATTATTAGATTATTAAAATACTAAATCATTGAAATGGAAAATTTTTTTACAATTGAACTTTCTGCAACGTAAATAGTTAAAAACAGTAAAGCAAAAGTTAAATAAAATAAAATAAAATAAAATAAAAATGTATTTGTATTTTAGAATCCCATCTCTGATAGAAGCGAAAATTATATTAGATATTAATCATTAAAATATGATTTATTTCAACCAAAGACACATCTCTGTAATTTATATCAGTGCATGTGCTACTAATCAAACAAAAACTGTGTCACTTTATAAGACTTCCAAAGTAATGGAAGTGGGAGAAGTAATTGAGTTATGAATTTATATTTCATACATATACAGTGTCCTATGTCCACAGTGACATAATCCAAGTTTAATATAAGGTAAGCTAGTATCTTTATCTTCTAAACTTTTTCACCACCAGATTTTCTAGCCCAAATTTTTCTCATAATTCTTCAATATTTCTGGAAATGAACCCTAATTTTGAAGCCAACAGACAAAATTTGAGTCAATTATCAGTTTTTACTCAAAATATTTTTTTGACCCAAACTTCTGAAAGGAATTGCAGACTATAAACAGAACTATTTCGTGAATTTATGATGAAAAATAAAAAAAAAAAACTGGTGGTGAAAAGTTTATAGTGCTAATAATGTGCATACAGTATTAGTTCTATTAGAAGTGCAAATAAACCAAATATCAATAAAATTTGACTTACAATATACACCCTTCTGTATTAAAGTGACTTATTAAATATATTGCGCTACTAATAGAGCAAATATGTACTTATTTTAATTACTTATATTTTATGCACCATTGTCTTTTTGATATCTATGTCTGAGGGTTATTTTAGATGAACTCTTTCTGTAGCATGAATAAAAATGTACAAGTACTTGCATAAAATATTTATGATTTGAAAATTAATGCATCCCCAGCACCGTTCAGAGATGAGAGAAATTGAATATACTTGTCTTCAAAGTGATTCATGAAACTTAAACCAAAATCAGTGGATTTTATCAGCTATTGCTAAAAGCATTACTGTACGCAGATTGAAAATCATTTAACACAGACTTTTGCAAACTGGCGCAGATCTTGCATAACAACTTAGGAATAGACCTATTAAAATTGTAAACTAGGGATAGAACAGGGGTATTTTTCTACAATGATGATGCTCAGTAAGTACCGGCAATCTTATTACGTCAATGCGAACCTGTTTGCAATAGTGTGTCTGATTGGCTATACCCAAATTTCAGACCAATCAGAGAGCAGCTTCTTTGTTGACATGTTTTTTCGACCTATCAAATTCAGTCTTGTATATATGCTTTGACTCAACTACAACAAACAGTATAGGTGGTGAATACACAGTTTTCTCATTACTATATTTCAATGTGTTTTGTTTAGTATGGGTTCTATGCAACATTTACGCGTACTAAATGTCTGTGTGTATTTGCGATGTAAGTTGTATGACTTTTCCTGGCCGAAAAAAAAAACAGCCGCAATAATATATGAGGTAATAATCTTTCTGGATTGGATGCGGCTATTAATTGCGGCCTGAGGTTGTGCGACAGAATCTTCTAAGCTTGCGAGGGCGTGTAAGCCATGCGACCGAAGGTAGCTTAAGCCGTATTCAGTTCTATAAAAGTTTAACAGTACAATTTTACACAATTTAGAATGGCCGTTTAGTTGATGATGAAAACCTCACTGGGCTGGACGGGATATGGGAAATTATTGCCCTGATGTGAGGGCGCACTTCTCATAACGTTACAAGGCTGAGCAATGCTATGTATATGACACTGTGAAATACTTTATTTTCGCTTGGGATTAAGTTTCGCTATTTTCGCTGAAGGAATGATTCAGTTAAAATAAAATTCAGCGAATATACCTTTTTCCCAACTTGCCAAAAATTAGTGAAAATAAATTCCATACAAAACACCAAAAAGTCTTTTCAGCGAAAATTAATTCCAGCTAAAATAAAGTATTTTACAGTAATAAGCATTTTTGAGTTTTTTTGGGTTGACGTTACCTGTACAAGTGACAAGCACACAACTGAGATTATTAAATTTAATAAAAGATTCTACTTATCTTGCTAACCACAAACAGAAATGAACGTACTCCTGGTACATTGAGTGATTTCAATTTCAGGCATCATTTGAACACTATCTGAAAAATGTGTGAGTACATGATGTGTGACAATTAGCATAACATCATCAATTTATAACTTATTTGCTCATTTCGAAGCGTTTAACGTCAGTACACATAAATCAAACGTTTGTCACTTTAGGGGCCGACCATTTGAAATCATGGGGGGGGGGGGTGACCAGAATATTTGTAACAAAAAAATAGCCAGCTAAACGCCAAGAGAGAAAAATTGTGTTACAGAACATGTTGTGTCATACAAGAAACATAAGAATGTTCAGACCGGACACCACAAAAAAATAAAATTGCACTAGTCATACTGTTTCATAGGAATTACAGACACATTATGTATTATTCATTAAATTGATTTATGGATATGCATTATATATACAAATATATCCCTGCCGGAAGGTGTTTTATTTCATCCATTTGATTGTTAAGGGGTGAGCCAGTTGTAAATGGGGGGGGGGGGGTTATATTTTACCTACTTGCAATTTTAATTTTATGCAGTAATTTTTGTTTTTCAGCATGAAGTTGCTATATTTTCATTCTCTCTTTGTCATTCGTTCTGTTGTCATTTCTCAATATAATCTTGAAACATTTGTGACTTTGTAACATTGTTATCTGTCATGCAGTGCATCATGGGGAAAAGGCAATCAGATATTTGCATCCAACAAAAATGGCAACAAAATGGAAAACATTAATCCACTTGTATTGTGCCCGATTATCATCCTTGTTTTTTTACAAATTCTTTCCAGCAAAACGAGGTACATTTCTTAAAACACTCAATGAATTGCCGCCTCAGGTCACTTGACCACTACTGAATAAACTAGTTGGTTTAATTCAAGGTGCTAGGAATTTTTGTCATAGTTTTGTTCATCTTTGGATTTCTCCGATGCAGATTTTTTCTTCAAGTCCACTTCTTGAATTTCAAATGGTTCAAGGTTAAGATTCACATAAGAAAAAAGGTAATACTGCTTTCTTCAATAGAATCATCTTTGTCATTTTTCCTTGATCTTTTTAGGACATTAACATTTAAAACACCAAAGTGAACTTTTTGGTCACAAAATAAATCAACATAATGTTTTCAAGACTTTTTAAAACCTGTTTAGGGTGTTATGTTCATTTGATCCAAAGTTAACGATAAAATTATGGAAATATACAAAAAAAAAACTTCAAAATATTTTGGCAGAAGAAAGGTAAACTTTGACCTAATTAAACCATCAAATTGCAAAAAGTTTTAGTTAAAAGCTTATTATTTTGTGGAAGGCAACATTGAGTTGGTATTAATGTTAAAAATATTTTAGATAATTCTATGGTGTGGCTGAAGTGATTTGATTGCTTTGTTTATGTCATTACAACTAAATACTACCATCGATTTGTATTATTAGATAAGTACATGTCTAATTTAATCAGTCTCTGTAGACATACTTTCTGAAATACCAGCCTTCTAGAAAACGGAACCCCTGGCTATAAAACACCTTTACAAATCCCTTCTTTATTGATGTACTTACAATGAAAAATAATACCATAATTTGAGTTCCTGTGGTGTTTCTGATTTCATTTCTTAGAAGAAATTAAATTATTGAGAAGGCAATTACTATGGTTGATTACTATTAGTGGCACATGGATTTACGTAAATGACAGAGGTGTGTCTATGGTCAAAATAAGTCATGTTTTAATGATCCCACTAATGGAATTTTAGATTTATGTGACTGTGTTTCTATGGACACACTTCTAATAAAAGAATATGATGCATGGTGCACTTGTGAAATGTATACAGATAAAACAGCAATATTTCTTAATACTCATATTTCTCGGTGTAGATTCCTGAGAGAAAAAATTAAATTCCATTGCAACCCTAAAAGATTTATGTCAGTGAATCCCATTGGCTTATCACTTTACCATATATAATTTGTGTCAGTGAATCCTATTGGCTATCACTCATAACTTGTATCAGTGAATCCCATTGGCTATCACTTTATATTCTGTCAAACCAAATTTGACGTCTCATTGAGATTGTTTGTGGCAGTACAGGGATAAAGATATGTGAAAGTTGGGTTTGGATGATGTAATTTAAAAATTATCTCCATGAGGTTTCTATAAGACACGGAACTTAAACTGGAATTGCCCAATCAGTTAATTTAAAGATATATGTGTCTGCAATAGGATTAGGGTATTGAGATTCTAATCCTAATGTCAATACATGTTAAATTTAATTTTAATAGTAAATTTGAGTTATTTTAACTATTTACGACTTAATTACACTAATTAAATTCCTATACAAAATGTTTAGGATTGCATTTTAATTAGTCCCTGTTCGGACGACTTATAATTCGGTATCCGTCCGTGTGTCCGTGCGTCCGTCTGGAGTCATATCTCAGAATCCCATGGACCGATTCCGTTCATTCTTTGCATGTGCCTAGTACTTTATGTGGGACATATGCACATGCAGTGGTTTAGCGATTTGATTCAAAATGGCCGACTGGCAGCCATCTTGTTTTTTGAAAATGTTATATTTTGGACATGCTTTGTCAGTTTTCATTCAAACTTGGTACATAGATTGTACATGTTAGGATACATGTCCATGATGATTTATTTCACAATTGGATCAAAGATGGCCGACTGGCAGTCATCTTGTTTTTTGAAAATGTCGTATTTTGGACATGCTTTGTCAGTTTTCATTTAAATTTAGTACATAGATCATATATGTTAGGATGCATGTCCCTGACTGTCCGTGAGTTCCTGAGTCTGTCTGTCCGACCGTCCGTGTGTCCGTCTGTTCGTGCGTCAGTCTATCCAACGTCATATTTCAGAATCCTGTGGACCGATTCCGTTCATTCTTTGCATGTGCCTAGTACCTTATGTGGGACATATGCACATGCAGTGGTTTAGCTATTCGATTCAAAATGGCCGACTGGCAGCCATCTTGTTTTTTGAAAATGTTGTATTTTGAACATGCTTTGTCAGTTGTCATTCAAACTTGGTACATAGATTATACATGTTAGAATACATGTCCATGACAATTTATTTCGCAATTGGATCAAAGATGGTCGACTGGCAGGCATCTTGTTTTTGTTTTTTTATGCAGTATCTTGGACGTGCTCTGTCAGTTTTCATTCAAATTTGGCACATACATGTACTTTATACATGTTAGGATGCATGTCCATGACAATTTGTTTCAAAATCTGGTCAAGGATGGCTGATTGACAGCCATCTGACTTTTTGGCCTTACTACTATATTTCCACAATTTATGTACCATTTTCATTCGTATTTGGCACATACATCATACATATCAGTGTGTTTCATAATCAGATCAAAGATGGCTGAATAACGGCTGTTTTTATTTTGGCCATATTACTATGACACGAAACACGTGTTTTGATGTAAATAAACAATCTGTTGTATACGCCACTTGGAACTCAAGTTTCAAGGACACGTTCGCGACAACCCCTTCGCTTTAATATGACGAGCACAAAGAGAACTTAACGGGGACTGTGTCATTTTCAATGACTTGTTATCCTAAGTAACTATTTAAAATAGCTGGGCAATGACCTTCATTCAGTAGCATTTAAAAAAATGTTTATTCAATAATATTTAAATGTTTAGGTAGAACATAAGAATATACACACACACATAACAATCATAAAATGGAACCACTAAAAGATTCTACGATGGAATATAAATATACATGAACTGCCAGTAGGTTATAAGCATAGAGGATACGTTAAACAGTTTGTTAAATGTCCTGTTGGTCTTTAGTTCTAAGGCAGAATACAGTTACACTATTTACTACTTTTGCATTTTAATTGAGTTGAATTTAATTCCAATTTTAATAGAGTTTTAATGTAATTTAACTGAATTTACAAAATTTAAGTTAATGGCTTCACTTTTTGTTAAAAACTTGTACGTATATTGTATTTGTCGGCATGTACATGTATAATAATTTTATTAACACTTACACATTCCCCGGAGGGATTGGCAATGGTTACAAAAGTTTAAGAAGGAATGAAAGGTTACAAAACAGTAAATAGATAAAATAAAACAATCTAAGCTAATACGTGTGTGTGTGTGTGTGTGTGTTGATAGCTCTACAGGTTCCAGTTCTGGTTTAGTTTGAAAGCGGTTTCAGTTTCGTATTTTATAGACAACCCTCCATGGGATAGAAACCTAATCTCTACTCATGAGTACAGTTGATGTATCCTGTAAAAAAGACAAATTACTGCGGAATACAAGTTAGTATTGATTCTGCTTTCGTACTCAAATAACACTGTATGACAGGTATTAAGTGTTTGCTGTCTAGGAGTTTGCACTCTGTAGTCGTGGTAAATCTTATATCATATACCATGATGGCAACTCATCAATCAACGCTGAGCATGCATACGTTTAAGGATACATATTCTAACTGTGTAGTATTCATTTATTCCACTTTTTTCCCCTCAAGATCTTGGTGTCAATTTCAGTATATGCAACTGATTTTTGCTGAAGAGACATTTTGGCTATTTTTATTATTAAGTTTATTTTCACTGATTTTTGATGAGTTGAATGAAAAATAAAGGGAAAAAAGTATTTTCACTGGATTATATTCCTACTTATTCATTCCTTCAGGGAAAATAGTGGAAATCAAGGCTTCAATTAAATTGTTAGCTCCGCTGTCGACTTTGTCGAGCGGAGCTTATCATATGAGAGTGATTGTCCGTCGGCATCCGTCGTCGTCCGTGTCAATGTTTTACTTTTTCGACTTCTTCTTGAAAACTACAAGCCTGAATGCTTTGATACTTGGTGTGTATGTACCTGGGGTAGACCTCTCTTAGATTTGTTCATTTCATGATGATATCTTCAATTCTCTAATTTTGGTGAATATTTTTGTAATTTTTGGTAAAAAGTGATATTTTTGACTTCTTGTTGAAAACAGCAAGTCCAATTGCTTTGATATAGATACTACATGTGGACCTTTCTCAGATTTGTTCATTTCGTGGTGATATCTTCAATTCTCTAATTTTGGTGAATATTTTTGTCATTTTTTGTAAAAAGTGATATTTTCGACTTCTTGTTAAAAAGCACAAGTCCAATTGCTTTGATATTACATATATAGATACTACATGTGGACCTTTCTCAGATGAGTTTATTTCGTGATGATATCTTAAATTCTCTAATTTTGGTGAATATTTTTGTCATTTTTGGTAAATAGTGATATTTTTGACTTCTTGTTGAAAACAGCAAGTCCAATTGCTTTGATATTACATATATAGATACTACATGTGGACCTTTCTCAGATTTGTTCATTTTGTGATGATATCTTAAATTCTCTAATTTTGGTGAATATTTTTGTCATTTTTGGTAAAAAGTGATATTTTTGATTTCTTGTTAAAAAACAGCAAGTCCGATTGCTATACATACCATACATATTGTTCATTTTCTAATGATATCTTTAGTTCTTTAATTGAAATGTGCCTTGCTAACAGTGGAGCTATCTCAGCTGAGAGGCTGCTTGTTTTATATTAAGCATAAGATTTTATATTAAACTTGAATTATTTTGAACGTTGGACTGGTACTAGAAATGGTGGATTTGAATGTTTGTGGGAAAACTCTTGAAATATATACATACCCGTCATCGAAAGTTGTTGGAAATGAGTTGTACCGGTAATCAATTTCATGTAAATTTAGTCGGCTTAAAATCAAGGGTAAGATTCTGGTTGTTGTTGAGAACACCCCTCACACACACACACACACAGTAAGGATGTAGGGAATGTAGACGACTTACAAAGGAACAAAATAAATTATTTTTGATTTCTTTCATTGGGACACTGATGAAGTATACATTGTATATAATTATCCATTAACGTTAACCATGCCTCCATAGAAACTATTTCTGAAGGCATGTGTGTCAGTATGGTTTTAAAAGTTACTTAGAGACACACTAACATCTACCAAGTCTCAACTACCAACTGCTTTCCGTATTGTGGTATACAGGAATTACGATTTCAGAGAGAAAGATCTTGTAAAACACTCTTAGTAAAAAGAAAAGAGTTCTTTCTTAGTAAGAATCTAATCTGAAGTGGTAGAATGTGAATAAAGATGCCATTGTAAATCTTCTGACATTACATAAACCTTTTATACCTGAGAGGAATGTTAAGTGTAATGCAACACCTCTGATTTGCTGGGTCAGTACAGAGAGCATGGGGGGTTAATTCACTGTAACAATGGCATCCATTCACAACCATCATTGCTTGCTATTTGTTGTTCTTATCTTAGGTTCAGCCAGCCTCATTCAACAGGTGAGGGCTTCTGAAAGTTAAGAAATAAGACTCAGTTCGGTTTGTTTGTTTTGATGTTGAAATTTAGTACCATGATATTCACACCTTAGTTTTGTATAACATGTAACAGGTACAGCGCACACATGGCATATCCATGTTAGGAATTACTATAATCTTCGTTGTTCATTGATGGATTAAAGCAGGAGGGGTTGTCACCTGCGCATGCAGGGGAATCGAGTTCCAAGCGACAATAGCAACGCATGCTAAAAACGCAAAGTTTCATGGGTAGGCGCTTGTTTGTAAACAGTAACGCGCTATGGCCATCTGACGCATGCGCAGGTGACGACTCCCCCGCTTTAACCTCTTTGCATATGTGCACAATTGGTTCACTCTCATCAACTAAAGCCATGTTCACACTTGCTAACAAACGATAGGATAGATTGCTTTGTAAATATATTTCATATGAAGATAAATCTGCTTTCTGTTCATACATCTCAGTGGTTTATATTAATAACCAAAGACATTAGAAATGTCTTTGATTTAACTCAGTGTTTACACATTTTTCCCTGTTCTACTCATCTATCTGTTGGGTCCCCACAAGAGGGCGTTGTTTTAATCTTAAGATGCTGTTCATGGCTCACTCATCTCAGGGTTAAACACCAAGCGTGAGGTTAAGACAAGCCTCCTCCCAGACTCCAAACTAAGCTATCCTGATTTGACACAAAGTGCGAGGTCATGCCGAACCCTCCTGACTCCAAGCTAATCTAGCCTTGTTCAACACTTAAGATACGCTGTTTTTCAGCAGTCGGTTAAAATTAACTCTGGGTCAAACCTCATGTTTATAACACATGTACACCACATATGTCGCCAATCAGTTCCAAACTGTTCTTATTTATAGATAACTGATACAGAGCAGTTTTGAGACAATGTATATTTTAATAGAAAACCTCAAACACTTTATTTATTGTGTTATGGTACTGTGTGTAATACAACATATGTAATCAATATCTGGTCCTAACACAAGTGCTCCATTGATCTAAGTCTCATTCTGACCATACAGAATCAAGTGATCTGAGGATCTGTTTAACGCTTTGAATGCTAAAGAAAACTTTTTTCACCATTCACAAAATAGTTCTATATACCGTATGTGCTTATTAATTAGGTAATTTGCACATATCATTATAACCCTTTGAGCACCAAAGTAAACTTTTGTCACTATTCACAAAATAGTTTTTTATACTGTTTTGTGCATATTAATTAGATAATTTGCATATCATTAACCCTGTGAGCACCAAAGTCTACTTTTGTCACCATACACAAAAAAGTTCTTTATACCGTCTGTGCATATTAATTAGGTAATTTGCATATCATTAACCCTTTGAGCACCAAAGTAAACTTTTGTCACCATTCACAAAATAGTTCTATATACCGTCTTTGCATTTTAATTAGGTAATTTGCACATATCATTAACCCTTTGAGCACCAAAGTAAACTTTTGTCACTATTCACAAAATAGTTCTTTATACCGTTTTGTGCATATTAATTCGGTAATTTGCATATCATTAACCCTTTGAGCACCAAAGTCTACTTTTGTCACTATACACAAAATAGTTCTTTATACCGTCTGTGCATATTAATTAGGTAATTTGCATATCATTAACCCTTTGAATGCTGAAGTAAACTTTTGTCATCATTCACAATATAAAATAATGTCATATTTTTCTCAGAATGTTTTCAAAGTTTCGATGTAGAACTGTAGCTAATGGAAAATTATGCCCATTTGGTCCAAAATGATCAAAAATATTATGCAAAAAAAATTAAAAATAGGCAAAATGTTGTACCAAAATTTTGGCTGGAAAAATCATAGCACTACTGTTACAGTAAAATACTTTATTTTAGCTGGAATTAATTTTCGCTGAAAAGACTTTTTGGATAATTTGTATGAAGTTAATTTTCACTGATTGTTGATGAATTGAATGTATAATATAAGAAAAAAATGTATATTCGCTGGATTTTATTTTCCCGACTCATCCCGTCAGCGAAAATAGCAAAAATAAATTCCAAGTGAAGATAAAGTATTTTACAGTATATAGGTGAAATTGGGACAAAAGTTTCTGACATTTGCCACTTACTGAAAATGGTTAATTATTTGCTTTTGTGATTATTCCCGCCAAAATTGAGGTTCTGCACTTTACAAATTCTTACATATTCTTACACATTCTAACAAAAAAATTTTCATAATTTTATGAAAAGTCTATTTAGTATATCATAGAAAGGCATTGCCCTATAATATCATGTCCACAAAAATTGTGTGCACAAATAAGAGAAACCTTCAATGAATTTGTGATTGATGAAATTCAAAATAAAAATGTAATAATAAAGTATCATCTATAATATAAAAATTAGATTTCGAAATTAGCGACGGCTCTGTGACTCGGATCTCTATTTATCTCAGTGTGTGGCGTCAGAATAAAAGTAACCGTAAAAGCGCTCCACAGATAAATAGCTAATGACATCGTCATTGACAGGAAGTCCATGCAGGACATACTTCATCAATTTAACCAGTAATTTTTTGTCCCATTCCCCATGTGTAATGATAATTGCACATAATGGAGAAATGGTAGCCTAAATTGCTTTCTAATTGCCAATCTATTTATTCTAAAAGTTTCTTGATAAATCTAACGACGCTCTTGTAAGAACTCTTTAACCTTGCCCGCTATTGAATTATTTCCACAGAAAATCTAATAACTGTTGTCACATGTAGTAGAATATTTTAATATTACTCATTTTTTGTAAACAGCATAATCTCTAGTAGTTTTTCAAATAAAAAGTCAAATATTGATATCAAATTTACTGTATATGAACCAAAACTTGTATTCATTGTATGCTAGCTCATTGAAATATGTCTTATTTTTAAATAAACAATTGTGATTGGGCGACACATGATAGGCAGTTAAACTGCATATAGAGTGATCAAATAATATATGCACGCATGAATGTACTGACTTGATTGATTGATTTGCCATATTCAGATTGTAATTTTGTGAAGAGAATTAGTTATCCATAAAGCCATCTCTTTGAAACTGCCAGGGACACTTTGGCTAAAATCCGGGTATCAAACTTTGAAAATGGGGCTTGAATTTTACCTATGAACATGATTTATTAAATGGAAAATAACTACCCTTCCCATGTAAGTACTGGTAGTGTCAAGAAATTATTCCCTAAAAAATTGCTACGATATGACCCAATTCATTTGTTGAACACAATAAAACAGCAAGGGGACCCAGTACAATGAATGACATAAACTGGGGAAAACCCTGAGGAAACTTGCCACAGTTCTAAAAGTTTCTAAAAAAAGTTTTGTTTTTTTTCACATAGTATATACATATTCAAACAAAGCAATTAATTTATACCCCTAAATTTGTAACGTGCCCAGCCAAAATATTTTAATATGCATACCCAGCTTTGTGTTGAGTGCCCCCTAAGCTAGTGGTACTGCACATACATGGACCCACCGATCTCTCTAAAACTATTGGCCTATTGCTTTTCCCTCACTACAACAGTATTTCTCCATATGCATGTTACAATAATATCTTTATTCCAGAATTTAAAATATTGAGTCTCAGATAATAACTTTGTGAGGTAACAACCCCGGACAAATACTCAAACAAATGGGAATACAACTCTAAATAAATTCTTCAGTGAAAAATAACTGCATTCATCTTTATCATAAATTGCTGTGCTATATCGTGTATCTGTGTTAACCTAATTTTTGGTAGACAGACAGACTTTAATACTGTGACTGGTATGTAACTGAATACTTAGGAACCAAGACATACAGATATCTACTGTTCCACAAGACTATTGCGTTGCATACCTGGTAGAAAGTTAGAGTGTTCATTGTATTAGCCCTCAGGTTTTATTCAAATATCTCAAAACGTGACTATGATAGGAAATTATCCATAATATGATTTCAAGTTTTCAGTTTACAGAGGTTCGGACCAAATTGAAGAGGGTATAATTTTTTGTTATTCTTACTTTTTATTTTATTGTGGATCAACACCATGAGGATACTGTAAATGAAAAAAAAATTGGATCATCTAAATTTTTTTTTGAGAAACATCGAAAGTGGCACATATTTGTATTGGTTTCTGTAAAATTACGTTAATTTATTTGTATATCTATCTCAAAGTGATAAAAATTTGTACATTGTTGTGAATTCTAATTTCAAATCATTTTAGAATACATTGACATTTAAATTTATTGAATTACTAGAGTGTATTAATAGTTTTCCATTATATACATGTACAATGGTAACATCTTTCCCATAATGCATTGCGTGTACATGTATGTGTAGTAACATCAGCTCAGTAATAAGTGCAAAATTTGAATTTGACACAAACTGCCTTCTTGAGACTTTTAATATGTATACATGATGTATTGTATGTTGGTTTATATGCCGTGTCATTATCACCCAGCTGCTCCACCATGCCACACTACCGTTTCATCATACCACCAACACGCCCTTGCTCTAATCCCACGTAGATTATAAATATTGATTAACCACTCTACTTCATTAAAAATGATTGTACTTAAAGATTTGTTGATTAATTGCCAGGAGCATAAATTCAACCATCTTGATCTATCAACCCACCAAATTTTGATATTGAGTCGGCAGTTTCATGATGAATCTGTATTAAAGTACATGTCTTGTTATATTTATAAAGCATTAAATATCATTTAAGATTCAAAAGTGACCATAAATTAATTAATAAAAGTTACTGCCAATCTGTAAGTATATAATTAATACATCCTCATTTCTTAATCAAAATAAATTTCTTTTTCAAAATTCTGCCTGTTATTTTTAAACAAATATTAATTTCGCTACAAGCTTAAGTGATACGTAGTAATTAAGATAAAGTATAAACACTGCTGGGATCTTCAGAGCTGTAACTGCGAGTGCGTTTTATAACACTCTCGCTGTTAACAATCACTCATACATAAATGCAGGTACCTCTAGGTGTGTTGCTGTATTGGCCTACAGCGCTTCCTGCTGTTCCTATACCTTCTAACTTTGTAAAGTTCAGTGACTGGATACAGTTGCTCCATATGTGGAGATTATCTGCTGAGATCTTCAGAGCTGTGACTGTGAGTGCGTTTTATAACGCTCTCGCTGTGAACTATCACTCATACATACATGCAGGTACCTCTAGGTGTGTTGCCGTATTGGCCTACAGCGCTTCCTGCTGTTTCTATACTTCCCAACTTTGTAAAGTTCAGTGACTGCATACACCTGCTCCATATGTGGAAATTATCTTGGCTATGTATACTGTATAATACATCTCTCAGCAGGGTGTCTGCATTTTTGGAATTGGTTAGATTGATTTCCATGAAACACTTTCAAGAACCGTTTTACCGTGGTGGCATATACTTTACAAAATGTACTTGTTAAGGTTGATCAATAACGTGGGTGTTTTCAAAGTGGACGTGCATGAGTTTTCACCGGCTGAGAACACATTCTATTGCTATTACTATGTTACATCTATAGGTATCGAGCAAACAACTGAAACAAATATGTTCTAACCCTTCATTTTAGCTTATCTTATTAGTGATTGTCTGTTGGAGTTAGCTTCGCTGTCAAATTTGTCGAGTGGAGCTTATCATATGATTGATTGTCCGGCGTCCACGCCAACTTTTTACTTTTTCTTGAAACTTACAAGCCTGATTGTTTGATACTTGGTACCTTGGGTAGACCTCACTTAAATTTATTCATTTCATGATGATATCTGTAATTCTCTAATTTTGGTGAACATTTTTGTCATTTTTGGTAAAATGTAATATTTTTAACTTATTGTTGAAAACTGCAAGTTTAATTAGTTTGATATTATACATATTGATACTTCTGGTGGACTCTCTCAGATTTGTTCATTTTGTGAATTTATATTTTTGTGAATTTATATTTTGTCATTGTATGATGGGAATTATTGGCAGTGATATTGTATCAATAAACCATAGTTTCTCTATTAGAAGTGCATCTCCAATAAACATAAGTCATACATTATATTTCCCTAAATTCAAGCTTATCCAAATTACATTGTTTATCTGAAGCTGACCATGGCCTTCTCTATGAACACATGCGTGATTGTTTTTGGAAAAGCTGTATTTGACCTCGATTAAATTGAATTATTTGATATATCATCATATATCACACCATAGCCTAACTGACAATACATATCCTGTAATATTTCATATAATAGTTTAAAGATTCCAAAAAAACCAAGAATGTGGTCAATTAATTTTTTTTACACCATAACATTAAAGCGGGAAGGTCGTCACCTGCGCACACGTGGGAATTGAGTCCCAAGCGACGATAACAACACATGCTAAAAACGTAAAGGCTCATGGGCAGATGCTTGTTTGTAAACAATGACACGCTATACGCAACTGACGCATGCGCAGGTGACGACTCCCCCGCTTTAAGAAATTTTTTAGCTCTGCAAGTCAGGCATGAATTATGTAAGCCTTGAGGCGACATCTTACTTCTGAAGCAGAACTACTGCCGGGTTTGTAACAGCAGTCGTTCAGTTGGAACAAGCAAGACTGGATCAGTAGACTGACAAGTTATCATAGACACACATTAATGGTTGAGCAAATCCCTGGGCATTCATGGTGCTAATTATTGCTTTTACTGCTAGTGCCCCATGGCTATTTAGGTTTCTCAGTGATGCGGTTGAAACATTCTGAGTAATCTGGTTTTGGAATTTACATGGTTAATAAATAAAAAGAATTAGCATTTAATTGATAGATTGCTTGTTTATATTTTCACTAACCAGTCACCACCACTACTTGGATATAGTTGAGTTATTGACTAATAATCTAGTATGGGTATTGCTTTCCACAACTGGTCTCTGCCGTGAGTTAAATAATAATGGGGTGACCCCAAGGTGACCTTATATCGCACAGCATAATTGGAGAACCTCTGACAACATTTTTTTGTATGCAGGCAAAGCAACCAACCGATCACAAATTTCGCTTGGAGATGATACGCCAATACATAGATCATTTGTTTACACAAATAAATTTTAGCAGTTCAGCGTCATAGGTCATTGATTGACAGCAGTTAATTATTCAAGCTTAGCAGTGTGTTTTTTAACCGGTTCGTGTTTTTGACTTTTATTAGTCAAAATCTCAACTCGTACACTATTTATTGTCATAAATACAACATATAATCATTGCTGTGATATTCATAGTCACATACATCCATTTTGGTATAACATAATCGACCTGTAAGTTGAAGAAAACACAATTTTACCAGAGGTTGTCTGGAGCTATTCACTACAGCGAGACTTGCAAAGAAATAATTCCTATTGATTAGAAGCGTATTTTTATTATACCTTGGCCTTTAATTGTGCATGTTTTGTTTTGAGCCAAAATATTCATTCATTATACTCAGATCATAATATTCATTCACAAATTTAATGATCTAGTAAATTTATAGAGAGATATAATCTGAAGCTCGTCATTTTTTGAGGGGATGTATATGTGAGAGCTTGTCTTGCATATCAAATATCCTAAGTGTACATGTAGATGGTTTGTTCTTTCTACCTGGCAATCCTGTATTGCCTGTTAATTGGTTTGATACTGTCAGCAAAAAGAGGTGACTCCAGCACCAATGTATTTATTACTGTGTCTAATTCCAAGAATACAGTCATCCAATCCGTCAAATAATCTATTTATTCCTATGCATCATACTTCAAAGCAATCACATTAAAATCCACTGTAGGTATATGCACCATTTTTTTAGCTCCGCTGTCGACTTTGTCGAGCGGAGCTTATCATATGAGTGATTGTCCGTCGTCTGTCGCCTGTCGTCCGTCGTCTTTCGTCCGTGTCAATGTTTTACTTTTTTGACTTCTTGAAAACTACAAGCCTGAATGCTTTGATATTTGGTGTATATGTACCTTGGGTAGACCTCTTTTAGGTTTGTTCATTTCATGATGATATCTTCAATTCTGTAATTTTGGTGAATATTTTTGTCATTTTTGGTAAAAAGTGATATTTTAGACTTCTTGTTAAAAACCTCAAGTCCAATTGCTTTGATATTACATATATAGGTACTACATGTGGACCTCTCTCAGATTTGTTCATTTTGTAATGAATATTTTTGTTAAAAAGTGATATTTTCGACTTCTTGTTAAAAACAGCAAGTCTACATATTGTTCACTTTCTAATGATATCTTCTGTTCTTTAATTGAAATGTGCATTGCTATCTCAGCCGACTGGTTTAATATACATTTTAGTCCTCGGTTGAACAAAGTTTGAAACAGGGACCATCTGTCTGTCCAGAGTCATATTTCAGAATCCTTTGGACCGATTCTGTTCATTCTTTGCATGTGCCTAGTAATTTATCTGGGACATGTGCACATGCAGTGGTTTACTGATTCCATCCATTTTTTTCCCTTCAAATTATATATGTTAGGATACATGTGCATGACAATTTAGTTTGAACTACCTGCATTCTTGCTTTTTTACCATACTACTATATCTATGTGCATGAGCTCGAACAAAGGAAATTCAGTTTGGATACAAAATAGCATATCCTGTTTAATTTCTGACCATATATTTTGATTTTGGAAGAGTCATTATTCTAATTTCTGTTGATACTAGCCATTTATTCACTCTCAATTACTAACTGTGCTTTTGGTCCATAACTTTATTTTTGGCATGAATAACATTTCCCCTAATTCCAATGGGGACTATGTTATTAACAATAACTTGTTTATTGTTATTTTTGTTTATTTGTGAATATTTGTTTTTGTTTTACTTGACATTATTATTATTGATAATTTTTTTTATACATATACATGTATATCATATCTTGACCTAATAATAAAATATAAAACAATAAAAAAAATTGGAGCCTATACCAACATCGGATTGTAATGAGATTATCTTTAATGCTAACATTACGTGGTTCACAGCTGCATTCTCAGCTAAGTAGCTTTACCTGCAGTTGTTTTCCATCACAACGCAGACATTATTATATACCTGCTATAACAACTTACCCAACACACCCTTAATGCTACAAGAACTTGTGTAATATTCTAGGCGGTGGACATCCAGGCATTTTCAAACGGCTTGCAAATACCACGATGGAAACAAAAGCCGAAAACTCTCAGAAAACGATACTTCTGAATAGTTGTTCAGACTCCCCTGAATAGTGTAACAAGATTACCCCTGCATATCCACCATATATAAATTTGGTTGTTCAGGGTTACTTCAAAGTTCAGTTTGTGCCGTCTTCTTGACTTTAGCTGTTTTCACTGGCTCTTAGGCCAGACTTCCACAGCAGCTCACGCAGACCTCTTAGAAATACATGGTACAGGGGTGTGCGTTTTAGCAACATAGAACGTTCTGTGACATAGCTCTGCCCCTGAATATAACTGCAGTTTTATACCTTTAAATGTTTGAAATACTGTAAAATGACTAATTTTCACTGGGTTTAAATTTCGCTGATTTACCATTTCAGGCATATTCAGTGGGTTTTAAATTAACGGTTTCGTCATTTAGATAATGTGTTCTTATGCTAAATTTTACATATTCACTGGGTTTTAATTTAGCGCATTTTCCAGTCAGCGAAATAAGCAAAATTAAAACCCAGTGATTAATTACTCCCTTTACAGTACGCTATACTAATAACAAGACAAGTTACAAGTCATGCATATAAAAAAATACTTCACAGATGTCTTTTGATGGACTTATTTATAAACCAGGAAACATGCATTATGCGCAACAGAACATACAATTTATGTAGCAGGTTTTGGCCAAATTTGATTAACTTCATCTTAGGCATAAAAATAATAGAGGAATATGAATACGAAAATAAAAACAAAACTATATAATTGAGTATCTCCACTAGCAATTCTATATGTTTATATGGACTTAATTTTTTAGCGAATTTTATTTTATACATTGTATCAATGAAAATAACAAAATTAAAAACCATTGAATAATTAATTTGTTTACTATTGTCTGTTGTGAACTTATTTTTAATAACTGGTAATACATAAATTACTGAAAATAGTGTGATATGGCCGTTGGTGAGTTCCATTCAGATAAGACAATGTGACATATACTGCACCATCATTCTGTTCCTATGATGTTCGTCACAGTTTTCTGTTTCTGTGTTCTTTGAAGTGTCTTTAGTTGGAGATATGTTTAAATAATCTATAACATATCCATATTTCCAAATCTATTTTTTTTTTTTATCTCTTTCATGTTACATATATACTAGTACATCACATCTGAATTGTTTGATGTGGGTCCCATGCAACAAATGCAATACAATGTATATGTGGTGAACATGTGGTGCAAGCAAGTGGTGTATCTGAATAGACCATTTTCCGTTCACTGCGGGAATCACGCGTTATGCGTGAAATCGAACGTAAAAACAGGACAAACAAAGATCATAGCGTCGTAGTCGCGTCAAACATCGCGTGGGATTCGACAAACGCGAAAGTATTTCGGGGACATTTCCATGCATAATAATGTGCTGTCCACATTTGATGATAGGCAATTTCGATTAAGTAAGGGTATTCGGAAGCAATATTCCTCTGTCGAAGATCGGCCGGTCAATGTAAGCTACGAAATAAAGAAATTCTAGTTCAAAATCAAATCGTTCGATTTTTTGCGCCAGACGTTCGACGCGCGTCTTTCATGCATTTCGCGAAATCTCGCAATTGTACGGAAAATCACCTATTGTATGCATGAAAATCATCACATGCGATATGAGCAAATTCGGTGGACATAACTTTACCGAGCTGATTCATGCGTCGATCTAATGGTGTTTGTTGTCACCTCTCAGTGTATTTACATTCTGTTGCAGTAAAATTTATTAGTTTTCTTCTAAGCTTTTTTGAAGAAGTGATGCTTGACTATCACACAATAAATCTTGGTTATAGCTTTATATGTTATCAGCAAACAATATTTCATCTCAATTGTGACACTAGTGAATAAAATTAAGCTGTCAGAATCAAATAGGTATGTAGGCATTACACCATATGTACATCTATATGCACATGCAAATCCAATCCTGTCTATGGATTAGTTTGACGTAAAATTCAAATTAAACAGTCTGGTTATGTCTCAGACATATTTTTAATGATCAACAACAAAATTCTCTGGAATATTGAATATTTTTGGCAATAACAAAAATTGGCCAATTGTTTAATAAATATTAAAATAAAATATTTATTTTGTTAAACCTTGCTTTGAATAATACGTAAGTCACAAAACTGTCATATACTAGCAACCGAGAAATATTAAATTATCCTAGCCCGTGTAATAAAACATAAATTTTATTGTAATTTTTTTACTTACATTTTTACACATGAATCTGAATAATTTCAACAATGAATTTCCTTGAGGACATGAATAATTTTATGAAAATTTATAAAATGTTAATAAAGCACTAATAAAGCACTTTCATTGGGTATAGAACCTATTCGGTACCATACTGCACATTACCCATAAGGCTTTGCAGTTTGCTTCAACCATTGACCAATAAACTGCCAGTCATGGATAGTCCCATTCTTGGCTACCTTGGACGGATTCAATTTCTTTCAATTCAGTCATGTTTTTCTACTTAGAACAAATATAGATGGAACAAATATAATTAATGTATACGATGCATGTAATAGAAATTTATAATTTTAGGTGGAATTTCGCATTTCCCACTTATTTTATGTTATTTTCTCTGTCTGTCATTGGAAACATGGCCTACTGTCATTTTTTTCTTATCCATCAGTGTCAGACCTTACGCAACAAAATTGTGATGAAGTCAGAAAAAATAAATTGAATAATCAAAGCGTTTAATCCACTTTGAGTAATACAATAACCAAGTTACCATGTAAGTTTAGTAATAATATTCTGTCTCGCAATGGTGCCAAACTGTTCTTTAAAGCAAAGCGCAAAATGTCTTATGATGGATGCAATTTTAGAGTAATTTTGATGCATTTATACAAACATCTATCAGGTAGCTCGTCTGGTAATTGCCATGGCAACATTACACTGTTGAGTGAACAGGGAATTATATTAGAGATATTTGTTGGCAAGCATTTCAATATACAATTTTCTGTGCTGAAGGGCTTGGTACGAGAAAGCAATTTTTTGGCAATTATTTATGGTACCATGCTGCCGTGCCTGCAAGCTTTGGAAAATTGATACTTCCTTGGAACACACGGTACATGTACATGTAGCATTTCTTACTTGCTGATATACTTGATTGTTGGTGAAATTGTCTTCATTTTGTGTCATCAAAGATGACTGAACACTGAGCTATTTATTTTTGATTGCATCTATAGGTGACAGATGCTCTTCTGTTCATCAACTTTCACATTACCAAACTTCTTCCATACTGTACACCAGATTGCTTGTGTTGTTTAGTGTAAAACGTCACTAGGATGAATAAGGCCTTCTGTTAAAAAAAATCATAATTTTTAAAATCATTACATATTTTTGATTTTTTGATTAGTGAAAGCAATTTGTTTGTAAGGGTTACTAAAAATGACTTTTAGTTTCCGCCATATGGTTACACTCTACTCTGGCAACAATTTTGAATAGAAAATTACCAAAATACATAAAACATAAAATGGAGGTTTATAATTTGAATTTTGTTTCAAATAGACCCAAGGAAGTGTCAAGTGAAAAATATGTTGCCATGGATGGCAAAATCAATATTTAATTTTTGAGTCTCTCGCGCATGTGCAACTGATTTCAGCTCAACGGATGAGCTATTTTCAGTGATGCTGTCTGGTGTCTGTCATGGATGAGTTCTCATCAAAAACTGCTAGACCATTTGATTCGGTTTTTCATGTCTACATATACATATATGTACATGTATTTGCCTTGATGGAGGTACATGTAGATGAACTATCAACCATCAAAACACTACTACCCTTTTAAAAATAATCAGTAAATTCCATTAAAATTCCATAAAATTCTATTCAATTCCATGAAAGTTCAAAAAAATGTCGTAATTTTAAAGAAAAATCATCAAAGTTCTCAGGTACAGATATTTGTTATAAAAAACCAGAATGGTTATTTGTTATATTTGATCATGTAATATACCAGTATATATGATAAACAAAACTGTTTTCTCTCTTATCAATCCTGTTTTGGTTTGTAAAAATATATTCCATAAACTATAAATTTGCAATGTAAGGCCAGACTTTTATTATCCCTTGTTTCGCGGAGCCGAAAATGAAATAAAAATAAAATTCTATTTTAGCGTAATTTCTTGCGCCTGTTGACTTGTAAGCGCAAAAAATTACTAAAAAAATATTATTTTTATCTTACTTTTTTACCGCCCGCCGCATAGCAAATCAAAGTTGCATTTTCGTGGGAGTATCATGATCAAAGTACCGAAGTCTCGCACAGATGAGAAACAAGGTTATACATGGAATTAAATTTTATTTCATTTCTTCTCTCCGATCAATGATCTCACTTACAATTCTTTGAGAATCACACAAATCTAATGGAAAAAAAGAATTAATTTTATTTATTTTTCATCATTCTAAAAAAAATTGCCTTACAAAAACTCGAGAAACAAGGAATAAAAAAAGTCTGGCCTAAACTGTTTCAATTGCGTTAGGGATAAAATTTCACAAAATTTGTAAAAATCAGTGAAAATCAAAGTAGCAGTAAATTTTTCACTTGAGTCCTAAAGACATGTTTTTAGTCGTGAAATTTTTTTCATCACAAAATCTGACACTCTGGTGCATCTTCTGTGTTTAATTACACTTTATTTGTCATACTAGAGCATCTTCATGACATCGTGACATCACTCGTAACTAATAATGTTGAAAAATTTAGACGTATCTATTCCAAATTAAAACATGTTTACGGTCTGTTTTACATGCTGTAAATGTATATTGGTGATGGAAACTGAAAAATAGAAAGTACCGTATTGCTGGCAGGAAGTGCACTACAGTGAGTTCATTCACATTGGCGATTACTTTTGTCGGTGCCACGACCAAATCTTAGCTCATTAGTTTGCTGGAAAATAAGATGTAAAACAGAGATTTGTTTCCTTTCCTCTCTAGAAACATTACTCCTCAGGATTTTTTTTTTGTGTCTGCGAGCGACTTTAAAGTTGCTATATCATCACATAACATGCACAGTAATAGTCCTACCATTAGATTTATGCATGTGGTGAAAATAGTGCTCTAGGTAGTTTGTTTCCGTTAATCAGTGGGATATACCATTTGGAACAGCATGCACATTTTACACTCAATAGCATGCATGCTTACTCTGACTTTACCTGGTAAACTCTACGTCATTGTACAATGTTTGTTATTCAAGTCTGCACAAATTTTAACCCTTGTCCTTCTTTACGACAGTCTCTCCATTGACATCATTTCCTTAAAAGCACAGAAACTTGACATATTGATGTTAAATAATAAGTTTGGTTGGCTCTGTATTTGTATGCCATATCTGCATATTAGTTAGGCAATTTGCATAACAATAAACTGATTTTAACTAATTTCTTGAATGTGTATTTTCATTTTTCCCCCAAATAAATTGAAATTTGGTTAAATGTTTTATAATAGTTTGGAATTATTTTGTTCATAATAATTAGTTTGTCTTATAGACATATTTAATTTAACTATTTTGAGCAAATCTGTTGATACATGTGTAGTAACATACTGTACCTGTTTAGAATCACTCTGTGGTTGTTAATTAGCTAATTGTACTCACTCACTCACTCACTCACTCACTCACTTGCTCGCTCGCTCGCTTGCTCGTTCGTTCGTTTGTTTGTTCGTTCGTTCGTTCATTCTTACCTACAAATCTAAAGATATGTCCACTGAGTACTGACAGTTATTGGCTGATGTTGATGTGTTAAGAGCGGCTCCAATATCTTGTATGTAATTACTTTCAGGATGTCACACGGTTCGTCATTAATATCTATCCTAGTAATTGGAAGAAATTCACAGGATATAAAACCCTGGTATAATCACTAATCTGAGAGATTGCGATGTGACCTGTTTAATGTTATTAGAATTGTAAGGCTGACAACGTTGTGGTTATAGCCAACTGGAATTGAAGTGTATTATGTTTGACATTTATACGTGTATGTTCAGCTGTATTGGTCGGCTGGATGTTTTATTGCGAGCGTTCTGGTACACAAAAATTGCTGCTCATCATCCTCACCACGTCTTTCAGCATGTTTCATTGTAGAACGTTATGATTGCCGGTCTGTATCCAGGTTTTCGCGGCTAATGTGATTAGAAACAATTTAGTTCAGACTAAATGAATGATGTAGTGTCGAACTGAAAGCAATTATACTCGTACCGTGAACAAATATTCCACACGCTCAGTCACCCAGTGGAGGAGGCTGCAAACTTAATTGGATAATGTCTGCGAGTGCCTTACTACACCTGATGATTCATAATGTCACAATTGGCGATGGATAATTGCATAACCCTAGCCCTGCCATGTTATGATGATTGCCACTGTGCACTATACAATGCGTGTTCAATTTCGACCAACAAGCTGCATAAGAACTGTCGACTGTCAAAATATTTCTTACATGTACATTGAGAATATTTTGAAAATTTCCCTCAATGCAGTGTATGATGAATGTATCTATTGACTTTGTATTGATGATGACACGCAGAGCTTTTGGTAGAGGTGTTTGCCAGCATTTTTTGTAAAAACAAGTTCTTAAAAACCGAATATTTTTATATTTTTGATGAATCTACTACTTGGGTACTATAAAACTTATCCTCATCAGTGATAAGATCCAAACATAGGAGGTGAGACACTTAAAATACAATGTAAACAAATCCAAGATTATTTGTTTGTCCACTATGATGTTTATGTAACTATGCATGCATTTATTACTGCAAGACTGTGCTCTGCTGAAACAGTTCATTCATTCGCCATGCTGCTTGTTTATTTTTTTCATTTGCATTAACTGTTCCACCACTAGTTTCCTCTTTTCATCACAGGTTCACAAAATAGTTCCATTTATAGTTTGCCCATCCCTTCAGGGACAAAAATAGCCAATTTTTTTTAGTCAAAACTGAAAATTTACTCAATTTTGTCTGTTGGCTCTAAAATTAGGGTCCATATCCAAGAATATTGAAGAATAAAGTGAAGACAAATTTGGGTGAGAAATTCTGGTGGTGAAAAGGTTAATGTGTCCCAATAAGTTGGCAGCATACATACATTTGTACAATGCATATTCATAACTATGACTGTAGCACAACTTAAAAAACTAACAAATGACCTTTTGATTCTAATACAAAGCAAAAGTCAAACTTGGTTTGTGAAATCATTTATTTGACAATCACAGTTAATGAAATGCTTGGGACATCCTGATAAATTGAGCAGTCATTAAAAAAAAATGTTCAGTTAATGTTTTCTTTATTGAAAGTAAATAGTATTTAATTGAGAATACTTTTTAAAGTGGGGTCAGTTTAAGGTCATTTATTTTCTCCTTGTAAATGTAGTAAAACTGATTGCTTTTAGAGGAAGCGTATACATGTAGTGCATTTAATGAAGTGGGTCTGACATGTGGAGACAGTAACAACCTTTAGACTCCCCACGTTACAGAGACATGTGTACATTACAGTGACTCATACACATTACAGCAACTTGTACCTGTTACAGCAACTCGTATACGTTACAGAGACTTGTGTACATTAGAGCGACTTGTACACATTACAGAGACTTGTGTACATTACAGCAACTCATACACATTACAGCAACTCGTACACATTACAGTGACTCATACACATTACAGTGACTCGTACACATTACAGCAACTCGTACACATTACAGTGACTTGTACACATTACAGCAACTCATACACATTACAGCAACTCGTACACATTACAGTGACTCGTACACATTACAGCAACGCGTACACATTACAGCAACGCGTACACATTACAGCAACGCGTACACGTTACACATTACAGCAACGCGTACACATTACAGCAACGCGTACACGTTACAGCAACTCATACACGTTACAGCAACTCGTACATGTTACAGCAACTCGTACACGTTACAGCAACTCATACACGTTACAGCAACTCGTACACGTTACAGCAACTCGTACACATTATAGCAACTCGTACACATTACAGCAACGCGTACACATTACAGTGATTCGTACACGTTACAGCAACTCATACACGTTACAGCAACTCGTACACGTTACAGCAACTCGTACATGTTACAGCAACTCGTACACGTTACAGCGACTCATACACGTTACAGCAACTCATACACATTACAGCAACTTGTACACATTACAGTGACTCGTACACATTACAGCAACTCGTACACGTTACAGCAACTCGTACACGTTACAGCAACTCGTACATGTTACAGCGACTCGTACACGTTACAGCAACTCATACACGTTACAACAACTCATACACGTTACAGCATCTCGTACACGTTACAGCAACTCGTACACGTTACAGCAACTCGTGATTACTATTGTACATACCAAAACAACCAAGTTTAAAAAAATTTTGCTGAACGAATATGATATATCATAAACTGAAAATTCTATACTTATAACACACCTAGTACAATGTATCTATCAATATACTTTATCAAACAACAATACTAAAAATTGTATGTTCATGTCCATATCGTGTTGTTAATGGTTCTGAAGGTATAATTGTATACTCTTCTTGACTGTACTAGATGTTTATCTACAATCGTCAGTATTATATTTTTCGCAGACACAACTGTATTTTAATCATGCCAGGTTAGGCTTCTCATTATCGTCCTCAGCGGTTTGAAACCTGCATTGGCCTTACATATTTGTTTTTGTTACAGTTTCGTGTACAGGTAAAGTGCGAAGCATATGGTAGAATGGAGAAATGTTTTGTTTTCTGTTTCAGAGGATTTCTTGTTGCTTCAAATCAGCCTTTAAATCATGTATTTGAAATTTTTTTTAAATAAATTTTAAACATTGATCTTGTATCTTGTTTTGGTATTAAAGCGCGGTGGTCGACGCGCAGCGCATGTTCAAATTTCATGTAAATAAACAATGTATTTTACACGCATTGTATACGTCGCTATGAGTCGAACAGGACGTGGCACGATGACTGCCACCCTTTAAATAATCTGATTACAATTTTTTTTTTTGCTTTTGGGCTCAATCAGCATGGAATGATAAAGATTGATTTAAACACTGTATTAAAAGAACTTATTTTCACTTGTAGTGTAATTATACTGTTCACTAACAATATTTCCTAATCACTGGTTTTTAAATTCGTGGAGTTCTGTATTTAAAATTTTACATGGATTTATTTTTAATAGCGAATTTCACAAAAACAGCGAAATTAAAAACCCAGTGAACAATTTATAATTTTACAGTTTCCCATAATGACACCATTGATATTTTTCTAGTAGCATAGTTGCACTGCTTATGTAAATGTCAGAGAAAGTCTACGGTCAAAATAAAATATATTTCAATAAATGGAACTTTTGGTTTATATGCACTTAAGAATATTGAGCTTATAGAGTAAATACATACAGTACAACATAGCAGGCGCTGACCTTTGCTTTTCAGTCGTGCATTATTTGGATTACCTGGTTAGCTGTCTTTCATGACTTTTAACATTTGACTTTTAAAAAATTGAACTAATCTCTGCGATGACTGTAGAGGTACACAGTCCCGGGGGTTAGTTGATTGATTTCATAACACGCTGGCATCAAGGTGTCTCAAGTGCTTAATGTTATAAAAATGTTGTCAGTTGTCAGCCTGCGAGTGTTTTTGTTACCTTGCCGTAACATCAAAGATGTAAGGAAAAGCTATATTAAGAGGAAAATGTCTGTCGTCGTTGTTGTCATCGTCGTCGTCGTTAATAATAATTGTTATTGTGTGCACAATAACTTTACTAATTTTATTCCAATTTTTTTCAAACTTGATCACCTAATTCATTATTATAAAATGTTCTCTTAGTATGAACGACAGATATCCTGTGAGAAAATATCATGCAAAAATTGAGAAATTCTGATAAAATATTTTGCCTGTTTCTACTTGACTGATGACTGGTGATACACATTCAAAGGTCACTGATCCTAGTAGGAATATGCATGGTTGTATGTGTTCAATGAAGCAAATCATTTCTCATGTAATAATAACATTGGTAATGTATCTCTCAAATCCTATGGGAATACTAGACTGAGTTTTAATGCCAACTCATGGAGAGAGTTGAAAATATGAAAACTATGAAAACTATGAAAAAGGAAATAATATTATACAACAAAGGGCAAGGTCACCAGATTTCAACTATGTTTTTTTCAGTGTTGGTAGAAACTATTTTGTTCAGATATGGAGTCATATTGGAATGTTTCAGATGCCAATATTTGGCCATATTTTAAATCGTTGTGCAATGTGTGTTTTGCATTTGATATGTTTATCACGAGATACATGTGTAATCACTGTAGTGCTTTTAAAAGCTGAACTGGTGTTATCTCCCATGGTTACTTAAAAAGACGGTTAGGAACCGAATCACATTCTTTTCATTAGATATGTGTCGCGAGTAAACATTTGAAACAAAAGATGTACTAATCCAGGATAAGGATCGAGTAATCATTAACATAAAACGAAGACAGAAAATCACGCAAATATGACATAATTTTTTCCCAGAGTTCCTTGCAATCAACAACTGCACATCATTTTATTGTTTAAAAAAGTAATAACTACATCCTTGTTCTATTTGCTCCATTGTTTTCTCATATTTATATATAAAAATGTTTCCAACACATAAAAATATTTTTGATGATGGAGATATCGATTTTGATGATATTTTGGAGTTCATTGATGAGCGAGACGACAGAATCTTCTTTTGGTAACTGGGAGTCTGCTAACATTGGTGGTTAATACTGTATTGTTTTTTTCATTAGAAAATGGAAAATGTGAAGAAGATATCATTATGAAAGTTTACAGATTCATATAAAATATTAAAACCGTGCAGTTCTAATCACATGACCTCAAGGCATGCTCAGCAAACCTTTTTGCGATCGGCAGGTGATGGCGTGTTTTATAAATGATAACCACTTGCTCAGAATAAACCATGGTTTAAAATCAAGTGACGTAATTTTTACCTTGCCCGTACCATCAAAGATGGAAGGGAAAGGTATATTAAGGGAAAAATTTTGTCTGTCGTTGTTGTTGTTGTTGTCGTCGTCGTCGTTAATAATTGTTATTGTGTGCATAATAACTTTACTAATTTTATTCCAAACTTTATCAAACTTGGTCACCTTATTCATCAGTATAAAGTCTTCCCTGAGTTTGAACAACAGATGTCCTGTATGAAAATATCATGCAAAAATTGAGAAAATCTGATAAAATATTTTGACTGTTTCTACTTGACTGATCACTGGTGATACACATCAAAGGTCACTGATCTCAGTGGAAATATGCATTGTTGTATGTGTTCAATGAAGCAAATGATTTATCTTGTAATAATATCCTTGGTAATGTATTTCAGAATCCCATACTGGGTTTCAAAACCAACTCATGGAGAGATTGCACAGTCTGATACACATTTGCAAACCTACCAATAAAATCTTTACAGAAAACAAGATGTCAGAAAATCAATATAAGCTCTCCTATGAACTGGGTGCCTAACTTTGATCAAGATCTAAAGCTAATAGAAAATCTGTTTAGTTCAAAGTTATCAAATCAAAAACAATACATAAAAAATACATTAAAAGCAAAACATTTCATCCACATTTTAAAAAGAAAATTATTCTAAAATATATGTATTCTGTATTTGACAAACAGTTCATTCGACAAATGAAAACTCACAGGAATATGTTTCAGCTATTAGAACAGAATGATAGAGTTTATATAATACTAGTTTAAAAAAACACACTTCAGAGATTGCAGTGTTTGAAGATGTAGATTCTCAGGAGGCAACAGTACTGTTGACTTCTCCCTCCACTGGACACCAACTATTTAAGTTGATTTGCATACAAAGCAGAGCTTGCAACATGATAGCTATTCATAAAGGATGTTTTTTTTTACTTTTCATATAATACAGTAGTCACACAATGAGGCAGTTCATATTTGTCTCAGTGAATCATTCATTTTTGACAGACACCTGTACAAAATACTTGGACTAAAGCCAGCTAAATTTTTCTGTTATCTTGCATGTTTTATGAATCTATTCACATCTAAATGCAGTACTTTTTTTTGCAATGAGACATTTGTTTTTATACTAAAATATCTCAATTACTTTCAATAAAGCTGGAAATTATGTTCCTTAAAATAATTAAACAAATAAGGCACCAATGTTTTTGTAAGATATTTACATCTTTTAAGAACATTCGGTAGACTGATTCCCCACTGTTGGTTCAACCCCAAAACTTGTTTGTATTCAAAATTAATTATGACAATGCATATTTATATTGAAACAAACTATGATAAAGGGAATTATATTATATAACAAAGGGCAAGGTCACCAGAGTTCAACTATGTTATAAATCTAAATCTAAAAGTAATTCGTCATTGGGGACTGACAAATGGGTATCCTCTGCCGAATTAAAATTAAATTATTATACACTGTTTACTGTAAAGTGCTTTAACTTTAGAAGAGATCAATTTTCATAAATTTTGCGAGTCATTTTTGGGCAGTGAACATCTCACTGAGGTACGAAATAAAGTCACATCGAATTCTGCAAAATTTGGTTTCTGCGAACACCATTAAAATCGTCAAATTGTGAAAATTCCCAGCAATGAAAATTTTAAAAATTTACACTTGAAAGAAATGTTCAAGCAAACCGGCCCAATACATATTGTGGTAAATCTTTATTATTTTTACAACATGTGGACAGACAAAAAGCAGGATATATTTTATCCATTACCAACTGATAAAAAATAATTAAACAAGCGGAAAGTGATGGGCTGAGATACTGAAATCCCATTGCCTATATATACCCTGGTAATTGTAAAATAAATCAATTTAGTGGAAACCAGCTGGATATTGGTTTTAGTAAGAGTAATTATTCATTCGTGCGATGCTAAGTGTCCTATGCATGTAGAAGTTATTGCTCTCAGGAAATGTTTTTTTTTCAACATAATTGGCCATGAGGATTTTATTCCATTCATTTATAATTTAGGGACTTTTATTGATTAGTTTTTGCCACATTGTACTTGTATGCAAAACTTACAATTTACCTCACAGTGTGACTACAGCCTATTGCTAGTACACTTTCATGCAAAGTTTGTAACAGTACAATGACATTTCATTGTACTTGTCAAGTTTAAATTAAGTCAATAATAAAATGATTATTAATTTAATGCATGACTGAGTGTTGATTAATCTGTCACAATTACAAGAGAAGTCATCAACCAATAATGAAATCTTGATGGTTATTTGAATAAAATAAGCTCGCATTTTATTATTTATAATTAACAATGATTTCTAATTAGATGAAGTTTATTTAATTAGAGTGATTACTGCAAGTTCAATCGGTTTGTCATTTGTAATTACTGTGACCAGTTTTATGCTAAGATTACATTTGCCTATTTCATGTGGCAATGACAAGTTGAATTTACAATAATGACATTTTAATGATTCTGGAGTATTTACTGGCTCGTGTTGTTAAAATAAATAATGGATGGATGGATGGATGTGGATGGATTGATGGTTGGATGAATGAATGAATCGATGGATGGATGGATGGGTGGATGAATGAATCTTTCTGCAAATTTCTATAAATCACACCCAATAAACACTGCTACCATATAAATAATTATATACCGGTACTTATTTCTGTCTGATAATTTTTATTAAATTAAAAATTTATTTGTGTATTTTATATTTTATTGCGAATCAAAAGACTATGAGATTGGATTAATTTTATATCAAAGTAATCTTGAAAATAATTAACAAACAAAACAAACCTATATCCTTCCTACTAACACATGTATGCATTACCATTTTCAGAACACAGGAAAAAAATATCTCTCACTTAAACCCAAAAAGTACTTTTAACGACAGTGTAATGACCCCTTCAGCTGACCCCTAGAAGTATGCTGCTTATTTACATGTATATCCGAGATTCCATGTAATTGAACTTAACAAATTTCAGATATTGACCTTGTCATTTTCTAGATATTAACATATTTTTTTTACTTCCAAGTGTTTGAAATAAGCTCATCATCTCATTGGTTAGATCACATCAGAGAAACGTGTGTATGAAATCAATATTTTCAATGTATATGATTGACCTATGACCTCTGACCTTTGTAATTTCAGAGTGTTAATGGAATCCATAAAGCATTCACTCTGATATATGTGATAATTTGAAGGTATTCCCCAATCTAAAGACTCTAAGGCTCCCTTGGCTTAATAATCATAGTAAAATTTTCAATGACTTGAGACCAGACCACTAAAAAAAAAAATTGCTCCATGGATATTGTAGGTAAAATTTTAGAGGCTATGAAATGAATCATTATTTTCTTTTTCTCTGGTGAAATTTATTTTTACAAAGTGCGTTTTAAGAAGCTTTAGATTCCACTGTTCTGAATCACTTCATGCAAAACCAAATAAAAAAAATAATTAAAAATACCTGCAACACAACTAGATATGATAATACTACTTTGGAAATTTTTTTATATTATTAACTTATACTTATAATACAGTCACTCCCTCCTTGCTCCTCAAAAAAAAATGTTTACAAGCAGTGAATTCGTAGGGATAATATTATCAAAACTATTTTTTTTCTTATGTAAGCATAACCATTTGCAGTAGTAATTTGTAATTAAAACTCTTAACCTGCAGCAATAGCTAAGAATTCAATATATGTGTTTACATCAGATGTTTGAAAAAAATACCCACCATGCATTGCATAAGTTATGTTTATTTTCATCCAATCAGTAATTAACCAAGAAACCAATGACATCTTGCTAATGTTTACTCAAAAGCGTCAAATATTGGATTGAGATAACCGGATTTAATTTAAATTTAACTCGAAAGAAAACGAACGTGTGGAAAGAGGCAGGGGCCAAGATTAGATTGTAGACAATTTAATCAGCGCTTTCACTGCGTCTGTTGAATTTCTAATTCCCTGGATCAGCTATGTTCTCAACATGAAATGCCATTCGACAATTCCCATGATGCATTACTTTGTATCAATGTTGTCATCATGCTATACAAGTGTATTTTCAAGGCACCCTAGAGGTTTATGGTGAGTGCACAAAAAGCAATTAATTTTAAATTGTTGAAACACTTCGTAATTCGTGAAAAAAAAACTGTGATTAAAGTACTATCGTATACTAGGATTTTCACTAGCCTGAAGACTTAATTCTCAGAGTAAACCATTTGATTTTATATTCCCTCCACTCTACTTTTCCTATAGGGTATTTTGTTCACTTTGTGATGTCATTTTGTATCTATGATGTCATTTTGTTGACTGCATCTATGATGTCATTCTGTGGACTGCATTCTGTGGACTGCATCTATGATGTCATTTTGTTGACTGCATCTATGATGTCATTCTGTGGACTGCATCTATGATGTCATTTTGTTGACTGCATCTATGATGTCATTTTGTTGACTGCATCTATGATGTCATTCTGTGGACTGCATTCTGTGGACTGCATCTATGATGTCATTTTGTTGACTGCATCTATGATGTCATTTTGTTGACTGCACCTATGATGTCATTCTGTGGACTGCATTCTGTGGACTGCATCTATGATGTCATTTTGTTGACTGCATCTATGATGTCATTCTGTGGACTGCATCTATGATGTCATTTTGTTGACTGCATCTATGATGTCATTTTGTTGACTGCATCTATGATGTCATTCTGTGGACTGCATTCTGTGGACTGCATCTATGATGTCATTTTGTTGACTGCATCTATGATGTCATTCTGTGGACTGCATCTATGATGTCATTTTGTTGACTGCATCTATGATATCATTATAAAGTTTTCACAAATATGACATTTATTGATGTATGCGCACCACCTAAGGAAAGTGGGCAGTACGCATGATGCTCACACACTTTTTACAATTACAAATGTACAAGTATGCAACAAGAATCTTCAATTGCAACATAATATTTATCACAGATTTAACAAAAACTAGCTCTCTAAAGTTTATAAAAAAGCCTGAAACATCATTTTGTACTGCAAATTCTGCAAAATCGTAAAATTTTTTAGCAGGAATTTTTTATTTGTAATCTTTACCGAAAATTACGAAGTCATAAAAATGAATGCCTTCTTTGAAATTACATCCCCGCAAAAACTCCTATGTTATCAAAACAAAAAAAATTGAAAAAAATCTGTGAAACTGTACTGGAAAATAACTCTGCAAACCTAATAATGTGAAATGGTTTGTAGAGTCAAAGATTAAATGTATTCATAACCATGCAATATCCCTGTAGTGGTACGTGTTCTTTTGATAGTGCCGCTATAGAATTTTATCTGGCGCCGTCTAATCATTAGGAGCAATGAATCATGGGTAATGGTTAAAAAGGTATGAGAATGAATCATGGGTAATTGTTAAAAAGGTATGAGAATGAATCATGAGTAATTGTTAAAAAGGTATGAGAATGAATCATGGGTAATTGTTAAAAAGATATGAGCTATATGTTTTTTTTGCTAATTTTGATGTTTTAAATCCTTGTGAATAATAATAATGTTTATTCCCCTTTATTTCCTCTAAGATATGAGAGAACTAAATAATATACATTACACAATAAATTTATTTGAAAGAACATGTTTGGAGAAAGTGGATAATTATGGCAGTGTAGAATAAGTAGCCCATTTTTAGGACGCAGTCCGAAAACGGGGACTTATGTTTTGACCCTTGTGCGTCCGTGTTTTCGTGCGTCTGGACCTGTATCTTAGAAATGCCTAGACGAATCATAATCAAACTTCACATATACATCATACATGATATTATACATATGCACGTCAATTTGTTTCACGATCTGATTCAAGATGGCAGCCATTTTTGTGCTAAAAAATCATCAAAATCAAGCATTTCGTTCAAACTTAGTACAATGTACATACATTAGACATTACAGGTTCCTGATGCACATCATTTTATTTTTCAGATCGGATTCAAAATGGCTGACTGGCGGCTATTTTGTTTTATGATTGGGCTTCTAGAGCCATATCTCTGACATGCTTTGACTGATTATGTTCAAATTTTATATATTCATTATACCGGGGTACATCATGTTATAGATATATACATGTATTCAAAATGGCTGATTTTGTTTTAATTAATGCTGTTCCAGAGCAATATCTCCCAATATGGACAAGTACTTGTTTGACGATCAGATACAAATGTCAATCATTTTAATGTTAAACAATCATCATAATTATATCACTGACATGATTATATTCCAGCTACAGTGTATATTACTATAAACAAAACTATATATCTTAAATTTGATAACTAATGGGGACTGTGTCATGCATGGCTTGTTTGATACAGCCTTTCTGATTGGCTAATGCTTTCCTTGCTCTACAACCCCAATTGGTCCCAAGTCCATATCCCCATTAGCATATTTACCTGGAAACTGATTAACTTTTCCCCCAGTCAAAATCAACAAATCTCTTTTGCTAGTTCTAAATAGCATATGGGGGCTCAATCCCCCTTAAGTTTAATATATGTCATTTCATAATCTGTCACAACATCAGTGAAAAGAAAATTATGATATATATAGTGAGCAAAAACAAAATGTTTTTATGAGAGATTGACAAAGATAGTGTGATATGTGATGGATGACACATACAGGATATTAAAATTTGAAATAATAATTATTTATCTATTTTATTGCAACTGAAATACCAGAAGGTTCAGTTGAGATAAAGTCTTATCTGTTTCACCTGCTAACTGTCAAATTATTAATAAATTTATTGCATTATTAGCGATATGAATTTATGCATCACTGAAAGCGTACGGTTCTGTGGCTATGACATTTTGTTCCCCAGTGCCGCTCGATATCGTATGTTATAAATAAGATCACAAAGCATTATGACGTTATTAATTATTAGTGAGGTCGTTGACCCTCAAGTTAGGTCACATTTCGCAAAGAACCATTTTTCCCATGTTTTCAATTTGTTTGTTATCAAGACTTGTTGCCAATGGGGAATTGAACCAATTTATTCGTAAATTAACATAGAAATTATGTTAACACACATAAAAATGTGGAAAATGTTGAATCAAAATGTTGGCGGGAAAAATTATGGCATAGATAGATAAGGCTAACTAGTAATGATGTGAAATATGCTAATGTACTGCTAGTTCTTGCAGACAAAGAAAATATTAGAGATTCTCAAACCTGTTCCCATGGAAACAATGACTTTGTTATTTCCCAATAGTGTTAACTCATACTCTGTCGGCCATTTTTAATTTAAAATCGTTAAAAAATACATGGTTAAGTTTTCACCGAACTTTTAAATAGCCTATCACAGAAAATTGTTATGATTACTATTCTACAATTTAAATGTTCTCTTTTCGTCTGAATATCCTCATTAGATACTTTTTTTTTTTTCATTCATAAAATTATGTAATATGTCACTAGGTAGGAAAGCCATTAAACAATCATCAAACTCATAATTGCTATCAAAGATATCATTGACATCTGACCTTTCTGTCACACTTATACCAAGCAAGGAAATTAGTCTGGCAATGAAACTGATGAAAACAATAACTGAAGAAATATTATCTTTCTTCTAGTAATTACTCCAGGGAAATTCTTTTTGTAATGTTGGCCATCTGTCTAATATACACGCTGTCTGTGTTGATAAATGAATGAAAATGGTTATATTTTTACACAAGATTATTCTTGTTTGACTTCCCATCATTCCCAATGTTGACAAATATTAAAAATATGTGTATTAAATGAAATTTACATCGTTGGAAGGCAGCTAGAGATGCATAATAAAATCTAATTTACATATTTAATTATTAAAAGGGGCTGCAGTCCTACTATTACGAAGCACACAAAAGTGAAAAAATTTAAAATATAAACTCAAAATTAAATTGTGTTTTAATATATGTTTATGCAATGCATTCTCTATGACACATCCTGTGATGTTTATTTGACTGGGGAACACTGGCCACGGGCGGAAGTCGGCCATCTTGTCCACCCGTTTCTGCCGATGTTGTGTGGCTCACTTTCGAATTTCATGCAAACAAACAAAAAACAAATGAATTTTATAGAAAAATCAATGCAGACACTACATTAATGCTATCAAATTTTGCAGGCAGTCAAACGAACACCGATAAAGATGGTTTTGACCCGGACACCAAAGTGCATGTCACCTTGGCTCTTGGTGGGTAACATATTCCCCACTAGATTAAATTTTACTGTCTTTAAATTTCAACTTTATTGACCCTCTACAACGATTCATCTTTGAAATGTCATGTAAAAGTTTCCAGAGCTACACCAATAATGCTCACTGAATACGTATTTCGTTAGTTAAAGGGCGATGACCCCCCCTGAGTTTCTAATAGTCTACCCTTAAATGCAGTACATACAATATACATTAGCTGAGATGTCTTTTTATTCATCCCTGGATTGTTATTGCATTGACATGTGCATATGTGATATGTCAGCCCTGAATGCCCACAGAGTTCCAGCTACGAGTTACATTTAATTGACAGCAGTCTGTGTGTATAGTAAAACAACACCCTACAACGATAATCAAAACATTGAACAGCAGGAGAAAGTTGATCCTTGAGAGTGTGAAATCAAAAAAATGTGTTTTAGATTTTGTATCATGAAAATATGTCTAAGATATCTTACTTGTATTTATTTCTTGTATGACCTACATTAATTAGCAACATAGAGGTATTGAATTAGGCATGTACGTCTAGTATGACTACATCATCCATGTACAATTTAAACTAGATGTATTGACTTGCAGAACAAAACCTAGCCAATCAGAAAACTTGTTATAACATGTGAGTTCAATTTAAAATATTGCGTTTGATTCGCTAACTCAATTATTGCTAGCAAACCTATCAAGGAAGTGCTTTATGTACCAAATTCCTGTTCTTATTGTCATAGCAGATTTTTGCTGGTACATTTGTCAACTCTGAGTATGTAATCAGTGAGCAGAATTACCGGTATATGATGTATGATCTTTCCAGTAATGCAGTGACCTCAATATCAACTACAATAAAAATATATAAAATTAAAAAAAAATAGTTTTTATTTATAAATTAAGTAGGTGCATTATTTCACTTTTGCTCGTACATGTATAATTTATTATGGATGATCTTTACAATAATTTTTTATATCATTTTTAATTGAATTTATCCCTATTGTGTTATTTTTATGAATCCCTGACGTTAATAAGAAATATATTTTAACTGGGGAATAAGTGAACTGACATGATATATGACTTTTTTTTTCATAATTTGCTTTTTTACTTTCATATCTCACCTCTGCACGCCTTTGGAATGTCAATGAATGAAACCCAGCTGAGGGAATACATATTTGACATGTTAGGTGGTTGTGGTATAAGCTCCTTGATAATCGGTACTCTAATTTCCATATTTCACTCATCACTATATGTACTCTGTTTTTCTGGTAGTATAAGGTGTGCTTATTGTTAAAATGAGCCATTATTCTGTGTGCACTTAATTTATAGCGTATACACTTGTATAAATTACAGAGTTGTTTTTATAGTTGAATTAAAGGGGGCATCTCCATTCCCACAACAAATTTGCTTTCTGGATTAAAATTACAATGGATAACAAAAGTTAGATTAACATTATAAACAACATAAACGTTAGTGTCCCATGATTTTTTGGTGCAATCCCTGGGTTTGGCAGGCTCCCCTTTAAGTATTATTTTAATGATTTGCTATATAGCAAATGCGATTTTTAGTAAATATATACACTTCTACATAAGATGCACAAATAAGTACTATATGTATTATGTATTACTGATTGATCAAGTATAATGTATATACAAATTTTGAGTTTACGTAACATTTATTGCGAATGTGCTTCTAATAGTGCAAATATGTCAGATTGTAAATTAATATATTTTCCCCATTTTGGCTGAGGGATGATTCAGAGAAAATAAATTTAAGCCAATATACACTTTTCCGATATTTTACATTCAACTCGTCAAAAATCAGTGAAAGTATATTCCTTACAAAACACCCAAAAAGTCTTTTTAGAGAAATTAATTCAAGTTAAAATAAATTATTTTACAGTATACACTTTACTATACTATTTATCTTACTACTTTGTAGTCTATTCATATTGTACCCCATTTATGCATTTTATCGTATTGTTCGGACTGCTATGTTATTGTCATTTTTTTATTGTAATTTTATCATATTATTTTGTAGTCATTTTATTTTATACCCTATTTATGCTTTTCTTTATTGTGATCTCGTCATTTTTGCAGTGGATTGTTTAATTCTATGTTATATTTTATATCTATATGCTGTGCATGAAAAACCATTTATGGATGTACTGTTCTAAATGAATAAATTACAAATTACAATAGTGTGCAGTTTATACAAATGATATTTCCTGTGGAATTATGAAATTTATTTTACTATGCAGATTTATCATCTATAAACTCTGCATTAAACTGAGCAATATACAATCAGTAATTCTAAAAATCCCTTAAATTCCATAAGAGACAAATGTTCCTGAATGTCGCAGATTTTAGCATTCATCGCTGTTAATGGTAACTTGTTATTCTTACAATATACTCAACACCAACCCAAATAAATTGGTCCGTCCCTACAAAACTCTAAGCGAAACTGCCTTCGCTGGATACTTCCTGAAATTCTACTTTAATATCTCAGAAGATCAACTTTAATAGCAACCTTACATCACCTCTAGATCCTTCCTTGTACATATTTCATACAAAATGACAGATTCTCAAAATGTATTACATTATGGGAGTATACCTTAACTACCAATAAAATGTCATTGGGGGTCATCATATGGCTTTCTGATTCTGAAATAATTCTGCATTGATTAATAGTTGTGGATGTGGATGCTCTTTCAGTAAATATCAGGTTTATTGAAGAGAACTATTATAAATCAACGCAGAAGTAATGAACTCCTGATACCCTTACATCTGAAAATATAAACAGTACAAATTCTGGCTATAGAGGGCGCTGTTTACAAAAAAAAAAAAAAACAACAAAAAAAACTTTTTTAATGGGTTCTCTAAAGCAGGTAATCTGTTGCTGTTGTCACAAGTTAGTTAATATTCAGTCAGAAAATGCACTTTCAATACTTAATATATGCGTCATCAATTAGATATTCTGCGAGAAAGAGCCCAGTCATTATTTGATAAGTCCAAAACCCTATGTTTAAAACATAGACCGCTCACATTGTCAAACGAACAACAATATTATAACGATTGATTGTGGAAAGGTGTGTACACAGCAATGTGGGGAGTTAATTATTGTTATAATAAACATCATTGGAAATATTGACTCTGCTTGCATGATTAATAATCATGACAATCTGTCTGACAAACTCGTGTCATCTTTTTATTAATTTGAAATTCTCATTTCTTTCATTGCAGGGAGAAAGAACTCCACAAGACAAAAACAGAAATCATCCAACTTTACAAAATAACAAACTTTTAGTTGTCCAGAATCAAGTGAATGAACATAGAAATAATTTTCCTGGTTCCCATGACAACGGAGTAAGACAATTTAACCAGGATGATAGGACTAACCGGTTAAATGAAGTAAATAAAAATATTTATAATAATATTAATAATAACCGGCAGGTGGTAAATAATGAAGGACAAAATAATATTTTGCATCAAGATCAATTGGTAAACCAGGAAACAAATCAAGTTGGAGTTATGGATTTTAGTCCGAAATGTGCAATCAATGGAAAAGACACTTTGTCTGCTTTGCATCGAGCAAAGACGTCAGTATGTAAGCAGAAAATAGTGGATACTTACTGTGAAGTAGAAGATGGGATCGTCTACCCTCAGATGCTGCCAAGATATTGCCCATTGCCAGGTAACTATTTTATTAATAGTCACACGAACAAAGATTCTGAAGTCATTCATTCTATTTCCTGTTTTGATGAAATTCAGGAAAAAAAATACGATAACTCAATTCATACAAGTGTGCATCCTTCAATCTATTTCTATTGCTTGGTTTCATGATGTGATGTTACCATGGAGTTTAAATCTTAGAGCGCAAAAAAAAATACTCATGTTGGACTATACTCAAATACATTGTACTCAAGCTCAAGTCACATGCGAAACAGCTGTACATTTTGTACATGTACCTGAAACTTGACTGGACTGATCAATTTTATGTGTTTACCGGTATACTGTATGCATGTACATATATTCTCTGGTCCGATTCAAGATGGCTGATTCGTATTTTTGATATTTTAAATTATACACTAAAAAAAATAGACAGTTGTATTATTTTGTTTCATCTTGTAGTCTGTCAGTCTGTAATTAGTCTTACATTTATTCTTTATTTACTTGCTTTATGGCATGGCTGTGCACTTGAATGGACTCAATTGACAGTGTGCTCATTAGCTTGTATAATGTCTGTCTGGCAGCCATTTAAAATTTCACAAAATGTTTATTATGGGTCCTATGCCATGTATATGATGCAAGTAAAATGTTGATTTACATGAAATTGGAACATATGCTTTAAAGGGGGGGGGGACAAACAAACAAGTGTCTACCCATGAGCCTTTGTGTTTTAGCATGTGTTGTTATTGTCGCTAGGGTCTCAATTTCCGCGCATGCGCAGGTGTAACACAACCATAGTGTTGGGGAGTCTCATCTGCACATGTGGCAGATGGCCATAGCATGTCTACCCATGAGCCTTTGCATTTTTAACATACGTTGTTGTTGTTGTTGTTGTTGTCGCTTGTTACTCAATTCCTATGTGTGTGCAGGTGAAAACAACTTTGCTTTTATTAAAATAAATTTGTTAGACGTTACTGTATATAACCTTCCAAATTACGAAGAGGTTCAACTAAGTCTATCGTGTTGATATCAATCTTATTCTCAGGTAAACCTGCGCTACAAGTAGAAATGGTTGGAGAAGATTTCAATCCTGCTGTTGATAAACCAGTCAGAATTGTTTATATCCTGATCGTTAATGGTCGTGCCTTTAGACAAGTTAGAAGATTATTCAAAGTTCTTTATCATATTGATCATTATTTCTACATACATGTGGATGCGGTAAGTACAGTTCGTGAATGTCTGAAACACTTTTAGTAATATCCTAGCCTGGGTATACCCATCTTTTAATCCACTGGATACTCACTCTCCAAACATTTCTGATATTGTCTCATTAAATTTATTGCAATGTCTTGAAGAATGGGTATACGGTAGCTGATGCGGAAAATGTATATTCAGAGAGGTTCAAGGCAAATTAAAGATTATATGTAATTTTCCTCATATTTTCATTATTTCATCAAACTATTTTTCAAGATAAATTATGTAAAATTTTTACTCTTGTTTTCTATGGTGAAATTTTTCTTTCATATCTCAAAATTTTGTTTGGGCTCAAAAGGTTTTATTTCTACTATTGATAAAATCCTAATATAGTTTAAAATCTATTTAAAAATTGACATATAATTTCAGTCTCCTGAATGATAATAATTTTATACAATGGGAAGTTAATTCTCCCCCACAATGCATTGCACATATGTGCATTAACAGGCTCAGTAGTTCAAACTGCCTGAACTGCCATCCATTGTTTGGAAAATTAGCATATTCAAATTAGCAGCATGCTATTTTTATCAGCCAATCAACATCACAGTTACCAACTCGATAACAGAGGTGAAATATCAGCAGCAACTCCAGGTGTGACACATAACAGAGGACAGACAATAATTCTATAGGTCAAAATATTTTATTATTTTCAGAGGTCTGATTATCTGCATAGAGAATTGAGTCAGATGGCCCAGTGGTATCCGAATGTTCGACTCACACCATGGAGGATGTCTACTATATGGGGTGGCGCAAGTCTATTACAAATGTTATTAAAATGTATGCAAGACTTATTAAATATGACAGATTGGTACTGGGATTTCTTTATTAATATCAGTGAATCTGATTTCCCAATTAAGTAAGTATTACGCTTTAATCAAACGTTCTGAGAAAGTCCAAGGTTATTTAAAGTTTTTCAGTCACAAATTTTGCATGCATGCTTTTTCAAACAGTACTTAACTTTATTCTTTTTTGTTTTCAAAACAATCAAAATGTAGATGGTATAACTCATTTATTGGAATCAAGCAGTGTACACTCGCACAAACAGTTCTGTACAATAATTTTGTAATCACAGACTTGGATTAACTGAGGCACCTGACAATAGAGTTAAAGATACAGATTTAATAGTGCAGCTATATCAAGGAAATAATTTGCAATGTTAGCTGAATGGTGGTGGGGAATTGCAAAGCCAATCTCTGTAAAATAGTAAAAAAAAATTTTGAAAAATTTAAATCATTGCAAAGCACAAAAAGGGAGTCTTTGCAGTTAGTGTGTCTGTATGTATGTGTGTGTATGTGTGTGTGTGTGTGTGTTTTCATTAATATAAAATTCACAAACTAGTATTTGTATTACTGTTACGAAAATAATTTGTCACTTCATCATTATTAAACTTCTGAGCACAGAAATCTTTGTCAACATCACATACCGGTAATTTTTTTAACTTTAACTTTTGATCAAGATTTGTAATATTTGATCCAATTATATAAGCAATAACATGTCCAGGCTGTTTTGTTGTAAATTCCACCTGATTTTTAAAATATTATAGAATAGATTCATACCAACATTTTCATGGAAGTAATATAACTGTAAAAAAAGATGAAACATGTAGTGAAGTGAAGCATACTTTGATGTTATTGTGGAAGCATGATATATATTTTCAATTCATCAGAGTGAATACCTTTCACTGTGCTTATTGCCCATATGGTATTCTCATGCAATATTGCATCACGATAATGTCATAATCTAAATTAGAATTTTGAAAATAATAATACATTTTCAGGTTCCATTACTCATTTTTCACCATTCAATCGCATCCTCCTTCAATCCTAAAACTTTTCCTTAATTATATCGGGCTGTTACACAGATTTAATCAAGAATATTTCCCGGCATAGCGGTAATGATACAGTATTGTGCGCTCCATTGCATACAGTGGTTAACAAAATTAGGGTTTATAAGCGAACAAATCCCAGCAAACACCGAGGTCACTTTAACCTTTAATGTACTTGTTTGCCACTTCCCAGGAGTGATATCTTCAAAGTCACTTTTTACAAAATACAATTCATGTATGGTATATTGATTAATTAAAGCAGGGGAGTCATCACCTGCGCATGGCGTCAGATGGCCATAGCGTGTCATTGTTTACAAACAAGCTTCTACCCATGAGCCTTTGCGTTTTTAGCATGTGTTGTTATCGTTGTTTCGGACTCAATTCCCGCACACTTTGCAAAACAAATTTTGTAGCAAAAATGACTGCATTCATAAGATTAACTATTAGATTTTAATCATTATCAAATCACATTGAATATGAGTTATGTCATTATCACATTCTGAATATGCATGAGGTCTTTTGATTCAAACAAACAAATCAGTAATCAAAAACTAGAATAGCGTCAGACGTCTGTATAGCAGTTGCGGCATTGAAATAATTTTGTTCGGGAAGTAAACTTAATTATTGAAAGTTACAATGAAGTAACAAATTTGGCGGTTGACGTCTGCTCATTATTTCACTGGACATTTTTGGAATTTGATAATTTAAGAGTGCTATATTTCTTTGGTTTTACCAAGCAAGTGTGTAAATATCTGATGACAAAAGTTGCCTATGATATCAACACAACACTAGTGTGATGGCTTATATGCATGGGTATATTTAAAGGGTGGTGGTAGTCGCACTGCCCATGTGCAACAGTTGTGTTGATAAACATTGATTTTCCCACAATCCAATGCGCTCTTCTAATGAAAATCACAAGTATGAGGTTTGACCTATGCGATACTTGCACTAATTACCGCTGATGACTTCTTCGATACCTTCCAATCACCTAAAAAATACCTAATTGAAGCTTGGTATCATTTCAGTTTGTACTAGTTGATCTGTGCAACAGTCAAAGTCGCCATCTTTGTTTGCGTGAGGCATGTTGTTTTCACTGGCTGTGGCTGCCAGGTGGTGAAAATGTTCAGAAGTTCGCTTCAAGTAATACTAAAGATAACCTACCAATACTGTCTGACGTACATGTACCTACGAACGGATATAAACATATCTGTCCCCTGGATATATGCCACACAAGATCAGGAAATGCATGGCATGATGAGCTGCTTAGACAGCAACGAACTCATCAACTATGAGACGATAATCGCCCTTTAATAATGTACGATTTATTTCAAATGATCGTTGTTAGATGGTTTTTCTTAATTTTAGTTTCAGTTCATCCTTGTCTAATAGGATCAACAGATAACAACAAACTATAAGGGACTGTTTAATCTCTATCCCATAATTTACTAACTGCATCCATGTGTGTTATTTATTTCAGAACCAATGATCAGCTAGTTTCCTTTTTATCCATGAATAGAAACTATAATTTCCTGAAATCTCATGGCCGAGATGACACCAAGTAAGTTGAAAATAATTGTTGTCAGTAGTAAGTCCTCATCTATTTTCATGTGTAGTAGACATCAAATAATTGGATGAGGTGTATTATAAAACTCCTACCAATCGCATATGTTTGTTTCCATAAAGCATGTTTTAGCGAATTTGACCCCATTGCATGAATTAAAAGAATCTGTTTTTTTAGCTATAGTGTCAACAATCCCACTGTGAAAATATGATTTATTTTAAATTAGCAACATCTTAAATTAGCAAAATTACAGATTAGCTAAATGTTGTTGAATCTGAAACCGTCCAGTTTTTACTCATGACTAGTTTCTAGTAATATTTACCTTTTCACCACTTTTTGGTTTATATTCTTCAGAATTTCTAGGAATGAACCCAAATTTTGCAGCCAACAGATAAAATGTGTGTCAATTATCAGTTTTTACTCAAAAAATTTGTCTATTTTTGTCCCAATCTTCTGAAGGAAAGTGCAGACTATAAACAGGACTATTTTGTGAATTTGTGATGAAAAGAGGGAACTGGTGGTGGAAAGGTTAAATCTAATACTTACACTGACCAGTGCCTACTCATAATGACTAGTCTAAATATACTAATACTAATTTTTGACCCAATTACGTATATGCTATGAATTTTCTGAGTTTAGTTTTAAATACTCCTAGTTGTCACCTACTTCATGTTCTGAGGTGAACATTTTTTGTGAATATCATATTACCTTGTAACACTTTCTTGTTCACTAGGTTCATTCGCAAACAAGGCTTAGATAGAACATTTTTAGAGTGCGACAATCACATGTGGAGACTGGGTGACAGAAAACTGCCGAAAGGTATTACAATAGACGGCGGTTCTGATTGGCTTGGTTTGAATCGACAATTCTGTGAATATCTGATAACATCAGATGATGATTTGATCACTGGACTCAAAATTTTCTATAAATATACCCTGCTGCCCGCTGAGGTAAGTTGAAGAATACTAGTATTACATACTATATGCTATTAAATGGCCAACACACATACAGTCTTTTTTATTTAATTTCTTTTAAAAAATTATCTGTATTATTATTTTGATATTTATAAAAAAAAATTCTTAATCAAATCTGTCATTTTACAAAATAAATTTGACAATTATTTTTCCTTTATTAATAAAATTAACATTTTAGCAAGTTATTATTGCTATATTTGATGATTACCAAACGCTTCAGCGTGGTATTAAGAGTTTGTTTTCAGGGGTGGGTGATACCAAGGTGGGAAATGGATGCACATATGGGGTTAATTCCTTGAATTGCAATATAGAGGGTTCAAGCTGAAATACAATATATAGTGTTTTCATGTTTCGTCTGATATTTCTGTGGTATTCTGCTGCTGTAAGTAATGCACGATTTGTTCCGAAATTCAGTATATTGTGTGTATTCCAGGGTTATTCGTTTTTTGCTAAAAACACCCCTATTTTTTTAGTGGCAGAGTCGAATAGTCTCACTCCCACTGGGAAATCTGCATTGTTGCTTGAATGTGAGTTAATTAAACACCTTTTCCAGACCGGCGAAAGAGTATACAACAGCCAATTTTAACAGCCTGTCACGTGATTTTAGTCTGAATGTCAACATGAAGAGGCTAGTCCATTTTACGCAGGAGTAATTGGGAGTAGAAAATGTGAGGGATAGTATCAACAGAGATGTGTATAGTGAAAAGTAATATCTATCCTTCATTTGCATCTCTGAGCATTTCTGTTTTAGTATATTGGTTTGAAAATGTTGAACTTGCATGATTTGCAATGTGTTTTTCTAATTGGGACTCCCCTATTGATCGAATCCCGGGTTTGAACGAGATCGGCACACCACGTGATTCGTTTGAATACAATGCTGATGGCAAACATGCCGTGTTACTGCGGTACTCCACTGACGGAATGACTTACTAGTACCGCATGCTACAACTTCGCTTGTGATGTTGCTTGTTAGCCATGGATTACATGAATCTTGATTACCAGTCAAATGTTGCTCATTTGACGTTGGTAATCTTTATTTGGAACTGAGTAACTTCCTGGTACTTCGTACTATGATAAAAATCAGTCAACATACATCAAGTTCTCTCAATCGTAGTATTCCATGTGATGTACACCTAATATGCCAAAAATGTTGCTGAACGATTTGAACTGAATAAAAATAGCAGACGAAAATTTGTTTACAAAATAAAAATACTTCGGTTGCCAATGAAAACCGGTAAAAAACAAGCAATATGTTTTCGGCTGTTATCATGGAAGGGACATGAACGTGAAGCTAACGTCTGTTTATAACTAAAACCGGGCACCTTATACGAGGTTCGCAAAATAACATGGCAGTCATTAGAAGTCACTTTATTTTATTGTTAGGACGTATTCAGCCGTTAAATGTATTATTTCCAACCGTTTTGCGATAGTATTTTCTAGATTGGAGGCAGCATTTACATTTTATTCAAAGTTCAAAGCTGCGTTGGGATTCCGTTGACAGTGGTAACAATGTCGGCGCCGGTGATCTCTTACCAGTGCGCAACGTAGCCACACTAAAAGGCATGATCATTTGGGCACTGCTATTACAAGACTTTGGCTGTTGCCATGGTAGCGGTGGGTCAGGATTGTTTTTCCAATTAGTGATGGTACGACCTGCCTGTCAAGTATGAACCGTGACAAAATCAGCCAAGCCAAAAAAAATCACAGAAGAGTTAAAAAGCCATTCTTGCTGAACAGTTACTCTAACTTCGGGGTCAACTTTCTCATTAATGAAAACAGATATCAAAAATTCAAATAGTAACTTTTTGCCCACACTCAAGCCGAGTACAATGAGCTATGTCTGAGGTGTTGTATCACAGGGAGTTGGACAAACTTATGTATTTTAATAAATTATTGAATAATAAAATGTTATATAACTTTTCTTTTACCCCCCTCCCCTTCCTGGTATCTATTTCAAGTATTTTTGTCAGGTTCAAATCGTTCACCAGCATTTTTGGCATGTTAGATGTACATCACATAGAATACTAGGATTGGGAGAACTTAATGTTTGTTGACCACCTGGAATCTGAGTTTTATAAATCTTGAAGGGCTCTCGGAAGATCCACCCGCTGCCTGGACCCGCAGTGAAATCTCCGATTAATATGGAGCCGCAACCATCAACATCGATATACCATGAGGTTTCTGTTGGCGACGTTGCGGCGTTACTCGGTTCCAAATAAAGATTACCAACGCCAAATTAGCAAAATTTAACCGGTAACCAAGACTCAGTCCATCCACGACAAGCAAGCAACATCACAAACGAGGTTGTAGTGTGCAGCTCACGAGTCAGCGACGACCGATTTCAACGAAAGTCATTCCGTCAGTGGAGTACTGCAGTTGCACGGCATGTTTGCCAATGCACAGATCTGTGGAGGAACTTTTAACTTCAACATCAACCGTGTATCGTAGTCGCCCAGTTTAAGTTCTGGTTCTGTCGTGGTCCCAACTAAAGGGCGACAGTCGTCGTGTCGCGTCCTGTTCAATATGGGACTCATAGCGACGTATACAACGCGTGTAAAATACATTGTTTATTTACATGAAATTCGAACACGCGCTGCGCTACGACCACCGCGCTTAAACATCCACGAGTTATTTATTCGGACAATGACTTAAATTAGACGTCTGATTATTTTATTTTCACACGTACAGCGACACGCGTTCTACACTGACAAGCGTTGCTAGGTCGCAGCACTGTCTTGGAGCATATTAATGGGCAATTGGGTTCCCCGATCTAAATTTCTATCCCGGTTTGTTGCACGTTCTTTTTTTAATATGAAATAATCAAATATGGGACATGTGTATAATAACAGAACCCCACACCCTCCCCGTGGCTTCGCTCGTGAAAGTACGGCAGCAGGATACACCGCATCACTCGTGAAAATAACTTCCATACGCAATGAAAGCCACGGGGAGGGTATCTGTCATAATACTTCATTATCACTGAAAACATTTTTCCCCTGAAATAAATTCCAGTGAATATGCCATTTCCCTCATACTCTATTGAGACACAGCGCAGTGAAAATTGGATTCACATGTAATGCTTGAAAACATGTCAGAAAAAATAAATTAAGTGAAATTCTACGTGACTTCATAATAGTTGGAAATGAACACATTACACCCGACCCTACCACTCTATATACAATGTAAACTACACCCCAAAACATCCTTTCACCCACAGTTACTACCGTGTTTCACCAGTGTATTCTATTTGACGTCAGGAGAAATTGAAATAAACAAATTAATTATAATTTCAGCCTCTAGTTGACCACTGATTAAATAAACTACCTCGTCTTTATGTCAACTTGCAGTTATTCGTTGCCTACACCAGTGACTTCAAAATATATGTTTCAATCCCAGGAATTTCACTCGCTGTTAATTGCATGGGAGTGGCAGTCTTTAATGAATTTCTATTGTCATGTCAATTTCTTGCGATTACTCGAACATTAAGCTGTAACCACATACCGCCTAGGTGCTGTAATTAAATCCTGGTGTAAGCACCATATGAACTATGAACAATGTATGTGAAGCCAGCTGTGGGGTATATTCAATCCTATAGATTTCTCATTGTTTGGTAACTATTTGCTGCAAATGCAACAAAAATCAATATAAAAAATATTACCCACACAGTATTCTACAGGTTACTTGTATAATTATAGTGTTGATAGCCAGTGCATAAATTATGTTAATTAGAGTCAATCTACATTCAGACATGGTCGGCATTGACCAATCAGTGTTAGCTTGAGTTTGATTCAAATTCTGTTCAGCTCCTGTTTTCACTGTGTTTCTGTATGAGTCACATTTCAATACCACTTGTAATAGTAGAATCATTTTGGAAATAAACTGTATGGAGTTTGCCAAATGCTCCTACATGTTCATGTTTTGTTTTTTGAATTTTATTTAATCATTTGTTATTGTCTGTATTTTGATACTTATCATGTACAATATGTTTACTTTAAAAAAATCTAAAATCTGTTTATAGGTTGACTAACAAAATAAACATGACAAGATGGTTGGCATTACTAATTACTAATCGTGAAAAAAATACTTCTCCAGTTTGTTATATATCTCAAGGGAATTGAGGGCAATACCCCAACGTCCTGAAAATATATGCATTATTATAGTTACATGTAAATAATAGGGTAATCATTTTGTTTACAGTCATTCTTCCACACAGTTCTTGAAAACAGCGAGTTATGCCAGACAATGGTTGATAACAACCTGCGAGTTACAAACTGGAAGCGTAAACTGGGATGCCAGTGTCAGTATAAACACATTGTGGACTGGTGTGGGTGTTCACCAAATGTCTTCAAACCAGAAGATCTTCCAAAAATTAAGGTAAAAACATTGGATTTCAAATCTTTCTAACAGTTAAAAATGTTTAACCTGGATCATGACGGTAATAGCAAAGAGTTATGAATGTCCTACATGCTCCCTGCATATAACCAGCCAAATGTTTAGCAACATGGACGGCAATTTTGAATAAAAATTGAAGTACTTATACTGTAAAAAGTTTAATTTTCACAACTAACAGCTTTCATAATTTGATGGTTCAGGGTATTCACAAGGAAAAGTCAAGTTGCTGTGACTCTTTAGGACAACAGTAAAAGTTGTCCTTAGGACTCCCGATGACTCTGGTAACATGGAAGGCAATTTTGAATAGAAAATACTGTACTCTAAACAGTTTAATTTTCACAACTAACAGATTTCATAATTTGATGGTTCAGGGTATTCACAAGGACATTTCAAGTTGCTGTGACTCCTTAAGACAACAGTAAATATTGTCCTTAGGACACCCTATGACTCTGGTAACATGGAAGGCAATTTTAAATAGAAAATACTGTAATGTAAACAGTTTAATTTTCACTACTAACAGTTTTCATGGTTTAATGTTTATGAGTGTTCACAAGAACACCATGTCATGGTGCTGTGACTCCTTAGAACAGCAGTGAAAGTCACCGTGACTCCCTGGGATCCAAGTGAAAGTCACTGTTATAGCTTCTTAGGACCCCAGTAAAAGTCATGGTGACTCTCTAGGACCCCAGTGAACGTCACTGTTACTCTTTAGGCCCAAGTGAAAGTCTCTGTGACTCCCTAAGACTCCAGTAAAAGTCTCTGTGACTCCCTAAGACTTCAGTAAAAGTCACTGTGACAACATTTTGAGATTTTCACTGACTTTTGAAATGTGAAAAAAATTGTTTCTCCCAAAATTGATGCAGTTTATGGTATTTTTCCGACAGCTTTCAAAAAATTGTATGTCAAATAGAGTGCATGTGATGTTTAAAGCTACATGCAGTCAGAATCACTTAAATTCTTGTGTTCCTATCTATTTTAGACTGCCAGACCAACTTTTTTTGCCAGGAAATTTGAGCCATCGATCAACCAGGAGGTGATCAATAGACTTGACGGTTGGCTTTACGGTGACTATCCTATATCCACCATAGGATTGGAGTTATATTGGCAGAGTATATTTCACATGGACGATGATATATCCATACCATCGGATGCATTCTGGACCGCTTATCAGTCCTTCATTAGAATATCATCAGAGAGTTTTCGTACGTCTTTGCAAGCCATTGAGTACAACGAGGGATGTATGTACGCTTTTAATATGGCACCCGTAGAAGTGAATATGTTTATGCGAGCCGACGACTTCCGAGGATTGATGATTACTTACGAAGGGATGTCGCGAAGTGGTCGTAAAGACTGGTTAGAGTCGTGGCTGTTACCGCAGAGATATTTTAATATCATTGAACCGTTGGGACCTGCTGGTAGAATTCGATCAATCAAGGTACTGTGTGTTTTTTTAAATGGCGGTGGTCATCAAGTCGTGTTCTGTTTGCTATGGGACTCATAGTGATGTACATAACACATGTAAAATACATGCACTGTGCGACGACCACCGCCCTTCAACCATTGAATGTCATCCTTTTTCCAATCCAAATTTGGTGATACATTTTTAGCGGCTATTTCTTGCTTTCATAATAAATATTCAGGTGGACCGCTTTCAGTTCATGAGTTGAAATGGGAAAATGACAGATTGCTAACACCTAAGGTGGCAACTGCTTCCAATAACTTTCTTATGGTACTTTTTGTGTAGACCACAAATATGCATGATGGTAAGGTCATAGTGGTAGTTTTTATGACAAAAAATAGAATCAAAGTTATAGTTTCAAGAATACATGTATAATGAATAAACATTTTTCTTTCAAACTTTGTGGCAAGGTAACAAATCTTGAAAGCTTTTGAGGAACAGGCCATTAACCTATTTTTATACAATCTATATACATGTAATTACTTTTAGTATCGACATAGTGCTGTGACTGCCATGCTGGTCTGACTCATATAATGCATGGTTGATTACCACTTTAATGTTGTCCATCTATTAATTCTGTCAATTTCTGCCAGTAAGATATTTGGCCTAAAACTGTTAATTTGTTGTGTTGTGTCTTTTGGTACAGGTTGGAACACAGTATGATTTGAAGGAAAGAGTGTTTCGTAATGTCGGAAACATAATGGGCCCATACGATGATCCTCGCATATTGCTGCAAATTGACCAAGGAACCCAAGCTACTATAACGTGTATGTGGGTCGACCCGATTGATCAAATTGCAGATGTCAATGATATCAACCTGGAAGCCGATTCCGAAATAGGATACTACAAGACTGAAATGCACAAACCGCTGAGGCCTGGAGAGTGGACTATCAAACTGTATCATAACCATCGCGTGATTGCCGAAACCAAGTTCATCATAATACCACTGTATGTGAGAAATCTTCAGCCCGTTACGCTGACAGATGTTATTGAAATGCACAACGGCCCGCCAAATGGAGTCTATGCAGCTAGCGAAAAAACGTTTCTTGATCTTCAATCGCCGAAAGATTCCCAATCCCCAGCTGCTGAGCTAGCATCGTTGAATGCAAAGAAAACAGGATTTGAGCTAAGCCAATGGATTGATGGACTTCTTATGAAGTACTGGAAGGTACACGAAACATGTGTAACCATTCCGAAAAGGAGTATTGACATGACTCCTTCGTGTTCTAAAGTACAACAATGTCATGAGACTAAATGGAGCACAAGATCACCTGACCCCAAATCAGAACTTGGACCGATTAAAAGCAATGGCAGAATCAGGTAGTCTCTACAGAATTATAGAGAGAAAAAAAATACTCAACTTATTTTTGTACCAATCCACTAAGTGATTTCTGTATTTGTTCTATTAGAAACGCATCTTCAATAGAAACACATATAAACCAAAGGTCACATTGGCTGTATACTAAATCATTAAAATATCACTTATAAGCGCATGCACTACTAATAGAGCAAATACGGTATCTGGAATATTTTAAAAATTTGAAATGATGCATGTACCTTCCTCTGTTGGTATTTGCAGCCTGTTTTTCATAAAATATTAAATACTGTGCTGTCAAATGTTTACTTTTATCTTTTTTCTCAAAATATGACAGAGTTTTAAAGCACTTTATTTATTAAACATACCTTTTTCTTTCAGAACAATTTCTTGTGTTTTTCTGAATACAATATTTCTGAATAGCGAATGTTTTTTGGTCTGAAAAAAACATAAAAGTTGCAAAATGTTGGTGGGAAAGATAGTTTTAACCTTTTCACCACCAGTTCCCACTTTTCATCACTAATTCACAAAATAGTCCCGTTTATAGTCTGCAAGTCTGTACTTTCCTTCAGAAAATTGGGACACAGCTTTTTGAGAAAAAAAAAGAAAATTGTCCCAAATTTTGTCTGTTGGTTGCAAAATTAGGATTCATTACTAAAAATATTGAAGAATTTAAGAAAAAAAAGTGCAGAAAAATCTGAGCAAGAAAGTCTGGTCATGAAAAGGTTAAAACATATACCGTATACTCAATTAATTCAAAGTATGTTAGACAGGATTAGAGTCACCATTGCACTATTTTATCCATTTCGGCTTATTTAATACGTGGTGCAGTAAACCGTAAGTCACACCTTTCAGTGTCTTAGCGTTTTTGTGATCAAAAATGACGTAAATGGGTGGAAGTGATATTGCTCTAAATGACAACTGTGTTTGTTTGTTTGTGCAGTGGTTCCTCATTTAGAATATAGGAAATTTTTTTTAAATTTTATTGAACCACTACAGATCGAAATGAACAACAATTTTCGGCCTATTTACGTCACAGAATTGCTTTAACGCTATACACGTATGAATAGTGTATTGCTGCACTTTTTTTAACTCAGTTTTTTGAATATAAACATTTGTTTACTTGAGAATACTTTATTCTGTAAATACTGTAATAAGAAATATAGGTAGATTTATTCATGAAATATACCTCAAATGTTTGTTAATTGTATACCATATTTTTTCAGTTTACCTTTTCCTAAGCTGTTCATTGCAATATTCATCATTTACTCCACTGCAAACGATCTAATACTTCTCGCGAGGCATTCTCTGACCGATGATACTAGTGTGGAGCTTTATCTGGAAAATGTCTTGCCCACAGAGCTAGGCCACTCACCATTAAAATACAAAATCAACACTCGTGTCAATTTTAGAGATGGTGAATGTCTTGCAACCTTTGATTATTTATAGAAAATAGCAAATTTTTTAAGTTACAGTACGCAACACCCAAACTTGCAATTCCATGCTGAAAGGCCAAAATCTTGTTCTTCGGTCTACCAGAAATTTGATATCAGTGGTCAGTTTTTGAACCTTGTCATTTTCATTCAATAACTGAACTCCACTCCACTCATCCAGTCCCCTATACATTGCCTCAAGTGGTCAGTCTTTAGTTAATCATAAGCTAGGGGGTCTTTAATCATAAAACAGGGCAACAGTATGGCTGCTTGTAATTATTATAAAATTAGCATCTTTTTGTATTGTCTTTGTATTGTGAATGTCTGCCTTACTGCTCACCACACCTGCACATTTGTTTTGAGCGATTTCAATGGGAAATTGATGAATTAACATGAGTGATCTTAAAACATGACATTTACTTTATAGCTGTCTTTGTTTTAGGCAGTTAAAGGGTGGCAGTTGTCGCACCGCTTCCTGTTCGATATAGGACTCATAGTGACGTATACAACGCGTGTAAAATACATTGTTTATTTACATGAAATTCGAACACGCGCTGCGCGACGACCACCGCGCTTTAAATTTGGTATGAAGTATGATCACCGCCACACATAATTTTGTCTACTAAGTAAGAACCAATACTGCAAATTGTACTAGTTTTACATTTTTTCATGGTCAATAAAACACAACAAAAAACCCGGAGAAAATTATGTTCTACACAGTACATCAAATAATTAATACCAGCCATAATGCATTATGTAATAATAAAAAAAAGACACAACTACAAATTAGTTGATAGTGTCAGTATGAAATAAAGTTCTATTTTCCGTGTACTGACTTTTCACTGTTGACTCCTTCCACAAAATAGGTGTACATTTACAAAAACTAAACGAGTATTACTGATATCCAAAATCTTGCCATAATTTGTTGTGCTTTTTATTTTAAATTACCTCAACGTTATTTTCTTCATTTTAGAACATAGAATAACACACTTTTGTGTTTTAGTTTAATGTTTGCATCCATGTGTCGTATACTGTAGAATACTTTATTTTCGCTTGGAATTTTTTTTGGCTATTTTCGCTGGAGGAATGATTCAGTGAAAATAAAATCCAGCGAATATACCTTTTTTCCTATATTTTACATTAAACTTTCAAAAATCAGTGAAAATATATTCCACACAAAAAAAACACCCAAAAAGTATTTCACAGTACTTGACAACAGAACCTTCCACTGTTTTTTTTTTTTTGTAATAAAGTGTATTTTGTGTTATTGCACATTTTATCCATGATTTATCCGATGAAGGTATGTAAATGATATTTGATGAAGATAACATACAAATTGAATAAGACCGACGAATTGTAAGAAGATTGCTTAGTTGCATGACAAACATACGACTTTAGAAATACTAATGTTAGCGTGCAAGTCTGTGAATGAACTGCCGAGTGTTTGTCTGTGGCTGTTTTTGCCAGTCTCTTCCTTTTTCGTAGAGCATTTGTTTACACATGTTTTAGTCTCGCTCATTTCTATGAATACAGCCAACCATTTCTAAGTGTCCACTGCATTCTACGGGATGTTATTGATTAAAATGTTTGACGTGTACAAATCATGTACATATCACCGTTGTATACCCTCATCTTATAAATCTTAATTTTAAAAAATAAATTCTGTATTTTTTTTTAATAATTTCTTACATTTTTATACTCATTTTTTTGTTTTTTGGTTCACTGCTTTACCAACAGAAAATTTAGACACAAAACTATTTGAACTCAAAGATCAACATTCTTCATTTTTCCAAAAATCAATTTCCATATTGTGGTTTTTCCTATTTTTCTAACAGTTTTGATCAAGATCTACAGTCAGTGGGAAAATATGTCGATTTGATTCCAAATTAACCAAATAATTATTAAAAAAATGCCCAAAATGTTAAGTGTAGGCAAAAAAAAAAAAATATATTGAAAGTATTTAAAATCCAAATGAGTGAGTCGAACAAATTAAATCGGGTTGATCATTCATATTTACATAGTTTATTTGGTTTGATGAAATGAAAAGTAAATAAAAATATGGTACTACATGTACATATATGTATGAATAAATTTGTTTACTACATTATTTACTAATACCGTGAGACAATATGACCTTACAAAGCTAAACAATAATGCAATATTGTAGTGACACAAAACTTATGATATAATTCATGATAAATAAAAGGCGTTGGTTGTCGTGCCGCATCCTGCTTGATATGGATCTTGTTTACAACGCATGTAACATTGTTTACATGAAATTCAAACGTGCGTGATGACCACCGAATTTTAAAGCTGTAGCGACGAGTAGAATGCAGACTGAGCAGCACGATGAATAAGAGAAAATCATTATAAAAATTGCTTGATGTAAATAATACTAAATGTGTGCCGTCTCCCACCGACATTTAAATATATATTTATTTTTAGGTTGTTTATTCTTAGATTTGTCATTATCCATTTAATATTTTAGAATGTAATATTTGTATGTGCAATGTGTTTTCTTTTGTTTCTGTGTTTTCAACAGGGTAGGATGTGTGTGTGTGTGCGCCCTCTATTGACAATGTGTTTTGTTGATAGAGCGCGCTCTTCAAACTTTTTTATTACTGTTATCTAAACAGAAAAATTTGATAAATGAACAAGATATAAAAAACTTTATATTAGATTTATTAGTTCCAATTTTAATGTAATCATTGTCTCTCTTACTTGGCCAGCTTTGGCTGCCTGAATAAATTGATTTTTTTTTATAGTAATGTTTTAAATGTCTTTAAATTTAAATAGCTGGTGCGAAAGAATTTGTGCATCACTATTCGAAAATATATTTTCTGAAAGTGCTGTGTTTTTACCTAAATATTTATCAACTCAAACAGCAGTGCAGTGACTTTGTCTATTCTGATTTGTGTCTACGTAATGCATGATCACTTACCACAATGGAAGGAGATGCAAGCATAGACATGCTATCCAATCCTTCAAATAAAAAAAAAGTTAGGTTTATCAAAATATATTTATGAACATAAATTTGTTAACAGCAGTGTTCCTATCAATTTATATATTGTCGTTTAAAATAACCTTAACATGCTTGCTTTTTTTTTCTTGTCTATCAGTGAAAATGAAATGAGTTTCCTCTACGACCAATTCTTCATTTCATCAAAGTCAATGAAAATAAAACCTGTTGTACAACAACGATGGCTACGATAGCATATAAACACATGAGTGCGAAAAACCTGGTGGTTTATGTGCCGTAGCCATCAAGCGACCGTGATTTAACACATTTTTAGCACAGCTGTCAGAAATTGTCAATAGAAATGTGCGTAGCTTTCTTAGTAGTTGATTTATTGTATATCAAGAGTTGTCAATGCTTTAATCACATATTCCATGCTATCACCAGGTTACAGCATTAAGCCACTGACATTTGTGAGCGCCCTTTGGCCAATTCATGATGGACATAACCACCAATTTCTTGGGTGTGCTCAACAGCACTGTGATAAGAATTAATACTTAACCTAGTGGTTTTTACATTTGTTTCAAAGATGATATATGTCAAATCCCTGCCTGTACTAAATGTCTTCCAGATATTCTGCTTACCAGATCCACATATAACAAAAAATAATGATATTATACTTTGTATTCTCATATTTCTAATCTTTTCTCCCAAAAAAGAATAAATATTTTTGATTGATAAAAAGACTTGACGTGGTATGTTTGCACTTACTGTAAAATACTTTATTTTCGCTTGGAATTAATTTTCAGAATTTTCGCTGAAGGTATGGTTTTGTATCATCAGTATTGCTAGTATATCTGACATGTCATACTCACCTTTGCAATGTTATGTAAATGTCATCTTCATAATTCCATAGAAAGGTAAGTTTCTTGGTTTTGTTTCAAATAAATAAAATTACATGTCATATCCCCTTGCTAATGCCATGCATCGATACCACTCTCATATTGAAGTATGAATTCTAATTTAAAAAACAAAAATGAAACAAGATCCCTGTACAGCATTTGTTTACATGTAGGTCATTACTAGCCTACACTCATTTCTAAACCTTACAGGCTTGATTTCCACAATCTAGAACTATTTGGGTATAAATTGTCTATTGAGACGTCCCTGTATTGTCTAGCAATACAATGCTCCTGTGAGATTCTAATATGCAAATTTCATATTTCCTAGTACAGGTATTTAACCATCACACTTTTAGTACCTCATTTTTAGCTGAGCTGCTCCAATCAAATATTCTGACTATAAAGTTAATAATTCTATTTTGGTTTGTTATGCATCCTTGCGTCTCAATTGTAAACCAAGATAACAGCCCTTCCTGCTGAAGATCTCTAATACCCCTCCTTGAACTTTACAGGGGAACCTCGTCTTGTGCTCTTGTGTAATCTCACATTAACTTCCTGTGTTGGCTGGGATGCAGATGGCTGAAAAATTGATGATGAGCAACATATAGCTGCACTCTCCACACTAACTTTCTTCCCAGAGGGCCTGTAACACTAAACCCCATTAGACTTTTTCGAACTTGTTATACCATTTGCATTAGTCTGAACTTTCAGACAGCTGATTCCACTAGGTTTGCATGGTAAAAAGTTGATGAAGCATTGTTCTTGTATTTCTCCTCTTCCGAGGAACCCCCTGGAAGTCTAATGATCTGCCTACTTTTGCACCTCACAATCACCCTTACGTGGCTTAAAAAACCCTCAATATTGGCCATAGATCCTACCAAGGTTATCTGTGTGCAATAAGGACTTATTCAACACCTGTTTCTGAAATGTTCGCACAGATTTGCTACCCAACAACAATCTTCTCTGATAGAAGAATCTGTTGTAGAGGTCATACTACCAGGTGATCTTTCTAAAGTTAAAGATGATCTTATCTTTACTTCGAGCATGATCACTCCACAAAGTAACCATGACTTTAATATGTGCTGTCAAATTAATCATATCCATGATACTTGGTCCCAAAACACTAGTTTGCCAAGATCTTACATTGCCTTGACCGATGCACTTAAATAAATGCTATTAAATTATCAATATTTTGGACAGAAAGTGCCTAGTTCTACCTCCCTATTCTAATGAAGTAGAAGATAAAAAAAACATAACACCTCCCCAGATGATGTTTTTGAAATCTATTCTTAATGAAACCCCAAAACTAAAGTTCATTATTGAATTTATTGAATTGATGTGTTAGAAGATGAAGAATTCAAGCATCAGTCATTACCAAGTCTTGTCCAATATTTAATTTATGTGAGGTTCAGCAACAATTTTTCTGCCAAAATACTTGTCTTGGAAGATGTTCTTCAGTTCATAATCTGAATCATGGGGTCTCTTCAACCGTTCTGGATCTGCTTATAGTCAAATGAGCTATGTTTGCTCATTTTCATAGATTCTCTGTCTGGGCCATGTCTATCATCTTTAGCCACACCAACCAAATGATCCCCCGTTGTTCATCTCATCTGTTTGACAACAAGACATTGTTAGAAGACATTGTTAGATCTCACTACCACCACTGTGTGACTACTAAGGTACAGGGCCTATGAGCCTTGCAACAAATCTGTGTTGGTTTCTATGGTTCCTGGTACACAGTTTTCCCTTCTGTCATCCTCTGCACAGAACCAGTACAACCACCAGTGGCGGATCCAGCAAAATGTATTGGGGGGGGGTCCAAGCTACGCTTAGGATATACGGAGCGTAAATCGCAGAGAAGCTATGCGTAATCCGTATAATACGAATCGTCATGCGTTTGGGGGGGATGCCCCCCCCCCCCGATCCGCCACTGACAACCACCACTTATGTCATTGGCCTTTCTACTTTCTATTTAGCTGGAAGTTAGACCCACCACTCACTCAATGACACCCATAAATTAAAATGAACGGCTCCATCGGTATCCACTACAGGATTCAATCAGATCCAGAAACCCATTGATCAGTGACAGACCCATTTGCACGCTCTGTGACAGATTGTGGATATAATGTTTTTCTTCCCGTCTCCCCAGTTGGTAGCATTCAGTCCATTGCCAAGTGATCCAGTAAAAGTGACGTCAATTGAGGCCGAGGTCGCATTGTTTACGTGGGTACTATTGTTGGTTTCAACGCCAGTTACTTGTTTCAAAAAACATCAGGAATGTTGAGACCAGTGGTAGACCTGTAATTCCTGCACCCATCTGTCCAGCTAGATTAATTCGTACCATAAGATTTTTTTAAGGTTTACGGTCTCTGCAAGGCAATATATGATAGTTTTACTCATTATTTTGGTGTGTTTATACATTCTATTCAAATACAAGTAGTACACGATACACACCTGTGAATGAATGAATTAATGGATGGATGAACAAACGAATGAATAAACGAATGTATTATATATAACTATGAGAAGTGAAGTGAAACATCTTCTGGCCTGTATTCATTTACTGTAATTCGGTAGAGAGGTTCATAGTTTGATGGCTTTAAACTTGAAACTGTACTGATTTATAGTATAGGTTTTGAAAAATACTAGGTATTAGTATGGGAGATTGATATTGGGTTATTTAACTTTACTATTCCAAGACACGCTCTAATCATAATAATTTCAATTCTACTACATTGTGCATAACACGGAAATAACCTTACTGCATAGGACGGTTCTATAATAGCTGGTTGTCATTCTTACAGCACAAAATCAGATATGAGGCAATCCCGAACAACGAAATGTACATATGTTTTACATGTAGATGCAGTCTTGTTACGCTGTTCAGGAAAGTCTTAACAACTTTCCCAAAGGGTAGTTTCTTTCGACTGTTGTTTTCACTGGCTGTGGCTGCCAGGTGGTGAAAATGTTCAGAAGTTCGCTCCAAGTAATACTAAAGATAACCCACTGTCTGACGTGACTACGAACGGATATAAACATATCTGTCTCTTGGATATATGCCACACAAGATCAGGAAATACATAGAATGATGAGCTGCTTAGACAACAGTGGACTCGATCATCAACTATAAAGCTGAAACCCTTTGTGTCAGCAAAATTTGCAGGATAAAATGCAGGAAATAGCGTTTCAGAGAGTATATAAAATTTGTCCCCGAGTAAGATGGCGCTTTTGGCGCGAGGGATGGTGACCAGATCTTGCCCCATACACAATTTCGTGCCACCGCCTCTGAACATGCAATCCATGCCAATTCATGACCATTGACGTGAAACATGTTCTTTCTTGTACTCCCTCAGCTTTCACTGATAATGTTGACTTTTAGGAGTCAAGCAACACATCCTTGACACTGATAGTCAGTTTGTCAATCCTTTTTGTGGTAGTAGACTATCTGAGGGCAATGCCTGACAACCCAGAGCTGCTGATGTATATCATATTAATGATCGCCCACAGACCTACGCCAGCTCAATTCTTCATACTCAGTATATGCCCATTCTGAGGGACCTGCATCACCATAGCCCAGTCCCTTTACCAGAGTATGATCTGGTTATACCAGGGCCACTAGGTACTATCAAACTTGGTGTCGTCGAAATGAAACACATTCCTTTTATCTCCCTATGCATCAGTTTGTTGATTTCTTCTACCAAGCAGCTAATACTGATTAGAAGGCCCCATCTACAGCGGGAAACATAAAGTCAGATTGTTATCAACCTCATCTTGAGTACTGGCATCTAGCTGAGAAGATAATGCATACTTTGCTGTAATCTCTATATATTCATGTGAATGAAAGACGCTGAACGAAACTACAAAATACTAGTATGTAGTGTGTTCTACAACTCAAGCATGAACAATAACTTGAATAAATTTATTTTTACTTCAATCTCCATAAAAACGAAAGAACATTCCCAACTGTCTTAAGGACCTCTTCCTGGACCGTATCGGTTATCACAGGCTGGCACTGACTGTCACAGGACAGAGAGCCACAAACTCACACAAACAAATTACTTGCTTTTCTCTTTTGTACATGATCATAATAATAACTTTATTGTCAACCTATCTCCATTGAGATCTGGACTAACATACAATAAACATTAATGATACAGAAAAAATATATATAAAATACAAAAAAAAAGTATAACCGAAAAAGTAAAAAAGAAAAGTAAAAAAGTCTTTTACCAAGCAGTAAATAAATAGTTTACATATAAATGTAAGAATGCATTATATTTTCCGGACAGCTGGAAATTTCTGTATATTTTCTTTTCTCACAAGGAAGCATTTGTGAATGTATTTTGATATTTTGAGAATCAGTTTTTCATCTTTGTTATTTAGAAGAGTTTCTAATTTCTCTCTATTGGTATTGTTAGGCTGTATTTTTAATTTTTTGAATATATCGTTTCTTTCATTTATGTATAATTTACAGTTTAGAAGAAAGTGTATTTCATCCTCTACTTCATTAGTTTTACAAATGAGACATTTTCTGTTGGATATATCTATGTTGCTGTGTCTTCTTGTTTCTATCTGTAAAACGTGCGCACTGATTTTTAATTTTGTCATTGCAGCTCTATGTGATGGGTTTTTAACAACTTCTAAATATTTTTCAAAACTGTGTTTATAATATTGTCATCGTTGGCATCTAAATCAAGTAGATTGAAAATGTTTCTAAGACTGGTGACCCATGTCAAGTGACTTAAGTTTGTTTCCTGTAAATAGTTTTAGACATCAGTCATTTTACAATTTAATATTCACACCGTTATCGATTATAAATGTCTAACCACGTTCAATCATTGTTATGTGCAGGTATTTCTGTTGGACAATGTTCTGGTCTTGTGACTGTCAGGGTTATTGTAAAATTCAAGTTCAAAGGAACATCGATACCGTGAAAATAATGATGAGATATAGCATCTATCTGACTTGCATGCTCACTGGTTTCGCTGGTTTCATACTCTAACCCATATTTATCTCGTTCAGACAATATCTAAAAAATACAAATTAGTGTAAGTAATTGACTTGTAATGAACTAAAGGGCGGTGGTCGTCGCGCCGCGTCCTGTTCGATATGGGACTCATAGCGACGTATACAACGCGTGTAAACTACATCATTCGTTTACATAAAATTCGAACACGTGCTGCTCGACGACCTCTGCCTTTTAAACTGGAAAATGTCGCTTGTTTAATTTGTTTCAATCTTGTTACTGTCAGTTACCTACACACGTTCAGTCCCAACATAAACTGATGATGTAATAGACTTTCGAGGATTTTTTGTTTTACATTTGAATGATTAACGCATCGTAGAATGCAGATATGGGCATGACAAGCACACTTTTGAAAAGCTTGAAGTCTGGCGATTCCAATAATATATACTTTTCTGGGTAGCCTTTTGTAGCCATTTAGTCACAATTAGAAGATGAAAACAATTACCTTAATTTAAACAAGTTATTTATATTAACTAAACTTTATTAATATTTTACTCTATAAATCTTTGAAACTACTTACTCCGAACAGCTTTACACAGGCATGCAGTCATAGAAATAAAATGTACGTTTATATGTATTTGATTACAACCTATCGGTTTATGTATGAAACTAAGTTGTCGTTTTATAATATCGCCAACTTATCAAGGTTGAAACAAATATTTCACTACAATATCTTCATTGCAGATGAGTGTGTTACGGGATGCGAGTTTCAAGCGCGGTGGTCGTAGCGCAGCGCGTGTTCGAATTTCATGTAAATAAACAATGTATTTTACACGCGTTGTATCGGATACGTCGAACAGGACGCGGCACGACGACTGTCGCCCTTTCAGGCGAACACCTGAAAAATAACAGTGCGTTTTTCAGAACATGTCAACTTGAATTAGAACACGTTATGAAAGTTTAGTTACAGTACCCATAGTTGCCGCATCGCGTTGTGCTTGACATGGGTCCCATGTGACGTAATTCCTCATTTTTTTACGTAATAGAATCATCATAAGATTTATTTGTGTAATATTCTGGGCACTTCATCCACGCCATGTTTTAAAAACACTCCTCCAGCCCCCTGTTTTAAAACGGGTAATCCCGTAACTAGATACACATTGAAATGTTTACAGATTAAAGCATCAATGATCTATGGGGATGGGAAGAGACATCATAACGATCCCGACTTCCTACAGAGTCTGACTATCCACACAGTCATCTCCTCACTGATCACCATGTCGGAGTCAGCAGTCATCTCGGAGTCCCGCCGCCGCCGTATGCGATCCGCAACACCAGAATCATTTGCCGGGTTATCAATAGATTATATAGAATCTTTAGAGATTTTGTACCAAGCTGAGATTGAAGACGGAGACACGTCGACAGAAACAAGTACGACTTTATGGCAGGTATGAACGCATTGGCGGTTATCGTTGAATTATGTGCAATACCAAACTTAACTGTGTCTGCATGTACCGCAATTTATATAAAACATTTAACACGACTACCATCGGTCACCCCAACCCCCGTTTGTCGTCACTTTCCAATCTATCCTAAGACGTTTGTATGATTGAAAAGTATACTGATTTCCATTAATTTAGTTAACAACTGTAAAAACATTTAGTGACACTGAATCAGTTTGAGCACTGCCTCTCTACACATATTACTCACATATTTCTCCGTTTCAATCGATTGTGAACTAATAACGGATCATCGCAGGAATCCCTATCCGCGTCTCATTGAAAAAGGCGTCAATACATTTACGCAGCTTCACTCCAAATTGTTAAAATTTCACGAGAACATGTTGCATACAAGCTTGTCTAATTAATGCCAACTAAACAGTGAGTTTCCTGACTTTCAACTTGGGTGAACTTTAGTTTTGTTTGGAAAATTCCTGTCACTGTCACTGTTGATTGCTCTTAACAGTTCCAGTGCTGCATTACAATGATTAACTACTGTGTACGTGAACTTTTATTAACGATATATAGCAGGGTTACGATGACACTTGTATACACGTACCGCAATGGGTCAATACCAAATTGAAGTATTGACCTCGTAAACTTTTCATGGATGGCCCCGTTTGCAAACGTCAAATTATTAGACGTATGTATCATCCAATCTATTGTATGTATCCAAATTATTTTTAAAACGACATGGTTAAACTGAAATACTTACCCTCCCCGTAAAAATACATTGTACAATAAATCGCGCTCTCTTGTGGCCAAGCGAGTTTGTGACGTCATATTAACGTGTGTACATTTTGGTTAGAGATATTACGCTACACGTTTTGATAACACGAAAACGTTGTTATGACAGACAATATTGTAGTATTCGTTTGATGGAATATTCAAAACTCTAAAATGAAAGCGAATACTACTGTGTGCTACCAAACTTTTTATTTTATTTTATTGTAAATCGTACTATAATGTTTTCACCAGAATGTCTCTTAATGACCTATTTTCCGCTTTGTGCCTAGTTGCAATCGGTTGCTAGTCACCATATTCAACTGTCAGCTTGACCTGTGTTACGTGACTCAACTGGTGCGTGAAACGTGGTCGCGTGTGATCTCGCAGTTTGCGGAACATGGTTTGCAGTATCTTTTCCCCATTTACATTGCTCTGAAACGATGCCATGATCAATACATTTTTACGTTCTTTGTCATAAGTATTAACCTAACATTATTTTCACAATATAGCATAATGATATGAAACGTATACAAATGTACCACTATCCGGCATTCAAAGAAGTTCTCTGATATCGCATTCACGCATAGGGATTTACTAGAAATACTACGAAACACAATCTTTTGAAAATACAAGATTTTGTTTCCAGTAAAACGAGTACTCAACATTTTAGAAACATCATGGATCGTTAAAGGCCTGATCGAAGCGCCATTGCTAGAAATATAGAGGTCTGGCTATTCAAATTCAGAGTACTATTGGATGTCTGCTAAAATCATGCTAAGACACATTAATCTGAAATTTGTTATAACATCTATGTGTAATGTTTTTAAAAGTTTACGAAGCTCTTCGTGATTATGGTATTGTGGTTTGGCTGCCGGTTTTGAATTCTTCTAAACAGGAATTCGAAGTAGTCTTCACATACGCCATATTGCATTGGAACGTTTGTTTCCCAGGAGCGCTTTAACAGATCGACTGTATGTTTGGCATTTAGCACATATATAATAGCCACATCTTCTAATGAGAAAAATAATATAATTGTGATATAGGAGTTCAATGGTTTAACCACCATCACATTTGGGTCTCATAAGTGCTGTTGACGATAAACAACGGAGCCGAGCATGTTCGGTCTGAGGTTCGGTATACACTCAGCCCCTACACTTAAACTTTGTTATGAGTTTACACATTTTGCTATGCATACACTCTGGTTTCTTACCCCAACTCACCACGCCAATGGCCAAGTGGTATATTTTTCAGATTGCGTCGAATGTAACCTTGACATCGTGTGCAAGTCCAGTTTCAATTACTAGTAGATTTTTTGGCCGCCCGTGTATATTTTTAATGTTTTACGTTTGCTATATTTTTTGCAATGGTCCCAAATTTGGTTACATTGTGCTTAGAATATATGAATTTATCGGCGGATGGGCTTGTTACTATATGCGGGTCACGGCCCAATTAACGAGCATGTAGACCCCGTATATAGTAACGATTCCCTGTGTCGTTCATTAAGGGAGAACCAAGGACCTGGCAGTTTTACCAGAACAATATTCTACCTGCATTTCTGCGATTGGGTTTTGGTTTCCACTTATTCTGCATTAAGGTAGCGGGACTATTATTTGCATACTTGTTTTCATCTTCTAATTGTGACCAAATGACTACAAAGAGACCCAGGAAAGTATATACTTTTGGAATCGCCAGACTCCAAGCTTTTCAAATGTGCGTTTGCCATGTCCGTATCTGCATTCTACGGTGTATTACTTAATCAAAAGTATGATAAATGCAGGTAATGCTGGCGTCAATAACCAATCAGCTCGAACATTAATTCCGGACACTAGTTTGTATCCGTTTTTTTTTATATGAACGGAAACATCGTTGCATTACTATGAACATCGAATTATTATTGATTTGGTGACTACGCGGATTGGTCTTTTAAAACTAACGGTTATCTGCCTAAATATGCTAAATTATATTATAAAGACATGCATCTATAAACAGTTGTTCGTTGTCGGTTGGCTTAGTGTGACCCCGGCGGATCGCGTTTTTGTGAAGGGTTGGTGTTTTTGTCCGGATTTGTGAGGGTCTGGGGCGCGATTCGCAGCTTGTCTCTTATTTGGTTTTGTGCTGCATTCAGGGTGGCGGCCCCCATGTGGTAAATGCTGACTGTGGACAAAACCCAGTACTAGATTGAAGTGAAATTAACTTTTTGTTATTCCACCTTTAGCGGAGATATACGTGTAACAATACACAAGCGTTTCCATAAAATAAATTTGGAGACGTTTAATTAATATACAATTAGAATTTCCCAAGAACGCATTCCAATACGCGGTACGCAATAAGCGTACTGGTAAAGCTGTCCTGCTACATCCGGGAATTCTCATTAATATAAATGCCTATGAATACATCACGTGATCACGCTGTGAAAGCATGATTTTTTTCCTCAGTGTCGGGGAATTGTTCAGTAAGAATATATTTCTCAGTGTCGCAGAAATCTTGCAAACGTTATGTTAATTCCATTACATGTACATTGTATGGAATTTATGATAATAATGCCAACTTCAAAATGTTTAATTTGGATTTGTTCTTCGAAATAATTGTAAATGTTAACAGTGATTTGATGCTACTGTAATTGCAAAAATATGGCGTTTATCAAATAGATCTCCGAAATTCTGTTCCGGTTGTGCTAACCCGACAACAAGTTTCCAAAATTTACTATGAACTGGAGTTGTTTTTCAGTGTCAACAGAGCTTTTGGAACTTTGTCCACAAAATCTGAAACGCCCAGTTTTTGTGGAATATGTGTGCAATATGCGAACGTTTGTGAGGCACGTGGATTAATTTCTTGAAATTACAAATAACACCTTCTTATAAATCGCATTATCAGTGGTAGAACGTTTTGTGACGTCAGAATGGGTGAAGGCAATATTGATCAAATCGATGACGTTTTGGTTATGTAGTCGCCAGTCACCGATAATATAGTAAAATCTTAAACGTAATCTTTTTTGATGACAGATCAAAAAGGTATCGACGCTTTTAGCTACCTTCATATCACCACGGTTACTAACGAATTCTTCTATTAACCGTGGTATTGCCCATCACGTCAGAAGAGATGGGCACTAGAGGGCACGATTTATAGGAAAGGTGTGTCCATTGGGGATATGTATGTAGTTAACGCATTCTATTGTCATGTCTTGCCTCATAAATTATTCAAACTCACTAATGAGATCACAAATAATTGACCACCTTCTTGAGCGATGTATTTAGTTCTGTTTGTGCTATAATACTCAGAAATTGTCTCCAAATAAATGTATGTGGACTTGTGATCTGCCGATTCGACCGTGAACTGCGCTTCCTATCACAAATAGGTAAATCGAAATGCAAAATTTACCAGGATTTGAATGTATCTTTTGATTTTCATTACATTTTCATAATAAATAGCCAATAATGCAGAAAAAAAATATAAACGGTATCTTAATACAGTAGTCATTCTCAGATCCTAATATGGGAAGTCTCTTACTATAAATATACTTCTTTAATCCTGGGTGGAGGTAATTGAATGAATTTATAAATAGCATTTTGTATTTTTAAATAGGTGAATGGGTGCCATTACTTTATTATGGTATTTATGGTCTTCTGCACCATGTTACTTAATACACAGTGCTTATTTCGGGTTTCACTAATTATACGATTACGGGCAGATACACATCATTGAGTGCGTATGCACAACGCGTGACATCATTAAGCATCGTCCCGAGATGTGAAGTGTTGTTGATGAGTTTATCCGTAATTAAGTAAATCTTTACAGCGTCAAAATGATGGTAGGCATATTAAGCTTATGAACTTTTCAATTTTGAGAACGTTCAACTATTGCAAACTAAAATGCCGATCGGTTATTTGGTTCTCGGTATTTTGAATGCGTGTTACACTGTGATACTATATTAACAGGTAGTCGAGATGTCTTACATAACGGTGTCATTAAGATTGCTACTAATTATAGACCATGTGAGTGAGCACTGTGTTAACGAACACGCATCAGATATACATTGTATTGAATATGAAATAAACATGATTGAAATCTTACTAGGGTTAACCTAATAAATGACATATTTTCTGCCGTCATTTTTTTACCAACATTTGTTTACAGTGATGAAATTTATTTTGAAAAATGCAAGATCAGTGTGTGGTTCCCCTATATATCGCAATGTTTTACTGAAATTTGACAAACAAAATCTACCGGTAACACCCTAACGGTTATGTTGTATACTGGTTTTTACCCTCCCCCACCGTTAATCTTGTACATTTTTCAATTAGTTTCTTTGGCCTCGCTTTTTCACATTTCCCATTTTCAACGTAATGATTCCAAATTCGGCTTCGCTGGATCGTTATCATATGCGGGTCCAATTAGCGAGCACGTAGGTCCCGCATAAAGTAACGATCCCCTGTGTCGTTCACTAGGGGACAACCAAGGTCTACACTGATAATGTTTACCAGCAATATTCTACCTGCATTTCTACGATTGTGTTTTGTTTTGAACTGATTCTGTAATAAATTATTGTGCTAGTTGTATGTAATGATGTCGCTAAGAGTAACATTTGAGTTCGAACACATGTTTTTATATAAACAGAAATTGTCGCACTATTGTAAACATCGCATAGTGCAAAAATAGTGAATAATATCATTATTATTTTACACTCACTGTCCACCATTGGTGATTCTGCCGAGTAGTCATTTCGCTCAGACTTATGATCGGTAGCCCCAAATTCAAATCATACTTTAGGCTGACCACCAAAAGGGTCGTCCCCTGCTCCGGGCGAGTGTGTTGCAGCCTCAATGCCAATTCCACTTGCCAAGATTTATTCACTAACAAATACACAGGTGCTTGTGTTCGACCGAGCCTGGTTGACGCAAGAAGCGCATTAATTACCATTAGATAGAGAGATGGTCGCACAGCCCTGTCATATAGTCCCAAACATAAATATAACTTCTGTGGCAAAAATGCACAGTGTGTCAGCACTAGCCAGGAAAGACAACAGTGACATTCAATGTTCGGAACTGTCGCCTGGCACTAAAACAATTTATATAAAAAAAATTAACATTGCTCTGCTGATGGGAATCGACCCAAATTTACCAATGTATTCTAGAAAGCGTTTTAATAATAGCTATATTTTACCATATTTTGTAAATATGGTGTACAAATGCTTATATACCATGACGGCATTTAAATAATATTGTGTCCATATATGGGCAGTAAAACTATTAACTAGCTTAGGTTTGCTATGGGATTAGACATTGTTACGCATAGTACGAACTTTGGGTAATTATCGATATTTAGTACGGAGAAAGAAACGGCGGACTGGAGTTGACGTAGTCTGTGTAAGGGTCGGTTCATTTATCGGTAAGTCCAATTCATTCTGTCCGTATTCCATCTTTCTTTTATATCAATATACATTGTCAAGACAAAGACAAAAACTGTGAATGACGTATTATCTGGCGAGAGGGTCTGCAACGGGACGATGCGGCAATACCACGTAGTTAGCAAAAACACTTTAATGAATTAAGCCTGAAGTAACGCATAATTGACGCATTGGCAGATACCCATCCGCAAAAGTAGATTGATCCGTCCATATTTGCATAATATTTTATATATAAGGGCATGTTCTACAGCAGATATCTTCACTTCTCATCTTGTATTGACTGTCGTTTCATCCACATCGCCTATATCTCATCCAGCAACATGGCTTTTGCAGGGAAATGGATCTTCGTGAAAAACGAGAAGATGAGAGAGTTTGCTGTTGCTGCCGGAGCTCCACCAGAGAAAGTTGACCAAATGATTGATGTACCGATAACAGTGGAGTGCACCAGAGATGGCGACTACTATCTGATGTCTTTCACTGGACCCAAGAAAACTATCGTACAGAAGTTCAAACCAGACGAACCATTCACTGAAGAAATCGGTCCATTCGGCAAGACGAGAGTAGCTATTGCTAAAGTAGAAGGTGACAAGATGGCCATCAGGGGAGTCAACGAAGGCGAAGCAGTGGAAAAGAGAGAAGTAATCGGCGACGAACTGATCTTCACATTCATCAAACCTGGTGTTCCATGTGTTGCTAAGCGCTACCTAAAAAGAGTTTGAACATTACTCTATGGCATCATACAGGGATCATCGACTATCCTGAAGTTACCATATTGTCAACGACAATGTTATTTAGTGACTCTTTGCTGCTGAGACCGCAGCGACCGCATATTAACTGATACCATTATGCATTTTCTGCGCATTTCATTTGTAAACTGTGAATTAACAATTATTGGAAATTATTAAAGGTCTTTCATAAACATTACATATTCAATTTGAGGGTGATTCTTTTGCATTTTTTGAAATGTCGAATCTATGTCTGCTACAATGTTAATGTTAATATGTGTACTCGGTGAATTCTAACTTGTTTATCGTTTACCAGTGTAACAACATTTACTGACAGTCTGTATGTATTGACAACCGTACCCACGCAAAATGATTATGCTCCACTTCCCACCCACGCATTGAGACAGTTAGCACGGCAATTTAATGCATAATCAATGAAAAGCATAACCCAATCGTAGAAATACAGGTGAATCAGCTTGAGAGAGAATATTGTTCGCTAATTGAACCCGCATATGCAATAGAATAGAGCACCCTGATAAATTCGTGTTTTCTAGGAACAGTACTAGTGTAAACTAATTTTGGAACCATTACGTACGTTAGAAAATGGTATAAGTGAAGCAGTAAAAGGAGAAACGGGGAGGCCGAAAACAAACTAATTGAAAATGAACTCTGTCGTGAAGCTATAGTCGCATTTACTCTGAAAAATATACTAAATTGTACCATTAGCGCGAGGGTAGAGACCAGAGTGTGTAAATGATCAAATTTAATGTGTAGACTCATACCGTGCTTATGGGGGAAACAATCATACTATTATTACACTACACTCACTGCAACCGTGACGACCATAGGTGGCTACGTAGTAGTCGTTCATAGTCCCGCTACCTTAAGTAACCGAGTAACTTACTCATAACTTTGTTACCCGACAGGGTCTTGTAGTTCGATCATATTCGAATATACAAATGAGTCATATGCAAAGCTGTGTGGAGTTCGAGCGATGATAACAACACACGCTAAAAACGCAAAGGCTCATGGGTAGACGCTTGTTTGTAAACAATGACACTCTATGGCCATCTGACGCATGCGCAGGCGACGACTCCCCCGCTTTAAATATGACAGAAAACACTGCAGTATTTTCGACTGGAATTTACAGGATAAACTGAGTGAACACCATGCAAATGTATCCCGAATGTTTTTAGAACCTGTTTTGTAAACGATTACAGAAAAGTGTTTTCCAGCTTCAGTAATTCATTACTAGTTACCACTTTTGGTGGCTCATTAAGGCAAAGCATTGGATTTCTCAAAACCAAGACACATTCACATTGTGGATCTATATCAGAAAGTATTATTTTTATTTTTTAAGTGTGCAGATTATATAATTTGTGAAAAAATGTATGACGTTTGTTAAAAAAATTATGTTGTACCTTTTCTACACTTCTGGTTTGATGCTGACTAACGCCATTCCAAATCGTATTCACGTTTTGATCGCACCAATGTCAAGTATAATAATTAAGTTCTTTCTAATTTGGTACGAACAGATATAATGAATTTCAAGGCTTTTCTATCTCACTGAACAGTATTTCTCACATAATCACAAAAAATCATTTTTTGGTCAATGATAACAGCATGATGACCACTCATGCTACTGACGGTTTGTAAATAATGAGCAAAAATGTATAATGTATTTGTTTTTAATGTAATCGATACGACTTTACATTTACTACGATTGACACGTAAATGTTAGTAGACAAGCTAAAAATAACATCAATATCTGACTGTCAAAGAGTCTTAAACAAACTTAATGATTATAAATTTCCATACCATCAGCAAACAACAAACCGTCAGAATTAAGATTATCACAAGTGTCATAAATAAAAAAAAATGACCAACGTAAGATACATGGGGTACGCCAGAATGTACATCTGCCCACTCAGAACATAAATTCTTTATAAACCACCTTATTGTGCCGGTAATAGGGTTATGACGTCAGCCATTTATTGAAATTACCACCTACACCAAAACAGTTAGCTTATGTAGCAATAACTCAATGGAAAAAAACATTTCAGGGAAATCGATGTAAATTATATCAACTCACGCGAACTTGTCAGGCCCAAATTGCATGTTGGTCAGGCTGTTACAAGATCTACCGGTAAAATTAGGAAATATATCTTCGTTAATTGGGCGTGTATACAAAATAGTAAGTGGAACGGCAAGCTCGCACGCACATTATTTTAAAAATAAGTTAGGCAAGCAACCACATCTTAGTACTAGTACTTTGCAAGTTGAAATGCCAGATAATTCATCCCTAACTGAATTGATCTTATTATCAAGATGGAAGTGGTCATTTTGACCCCCTTCTGAGGGTCTCGACATATTAATTTTTTGTAGTAGCATTATTAATTATATGAGCTACCTATTTAACTATAACAAATGTTAGCAATCACGTGACATTTGCGCCATGTTTTTTCCCCAGAAAGACACTTAAAAAAAACAAAAAACACTTTGGCCGGCATTTGGGATTTTTGCAAAAAAACACACACAATTTAGGACATTTTTTCCCATGAATGTTTTAACCGACCAACTTGCTATTTTGCATGTATGGCCAAAGTATCTTCTAAAACAAATAACATGTAGTGGGTACTTATTATGACATTTTCAGCCTTCAAAGTTGACACGACAAAGCATTACCTTTTTTTATTTTCAATTTTATTCCCTTTATTCATTCTACTATATTTTCAATTCATTGTTCAATTCTTTGATCTATTCTTGTATTTATTGTTCTATTTTTGATTTATTCTTCGATTTATTTATTTGCGTTTTTAAATTATGGTCCTAATAGCACACCATATATAGTACATTTACCTAATCCATTATCATATCATAATACTAATGCCAAGACAGATTAAATTAATTGGCCAAACCTTTTTTCAGAAAACCTCGAATTTCCCCAATAAACATATTATATAATTTTAAATTCTAATGTGCTAGAATATATGCTTTTTAAATACCATACAGGCTGCAAAACTTGGTAGGGTCCAGCACCTGGATTCAATATTAGACCGTCGAGGAGAGTGTCTGAATGAGACGGATGAATATGGCATGTCAGCGTTACATTACGCTGTCCACTGCAACCAGGTTAGAATGGTGCAAGAACTTTTACTTCGCGGTGCAGGTAAAGTTTTGATATTCACTTTGCAAATTGCTGAAACACCACAAATATCCACTCACATAAATCCAAATACCCCTGCACATGAAGGTGGGGTGGTTGTACTCGGAAATAGCATTCTTAAGGAATTGCTTGCCACCAGAAATCAATTCAACAATCTTATTTCGGCAACACGTATTTGCAAAAAAAATATACCAATTTTTGGCCTTGATTCTAAATTGTAGATCAAGTACCACCATTTACACGATAACACTTAACCATGTTTATTTTATTTTGTAGATAAGTTTTGGTGGTAAATCCATTCATATGGAAGCACAATATCACACCCTGCATATCTATATATTATATATATATATATGTTATATATATGTGAATTACTAGTATATGTTATAATATAATTGATTACATAATAAGATGGCGTCATCGACTAATTTTAGAGCAATTACGTCCCCGTGTTTGGACAATGGCGCACTTTCTCAACTTAGAACTGTTTTGCTTTGTCTTTCGTTTTGATAAGTGTATAACACAAAGAAACCTGGTACATTTAAAGTCTCGAGATCCCCCACAAACTATACGGCGTAATTCGCCCATTTTATTTGATGTGAGTAATAATGCCATATCCAAACATGAATCGAAGATTGTTAATTGCGTGGGAAAAATAAATAAAATTTGAATGAAATTTTAAACTGAGTTAAGTTAGAAAGACTTCTCAAGACTTGCCAGGCGCGTTTAGTCGTTTACAATTTTGAATATTTCTAATAATAATACACTAATAATGATTACGCATCTATCAATAATTATTGACGTCGCCATTTTTGCCATCTGACAGTCGATTTTAGGTACTGTGCCCTCACCGAGTTATTTCAGTAGCGAATCAACATTTTTCGCAGACGACTTTTTTAAATTATCTGGTACATTGCAGATATTGACGTCATTATGGAAGAGTATTCGGTCACACCGCTACATATCGCTGCTAAGGGAAATAACGAATATCTGACAAAGTTTTTAGTTGGACATGGTGCGAATATCCACAGTAGAGACAGCAAAGGAGCAACCCCTCTGCACTTGGCTGCCAGGAAGGGTAATGTCAATGTCACAGAGGTGTTGTTGCAGTGCAAAGGTGCCGACCCCAATGTCCGCGACGAAGACTTCTCAACCCCATTACACCAAGCGGCAAGCCAAGGAAAACTGACGATTTGCAAAATATTGGTACGACAGATTCTTTTTACTGGTTTTAAAATAGCATTTGATTCGTGCAATGAAACAATCAGGGAAATCTTGCCGCGTCGTGTACGATGTGAGTCCCGTGTTACGTATACAACGCGTGTAAAATAAATTGTGTATTCACACGAAGTTCGAGCGCGTGCAGAAGAACGAATCAGTCTCTGTCTACTACTCTGCTTGTACTCATGGCAAAGCAAAGGCGTGTATTTACCAAATGACGTTACCCAGTATTCGGTCATGTGATTCGATTCGGACACAAACTAAAATGGTGGCAGACGTCTTTATAATGGTTGTGGCGTTGAAATGATTTCTCATTTATTCAGGCAATACACTTCATTGAGATTCACAAAAAAAAAACACCGAAAATCACAGCAACGTTAACGCACTTGGGGTCGAAACTGTCTTTATCACCTTCGTTTGATCTCTTTTCACGCGCTGTGCCGCGTTCTATAATTGCGCCATTTCTATTAGTATGGTTTCTATACCAATATCTCGTCATAATCGTGAGAAGGGCTATACATATTCTGAAAGCATAGATACAAGGAAAAAGTGAATAATATTAGCTAACAGAATATGTGACATTATACAAATTATATAAATGATGTTACAAACATGATATTTGGATGTGTCCACATACACTATTGATACAACATACCATTTTTTTATATTTTATAAATCTCACAATTGAAACTGAATCTATTCTTCGATTGAATAACGATGTACTATGACCATTCATTGGCTGGTTAGATTCAACTGTTATTGAAATCAAAAAATATTTATCAAAATGAATGGAATGCGTTTGTTGTGTTGATAGTGCCTCGGTTTTCAAAATACTTATGAATTTTTAAAAATAATTTAGCCTGACATCAGACCCTACTTGTTGTTGGTTTTGAAGTAACGCAGAGGGCGCAACTCACGCGACCTTGTCGGGCTAGAAATAATTAATTATACAGCGAAAGGCATAAGGCGAAGATGTTATAAACGTTTTATAAATATATGTATATCAAAATGACTGGTAGTAAAACATGAATGATTGTGGATTGCATACATCGTTTTTTATTTACAGATTGATCACGGCGGATTACTACGAGCGAAAGAAATTAACCACACTACTCCGCTCATACATGCCGCTAGTGGAGGTCATACCGATGTCATGGCACTAATTGTGGAAAAAGGTATGATATGAAAGAATAAAATAAATTCGTCATGGTCGCTGGGAAGGTAATACTTATCTGTTGCTGTTGAATTATATGGTTGAAATAGTAGTTGTTCTAATTAAGCTTTTCTTAACTCGATATTTTATACTCAATTTCAGCTATAGGGGTGGGTTATCATCCCAAAGAACTGATAGGCGACTCCGATGACGAGGGTAACTCCGTCTTTCACGTTGCCGTCGGAAATGGTCACTTGGAGGTGTGTTATAATAAATTACCATTCCTATGGTTTTGTCAACATATCAATCAATTATCGATTGATCGATCAGCCAATCAATATATCAACATATCAATCAATAAGTGAATGAATAAATCAATCAATCAATCGGCCAGTCGGTGTCATTCAATCAATTAGTCAGTGAATCAACTGATGAATCACAATTTAGAATTTGCCATATACCATAAGATTATGTGATGAAGTTGTTAAAGCGGGAGGGTCGTCACCTGCGCACGCGCGGGAATTGAGTCCCAAGTGACGATAACAACACACGCTAAAAACGCAAAGACTCATGGGTAGAAGCTTGTTTGTAAACAATGACACGCTATCGCCATCTGACGCATGCGCAGGTGACGACTCACCCGCTTTAATATTTCCGCAAACAATATTGTCCGTCTTTGCAGGCTGTTAGGCTTTGTCTGGATTACGGTGCTGAGGTGGATATGAGAAAAGGTAATCTATTCACAGCACTTCACATATCAGCCGTCAATGGTTATCTTGATGTGGCTAAATTATTGGTGAAAAGAGGCGCTACAGTGAACGCCAAAGACGACGAACAGATGACGCCACTGCATAGGTAAGACGGCAGCGGCACGTGATCTAGTTGTTGGAAAACTGAGCTCAACTCCTACAAGGGGTTTGTAACACGACACCCGCGGGGAATACTCCCATAGTTAGGTATGGGCCGTTGTTTTGACCCCTATTTTCACGGCCGCTTTTCAACTGTCTGCGGAGCACACCCGCCTGAAATCAAAGTGAGTGAGTGAGTAATATGAGGTTATTACGAGGATACCTCAAAGTATGCACGAGGACAGTACAACTGGACTATCGACCGACGCGCAACAGAGGTCGATGCGCGGCGTACTGTCTGAATGTATACTTTGAGGTATTCTCGTAATAATCTTATTATTATACATCTTTCCCTTTCAAGGAAACACCATGGGAATGCCAAATCCAAAAAGTTTAGAACAGAATCAGCGAACTTCTTTGTGTGAAGTCCGGTCAAACTCTGGTGGCAGCTATGTTTGTTTTTATTATTATAGGACGCTCATGCGTGTAATCATTCCATATTTGGAATTCGCATTTCCTAATATGGTAGGATGAAAATACCCCGTAAAATACCGCAAAATTACGGCACGCTGTAACGTATGGTGTTACGGTGACAGATGTATAATAATAGAAGTTATCAGTATTCATATAAACGTTCTTCTTTTTATATCAGGGCTGCCCTGTACAACCGTTCTGATGTCATTAATTTATTGGTTCATTCTGGCGCTGATATCGAAGCAAGAGATTTTGAACATTTCACGCCATTGATGGCATCGGCATGGAAAGGGCAATGCGACGCTGGACTCTGCTTGTTGAAAGCTGGTGCCGATATTACTGCGACGGACCACCTGAAGAAAAGTTGTCTCCATTGGTCTGTTGAGGGGAGCTTCCATGGATACATAAAACTGATGATGGAGACTGGCGGTGGGATTCTTTTGAATAGGAAAGACGTACACGATCAGTCAGCTCTTCACTATGCTGCAAAACTTGGCAATAATCTGGTAAAGTGTTTCCCTTCTGGTAAAGTGTTTGAGCTTAGAGTTGCGAATTTGGAAACCAAACCTAACTAGGGGCTTCTACTGGAGTATTGATTTCCTTAGTACTGACACGTTAGAACGTTATATTTCGATAGCGGGCGGTGATATCTCGAGATAGCACTGCACCAATCGTCCAGAGAAAGACCTGAGCGAATAGGCGTTGGGTCACGTAAAATTGATTGACCTTAGACCAAAAAAAAACTTATGTTGCCCTCAAGTCGGAAAATTAAAAAATTGGGTCGGTCGGTCGGATTTTTTTCCAGAGAAATACAGATGAACCCGAGGTTCAAAGTCGCGATCCGATATTTCATATTTTTCGGTCGGTCGCTGAGAGCAAAAAAACATTTTTTTTGGCCTTATAAGACAAAATCTAATTTTTGATCAGCAAAATCTGATGCCTTGAAATATTTAATAAACATATGACGGCACCATAAAAGCCTGCTCACTTTGAACTGATCTGTTAAATCCTTCTCTTCAGATGGATGACGATATTTGTCAAGCCGAGTTCACACAGTTCGATTTTTTCTGATGAGGCTCTTTTCATAAAATTAAGGTCGTATGAATCAGCTTTTAAATGGAGTGGGTGTATAGCGACGGAACCCCGCGTATGTTTTAGGTTACTTTTGTGTTGATGTCGACAATCTTCAATATATGTCCTTTCTTATATGTTTTCTTGCATTCAGATATTGAAATTTCTAATTTCCCATGGTGCATCACTGGATTCCAAAGACCGTGAAGATAGAACAGCGCTTCACATTGCCTCACAGTACGCCATCTTGTTTATTTTCATCTCTCAGATTTGATCTGTTCGACAATCGCAAGAATGTGGTTTACCGGAACAATACTTTTCTTTTCTCTCATTTTTGTAGATACGGACACGTGAACTGTGTACGTTCATTGGTGGAAGCGAGTCCCACGCAACTAAACGAAGACGATGGCGATGGTTACACGCCACTGTTGCTGGCCAGTTTCTATGGAAACGAGAAGGTTGTGTCGTATTTGTTGAAAGTGGGAGCTGACATCAGCAGCAGGCACGCCAGTTCTAGTTTGAGAGAGAATACAATCGTTGAAATTGATTGTGTTTTTTTAATTATATTTACCGAATTTTCTTTATTTCTAACAGAGACGACAGTCGAATGTCTGCTCTCTCATTGGCTGCCTATTCTGGCCACGTGGATGCTGTTTTAACGTTGTTGAAGAACCACGCAGATATTGATAGTATGGATAAAAACAAGGTTAGTTGAGTCACTTGCTTTGAACTTGGACTTATTTATCGACATGCACAAAACTGTCATATAATTAGCAATCTATCCTGTACTTTGACTATTCGAAATGACATACACACAGACTGCAGTATGCGGTAGTTGTTATACTCACGTGCCTTGGTTTATTACCGAATTCCTCTTTTATAATGGTCGTTGTCGACGATTAATACAATTAATGCATGTCAGGTGTTCCAGGAAAACACTGTAAGACCGCGTAAATAATCAACCTACATGATTACAAATGTTCGACCACATATTCTGAAACCTTTCTCAAATTTCTCTACAGAATACACCACTGCACCACAGCGCCGCCAGTGGTCACATTGACGTGACATCATTACTTCTCAACAAATGTGCTGACGTCACGCTTGAAAACGAAACGGGACAAACGCCACTCGAACTAGCTATTGAGAACCTTCAAGCTGGCACTTCCGCAGAAATACTTCAACACAAAAGGTTGAATAAATAGACCTTGGACGCAAATGGCCGCCGAAATCTCGTTGGAAGCGAGAGAGTCACGAGACTTATTTTTGTTCTATTCTCTCCCACCATCGTGTTTACTGTTCCACTGTAACCATGGTATTTGTATAAGTGGACACGATCGCAGCGGCAATTTGCTTCTAAGTTATATTTAGAATTTATCAATGGTTTCACAATTTTTTCTCGAGGACACATATTGCACCCACACCACATGAAAAATACGTCAGCATTTTACGTTCGTAGTGAGAACCCTGGGGTTCCCCGTTTTTCTATCGTTCTGATTCTAGCCAAATTTCGATTATGATTCTGTCTGTAGTTGGCGCCTTTCTCTTTCCCATATCGGCAGTGACGGCGAAGAGCCCATCAAGAAACTGATTGAAAAGCTCCCAGATGTAGCATTGGTTGCGTTTGATCAATGTGTGCAGTATTCTCACACTGATAAGACGGACCCTGAATTAACGGTAAACAACCTATCGAATCCCATCGTGACCTATACCGAATGTATAAACTCATATCACCTACCCCAATAACGGTAAACAACCTATCAAATCCCATCGTGACCTATACCGAATGTATAAACTCATATCACCTACCCCAATAACGGTAAACAACCTATCAAATCCCATCGTGATCTATACCGAATGTATAAACTCATATCACCTACCCCAATAACGGTAAACAACCTATCAAATCCCATCGTGACCTATACCGAATGTATAAACTCATATCACCTACCCCAATAACGGTAAACAACCTATCAAATCCTATCGTGACCTATACCGAATGTATAAACTCATATCACCTACCCCAATAACGGTAAACAACCTATCAAATCCTATCGTGACCTATACCCAATGTATAAACTCATATCACCTACCCCAATAACGGTAAACAACCTATCAAATCCCATCGTGACCTATACCGAATGTATAAACTCATATCACCTACCCCAATAACGGTAAACAACCTATCAAATCCCATCGTAACCTATACCGAATGTATAAACTCATATCACCTACCCCAATAACGGTAAACAACCTATCAAATCCCATCGTGACCTATACCGAATGTATAAACTCATATCACCTACCCCATTAACGGTAAACAACCTATCAAATCCCATCGTGACCTATACCGAATGTATAAACTCATATCACCTACCCCATTAACGGTAAACAACCTATCAAATCCCATCGTGACCTATACCGAATGTATAAACTCATATCACCTACCCCAATAACGGTAAACAACCTATCAAATCCCATCGTGACCTATACCGAATGTATAAACTCATATCACCTACCCCAATAACGGTAAACAACCTATCAAATCCCATCGTGACCTATACCGAATGTATAAACTCATATCACCTACCCCAATAACGGTAAACAACCTATCAAATCCCATCGTGACCTATACCGAATGTATAAACTCATATCACCTACCCCACTAACGGTAAACAACCTATCAAATCCTATCGTGACCTATACCGAATGTATAAACTCATATCACTTACCCCAATAACGGTAAACAACCTATCAAATCCCATCGTGACCTATACCGAATGTATAAACTCATATCACCTACCGCAATAACGGTAAACAACCTATCAAATCCTATCGTGACCTATACCGAATGTATAAACTCATATCACCTACCCCAATAACGGTAAACAACCTATCAAATCCCATCGTGACCTATACCGAATGTATAAACTCATATCACCTACCCCAATAACGGTAAACAACCTATCAAATCCCATCGTGACCTATACCGAATGTATAAACTCATATCACCTACCCCATTAACGGTAAACAACCTATCAAATCCTATCGTGACCTATACCGAATGTATAAACTCATATCACCTACCCCAATAACGGTAAACAACCTATCAAATCCCATCGTGACCTATACCGAATGTATAAACTCATATCACCTACCCCATTAACGGTAAACAACCTATCAAATCCCATCGTGACCTATACCGAATGTATAAACTCATATCACCTACCCCAATAACGGTAAACAACCTATCAAATCCTATCGTGACCTATACCGAATGTATAAACTCATATCACCTACCCCAATAACGGTAAACAACCTATCAAATCCCATCGTGACCTATACCGAATCTATAAACTCATATCACCTACCCCAATAACGGTAAACAACCACAGGGAGCCCAGGAACTATGATCAACTGTACGCACTCCCTATAAGGGGGGGGGGTATCGGCTGGTATCTAGTGTAATAATAACAACCTTTATTGATATCGTATCCATTCTGGGATCTAGATTAGAATACAATAAGGATATAAGGAACAATAAAATACATAAGTAATAATAATAATAAAAAAGAAATAAATAGTAATACTGTGAAAATATTATTATATAAATATTTTTTGGTGTTATTTTGAGGCAGCTGGTAAATTGCTTTTCATGAAATTCTCTCTTTTATTGACACAGTCGCTGATAAACTTGGCAATTGCTTGGACGGTTTCAGAATTTTTGTTATTGAGAAGTGCTTTCAGATTACCGGATAAGTTTACGTTTTCAAACAAAGCATCTCTTTCAAATTTGTACTGGTTACAATTGAAGAGGAAGTGTTCTTCATCTTCAATTTCATTGGAGTCACAGACAGGGCATGTTCTATTTAAGACATCTATGTTGTGATATCGCCCAACTTCAATCTGAAGTATGTGGGCACTTATCCTCAGTTTAGTCATAGATGATCTGTGGACGGGGTTTTTAATAATTTCAAGGTATTTTTCAAGTGCAAAATCAGTTTTCAGCTGTCTGTAGGTACGAAGTTTATTTTTGTGATTAGTGCTTTTATTGTCATTATGCATTGTTTCTGTGCAGTGTTTCTCAAACATATTTTTTAGTTTTTTTTGTAGCTAATGGGATAATACTGTTTTTTTCGCAAACATCACTAATTTCTAAAAGGTTCAGTAATTTTTTTATGCCTGTGGTCCAATTACTGACGTGTAAGAAATAGACAAGGGATGAAGGCTCCGGCGAGCTCATATTTTTTAAACTTGGAAAAACAGACGAACAGAATGAAAAATAAAATCTATAAAAAATACCAGGTTGAAGAATATTAGTTGCTCTTTTAAATTTCGTCAAAGCCTTACCTATATCTGCAGAATAAATCAAGAAAACTACGTTGGCCCGAACGTACGGCACAGTTGGAGGCGTAGCCTGTTCAGCATTTGTCAACAACCAATCACAAGACTGGTTACGAACCATATGTGCCGTGCGTTCAGGTAAACCGTTAATTATTCATAAATGGAGTCCATTTGTGTAGTTTTCTTGATTTATTCTGCAGATATAGGTAAAATATAGGAAAGACTTTGGCGAAATTTGAAAGAGCAACTAATATTCTTCAACCTGGTATTTGTTATAGATTTTATTTTTCATTCTGTTTTTTCCAGTTTAAAAAATATGAGCTCCCTGGAGCCTTCATCCCTTGTCTATTTTTACACTAGTCACCAGCCGATACCCACCCCGCTCATAGGGAGTGCGTACAGTTGATCATAGTTCCTGGGCTCCCTGTGAAACAACCTTAAAAATCCCACCGTGACCTATACCGAGTGTCGGTAGCAGCCCATATCACATATTATAATAACACTAACAACATATCGAATACCAGTTACAGTATCTCGACAATAGCTGGTAGCAACACACATCACCTATTCTAGCAATGGTAACAACCAATACATCACGTACTCCAATCCACCCATCAAATTCCACCTATTCCAAATGTCGGCAGCAAACCATATCACCAACAACAATAACGGTAAACAACCCATCAACTACCACATATAACGAATGTGGGTATCAACCCATGTCACCAACCTAAATAATAGTAGTCTATCTAATATCTTCTACTAGTATCCCGAATAAAAAAAAACCTATTCGAACATTAACCGCAATGTCTCATATAACTTGTTGCTTTTACTGACTCGTCACGATTGTGTCGGGAGTACACATGATTACTCGTACTTCGTAACACTCCGACATTCAATGTAATACTTTCGGTAAATTATACTATGATTTTACGTACTGAAATGTATTGATTGTTTTGTACAGGATTACTTTTTCCCCGATTTGTAGAAATCTGAAAAACGCGTTTCATAACTTGTCCCTTTATTTAGTTTCATGTCGTATCCAAGATGGCGGCATAAACGTCATTTTGACATCACTGAAGCACGCCGTCACTAGAGGGCGAGATTTGAAGGAATAGTGGATCGTAGTTTTGATAAACTAGATGACTGGTCGTATTATGTTTCTAATGTTGCGTGTTATTGTTTACAGGTAGTTTACGACTATCACTTCGTCTTTCCAAATCCAGATGACAATTTAAAAAAGAAACCGAAGCAAAGGTGGAGTGCGCTCAAGGTGACAATATACAATGTCTGTTTGACGATATTAAATGTTGTTCTTCTTCACCATGTTTAGTATTATCACATTGTATAATCAAAGACAATAGAAAATTTAATGTCTTTGGTATAATTGAGGCAGACCATAATGTCCTAGCAGAGTCTACTAGATTGTTACTGTGAATGTTATATGATAGGCCCATATGTGTAGCAGAATGTGTTCACTTTTTTTCGAGACACCTGACGCTACTACGTTTCTGTATGCCTTGAGGGCCGAATACCGTTCTCTCGGCTGATTTTGTATAGTGTTTGACTGTATGTTGTGGCTGACATTTGTGTGTTTTATTTATTTCAACTTCCTTAATGGACTAGGAAAATAGATGTCGATCGGGCATTGCAGTATTTCTAAGTTGATAATGTTTTGCATATTTTTCAGACAATGGTTAATCACGGCAGAGAATCGTTGTTATCGCACGAACTTGCACAAAAACTGATACGGAGGAAATGGTAATACTGTCAGAATATTTTTAAATGTGAATATCATATATAACCAAGCATTTAAAGAGTTTACCAACATACTTTTCGATCGCCTACAACCAGTGTAGATTGCTAGGAATTATAAATGTGATAATATAGTTACTGTATGTGATCTATAACAATCGCTGTGCTAAACGTTTCAGGCAGTGACCCTTCTAGAATCTTTCGGTTGGTGTCGTTTATTCCGTTTCATGTTCGACTTCTGTTTCATATTGCAGGACGAATTTTGCGTTCCCCTTTCTCATTGCCGACTTTATATGTTATTTGTTGTTTTTGATATTACTTACTCTATATGCCAATCTTAATGGTCATATCAATACATGGATTCTAGATGAAAGGGGATGTCCGGCAAATGACACAGAGTATTATGACATGGTAAGGCTACACGTGGCGTGCCAACCACTGCAAAGCATACCCACATCTTACGTACGGAATTACTGGTACCAGACGATACCTGGATTATGGTTGTTGTCAGTGCATACATATTCGAAAAAGTGTGTGTATCAGTCATATTCAATGTTCCCCTCATGTGTACGGATCGTTTAAATACAAACCCACCATGATTCTTTCACGTTAGGAATTCCTGTTTTTTTTTTTCACCTGGAAAATTACCAATGAGCGTGTTTTTAACATACCATGTCGCTTGCTCGTTAAAGGGAGGTGGTCGTCGCGCCGCCTCTTGTTTGATATAGGACTACCAGCGACGTACACAAAGTGTAAAATACATTGTTTGTCTACTTGAATTTCGAGCACGCGCTGCACGACGAACGCCGCCCTTTAACTTTTCGCCTGTATCTGGATTTTTGCTATATTAAATTTTTCAACATTTGTGGATGTCGTGTAGTAGCTGATTACGATTAGGGAAAAAAGTCCTATAATTGAGTGTTATAAATCACCACTCTCAGAATTAGAGATATTATGACATCATAAATAGTTTTACGTTACCGCACCACAATATCCACAGCTTCATATTGGATTCAGCGAAGGGTCTCGACGCGAATCAGCCTCGCCTCGCCAATTATCTTGCCATAAAACCTTTCTAATCTAATATGGCGATGTGCCGGGTTCATTATCGTTTAAATAATAGACCAAGAACGGGGTGTGCGCAACCGATCGAGACGCAGCCTAGCGAAAAAATCTGAATATTATAGCAAATATGCACAATGTCCCCAGAAGTCGCTATTATGTCGTTTACGCGTAAAGCGTAACACGGACGGCTGCGTCCCGCCCTGTCCCAATCCCGTTATCACATAATATTGTCGTCTTTTTCTCTGCAATCATATCATACCAGCTACAACTGCATAGTCTGTCTTATACTATACATGGTTAATGTCTATGATGGGCATTATCAATTAATCAATGCGATACACGGCAAGTTTCCACATAACATGACGTCATTGTACCAAACTGATTTGTATTCTTTATTGTTGTTTTACAGGATGGCAAACCAGTAGCCCAGACAGATTTCCTAACATTGGTGCAACTTTGTATTTTCATCTACTGTTTATTCCAACTCGTGAAAGAAATAATTGAAATACACAACATGGTAAATTGTTTGTTTCATATATATTGCTGTTTGAGAATCTAGTATATATATAATATATATATTATTACTATATATATACATATATATATATATATATATATATATATATATATATATATATATATATATATATATATATATATATATATATATATATATATATATATATGACGACTCCCCCGCTTTAAGGTGAAATATGATACACATGATTTGTCCTAGCTTTTGATTTTTTATCAAATTAAAGGGGAACCTTCCAAGCCCAGGGATTGTACCAAAGAATCATGTGACAATATTGTTTATGTTATTTACAAAGTTGATCTATTTTTTGTTATCCATTGTAATTTTAATCCAGAAAGTAAATTTGGTGTGAGATTAGGCTTATCTGGAAGTGCCCTTAAACTCAATCTCCCGACAGAAACACTTCGCGTTTAGTCCACGCATCTATGGCTGTCGACTTTTTACCCCTCTCCGACGATTACTGGAATGATACTCCTTAAACCGTGGTTCTCGACATTTTTCGGCTTTCCGACGATTATCGGATTAGTTATTTATGCTGGATTTTTTTTTTACTTTTGCTAATCCACGGATATTCGTAGTGATTTCTTTCAGAACAATGCAAAAAAAGCAACATCAGGTTCACAAATACTGCAGGTAATCACATGAGATAAACAATACATGGACGACGGTAACGCATCGCGTGGGTGGCCAGTTACAGTAACACCGGTGTTTCTTTATTCAGTTTTCCTAGTGATTTCATGGTACATTTTAATGGGCTATTAAAGGCCGTGTAATTTCTACTGATATCGATGTTGTTTCAATAGACGCACAAATGCCACTGAGATCTCGTTCAGAGCGAGACTTGTTTTGGCTCCACAAATAGTGTTGCTGAAGACCTAAAAACGAGTGTCAGTGCAGTGCGTGCACGTGTTGCGTTCGATTATGCAAATTTCTCACTGACAGCGCCTGGCGGCAAACTAGCGATATTTACAAAGTACAACAATAAAATACAATAAATAATACAATGAGTACAATAAAGAAAATTAAGTTAACTGAGTTAAGTTACATTTTTTCAAACAAAACATTTACTTTTTTCAGGAATGGGAATATTTTAAAAGTTTCAAGAACTACACTGATTGGTGTTTATACTTCACTGCTGCCATATTTGCCCTTCCACCAGGCCAGAAACCATGCGATTGGCAATGGCGTAATGGTACCATTGCCGTATTTCTAGCCTGGATGAATTTTATACTGTACATTGGAACGTAAGTAACTCACAACATGCATGAATTCATGTACAATTTTACCCAGCATTCGGATCCATTAATTTCTGAGCAAATTGTTAGGATGTTTGAAAAAACAAGTTGGGGCACGACATTATATTTTGAGGAGATTTCAATTATAGATACTCAAATGTTTTCGTGCGTACTAATCATCAGTCTACATATTTTGTGTGATTAACAAGGTGTTTATTCTCTACTATGAATCTGTGTTAAAACAAAATTCAATACAAAAAACAATGCTTCATCGTTGAATATATGAATATTTTATGTATATGCTAAACATTGACTTGTTATTGTTACTGAAATATGATATGTGCTTAGCTTAAAGGGTGTATATTTCTCTAAATCATATTCATATCTTTGCGTAGGTTTGACATGTTTGGAATCTACGTTCTGATGTTTTTCTCAGTTTTGAAGTCGTTCACGAAAGTAAGATTTACTTTTAATTCTTTTCGAATCTGTTGAGTATTCGTTATGAACATTAATAATTATCAACATATATCTGAATATTGTTATGTTTCCACACACATTATCATAATTATTTTGCAGGTTATCGTTGTGTTCATTTTATTCGTCTGTGCATTCGGGTCTTCATTCTTCATAATGATGTCACGTTTAGTAAGTATACGCTTTTTCGCAACATGTGATACTATTAAAAATAGTTCATCTATTTAAACAATTGTGTCCTGGCCATCAATCTATAATAACAAAACACAGCGAAGTGAACAAGTTGACTCAAATAATATATTTCTTGTGTTTCTCCAGGAACAATTTCAAGATTTTGGACAGTCTTTACTTAAAGTATGTTTAATGACAATTGGAGAGTTTGATTATGGTGAAATGTTCTATTCTGTAAATCTATATCCATTCTCAGCAACTTCCCGTATACTATTAGTTATATGCATACTACTTATGCCCATTGTACTCATGAATCTAATGGTAAGTACCTTTCTTGGACATAATTGCAAACACTTCTGTCACATGAGATTATCTGATTCTATTGAAATGCAACTCGTGGTAAACTGACATGTGTAAATAATCAATGTATATACCCACGATTCAAATCCATCAACTGTAACTACGATTTGTTGGGGTTTTATTCTCTCTACAGATTGGTATCGCTGTTGGTGACATAGAGAAGGTACAGAAGAATGCATATATGGAGAAACTAGAAATGATGGTACTGACGATTCAATAATATATTCTAACCAATGAATAAATTGTATAAATTCACGCATAATAATAATTATATATAACTTTGAGATGACTGTATTCCCTTTGAACTTTGTGACTTAAGCTTTGGATACATTGTTAAGCGTTAGCGTAGAAATAATTTTCTCTGTTATTAATTTTGTGTCGCATCGCGAAAACAAAAATACTGTATTTTTAGGTGAATCTTATTGAAAACATTGAGAAAAATCTACCATTATGGATGAAGAGAAGAGTTTATGTTGCCATGGAAATAGTGACGCCAAATAAAAAAAGAAAGAAAAGAGGCCCGAAGGTATTAATTAGGTTTGAAAACCTTATTCACTGTCATTGCAATTTCATATTCAGATACCAGTATATCAATGTTGTGCAGGACGACTATTGTATAATTACCAATACATATATCAATAAACTGGTATTTGACATCAGCCATATTAATTTACACATAATTTATTGCCACAGATACGACGCCCACTCTACAGTAGTAGCAGATCCAGAATGAATTCCAAATTCAAGAGTGAAGCCGAGAACGAGAAAATGAAATCTAACGAACGATATGATAAATTACGAGAGGGGCTAGTTAAACTGGATAATAGGTATGACGTCATCTGCTATATGTAAAAGCTCGTGGAAATTATTCGAATCTTCAAACTATATCTATATCATCAACTGTAATTCTCTTTCAGACAAAAAACGATATCGATGCTGTTGGAACAACAGAATGAACTGTTAGGAAAAATGAGTGAGAAAATGGGAATTAGTGCTGATGAATGAAGACCACGTCACGTGACTTGATTGAAACTGATGACGTCACTGTGACATATGCATACAGTTAAATGACCATAATGAATCGCGTGCATGTGACCGATTTATCGCATCAACATAGGGCAATGGCTAATAATAACTAAATTTCTGTTATAATAAGGACCAGCAATTAATTTTACTACATAAATAATATCATCAACGCGCCTTCAAAATACAAATAAATTTATAATGTAATTAATATATATATTAAAGTCCGCTCTTTCAGAAAAGAACGCAATGCATCAACAAACAATAACGATTCTGGACAATTATTTGATGCGATATTTCAAATTTGAGCTTGTATTAAGATCACATTTCTTATACCAAGTAATAATCAATATTGCTATTGTTTCAATAATATCTAAATATTCGTTGGACTGACACGTTTTTTACAAAATGGAGAAGGTTTTGGTTTGACGCATTTGTATAACAACTGTGTGTGATACAATTTATAGTATACAATCTCGTAATTTCATTAATTTAATTTAATTTAGTGTTTTGTTTAAAACGTTATTGTATTCATAACTATTTAAATTACTTATTTCACTTATTTTGTGAAGCCGAATCTAAAGCTTATTTTAAATATGATGGGTATAAGGCACAAAGTTGTCTATGCACAAAAAAGAACTGTTGCATTGTATGCCTTAAAATAATGGAAATATATTCTTAGTATTTGGGACAGCGTTAAATCTTTTTTTAAATGAAATTTTGTTGGGACGGAATTGTTATTACATATACATGTAATATCTAATAAATGCATCATTTTCTGCATATACAGTTTTATTTTAATATTTTACAAATATGCTGAATAAGAATGAAGTTATAACACTAATAATACGGCTAAATAATTAAAGGCTGCCAATGCGAGGTTCCATGTTTGTCATTTCATTGCAGAATATGCAAATGGGGGAAGAGTTCACAATGTAATATTAACCACATATAGTAATGCACGCAACACAAGTTTCAGGCAGATTGGATTCCCGACCTATCGAATACAACATCTCAGTGCAATCATGTCTTCAGCAGTTAAGATTCTCGGCAACCAGGGTATGAATTTGTATTTCAAAATCAAGAAGATACCAGACAATTACTTCGATAGAGCAGGTGAGGTTTTATTCTGTGGGACTGACGAGTGTAAAGTTAATTAGAGAACGTTCAATTCATATATTGAACGAATAATATATGTATTTTTACCAGGTGGTACGCAATTGTTGTAAGGAAGGGTGGGATTCCAGCTGTGGAGCGCCTTTTGTGTTTTTAGTACTTAGGCCCAACGATCCAAGTTCAGTCGAGTACGAAGCTCATATATAGCTTTTCTGCAATGTTATGACATTACACTAAAATAAAGCATCAGGTAATTCCTAAATTGCCTGACCAGTCATTAAAAAGGTGTTTTATCAGATACTAATATGTATAATTGTTGAGGTTAGAACATAATTGTTTTGTTAAAAAGAGATACTATAAACTATCGTTGATTGCTTTATTTTTCCATGCATGGTTGACTCCCTAGTTTACAAACTAGTTACGTTAATGGTAATAAGTGCTTTTGAGATGTATATTGCGGGGTGCTTGCGGATAGAATTTGCTTGCTTGTTTTGAAACACTTTTCATCATCTCTTGGCTGGTTTTCATGAGATGTTGTATTGTGTTATATTTGTCTTCGGAATTGTGAATTTGCTTGTAGATTTTTTGTCGGAGTTTAATGCTACCACTTTTTGCATGAGGTACGTGCGTGTGCCGTTTTAATGTCAAATGAATGCCAATGTTATAGCTACAGTGACTGTATTCGAATGCAAGGCAATAGTTAGGCTAGTCTGTATCTGTAATACATTTTTGTATTGTGATGGTTATGTCAATTTTAGAAATGCGTTTAATGAGTATACAAAAAATGATATTCATCAATATAGCACAAAACAACATATATCACCGTAGTTCGAAGTTAAATTCTTTATCTCATAAATCTTTGGCAATATTCAATACATTATTGCTTCACTTTTGGAAATGTTTTTTACATGCCTATCCACAATGGCACTTTTTATACCCTGGCACGTTTCCAGCGGGGATATAGTGATATAATAGCGCCCATAATCCGTGACACCTGGCGGCCATTCATGATATAAAATACATGGCACATAAAGTAAATATAGTTATGCCAGAAAATCATTTCTCAATATTGAAATCGACAACGGAAATTGAATTTTACCCCATATTTTCAAATGCGCATTTGCGAAATTGAAATACAAAATACGTTATAGAAAATTACATTAGAAATCAAAATTTAATGTGTGTTGGTAGGGCCCGACCTAGTGTCGACGTATACGCAGTGGGACAGACATATCAACCAACAATATTTCAAAATGGGTATTGAGGTAGAGGGTGTGTCACCTTGTCAGTTTATTGCTAGTAAATGCTTTACCTCCAAATGTATTTCGTGGACGTAATACGGAGTAATTCGGCGGTACTGTGTTTACAAAATTTTTATTTTCAGTTTGATCTTGATACGACCTTCAATAGATTGTTCAATCCCTATGCCTACAAAATTTGTAACCGCGAGACTGTTTTATTCGTAATGTTGTGACATTGTATTCATTTTATTAGCAACAAAAGACAATATATAAAACCAGTGCAACGAGTACAGCGCCATATTACTCGCGATCTGTGTCATAAAGTTTCGTTGATCAACACCTCCACCAGATACATGAAACATAGACAGATACATTCGTTCTTGAAACCGGTCATTCATTTAAGCGTTGAGTCTACCAGATCTAACCGGTAGTTCTAATTCCAGTATTTCTTTCTGCACCTTGATGTTAATCGACATACTGCACGCACCAACCCCAACCGCCGCGACTATCACGGGTGAGCTTCGTACTGTTCTATGAGCTGTTTCTTCCTTTGTCAGTGCAAGTCATGTCGACATATTTCAACTTACAGACAATAGAAAACGCCGTAATATTAAAGGTGTGGCTCAAATGACATTCTCACTGTTCACCCAAAGTAGATTACTCCAAAGCAATCGTTTAACCAATTCGACTTTTTCAGTTTTCAGCTGTCTTGGGTTTCTGTCCGGTTGCTACCTTGTATCAAATCTCGCAGGTTGGTTTTTTTTGTTTATCTTGAAAACAGGTCAAGACACATATGAAATAATGGAATAATGAAATTGAACTCCAATATTCCATTTTCAATTTGTCACAGTACGCCCTCAGTCCAATTTAATACATTACGCTCGTATTTTGAAAGTTGTGATAATGATAATAACTGTGATAATGAGAATAAAATAACGAATGGCCACAGTATGTAGGGCAGATGTAGGGGTAATTTAAAATGGAATGAAACCGCTGTGGCTTTATTACTTATTGATATTTTTATAGCCTAAGTGTAAATTTCAAAGATGAAACATGACGTTTTGCCATAATTCCATCTTGTTTATTTGATACACACAAGGAAAAATGAATGGTCGCCAGGTGTCACGGATTGACCGTTCCCATGGAGTCATATGAGGACACTATTGCAAATAGAAACATTCATATAGTGAATATCAGCACTTTATCTGAGGTCTCATTTAGCACTCACTGGTTTAGAGTAAGGTTCATTCTCGGGGTATAATAATGTGAGCTAGTTGCATGTCGTGCTTGGTAGTTGTGGGGTAAGGGATCGAGATGTCGATGGATATCATGATCAAAACATATATTATTTACATATATGACGATTAAAAATTCAAATTCGAAAGTGTGGTTATTTACTGGGTTGCTATTTCACTTCTGCTCAGACTGTCAAATCGTCATGATGTGTTCATAAATTCCAATTTCGATTATGTAATTGTTAATTCATTGATTTCTTAAAACAGTCATTTGTCATATATATATAAGTCATCTGATTAAGTGATATTTCAAACTAGCTTGAATTTAAATATTCCATATGCGGACGTTGAGCAGGCGGACAACGACAGAACCGCCGAACGATAATGTGTGTAGAAGTATGCAAAGAACGAATATAGTGTTTTACGACTGCCAAATTTAGGCGGAAAATCTGTCGGTAATGCAGTATTATGTTTGCTTCCTTTTGAGATGCACTTCTGTTATTCCGTATATCAAAGTGTGATTACAGCAAGCCTTGGAAAATTCTGCTTAAAATTAGCATATGCACAAATCAAAACAATAGTAATGAAAATATCGCAAACTATACTAAAAATGTACCGAATGGTATAACATCAACAATAGGAATTGAACTGTGCTTATAACACTAAAAGGCTTAAAATGACGTCATCAATATGGCCGCCATTATTAATTGTGTTACATTCCAATATATAGTTTATTTCATATCTAATACATGATCTTTGAAAATTAAGTGTAGTATTCTGCAGCTATTGAGTGTGAGTCATACTTACAAAAATCATATCAAAAAGAGTGTACTGCTGTAAGATATGTGATTCAATAATTATAAGAATAAATATAAGAAGACAATTTTCATATTAAAAGTCCTACTTTTCTTATATCATATGCAAGCGTTGTGCACTGCTCCATGGAAATATTCTAGGCTATATCTATAGTGATCTGATCTATGTCCTCATAACTGTTTAGATTACTACACTGTTCACCATCTTCACAGTGATACACAGGTGAGCAGGCCAGTCCATCCTTATAACAGGAGCAAATATGTTCATGATGGCATTTAAAGCTCTTGTATTTACGGAAATAAATTCCCAGTTTTTCAAAATGTCCCCATCTTTCATAACCCAGCCATAACTAACAGAAGCAGGAGTTTGCTGTTTAGCTGTTGCCCATTTCTTAACCTGCCAAGAAGCACGTTCAACATGTTGAGCAAACACATTTTCACCTTGTTCTAGCCACGTAACATATTAAGCAATTGATGTTGATCTTTATATTTGTTCTTTACATCAAAAATACCAGCTATAAAATTCTTGATGCATGTTTCTCTCCATACCACACTAACTGGTGCCATCTGAGGCTTGTATTTTACTAATCACTTCTGTGATTGCACGGCTAGACAACCTGTCACATTTTACAACAAAATGCCAGGGATGTAAGAGTATGTCTATATCTGCCTGAGATTGGGTTGATGCCAAGTATGTGATATCTTGTATATCTTAAGTTTGTATGTTATGCATTTTGCCATCAAACAACTTGGTTAACTTAAACATATTTGATGTTTAGGGACATTCTTCTCCAGATACTCAATTCGACAAACCCAGATACTCAATGACAAACCCAGGAATGTCTTTCAATGAGGTACTGGTCGTCCACCCCTATCTGGTATTTGTGACAACTCCCCAATCCTTGTTGTCGTGTTCGCTTATTTCAAATAGGAGAAAGAGGCTCATCATACTTTACACAAAGTGTACCTCCTCTGACTGGAAAAACAAATCATTAAATGGCTTCATTTGCTCATCTGCTGTAATTAAACAATAGCATCTATGTTATGTGTAGATACATTACAATCAGTATAAGGAAGGTATGGTACTTTATCCGATGGTCAGCTTTTGTAATGCATTTGCTATCTTCCTTGAACTGTTGATGGAACTGGGTAATTAAGCACACTAACAAGATTACCATCTGATCGAACTGAAGTTAAAACAAGAGCTTTTTGGTAGAGCATGGTGATACAGTTATTCCCCGAGTCTTTTCTGATATGTGCACATGTTTAATACCTTTGAATGTTTTAATCCCGGAATTAGAAATTGCATCATAAAATGACCTTTGGATTTCATCACCTTCTGTATGACTGATATGATGTTACCAAGTGTTTCACTAAATCAGTTCTTTTCTTGATTGCATTCAGGATAGAATTATTGATATTCGTTGTAGCAACCATAACCTATATTTATAAGTAGTTTTGGGTATGATTTCACCAAGAATGGGTCTATCATGTTATCTTGTATGTACTTCTCAATTTACAGTGTGTGTGCGAAGCACAAAATGGGAGTCTTTGCAGTTAGTGTGTCTGTATGTGTGTGTGTATGTGTGTATGTGTGTATGTGTGTATGTGTGTGTGTGTGTGTGTATGTGTGTCCGACTGTTCCACTGCTATCTCAAGAACCATACATCGGTTTTTGATGAAACTTGGTGCATAGATGCTCTGGGCCAATGCGCAGATTTGATTAGGTTTTGGTAAAAATCCATGCTCGTTAATTACCTAATTTGCATGATAATTAGCTAATTTTTAGCTGTTCTATGACTGTTCCACTGATATCTAAAGAACCACTCATTGGATTTTGATGAAACTTGGTACATAGATGCTCTGAACATATGCGCAGATTTGATTAATTTTTGGTAAAAATCCGTGCATATTAATTACCTAATTTGCATGATAATTAGCTATTTTTTAGTGGTTCCATGACTGTTCCACTGATATCTAAACAACCACTCATTGGATTTTGATGAAACTTGGTACATAGATGCTCTGAACTAATGCTAGGTTTTGATTAGTTTTTGGTAATAATCCGTGGATACTAATTACCTAATTTGCATAATGATTAGTCAATTTTCGGTTTTTCCACTGATATCTCAAGTACTAATCATCACATTTCAATGAAACTTGGTACATAGATGTCATACGACACTGCACAGACCTGATAGTTTTTATGGTAATATCAGTACATATTAATTACCTAATTTGCATAATTAATTAATTTTCAGCATTTGATATAAGTAGTTAGCATTACATTTCAATGAAACATGGTACTTACATACTCGATAAATATTTGTGCATATTAATCACTTAATTTGCATAATTAGTTAATTTTCAGCTTTTCCACGGGTATCTCAAGTACTAATCATCGCATTTCAATGAAACTTGGTACATAGATCCTTTAGGACTATGCAGAGAGCTGATTAGTTTTAGGGTAAATAATTGTGCATATTAATTACTTAATTTGCATAATTAATTTTCAGCTTTTCTACTGATATCTAAAGTACTAATCATCACATTTCAATGAATCTAGAATTATGCAGACCCAATTAGTTTCCGGTAAATATTTGTGCATATTAATCACCTAATTTGCATAATTAACCAACTTTCACACTGATATCTCAGGTACTATACATCACATATCAATGAATGTACATTGATGCTGTAGGACAATAGACAGACCTGAATAATTGTGGGTTAAAATCTGTACATATTAATTACCTAATTTGCATAATTAACCAATTTTAAGCTTTCACACTGATATCTAAAGTACCGTAAAAACTCCAAAATTTCGACCGGTTTTAAATAATTGGTGTTAGATATGTGACGTGTTTTTAGAGTCAAAATTAAGGTGCATTTTCGGACGGTCGAATTTTTCAGAATAGAAATCAGCAAATGAAAAAATGGGGATGATAGACAGTGTGCTTCATTAGTTTTTAAAAAATGCAATGTCCGTCAATTGACGTAAACTTCCTCATGTTTCACGGTAAAAGCAAAGGTCGTGGCCGAGTTGTAACTTAAAATCTAAACAAAGTCATCAATCAGAGAGTATTATGACAAGCAAAACAAAACATCAAGACGCGGAGAAGAGGTCAGCACAAAACTAATAGGTCAAAAGACAAAGCTGTCTCGCACTACCTAGAAAAACTTGCGAATGTTCGAAGTACAGGTACCCATTGGACAAAAGATGCATGGAAGTTTAGCAAACTATCTCCCCGACCCAGTGCAATGTATCCGGTTAGAATCAAAGCTCACGTGTCCCTTATTTGAGGGACCAAATTCTGCCGTAAATTCGCCCTTGGATTAAAAAATAAAATGGGATTTAAGAAAATAAAATGGGACTTTTAAGGTGTATTTTGGCGTCATTTTTCGGACATTTCAATTAATCCTGCCGGCTAAAATAGAGTCTAAGTGTTACCGTAGTCATTGACGTTTGTCTATTCAAGAGTACACGTGTATGATTTTTATCGTGACTAGCGTGAGCGGATAAGCTTCCTTTCGAGAATGAGCTGTTATCACTGTGAACAATGTTAAATTATTCTTCAGATGACGAGTTTATTTTTTAAAAACAACTAATTTTTTATTTAAAAAAAATCATGCCGTTTTCGCATCAAAATCCAAGCCAAAATATCGTACTACAACATCAATCTCTTCCGCATTGCGTTCAATAACATTAACATATTTAAATAAGCTATGGTAATTTGAACATGTTGGCATCATCCAGCTTTTTGATTGGTTAATTAGCGATTTGACCTATTTGACCTAAGAGAACATGGCGGATATCCTACAGCATCAAACGTTTATACGAGACCGGAATCATTCGCTTACGATGAAAATAAGTTGACTTTTATTTGTATTTCATAACCATTCAACAAATTTATTTTGTGTACATTATTATAATCACTACTGAGTACAGTAATAGTCATCAATTCAGAAACGCAGCATGCCGAGATTTTTGTGTTCGTTTTTATTTGAAACTTCGTTTATTTAGAATATATTTTCGTTACCAATAAAATAAAAATCTCTCAGTCAATCAGAAACCCGGATTCATGCCTTCGAGGAAGGTCCCGTTTGAACGCTCACACCGTTTTTTTTTTCGCTCGGGGGAAAACTAAAACTGGTCGAAATTTTCGAATGAGAATGAGTCGGCAATTTTTAGTGGAGTCGAAAATTTGGAGGTAAATAAAACACCGAAACCCGGCAAATAAATAGGCTGACGAATTTTTAGAGGGGTCGAAATTTTGGAGTTTTCACGGTACTAATTATTCCATTTCAATGAAACTTAGTACAAAGATGCTCTAGGACAATGTACAAACCTAATTAGTTTGGGGTAAAAATCTGTTCATATTAATTCCCTAATAAGCATAATAATTCATAATTTTTTGGTTCTAATCACATTTCAATTAAACTTGGAGACATAGATTTTCTGTTACATTGCGCAGACCTCATTAGTTTTACACTCAAATCTGGTCATATTAATTTTCTGATTTGCATAATTAGTTTTCAGCTAAGTAATTTCGAATTATATTTAATGTGTCTCCAATACTCTCAGCACATGGGAGTTCTTTCTAAGCTTTCTTTGATTTATCTCGTTTTATCATGGTGGACACCAGTTATTACTGTTTCCCCGACTGTGAATATTCATTATATATTCCAACGAAGTAGAGACGAACCTCTTCTAGTCAAATTAATTATCCCATTATCACACGTCTTTTCCACGAAACGAAACGAAACCTTAACCCTAATCCTAACTCACATGAATCAAGCTGTACAGTGGGCAGAAAAGATGTGGATACTAAATATTCTCGACAAATTTATTTCTGTGACGTGGCGATGTTTGAGGTCATTCAAAATTTAAGGTTAGGGTTAGGGTTTCAATTCGTGTAGTTTCGTGGAAAATACTAAGCCCTATCACATTTGCTGTTCATGATAATAGATGTGTTAACTGCCATGTCCTTCCAGGTTCCTTTGAAACGTCAGGATGTTTACTTCACAGAAAATTGACCATCATGGAATGGCTCTTCAACTGCTTGTTTAAGTGATGTCAGCATTTCAATTGAATAAAGTGTAGGCCATATGTAATAGTTGTGTTGTTTAGCTGCAAAACATGTGATAGCATGTTAGCTTGAGTACATAGGTGCACTTTCCACTCTGAGTAAGATCATTATCAAGCAGGATATGTAGTGCAGCTAGACAATTGTCACAATATCTGAAATCTGAATTTGTCACGACACTAGGTTCTGAATATCTTGAAAAGGGGAATGATATTATCTTAAACACCAGCAACAAAAACATTGATTTTTCTGCTTGTATTGTTATCCCCTGTATATGCCTCCTGAACATTACACAGCTGAATGATTATAATCATTTTGTTGTTCATCAAACCAGTTCAGAAAGTTAGTTACAAAGAGTTGCTTTAGAGACTTACCCATTGTGGCATGATAACATTGTCTGCCAGCCATAATATTTTCTACCTGATGTATGTCAATCAGTCCACCTTCACCCATAGTTTTCCAATACATGCAATAAAAGTACACATGGTGTGAAACGTACCCAGTCGTGGAACAAGGTTTTGAAATTCATTCGGCCTACACATCTGGACAAATAAATGATGGTGAAATGGAATCCTGCCCACATTCTGCTGCTAAATGCCTTTCCTCTCTTCAATGCTGAGAATACTTTGATTATATCTGGTGGCGACGCCTCAACAGATGATGCATTTCGTGCCAGTGACTGAATTGTAGCTGCATGAACTTGAACATGTGCATAGTGAGATTGGGCACGAGAAAAACATTTCAGGGTATCTGGCATAGTAAGGCCCATGCAATAGTTTTGACATTATGAAATGGTTTGACCATGTCTATCTGTTCAGTCACAACTTGCTATGCATTGGCAATTCCGCGGGGCCTAGGTCTTTTATATGGCAAAGTTGAATGAATGGTAATTGTACTCGTGTCATATGTGGCTGGTGATGTTCTTATGACACAACTCTTGCCATGGAATGATATGTATTTTTACCATCAGCAGTTTTAATGTTGATCTACTTTTTGTTATCACTTTTTTGTGTTGAGCCATCTATCGTAGAAATAAGACTCCATCTAGTACACTAGGAACATCTTCTGAACAGTGGTAGGAAAAACTGATTATGAATATTCCATAGTTCATGGGTATTTAGATACTCTGTTGTAAGTTTCATTTGCACTATATCCGTACGAAGTATACTGATACCTTTGTGAAGTATCTGGTTTTCAAAATTATTGTTCTTACTCTCTAACATTTCTTTATCTATTTTTGTTTCCATCAACATATGTATCTTTTGAAGCGGCAGTCCAACTGTACTAGAACAGACAAGATCTAGCAATTCGTTCTGGTTATCAAATGATATACAGTCTCCATGTTTTGTTTTTAATGAAAAAATACCATTGCTCCATATATAATCTTTGAATTATAACAACACTGCTGATACTGCCTTGTCGTGGATGTATTGTACCAGTTCTGTCGAGGTCTGGAGTTAGGAAGCATTAATATTTCTTTCAGATGGATAAGTTTGATAGCAAAATCAGAAAAAATATAAATATTTAAAAGTCGGATATTGTATACACGATTATTCGTTTCATTCGGCAATCTGGAGCACATGATTTTTAAATTAGCCGGCATATGCGTTGCAGGTCTTTAGCCACCGACCAGCCATACAATGAGGCTACATACCATGTTTACACGACGGTTCCATGGCAACTAAAACAGATGGCACACCTACACATAATTAAATTCGATATGAAATGTTAAGCCTACTACACAATTGAAGACAAGATCACGCCCTATCCATCCAATGTTCACACTGTAAATGCGCCACCTTACATCGCACGAAATCAGTGTTTTCGGAATTAACGGCAAGATCTTCATTGCAAAGAAGGTTTTGGTGTTCATGAAAGTGCTTAGTATTGTGTCAGTAGTTCGTGCTGATAAACACAGCGCTATAGCTTTTACCGACTATAACTATATATATGACAATGTGTTATTTTCTTATGAATACATTTAATCGACACATGGACACCCCCGAGTTGTAGGTATTTTGGAAATCGTGATACAAACAACAGAAAAGCGATTTACTTAAAAACTTTGACCTCGGGCAATTAATCTTACACAATGATTTGACAGGGCATAAAAAATAGGTTCATGGATTCAAGAAGTTATTTAAAAATCTAGCTTTTTACGTGAATATAAAGTTGGCGATCAGCATAATAATTCTCTTCGCTAAACACTTCATCAGATGCTCATCCCAACCGCATTCAATTTCAATGAAAATGGAGAACTTAGCTTTGTAAACACTTTCACTATGCTTTCTGCAATCCGACCACGGAGCGTTGAAACAAAATATAATTCCGATAAATACAATGATACATGACAGTGCTCACATTTGTGAAAACACGCGTTCGAACACTGTAGCGCTTTAAACAAAACCAAATATTTTCCATGATAAACATATTTTACAGACACACCATTCATGTGAAAAGACAGACCCATATTTCTATATTCTTTTTTTTCAGGACGATTGTTAACATGGAGATTATTTGATGTACTTCATGCACCATGGTATGTTATGAAATCGCCAGAAGTGAACTTCCATGATATGGCTAGTTTGGCGAAGGAGAATACCTTTATGGTAAAGTCAGTAATGTGTCGAGTGCTTCCGGATTTCTATACAAGAATGATGCATTCATCAACACCTATTGTTCGAATAAGCATTACTGGAGTTGGCAAGACGTCATTTAGTAGCACATTTCAACTGATGGATAACGCGAATAACAGTTTATTGGCCCATACAGAACAGAGAGTGATTTCTATCTCCAAGCAAACAAAACAAGTCGGTAGCCTACCGGAATGGTTTATTGAAAAATACAGGCAGTTGATGGAAGATATTAAACCAGAGTTAATGAATAAGATTATCATGAAACCGGAGAAAACGTACAAGTTCAGCACCCAAGTACATGAAGAAGATAGTGTGATGAACTTTATGTACGCAGCATATGCTGTGTATTTAAAGTGGTGTGAGGAATGTGCTGCTCGTGCTACTGCACGTGGCATATATCCTTCATTTAGAGGTAACATTAATAATTACCGGATTGAAAGAATGTGCCAACTTTACATGCGCCATACTACGATTGGGGATATGATTACTACTGAAACCTGGGAGGCCAAAGATCAGCCTGGAAAGCTGAATTTCATAATCACTGAAGCAGAAAAAGATGTTTTCCATGGCATGTTACACTATAAAGATAAAGACAACTATTGAATCAATTTGTTTTGTATGTTAGTTTTTAAAAAAACAAACCTTCTTTCCCAAATAAATTATAATGTTAGCTCTTATAAAGAGTTCTATGGTTTGACTTCACTGAAGAATACAGACATAGCTTTGATTATCGTATTTTATCATTGCTGTGTATTTGGAAGGTATGCACAGGTAATGCAACTTAATTTTTACAGTGTGTTCACATGGTTGGTGAACATTTTATGACTGCATTTCCTATAAGTTAGTGTTGAATTCATAGTGGTTCAGGCATTTAGTTGCATAGTTATAATTATAGTGTTAGTGTTTAGATTTTATAAGTATAGTTATAGGACTGATTATAGTTATTACATTGTTATATGGTTATAGTGATGTTACACGTGATTGTTGTTATGAATACAAGTTCGAATAAAATATCGATACGAATACGAATACAGTTGAGTCATTGCGCGTGTGTGATTAGTTACATGATTATGAGTACGACGGCGACACGAATATGTTAACAACTACAATAGGAGTATATGAATGCATTATTGAAGGAATGCTTTTGTGTGCGATCACGATATTGGAGTAATACATATATATATATTTATTCGTTATTGAATGATTACTGCTGTCTTGCGTCACAATTATCTTTTTCGAAGCTTTCGAACCCCCAGCTATTTTTTTTTATAGCACAGTCAAGATCCATTTCTCGTTACAGATCGCAATGCAGTTTTGATCTCCGATCTTTGGACCTTTACAAAACCCAGATCAATCACTTGGCAACTAAAACGCGCCAATCATGTGTGTTACAAATAACATAGAATCTTTACATAATAAATCTTAAAACACTGTTTACACACCCCACAATGGAGTTCCATAGTGAAGTTCCCGAGTAAACCTTTATTTTGTAGTATACTTATCCTATTTCTGTTCCAGTTAAAACAAGTGTTCTTCACCTGATATTGTATGTGTAAGATGTTTAATTTACCAGAATGTCGTGCATACTGGTTGTTTACAATATCGAACCGTCAGTAATATGACTTTTATTTGTTAACTTAGGATACATTGGTTTTCGAATTTGTGAGATATTCAAAATTCTAAACAGTTTGGACAACAATTTATATTACTACATAAGGCACAAAATAACACTCCGCGTACACTATACTACTTTTATATGGATTTCTTAATGAAATGAAATAAAACAGTTTAACATTTCTTTTTCTGTGGTAAGTATTCAGTCTTGTGGAAGAGATAATTAAACTAAAATTGCAACATCTGCATTATTATAGGCGTTTACTACTTGGGAGAACAGTTACTTACAACTCGTACTTCTGCTCTGTAGACTCAAGTACAAAAAAACAGCCATGCTTACCCAACAATTGAAAACCACGTAATTAACAAAATACAAATAAATTGGGAAATAGTTATTTATGGTTGTTTCGAATTTATTTATTTTTGTTTTAAATTTGTGAAAGTTTATATTGTAATTATTGATATTAAAAAAATATGCAGATATACAACAGGCTTAATTATCATTCAAAACAGCCAGTAGCAAATCATATGAACATGAAGTTATCACAATAATTACTAATTCATTTGTAAAAGTTTATATTGTAATTGTCATTCAAAACAGCCATGCCTTTTGATTTATTTTTCATTTTTACAGGTATCAATGTTTCGTGTTGAGTTGCGTTAGTTATAACCTGGAATCCATTCATTCCGAGTACAATGAACACTCACAAATGTCCTGGTGAATTACTATGTAACTACGTTATCGGCACATGTCATCACTGATTGGCTATCTCCATGACTTCATTACATTACCATGGGAACTGGCATGTGCAGACTCGCCATACAAAAGGCCCACAGACAGCCCTTCAGACCGAATCCCTAGTCTATTATTCGTAGATCACAGAAGACATCTAGTCTACGTCAGTTGAAAAGCTTATTTACATTTTACTGTTTTATTTATTTCAAACGCGTGTGGTCGGTGCATTTGAGTGCGTTTATTTCCTTTATGTTTATATAAAATTACAGGGTATGTACTGCAATCGATCTGCAACGAATACTTACACGTCCGGGCCATTGTTATCGGTAAGGGAAACACAAATAGATACGGTTGTGCAGATGTTATTATTATTATCATTGACACCACGCCCCAGTTGTGACGTCAGGCTTTGCATACATACACACTACACCTAGAAACGCGTGAATATTTTGAAATATTTGCAAATATATGTATATGGAAACAATTAGGGTCTATAAGCTTATTAAAAGGACATACACATCGACCTTTTTCTAGTAGAGTTTACTGAATGAACAAAACAAGTAGTCTCCCGCATAAGATATCATCACAAAATGAACAAATCTGAGAGAGGTCCACCTGTAGTGCCTATATGTATAATGTCAAAGCAATCAAACTTTCGGTTTTCAACAAGAAGGCGAAAATATCACTTTTCACTAAAATAAAAAAAAATGTTCATGAAATTAATGATATCATCACAACATGAACAAATCTAATCTATCTAAGGTACATATACACTAAGTATCAAAGCACTCAGGCTTGTGGTTTTCAAGAAGAATTTGAAAAAGTAAAAAATTGATTGTCCGTCTTCGTCCGTATCCATCACTCATATGACAAGTAGCTTGTTAGATCTTGATCTGTATATTTATATGGTTGGGTTTCTAACAGCATAAAGAAACCCAAACAAGATAACACTTCTAATGGGAATCTGTCGCACTAATTTTCACTCTGAAACACTTTCATCAAAAAGTGGTGTATCCTGGTAACATGTAGATAATTGTTCCCGAGATTCATGGAATAATATAATTTGATATTTATAATTTTCTTGTAATCAGCAATACATAAAACCCAAAATGTGAATATATTTTAGATGAAAATAATATCATTTATATTTAAACTACCTACAATATTTTGTTGAATGTGACTTTTATAGTACCTTGACATTTACAGTACACTGCTGGAGCTCGCCCTTCCCAGCAATTTAAATGACCTTGCTGGCACTTCCCACTTTGAGCAACATATATATTAAGTTGCTAGAACTCTCCACCGACAATTACAGTACCTTGCTGGCACTCGCTATCTCCAGCAATATTAATAGTACCTTCAAGTTGCTGGCACTCACCACCCGCCATGTCATTTTAGGGATCTTGCTTGCATTCGTGATCCCCTGTAACATTTATGGTACCTTGCTGGCAGTCAACACCCGTTGTGTAAGCCCTATAGTTGTCCCATAAGGCATTGCTTTGGGCATGCGCAGTTGCGTTGTAATATGGCGTCTGCCTTATAATAAATATAGTTCGCCCAGTTATCCGTTTAGTATCGACTCGTGTTATAGCCATCCTAACACGAAATGGTGTCAGAAGTGAACCTGAATATTTGAAGTAACACTACAGTACCCCATACGCTCGCCTCCTCTAGTGGATCACGAGAAAATGATACTTGCTTCCATGTTCCGTTTCCCGACAAGTTGGACCTCTCTGATGATAGAAGTCGCGCTGCTGACTGGGAACTTTTTGAACAAGTTCAGACGAACTTTGAAATATCGTCAGGTCTTCCCACAAGCATTCAACTCACTCAGTTTTTACAGTGAAGGTGACAAACAAGCAGTGGCGGATCCAGCAAAATGTATTGGGGGTCCAAACTTCGCTTAAAATTTACGGAGCATAAATCGCAGAGAAGCTATGCGTAATCCAGATGCATTATCAGTGGATAGCTCTTCATATTGCCTTGGCGCAGTTTTGAGACAACTGGATAATGACAATATTTGGAAGCCAGTTGCACTCGCATCAAAATCTCTACTTCCAACTGAAACTCGCTATGCGCAAATTGAGAAAGAATCTCTAGCTGCAACCTGGGGATGTAATCTTTTCGAACAGTATCTGATATGACTAAAGTTCACACTGGAGACAGATCATAAACCCTTGAACGCACTATTGGGATCTAAGGCACTCGACGAACTGCCACAGCGCATCCAACGAATGAGTATACGTCTTATGCCATTTGACTATCAAATTAACTACGTCCCTGGTAATGAACTGTATATTGCAGATACTATATCACGAGCTCGATGTCTAACGTGGCTTCGATTACAAGCGATCCATTTGATGATGATAAAATGGATGCTTACGTAAATCTTGTAGTGGAGGGATTCCCTGCAACAGATATATACGATTGAAACAAATTCTTGATCACCAACGTGAAGACGAACTCATTCAACAATTATGTGTGTATGTCAACGAGGGCTGGCCAGACAGAAGTCAGCTGAAAGATGGACTATTGAAAGAATATTGGTAATATAATGCTTATCTTACTATAGTAAATGGTCTCCTACTGTACCGCTCACGTATATTCATTCATTGCGTATAGACATGTTAGATCGTATTCACGAGGGTCACCAAGGAATCGTGAAATGTCGACAGCATGTCTCACAGACTATTTGGTGGCCAGGAATATCTCGTCAAAATTTCCAGTAAGATCGCCAGAATCTCGATAGAACTGCTGAAATCTTCTATATTACCTTTTCTACTAAAATTGGTATCTACTAGTTGTTGACTATTTCTCTCGATTTATAGAAATGGCAAAACTCTATGATTTGACAAGTGACACAATAATCAAGCACTTGAAATCGATCTTTGCAAGACATGGTGTTCTTGAGACCGTCGTCAGTGACAAAAGCACACAATACATGTCTACACAATTCAGTACCTTTGCACAGGACTATGGGTTCATTCATATAGCCATGAGCCCCGGACATTCCTCAGGCAACGGTGAAGTGGAAATAGCTGTAGCAACTCTCAAAAAATGCTAAGCGAAAGATCCATATGCGCTCTCTTGAGCTACCGAAGTACTCCTCTCGCTTGCGAAATCAGTCCAGCAGAATTACCTATGGATCACAAACTGAGAACCAAACTCCTGGTCGTGCCAGAAAATCTAGAGCCGGTTGTTCCTGATCGCAATTTGCTAAGATCTAAGGAAGAATACATTCGTCTCCGTACAAAGACAAACTTTGACAGTTGTCATCGAGTCAAAGAACTTTCACTACTACGACCGAGAGGTGAAGTATGGATCCCAGACCGAAAGGAAAGGGGAATAGTAGAATCATACTTGGTGAAAACACCTACTGGTAGTTTTCGCAGATATCGTGTTCAACTGAATAAACTTCCAGCTGACAGTGTGAAGACTCCACAAGACTCTGTAACGGACAATACTGAACTTAGAAACCCTAAAATACACTCTCCAGTAAATCACATAGTGAAACAGAGCCCATTAAATGTGATACTAGTGTTATGAAACACCCCTATATAACCCGTTCAGACAGAGTATGCAAACCCAATTCTAAGTATACTGACACTCAACATGCATGTGTTCATATTGCAGAAACTATAGTTGGATCCTTATTCCCTATCCGTTATTTGGCATGAGCCAATGTGTTAAACCGTTATCTAGTTCGAAATATTCCCTGTGTTACAGTTCCACGTTCGATGTAATTATATTCTTTCTAGATTTGCAGAATCGTTTATGCTCGTTTTAGGACACTTGAAAGCAAACAGTGGACTAGACATAAAGAAAGGGAGATGTGGTGTAAGCCCTATAGTTGTCCCATAAGGCATTGCTTTGAGCATGCACAGTTCTGATACTTGTAAGGCCTTATAATAAATATAGTTCGTCAAGTTATCTGTTTAGTATCGACTCGTGTTTCTGCCATTCTAACATGACACCACCCCAACAACATTTACAGTACATTGTTGGCACTCGCGACCTCCGGCAACATTTACAGTACCTTGCTGGCAGTCACGACCTCCAGCAACATTTATGGTCCCTTGCTGCCACCCGCCAACTCCACTGACATTTACAGTATCTTGCTGACCCTTCCAAACTTCTGTTCCAATAGATGTTTAAAATCACTTTATTATTATATGTACTGCTAAAGAAGTGAAGATGCTGTACGAGTATTACATTGAACACTATATTTTATTGCACACTTAAACAATTGTCCTCAGTCACAGTGCATAAGTTCCTGGCTAAGATCATTATTTGATTTTAGCTTTTTATTTTAACATCTGTCGTACATCAGAGAGTCCAATTTAAGTTGTTTGGTTTCTAGGCTTTGGGAGTTCTTCCATCATGTCAGGATTATTCTGCCAATCATAATCCGTTCTTGTGATATCATGAAGTGAGTGTTTCTCATCTGTAAAAACAATATAATCACATGGTGAATATTGAGTTTCAATTACCGTCAGACGCGATCTAATTATATTTGCGCATGCGTAACCTACCTAGTAACTGGCGAGGGTAGGGCAAAAATAATAAAAGTCAAAAGACACCGGTAGACATGCAAATCGGAAGAAGTCAGCGGCATACTTTTTAAAGATAGCAGAGTGAGTGCGGGTGGGTACAAACAAGGGCAGCTAAAAGAACTAGTTAAGACAGCGGAGAAACGTGGATTTTCAGTTGAAAAAGATGATTTTTCAGAGAAAATGGACTGAATAAGAGATGGTACGTGTGTGTTTCAGTAAATGATCTTAATGACATAGTATGAAAATATTACACAATAGCTTAGGCAGAATAGAGGCTAGTACGAGTTAGTTTCAAGATGATGGCGGTTTTATTTCACGGGGATTTTTACGTTGCGAGTTGGAAACATTGATGTTTGGTACACTAGGAACGTTCAAAATCTGTCTTACCTTCCGGTTTGTTGACCACAGGTCACGCAATATACACAAGCGCTATCAATTCGGAAACAGGAATTTATATCAACCAAATAACAAATCTTCACGATTAAATCTTGGGGAAAAATATTTCACACCTGCAAAAAAAAAAAAAAAAAAATACACAGTTTCTCTTCCATCGCCGCACCCGAAGTTTCGTGACGTGAGGCTTTGCGATATGCACGCAGTACATGTTTACTTTGATTTGACATATATATTTTCTGTGCCGTTTATTCTACATTATTTACAGAGTTTCTAATGGTCTACCTGTTAAGTTTTTATGAAACTTTTCGGTATTTGTTTTGAACCACAACAACTTTTCTTATTTCAAAGTACTTCCCATCCATTCACCTGATAGGTCATGTGATAAATTAATAACAAATATTCATGCAATAAATATTTTTAGTTGAGTATACAACGAAACAGTACATCAACCAGAGGAAACGTCCAGCACGAATCATCAACTGAAACTAAAACGAATGATGATTGTCATTGTAGTGTACTCATCAGTGGGTTCACATTAATGTTATTAAGCTATAGAGCCTTATTGTATGTTAACCCGGAAGTACTATTAATTAATTCATTACATCCAAGATGGAAGCCCAGAGCTGAGTTCAATCTGTTGTGTTTGTGTATTTTAATTCAGACCATCCACTGTCTTATTGAAGACAGGGACTGTCCAGTCACAGCATGAAGTGTGTTTCCTGTGTTTATGAAGTGAGACGTTCAAAATGCTATTCATCGCCAAACTAACGATGAGGCATCATAAAAACACCACAATGACTACTTCACCAGTGCAATCTTACAAAACACAATCATACAGTAACCAACAATATTTGGAAAAATAAGACAACTCATCATGAAATTGAACAAAGTTCTGAAGATATGGTGATCTAAATAAACACGTTTGGCAAATCCAGTCAAGTCAAAATGGCACTATGTGCAATATCATCACTTCCATCAGGCTTACTGCTGGTCAGCGCACGTGATAATGGACCGTTGTGCCAACAGCAGGGCGAATGGTAAACCGTGTTTTTGACACGTGATGCTTACATCATAACACGACCATGACCCTGACTCGACTTGACTTGACCAAGAACTGTTGGTGTCTGGTACAAAAAATCACATGTCAATGACTTCTGGGCATGCGTAGAACGCTTTTTAGTCACTGGATTCAACATTATACTGATGAGGAGGTGCAGCTAGAACATGTTTCCCAGCGATTTAAACACGAGTTTTAGTCGTTATATATACTTTTCCGAAAACTGCATCCTTAGAATTACATACAAAATCTAACAGTCTGATTGCACGTTTTCATTGACATATTGCCATTCATGCTGTTAGCTGCATTGAATAGGATTCACATAAGTAGCAGATGGTGTCTGCCATCTAGGAGCGGTTTTCAGAACAACTACTATATAATTTCCGAAAAGCAGTGCGTTCAGAAATAATATATTTCCCAAAAGCTTTGGGAATAAGGTCCGTTTAAAGTCGACAGCAGAGTTAAATATGTTTATTTGAAGGAGTGGTGAGAATATATTGTCTGCAACAAACGCACACTCCAGGATGCTCAATAAATACACAGCAGGAACAGGACTTTCAACAACATTAGCACGGAATTATTGCTAGCAGAGTGGTGCACACAGTGCTGCTGATAAATGTGACACACTGGCAAGACGGTCGTTAACAAATACGTGGTAGGTGAGTCATTATTTCCCTCACGTGATGGGCGAACATTTTAACAACACAAATTGGAGCTTGTTTGTCAACGAGAGCTGATTTCATTATTTACATACTTGGGGCAGACATAGAATAAATTGCTGATCTGAACTGCAGATATATGAGGGAAGGTAAATAAATACCATCAAACCTTTCAGTCACATACAGGTAAGTAAAAGCACCACTAGTTTCCTGCCTACATCCAAACTGGTGGCCGTAATAATTATACAACTTTCATCTCCAGCATCCTTGCACTTCAATACCTGCCTTAGTTCACTCAATTCAAGTTTTAATGTCATTTAGGTAGGTACAATGCTTGTCTCCCCTTAAAATAACAGTTAAAACCAATATCTCTTCGTAATATATCGAACAAGATAATCCTCTCACCAACCGCTACACTGTACCATAGATGTACTCCGATTATCGCTCAATTTCCACCAAATTTATAGTAACTATGGGATCAAAGTCACCCCCTTAGCTAAATTAGACTATCTTGCATGCCCCACTTATCGCTTGTATCACGGAGAAGGACAATAGCATGTTAAATTGTTGGTGGTTTCATGATTTGTGAAGTTATTTTATTCAATAATGGCCGTGTGATATTCAGAAAATAGAGGGCGTCGCACAATAATTGAGCTTACTACTTAAGCGGACACCCGAATTCGTGTCCTACTACATGTAGCGAATTTGTTATTTCGGGAAAGAACATGACAGTGTAGTACGTCGTAGGTACTTCTATTTTCAGTTCATATAACGCTCACGACACGCAAAGACAAGCTTATAGTTAATTTTCTAAATGAAAATAGCCAAGATGTCGATGAATCTATCATGGAGGGGTTGTTGTTGTGGGGACACATCGAGTATGGCTGATTTTGTTATCTGACTATATGCTAAGGCAAATATTATGTTAAATACGAATTAAATAGGCATGCATCGAATAGAAAGAAATTAGCAGTCACAAAAATAACTGTCCAAGGACAATGTAAATGCCTTGTGTACAAGGGAAGAGCTCGACACTAGACCCAATCAAACACGCATGGCCTGAATAACAAATGCTACCATTCATAAAGGACCTGCCATATACATTTACAGACTACGATTTTAAAACTTAAAAAACTTAACCAAGCGACACAAACATAATACCATAAACTATGCATGAGTATAGTAATTTCATGCACACTTTCATCCATGCACACTTTTCAACTATGCAATATATTTTTGAGGAATCGACATAGAATGAATAAAGAGGACTGCAAATCGGACATCTTTATTCGAATTTCGAAACCGGAATTTGATATGCACCTGTGACCAAATATGCATAATCCCGGTACAAGGTGTTAATGCAATCGTCCTGTTCATCACCGAGAAACGGCTCCGGGTACGTTTACAGACTGCGTTTTCAGGATTTCGCACAAAATAACATACCCCATGGTAATATATATGATTACAGTATTAAATATAGTGCAAAAAAATGGCCGCTAATCATTCGTTTGTATTCAAACAATATGACGTGCACCTGCAATCCTTGATCCTGATACAATGTTTAAAATAAAATGTGTCTGTTCATCTCTAAGGAATGGTTCCAGGCATGTTTGATAACCAGAAATCAAATGGCGATGACGTATTTGTCATTAGTCTAGTAGGAAAATAGAGTTGCCATGCATCCCCATGATACATTTTTAATCTGCATTTTTACAATCCTCAGGTGTGTGAGAACAGAATTCATTTGGTCCTATTTCAAAACAAATGTCACATGTGGGCCATTCAGCCGTTTTTTGTCCGCCATCTTGGATTTCTTAGGTCGCAAAAGTTAGTAGGGGCAGTATAAAGAAATTTAGTTGCAGGTGCAAATTGGATATTATTGGATATGACCTGTCATATTAACTCATTAGTAATTCAATTAGTTTGTTGATGTGTCATCAGAGTCAAAAGGTCACGTTAAATAGACACTAAGTCAATATACTTATTTTTACCCTCCCTACAAGTAAATGTATCTCTTAGAATTCGTCTTTGCTTGATGGAAAGTGTACATGTACAGGCAGTTTTTAAAACAAAAGAAATTATTCAACTTTAGTACAAAGTTATTAATTTTTTTATGAAAATATTAGATAAATGTTGGCATGCCTGCCTGCTTGTAGTTAACTGGTGGTGAATAATTGTCTTTTTTAGGTAAAGACGATAGACTAACGATTGTGTGGTGAAAGTGCATGGTTAGTTGTATTTGCTGGTGGTTGTTCGAAAGCAAAAAAACACAGAACTGATCAAGATCGCAATTTAGAGGAACTGTAAAAATCTCCTCCTGTATGTATATTACATGTGAGTGGCATACAACATGGTGGATTTATACCGTTTCACAATATAGGAAAAGCTTGAGATGGTCTATGGGAGAAACAGCTCCTTCAGCCATATAATGCACCTGCTCGTATGCAGCAGGCTGTGTGTAGGTTATTTCTAGACAGTCTATACAATGTGGAGACTTAGAAATCACTATCACTATCATCGGGTATGTTATCAAGTCTTTATCAAAGATCAAGATCGTTTGAAATGTATTGTACCAGCGATAAAACAACGATTAGATTCCCCTAAACCTCTTCCAAGAACGTTTTTCCGCCATAATGCATTTTTATGTGAAAAGCGTGAGATGAAAGTGTCTCGAAAGACTGAACTTTGTGTTCAGTTTGCATCTTTCAGGGGAAAGGACGCAGCTTGGACTCGTATAGAATCCCAATCCCTAGAAGTAAGAGACAATTGTTTACAACGCAAGGTGACAGGTGAAGTCATTTCATAGATCATTCAAACTGAGACATGTGCTTCATTTACGTGATCAAGTCAACACTTGAAGTTCATCAACGCTTGTTTGGTGTAGTCCTAGATTTTAAAGTGTAGACAGAAGGAGGTTGCATGAAAGTACTCCCCCTCATTTGAGTTCTCAGAAAAATACCAAAAACTGTGTGGTAACTCCAGGGCCTTTTCACACTGTGATGAATTATATGGGCATGTTGGAAGGTCATGAATGCATGAATTCAGGCTACCTGTATACCTTGTTGCCTTGGTAGAGCGGATGGCTTTTTCAATAAGTCCAACAAAGCTGCACTACTACATTTCCTCACAGATGATGGTCAGGATGATCCTTATCCAAAAGGTGCCCCACATATCCAAGATGGTAATGCACTTTTTCATTCTCTGATAAGAATATCACCTACGTTTTGAGAAGTATGTCTGAAAGTGTGAGATGGTGGCCAAGACAAATTTTATCTTCTCAACTGATTCTTACCATCCTGATTCTATCAAAGCTCAGGAGAGATTATGTCGAGGATCTTTAAAGCAGTATCTTATACAAAGGCCTGCAACAGTGACTTCAAGCTTTTCCTGGCAAATGAACACAATAAAACTTAGGTATCCGAACTACCATTCTGGTTACAGAGCAGCAATGTAGCAGAATATCGCATGGATCAATGTGGAACAGCGCTGTTGGTAGTGGATGGCAAGACATACCATTTGTATCTATCCGATAGTGGGATAAGTAATTGAATTCTTTCGAAGGCAGGAACAAGTTCGACCCCCTCAAGAAATTAAAATGATATCCAATTTATTTAGGTATTTGTTCTATTATCAATAACATCCTCTGACTATTTCTTTATTTAAGTGGGGTTGTCAATATAATTGCACTCTTCTTCTTTCAGAATGGTCAGAAGCCAGGAAAAATTGATAACTTTAAGGCATTCACATCTATTGCCATTGTACATGGAATTATGTTAAGGAAGATGGTTGAGGTATGATGAACAACTGACAACAACACACAAATTGACCTCACCTGGTTGTCGCCTTGCCGAGACAACTTAATCCCACATATTGGTCGAGTGAACCATTGCCTTGCTATCAACATGCCAGCATATATTCTAATCTTCTTGTCTCAAAGCCATATGATCCTCGACAAAGCTGGGAAAGAAATGGTAGGGCGTTTTTGAGCCTATTGTAGGCTTGTGCATCATATAAATATAATATCAATTAGGAATCAGTAGAAGTGAGTGTACAAACGAATAAAACAAGGATCGTAATAGTCCAGGACTTTTTGTAACATATCATATATTTTACCATTGCAAAAAGGGAGAGAAACAAGATGTGTCAAATTGTAATTTCACGATAAATTAATTACAAATATGCATCTCAATATTTTCATGTATTTTTACAGACAGGATTAAAGATGTTCGTGTTAGTTGAAAAACATACCTTATATGTAAACTTTCTCTCCTGCAAATCTGAAACCAATAAGAAATGCAGGGCAGATAACGACGACAAATTTAGACCTTTGAAGTGTCATTTTGAACCATGATTGTTGTGTGATTGTGTGATTTTATGATTTCCAATGATAATTTGTATCTGTAACAGATAAGGCTCTTTATATTTCCCCACCCTTAACTTTTGTGTCCTAAGAAATACAAGATGGCAAACAAGAAACAAACAGCTAAACGATCCACATGTGACATTTTTTAGAATGGGAACAAAGGAAATTCCATTCCCATACACCTCAGGGATTATTAAAATGTATCATGGGGGACCCCTATCTTTCTCTTCAACTACATGTAATCTCATCAGTTAAAAATAACTGATAACTTACCACGCAAGTTTGATAATGCATTGCCATGCCATTTTCTAGGGAATAGTATAACAATACCTCTGCCAGATTTCCAGTCAATGTGAAACAAATTGCATAAACTGATTTTAGTTTGAAGAACCCGTTATAATTACTGATTACCGATATAATTATTTGTTTTAATTTCAGTCATGGATATCACTTGCTATCAAATGTTATTTTTGTTGGTAACATCTTCAGCTTGCATATTGTATGGTGCTAGTATGATGAGCAATGTCAAATGGCCACACATCGCTGAATGGAATTCTTTTTTTAAAGTTGAAGAAGATCGAAAGGCTAATTTATCAGTTAAAGACAGAATTATATTATCTGATCGAAAACCTTCTTTGGAAATTACAAATAAAAAAGATCAAACCGTTAATCTATTAGTTAAAGAAAAAATTAACTTATTGGAACATGACATTTCTGCAGAACGTTCGATGCTAGAAGTAAAAAGAAAAGAATTCGGAATTACAGCTGAGATGGTTGTTAATGCACTAGCTCACAAAACATCAACAGAAAGAATGATGAACATTTTTCAAGACGTTTTGCTTACTGGTAGAACAATAACACTTGGTGTCCTTGGAGGATCAATCTCCGCTGGCGGTGGACTTGAGAACTGGAGAGAAGTTTATATATATGATATTGCTGATTCATTAGAAAGATTGCTGAGAACCACAGTTGATGTAAGAAATGGAGCAGTTGGAGGTTTAACCAGCAAAACTTGTTTGTTATGTTTGGACAGATTTATTAATACAAGTGATGTTGACGTTTTCTTCTGGGAGTTTTCAGCTAATGACTACGTCGACAATCCAAGTCCAAATGAACAAAGTATGTTGACGCGATATTTGTTATCTCTTTCTCATGAACCACAGTTAATGTACATGAATTTCATCATTGGAGCGATGATCCAACAACGTAAATGTTCATCTAATGAACCAAAAGGAAGTATACCATTAAGTAAAGTGTATGACATTCCATCTATCAGCGAGTCTGGTGCACTGTGTCATCGTATACAAAATAACAATGCAAGTGATTTATGGATCCACACTGACAGTCGCAAACATCCAACGAGAAAGGTTCATGACATGATGGCGGTATTTGTACGTTATCTTATATTGGAAACATTACAAAATTTGACGGTCCTGGCTGAACAGGCTTTACACAATCCCTTAACATTCCCACGTGAAAATCATTTCTTTGATACTAGTAGATCACAATTTACCCATTACCAGTGTTGGTCCACACTAAAATCTGCCTACACACCGTTGATCACCAACAGTGAAGATAGTGACCTTATACCTGTATTCACAAAAGATTGGCATTATGGACAACTAATTATGTCATCAGGCAATAAACGAAGAGATGTAAAGGGATATTGGCATTCCCAGAAAGCAAATGCTTCCATTGAATTCCAGTTTGTTATCCAACCCTATAAACAGTATAAATTTTCAATTGCTGTATACCCACCATACCATGACCATTGTCGTTTGTGGTTTAAGTTGGACAACAAAATATTAACAATCCAAACAAAAGGTGATATTGTCAAAAATGTATCTGCTGGCCACCACACATTAATAGTTATTAACCAAGGTAATTGCCACACTAAGATTGCTTATATTATTGCGTATAATAATGCATAATCAGTAATCGTTGAACAAACCAGTGAAAAATATTGTTTCACAGATTCTGCTAATGCTAAAATTATATATAACAAGAAAATGGGTGTTCTAAGTTATCTGGAATGGTCAATATATTCCCCATACATCGCATATTCCCAAGAATGCCGTGATTATTTATTCATCGAAAAATTATGTGTATTCTTATTATTACATGCTATGAAATTGAGTAGGTAAAATAAAATTCCAATTAATATAATTTTCTTTGAATATATTAAGTATGTGCATTTTAATTATTATTTCAATAATAGCACATGTTTGATAGGGTAATATCACAATTTGCTGCCTGCCCAGCGATGGTGGTCATGAACATAATATTGAAGATACCAGAGCCGAAGGCGAGAGGTTTATCAGTAGTATGGTCTTGACAACAGCAGACAACAAATCGTGATATTGCCCGAATAAACATGTGTTATTTATTTGATCACATCGAGCAGACACCAATCATACACAATCACATCTACCCATACATCACTCACACCCACTCTCCCACAAAATAACAACGCTTATATTTGAAGTATGCTACTTATTTTATTTTATGTATTTTAATAAGTTTCCCGTTACTTAATAGCCTGCATACATTGTTTGCTGACAAAAACTGCCTGTATACACACAGGAAATGTTATTTTCAGCCATGGATATTCCTTTTAGTAACTCGGTTATACAGAGTATAACATTTTTGAAATGAATTGCCGTAGAAGTGACGAAAATTACTTTCTCACAAAAGTACCACACCTGTCACACAGCTTAGAGCGTTTTCAATCGACGTAGGACGCGTAGAAATGCACACAGCTATTGCTTCATATACTCTAGGAAGACTATGTCACATGTATTTTTGCAATTAACTTTAGAAGGTATTCTGGCATATGTTGTTATACTAGTTGATATATAATAGTACATTTCATTGGGTAATAAATAATTTGAATCAAAACTGTACTTGGAATTCGGTAATTCTCAGGTGGATGGGCGTGCGGGACATATTTATTTGATGCCAGAAGAAGCTGATCGCTTTAGAGGGCGACATGCCAGTTCTGCTTCTGAATAGATGGACAAACATGTATATGTATTGGTAGAGGCCATTGATTGGATGTTGCCTTGGACGAGCAGGTGTATACAGCAGGCGACCTGGTTGAATGAACACGTATATGAATTGGTAGACGCCACTGATTGAGTCGTTCTAGCGGGTACATGTGGCAAACGATTTAATTAAACATCAATTCTATTTGTAGGATGTTGATTGGTACACGTATTGTATAACATGGGCTCGTCACTGTATGCTGCTTACTAGTATTTTCCATGAGACATTTGTGTTGCACCATACTATGGGGTAGTTGCCGGAGGGGGGGGGGTTAAATAGTTGAATGCGCCGCTGGTTTTACCCTCACATATGGTTGGGATGATCTTTTGATCATTTAGGGATTCAGGGTCCAAGCCCTTTCTATCGTATTTTTCTGCAAGTCGTTTGAAACAAGTCAATTTATCCTAAAACTTATGTGACAAAACTACATCCCATATACGTGTAAATGTGATTGCGGCAGAAAGAAGCGAGTGCAGCTTCAGAGCCAAGATTAGTCTTTTTGCCAAAATCGTTTCATGGTCAAACGCTTCGATGATCAGTGTATGAATTGTAGATCCTGCGCCAACGTATTCAACGTATTATCTTCAAGATGACGTGTTTAACAGCGTAAACAGGAAAGAGCATTCTATGCCCACATTTGAAAAGTTAGTACTATAAGCGTGAACATAAAACAAGCCTGACTAACACAAAGAAGTACGATACAAAAATTCCATTGAGACGCTGCCAGTAGTAACGTATTATGAGCACACCAACTTTGAAATAAACACTTTCTCTGCAAGGTATTCCGGTAATTCACCAGCCTTGCACTACTGGGATTTCAGTACTCGAACCATTGATTGAGTTACCAGAACTATGGTTGTCATCATTCACTGGAGAATTGAACTAATCACTATCTGCTGTGACTGAAATCGTCCCTTGACATCAACAGGTGGTTCAAACCCAAGAATCATGTGCCTATTTTGATCCATTTTGTTTTATGCAAATCAAACATTTTAAGTGGTAACTTCTAAGAAAACAGAAAACCAATTGTAATATACAGTACCCCACTTGTTTAATAATAAACAGGAAGCAATAAAGCTTTAGTTGTGAGTTACATACAGAAAAATATGAATGAAATTTATAAAGAACTGATAATGAACATGAACAATATGTATAGTATCAAAGCAATAGGACTTGCTGTTTTCAACAAGAAAAAAAAATATTCATTTTTTACCAAAACTTACAAAAAATATTCACCAAAATTAAGAATCATCACAAAATGTACAAATCTGAGAGAGGACCTCATGCATTGCCTATATATGCAATATCAAAGCAATTGGTTTTTAACAAAAAGTCGAAAATATCACTTTTTACCAAAAATGCCAACAATATTCACCAAAATGAGAGTATTAAAAATATCATTACAGAATGAACAAATCTGAGAGAGGTCTACCCAAAGTACATATACACCAAGTATCAAAGCATTCAGGCTTGTAGTTTTCAAGAAGAAGTTGAAAAAGTTGAAGCAGGCGATGAACGTCAATCACTCATATGATAAGCTCCGCTTGACAAAGTCGACAGCGGAGCTAATAAATATAAGAATTGAGTAAGGGTGTGTAAGGCACTATGGGTAACCTAAAATGCACAGTGTCTTACAGATATTTTCAGAACCACTGAGGATGTCTTACGACACTACGAGTCTCAACGTGTAAAGAACAACTGAATCTAAGAAAACAAGTAATGTTGTAAAACATGTTGTAAAGTAATGAATAAAAACAATTGCCTCATCAAAACTATCGAAGACAAAACTAGACCTTTCGAAGTTAATGTCTTTTTAACCCAAAACACTGGAAAATACAATAATAATTATTATAATTTCTTTTCTCTAACTATATAATGTTTTTTTCACTCAGATTTTCAGGAAACGTGTATAATTTGATTGGTAATGTTATAATGTGCAGTTAATAAATAAGTCTATAAACAAACTGGTTGTCCTTTAAAGCGTGATTGCTCATTGTGTTCATGGGAGAAACCAGTTTTGAAAAAAATTGATGATTTTTAGCTCTACAATAGTCACCATTGACAATCATGAAACATGGTACGTCATCATCATCTTTCAAAGTTCACATTTGGCTGCAGCACACCAGCTCAAAGCGTTCCTATTCTTTTCTCTTTGACTGCTACTCTCCATTGATTGTTTGACCCTTTTGAAAGTAGTCAATCATGGTTGAACACAGAGGCCATCACCTTGCCAACTGATGCCACTCGCTTGAACTTCTTGGGCGGTTGTGGTCCCTTGTTTGCTCTGCTCTTTTGATTCTGGATCAAAGTGGTGAACCCATGTCTCATCTCGGGACACAAATCTCTTGAGAAAGTTGCCAGGATTTGACTGGAAACGGGCCAAAAGTGTCCTTGAAACGTCCAACCTGTTCAACTTCTGATGTGGAGTCAACAGTCGGGGCACCTACCTTGCCGTGGTGGCAGACCTTGGATCATCTTTCGTGCTCTCCTTGCCTTGCTTAAAGTTAGCAACCCTCTTCTTTACAGTGGAATAAGAAGGAGAGTCCTCACCAAGTGTCGTGACCATGTCTTTGTAGAATTCAGCAGCTATACCGATCTTCCCAAACCCGTTTCAGCCACCTCCTACTTTACTGAAAAAATAACCATTGCTAAAACAAAAACGTGTTTTACTTTTTTAGTTTCAAGATCCAACCCATCGATTTGAAATTTTGATACAAAGCGTGAAGTATGTCTTTATATTATTTTCAAGGAAGCTATCATTGACGTAGTACATTCGCTAAAAATGATGTTATTGTGTTTGTTTTCAGAAATGGTGATATCACCGCCTATCAGACTGTTTATCGTTTATCCCAGCATTGTAGTACAGACAAAATAAAGTATAGGCCATATACAGAAGCGGATAGGGACCTATCTAGTACGTGGATAAACATTATGTCAAAGAAAGCAAAGTCACCTTATTATTCCCGGGACGGTGTTATCAGTTTCAACTTATAGCTAAGACTTACTTTGGAAAGATTGTTTACTTTGTTGATTATGTCTTACGATATTCAACCTTCTAACAATTCATATAATCATAATTACTACAGGTGGTAAATCGAACGGACGGAAAATCACTGACGGGCAGGGAACGTTTTAGGTAAGGGTGTTAAACATTCCAGAATTTCTATGGCACCGCAATCAGAAGTAATAGATGAAATTTACAATTCATGCAGGTATTCCTGTAATATAATATATATACTATCTGTGATTTCAATAATAAATATCTTATTGACAAACAATAATCAATGTACATTGTACGGTGTGAATGGGTAGATTGACATTTACTGAAAAATTCTAGAATTTGAATAATCCTGAGTGAAAGATGAGTTGTCGTTTGGGAAAATTTGGGATTAGACTTTGCCGTTCATGAACAAGTCTATATATATTTCATATTGCTTCAGCCTCAGTGAGTAACTATGTTGTTATATATAAACATAATCACGCTTTGCATCGAATGGGAGACGTGGTTTATGAAGGAAATCGCCCGATGAATACCACAATTCTATACAAAATCCGGGGCTGATGTAAACAGAGTCGGTAATGTTGTGAAACACTTACATGAACACATGTTATTGAGTAACACCGACTTCACATTTGAAGACACCTTGAGGCGTGAAATTTAAATCGCAAAGTGTATATAAGTTCATCATAAAACAAAATTCTTCGACTCTTGAGTGGGAACCGTTGCATTCAAGTTTTGTTAAAAACCATGATAAAACCTGGCAACATGGCAATTTCGCATTTGTCTCAAACTAACACAGTGGTAGCATTTTTCCACGGGTCTGCAAATTGCAGTTGTACTGTGTGTGCATTTGTATCATAGATTATCAAGACATTTCATTTTGAATTCGGCATTTTGCCGACGACGATGACAGCTACTGCCATGAACGTTCTAAATGAAGATCAATCAGAACAGATCAATAGATTTAGACCCAGTGAAAGCGTGAACATATTTTTACATTATATACCATACAATACAGTCTTCCCTACCACAGGAAACCCTAGAACTAATACAATGCTTCCCGAGTAACAGTCTCTAAAATAGATTATATAAATTGACAGCCTGGTTTCGAAAATAATATCAACGCTACAAATTTGATGCACACGGAGTAATTGTAAACATAGTTTAAATTCCATACATTAAGTAAAATTGGTTGGTTCAGACTATTTATAGGGGAGGAAATACGAATTCACAAATTCGATGAACTACATTAATCTATCGAGACTGATCCACGTACCTAATATAATATTCAGGTTTTGTACCTGAATGAATGAAAGTGTTACATCTCTCTGATAAAAGGTGTATAAGCATTGAAACGCCAATTTACCCGTCGTGGCCTTATTTCTGTAAACAAGTATTTACTATTACCTATAAATGTATGATCTATTCAGGTGACAATTGAATGTCAGAAAATTTCTATTCAAACATATTCCGCTTTATTATTATTAAACTCTGGGAATGAATTGAAATGTACAGTGTTATTGTTACAATGGGGCTAGATGAAAGGTGCAGTCTACGAATAAAGCTAAATGTCTTTTTCCGAAGAATTTCATCAAAAGATCTAATATAAAGATTAACAAACCCTGCCCTATTACTCTGTACAACAGAATGTGAATACCCAGATAATGTACGAAATACATGTGAGTGTGCTCTCCTAATAGAGTTAAAACTACAAAGTGTAAAATTAGACCACAAAAATGCACAATACGGAATATAACTAAATACAGAAAATAAATGACGTTTAACAGCTAAGGACGCAAATTTAAAATCGCGAATAATCACGTTGCCTCTCGCACAGAAGAGACGAGATTTGGTCTGAATGTCAACATTGTCATTAAGGTCACTAGTGATCAAGTGTCCCAGATATTTATATACAGGGACGTAATCAAGTAGTCTACCACTTAAATAAATTGACACATTTTTAACCTTCGAAAACGAGCCAAACTTTCTCTAATTTTGATGACACAGTTGCAACAGCAACCGAACGATAATTAGACTGGTCACAGGATCTTTTGAAATTGGGACTAAAACAGTAGACATAAGCTGATTAGGTGCAAAACCATGAATCAAAATTGCAGAAAAACAAAAGGATAGCAAAACATAAAACATTAGGGAGCAATCAGTGACAGAACGGAGAATAGGGTAAAACTGATTTGTCAGAAACAAGTGTTTTCCCGTGAATACACCTAAAATAAACATTATTGTCAAATAAGCCAATCAGAGTTCATGGAAGCAATTTCATGAATAGTTCGCCACTTTCTGGTTGAGAAAGTTATCTACACTCAAGTGTACTTATTTCAGGTAAGTTGTATTCAATGCATACGTTGTACAATATACATTTTTATATTATATAGTAAATTACGACAACGCGTGTTCTGAATAAATATGTATGCTGTGTGTGAATTAAAACCATTTATTTTATTTTATTTGCATATTTGAATATTCAACAAAGTTAGCATTTTTCATTGCGATCGTATGTATGACAACCATATACATCTGTCTATTATAGCGTGCATAGTGATCCGTAAGAATACTGCACTACAGTTCAACCTGACAGTCACAATGTACGTGAATGAGTCATACTTCAAATATTGTTTTTCTCGTTTTCGGTGATCGTGTGGGTAAAATTTCACATTTCCGGCGAAAATTCACATGTTTTATAATATCGCACTAATAGGTATCTCTTCGAAGTTTATGCTATTTATTTGTGGGGGTGGTGGATGTTACATGAAATATCTTTTGTCATCTCGTTTTGACACAGTTTTTTTTTTACAATCCATTGTGCATTCCAGCAGAATGATGTCCTTTTGAAGTTAGTTAGAAAAAAAGTAGTTTCACGCACGTAATCCAAGATGGCGGCCAAATGACGTCACATATCGGAATTCTGACAAATAAAATGTGCATGTTAAATTGCAGGTCAAACTATCTTTTAGTTTTAAAAATGCATAAGAACTTTAAGTTTTCACCGTGAAGACTAGTAGAGACGATATGTAAATAATGAACATTGGTTAATAGCGAGATGGTGGTCGAGTTCAGCTGACTACCGATCCCCCCTCCCGTGAATATTTGTCCCAATGTTATATATATTATACCAAATAAATTGAATTAGACTCTTCTAAACGTTAGGATACCTCTGTAAATATAATATGTCTATAACAGTACCCAACAAATACATATAATTAAATAACACTATTAAATACAAGAATGTCTTAATAACTGGTAGCAATACTATGCAAGTGTCTGTTATTTGTTTTTTATCACGCCAATTCCTATAAAATGATGACAATACAACAGCAATCTTCTCGGTGTATACGCAGTTGATATAAAGAGCTTTATTTATTTGTTAATTTCAGTCATGGATATCACTTGCTATCAAATGTTATTCTTGTTAGTCACATGTTCAGCTTGCATATTGTAAAGTTCTAGTATGATGAGAAATGTCCGATGGCGGCCACACATCGCTGAATGGAATCCTTTTTTTGACGTTGAAGAAGATCGAAAGGCTAGTTTACAGAATTTCTTTCCTGGAGCATGACCTTTATGCAGAACGTTTGATGCTGCAGGTGAAAAGAAAAGAATTGGGAATTACAACTGAGATGCTTGTTAATGCACTGCCTCACAAAACATCAACAGAAAGGATCGTAAACATTTTTCAAGACATTTTGCTTACAGGTAGAACAGTGACACTTGGTGTCCTTGGAGGATCAATATCCGCTGGTGGTGATCTTGAGAACTGGAGGGAAGTTTATATATATGATATTGCTGATTCATTAGAAAGATTGTTGATAACCACAGTTGATGTATGATGAATGGACCCGTTGGAGGTTTAACCAGCAAAATGTGTTTGTTAAGTTTGGACAGATTTATTAATACAAGTGATATTAACGTTTTCTTCATGGAGATTTCAGCTAATGACAACGGCCTTGGTCCAAAGCATTAAGAACTGTTAACAAGATATCTGATGTCTTTTTTTCATGAACCCCAACTAATGTACATGAATTTTATCATTGACAATTATAAAACGTAAATGTTCATCGAATGAACTAAATGGAAGTGTTCCATTAAGTAAAGTGTATGACATTCCATCTGTAAGCGAGTCTGGTGCACCCTGTCATCGTATTGAAAATAACAATGCCAGTGATTTGTTGGTCCACACTGACAGTCGCAAACATCCAACGAGAAAGGTTCATGACATGATGGCGGTATTTGTACGTTATCTTATATTGGAAAATTTGACAGTTTTAACTGAATGGAATTTTTATAATCATAACAGCCCGTTAACATCATTCCCACGCAATACACAGTTCTTGCCATGTATCCATTCCCAGTGCTGGTCCACATCAAAATACGCATTCACACCATTGATTGTCAACAGTACTAGTGAAGATCATGATCTGAAACCAGTATGCATTATGCATTATGAAGTGAATATGTCAGCAGGCAATAAACGAAGAGGGTAAATGTAAAGGGGTATTGGTATTGCCAGAAAGCATATGTTTTAATTGTATTCCAGTTTGTTCCAACCCTATAAACACTATAAATGTTCAATTGCACTTTACCCAGCATACCCTGACCATTCTCGTTTGACATTCAAACTGGACCACACAATAATAACAATGAAAACAAAGGGAGATATTGGCAAAAATATTTCTGCTGGCCACCACACATTAGAAATTTTGAACCAAAGTGAATGCTTTAATAAGTATCCATATTACTGCTCATGGTTGCATGTGTACATGGTATAATACATTCTCAATGTTACAGCCCAGATACTGATAATTATAAATGTCAAATAGTCTGCCCAATACATATTGCTGCAGCATTTTTACCAAAGCCACTTCATTCCAAGTAACTTTGTAACACAAAACCAATTCATGCCACATGGTCACCTCACACAGATCTTATTTTAAGTTATTACTAATAATTATTAAAAACGAAGTATGTTTTATTATCATATACACTAGTCCTTATTTAATGACCAACAATCAAACTCAATTTTCTTTTATTTTTGGGAAATACTGGCAGGAGTTGTTGCACAAATTTATTATGACTTTTTATGGAAAAGAAAATACTGTTAGTTTACTCTGAAAATGCTATTGTGATCGTTGTTCGTGGGGTTAAAACAACAGAATACTTTGACAGAATGTTTTTATATGACCTCAAACCTTGCAAATGGAATCATATGAAAAAACGGTTTTCAGTGCCGTGTGACAAAGTTGATTGATAGGTCATACTTGTTTACAACTTTGGAAGGACAATTGAAATCTATCAGGTGTGCTTGTGATTTATATAACATGTTTACGATCTACTGACTTGCCTATGTCAGTGCCTGCATTTCATCGTGAGACACCTGCTAGCAAGACCACATTCTTCTGTGGAAACTCATCATTCTGTGATACTGTATCGTTCATTCTGTATGAACTGCTCTGCGATCTCCTATCAGCGATGCCCTCCAGAATAACAACATTCCCTTGCAAGCAAACCTGCATCTCTTCGTTGTTGTGTTGCAAGAAGCCATTGACTGTCATCAATTTCTACATCCTAAATCTGTGAGTTTTTACCGATGCACTTCCCTATTTTAGTGAATTGATCTATTGTATTATTCTGTCTCTTGTTACTTATTATTTTGAGAAGTATTAAAGCCAGGAGCTTTAAATTGATATTTTGGTGTGTGTGTATTGCCAGGAGCTTTAAATTGATATTTTGGTGTGTGTGTATTGCCTTGTCTACCCTATTCTAGCAGTGAAACAATAAGCAGGTCTTACACTGTGACAATGATGAAAGATGATACATTCTTTATCCAATGTCAGATGTTATTTCAGGTTAATCGTTTTGAAGTACATTTTGTTTGCAAAAACAAATAGTTTTTTCCTAAAAGAACCACACATAAACATGTACATGTGGTAGAAACTCACTTCTTATTACCTGAGCTAGGGTGTTAAGTACCACACGTGCATGCAAATATTCTACTTATAATTATATAAGTGTTCAGTAGTTGTTCTCAAATGCTTTCTAAAGTCTGTAGATTGTTTCAGTGCTTTAACAGCCGGGCTGCCATTCAAGATGAGGGCGAACGCGAAAATAATGATCGTGTGTTCACATAGTTGATTCTTTTGCATTGTAAACACACAAACATGTTTAATCATTCCGACGACAATTCTGCTTACTCGCATGTATATGAAACATACGTAGATGACAATATTATAACAATAAATCGGGAACGAGTAACCACTAAAAGGGCAACATAACAATATTATGTGTAAATGTTACAATATTTATGACTGAATGAAGATCTGAAAAAACTGCCATGAGTTATTGATGGCGTCTTCAATGAAGTTGATGAAGCCGTGTAGTTTTAAATAAACATGCCCCCTGGTAGAGCAACGTGTCAGACGAAATAAACAGCCAGAATGGATATCAAATAGCTTCTCCCTATGTATACCACAGACAATTATGCTAAGGTACATGATCATACAAAATGAGGTTTTTTTTCACAAACCACCTTAACATGATTTCGGGAAAAATACCAAATTTTGTTACATGTAAGGTTTATCAAATTACGCAATAATCCGCCCCGAACGCTTTTATAGGACTTGTATCTTCGGAAATCCATAAGTGGTTTGGCCTCCACGATACCCGAAACCAAGATCATCAATCCAAGTGTTACTACTAAATGATTTCTAAACCAATGGGAAATGGTAAAATAAGTTCTATTGAAACTTAAAGAGTATCAGCATTGTATGTGTACTTTCTAAAATAATTGTACACATGTACACATATATTATAGTTTTTACTCCTTATTTCACAATTCTTGGAAATTGAATAGTTTTAAAAATATTATATGATTGCCCAGTATATCATGGAGGCGTATGGAGCTTCAATTGAAGGACAAACGTTTATTTGAACCGTTACTTTGTGTTTATAATATTTAATACTTGCATTCGAATTGAGAGTAGGTCAACTTGTCTATTAAAGGACTTTGAAAGTACTCAAACCACACCTATTTCAAAAGCTTGAAACTAAGAAGTAGCATCTATGCATTGAAAACGCACTATGACGGAAGGTATGCTATGCTTTATGTACAGTTAAGATTGTATTCATATCTAATGTGCAGTCGTCGGGAACACTTCCATCACAATATTGATATGTTTCTTGGGTAGGGAATTTGTCTTTCAATCGTATAATGTTAAGGCGACAAAACCTCCCTTTCTCGCAACATTTAAAAAAATGAATGTGCGTTATGGCATAGATCGAGATTATCGTCGAATTTTAGTGTGACCATTCAGAGTCAAAACAAATGCTTTACGATTTCAAATCTTACCCCTCATGATAATAGTAGAGTGGAATTTACACTTCATTAAATGTCTGTAAAACTCTCAGGAGTGGTTCATCGGATAAGGTGAAATAATGTAGGGTTTAGTGTGCTTATCGGAATAAGAGATGGACCAACGCCCTCAATGGCATCATATTTATATTTTATGATAAAAGCAAAACATTTGGTTTTGGTGAACATAAATGTAGGATTTCTTTCAGAGTTTGGGCTAGGTTATAACATATTACATTCTAACCAATATTTCGAGCAAGAAATTGATTGTTAGTAAATATTAGACAATTTAGAAAGTGATATTCATGTATTCCATATTTTACACAAAACCAATTGCTTTTTCTGTTTTCCAACTATTTAAAGAACATCTTTCAATATAAAATAGTAATTGCATTTGAAAATAGGCGACTTTAGTAGGTCTTGATCTTCGGGTGCTGTAGTGTACTGTACCCTATACAAATTCAATGTCATTGGACGATTTTTCCCAATATACCATTAGAATGACTTTTCAAATCAAGTATAACTACACTAAAATCCGTTATTTTTTGCCCTGGTACATTTACTATTCAACCCTAAAAACAGAAGTGTTCCATTTACTTCCCAATGCGTGTTTTGTTCCCAAAACATTACAATAAGTATCTCACACTAAATAAATGAAACTGTCAACAACAAAACACACGAGTTTAGGATTAGGATTTATACTACTGACAATGGAAACATAATTGAGGAAATGTTGGTACAGGTCGTAGAACACTTGTATAGTCGTACATCTCCTCACTCAATGAAGACCGCCAAGCATCGGTACACGATCTATAAAGAATATTCGAGCCAGTCAAACTGCCCTTTTGGAACACTTGAAACGAGCTACCTACCAGGCTCGTCATGTATGAGAACATACCCTCATCAATATTCAAGAACTACCAAGTCAAGGTGGCTGGACAGTCAGCTGATAGGAGTTGCACACCAAAAATGGAACACATTGCCAGGCATCCAAATCATGGCTTGAGTTGATTGATTCACCGTGGATGCATAAAACAATACATAGGTTCTTTTAAGTTTTTCAAGGTCCGTCCTTGTTGTACAGAACTTTTTCTGTGGTGGAATTTGTTTTCGAGAATATGAATTTGTGAGATATACATATAGTTTTTTTTTTCCATATGAATGTTTCAAACTTTGTTTATATCTATATCATATACACTTTTTGACCAAAATGTTGTTTTTTAAACCTAATCTGTTTTGAGAAAAGCTTCGAAGTTGTCCATCTCTTTTTTTAAGCATGTCAAATGTTACCAAATGCTTTTATTATAATTTGAACAATTACTCAGGTGTTGGTATGTATCTGCTGGACTATAGTTGATTACCATCCATCTCAAACAACGTAGTATACGCTTTGCTGTCATTTGAATACGAACAAACTAGCATATTCAAATCACGACTCATGGCTACACACTATTCGGAATTCGGCTGGCCGACATTTACCATGCTGGAGGTGAAAACAAAAAAGTTGGGAATTGAGTTGAGAAACAGCTAAAATGCTTGTTAATTCACTGGCTCACAAAACATCAACAGAAAGAATGGTGAATATTTTTCGAGAGGTTTTGCTCACAGGTAGATATATACATATATATATATATTCGATATTGCAGATTCATTAGAAAGATTGTTGAGAACAACAGTTGATGTACCGGGGCGGATATATGATTCTGGAATTTGGGGCGCGAAGCCCTGTTGGTTGTTAAAAATAGGGGGCTCGCCCCCCTCTAAATCCGCCAATGATGTAAGAATTGTGCATTTGGGGGTTAAACCAGCAAAATATGTTTGTTATGTTTGAACATATATAATAATATGTGTTTCAGCTAATTACTCTGGACATAGTCCAAAAGACCAAGAACTGTTGGCAGGATATCTGTTTTCTCTTTCCTATGAAAAATAGAATAGTAATAGATGGAAAAAATGTTATAGACCATCGTCTGGATGGTTTCCTATCTGTCACAGAAATCCCTCGAATTGTTTGTAGTGTTATATATGTATATGCATCTCAGGAAAGCACCTGGTTGGACAACAGTACACACATTAACCTTTTATGAATTTGTTCCTGGTGTCAATACAAATATAATATTGCCGCCAGTGAAACTTCAGTACACTCAGCAGAGGCATCCAAAACAACATATAATTTACTAAATACGAGACTATCACTGAAATGGTCAGCGACTATTACTATTGCCGTCGGGTGATTTGTTCAAGTCGAAAATCCGTCAATTGCAATACGACCAATCGTAATGATCACCTGACCAGCTAATTTGTATATTTGTATATTGTTACACATTGCTATCATCGAACAACACCACACACATAAAGATTTAAATATTCATACATATTAACTGTGTATATACTGTCTCGAATAGTTTAAATTACGTTTACATTAAATTCTCATTGAATTAAACATATGAAAATAAACATATGCGCAGATCAATGAAATAATTAAACTGATAAGCTACAAATAGCATCATGCAAGAATCAAACCCACAATCTCTATGAAGAACCTTTTCATTAACATTAGTGTTTGCTTCATGGCCAGAAGTGTCAAGTGGTTGACAATTTCATCTTGCATATTGAAAGTACTAAATGCGAATCTTTATTAGGTGTGTTGGAATTTTTTCTCTGAAAGCCAAATTCCAGATAAGTGAGTTAGTAGTAATATGTGTTGCTGACACCCATATAACATTATAAGTTGAGAACATATCTTCCAATTACTACAAAGTCACTGCTATCTGGTTCATCTCCATTGTTAATATTGCACCTTGGCAAAGTATGACAGCCACCCTACTCCAGCCATTGATATGGGAATACACCGTGTCCCAAAAGTTCGTTTACCTTATTGTTCAGGCATTTTCCCGCATTATTCTCACATCCGTCACCACCTGGTCAGCCAGCTGGCATCTGGTTGTCCATCTGTGTCATATGTGTGGGATGATTGCATAAAATGTTCAGAATATATCAGTATGTCTTACTGGCTTGAGAGATACCCACATGACCACACCATGGTCACAAACAGTAGTGTGGGCAAATCTTTTGAGCAGGTTGCCACATCCTTGGGGAGGACTGCACATTGGGTTTTGAAGTGGTGCAAGCGTCACAAGCTAGGTACAGACCTTGAAGATAAGCCCTCGTCCTCGTGTGCTCACTGCAAGAGCCAGGACATCATCAGGGAGACCACATGCAGAAGGTGACAGTCATGCGGTTGAGTCGCAGACTCAAAAACATTGACGAGAAAGGTTCTAAGAGCTATTGACCAAGAAAATTTGTTTGAGAGCATACAAATCACCTAAAATACTAGGAAGTGTACCAGCTTTACCCCCAAAGGACTGGGAGAACAGAATTTCAACTGTAATTCCCAACACTTTTTTCAGAAGCAGGTTTTGTATAGATAAGAAATTAAATGAAATGAAATGCGTACATGATAACTAAGTGGGAAGACTAATTGTATTGGAGCAAAGGTTTTCTACAATGAACTTGGCCAGTTAGAAGTTAGTTGACCATGCTAAACACAATCTGTTTTTGTCACTTAGAGTGGCTTGTATACACGCGCTTTCTGTAATGAAAAGTGTAATGAAGGGACTACAGTGGGAAATTGTATTATGATATGTGGATGAAGAACTTGTTGTAACGATGGTAGGACTAACTCAAATATCGGGCCCAAAAACGAAATTATACTTATATAGTTTTATTTGAAAACCAAGTACTGGGAATGTGTAAATGTTAAAAGATCTACCTGTATCCAGGACCATTACAGTAGTCAATTAAGTATGCCAAAATAACAAGATAGAGAAGAGTATACTTTTAGCCAATGAGGCGAAGAAAAAGAAGATGGTGGTTCCTAAATTAACAAATTCCCATAAAGATTTAAGTGAGCATCCAGTCACTTTGAGAGTGCAATCATTGGACGCAGTTTGGAGCTAATTTTTTGGGGTCTGTGAATGGGGAGTAATTTGACGAGAATTTCTAGTGTGCAAGTTTATATGTTCGTAATTTACCCACACTTATATCATCTGTTAGTAGTGGACTTTGTGAATTATATAGACAGTATCTGTATGGAAATTCTTGGTCAGTAGTGGCTGTTGAGAATACAGTTAGACCAATGTGAGAGGTGGCCCTATGACTATCATTAACATGTAAGGCATAGTAGGCTTAAGAAATTGTATATAGCAAAAATAAAACAAAGGATTACAAGGATATCCCTTCGATAGAAATACATCCAAATGTAGTGACTGGGGCCTATTCTTATTTAACCCTGGCCACCAAGAGCTGTTGAGAAACATATAAATGATAAATGGGACAAATACAATATGGAGTTGAGCAACACAATGAAATAAACAGACAGTGAGACACATGGTCCTATTTTAGCTGTATACTGTGAGTGCACTAATGAAATGTACAGCGTTGCGCTTAGTTGCAGTCACATACATTTTATTGTGCAAAATCTGGGGCTTGAATGACTGCCCTGATGACAGTTAGGAAAGAAACTGTAACTCGATTTTTTATTATCAGTTAACCTTCGAATTACGGGAAATATTACAACGTTTAAACGAAACAAAATTTCTACAGTTGCCGGTAAGTCGCAATTCGCTCAACAGTTAATTAAATTTTGAGTTACTAAATATGGACGTTCAACAAAAAACAAAATAGGTTTTATATGAAACAATGTCGCATAATTGTTTAAGTTACATAAGCAACAATAGTGTCAATTTTAACATAACAATTAGCTATGTTTATTATGCTTAATTTGTGGTGGCCAGCAGATATATGTTTACCAATACTTATTTGTGTCTTGTTCACAGATAACTTGTTGTCAAATATAATATTAAATTGACAACGACCACGTTGAGGTGGATATACCACGATTGAAAACTTGGACTGTTTATAGGCTTGAATATTGAATTGAAACTGAATCATAGAGTTTGCTTGTTCACTGTACCAATAACCTTTCACGTCTTTTCGTTGAACAACTGATGTATTTACTTTCCCATACTTCCATTCTTTTATGGTTGCCGGATATAAGTAATGATCTGCGCTGGTAAGAAATGGTGTATACGCTGATTTCAATGTGGTCCAACACTGTGGGCTAAAAAATGGCAGTGAGTCGAATAATGGTGGAGTATTTACGAATGTGGTGGAAGTGTTTCTCCGTTCATACAGTGATTGTTCAGTCAGAATTGTCAAATGTTGCAATGCGTCCACCACGAGGAACCGAACAAACACCGCCATCATATCGTGCGCCTTTCTGGATGGATGTTGTTGATAGTCCCCATGAACCCATAAGTCACTAGCATTGTTCCTTTGTATAAGATGACACACGGCCTGTGTCTCGCTGATGGATGGAATGTCGTAGTATTTACTTAGTGGTACACTGCCACTTTGCTCACTCGTTTCACAGCTTTGTTTTATAATCGCATTGCCTTTGATAAAATTAATGTATATTAGCTGCGGGTAATTAGAAAGTGACATCACATATCGCGTTAGTTCCTCTTGGCCATTTGGATTGTGATCATTAACTGCAAACTCCCAGAAATAAATATCAACATCGCTTGTATTAATAAATCTATTCAAACATAGAATACACTTTTCACTCGTTATACCTCCTACTGCACCATTTCGAATGTTCACTTTGGTTCGCAGCAATCTTTGTAATGCTTCTGCTATATCATATATGTAAACATCTTTCCATGTGTCTAGACCAGCACCAGCAGAGATAGATCCTCCAAGAACACCAAGTGTTAATGTTCTGCCTGTGAGTAAGACGTCTTGAAAAATATCAATCATTCTTTCTGTTGACGTTTTGTGAGGATGTGCCCGAACAAGCATTTCATCCGTTATGTCAAGAACTTTTCTTTTGATTTTCAGTATGGAACGTTCAGTTGAAATATCCTGTTTCAACAAGGTAATCCAATCTTTAACTGATGTCTTTGTGCTTTCACATTTACATGGAATAATGGGTGACCATTTAACAGATCTCAATATAATTACTCCATATAATATCACAGATACGTACGCCACTAAGAACATGAAGATTTTGCAACAACGATAAGGCATCATGGCTGAAATAGATATTAATATTTGCTAAATGTTTAATTAAATATAATTGAATATTTCCATTAGCAGCATATTGAATTTGAAACAAGCGATTTTGACAATTTGTTCTAAATGAACGACGGTTGATATCTTATATATTAAGGATGATTAATATTAATTAATGAAGAAATTAGCAGGTTAAAGACACATATTTTTTCAATACGGATGTACATGGATTAATGACTAGTGTGAGTTATATCAATACCGGAATATCATCGGAACGTATCAAGCAATAGATCAGATACTTACCTGCACTCAGGAAATTTATTAGTTTGTTGATTACGGTTGATCACCGTCTTTATAATGGAGGATCAGTTGAAGTTACTTTAAATACCATACTACTGAATAAAAGACATATTTATGACTGTGGTCACCGGGCAATGTAAATTATTGTTGTTTGTGTGATTTCATATTTATTATTAAACTGGGATGTGAAGAAATACTTATTCAGATCTAAAAATCTTTTTTTTTAAATACAGTTTGTTGTAATACAACTTGTCGTTATATTATGAAAAAATTGATAGTCTATTTTTAGTAAGTTGCAATCAGAAGAATTAAGGTATGTTATATTTAGTAGTAAAAGGTGAAATATACGATTAGATATGTTTTATTTGTTATCGAAGTGGAATCATCGTCAGTTGTGAAGAATATTTTTTAGAATAATAATTAAAATAAACAGGCAAGCTAGCAAATTATTTTGATATAGATCGTAAACTCTGGAACTCGGGATAAAATGATCCAAAATAACGGAAACTATTCGTACGTAACAAATGGATTGTCATTAGGGTATTAGTTATTATATCCGTTTCATTTCTCAATATGCTTTTGTATTCATAAGCTCAGCTGTTGTCATTTCTGTTTTGTCAACAGATGATTATGGTCGAGAGATTATTTTGAAAATGTAATATTTGGATTTCCATTCTGTTTAGGTCGTCCGGTGTTTATTGACAAGCAACAGCTGAATTACTTACATTGTCATGGTTACCTTATCAATAGAAAAGGCGGCCAATAATTTGTCTTTTGTTTTTACAAAGAGAAAAAAATGGGTCTGGTTGCTGCTATGCAGTTTGAATAATGCACACATTCTTATACTACATGACATATGTTCGTCTCATCTCTCATATATTAATATAATATACATGACTCCTTTGAAACAATATTACAAGTGATCGAGATGAATGAAATATGCTTTTGTGTTAACCTCGTTAGTTATTCATACTGAATGCCTTCTGTTAAGCTAAACATACTATACTAAACATACTATCAGGCAACTGTGTTGCGTGGCTAAATGTCAAATGTGAGTATACATCGACAGTTGGAAAGTTGTATAAAAGCCTTATTATGTATGGTTACCGAATTTAAATAAATTACTAACCTGTAATTACGATGTCAGTGGAACTGTGGGATACAACAAATCATGTTAAATAGACAGATACACATTATCATCAGCATGGTGGATAAATACGCATCTCACCATTCACTCTTTTGTTTGCATTTTCACAGCTGTTGTTATTATTTCTGCGTCTCTTAACGAATTATAATTATGGGAGATGCGTTTGTTTTGAAATCATGGCATATTTGGTTTACATTCTTATATATATATATCAAGGTCTAGTGATGTCGTCCTTCATTTTTGGAATAATATCGCGTCAGTGTCTGATTTGCTTGGGAAACTATCGTTATGGTTTTGAGTGTATGTGTATTAACATATCTTTTGCACATGAATGGGTGGTTAGCTAAAATACTTCCAAGGACAGGGAGCCTATATATTGGAACGATTTGACAGAAACCTGCCAACTCGAAATAGTACATTTTGCCGTTGTTGTTTACATGGCTGTGTGGCTATCTTCCCATCATGATGGAAACCAAGCATGGCTGAATACGGACACTTACAGACCATAACTACGCTTTCTCCAATTATCGTTCAATTTAAAAAAAAAATTGTCAGTAATCTTTGACTCGGTAGGATACTTACTACTTAACCCCAGATCAGAATTTATTCAGAACCTACTATAAATGATCTAGCGGAACATTTGTTTACGCTACTGGTGATCGACTGGTTCTTTGTCCATAACACATATGGTTCCAAATAGCTGGGAATTCAAATGTATATCAGGTAAAGAACAAAAATCACGATATTGTATGTTATATACGTATTACGTACGGTATACCATAATTTACATTGGTTGGCCAGTCACGCTGCTATCTCATGTAAAAGTGTAGCATGTAAAAAATATGCCACTGATCATATTTCGTGAGTATTAGTCACATAGGGTCACAGTTAGTCGCATTTGTTCTATTTTTGGCCATTTGAAAAGATTATTCACATTGTTGTAGGAGTATACGTATTTTGTATAGGCTTAGTCACATTGATCCATACCGTCCAGATTTGTTTATACTAAATAATAAACACTGTATGGACACTCTGTCTAATGTTCATCATCGTTAATTCTGCCTTATCATAATGTGCCATGACATTATATACGTTGTCGTTTGAACAATGTTTACTGTAAAACATGTCTTTTTAGCTAGTATTTTATTTTAGCTAATTTAGCTAATCTGTAATTTCGCTAATTCAAGATGCAGCTAATTTAACAGAAAGTATATTATCACGGGGAGACAGTCGACACTTTAGCTAAATTAACATTCTGTTAGTTCATGCCGAGAGTCCAATCCGCTCAAATTGCATGCAGCTATTTCAACGTGCTCTAAAGTATGTCTAATCATAATGTACTATGACATTATATATGTTGTCGTTTTGAACAATGTTTATCTCAGTCATAAATTATGGCTATCACAAAGTTGTGTTATTCTTAGTATTGCTGGAAGATTACATAATATAATTGAGAAGTCGCAGTGCACAGATGTTTGGTTCGAGTTATACATGTCTTATTCTATTTTGTTCAGTAAACGAAACCGGGAGTCATGGTAGGTATCTTAATGACAGGTTTGGTGCCACGTCGAGCAGTCGTGGTGGATTATTTGCAGTTCATCAAGTTTGTATTACAGTTTACGCATAAAATATCAGAAGTAACGCTAACATCTCTTGATATTTCTACTAAAGGTCGATTTTAATACAGTATAACACATCCCATCCTACTAAATTCAAAAGTTTCTACATCATTTTCATAATGATACGTCGAATTTGTAGTGATAATACAGACTGTCGGGATCAGGCTAACAATGTATGTAATCTATTTCATATACAGGGTGCTATTTTCGTAGGGTTACTCAAGTGATGTCAATTTTGAAACCGGATTATATTACTTCTAATGGTTCCCATGGTAACGAAGATCGTACTCTACTAGGTGTCGATCATCAAATATAATGTACAGACATTTTTGAGGACATTATAGAATGCAGTCATGGTCATGTTGTCGTGTCATATTTTCCGATTATGATTTAGTCATGAAAACATTGTTTTCAAAATATTTTCTTGAGATTCGATCTCTGATGGATTTTTTTTTTCTGTATCTCAATGTTCTTTCTCTTTTTCACCACTCACTGCCTATGTGCAAACAGTGGATAGAGGGCGCTCTTCCATATAACAGGATGGTCAGACTCAAATACATATGCTGCGAGCCTGCCTGGCAGGTTGGTAGGTTGGTAGGTAGGTAGGTGGGGTGTATGTTTTTGGCACAACTGAGTGTGCGGCCGCCATGGGAGTAGAACCCACAATCTTCCTGTTGATGGTCGATGATAACTATTAGGCAACGAATCAGGCACAGTCAGCTGGTATCGGTGTCGCTGGCTGTATAATAATAAAGATAATTTATTGCATCCTTAGAAATACAGTGTTTCCATCAGTTTATAGCAACAAAAGTAAGATATTAAAAAGAAAATAACAAAATAACTATAGAAAATAATAAATGATAGATTTTAGTGTTTTGTTAAGTATCTTTCTCGTTTTTCATTAAGAACGAGCTGTGTATAAATTCTCCAACAAGTTTGATTACATTTGTGTTAGAATTTTTCATTAAGTATGTAAATTTCTGTTGGTCAGTTTTTGTTTCATCAGGAAACTGTATATTTGAGAATATATCCATTCGCAGTGTGTTATATTTTGGGCATTTGATTAGGAGATGCATTTCATCTTCTATGTCTGCTAAAGTACATTGTTTACAAATCCTGTTTCCCAAAGAAATTTTAGTTTGGGTATGTCTACCCTTTTCTATTGCTAGGCTGTGATTACTTGTTCGGAATCTAGAGACAGAAATTCTATGTTTTAGATTCAGTATAATTAAGTAACTTTCAAAGTTGTAGTTTGTTTTGAATTGAGTATATGTTATACCTCTCTCTCTACCCTCTATTATATACACACAGCGACACCGATGCCGCCTGACTGTGGAATCAGGCATATTTGATAGAATGGTCTCTCATTCTTGCAGTTCTCGCATCTGCTAGTTTAAAAAGATCGGAAAATTTGTCCCAATACGGAAAGTGTGAAGGAACTGCACAAATTTTGTCAGAGGATTACGATGATTTAAAGATCGGTGGTCTTCGCGCAGCGCGTGTTCGAATTTCATGTAAATAAACAATGTATTTTTTACGCGTTGTATACGTCGCTATGAGTTCCACGTCGAACAGGACGCGGCACGATGACTTCCGCCCTTTAAAAAGCGGTAGTGGTCACGCAGCGCGTTTGAGTTTCATGAAAACAATGTATTTTACACGCGTTGTGTACACTGTTTTACACGGGCGCTTGCAACAGGATTTATGGTTAAGGGTAGGGTCATGGGTAGGGTTATATACTAATTTATTTCTATTTAAATAGTATATAACCCTACCCTTAACCATAAATCCTGTTGCAAGCGCCCGTGCTGTTTTAGCCCTCGCAAATTGCTGTGTCACCATCCCTTATTTAATAACTCAATTGTAATGAGTGTGTTTTTTTGTACAGAGTTGAAGTTTTTTTTTTCGAATTTATGTTGTGGTATGTTTACTGCGACCGCTGTTGAAGGTGGTAATATATGGTGTAGAAGGATCACAGTATTTGGGTAGAGCGCCCTCAGTAGCCCATTGTCCATTCGGTTAACTGTTAATTGGACGTGGTTTTGCAAAAATATTCTCATAAATTGAAATTTGTCATTCGAGCAATTAGGCACTTTGTACAGTTATATTTTTAAAATTCACCATACAATAAATGCAATGTTTTGGTTTTATTTGTGCTTCTAAATACAATACAGTATTTAAAGAATTTTAAAAATTTTCTATAATCTTACATTGAATTTTTTTTATTACAATGCTTGCTATGATGAATGACAAAACACTGGGATTTTGGTGGAGTGGTTGTTATATTCTCAATTAAACTGAAATTGTAAAATAAATGTTGAGGACCTTAACCATTGAGGAAGGTCATCATAAAAGTATACCAAAAATGGGTCATTTCTTTGTGACTAGATTGTGGACATCCACAACATGATGAAATCAACAGTAAATCATTTGGTATCTATTTCAGGTTGGAAAATCAACAAAACAATTGCCATTATGGTAGAGGAAATAAACAACAAAAAAGAAAGCTAGTCTGCCAAGTGTACAATTTTTGAAAAATGTTGTTTTTATTTTAACAAGGGTACAGTATTACTGGTGAACATTCCCATGCTATCAAGGTTGTACCCCCCCCCCCCAAAAAAAACAAAAAACTTATCACCCACACATGAACTGACAGACAATATTCATGATAACTTTATTTACTGCAAATAAAGATTTTTTTTTATAAACACAATTATCTTCTTCATTTCACAGAGTAATTTGGGTGTACACTTTAAACATACGAGATGGAAGCAGCAAATATGTACATAGACAACTACACAATTCATACTATGAGGGCGCTATCACAAAATTTCTACATGACTGGACATGGAATGCATGCGCCTCAAAGACAATTAAAAAAAAAAGGAGTTTATAAAAGACAATAACTGCCCAAGTAACTGAGAAAAAGTACAAAAATCATTTGATATGATTTAACAGTTTCACTGAATATATTGATATATTTCCTGAAAACGTGTATTTCTGAATGAATATCATATTTTGTACGATATGTATGTATATATACCTAGATGTGAATGTTGATGTTGCAGCTTCTGGATTATGATTTATTGTCAATCGCACAAAAAAGTACAATGTTCAATGAAATGATGTACACAAGCACTTTGAATTAAAGCGTCACAAATGTCGCACCGTGTCATGTTCGTTAATGAGTCCTGATGATTACGTACAAAATTTGAATGTGTGCTACATTGTGGCTGTGGAGTACGTACCAATCATTGAAAGTGCAAAGACATTAAGAATACAAATATGATAGCGTTGCGACAGCACTCATTCATGAATGTACCAAGTATGAATAAAAAAACAAAACGAATGTACAAAATTTATTGAGTTAATTGACAGATAATAATCCACAATGCAGCAGTTAGACTAGTTCATACTGTCGTGGTTTCAATTTCATCTCCATATTATCACAGAAATTATCGGTAAACGGAATACAATTGAAATAATAGCACCAGCTACAGTCTAGAACAGGATACAAATAAAATACCATATAACCTAAAATCATCAGCAAAATGTATAATCCTAAGCAAACTCCAATCTGAATTCGTTTTCTTGTCTTGTCAAACTCACCAAAATAAATATAAGGAAGAAAAGTAAATGCGAGAAGGATTCCCGAACAAAAGCCGCCAATCGCCGCAAAGTTATCTATCCACGGCAGAAGACCTAGAATCAGTAGAACACCCACAATTCCTAGAAGCTTTAGGAGAGCTATGCCTGGTTTCTCTAAAAGTTGCCAGCTCTGCAGTACTTCTACAATCAAGCAGGCTAGTATACCAAATAAGGAAGCTGCTGGACCAACCTGGAATACATCAAAATAACAGATTAATTAGGGTTTTTTCATGTTATCCAACAGTTTTGACAGTTCAAGCTGCCTGCCAATAATCAATTCAAATCTTATAGTTGAAAACTGGAAATTAGTGTAGGTTTTTCACTTTTCTTGTTCTCAAATGATTTTTTAAAGAAACAAATGGCTGCCAATTGGCCATTTTTGATCTGATGATACACAATAATTATGCATGAAATGGACTTCAGTGCATTTTTTACATTTGTATTGTCGACAAAATTTAAATAAAAGTTCCTTCAGTATTGAGTAACTTGACTGACAATCAAATCTGAAAGTTAGTGTTCACTAGTTATACTGATATTGTGCTATTCATTGTTATTGCTTTCAACACAATAAATCCCATCATATGTTACAGTTTGAATTCTGCTTTGAATTCAAGCTAAACACAATTACCCTAGAAAGCATTTAATCTTCAATGTTTGACATTTACTCATATGTAGTTGTAACATTGAATAAGATAGACATCTCATAGATCTAACGTCTAGTGCTATATGCAAAACAACTCAAAAGTCTGTGTGTGCATCTTAAGTATAACCAGAGTGGGAAATACATCAAATATAATTCATATTCGAACGATGAATCATGTATGCGATTCGGTGATTTGATAACGCAACAAGATCTGAAAACTCAAACTTTAATGTTTTCTCCACCAGTTTCCTCTTTTCATCACAAATTCACAGTTCAGATTCTGCACTTTCCTTTATAAGATTGGGACAAAAATAGCAAAATTTTTTAAGTAAAAACTGAAAATTGACTCAAATGCTGTCTGTTAGCTCTAAAATTAGTGTGCTACTACTAACTGTGCTCAAACTATTAAAAGTACTACAGTCATCGCATCACAATGTGCTCAGTAAGGGACCCATAAGCAAAGTAAAATTACATTAATTATTTACATGAAGTTCGAACACGCAGTGCTTGACGACTGTAGCCTGTCAAGATCAAAGTGAATTTTTACTGCCGTGATGACTCACCTCTGCTCTGTATGGTATAAATATAGCACTAAGCAAATTCCCAGCAACTCCGCTCATCATGTAAATCAACGATATCCGCAACCAGCCAGCTAATTTCTCTAAATCTCTTAATATAGTCATTTGGAATACCACAGTTAAAGCAAGGTGAAGCAGTCTGAAGTGAAAAAATAAGTAAAGCATAACTAACAACACTACTGCTTCTTCCATTGCAATGTAGGTTTGCTCACTGTGCATTAATCAGCAGCAAAGCAATTTGTTGAATAACCAAAAGCTGAATAACTGAATTTTTTGAGGATACACATTACTTTTTTAAATCTGTTTTAATGGATACATGTAATATTACTTTGTTAAACCACCAGAATATGAATAACTGAAGTATCCATGGATACATATTACATTTTTAAACCTCTAAATATACTAACATTCCCATGGATTCTGTTATATTACTTTGTTAAATCACCAGGGTCTAAATACTAAAGTTTCCATAGTCATATAGTATTACTTTGTAAGACCTCCAGGACCTGAATAATCAAAGTTTCTATAAATAGTGCATATAAAGTTACTTTGTAGACATACAATATTATATATACGGCACAGTAAATATTATTTTGTTGCAGGCAGCCTGCCATATTCTTACCCAGCATGTAGAAACAGAGAAAGCCATAATCTGTAAAACTGATCGGGATATTTAGGATGACGAGGCCGGATAAGACCACAGATATTGTCAATGCAATCCACCTGATAACAACAAAAGAACACAAATATAGTGAAACTATTGTAAGCTTTATTTTAAAAATAAATTTGAATTAGAAAACTATTTGATATCAATGAAAAATGTTGAACTAAGACAAACATTATGTAAATTTCGACTAAGCAACCATAATTTAAAAATATAAACAGGATGACATTCCAAACCAAAAACACTTGTAAAAGAAAGAGTATGTGAACTTTGCACAACAAACCAAATAGAAGACGAACAACATTTCATCATGACTTGTCCATTTTACCAAAGAAAATTAATATTTGAGAAATGTAAGAAAAAAATTAATAATTTTGATAATTTTACAATTAATGAACAATTTGCACTGACAATGAGTTATAATTTTACCTCATTTCATATCACACTCGGACAATTCATTAAAACTGCCCTCGACTTAAGACAGCAACACCTCCAAGATTTTTAAACCTTAATATATTAACGCATTATTATTGTTATTACTTTTTAACAATGGTTTCTTCTACCTTTATTATTGCTGTTAGTGGGATTTATTACTATTCATGTTTTTTATTTCTTTTTATTTAAATTATTGTTACTATTTTTTTTAATCGTTACTTTAGTCTTAATGTTTTGTATTATTAGTCTAGTTTTGTTTAGTGTAAATGTAACCATTTTAATTCCTCCTGGGGAATTTAATGTGTTTAATAAAGTATAAGTATAAGTAAGCTTGCCCAAAGTGTTGATTTTGATTGCACCTACAGTACAGTTATAGCACAAGTGAGGCAGGTTTGTGTGGTCAAAGAAAGCGCTAAAACGACAGGAAGGTTGTTAATGTTTATGACACTCAATGATGCTCAGTTTTGAAGCAGATCATTAAAGCGGGGAAGTCGTCACCTGCATATGCCATAGCTGGCATAGATGGCCATAGTGTGTCATTGTTTACAAACAAGTGTGTACCCATGAGCCTTTGTGTTTTTAGCGTGTGTGTTTTTTTGGGAGGTTTTTTTTTTTCCTGGTCATGAAATGAAATGCCCATCTGATCACACTTGTATGAGTTTTGAGTTCCTGGGAATGTTCCATGATTGCCACGTTACTGAACACATGTGTGACAGCAATGGGGATGACGATTTCACAACCAGTCATCCTGGAGTCTGTTTGTCACAGTTTTGTGAATAGGTTGAATATGCATGCTTGTACGTTGTCCCCCAGAAATATTTTACATTTAGGTACATATGGATACCAAAATAATTATATTTTGTCTGAATGAATGTGAATATTTTATGAGAAGTTCATGAATTTCAGAGGCAACGTGGGTTACTACAATACAGAAACAACATGTTTGAAACAAAACTGAAGTATAGTACAATAACTGACAAAAACTGCTCATTTCTGCTGACCGGAACTGAATCTACTGAACCTAGGAAACGTGAAACTCATCTATTGCAACGCGCATTGGCATAGGTTTTTTAAAATCCTAACCTCGCTGCACTACTTAAACAAAAGACATTATGACAACAAATCACAACTCAAAAGGAAATAAACATTCATTATTAAAAAAAATATCAAACAGTGATGTTTAAGTGTGTCATATGCAAATAGAATGTAATCAATTGATAAAACAATTGCTTTAAGTGTATTGTTATTTTTAAGGTCAAACTATAAGCACACTGTGATGTGACAATGCAACAAGCCATTATGTAAATTATTGTGTAAATTAAACATTTCCACACATTCAATCAAATGAGGTCTATAACCTAAAATTCTGTGCATGTCATATCAATGTGTGGTGCATAACAGTATTCTACTGACCTGCGAGCATAGCGTGGCTTCCTCATGGAAAAATCCACTGACAAAATCACAGTATTCTCTTGTATGAATCTGACATTCACCTTGTATCCCTACACAGCAGGGATGCCCAGACATTTCACACTTCATGTGATCTAGACTAGATTGTGCAGTTTTCCGACAAATCGGCCATTTTGTGATGTCATCGGGCCATTCGTGTGGGAGAACACTGGCTGGAGTCGTGCAGGCTCTGAAAATTATGAATGCATATGGACATTATACCAACTGCTCTTCAGTTTTACATAACCAAGAAGATGCCATACATACTGACTGGAACAAGATGGCAATACCTACAGCTGACCTGATGTTCTTATAATAAAGGTAAATGATGATAAAGAACTGTAATGTTCTTAATTATTTAATTAAAATGATGACTGAACTCCTGGTTGCTAGGTGCTACTGAGCATGACCGCATAATTAATTACAAAACAAGACTAGGTCAAAGGCCACAATAATACAGCAGTAGAACACTACAAGAACCAAATACTTTTGGGCAGTCAGCAAAGGAAATGTGGTTTTATCTCGTATATTACACATTTATGACTAAGATACATGTAATCGATACTGGGGTGATTAAGTCCAATATTTCACTGATTAATTCATAAATCAGTTCAACTGGTATTGCCATCTTGTAAACAAAATATAGATTACAACTAGCCGTGAAAGTTTTTAAGATGATTTACCTTGGATCTTGACCACATACAGCTCCCGATGTCCTTCCTTGTGGACCTGGATTTGTATCAGACCACTTTTCAAACACTGCAAATGTTTCCTTTTATAGAATAAATTATAATTGTTAGTCAAACATGTTGTGGATGGTACAATTGTTCCATGAGCAGCAACCATACAAATGTCAACAATCAGGCTAAGAACGATAAATAGTTTAAAGCCGGGGAATCATAACCTGGGCATGCAGCAGACGGGCGTGTAGTTGTTTACAAACTCAATTCCCTCCGCATTAAATAACATATTTCTAGGTTTGAAAATTCATGTTTACAATATGCTTTACACATCATCTTGTTAGCTCCATACTGTGTCACATATGGTACATATCACTAATTTTCATTGGTTACACAATGTCACATGGCACATATAACTAATTTTTATTGGTTACACAGTGTCACATGGTACATATCACTAATTTTCATTGGTTACACAGTGTCACAAGGTACATATCACTAATTTTCATTGGTTACACAGTGTCACAAGGTACATATCACTAATTTTCATTGGTTACACAGTGTCACATGGTACATATCACTAATTAAGACCTGACTTACTGAACAAAAAGCCTGTGTAGTCTGTACACAACCAGCTTTATCATTTTTTATACAGCACCCCGTGGTATTCTCATACTCTTTATCATTCAATATTGCTTGCAAAACTCTAGCGTCAGTGTGCATACACGGCGAGTACTTGGCACCAAGATGTATTAAATCAGCCTACAATGAGACAATGCGTTGTATTACCAATTAGTTTTGAATCTATGTGTATCAGTACAGTTCAAAATATCTCATAGGAAGTCTTAATTAAAGCTAATAATCAGATGTGAATATTCATCGTCACCATAGTGTCACATGATCTGTAAAACACCAATATCCAATATAAACCTTTTCACCTTTCGCCCAAATTTTTCTGTATTTTTTTCTTATATTCTTCAATATTTCTGGAAACGACCCCTAATTTTGAATCCAACTAACATCTAGAGTCAATTTTCAGTTTGTACTCAAAAAATTTGTCTATTTCCGTCCCAGTCTTCTGAAGAAAATTGCAGAGTCCAAACAGAAATATTTTGTGAATTTGTGATGAAAAGGAGGAACTGGTGGTAAAAAGATAAAGGATTGTTGATGTGTGACAAATCATGACAATCTTTGTAGAAATTCGCCTGTAGAGGGCGCTATGCACATACTAGTTGGATTGGGCATTCATATGAACTGAAAACAGTTGCAACATTGTCAACTGCCTGTATCTCTCTTTACAGGGGCATCATTTGGCAATGTAATGTTTGTTGCATTCATTCAGTCACAACATACATGTTTATCTATTTAAAGAAAGATTCTTACCGATCTTGGTCCCAGCCAAAAATTCTCTGGTTCATAGAAACCAACGCTTTCGACAGCTAAATTTGACATCAGAATCTATCAGAAAAGAGCAAAATATTATCATATCATGTAATTAGTAGTGTAATGCATTAATTGTTTACTGATGCAAATTAGCAAATTCATCAATTTAATAAAACCTAGTAAATATACTCATGATATTAAAATAGGAAAAATGAAAATTAAAGCATTTTGATGGCAGCGTTGTTTTATAAAATCTTGAAAATCATACTCCCAAGATTCACTTGTCCAAGATATAATGGTCACAGACAAATTGCGTATCAAGTCAGTAATTCTCATTATTATGTTGCCATGACAACTATTTGCACTCCTATCATTTTTGGCCAACAATGTATTACTTATTAATTATGAATAATTATAAAAGAAGTCCAATTATAGTGAAAATACTTATTATATGCAATTTAAGGAGTCCAATTATGATAACAATACTTATTATAGGTGACTTAAGGGGTTCAAATATGAAGACAATAATTACTAGCACCTTAAGCAGTCCAATCGAAGACTTACCAAATCGCTCTGCTCTCTCAATGTAAATCCTACTGGTGCAAAACCATACACTCCAATAGCCATAATTGTTATCAGTACGTGTACAAAAGTTATCCAGTAAGTAAAGTAAGGTCTGAGTAAAATACAACAAAAATTAAAATAAACAGCTGATGTACAACAGATCATGCAAGACTGAATATAGCAGTCAACTATGTCATGTTTTTTTTTTTTTTTGAAAATTGTAATCAAGACCACAGATCTAGAATTAACAACAAATGAAAATTAGATACCAATAACTATTTGGTGGGAATATCATGGAATGGATTCAATCATAATTATAAGAGAGAAATGTACCTTATTTGCTCTATTAGAAGCGCAGCTAAAATGCACATAAACCAAACTTGCATTTATTGTATGTGAAATCATTCAAATAGCATGTAATATGACCTTAGCATGTAATATGACCTTAGCATGTAATATGACCTTAGCACGTAATATGACCTTAGCATGTAATATGACCTTGGCATTTTCACTACCAGACTTTCTTGCCCAAATTATTCTGCATATTTTTCCTATTTTCTTCAATATTTCTGGAAATGAGCCTTTATTTTAGAGCCAACAGACAAAATTTTCAATTTATATTCAACAAATTTGGCTTTTTTGGTCCCAATCTTGTGAAGGAAAGTGCAGACTATAAAAGCGACTATTGTGTGTTTTTGGTGAAAAGGTCAGACGCACATTTACACTACTAATAGACTAAAAATGTTACCTATGATCAGCCTCTAATTTCTCCAACTGCTCCTCCACCATTGTATCCATTCGCTGCGTTTTATAACTTGTGTGTAACCACTCTCCAACCAATCCCTTACCAAACTCATGTCGGTCTGAGTTGTCAAACGCAGCATCCAATATTTTATCCAAGTCAATCTTGTTACGTCGTATTGGCTTTTCTGGTGCTGTAGGGGCTACCTCAAAACGCTTGTCTGCGGCTTTCTTCTTCCAACCAAATCCAGTCGGTCTAGAAATAAGCAAGATTGAAATTCAGCTTAATACTATTTTTCACTATTAAAAGTAATAACTTAAATTGCACTGTATATCACACAGATTTGGTCGTTAAACATTCAGGATATGAACATTAGCCGTTTGTTGCTTTTCAGAGAAAACATTGTAAATAATGCATGTCCGTTTCTCTGATTTACACTAGCACAATGAAGAATTACTTTTATTTATAAAGAGGAATTTAATATTTGAATCGATAATGCAATGTTTTGCATCGTCAATTAAGAATGAAATGCACTTTTTAGGAACATTAACGGCTGAATGACCTGAATATGAACAGTGTATCTTACTTGGTTCACTCACGGTGCATGCAGAAACCGAAATTAATTGGCATGGGTGGGCCTGGATATACTTTCACCATCTGAAAATAATGTGTATAGTTTGTATACTATACTAGTGAAAAACATGGCGCGTCTTAAACTATGATTTCCTAATTAGCTTATTAATAAATAGTGTGGTTTAAAAAGGGCAATTCAGTAACAACCACAAGCATTAAAAAGTTTATTGCATCCAAGTAGATGATTATGATAATAATTGCAATACTATGAAAGAAAAGATTTTAATGACTGCATTTTACCAATATTATACAAAATTACTGATTTTATATTTTGAACATGTTGACATGCAGCAGCAGTCAAGGCAAAGCGGTGATATAAAACAGGAATTACAAGAACACTCTCTCTTTTTCGCTAACAGAAATTTTCCAAGTCCCTTCAAATGTAGAAGACGGGCTGGAATCAATGAAAGTTATAAACAGTTCAATTGCAAGCAAAGTGTCACAGTATGTGTTGGTGAGTAGAAGCAATCATTGACAATGCACTGATTCCATGTGGTTTTATATGATTATATGATTATATGCATCATCTGTGTGTCGATTTCAAAGCAGTATTTCAGTCAGAATTTGTCAATTATTATTAGAACACTTACACCATCTGCAGATATTCCACTTCCTTTGGTCGAATAACTTCATCATACGCAGGCGGCGGTTGAGCTGTGGCATCTATCTCATCCAAGCCTGGCTTCTCTGGTTTCTCTAGTGTTTTTTGAAAGTGAGATGAGGCAGTCATCTCACTCTCCAATGCCTTTTCTTCGATGGTCGGCATAGCCCGTCTCGGTGTCTTTGGTGAGAAATCAAAGAACACCTCGTCATACAGTGACTCGGAGGATGGGGAAAGCTTTGCAAGGAGACAAAAAAAAATAACAGGAAAAAAACACAAAGACACAATATAAAAATATGTAATGGCCCAATATAGAAATGAAGATTTGATAAAAAAAAAAACATTGACATGCAGGAAAAATGAATGAACAAAAAAAAAATCATGCAATTCATAGTATTATGAATATTTTAACATGACATCAAATAGGAAATTTGATATCGAGAGAAGCAAAGAAAAACAAGCAATCCCCTCAATGCAAATTTGCCATGAAGCAACTTTGATATTTTCTCCAAAAAGATTAATAACAATTTTGGGAATAGCAAAGCACCGAACTCAGCATGCATCCTGTGTTAATATTTCATATTATGTATTCTACACGCATTGTACACACACTACATAAACTGTAAAATACTTTATTTTAGTTGGAATTAATTTTCACTGGGAAGCCATTTTGGGTGTTTTGTATAGAATTTACTTTTACTGATTTTTGACAAGTTGAATGTAAAATATAGAAAAAAAAATACATTCGCTGGATTTTATTTTCACTGAATCATCCCTTCAGCGAAAATAGTGAAAATTAATTCCAAGCGAAAATAAAGTATTTTACAGTAACCAATATTGAACACATCTTTAACATACGCCTTTAAGTTAAAGTTGCATAGATGTGTTGACTTACTGCACACCTGGATGAGATCATCGAGCATGTTAATATGCATAAATCCCTTAAAAAGAAACACTAAAAAACACCCACAAACCTTGCACAACCATTTGGCTATTTTATCAAAATGAGGAAGCATTGTCAGCTTTTTTTCAAAATTTGGTTGGTGAAAAATTAAGCAAGCGGTTAATCTGTGAAACATCACAAGTATGCTATGACAACCACAACTCTTCAATAAAAGTAAATTATTTTTATCAAATTTTTCATAATACTTTGTAAAATTTTTAGAAATGGAACCAAATTTCTTTGTGGCAGGTAATATGTGTATGGAGTAGGCAGATTTTTTACACAACCAATATTTCACCTTCAAAATAAGATACAAAATTAAAATTTGGTCATGATATTTTATGTCTAGCTTATTAAATGAAACGATAGCAATGAAATTAAACAGCGCTAGTATTTATGGCTGATAGAATCAAACATTTAAACGGAAAATAAATTTAACATTACAGTGTGCTAAGTTCAGATCCATCCGGTCGCTGAAAAGAAATACGACATGCAAACTCTGCAAGATCACAAGAGAATTAAGGGTCATGACCATGAAATAACCTTTGACCTTACCACATGTCCTGTGAAGAACGAGGTGTCAAGTTCGTCATCAAAATCACTATCTTCGTCAATGAGAGTTGAAGGTGCAAAACTTCGACTATGTAGACCTGGTGGTTTTCGTTGAGTATGGGTACTCTGAGAAATGGTTCCCCGTCGTGGCGCCCCCTACAGGTGACAGAACAGAAAGCATCTCAGAAAGTTTGATCTTGCCAATTATATTTTGCAAGATGCTATTATATATCACTATTAGAACATGTAAAGTACTCTCAGGTCAGTTAAAGCATGTATGTTATGAGTGAGTTCTAAACCTAGTATTTCACTGAACAGAAGAGTCGATTTGTGTGAGATAGATTTCAAGTATGACCGTAAGTATTGTATAAACATAAATTATCTGACTTCAGTTATCATAAGCTCTGAATGAAACACATTATAAACTGTGAATAGCAAAACCTGATGTTTTGTAAAATTTTCCTTCCAAAAATTACATAAATTATTTTGAAAGTGTGAAATAAAATTGACCAATGAATATACATTATTTCATTTCTCAAGATGCTTATGACATCCTATAATAATAATAATAATAATAATAATAATAATAATATATAATAATAATCTTTATTATCACCGTAAAGAAAATTTGACATTTCTTTTTTGGTTTACATGTTACATGTAATAAAGTTTTTTTTTTATCACAATATCACAAAATATGTTAAAATAATAAAATTTCTATAGTGTGTCAAGTTTACATTACCAGCAATGTACATGGGCATACAGCGAGTAGAATGCTGAATAGATGCCTGTGATATATTATAGCATATATGTGACATCTGCATAAACCTGATAAGATATTACTAGCATTATACCTAGACATGTAGTGAGTGGAATGCTATTTAGATGCTTGCATAAATTTGAAAAGATAATGAGATATTACTAGCAATGTACCTAGGCTTATAGCGAGTGGAATGCTACACAGACGTTTTACGTACATTCCATAGTGGGTGATGTTTGCATAAATCTGAATAGATAATGAGATATTACTAGCAATGTACCTAGGTATGAAGCGAGTGAAATGCTACAGATGCTTATGACATCCATAGTGTGTGATGTATGCATAAATCTAAATGAGTGATAGGATACTACTAGCATCGTACCTAGGCATCAGTGGTACATATTGAGTGCAATACCACATAGATTCTAGGTTAGAACAATAGAAACTTTGTAATAAATCTGAACATGTATCTTACCGTCATCTTGCCGACCACAGTTCCCAGGGTTTTCCATCCTAGCTTGGCTACAGACTCCCTCTTACCACGTTGTTGTGCCCGTGTCACCTGCCTCCTGACAATACTACTCGTAGCTGTAGCAGTACTAAGCGTCGGCCGCAACTGCCTCGGTGCATCAACTTCGTCACTACCAGGCGGGAATCTAAAAGCACGTCCCCGAGCTTATAAATAACAAAAAATCAGACCACATATAATAAGCGATTTCATTTCATAGTAGCTAGCTGGGGATCAAGTCATATCACCAATATCAAGGGAAGTAGATAAGAAGGTACAGCAGAATATGGACTGGAAATTAAAAGCAGCGTAATTTCCTTTGTAAAAACTGAACGATATGATTCAGAATAAGTAGATGCACATTTATTCATTCTCAGACAATATAAAGGGGCACACAAACTTAGGCGAGGGTTCTCGATCCGGTCAGTCAAAATGACTATTTAGAACTGTAGGCATTAATCAGCAATTCTGCCGGTCACGGAGAGATAGAATCTAGGTCAGGGGAAGCCCCATGACTCCAAGATTCTCTTTCCCTTACGCCACGAACCACGTGACCGAGGCCATATGGCAGCGCCATTAACGGCTGTACAATCACTCTGGTTCCTTTCTCTCCGCCTCAAGGACTTAGACCAACGCTACGGAAAGAGTGGTGTGGTTGGGTCTATTGTGGGTATGAACTATGTGAATAGGTGGGTTCGGAGAACCCTCTGCCTAAATTCACTATGTTCAATTACCCACCATAGACTCCGGTCAGTCAAAATGACTATTTTGAACTGTAGGCAGAGTCAAACGCCGATAGGTGGCGGGTTTTCCAAGCAAACAGAAAATGATGAAAGTCTTTTCCTAGTCCGGGATGAAATAAATACAATAAACTCAACACCTTAGTTAAGACCCAAAAAGGGTAGTGTGACAGGTGACAGGATTCGGTGTGCCCGAGAAAGCTAGACCCCAATCCAATTCTGGGGGTAGTAAGCTTTCGAAGTAAAGACCGAAACAGTTCTGCATGAGGGCATAGGCCGAAAGGCGGGCCCTGGGAGCTTCCAGGGAGTGCTGATGGTAGAGAAATCTGTCCGCAAAAAAATGCAGAGACTGACTTATTGCCTATGCGCAGGGACCCTTGTGGTTGTTCGGGCTGGGTCAGCAAACCAAGACTGACCCGCTACGACGGGACCCAACCTAAAGAGACCTTTTTCATTGGATTCGGTGTCTGTTAGGTGGTAGTTGATAAAGATGTTCTGTGTTCTCCAGAAGCCTGCCCTCCATGTATGCTCGAGGGGGGACACCTGACGCTAGCACTAGTGAGTTGGCAATCACACAGAATGAATCCTCAGTACAGTTTGGAAGCAACTCTGTGCTCGAACCGGGCAGAAAGGCAATTCCTTCTAACCCTCCGGGCAGACAAAATTTGACAGCCGGGGGATGACGATCGGGTGAGGATCGTGTCCTGGGATATGGTTCTAGGCTAGAAACCAGATTCGTGTCTTTAGCACAACTTGATTGTCCATAACGGCAGTACATCATCCGAGAAGGACAATGTCCCCAGCTCTGGCCGACGCCTACCTGGGGCGAGGGCCAGTAGGAAGACTATTTTCCACGTCAAAAATTTTAGTGGTGCTGATCAGAGAGGCTCAAAGGGCGGTCTGCTTAGAGCGGACAAGACAGCCAACAAGTCCCAGTTGGGCGGTTTCCTTGTATGGGGTCTCGGCGTCTGGAAAGCAGTAAATAGTCTCCTAATAATAGGACAAACCTACTTCATCAAACAAGTGGACGAAAGAGCCTGCTACCTGGCCAATAGAGGGATGGTATGGATCAATCTCCCTTCAATGCCCTTCTTCCCTCCCAGTATCAGCCACAGTGTTCTGGAGACAGAGCCGTCCAGAAAGGGCGTCTGCCAGACTGTTCCTCACCCCTGGAAGGTGGTGTGCGGTTAGCTCCACATTGTATTCCAGGCACCAAAGGAGAATTTGCTCCACTAGGACTGACAACGATGGGAACGCGTCACCCCCTCTTTCTTGAAGGAGACCACCGCTGCGTTGCCTATGCGGAGCAGGACTCTGTGGTCTTGAACTACGGGTAGAAAGCGTGGTTGTGCTAAGTATACAGCTTTCAGTTCGAGCTGGTTGATATGGTAGTCCGAAAACTAATGCGGGGGCCATATCCTTGGGCTTGTTCGCCCAATAAATGCGCTCCCCAACCTTGGGAGGAGGCATCTGTTACCATACGCAGTCATACCTGCGGCGAGTGGGTCCAAGGGAGCCCCCAGTCCGAGGTTGGTCAGTGACGACCACCAGGGCAGGGCTTCCTTCACTTGGTCCCAGATCAAAACCCGTTTATCTAGTCCCCATAGGAGAGCTCAGCGTTATAACAAACGTTATACCGGGCGGCTGCGTAGTGCGGCCTGGGGAACGACCCTTTGAACCGAGGTCATCATTCGGATGATCCGCATTAGTTTTCGGAGGGACACTGAGGGAACGCTGACTAGGCGTTCAGCTAGGCTGCTTAGCGCTAAGCAACACGCTTGAAATAGCTATACCAAGCTTACCTCTGTGTCAAAACTCCATGCCCAGGAACACCAACTGCGCATTGGGTCGAGATGGGACTTGTTGATTTACTAACGAGCCCAACTGGTGAAGTAAATCCTATGTTAGCCTGACGTGTTTGGCTATTAACCCCTTGTCCGGGTTGTGTAGTAACCAGTCGTCTAGGTACGGATTGAGGTGTACCGATATTTGGTGAAGCAGCTGCACTACCTGTTTCATCACTCTGGTGAACACGTAGGGCGCTGTGCATAACCCGAACGGGGGGCACCCGAAATTTGAATACTTGGCCCAGCTGGGCGATTCGAAGGAGATGGCAACTGGGTGCATCGGTATGTGCAGGTATGCCCCACTGACACTGACGGGGTAGACACTGACAGGATGTCACCACCTGGAAAGGTCCAGGGATCGGTCACCCGCTGTCTCCAAACCGGACTACACCGGCACAATCTGTGTATGACAGGGATGTGGCCATGGGTTCGGCAGTTGCAAGGGGGGTGCTCTCTTCTCCCATGAAGTGAGTTCCCCAAGGCCTGAAGTAGTCACTAAGTTGTGACCTGGCCACTCACCGAACACACGCCAGGGGTGGGGGTATTTACATTGTATCACTAAGATCTATGGAACTCCTTATCACCCAAAAGCGTGGCTCATCGAGTCGTTACGGATGGAAGACTCTGAGGGGTCGCCCAAGGTACCGGCTGTATCCGACGCGAGCAACCTGTGTCTTCTTTTCACTTTAAATATGTGAGAGACAGCGTGTTCGACTGTGCGTCTCATGACAGGGTCGGTTCCCTCTGGGGACGCCCGTGAGTTGGTAAGAAGGGAGTCAAAAACCCACAGCAGAGACCGGACACAAGAATAAATTCATTATCGTTGTACCATTACCGCGCGACGAAGCCTGGCTGGCTGAAAGTAGGGGGGTCAACGTGTGCCCTCCTCTGAAAGCCATGCCTTGAGATCGGAGGCTTGGCTGCCAGCACTCCGTTGGCATTCAGTGCCCGAGGCTCCAGAGGAGGTCCGGTGCAATTAGCCTGAGCCTCAGCCTGACCCAAATTAGTGGGAGAGCCGTGGCTGTGAACGGGGGTTCCCCGGAAGAGACGTGTTTGAATGCAAACATGCTTTCGTGTTTCTTCCTGTTTGCCCATCGGGGGCCGCAGTGGAGACAGCTCGCTCTGACTGCGTCTGATCTACCCAGCCTGCCAGGGACCCCTTTTCCCCCGACAGTCCTTCGACCAAAGCCCTCAACTCGGAGGCAAACCCGGCGCCGTGTGAGGAAGGATCCACAAAGGAACCCGCGACGGGCCCCATAGGAGGAAAAAACCTCCAGGGGGCACAGCCTCACTGTAGTCGGTAAAATCGGGTAAACCACCGCCTGAAAACACAGACTGTGAGGATGCCCTCTGATATCGGTACCTCCACTGTCGGGCCTCCTACTCGACGTCCCGGTACGCGAAGCACCAGTAGCTGAGTGTGACGACTTTCCACTCATGCCAAACTCACTTTAACCAATTTTTACTGGACGCTCGACCTTGCTGTGAAAAAACGAGCGACGTGGTCAGTCTCATCGATTTTGATGGCTCTGAAAAAAAAATATCTGAGGCCTCAGAACTCCAGTGAAAAAAGCACGCCTTCAAGGCAAGGACCCCGAGCCTCGCACACAGCCACGGCGAAAAAGCATATCGGATGCAGGTTCTAAGCTGGTAAATTCTGAATATAACCACTGCACAGTTGACTCAAAAACGAGTAGATCATGCGAGTCATGGAGCTGTCATTACATCTATTCATTTCTATTTCTAAATACGTAGATCAAACAAAAATGAAGACGACATGCATGAGGGCAGCGAATTACAGTAGTAAAAGGTGCCGCCATGAAACCAACAAGTGGTTACGTAGTGGCGCCAGGTTTTAATTTCTTTGTTGTGAAAAAAAAAATATTACAGACAAAGGGGAAAACGACACAAGGGAAAAGAAGACAAGAAAAACTTATCCTACCAGTAAGAATGTCAAATGCCGCCCAGCGGCAACAACCCTAAGCTGGAAACCCAGACAGGAAAAAGCAAAAGAGCCAGGCAGAGCCGCTCCGAATCATTCCTGATGAGGAGGAGGAGATGAGAGAAGAGCGATTGTACAGCCGTTAATGTCGCTGCCATATGGCCTCGGTCATGTGGTTCGTGACATAAGGGACAGAGAATCTTGGGGTCATGGGGCTTCCCCTGACCTAGATTCTATCTCTCCGTCACTGGCAGAATCGCTGATTAATGCCTACAGTTCAAAATAGTCATTTTGACTGACCGGAGTCTATGGTGGGTAATTGAATGTAGTGAATTTACAATATTTTACAGTGTTTTATATACCCATACGTTCCCACATGTGTAAAATTTTATTTACACAAAATTCAATTATGTGCTGCGAGACGATTACTGCCCGTTATCAAAACAAAACATTCATTATCACTAAGGCTAGCTACACTAGTAAAATGCTGATATCATTAGTTTGTTGCTAATATTTTGCAGCAACAATTAACCACAATTTTCATACCTTTATGAGAAACACAGAGAAATTCATTTGTTGATACGTAAATTTTGTAAATTTTACCTCTAAAATAATATATTCATTTACCAAACTCTTGAAATCCAAAGAACTACAACTGTGGCTAATTGTCCCAATATTTAAAATTAAAATTTCCTGAAATAAATATGTAAATTGTCATTGCACTAATTTTTAGGAAGTTAATCACACTTCTTCTTTTTGACTTTCTTTTTGATTAGACAATAGTTTCAGACTTGGGGATATTTCTGATAAATTTTGGTCTGTGAAATACAAACGGTAAAATACAGACATTATTTTATAATAAAAACTACAATGTTGTTGGAGTAGCATTGTTATAAATGAATTAAAAGTAAAAATATTTTATTTAATTTAAGGTCCTTGATCATTAAAATCTCCCTCCTCCCCCAAAAAACAAAATTTCTCTAAAGTGAAATATTTAAAAGTGGAACACTTAAAATAAATTCTGAGAAGGGTGTTCTTTGTAATTCCTGTGGGTATTTAATTTTGCTATTTTGCAATCAACACTCACAGTTTCACAGTCAAAAAATAAAAACAAAATACCCCCCTCCCCCAATTAAACGACTGTGTGCCAGTTTCAACTTAGCAACAGTGGGCTAATTTAAAACAGAAACAATTTTCTTTACCCAAAGGATCAACAATCTGCGGAATTCCTTCCAGCTCTTGCTCCATCCTCCTTGTCTGAATATCCTCCACGACATCTTTTTTGAAACGCCGGAAACTCCTCCCGCGACACCTCCTTTGCTGCCATTTCTTCTGATCTTCATCACAGTTTGCCCCGACACCAAAGAAACCAGCAGTGCCTTTGCTGATTCGCCTATCAATTTAAAACAAGAGAACTGGTGATGGTTGTGAACCATAACTGCCTCAGCACAAAAGACTGTTGTTTAATGCAGGGGAATGTAAAGGGAAATGTATTGTAGTGTTACCTCTGTGTAATTTACAATATATCTGCATTAACCTTCACTGTTAAGGACAATATGGGAGTAGAAGCAAGGCTACGCAAATTTTGCAAAATAGTAGTTAGTTAGAATTACCAGACATTGTGGGATATAAAGAAGTGGCCTATTAATCCATGAAACATACTCGCACATATCCATACATGTCTTATTGTGTGGGGGTAAAGCTGTCGTGTACACATTCATAATAACTGGAAATGGTTTCACAACAGAAAAAAAGTGTTATTGTTGTAAATAATTATGAACAATAAAAACTGAAATTTAGAAAAACTATGAAAAAAAAATAATGAAAGTCTGTGATTTTTTGTACAGTTTCAAGGAAATTATTATAAAAAGCATAGTGCTGAGATTCACTTCGAGTATATCAGAAATATAATCTTACAATTGCATACGAGTAATCAAAACGTACAGTTTGGTGACATAATTCAGATTTTGTATAGTTCACTATGCATACAACCACCCATATACTAGTACCCTTTGACAATAAACCCCTCTTTCACATTGTGCAAATACAAATAAGACATTAAACCTTCCTGACAGTAACATGTAAGCGTTGTATAAACCTGAATAAAAAGTCCTGAGTCACAGCGAATACTTCTATCGAGTAGCCCATTTAAAAATCTCTTCAACTATCCAAGGCCAATCACTAATGTGCGGGGTCATTAATTAAATAATATTAATTTTATTAACACTTACACATTCCCCGGAGGGATTGGCAATGGCTACAAATGTTTAAGAAAGAATAAAAGGTTAAAAAAATTAAATAAATAAAATAAAATAAAATAAAAACATACAAAAAACTAAGCTAATACATTACTGTAACAGAGAAAGAAAATATTAAGACTAGATTATTATACAATAAAAAGATAGAAAAAATGCAAAACTTAACTGGGAAAGAAAATTATCACTGGGGTTGCTGTCTTATTTCAAAACACTTCTTTAGGTACCTTGCTACAGGGAGTGTTAGACCACTGTTGTTTAGGAAAACTAAATTGTGTCTTTGGTGACAAATTTTGTTTTTTTGCCATTTCAAATAAGACATTTCTATCGGGGGTACAACTTTTGCATGACATCATTAGGTGATACTCATCTTCTACTTGATTCTGATCACAAAGGTTACATAATCTATTAGCAAGGGGTATTGCATTGTGTCTGTCAGTCTCAGTTTTCAAGTTATGGTCACTGAGACGGAATTATTTAAATTTTCGCACTTCTCAATATTTTGCAGGGTAACAAGGTAGGTTTCAGAAGCAAAATTGTTTTTTAATTCTCTGTATGATCTTAATTTATTTATATTTCATTTTGTTTTGATTGATTGTCGTTTTATCATTCACTTTTCCAAGTTGATATAAATGATGTTTGTATATTTTAATAATATTAATAATTTACTATTAAACTCGAAAACATCGTAATGTTATTACAGTCAAACCTGTCTATAAAGGACAGTCAGTGGACTGAGCCAAACTGTCCTTTATAGACAGGTGGTCTTTATATGGAGGTGGCCTAATTTATTCATTTAATCATGAATATTAATTAGGGCCGGAATTTTAAGGCAGATCATAAGCAAAACATAAAAACAAACCTACAATGAATAGGTCTTTTTTAATAAGTCACTCATTTTCATCTTGATAATTACACAGCTTTACTTGTTTACTACAAATTATATCATGTAAATTCACTGAAACCAAGTGATTCTGGCCATGGATTCATTGGTGTATTTAATGCATAAGAACGATTGTCAACGATCGGCCGCATTGGCGTTTCAGCTCTGACTTTCACACTCTCGCCATGCAGTCTTATTCGCCAGTCTCTACACATATACCATCACAGGCGGTAATCAGTCCCATCGTTAGTATTGTCGATTGTACACTGTGACAAAATGCACAGACAAAGTTGCCGTGTTTGAAAAAACAAACAAACAAGCATTAAAAATGAAGAAGCATTGGTAATAAACAAAATTTACCAAACTCATAACAATTGCTCCAACTCTCGGTGGGTGTTGAATTAGAAAGTTAAACGAACCGGAAATGAAACACGATCATCGTACACGCAATTTTACAGTTATTTGTTGCAAGCATCGACGTGTCAAAACTGCCCAAACGAATTTTCTCGATTGCGAATTATTGATATTACCGTTTATAAAAAAAGAGGATCAAAATAGAAAACATCTTTCGTTGAGAATAACCCCGAGATGACCCCTCAGTAACAATACGTTTTGCCCATGCGCTAGTTTCATTAGCATAATTTATAACGATCAACAACAAACAACATGGCGGCCAAAATAGGTCGGATTTTGCAATCCCGCGATGGAAACGAAATAAACGAATGTTTTATTATTTTGTTTGGATATTTCATGTCGACAAGGTAAATAAAACATCTCTCATTCAATAAAACTGGTTCATTTTTCTTGTTTTCGAGACGGGAGGAATTTGCTCTTCATGTGCGAGACAGTCCACAGAAGTGCCGCTGGCCGGCTGGGGATCGATAGTATACCGGGGGGTAGTACCGATCGGAAACAATCTAGTTTTACATTTCAAACTTTGAATGAAACTGTTTTAATTTGAATCTTTCCAGTCTCCAGACGTTACATTCAGATGATATTCAACTTTTTTTTTTACTTTTTCGCAACTTCACAAACCAAGTTGCGATGGTCACTCCTGTCTATTATAGCCCTAAAGATTGTCTACTCGGAAATCTGAAAGTAACATATTGCCACTTTCCTGTTAGCGATTCGCAAGTAGCTATTGTCTTTTTTCTGAGACCGTCTAATGGAAATGTTGGTGGTCATTATACAAAGGTTAAAGTGTGAATAGGTCTACAATAGGGTGGTCGCTGGTCGCGTTGGACAGGTGGTCGCTATATCCAGTGTCTTTAACGTGTAAATTGCGAAGGGACTGTACTAAGGTGGTCGCTATGAGCAGGTGGCCGCTCTGCACAGGTGGTCGTTAACACAGGTTTGACTGTACTTCTACACCAGGTAACACCAATTAAAACCAACATCGATTTAGAATTACTGTGGCCAATGACATTGAAATTTGCTCTTCCATAAAGCAGCAGTTTCCCTCTTCTAATAATCAAAACTATCCTGGATACCCTGGGGAAGTATGTCCATTGTTTCACAACAACGACTGTCCCAAGAGATTTTCGTCTTCTCAATTTCTCAAGATAAACGTCCCAGGATTGTTTTGTTTACTAGAAGGAAATGTCATTTGACAGCATTAATTTCCATTGCACAAAAAAGCAGCAAATAATGTTACTGAAGCACATGACTTTTTTTCCCAGCCATTCACGCAAACTGCAAATCAAGACTTTTACCGCATCCATAGTTGTTGACATCCGATGGATGATGATGGATGTATTGTGACGTATTTTGATCCCTGGATTCTGACCTTGCATTCTTGCCACATTTACTGCCCTTTCATACCCGTTCAATTTCCTTTCATTATTTCATCCAGATTCCATGATATTTTATATTTAAAACCAACCTTTATTTCACAGTCACTCTAGTTTTCACTTTTCTAAAATTATCTTACTGATCAAAAAACTTTTCACTCCCATCATGCAATCTCCCATAGTACTTCCGCAGACACAGCAGCGATCGCCAACATATCTACAAATAACCTCGCTCTCAGGAGCTGAGGAATAAATGTCTTGGTAAGATTTAAAATAGAGGATGTGTCACTTTGGCATGTTTGAAATTCTACACTGAAAGCAAAGTGGAAAAGCAGATAATTTGTTAGAATCAGTTCACACATGTATGCAACAATGTATATTTGCGTGAAATAACAACAAATTTGAATAAGCTTTGAAAAGTTGAACTTGCGTGTGTTTGCAAAAAACAAGAGTATGTCAACCTTTCTTCCAGATGGAAGCTGCCTATGCTTGCGGTTTTTCTAATTTTAATTTTAAATAGTACAATGAGGAAATAACTTTTAGATATGTAATGTACAGTCCCTAGTCCTGAAAACCACAATGACAGGTGTATTTATATACTGACACTTGTGGACCAGATTGAAATGTAGTCACATGACTACAGCATCGTGTCAAGATCACATGATGACAAGTTTGAACAATCACGACCAGAAAAAAAAAAATTGTGTCGCGTAAAAATGATGTAATCACATGATTACCATCACAACACAAATAAATAAAGATTATTTTATGACACAGCTTTCAGTGACATATCAAAGGTGTACCTGCCAATGTAAATAAACATTGCCCCCAATATGACCCCACTAAGGGTCAAAGGTGAAAACAAGATAACATATATTACCTTGGGGGGTGGGGTGTCAAACTTCTTAAGGTCTGACCATTAGAAACTAGATATTGTAGAAAAACTAAGTAATTTAATTTTATATATGTTTATCAACATGGACTATGGATTGAATATTACATGTATAGCGGTGTTAGATAATGTAGGTCAGGTAATCAAATGTTGAGGTAATCGCAAGTCAAGCGAACCGAATGTTGAGGTAATCGCAAGTCAAGCGAACCAAATATCAAGACATTTGGACGTGAAAATAACCAAATCTTATAACAATTGAATGTCAAGATAATGTCTAAATAACTACACAATTGTAACATTATGAAACAATGACAAAATAATATTGTAATAATTGCACAATAATGAAATAATTAAGAAATAAAGTTGGAATAATGAAACAATGGCAATACAATGCTGCAGTAATAACACACTTATGGAATAAGCACAAAATAATGTTTAAATAAAGACCAAATAACCGAATAATGACCAAATAATAACCAAACAAGTTTCCAAATAAAGATCCAACAACTAAACAATGTTCAAATAATGACACCAAGCTAATTTTGGCGGTATTCTCACCCCATAGAATACTAGTAGCTAACATATCGTAGACTGACTTGTATATCATGTGCAACGAAGCATCCATCACAATATGCAAATTTTGCACTAAAAAAATGTCCCTTGTACTACCATAATGGTCCTTCACGTTAACAGACAATGCCACACCCACTCACATCAAAATTCACTTTCAATATAAACCCCTTTGCTCAAAAGGTAAAAAAAAAAAAAAAAAAAAATTATGCCAACTTGTTGATAGAAGTAAATATAATAAGCTCCACTCATTGTCTCAAAAAAAAGTGATAAAGTTTGCATATGCTGGGTTTCAAATTGAAATTTAAAAAGAAACAATGTTCCAACTATTTTCAATAGCTTTGTGTGCACTGTGAACAAATTCTTAACCCTCCTACCCTATTTTGAATAGAATAGTCCAGAGAAATTCAAACAAAAACTGTTGGTATATACCAATGTTAAGACAAGCAGCCTATCGGCTGAGATAGCTCCACTGTTAGCAATGCACATTTCAATTAAAGAACTGAAGACATCATTAGAAAATGAACAATATGAATAGTATCAAAGCAATCGGACTTACAGTTCTTAACAAGAAGTCAAAAATATCACTTTTTACCAAAAATTACAAAAATATTCACCAAAATAAATTAATTAGAGAATTGAAGATATCATCACAAAATGAACAAATCTGAGAGAGGTCCACATGTAGTACCTATATATGTAATATCAAAGCAATTGGACTTACAGTTTTCAACAAGAAGTCGAAAATATCACTTTTTACCAAAAATGGCAAAAATATTCACCAAAATTAGAGAACTGAAGATATCATCACAAAATGAACAAATCTGAGAAAGGTCTACATGTAGTATCTATATATGTAATATCAAAGCAATTGCACTTGCGGTTTTTAACAAGAAGTCGAAAATATCACTTTTTACCAAAAATGACAAAAATATTCACCAAAATTAGAGAATTGAAGATATCATCACGAAATGAACAAATCTGAGTGAGGTCCACATGTAGTACCTATATATGTAGTATCAAAGCAATTGGACTTGCGGTTTTTAACAAGAAGTCGAAAATATCACTTTTTACCAAAAATGACAAAAATATTCACCAAAATTAGAGAATTAAAGATATCATTACAAAATGAACAAATCTGAGAGAGGTCCACATGTAGTACCTATATATGTAATATCAAAGTAATTGCACTTGCGTTTTTTAACAAGAAGTCGAAAATATCACTTTTTACCAAAAATGACAAAAATATTCACCAAAATTAGAGAATTGAAGATATCAACATGAAATGAACAAACCTAAGAGAGGTCTACCCAAGGTACATATACACCAAGTATCAAAGCATTCAGGCTTGTAGTTTTCAAGAAGAAGTCGAAAAAGTAATATGATAATATGAAATATGATAAGCTCCGCTCGACAAAGTCGACAGCGGAGCTAAAAAGAAGGGAGGCCAACAAAGACAATTCATACCAGTATTTATACAAAGTATTCTATATCATAACTCGATACATCATATACCATAAAACAAAAAATTATTATGTTTAAAAGAAAAGAAGAGAAAAGAAGTCATACCCTTAGAAAATAGATTTTGTAAACAATGTTCACTAAATGAGATTTAAGATGAATTACTTTGTCCTAAATATTATTTAGACTGACAAGAAGTCCTGATAGATACTGGATTCTCTCCTAGAATCTTGTATATCTACTTAAAAATAGAAAATAGGAAATTATCAAAAGCATTAGAAGTTTTGTAAACAGATGCTTAACACAAAATAAAATTGCAACAAATTTTCTTTTGATGTTATTTTTGATGTTACACATATATTTATTGCTAACAACTGATAGAAATGTTCTTCTTTTAAAGATGCAATAAAAATTAACTGTTACTCTTACATAAGGTAGATGGATTTTAATTTAACCGTTTTTTTCTTTTATTCTTCAATATTTCTAGAAATGAACCCTAATTTTGGAGCCAACAGAACAAATTTGAGTCAATTTTCAGCTTTTATTCAAAAAATTTGGCTATTTTTGTCCCAATCTTCTGAAGGAAAGTGCAGACTATAAACTATTTTGTGATGAAAAGAGAGAACTGGTTACTGAGTTCTATGTTTCTAACAGCCACCGAAACAAAATGAATATACATTCAAGTTTTCTGTCTTTTGACAAAAAAAAAACACACTAAATATCACAAAATTTATAATTGGGGTAAGAACAGATGGAGATGTTATCTGTATTAAATAAAGAATCATGGTCAAGGTTATTAATGAATACAGTTTTCATTTTGCATGGGTTTCTTTTGTTTCCACCCTTTTTTAACTGCATTGTGTGCAAACACAAAGCCTGGTTTCTAACTCAGCAGACCATATACTTCACAAACGCCTCTAGAAATTTGTTTGAGTTAATTGCCTTTATTTCAACTTAAAGTAAAACTGGTAATTTTATGTAATTTTCTCTGTATTAATTAATTATACCATTGATTTTGGTCTAAGCAGATGGTAATGTAAATTGGTCTAATAACGCGGAAATATATAATAAACGATACTTTCTGAACTACTTTCAGAAAACAAAAATGTGATTGAATGTTCCTTAGGTTTCAATAAATTGCTAGTTTAGACTCTAATCTCGTACAATGTGATGTTCTAATTTATGTCAAACACCACTGCCATATAACAACTGACAGTACAAACTGCAAAGCCAGTGTGTCCAAGTATTCCCACTATTTATCAGCAAGCCATTGAATGTCATGCACAATAACATTAGCATGTAAATCAAGCATGCACAAAATGCACTTACCGATACTTTGAATTTTGAAAATAATTTATATGCAATATCTTTCACTGTAGAATCATAAAAATTTTGTGAGTTTTATTTCATGATTTCGCAATGTGGTGTAAATGTGCTTCACATCAACCAAAGTCAAAACTAAGAATGGTGCATCTACGAATGAATTCACGCTTTATTAAGTTGTCGGTTATGTGCAACAGCAAGGACCCACTGATTGGGCAACACAAAATGTTCATGTGTTTTAAATTTCACAATTTTTGCTTATTTATAAAATGGAAATGGATTACAAAATGCATGCGAGTTTGAGAATTAACAATGAACTTGCATGCATGTATATAAATGTATTGGACACACTGGCTTTGCGGTTTGTACATACATTTATGGAAAGCAGCTTTAACACAAATGTTCATGAATTTCATCTAGAAGCTTTTAGACAGTAATTTGGTCATTATTTGTGATTTTGTGATTGCCCTTTTATTAACAAATCATGAAAATCAGAGTGACAAAAATCAAATGGTTCACAGTGCAGTTAACTGTTCATGATCATCAATATAACACATTATAACACATCATTCGTTAATACTGTACTGTAATTGGTCAAGACAGGATCACATGTTATCGGCTAAATTACCATAGTAGCGCCAGGGAAATTACTAGTTCCCTAAGGAGACTAGTACATTAACTAGTGCCCGGGGATGACATCACTGGTCACCTGATCGTGCGATTTCTAATATGTCGTCTGCTAGTTCAGTCGCTGATATAGATGGTCCACCTCGAAAAACTGGACGATTTAGCTTCAGTTCAGAAGAAGAACTTGACACACTAGTAGAAAATAAAGATGCACCGAAGACGAAGGACGCAATCAGGTTTTCTAGAAGCGTCTTTACATTGTTTTGTGAAGAAATCGGGACACCGCTAGCAGACGTCGAGAAGAAGACGACAGACGATCTATGCACGTTCCTAGTATGAACCTGTAATGTGTTATAAAACACATATTGCATGGCCTAATTCGGGCACTAGTATACGTCTATTTTCCCCTCAGGGTTGTGGATTACCAACAATACCTGCTATTTCCCTTGGCCTGCGGCCTCATGAAATAGCAGGTATTGTTGGTACCCCCCCCCCCAGGAAATAGACGTATACTAGTGCCCTCATGGCCATGCAATATGTGCTTAATAGTCACCAGAAATGAAACACTTTGATAAAGATAAGAAGACAAACAACATTTGTTTTGAAAATGTTTGGTTGGTTAAGTGAATACCAAACAAGATATCCAGAAACAAAATCGTTAAAATTCAGTATCTGAATTAAAAATGAAATAATTTCCTGCTGAGCAAAAGATTTCTTAAGAATCTTCTAAAGTAAGCTACATGTATTTTTAACTTAATGTTACAGACTGTGATATTTGATAATGTTTGTCTCATTCTGCAATATCAAAAGTAGTATTATAAATCAGAGTAAAATCAAATTCAACAGTCATATTGATTTGCTCATCGGACTGCACTTATAGTCAGTAATATGTTTAAAACCATGGCACTCAAATGAAATTTATTTTTAATATATATATATAAAAAAAAATTAATATTTGATAAATTTTCTAGTTAAATCATTAATGCTGTAATTTCACACTGGTTTTATCCACAATTGCAATTATATCTCAGTAAACCGTTATTAAAGATACATCATCTATTAAAAAGCTTACAGGATTCAAATGTTATAGGATAAGCAGGATTTATTTAAAATGGCGAATATATATCAGTGCAACAACTTGAATGAATGAAAAACAGTTTCAATAATTCCATCAAGCAATCTACGATAAATACACAAAAAGCCCAGTGTTAAATCAATATAGACAATCCCAGACACAACAAAAACCACACTTACTCAAACAAGTTATCAATACAGTTATTGAGTATTCAGTTAGGTGAACACTATCAAATTTCATTTTGAATTTTAAATCTAAAATAGTAATTAAATTTATTTATTTATAGTGCAGTCTATATTTCATCAAAACTATTATCCGCAAATAGTTTTGGATAACAGACAAACTCTGACGGAGGTGGCCTCTGATGTAACACTAGTGAGCATCTGTAGTGTGGATTACCCACTATGAAATATTATTATTTTAACACCAAATATTTTTTTTTATACAATTTAATTTTCACAAGATTTATATATTTAATAATTGACCTTTAAATAAAGGATTTATTATTTCCTCTCCAGCCATAGTTGATGTGGTGAATCCAATTTATTTAATATTTGTTAAATCAGTCATCATCATATTATTCAAATCTTTCAATTTTGCAATGACAATATTGATGTCAAACTTGTATTCATTTGAGTTTGTAATTATAATAAAGCAAATACAATAATACCAATATTTCTTAGGATCAATATACTCTTTCAAATGCACAATATAGACGAGTTTATTAACCAAGCCTTGAATGTGTACGTTATGATTGAAAAATAAAGATTAATATAAAACAAAAAGGAATCTGTTTGATGAAATATACAGCCAATATGTTTATTTCTGTTCACTCATTTTAAGATAGCTTTGGACAACTTGAAAAACAATTTAAAATGTTATGAAATAAACACAGACTTGTCAAAAGAACTCACCATATTGCCACAAAACCACAATTCTCATATGATTTATTCTGTTTTTTTAAACAGCCACAATTGTTGCATTGTTTCATGTGAACAAATAATTGTGTTTCACAGGCCTTGTTTAAGATGCATGATGGGATATGTACTTTGTCCCATGTCTCTAAAAATTTACCAGCATTGCAAAAGCCCAACAAATAATTGTGTTTCACAGGCCTTGTTTAAGATGCATGATGGGATATGTACTTTGTCCCATGTCTCTAAAAATTTACCAGCATTGCAAAAGCCCAACAAATAATTGTGTTTCACAGGCCTTGTTTAAGATGCATGATGGGATATGTACTTTGTCCCATGTCTCTAAAAATTTACCAGCATTGCAAAAGCCCAACAAATAATTGTGTTTCACATGCCTTGTTTAAGATGCATGATGGGATATGTACTTTGTCCCATGTCTCTAAAAATTTACCAGCATTGCAAAAGCCCAACAAATAATTGTGTTTCACATGCCTTGTTTAAGATGCATGATGGGATATGTACTTTGTCCCATGTCTCTAAAAATTTACCAGCATTGCAAAAGCCCAACAAATAATTGTGTTTCACAGGCCTTGTTTAAGATGCATGATGGGATATGTACTTTGTCCCATGTCTCTAAAAATTTACCAGCATTGCAAAAGCCCAACAAATAATTGTGTTTCACATGCCTTGTTTAAGATGCATGATGGGATATGTACTTTGTCCCATGTCTCTAAAAATTTACCAGCATTGCAAAAGCCCAACAAATAATTGTGTTTCACATGCCTTGTTTAAGATGCATGATGGGATATGTACTTTGTCCCATGTCTCTAAAAATTTACCAGCATTGCAAAAGCCCAACAAATAATAAACAATTTACATGCATGGTAAAAGTGTAATCTTTTCACCACCAGTTCCCTGTTTTCGTCACAAATTCACAAAATAGTCTGCACTTCTTTTCAGAAGATTGGGAAAAAAATATCCCATTTTTTTTAGTAAAAACTAAAAATTTTGTCTGTTGGCTTCAAATTTAGGGTTCATTTCCAGAAATATTGAAGAATTCAAGGAAAAGTGCAGACAAATTTGAGTGAGGAAGTCTGGTGGTGAAATGGTTAAAACACACACAAGCTACAGTACAGTTCTCGCGGAAGCTTTGGCTTTTGTGGCATCATTGTCGCATACGCATGGCTTCATTGTCGCCTCAGCATCGCATCATTGTGGCATCAGCTTCGCGTCATTGAAAATTGAAGCTGTGTTCGCCTCTCTTATTTTGTGGCATCATCGTGGCCTCAGCTTCGCAGTCTCATGGCATCAACATGGCATCAGCTTCAAAGTATTGTGACATGAGTATGACCTCATTATTTTCACATGGAAAGGCAGTAGAGAAAAACACGTGTACAGAAGTTCGATATGTAATCGATTTGAAATTCAAAGCGATAAGGGGAATAAAATAATATGACCAAGAGTAAAATGACATTTTAAAAAGATATCTTGTTTAATTATTTAATGTTGCGAGTATTGGGTACCAAAAACTATGTGAAGTACATTGCAATCTGCAAGGTGACGAGTGTCATATTGACTGCAAGGAAAAACGTGATAAATTTAAATCACACGATGCAATCGTCGTTCGGAAACAACACAATTTGCTATACGAAATGAAACTGTTCTTGTTATAAAATTACCTTATTTTCGTTCATTTTATTTGCTGGTAAGAGAACAGATTCAGATTCCTCATTTTGGTGGTATTTTTCTGTGTTTCGTTTAGTTTTAGCCGAGTCCGATCCCATGCCCGGACTACTAACACATGCAAAACACGCGAACGCCGCCTGGTGCGTCGGCGTTGTCGCCTGCCATCTTGATACAAAGTTCCAAAACAAGTGTGTACATTTCCAACTATGATTGGATGGTTGTGGTGGCATCGGTCAGGTAAAATTTTACATCCAATTTTCAAAATTAAGTCACGATCAGTGACCTGAGCTCGATCTATACGTACTTTAAAAGTATTCTCACAAAAAAATATTTTCGAATAAAAACAAGCCACAGGCCTGGTAAAAAAACGAATAGCACTTGACATGCAGAAATAATTTATTGGGCTTCAGAAAAAAAGTGTTCATTTAGTTGTAGCCGTAAATATTTGGTGACCAGTCGATGAACAATTTGAAACTCATTATACACACGGAAGTCCTTCGATACTGAATATCATCGACCCCAATCTGGTTTACCTTATTTCCCAACTTGCAAAACTGATTTGTATCTCAGCCCAGTTTTTCTTTTTTTTTTGAACTGAGGTCAAATCCCAGCCGTTTGTCAAAATATACCGATGTTTTTCAGTGAATGATTGTGAAGCCTGTCACAGCACAGTGAATCGACGCCGGAGATTGGACAGTACGACGACCCTTCAATTAGCGTCAAATATGCTTTGTTACAACATCATTGATTTGCTGAAAGTCACCTGATCGGAGCACGACCTGGGTCACAGAACCATATTTGTTCGTATTATCAACGGGACTTTGCGAGAGAACCACACCCACATTTTCAACCATTTTTAGCGCGGAAGTTGCCAACAAATGTCAAAAAACTCATGAATTTTATGGATTTGAATAAAATAAAGCTAGCGATTGGTAAGACTGGTTAATAATATATCCCCCGATGCTCTTCGAATTTTTTAAATTTTATTTCAAGGCGAGAAATGGATGATTGAAGTTCAAGGCGACAGTTTCACCGCGACAACTCTACGCTGTGTTGTAGTTTCATGAGGTAAAAAAATATATATAATAAATAGTACTTGTTTAATTATTTGGTTTTACAGCCCGCAAATTACGGGACATGATCGACATGAATTACGATAAATAAATGCTGATTGTGTTGAATAATGGACGTCGGGACTGTTTGGAGAAACCAACGGGCATCGATATTCCAAACAAATTATTGGGACACGGTCGGTAGACATTTCAGACAAATGAAATTATTAACGAAAGACGAGATTTTTTCAGATATTTACGAACATACTGTCACACCAAATATATGCAAAATTGACAAATACACAAAGAGATATTAGGTTTTATTTTAGCCTTAGAAATATTTTCTTTCACTCAGTCCATGCGTGGGACTTCTATTTAGCTTCATGGTCCTTCGGCTTGTGTACTCCTTGGGCGAAATAACAATAATTATACAAATCGTAAACTCAACACAGTCAGGAAAAGAAACCCGGACAACCATGTCGTACTTCTGTTGAAATACATTTTGTAGCAGTGCGTCAGAATATTGTTTAAAATAAAATAGTCAATCCCAGCCAAATCTAGGTCAAAGGGTCAGATTGCGTGCATATAATTATAGATAGTTAAAACAAAAAATATTTGAACTTTTGACGGTTGTTCAACATCCATGCACGGTTACTAAACTAGTAACTGTGATCTATGAAAACCAGAAAATTGTTAGTAGTCCGAATTTTTGCACAGTCGAAAATAAAGCAGAAATTCAACAAGCGGTCGCAAAAGCGAGCGATTGAAAAGCGGAAGCGAGCGAGAAGTTGGGCGAAATGAGTTCTGTACTTCTTTGTTTGATGAAGCGATGCTGATGCCACATTGTCGCCATAATGAGGCCACAATGAAGCGAAGCGATAACCGCCTAACTTTTTAATGTCGCGACATTGATGCGATGCTGAATCCATAACAATGCCATAATGATGCGATGCTGAAGCGAAGGTGAAGCTGAAGTGAAGCTGAAGTGAAGCCAAAGCTTCCGCGAGAACTGTACTGTATGACATTATTTCCTAAAAATTAGCCCCCTCCCCTTGTTTTTCATTACCCTATTACACTGAGTAGTGTCTTTCCTGTTTCTAGTCACTCCTGTATTAATCTGATTAGTGTCTCCCCTCTGTTTCTAGTCACTCCTGTATTTAGTGTCTCCCCTCTGTTTCTAGTCATCCCTGTATTTAGTGTCTCCCTTCTGTTTCTAGTCATCCCTGTATTTAGTGTCTCCCTTCTGTTTCTAGTCACACCTGTGTTTAATAATCAGATTAGAGTCTCTCCTCTGTTTCTAGTCACTCCTGTATTTAGTGTCTCCCTTCTGTTTCTAGTCACACCTGTGTTTAATAATCAGATTAGAGTCTCTCCTCTGTTTCTAGTCATCGCTGTATTTAGTGTCTCCCTCTGTTTCTAGTCACTCCTGTATTAATCTGATTAGTGTCTCCCCTGTTTCTAGTCATCCCTGTATTTAGTGTCTCCCTTCTGTTTCTAGTCACACCTGTGTTAATCAGATTAGAGTCTCACCCCTGTATTAATCTGATAAGTGTCCCCTTCTGTTTCTAGTCACCCCTGTATTAATCTGATAAGTGTCCCCTTCTGTTCCTAGTCACCCCTATAATTACTCTGACTAGCATCACTCAGCCAGTAGTAATTACTACAAAACACTTACTGGGATCAAACAGACAAGGTTTTGAAATCGCAAGCAGTGTTCGAAATTAACGTCGGTCCGTCGGCCTCACGCCGATAGTGGGTGTAAAGGGCCTAGAGCTGTGAAAAACCATCAGTCCTTGTGACCGACCATGAATTTCTATTCGTTCCATTATTTAGTATGATTGTAAGACCAAATATATAATAAATATCGATATTAACTTCAGAATTGTTTCACAATTGCGTTTTCTTGCACGTTTGATCAACAAATGGCATCACTCATCGACCTGAGTCATAATTCAGGCTCGCCGAATGATCGCGAAATGTGCGGAACGTGGGAACTGTAACAAACGATCTGATTGGTTGTAGGCCGATCAAGCCTCCGATTCAAACCAATAGAATTTGCGCTTACATTTTATGTTAAGGTAGCAAGACTATTATTTGTGTTGAAAATTACGATTTTCACATTTATTTACTAATTGATGAAATGCACTATAAACTTTCATCTGATAAAGTCAACGTAACCTAGAATGTCATGTAAGTTGGTTAAAATGTAGATTTTCTGAAGGGAAGCAAGGCAGCCTCAGTAGTGTTTTCCAAAATCAACAACACAGGTTTAATCTGTGTGTCTATAAGTTTCAAAGATTAACTCAAGACAAAGCAATGTAAGGATGTGTTATCAGTAGCTATCTGACACACAATGAGTGTTTCTAAACATTTGGGTGGTTTGTCTCCGCCCCTGTTTATTTCACAGATTAGTCATTTGCATATGAATGTGTCAGACACAAGGTCACACAGCCACTGAAAAAAAATCATTGATTTTGGTGTTTTCATCTGCCGATTTTATCGTATTATAGCTATCCCATTCCTTTATTTTTTTGGTTTCCAATAGCCTTACACATTTGGATGCCCCTACACATGTTAAAATTATTATGTTATTTTTTTTACAAAAAAAGTAATTTTTCATTTTTGATTAAGTAACGCACCGTAGAATGCAGATACGGGCATGAAAAACACACCTTTAAAAAGCTTGAAGTCTTGCGATTTCAAAAATATATACTTTCCTGGGTCTATTTGTAGTCACAATTAGAAGATGAAAACAAGTATGCAAATAATACTCCCGCTACCTTAAGCCATCTTTGATTTGCATCAAACACGCTGGTATCAATAGTTGCAGAATTTCGTCTACATCGAAGTATGTGGCGATATTTAAACTGCCAGGAGCCTGCTGCTAAACGTGTGCAAACTACACAAGAAAGGTGTGACAAACAGCAAGAATTCGAACGGTCTAGGCGTAAACCATGCACATTCCAAGTTAGCTGGCAGGCGGAGTTCAAAGACTAGTTACTTTTTGATAACAACAACAAGGCGATGTATTGCCGACCTTGTCGAGGATCCTACGGTCAGCTGTCGGTTAGTAAGATTGTGAACACGATGCAAAATGCATGTCAGATTCAGATTAATATATCTGATTAATTAGTAAATAAAGGTTTTGCAATTGCAAGCTTGTATTATCCGTTTAGTCATTGTTTGTTAAATATCAGGGCCTACAGTTAGCTAGAAGGACCTACAGTTTTAATTTGACATAGGTCCTTCGGGCCTGTTATAATTTTCAGTTAATTTCGAACACTGATCGCAAGTATGAGTCACATTGGGAAATATAACCTGACATAAAACAATATAAATGCAGCAAATAGAATCTCCACTCAGAAAAAAAGAAAGAAAAAATCTTTAAAACCTCAGAATAAATTCACACTAATATGTGTACTGTATTTGCTCTACTAGCAGCGCATCTCTAATAAAAGTGCACATAAACAAAAAATTGCATTTATGGTATACTGAATTATTAAAATATGACTTATTATGATCATAGACATATTCTGTGCCATTTATTTATCAGTTTACAATATAATCCTGATAAACATTTGCAAGTTTTGATTGTCAATCATGCAATCATATTTTATTATATGAATCATATTTATTGTATACACTATCAGAAATCTGTCCATATCTTCAGAGTTTATATATGGCTCATTTTCTAAGGATTATGGTGAAAGTGGTTCATTTTAGCGAGTTCATGTGTTTTAGAATTAGATTCAGTCGCTACAAGAAATTTGAAAAAACTTTGGTGAAGTGAAGTAAATATTACGAGCAGACTCGCTACATTGTGTATGCAAGTATGATTACCAAAATTAGCATACCAAGCGTGTCAATGGTACATTCAAATTCAGTGTTATTTCAGTAAGTTTGTTTTACTTTCAACACTCCACTGTTTCACATTCTTGGACTGTAGAAATAGGCATGTGACAAATATGCATGATATTTTCTTGTAGATTGCGTGAAATTAACCAAAATAATAGAAATCACAATTTGTGTAATTTTCACTATTAACACTGATTTATGCCTGTAATTTGCGACTTTGGTAAATCTATGCAATCTATGAACTTAAATCAGGTTTATTTTGCGGTCATGTATTTTTAGCATCAAAAGAACCCATAAACGGAGCTATAGACACAATAAAACAAGTAGACAATGGTCAATTTATAAGCTGGTTCAACGACTAGGAATTATCATAGCAGTGACTATTTCACTGGGTTGAGACAGGAAAATGACAAGTGACTTTCACAAAATTTTTGTCCTTGAATAATGAAACAGCAAACATTTCTAATTTCTAGTGGCAAAAATTAAACAATACATCAAAATGAGTACACTGTACGAATCCAATTTTAAAAGACAGTAAATGCAAAACTCATATTTTAGAGATTCTACTTACTCTTTCACAGACTGTTGTCTCTGAATTGCTGGTCTAGTGGAAACTGCAGGCGTACTAGTAGCGATTCCAGACTCAACCAGCTCAATCGATCTGTTTTTCGAGTCAGCGGGCTCTGATAAGTGTCTCATTACGCCTGTTGACTTTGGGTTTTCAGGTGGGTTATGATGGGTGGCGATTCTTCCTGTGTTTCTAGATGGTTCAGGTTGAATCATAGTCTATAAGAACTGCAATGTACAAAAAAAAATGGTGTTATTATTACAGTAATTTAAAAGCAAAGTTTATGATAATAAATATACTATAAGGTTATTACGAAGATACCTCAAAGTATGCACGAAGTCAGTACAGCGGCAGTATCGAGGTCGATGCAACAGCGTACTGTCTGAGTGTATACTTTGAGGTATCATCGTAATAACCTTATTATTATATATCTTTTCCTACCAAGGATACATCATGGGAAATCTAAAAAGTTTAGAACAGAATCAGCGAACTTCTTTGTATGGAGTCCGGTCAAACCCTGGTGGCAGCCATGTTTGTTTTTATTATTATGAGCGTAGTCATTCCATATTTGGAATTCGCATTTTCTAATATGGTAGGATGAAAATACCCAGTAAAATACCGCAAAATGATGGCACGCTATACCTTATAGTGTTACAGTGACAGATATATTATAAATTATATTATTGAGAAAATTAGTTGTATAAACATGTATAAATGAATTCTGGTTGTATTGTTGGATGCGCTAAAATTCACTCAATTACATGCAAGTGAAAATAAAAATTGCAAGATACATGTGGCTGCACTAAATTTTCACTGGATTTCAATTTAGTAAAATCCACAAAATTAAATCCAGCTGAACATGTAAAATAAAAATAGAACTTATTGTTTCCCTGCCAACTTTGTGAACTTAAAACGCAGTGAAATTTCTCAAAATATTAAAATAGTAAAAAAAATTAAACAAGCAGCCTGTCGGCTGAGATAGCTCCGCTGTTAGCAATGCACATGGCAATTAAAGAACAGAAGATATCATTAGAAAATGAACAAATCTGAGAGAGGTCCACATGTAGTACCTATATGTATAATATATCAAAGCAATTGGACTTGCGGTTTTCAACAAGAAGTCGAAAATATCACTTTTTACCAAAAATTACAAAAATATTCATCAAAATTAGAGAATTAAAGATATCATCATGAAATGAACAAATCTGAGAGAGGTCCACATGTAGTACCTATATATGTAATATCAAAGCAATTGGACTTGCGGTTTTCAACAAGAAGTTGAAAATATCACTTTTTACCAAAAATGACAAAAATATTCACCAAAATTAGAGAATTGAAGATATCATTACAAAATGAACAAATCTGAGAGAGGTCGACATGTAGTACCTATATATGTAATATCAAAGCAATTGCCCTTGCGGTTTTCAACAAGAAGTCAAAAATATCACTTTTTACTAAAAATGACAAAAATATTCACCAAAATTAGAGAATTGAAGATATCATCATGAAATGAACAAATCTGAGAGAGGTCTACCCAAGGTACATATACACCAAGTATCAAAGCATTCAGGCTTGTAGTTTTCAAGAAGAAGTCGAAAAAAGTAAAACATTGACACGGACGACGACGACGGACAATCACTCATATGATAAGCTCCGCTCGACAAAGTCGACAGCGGAGCTAAAAATTAAATGCGAGTGAAAACAAATGGTTTTACAGTAATCCAAAACGTCAGCCATTATACAGTCTGTAAGTGATCCAGGGAGTGGAAATTTCATGGCTGAGGTTACAGTTTGAGTAAATGTATATATACTTTAAAATACTTTATTTTCGCTTGGAATAAATTTTCACTATTTTCGCTGAAAGAGTGATTCAGTGAAAATAAAATCCAGCGAAAATACCTTTTTCCTATATTCTACATTCAACTCGCCAAAAATCAGTGAAAATAAATTCCATACGAAATACCCAAAAAGTCTTTTCAGCGAAAATTAATTCCAGCTAAAATAAATTATTTCACAGTATATTGGTTGCAAGGATGTCACAGCAAGGGGGGGTATAGAAACAGTAAAGTCTGGCAGTCATGTAATATAATAATCCAATATACAACTGGGCATGAAAAAGTGGAATATTTAATTAAATTGTTTGACCAATTAAATTCAATACCTCTGGCGTGATAAGATTAGGTTTGTTCCCTCTAGGTATATTGGAGATTGTTCATGATGCATTCTAAGAATCGCTTTATATGGGTTTTGCATATATACCCAAATTGTGCTTCACAGTGTTTTGACGTTATTTAACAGGGTCATATCGAGGAAACAACTGATCTTGAAAATGTAAATCTTGTTTGCCATATTGTACCGTATATTCATATTCATTATAAACAGGTTATAGTTACGCGGTGAGTTGACTGAGATGCAGCGTTCTGCACTATACCTTAAATAGTTGCGGTATACCCTGTTTGAAACTAAATATGATTTTACCATGCATAATGAGTGACACCAATTAATTAGTTAATTAAAAGACCAACATTTCATACCAATTATATATTTGATTATAATCCTTTACTTCACAAGTGTTTTTTTTTTGGTAACTGTAATTCAGTTTGTTTCTTGATTTACTGATAAGCAATATCTCTCTTTAAAGTCAGTTGTATTATCGGCAAAATTTAGTTTGAAGTCTTTGATGAGGCCAGTTATATGTGCGATACAATAAATGTAATAGTTACGATATTCGCAAGATATTTATGTCTGAATTTTCTTGCTGAACATCACAGAGAAGTGTGTTTCTAACGAAGCAAATATGATATGATTAAATTATTTAACAGTCACACAAGTTTTATAAAATACAATAATTGCCAGTATGGTTGGTAGAGAAAGTTTGCACGGAATACCCACTGGGTGTGGTCCTATATAAGGTCAAGGTAGAACTCCTCACACCACAAAGGCCAAAAAAAATAAATAACATTAAAACCAAAAAATAGAGTAGCTAGGCTTCTGCTAACCCTTGCTAATCACCAATGGCAAATTTCATTTTGATTTGGCTGCAAAAAAACAGTGTAACTTTTGCCACTGATGGCTGACAGTAATTTTTTTTTTCAAATCATAATTTATATATTGTATAAAAATTGTCAAAAAGCATCTTGTTACCCACAGGAATGTGAATTAAACACCAGGAAACCATATTGCTTGATATAAAGGAACACAGCACTACATTATTTAGAAGTTTGAAATGGCTAATAAAAATGTACAGATAGTGTTAGCTAATATGGTTAAAACAATTTTATCCTCATTAGAAGTTTAGTTTTTTTTTTAATTTTATTTTAATTATTCTGTAACACTGTGGCGGATTTGGTCCATACAAAAACATACTTTTTTTACCATTTTTATAAACTTAGATAATGTATATATAAGGCAGCATTTAAAATTTGTCCAGCATATATTTCAAAATCTAGTCCAGAAGCTTTCTTCTTTCTAGTTGCACACACAGAAAGATACAAGGGCAGGCATGCAAAATCTAGGCAAAGGTTGGGTTACCGGAAACAACACCTAAAGCCAATACTTCCTGTGTATATAAGCTCCAAATACAATATTAAACTGTTTATTTTGTAGAAGCCTACTCACGTAAATGAAAATGCCGGCACCCGGAATTAGTTCATTGTATTTCTGGTCAAAATATGGGTGTAATAAATTACTGGGATCACTAGTCTATTTACCGGGTATTCGGGAAAATAATACATGGTTAATTTTGCATATTTTTGCAAATTTTTCGAGTCAGTGAAAATTGGGAAATTTTGTAGCACACCGAGTCTCAGTAATTTTCACAAAATTTTTCCTTCACAAATGCCATCAAATCTTGATATTGAAAAAATTTCCAGCAGTGAAAATTAAGCGGTTTACAGTAATAGTTAATGGCAGCCTTTTGGATTGCTTTGTTTAATTAGTTCCTATCTTGCTTTAATATTGTGTTTTATAAAACTGTTCTATTTGCCAATTTTCTGAAAATACAGTACAGCTACTCACAACAATGTGCTATTCCATGTTACCATGTAGTACAAAAAAAGTACAAAATATGAGTAAACCCATTTAAAATGATAAGGAATGTAACTCTGAATTGGGCCAACCTACATACCAAAATAAATTTACCTGGAAACTCAACTATCTATGCATACCAAAATAAGTAAATAAAAATGACTGCAACTATTTTAACCATTTCTCTTTGTAAATACTAATTATTTCATGTGTTTTGGTGATTTTCCTTAATTGATATTACCATTTTTTTTTTTTTTTTTAGAAATTGATACATCAGCTCATGAAGGAATATGTCTACTATAACAGTTGTTACGGACACGTGATGTCACCTACTTAGATGGGTGTCTCCCAGTGTCTGTTTATGGGTGGACACAATTACCACAGGTGAATCATCACATGTGATCTGCATGCTCAGAGAATCATATTTCATTAGTTCATCTGTGTATTGGGGAATTTCCCAGGAAAGAACACAGTGTCTATTTCTGAACATGACTAGTACTTTCAGAAGTTCGATTCTTACTCTAAATAAATCTTTAAAAGGAATTTGGTCATGCTAATATATTAAATCCGACATAATTAATGTTAAAAAAAATGATGATTATGATAAACCAAAGTTTCTTTCTCTGCAATCATGGAATGTGTAATGACACACTTTCTAACAATTACAAAAACGTGAGTTAATATTCATCGTCTAATTAAACAGCAAGGGGTTTCCCTGTTATTGGTATTGCGCCATAACGAAATGGATATACGATCGACTAGAAGTGACATGATCTTGATGCGTTGTCATGTTGCATTGTCATGCAAACCTACCTTGAATTACTGAATACCAGTCCAGTTGACGTTTTCAGTTGTCCTTGATATCCTCCTGCATGGGATCGAGTTGGAAATGTTCAATGGATGCGCGCTCAGCCTCAGTATACGAGTGTCCACACCTCTTCCTGTGTGACAGCTAGCGAAGTCGCACACGCTGACACAAACTAACATTTCTCGTCCTTGCTGCACATGAATAACATATATCTGTACAGACCGTGGAATACGTGGTTATGATGATGACACGATTTCGGTTCATTCGCTGGTAAAAAAAGACGTGAGTCAAACACCATCACACAGGAATGGAGAAACTGAGAAACAGTCAAGTTCCTGCGTTAACGCATGCGCATCAAACTATAACCCATGACCTTACGCCCGAAGCGTGTTTCAGCAAGCTCAATGCATTCTGCTGTGGTTGCATTTTCTTGTCTTCTTGATGTAGTATATCTTGCGTTACGAAGACGAATGCGTATCGGTCAGCCTGAGTGCTCACATACGAAACACTATACCGTGGGAGAAGTAAAGAGGAAACGAACTAGAAAGATAGTTGCCAAGCAACAGGTTACTTCGGGATAAACGATGCGGTCCAAACGTGGGAAGCGAAGCGCAAGTTCAAAATCGACCTCAACACTTGCAAAAATACCAAAGACAACAGTCAGCGAAAATAAAAACGAGACCACTGAAACGAAACTCGCTGTTAAAAGCACAGATTCCAGGTTGATGAAAGAATATTATAAAAAGTCGTGCGTTGATTTAGCTCGAGATTTACTGGGTAAAATCTTAGTGAGAAAAACAGAAGATGGAGAGAGACTGGCTGGCAAGATTGTTGAGACAGAGGCTTACCTAGGAGGTGAAGATAAAGGTGCCCATTCTTATGGTGGTAAGAAAACAGAGAAGAATGCTGCAATGTTTATGGATCCTGGCACTTGTTATGTTTATTATGTGTATGGATTGTATTCATGTGTAAATATATCCAGTCAAGGTAATAGATATCATTCTGATTTAAAAACAAGATTCTTTTTTTGTGTATTTTTTTTTTATAATTTCTTCACTGCTCTTTTGTTTTCAATTTTGCAGTTATCACAACAGGTCACAATTTTTTTTAGAATTTTATAAAATAAGACTGAATAAAAAAAAAAAGTGAAAACTAAAATATATATGAAAAAACATGGAGTAGAGGGTTTTTTCTTTGAAAATATCAACTTTTATTTACTTTTTTTCTACATTCTCTTTTAAGATGTATATGGCATGCATTCAACTAGAAAAAACAATTGTAGCGATGGTTTAAGAGGGTAATATATTTTGATTAAATCTGAGATACAGTGTGTTTTATGTTTTTTGTGATTAGAAAATACAACACAACTCTCCCGTTTGTGAACTCTGACATGGGTATCATATTTCTAGCTGCAGCATGTATCTTTTATTTATTATAATGCCAATAAACAAATTAATATTATATATTCCTTAGTGGATATAATGTTATGGATTTGCAAGTGTTACTATTTTTACCTATTGTTCTATTAATTATGGGCAATACCTAATGATCATGATTTGTTTTCACAGGAGAAGGTGCAGCAGTCTTGATCCGGGCATTAGATCCGGTAAATGGACTGGCAGCGATGCATATCTCGAGATCACAGAAAAGGAAAAAAGAAAGTAAACCGTTCAAAGACCACGAACTCTGCAACGGACCGTCTAAATTATGCCAGGCTATGAGAATCGATAAGAAAAACTTTAATTGTAAAGATTTGACAACGATTGATGAGATGTGGGTTGAAAAGGGTGTAGATGTTGACGCATCTGAAATCATTGAATGTCCCAGAATAGGTATAGATTATGCCAAAGAATGGGCCACCAAACCACTCAGATTTTATATCAAAGGGAATAAGAACGTAAGTGTGAAGAATAAAGAAGTTGAGAAAGGCAATTAGAATCACATCTTCAATAGAAGTGCAGTTATTGTATACTGGATTATTGAAATATGACTTATTATGACCATAGACTCACCTTTACCATTTACATAAGCATATGCATTAATATTAAATAAAGCAAAAAAGGGTATCTATTGCAGAGCTCTATTGGAAGTGCATCCCCAATAGGAGCACATGTAAACCACTAGTTGCATTTATTGTGTACTGAATTATTAAAATTATTATAATATTTTGTGAGGCATATTTATTCCAAATGGAATGGTTATTTTAACGTAATTGATATAGATATAGTTTTTGTATAAAGTTAACAAAATATATTTTTTTATTTTTGTTAGATACAAATATGGTATTATTTATTTTTTATTTGTATATAGTGTTATAATTTTTTGTTTTTTAAATGCAAATTGGAAAGTGTGAACAAATTCTAAATATAATTATTAAATAGACATTGATTAAAAAATAATAATAATAATAATAATAATATTTCCACTGAAATAATTGATTTATGTGCCAAATTACATGAATTTGATGATAGAGTACTGTAAAAGGATTAATTATTCACTGGGTTTTAATTTTGCTTATTTCGCTGACAGGAAAATGCGCTAAATTAAAACCCAGTGAATATGTAAAATTTAGCACAGAACACATTATCTAAATGATAAAACTGTGAATTTAAAACCCACTGAATATGCCTGAAATGGTAAATCAGCGAAATTTAAACCCAGTGAAAATTAATCATTTTACAGTATATTGGTAATATTTCCTGTGAAGAAGATTATCTAGATAAAAGATGTTTCTCTAAGATGTCACACTACTCTGGTATCTGTTTGTTTCATGATTTGATTGAAGATGGCTGAATGGCAGCTATTTTAATGTAAAAAATGTATCAAAATCGCACATCTTCACAATTCCAGAACTGGATCTCAGTCCGGTCGTTTGCCTCATAACTTGTAATCTGTTCCTATTAATAAGCTTTTTAATTAGCTATTTTACATACTTTCTTTTGATGAGAATGTCCTTATATTAGTTTTGAAATATTCATTTATTTGTATACTTGTAGTTAGAAATTAATCATCACACACACATTAGTTCATGTCTGTTCTTGTTGGCTTTACCATATGGTATAATCTAATCTAACGCTTTATAGCTAGTTTAAAGTAATTTCTGGAGAAATCATTTCCTGCAAATATCTTACTTACCCAGTGAGCGACAGGATGCATTCTGTTAATGAACTTGTAAATAATCAGTAATTGACCTAACACTTTGTTTTCCAAAAAATTTTGCCTATTTGGCTACTTAAATATGCCAAATTGAAAGCCAGTGAATTCTAAGTTAGTCATAGAATGCTTGACGTCTTGCACAAACCAGTAAATATAAGACGTACAAATATCCATTTACCGTCCAATCCACTCAAATAAAACCCAGTGACTATTTACTCCTTTACCTACACTTATTACTTGGACATCTGGTACAGATGAATTTGCTTATAAGTTATAAATAAAAACAGGGTACCAACTATAATTAATAACCGATTTATATATCAGCAATACAAAAGAAACGTCTTGCTTATCTCTTACAATTTATTATTTTTCTCCCAAGTGCAGGGAAACGCATTTGATTTGTTTTTTCGCAATAATTTTTTGTTAAAACAGAAACAGTCAAACACTAAAAGCTGCTCTTGTATTATTTATGGTATATCCATTAATGATATCCCCTATTAAAGTCTGAACTCGCGCAAAAAATAACTCATTCATGTCTTTTTAACCTATCAATTCGATTCTTTCGAATCAGTACACAATTTACAGGAATAATAAGTTTTTTTTTTTACTCCAGCGAACGTCACTGGCTTAGCCACAATTCAAATTGATGCAATATACTGTAAACTGCTTAAAGTATTTTTGTGATATAATGATTATTTCATGAAAACAACATTTTGTGAAAGTCGATAGCGCTTTGTGTTATAAAACACCAGCCAATTGTTTACTGAGTTGTAGAATTCATGAAATTTTTCTCTCTTGTAAAAATATGTGTAATGCAGAGCTTGATGTTAAGGTAGTTTGTTAAAATAAAACTTGGAAAAAAAAAATAATCACTGTAAATCATTCAAACATTGTTGTGTAATAATTCACATACATGCAAGTCATAGATATTTTAAGTTTAACGAAAAAAGAAGAATGTTTTTTAAGAAAATATGTACAAAATAATCCAAAAAGTGGCCATTTTGATACATTTTTCATAAAAAAAAAAAAAACATGGTTCCATGGATAACTTACCAATATTTAAATTTCCCCAATTTTTCACGCCAACAGTCATATGTAGCTCTCATAACACTACATATCATTTTTATAGCATAGGTCACCAAACAAAATTTTGAGATATGATGGAATGTTTCTACCATAAGTTCCAATTGTAAACTACAAAGTCATTTCGTGGAAGAATTAGTTCGATAACCATATATTTTTATTTCAGAATTCTGAACATTACATTAACCCAAACCTTTTTGCTGCATTTTGAGGATTTTCTATAGGCAAGAGGATAACCATTTGGTTGTAGGAATGGCAAATTTTACTTCTGTCCCGGGCTGTAGGACCACCTTAAGTGTCCAGCTTTGTAATGCATTGTTCAGGTTGTATAAACTTTGACAAAATCCACTGCAATCTCATCTAATGAGAATTTTAAATATTGTTTGCAGGTGCAAAAATGACATGTACCACAATTCTTAACAGAAGAGTTGTAGTCATTCAAAAATTCCTATTTTAAATAGGCATTGACTCTCTCAAATTACCAGTTTCTCTTGCTGATATCTGCATTTGTTTTTGTTGCAAATGTCCCTTACACAAAAATTTGAGAGAAAAAATTTCTTTCCTCACTATTACAAATACCCATCAAAAATAAAAATTTATTTCACTTTTAACCCATTTGTACTTCTGTCTTTATCAAAGTATATAATCTATGATTTCAAATTAAGAGACAATATTATTTCCAATGTTGATTAAGATGGAATGCTCATTCCTTTGTTTTGTAAACTTTTTGTTGTATATAAGGCCTAAAATACTGTAATAAAATAAATGTATATATATATGATGAAACCCATATCGGTATTACAGTTATAATTTATATGGTACTTTTGTAAATCAACCAAGTTAAACTCTTAGAATGCTGTAATTTTACCCATTTGTACTAATTTTTCTATAATTTTGATGTTGATTGTGTACAAATATCTATATTCTCTCATTGGTTACAGGTCTTACTAGTATCCAAAATTATGCAGGCGGGTTTTGTGGAAAATGACAAACGTTGGCACTCAGAAGGTTAATATACCACAACCTAGTTAAAGCGAGAGGGTCGTCACCTGCTTAAAAACACAAAGGCTCATGGGTAGACGCAAGTTTGTAAACAATGACACGTTATGGCCATCTGACACATGTGACGACTCTCCTGCTTTTAATATTACTTCATTAAACCTTGGTATTTCTACAAATGGACTGTATTTCCTGTATGAATATTAGCACACCTAAACAGGAAATAAGGTTTGGTTTAATGCACTGTTTTGCTTAATGCTTGCCATTGTGTAGAATTTCAGGTGTGCTCAATCCACCGTAACATAATTAATGTTGTTTGTTAACTGTTCATTAATATGCATCAGTTAGATCATGATATGGGTAATCTGCTTATTTTAAAACACAGTATTTTATCTTATGGGTTTACATATTATTAATGTGGTTAGTAATACCGGCGTAATATTATTGTATTAGTACTTTTTGCTACTGTTATATGGTGCTGAAAGATTATAAAATCTTCATGTTTTTAATCTCGTAAGCAGGCAAAAATAAAATTAAAAACAGCACAAAAATTTTACATAAGCACATGCATGACTCGTACTGTATTTGCTCTATTAGAAGCACATGTAAAATATTTTATATTGAATTATTAAAATTTGGTTTATTTTAAACATTGATACAGCTTTAATTTATGGAAGCACATGTGCAACTAAAAAGGGAGTAGGTATACAGCAAACACAAGAATATATGGTTTAACTAAAACAAATGCCTCAAATTTTGTATTATAATGAGTTAAGTACCTGCACATTTTGCATGATTCATCGTATAATAAATGTTGGCAATTATCATTCATGAATAGGACAATAATATCATTGAAATAGGTGATGTAAATGGGCAGATCTGGCCAGTCCAGTGGGAGTGCTGGTTACTCATGAATATTAATTAGCATAATCACAAATGCAAATACATTTATGTGCTTAGCGTTTAATTCGAAGTTAAAATATTTGTTTATTTTGTCAGACCATTCATCCAAGCAACACTTAAATTTGAACAATTCACAAAAGCAAATTTTGGAGTATAATAGGGTATCAACATGAAAGTCTAGATTAGGTTGCACCTGCGCCCCCAGTGTCTTTTCCAGGAACAGTAGAAATAAGATATCCAATCGTAGATCCAAAAAGATACAGCAGTTGTATACGAAAATTTACAGGTCCAAGAATACCAAAACAAATGACTGACAAAATAGTATAGTGAAGTGCCTAATTAGCATAACAATGTTGTGCATCCAAAATTATAAAGTATCTCTTCTCCAACTCATTTGACTCCAGACTTATTTTTTCAAATATTTGTTTTGTTTTGTTTTTTCGTTTTTTTTTTTAATTAAATGTTTCATTGCTAAATTAGACACCTGGTTACCATAGTTGTCAATTTTGAAAATTGTATAAAATTATAATACTATTGTTAATTTTCTACAAATCTAGGCTATGTAATTCTGAAACAAAATTATTAAAATGATTTTGCAATGTATATATATATATATGTAAAACTTTTAATAAGGTTTTGTGAAACCATACAAGTGCCATGTCTGTTAATATTTAATTTCATATTTTCATCAAAATCCACATGTATGCTAAAATATGGCTCATAATAATGTAACAAAAGCTGCACTTTGTGTGCACGTGATCGTAAATTTCCCACAGTGCAGTCACGTGGTAGTTTGAGTGGCAGTGTGTACCTTGCTTTGCTTTGTTCTCGTTTCGGTACAGTCGGGCGTGGCTAAACCAGTGACGCTCGCTGGAGCATGGACCTATAAACATAGAGGGGAGGCAAGTGGGTAGCTGGTACAGTTTTACGCGAAATAAAAAGGGCTTTTTACAATTTACAAGGAAAAAAAAGACGTTTTTACAGTTTACGGTGAAAATTGAATTTTGCAGTGAATTGTGTCATCTAGTCGTTTTAGAGTTTTGAAAATGTAATTTCCCTGGAATACAGTATTCTTTACGACTTTTTTTATTTGGATGTAAATTCTTGAGCGTACCGAGAAAAATAACACATTTTTACGGTGTACGAAAAAAATATTTGATTGATTACGTTGTACGTCTAGCCTGTGATTACAGAATTTCAACTTACGTTGTACGAACAGAAAAATATTGAACGAAAATAACCCTCCCCCCCCCCCAACATAGGTTTATTGGTCCATGGTTGTAGTAAAAAAAATATATTTTATTATTCTTGTAAATTGTGTACTGAATTCAAAGAATCGAATAGATAGGTTAAAGTGGCATGAATGATTTTTTTTTAAGCGAGTGAGTTCGGACGTAGGGGATACCATTAATTGATACACCGTAAATAATACAAGAGTAGCTCTTGCTTTTTCACTGTTTCTGTCTTCAAGAAAAATGACTGAAAAAAAGTACAGCTTCGTTGATGTATGTGACAATATAGACCCGAGGATCACATCCACTGGGTTATGAAAACTTTGAGAATAAAAGCATTTCACTTTCTCTTTGTCATATTTAAATTATTCACGTTGTCCTCGTCATTCACGAATTTTATACAGCATGTATGTTTTCAAGTCTTTGTTATATGACCCCCGAGGTGGGAAAAACGAATTCAGACCTGGTCGTTCGCAAGCCGTTGTTGGCACTCGGCCAACGAGAAGGGGCTTCCATTGTGTCCTGGCAACATAACAGAATTACAAACCATTATTTGAAAACAAAATTATAACTACTTTGAAGCACTGTGACGAGCTGTTCAGACCACTGAAACAAACTTTAGTGTCTGAGATCGCTGTCACGGGAATGGTCCCATGGGTGGAAAGCTTGCCCGTGAATTAAAAAAAAAAAAAGTACGAAACTTGGAGATAGTAGCTCAAATGATTGTGCCATTGTGCCATGGTTTTATTTATATGCAACGTTGCAGTTGTGTAAAAACAAAAGAACTGAGATCGGGCAAGATGTACGTAATTGGTTACTGATAATCGGCGGTAATGGAAGTGTATATAATGTATACAAGGTAACGTTTTATGTTATTGGATAAAGTACCAATCCTATTTTAAAATACGAAATGTAACGACCTTTCAGAACACTTCATAATCTCGAGTAGTATTGACAACAGTTTCGCCACATTCCATGTTCACTAAAGTAGCTAAACGCCTAACACTCACGATTGCAGTTTTAAATTGCTGGCACAAATAAACGAGGGGGGAATTGCAAATAACATCGTAAGACGTTAACAGTGAAAATATTCCACGTTAGTTGTGTTAAATTTGTATATATTATCAATAATATCGGAATATAAATGTGGGCTGGAACGGCTTGATGTACATTATCGGACCCGATTTTTTTCTCTCTTTTTGCATTCACTACAGAAATGGCTAATACTTTTTCATATGTACAAACATTTGGCCAATGGGTGAAGTTATTCTTTGTATAATATATTGTATGTTAAGCCGCCATATTTTGGCGAATACCAGGCCACCCAAAGGGCAGAAAGATTGAACTTTCGTTTTTGTTTGTTATTTCCGTTCGAAACCATGATGGCAGTGTTATATCCTTCGCTGATGGTTCATACCTCGGATCCAGACACGCAAATTTAGGTTTAAATTTATAAACAGAATGTAAAAAAACAGAATAACTACTTGTGCAATATTTGTCAGCTCTTCAGAAATATTAAATTTCAAATTATATAGGTACACTAAGTAGCCCTACGAAACACTGAACATTTAAAGTCGTTGCTTTATTGGCTTGTGCACAGCCTCCATATGCAGGCATAACCGTCATTTTCACGGAGTATTCCTACGAGGAGCCATGCCATTCATCGGGTGACGCTCATTATCTATTAATTTATTTCATTTTGAACCCAAATAAACAATCGCGGGAGATAAGTGACCAATGGTGTGTCAGAATTATCCGTCAATAACTGGTAGCCACACCTCTTGACCTTGTGTACAAAGCTTTGTGTATAAACACGACGCCATCATTTGCGCTGCACGATAGAAGCCGTTAACAGTTTCTACCTAAAAAAGCGACTGTAACCAGGTAGTTTTTTCAAATTGTTTTGTATGGAATTTAATATTTAACATCTATGTATATGTTACTCTTTGTAAGACGCGTACATTCATTTCATTGCACGCCTGTTAACCCCATAAACATTCCATATTTCTTATACTATAATTTGAGCGCAAATTTGCTAACGAGTTTCTGAATTCAAATTGTTTGGTTTTTGACGTCGCTAAAATATGCATAGTATTCCATGTCATCGTATTGTCCAGAGATGTTCATTCTTGATGTTCATTCATATCGCCTTCCGGTCACAACTGTCTTTGTTTTGGACTAAACCCAACATGATATTCCAGTTAATTTTACATCTTGCGAAATGTCCATTTTTTTCGAACCGGTTGCCGTTATGCTTTGTTTAGGGTGTCAACCACTTCCGAAAACTCTGAAGAAAGCAACATTAGAGGGGGTGGTAATATTGTGAGAGCAGGCGTATAATATTATCTTTAATAAATGAGTTTATTCAACATACTACTCAAATTATGTTATATGAAATAATTAACGTTTTGATTCTTAATAAGTGACCGCCCAAAATACAGAGAATTTTCGTTCATATATGTTGACCTTTTTTTTTCTTTGTTCTTCCTTGTCATCGTCAATAATTATTAGACTCCCGCTGATAGAAGATGGCCAAGACAAAACAAACAAAGAAGCCCGCAGCGAAAAAAGCTGCCAAGCCGAAGGCAGCGAAGCCAAAACCCAAAGCAAAGGCAAAGAAGCCCGCAAAGAGATTGCAGAAAAAGAAGGCGGCAAAGGGAAAGGTAAGAGTTGATCAATTAAATCCGATCCACAACAACAAAAGGCGGTCAAGGTTGGAACTGGAATCGTTAGTGGTGCTACAGCTTCATCACTGTCCAGCAGTATTATGTCCTTGTTCTGACTATTTGTAGTAAATTTCATTTTGCAAGCTTTAATGTGCGCACAGGTTTTTTGTGAACAGGAAATGTTTCTGTGTGTTTGCACGTCCATATGTTCAATTGTTCAGTACGTGCGTTACACATAGTAATAGTTGTACCATAGACTCTTCTGATCTAAAGTGTGTATGGTCAGTCACACAGTGTCAAATTCATTTCCAAGATGTTGTTTTACAAATATTATTATTATTATTATGTCTTAATCATATACATGGGTCAATTTCTTTGATAAAATTTTTAAAAAAAATAAATGCATTTCGTGATGAGGTCACACAACTTATAATTGTTGAACTTTGTAGCACGATATGGAAATGTGATGGAACATACCTTGTCTGACTGATGTTTTTATTTATTTTATTTTTCAGGGAAAGAAGAAGTAATTTATTTTTAAAAGGACTTTTCCAACTCGCATACAGGAGGTTTAGATGAGATCAGTTGTTGAGAACATTTCCTAATAAACAACAATACATTATAGCAAATCAACATTCCAATGCAACACTGTCTGTACTGGATAACAACACAAAAATGAAGAGTGGAGTCACCAAGGAAGCAGTTACTAGGAAACAGTGATGACTGAATTAAATAAACATTTATAATTAATCAAGGAGCAAAGATTATTATTTTCTGTTTATTATCAACTTGAAAGGTCTCCTCTATGCCTACTGTCTAGGGAAGTTATTTAAATTTTGTTGTTAGTAAGTTTGCTTGTTTTGTTGTAGTTTCGCATGTACACATCCATTCCATTTCTGTTTATTTTAAGAACAGATCAATATTTTTCAGTCTTATATTATTAATACAATTTTGTCTGTACATTAGGCTACTACATTTTCCTTACAGTTTTGCTTTTTTTAGATGAATTGAAAAAAAATGATTACCTCACTGGAAACAAAAATTATAAATATACACATATTGCTCATCTTATTTCAAGATTGAATTATTGCTAGAATTAGAATTGCTGGCTATCCATTCATTCAATGTATCAACAAGCTGATGACGAATGAACTCGAACTTCAAGAATACAATATAGATTATATATGTTTCAATTGTACTGATAGAGAAAAAAAACACAGCTGTTTATATTATGCAATGAAATATACTCAGTGTTTCGGATGGAAAGTAGCCTAATCAAGTTTTTATACTGAATAGATTAAATAAAATCCTCAGAAAAGATCAAATGATTGGTTGTATTGTGTTATTTGTGGCAGGGTTGTATGCAAGGACTCTCGCCCCACCCACCCCTATAGAACAGTTATTTGTGTATTACTGTTAACTTTTTTTTTTCCCGGAGTATTTATTTTTGATGCTGGATCTTGATGAGAAACATAAAGCTGAGATATGTTTAGATAACATGTTCAAGTGTTAATCATAAAATGGCAGTTTATTTATTGTGTTTGTTTGCCCTCCAATGTCGATCTTTATAGTCAACCTTACACGATAACATTCCAAACAGCATTTGCGTTAGTTAGCTGGAAATGGCGGGAATTTCGGGGGAAAATTGCATGTTTTCAAGTATTGACGTGTTACGATCGGCCCGAATAGATTGAAAAACGGCGCCAAAATGGTGGAGGACGCCCAGTGCGACGAAGTGTTCGATTGTTTTGTAATTTCTAACTGTGGTGGCCACAACAAACTGTCAACAAATCCTTGCCCCCTTTTTATTACAACTGATTCTAGATTCGTATAATTGAAACGTTTGATCAAATAAAGCAGAGAAAATTACTGTATATTATTAAGAGCTTGTATGGACTTGTCGAAAGTATATTTAAAGAAATGACGAAATTCCGGTCGTTGGAGCGCCACCGCATTTGTTTACAGTTTTGGGGTTTCGTTTATATATCCACCATTTTGAATGTCACCGTATACCTGGAGGTATGTAGTTGATTATTGAGAACTGTTCTGGCGCTATCTATTCAAGAAGTCAACACCGGAAGAATTCAAATACAGGTATTTTCACTAATTTTGATGTTATCTGCATGTAGCTCAACTCGACAAAAAAAATGGGTGTCTCAGTCTGTGGTGGACGCCGTGGACTTGGTAGGCGCACATCCACAGTTGCAAGCTTTCTGTCACTGCTCACTTTGTGTTTTGTTTGTGAGTGTTAATAATTGTCGACCTTCGTTTCCACACTTTTGTCAAGACACGGCTGATTATGAATCGCATCCAGTTTCGATATAATCAAAGGCCCAAGGTGACCTCAATATGCTAATTGTTGCTGCATCACGTGACCACAACAGGCGTTTGAATTTGATTAATACCGGATTGCATGTAAATGTGCGAGAGACGGCATAACAAGTAACTGCTGTGTCACTTTTTGAATTTTTATTAACATTGTAATTGAATGTTGCAGTTTTAAAACATTACTTTCGACACCGGGTCCTAGTCACGCCAGCTTGTAACTTGAGATGCATTTTTTTTCTTTTCCATATAGGGAAATTAAAATTTCTGAAAAATGGCACATTTTTAGTGTTTTGTTATTTTAAGTTTCGCATTAAAATCCCCTGGGCAAGATCTAAGGCGAGTTGGTTTTCAATAATTATATCACTGTAATACTATTATTACAAGGCTGGTGATAATGTATATATGCAAATTAAGCATGACACCAATAGCTTTAGGGATGGACCATTATAAATGGGAGGGGGTTCTAGGTTGGAAATTGCATGTACTGGCACCGGCTCAACCTATATTGTTGTTTTTTTGCGAAATAGAAGCAGAATCTAAATATATGTTGTTTTGCATTTGATTTTTAAGCTACCATTTACCTACTTGGTAACGGCTTACACAAAAATAATACGAGTATCCGCTTATTGACAAATACTGTAAACCACTTTCCACAAGTAGTGGTTAATAAAAATTATGGAATTTTGCAAACTTGACTATAAAATTGCAAAAGCAGTTGAGAGACATCCAACTATTGATTTGTAATCAAACATATAGCCAAAAATTAGATGTCTGTAAGAAAAAAAATACAAGATAATAACAAATACCCCAGTATAGTAAATATACAATAGAATTTATTAAAATGGTAAAAACTTCAAACCGTACAGTTTTGGCATACAATACATTTTTTTTTTGTAATTTTTATTTTTTTTAATTATTTGTCACCTCACGTGTTAGACTGCAGAATTTCATGGTCCTCTGAATTCATTTGCAAATCCTGTTTTAATAGAATATGGCTGATTATTCTTTCAAATGTCCATGAATTATTAACATTGCACATTACTGATTTTTTTTTCACAACATGGTAACATTTTTCTATCGTTATGGACACAGTCAGCTGTGATAATAAAATAAATTTCAATCAATTCACCAATATTTACTACAAATCAGGAAAAAAATTACAAACATTCACATCCTAAAAATTAAATTGAGCAATATTAAGCCAACAAAGAACATAGATTCAAGATTTTTGAAACCGTGAAAGCCAGTATATGGTGATAGTTAAAGTAATACAAAATAAGATGCAAGTAATAATGATACAAAAAATTACATAATAATGAAAATTAAATTAATTTCACGCCGTACAATACATCAGATTTTAATCAGATTGACATAACCAGCTGACATCGTTTTTCCCAATTTATTTCAGTGATGTGGTGAGACCTCAAGGTCTTCAAAACCTGCTGCTGAAATTTTAAGAATTATGTAAAATGCGACTTTATTTTATCATGTAGTGTATTGTTGTCAAGGTTACTTTTTTTGGATATGGGTTTTTTGAACTTCCAAAATTCAATGTATCCATCAAAACAAAAATAAAATTTAGTGAGCAAACTTTTTCTACTGCAATCAACTAAGGAATCCCCTACCCCTTAAGTTGAAACAGATTATTAAAATTAACCACTTGAAAACGAGGAGGAATTTTTTATAGTACACATGCATTCAAAATTTTCTTTCACTTTACACTTTTCTTTTTTCTTCAATATACGCATTTCAAGACCACTTGTTAACCTTTTCACCATCAGTTCCCTCTTTTCATCACAAATTCACAAAATAGTCCTGATTATAGTCTGCACATTATTTTTGGAGATTTTTGAGTAAAAACTTAAAAAATTTTTGTCTCTAAAATTAAGGTTCATTTCCAGAATATATGAGAAAAAAAAATGCTGAGAAATTTGGTCGAGAAAGTCTGGTGGTGAAAACAACTCACTGATTTACATAAATTTAGTTTTCTGTGTGCTCTTTCAAAGTAGGATTTTGATCACCATTTAGGATTCCCAACAGATCCTTCCAATTCATATTTTTCAGTTGAATATTTGTGTATTTACAGGTTTCTGTATAAACACTTATTGCCATGACGAGGACAAGACAAACAGTTCGTAGATCAACAGGTGGAATAGCACCACGAAAAATGGTTGCACGGCTATCAAGACCGGCCCATGGAGGCAGCTACTCAGAAAGTGGGAAACAGATTTTGGATACATCACCACTACGAATTGAACTGAGGAGTACCCAGCATTTAATTCCAAGTCATCGACTACCCAGCGTTCGAGAGACTGAACGACTGCAGCAAATACAAGGACACTGTTCATCTCGGGAAGAAATTACGCCACCATGTGGACTAAAACTAAGAAGTTGTTAAACAAACTACCGGTATACCTTCTGTAACATGGCTGTCATGTGACCATTATTGTGAAGTTTTACATACATATACATTGTCATGAATTTAAAAGGCACGAATAATCAGTGATAATGATGCCGAAAAATGTACAATTAATTAACACCACGGTGACAAATTTAGGTTCAACAATTTTTTAATGAATTTTTATATTTCTAAAGTATAAATTTAATAAATAATATAGTGTAACAACACAGCTACAAGACTCAGGACTGCTTTTTTTCATAACATCCTAGCAAGATTCACTTTGTTTGAATAACGCCGCAAGGGGGAAGAATTCAAGCATCATTGACTTAGATTTCACAATCAGCTGCAACATTAACGAGCAGTTGTCATAGCACAGCAAATGTTCATATTTTGTGTGAACAGACGCTGTATTTTACATGCGTTGTGTACATTGCATTGGACCCATATTGAACACATGTCCAAACGAACAACACACTTTAATAAATTAAATACACAATTGTAACAGCATACTGCATTATATGTTAATGTGTAATGTCATGTGACTTTTCTGACCAATCAGCTTAATTGTTTGCAATGAGACGTTACAGTATTTTATAATCAATAATAAGATTAAAACACACACAGTAAAATTATGAATAGATGTTGCCTGTATAGAATCTTCCTATGAAGAAATATGGTTCCCAGTTGTTCAAATAAAATGCCTTGAACATTTTTTTTACGTTCATTTTCACAAATGTTGTCTACTCAACCTAGTTAGTGTGAACACTTGAAATTGACCCATCTTTGCACACCTTCAAATGAAACATAATTTTACACCCAAACTAGGCACCATTTCTCCCATTCTGTCTTGCAACAAATTGCTGATTTACTGACAAAATTAAACTATGGGATAACAAATTGAACTATAACACAGTTTGCATAAACATTTGCATCCTTGCACTGTTATCCTGAAATAGTGGGCAGTACCGCCTTAGATTTACCATCTTTGTAGCTTTACATTGTTACATTGCATTAATTATTCATGGGGTTGAACTCACTCAGACGAGTGAAATTTGCTAAATTAAATTGTCATGTAAAACTACAATAGGACACATTGTTTCTCTGAAATTTCATTAGTTTGAATTCAGTGTACTCAAAATAGATTTTAAATACCAGTTAAAATTATTGCTTTTGCAGTACTTAGTGTCCAAGATTCCTAGATCTTGTGCTTCAGCTTTTTCCTGGTAGGAACACTGAATATTTTTTACTGATGGTAAGGCTAAATAAAAAGTTTGAAAATAATGATAGGGTAAAGGAAGGTAAATCTTTTTATTATATTATTTGATCTTGCGGTCCATGCTGGAGCATTTTGCAAATGAAATTTTCATAATAATGACGATGTACATATACAAGACATTTTTTTTTATGTGAAGATTTTGTTCAGCATGCATCTCATAACAGGTGAATGAGCACCCTCGGTGGCAACTAACCAGTTTTACCATAAAAAGATAGAGTCAGCATGCAAAATCTGAGTAAGATTGAAATGCTTTAAGAGTTGAAACAATTTTTTAGCCTAACGTTAGTTGTCAGCTGAAGTATACAGGTGTGTACGCAGTCCAGAACAGAAAAACTGCTCATTCCATGTAACATTCAAACCTACCGGGGGGTAAGCATTGATTAATAAAAAAACAATATTAAACTTGGTATAAAATAAAGTCATGCTTTAATTCAGTAAAGCCACACAATAATGGATGAAAAAATAAGCTCTAAAATTTAACCAATCATGAGATGTATGATAATCACATGTCTAATACAATGGAATCAAAGGCTCATGGGAAAATTATTCTGAAATCCAAGATGGCACGTATCTGTGGTACTACTACTGGTACTCAACATTGAGGCTGAAACTATACAAGATATTGTTAATTGATAAATACATTTATGAATGATATTTTACCCAAAAAATGTCACTTTGCAGCAAAAGGGGTTGACTATTAAAAACTGCGATGCAGTAGTAATCTTCCTTGCTTTACTCCTGCAATCGAACATTTTTAGGATTTTTATTGCTCTAGATTATCCAGGATAATTTTTTTTCATAATTTGTTTCCATGCTGATTGTTTTTTCTCCCTCTTTCCCAGAGTTTCAAATTGTCAATCCCTAAACCAAAACATATGGTGCATAAACAAAAATGTTTAGCGCATGTACTGTGACATCCAGAATGAAAGAAATACTAGGGTGTCTGGTGTATGGGTTAGGAGAGGGATGACCAAAGACAATATCAGAACTGGTAGAAATCAGACATTAGTTTTACATTGTACATAACAGTTCAGATAGACGTGTGAGATTTTACTAATTTTTTTTTTTAAATATTGCACCATGTGTATTGAAAAAATACAGTCACTAGAATGACAAAAATAGTCAATTAATTTAATTACTCAATGTATGAATATTAATAATTAATTCTAATTATACATGCTGTGTATATACAAATAGATGATGAAAAGTAAGGGCAAAAAACAAAAATAGATTTTGTTTCTCGGTATCATGCATGTCAGGTTGTAACCTGCACATTTTGTTGTTGTAATTTCATGTACCACATATGGTAGAATAAGGAAATGTTTTTAGCCTTCGCGGACAAAGTCCATGTGTCCTTTCACAGCTCTTAACTTTGATATGCTCTGTCCAATTTACTTGGTGTTGGTACGCATGTACATCTCAATGCCATACATAAACACACCAAATATTTTTTTTTTATTTGATTTCACTGTGTTTTTCTTTGATTTTTAACATTTTACTAGTTATTTCAGTTTCAAAGAATATTTTGTCGATTTAAATCAATGCATATATTGAAGAGTATTATGTAAAATGTTCTGGTAATAAATAATCCTAATACAAAAAACAAAATTAAAACCACGTCATCCCATAAATTTGAGTGAGAGTGAAAAGCAAAATCTTTTTTCTTTTGGCTTAATTTTCACTGCTAGACATGTTTGCGATACAAGGATTTTATGGCATCTGACACAAATATTTTCACTGTTACAAAACTTCGTGAAAATTTGTCTCCTGCAAGTGTAAAGCGATTTGACGTCAGTATTACTGATTTAGTTCCACCTATGGACAGAATTACCTGGTATTACCCCCCCCCCCTCGTATTTATAATCAAAATACAAGCATAATGGCCCCTACTAATTAGCTTAAAAATTATCAGATGATGGTCCTCTTTTTTTCATAAAACAGTTTTCATGTGATGTTTACAGTATATGTGTATTTATACCAGGGTTTTAGAGATTTAAACAGTCCTCTTGAAAATCAAAATGTAGATTCATACTCTGCACTTTCATATTGTATATAATAATTATAAAAGCACTAATTCCTGATTACATTTTGGTTAATTCAAGTCGCAAATATTATTACTAGAAGAATGAATCTAGAAGAATTCCTGGTAGGTGATTGTGGACAGTGTACTAGGGAGTAAGTAAGTTCTTGTAAGTTACTATGGACAGTGTACTAGGGAGTCTAGATGAATTCCTAGAAAGTGTGAATAAATATCTGGTAGGGAGTAGATGAATATAGATGAATTCATGTTAGGTTATTTTGGACAGTGTACTAGGGAGTCTAGATGAATTCCTAGAAGGTGTGAATAAATATCTGGTAGGTAGTAGATGAATATAGATGAATTCATGTTGGGTTATTGTGAACAGTGTACTAGGGAGCCTAGAATTCTTGGTAGATTTTTATAGACAGTGTACTAGGAAGTCTAGAATTCCTGGTAGGTTATTGTGGACAGTGCACTAGGGAGTCTACAGGAATTCCTGGTAGGTTATTGTGAACAGTGTACTAGGGAGCCTAGAATTCTTGGTAGGTTTTTATAGACAGTGTACTAGGAAGTCTAGAATTCCTGGTAGGTTATTGTGGACAGTGCACTAGGGAGTCTACAGGAATTCCTGGTAGGTTATTGTGGACAGTGCACTAGGGAGTCTACAGGAATTCCTGGTAGGTTATTGTGGACAGTGCACTAGGGAGTCTACAGGAATTCCTGGTAGGTTATTGTGGACAGTGCACGAGGGAGTCTACAGGAATTCCTGGTAGGTTATTGTGGACAGTGCACTAGGGAGTCTACAGGAATTCCTGGTAGGTTATTGTGGACAGTGCACGAGGGAGTCTACAGGAATTCCTGGTAGGTTATTGTGGACAGTGCACTAGGGAGTCTACAGGAATTCCTGGTAGGTTATTGTGGCAGCATCTTGGTGAGAACATGTGATGAGTACGTCTCTGAATTTATCAAGCAACGTTAACAGCTGTGACCTTCGGAGATTCTCATAATACATGATCTCTTCCAGGTGGTGTTTTCCACGAAAGTATGGGCATAGCCTAGAAAAGATGAACATGATATGTTGTGAGTTACACTACAAATCATCAAGGGTTATCAATATTAAAACTGCACACTATATAAATTATAAAACGATAAGATTACAAAATAAAAACCTTTTCAGTGTAGCAATTTTATAGCTGTTTATTCTAAGCTGGTTTAAATACTTAGACCAAATAAAAAATAAAAAAAAAAATTCTGGTAACCCAACCTTTTTCATGTTGACCTGTATGTTTTTATTGCTAGAGTGGCCACTAGAGGGTGCTCACTTCCTGTTTCTAGGTGCATGCTGGACATCTTCTTTAAATGTAGGTATTGGCACATACATGTACATAATACTACAATTTTGGATGTCTAGGCGAAATGTACAATTTGTACTGCTCATGAGCAGTATCTTGGGTAGTGGTCTACAACCTTCCATTTTTGTAAAATACTGAGTAGCCAACTGTCTACCATTTTATTATTGTTTGTGGTCATTAGAAATATAGCCATGATAGTGTCTAAATAGTGTCATCTTCATAGCGATATGCGAAATAATATTTGCGTGTCTTGTTACTCTCATTTCCTATCACCAATGGATGTGATTTATAGTTATTTTATAAATATTTTGATAAAACTAAAAACAACATTCCTTTTTGATGTCACTGGTGTGGATGAATGCAATTTTGAAATGACCTTAGCGTTGTCCAAAGAGCAATCGGTCTCACACACAGAGTGCAGTGCCCTTATATCTAATCACAACTTCACAATTGAATTTGAATCGACATTTTATAAATGTTAAAATATTTACAGCTAACAACATACAAGAGTAATTTGAATAACCACCAACATGAATCTAAATATACATCCACAACAACAAACTATTAAATCCAATGACAGTCAGACATGATAGATGAGACAAACCTTGCAAACAATTTGAGATCTTCCTCATTGCTGGCGGCAGGTATACTCAAAACACTAGCTTGTTCGGCTTCTGAAAGTTCTGATAATAAATTATCGCTTAATCCTTTTTTTAGTTGTATATCTTCATCGCTACCCACATCTGTAGACTTCAACGAACAGCTTTCTAGACTCTGACTCACTGTTACATCATCCGATCCAACTAAAAAAAATTTAAAAAAAAATGTTTCCAATATGACACATGTACTAGGAACATCCAACATCGATGTATTTAGTAAATGTATGGTATGTTAAATGTCACAATATTCTCGTTAAACATTTTATGCATGCACGTTTGAACAGTACGCAGAGAAAAACAAATCATGTGGTGGTATCATATTTATTCTAGCAATAGGAGAAATGTATTGGATAACAATTAGTGTAGTGACACGAGCTCAATCTCGAATGAAAGTTTATTAATCTGTAAAAATATCAATGGAAGAGTTACATTTCTGGTGATTACCGATAACCATCAACACCCTAACTGCAAATAAGTCTCCCCCGACAAGCTTTACCGCCATGCCTTATCAGCATACGATTCATAAGTGTAATTCAGTATACTGTGAAATACTTTATTTTAGCTGGCATTAAATTTCACTGAAAAGACGTTTGGGTATTTTGTATGGAATTTATTTTCACTGATTTTTGACGAGTTGAATGTAAAATATAGAAAAAAAGGTATATTCACTGGATTTTATTTTCACTGAATCATTCTTTCAGCAAAAATAGCAAAAATTAATTCCAAGCGTAATTAAAGTATTTTACAGTACTTTGAATTTGTCTATCTTTGTCCTGATGTCACTTATTCATTAGACCTGGTTGCCACTAGTGGCATCATGGGCTGTATTATCCACTACCTTCAGTTCATGAATTATACTAGGCCATGATATCACTTGTATCAACCAGCCCCACAAATAATTGATATCAGGAAATAACTTCACAGTTCTGCTCCCAAAATGTGTATACCGTATTTATATTTTTATAACAGAAGTGTGTCTATGAAAAAAATAATTCATATTTTAATGATCTTGTATATAATACATGCTTTTTATTTAATGAACCTCTATTAGAGATGTGCTTGTAATACAGCAAATCCAGTATTTGCTCCAGACCTACTGTAAAACCATACATTTTCACTGACATTCAATTTCACTATTTTGAGCATATTCACTGGTTTTTTAAGTTCACATATTTGTTTGGAGACACTGTGTTCTTATAGTAATTTGACAGGTGGATTAAATGTTATAGCGGATTATCAGTGAAACTAGCGAAATTAAAACCTGGTGAATAATTAAATGTTATAGCGGATTATCAGTGAAACTAGCGAAATTAAAACCTAGTGAATAAATAAATGTTATAGCGGATTATCAGTGAAACTAGCGAAATTAAAACCTAGTGAATAATTAAATGTCATAGCGGATTATCAGTGAAACTAGCGAAATTAACACCTAGTGAATAATTAAATGTTATAGCGGATTATCAGTGAAACTAGCGAAATTAACACCTAGTGAATAATTAAATATTATAGCGGATTATCAGTGAAACTAGTGAAATTAACACCTAGTGAATAATTAAATATTATAGCGGTTTATCAGTGAAACTAGCGAAATTATAACCTAGTGAATAATTAAATGTTATAGCGGATTATCAGTGAAACTAGCGAAATTAAAACCTAGTGAATAATTAAATGTTATAGCGGATTATCAGTGAAACTAGCGAAATTAAAACCTAGTGAATAATTAAATGTTATAGCGGATTATCAGTGAAACTAGCGAAATTAAAATTTTGTGAATAATTAATGCATTTACAGTTACACAAATCGTAACACAGACAGGACGATGAAAAGTAAGTGGCAATGTGACTCTCAACGTTGTTTGTATTCTCTAATATGTACCGGTAAATGGATACTTGTTAGTTATTGGCTAAACTTAGTTATAGGAGGAACAAGCGAACAACCATGTGCATTATAGAAAACACACAGATAGAGTTTTTGTTCATGTGAACACTATAAAACACAATTGTCAAAATTAAAGTGAAATTTAACCAGTATATGTATTATGGTTTTACATTCTACAATACTCACATCCCGGACTCTCAGCGGTGCTTCCACAACTACCAAAACTCCGCTCAGACAACCTATGTGGCCTCAATGAGGTAACCTCTTGATCGAGATAAATGTCTAAAGCCACCAAGAAAACATAGGTGTGCATCTTAAAACAAAATAACAAATAACAAACTATGGTTAACACCACAAGTATATTAACTAATGAACAATAATTCCATGTAGCTCTCTAAATCAAGAAGATGCTGGAACATAACAGAAAGTCAAATACTGTCAAATGTATTTACTTAAAGAGATTAAAATCAATTCATAACAGTTTTAGTTTCATGTGCAAGTATTCAAACTCGGCACTTTTGATATACTGGGGGTATACTGTACAGTTTTAGTTTCATGTGCAAGTATTCAAACTCGGCACTTTTGATATACTGGGGGTATACTGTACAGTTTTAGTTTCATGTGCAAGTATTCAAACTCGGCACTTTTGATATACTGGGGGTATACTGTACAGTTTTAGTTTCATGTGCAAGTATTCAAACTCGGCACTTTTGATATACTGGGGGTATACTGTACAGTTTTAGTTTCATGTGCAAGTATTCAAACTCGGCACTTTTGATATACTGGGGGTATACTGTACAGTTTTAGTTTCATGTGCAAGTATTCAAACTCGGCACTTTTGATATACTGGGGGTATACTGTACAGTTTTAGTTTCATGTGCAAGTATTCAAACTCGGCACTCTTGATATACTGGGGGTATACTGTACAGTTTTAGTTTCATGTGCAAGTATTCAAACTCGGCACTTTTGATATACTGGGGGTATACTGTACAGTTTTAGTTTCATGTGCAAGTATTCAAACTCGGCACTTTTGATATACTGGGGGTATACTGTACAGTTTTAGTTTCATGTGCAAGTATTCAAACTCGGCACTTTTGATATACTGGGGGTATACTGTACAGTTTTAGTTTCATGTGCAAGTATTCAAACTCGGCACTTTTGATATACTGGGGGTATACTGTACAGTTTTAGTTTCATGTGCAAGTATTCAAACTCGGCACTCTTGATATACTGGGGGTATACTGTAAGCAATTTAATTTTCACTGCTAGACATTTTTTTGTGATTTCAGTATTTTATGGCAAAATTTTGCAAAAGTCACACATTCCATATTGTAGGGTTCAGAAACAAATTTTCATCGTGATGAAAAATGTGTCTCTTGCAAAATTAAAGTGGTTGACAGCAATCGACAGTGAATTAAAAAAGTATACTCAGATCCCAAAGTAAAGTTGCACTCCGACATCATCCCCTAAGCTTAGCGTCTGAATTTGCATGAATCATAGGCAACATGTACCAAACAGTAAATTTTCGATGAATTAAAGAATGTCCAAATGTTTGTGATTGTTTGGGATCCTATTTAATTGACTATTTCATTTACCAAAACTTCTGAATAGTGCTGTGATTTATTGGTCTGAATGACTGTTGGTCACAGTATTATTTTCACAACATCTGGGTAAATCAGAAAATATTTTACAATTCATATATGCAATTCAGTCCTACATGCTCTCACATAATGTCATCTCCTATTTAACAAGTTCCAAAAAGAAATGTGTCAGCCACTGAGAGTAACAATACATTCCTGCATGGAACAGAAGCCATTACAAGGATGAAAAGTACCTGTATTAGTAATCTATTCTGTAATAACCACATCACTATCCTTACTTGATCCAGCTGAAAAAAAACAACAAAAAAACCTTTAGTAGAACAATGCATTATGTGCAACAATAAGATTATTTTGACTGCAAATTATGATGACCAAGAAATGGTCGCCCTTCCACAATTTAAACCAACATTTTTCTTATTTTTGTTGAAATTTTCTAAAATTTCTTCTGAAATTTTGAACCAAATGAACATAATTTCTCATCTACTACAGGCGTTAATCAAAATCTTTGAAAAAAATATGAAAACACTTACGCAGGTTTATTATATGAAAGATAACAAAGATTGACTTTGGCGCTCAATCTCATGAGATAAAATTATTTGCAAATTTTACAAGATATAATTAATTTAAAAACTTCAATGGCAGTGATTTTCATGAATTGCGATTACAATTACAAGATCTTACTAAAGATAAAACTGACATAAAAACAGAATGCCATTCAGCTCATGATTCAGATCAAAGATGGACGATATACGCAGACAATAACCACAATTGGAGCCCCAACTGAATTACTTCCCTGTGACTTTTCAGTGATTTCTTGTGAATCACAGTTTATTACTTGAACAAATCCCTTGAGAAATCATAACAGTTATAATGACACTTGCTATTTTAGTTTTTGTTTACTTGCTGTTTTAGTTTTTGTTTAAATTGAATGTCTTCATGAGTAATTATTCACATGACAAAATGCATATTGATGTTCTAAACATACTGTAGAATACTTTATTTTCACTTGGAATTTATGTTTGCTATTTTTGCTGAAGGGATGATTTCGTGAACATAAAATCAAGCGAATTTACTTTTTTTCCTATATTTCACAAAAAAATCAGTGACAATAAATTCCATACAAAACACCCAAAAAGCCTTTTCAGCGAAAATTAATTCCAGCGAAAATAAAGTATTCCACAGTATTTTAACCAATGACATCATAGATTGTAGTGGATGCTGGTAAAGGTTGTGATTGTGTAAACAGAATTGATTGAGATTATCATCAAATTAGAAAACACAAAACAAATATGTACTGGTAGCAGGTAAACGTTTTGTGAATAAATGTACTAGCAAAAGACAATCACTGACCAGTTCTTTCATAAACTCACTCGTTTTCAGTAGTTCTAGATTTTGTAATTACAAGTACCCTCAAAATTATCAAATGAAGAGAACTGATAGACGCAAAAATAAAACGATAATAATACCTGCTGTTGTTCAAAGAGCGGATTCCGATGTTCTCCAAATGGTAATGGTAATGAAAAATTAGACAAGACTGCTGTTAATGATTGACCTGGAAACTTGTCTGTGAATTCCTCTACCAGCGGTGATGTCCTATTGACAGAAAATTTAAAACTTATATAACCCTTGATTGACCTGAGATGTGTATATATACATTGAAAATGTACGTCATGCATTGATAGTGCACAAAATAAATCATAAAATAATGTAAAATTACAGTACTGTCTGTGCATTGCTTTTATAACATTCAGTGCTGACAACCACTCAGGACATTGATTAACATCATTGACTCTCCTGACTTTTTCATTTGTGAGTGAAAAATGCACATCCTGTTATTTTGTCTCAGGAACCTATTTAATATTTGGGACTGTGTGACAAGTGTTTCTATGATAATTTAATTGCAGGGTGAACGACAACCACCACCATAAGCTATATCAGTGTCACCTAGACCTGCTCTAACACAAGCACCTGTGAAATATTTATTTGAGCCTTGGGTTTGGAGTTAGAAGTTATATGCCAAACACAATTCATATAATACACAAAGTTTACTATTTTGATTACAGCTATATGAAAAAGTGAAGCTAATTTCCATCTTGTTCCTTCTAGTATGATAACATATTTGTTATCAAGTCATTGGGGTACTAGTTGTACTACCGTATTTGCTCTATTAGAAGCGCAACTCCATAATAATATAAACAAAAAATAGTATTTATTGTGTACTGAAACATTAAAATATGACTTATTTTGACCATAAAAATACCTCTGTACATAAGCGTATGCTCTACTGATAGAACATATAAGGTAACACTACACTTTTATGTGCATTCTGCCTTAAAATTCTGCATTTAAAATGAGCAAAATACAAGCATAACATTATTTTTTATATAGAGGGCAATATAATCCAAAGTTTAATTGCTGATTTACTTTGTTCAATGTTCAAGTCTAATCAAGTTGGCAAATATATCAAATAGTGCTTAAAACGCACAAAGCAACCACAGACATGGATAATCTAAAATAGATGTAAGCTCTAAACATATGAGACGGAAACAACAAAATATCGGTATTCCTTGTTTTGGAACTGTGTCCAAAAAGAAAGCCACTTACATTCGTAAGTCACAGTTTGGTGAAAGTACATAGACATTAGCCTCACACAGTGGAAAGATAATAGTAGCTTTACCCCAGTATACTAAATGACCAACTAGCTGGAAAACCTGTAATGGAGAAAAAACAAATCATGGCGAATAAATATCTCTAATCTTGGCTATGCTAGCAATTTATACCATGTATTTATAACCAAAATGGCACAGTGAAGTGCACATTTATATTTTATTCCAACTGCAAAGTTAAAAAGAGAATCCAGAAAAAGGTATAAACACACAAGAATTAAAACAAAATGGCTACCAGCCATTCAATTTAAATCAAATCATGAAACAATGCTTCAGTAACCTGTGATGGGCATAGTAAAAGTGCGCCCCCAACGGCGAAATTAAAAAGTTCACTTGTTTCATTCATTCAATGTCATAGACAAGAAGAAATATCAATTTATCAGATTTCTAGAAAAATGCTTCTCAACTTCACACAAGAAAAAAAAACGTAAAAGTAATCGCACTAAAGGGAAATTTTGGTATAGATACCGCTAGAGAGGGTAGAGTCTAGTAAAATTTGAAGTAAAGGAAAAACTTAGAAAAGCTAATAGATCACTGATGAACGGTAGTTTATTTACAGTTTCTAGTGCATTACATGCAAGGACCACTCAGGACTGGCTGTAATTGTGTGCATCAATCACAGTAATCTGATAAAAATCTGATGTATTTTATTGGCACTATATTTATTATTATTTTGTGATTTTTTGTTGATGTTAATTACGTACAACTTACTGTATTATTATTTTACCTATCATCACATGGGCTTTTGCAGTTACAAAAACTTAAAAAATCAAATAATTAATAAATTGAATAAATAAAATATTAAATGCATATTATTATTAAACAAAATAAAATAAAACAAGACATGAATGTCACAGTCCCCGTTATTTAATTATAAAATACTCATGTTAAAATAATACATGGAACATCTGCAAACAATTGAATTAATATGTAGTCTATGTGGGTACAACTCATCATAAAGTGATTTCCCTTAATCTGATAACTGAAAACTTTCATTGACCCGGGTCTAAAAGTGCAACCAAACTATGTCTCATACATGTAGTTCAAGAAACTGCATTTATAAATGTGAGTAAACCTTGATGTACTTTTAATAACAACTTGACTTTTTTTGTTAATTCAGGTCTTTGTATATTACCAGGACCTGGGTTTGTTTCAGTAACACCACTATAATTCAGATCAAAATGTAGCCCTGACACCCCTCTACATTTTTCTACTAAGATTGGTAATGATACGACCCATCTGTATTACAATCTAAGCTAATTATTTATTCTGAGCATGCTCAGTTGTTCTCTCAGTGCAGTAGGGAGAGGTAGTTTTGGATGAAAAAGACTCAAAGATTTTCAGATCTGGAAAAAAAAAGTTATGTGCATATTCAACAGAGACTTGTTCATCAACCTGTCAAGTTTCATTGATATCTGCTGCAGATTTTTTGAGAAAAATGTTAGAGAAGTCACAGACTGAAAAATGAAATAAGAATCAATAATCAGCCTTTCAGGCTGCACCTGAGACGAGGACTAATAAAAAAGGAAATGAATCTCTCTAGCATAACATACATTGACAAATTTAATCAAACAATGTATTTTTATGGTAAACATCATAATGTCTTAGTTTAAAAATTGAATTTGTTAAAAATTATATTTAAATTATTAAACACCAGTACCTGTGATAAGGCCAGGTCACAGTCCTGAGAGAGCAGTTGTAAACTCTTTAGTGGTGTAGTCAGCTTTATTAGTCTAATAAGTGAGGGTGAACAGTCTAACGGTAAAAATTCTAACAATTCGTTTTCTTCTTCCAGTAACAGCATTGCATGGTAGGGTCTAATAGCAGCTAGACTCTTCTCTATAACATCAGGCTATGTACAGAATAAAAACAAAGTAAGAAACATCCTCCCCACAAGGGGGTGCTATATAAGATGTTGATGGAGAAATGTGGGCGAGATTGGACAGTATGTACAAGTCGATGTTGTGGTCAACTAACAACTGGTTTATTCGCTAAGAAAGCTATAATTAAATAACAGGATAGTATGTAAAACAGCAAACAAAGATAAACGTGATCCAGATGTCTAACTAAAGCCATTTGTACCTGATCTCACTGTTACGTAGTAATTGTAATGCAGATATCATGTCTATTCCAGACAAGAACTGAAGTTGCTTAAAACATCATATTTTGCCATGGTTGATATTCACATACTGCAGAATACTTAAAGCGAAAATATATCCCACAGTATACAATGTTTGATTCTTTGAAAACATGCAGCACAATGAAGGCATTAGTATTGTTTCCTTCACACACCCAGAGAATTCAAAACTTAGAGAATATCTACCGGTATGTAACTTTAAATCTGGTAAAAAAAATTATTTTCTATAGTACATCCCAGGTAGCTATACACATACAGGGTGCTGCACCATAGTGGGTGCAATATCGTGTTCTCTAGACAGAAGATGGAATTTTAGTTACCAGTACCAATAATATTTTTTTTTACTTACATCAATACGCATTTGTTCCACATTGTGTACTTTATGTGGCAGACAAAAACTGACTTGAATCCAGTTATTAATGAGCAAATTCACAACTCCTGAACTGCATAGACTGAAATCGAATAAATTAAAAATAAACTTATAATGATTTTTGTTTGTATTGAGAATCACTGGCAAGTCTGTATATGCGATGTGCAATAATTGCTATCATTCTTAGACATTTAAACTTGCATACACCATAGATGGATCAACATTAACAATCAAAGAAAGCTTAGAAAGAACTCCCATGTGCTGAGAGTATTGGAGACACATTAAATATAATTCGAAATTACTTAGCTGAAAACTAATTATGCAAATCAGAAAATTAATATGACCAGATTTGAGTGTAAAACTAATGAGGTCTGCGCAATGTAACAGAAAATCTATGTCTCCAAGTTTAATTGAAATGTGATTAGAACCAAAAAATTATGAATTATTATGCTTATTAGGGAATTAATATGAACAGATTTTTACCCCAAACTAATTAGGTTTGTACATTGTCCTAGAGCATCTTTGTACTAAGTTTCATTGAAATGGAATAATTAGCACCGTGAAAACTCCAAAATTTCGACCCCTCTAAAAATTTGAACGCCTATTTATTTGCCGGGTTTCGGTGTTTTATTCACCTCCAAATTTTCGACTCCACTAAAAATTGCCGACTCATTCTTATTCGAAAATTGCGACCAGTTTTAGTTTTCCCCCAAACGAAAAAAAAAACGATGTGAGCGTTCAAACGGGACCTTCCTCAAAGGCATGAATCCGGGTTTCTGATTGACTGAGAGATTTTTATTTTATTGGTAACGAAAATATATTCTAAATAAACGAAGTTTCAAATAAAAACGAACACAAAAATCTCGGCATGCTGCGTTTCTGAATTGTTGATTATTACTGTACTCAGTAGTGATTATAATAATGTACACAAAATAAATTTGCTGAATGGTTATGAAATACAAATAAAAGTCAACTTAGTTTCATCGTAAGCGAATGATTCCGATCTCGTATAAACGTTTGATGCTGTAGGATATCCGCCATGTTCTCTTAGGTCAAATAGGTCAAATCGCTAATTAACCAATCAAAAAGCTGGATGATGCGAAAACGGCATGATTTTTTTTAAATAAAAAAATTAGTTGTTTTTAAAAAATAAACTGGTCATCTGAAGAATAATTTAACATTGTTCACAGTGATAACAGCTCATTCTCGAAAGGAAGCTTACCCGCTCACGCTAGTCACGATAAAAATCATACACGTGTACTCTTGAATAGACAAACGTCAATGACTACGGTAAAACTTAGACTCTATTTTAGCCGGCAGGATTGATTGAAATGTCCGAAAAATGACGCCAAAATACACCTTAAAAGTCCCATTTTATTTTCTTAAATCCCATTATATTTTTTAATCCAAGGGCGAATTTACGGCAGAATTTGGTCCCTCAAATCACCGGTACGGTGCTCAAATAAGGGACACGTGAGCTTTGATTCTAACCGGATACATTGCACTGGGTCGGGGAGATCGTTTGCTAAACTTCCATGTATCTTTTGTCCAATGGGTACCTGTACTTCGAACATTCGCAAGTTTTCCTAGGTAGTGCGAGACAGCTTTGTCTTTTGACCTATTAGTTTTGTGCTGACCTCTTCTCCGCGTCTTGATGTTTTGTTTTGCTTGTCATAATACTCACTGATTGATGACTTTGTTTAGATTTTGAGTTACAACTCGGCCACGACCTTTGCTTTTACCGTGAAACATGAGGAAGTTTACGTCAATTGACGGACATTGCATTTTTTAAAAACTAATGAAGCACACTGTCTATCATCCCCATTTTTTTTTGCTGATTTCTATTCTGAAAAATTCGACCGTCCGAAAATGCACCTTAATTTTGACTCTAAAAACACGTCACATTTCTAACACAAATTATTTAAAACCAGTCGAAATTTTGGAGTTTTTACGGTACTTTAGATATCAGTGTGAAAGATTAAAATTGGTTAATTACGCAAATTAGGTAATTAATATGTACAGATTTTAACCCACAATTATTCAGGTCTGTCTATTGTCCTACAGCATCCATGTACATTCATTGATATGTGATGTATAGTACCTGAGATATCAGTGTGAAAGTTGGTTAATTATGCAAATTAGGTGATTAATATGCACAAATATTTACCGGAAACTAATTGGGTTTGCATAATTCTAGATTCATTGAAATATGATGATTAGTACTTTAGATATCAGTAGAAAAGCTGAAAATTAATTATGCAAATTAGGTAATTAATATGCACAATTATTTACCCTAAAACTAATCAGGTCTCTGCATAGTCCTAAAGGATCTATGTACCAAGTTTCATTGAAATGCGATGATTAGTACTTGAGATACATGTGGAAAAGCTGAAAATTAACTAATTATGCAAATTAGGTGATTAATATGCACAAATATTTATCGAAAACAATCAATCTCTGCATAGTCCTTGAGTATGTAAGTACCAAGTTTCATTGAAATGTAATGCTAACTACTTATATCAAATGCTGAAAATTAATTAATTATGCAAATTAGGTAATTAATATGTACTGATATTACCATAAAAACTATCAGGTCTGTGCAGTGTCGTATGACATCTATGTACCAAGTTTCATTGAAATGTGATGATTAGTACTTGAGATATCAGTGGAAAAACCGAAAATTGACTAATCATTATGCAAATTAGGTAATTAGTATCCACGGATTATTACCAAAAACTAATCAAAACCTAGCATTAGTTCAGAGCATCTATGTACCAAGTTTCATCAAAATCCAATGAGTGGTTGTTTAGATATCAGTGGAACAGTCATGGAACCACTAAAAAATAGCTAATTATCATGCAAATTAGGTAATTAATATGCACGGATTTTTACCAAAAATTAATCAAATCTGCGCATATGTTCAGAGCATCTATGTACCAAGTTTCATCAAAATCCAATGAGTGGTTCTTTAGATATCAGTGGAACAGTCATAGAACAGCTAAAAATTAGCTAATTATCATGCAAATTAGGTAATTAACGAGCATGGATTTTTACCAAAACCTAATCAAATCTGCGCATTGGCCCAGAGCATCTATGCACCAAGTTTCATCAAAAACCGATGTATGGTTCTTGAGATAGCAGTGGAACAGTCGGACACACATACACACATACACACATACACACATACACACATACACACATACAGACACACTAACTGCAAAGACTCCCATTTTGTGCTTCGCACATGGGAGTCAAAAACAAAACTCAAATACAGGTGTTTGTCACACTTATGAAGTGCTTCTCTGCTGTAAATGAACGTAATTAAGGTACATGATGAAACTTCAGTGAAATAAGGCACAATCCGTATTACAACCTAATCTGATCCATATATACATAACTACAATCGAACACTAGCTCAGTATAGAACTGGATTATTAGGTCATTGTACTATTATAACACAAGTGGAAAAATAAACGATGACCTTTTACCCCTATTTGACCGTTGATGAATGATGGACACCAAGGCAGCCAGGGCAGACAACCCACCCACTCACTTAAATAGGCTGTGCAGTGGTAAAACAAATTGACCAGCTGTTAATGTTGACAATGTTAACATTTATAGATTTGGGGAAACACAAAGAAAACAGATACGCAATGGCAATGATTGATAACTTCTCCTTGAAAGTTTATCCTGAGGACCCAGAGAAGATGCGAGATTTCTAACATGATCACCAACTATAAGTATGATTCATAAAGATAAGAGTATGTGACTTCAGTGATATGCGTTATGAAGATTTAAATTTGAAGCGATGTGAATTGCAAGATATCATCACAAAATGCAGGGTCATCACAGGTCGCAGCTTATAGAATTTCAGATACATTTGTGGTAGTGGAAAAGATGTGGTGACATTTTTGAAATCTCTGTCTGTTATTGTTTGAAAGCATGTAAATTGTGGAACACATTTGAACCATACACCCGAGAAAAGGGTTTATGATTTCATGTGGGGGGGGGGGGGGTCACAGTGACATAGTTATCCCATATCCCATCCTATTCTATCCTAGTTACAATAATTATTGAAAGTTGAGAAAACAAAGTGCTGCCTAGTGCTACTGTATATTAATCCTGTTGTCAGGAGAATAATTTCACGGAAAATGGTGTAAATTAAAAGAGAAGTTGTGCATGTTTCCAGTGATATGTAAGTATCCATGGTTATGTAAATACACCAATCAAGGAATAATCCATTGTCAAACATTACTGTTCTACTAGCATTCACTGACTGTTTACAAATAAGCTATAGTTCAAGTGCAACTGATAAGACACAATAAACATGTACTTCATCTAAGTCTCTCCGAAGACAAACATTATGGAGAAACTTATACCATGTCCTTACTAGAAAAATTTACAACCTCAACGTAAGTTGCGACTGTAAATAAAAAGATAAGGATCTCATAATCTGGCGTAATCACCAGCAATTCTTACAAAAGATGTAAATATGCCAACCACTAAATAATGCGCATAATGGTGTTTTGTCTGACCGTATATTTATCTTTTTTGTGTACTTTTTCATTCAAGCAGTAATAAGTAACATTTATAAGTTGCATTTCACCACAGCTCCTTAAGCACAGGCTAAAAGGTCAATTCCTTAGCCCATGCTGAGAAAACGTGCATGAGCGCTTAGCACGGGCTGAGGAATGCTAATTACGGGTAAAATCTGATATGATTTTAAGACGCGGCCCAGACCCTTAGCATGGGCTAACGAAGTGTGCGTGAACGCTAAGCCCAGGGCTAAGCGCCCTCTGTGGCAACCTTTAGGTGTGAATATTATGCATGTGATCCAATATATGCAACTTTCTCATTTCCAAAATGACAATTGAGCTCAGTGTGTATGAAACTTCATTCCCTCGCAAAAACTGGAGCGACGAAGAGACAAAAGCTTTACTGAGTATATGGAAAGACAGCGAAATCTTGAGACAGTTGAACACCTCGCCGAGGAACAGGAAAAATGCTTAGCAGGATATGCAAGTTAAATTAGAAGGATTTTTCGTAAACAGCGGCTTAATTAACAAAGGTCACCAGCTGATGGCGCCCCTTAGCCCGTAAGGACTGGCCCTTGCAGTGCGTGAACGCAATTGGGTCTAGCAAAAATGCAAATATGCGAGTTAAGCTTAAATCTTAACCCGTACTTCGTGTAGCGTGAGCACTACTATAGTAACAATTCATGGCCATGTCAAATGACATAATAATATACAAACTGGTACATATAAAAACTTTTTGGAACATGGAGCTAATCTTTATTTAGCTCTATGTTACTTTGATTTTAACAATGTATACAGGTCAATATAACAACCTAAACTGACACACAATGCGAGCCTGCCCACCTAAGATAAACTTAATACAGTTGAATGAACATTGCAATTCATATTTAAGCCCCATTACGCCAGTGTAACATATTTTAAGTTGATACATGCATCATTTTTTAGTTTGTATTATTGGTTTATTTGTATGTCACACAAACCCTGCTACACCAAAAATGTTTTAGGAAGTGTCATTCCCAAATTAAACGTTATAATGTTTGCACAGATTCAGGATAGCGAGAATACAATGGAGGAGTACACTATTGTCTCAAAGAGTATAGTAATAGCATATTTAGACAATCATATGTAATAGTAATTTAACATATAATCAACCTTTACTAATTGCTTTTCTATAAAAGTGGTTCATTTTTAACACAAAATTCATTTTGGCTATTCACAGAGGCTTTCAGTAGGAAAATAAAGATTACACCACACTTAAATACTGTACAGGGCTCTGTATTGAAACCAACTTCATTGTCACTCTAATTATAGATAGCTACATTAAAACCCAGTGTATTCAAAAGCACAATGCATTATGAGAAAGAAATTTAATGAATATTGTATGTATTTATACTAAAATCAAGTAAGGCGGATACGTTATAAATTATTTAAAAAAAATTATACTCAAATGACAAATAACAGTTATACAGTTTATGATCATGTGCTTGTCTAAACGCATTTTAATTTATGTGTGAGCACATCTTGGAATGCAGAGAGATGCATGCTCAACCAAACAATGTTGTTACATTTAAATTTGAATGAACTGATTTTGAATTAATACAGTTGAGTTTATAAGTTTCCTTCTGACTATAAACATGGCTTACCTGACTTCAAAGTAACAAAATACAGCACATAGTAAAGACAAAATTCAAGATACGATGAAATACTTGCATACTGCAACAAGCGTGAGTGCAATTTTTAGAGTCATACTGGTTAAGTTTTTCGAGTTATCATTATTGTTATTTTATTTTAAAGGCTGAATATTATTTGTGCTTTGGTGACTGAACAGTCAAATTCAGGAAAAAAACTTACTTTTCATAAGCATCTTTCAAGTCTCTGCACAATTTACTTTTTGGTAACATCAGTCTGAACGGCGAGTCAAGACAGTCTTCGGGGAGCGCTGCCACTTCATCATGTACTGAAAGCATTATCTGTGCTTGACTACTCAGGAATCCACATCGTCTTTCCTCATGTTTCAAAGCTATGGACAATCTTTTGGAAAGATCGTGATAGCAGTGGACCACGGATTGGAACACATCACCCTGGATAGAGGGAGATTTACACTTCATGATTTTGGCGCACAGAAAGTTCTGTGTTTATTATGTGTTCATCATTTATTGGAGTGTCAACACTTATTGTTGAAAAGGAACATCAAGCTAAATGAAGAATTCATCAGAAACAGTGTTTATTTTTGATGGTTAAATCTGGGGAAGTGTACATTAGCCATTCAAAGCACTATCATACCTACAGTAAGCGTTTTTCTAAATCAGGATACTAAATATTACACAATCAATATTGGAAGCAAAGTATGACAAATCATTCAGATCTTTTCATATCAACACGAAAACAATTTCCATGCTTTGATCCTAACAGCTGACAAATATTGTCTAAGTTTGGTTTTTACATTTCTGAAGATCCGAAAATCTGAAGATGGTTGTAAAATAAATTTTAGATACAAGAAGAATGATGAGAATGAAAGATACAGTGTTCATATTATTACAAGTGCGCGTAAGCCCCACCAAAATTGCATTTCCTGTATACTGGATTATTAAACTACTAGTAGGAAATATTTTGACCACAGAAGTACCTCTGTAATTCATGTAAGTGCATACAATACTAATACTACACAGTAACATAAACATTTGTTATAAAATATGTCCCAAACTAACCTGTAACGCAAACACTACATTGAAAAGAATCATAGTTGGCGCCTCTTTACTTCGTTTTTTCTATAGAATGTAGAAATAGAGAATATATTTTAGAATTTTATTGGAAATATTGGTTTAAAAAAGATGAATTTTCATATTCAACAAAAGATTTCAGGTGTTAACATCATTGTATTGTATCATACTTTGTATACTTCAATCCTTTGATTTCAAGAATATTTTTTATAAGCAATGTCTTGCTTAATGACTTCACAAGTTGCCAAGGTACTATTATATTGTGCATAAAAGTTTCAGTCATAGAACTTTCAGCCACCATTTCCGGCTTCTAACTTTTTGGCCATGAATTATTATTATTATTAGAAAATAAATATGAACATGAAACTGAAAGATGTAATGCATGAGTTAGGAAAGAATAAAAAGTTAGGACAAGAAATGAAATTGCTGCATGAACTCAATGTTGTAAAACATGCCACATAGACGCATGTTATATAATGACTACCGGTAATTGCGTACAGGCTGTTAAAAAGACCAAGAATACAGGCATGATTGATAGAAATTATCTTCACGGTTGCTGAATTAGCAGTTTTCTTTTTATTTCTTTTTATATTCAGCTCTTGAAATGAGGGAGAGGAGGGAGGGGTGTCATGTGAGTGAATCCAACTTAGTTCTAGTAACCAAACAGTAATCTAATATCTAATGAATAACTTTTGTTCTTCTTGTAAGACATTAAAAAACAAAATAGTGCAGTGATGCAGCCCTTTTCATATTAACACATGAACCAGAATTTCTTTCCTAAGCTTAAACAAAATCAAACACATACCAACTTGGAATTGACATCTTGTATTATCGTTGGGTGACAAACAAATCTGATATCATCCACTTTCAGCTCAAATTTCCGACCACACAGTTCGGTTTTAGTAGCTAAAATGTGAGCCAGAATTTCATCAGAGTACCTGTTGAGAAGTCAAAAAACGAACATTTAAGTAAATTATTTTTAGAATTGCCATTGTGTAATAAATAGCTATACTGCTCACATATAAAGTTTTATTACCCCAATTCAGAATAGACAACTGATTTAAGTATTGATGAAGCAATAAAATCTATTTGCACCACTAGACCTTTAGGAAATGTTATGTCAGTCTAAGTTGAGACTGGTAGTTAAAAAAAATAAGGATCTCAATAAATTTGTAATCATAAACACTTTCTTTACAAGGGGAGCTAAACATGGCCATGAGAATAAATATTGCAGAACATTTGCTACATTCATGTTATGGGATCTTGAGATTCCCGAAATTTGTAATCCTTTGTGTTTGCAGAGGGATTACAGCAGTCGTGTTCATGTTTGTCTGGATCCACTTGGGGCCGACTCAGCTCGTGTCGAAATCACGCCCTCATTCGTTGATCTCATATTTGACACAAACATGGAAAACGATACGCATATGATGATGATAATAATAATTGCTATATTGAAATTATATTTATTTGCTGTTACGGTATTTATCACGAGTCATCGTACACATGAACGGCAAAGAAGAATTGACAAACAATGGTTTTTTCATGGTGATGTAGCATTGGAACAACAAAAAAACCGTTGCAGCAGCACATAAATATGTGTGGCTGATGACGGTTTGAATTTATTTCATTCATTACTATAGCATCCAACCATATATAGCTGCACTTCCCTTCATCGTCATTTCATACTAGTATGAATCAGCATATGTTCTCTTAAATTCAACACCAAAGGTGTGATTTCTGTTCATGCCGAGCGTTCAGGCAGCAAATTTCAACACATGATGAGTTTCGGTCCTGAGCACCCAACAGGACAGAGATTGAGTCCAGAATCACGAACGCCACTATTAGCTAGTATAGTTGGAATTGAATAGGGTACTTCATAGATCATCGTTCAAACAATTGACACTAGTGTAAAAATGCTTTTTCATTTCAACTTTATTTACTGCAAACAGCTCTGTTTGACAACTTTATACACGCCTGTAGAACAACTCAAATTGTTTAAAAATTATAAGCACCTTTCACTAAAAAAAAGATTTTGATTTCATTATTATAAGGTTACCTCGAGGAGACCAAATCTAAAAAAAAATATCGGGTCATCACACAATTTATTAAGAAAAGAGTAAAAATATCATGATAAAATTATTACGAAAAGTACCATGTACCGGTACCATGTATGCTCTATTAAAAGCACATGTCTGTATAGTATAATGGATCATTAAATATCTGATCATAGACACACCATGCTACTAATACAGGCAAATACAATATTATTTGTATGAATTCCCAAATTTTTAAAACATTTAAGGTATAGATGTAGGTTCATGGGCACTTGGAGTGATTTTTATTATTTTTTGGCTTTTTCTTACCAAGACAGTCTTGGCCAGAAACTGTTAAAGTTTTGGAGCTCTATCATATGTGAAACCTACTCAAAAATCCATTTTAAAATATAGGGAATCAAGGCACGCGTATGTGATTAAAAATCCGGAAAGAGTGTTTACGTTGCTCTTTGATTGATACGTCACTGTTGATACAAGTATATGCAAATATGTTACTGGCCTACGCACACATTCGGTGTGTGACTTCCTGTCCTGGCCTCCTGTTTATATACGCAAGCGTGATCAACTGGTCCAACAGACAGAACGTAGACGCTTCCAACATGCCACGCGGAGTGAAAAGATGCAGAGGCAGGAAAAAGAAGACAACATCGGACAAAATGCCAGAGAGTACGAAAGCAAAATTGCGTGACAGCGATCGAGGTTCTTATTACGAACAGTACTTTTCCAGCTCTTCTGAAAGTGAATCTGAGTCTACTGAATCTGAAAGGGAATCTGATGACTGTAACTTCCTCCCCGTCTCAGCCAAGAAACTGCAGTCTGAAGTTGCAGAAAACGTATTCGAAAAGTCCAAAGAAAAACTCAGATTGATGGACGTCGTTACTTTGAACGAAACGCTTCAAAATATATGCGTGTGTGCCGTTTGCAATCGCGGAATTTTGGAGCTGTTTAATTTAAATTTAATTTAGTGCGGTTCCAATGTGATAATATTTTTTCCATTGTATATACATTGTACAACAGAATATTCTCCCTCATAATGCATTGCATATACACACAGTTGCATTCAAAGCAGTGCAAAACTTCAACTGCCTTTAGGTGAACCATGTCAATTTAATACAGTTTAGGACTCTCAAACCAATTTACAGCAATTCCAGGCACTGATTTGATGCTGAAGTAGTGCTAGATGTTGATAACTTACTACAGTAGGTTACACACTTTGTTTTCAAATTTACAGAAGTTGTAACTAGAAATATACACATATTTTTGCTACAAAGTCAGGTACACCTAGACTTTGAGGCGCGCCTGTCTTTCATTCACTTTTGGTCGGTCATCGTGTAGTTTGCGACTACAAATCGGCATTTGTCCAAGTTGTTTAAGCACAACGATGGAGAAGCAAGGAGTCAAAAAACCAGTTGAAGTGAGAACAAGAGTTGTCGATTTGTATTTTTGTGGACTGTCATTTGCAGAGATTAGAGATCAAAATGGTGTTTCAAAGCAGACAGCTTATAATATCGTCAAACGGTTTGTTACCACCGAGAGTATGCTGCCAGGAAACTGACAACGTTATAGACTATGTCGAATATTATAAAACATTGAGACTGCGCATTTACGGACGGGAAATTCGATAAAAACTACTTGTGTACGGCGGCAACCCTCCCCTGACGTGTGATTGTGTGTTGTCAGTGATAAACTTTTTAAAGCGATTATTTGGTGGCACATCAACCTTTTGGTTCTCATCGTCGAGAACTACTTATGTATTCAATTTCATTATTGATATACTGGATGAAGTTTTTATAGGACATTTGTTGCAGGCAGTTTTCAGTTATATACATCGACGTGATACGGATATTTCCATAGCAGGAATAATGAATACACTTTGATCAATAATTCTGTCATGATCAGTCGGTCAGCTGGTTCTGCAAAATAACGTTCTTTACAGTGCTGTGCACTGTGTGCGCCCTGTCACTGAAATAACATGTGACGCAAATTGAAGTACAAAACTAAGTTGAGAGCCTCGATCGTTTATTGGAGGAGAAATTCAAAACTAATGTACTGCCACTTTTATGGGCGGAGCTTTCTTCCGGTGCGCTGTCTGCATTATTTGTAACAACTTATGTAAATGTGAAAACATAGTGTGTAATCTTTTGTAGTAAGTTATCAACATCTAGCACTACTTCAGCGTCAAATCAGTGCCTGGAATTATTGTAATTTGTTGGAAACAGTCACCAAAGAAAGTTTAAGCCCCGAGTGTTAAAATTATATTAAATATTGATAAAAACTTTTTTAATTTTTAATACTTTTATTTCAGGGTCCATAGCACAAAGAGCCAAATGATTTCCAAGACTTTTCCAGACCTTTTCCCAAACCTTCTTGCATTTTTCCAATACATTTTGACCCTTAATTCAGGCCAACATGTTACATCATCACCAAACGTTCTGAGGATATGGTAGTTCTGAAGAAAATGGGCCTTTTTAAAATAAATTAATAATAACTATGAAGAAATTTAAAGACTTTTCAAAGATTTGTTTATTTTTCCTGTAATTTAAAGACAACTCAAAGACTTTCCAGACCTCAAAAAATCCAAACACTGTCAAAGAATTTTCCAAACACTATGGACCCTGTATGTCAATGAATATATCAGACTTTTCAATACTTTTTTTTTCAATTTCCATTACTTAAATATAATATTAAAAGTAATATTTTTCATAACAGTGTTATGAAAAAATGACATCCAAAGTGGTTCCAAATCAGGCATGCCATATCGCAAACATCCCTGTGTTTCCCATTAGTTTACCTTAGCGTAAAGAGACACAAATAAATAAATGTGAACATGCTAAAAATGTGAACTTCAATAAATCAGCAAAGAGCACTTACCCCGCAAGCTGCCCCTGACTTATAGTACTACAAGCTCTGCCATCTTTGGATTCCTCATCTTCTTCTATAAGAGCATATGGATTATGCGGCAAATCTGTACAGACATATACACTGATAAATAGTCAATTTATGAATGGTTGAGCAAACTATAGTAGCACCACCTAGTGTTAAAACTAAATCAAGCAGTACCGGTAGTTCCACAGAAAGCCAATGTAAGCAAGACTAGTGATGGTACATTGTAGTGGGAGGATTTCTAGACATTCTGGCCCTGGTAAAAAAAAAAAGACATTACGTCCTGGTTTGGACATATATTTGTTGTGCGTTCAATATATTAACACCAGATATGAACACATATCAAATATAATTTATACCAGGCAGGGTCGCAACGACCAACCTGTTTTGGGGCTGTAATATCGAAACCAGAGCCGTAACATATTTTATTTACCAGGATCATGAACGACCAGGGCCTAATAGACCTGACACCAGTGGGAATTCTGGAGATTTGTACTTTAATAGTATACTCGCTCTATGTACAGGTCTGTGAATTTGGGGGTTCTCGTTTCCATTGGGACCGCACCAGCAGTAACATGCCAGTAATTATAAAAGCCGTATGTAGCTCGGGAGAAAGGGAGAGGGGTTACTGGACTAAAAAGTGGATATTACTTCAAATAAGCTCTACAAATCCCCCCAAAGGAGGAATAATAATTGAATGTGAACAAAATTAGAAGGTATTTTTGTTTTCAGGACCAGAACTACATATCTAGATGCTTAATGTGCGCCGTAGTAAAGTCTACTGTACCAACGCTCGTGGTGGGTAAGTAAACTGTTGTTGACAACTTCCGATAACACAGGTGGCACTGACAGGCACTGAGACCGTTAACTTACTTAACTGTGTTACTTCTTTGTTTTCATCAAACTCATACGGATATCTGAACAGCAGTCGCTCTCCTCTCGAACCCGATGATACCAAAATTACTGCAATAGGGCTACATTTGGACATGTTTAAAAAAAGCTTACGCTCAAACGATCGTCCTCACATGGGCGCCGCCATATTGGAACCAGGAGAGCCAATCACAAGGTCGTAGTAGTATGACCCACAGTGCTTTGCTAGAAAGTTCACCAAAGTTCAGACGTAGCGCCAACAGTCACGTGCAATTCCTCCGGTCAAGTTGCCCCATTTTTATTGGAGAGTCTCTATAAACTCACGGCATACATTTTGAAGAGAAGGAATCCAAAACTGTACACCGTTATGGCTTTAAATTGCCCTGTAATGTACTCTCCAACATACAACATGCTGCAGAGAACAATGTACTCGCTATATGATGACCGGCATTATAGACAGAAGAGACAGCAGTTACATTGAGTGTCGGAAAGTTTTGCCTAAACAAATTTAACAAAATGGTCGTTCCTCGGCATTCGCCCTAAATGTATCTCACAATATTGTTAAAATTATGCAATTAGTTTTGCAACGATATTCACCATGAACAAATATTATTTTATAAATAACTTCACCAAAATCATCGCCGTATTTTCCATTGTTATCCATCCTACTTTTCCTTTTTAGAAGCAATTTTCGTTCAATAGAGTTTGTAACCATACAATTTCATCTGAGATGTGCAAACATGCTATGTTATAAACACGAGCGGAATCTAACGACCCAGTTTATAACGTCTCCAGCCGCTGCATGCCAGTAGTATTGCGCCGTTTACGTTGTTCAATAACACGAATCAGACAGGCATCGATCATTCACTCGGTATCCTTTGATTGCTCCGTTGCCTAGCGTGATTTCTTGCTACCGCTATTCAGAGTCGCCATAATAAACATCGGATGAGTAGTCACTGGGTGATTGACTAACAACAGGGAAATCGACCACCGTTCCATGGACTAACATACATGGAGACGACCATATTCTGGGTTTTGAAAACCTACTGTTTAACCATTTTCTTTGAGATTTTGACTATTATCTGGTCAGTGTAAATGATCACCGACGAAAACCCATATTTGTAAATTTCACCGATGGAGTATTTTCAAATGACGTTATTGCGCGCATTGATTGGCTGGTTGGATTCGACTTCCATTGAAATGTGTAAATATTGATAAAAAATCAAAGGAGTGGGTTTGTAGTCGCGATCTTAAACAGCTCACTGCATACTTCATGGAAGTCCGGGATAGAAGTAGCATTTCTCAGTAGAGAGATTGAAATGGGACGGGTGGAGTACACACTTTTTTGCACGTGAGGGTGGGGCTTATATAACCGAGGCGCAATGAAATGTTAGAGTTTAGTGATACCAAACTTCAATTTAAATATATGATTTGGCTTTTTCGTGTTCGTTTGACGGGTTTCGGAACATTCGTGTATTTCGAGTTATGATCATGATGAAATGTAACGCACTGTCAAGTTCACCTTGTAGCTACTTGTTCTAATACCAAAACGTACACAACATTATATGCGATAAGTGTTATCAGCGTTGCGATTATCCTGCGCCGTATACCTGTCGATATCGTTTCTAAAGTTCACGCTTATTGCCCCTGGCAACGTTGGAGGCGGATGGGATGGGCTTTATGACTTTTTTTATTCGCGCGAAAAACAACACCAGTCAACATCACCGAAACGTGCATGTCAATGAGCGGTGGTGAATGATTATAAGTATGACTGAGTAGACGCGACCCCTTTGAAAAAAAAAATCAAACAAAGTCTGTCGTAATGTGAACTTCATATTTGAAGTTGGAGTTTGGAGGTTAAACTACTTTACTCGATTGATTAGCTGGAAAGGTGCAGTATATATAGTATACATTAATTATATTAAAAGTACACGATACCGCCAGCTACGCAGATTATAAGACGATGGGCTGTGATCGCAAAACTGTTGTAATGGTGTATTACTTTCTCATCAATGCATGACTGCTTGCTGTATGTTGAATCAGAGTGTCTATTATATTATGAAATTATATATTATAATACGGTATATTAAACTAGATGTTCTACGAGCACAGATCCAGACATCAGCGTGGCGCCAATAGTGGTTCCATTGATATAATGAAAGAAATTGAACTAAGCCAATAATCACTGAATAATATAATGAAGACAGTTTCAACAACAACAAAACTGACAATATAATTCTGTAATGTATCGTTCATCGTCGGCGACATCGCGAAATATAGATTGTTTGTGTATTAAAGTTAGAGACTTGTCGATAGACGGTCGTGGGCGTACACTGGTTTCTCGTTATCGGAGCGCAGATACCAGTATTTGGGATGTTTCGGCTACATGAGATTGTACCAAATACTCTGTAATGACTCTGGCACTAAGAATGTCAAGGTTAAGTATAAACCGATGTCTTAAATGAATTAAAATATATCCCACATTATGTGAAAAACCGTTGTTTTGATTTGATTTGATTTCGGGATCGGCAGCTTATCGCAACACATACACCCAAAATGTGTTTTGTATTTCTACCTTCTGTTGCCGGGCACAATCGGCATCCACTTCACTCATGTGCATATCAAAGCTATTGTGTTATCGGGGTTGTTTATTCCCAGTGAGAAATCGACGATTCATTAGGTGTGCAGACAGGTTACAGACTGCGGAGAGGTTAAAAGGTCAGGCTGTATATATATTATTGATGAAGTACGAGTAAATAATTTCAGCATTTATTACAGAAATTATAAAATTGATATAATGCTCGAAAATCGTTAAAAAGCATAGTTCAAGCCAAAAAATTCGTTAATTCTAACAGAAAAATGTCCCAATAAGGAACCATAGTATAAAAAGTGGCACACATTTTTCACAAATTGTCCAAAAAAGGGTATCCTTTTTCACATTTTGGCTGTCTTGAAAGGACCTGGAAATGCTAGGAAGTACTAGTAGTATCTTTCCATTGTTGTCCATTATTCAGTTGGGGCGTAAGTGCAGACACAATTATGCAATATGTTTTATCTGGCGCGTCATATTGTGTCATATTGCGTCATATTGCGTCATACGCATTTCATGATTTGTGTAATTTGTTTCAGTTTGGGTGTACCTACATATGCGAGCAATCTTTGTTCTCCTCATATTTTACTATTCTACGGTGGCTTGTTAGGGCCATGCACTGTTTTTCGAATTTCTCACATTTTCACCTGTATTTTTCGGGTTCATTTCGAATTTCCGACAATTTCACTTTAATTTACACCTCGGTGGAAATATTCAAATCGCGATGGAAATATTATCACCGCGGAGAAAATTATTCTCACCGCGGTTTAAATGCTGTAAAACATGTTGAAAAAGCGGCTTGCAATTTTAGCGAATTGTGGTAAAATGACGTAATAGCGAAATGTTGATTTAGCAAATCTCACTTGTCATTGTTGATTTCTTTGTTTGGCGGCCATTTTGAATTTATAATAAAGTCATTAGCGACATCTTGAATTAGCGAATCAGTTCTCTGGCTAAACTCGCGAAAAAGACATGCTCGCGAAAAAGATATGTTTTACAGTATTTCCACCGCGGACAAAAATATTCTCACCGCGGTTCAAATTTTCCACCGAGGTGTAAATTAAAGTGAAATTGTCGGATATTCGAAATGAACCCGAAAAATACAGCTAAAAACAGTGAATGGCTCTAACCGTACTACTCAGTAGTATTTCCGATATAAGTATCTTTTCTAACATTCCTCATACACCATATTTTGTTTCTCGATAATCCTAACCTGTACACTGAACATAAATAATCTTTCAAACTTAATACCATTATCGTACATTTCCTCGAAAAAATAAACACAATATGTTGTATCGTAACTCTTTATTGCGGATGGCATTGTCGTACCCATCAATATGAACAATATATATTGACAAATATTACGCATATTTGTTTTATTCGGAAAACCTCCATTTTGAAAATCCTGTTATCTGTCAATTAGAAACACACACACATTAAGTTCTTCTTCTTTCAAAAAAAAATTGTATGATGAAGTAAAACAAATAAGTAAAAACAAATTGATTGACATATCTGCATTTTGAAGAAAAAAATCCGGCATTGGAATAATTTCTGCTTGACATTGACTACCTGGAATTGAATCGATGGTTGGATGTTTGAAAGGACTAGTTCAACTCGTGCCATTTGTGATATATTTGTACTCACAACCACATGAATGTAGCAGTGCACAACAAGAAAATTTGAGTCAAGCAAGATTTCCCCCTCGATGACGCTAAATTGTCCCAAAACTGTGCAAAATATTTGAAGCAAGGAACAGAGATAACCATTTCAATGTCGTCACAGACTATGTATACACATATTGCATTTCATAAAGTGTTTAACCATGATTTTCATCATTCATCATCTTCGTCTTTGTCTGTAGACAATAGCAACATCGCATCCGATTCATTCTCCTCCTCAACGAGTTGCCTAGAAACAAGAGGAATCTTTCCATCTCCAAGTAATGGAAAAGTTACCGACTTTTTTGCTCCATCTTTTTTCCCATTTGTAGCACCATTGTTGTTTGGGGAGTTGCCATGACGTTGTTTCGTCAGAGGAAGCTTTGGTTCCGATTTCTGAATATCTATGTTCTTAGCGGCAATCTTCTTCCTCAAGTCGGCCCAGCGTCCACGACCTTTTCGAACTGCAAGATAGGATGAAACCGTGAATATGATAAATACAAAACAATAAACAGTATTTCAAATCAGTGAATTAATAATAAATATAGAGTTATCATAATTTTAAATTCCAATGTGATTCATTAAGTTACAATAATAATGAAATATTGCCCCTGGGAGTCGCATATATCATCGTGGCAGTTCAATGCACGTCTTTCTCTTTGTGTTTATTTTTCAGTTCAGTTCTAAGAAAATTGTTATTTCCGTCTAACTTTAATTCAGAGATCTCTTTGTTTTTTACTCGTGTCTGCAGGTTTCAATTACGAATAACACATTTGGATTGTATTGAAGTTCTGCGCCATTATTTGTATATCAGCTTTAATGAATTTGAAGGTATGATGAATTCTCTTGGGTGCGATGCCCAACTATTGAAGTTGAGTCAAGGCATATATGCAAGGCAGCATTTGATACGTCGAAAAATAAGCTAGCTGCTCTCTGATTGGCCTGACTGTTAGGTGTTAGGGTTGAGTAGCCAATCGGGCATAATATTGTAAGAAGCTTTGAATCGACCCAACTACTGGCCACCCACTGGCACACTGGTCTACCTAGCCATTGAGGTTCGATAATTTTCACGAATAAACATGTATATTTACCATTTTTAAAATACATACGTAGTTTATTAACACTGAGAAATGAGTTATGTACATCACTCCACACCCTGTCATTATGCAAGACACACGCACGAACATTTAAGATGTGCGCTCAAATGAAATTAACATAAAGACACGTGATTCCATGAATACTGATCATTTGTACTCAATAATATTTTTTATGCATAAATAGAAAATGTTGGCATCAAATCGGTGATATACTTTTCGCTGGGACGAGTGGTTCTCATGACTTTGGTATGGCACTCAATCAAAGGAATTGTAAAAATAATTCACTAGATTTATAACCACTATCACGTTCTATCTCAAGCACACTTCATCAAATCAACAAATCGCGCTATACTCAGTGATTAATCTGACATTGCGAGAAATGGTTTATCATGTTGACCTTCTCGTGATCTGATTGGATAAAGTTCAAGTGCTTGTTTTTTTCGGAGTGCCAGTGCAGAGAAATGAACACCCACGGATACCACCAACAATGGGAGAACTCATTGTTCATTATTCAGGTTGTTGCCTCATTCGCCTTGCATACCTTAATTGCCCCGTAAACATGAAACCATCGTTAAACTTGGTGTGTATACGTGCCGTCATCAAACCCATGAGGGGACTGACCGCTGCATTTTAAGAGCCATGCCAAATCGACTCCCATTAGCCATACAGTCGTATCCCAGATACATGGACGCATTGGTATTTTAATACGCCCGCGAATCATGATTGAGAGGATGTCCTAATAAGTACAGATTGCACAGTCACGACTAATATGTCAATGCGCAACAGTCGCCGCGCAGCGCGTTCGACTATCGTACAGACAATATCGTATATTTTATACGTGTTGTTAACCTCGCAAGGGACCCATGTAAAAAAACGACGCGGTGAGACGAATAGTTGTTGTGTAATAGTATAACCGGAAATGATTAATGGGAGTGCTTACAGTTAGAGAGTTACAGGCCATTACCCGAGGGGTTGTTTCATTGTACCGGTGACTTCATATGTTAATGCCCGAAAGGCCGCTACTCAAATGTTAACTCTGTGATTTTTATAAATATTTATAAATTTAAAAATTCAAATTGAAACGTTACGTTTCTATTCGCCGATGGGACAACACTAGAACGTTATCTAATGACGTCAATGCGCACTGCGCTCGTTGGTTTGCTGGTTGGATTCAACTGCCAATGAGATTTATAAATATTATATAAATTAAGGAAATGGTTTTGTTGTATTGATAGTACAATTTGTATAGATTGAATCGAATCTAGATGTATTATTTTTTGTAGTTCAACATGTCTGTTCACCAGTGCGACCCCCCCCCCCGTCTTTGCTTGGTTCAGTACAAAGTTGCTGTATTTTTGGTGCTCCCAACTCTAAATGACAACGAAATATAACCCACCTGTTTGATTATCCCCTTTGGCGGAAGCAAGTTTCTTTAGTGACCTGTTGGCGACAACGGCTCGCTGGATCATCTCGTCTGTCACAAATATAGTCGGTCTCACTGCAGTGTCTCCATTGCAGCAGTCTAGACTGCAGTTCGCATTGTGTGGTGTTTCAACCTTGTTCCGGGCACATTTTTGGTATCTGTATGCGGGTTTGTAAGATGAAGATAATTGGTTGGAATAGATAGAATATATTTTCGGTAAATCGTGAAAACGTCGGTATTGTCCGTGTGTCGGTCGGGAGTAAGTAGTCGATGCGGTCTGAAGACTCTCATTGTCGTCTGCGAATAGTTCTTCCTCCGACCAACAACAATCGCCTTGCTCATCGTCACTGAGGTCCTTAACAATTCCGTTATCGTCCGATTCGGCACCAACCTCGGTGTAATCCGGCGAATCTTGTAAATAGTCGGATGATATTCTGTCAATGCTAGTGGTGGAATTCGTTTTATCTGTCGATTCAATGGACCAAAAATCTGAGTTGTACCCATCTTCATCGTCCGTTTCTGAACCGCCGCGGCGATGGGCTCGGTTCTCGCGGAACTGAATCACATTGGCCGCGGTTCTCGAAATTATTGGAGGGAACGTTGGTCTACGCCGTCTTTCCATTTTCTTAGCCTTTCGAGTCTTTTCCGCCCAGTCCTTGGCGCTCAAAAAATCTTTATCGCGTCTGGTTGTGGAAGCCTTTCCTTGATGTATCAAAATACTTGCACATACATCGTGTCCGAGTCTCAAAGCTTGCATGAGTGGAGTAACTCCGTTAAAATTAGGCATATCCACCGATAACGCATATTTTCGTAGGTAGTCGACCATAAACTTCACAGTAGCTGCGCTGCCAGACGTGACAGCGTGAAATAACGCTGTACACCCGTTCATATCGGACTGATTCAAGTCCAAGTCACGGTAATCCAGTATACAACTGACGACCTTCTCTCTGCCATACAGACAGGCCCATGACAATGCGGTACGCCCAACTATATCTGTCTTACTCGCGTCAGCACCTGCTTTCAGTAACATCTTCACGATTTTTAACTGGTTGTTCAAGTTTTCTATATAACATGCCCGAATCAGTGCGGTCTGTCCACAGTCGTCTTCAGTTTCTGTTCCAACATCTGATTCTAAAAGCAGTCTTACCTGTCGAGGCCTTCCGACAGATACCGCTTTTAGTAGAACCAGATTATTAACTGCACTGCTCGACATTATTGAATTTTTCTTCAGCTCCCTTCGCTGACTGAAAAGAATCAAAACCAATGTTGCACTATTCCAGCATCGGTAGGGGAGACGAGATACTACTCAGAGTACGTCTGTCCTGTCGACGCTAGCACTGTATACTGGTGATGAGCGACTCGTTGAATCGGGTACTTCAAATAATGAGATAGACAGTGGGCAATCAAAAGTCGTGTAGTTGTATGATAAGCGGCTGGTGCAATCATTGGTCAGCATGCCCGGCGAGCTAGTGAGTGACCTGTCCATCGATTTGTCTTACTAATTTATTGATCGACATACGGAGTTACTTAACGCTGACGTTCATTGTTGTTCTTGACCCTCCCACAGGGCAGATTGATCACGCTGTCACGTTCTCGGACAATTGGGAATGTTCTACATTTAAATTAACATGATCGTGGCCATTGTCTGTTTTTTTTATTTTATTTAGAGACACATTAATTTAGGGGCCGTTAGCCTGTAATAAGACCGTTGCTACGATTTTCAGGTGCAGCTACGAACAAATCAAAACATTCCATCATCGGATTGAACTTTTTGCTTCACAGATAATTGTGCCTTTAATTAAGCGTTATTAGTGTGCGTCCGTTATGCTAGTATACAAAACCATCGTTTCCATAGTGACGCCGATTAAGATAACTGTCAATTACATGCCTTCGCCCATAATACCACTGATTATGAACACTATATAGAAAAGGACATATATATTTGTTTCCATCCTATCGTCTCAAGTTTGTCGATTGAATTTTGCATTTTGTGGCTAAGTAAATACAGCATTTCATATTGATGCAAGGAAAACAATAATATGAGCCCTGGGATAGATGGCAAAAGAATAACGACTGTGATTGAACAGTTATCACTAATAGGCAGGCTTGCCTGACGTGTCATGTGTTCGCTTGGAGCTTAGTGAGTAGAACATCGTGTACCACACCTTCTGTTACGTGCAGGTGGAGGTGAAAGAGGTGTACAACACGTGTGGCATGTTTCCTCGCCAGACGGGAGGGTAGTTTGCGTCACACGCCACATGACTGCTGCTCTAATGACGTACGAGTGACACAATTGGTGAGCTGTCACATTCGCCAAGCTCGCAGGGGGCATTCTTTCCCCCAAAATAACTTGAAAACGACGTATACATCGAAACGGGAGTAATTGCACATAGATACAGTGGTAGACGATCTGTAGTGTTTAAACAGATGGATCTACCGGGAGATATGTAATCAGCCTGATCTGGAAAATAATCTGGAAACAAAATCGTATTTAACATTTATTTACGACAAAATTAATAATAAAATTCTGAAAATTTGAAGTGGATGAATTGATCAAACTAATTTTGCAATCCGAGTCTAGTTAAACTGAGCCGAATCACGCCGTTTATGATTGCAAGACGAGTGACAAGGAAAGCATGAAATATAGAATAAAATTGCAATAAAATGAATTGCCTAACACGCAAATCAGTGGTGAATTGGCCAAAAAAGCAATAAAAATCATTGAGTTCAATAAGATTGTTGCGTTTGTATCTGTCGATATTGGACGTTAATGACAGTCTAATTTTCAAAACTAAGTTTTACGTGAGTTAACGTATATCGACTTCTGGAATAAGTTACGTAACAGCAATTCCAGTAATATGCATGCCTTTCACCAACACTGACTCTCTCAAATCCATTTTTCTCAAGCCGCGTAATTGACACAGTCTTCGCATCTATTTTAGTTGCAATGATTCCAGATGCAGAAAATCTGATACAGGTGGTACGTGACTGGGCGTTTCTTTAACGGGAGGGTTGGGTGATTAGTTATCTTTTGGTCGCGTCGATTTCCAAATTTAAATAATGATATCACCGTGGATGTTATCCCTAAAGTCTGGGTACAACAGATTTCCCGATTTTGGTATAAATTCAACAAGTTAACGAACCATATGAAGCAAACTACGAAGTGTTAACTGTCGCGTCTGAGTATCGCCATCTTAATGTTTGATATTATATTCTGAGTTGGCAGCAATATTTCAATAATCTGCATGGATCAGAGAGCACATAACGGAGGCACTGTTAAAACAAATATATATAAAACATATTTGTTTAGTTGTGTTTTTAAACCATAGCAAAATCGTAAACTTTTGATTGTTGGATGAACAACAATATGCGTAACGTTACGAAATTATAAGCACTTCAACGCAAGAAATAATGATTAAAATGATACTGTCTGGAACTCAAATTCGGAGCTGTTCATCACTAGGACGACTACAGATGGGAACAAGTGTTTGCGCCCTCGTGTGTCACGTTTCAATCCGTCAAATTACAAACACCACACGGTTTAGGCAAAGTTTTACATATTTTTTTTTCACTCCTGCCACACCTGCTTGGCAACGTTATAAAGATGTAAGTACTATACCACTCAGTGCCTCCTCTCAGTTAACCCACGTAAACACATACCGTGCACAGATGTATCAATGCGATAATAGAATTAATTTCTTTGTTGAGGCGAGTGCTACAGATCTTCGGGACATTTTCAATGAAATCTGTGTTGTTTGCATCTGTGTTTCCCGTAGCTTCAACACTGAATGATGCCAGCGTATACACCGGTTCTGATCTCGAACATGTCGAACACGTCGAATAACGCAACATTGCAAAATAACACATATATAATCTATAATTCTTGTAATCACACAAATACCAGTAGTTTGAAGTTTTATCTCGTCAATATTCAAGTTGAATTGTGAGACATTTGTAAAAGATGTACACAAGGAGATTATGTCTGAAATGAAAAAGACAAAAGCGGCAAACGACAAGATATATCGCGGCGAAATGTGGCAACGTAAAATGTCGATATTTAAAACTAAGCCAACTGTTGCCATTGAGAGCGACCCAACGACCGACTGTCTATTGAAAGTGCATTACTTATATTGTAATTGTTTTTTCCCACTATTCGCATATGACAGATGTCGTCAAATATGTCGTCATGGAAACACACTGTTCATAAATGGCGGTCCAAACCCGTGCGTATACGATCTACCTATGAAACGAGACATGTCTGGTCTTTTTACCCAGGTGTTTATTTTATTCTTTCGTCTGACGTTGACATATCGCTAATTGTATGTGTAAATGTCAATATCCTACGTAAACACGTGTTAAAATAGACTGACCATGAAACGTCACTGTTTCGACGTTTCGTAGACAGTCAGTTATTCTTCGTCGTAGGCGCAGATGTGAAGCACTTGCATGAAATAAACATGAAAAACTAAACTCGATAAATCTTGACTACTCATCATTATATTTTAACTTCTACCTCATTGCAACCTATTTGGGCAACTCCGACTAAACCCTAAACCGCACAGTAAATTTATTTACTGAAATACAATTACAATGCAAAACAAAATACAAATTCATAGTGCAAACCGCGACAACATAGACAATTAAATAATAGGATAATGATAAAGCAGGACTTTATTGCAACTGTTTAGAAATTTAACAATTCTAATTTGGCGCAGAGCAAACTAAACTTATAAGGTTATAAAATTATAATATGATTCTCTTGTGTAATCTTATGGATTTTTTTTCAACTATCCCTTTTCGCAGTCTGTGTTATAATATAGGTGGGGGACTCAGAGTTATACCATCAATTCTATTGACGGGGGGTTGGGTTCTGGAGATACAAGTACAGAGAAAGAGAGAAACAACATCCACTTGACCGTATATTTGCGATGTGTCCTATATTGCTAAGAATGTATAAACACAGTCCCTGTATAAGTGATAGAGGGACTGTGGTATAAAGGAGTGGTGGGTTGTTTACATTATTTGACATATAGCTTCCCCGGATGTTGAACTTGTCCCGTCTTAAATAAACAATGGAAGACTAATACCTATAGGGGTGGAGCAGTGGACCAAAGTGCGACACAACATCTACGAGACTTGTGTGACACGGAGTGATAGGCTGATTGACAAAGATTTGGAACGTCGAGATACGATATATAAAAACTACGTAGTTACGGCGACTGAGATACGATATATAAAAAACTACGTAGTTACGACGATCGAGATACGATATATAAAAAAACTACGTAGTTACGACGATCGAGATACAATATATAAAAAACTACGTAGTTACGACGATCGAGATACGATATATAAAAAAAAACTACGTAGTTACGGCGATCGAGATACGATATATAAAAAAACTACATAGTTACGACGATCGAGATACAATATATAAAAAACTACGTAGTTACGACGATCGAGATACGATATATAAAAACTACGTAGTTACGGCGATCGAGATACGATATATAAAAAAACTACGTAGTTTCGACGATCGAGATACAATATATAAAAAACCACGTAGTGACGGCGACTGAGATACGATATATAAAAACTACGTAGTTACGGCGATCGAGATACGATATATAAAAAAACTACGTAGTTTCGACGATCGAGATACAATATATAAAAAACTACGTAGTTACGGCGACTGAGATACGATATATAAAAAACCACGTAGTGACGGCGACTGAGATACGATATATAAAAAACTACGTAGTTACGGCGACTGAGATACGATATATATAAAAAAACTACGTAGTTACGACGATCGAGATACAATATATAAAAAACTACGTAGTTACGGCGACTGAGATACGATATATAAAAAACTACGTAGTTACGGCGACTGAGATACAATATATAAAAAACTACGTAGTTACGGCGACTGAGATACGATATATAAAAAAACTACGTAGTTACGACGATCGAGATACAATATATAAAAAACTACGTAGTTACGACGATCGAGATACGATATATAAAAAACTACGTAGTTACGGCGACTGAGATACGATATATAAAAAACTACGTAGTTACGGCGACTGAGATACGATATATAAAAAACTACGTTGTTTCGGCGACTGAGATACGATATATAAAATACTACGTAGTTTTGCTTTTTTTGTTTCTTCATTTGAAAACGATTCTGGCTGAGGTAGTAAGATGAATAGAGATTGTCTAATCGTTGGCGTTGTGTGTGGAAATCAATGTGAGCGAAAAATCCACATTTACTTCGAATGAAACGCAATAGTGTTCATCCTTGCAAGCTATCGATGTGTTAACAGTTGACGGAGTCGTGACTGGTCGAGTGATTATCCTTCTTGTGGCGTATATGGCACGGAATTCACAGAAAATGACAGAGATTCAAAAAAATGTCAAAAGTTAAGGCGTTCGACAAGTGAATTGAATAGTGCTTTCGGTAACCATGATATCGCGTAATGAGATATCCACGAATCACTCACAAAGTACTGTTCCCCTCTCAGCACAACGAAATATCACACATAGTCATTCATTTATAATATACTCAAGATAGAGAGACGACGTATTGAGGCACTATTAGCAAAATGTTGACAACGTTTGAATTGGCAAATATGTGATTAACTTGTATATATCGAAAGCAAATAGTATGAACGAGCTCGGCGTTAGAGTGTTAACAAATACCTTAAACGATTTGCTTTCAATTATGAGTCCCCTTCAAATAACTCGATAAATCATACCAGTTCTATCTTTATTTACCCACCGGTATTAAACAGCTCCAGGTATATTTTGACAGCATATCAACTTGAGAAGGGGTACATTTGGGGTGGGGTAATTCGAATCATTTGTCGTGATGATTGCCCTTCCCCGTTTGTGAACAATCTTTTCATTTTTTTTTTGCTTTCTCGGCTGAATTGTCGTGTACATTTGTCGTATATCACGGCCAGGGATTGATATATTAGAGAATTGTCGAGAATTGACTCGACATCTTTGGATCAACGTACATACATATATTAGTGACAACACTCTCCATAATAGGAATTCTCCGTCCGATAAATAGGTTAAATCTCTATATCGATCGATTTGTTTTTGCGTTTTGGGGTTAGACTTATAAACTGTGCATTTTCATTTTTGGGATTAATTTTAGAACAAAAAATCATGTTCAAATGCAAATGCAACAATATTAAATGTAATGCAGTAAGCGATTAAGTTATTAAAAAATAAAATAAAATAGAATAAAACTAAATATACCTAATGACAATAATTCTAAGGATACAATTTATGCTTTCAAATAATGCGTATGGCCGTGAGCCACTGCCATACAACGCACATAGATTTTCTCTCGACAAACCATACACAGACTGGTCAATAAAATACTCCATACAAAAGAACGACGTGCATTTGAAAACATAATACAAGTACTTTAATCTCCCATCAGCTAAATAGCAACCCAAAATACAGAAAACCACTCCCCCATGGCAACAAAACCCGATCTCTGCTTGGAATAATGCAACCGGGTTTACGGGGATTAATTTTATTTCATTCGAGAAGTAAAAACAAACACACGACATATTGTAAAGAGTACATTGTGTGAGTATTTACCCACTGGCAAGCCTTACTCAATTTGACCACGTTCTTGCACAGTACGTGGCGGTCTTATGTCAGTTTCCGTTTCAACGTTTCATACTTTCATCCAGGGAAGCGTGTGGGATGCTAAATGTGGCTCACAAGCATGTCAGTCTGTCGCAGATTCCGAACCAAGTTGAACAAGTATCATTTGGTTACAGACTTAAATGTAGCACACTGACCTAACAATAACAATAAACTCCACTTTCGTCTCCAAGTTCAACATGAAATCCAACCCTCATTCCTAAGGGTAAGTAGAACTGTTGGCAAGCTTTGACATGCAAAAATGCGTTGGGGTCATTTAAACATGATTTTTAAGTCACGTTAACAGTCCGACGCTTCGTATCACAATGCAAACCGTGCAAGACTCAAGTTTGAGATGTTCGATAAAAACAGCAACAACACCCTCTTCGGCCAGCGAAGTGTAGCGTTGTTACTAAAAATACACTCTTGCATTCATAGCTGAAATATAATTCACGTCGTCAATTCATGTCAAATATAATAATTTACAATCACACAGACTTGCAATGGAATGCAAATATGCAAGTTGCACCCCTGTGTGTATCTGCATATTGTCAGTATGTTCTTCAAATAACTACAAATCCGAGACAACTATTACAAATATCCGTAGTTCAAGATTTACAAAATACTGTGGTAGACACTCAGTGGTGTACCGACACACATAAAATGGTTCATTGGTTCCAGTGTCACCCTCTGTGTCGTCGACGTATACGTCTCTTGACGTTTTTTTATTAAGCAGTAGCTGCATATATGGGTTGAGGTACCGTGCAGTATCTTAGTCAATATGCAAGCAATTATTGAACGTGAGCGTTCGTAGAAATGTGTATTATGGAGAAACGGAACGAAGTTTAAACTTCACGTCGGTAGGTTTTAGCATGGTGCATTGAGTGAAAGTAACATACGTTAATGCTTTCATTACTACCTTTAAAGGGGCCATGCGTAAATAAGTGTAAATACACTAACAATTACAAGACACAAAGTCGGATAAAAAGTGCAAATATTGAACACTTCAAAGAATATACTTCGAATAGAATATGTAGACGTCATTATTCAGAATGATTTGCCAGGACTGAACATCGATCTTGAGACAGCTAGCATGGATTATCGATTTAAAGTTGTATCCAGTTGTAAACCTGCTAAAAATAGTGTGACGAGATATTCTGTTTAAATTCTGCTAATTGCAATTATTGATTTTCCGTCTTTAACTATCGCGTTTTGTTGCACTTCAATACAACTACTGTTACAATAACAACTGAATTGATTGTTACGTAAGATAAAACTCGTCGGTGTCTGCCTTATCCCGTGAATGTTTATGTTTCCATTTTTTCAAAAACTTATTGCCACGGAGAAACCCCGAAACAACAGCACTGACAGTAAGCACTTGGTTATTGCGAGAAACATGCAGACGGGAAAGGGAGTTAGTCAGCTGTGTGAACCGTGCGTCGTCTTGAGGCTTGAGGGAAGTAATGCTCGGTGGCGTCAGTTGTCGTCGTCTTTTTCTAATTCTGTGACTAGTCTCGTTCGTCACTGTTATCCTCGGCAAATTTTCGGAAATAGTCGATTTTTCGCGAGCTTTTCCCTCACGTACATGCTTTCCGTTTTTCTCTTCGGACTTTTCCTCCGATTCTTGGTCCGTTTTATTGTCATCTATTTTTGAAACATGGTTGTTGGTGTGATTACCAATACCAGGAAATTGCATTGGTTTCCTAGACCGAAATCTGGGTGTCAGATCGGGCGTGCTGGCATCGTTCCTCGCAGATCTGGGAATCTTTGGCAAGGACAATTCTGCTGAATTCAAGTCCTTCTTCCCAGACTCAGTTCGCGGAGAATCTCCCAAGTTCTCGTTTTGGTGTTTCTTTGGTCCGAGTTGGTTTAACTGAACGGCACGTCGCGAATGTTCTTTTGTCCACGCGTCTTGTTTTCTCTCCATGCGATTGACGAACGAGTTTTGTTGTTGAGCCAAAAATGTGGCCGTCCTCTTCTGGGCTTGCTCTAATCCCGAAACTTTCATATCTAAAAGTCTATCCTGACCTCCGTTGTCGTGCAGTAAAATCCGACCAACTTTGCTCTTCCCTGGTAGCCATTTTCGATACTTCTGACTTTCCGCAGTGCGCGCTGTCTGACCCGCGAAGACAGTCGCTAAGGTATCGATGAGCGGCTTCGCAGAACGTTCTTCAGAGAAAGTCAGTTTACTTTGGTTCTTTCTCTTTGGCATAGTGGTTTGCTGATGTCCAACTGTTGTGGTCCTAGTACACGTGAAATGAAGGGCGTCTCAGTCGCCGCGAGTCTGCCTAACAACACGCGTGTTCAGTAATTTAGCATTCCTTTGAATAGCTTACCGGTCCATGTTGAGTGCCTAAATATTTACCCAGCATTCACACTGTAGAAAGCGTCGATAATTGACCCATAGATGCTTTCGATTCAATCCGAATAAAGAACTGTCGTTCCCTTCTGTAGAAGCTTCAAAACGTGCGACGTAGCCGGCACCAGACGATTGAGTTGCGTCGTCAAGTAAAAACCACGACGAGAAAAGCGGTATTAATTTACTGAATGTCGCGGCGTCTTTACAACTACTCATTGTTAGGTATCGACCGCAAAGGTTCGAATAACGCAGTTAGGCAATGATTATACCGCATTTAAAAGAGGTTAAAACAGATTATTGATTTATCTATTGTTCAGAACTTTGCCTGTTTGACTTTTAGCCGAGTTTCGCGGTGGGGTTTCCCTTAACCACCGATCAAACAGGAGCGAGCGTAGCAACATATTGAAGAATATCGCCACTGACACGATAAACATAAACTGTTCATAATAATGTGTAAATTACTGATACTCGAATTTCGTACCAGGGAATACAATATACAAGGTAAAGTTCGCAGTTGACATTGAACGTTCCAGAGCTAGCATTTCTCAGAGCATCGTTCTGCTCGGCTGACTGCGACTCATTTGTTTGCCCGGGCTCTCGTCAAACCGGATCGCTTCCTAAATTGAATTGTTTTGTTTTGGTTGGAACATTGGTGGATTACGGATCACTTAATAACAGTGTTATTATAGGTGTCACGTGATATCTCAGCTTGATGTACTTTTGAGACTTACGTTACACGCCCTCGGCGTCCAGTTAAAGAAAGCAAGGATGACTTGTTGGTATAACAAGAAAACAATTAAAAAACAAAAAGAAAAAACAAGCAAATGTCTGGCATAGCGGAATATTCCAAATTTCATTTCATAACCGCGAGTTCTTTCTTGTCTCTATTACCTTCCGGGTGATATTACAACCAAAAGTTTGCCTGGCTCTTAGTTTTAGTTACATTTTAAGTTAAATTTTCAGATTAAATGTGGAATAAACAAAAGACATATTCAAAATACACACTGCACAGAAAAAGCCGATTGCTTCCTGCCCAATGTTCTTTAAAAAGAGGCAATGTGAATAATAGTGTTCGATATTGCATTTTCAAAAAAACAACAAAACAAAACATTAGAGTAAAATGTATCGTAAAATAAAAATAAAGTTTCGGCTGCACACATAGAAGTGTTTGTTCAATAGAATACCCAAAAACACGAGCTATTAATTGTATGTACGTACAGGCAAGTCCGACGCATGCGCATATAGTATTTCATTGAACGACTGTTATACTAAGTATTTCCTGCCCGAACAAGGTTTTATGTACTAAAAAAATCATGTTAACAAAATTCAGTTGCGTAAATAATTATTTTCTCACAGTTGTCCATATTGCTTTGAGTGTGAGGAAAAATAAAAAAGACCCGGAAATTTCCAAAGTTAGTCACGCGATGTGTTAATAAACAGAGTTTCACTGTTTGACCCAGTGAGGATAACCTTGCTTCCATGGAAACTGGTATGGCATCTCTGTCTTTTTTTCTGACTGGAAACCGAATTATCTAGTATGTATTTTGTCAAAATATTTCTATAAATTAATATTTTCTGAAATTCACTATCTCACTCCTCACTTTATTCTGCTATTTTCACAGCGCCACCAGAATACAAATATTTGTATCTACCCATCTTTTGTTTTTATTCGAATACACTTTTAAAAGTGCACCCTCATGTGGTGGATCTATAATTGTGACGTATGGCATATCCTATTATTTGGATAGATTCTGGTAATTCTGAAAATAGTCACCGAGGTTGGCGTACTCGTCTATTTTTACATATACATTAAACGTAATAACATTTTAAGCTTCTGTTGATAGTTGAGTGAGGATTGTTCACCAGTTCCTAATATGAAATGAGGCAATGTATGCTCTAATACATATAATGTGAAAAAACACGAACTCATACTGTGATAAAATGTACGACTCAGTTTCTTAAAAGTTGTTCTGGTCTTCAAAAGACACTCGGCACGATGTATGTAGAATCGTTACAATCGCGCCACCAACGGCAATACCAACATTTGTACACAGCTAGTAACATGGTAGTAACCAGAATACATGATCCGAACGGAAATCGCTCTAATATGAGAAAGCACTTTGTTAACATTAAGACTTAACATTTCAAGATACAACTTAAACTATCTACAAAGAATATTATATAAATGTATTTATTTGTTTGTTTGATATTCATCGTGATTCGCTTTGCTCTTCATCCTTGACAATCGCCTATTATTAACAATTCCCCTAATGTATTTCCGTTTCGTATTTTGCTACCATATTATCATTAACTGTATGTTTTTGTTTTACCTCAATCACGTAACGATCACCATGGTTACACAATACAGTACAGATACTTGGTACTGAATCACTTGGTGGTCGCAGCTCTACGTCAATATTGAGTAGATGTGTAACTAGTTGAGAAATGAAATGAGTGTTGAGTACACATATGTTGAAGTACTTTTGTAATCGTTCTAGGATTTGAACACCTGCTCGGAATGAGCTCAAAATAACGATTATTTTTCAATGGATGATACTGAATATGAAATTCTTCCTCTATTTCTCTGGCCCCAAAATGGTATCTGATGACAGATGTACTGCCCTCTCCGGTACTACATATACTGCCCTCCCCGGTACGACATATAATGCCCTCCCCGGTACTACAGATATTGCCCTCCCCGGTACTACAGATATTGCCCTCCCCGGTACTACAGATACTGCCCTCCCGGTACTACAGATACTGCCCTCCCCGGTACTACAGATACTGCCCTCCCGGTACTACAGATACTGCCCACCCCGGTACTACAGACTTTAATATAACCAAAAATCGGAAACATGAATATTAGTATAGCGGAAGTATATATAGTCCACAATCGATCCAATTTTGTTTTTCATTTGATATTTTTTCTGAAATATATTAAATTATAATACACTATTATGTAGTGTAGATAGTGTAACCATGGTGACACATTTGCTTTTTCTTTATAAGCTTATATATAATGTGTATATCCAGCATAATTATAGTCACTATCATAATAATTATATATCGGTATTCGATAGTGTTGCACTTGCTGTCTTGAAGCAGGACTTTATATGCTATATAGATTGTCTTAATAACTATATACATTTGCAATGATTGAGCAAACCAGGGCAGCAGTAACAGACAGGGGTACATTTAACATAATTACACGCCCTATTCAATATTCCTACCAATTTAAGATGTGTGTGTTTATTTTACATATCAATGTTACCAACCGGGGTTGCCGACAACCGTGACGAGAACGACATGTAATAACTGCACGTTAGCATAGTATTTGACGTTTATGTATTGTTGTTTTCATCTCAACCTCGACTTGGTATTCGTTTACTGTAGATTTAAAAGAACACCAAGACTTATTTGTCGAAGTTTTGTAGTATTAATCAGGAAATATAAGGAACCTTTGACTCACAGTAGCTTCATGTTTCAACGTTAAATCACATTTTCAAAATCGCATCTAGTTAAGTTGATAGTGACGTAATAATATTCTTCGACAATCATTTTTGATGATGTCATTGGCCCATTTTGCATTTCGCCTGTAAACAGCTTAGAATATTTTAATCGTAGCGATTCAACGTTCGATCTAACTGCGTAGCTGTAGATAATGTCATTTTAATATGAAGAAACTATTGTTGCGCCGATATATTTATACGTGATTGGTGCATTCAATTTATTAAAACCACTGACTCTTTAATAATTAACTGTTTATGGTGAAATTCGTCAGTAACATCCCAGGCATTTGAAGAACATGCTGTTTCACCGTATGTCCATGATGTTGAGCACGGATCATCCAATCACTGCATTCAGGCTGGCATGTCGAGAAAATGTCCTCTGAGAAACTGTTCGGAGTGGTATAGACGTCCTGCAGTGCGCGTTCGAATTACATGCAAACAAATTATGAAAGTGGTGTATGTTGCGTGGGTGCTACATCGAACACGACCCAGTGTGAAGATCACTGACTGCCCTTAATTTACAAACGCCTGTATATTAATAGGCGTAGTATCCAACATGCCATAGAGCTCCATGTATAAACATACCCTAGTCTATTACACTGCTTTCAATGGACCGTCCTCTATAACGCGGTCATCGCCATGGTTACCATGGACGCAAGCCATGAAATGCACGAGATCTTGTTTTTTTTTCACAGTCACGGCGTAGTCGGTTAATAACTCATACCACTATAGCAAGTCATTGAAATTAAAACGCACCCTTGGCCGGGTTGCCACAGTACGGTGCAATTGCACTTTGTTTTCTTTCTTGGGTATACTGGCATTGTTCATCTGCCTATTGTTAGAGCACCGACGGAAAATAGCGACGGGGGGATTATCAAAACTCGCCTTAGCGAATTAGTGAATATTTTAGGGGATTTGCCGCACAGCAGCGTCTGTTATAAACTTGTTTTTCACAAATGTAACTGACAAATGGTATATAATCCCCGGATTTTCAAAGAGTACTACACTTAGTCAACTTGATACTCGAAACTTTTGCTGTTTTTCTAGTAGTATTTACAGACGTAAAAGTTGCGTTTCGCACTTATTTGTGGATGGTCCATGCTTTGTGTTGTTAATCATGTTACGATCGATTTAAAAAAAATATTATTTCACCTTGTTTTGTGTTATTTCAACTATCTCCTCGTACATACATATGGGCTTTCATTGTTACCAACACTTCAACAAACTACCAGAAAATTATTATTAAAACACATCGTGAACTTTTGATCTGATTAAAAGGGCGGGTTCAGGATACTCGGTTAGAGGGGACACCTTTGTAAATGACGTCATTATGGTACTATATGTGCGTACGAATAACGGCGGTTTTAGGGAAGCCTCCCCTCTAAATATACACTGAATTGGTCCGAGCAGTAACCAAGTGACCCGCCCCGTTCGCGTCTTGTCTTGCGAAGGCACATAATCGCATACATTCTGGCTCTTATGACGTAGTAGTATTTTGTATCAACACTGGAATCCCAAATAACGGGCTCATTACTTTCTTACTTATATTACTTAAAATCAAATCAAATCGTACTTTGATATTATAATAGTCTCCATTTTGTCCAAGTGTCAAGGTATACTATACTAATTGTCCATTTATAGTAATTTACTTTCAAATAATGACGCCAACGCAACACACAGGTAAAGAATAGTTCACACTGCCCTCAGCAAGAATATCAAGACCAAAATAAATGTGTTGGATTTTGTACTGTACCATTTATAGGTTCCCAATTATGGCGACGATTTTCGGAAATCCTAATCTATTAACCTAACCCTTCGATACTGACTCCAGTTGCACACGTAATGTGGTGGAGACAAAGGGTAATACATCGAAAACGAACTTAACCCATGCAGGGTTATTTACATGGTCATATAGCACCCATGCTTTTATATAAGCTGATGACTAGAAATGGTCTTTTGATCAAACAAAGTTTAAAGCGCCATTAATTCAAATAAAAAAAGCCCCCCCCCCCCAAAAAAAAACTACGCTTTTAAATTTTATTTCGGCGTTCATAACAACCGGTTGTATCCTGCGTGATTTACGAATGATGACTGTATGAAATGGGCGAGTGAGCCAATGACGGGTACGACACGCACTTGTAAAAATCACCTTCAGAGCGAGGCAATATCACGTGATCTGTAAAATAACGGAGGAACTGATTAGTATTTCAGTCACGGAACCAAGGTAACGTAATTACTCCTCTCATCATGTACGATTGGCTGGTGTCACGGGTCACTGTAAAAAACACAATTCATCGAAAGCTCTCAAAAAAAGCATTAAAACGAAAGTGTTGCACAGCGCCAAGTTAATTATTCAACCCGATCATTAGGAATGCAAATTAATTAAAGATGACATTATTTCTAATCATGCATGCCACGCTTGATTTATGTGCTAGATTTCTTAATAGCTAGGATATTTAAATAAGTGTTATCTCAAATCGTGGCACGCACAGATTCGTTTAATTTCCATCACATTATTTTTAGAACTAGTCTCTTGATGTTTGCATTTTCAATTTTATCGTGACGTCAGTGTCAACGAGTGTCGAAGTGTATCTCGTTTTTCAATTAATACGTCACGGTTTTTTTTAATGGTTCAGTACGTGGAATGTCCTTTGTTCGATAAGGCTTTTAGTTTGCGTGTTATCGGCGTGTGTTATCTGACCTAATTAATACGTGAAATATGAAAATACGCCAATCAATCTGATTTAATATTTTATATTTCAAATGATTTTTGCCCGGGTAATGTAATAATAATGCAGATTGTGAGCGCGAGTTCGCTACAGTTGCTGCGTGATATATTGCTAAATGCCGAAGAATTCATCTCCCGCGGGCCACCATTTATTTTCTCTTTCGCCCTCAGCGGAAAGAGTGCCAACTTAGCTCGTTACGTATGTTGTACGCAGTGCCTGGCATAAGAAGACGAACCAGGCTGAGTGTGTACGCTGAGATCCTGCCTTTGTCATCGGAAGAGTCAATTTCGTCGACGTAGGAGCATTTATATGCAAATTGGGCGAAGATTAGGTATTCACGGCATTGTAGCATTTTGGATTGATGAATGGGCAGTAAAAGGAAGATCAATACATAGTTTGAATTGTGAGCAAAGTAACCCGGAATAACTAAGTGGTTGTCTTCATTACCACATAACCATTTGTTTATGGTTACTTGGCAAGCTGTGATCAGCGGACGTTGATCGGCCTCGAGTCACACTTGTGTTTAATGGTTGCCTGTGTCGTCAACCTATCCACACCAACCCGCTCGGCCGTAGCAACTCGACGCGATTAAATGGACACAGGAACTGATCATGTTTGGTGAGCTACAGAATTGTCTACATGGGGAATCATACGCGGATGTAATTCAACGGCCTATTAAGTCGACTTGATTGCCAGCTCGATGGCTACCATTTTGATGGTGACAAAGTTCGAGTCTGTCGGCCATGAGTAAGGAACTGATTTAAAGTTGCAGGCAAAACGTGTCAGTCTAATTCATTTGTTTGTTTGATGTCTATCGGTACAACAAGAGAACGATCAAGACATGTTAAGTCAATTAGTCGACTGTACCTGTGAGGGTGACGACGGAGGCGAAATGCCGGCGCAGGAGGTGGGCATGTCGCCGATCACTCCGACAGCTACGATTTCAACTACAGCGTCGAACACAACTCCGAGATATTGCACCCATCGCTACAAGTACCACGAACATTCGACGGCAAAAAGCGAGGGCGACCAACACTCGTTGTCGTCAGGCTCCGTCGACGAGCGCGACCCGGCGGACGTCAAATTGGTCCGCCTGCGGCCGCACTGGACTGCCGAGCCCAAGAAACAACCGGATCTGATCGACGTTATTCAACCTACGAATTCCACAATCGTTGTCAAAAAACACCTTGTTAACGAGAGTCTGGACAAATATGTAGTTCTGAGGCAAAGGTCCTTTCACGGATATATGCGGAGCAAGGAAGAATTACGATCGTTACCCCTGACAGATCCCCGGGACGACATCAAAGCGCCGCACACGTGGCTACACCGATCAAAAACCGACCTTTACGTCGAGAAAAAATTCCGGAGAAAACAGAAGCACGGTTCACAAAAACTGACAGATCTGAGTGGATTGAGTCTTCGTAGTATTGTGGACAACTTGCCCTCATCAAAGAAAGAATACACTGCACAAAGACGCGAAAGAACTGCGGATAAAATCCGAAGAGATATTCATTCTAGTCAATCGCAGCCCGAGGAACGTCTTCCTCCGCTCACTGTGGACTCCATTATGAAGGGAAGCCTAAAGAAACAGAATGGCCGCCGTCCGTGGAGTGACGGAACGCACGCCACAACAACGAAAGATTTTCACGTCCCTCTACCTCAGAAGAAATCAATCTCGCTACCGTTACATGTATGGGAATCGAAATCAACGTCTGTGGATTTTCTTCTAGTCAGTCACCCAAAAGTTTTACATGACCGAGACCCGTCGTCATTCCCGGTACACGCAATGATTAGTAGCTCCGTCACAAGAGAGCAGACGTCGCCGCTGAAATGACGACTATTTTATTCCCTGCACTTTATGTGCATGTTGATAATGTGTGTATGATTAACTCTTTATATAAATTGATTAATGATTATTTTATTATCTTCAGGAAACAGACAAACAAATGTGTTTTTCCCCAAAATTAATGTCGATATTCTAGTTCCAGCTCAATTTGAAAACGCAGAATTCCTTCGAATGGTGCCTTATAAAACACACAGCTCGCGTTGCCGACATTGGCCAGATTTGAGAATACACGTTTGAATTTTTTGTTTAAAGTCAATCCATTTTCTGCCAGGGGAATTGGAAATATTAAGAGAACTGAGGGTATACAGCACTTGAAGTCTATAAGAATTGTTAAGCGTTATAAATACATAATAATAACCTTTTTTATAAATGTAATCTGGAACGGTCTGCGGGCTTGACATTCCTACACGCACTGGCGACCTCAATATAAATCAAAACCACCCTATTTAACTCAAAATCTACAATTCTCAGCTACCTTGACCTCAGTGTCCTCTCCGTGTGGTAATTTCTCGCGATCAAATTAACCTATTCGGCTTCATTAAAATGACGGGGTTTGAGATTTATCTCTCGGCACGGGAGTATAATCGTATAAACCAAACATGGCTTTGTTGTGAGGCGTTGTTAAGGGCAAAGCAAATTACAAGTAACCTGTGCAACTGTGGGTGAACCAAAGTCCGTTTTACAGGCACTCCATTGTGGCCTATATCATAATAGCTATATCAAGTGAACAGTTTGGAGATAAAAATTGCGAAGAATTATACCCAATGTTTGCCCCCCCCCAAATAGCGATAAATTATAGACACCCGTTTCTACGTAATCGCGTTGTTACAAACTAAACACGGCACATTATTTTGTACGGCGTGTCAGGTAAAATAAAAACGTTTATCGATGAATGACGTAGTCTACGTCTGTGGGTATTTAAGTTCACCGTCCACATTTACAATTATAAATCGACATAGTGATTATCGGCGTTACTGTGTCCAGGCTCGTTGTTTATTTTAAAACCAACTTATCAGGGACTTGTTTGTTTATACAGTGTTACGTGGCGATGCACGCTCAAATCAAAATACTAGTAACTATTTTTTTTGATATTTGTATATCTAACCAAATACCGTACATTTTGCATTCTCATTAATTAATTTAATGAAATCTTAATTAGACCGCCTCACATTAATTGCCAATTGGAATATACACTGAAAACAACTAAGGCATGTGCGTTATAAATTATTGAGAAACCTACATATTTATAAACCCAAATGGCAGTTTTACGTTGTATGATGAACTCATGTAGTGAGGATAGACTGTTCTAACGAGCTCTAATTCTGTAATCTAATCGTCTCGTTTGGATTTGATATTTTTAAATGTTAGATATACATCATGTATCATTTTTTGCAAGAATATTTTAATTATAAACATGCACTCGCTGACTTCAGTATAAGAATGAAACAAAAATTTTTCGGCTTCTTTCTGACCTGCAACGTACATACAAGTAAAGTCATAAAACTGATTGTACTGAAAACACCACCCACCCTCTATAATGTACCAGTTCATTCACTACAGACATTGGACGCGATTTTTCTTATCAAGAGCAAATTTACTCGGCCCAAAGATCAATGATAATGACCTGTCTCGTTTTACAAACCCACATGCAAGGCTTTGTACGGCCACAACAACACGGCTAAGCGACCGACAAACAGGCTTTGAATTGGAATCCTCAAACTGCCTCTTATTGGAAATCTCTCAAGCAATTCCATATGACAATGAACGCACTGCTTTGTGAAAAAAACGTTTTTAACAACTTGATTCAATATCAATATATTGATTATTTAATGCCAGTCTTTCAGATTCATAGTGACGGCAACCACCTGTGAGGGTGGACTTTACGACGTCCGAATCACGTCTTAATTCTCACGAACCCGGCAAGCATCAAAATATTTTGAATACCATTGGCTGATATTATTGGCCCTGATTATTTAATAGTCCAATCAGACAGCCCGCCTGATAGGACAACATGACGTCGCATGGCCTAAATGATCTTATCGTGCTATATGACATTATGTTAATTAATATCTAGCTTAGGAATGAATCTTTTCTTTCACGTTTCATCTTGACCAAGAATCAAAGTAATTACGTTTGAACGCGATACACACAAAAAAGCAACTCTTGGCCTCCATCGCGTATTAGCTGAAATTAAATTGGAGCGTGCTTTGAACCAAAACTGATTTGGCATTTTTCTGAAACGACCCCGACTTCATTACCTAGAGTGTTGTTTAACAATAAATATATAGAGAGAAAAACCTTGAGTGCTTTGTCCGTGAAATCGGATAACTTTTAATTGTGCGAGTCTTTTGGACTCGCTAAGTATTTGTCATAGAATTGACAGTGTATGAATGTGATAACAAACACTCGTACTGAGCCAATCAAATCTTACTCAGATCGGTGTCAGCATATAATTGTGAAATCTACCAACATTACAACATTTTAAACAATGTTTCCTGATTACACAAGTGGTTTCAACATTTTTAGCTGCCTTGAACAGACTTATTTCCTGCATTTTGAGGAAATTACTGGCATGCCAGTGGTAATGTTTGTATAATGAAGCCCCGGATCCTTGCTACACAACTTTCTGAAATGTTACAATTTAAATCCGTCCACAGTTTTACATTTTCAGACTACACGTGCACTTGTTTATTTATGCACGTGCACGCTATATGTTGTTGCAAATTCATGATTTCTACCAGATCCACGCATTTAAAAGCGTGTATCTAAGCTTGAGCTCTTTTGGAGCGTCGATGATGAAGAAACAGTGACGTCATCGTGACATTTGCTTGGAGTATGTGTAATGACAATATATTCTTAGCAACGATTGGTGTATTTATTGTAAATTTATACAATTTAATTTTGCAATACTGTAACAAACATGAAAAAAAAATCACTTGCTGGTTCAATATATGGTTTATGTATAATAACCGCTTTACCTAAAAACAAAAACAAGCAACAATTTAATTTAAAGACGCATTGTGAAGGAAATATTGTATGATAGTGACACTGCATCAACCCTTATCTCATCAACCCCATGTACTTTTGCATTCACTTGACCACATCAGCGTTAATGTTGCCATTATGCAATATACAAAAATACATGTTCTCGTTCTTAATGCGTATTTAATATTTGCAGAGATATTTTTGGATGTATTATGTTATCATCATTCGCAAGCATTTTGTTATATTTATCGAATTTAACAAGTGTGAAATTGAGCTATTTTACGTTATCCTTCTGTTTTAAGAGGGTACATTATTTTGATACACAACTTTGGAATACTGGGTAGGCACGCTACGTAATATATGACCACTGTAAACAAAACGAAACAATTATATTATGTGTGTAAAGAAACTGACAAGCTTTGTCACGCTTTGTTTTGATTATCGTGTACCACTCTGTAACTGTGTACATTGTCTATTGTTCTACATTCGCGGATACCAGTGGAAACAAGAGCGTGCTGCGTGGATCAAACGCTTACTCTGACAAATTTTACCGATTGCCCCGTAGACCTTTGGGACCATGGAACTTCCAAATCATGTGTCGTCTACTGAGTAATTATATGTCATGGAGGTCACCTCCCGCGAACTGCCCACAATGACACTGATGTACGATTTTCTTCTCATCTCTGTGCACGTATTTAAACCGGTGTATTGACATGTTTTCAAGACTTACATTTCTTGACTTCTTTATAAGAAACCTCCAAGGACCCCCAGTATGAAACACCAACAATAGTTGTGGCCTATTTTGCATAACTTTTTAATATCCCTACGGGTTTTTACTCTATTCATTCCTCTCAAGAAAAAAATAGCAAGTAAGAACCTTTTATTAAAAACGACTGAAGGCAACAACACATACAGCGAACATAACAGATGACAGATTCAAGTATATTAAATCTGGAGGAATAACCTACTAGATAAAATCAAGTGTAACAAAGTTGTAAGTCTAAAAGTTTTATGGGTTGGCTAACGAGACGTGCGTAATCAATCGGCGTCGGCCTAGCAACGGCGTGGATTTTAACACCCTGCGCATGCTCGTTGTCTTTTTGGTACATCGCCCACACGGCCTTTGGAACACATAGAGACTTTCTCTTATTAACACAACATAGTTATTCTTCCGATGTTACGATGTTTATTTAGTCGTAAGCTAATGCAGGTTTTTAACTAATGACTCGGGCTATTGGTGACAGAAATAGTCTGAGGACAAAGAAAACATGGTAGAACAGCTTCGTTAGAGCAGTTGAGATTTGTGTTACCTGCTAACAAGACTATCTAACGCGGTAACCCGATTGCCACGTTACTTTTAACAATAGCAAACAAAAAACATATACAAAACTGGGAACCCTATAAGTAATCATTTTTACTATGGTTACCATAACAACAGCGGAGTAAATAGTTCGCCGTACTAGCAGTTTGTTTTCTTTGTGGTAATTCCTTGCCGAACACAAAGCTCAGTACTGTACAGAGAACGTAACACAGAATGGCAAGCGACGCTGTTTTATTTTGTTCTCGCTACGTGAACGTGTATACCAGGCTGTCAATGATTTCTTTAAGCGTAGTACCAACACAGGCATGTGGTACTTTGACCCGGCACGTACCAAGCAACAAGCCCTCACACCACAGTCACCTCGTTATTCTCCTTTATATGGTAGCACGACCCCATGTAGTATATTTTATTATCTTTGCTTGTTGTTATAATACTCCGAATGAACACGACGAAACAACAGTGTCATTTTAGGACGGGGTGTGCCCAGAATGGGGATTATTTGTATGAACGTTATCACTCTACACAATTGCCAGGTAACACGATTGTGTGTTATTACATTTTACACGAAAACAAAAATCGGCAAAATAATCAATAGAGGGCATTCTAAATTGTCCATGGTTTACAGTCAGCATACATGCATCAACTATTTCCAGAGAAAAGAACTAAGTCCGTTCGACATTCGTGATGACAGACTATTCATTTCAAAACCCCATCCGTCTCGCAGTATGTCCGGCTTGTTTACTCTATAAGGGTTTGGCCATTAAAAAACTCGGGGTGAGGCGGGTGGTAGATTTTGATAGAGGGAAAATACCAACAAAATTACGGCAACATCATCCAAAAAACACTAACTCACGACTAAATAAAGACGACAATAATTTGACGCAGTTTTCCTACCATGCATTCTCCCTTAATTTGTAATGGGATCAATCGCTAATCAGAACATTTCACCGTAACTCAGCCCGCTCACTCAACACGACAGGGTAATGAGTTTCCACAAACTGAGAAGCGATCAAGCAATTTGGTCAAGTGAAAGAGTACGACCTTCCATCTGAATCCAAAGCCATTGTTGTTGGCGAAACTCGTCGACAGAAATAGCAATGTACTTTGTTGTAGTTAATGAATTTGAAAGTGAAAAAGATCGACAATGATATTTTTCTCGTTTTCCGTACCTCGTATAGTTCTAAATTACACAGCGAACAATGTTATTTAACGTGTAACCACACATGAGTTGTTAGCCATTGTGTGTTGTTGTTTATTGCGCGTTTAAAATTATTACTTCAGTGTTCTCTGGTGCTCAACTGTAACAGCTCAGAGAGTGAGAATAAACACTTTCAGTAAACAGCGATCTCGAGATTCTCGCTCAACCTCTCCCAAAGTAACGGTATTTGACGGCCACGCAACCACTTCCACGCGCGGATTTAGGGGGAGGGTGCCACTGGCAGGCGCGCGCTCCCTTCAGTCCGCAAACAAACCCAGCCCACATCAGTAGGAGCGCCACCCTTACCGAATTTCTGGATCTGCCAGTGACTGGAGAAAATCATAATATTAAACTCAGGTTAACCAAGCCCAGATAGGCAGCCTCGGAAGTGAACCTATAAAATAGCAACTATAATTACTTTCCATATGTACATTTCTGAAATGAGAACAATACAAAATTTCCTCTGCACAGTTTCACTTTATTTTTAAATCGTAGAATATATAAATAAATTCACACTATATTTAACCACATTCATGTTACTATGATATGCTGCCCCGGATCTTTACTTCACCAAATACTCACACTCCACAGTCTCACGGCTGAAATGTGACCGTGACAATCGATCGACCCAAAGAAAAATCCATGCAAACAATTGAAGAATTTTACACGCGTTGTATACGTCACGTGGGATCCATGTAGAAAGTTTGAATTTGAATCGATAATGTAATTACAAATTGATTACAGTTTTTCCTAATCGTGGTCACATGTCAACGCGTGTAAAATAATAATTGTTTGAAATTTAAACACATACCGACGATTGATGTGCATTAAAATTGGTCATGTGAGAATTCTGATAACTTTATGTATATACACTCGTGTCAGTATACTTTCAGAAACGTTAACAAATGAAATTCGAACAAAAACATCAGATGGGTAGCCGAAACAATCGTCACCTTATGTACGCCCTGAAAGTCATTTAAAATTGAGTTAAATTACATATTTCTCGTGATTTCATACCATCAAATAATTGGTATATAATAGTACCAAGACCCTCACTAAAACTTTATGGATGATCTCGGAGTTCAATTTTAAAAACGAAATCAACCTATTTAAGAATTGGTTATGAAGGTCGATGTGGTATACCTGATTCAATTACGGCGTAACAAAGACAACTTTTGCAAGCAAGTAATATTTCTTCACTTGTATGCAGTACCTCTAACCTACAAAGTGCAGCAATGAAGGAGAAGATCAGAAAGGAACAGGCAGGTCTCAGAAAAGGCAAGTCTTGCGCTGACCAGATATTCGTACTGAGGCAGACCCTTGAACAAACCATAGAATGGAATGCAAGCCTCTACATACTGTTTATTGACTTTGAAAAAGCCTTTGACAGTATACACAGAGAAGCACTGTGGAAAATTCTAAGAGGATATGGAATCCCTGCCAAGATGGTCAACATCATCAAGATCCTGTACGAAGGTTTCAAGTATCTGTGGAAACCAACTGACAGACAAGCAAGGCTGCATCCTTTCACCATTCCTATTTATACTGGCAAGCGATTGGCTTATGAATGCAACAACAGATGGGCAGAGAACTAGAATCCAATGGACGCTCACACCAATTGCAGGCAAGATGGGACTCTGCATCAACATCTCAAAGACGAAACTCAAAAAGCTAAATCCAAAAAACACCCAGCCACTCACCGTCAACAACCAACCAGTGGTAGGGGAATCTGAGTTCATCTACTTGGACGGAAAGATGTCTGCTGATGGAGACAGTGAGGTAGATGTCGATGCCAAGGAGACTAACGCCAACCAAGAGCCACATCACTAAGCTACGGATCTTCAGAAGCAATGTTCTGAGTGTGCTGCTTTATGGGTGCCAGTCTTGGAAGATGACCCAGAGGATCCCAAAGAAATTGGACACCTTCAAAACAAAGTGTCTGAGGAGTATTAAAGGTGTATATTGGCCAAACACCATCAGCAATATGGACTTTCTGGAATGGGCTGAGTAGACAAGACTTTCAGAAGTTGTTAGGGATAGGAGATGGCGCTGGTTAGAACATGTGCTAAGAATGTCCCGGATGCCCTCCACAGAATGGCCCTTACCTGGAAGCCGCAGGGAAAGAAGAGACGAGGACGACCCAAGGTGACATGGAGACGTTCGACAGAAAAGGAGCTTCGAGATCTAGACCTCACCTGGGCGACTGCAAACAGAAGGCAGCAGACCGGAACTCCTGGAGGACCCTAACGACAGCCAGGTCCAGCCAGGGCGCTAAGGGTCCTAAGTACCGGTAAGTGTATGCATTATGTGTTATTTATGGAAAACACACTAGTATACAAACATGCTAATGAGATCATACAATTGCACGTGTTCTTCTCATATAAATGAGAATTCTGATAATTTGAGTCCTTAGAAAGATTTGGTGAACTCTTTTTGTGTACAATAGGTTTCTACCCGAAATTAAGTGAACACATTTGAGTGATCTGGGTAATCAGTTGGTAAATATGATCCGTCCAACTTACAGTATGGTATTCAGCGGACAACACTCACGTGTGTTGCGGTATTTGACATAGTTACATATCTTCTATTTCGGGGCTTTACTGCTAATGCAATATCACTGGTGGTACAAAATATTCTGCCGAATGCTCGCCCGATCAGCGAGTACGGATCGTACTCTGGGGGAATTCAGGTAAGTCTGTCGAGTCTTAGAAGTAAGCTAAGGATTAGCGATAAACGTATGGATCAGTGGCGTGGAGTCGGTAGATGGGGCGCTTTGGTTTTTCGGATCAAATGTGGATTTAGTCTGTCACATAAATATAGGTAAACGTGTAAAAGGCGTAAGCGTCTTGTATTTATTTTAGCATCAATGGCGCTACACACAATAATTTGGCTCCTTTAAGAGATTCAAATTAAAGTTCATTCATGGCGAGGCAAGAGGTCGTACGTATGTGAAGCAACAAAGTCCATGAAGATTCCAGCATGATTAACTTTCCTTTTCGAAAAATGTTTTACGTTAGTTCCAAGAATGTTGGCATTTAATTACATGTACTTAAACTTGGTTACAATATCAATTACCACGTGCGTGTTGCAGTTAAAGGCACGAGGTCCCAATATAAATATTACATGAATAAATCAAACATGTAGTAAAATTACATTTAAGTTTTTTGTAAATTTCATATCTCAGTTTTAAAGAATAGTACTGATTCCATAGATTGCAGTACGTGTCAACCGCACTTATATGAAGGCAATATCTAATATGAAGGGCAGTTTCGTTTCGTCAATATCCTTTTGTCCTGTTTCTCTCCGGGACAATGAGACGAGCAACGAACACGGAATAACAAATACCTGTGAGTGGAACAGGCACGGAAAATAAATATCGCTCAGGTTCAAGGCGAATTAAAAAAAAATCGACAGTTTTCTAGTTATTCCATAGTTTAAATATCACTATGCCAATCCAAATGTAAACGATATTTCAATCTAACATTTGTAGGTTACCTTATCTTTGACATACGTAATAATTTGGCCCAACATTTGATGCATCTCTTAAGGTATTTCAATTGCTCAGTATCCATGGTAAACCCAAATTTCAAACCCATGTGTTAATATAGGCATTATCATTGTGTCAAATATTTTAAAGAAATGGTCATAAAGTTGTGGACGAAATTTTCTCGTACGTATACATAGTTTTTTGACAAACTGTGTAATATTTGTTTACATTGTTGAGCAAGCAATTTGGTAGTACAGAACCAATTTAATCGAGAGGAAAACAACTTCGCAAAATAACTTACACAGTCGTTGCAAACCAATTACACAGTCGGAAAAAAACTACACCGTGAGCAAACAACATCAATAAAATTCCCAACTAAATCTGGCGACAGCTAACTCTTCCTTTGATCCAATTAATGCAAAAGTTAATTCATTTATAAATTAGGAGAAAGGGAATTAACATATATACAACCTTGTCTTACACCAATGCGGCAATCAAAAAGCTCAGTAGAACACTTTCTTTAACCGTTAATAAAACCGTAAAACGTAGAGTGAATGTTAAGCACATTCCAAATATTTCCTCTTGGTGCCACTCTTCACAAACTTCATAAATGCCTTTGAAGAATCCACAAAGGCACAGTAAAATTGCCCCCTCTTTTTTGATATATTTCTGCACCGCGGATTGTAACATGAAAACGTTATTAATTGTGGAATAACTTCTTCTGAAACTGGCTTGAGCCTCGTAAAGTTTTCCTGAGCATCGCCCTTGAATTAAGACGCCTATTTAAAATATATGTGAATATATAGTGTCGTTGGTTAAATTTGTAAACACAGGCTGGGTTTCGGAGGTTTCAGTGTTAGCTTTTGAAGGTCAGTTACTGTCGCTGTATGACATTTTCACTAACTTTTGATTAGTTAAACGTAAAACATGTGTTTGCACTGGATTGTATTTACACTGAAATAGCGAAAACAAATTCAAATGTGCAAGACAAGAACAAGAAGGGATATCTCCTTTTTCTATATCATACATTTTTTCAGCGAATACATTATATGTTTTTCACATTTTATGTTTTAAACTTATTCTGTGTGTGATGTTTCACATACTTACGTTATTTGGATGGTATCTAGTAAAAACACTTGATTGCCACATCTATATTTACTATTTTACTTCACCTCTATTCATAAAACTCTCATATTTAATATCTAAATGTTTGTCAGCAAGAAGGTGCTCATTGGAGTCATTCGTTGGTTATAAAATCTGTACAATTTTAAACAAGCCCGATATAAAAAAAGTAGCCGTGAAATAAAATATGAGAAACACTTCGTACCAAGGCACCGCTACACCTATGTAAAAATCCACCATGAAAAAAATGATGTAACATTTTGAAACATTGACTACTTTCTATAAAACACGACCTCGACCTCACCGTGTATGTATACTCCGACATAGACACGTCCTTTTCCGCTGACTGATTTCGCCGAGACGAGAAACTACCTCCAGGGCAGCACCTGTGATTTCTATTACTGTACAGTGTTTGCTTTATTTGTCTGCTTCATTACCACTTTAAATACGGAGCTTGATTGCATTTTATACACGTTTCTTTATCACCGGTTTAGGTACCCAGGTGGATTTATTTTCTTTGGTGACGCAGACATTTTCAATAAACCAGTGATCTTGAATTGATTGTCCATCATTCAGCCGTGACCGTAATCAAGTTAGCTAGCTTATATACACGATTGTAGTCAGTTTACTGGAATTAATCACGATGCACGATTAAATGTCTTATTCGTTGTCATGGTAACAACGCCTCTGGAAAATTTAAATGAACATCAGGTTAATCATGATTGCATCGGGCTGTTTATAGAGACAACTTCTGATGTACCGGATGATGTGCGTGTGCTAGATAGAGCGTTCGCCGAAAAAGTATGTTTGTCCGTCATGTCCCTAGGAGCGTCTTTCTCTGTGACATCCAGGTCCATTCATTATATCCAAGCGGTTCTGAGCGGGGAGATATATATTAAATTGAGAAGTGTTGATGTATTGATTTATATATGTATTATAGGAAATGTCTATATGGTCCCATGGCCTGGTTACTGGTACCAAAACTTACATATTTTTAATCGATTTCACGGCATTGTGCATTAATATGATAATCATTATCAACTGTTGTGAACTTTTTTTTTTACACACAACTACGGACAAGAAACACCGAACTAAACTTTGAGCAGACGTCCAAAATGATCACTCTGGACGCATTTTTGCGCAGACATTCGGTCCGCGCCTGTTGGTGGCAACCCATCTATGTACCCACACATTCATATTAAACCTGCCATTGAAACACATGTAAATTTCAAAAAAAATATAAATGCCACAAATGAGACATGCCCGATTTACGAGAATTTCTAATGACATACTAGTACGATGCTCAGAGATTTCAGCATCTGGTCAGATGATTAGCCCAGCTGTTTTTTCAGCAATATTGGCCAATTCTGAACACATAACAGAGGGCGCACTTCAATGACCGGAGCACACAAAACACATGAATACAAAAACACTGGGCCGAAAAAAACTATCATGCTACTCACCCAAAATTCCAACTTTGGTTATCCCTTTGCCTGTTTTGCCCCATAAGGAAAAAATAAAAGTTATTGCCCACATTCGTGCGTTTTAAAAAAACGTAAGGTCACAAATTAACATACTGGTGTGAAATCTCCCGAGTCGGACGCACACTACACGGGAAAATAGGATTAGTTTATTTGTGTGTTGCGTCGGAACCTCGCGACCAATCAAATCAACTTGTTCTGTGCATGCTTGACTTAGTTGTTGGTAAATATATCCCAATCTTTTCTTAATGAGGATGTATATTTTCTACTGATGTTGGAGATTCGGGTTAATTAGATTATCTCTAAAATTATTTGACAAAAGCCATCTGACAAGCAACAATTTAATAACGCATCGAGGTCAGGAAATAAAACTTCCTTATTAAAAGGAAAAGAGGAAAGAGCGGTACCTCTTCGAAGAGAAAATATGCACATGAATGGATATACCACTGGGACTGCTAAGTGGCCAAAGATTCTCGTAGAACTGTCGTTTCCACCGTATGTGACTCCTTAGTAAACTGGAGATTCGGTTTCATTTTGCCTGTCACTATATTGCGAATGAAACTTAGCTGTAGACAGTAACTCCGGAACAGAAATGTGGAAAAAATATAATTTTTTCAATTCTAGATAAAATACTTCAAATCACGCCGCCAGTAAATATCAAGTATACAAGCATAAGATCAATTTTCGGACACGAGAGGGCGCTGTTATATAAATAATTTTATGTACCACGCAGTCTACCACGAAGACCTTCGTCTGAATAATTGTGTTCATCTGAATCACGCGCGGATTTAGGGGGAGGCGCGCCAGCCCCCCCTTAGCCCGCAAACAAAATGACAAATTATGTAACAAACCCAGCCCACCAGAGGTCAAGTCAATAGGAGCGCGCTCCACCCTTACCGAATTTCTGGATCCGCCAGTGTGAATGGAATACATGTACGCGATAATTAAATATTAGTTCATGGACAACTAGTATATTATATCTGTTTTATTATTATCTGTTTTTATTTTAGTATATTTATCTGTTTTATTAAATCACGTACAAATTATACATAATAATGTTATTGACATTAAACTGTTCATCACGTATATATGCTTGGCAGTGACTTATAGACTCGTCTTACATCATAGCTACACTCGTGTTATGCCGTTGAGGGCAGTACACACCAACTAGAATGTGTCATAAAACCATCACCGTGACGCAAATAGAGATCGAGTTACTAGAATGTGATACCATTTCTTTTGTGCTGTAGGTTACAAGTCTGAATCACCTCATATGTAAGTGCCAATATTCTCGTGTACATACATTTTCTTAGCGATCGGTGTAAGGCTCTGGTTTTCATCAGTGTTGTCAAAGGCTGTTGTCACTGTACGGTCATATGTTTTCATATGCTAGACGAGTTTCGAGTTCGCGGGCGTGTTCCATGCTTACAACTTAGTAATTGGTTCCATAGATCCCTGAAATTCTTTGAAATCAGCATGTGTATTTTTTTAATAAGTTTGTTGAGCATGGCTACTCTACCTCGCTATCTACACAACTGGCCACATGGAAGCTGAATCCATATATAACCCGGGCATTAACCTTTACACCACCAGTTCCTTCTTTTCATCGCAAATTCGCAAAATAGTCCTGTTAATAGTCTGCACTCTCCTTCAGAAAAGTGGTTCAAAATAGGCAAATTTTAGAATAAAAACTGAAAATTGACTCAAATTTTCATTTCCAGAAATATTGAAGTATAAAAGAAAAAAGTGGAGAAAATTTAGGAGAGAAAGGTGGTGAAATGATTAATGAACATATCACACGCAGTCATACAACCCTTTCGCTTGGGAAATAGATACATTTGTATTAGTCTAATTCCCGTTGTTCTTTTTGCGAATGTGCTTGTCAAATAATATAATTTCCACACAAGAGACGCCAGTAATGAGACATGCGAGATATATAACGTACAATACATACACATATGCCACCTATGTCATTTTTACGACATGCATTCACGACATAACCTTCATTCACCCCTTTACGTTCGTAATCCCATCATAGGTTCTTTTACGACTATATAACACATTCATTTCTGATTCCCGCAGCAATAGTAATAGAATACATTCAGTTTAAATTCAAACACCGTTGAAATTGTCCCCGACTTGGATTACACATTTTAAAGTGAAAACCTGACACAATGTAAAAGATAAAATGTAGTCGTTTGTAACGGTCTCGTCTCCGGTCTGTAATTGAGTCTCGCCGATTGCATTATATTGCATTAAGCTGTCTCTTCACTAGTTTGAGATTTATTACAGCTTAGTTTACGGATACAGGAACTGCTGTCCTCCATTGTCAGTAATTGATCTAATATGCTTTTATTACCTGATACCTCGGAGCCTGGTAACGACTCCCGAGTATGGGACTTTCCTAGTGAGAACAAATTTGCAAAGCTAAATTAAATGTATTCTTTTGCTCGAACAAGATAAAAAAACAAACATAATTTTAGTCTTGACAACATTACTTCTTTGAATGTAAGATGTATTTCAACACATTACGTTACAAACGGTAAAAAAATGGAAAAAATCAAGTTCGACCCCCCTTTTTTTTCGCGGGCATGGTAACTAAGCAACCAGATAGCTAGGGGCGCAGTTCAATCCATATTTCCTGGAAAATATAACGAACGCATAATTGAGTACTTCATGTGAGGTGACGTCACCTTTACAAATTTATCCTACCGTATCATCTGTCCTTATCGGAAATTTGCTCAGCACTTGCATGCAATCAATAATCCGTATCTTGACAACTCGTGTTTGAATTTCGTCAGGCACTTAAAGGGTCTTATCACGACGCAAACGCTCATCGACGCGTGTATAGTTTACAAGCGATTACAAAATGTTCAACTTTTGAAATCGATTATTTAACTGCCAAGTCGAAGTTTGAAAGATGAATAGACAAAATATAGTCTGTATAGAGTCACGTGATTATTACGCATTCCTGTTTGTTTCGTAACTCAATCAATGTCACAGTCGCTGTTCCTCAGTGCTTTGTGTTCCCATGTGACGTATAGCAACGCGAGTAAAACACACCAAAAAAAAACTCGAATCGGTCCATGTCGCTTTCAAAGTGCTGAGACAAATCACTCTAGAAATAACAAGCTTAAATATAAGCGAAGAAAAACAAAATTCTCAGTTTGTCTACCCCCCCCCCCCCCTCGCAAAGTTGCTTGTGGTCAACCGTATCAGATATACAAATGGATAAACAGGATTTAATGTTCTCGACCGTGTTGCATCGGATTGATAAAACTCGTGTAGCAATTTGCATATTTTCCAAAATGCCCGAAACGTATCAATACACCTATTCTAGTTTCTATGACGTAAAACGTCAACTTCGTTTTTATCAGCAATCGTACTTGAATGAAGATTGTATTGTTACTCTATAGATAGATAACGAACGACTACACAACCAGATATATTTGTAGATTTGAACACTTCTTACACTTATAAACATCATTCTGACGTCACAGAAGCGTCCCGTCACTAGAGGGCGCCACTTTTAAGAATTACCGTGACTGCACTCATTTGAGATTCATTATTTGTCTTCTATGTCACATTCGCACACCACTTAACCACGGTTACTCGATCCACGTAATCCCTGTTCAAACGCACGTGACTTGTGCCACTGATGATTCTGAATATACAGCTGAAAATTGTGAAAAACATATTTACCTTCTTGTTTACACGCTGTTATCATGAGTATACTAGTATACTGGCAATAATCGAGGCAATCAATTATAATCAAATAAACTAGACTGGGTTCAAAGTCCTCAGCGCCCTCAATTCATGGTGTGTATTCAATATGAATTCTTTTAATTTGACCTAATTTCGGGTCAAAAGTAGTGATTATTAAGTATTTGACCGAATGTACATGGGTACACTCCAACAACACTATCGTGCCATTGGTATCTCATTATATGTTTAAAGCGCGGTGGTTGTCGCGCAGCGCGTGCTCGAATTTAATGTAAACAAACAATGTATTTTACACGCGTTGTATACGTCACTATGAGTCCCATATCGAACAGGACGCGGCGCGACGACCACCGCAGTCTAAGGTATATATACCACTTCGTCACCGTTTCCAGAATTATCTAATTCAAGAAATCATGAATTTAGTAGTGGAATAAATAATAATCAAACCCAGCATATGTGCAGGAAAAATGAACAACTAACCACTCTCACGCATCTTTTGTAGTCTACAATGCAAGCGAGACAGGCAATAGTGTTGCTTCAATATTGCTATCGTCACATGCTGAAATCATACGAATGGCCTGATATATGCAGACATGATCCCCGCCTCTAATTATATTTTGCAAAAATAGAAAAATAATATTATTTGTGTAATAAATTACACACTACTTAACAATTATCGTCGGCATACGGGTACTATACAATGGGATGAAACCAATTCGGTCCGACAGAGGGCGCAATACGTGTACAATTTAGGAGCAGCAATACCAGGCTACTAGCATACGACACCCAGTGACACCATAAGGTCTGATACAATGACACTAATCGTTAGCTCGTCGATCTCAAGCTGCTTCGCAAAACACGTACACACATAATTTATCATTAAACTAAACTGCTCCTTTGGTAGCATATGTTCATACGTTGAATCAGTTGTATTGATCCAGGCTTTCACGATCGAAGTTTAATTATTAAAACCTTTGACAAATAATTCCACGAGTATGATCTATGAACATCGGAAATTGTATGCATTGTGCGTGTTGAGTTTGAATTATGATCATAGGATAGGTCTCAGTGTTCTTATACACACGCAATGCACGCACTGGATGAAATGAGGTGTTCAGTTTCCAACAACTTGAAACGTATTCTATCGTGTGTCTATATCAACGATCGTTCGTTTTTTCACATATCCCCGTCAATAATTCTGAACGTATTTTTTATTTCGCGTCAGGAAGCTCTGATGCAGATAACACATTTTTTTTTTGTAAGTTAGAAGACGCAAAAAAAAAATTATAAATAAACCGTGACAGGCTATCGTTACTCGCAGTGTCAGAGGCCGTTTCCAGCTGGTCTCAGTCATCAGCCACATTCAACTGTCTGGACAAGGAACAATTTTCTGTTATCTGACACTTATATAAATAGATCTGGTATGAACAGGAAATTAATCTACAATGACCCGATTAACACGTGCCGTTTTTTTTTTCTTCTCGTCGGCACAGATTTGTTTGAATCTGACAGTGGGAAAGAAGGTTTTTCATTTTGTATGACAGCTTCTTTATTGAATGGGGCGTATTTCAGTAATTATTGTCATATATGTGACTAGATCGAGAACAAAAAAGTTTCTTGTAAATATGTTTTTTTTTTTCTTCTCAATATTAATTTGCTAGTGCGGTTTTAAAATTGTGGTGACAAATGTGCTCTTAATCAATCTAATTTCTCTGGCAAACTAAACTTAATTTCACTAAGATTCCGACTCATGTGATGTCCTGGAAACGTAAATATTTGTTCTGGGTCTCTTGGATATTATGAATCAAAAGATTATATTATTTGATGCGCATGCGCATGAAGCAACAGGTGTCCAGCGGTAAACCTTGCAGCATGTCCGTATCGTGGTGAATCCGAGAACAGCAGGTCACTTTCATTTAATTATAAATTTTGAAAATGAATAAATGTTTATGAATTTTGTACATAAAATTCCACTCTGTCATGGCATATCACCATCGCTACTTACAGTCCACGGCACCACGGCACCACAGCGACCGGCGGGCCACTAGTCACAAGTCGCCAAATGCACTAGTGTTGCCTTGCAACATGCACGACTGACGGTGCGTGACAGCGAGAACAGTGTACGCATTATACTCGTATTGCATTCGTTTATTTCTAGTAGTTTACGCATCAACGTAGAACTACTACAATGATGGAGGCGTATCACTTTGTTTGTGGCCTTCGCTTCAATTGTTCCACCACTGAAGTCGGGACGACTGAATGTAGCCGCACCCTCAGGCCCATGTAGTAATACGTAACTATCCCCTTCTCAATGACAGCATTTACTAATGGCAACGTACTAGTATTTAGAAGATTCAACACGCCCTCTACCGCAAAACAGACGGCAAGACGACGACCCTATTCATACTTAGAGGATCAAGCCGACACTCTTGATAAAAACTAGCCAGTACGGTCATTTGAAACCTGGAAATGTAAGAATTGTATTTTGGTAAAGTTGAGGTCGTTACTGGCCACCGCTCTATACATTAAAACGGAACCATATGTTGACGATCAATAATCAATTATAGCTCCGTGTAAGCGATTGTGTTTACCATTTTTACCATTTACAAATCAACTAAGTCATGCATATTGGATACATTTTATTAATAGTAAGCTGTTAGTGCCCCCAGCCATGATTCGTAGAAGATCAAATAGTGATGATGACCTATTGACATAATCGGTGCTACGCCGGCCATAAGAAGCATCAAAAACCGTTGTACCCCTCATGTATGCAGGATGCGTTCGAATTACGTGTAAACACACAATCTATTTTACATGCGTTGCATACGTCGCGTGAGACCCACATCGATCACGACACGTGTCGCAGCTACAACTGAATATGAAACCGTAAAACCTCAATTGTTGCACCCGCAGCGATCGGGCAAAATTGTTTAGAGAAGACAAGTTACAAACAAATAAACAACAATACATATATATATATATATATATGAACTTTAGATGACGTTAAAGGAATGTGACGTGATTGTCATGACAACGTGACAGAGGTCATCTATTACCGCTACTTATACATTGGCTATACAATACATTGGGAACGAGGTTCTGGTTATTCTTCTCAAGTCTGTCAATGTTGGAAATGATTTTTTTTCTGACAAGGTCAAACAAGTGATTATATATCAAAAAGTCATGCCTACTTATTGTCACGTAATTGCTAGCGCTACTTGGCTCCTTGACAATCATCAAAACATCCGCCATTTCGCTCGTATATGCATGGAGACTTCAAAAAAACATCTGCAGCCGCTTGTCCAGTTAACAGTCCGAACACAGACAGGTGGTTCAGGCTTTTACTAAAATAACCCGTTGTAATACCTCTAGCACGACGAAACAGGATACAGCAAATTAAATTTGAATCGATAAGCGTATATTTGCTTAGAAATTCACGGAGATTTAAGCGCGTCGTCTCCATATCGTGATTGTCCTTGCGTAATGTGGAGATTGAAGTACTCGGCTTCAGTTCGGCGCGTCTATTTAATTTTCAAGTATCGACCTCGCTATATCGCTTATTCAAAACTGTTAGCAATATTGTATAATTAGATTTTGACTATTTTTCTGTTGCCAGTTTTTTTTTTTCAAATAAAGTATCACTGTTTCGTTATTAGCGCACATAGTACACGTGAAATATAAACATTACTAATGTACGAGTTTATTTATTATTGCGCAATTTATAGCTGTCAATAACGGAAAGTCGATTGTAGTGTTTTACGGAGTCATTATAAAATTGTACATGTACTATCTCGTCATCCACCATTTAATCATATCTTAAAAGGACTTCTACACAGGTATATACCGACGATATATGAGAGTATATTCACCGGTGTTTATTGGACAGTGGGACTCTCATTGCGGAGGGGACGAAACATAGGTATTCGCAATACGGTGATCACGAACGCAGCTTTTACGAGACGTCGGCAAGAATACAATACTCCAGCACATCGAAACACTTACACCAACGCTTAGTCTGACACTGTCCTCCAAGTTGAAGCATTCACAAATTTCAGGTGCCAAGAAACGTGTGGTTGACTCTCCCGCCTGGGAATGGTCGCTCCCAATCACTAATAACATCACCAACGACTCACGCTATTATAGTGGCTGCAGTGCGAAAGTAACAGTATATATAAGCAGCACTGGACAGGAATTGTACACTTCAGACCACGTTCAAACGTAACTGCCTTGAAGGAGTCAAGACTAATCTCAGTATCATGGTTTGTGTAGAGCCAACAACATGACAACCAGGGAGGATTTCGATATATTGAGCTGCTCGGCAGTTTCCGTTGCGTTTTAAACACAGCCTGGTGTTTGTTTATTTGATTCTGCCGCGATGTTTCTATATCAAGACCCGCGAATGAACAATCGGCAAACGGTCCGTGCAAGTAAATCCGCAGGAATACCGGAGTTTCTCGTCACAAATGCGGGACGGCGGGTCGGCGAGTCGGCGAAAGGAACGCCACTGCCACACTACCGAAATGACGACGAGGGCCTTGTCAGGGTGTCATCGTCAACGAACGCACGGCCGCTGGGAATTCTCCGTGACTCGGGGAGCAGCACACCTCGAGCGCGACCACGCGTCAATAGACCCAGGACGGCGGGTTTCGATTTTCTTCGGGACGGCGTCAGGACAACCACTCGCCAACGTTTAGCCGAATACGCGAGAAAGCACCATTTGGAAATCTGCGTCACTGGAATACAGAGTTTAACACCGAGAAAACAGGTACAAAAACAGAGAGACAACGAGTCTAGTAATTGCGTGTTTTTGTTAAACGCCGACCATGACAAGTATGCCAAAGGGATAATAGGGGACCGAGTTCTTGAAAGTGGGTGTGTATCATCGCGATTTTATTCACCAACAAATACGCATCAAGACACAAACTACCGAGCACGGCGGTGCCAGTCGAGTAGATCGCCTCGGTTTAGTGATCCTACACAGCAGTATTTGAAAAGAGCGACCAGTGCCGACCCCAGATGGAGACACTTGATCAAATCTCAGCGAATTAATGCCGCGTTAGTAGCAGAATCGTCAACTGACCTGGATGACCAATCGGTCGTATCGACGTCCACGAATAGTTCTTCGCACATAGAGCAGTGTACATATGATGACAGTGACCCGCCACAGCGTAAAATGACCAATTCAACAACTAAAACGTCGCCAACAAAGAGGACAAATGGGGCACTGACTGCTAATGTTTTGAGCAGAAAAAACAGCCCTGAGAGCTATTCTTATAAAGGACAGGCTTCTGAGTACGTTTCGCTCTCGACACAAAAACGACCTGCAAGTGCAGTGAGACATTCGCTGCATCCTTCGTCTTCAGTCGGGAGCCTGCCCAAATGGAGAGAACGTCCACAATCGGCACCACCCACCAATAACAACCTGAAAATGAAAAAACTATTTCGAATGGCTGATAATATTTTGGACGGAATGACACCTGTGGGATTCGAGTCTTTAACGATTGACTCGAGGCAAGGGAGTGGGACTGTTTGTTGTAGTAGTGCTAATAGCATGAACAGAAATCGGAACGGCGTGACCACGTCGACACATAGTATCACCACTCAGAGGCATCAAGTTGCCTTGTCAGGTAAATTGAGAAGCAGTGACCCCGGCAGAAAAGGTAGAGTGGTAAACAACGAAGAGGGCGATTTTGACGAGGATCAAATGTTAATCAACCTGGATTATTTACAAGATTCATGTCAGACTGTTGAAAATCACTCTTCTAACGACCCTATCGTGACTTACAATTACGCTAACCATCAGAACGGAATGAGAACTTATAACAAGCCGAGCCATATAAAGGAGGAAAGCGATTACGCCGACCGTCAACGCGATGATTCCAACAAGCAATCTGTTCACGCGGGATATGGCGCCAGTGACGATGAGAAAATACAGAACGGAGAATTATCAGAGTATTACAGTAATCATTGGCACAATAACAATGATGACGATGCTGATAATGATGGCGGTGATTCGACCCAGAATAGACACATAGTTTTGCCTCACTGTGTCAACTGTCCTTGCGCGAAAAATGAAGATGACCACGACCTAGTCAGTTGTCCTCCGCCGCCTAACAGCCCGGATCTTCCGTCCGAAGACAATCTAAGCGACTGACGTTGGAGACCTTCATGAAATGCCAGTATACAAATTAAATAAACCCCCTAATGCGTTAATTTCCCGTTCAATACGAACTGCAAGATATTGCTGCCATTCACTTGGACTCGACGTTAAATTGTTGCAATCACGTTCACTATCTGTATTCATCTATGTCGAAATGTAAAACTAAATAAATTATAATCTTTTGCACAAACTATGTTTAAATTGTAAATTTGAATTTCAGGGTACTATAAATTTCATGATATATTCCAAAAAATCTCGAGGGATATAAACGTAGAATAAGATTAAAATGGTGATTTATACGAATGCTATAATAAACATATATACCGGATTGATGTCAAGGGTTTAGCCATCTAATTCCAATTTAATGGATTTGGGTTATTTATTCATCGCTGGAGTCAATATTCCAAACTGTTTGCCTTGTGTGGCAATGAAAATAACCAGTACTTCGTGAGACCATTTCATCTTTCCAAAATCTGTTTGCGTGTATTAATAATTTATTAAGAATACTATTAATAATCGAGACTATTCAGTTCTTGTTTTAATATGTTATAATGATAATAATACGAATTCTGCTAGAACAGAAAGGTCATGACAGATTATGGAAAGCCATTTAAGGGACGGACCAGTGTGAAGTTAGGGGTAGTTTACATCTTATTTGTTTCACGTCATATTGTATTGTTCCTTCCCTCAATCCACATGCACGCGTTTTTCTTGCTTCTGCAGCTTTTCAGATAGTATATTTGATGTAAGTTTGTTTTGCCATTTCTCCCCCATTTGTATACATGTTCGCCTCATCCCAAATAATACCAAACGCTTTATTATGACTAGAAGATCTGAAATATATCATTGAATATTCAGATGAATCCACACGTTACGTAGGAGCACGCAACTATGCTTCTATCAGTAATGCAACAACGACCGCGCGGGTGATTGTATCGGGTTCTTTAATTCAACGTATCAATGAAAACCGCTTTCTTATATCCCTTGGTGACACTTTTTGTTAGTTCTGTTACGTTTTATTGTCCGAATCATGTTTATTCGTGACGTTTTATGACCACGCCATTGTTGAGCTGTGAGTACCCATCGTCGCTTTACACACAACAAGAGAGTTCGAACGGTTACTCTTTTGAATCGATTCATGTTAGGGGCCATTTTTATGATATATTGTCTGTCGGAAAGGACTTAAAAGTCACGACTTATATAGCTTTGAAATGACTTCGAGTAAATACCACATCAAAAGAATAAACACGGTGTCATGGTCATCTCCAGTCCGCAGCTGGAAATGGTTTCTGCGTCACTAAATTGTTTTCGGGGTGAATATATTAAATTAATATGCATAATATATTTATATGATTGAATGATTTATAAATAAGTGTCACGTGTTAATAACATGGTGTTCATGTCGGGCCATCACAGACCTGCACGTTCAACCGGTTTACGAAATTTTGCATATTTGTGTGAAATCGCAACCAGTCGGCATATTTGTGTTCACGTGTTCATGTTTGCATCACTTTCCGGTGACTTCGAACAGTTCCGAGTTGTTTGGTACATGCCGTGGTTCGCAGAGAAAGCTTCTGTAAAAAATAAATCGATCATAAATGAGAATGATTGAATTTATAAAATTAAACGGCAAACCCTAACAAACACGTTTTTATTGATGCCGCAAACGCCGCGTTGTTCAGACTCTCCCTGGGACCTTTTGTTTGAGCATTAATGTTGATGGATTGGTATTTCTAACGTCAATGTCAACCATCGCTGCAAATGATCTTGTAATTGGACGCGGTTATTCATGCTGCAAACAACTATATAAAACGTCCTGCACATTTAAACCCATGCCTATTCATGCAATCACGGAGTCTAGTTTTGGTGCCATGATTGTTATATTTACTACTTGACATCCAAATAAAATTCTCACGTACATTGCCAGGGTGTTACCAAGACAACCATGGCGATTTATACGTATTTCATCTTGAATTGCGGTCCATGCCTCATTTCATTTGTTTTTTCACGGCGGGATTTCGCATAACATAATTAAGTGTTTCGCGTTAACGCACGCAGAAGAATAAACCTATCCTTATCTCTCCAATTCTCGTTGTAATTCCCCAGACATTGTCAAGCGATTAACTCCCGTCTTACCGAGGTTAGGGACGACGTCAAAAGATCGATGTCGGATAAAAAACTTATTTCCTTTAGTTTGGGGGTGGGGGGTTTTGACCTCAAAAAGTTTCCATCCTACAAAAACGATTTTATTTTTTAATGAAGTCAAACAAATCTTGGAGTATTTGTAGTTCGTTTTTTTTCTATCAGATCATGGACAGAAATAACCGAAAAGGAAAACAAACAGAAAAATGGTTTGGTTCAAGTGTAAATCTGTGCGTCAAATGAGGTGCATTTGTAAAATCTTTTTACACCCACCCGACAACCAACTGCTATGCAATACTACTGTCCGATTATCAATTTGTATTTAATGGTCAGTGAATGTAGTCTGACGCCATGACCAATATTTATCAATTAAGTTTCAGTGGGGGGTAGGGGGGTTTGGAAAAAAACTAAAGGAATTAAGTTTTTTATCCGACATCGGTCTTTTGACGTCGTCCCTTAACTGGATATCACAATCTCCTTTACTAAAAAGTTGTACGAATTTGGAAATTCGTTCCGTCTTTCGTTGTAGCGTAAAGATATTACGTAACCAAAATCCCAACCTCTAATATCCCATTGTTATACAGTTACTGAAGATATCGTTACTTTTGTTAATATTCAGACGCACTGATGGCCATGTCTATTGTGCTTAAGCTTACACAAGTCGTGACAATTGTAGTGCACATAATTCAATATCGTTAACCATGGAAATAACAAGTTTATGAGCAAATCTGATTTTACGAAATCTTCTGTTTCCAAGGGCAGTTCGCGGTTTCATGTAGGCGATTATCTTGGGCAAATGAACCTCGAAATGGGAAATGCAAATGCGAGAATATGATGAAGTCTGCAGATGAGCACCATGCGTTATATACCAGTTCTTCGGCAAAGCTGAGAAAACAATCTGCAGGCTTCGAAATATACAGTTTGTCTGAATATCGATCAATTAGACCGATCGAATCTTCTCATCAAATCTTAACTAATTAATAACTCCAAATTGTGCGTCGTTGTGAGACTCCTATTAATGGGCGCTTCGCGGAACACGCAGCATTGTACATGTTTTGTTAGTTGTATAAATTTATTCACTATGGTGCCAAATTACATTCACATGCATATGCACAATACTACTACACACAACATTGGTAACTATGGTAACAACATGTACAATTTACACGTCAGACGAAAAAACATAGTCGACGTGTAAAAATGTGAGGTTGTTTGTTATAGTACGCTGAATGTTGTCTGACTTCAAAACGTGCAATTAGTTTGCTTTTGTGGACGTCGACTTCCACTCAACAGTGTCACTGCTTTGGTTAGGTTTTGTTGTCAACTGCAACCAGGAACGCTGCAATCTGCATTGTTACCCATTTTTTTTATATTCAACACGGGTCCTTGAAAGTTGTGTGTATGTATGTTGTATGTCTGTGTGAGTGTTGCTCTTGGCTAATGGATTAATTTGGGTGCTGTTGTATTGATGGCGCTTCCCGGGTGTTGCCATGGCTATCACGACAACTTGTCTTAGCGTAACTGTTGATAATAGGTGTAACCACACATCACCTGGACTAACAGTATTTTAAATAAAGCATCGAGGTCAATCTAAATTCATGTTAGAACCACATACTTGCTAACAACTTGAAGTTTTTTTTTCAAAACGCTACCACCGGATATTGCAACCCGTATTCAAAGTATGTATATACGATACACATATAGTTTTTGTAATATCTTACATTATATTTTATAATATATTACTATTTTATATATTATTTATTTAAAATTTTAGACTTTGGTAAATTTTAATTGAGAGACTATCCTCTAAAATTCAAGCAGCTGCATGAGAGCCAATATCTTTTCCATATATATTTCAATGTCCGCTGTGGAGAAAGAACTTCAAAGATTATCTGGGGAGAGAAGGCTGATAAGTACACCCCTCGGTTACAGTTTGATTTTGATGGATGGATTTCATTTTGAAGGCCAATACGGATATCATGTGTTATTAGGTAGTGGGTTCAATATCGGGCGTTAGACTCTTTTACTATGGTTAGATTTTGAATTAATCTCATCGTCAACTTTGATTGAAACCTCCACCCAAATTAATACAAATGCATGTCTGCTCCGAAACACAAAGACTCTGTAGAACGTATGGTCAGAAATAAAAGCAGGCGTCATGCTCATAATCTGCCTCGACTGACTGACGTACCTAGTTTGCACGTGCTCAGTGGAGGCCGACGTATTCTAGCAAAATTAGCCGATTGTACATCAACTAATTTGAAGTGCGACACGCCAAATATGTACCGTTATATTCCCAGAACAAAACAAATACACCGAATTTCACTGTTTGTTTTGTATATTGACGTTTTGACTGAGTATGTGAAAAGACATACAAGAGAAGGACGCGGCGTGACAAATGAACCGTAACGGTGTAAATATATATATATATAAAATTTAGTGAAAACATGAATGAGGATCTCAGGAATAAGGTGTCAATGTTCATTGATGGCAGACACATATAACTGATACACATTGTTATATTTGCTACATATCATATTAAAACGCATTGGAGCACAACCGTGATTTGTCCCCTATGCCCCGGATTAAGATATCACTATCGTAACAGGATATACGAGATGTCGTTTTAATCAAGACCCTGCACAATATGTGGGGACTCGAACTGAGATGAAAAGAGTGGATGATAGTGAGGAAATATAATACGTGTTGGCATGAAGTGAACGGTGTAGAACGACGATAACTCCAACCTTAATCAACTGTCCCACGTTGACACAGTTTGGTTCGTTTTATGAACATTTACAATTTATTTATTATTCCTGTTTCAATTAATTAACACACACAAAAACCATGATTTATGTGAGAGAGACTGTCGACAGGCATCGACATTTTACTTTACAAAACACCTGTACCACCTGTAGGAATTCTGCATTTAAGTTACAATATTTCATTTATTATTAAAGTTCCGCATGCAATGGAGTAGGAGGATAATGTGTTTTTCTTTCCCAAGGGAACACCACATGGTTACATTTTACGGGGGTACTTGTATAGTTATGAGGAGTCAGCTTTGCTTTCGTTAAATTGCGTTTGTTTGCAGGGTTTCTCTCAAATATTTGTTTTCTGTCTTCTTTTTGTAAGCGTAGATAGTTTGTAAATCAAAACTACTCTTACAAATGCGGACGTGCCGGATTTGTGCTGTGTTAGCGAGAAATTGAGATGGACGATATTTACACACTTCAATCTGAGTAGTGAGAGAAAGGAATGGTGTGAAGAGGGCCAGAAAAGGTCATGTCAATATGGTACCAAATCAGTCACTACTCGTAGTCCATCTGTGTTTGTGCACGTTCCAAGTGCGTACCCCTGAGCATTGTCCTTTTAAGACACAGTTGCCTCGTTTTCGCAACCATTCTCGTGCTGCTTGATTGATCCTGATTGATGATTGGTTGATTGAGTCCCCGATAAAAGACCAATCTCGCGTAGGTTGGTGGTCCATGCTTCACGCACATCACCGTGGCAACGCAGGTGAGCCATTCAGTATGCCGATAGTTACAGTTGAAACTACACTCCAATTGACTCGGCGACACCATAGAGCTCCCACGACCACCGTGACAATTTGTACCAGATGCACTCAGTCCACTCAGTCAATGCGTACGAACAGACTATAAGACTACGCACATCACGGTTTTAACTCCAGTCAGATATAAATTCAAATCTCCTCCCACACAACAATCTAATTCTTATGTAAATCAGACAATAGATCGATAAAATAAGGTAAATCGCCGAGGGCGATAGCTATATGCACGATCAACAATTCAACAAACTGACTTGTTTTGCATTTAAACACGTCAATCGGCTCACTCTAATATACACTGTCGAAAATGAATTATGCAGATAATATTAATCTGCAAATAATAAAATGATTAAGTCGGACATATTGATCCTTGTTAAGGCCAATATGGTACAATTGTTTTGACATTTTTATTTCACAAAACTTACCACAGCTAACTACTTTTAGTAGGAAGGTGTCGAGATTGGCAACGAAGAGAGGTAGAAGAAGAACAGCGAGGGGTGGTGGTAAGCTGAGCAAATGGATCTGGAAATCATTATATATGCCCATAAAGATGACTATGATCTTTATACTTATCTCAAAGCATCGTTCAGCTATCTATTATTCGCACGCATGTGAATTGTTCTTCTGACACTGCTAGATTCGGGTTGCAAACAAAGGCACCTTCTCAAGTTTTATTCTTACATACAGCTAACCTTTTCAGTGATATCTGGCAATAAGAATAGGAGATAAACAGCCATAAACACAAAGACATGCCAGACTGATGTCAAACCCAAACATACCATCCAACAACAAGTAAGCGCTGGTGGTAAATATTTCTTCCACGTTAGCAGGCACCACTACGCATTACATTTTTGAACCCGTCATTTAACAGCGTAACTTTATAGTTGACTTTGCAGCAATTTGCTTGTTATTAGATCCTCTGTCCTTTCGCCGCGGGGAAGACGTCGTGTTTATCACGCGTTAAGTTGGTAATGATTTCACGTCTGTAATTGGCCGCCATCAACCGGATATCACGTATGATTTTACGACATGTCTGTAATTGGCCGGACGTGAAAATCAGCTAAAGTGAATGTTCCTTCAAGTGAAATATCCGACCAGAAATAAACCATTCTCGACCCAAAAATGTAAATCTTTCAATTATTTATTTAATACTATATTCAAAATTAATTTCACATTAAATCCAAGTTTATGACAATATTTGCAACTTAAAAGAAGCGCATGTTTGTTAATCGTATTCTTTATTTTATTGCTTACATTCCTTTGTGAAGCAAGCAAACAATACTAAGGTTTATTGCGTTGCCCCTGATAGCGCCCCCAGGTTGACCCGATGTTTTATATAGCTCTACACACGTTTTTTTTGTCAAAGGCTATGGCAAACACTCTATTGATATAACGTCAATATTTGAAAAAATGGGACTATTTAATAATACTTTAACAGAATGTGTATATTTATGACCTTTTTTTTACACAGGGTTCAGTATTAGTTACAAACTGACTCGAGAATGTTGTAACTTCAAGTTGTATGTTTGGATTTTACTACAATTATTTATAATTTTCCCGAAATTCTTTCTGTGAGTGTAAACTAGTGACAATCGAGGGCAGAATAACATGTCCACTGCATACTAGTATACATTGCGAATTCGGAGATGCCTGTAATGTACTACAAGTTATCAATATCGGGTAATATCGGTGACAGCGCTTTCTAATTTCATTCGTGTCACAGTAATTGCTGTACAAGGTTTCAACCACCGTACATAAGCAGTGCGACACACTACGGCACGTGAGTAACAATCACGCGAACCTGTCTTCGGTTGTATCAATGTTGGATTAAACTTCGGAATCGTCCAACTCGTGTTAAGTGTAGCCTTATTTGGCGATTCTGTTGAATGGGCAATTATTTCCCGGATGTATTACCGCGGGCTATTTTCGGAGGCGTGCTGTACTGTCTGATCAACACAACAGTTGAAATCTTCCATCCATATCAAATAAAATAAATACGCAAGCAGATTGAATAATGAACCACACTACGTATAACTCCAGATTTCTTTTCATCATTTCACGAAAGTACGTACGCGACACTGTGCTATAAAAACAAATAAACAATACCTATTGTTGTTGACTAATGGTGGCGCTACACAGCGATGAAAAGCAACATCTCAACATTTTAGTACGTTGTCCCCAAACGGAAAATGGCCAAGTATGGCTACTGATGTGATCGGAATATAATTAGTGTTTACAATGACAGGTATGAGGGTGACGAGTGACTAGAATCGAGTCTAGTCCTTGACGTGGTTTGTGCGGGGAACTAACAAACAAGCGTTCTTCATGCCATGAATGTTGTTTTACGACAACACAGATACAAGTGGAACGAGAACAACACAGTACAGTGTTAGAGAATAGACATTTTGAGATGCTTGAATAACCGCTGTATTGGTATGACCAATCTCATCCTCTGTAACTTAAAGAACGGCGGTCGTCACGCACCGCGTGAGCGAATCATATGTAAACAAACAAACTATGCTGTGTACGTCGCTGTGAGTGCATGTCGAACAGAACGGGCGCAACAACCACCGCAAATGCTAAATACTAACTTGTTGTTCTTAGAAATTGACAAGTAGAATTAGAATACGTTGACATCTAAAACCGCCTTACAAACTATCGAGCACGTTCCCGTATCAGCCCCATCAGTCTCACGTGGTTACCACTTGACCAATATACAATGTACCGTCACAGCATGGAGGTAACAATGAAAGGTCAAAGTTGAAATCATTCGTCAGCAAGGAGAACGCGAATAATAAAAAGCGCAAATTAGACGAAATTTGCTTTCACGCGAAAATTTCATTGCGTGAACATTTCCAGTCCTAGAGGTGTTTATTGTGAACCAGTAGAACCAGTGAACCAGGTTCTTTAAGAGTGATTACTTTAAGCCAGCATTTCTCCACTTATCCATGCCACTAAAGGTATTCATTGTGAACCAGTATACCAGGTTCTTTAAGAGTGATTACTTTAAGCCAGCATTTCTCCACTTATCCATGCCACTAAAGGTGTTTATTGTGAACCAGTATACCAGGTTCTTTAAGGGTGATTACTTTAAGCCAGCATTTCTCCACTTATCCATGCCACTAAAGGTATTCATTGTGAACCAGTATACCAGGTTCTTTAAGAGTGATTACTTTAAGCCAGCATTTCTCCACTTATCCATGCCACTAAAGGTGTTTATTGTGAACCAGTATACCAGGTTCTTTAAGGGTGATTACTTTAAGCCAGCATTGCCCCACTTATCCATGCCACTAAAGGTGTTGTTTGGGAACCAGTATACCAGGTTCTTTATATGCACATATTTATCATGTTATATAATGTGTTTATCCCGAGTTACTCGTAATATTAAGTTTGACTATACATTTTCCTTATATCTCGCGCCCTCTGTCGACAACGGACTCCCATGCCGTGGGTGACAACAAAGTCGTTCAAAGCGTCGATAATCGTCGAATTAACATTATATATTAAAGACTTTACTGGATGACGAACTACTACACAACTAAAAAAACATTTTGGTTCGAACGACATTGCCTTTCTCATATACGCCATTTTGACGTTTTACAAGCGCTCCGTCGCTAGAGGGCGCGATTTATAGGAATAGTGTGTTGTGAAAAGCACACTAACGCAACGATAAATACAAAGGATTGGTATACAACACCGTATTACAGAGTAAGCTATTAGGTGCTAGACTTTAAGGCCAAGCAAAACAGAAAAAAACGGTTACATTGTTTAACGGTGATTGTCGTACCTGTACTACAACCTACAATTATACTCCGGTAATCTGATCATAACATCGGTAAACCCCAGTATGTACGTACGTAGACACCTCGGGTACTATGTCAGAGTTCATTTAAGTTGGAGTTGTATGGGTATCGCGGATCATTTTACGGAGGCCAGGTAATTCAACAGGACTCACATGCAATTAACACTTCCATTGTTGACCAGTCAATCTGAATTGTACCTTTTCACTAAGGGTTCCCCTTATGGACTAGTAGTTATTCGACATCCTTTCGACTGTGTGGCTCTATCATTGGTTACAAATAAATTAACCGGACCAGTGACTTGAGAGCAGTAATTGAATATAATGCCTGTCCGTTGAGGGCGCTCAACTTGGACCAGTCGTGATACATGTACTTGTATTTGAATCATCGTTGAATACTAAGTAACGCAGATAAACTTGGGTTCGTAATGATTGTTGAATTGGTTTAAAGAGGCTGCTTTACGGTTTAGTACCACAGAGACGAGCTACGAAGTGACACAACAACCCGCGTCAGTATTAAGAGAACACACAGTCACTTGCCTGCAAGCTGAATCTCAACCTGTCTTGGCCTACTCTATTCCGAGCTGAAATGGTCCAATGTGTTCTAAGTTCGGAAAGATATTATTTCCCACTTGATTACGGTGACACGGTCTGCTCAAACTGTAATATTTCACTGAAAAGTGAGCTCCGACCCATCACTAACTTTGCCACCCGTATTCAATGCGGACTCAAAATGCATGTCCATATCAGTGCTTAACTAGATGAAAGACATATACACCATTTCAATAAACAAGTCACCAAATTTGGATTTTCACAATCTTTCATAATTACCGACAACAAATTCTACCATTCTACAACACTAGAAATAAATATCTCATCCCTCAAGCTCATACACGACCATTCAAATACCGCGCAGCTAGCACTACAAATATCAATTAACATCATCGTATATCGTTTTATTGTTATTTTATTTTGTACTACATTGTGTCTGTTCACATTTTATTCTGTGCATGAAACCACATTTATGGATGCGTTGTTTTTTAAATGAATAAATTACAATTACGACGACAGCGTAAACCAAACACTACGCAATTCTGTCAAGGTGTCACACGAATGAGCAAATTGATTTGTGTTCGCTTCAAATTGCTTTTCATGAATTATACTTGGTTCCTAATGTTCCCCGGGTTGCTTGGACGCAATACCACCGTGACGTATGAGGATCACTTTCTCATTCACACGTGGCTATAGGTAGGGTTAATTAGGGTCAGCATCTCCATGGGTGAGTGCGGTCTTTAAGCAAGTCATGGATAAAAATACCCGATGCTGTACAGGCATTTACAATGCCACTGAGGCGGAAAGCATGGCAACAAACTATAGACGACTGAAGCTACATACAACGTTCCACCGCTGTAATTTAATATATTACAATAAAACATTTGTTTGTTTTTTACATTAAATACTTATCTCTAAGTTTCACAGTCGATGAAAAGTATCATATATAAATAAAATTAACTAAAGTAAAGCATTAGTTGAAAAAAATTATATATACGGATATTAATAACTGAGCTCCGTATTTATAACAATGTATGTTTCACAGCAGTCATCGACACGACACGAAACAAGCTGCACATGGCGATAACTATATACGTCCGACTTAGTATATAGTATGTTCATAGTGTTAACAACGGTGATCGCTTTCACGAATAATCAGCACAGAGAGGGTCTTGTTTTTGGGTCACATTTCTTTCTCCGCTGAGTTTGTAGTATTTCAATCGCCACAATCCGATTTTGTTTGACCAATATTGAACCGACAGTTTGCTCAACGGTGATCCATAAACAGTACAATGTACACAGTTCATCGAGCACTCCTATATTTGGACAACATCGTCGGTATATTTTTTTACACCGTTTGTGTTTACCGTGATCATACGTTCTGAGTAAAGGCTTCATCTCATTTTTCTGTATTTCAGTCAGATTCCGACATACAACTGTTTCGATTTAACACCTGTGGCCGATGTCGAGAATTAGAAATGTCGTTTTCGTGGTATAACGGATGATGGCGACCCTTTGGTAAAAAATACGTCAACAAAACAGCTCTGTTTAAAAGATAAACCGTTCTTGCTCATCGTACGAACTTATTTGTCGTTCCTTTTCCTAGTTACATCGGGGATTGGGCCTTTTCTATTGCCCCATTAGGAAAATACGCGAATCCACATAACCAGTCTAAGCGGTACTTGACCCACCCAAGTCTAGCGTTCGTGATGAACACCCACGTATCCCAGACAGTTGTGGCGAGTTCGGAGGGCAGATATGTCCCTCTTTAGATGGGGTGTAAACCTCACAGAGAGGGCAGCTTGAACTATGGTTATCAGAGTATAATCCCATTGGCGGGTACATCGGTTTGGATTTAGTCGATGACGTAGAACTGCTGCTGCTCGAGCCAGACCATTTGCCCGATTTGCTTCTCAGGTTTCTTAATAGATATATGTCCTCGTGAGCTCGTCTGACGCCATCCCTGAAGTCTTCTGAGGGTACACTCATTGACGAAGACACGGTCCAATCTAATTCCTCTACCATATCGCACTTTCGTCTTACTTTTCCTTTAGATATAGAATGTTTCAAGGATGGCTGGTAATCGCGCAAATATGGTAGAAATTTTCCGAAGTTGGCATGTTGCATTGTGGAGCTATCTTGCGATGTGGCAATCGGGGCTAAGTGTAACCATCTACGTTCATATGGCAGCTGCGCAGCACTGAGTGAGACCCTCGGTGCACCGTTCAACAATGGATGTACCGGGGTCGCCACTGTGACACTGTCCAAACAATCTTCGTTACATTTAACAGTTAACTGTTCGTCTTGGGATTTGACCCCACTGTCTGATGACCTTTCGCAAAAAATACTTTGGCGTCCGTTTTTCGTCAAATGATGATGATGATCGCGACAGTGTTTCGGTGTGTGCGGGAGGGTAGGTGTTGGTGACTTTGCTTTCCCCCTTGACATGGTAGTAACACAGACACGATGCGAATGGGCGTAGCGGAGCCGACCTGCAGATACCGCTAAATGATATTTTCTCATAAATGCTCTTGACCGGTGATCACTAGATTGGTGGCTCCGTGTATCGTCTCCATGAGTGCGACACTCTCGTCGAGAACAGGCAGCCGATAGCGGCGGTAAAGTCTTTGGAGTGCCGGTCGTGACGTCACTTGTCCTGGCCATGTTCACTCAGAATTTCACAGTCCCAGACACTACATGCGATTCAAAAACATCTTCACGGCGACTGAGTCTCGCTCATACAACAACATCCTCAGTCAGCCATGTGCACATTCCTTTATTTCAACACGGTTGTCCCGACTAGCCAAGTAACCAGCAACAGCGTATTATTCGACTCATCTGATTCAGGTCCTTATTTATCTAGCTTTCCAACTCGTTGTTGATAGCACTGATACTGAAGATGATGACGATAGGTGATGACAGGGACACGGGGTGCGGCCCGTCCAGATTGGTTTGGAGACTACCTGTTCGGTGATCCAACCTGTTGATCACCTGTGCTTTTGTTGTCGCACTCTGGTTTAACAGCGGGGCTGCCGAGGTCGATTTACTCAGTACACACAATAGGTAATAGCCATTCGAACCACCTCCTTGTTGTAACCCAAGTTAATTTGACTAATTATGTAAGCGCAGTATTGAAACGTCAGAAAAAATAAAAAACGCTTCACAAAATGCATTTGTTGCACTGACGGAGTATTGCTCCCAAGGTGAATATACACAGTCACTTTAAACTTGACGTCAAACTGGAGCTCGAATTACTAAAACAACGTATTACACGATTGCAAGTATTGTCGCCTTCTTGTCGGAAAGTCGCAGTATACGTTTTGTAAATTGCCCCTTGTATTAACACGACCCCTATAATTGCAAACACGATAGACTCGTCCTCTGTGCATTCCGTAACATGGGGCAACATGGCGTTGGTGCTTAAGTTCAGACTTGAAAAACCAAGTAGTGACAATGTTTCATAAATATTGTTCTTTCCATTTAATGATCCAATTAAAATTGTTGTTGAACGAGTCATGGCTTCATTGCCCATTAACAGTATGAACTCCAGTAACCTCGCAATAAAATATAGCGGGCCGAATTTCATCGAATTTTAGCGTACCGCAATCATCAAAGCCAGGCCCGGATATTGTTTATTTGTTTAATATTAGTTATTAATGATATTTGGAACTGGTGTTGATATGGTGCGTGGATGCAATTTATTAAATAAGTCACATTCGTTGCTAGTTATATATATATAATGGTATTAATGTTAATCGGTTACATTTCGTCAGTCGCCGTGGTCTTTGCGACAATTTCTCAGTTCGCTGTGCATGCGTTGGTAAAATATTGGCGGATTGGTATCGGTACATTGTTGGAATGATTCACGAATTGGGCGAAAGTAGCCTAGGTAGTTGCATGTAGTCCAGTCAACGTGGAATTGCAACCTGGTGACGGTAAAACGAAAATAACCACTCAAAACACCTTTTTCAATGGAGTGTTAGTTTTGGGGCGATTGTTTTTTTTTTCATTTTTTAAAAACTTGAACTGATCATCTGTTGCTTTGCCTCTCTAGACAATATTAGTTACACGGATGCTTGTGCAGCCCCCGTATAAAGTTGACCGATGTGTAGGCTTCATTTAATTTTGTTTTAAGTCCAATACCAGAACATATGTTTACAACAATGCAACCGTCGCCTAGCAACGACCGTATAAAACTGTCATGCCATATCAGAAACAAAGATTAAACGTTAAGTACAGGCTGTCCAACGAAACGGCAATTCAGACTGACCATTGCCCGTAGCCAAGGTGATGAAAAGCACCGTTGTGTTGAGATAATGTGATGCGGATATTTACCTTGTTGCTATAGCGATGGGCAAAGCTTGGGCCAATAACTCGATTTTCGAGATATGAATGTTATTTCTGTATTCGGACTCCCGTTTGTCAAATAAACTATTCACATTTGTTCGTATGTTGTGCCATCCGTATTGCGACGATATGAACTGATATTTAACTAATTAAACACAGTATATTTACTTGAATTAACAAATCAGAAAAGAAATTGCCCCAAAACGTAGCTCGTACTGCTTTAAATGCGCATATAGCGAGGAGCTCGAGGGTGGGAAAAGCAATATAGTGGTCACAGGTTAACAGACGTTGTTATTCACCAACATCAGAACGCCTGTGTATATTGGAATGACTGACATGGCTACTCCAACCGTGACAACATGATAACCAGGAGAAAACATATCTATGTCAATCACCGAATAAATCGTTGGAAGTCGATAACAAGTCTAACGTTGTCAACGCGTGATTCGTTTGTAGTAGATTGCATGCCAGTGTATCTACACCTAGAACAATAAGCCGTTGTGACTATTATCTCGTATATAATCTGCGTATTGACTCACGAATAAACCACCTACGAGGTTGGGGTGCTAGGCGATTACGGGGGCGAGAAGTAGCATCATTTATACAAACGAGTGCGATGTGTTTTAACTCGGTGAGGCGGTAAAGCGGAAGAAATTGATGTCACATGACTGAAGCATGTTATGAGCTGCTAGATTCACTGTTGGAAATACCATAACAATAAATGTGGACATGTTTTGTTTAGTTATTTGAATATCAAACTTTCAAAAGTTTTCAAAGTGAACAGCATGATAATTATTCGTAGTCCAGTGAATATCCAGATATCTCCTTGTAACACATCATACAGGTAATCTGATAGATACTGGCAATTTGAAAATAATACACATCCGATCGACTACAAGAAAAACGAACACAGATTGCAGAATAATAAACGTTTATTCATTTGGTTTTACAGTAAATGACAGCAGTCTGTATTCCAATAATTCAACAAAAAAGTAACACTTGTGGTATCGTTTCGATTCATGATGAATTGAAAAATGTGACCAAAGCTGGCGAGAATCGAAGCATGTGGCCTGGTCACATGTCAAATCATGGAGGCCGACGACTTTCTGCCAGTTTGAAGTTACCTAAACGCATTCGATCAGATATATATCTTTCGCACCCCAAAACACTTAGTCGAATTGACCAGATAACGAGCAACCGCGTTTTGAATAGCGGTTCACCCATGATCAGTAACATTGCTTGGGCAGACGAGTTCTGTAATGGTGATATTTATACAATAGAAACACTAGATAAATAAAGTGAAAACAAATCATCCCTTTAATTTCACCTCTCGTAGATTATCCGGCGTTAGACTCACTCGTCTTGGTTATGAATTCCCGGTCAACAACAGAACGATTCAGTCGAGATATTACAATATTTGTCCGGGACACCCTTCTATGGAGTAATTTGCGTTCGCTGCTCAATACAAAGCCGAGTTCCACCTGTTGAAACTTTCGATTTCGATTCCCGATAGCAATCAATCTATCATCAATCGAAGACAAATGATTGTTGATTTGAAACGATTTCAGGGGGTTTTGTTCGTTCATGTTCACGTACATAACGGACATCTCTTTGCTAGCGTCTTTTACAAAAGTCATTGTCTCCAATCTATTTATCCTGCTTGGATTTTTGTCGAGTTTCGTCAAACCTTTCAACAGAAAACTTTTCCTCTGCTTCTGAATATACGCGTTGAGTGGTTGCCGTTGGTAATCATCGCTTCTGCGTGGATGTCTGCCAACCATGGGGCAAGGAAGTTCAATTTCAACTTTTGTAACAGTTGGAAGTTGAGTTGTATTTCCACTATGTACCGGCGTCGATTTTGTCACCACCACTGGCGCACATCTTATTATTCTCTTCTGCCAGGGGCGATCTTTGGTCGTTTTCGGTCTCCCTGCAGCCTGTGGCAATATAGGCTTAGTCGTCACTTGCAATGCGGAATCCGTATAGTTCAAATTCAGAAGACGATTCCCCAGCTGCAAAGTGGTTCCACGGTAGCCCCTCGCCTCCATTGATGACTTTCTGTCGATACGGTAAATTGCTTCCATGACGATTCCTTAACCTTCTTGGGAACCGTCTATGCAGTTGCTGGCATTATGTGATTATGATGTGGACCTTTGAACGATGTTTTCATTGGTAAAGTGCGACTAAAACCGTAAATATAAACCAATTCGTGAACTGACAAGGTTAATGGGGTCTAACAACAGGAGTGCCATGTGAACTGTACCACCAAGCACAAGACACCAACCACTGACGCCCGCTGGTTATTTATTTAGCGTCCCCTCACAAAAGTGAGTAAACCAAAAACAACCGTTCTTTGTGTGGCTCATTAAAATAGCTTTCTTTCTTGCTTTACCTCAAAAGAAAACAAATTTGGCCATTATATATTTTCCGTTCTTTGACCACAAACGCTAATTACGCTAACGAGAAAATAACTTGGAGCAGTGAACAGGTGGCGTGTTTGTTTGGTGGATGTACAGAGTTGCATTACCGCCTATAATTTTTTGAACTTGAGTGACTGCGCCCCCAGGATTGAATTTGCAAGAACACGGGTTTTTGATGTCTGTACGTTTCCAATCACGCTATTATTGAATGTGGCAGTCCTTCAGGAGTTAATGTCTCCGGTCTGAATAGCCTGGGAGCGTTTAAAGGTAGTTCTTGAAGTAGATGATAGAGTTATCGGCATAAAACACTCTATAAGGACACGATTTGATTTTTATTGGACGGCACTCGAGCAATTTCAAAGTGAATTGACATATTACGGTGGAACTATTGACTCAATTTAAACGTTGGATGTTTTCAATACATGTATATAAATGTGTGTAGTCATTGAATCGCTACGCCAAGATCAAGCCCTGACGATTCGCATGGAGAACCACTACGTAAGCGTGTGAAGAGAGCTCCCAAAAAAACCAAAACGCTTGAAGAATTTCAAACGAACACTACAACCTTTGTTATCAGACATCGGGCACGCCACCCAGCAAATTTCACATGATATCGCTTTACGTATTTGATCATTTTCTTCGTATCTAAAAAAACTGTTGAAATAATCATGATAACCAGCGTTTGTGTGTTTAATACCTCGATAAGTGTTCGTCACTGAATATATCTCCATCATTTGTTCTTTCAATATATATATTATCATCGCTTTTCAAAATTATTCGACTTGTTTTTGACGTCAGTATTATATCTTATTAATCTAGTTGATTGTAATTTAAAATTCGTGCGATTATAGCAATGTACACCTAATGCCACGTCACTTTGACGTGTCAATTCATGTCATACATCATGGATCAGCAAGTACCTCATAGCGTGTCCTCGGGGGGCGAACATCCGGGTATTTTCACCGCCTAGCAACCATCACGGTGAAAACAAAGGCCGATAACTCTAAAAAAATGTACTTTGGAATAGTTGTTGAGACTCTCCTGAACAGTGTAACAAGATTACCCCTACACGTATACATTTGGTTGATCAGGATTACTTCAAAGTTGAGTTTGTACTGTTACCTTGACTTTAGCTCTTTTCACCCGCTCTTCGACCGACATTACACAGCAGTTCGCGCAGAGCCCATAGAAATAAATGGTACAGTGGTACGCGTATTAGCAACACAGAACGTTCTGTTACGCAGCTCTACCTCTAAGGATATATTACAACCCGTTTTGCACGAGGCGATTCACCACCATCTGACAACGCGACAATAATCAGAGTACACGAGATAAATTGTATTTACTAAAGGCAACAGGTGACTAGTTGGCTGAAAAGCAGTTTTTTCAGGGGACATTCCATGGCCATTGAATCTTATCAATGTCTTTAGATCACACAAACAAGCATAGGAATCAGGTGGCGTTATCATATGTTGTCTCTCGTGAATCGCATCGTGTAAAATGACCTTTAGTGTTGTTGTCCATGTATATGCGCCTATGATATTGAAATGTGACATTAACCCTTGGTCCAATAACATGATACATTACCGCTTGGTACCCGCGAAGACAATTCCAAGAGCGCTACGAGGGCGCTATAACATTTTTATGGGTCGCCTGACTTTGTTCATGTTTCAAGTATGCCATGTAAAGATTATCTGAGAATAGAACAGTTCATTGTGCAAGAGAGAGGAAAGTTGTCGTTTCGCTTCAATTGATCCAATTCAACGTGCCTTATAGTCATTAGAATGAAATTTAGTTCTCCCTATTAGTAAACAGAGAGTGATTTTTCAAAATAAACACACCGTGTGTGCAAGTTATGTCTAGGAATAGGAAAATTGCATTGGGAGAGAAAAGACATTCATGAAATAAGAATCAATTTGAAGTATGTTTTCTTCTTTACATAAGTACTTTTTCCACTAGCGGTACTTTTGACGAGCCATATGATTTGTGCCGCGTACACGATGCTATCTTAAACATCCATATTAAGTAGCGTAGCATAACGACGGATACCTTGGATTGTAGGTTTGTCCCTGACATAAATGGAAAAATATTTCGCAAATGGTACGGAAAAACACAACTGTTATCACTGGTGTAGGTTGATCTTGAGTGGAGGTTTGCTCGGTAACAAATGACCGGGCTCGACCACTAAAACTGCAGAAAAAAAACAGCCTGAGAGCGAATGAATCGGGACATATTATAAAAAAAATACACTGGTGTAGTCTGATCTTCAATCGAGGTTTGCTCTGTAACAAATGACCAGGCTCGACAACTGAAACTACAGAAAAAAAACCCATAGCGAATGAATCGGGACATTTTAAAGACTAGTGGTCGTGAATTAATATTACAAAATGATACACAGAATGTCTTCAAGTTCTTGATTAAAACAGAATATCATAAAGGAGAAAAAACGTACTGATTAGCGCTGCTACCAAAACATACAATTACATATCATTATTCAACAATGCACATACTCAAACAAATTGTTGGAAGTTGAAATAAAGCAAAGCCGTAAAAATACAACATCACGGAAAGTAATATTTATAGGGCGCCCTCTATTGTTGTAAAAGTAAAATGTTATCAATGTTGTAGTAAGGCTTGTTTTACCGCTTTTTAATTATTCAGGATGACAACGAATTTAAATTAATGTTCACGTAGTTTGTGGTAAGCAATTTCCCGGCTAATGATTATCATTTTGTGCTTTATTCACTACTTTTGGACTCGGTTTCTATGTCCCGCGAGTGCAATATTGTAGCCGTTGCGGTTTCTTTTTGTTATGCTGCCACCAACGGTAACATTTGCCCGAGGCAGAGGCACAGCAGTGTCGCGCAAGAGACTGAACTGAGTCTATAGTACTTTTAGAACTAACAACATTTTGGCGCCTAGGACATCTGGACTTGATGTTATCAACTCATGCAATCTCTTCTAGTCAGTGATATTAGCCTTTGGCTAGGTATTTCAAACTGACTTTAAATAAACGAATTGAATTGAAAAAAAATCTCTGAAATGTGCTGTATGGACTGTTGACAACAATAAATCCAATGCATTTCATAACCGTCAGTAACCAACTTTGCATTCTTTTCTACGGATCAAGTTTGCCTCAGTTACGGTAGTTGGTCACTGTTTTGGAGCACAAAGCTAAAAAAACAAAAACAAAAAAAAGCACTGCAATGACTACCCATCCTGTGACCTAACAACTATGTCAAGAACTATAATTGAAATGTTTGTTAATCTGTATTTTGGTCCAAGAACCATGACTCCTTAGTACAATACATACTGTAAATATCTTTACGCATCGTCCATTTGTTGTTATCTATAATTGGCGAACAAAACGTCACTGTTCGAGACACGCCCGAAATTACGATAACGTCGTGCAGTAATGGTATAGTGTAACATGCTTCATGTCCGAGAAACAAGAACGACGTCCAGGCATACCTGGGTAACAAATTTGTTATCTCCGTGCAATCTAGTTTATGCTTAGTATTCCCATGAAAAGTCGATAACTTTCAGAGAAGTGTTGCTATGCTGACAGGGAGATATTTAGAATTTCATGCAAAATGACGCAGTGATATTTGCGTCACAGAGATTTCGAAGATTGTTAATAGCCGTGATTTTTAAGACCACAACCAGAAAAATATCTACCCTCTGTTAAAATCCACCCAGATTTGTTATTCTCAAAATCAAAATACACTACAGCGCCTAAACAGTTCCATATACTAATATTCAGGATTAATTTTATTTTGTCTTCTTCTAATTGTAATACGGTTACTAACCGATGGATGAACGATAACAATCGCGAATGTACGCTTTGACTAAGATGAATTCTGATGTCGTGGCCTCGGCAGACACGACATATAATCGGAATAATATATAGGCAAAAAGCTAAACAAATCGCCCTGAAACGATTTCAAATGTCATTCCCTGTGATCACAATAGAAGATCAATCATGCACGAAAAAACCCCACACACTAATAGGTCTACAATCCAACCCCAAACACACTTTGATCAGCAGAAATGACATCGCTTTTAAATCTACATCGACCCTCCTTAAATATGCCATTCATTACACGGAACACGCCTTTCTAATTGTTCTCAATTCACGAGCCTTGTTCAATGACATATCGTCGTCTTTCTCAGCTACGCGTGAAAACAAACCACGAAACAGCTCGCATTAAGTAATTGAATCACGTTAATAACATCACCTTGTCACCGGGACGAGTCATTTCGTCTCAGTATTAAATGTCTAACAGAAAACCATAGCAACAAGTAAATTGGAGATATATATATATAAACTACATGTTCTACATGCTGTACTATATATAGTATCACTAGAATTTGTAACTGCGTCTGCGCACACGGATATTTGAAAGCTAGCATTGGGTTGTCGCGGTGAGTGGAAATGATCAGAGAAATCTACGCTGAGATCTATTGAAATTAAACACGGCGGTATGGCAGAGGTTACACTCTGACACATTGGATTAACGGTATCGATGTGACTTTCTATTGTGTTCGGGGTACACGAACAGGACGCAAAGGGGTGTGGTGTTTCGGGACACGTAACAATAGCGAAACGCCCAGCGGCTCCAGTACCCGAGTAGTTCGAAAGAATGATTGATGGCAAAGCATCGAGTAGTGAACTACGGCTCTTTATTCGTCCGAGGCTTCTTTGTCCCCAAGGTCTTATTGTAAAATTGTTGTTCAAAGTGCACGCAAGATTTGTTACACTTGTAAAGAGTTACAGCCGGGACATACGTCAGCCGCTTCCCCCGTGCAATAACATAAAAGTCGGTCGTTCTATGAACGTGTGATCGTACTCGCAGCCATGAGAGCTGTTTGTCGCTCCCTAACCAATTATTTTACCGCACTGGAACAGTATCTGTGAAGAGATGAATACCGATGTTTGTTGCCATAACCTTGATCTTGGAGCGGTACTATAGGTATACTGATCTGGCGAAGGTGATATATTCCTCCCGATGAAAGGGCAACCTAACGTATACACCGATTTAGAAAAAGTATATGTTTACTCCTACATTGCAATTTGCAACTCTACGCTGTCGGCATTACCAATCTCACGTAAATATCAACACGGAGCTGAAGAAAAGAAGATTACAAGTACGAAATAGAAACACTGTTTGATTCCATGAAATTTATGCGGAGAAACGCTGAGGGCATGCAGGAGTGGGTGAAACTACGAACGGCAGAAGCAGTGCGCTGAATATATATCCTCTGTTAGATTGGCCGATGAGTATGGCACGAGAAATCTACACTTAGTCTACCAAGACATCTTATAACGTCAGCATTTGCGGAGGATTTTCACCCGGCATTAACAGGTTGCAAGTTTAATATAGCGGGGAGTACGAATTAATCTGCTTAAACTCTGAACGTAATTAGAGTCGTAGCCGCAGTTCAACAGGTTGTATTTATTCGTAGCTGAATTATAACAACAAGGTTGAAACAGTGTGAGTTATAAAAATAATACAGCCGAGTTTGAAATTATCGACGTTTTCAAGTCCACAAAGAGACGGTGTACATTGAATGGAAATACATTGTTGTGTACCTTCTGTTGCCGTAGTGGTATTGATGTTGCTATTTGATGAACTTCACCTATATGTGAAAGGTCTGACGATTCCCATATGTCGATAAGAAACACGTACCGACGGTATGAAGGCGTCAACTAAAACGTTTCGACGGCTCGGGGAACTCCCAAGGAAATCAAACGTGGTACAGTCGGAATACCCAAGTACTATAGGGCAGGTTTCGAGATTGACGGAGAGACAACTAACGAACCTCACCAAGCAGGCGACTCAGATCGTGGAGCAACCCAAGCGTTGTGCCAGTAAACAAACATCGAAGCGAGCACCTGGCCATTGTATGAAAGAGTGTTTATATGTAGTCTCCGAAAATGTCGATAAATCGAACTCTTTACAGTTGCCAAAAATCGAGAAAAGAGGTAAAAATATAGCAAATAAAAGTCAACTTGTGGCTAGTTGGAAGAAAAATAAATTGTTAACGCTGTGTTCACCGAGATTCAATAATTTAGAAGAACACGTGGAATTACCATTACTTAGCAATGCTGCAACGAATTATTCTTCAATTCACCCTATAAATCGATGCGTTACAAGGGAAATAGACAATCCGGAATCAGATACAGATAGTGTATCCACTTCGTTTGAATGTCGGCTTCGTAAAAAAGACATTAACTTGATTTTAGCTAGTTCGAGGCATTCATCAAGATCGAGTTCCGTTTCAAGCAGCAGCCCACCCAGCTCCCCGACTCATCCGAGAGTGGCTCATTTCGTGACAGAGAATATATCCATGGACAATGTAATACATTTCTATGACGAGTCGTGCTCGCACAATATAGAAGAGAAACCTTATCGACGCGAGAAGCCGGGTAAAATCTGTCAAAATAGTCACGCGCCGAACGTTTGTGACGTGAGGAGTGATTGTTTGGGAGAATTATCAGCAGTAGAGTACGTGGAGTTGAGTTCTATACACATTGACTTGAACACTGACAGGCCTGGGAGGAAAGATGAAAGCGTAGTTCTGTTGAATGAAAGTGAGAACACACAGATACGAACATATTCGGACACTTCCGGTTATGAGAGCAGGAGTACACCTTCGGATAACCTCGGCGATGTTGGGAAACCGGCCGCGAGAGTTACAGAAGTCGCACAAAATCCTGAAATTCCCCATGTCATTTGGCGCGACAGTGCGTACAGCCCATCAATGCGTTTTATTTACGGCAATTCGTCGGATTTATCACCGCTCATTGTACCGACACATAGTACAGACTGCCCACTGAGTAGAGTGTATTCAAGTTCACCTGGAATAATCTGTCCGCCTAATAGCCCAACTCTTGAATTTAAAAAAGACTACGGATTTTTCCCAGTGCAAAAGTGTCTTAGCGTGAAGTGAAGTCTAGCCGTATGTTTCTTGAAGGCCTAAAGTAATACGACCGATAGTCGCATATTTTTGTCCTTTACATGTCAAGTCCAATTGATGTGAGCTCTGTAAAACGACAAGTTTTCGCGTGAAATCCAAAATGTGTAGCCCCACCTATAACATGGGTTCGTGATATGTATTTTTTTAGAAGCTATGCATATTGTACCAAGTTCCTGACTTTATTGTAGGAGTATAAATACAATTGCATGCACGATATGGCATTTGTTGGTAGTAATAATGTATGCGACTTTTGCTTCAAACCATCGCCTTGTGTACCATCTGAACACAATTACTAGTTTTCTATAAAACATCATTTCACCATTCATTGTCACGGAATAGCCTTACGCTTGGGCTAGAAATGCCAATGGCCTGTTACCTACGTCGTCATTCTGACCAGCATGTGTCCATTTCCACCCCCATTCACTGACTTATAATATATAATTTAATTAACTCCCGTGGACAGTATGTAGCGTTGGTATCCTGGGATTTCCACCAGCTGACGACATTATACGATGAAACACCCTGGCAGTGTGACCGAGAGCGCATGCGTATTAGATTTAACATTTTCACACGCCGTGCTTTCATCGTGTCGCGACGTAGCGTTTCAGGTTACGGTACTAAGACTGTAATTAAATAGTTATAATAGGACACCGAAACGTCTAGTAGTGTTATGACCGTTGAAGTGTAGTATTTTACCACACTTCCTGTTTACAAGCGACTACCACGGTAACGAGCGGTGAAGTGACGCATTCGGAAGTAGTTTTTATTTAAATGAAGTAGTTTTTAAAAGGTCTGCAGACGGTACGGGACCGTGATGGCTCTGTCGCCTCTTGTTAAGCACATGGTGCTTGTGCCTGTCAACGACTCTATTATATACAAAGAAGTAAACGGATATGAGTTTATTGCCAGAACAGTTTGTGTCAAATCACATTGATTTATGCATAGACTGATTGGGCACGACGTATTCCACTGCAGTCAGTACACAGACAAAATCATCATATCCATGCGTGTTCTGGGCGGGAGAATGTAACTCCGGAAACATACTAAAATGAAACTGCGACTGACAACCACCTGTTAAGGCCACCGGCAACATGGACGGGTGCAGCAGTTTTGGTTAGAAGCCCGCCATTATATTACGTTATTGACGCATTGCCTTCACGTTTGTAGGGGTGCCACAGAGTACTGCAACATTAGTTTACTGACTAGAATAGTGAAATACGGTCTCACAACCATTTTCATTCGGCACACTGGTTTGTGCTGGTTTTATTTTTTTTCATCTGACAAATACTACCCATTTAGTTTACACGTTATTACGACATTATGGGTAATCATCACACGTGGTTTGAGTATTGGTCGTATTTTCCGGTGAATGATTAAAATGCGTACACTGAACTTAAACGACATCAAGTTGGTTTTATTCATCATTGTCGAAATGAATCGAAAATATTACTGTAGCAAACTGTTTGATAATCAAAATAATATAAATACATCAACTGACTTTCATGTATACTTCATGTTTTGTGTGTGTGCGAATGCAGTACTAATATTTATATTCAACATATTTACATCGGCTTGGCAGGACATCATTACCTGCATGTCGAACCGCTGTATTTCTCTCCAGCATTGTTTGGGTCGCTTAGTGCATTCACCAACAGAACACATTATGCTACATGGATACTCCATGGTTTGGAACTTACAACCTTGAAATAAACGTGGGATAACAACATATTAAAGCTACAAGCTACAAATTACAAATTAAATATAGTGTTTTTTTTTTTTTTATAAGAATGCAATAAAAACAATACAAAGTACATGTCAGACAAGAGTAATTATTCACACTGATCTGACAGATGACAATACAATATCGGAGTTCGTGGCAATTTGCTCGTATGTCTGACATTATAGTAACCAGTCTGCGAAACAATTATATTGCAATTATTTACGGCTGACCGCTACTTTGCGACAACAATGGGGTCATGTGAGCAATTATGATCTGTGTAACATGCCGTTCGTGCTTGCGTGGATACGGCGCGTTTATCTTGAAGTTTGAAACTGAACCAACTGAACTTTATTTACGTGACGAGAAAACAATATCTACGTGACACTGTTGGAACAGTACGACGACACGGCATATCTGGCCAACTATTACGATTTAGGAGAACAGTTTATTATACTTTACGGAGTGAACACAATCTCCGACTGATTGTCAACTTACGGGTAGAATTATGTCGTCCACAGTCGCGTCAACTCGTGTGAACACGTACACGAACGCCATTCGAACGAGCGCCACGCTACGGCTGTAGTTTTTCAATATGACTTTCTAAATTTGAAAAAAAGAAAGAAACATGATTCACATGAATACACACATAGATCAAGCAATGATACACATTACATCATTTTAAATAGTTTGCTTGTCAGCACTGTTTAGTGATTCTTTTAAAACGCCATAGTCGCCACGCAGCGCGTGTTCGAATTTCGATTAAACAAACAACGTATTTTCACACGCGCTGTACACGTAACAAGGGGTCCATATCGAACACGACTCGGTTTGACGACTTCGTCGCTTTGAGAAAACGCTGTCCATATATTCAAACGTTCCAGGCACAGTATATCTATATTTGACAGGGTGAGGTATTGTCTTGTAAAAACAACTGGCCGCAATAGTAACCCAATCTGTTAACACTCCGTTGAAAACTAAACATAAACTCAAGAAAGAATGATAAGGTATGCGTATATACCCTTCTTACGCACACGAATATCTCTGTAGTGCGAGATCTTTATATGTCCCGTATCCACTTACACAATCAGCTCACTTCTTAACTTTGAGGGTCAACGCCCGGTGAGTTTTTAATATAGAAAACAGTCTGCATTGCCCGTGACTGGAATACAATGCATATTAGAACTATATAACAAACAATGATTGACAACCAAGTAATAATTCTGTATAATTATAATTGTGCAATTCGTACTGTCGACGTTCTATCTATGTGACAGTTATTCTGAAGTCGTCACCAAGGCAACGTAAATATAAGCGATATAAAATATGTAGGTATAGAGTTAATCAACTATGATTGCCGCGCAACAACACGACTGCAATAAGTCATAAACTATTTAGTATAATAATGAACGTTGTTGCTACAAACGAAAACGCAGTGTTTATAGCTACTTCCACTATCCGTGGTAAGGCGCATACGGGGGAAGGTCAGTTTGTGTAGTGACAATTAAATCAAAAGCTGTATTACCACGCCGGGTGAGCGTGTTGAAATGAATCACCTTGTATGCAAATTATTAATATAAATTATAGAATTTACATTACTTTGTGAATTATAATAAAATACACGGATTACGATTTTGATCGGCGCATTTAAAGCGGGGGAGTCGTCACCTGCGCATGCATGAGATGGCCATCATAGCGTGTCATTGTTTACAAACAAGCGTCTACCCATGAACCTTTGCGTTTTTAGCGTGTATTATTATCGTCGTTTGGGACTCAATTCCCGTGCGCAGGTGACGACCTTCTCGCTGTAAATTGAAGTCTGGCGAGTTGTTAGCTGTCTAGACGCTGTTTAAATGAATGCATAGATTAAGTCAATGTTTCCCCTGCTATAGGCTATGTAATCATAATAAAAGTGCGAAACGTCAATATTGCATAGCTACCTATTTATGTCAAGTAGTGTATGCGTACACGAGTCAACAACAATGCTAACCAATTATCTGCGTTTCCGTTACGTAATAGAAATGCGATCATATGCGGATGGTGTACAAAGGATGTGTTGCTAAGAAACGAGGATGTAACTGGCAATATAAAAAGGTGAAATGAAATCGATGTTACAATTCGCTCGATAAAATAATCATATAATTGACGTGATTATGACTCGCTTGTTTTACACAAAGACTAGTCAAAATTTGAATTTGTACGCTGTAAAAGACTGCTAACACAGGGCTCGCTGTATTAGAAAAGACAAATGAACAACAAATAAGGCACCCGTGCGTCAAAAATGCACCTTATTTGACCCCCCTATATCCGCCTTTTCAGCGTGGCCCATGAATCAACGCGCCATATTTCATCTATATGTAAATATTTTCAAAATTTTTATTTTACAGCCGGCGAATAATTTTGACTTACAATGTTCCCCTGTTCTTAATTAATTTGATTTGGTATCACATTTCTCCTTTCAAGTGATGAATTATCTACATCACAAATTAATATTGCTTTATTAATATTAATATTAAGAACATTGCACATTTCAGTGACAATCGACGAGGTAACGCACTGTGAAATTGTATGCACAACGCCATCTCATCGAACTACATTCCTATCGCACCGCGTGTATGATTTTAAGTTCGCGTAAATGAACAATGTGTTTTACATGCGTTGTTTACGTAGCGTGGGACTCATTTCGAACACGATGCGACGCGAAGCGACGACTTCCGTGTATTAAGGTTGTTCAATACAGTTACACGGACGCGAGGCGTTTTCAGGCGAGAATACGCTCTATCACCAATGTATTAGAATAGGACAAACTATTGAAACTGCCCCCCATTATTTGTTTAAAGCATAAGACATATTTAGTTATCGTTCCCATGTAATTAAATATCAGTGCTTGCTTAAATGTAGAATCATTAAGCAATGTACACACTTTAAGTTGTTCGTATCAGCGCATATGTTTAATCCAAGGAATAATGTAAGCGTGTTGAACTGAATATACTGACTGTAAATAGAATGATTTAAGCGCATTTCACAATTAATTTCCTGTTAAGCGCCACAACCACTCAATGTACATAAATCACCGTCCCAACAGTAAGTACGTGACGAAATCACTCATTTCCAATTAACGTCAAAGCCGGTGACACCGAGCACTAGTTTAAAGAAAAGTTGTTAGGATAACCAGATTTTCAAAAACTACAAACTAAAGTCATGTGAATCGACGATTACTTTGTGTAATGACACAGAAGGTCACTGACCTTTACATATGTAGGAGTCCAGGCACATTGATATGGGGGTAATTTCACCGTCTCCCAGGACACCGCGTATTGGTTCATTACCCCATGACCTTATGACCTTTGAATATACTGAATGCGGGTGAAAGTCGAGCAATTGTGAACAACAGCATGTTAACACAGGGGAAAATAATTAAGTCGGTTTATCATAACGTTTCTTGAGTGACTGAATTCATCAACAATGAATTAAAATTACGTACTATTGACTCGTTGCTTCCCCGATTGTAGTAGACCCAGGGTACATAGCCCCGTACGCTGCCATGAATGGTAGATGCAAGGGCGGATGGACTGACCACTAGAGGGCGACGTGCACTCTCGGACGCAAACGATTGAAATGATTCGAAAACAGAGAGACTACGCTTCAAGCTCGCTGATATTATATATCATAACCCTGAACATGTAAACAAGGTTTCCTCAAGCACTGATAGTGAATTAAGTCACACGGTTGATTTCAGTTACAAAGGCAATCTCTGAGGCCACGCCGATGAGGTTTTCTTTTTTATAACCATGATACTAGGGAGTTTCAACATACTGTCTCATCTTTTCAAATACATTTATAGAACGTTGCATTTTTAAACTATGTGGTTTCCTTCAATGTCATCTCGTCACTATGGCGATGTGTACTTGTATTGTCGCTGTCGGGCTGGACCTAATTGGAAAGCGTCGAAAGGGTGAGCATAATTTCAATGACCGTGACTGACGTTAGTATTTCACGGCACAAAACAATAGGGCAATTAATGAGAAAGGTTCTATCACATTTTCGTTTTTGGGTGAAGTAAACAACTCTGTCGGGAGCTATTTGAATATTACTGGAAAACTTGCCGACTGTCACACTATTATCGTCAGTTACACTCATCTACAAATTGCGTTTGGGGGAAACACAAGTTAGAGAAAAAAAAGTGGTTCACTTAGACACACTCAGATAAACCCGATCATGGACGCTGAAGAGACCAGTGACGTCAACGACTCAAGCATAGAAGAGATCTTTGAGGATCTTCCCGACGAAACATCGCGAACAAATTCTATGTCCCGTTTTATTGATTGTAAAATCAGAAATAGGAAGAAAGATAGTCGAAGTTGGTTCTTGCCTCCGGAAAACCACGACTTCAATAACTACTTAGAGTTTTCAATAGCGACACCTCCTAAATCCATACGAAACAATTTGAAACGGGTGCTGCTATACGATAACGTCACCGCTGAAAGAATGCTGCAGCTCCGCCTTCTGAACTTGGCCGTGCAGCGAAATAGGATTGCGGTAACGCTCACTGCTAAGAAGACCAAGTTTGTTGATACTGTGATTAAGAAAAAGTCTGGGCCCCCAAATCTGAAATACGACTTTGATGCGAAAGAATTGTTTACATCACTTCCAAAAGTTGAGCAAAGCCAATACAAGGGACAGACTCGTAAGAATTTTCCGAGCAGCCTCGTGAAAGAGGCCTTGTTTAAAGCGAACGGGCGGTTTCAGACAGAAGAGAGCTTTTCATCCACACGCTTCCCAGGAATCAGAGTCGGTCCCAGCGTCAAGTCACCCGGAAAAAAGGCCAATTCACGAGAGCACATCAAGTTCCCAGTGTTCAATTTTCGCGACAGCAGCCATCGCAATAATGGAATCATTCTGGGCAGGGAGAACACTCCTAGCGGAGTGCATGACCAACGCTTCTTGAAGCTGGAAGAGAGTCTCGTACCGGTTGGACCTAAGAACAGAAGAGGTTCGGAATTTGGGGTTGGTTTGACTATCAGACATATGGGAAAGTAGAAATGACATACTTTTGATTTATATTTTCAAATATAATGCGCTCGTTGATATTTGGCAGGACAAACCGTGTATATTTCAGCACATTTCAATTTCAATGGACGGCTGTGGTTGAACGCAATGTATTTGATATTTTCGTTTTAATTAAAAACAATTAATACAATTTACACTGAATGCACATTTCTTATTTTTCTTTAGCCCTGCGTACAGTGGTGTGTGTACGGGGACGCGTTCGGTTGATAGATGTCCCCACCACAGCCCTGCGAACTTCCATAGATAGACAAAGTCCGGGACTTTGAAAAATATAACCTTTTTAATGAAATAATATGCCCAGGTACCAAAAATGATGATCGATTACCAGATATATCCAGAACTCCCAGTTCGGAGTCCAATTGTGGATGAAATCGGCTACTTTGCCCTAAAAACAAACGCATTCTCTCGCGTGAATGAAATTAAAAATGGCGGCGTTTGGTGGATAATTCCTCCGGTACCTACGCGTTTACAATTTGTCAGTCTTTACTAGTCGTTTTTTTAAAGACATTTCAGTTTCAGATAACTTTATAATGGTTGTTACGGATAACTATCGTCATTTCAACCGATTTCGGCTGGGAAACTACTTATTTTTAACTTCCCGGACTTTGTCTATGGAGGTACGCAGGGCTGTGGTGGGGTAAATCTATCAACTGAACGCGTCCCCGTACACAAAGCAGCACTGTACGTAGGGCTAATTTTTCTTATTTTCTCATGTTAAATGGTGTTTAGTGGTGTGTATGGTGTAGCGCGGATGACACATCTGATTGGATATTCTATTTTAGGAAACCCATTTCACACCAATACATACAACGTTCCCGACATTTCGCTGGTTCCTGGCGTCCCTTGCGAATGGCAAGAGGACGTAGGTAACAAGTAATCGCCATATTGTTCCACTGGGCCGTCAGGTAACCAAGGGAAATAGAACAAGCAACGAGAAAGTGACGGACCAATCAGAATGCCGGATTCATTACTAGTTACCGGCCTCTTGTGGCTTGGTACGCCATGACACTTAAGGCGGGAACCAGCCAACAACTAGACTCTGCCACAGGCGACATTTTACACCAAATTTGTTGGTATGCCGCGTTTTTTTTAATTCATTTGTTTCTGATATCCTAAGCTTCAGTGTGTGTTATTTAAAATAAATATGTCAAATATTTTTACATTCAGTGCTAAAATCTTTTCAAAATGTTAAAATAATGAAAAGTAGATCGTGCGGTAGGAGACGTAGATGTGAATCGTCAGTTCAAATCGTCAAATCGAATTGTTTCAGGTGAAGTGGGGAAACTTTACCTAATGTTGGTTTGTGCATCTTCCAATTTACAATCCACAATTATTTAATACAATTGGAGTTACATGGTAATCTGTCTTCATTATTTGTTGGTTTTGTTTTGTTTTCTTTTTTGTTTTGTTCATTACTGTATTTACAGTATTTATTAAAGTCCTGTAATTTTTATGGGTAATAAAAAATATTTATCAAAAAAAAAAAAAAAAATCGTCAAATCGTCTGTGCGTTCGCGTCGTTGCCTCGGGGTGACGCGGGCGCCTCGCGCCTGCCCAGTTTTCGTTCGCCTGCTATATGACGTCACAACAGGGCGATGTTAGGAAAAAGATAGCGAACTAGGAAATCGATAAGTACAAACGTGTTTAAATAATTTTCTCAAAAATAAAATGCCAGTGGGCGTGATTTCCTAAATAAATTTTATACAATTTATACGATTTTCGCTTGCATAGCAACGGACCAATACATCTACTTTCTGCCACGTCGTTTGGGGCACCCTCACGGAGCGACGCGAACGCACTCATGGCAAAGCAAAATGTAGGTCCGGCCATTAATATTTAAATTAGCCTGTGGCAGAGACTAGTGGGACCAGGGGGGGTGTCGCATGACGTGATTGGTCTTTTTCCGACGTCATTAACATACATGAATAATTCATCAGGTAAAAAAAAAACACGAATTTCGGCATTTAGAGTTGTTAATACTGGCAAAAACGTGTTCTGTTTTATTTTAAATGCTCAATAAATGTTGCAAATGTAAAAAATATGCAGGTCTGTGTTTGATAACTCACTTTTTCCGGTACGAATAATTGCCGACTATGGTGGGCATCGTGGCGAGACCCTGAGTGGGACGTTCCCTGGCGACTACCTAGCTTAGTGATAAAAGACCCATAGTCTCTGCGACGGAGAATCCGGAAACGTGTCTGTAATACTACAATAAAGCCATGCCAACATTTATTCGAGAGGGCGACCCCTCCCTCTGCCACCACCAATTGACATTATTTATTGCAATCAAGTGACAGAGATGCAGATGTGCATATACCAAAACACTGGAATTATCAAGGTTGTATATGTACATCACAGTACAATCATTACACACTTGGTCGCGTAGTATTTGCCACAACGTGCCACACACGCGATGTTCCAAGTATTACACGAGTACTTTTTCAATTTGATGATTAATGCTCTTTTTGGTAAAATACATCATGCTAAAAATGTGTGCCAATTCGTAATTCTGAAGCGGTTTGACCGATTTTCACGAAATTCACGAGAGCCATGTTTCACGAAAGAGTAAAGGCGGATGACAATTTTTTGTGTGGGATTTGTTCAGGTTAAGTATGTTTTTGGGGTCAAAAAGTGACATTTTTGGTCAAAAAGGCAATAAATTTTGTGCCACATCATAACGTTTTGACCGATTTTAGCAAAGAAATATCACTAAAATATATATACGCACCGCACCTCACATTTGTATTTGGGTCTGTGATCTTTAAGTGTGGTTTTTGGGTCAAGATTTTTTTATCAAAAAATAGAATGAAAAATATGATTTTGCCTATTTTCGGCAATGCATTTACCAATTAATCCATGCTGGGACCACTCTTTCCGAACACAAATTAACATAATGTTTTGAATATGCACTTGTTTCATGTGAATATTGGCGTTTGGAAATAGTTTTTATCGAATTGCCAATGTGTAATTTGAAACCATTGCGGGGAATGTCGATTGATGTACACAAGTGGTTGGCACAACGGGAGGGGGGGGGGCACTTCTGGAAGTACGACAGGAGAATACCGAGAATACGTCCACATCTCTTCCACAACAGCAAAAACAAATGGTACAATCCAGCAAGTGTACATTCTGTAAGATTTAGAGGAGGAAACTTTGACACATCAGTGTTCTGTTCTGAAATAAATTCTCTGTGCGGTGGGGAAATCCTTGGTTTGAACATTCTTCTAGGTGACCTTTTAATGACAAAATTATTGAATTTTCTAGTATTGTCTGCAAAAAAGTTTATTTACAAAGCTAGATGCAAGAAACAAGCCCAAAATTTGGTGCATCTTATGTGGAATTTGTTACTGCCAATAAAATACATTGGCGTGTATGCACTATATGACTCTTACTAGAAACGGAGCCGAGAACGCTGCATATAGGGGGGTATGTATGAACAAGTTGCTATTGACAAACAGACACAGTCCTCAAGTCGTATGCCACAAGTCCACATGTCACTAAATCAAAATAACCAGTTTAATTACTACCCGTATTTCACCTATTCACAGTGTAATGCACCAACATTGAGACGCAATTTCGCACGAAGCTAAACTAAAACATAATTTCGCTCACGTGAGATCATCAATAGAAGTGATTTTCAATCCATTACATATAATAATCTTATTTTGGAATCGATATTTAGCATAGATTTCAGGTGTTATTTGAATTTGCACATAAATATGTTATTATTTGTGTTTTTGACCTGTAATTTGACACCATGGATTATGATTCTACACTTTGCGATATATCAACAGGAAAATAAATCAATCAGACAAATTACCGCTGCGTTTCAATTATTGGATCAATCGAGAACTCGCGTTTAAAACAAACTGTAACGACCGGATGGCGCCCGCGAAGTTGATGTCGAATATTTGCGTAAAAACACGCAATAACTCAAATTACCGCCCTCACTCGACTAAACTAATACACGCCAGGTATATACGTGTCGATGTATTTTGCTTTTACACCAATACAACACTCAGTCTTCTTACAGGTCAGAATTTAAATAGGGTTTTACATGCTGAAGTGCAATTTATGAATTTCAGTGTAAACCAGAGAACTTTTTGTTGAGATAGGTAACTTCTCGGGCGTGTCCTTTGCTAAACAGTATGTGATGGATTCAACACCACTGTAGAACATTACTAGTATGCACAAGATCCGGGATACAAGCGTATTTCGTCATGTGTTCACTAAATTAATTTATAAACCAATCTGTCACAGGGTGCTAGTTGGGTTGAGCTAAGGTTTCAAATTGTCCCAAACAAATGACACCCATAACACCCCTGTGAACTGGGTCCTTTAATAATTCGAAACTTAAGACAGTTGTATAATTTATATGCGACATAAACAACAAGTACACGCTACACGAGTAAGGTTTAAACAACGTACTTTATTCCACACACCTAAAAGATGGGCAGGAAATGCCTGACCCGTTACAAGGGGTAGTGGGGTGCACGTTGTGTTGTTACACAAAAATATAACACTAGAAATATAATTCAGTAATAATATTGTAATATTTCCACACGGGAAAAGGGTAGTGGATTACGTTATACTATTACGAGGAAATGCCTAAATCGATAATGTAAATAATTGTCTAACATAGAATCTTGCATGCATGCATAAAACTAAGAGACAAACGTACATAACAAACAACGGACGCAAATAATATACTGGCGATCAGACACAGCCCTACCTACATACAGTTTCTTCAAAGTAGATGAAAACGGGTCTTTGCGTGATAACGGTGCATTTTCCAGCGAGTCTCTGCTAACGGTGGCGACGACGGTAATTACAAAACGCAGTCAGAAGCACTGTAGTCGTAGAATACACGCTGCACACTCAGTCGAGCACAATACCAATCAATTACAGAGTTTATCTGTCCAATATTCGTAACTTGTAGAAGGAGAGTGGTCCGGGTGGATTCCCTTGCACCGCAGTACACCTCCGTAGCCAGTAACATAAATTAGAAGGCACATCCAGTTCAGAACCAAAATCGGGAATGTCATTCACTGGCGAGTTTCCCCACTCGTTAACTGCAGTAGGCCGGAATTGGCCAATAGAATTATCTTTATGATGCACATTCCGTAGATCACAATACATTAATTTGTATGACAATACACAGTGTATTGTTCTAACGTTACTTGCAAACGCGTGATTAGTAGACACGTAAAAAATGGTATACTGCCAGCAACGGCGAACCGACGTCCTCCAGAATAGATCACAAACTCCCATGATGCAATATTATTCAATGGCTTACTGTGGTACCTACAAGATCGGACATCCACATTTGATCACATGAACGTTCAGATCGGGTTCTATCAAAGTCCGCTTCCCTAGTGCTGACTAAAAGAAACATCTTGCCACTCTATATTTAACAATTATCTATCGCCAAAAACAACGTTGCCTATCTATCGCCGTAAGACAAACACAAAACGCCACCATCACGACATACAACATAAACATGATTTAATGTTTGACATTCGTGACACAATCAAACCCGGATTATATAAATAAATAATAATAACTAAAGCGTCGGGTGATCCGTTAATTCAAATGTACACGACAGGTGCTGAAGACCTGATATCGATTTGAAAGTGTCGCGTCTTCAACGTCGCCAGCGTGTGTAGTAGAGAGTTTTGCCCATGAAGCTGGGTGTTCCAGCTTTATTCATATAGCTTATGCACAGACTTTTAAAGAACATACATCGTGGATACAACAATTGAAGTTACAACCATCTTTTTTCGAATTTTAAATATTTGCCAAAATATTAACTGTTAACGGACTGTAAAGAATGTCAGCGTGAACACATGGTACGTTTAAACTAACCATGATACGAGGCGCGAAATGTAAATTTATTATTTTGTGTATACTAGAATAAAACGGACTAATAATTCAAAATTACGTACGTATTGGAGGCTGTGGCATGTGTGTTTTAAAATGATGTATGCATTTTAAAAACGGCATGACTATGCTTTTTAATGGTATGTGCATTACAAAATATCGTGTGTGTATTAAAAATGATGTGTGTATTAAAATGACGTGTGTGTTTAAAAATGACGTGTGTTTAAAAACGACGTATGTGTTTTAAAAATGACGTGTGTGTGTTAAAAATTATGTGTGTTCAAAAACGACGTGTGTATTAAAAATTATGTGTGTGTTTAAAAAAGAGAAACGTTATTCATTCGGTCTTATAAATTTACCGACACTGTCAGAGGCCTGTCGATTTATTACGAATAGACCAGTATTCGGCCTCATGGGCCTAGACGTCCACGTATAAGTTGTCTTCTGTAACCATCCACACGAATAAATCGACAGGCCTCTGACAATGTTGGTAAATTTATAGGGCCGAATGAATAAAACGTTCGTGCTGGACACGTTTCTTTCTACGTATCTCATTGATATTATAGAAATACGCAAACGAAAATGGCTATCAATTGAGACGACGCCTCCACAAGCGTGAATAACTTAATGCACGCGATTTTTTTAACACACACACGAAGACAATCATTCAAAGATAGCGCCCTCCACAGGCGTAAAAAGGTTAAGGCACGCGAAGGTGGTGTGGGTCACGACGTCACTTCCGGTTTACTTCCTACTTTGCGTGTATAATGGCGGCCTCGAGCAGAGTTTTGTCACGAGAGCATTATGTCCGTTTATGTGGTGCTACTGTTAAGATAAACCTTTTCATCATCTTTTTTCGTATAATTTCTGGAAGAATATATAGCTAGCTTTCGCATACCGATGTGAAACTAGTTTAATACTTTCATAACTGTGTTTTCTTGTCTATGGCATTTTCAAAATGTAAATAGTAATTTCACGCAAATGGCAGTATTTACCAAATCACTACCGTTCGTTTAATAGCCGTTTACGAAAAAAATAACCGCTTTTCATGTTATTTTTTGACATTTCTGCTATCTTTAGTATACTTGCTGTCCAAAAATACGAAGGCCCCCCAAGGCGCCCCTTTTTAATTTGGTGTTTACGCTCATTCTTTGAGGCCTATTTTTGGAGGACATTGCAACTTTGACCTGCACGCAAAATAAGAGATAGCTCCGACAAATTAATTATAAATGTTCATTTTTTTTATAGAATCATGTCGAGGCCGCGTGAGTCTAACACGCCGACGCCTAGGCAGGTGAAAAGAAGTAAGATGTCTGTACACCTATCTTGTAAAAAGTGACAACTTGTTGAAAACAGTCTGGTTGTTTGGATATTATATATATATATAGCGGTACTACATGTGAACTTCTCTCATATTTGTTCATTTCGTGATATCTTTGATTCTCTAATTTTGATGAATATTTTTGTCATTTTTGGTAAAAAGTTGTATTTTCCATTTCTTGTTGAAAACCGCAAGTGTGATTGCTTTGATACTATGCATATTGGTACATCAGAGTGATATCTTCAATTATCTAATTTTGATGAATTCTCGTTGAAAACAGCAATTCTGATTGATATCTTTAATTGAAATGTGCATTGCTAACAGTGTAGCTATGTCAGCCGAGAGGCTGCTTGTTGTATTTTTAAAACATTTCTACCTGCGACCCTGGAAAATTGGGGAATATTCATGAAAACATGTAGTTGTATTTTTTTGTAAAGTCTATTTATGTATACAGGAGACATTAAACATAATGTATCATTTCATTGAAAAAATTTGCACGAGTGATATTTTAATTAAATATTCATTAATCCTTTCACCACCACTCAAACAATAGTCGGCAAGTTGGGTACACTTCCAGGAATATTATGAAGTGTTCAAGGTGTAACTTGCCCCAGACTCTTTAAGTTTCGTTTTGTGGGTGCAACTGAACCCCACAACCAGAAAATTTGATATACAGTACAATTGACAACCTGTTGTATTCATCACAAATTAGGCGAAGTATGGGGAAATTTTGTCAACACATGAAACTTGCAAAACCAGGCTTTTAAATAGGACACCCCTGGTTCTGTGATTAGTGCATTGACAAAATAAAATTCATAGTCTAGGACTAGGTTTTTCATTCATCTGTCAACAAATATCAACACAAACTATGTTAGCAAAATTTGTTTAATACAAAATATAAAAGCAAATTATTGCAAAAAGATTTATTTAAACAATATATCTAGGACAGGCTTTTCCCAAAGTACCTCTGCCTCCAACTGACTGCCAGTTCGTGTTATACTTATTTTGGCATAAAAACCGATAATTAGCCAGGTAGTTCGAAACTTTATATTATCTACAACAACATCAGTTATAACTATTGGCTTTTAAAAGAGGGTGTACATATGTTGTCAATTCTTGGTCTAAATAACCCAGTTCTGCAAAATCAAAATCTTCAGACTTGAGCATCAAACAAGTTGTTCGGATCTGGTCTTAACTGTACTGGTATTGTGTCGCCAGTATCAATTTTCCTATAACCCAGGAATACTCTGAAACCATGACTTTAAATAACAGTGCATGTATTGTTGGGCCCTGGTTATCATCTGATAACGTCAAATCAGAAAAGTCGCTAAATACAGACTCTGGAGTGATTGTAATCTGAAGATACATTGCTAAGAGAACGACTCCAGGTCAGAAACTTCACCTGTGAAGTCCCACTTTCAAAAAAGTACATATTCTTTATTATCAATAAAAACCAGACAGTGTTCAAAGCAGGTTATCTTCATGTCATTTGACAATAACAATCTGTGATCTGAGGTTTGTATCACTCAGTCTTCACGGTTTGCATAATTATCGTTATCTGTTGTAAATTTTTTTTTTGATAGGTTCAATTTGATGACTTTGCAACATGAGATTGTCCATGTAATATTCTCATTGACTTCCAGAACTGTTACGGCAAATTCTGTAAATTCCTATAATAATAAAAAAAAATCACTGTTAATTTATTCAAAGATGGGGTGTTAATTGTTGGATTGGGAGGGCATCCATTTTCAAGGTCAATCTATAAAATTGCCCTAGCATATCTGGGAGGAATAATTTCCTTTGTTTTTGGTGCTAGATGTACATTTTATAAAAATTTAATGAAGTAGGTCAACACCCCTTAATTGTGTCTAATACTCGGTAGTAAATGATTCACACAATGCAAATTACTGACTAAGATATGTATTTACAATTTCTTACCTTGTTGTACATAGCAGGTGGTTTATAAGCATTTATTGTCAATAAAGTTCTTGTTGATAGGTTGCCCAGAGTCAGATTAAATGCTGCATTTTGAGGTAACACTATGTATTGAGTTAAGAAATCAATATATTGGTAAATTATTTTGTACTTTAACAACTATGAAGTGCTATCGATACAGTGCTATCGATACTTTTACAACATTTTGGATTGTAGATTGTGCCCAGAGTTCGAGTACGGATTAACATAAAGCGACTGTACTGTCTAGAGGACACACCTTGAAGTATGCACATACCGTAATAAACTTATAATACATCATCCAGAGTCTGCGATGCTCAGAATCAAATAAATTGGCAATATTTATTGTTTTCAGGTTACAACTTTTATTTTTACATATTTAAACATGGTAGGCTATAGTTTACCTGTGCAACACTGCAAAATTGCAGCTAAACAGTTACTTATGGTGATACAATGACAGATTTATACATCATATAGAATCTAAATCTAAGCTTATTGTTCTTTATGTCAAGTTGAGTCATTATTAAACTGAAAGGATACTCTCCAGCATAATGCATGTCATGGTGAGAGGAATCATTATCATATGAATTTAAGATGTTCCTGGTCTTCATATCAAACACTAGATGATATTTGAATGTGTTCACAGTTTTCCTAAAATCAGCTATGTAAGTGTCGGGATAGCCACATTTCAATTCAGATAGAACCCTATCCTTGGAATAGCCTAGAAAATAAATAGAAGATGTTAAATTAAAACATAACAGTTAATTTGCAACTGTTTACTTCAAAACTGCAACAATTTCATAAACTGATACAACTATGATCATACAGCTTTCAGTTATAGCTTGCCGCAACACATGCATCTGCCTTATAAACTCTGTAGTTGGACTATGCCAAAATGCATTCTATTTCACTAGGTATAAAAATTAATTCAATACATTACCCAGCTCAACCTAAAACATTTAGTTTTTTACATTTTGTCTTATAAATGTTCTCATCTTTAATTATAATTCAATCACTCGTTTTATGCTAGTCCCAGGAATTGATGGTTGACAATATACAGATGTTTACAAACTTGGTAAATTGAAAGATTGGAACATTTCTGTAAATTTTCAGATGCCACTAAACGAGCTACCGGTAAGTACCTTAATTGGAAAGAACACATAGAACAAATTTGTGAAACTATATCACCTAAAATTGGTATTTTGTATAAAATTCATCATTTTGTCCCACGATCTATTCTTATCCTGCTTTACAATTCTCTTTTTACAACAGACTACTTACTGTATTGAAATATGGGGTAACACCTACAAAAACTTTTTCGACAAAATTCTACTACTCCAGATAACTTTTTAAGATTTTCGTGCCCCCACTGCCCTCCTGTTTAAAAAACTAAATATTTTAGATATCTACCGGTATAAACTCAGTAAGTTCCACATCTGTCTGTTTTTTATCTTAATAAGAATTTGTTTGCCCATAATGTTGACCACTACTTGAAACCTTTTTCACTATGCAACTTGTCAAGCTACTAATTCCAATTATTCTATTCCAAGAATGAATCTTACTACTAATCAACACAGTATCACCTATATAGCAGCAAACAACTGGAACTCACTTCCTGATTCCATAAAAATTATCAAAAGCAGATACATATTTAAAAATACGTTAAAACTGTATCTCATGAATGTGTCATGTTATTTTTAAAAGTCAGTATACAAGTATTTTCATTTATCTTTAATTAAGTTAAATGTGCTATGAATTTAATTAATAACATCAGTATTATGGGGCCATAGACTAGACTAGTTTGTATGAACTATATCTGTGGTCCTCACTAGAATTACTATTATTATTATTGTGTATATTATTTATTGTATATTTTCTGGTGAAATAAAAAACAACAATCATGCATAATATTCACCTATCTGTTGGTATGTCAATCACTATCTCTGTGGCACAACTACAACATCCTTTATGTAGAATAACGTATGCATCTAGTGAAAGTTTTTTTTCTTGCAGTCCAACTGGCCTAGCAGCGCCAAATAATTCCCATAACTGATCTGAAAACAATATATTTGATATCATGTTCAAAGCAGACTGTTACCGATATCCAGCCACATCAACCTTCTAAATCAGTGAGCAAATGTAAATGATGATCGGTGGCGTTGGTAAAAACAACGATACTATACTACATACAAATACAAACGTCACTAAATATGGAAAAACGCAAACTTACCATTAACAAAAATGGAGGATGCAGTCAAAATTGGACGAAAACGGAGAAGAACGCACCTGAACAAGCAAAGCGAAGTCAACGAAGCGATGTGTACAAATGGCTGCCGCGAGTGAAATGAACCGATCACGCTTTTTGTTCCCATGATGCTTTGCGAGGTGACTCACACCACCTTAGGCACACGAAAAAAATCATTCAAAGACAACGCCCCCTACAGGCGTTAAAAGGTTAATGCATGCGTTTTTTTCACACACATTTTCATTCGACTTCACACACGTCAGTTTTAAACACACGCGTCATTTTAATATACACATCATTTAAAACACACACGTCGTTTTAAAATACACACGTCATTTTTAAACACACATGATTTTTATAACACACACGTCTTACGCTATTTAAAATACACACATCATTTTTAATACACACACGATATTTTTTAATGCACATACTGTAAAATGACTAATTTTCACTGGGTTTAAATTTCACTGATTTACCATTTCAGGCATATTCAGTGGGTTTTAAATTCACGGTTTCGTCATTTAGATAATGTGTTCTATGCTAAATTTTACATATTCACTGTGTTTTAATTTAGCGCATTTTTCCAGTCAGCGAAATAAGCTAAATTAAAACACAGTGAATAATTACCCCCTTTACAGTACCATTAAAAAGCATAGTCATGCCGTTTTTCAAATGCATACATCATTTTAAAACACACATGCCACAGCCTCCAATACGTACGTAATTTTGAATTATTAGTACGTTTTATTCTAGTTTACACAAAATAATAAATTTACATACCCCGCTTCGTACCGTGAAATGGTTATTATGTTAAGCAATGTAATACTGTTAACTACTATATCTTAGCCGAGGTAAATTGTCGCAGTAAAGACATTTTTGGGTGTTTTGTATGGAGTTTATTTTCACTGATTTTTAATGAGTTGAATGTAAAATACAGGGCAAAATTGGACTTAATCATTCCAGTTCAGCGAAATTAAACTATTGTACAGTGTGAAACTTCACCCATAAGTGTGCAAGAGTGTACAGAGATGTGTAGGAGTTCAATATACAAGTGGGTCACACGAAAGCCAAACGCAGCAGTGATTGGTTCGACAGCGTACTGATTTGAGGTGAATTGGATCTCCATACCGTCAGCAAGAACAAGCTTATGGGACTATAACAAACCAGGAGCATGCGGCAGAAAGTAAATTGAGGTAAAGAATGCTGATACAGAGAACAAATTGTAGAAGACAGTTTATTATTGAATCTTTGATAACCAACTATGACGTTGAGAAAAGGGTGACAGACTGAGTAAGCAGCGACTCGAACAAAGCATTATTCAATTGCAACCCACGCCGCTGACTACATCAAGGCCTACAGGTCTGGTGAAACATACAAGAGACACCACGCCAATAAATCACACTGTTGAATATACGAAGCATTAACAAGATACATAAAACTATGTAATATCATCGAGTAATAATCACTGCTACATGCCATATCCGTACATTTCGTTTTTATAGAAATGCAAACATGTCTGTGGTATTGTGTTAAAGGAACTCACCAACGACCTTAGATCAGGAGAACAATTTAGTAATTTGATAGATTGTTTACTGATCATTTGTTATAGCGCCATCATGCGTCTTAAGTTGTGAGAGGATCTTTTTAATCCTCTTGTACTTTTCTAAGTCAAAGAAAAATTGGGCCGGCCAAGATCTAATGGCAGCTCCGCGCGTTTCAGAATGTACCAGGTGTTGAAAATTGTACTTTTTCGCCAGCGAGTGAAGGGTCCATTTCTCGCCGAGATCTCCGGAGTTCAGACAGATTGACCTGACCCATCATAACTAAATCTTTATTCAAAGTATTTAAAAGCGATTCAAGTTTAACAAAACATTACAAAACGTTCATCCCTGTCAATCAGTGCATAAACATTAATAAGATGGAGTAAATGCCAATCAAATTACCGGAAATAAAATCGTTAACAGACAAAACATTAGCACCAAGTCCAGGCTTAATAAGAATAGCCACCCGACAGAGTGTAGACTGAAAAGTATTTCCATAAGTGGCGGTTGTGTGGGTCTCCTATAAAAATTTGATTTTTAAAATTCAAACTGAAAGCGCCACACCCACCTCTTATGTTCCAGGTAGTAGCTGTTAAATTACTCAAGCCAGTCATGAGTACAAGAAAAAAAAGTAAGATGCGCACTCATTATTAATTTATTAATTAATGATAGTCAATATTTAAAATTACACATCTGACTGTAATTAATCTGTACATCTGGGAGAGACCGTCATGCATTAAACGTATCCGGCCTCGCATCAGTGACTTATTTACGTTTTCCCCATGCGATTGTCTTTGCACGTTTCCAGAATATCCAAGCGAATCTCTGCACTCGAATTTGTTTGTTTGAATCTTTAACTATACGTCTGGAATAGAATGTGCCATCCAGGTATTCATTTATTTTAACATCACTCAAGAGTGGTTGTACTGTCATCGTTTTAGTAACATTCGACTTGACAGATTCCGTGTCTTCTCTGTCTATCAGTAAGGATATACGATTAGAGACACTGATGGAAGAATTGTCCCAAACGAGCGGTTCGGTAAAAGTCGAAGAGAAGGGATGGAATAATACCATCTCGTCAGCGAGCACGTTAAGTTCTGTGTGAGATGTTTCATTGTCGTTGTTTTCAGCATCTACTGTGCGTGTAGCTATGGCGACACTCAATGTCAATGGGATCGCTATTGACAGGTGTGTTCTTAGTGACCTCGTTCTTTTCGTCTCATTTTTCTTTTTTTTTCTCCGTTTACATTAATATTATTTCAATGTGTGTGTTTACCGTTTTCATATTTTGTAGTTCTTTCTTTCTCATTTTATTTCATCATCATTTTCGTTTGGATCAGATTCAATTCATTAGCTATGGTCAGTGATTTCATCGTTTTCATGTGTAGCAATGCGTGCAGTGTTTATAGATTTAGATGAGACTGAGTAGTTGCACTGGATTGCCCTCTTTGATGACATCGGTGACAAACAGTATATTCATCATGTACCACTTTAATGGTTTCTTCATGTTTGTCATGTTCAGTTATCATATAAACTAACCGATATTTGTTTAAGGTGACTCACCAATACTGCATTGGGAATATAAGGTAGCACCCCGAAATGTACTATCTTAGTCGCTGGCTTGTTGAGCGGCCCCATGTGTATAAACATGTCATCAATTTCAATTCTATTTTTGCACACCTGTTCGACTGAAGGCGGAGAATCCGAAAGACTATCATTTGCACACAATGCTGCAACCAGTTGTTGTGCATCAACAATATTAGCAATTATAGCATTAACATAAGTTTCAATTTAGTAAGACAAACACCGACTCGCATTTCAGTTCATGTTTCTTGGTTAGTCCCAAGAAAGGTGTGGTCGGCATGAGGGCAGACCATAACACAAAGTGTAAAAAGAATATACAGAAAATACAGGGCAGACTTATGCCAAAACTATCCAAAAGTATTTACAAAATAAGCTATTAACAGTAATTAAAATTACAATGCACTATAAAGGTGTATTTACAATATCTTTCAGAGCGATGTGCAGAGACGACCACACATGTGCAGATATATTTTCACAATCCAGTGATTTTTTTTTAGCGTCAAGCTCAGTGTTTAAATTTAAAGGTCTGGGCTGTAGGGAGGGTGATCAACTGTCTTGATGCCCATCTCAGTCAAATAGTTAGAAATGTCATTGATCCGATTTGAAGAGCTCTGGCCTTTTGCGATGAAATCTCTATTAGAACTCCCTCAAGACCTCCATTTAGTACTTTTTGTTGACTCTCTGTCCAAAGGGAACCCAGTCGATCATACCCTTGGTGTCAAAAAAGGGTATCATAGTGGACTTCTCATCTTGGGAATGGTGGAGCCTAGATGCTTCCACTGTGTCTTGTTTTTGGATCATAGCAGGAGATCCAGCTTTTATCACAGCTCAGCAGATCCATGAGTACTCTTGGATCTTCTGTCTTTTTGTTTGTTATATCTTGGAATCCGATTTAATGCTTGGCTCAATCCCATAAACTAGCACTCTATTTCCTGCACAGTTCTGATTGCTCTACTTTCAATAAAATCAGGCGTTATAAATGGCACTGACAGTAGTCTGACCAATAGCATTTAATTTACGTTTTTCATTTTTTTCAATGGTTATATACCTTAATTGGTCAAAAATTATTGAGTAGAAAACTGATCTGAGTTTTGCTACGTCTTCGACGACGTGCAAGGTTTTTTGATGATTGCTGGTCTGACTCTAAATTTTAGTTTTCGACATGAATGATAGTGATAACGTTAATATGAAGGACGTGAAGTCGGCGAGACGAGATATGATTTCAGTTCATCCTTTCATTGTCACTGTTGGCGAGGACAAGAAGTTCTCATTTAGATGTTGGCGTTTCAAATGAAACGTTCGTTTGCAACATGTGCAAAAGATCTTTCAAAACAAAACAAAGATGTCCAGTTCACTTCATGAACAGTCATAAAATTACAGGCAAGCTGAAAATTTGAGTATTGAATTTATGTATCCGGGGTGGGGGGATCATCTGCACAAGATGGTCGCATGGTGTAAATATTCATACATTTTTTCGAGGTGCCGGTTTAAGGTAAATGTTGTTTTAAAAAAAATATACCTGGCACCCCATAAAGAAATCATGCAGTGATTTTATTGATGGATTCAGCACGAGTAGGAAAACCTTTGTGGTAGTACATTATAATTTATTAGTAGCTATAATTGTTCCATCAATTATTCCATTTTTAGACAATGAACCTGCATATTTTTACAGTCAAGTGTCACGCGAAAAAAAACCTTCAGTCATACGTTATCATTTTCATTTAAGGTAGCGGGACTATTATTTGCATACTTGTTTTCATCTTCTAATTGTGACTGAATGACTACACATAGACCCGGGAAAGTATATATTTTTAGAATCGCCAGACTTCAAGCTTTTCACAAGTGTATTTTGCATGCCCGTATCTGCATTCTACGACGCGTTACTCAATCAAAGGTGAAAAATTACTTTTTCTGTAAAAAAAATAATTACGCATTTATGCTGGCGATAAAAAGTATTTTTTTCACTTTTCCTAGTTGTTCAATAGTCTGGTAAATTGAATGTGTCTGGTCAGTTTTATTCAAGCAACGCGTTTTAAAAAATAGTGTGCTGAATTTCAATTACTGTTTTAGTCGCATTGCCCCAACTCAAACCACAACTCGTTGGTAAATAATCGATGAAATAGTTTGTCTGGACACATTCAAGTTCCTCTCATTGTCACCTTAAAGCTGTGAAAATTTGGTGTTAATCCGACGACAATAAGTATACGTTATTTTATGTTAAAGACCTTGTATTTTGAAAAACATAAACTCCTAGAAATCGTTGATGAAGTCACAGCAAAGATTTTCAAGCTTGTTTATCGGCACAATCAATTTGTTTTCCCATCAAGGTCTGTTTTAACATGTGTAAGGCTATTGGAAATCTGTGAAACAAACATAGGCGGAGACAAACCACTCACATGTTTGGAAACACTCATTGTGTGTCAGATAGCTACTGATAACACATCCTAACATTGCTTTGTCTTGAGTTTATCTTTGAAACTTATAGGCACACAGATTAAACCTGTGTTGTTGATTTTGGAAAACACTACTGAGGCTGCCTTGCTTTCCTTCAGAAAATCTACATTTTAACCAACTTACATGACATTCTATGTTATGTTGACTTTATCATATGAAAGTTTATAGTGCATTTCATCAATTAATAAATAAATGTGAAAATCGTAATTGTCAACATAAACAATAGTCTCGCTACCTTAATTCCATAACAAACACTTGCTCGATTCGCCTGCCTTGAAATTGCCCTGGAACTCATTAACATTGCATGGCTACGTTATACGTGTATTTATATGTCAAAGCAACTCAAACGTCGGGGTCCTACCAATCTGCCAATGACACAAACACTGTTACAGATGCAACAGACTCGCTAACCTTTTTACCATAAACAAATGCATGGATTGATATTGCAGGTTGAACTTTTTAGAACAAAAAAAATCACGATTCTGTGTTGCAGTCAACATTAGCTGGTCGCATCTGTTTGTCACACTGGTCATAACGTATACCAGTTTGACGGATACTTTGTCACTTCAGCTCATGAATTTGTGTATAACTGGTTAACATCAGGAACCATTCTCCAGCCAGGAAGAATAGAAATGCCAAATTCACAAGAAATGCACCACTAGTAAAGGTAATAAACAGAGAAAATTAACTAACATTTATGGTAAACAATAATTTCACCTATGTGAAATATTGTCAGTTTGTATCTGCATGGTTCAAACTACAGTGATAAAATATGGCTGTCAAAGGTTGACCACCACACTCAAACGTGTACATAGAACACGGACAAAACGTGAATGGTAGTTTTGAATATGTGAATATTTTAATATTATTAATTATTATAGTGGTACATCAAATTTGTTATTCTCAAAGTCTTCCATGCCAACAAAACCAGTGAGTGAACCAGAAAGCTTGTTAAAAAGTCTGCTTTGATTCCAGCTTCACCGTAGAGTAATACCACATATTGTTGATGATCTTAAGGGTTTCCAAAGTCTCTGTCCTTGTGTATTGAAACCTCTCATTTGTTTAGTCAATTATAGTTCTTATGCTAGACAATGCCTTCTCTGAACCTATGTTGTAATCTTCTGCTTTTTTATTCGCCTTTATAATACCATGGGTTCTTGCATATAATTCATCAGTCATTTTGACATTTTTTAATTGTCATTTGTAACCATTTTAAACAGCTTCTTGTGAAAACTGTTGCATGAATAGCATCTACTTCCCTCTGCAACCAACCCACATTTAGTTGTTCTCAATGTATGGATAGACACACATTTTGGTAAGGGTTGTTGTTGGAATATATTTCTATGGTGAGTTGCAGAATAAATTAAGAACGTTAAATAGCAGTTTATGTATGCAGACAAAACAGTAATGTTATTGTCGTATCAATAAATAAACTAGTTCTTATTACATGATTGCAAGTATAAACTGAGATATTACCAAACTTAATTCGGTACTAGTATTTTTTTAGGTGACTGGAAGGTATCGAAGGAGTCACCAGCGGTAATCAGTGCAACTCGCGCCCAGGTCAAACCTCATACTTGTGATTTCCATTAAAAGAGCGCATTGGATTGTGGGAAAATCCACGTTTATTAACACAAACGACCAGTACCCAGAAATATTTGCAAAACACCCATGACAGGCCGTCGAAAGCCAATGGTAAATTACCTGCTAACGGTTTCACAGTTGTCCTAAAGTTTCCAGCTTTTTGCAAAAATCATTATGGATCTCTAAAAGCTGAGGTAAACCTTCTAACATTTGCTTCTTGTACTCGTCAGAGACTGGATTTGATGTGATCATGGCAGCGTAAAAATCGTTTGGCAGATTGTTTGCTGATCAATCTCAGGTTTTTTTGTTTTGTTTTTTATTATTTTTTTTTATTATACGAATAAAGTAATTACATACACAAAAACAAACTTACAAAAGGAAATACAAAAAACAAAAGATGATCTGGTGTACGAATACAGTCTTTAATTACTAAGCCAGTTTTCAGCTTTCTCCCATTTTTCAAAATGTAAGTTAACCTTATTATTTCTTTTTGCAATTTCATATTCAACTTGTCTGTTGGAAAGAACAAACATCTTAAACGCATAATATGACAACCTTTTGTTTTTTGTTCTACAGAAATAAATAAACCATTTGAATACAATTATGTATGATTTAACATTTTGTTTTTTGGCGAGTTGTATATTCCAAAAATGATGTTTTTGTAGTTACAACTAATATGTCTAATTACTTCAAACTGTTTGTGCACCAATTCCCATAATCCTTGCACAAAATGACAACCTACAAAAAAGTGATGAAAGGTTTCATCATTAACATGACAAAAAGAGCATGAAGAAGATGCAACTAATTTCCATTTATACAATTTACTGTTTGTAACAAGGTAATTGTGAAGAATTTGGTACTGAAATGCTCTCAGAGCACTTGATATAGTAGTTATGAATGGCAATTTAAAGATAACAGGAATATGTTCTGCTGAGATATCATAAGAGTTCCTAAATGTTTGCACTATCGAGGGTGGCTCAATTATTTGTTTACATATTTTTTTGTAAATTATTTTTTGTAAAGGATTTAATATTAATGTACTTTCCTTCCCAAAAAATACTATTATAATCAGATTCAGGCATGTCTTGAGTTAAAAATAATTTGCTTCCAATCTTTAGGTATAGCTGCTATAAGACCTTTTATTTGAATGAATTCAATCTGTGTAATACCCTTCGTATTCCAATACTGCCAATTATGAAAACTCCCATTCTGATCAATTAAGTCAACAATGCGACCAATGCCTCGATTTGCCAGAGATTTAAAATAAACTGGTTTGTTTGCAATTTTTATAAAGCAGTTGTTCCACAACGCTTGATTGTCAATTTCATACACAGAATTGGGGGAAAGGTGCATTAGATCGGACTACTCTCTAATAATAATAATAATAATGTTAACATAAAATGGTGGTAAATTATCTACATCAAAATTACAAGATAATACATGTCTACCCCCTTTAATAATTAGTAGTGGTTCTATAATGTTTCTCCAACCAGCTGGTTCTGACGAAAACAGTCGTAGAACCCATTTAATTTTTACCATGTTCAGGCCTCCATCCTCCATCCTCTATACCCGCAATTAAAGAGGTTTTTTTAACCCGGTCACAACTTTTCCAAATGATTTTTTTAATTGCCTTTATAATTGCTTTAGGGGTTGAGATCATTGTCGAAACATACACAAATTTTGGGGTACCAAGTATTTTTAAAATCTGAATTTTGGCAATAACTGATAACCCCCTCAGAGACCACAAGCCACATAACTGTTTTAATTTTGTCAATATTAAATTGAAATTCTCATTATAAGTTACAAAAATACCCAGAATCCTTAACCCATCTGACGTTTTAATATCCTTTTTATCTTTCGGTTTGTGGCCATAACCCATCAAAAGTACTTCTGTTTTGTCCCTATTTAATCTTAACCCAGAGCATTTACCAAAATTATTGACCATAAAAAAAGTACTTTGTATTGAGGATGGATGAACTAAACATGATATATCGTCTGCGTACATTACAAGTTTAAATGTCTTCTTTAAAAAAGAGATACCTTCTATAGTTGGGTTTTCTCTAATTGCTATGACTAACAACTCAATAACAGTGACAAATAAATTAGGTGATAAGGGATCACCTTGGCGAACCCCTCTAGCCACTGGGAAGTAGCCAGTTGACCTACCATGATTCATAACACAAGACGTAATATTTTTGTAAAATACGGATACCCAATTAATAAAATCATTACCAAAATTGAATGCTTTTAACGTTGCTATGATAAAACTGTGGTTAACAGTCAAATGCCTTTTGAAAGTCTAGTGATAACAAGACTCCTGGTTTATTTTGGTGTCTTGTTAACCACATTATATCTAGCACTGTACGCACTGCATCTCCAATGTAACAACCCTTCACATATGCACACTGATCTGGATTTATTATTTTTGGCAAGACATTTGAAATTCGTTTTACAATTGCCTTGGACGCGATTTTAACATCAACATTTATTAAGGAAATGGGTCTATAATTTTGAATCATAGTTTTTTTTTTGCCTTTTGTAGCAATCAACGTTATCACACCTTGTTTTTGAGAAGCGGGTAACTGGCCTTTTTGAAATGAAGAATTAAAACTGTTTAATTGAGGTGTACCAATGATATGCCAAAAAGCTTTGTAAAACTCTGCAGAAAGGCCGTCGTTACCTGGAGTTTTATTGGCAGGGAGTGACTGAAGTACAATAAAACATTCATTAATAGTCAAAAGCCCTTCACATGATGTCTTTTGATTATCACTCAGTTTTGGAATGTTGTTATCTAAAAAACTTTTTGCATTTTCACTGTTTAAATCTATCTTGTTAGCAGCATACAATTTTGAATAAAAGTGTTTAATTTCAGTCTGTATCTGATGACGATTAGTTATTTCTTTTCCATTGTTGATTAAACGCTTTACTGTTGTATTAGCTTTGTGAGCTTTCTCCAAACCTAGAAAATAATTAGTATTTTTTTCTCCCAACTCATACCAATCACACCTTGAGCGAATAATAATTTCACATGGTTTTTCATCCCAAAAACTTTCCAATTGTGATTTTGCTTGTAAATATGTTTCATTCTGAAGATCCCCATTGGGTCTAACTCAAAATCTGAAATTTGTTTCTCTAATTGGATAATTTTTCCATGTTTTGTATGGGCTTTATTTTTTGAGTAGAACCTTGTAAAATTTCTTATTTTGTATTTCAGTAGCTCCCACATCTCTTATGCATCTATTTCTTTAAATTCGTGTAGCCATTCATTTATATGTTGAGTTAACTGGGTACTATAATCCTGATCAGTACATAAGGTATTGTTAAATTTCCAATAGGATCTACCATGCTTTCCCCACACATCACAATCAAAATATATACAAATTGCTGAATGATCCGTGGAGATTGATGTCAAAATTGAGACAGATTCAACATTGTCCTGGAGGGAATTTGAAACTAACCAATAGTCCAAACGACTTTAAATCAGTGGGTTTCTTTGACGCCAAGTAAAGTGTTTTTTAAGGGGTTTCTCACCCTTCAAATATCAATTAGCTCGTGTGATTCTAAAAATTCTGTTACAGTATTCAGTAAATGTTGACTGTGTCTCAAATTTCCACCCTGACGGTCAATTAATGGATACATTAATACATTAATTTCTGATTAAAATTCCCTGTCTTCTCTGTCTATCCTATAAGGAATTCGATGGGAGAATTGTCCCAAACGAATAGTAAGGTAAAAGTGGAAATTGAGGGGTGGATTAGTACTACAAACCCTAATTAATTGCATTAAAATAATATATAAATTACAAAAGGACTTTAATTAGTCCAATTTATGCCAGTCACATATTTTGGTGGCAAAATAAATTGTGTTTCCTATGAATTATCCATACTATATTTGAATTGAGCATGCACACGAGTTCATATTGTATCTTTTATGTTTTAAATAAAACTTGCCTGTGAAATGGCCACCCACATTTCCCATTTTGGATTTATTGGTTGAAAATGATTATTCGTGTTCGAATAAATTTGAGATATTTTCCGTGTTGTCGCTACGTCCACCTATCCCGAAACAGTCGACTCGCGACTGTTTCCGACTCTGGAGTAAAAAGGCAACACCAAACGACAAAGTATGTGAGAAAGCCATACACTTGCGCTGTACATGTCCAAATTAGAAGCATGCTGTTCAAGATATACCGACAATCGTCCACCAATTTGAAATGTTTCAGCAAAGAAAAGGGATGTATCCATGGATGAAATCATTTGATACATACGTTGGACATCATTTAATTTTTCAGATCAAATTGAAAATGGCTGACTGGCGGTCATTTTGTTCTAATGAGTGCAGTTCTAGTGCACGGCAAATGTGATATCCCAGAGTTCAATGCGTTTTGTACCATCCAATATACACTTTATCTCCGCACGAGGGCGCAATTTCAAATTGAAAGAAAAACTAGCATACACGCTATTACCATTCTATGACCTCAATTGACCCACCAGCCTCATTCCCAACTTGATACTGGAATTCTCATTTTTTTGATGTATTTAAAGTTTTTTACCCGGATCGTTTTAACCATTTCAATAAATAGTTATAGACTATAATTGATTATGCGAAATTACTGCATTTTTGGTGGTTTTTGGCCTACTCCTCTCACTGTTATGTTAGAATTACCGCGAGAGTGCCTCCTATGGATTGTCAACATGGCGGCTCACAAAGTTACGTTCGGTAAGTCCTTTTTTTTTACGTTTTACACACAAAAAAAGCAATTTTTAGAAATTAACGTTCAATTTCTTCAATTGTTGGCGCCTTTTTTGTTGCAAAAATGCTGGTCGTGAAAATGAAAAACGTAATTTTGTTGGGGATTTCGAGAGCTTTACAACGATATGTAGATCGACCATATACACGTTATGTCCCTCATAGGAGTAGTGAATAAAGTGTCATAATGTATTTTGTCATTAATTTGCATACCATATATTCACTATTGAGATAATATATACACTATTGAATTACTATGGGTATAGGGATAAAATGAACATTTTCCATGTATCTGTTTTTGATACCAATGCATTTCATTCGTTTCTCTCAATATTATTTTCTGACATATTATTCATAATAAATTATGTAGTATTAAAGTGAGAATATACTAAATATAGTTAATAACAAATGATTTTCAAAAAAAATGTGCCACGCCCCCTCCACTTGCCCCATTTCTCCAGTAAACGTGACACACATTGATGTGTTTGAAGTTGAAGAATTAATACCTAGAAAATAGTGTCATTACAAATTTGACAATTTAGGCTGACTTTAGAATAGTTTTACCAAGTGTAAATAATAATTTATTATAATGACAGATTTTTTATATTAAATATTGAGATTAGTTTAATAACAAATGATTTTCAAAGAAAATGTGCCAGGCCCCCCCTCCACATGCCCCATTTTTTACAGTCAAAGACTTCATAGAAAATAGTGTCATTACAAATTTGACAATTTAGGCTGACTTTGGAATAGTTTTACCAAGTGTAAATAATAATTTATTATTATGACAGATTTTTGATATTAAATATTGAGATTAGTAATGCATCTTGTGTTTTGTTTCAGATCTTTTGTGCTGAACTTACCATGGACAGTTTGCATGTGACGAGTGATACCTGGCTTGATTTTATATACAACATGGAGATGTGATGCACATAGTGTGCATTTGTATTCCTTGTGTGTGCCAAATAAAATTTCAAAATGTGATTCAGCAGAATCCAACAAATTCACTTCAATGTGTTCAGTGTATTTAATTTCAAATGCTAGTGAAGCTGCTTCAAGTTTCTTATCAAGTTTGTTAAGATCATCCTTTTTAGTAACTTGAAGTAACTTTGCTGAATGATTTGCTTCATTAATTTCAACCTTGGTATCAAATTGGTCGACCAGTTTTGTTTCATATTGCTTCACATCATGTTTTTGATCTTCAGATAACTTTGCAAACTTTTGTATAAATTCCAGTTGTTGGTCGATCTTTTGAGCCTCGTTGAAGAGCTTGTCAATTAGTTTACCCACGTTTCTCAATTTAGCATGAAGGTGATCCATAGTGTATTCATTTATGGGGTCATACTTTATAAGAGGATGATTACTCTGACCATTACTTTTTTCTTCTGCCCATGAATTCATATCCGCAAGAGTGATAGACATATCCCATTCATGATTTGGATTGTGACATTTATGAACTGTAGCCAAACATCAATTGCAGAAAAAACTGGTATTCTTTCTCTGCAAGACCAAACTTTTATACTTTTCATCTCGTTCCAGTTTTCTACAGTATTTCATCCCCTTTATACCATGTTGGGCACATTTTTCAGTGCATGCCAGAACAGGAAGAATATCAACTTCTATCAGTGCATCACTCTCTGGGGCATTTATAATGGCAAATGGAATGCGGCTTGCATCAGAAGACTGGATTTGGATTTCTCCATACTTCATTACCATTATATTTTATCAGACGTATAGCACCACTGATGGCAAATACTTTGAAATTTTGGGACACTCCCTTGAAATCTTGGAAAGTGTGGCCACCCTCACCTACAACTATTTCTAACTTCTGTCTCTCATTTTCATCATCAAGGTCATAATCCAATATGTTTTCAGTCAATATGTTGAGGACACTTCTCCAAACCAGGCCTTCAATATCATGAACAAACCAGCCCTTTTTATTTTGAGAGGCAGTTTCTGACACCATAGTGTGGAACCGTTTCAAATTATTTCACAAAGTGGTTACCGGTAATTTGAGAATTCTTGAAACATTTTCTTGTGTTCTCAGAGATTTCTCTAAACCATCATTGTCAGATTCAGATAGACCGCCCCCTAGATGGATAAATGTGTGTTCTGCTTCAGAATCATTCCATAATTTAATGTCATTTGTAGTCTGATCTAATTTCTGGGAAGATGGTGCTGCTAATAAAGCCAATTTAACAGAAGGAGGCAGAATATCTGATGTAATGGCTTCCTTGAAAAATGATACAGATAATACTGATTTGGCAAATGTTTTATCTTTAATCGTAATTGCCAAAGGGCACTCTCATCAAATCCAGACAACTTTTCACCTACTGCCTGGTGCTGATTTAAGATTTTACTGATGTAGGCTCGACTCCCAGTGGCTTTCTTAGAAATTGCTGATCTTTTCGTGCTAAATAGAACTGCAAGAGAGACTTCCAAATATTTCTTTGAATCATCCCATTCGTGACCCTTTAAATTTTCCAGCAAATTTCTCACCACTTGTCTTACTTGAGATGGCCCTTTTTGAATGATCAAATCGGAAAGTTGCCCTATTTCATTGGCAACGAGCGATCTCGCCTTCATCAGCTTAAATCTGTGAAAAGCACGGCTGGCAATATAGAGGTTTATAAATAAATAAATAAACGCTGCTCGGACTGATAAGTATGATATATTGAAGATAATATTTGGTAATTGTAGTCCTAAATAATTATTAAAAATAGCTAGACGTTTCGAGCAATGGCTCTTTATCGATAGCATAGAAGCAAGTGTGATAACGTACAGGTAGAACATAGGAACGTAAGAACGCGCATGAACTATAAGTTAGAATCACAAAAAATTCCACAATAGAACAAATAACGCGCCTTAGGTAGTGAGCTCAACAAATGAGTTGAACTGTTTGTTAATACCACGGGGTTCTTTAGTACCAAGGCGGAATATAGTTTCCTCCTCGACACGCCTGAGCTGATTTTCGTTGCCATTGACAACACATACACCAGAAATAGACATATCTGTAATATTATGTCCACTAGAATTAAAATGAAGTGAAACCGGATAATAACGATTTTTCTGTCTAGTTTGCCGTAGATGCTCAGCAAACCGATCACCCAGTCGACGAACTGTAGAACCAATATAAAGTTTCCCGCATCTAATACATGAAATGCAATATACAACATTCATAGTGATACAACTGAACGGATATTTGACCTCAACATCTCCCTTGGGACCAAATATACGATTAGTGTCTGTAATAAAAGGACAAGTATTACACCTAGGACGATTACACGGGACAGAACCATATTTCTCAGGGTCTCCCGTTTCACCCGTATGCACCAATAACCTCCTTAAATTAGTGTCACGGCGCCAGGCAGTAGTAGGCATTAGTGGAAACGTAGAACTTGTCTCCTCACTGGTCTGTAAAATGTGAAAATGTTTGTACATAATGTTTTTAATCCTGACATTTAAAGGATGGTACGTAAGTGCCAAAATTACACGATCCTGATTGTCACGGGTAACCGTAGAACCAATACAATCAGTTCTTGACATTGACACAACCTTGGCCAATGCTTTCCCAGTGACATTACGAGGATAACCCCGTTTTCTGAAATAATCACATAAAATCCTCGCCTGGTTACGGAAATCAGTATCATCGCTGCAAATACGACGTACCCGGAGTAACTGCGAGTAAGGTATGGAGTCCTTCATTCTAGTAGGATGTGATGATTCATACTGTAAATAACAATGTGAATCAGTAGGTTTAGTGTAGATAGATGTAGAAATGCGATCACCATCTACCTTAGTAGAAATATCGAGAAATGGTAGTGTTATTTCTGATATCTCATGTGTGTATTGTATGGCGGGATTAAAGTTCTTCACAAAGTCAATGAACTGTAATAACTCATCCCGACTGCCAGACATAGCTCCATAGCCATCATCAATGTACCTGACATAAAATTCAGGTTTAGTGCCTTGAAAGGACGAAAAAATTAATTCCTCTTGATATGACATGAATAAACATGCATAGCTCGGACCAAAACAACTGCCCATAGCCACACCTCGTTTCTGTATATAATGTTTACCATTAAAAGAAAAGCAATTCCCGTTCAAAACTAATTCCGCTAAGCCCACCAACACAAACGTAGGAGGATCCTTAACTGTCCTTTTATTCAGAAAATGCTGTAAAGCCAACAGTCCATCAGTGTGCGGGATAGATGTATAAAGGGATTTTACATCCATAGAAAACAAAAATCTGGGTATATCCGGTGTGAAACGAAATAACTCTAGTTTCCTAAGTGCATCATTAGTATCCTGAACATACGTAGGCTGTGACGCAACAATTGGTCTCAACATTGAATCCAAATATCGAGCTATGTGCTCAGTCGGACAATTACATGCTGAGACAATGGGTCTACCAGGGTTGTTTACCTTGTGAATCTTAGGTAATAGATAAAAGACTGATGTCCGTGGTCTGCGCACTATAAGATTTTGGCCTCTATCGTCAAATCACTGGGAAAGCATTGGCCAAGGTTGTGTCAATGTCAAGAACTGATTGTATTGGTTCTACGGTTACCCGTGACAATCAGGATCGTGTAATTTTGGCACTTACGTACCATCCTTTAAATGTCAGGATTAAAAACATTATGTACAAACATTTTCACATTTTACAGACCAGTGAGGAGACAAGTTCTACGTTTCCACTAATGCCTACTACTGCCTGGCGCCGTGACACTAATTTAAGGAGGTTATTGGTGCATACGGGTGAAACGGGAGACCCTGAGAAATATGGTTCTGTCCCGTGTAATCGTCCTAGGTGTAATACTTGTCCTTTTATTACAGACACTAATCGTATATTTGGTCCCAAGGGAGATGTTGAGGTCAAATATCCGTTCAGTTGTATCACTATGAATGTTGTATATTGCATTTCATGTATTAGATGCGGGAAACTTTATATTGGTTCTACAGTTCGTCGACTGGGTGATCGGTTTGCTGAGCATCTACGGCAAACTAGACAGAAAAATCGTTATTATCCGGTTTCACTTCATTTTAATTCTAGTGGACATAATATTACAGATATGTCTATTTCTGGTGTATGTGTTGTCAATGGCAACGAAAATCAGCTCAGGCGTGTCGAGGAGGAAACTATATTCCGCCTTGGTACTAAAGAACCCCGTGGTATTAACAAACAGTTCAACTCATTTGTTGAGCTCACTACCTAAGGCGCGTTATTTGTTCTATTGTGGAATTTTTTGTGATTCTAACTTATAGTTCATGCGCGTTCTTACGTTCCTATGTTCTACCTGTACGTTATCACACTTGCTTCTATGCTATCGATAAAGAGCCATTGCTCGAAACGTCTAGCTATTTTTAATAGTTATTTAGGACTACAATTACCAAATATTATCTTCAATATGGCAATATAGATCTTGCCGTCATTCCCATAACGAACAAATCATTCGACGCGATAGCATAAAATCGCCTACAAACCATTCGAAGTGAGCACATCGTTTTAACTTTCTCGAACTGTGAACTATAGTCATCACTGTCATTAAAAAAAAAAAAAACCCGAATATTCGAGTCAAAATCTCGGAAGAAAGATCAGAAAGCGAACGACTTTGTGTGCCGACGGACAACATCGGCGATCGAGTGAGCAGTTGAAGCCAATTTCCCACGTAATTTTGCGGCTAAACTTGCCTGCTTGACTCTTTTGGATACTCTTAGCATGATTGTGTAGGAATACGTCCAGAAAATGTGATATTGGTACAATAAATCGCACGATAAGCACATGGAAGGCTAACCCGGAAACAACTCAAGCGCTAAAAACGGTTTTTGCGCAGAACGATGCCAGAATTTCAGTTCTGCGCATAGCAATATGCGTTGGTACAGAACGTGTTGAATTCTGGGTAAAACCTCGTACCGTGTAGTGGTATATCTCTGTCATGCTTTGACTGATTACGATCAAATTGTATATACTCATTATAAATCATGACATAGACATTTTGATTTGACTATCTGTGCTAACAACCATCAAAGATCAATTATTTCTGGCATTCCAGAATCTATCTTTGCGTTTATTGATGGGTTTTGTACAATCTTGGTTTACATACATTGAACATTATGGGACCTTGATGTACGTCATTTTATTTTTAAATGAATGCACTTCTAGAGCCATATCTCTGATATGCTTTGACTGATTATGTACAATTTTTTTTATATTCTCTTTTTCCTTAATGTTATAGATAAATACATGTATTTAAAATGACCGACTGGTGGCCATTTTGTTTTAATTAATGCTGTTCCAAGGCAGTATTTGGCAATATTTCTCAATATGGACAAGTACTCGTTTGAAGATGTCAATCATTCTAATGTTATAAAATCATCATAATCAAGCATCATCTTCTGGATCCAAACGTCTGACATGTTTATGTTTCAACTATATTACTATAAATAAAACTATATATATATATTAAAAGGGAAGTTATGCTTATTTTAAAATAGTGTTCATTAGCTTCTCCGGCGTTTTGCTTGGGGTAGCGTTCACTAGTTTTACCGTAGTTACATTCCTCACTGAACGCTACTTCACTCTAATCCAGGTAATGATAATTATATACATGTGAGTATCAAACTGTAAGGTATCATATAGGAGAGGATCGTTGGGACGCTCTAGTTGAGAATAGACGCAATTTCTGGCTGATTGCCGATTAGTACCACCTCCTCACCAGTTTCAAGCACATTAAGTTATGTTTGAGATGTGTCATTGTTTTCAGCAATGGCAACATCCTTGTCTGCCGTTGATAGGTGTATCCTCAGTGACCTTGTTCTTTCCAGTATTATTTGTGTTCGTGTTCCACAGTTTTTATTATTATTGATTATTATTTTAGTGTGGTCTATTTGATTGTCGTTTTCATCCCCATTCGTTTTCACCATTGTGTGCTGCACAATGAGAGTATTTGCAGTTAGTAGCTTCTGTGAGTGTGTTCCAGTGATATCGCAAGAACCAATTACCAGGTTTTAATGAAACTTGGTACATATATGCTGTTGGATGATGCACAGTTGTGATTAGTTATTGGCTTTATATATATTATTAACTTAACCAATATGAGATTCAAGGACCTCTGGTACATACATAGATGCTCAGGGTTATCCATTTACATGTTCAGTTTATGGTTAAATTTTTTGCTCACCTAATTTATAGATGTACCACTCATCAAATTAGTAAATACAGTATTCCTTATTTGTACTTATTACTTTCAGCACAAGGAGTTCTTTCTCAGCGTTCTTTGAATCATTTCAATCAGATGTGTCATTAACTGCAATCAGTTCATAGAAACCAACCTGGAATTCAGAATTCTGATGATGAGCATCTCTGAACAATCTGTTATTGAGATTCGGCTGATTGGATTGTTGGCTTCTGTTGTAATGCTGATAACGCTTTTCATTGTCAGTATCCAAGGACAATTCATGAGACATGTTGAATACATCTGGCCCACCGAAATTCGCTCGGCAGCCTCATTAATAAGCTTCATACGGTGAGGAACCAGATCCATACCTTTGCTTGAGAGCATCTTTTGGCTTTCTCCACAACGTTAGTATTGGCATCCATGGCCGTATGCAGGCACTCCATCACCTTTAGCTCGTGTGCAAACTAATTTTTTTTTGCGAAATTCAAACGCTCAGAATACTCACAAGCATCTGGCTACTTAGCCAGTAACTAATCAGAGCATGATGGAATCCCAACTTTGAATAATTTACATATACATAGATTGCATTTGTGCACACCTGTTCAACTGAAGACAACGAATATAAAAAAACACCATTGGCGTGGGATGCTGCAATCACACAGTGTGTGCCAAGAACATTATCATTAACATAGGTTTCAATTGGTAGACTAAAAACTGACTCGAAAGACGTGACCATCATGCGGGCAGCCATCTTGAAGGCCAGTGTAGTTTGCCAAAATACAAAATACAGGGAGGACTTTTGAAGAAACTATTTTGGTTTTTGGCTAAATGTCAACACCACATGAACAACTTCGACAATTACAGCTAAAATTTAAATTATGATTCCTTGTCGCCAATTCATCAGTTGAAATTACGTCAAAAACCAAAATGTCAGATTCAAGAAAATATTAGAAATTAACTTGGCCGTCATTAGCCACGGACCAAAATTCCCTTTTTGAAAAAAGATTATTCTGTGAATTATTCTGTAATATTACATTATAATAAAAAACAGTATAAATAAAAGGTTGGAATATCATGAAATTTCTCAGGTTCATTTCATGATGCTTTTATTAATAACAACATTTCAACATAATACACTGCAAAATAGTTAATATTAGTAAATTACACTTTTGTTTTCTAAAGTGATATGTATTTAATACTCCAATCCAAATGTTATTTTAATTCATATCTTAGTATTTCGGTCAAAAAGGAAAAACATGGTTACACAATGACATTTATCCATGAATACACCTCTGCAACATTTTTTAAATCGAATTAGAGAAATGCCACACATCGAATGGTGGACTATTGTCGGGTATATCTTGGACAGCATGCTTCTAATTTCGACATGTCGATCTGTTGCCAGTATATCAATGCAAATGTGTTTACCAAGAAGAAATTCCAGCATTCTGCGACTCTGTCTCCATCTTAGAACCTCCACCTGTTACTGTACACAATTTGAAATCTATAATTTTTCCACATTGTCGTTCTATGGGCTGTATAAGTGCAGTACTTCTCACATCACCACATATATTTATCTGCTTATATCAACGTTATTGTCTAGCAGTAATTGTTGTTCTTTGTTCCAGGCTTGATCAACGACAGGCAACAGGTAATTGTTCTGATTTTTATTATATGTTGAAATGAAAGTTAAGCAAGATGACTGATACGTTGATAAGTCAGACCACTGAAGCGAATAGTCGCACATAACAGTAAATTACCAGAATGGATTTTACCTATACAATGTTGAGTGTACCATTGAAACAAGACAATGCTACAGACAATAGTGTGCCATCTTGAGTATCCTTTGTAGTTTCATCGGGGCATACAGGACAATCACATTCTGAACAGACCAGTTTTTAAAATAGGATATCAAGCTGTCTTTCAAACACTACAAATTTCCGATCTGACACAAGTGTCTGTTAACAATCTCTCAGGTTTCCACTTCTTCAATTGACTCCTTCAACTAGTCTTCACAAGTCTTGAGGTACATTGCGGGGTTTACTCCTCATAAATTATGCCGATTTTACAGAAAATATCCAAAAAGTGCATTGTCAAATGAATGCAGTGTAGGGTTTGCTACCTGCCATGAGCTGACACTGTTCTCTTCTATGCAACAAAATGGGCAAAACTACTAGACTGAGGTGCATTATTCCATGTAAATGATAGCGTGTTTATGTTTTTAGGAGAGTAGAAATTGTAGCTGGTAAATAGTTTCACCATAACACTGCAGAGAATTATATGGTCAATAGTCTGAGGGACATTTTGCTTTCAGAGCTGCAGAAATCATCAAGTGGTTGGTATATATTAACCTAAGATGTAGATAAGGCAGTATCAGCTTCATAATTTATTTAGAAGTGCATGTAGACATTAGATGTAGAACTTTTGCATCTATATATAATTAAGAATGATGCAACATCTAAAGTTTCCAGGAAGAACGAGCAAGCTTTGAGAAAGCAGCTCAAACCTGCCGAAATTTACAATCTTTTAGTTGGTTGTTATTAATGAATTTGGTCATCATTACTATCACAAGATTTCTGTTCAATCCAGTTAAAAAATGGCATGGACATATTTGTTTCCCTCCATAACATTTCAATTTCTGAAAGCAGTGATTCATGCAAGGAGCATAAAAGGTTGTAAACATCATGCCACTGATATGAAACATTTGATGACCACAACTACCACCATCCCACAATACATTTTTTATAACCTCACTTGCTGTTTTCAGCATATGTTAGTCACTGAGTATTGGTAAACACCAACTATAAAGTTGAACATTTATTCAAGGTTCTTCACAATTACATATGTGTGTTGGTTTCCATCCAGTATGACCTGTGATGAACCATCTAAATACAACCAAATCTGACAATTCCCACATTTACTTGTTTTGATATTTTCTGATCCATCCACCAACAAAGTTAGCACACTGTGGCCAAACTCTTTAACGGTTGGGTTGTCGTTTCGGCCCACACCTCTCTGTTTTCTGAAATATTCCTCAAGTGGATCTTGGCAAATTTTTTCAATCAATAGGTATGTAACACTACTCAGGTGCAACAATAATAATAAAGGCCCAAGTTCCACAAACGATTTCACTAAATAAAGTGAAAGAGAATAATTTTATTTCATGTACCACTCCCACTAATTTGATATGAAAGGGAATTCTATATACATATTTTTATGTTCGGTAAATGACATTTATCATCAAAATAATGTTTGGTTTTTATTTGTTACCAATAGTATATGGTACTATACTTATGTAAACTACAGAGATGTTTTTTTTTCTTCAAAATAAATATATCTAGATCTGTTCTGATAGAGGGAATAACTAATTTGTCATTGGAACTTAGAATTATCAGAGGTGGATGTTAAAACTGTAAGTACTAGTTATTCTGTAATCCTCCAAGGTTTCCCGGCACATCTTCCTCTTATTTGCCATTTTGGTATTTGGAGTGGCTAAAGCTTCTCTCTCGCACTCATCCAGAAATTTCAGTGTAAACAAGCCACTGAAAGAAAAAGAGAATTCAGTATTTTTATAGAGAACGTTTGGATGGAGCAAACACAGTAAATATAGGTATCTGATAAATATTTATGGGAATTGTGAAAAATAAATACATGTAAATGTCTCGTCTTGGAATTAAAACCTGAATTCTCCCAGTTGTGTGGTCTTTATGAGATGACGGACACCACAGAGGAAGTATATTTTCCTCTCCAAGTCAAAAAGGTTGAATGTACAATACAACATTATGGACGCAGACGAATTTCCTATTAGGGGATGCTCCACCAGCAGTCAAGGCTCTCAATGCCCTCCCATAATACCCAATACAGCTGGTAACTGTTGAACCCATTGCATGGGCACCAGGCAAATGCTTATTTAAGTGGTGGGAATATCCCCCTAACCAATAATGCAAGGATATGTGTTGCTATAAGTTATACTACATTTTCTTCCTCAGAACTGGTGTCTGAAGATTCTTTCAGTTTTGCTATGCACTGCCTCATTTCCTCTGCCCAACCAGTTTCCCGAATGATTGTGAATAAACTAGGCCACTTTTATTTTCATTTCGTCAAATATTAAAGTGAAATTCTTCTTGAAATCTGACAGGGATTCAAACTTGGTGTCATGCTTTATCCGCTGTATAACTATATTACACCCATCAGTTGCTGAATTGTTTGTAATCACGCAAGGTGTTCTCATGAGGTAGAAGCAGCTATTTATCATCCTATATGCTGCAGGTGATTTTGAGTGCAGCGCAATACAGAATTTCACCATGAAAGGATGCCACCTCTTGTCTATTGGCTTTTTGGGATACTATATTCTGTTGTTGTCAAAACAGTAAATGTGAGCTGTCTTTGTTAAACAGTGACTCCATTTCCTGTTTTTTCATTCATGAGGGTTTTCAGTGATGAAGACAAACCATCTTCTTAATGTTCAACTTCATTTTCTATCTCTTGCTTTATCTTTCCCTGAAGATCAACAAGTTTTCTCTTACGTTGTTTGGTTTCATCATGGAGTCGCTTTGTATTTTTGCAGCTGGTCTCTGTTCAAATAGTCATTACGACATGAAGAACTTGGTTCTTTGTTGCTCCTGGCCATTTTGGATAAAGTAAACAGTGTAGAGCGGTACTGGCTACATACAAAACAGCAATCTGCGTTAGACATTAATTGACATTCAATGTGTCTGATTACTCTAGATTTTGTATTCGACTCTTCATAAGCAATAAAATCTCCTTTAGCATCATTGAAAATGGCAGGCTGAAGACTAAAGCCCTGTTCACTAAAGCCCTGGTTTCCAACACATACTGTAGCATTTGACATTAACTGGGAAAGTTTATTCAGAGACTCAGTGCCCAAAATGCTCGGATTTAAAACCAGGAGAGGACACTCTGCTGCACGACGTCCATGCACCTCGACTGACCAAGTTCTATCACGATTAATCTCAACACGCTGCTGAATAAATCTGAATAAAAATCTGTAACGGAGAACCCCATTTACCTACCAATACTTGCAGCTGATGTGAGGAAACTATCAATGATGTCCAATGAAGTATTGCAGGAACAAATCTTGCATTTATCACCATGTTTCTCAAATTTGTTGTTTTTAATTTCCATCAATGTTTAATGATCATAAAATTGCTGTTACATATCTTAATTTATCATTGGCTATCGCAGAGGAATGCTTGTTCTTCGGTTGTGGCATAGCCAGCAAAACTCCTTTAAATATTCTCTATGAAATTCCATGTTCAAGATGCTAGTATTTAACCTACAGAGTTAAAAAAATAATAATTCTTGGCTGTTGTAGAAAAAATGGCTTTATATCTTGGAAATACACTTGTATAGCGACTAGATGAATGTATATACTTGCTATACATTAATAACGTTCATTTAATACAAAAACAAAATTCCTTTTTTTTACATGCTAAAGATTTATTAAGAAAGAGTAAAAACTACAGTACAACAAAGCAAGTTAAAATCGTACGAAAACCACAAACCAACCACAGATACTAAAACAGCTTAGTGACAATGGTGATGAAGGATTAACAATGTGAAGAAAGTGAAGACGAAAAAGTGGTATCGTCAAGGAAAGTTTTCACATTTGGTCGTAACTTCCAGTGTTTAGTAACACATGCATCAGGAAAACATTGAACTTATTTTCGTCTTAACTAAACGCGATTTGGAGACCATTTTTCTGCAATCCCAGGAGTTGGTATATTCGATTTATTGGGTGGATATACCTGTGGGATATACTTACTTTATTATTATTTACGTATGTTATCACTTTGTAGGTAGTAATTTACTCGTCACACCATACTCAGAAACTAAAGATGCTCATATAAAAAATGAATTGTTTATTTATTAAATGCATGCATCATAACAATCATAAAAACAAACTTTCCACATACAGGCTACTAAAAACTGAAAATGTTGTTAAAACCCCTATTTTTTATATTCTGTAGTATAAGCCTACATCACAAGTCCCCAATGCAAAAAAGGACAATGGAAAGATAAGCACAAATCCTAGCAACGACACCCCAACACTGTACTAATTGCTAATGGTAGTGACACCTTTTTTCCCACGCTAGAATTTTTGACTTCAGGTATTAAATCTTCATTGTGTTAGAATACAAATCCATATGTGGATAAATTTACAATGAAGTTAATACTTTTTAAAAGATTGATACAAATTAAGAATTAACTAAAAAGTGTATTGTATGACTGATTGTTTTGCCAGGACCACCACCGCGGTTGCATCGGTCCTCGACTCGAGGGGTGGCTGACCACAAACGTGGAAGATATTACCCTCCCTCTAGAACGTCATTTACAACGTCCCTCACGTTTGTAGTTAGCCACACCCCGGAGTCAGACACTGCCCCAACAACCACAACAATGGTGTTGGCAAAACAATTCAAGGCAAAAGAATAATAAAAAGCACAATAAAGTTAGTATTATTACATGAAAATTATTTAATAAAAGTTTTTTTTTATCAAATTACAACTTTTATTTGCCGCACTAATCTAGACAGCCATGTCAATTCTATAGTCGTCTATAACCACTCCAATAAAAATTCTGTCATTGACACTGTGAAGCGCAACATTAGGGCATCTAAATAAAGCTTGACTTGTGATGCAAATATACCTATTACCCGTTTTTAAAATCCCAATCCCTCCCTGAAATATTGTCTATGAAATTAAAACATTCAATAAAATAAACTTCGTTTCAGGTCGCTAACTAAATCGCATGGAATGACAGACAGGGATTTCGTGGCACGACGCAAAGATAACTTTTCTGGACTTCACGACGTATGTAGCTTCCGAGTGTTAATCTGAGTTGTCCAATAAGCGTGTTTCTGAAAATCACCATTTTCCGCTACACGCGAAACTGCAGACTTTCGTGTGGCGATGACTCTATCTTTCCAATCCTTGGTTAAGGGTGGTTTTAACACGGCCTTAATCTGTACCATGGAATTATCGTTAACACAACGGTCTTTATAATCTGAAATATTATCATTGTTATAATAGATGTTTGTTATAAACAAAAGATCACCCTTTCCATGCTCACATTCAACAGAACCACCTTCACTCTCAATTGCAAATTTATGAGATGAATGTTTGGAAGAACTTGTCTCAGAGACTGTACTCGAAATAATATGTTGATCTACCATGAATTTAACTATCAAAATAAACCAACAATGGCAGAAATGCACAAATGTTTGGTATGAAAGGAAAAACTCCCCTGAAAAGGGGATATTCCCATAAATCACAGTTGGTATAATACACAATTTAAATACTTATCCTCATATCTGCCAAAACCTGTATATCCCACATTATTTCTTTGTCTATATCCTTCATGTTCTGCAGTTGTATTTGAAACTGCCTATTTGCCTCTTTGTGTAGTCTTCAATTTTTCGACCAAAAATGACATTAAATGAGCACTGATCATCAAAACAGTCAATGCACATGTGTAAACCTTAATTTAGTATCCATGTATCAAATTGCAACACAATCAGTGAAGGCATTCCTGAGATGCATGTGTGCAGTCCTGGCATATTCACAATGCAGCTGGAGATGCCTGCATACACACATTATAAGAGGACCAGTTCCCATTTTTGAACAAAAGAATGTATAATGCTCATATCAAGTTTGTTATCTGCCTTTACACTGCTGGGAAATTAGTGTAACCATGCCAACTGCATAACTGTACACCGTGAACCTAGCTTAAACTATATATAAGCCCCTATTTGTGCTACACATGAACAATTGTTATTTAATTATTAGACATAAATCATAGAAATCAAAGCTTTATGCTTCAATTAAGTTTATATGTTTACAAGCAAACATTTTGTAGGATATAAACACAACACAATGTGGTATTGCAAGAATCAGAAATAATATACTTAGTATTTGTGTCTCGTAGATGTACAAACGATATTGTTTGTCCAAATAAGGAATCTAAGTATTGCTTTTTAACTGCAATTTCAAATATTGTAGCATTTTCCAAAGTACTGAAAAAATTAGAATATAGCATGCTTGAAAATAAACAATACACTATCTCACTCATGTGGAAAATATTGCGAGTTAAAATATTATAATTGTTGACAATATCCATAATGATCACAAGGTTACAGAAGAGAAATGTTATTTCTAGATTAAATATAATTCACATTATATCGGTAGTTATAATCACACTATAATTATTGGTGTTCTACCATATTGTACCTTTGTAATACAGTTGTACAATATTGCTATTACACATGTATTATCATTATAACAAAATACATCATAGAGTCACGAAATAACTACAATAGCATTAGTGCATTGAGTAAAGTCAGGTCCTTTGGAACTAATATTACCAAGTCCTAGCTATCGGTAACCTGTGTCCCATTGGTGAGCATTGTACTAAATCAGAAAACTTCCGGACGTATGCAGCATTTGTGATTTGTAGGTCTTGTTTTGTCACATTGTTGCTGTTACATGTAATGGACAGGACAAATTATTAGTATTATAGTATTTGATTTGGATTTAGAGGCACCACACCCTTGAAAGAATTGTTTCTTCTTGCAGCATCACATCACGGTACCTTGACGCTTCAGAGGTCTGGGGAGAGCACTGTTGGTTGTGCAGTGAGTCAGGTTAGGTTAAGTTTTAGGGGAATAATTATACTTTATTATTAGTTTTATAGCAAGTGATTCATAATATCCAGTCTTAGTTATACATGTATAAAGACAAAATGTGTTAACTCCTTATTTGATTTTGTAAAGGGATGTGGGATGAAAAATTGAAAGGCTTTTGTAATTGTAATTCGATATACGTAATATTTTACAGAAATGCATCTAAAATGGTAAATAGCATAGATGTGATCTTGTATTTATTTATTTTTACATTATCGCTCGGTGGCTCTGTTGTCCGCCTGCTAACGTCTGCATATAGATACTTAACATTCAAGCTACATTAAATAGATGAACTATATACATGTATATAAATTACTGTTTTGAGAAATCGATGCACTAACAAAATTGGAATTGATGAACACAACATGATGATGTGGTAGAATCAGACGTCAGAGGCCGCAGCAGTTTCAGCAGGCACCTCAACATGCGTAAATACACATTTTCAATAACAGTATACCTAACAGCGTCGCCGAACAGTTTCGATTCACTAATACCATTTCATTCGACGACGAATGCTATGCTATGCAATTGATTTTTAAAAGTACGACAATTATATTGAGCTTCGTGTTTAACTATGGCTGCTAGGACTGCTGATATCATATACAAATCTTGCCGGAGATTTCTCTACACTGTAAATCTTGGGAGCACTTTTATGTTTTTTATTAAAACACACCGTTGTAATTAACAGAACACTGTTGTATGTATTGTAAACTGTTTTATCAAACAGTAGTGTTTTTAGGAGTTATTAAACAAGTTTTTGATGAAAATTAAGCACATTGTAAACACACAAAAATACACATTTCAAAATAAAACAGTAGATGTTTTACAAGGATATAAATGTGTTATTGAAGTGTTTATTGATAGAACATTTTAATGAAGTTCATGAGTCAGCAATATGAAGACCTGTGAGTAGTTAAAGTGCTAATGGAAACCAACAAGCAGTATAACACAGATATTGATGATTTGAGACATCGTGTGCTGCAGCTTGGAAGAGAAGCTGTTGATCTAAACCAATAACATCGGCGAGTGAATCTTGCGATATCTGGAATCCCTGAACAAGAAGATAAGCCTGAAGACACGGGCAAGATAGCTTCTACAGAAAATAGAACCGGACACTACTGTCAATGACATTAATATAATACACCGTGTAGCTCAGACTACAACAACTCAACACAATGACAACAGAACACCTCGTCCACGCTCAATCATAGTTCGCTTGACAACAAGACGTCATCGTAATGCCATATATGAAAACCGCCGTAAAGTATATTACCGTCAGAGACATTGGATATAGGAATAATAGCAAAATATTTATTAATGAAAACCTCACTACATCAAGCCGAACTTTCCTGTCAAAGATAAACTATGCAAGAAAATGGGCAAGCGTCGAATTTCTCTGGTCGTATTTTTGTGAAGAAATCACCATCACACAATAAGATTGCCATCAACCATGAAGACGATACAGACAAAATTCGATAACCTTAAGTATACATGTCTGTTAATTATTTTGTTTCTCATGGTAGACCACTCTATCCTCCACAAATTTTAGTGCACGTCGTATTTCATACATGATTTCTGAGTTTCCTCAGCCACCCCATGTACCTTTTCTGTAATTCATCTTAATATTAGGTCATTGAATAAAAATATTAATCAGCTAAAGTTACTCTGTGAAGATGCATTGTCACCCAAATTGCATATCAGTGACTCTCCTAACTTCAATATAAAAAAATATACTCTTTTTAAGAATTGTCGTACAAGTGTTGGCGTCGCTGCTTCCATCCATAATGCCATCCATAACTACATGTTGGCAGACCCAGTCAATATACCACACTCAGAATCGCAATGGATTTCAATATGGGTATCATTTACCGGAAACCTGACACTGCTGTTGACGAATTTAACCTTGGTATAGAAAATTATCTTTCCAATGTCAAAGCAATTGAATCAAATTATATGCTTGTTGAAGACTTCAATATAGATAGTAGTAATGAAGACTATATCAAGACTATATCCAGAATTAAAAAGTACATATCATGCAATTAATATCACCTGTGATTGAACCAGCCTTGGTATGAACAAACATCTACTTAGTCAGTTTGACTCAGAAACAGATGCAGGAAGTGAACCTGTATACACATTTTCTGGAAGCAGACATGAAGACCGTGTATTCATACCAAATGCAAGAGCTAAGAAGATATTTGCAAGCACGACAGATCTCCCATCTACTGAAGATTTCACTTTGTTGCTCAACATACTAAATCGCTACAAACATTCAACCTATCTGGTTACAATTTTGGAAGATATATTTTCAAACGCAACAGTCCTACAGTGATCACCACAGTACCAACCATTTATTGATGACATTTCAAAGAATTCCCCCTACATGTTCAATGTTGCAGCTACCCCAGGGATCACCAGCACGACACATTATCAAAGAAGTAATACATGGGCTTGCAATTTTTGATGGAGGCAATTCTGTCAAATTAAAAGTCCTCCAAGAAGATGCACCAGTAATTTTCTCTCTCTTGAAGGCAGTAAATTCAAACCAACAAATAACACAGAATGCCAGATACTTACTGCGTGACACTCTCATTAGAAGTAAACAATGTCACATTCTACAGGACAACATCGCAAGAGAGTGCCCACCAGTGTCATCTGATGATCCACTTGCATATTTGCCGTCACTTCCTCAAATTAGGGGTTACTTATTTTTAGTGGAATGATTGAACAATGGCAGTTGCAATTGCAATATTCTTGATTAATAATTACAGAAAAGGCAGATACAACCAAGATCTTAGGAAGACATCACCTGTTGGCAGTGGCAAAAAGTCATCCAACACTTTCACAGGGAATATTAACAGTGTGCTGTCCCAACAAAGTGTGCTATGGTTTTAAGATCATGAAGAAATGTGAATCATCAGAAGTGCCATTTAACATAACAACCAGATTCAACAGTCCACCCAAAATTATAATTTATGATAATGCTTGTAATCTTCATCAATACTATTTGAATAGGTAAGTGATAACATATTCTAATCCCAGACATAGTATCATTAATGTTCCTTAGCACTAACCCATCATGCACGTGTCTCTAGTAGGATTTTCATTAACGTCGTGACCTTGATCTGAATGGGTGACAGAAATGATCCACAGTCTGGTTTTTGTTTGGTTTTATGAAAACGCTAACATCTTTGAAAATAGTGATCAGAAATGTTGTTGTATATTATATTTTTAAACTGTAAAAATTGCATTCCAATATGAAGAGCCGTCAGAGAACTACCCAGTAACAAAGTTTAAGATCAGTGAAAACGCTGGACAGTTACTGTTTATAAATCTTGGTCAGGCACATTGACACATTTCACAAAGATACAGACTTTTTTTCTAATATTTTATGTTCTTAATATGTGCTAATTGGTGCCACTGCCCAAGATAATTGAAATTATAAAACGGTTGTATCTAAACAATGAGAACTCTGATTCACTCTAAATAAAGATATGTCCAATGGCACCTGTAACAGCATAGAAATGTACAGTTAATTTCCCCCTGAAATCCCTATATCTATGGGTCATGGTTAACCTATTTTTACTCTATTTATTTTATCAATGAGTAGATATTTTCTCTGACTCATTGTCATAATTTTGGTGCTCTTCTGGTTACTCTATGGAGACATACCAATACAATGACCACATCAGTGAACTGAACTCGCAAGCCTGTGAACAGAGCAATGCCGATGTAGCAAGGATAAAGGCACAAGTCTCGTATATGCTGTCAGACAACTTTATTTTGCATGTTTCAGTATTTTTAGCGATGCATAATGTTAAATCAATGAATGAGTTTTTTTGAACACTATTTCAAAGCCATTGTATTGTATTGTATTTTTGTTGCCTGGCTTGTTTACTACAATTCAGGGCGAGGGACACGTTGTCTATCATACTTTGAGGGCGAGATTACATGATAAGCATTGATCTCTTCAAGTGGAATGAGATTTGACACGATAAGAAATTGAGCTTTCAACACGTTTATTTCATGAATACATGAGTTACTATTGATCTCGACATATACACAGGACAAGCCATTTGTAGTTAAATCATTTTATTATGGTGACGCAATGTTACATAATGAAATGTTGTGAAAAAAATGAAACTAAACTTTTTTTGAAAATTAAACAGGCACGCATAGAAATAAACATTAGATATCAAATCATTTTGGGTAGTTTCACATTCCGTTTTTCTCTTGCCATCGGTTCTATTTCTTATTGGTCGTTGGTGGCTTGTCTTGATTTGTGATTTGGTTGACTGGCGACTGTGTTGGTGATAAATGTGTGCTGATTCTTGGTGGTGCCTGTGAAGCTTCCAATGGTGATAGCTGACTGAGTGATGATTGGAAATCTGGCAATTGTGGTGGTGAAAGCTGAGTGGTTCTTAGCGATGGTGCCTAGATGACTGGTAGCTAACTGACTTAATGGTGGTGGTGGCTAATTGATTGGTGACTGTAGAACTTGCAATTGTGGTGACGATAGCCGAGTGGTTCTTAGCGATGGTTCCTGGGTGACTGGAGCTGGTGGAAGGTCACCGGATGACAGCAGACTGGCTGGTTCTCGAGCGATCTGTAGGCGAAAGGAATGTGTTGTATACAGTTTACGGTTGGGCCTGTACAACCGGTGACAAGATAGAGTGACTGATCGATAAATGAGGCTTCTCTGTTGCAGTAACTGGTGTCAATGCTGCCATACCTTCTAAAAAAAATGTGTAATTAGAAAATGGATAAAAGCAAATTATCGGCCATGTATCTTTATTTCCATAGAAGCCTTAGATTTGATATTCCATCTTTTAGTATACCAAAAAGAAGATTCAAATAATAAAGTACTGATGCGACTATAATAACTATAAATATGAATATTCTTTACTTACCCAAAGTTACCCAAAGCAGTCTGGCCCATTGAATCACCATAGCATTCAATTAAATGTTTAATTGCCTGTGGAAATTAATAACAAGTTCAGCTGCTGGGATTGTTGGAATCTCAGTGTGGCTGTCAATTACATCACCTGTAAAAAAGAAACAAGTTATGATTAATTATTGTATAATACATCTCGGTACCATTTAACTGCACATACACATGCCTAATATATCTTTTTGTGAACACTGATCTCTGATCATAACATAGATGTTATCAGTCTTGCATGTACTCAACATGTGTTGGTGCCTCCCTGTTCATGTGGAAAATCGCTTGTTTCCTATCTGTAATAAAAAACGGTTGAGTTATTATCATAGAGGGTAAACTAAAGCCCTGTAATAATAACAACATTACACGAACGTAGCCATTCATCTTGTTGATGAAAGTAAAATGTACAAATCAAATTACATAATGTTTACTTACCAGTTTACTGGCGGCGATATTTGAAGGTACTGATACAAATCTTGAAAGTACTGATGAATATCTATTCTTTAAAAAAAAAACGCCTCGCGTGGTTCTGTCGTACTTGTACATAAACGCAACTACATCAACGGCCATAGACACAAGTCGTGCTTTCCTCAAGTCCAATTACCGCGCGCGTTCTAGGTCCAAGTAGTCGGGTTGATCAGAAACGCGCGTTCCCATTGGTCGACATAATCAACTTATCACTTAACATGGACTTTATTTTTTCACGTATACTATCAATTCGTGTCGATGTATTATCTTGGAATTGTGTGCTAGTTGACACTTGGATTGTGGCAAATTTAACACCTCTCCGAGGTGTGACTATTGAAACCTGTCATTATTTTTATTTAACCGGCGGTGTGTGACACAAGAATTCCTTTCTGTGACCACCTGTTTACAATTTACACCCGACTACAATTATAATTCTACGATTCTTTAATCACAAACCATACTAATTTTCACATGTTACGTGAAGTGTGCTGGCTGGTCATGTCCGTTTATTAAATTATTGTGCTTTCACGTTTCCTGTGCAGTGTGAAGAGCAAACATCCGAACAAACGTTTTGATATGAATAAATGAACAATAAACAAAAAGCACTACATTGAAATAGTAGTTAAAGCTGCTTTTATTTGCGACCTTCGCAATGTAATCCGCGTACACTGGTCGACTGTAATGTTGAGTACTGGGCGGCGTGCGCCGGTTGACACCTAGGCTGAATCGCGTTGACACCTATTTTATATATGAATCACCCCTTAAGTAAAAGCCCCAACAACATCATGCCAATCTTAACCAACCATGTACACATCATTTCCTAACCATGGTAAATATTGATTTCACTGTGATAAAACGCATTTGAACGTATGGACGTTAAGCAAACGAATCTAGCCGTTGAACAAACTGGCAAATGACTCCACCCCTCGCATACACCCGTTTTTCTGGCCTTTGTATTACTCCTCACATAGGCCTTTTTTGCCACTCGCAAATGAAACATTTTACCTCGCATATGCCGTTTTTACCACTATGGCATATTGGCGATCCGCTCCGCTAGGATTGCTCTTATACTAACTTTTGTGGCACCGTGTGTGTCTGTGTGATTTTCAGTGTTTACACGTATTACTTCTGTGATTTTTTTGGCTTGGCCGATTTCGCTCAAACTTGGCAGATAGGTCACACCTTCACCCTAGTTATTAGGAAAAAAAACGGAAAATTTTTTTGGCCCACCGTTACCATAGCAACAGCCAAAACACTGATTTTTGGATAGCTTCGCGCCAAATGAATCTCCTTCTACAAATTTAGGATAAAACACCTCAGACATAGCTCATTCTACTCAGCTTGAGTTTGGGCACAAAGTTACTCTTCGAATTTTTGATATATATTTTTTTCATTACCGAGAAATTTGACCCCATTTTGACCACCACCTGGCCCCTTCTTCCTGGGGGGTCGCCACTCTTCCCTCCCCCGGAAGAGCCGGGATGATTGCCTCTTGGCTACTTCTGGCCAGTGGGTGCCGACTTTGGTTGTTCTCAGCTTGGGGTCTTTAACGCTTGCCCTTGGCAGAAACCAAACTGGCTTGCGGGTCTCACCTATACCCACTGGTCAGTGGGATCCCGAAGCACTGAGACTGCTCCTTCCATCCTCAAAAAAGAAGAGGGTGGGGGAGGTCCAGCCTGCGTAACTGAGGCGGTGGTGTGCCCAGTGAAAACTGCCAAAACTGCATTCCGCTGTACAGAGGCAGCCCCTGCCACGAGAGCCAGATGACACTGCAGGATATCCTGCTTAGCCGTGTGGTGTCCCACCAATGGCTGTATCTGCTGGTCTACGAGGCTGCTGCGTTCCGCCATTGAGACTTCAGAGTGCTGGCGGCGCAAAACAATTTGTTCCAGTGGGCTGGCCACAACTTGAAGGTTGAGGGTCGCCACTCTGCTCTCAGTGCGTGGATTGTTTCTGACTAGCCGGTTGAAATATTCCATGAACGAGGCCACATCCTTTACCCGTCCCATCGAGCCAAACAAATGTGAGGTACCGGGGTCAGAGGACTATAATGCATCCAACCTTATGCAAACAGAATTGAGTGAAAAGTTTGGGAACTCGTGAGTAAACATTATGGTATGTATGCCATCTAGACAATCACAGAAAGTGACGTAATTAAACGCATAATGAGATGAGTCATGACATTACCTCCAGAAAATAATTCGTCAAGCACCAGCCTTTATGGTCTTACCAACCTAAGTACAACTAGAATCACAATCTCACATGTGTTTTAAACATGTGATTTCTCTCGAAAAATGTTCAGTTTGAAACAGTTCAGAAAGCAAAATCACCAACGATGTTTTCAACGCGAAACACCAGATTATAAATGTTTCACAAAGTGTTATTGTATAAGACTCATTTGTGTAAAACACTAAAACACTTTTCTTCTAACACACATATAAAGTTTCTGGGGAAAAAACCCGATTATATACAGGACACTATTGTATGCCGTCTACGGTATGCATCTTTAATGTACACAGTACTTATCATCGACTGTATGCAGCATCTTTATTTGTCAGCAAGTAATACTGTGCATGTAGCGATAAATTTATCGATTTTAGTATTTTGCGAGTGTGCATACCTTGTAGCTGTCACAAGTTTAATAAAGGATGTAATTAAACATGCACGGTCTTGTTATCAATGTTCGAGTTAGTAAGCTGGATGACGCTGCGCTAAACAGGCATTAATTCCCTGTGATCTAATTTGGAAGAAAAGTGTTTTAGTGTTTTACTTTCATGAACATTAACACTTTTCGAAACTTCTGTAGTCTGGTTGTTTCTGGTTGAAACATTGTTGGTGATTTTGCTTTCTGGAGTGTTTCAAATTGAACATTTTTCGAGGAAAAACACATGTTTCAATCACATGTGAGAATGCATTCACAAAATGCGGATTAATAAAATCCATTAGGTCACGAGTTTCTTAGTTCACATGTGACTCGATTTTCATGACAAACCAACGAATGCCAGGTGTCGTTGTTCCAGAAACCAGTAGGCTCGAATTCATTCTTATGTGATCCCTCGCTACATATTGGAATGCTATTTAATAAAGATTGTAGTCCGAACGACAGTCTGTTGATCAAGCGTACGCTATTGTGAGTACAAAAACAAAACAAAACAAAAGGACAAAAACACGAAAAACTACATGAATGATTTGAATTTCAGAAAGTCAGCTATACGTGATATTTTTCACATGCAAGAAGTGCATAATAATATAAACTACTCACGATGTATGATAAATTTACTTGGCGTGCCGTTAAGTTTTTGATAGGACCTGTTGATTGATAGTTTAAATTAGAAATCAGCTGGAAGTTGGACAAAGTAACATTTGTTAGGGTACAATTGATAAACGTGGAACCCAATTGCCCCTTTTTATGATGGAATATAAGTTAAGAATATAAGAGGACAATTCATCCAGTGTGGAACTGTTGCAAATGCCTCTCTAGTCAAATTGTTTTGGTTCGGCTTTTGAATAAATACCCAAATGAATGAATATGCCAACTATATCCGATTTCATATTCACTATCAAGGATTGACAGCCGAATAACTCAAATGACTGACATATAATTCACATTAACAAAACAACTGACAAGTATAGGGTTTTTAAAATGATTGTACAAATCCTGCTTCACATGTAACGTGCAATATAAGATTCTAAGTCCAAATAGAATAGTTTTTTTTCGGAAGTCTGAGGTTTACTAAAGACAAGGGGAAAGCATTCGTCTTGGGTTATTGTGTGACTGTGGAATCATTGTTAAGTTTAAATAGATTGAATATTAACAGTCATTTGGTTTTACAAGCATTTAAAGTTATATTACCTAGCAATTAACAATTTTTAGTTGATTTATCACATACATTGATAGCAAGACTTGATTGCTCAACTGGTGGTCACATGGACTGTACTGCTTCGAATATGATCTCCAGGACATTGCAATTTTCACTCAATTCACCACTTGTAGTGTAGTACAGTATGAACTATGACTTATCTTCACACTACTAACGTGATATATGTAATTACCTGTTAAACGTGTCTTGCTGCCTATACATATGGTTTTTGAAAGTATTGCAAATCCCCACATGTCAGATTCACTGGTTTCTCACACAAAACAAGCGTTCTACCAAAACGTGCATTACGCACGTTGGACTATTCCATTTTTGCAGAGCACATGTCCGAATATGTGGTAAAAGAGGAAATAAATCTTTTACTTTCAAATGAGCTGTATGTGTAGCTTGGTAGTGGAAGAACAAGGAAACACTACCGATCCACATGTTAGTTGATCAAATGGTCAACAGTTTGATTTCATGTCTCCCATCCACCCATGTCCTCAGTGGTTGCGACAGTACCGGTAAAGTGGGTCCGAAATTGCCTGGCCTGAAAACATCTATTGATTTATCATTACTGAAAGGCTTTAGTGCAGATGAACTGACATTGCAGATGGTAAGTAATTCTGAAAAGTTCATTGTGTCTGGATTAAAGAGTACAAACTGCTTCACGTATTACAGTACCACAACACAAAGAAAGAAATGTACTCCATTCAGCGTGTCTGATGTTTCTCAACAATACAAAACACTTCAAACGAGCTTATCTACACTGTCAAAAAGTGGTTGCAGGCCCCAAATCCACCAGTTATCAAACCAGATCCAGTTCAGTATGGGTATGAGTCAACAGGTGTTGGTTTAACACCGGTGATGCATACTGTCAGGACCCTGTAGGCCAGACGATTTGCCTCCGCCTTGTAAATGCCCCAAATCATGCAGGACTACAAATATATCCCTTGCAATGAGAGGAAGATGAATGCGTTTTGTTGACTGTAGTAATGGTATAGAGTGTAGAAATCCTTATTTGATTAGTTGACATTTTTACAATACACAGTTAAAAGGTCGGTATGGTGTCATTGTGTGTATAGTTTGTAAGCTTGGTATATGCTAAATATTTTTTTTTGTAAATTTCTTTTATACTATTGATTTTTTAGCAATTAAAATGCATTACTGAACCCAAGTAGCTTGGTCATTGCGTACATGTAGAGTGCTCAAACAACCTCCCAGGTCGAACGGTTACATAGATACAATATATTAGACCGCGGCCATAATGGGCGCGGCCAATTTTGTCAATTTCGCCCTCACTGTGAAATATGTTTTCAGACCTTCAATTGGGGCATTCCTGAAGAGTTTAGATATGTACATAGAAGTGCACAAAAACCACCAGGAGCTACTGCAGTACATAGTAAAGCTCAGTTAAATAAAGTGGAATATTTTGTGACTTAAAACAGAAATATGTGCGAAGCTTAGTTGCAGTAAAGGGGGTAGGTATGGTACGATTATATTAATATTAATTGCGCAATACCCTCTCTTTTACTAACTAAATCGAAGTACTCTTGACTTAAATTCATTAAATATTATTATATATTATTATACATCTGTCACCGTAACGCCATAAGTTACAGCGTGCCGTTATTTTGCGGTATTTTACGGGGTATTGTCATCCTACCATATTAGGAAATGCGAATTCCAAATATGGAATGATTACGCGCGTAAGCGTCCTCTAATAATAAAAACAAACATGGCTTCCACCACCAGGGTTTGACTGGACTTCATACAAAGAAGTTCGCTGATTCTAAATTTGTTGGATTTCGGCATTCCCATGATGTATCCTTAGTAGGAAAAGATAATAATAAGGTCGATACTGCCGCTGTACTGTCTTCGTGCATACTTTGAGGTATCTTCGTAATAACCTTATATTACGAAAATAGTGAGGATCGTCACTTGGTTGGTGTAAAGTTAAATGAAAGTCGTCATAATGTTGACACCACAAACGCACATCTTCACACAGGAGGTGTGTGCACTGCCTTTGGGACATTTTATGTGTGTAATATCGACGGCGTCTGCTTATGTGCCATACACCCCCCTTGTTACTGACTTTACTATGCTGTGTATTGCTCTGTCTGTAAATTGTTTAATTCCTGTGGGATGTTTTATCGATTGATGTCAGTTGATTGTTTTGTGTTCTCGAAATGTGTTTTTAGATTAGTGTTCAACGATCTTTGATTGAGTATGTTATTTCTACTTTTCGGACTTTATTTCAGATTAAATGCATATTGCAGTTCAATCTTTAACAACTCACTGCGCTGTCTAGCACTTCCTTGTTACTTTAGTAGGAAGCTGCTCCCACATGTGGTTCTGTCAGGGAATTTCGGCCATGAAAGTCATAACTTGAATGCAGCATTATTGTCTAGACAAAGATTACTGCACCCATGTGAGCTAGACTATCTTTCCTGTGCAAAAACAAGAGTTGTGTTGAATGTGGTGGATGTAAGCCACTGTGATTATACACTTTATTTCCATAGTATTCAGGGGTTGATGATGTGGATCATCAATAACTACCAACACTAGTCCATTCTCACTTAACGCATTAAGCGAAATGGTGTTTTTGGCCAATTCAGGCGGATAACCTTCCCACCATTGGAGGAAATGAAAGTGGCTATTCAAAGGGGATGAGGTTAGGAAGTCGACCCAAAAAATGCTCTTAACATACAAGCATCCGGACTAAACCTACGACCATCATGTTACCAACCTCAATGTAAACTACATTCTGGAAATAGAGACAAACATTCACATTTATTAACTTCATGAAAAATTTGACTATTCAGTATTCATTTTACTATATAGTTTCACTTGGATTCTTATTTTTATTTTACTTCTACATACATACAATTGTAATTATTGTAATTATTACACCAATGTTTTCATCACAGTGGAAGTGAATGCATCGAAATGGCAGTATATGTACGCTACAAGTAGAGAAGAGTTAGTATAATTATAGTTGGTGAAACAATGTTATTTGAACAGTAACGTCGTCATGAATGCCCTTATTGGTGTAATGGATTTTTTTCTCCCCTCTCTTTGTTATTTTTGTTGGTGATTTTATAACGATGAAATTTACGTATTCTTGTCAAATGTTTAGGTATCATGAAGAGTGAAAATGACACGAGGACCATGAATGATATAACAACGACGATTCCCAGCCACCAAGCACCAAGCCGTGTTAATAACAATGTAAGCATATGTGCCGGCTCCGGTAGCCATCAAACCAATGATAGCCCTAAATCCCAACATCATATTGACAAGTCCTGGAGAAAGCCACTCTAGGTGAAAAATAATTAAACCAATGAATAAACAAATTTAGTAAGATATTTGCAACAAAACAGTTTTTCAGAGAAAGCTCACCACCATTTTACATATATCTACATGGTATTTGGGGAAAAATAATAATTCAGCTCTCTCGAAAACACAATGCGATCAGGTTCTATCCGGTATTCAGAAATTAGAACGTAATTTCGAAAGAAATAGTTAAATAGACAAATTCCAGAGTCGCAAAGTGTCTATGCGAAAACATAGTATAATGCGTCCACCGTAACTCGAGATCAATTACCTGCAGCTGTCTTAAATCGTGTTTTTGTTAAATCGAGACAACGGCAAAAACAACTTAGCAGCTACGTATTATCTAAATCCGTGTGTCCTTTGGATCAAAACAAACTCATAACGACTATTTATGGTATCTGTTTGTCAAAATCACGCGGATGTGCGGATATACGTGCTCGCATTATTAATTGGTTGTAAAGTACGAAATTATGCTCCCTAAACCAATAGAAAACAGTGTTACACGGAGGAGACGCCCCTTTTCTGGCGGACTCATAACCATACATTGCCCTTCTACAACGCGTAATACATAGTACCGGAACAACTGCTGGATTTCTTTCGTCTCTGTTTCATAGTCGACTGCAAACGAAATTTAATTTGTGGGCGATCGTAAATGAAATGCGTATAGAATTGAAGTGTAAATTGTACTGAATTCCAGAGACTGTTTATATTTGCTATGGGTGGTGACTATTATGCAAATTATCTGTCTATGATGTCTTTGGCCGATTAATTAAAACATGTGAAACAAAATTCTCAGTGTTTTAAATCTAAAGGCAAATAAGAATAACTACCTTTCAATATTTTCAATAGTGTTAATGTTATGTGCATGAAAGTATATAGAACTGATTGTGATCTGCATGTGTCGCCAACAATGGCTACTTCAAAATATGACTGAGGTTAAAAAATCGTAGTCTGGGAAACTAATTGGAAACTGGCAGCCACTTGATGACAATGGAGTCAAAACATAGAATGGATTGTGTTTCTGACGGCTGTATATCAGTGGTGATGATAGGCATGATTCATTGATTGAGCTGTCCCAATTGCTATGTACTCCTTTGCTTGGAAGAGACTGCAGTAACGCAGCATAGTTTCTTTCTGACGATGATTCGTGTTCCATGTTTCTTATAGTAATCTATCATCTATACGACCTCTGAGGAGGCAACCCCAACGACTGGCACGAACTGTACCGCAAGCAATACACAATTTATGTGTGTTAGAGACTCTAATACAAATACTGTAAGCTTATTTAGCAATAGGATGGCTCCATATTGTGTATCTATAATTGGATGATATACAAACAAACAACGCAGATGTCAAATGACATACGTTTTAACCAATTCAAACTATTAGTGCTGCAGCCAAGGCTAAAATTGTGCACATTTGGTTAAAAGCATGAAACTTGGCACAAACATGCATTGGCCCATACTAAATAATTTTGGATAAAGACCCACCTGAAAAGCGCCCTCTATTGGTCACATGAGGCATATGTTTTTTCTCGTATACTTTTCACATTAAAATGCTCTTATCGTATTACTATTTTAAGGATTGCCTATAATTTCTCCCTCAAATGATGAAAATGACTCAATTAACTACTGCCCATTATGTATTATATATATGAAAATGCACAAAAATAAAAATGCGCCCTCTGGTGGCCAGTTTTAATATATACTTGATTTTAAGTATCACAAAGCTGTCAGAATTAATTTCTCCATTTATATCAGAATTTACACTTCATGAAGGATCTTGGGTGTATACTCAATTTATGATACTTACAATATCCACATGTAATTAGTCTTGACAGTTTCCACCACAAGTGCAAAGAGCTGTGCACTTCAAGCTGGCCTTGTAGCATTTGCATAGTCCTGTACATGATTTTTTACAACCGCAGTGGATAAGTTCATAACACTTGTTCTGTGCCTGGGAAAGTGTTGTCCACAGTGGTGTCCATCCATTTTGATACACCCATCCCCAATTTACAGGGCTTGGTATCACTGGGTCTGGTTGCAGTACCTGTCCCCATATATATCCAGCTTGATGGGCTGTACGCATAATGTGTTGTTTCAGTGCTGCTTGTGTTGGTGGGATATTCTCCAGTGATCGAGACTTCTTGGAAAACAATTCCTGCCTTGCTTCATTCACTTTACAGATCACACTGGTGCGGTTGTACCATAGGACTACAAACTTTTCAATGATGTCCAAATTAACATCAGATATTTGTGGGGTAACAGACAATGCAAGGAAGGCATCTGTTACTTCTGGAAATACACTCCATGTATCCCATGCTGACTTTTTGCCTTTTCCAGAAAAGAAGGAAACTACATCACACCCTGTGAATGCATGGAACACTGGCAATGCCAGGTATTTTCTTGGTCCTAATTGTGCTGCAATTTAATGTGCTGCAATGTATCTAAAACAGCCAGCTCCAAAGGCTATCCATACTTCATGAGCAGCAATGTGTTGCATTTGTGAAACTGCAATAACCACTACATCTGTGTCGACTGTTCTGATCAAAATGCTATCACAGCCACGTTGTGCTGCATCTGCCACATGTAAACATATACGTGTGTCTGCTTCTTCATGAGTACATGGCTCTAATGGACTTGTGTCCTCTCTGTGGGGTGAAGTCAGCACCTGATCACCAACAGTGGCATATAGCTCTTTGCCTTTGACACAAATCTTTGAAACATGTTGTGACAGAAGTTGGAACAGTTCAGTCTTATTTTCATTGACACGTAGAAAGCTTTGCCAGTTACCCGGAACTAGTGTAGAAAGACCAACTCTTCTTTCTTCTTCGGGTACCTGTGCCTCTCTTCTCACGAGTAGATAATTTGAGGCTGTCTGCTTTATAAATATCAAAAACAATGTCCAATCTGTGTACATGTTCAAGTTGGTACATTATGTACGGTATAAATTTCTCGTTTATGTAATCTTGAAATGTCTTTGAATTGCCTGGCAATACCATCTGAACTATAACAGCACCATCTAATACAGTTGCATCAGTATTTGGTGCAACTTCAGGAGCTTTTGCAAGATTTTCCAGGCACACAAGAAGGTCTGCCTTTGTGCCAGATCGTAAAGCACCCAACTTAGACAGTGATGGGGGCCATGGCTGATTTTCATGTTTGAAGAATTCCTCTAGATTACCATCCCGTGACTGGCATGCAATATACAACCTGGAAAACAATGAGCAATCATCCTTCAATGCTGCAATCTGTGTCTTTTGCTTTGAGGGTGAATCACTTTCAAAGAACAGGGGAAACTTATTTTTCTTCACTGGCTCAGTAATTGGTTTAGACCTCTGAACAAACCTTTCCTCAACAAAGCGGTCATATTGCTCCTGTCCTACTGCACATACATTCTTTATTGTCTGGACTACATTTGAACCCATGATGTCCTTTGTGTCTAAAGTGAGAAGATCACCACTATCCTCCTCAAATGGGTTTCCCAAATCCTCAATAGCTGAGACTAAAGCTGTTACCTCCTTTGCAAAGGCCAATTGAACATTGAATACTTGCTCATGATGTTTTGTTGGTTGTGGGTTCACTGTGCTACTTTCAAACTCTTGTATCATCCTGGACATTTCTGGACCTGCAATCATCCATCGTCTGAGAGCTGTTGGGTTTTCAGTCAATCCCACGGCACCACCATCTCCTTTCACTAGGGCATTTACCTGTTCGTGAGCCTGGTCCAAAGCCATTGCTGAGAAGGGTCTGCTCGCCTTGTGTGCAACAAACTGTTCAGAACGGAATTCGTGGTATACAGAGGGGTGTTTATCTGGTAAAGAGCTCATATCCCTGATATGAACTGACATCCATCTTGCATAATTAATGTGGTCTAAGGCAAACATCCATGGAATAAGCAGTCCTAGTGATTCAACATACTCTGAAAAGTGTGCCTCTCGAATCGAACCTACAAGCTTCAGAATGTTCAACTCTAGCACCAGGACGAGAGACCAGTATCGAAACTGTGGCTGCTTAGTTGACATGTTCTCACACCAATCTGTGAAAGTTAGTTGCTCTTCTCCATCTGGACAGGATTCAGAGTATTTGCTATATGCTTGTTGCTGAAGAGAACTAAGAGCAGCTGCTGTTACCTGATGGGCATGTCTGGTTCTTGTGAGATGTGTAACTCTTATAAAGGAATCGGCCACTCCACTTGTAGCTATACCTGCTGAAGTAATGACATTTGCCCATCCATTACCATCAAGCCAATTTCCTAAGACCTTGAATGCTGACATCTCAATATGCAATCCACCAAACATGATTAGAAAGTTGTCTTCGCCATGTGTTGTCAGAAATTTCCACTGAATTTGTTTTGCTATCACAAAAAGTGGCTGATCCATAACAAGGACTGGAATCTGGCCAGGATTTAGGTAATTTGTATCATCTTTGGCAACGTTCATTGCATGTTTTATCATAGCAACAGAGTGAGCATTCTCTAAAAACAGTGGGAGTAGAGTGATCGTAGTTGGAGGATCAGTGCGTGGTTCCTGGCAGGCAGCATGATATGCTGCCCAAGATAGACAGTCTTCTTTACCAAGCTCTTGTTTCTGGATTAATTGACCTGCATGTTTTAGCCATTCATATTGTTTGGTTAAAGCAGTTGATGCCATTGTTTTCTCGGATCTAGCAGCTCCAGATGTTGGCGGCACAAAAGGCCTTTTTAACCACAGAGCTGCTAGAGGTACAAGGGCATATGTTGCTGGCATTGGAGCAATTGACTTCTTTGCTTGCACACTTCCATCTATCACTGGAATATCACGGACTACACCTCGATGTTCTAATGTTGAATTCTGCATCAAAGAAATGCTTGTGCCATGGAATGAGTCTTTAGCTGTAGTAGAACTTGGATTATGATCCAAATTGTCAACAGCTGCTACTGTGAATAAGTTCTGTGACAGCTTAGAAGGACATACTACGCCTTCTGCTTCATAGCTAGCACATACAGTGTTAGCTATATCTGTGGAAATACTGAGAACACGGTCATAAGAAATACACAGTCCCATATTATGCAGCGTATCAATTAGACCTCTTTTTCTCGTTTCTGCATGAATCTTCAATGCTATATAGATTGGTGCTGGTGTTTCCCTATCTCTGCTATGTCTCTGGTATGATGATCATCATTACGTCTATGCTTAACAGTGTTGAATGCCACCAACTGAGAAATGATGAGAGAAGCTGATGTGTGTGGTTGGTCCTTAACAGATTGATCTTTGATACTAGGACCATCCAGGATCATATTAACCAGAGCGATTAATGATGCGGGCACTGACTGCTGCTGACAATTCTCAGGAAATCTACCCCTGAAAAACTGTTTGAATTTGAAAATTTCTCTACGAATTATTTTCGCTGCTTTTGCCAGATAAAGGGCCTCAGAGTCATAATCGTGCTGACAAGCCTTTCTTATTGCATCTCCAATGTCGTGGTCAAACACTAACAGAACATTGTGGGCTGTTAGCTCTGGGACAGCAGCCAGTATTCTGTTCTTGAGTCTTGTAGTATGTACACATCCATTCGTAACTCCAAGCTCTTCTAGTCTTGATGAATATAATTTACTGAGATATGCCATGTTAAACACTGGAGCACATTCTTTGGCATCACTGAATGATTCAATATATTCAACTAACTCAGCAAAAGCTATTCCATGAAATGAACTGTCACCAGTATCATCTTCATTCACATTCTCAGCCTTTTGCGCACGTTTATATAATTTGGACAAGCATATAGTATGATATTGAGCATCAATAGCCACCATGTCTCCACCAGCCAATTTCGCTAACAATGAAGTATCATTCACAGCTTGTGCACACTGTCTCACCTTGAAATCGATACCTAAGGTTGATGCCTTATGAAGACCATTTGGCCCAGCAACTTTGTCACAGAATATGCAAATATCTACACCACGCTTTGCTTGTGTGTGTCCTAAGCGTGATTTCCTGGTTTTAATGGGACTAGCAGTACTTGCCTCATGCTTTCGTTTTAATGTTCTTTCTAATTTCAGTGTTTATTTTGTTCCTACATGATTTATGCCATACCGCCTTATTTTGCCGCATGTTGGTTTCAACTCCCAACCCTTCATTTAACTACTCAACAGGCACAGTTACAGACAGTTCACCAATCTCGTGAAATTTGAGTATATTTTCAGCTACACTCTTATAACCAGAACCTACATCTGTTCTCTTAGATTGTGCAGGGCATTGCAACACCTCTTTCGTTTTGCGTTGGCAAAGGATACACAAGTTCCAATCGATAGGTGGGATGTCTGTTTGCTTAGATGAACTTGAAGTGCCAGGTTCTACAAATACATACGGCTTAGACATGTCTGTATTCAATATCTAACTAGATAATATTAAGAGTTGTAAACCACCACCACTTTCACCACTGTCTATGCTACTGTAATTGTGTGTACCAGTTAATTGCTGCAGAAAAGGATATACACATTATAAGGTTATATAGTGTAATATGGCGTAAATAAAGTTACTATCAGAGTGAACAGACATGCATTGCTCATACATTACTAATAACTGACCACAGAGGGCGGCATTTTCTTGTTTATCAAAATTTAGTCTCACAAATTAAGTCACTTACCTAATAATTTGAAACGTCCTTACAGTATTCAGTGGGATGATCCTCCATTGAATGGACACATGTATGTCGTTTTCTATAATGGAGACTCCAATTGTTGGCCACTAGTCAAGTATATCATCAGAACACGAGTTACTGAAATCATTCAAGGTACTCAAATCTAAAGCTAAATATGACAACAAATTATTTAATTTGTATGACTACCCACATAGCTCAATATACCGAAGAGAGATTTACCAGAGATAACGCCACATTGGTGTTACTAGCGAATCAGAAAGACAAGTGATTTATTAGTGTGTAAACTACGTTAAATGAAGCTAAATCACAGCTGGCGAGCTTTTACTCGGGAACACGGCATTTGCTGAATTGGTTAATTTTTGCAAAATAATATGTATACATTAATGACGTTATGAAAATCCACAACAACTGGCAGCGACAGAAATTGAACCGTTGTCATGGCTTGATTGGCTTTACTCGGTTTATAAGTAGATACTACTGGTGATGATGATGATGAAATATCGGCAGAGTATGTGTGGCAATAGCTTAACTGAACTACATGACAGAGCATAAACATGATGTGACAGTTTGCAATCTAGCATTGTACTCTTAAATTACAGCATCAATTGATCATCTAGATTATTTTTCATGTCATTACATCCTTCCTTTTCTATTTTCGTCAGCTTTTTCCAACTACTGGGACGTGTGCCAATGCCATATATATTTGGCATAACTGCCACAAAAGAAAACAGAATTCGATATTAAAATGTTATTTCATCCAAAGTCTTCTATTAAAATTTAAATTATTTTTATTCACTCGATTTCTAGTACATGCTGCTACAGAAATTCAAAACTGAAAAAGTTAGAATAATGGCATTAATGGTGACTAAAAATACACGACCGATATCAAAATGAACAGTATTACGCCATCGCCATTTTGTGGTTGTCCAAAAAAAACCGGAACCGGAACATGAAATTAAAAATATTTGGAAGCAACAAGGAAGTCACAGGACTTAAGTGTAACACATCGACCCAAGACATGAAGTGCGCCCTCAAGCGGATACATCGTAAACATGCGCTTTCTGCCCATTATTTCATCCACTTTATTAGAATGAGTGTAGACACAACTAAAAATTGCGACTATAATGAAATAAATAATAATAACAATATACAAACTAAGTCCATTAATGCAATATCACTTGTATTAAACAACCCATATGTTGAAATATTTTTAATTTCACGTTCTGTTTCCGGTTCCGGGTTTTTTAAACAATCCCATTTTGTTGGTAGCTGGACGTTTTGGCTCTGGTTTTAGACGTTACTGGTATACATTATATTCGAGAAGTAGTGTTCATCATAATTTATACCAGGGCTGTAACGACCGACCACCAAGATAGATCGAAAGACATAGACAGAAATAAATAAAATAAAATTACTATAAATAACATCACTATAATCCCCCTATAAATAAAAGTATATACACACAATGTAACACTTATAGAATATTGTCTATTTTACTTTTTATTTATATTAACCAATTCAGCAAATGCTGTGTCCCCGAGTAAAAGCTCGACAGCTGTGATTTAGCTTCATTTAACGTAGTTTACACACTCATAAAGCACTTGTGGCGGTATAATTCGGTATAGTTTAAATTGACATCTGTGTTGTATATCATTTAAAACAAGAGAACTTTCAAACACTTTGAATAATATTTAGACACGAGTAGATCACCTATTGCTATAACAACTCTCATAACACACTTTTCATTCTGACAGCATCAATATGGTGTGATCACTTGTAAAATGCATTTTTATTTCCGTATGCTTTGAACTGGTGACTATATTATACTAAACCGCTGTTATTTGGCATCTGTGTTGTTAATACACATTGCATGTCATTTACTATAAATATATAATAACACCCAGCACAAATAACTAATTTGAATAATATTCATAAAACAGTAAAATACAAGTCGCTTATACATCGTTTCTGCTAAGATTTACATTTTAAAATGATTGAAGACACAGAACCACTGGGAATGGACTTGTTTGATATCACATCACAACCCTATGATGATAAAGAATATAATGAGTCAACGAAGAATGGTAGTATGACAAAGAGGCTGGATGAGCCAACCTGGCTCGAGAGACGTCTTGGTGATATTCGATTTTTTGTTGCATGCCTGATGGTCGTCGTTGGTCTCAATGGATTTATTGCTGGATACAAGATAGGTATATTGACTACAATTGAAAAGCGATATAATCTAAATAGTGCCCAGCTCGGTTCCATTAGCAGTATGTACCAAGTGGGCCCACCTGTCACTATGATGTTCTGTGGTTATCTCTGTGGGCGACCCAACGCTCATCGACCAAGATGGATTTCAGTTGGAACCTTGGTAGTTGCGGCAGGATTATTTATATCTATACTGCCACATTTAACCCTCGGTCCGTATGAATACATACACGAAACAGTGACTGAACAAATAATAAATGTACATCTATGTTCCAACAACAGTGGAGAAGATTTAGCCAATGAAACAACCAGTTCAACATCAGAAGATACAGTTAATGTTCAACAAAGTTATATAGCATATTTATATTTTGTATTTGGTGCATTGATGACGGGGGCTGGATATAGTCCTATATCAATACTTGGAAACTCATTTATAGATGATTTTGCCAAGCACACTACATCAGCCTTATATCTAGGTAAGTTTAATTTTTGTAATTTTAACAGCCTTTGAGTTGTTGATCTGACCAAAGCGCACGGGAAATATTATTGTGCAATATGGAGATAAGTAATTAATTTACAGAGGTGATTATTAGTATGTTCCATGTGCAATTTACACCATATGGTTACCTATGTCATACTAGTCATTTCTAGACATACTGTCTCCGTTTGGGGTGTTATTTGATCACTGTAACATTGAAATTTCTACCACCAAGTTAATTAATCCAACAATTGCTATTTAATATGAACGAGTCTAGGGGGTTCCACCTGTAATCCAGACAGGGCACTGATTACAGTAATGTGACATTCCCAGTGATATTCTGAGTGGGTTATTGAGCTGGGTTCATATAATTCTACTAGTGTCTTGTCTGATTGATAGTTTATCCGCTTTGCTACAGCGCAAAATGTTGTATTCACCATGGGGTGAATTAGGTTATATCATAGGTGAAGACACAAACTTGCGCTTGCTTTTCCATTCTTTGCCATTAGATCAATTTGTCATTCGCCCCATATTCACATGTGGTATTATTTAGAATTTGTCTACAACTTCAATCAAATTTTACTCCAGTGTTTTACTCCGTTGGACCAGAAATAAATACTAGCCAGATTTACTGGCGTTACTACATGTAAATTATTTGGTTAGAACAATAAATTATACTGTATTCATCCCCCACAGATAATGGGGCATTATTCCAGAAAAAAATATGTGGTCAAAACAGTAAATTACACTGTAATCATCTCGTATTACCGTTCAAACACTAGATTATGAGGGAGTCGAAATAAAGTGCGAAACCCCAGTTTTCCCCCATAAGCGCCTTCACAGAGGTCATATAGATGAAGGCAAAATGGTCTGTGGTGTTGCAAATATCTATCAATCCTGGAAACATCTTCAGAATGAAACTATGGTGCGTCTCCTCTATGCGATGGAATACATAGCAATCTGGACCTCTCTAGAATTGAAAGAATCAAGCCTAACATCACCACTGTTATTCAGTCTATGTTTTGACTCCATTGTCATCAAGTTGAAGTGGCTGCTTGTTTCCCACTACGATGTGTTCAATTGTCACTGTGTAAGGCCTGCTTATCGGTAATGAGAGGGCACCCACAGAACTCACACTGGACAGGAGTATGGGACTGCTAGTACGGGGTTGACAAGATAATATTACTGGAAATGAAATATCAGGGGGAAATTCTCTTCACGGGGTTCTCCACACTTGTCAGGGGGGAATCTCGTCTCGTCTCTATATCTCGTCCCCTTGAGGTACGGGATCGGGGAAGTCACTTATACTTTACAGTCAAATAAGACACACACAACGAAATACGTTTCAGCTCTCGTCTTAGTCGGTCAATCAAGCACTCTATAAGACACAGCGCCCTGGGGAAAAGTCCCCAAGACTCTCGCAAGGCTGACCCAAGACTCTTTTAGACTGCGTCAAGGCTCGCCCCAAGGCTCTCCAGGACTGCCCTCGACTCTCCAGGACTGCACTCTCTCTACTGCATCTATCGTGCTGTGCTCCCCAAGACCAACTCAAACTCTCTTTATTCATTTTCAAAACTCTAACCAATTACAAAACAGTAAAAAGACTAGGGCGTAACCTTCAATCATAAAGCCAATCACACTAAGCACTGAATACGTCATATCTTTTGATTAATCGTTCACTACATTAATAACTATGGATACCAACTGTCAGAATCGCAACGGTTATCTGGTAATTAGTTCCAAATCACTGAGCCAAGTTCCGTCCAAAACTTCAAATAGGCCTAAACGATGACAGACATAACACAGCAATTCAGCTAATAATCAGCTAATTAAGTCGGTCAACAGATACGCAAAAACAAATTCATGACACATCCCTTCACCCAAACTGAGATTGTGCCTCTTGGCATAACACGTTCATAAATCAAAGATACCGTCCTCTACTCATCGTAATACGGGTTAAATACAATACTAATAAAAGGAATAAATCAAAAAGAGTAAAACACACTAATTAAGTACAATGATTATAAAGTCTAAATACAATGGTTATAAAGTCACAAATATCAACGGTTATGAATCAAAAACAAGGGAAAGGCTACCAATCGACTTGCTTTTCTCAAACAGGTCCACTGAGGTAACCCTTCGCTGCACTGTCTCCGTTACTAAGGTTACAAACTCTATATCAAAAGGTCAAAAAAACTAAGGCGTGGCGGTGTAACCAAGCGATCAGCCAATCGCTGCAGTCAACAGCATGATCACATGATTACCAGGGATGCGTCTCTCGGTTAAAGCATTGCAAAGCGATAACTAATAAACAATGAATAAAAAGCTATTAATCAAACTCCTTTCATATACGCTTATAAACTTCAACTGAACTCACAAGTCGTTAATCTAAACACAAGTCATACGGCGTGGAAACAGAATGCAAAGACAAAGCTATCATAACACATTACTCCTCTGGCAAAAAAGACGGGAAAAAGACAAAACGATAGAAACTACTAAGTTACATATAATCCTGTCAATCATGAACAAAAGCTTGCGATATCAAACAATACGTATATAAGCGCACCAAACTCTCATCTCAAAAGACATTAAAAAACGTTACAAAGGTGCTTTAAACTCAAAAAGCGTCAGAAGTATTCCGGAAACAACACATAAACAACAACAACTCTTAAAACGTCGGTATCTCTGTACTCGACAAATCTCAAAACTCTTAAAAACTCATTGGGGCATTACTTTCCCCATCATAATCCGTACTCATAAACTCATTAAAACTCCATAAAACTTCACAAAACTCCTAACACTGTGTTGCAAATACTTGTCCACTGAGGCGCGCTTAAATCGTTATAAAGGACCTCGCACGTCACTAAATATCAGTTCGAAACAAAGATCTGGGTGCTTACATACATACAATTCAACATCACAAAAAAAAAGGGTAAGAAAAAACGATAGGAAAAGCAAGCAATACATTACATTACTGAACAATAGGGTTAGGATTCTGGAAAAGGGTTCAACGTCCTGAGTTATACAGTGTCAGTTACAGTGTCCAACCAGCGGTTCTCTAAGCAATACACAGATAGCTAAAGTTCGAATCAAAGTCTATAAGCGTCTCCTCTCTTGTCGTCGCGTTAGTCTGGGTCGTTCTTTCACTTCATCTTGTCTTTAATGTCGCACAATTCTTAATTATACAGTCCTATACGATATTCGTCCTTCCGAAGGGGTTCTGAAATCTTCATGTCTTCAGCGTCGTTCATCGGTGCCATACTGGTAACGGTGTTAGTTGTCGAGCGCGGTTTCGTCTCTGCCATCGAGCCAGTTAGTTCGGTTCACAAGAAAGACACCTCTTCGCCATTTCACTTCTCTTCACAGGATGTCAATGTGTGTTAAACACCTGCCCAGGGTTCTCACACCACGTATCAGGGGGAAATTCTCTTCACGGGGTTCTCAACACTTGTCAGGGGGGAATCTCGTCTCGTCTCTATATCTCGTCCCCTTGAGGTATGGGATCGGGGAAGTCACTTGTACTTTACAGTCAAATAAGACACACACAACGAAATACGTTTCAGCTCTCGTCTTAGTCGGTCAATCAAGCACTCTATAAGACACAGCGCCCTGGGGAAAAGTCCCCAAGACTCTCGCAAGGCTGACCCAAGGCTCTTTTAGACTGCGTCAAGGCTCGCCCCAAGGCTCTCCAGGACTGCCCTCGACTCTCCAGGACTGCACTCTCTCTACTGCGTCTATCGTGCTGTGCTCCCCAAGACCAACTCAAACTCTCTTTATTCATTTTCAAAACTCTAACCAATTACAAAACAGTAAAAAGACTCTGGCTTTATGATTGAAGGTTACGCCCTAATCACACTAAGCACTGAATACGTCATATCTTTTGATTAATCGTTCACTACATTAATAACTATGGATACCAACTGTCAGAATCGCGACGGTTATCTGGTAATTAGTTCCAAATCACTGAGCCAAGTTCCGTCCAAAACTTCAAATAGGCCTAAACGATGACAGATATAACACAGCAATTCGCTAATAATCAGTTAATTAAGTCGGTCAACATATACGCAAAAACAAATTCATGACAGAAATACACAGAGATCAAAATATCGAGTTAAAGCTCCTGGCTTTAATACCTCTCAAAATAATTACAAAAAATAAAGCACAGAAAATTACAATGAATAGTCACTAAAATAGAAGATTGCTTAGGGAAGTGTGCATTGGTGATAACTAACAGTTCCAGTATGTGGAAATGGATGACAGTCAATGGCTTCTGCAACACAACAACTAATAAATACAGGAGTCTTGCTTGCAGAGAAATACTGTTATTCTGGAGGGTGCCACTAAAAGCAGGGATCGCCAGGCAGCTCAAACAAGTCCCAAAGAATTTTGGTTGTACCCTGTATAACTTGTCTCACAATAGCAGGATACTAAATTCCAGATTCAGTGACACCACCTGGGTTTCCACATAAGCCAGTCAGAATGTGATCTTGCTAGCAGCTGTGTCACGTAGGAAACTCGGGAGATCGTAAACTTCTTTTGTTATTCAAATAACAGCACACCTGGTAGATTCAAATTCTTCTTTCAAAGTTGTAAACACCTTTTGTTATGTAAATCTCAAGCACACCTGGTAGATTCCAACTGTTCATCCAGAGTTGACAACAAGTATGACCTGTCAATCAAATTTATGACAGTTATCACACGGCAATGCACACAGATTCTATGCACACTTCTATTTGCAGGGTCTAAGACAATATGTCAACAACATAAAATAAAAGATGCTGACATCATATTTTGAATTAGACATGTTTGATCACAATCAGTAATGTAACGACATCAAGCCGATACTGCCAGGCCCAAATATAGTTTCACCCAGAGTGGGTGTAGCCGCAAGTCGGCGCCAGCGAGATTCGAAAGCCAACTGTTCAGACAACATCCAATCGGTTAGCTAATTCGCTAGGAAATTTGCAAATTGGCTGCCCCAAAACTGCTGCTGTAAAAGTGTCAACAGTATTCAGTGTGTACTACTATTCTACATTAAAGACAACTCAGGGTACCGACTTACTTATAAAACGCCTACATGTCCAAATCATTGAGTAACCTATAAATAGAGCTGTGTATTTTGGATCAATGACGTTCGAACGTATATGTTGCCGGAATACTGAAAATTGTTGTCACTGAAGATTTTTTTTAGATAAGAGTCTGACATTCACTGGTTTCTATGGTGTGATCAATTATTCATACCACACATTTTGCTCGGTGACATGCCATGATAAAGGTCGTATATTATTATTGATATGAAATCGAACATTGTGAAATTCTTTCAAAAAAATGATTAATAATTTAGTAGTAGATTAGTAGTGCAAAATTCTAATTCATTTCAGACTGCTTGTTCGATTTTTTAAAATTGCGATTGACACCTTTCAAATAAGCGTTTTTTAAAGTGCAATACCCTGAACATATTGTAAAATATAGATAATCACAGCAATTTTGCCAAAGCATTATACAGGCGATGTATTATACTGTACATACTCAATAAATCACAACGTGCACATTCATGCACAATAGCAATCAATAAAAGGTGGTTATTCTTATTTGCATTTATAATTAAGGTACAGATGTAGGTTGGTGGGCACTTGGGAGTAACATTTCTTTTTTGCTTTGTATTATCAAAACAGTCTTGGCTATGACTGTTAACATTTTGTAGAATTGTGAATATTGGAACATACACAAAAATGATTTTAAAAAATAGATAACAGGTGCAAACATTCTGTTTTGAATGCTCAGCAAGATTTAGCAATGCTGTACATAAATAATACAAAGAAAACATGGTAAAAAAAGGAAATGACGGGATCTCCATATTATGCACTATATTTAACTTTTAACAAAACGATAATACATTTAAATTTGGAACTGTTACATTCATTTTAATTATGAGCATTAGCAAACTTCTTACTGAGTGAATGGTTATGCAAATTAGCAATTATCTCAGCTTCTTCTTTAGAGCACATCCCAGAACTTTAAAAAAAATAGCTCCTAGAAGCTTTGACCTATTGTTTTGAAATTTTCACAAATGATTGACAATGTGTTCATCTTCAAAACGCTGTCGGGGTATTGTTTATGGTTGAACAGTGTTACAACAATCGTACAGACTACTAGCCTGGGTATTAATTTATGCATACACTTAAAGTAGTGAGATTTGAGCTGCTGCCCTGCAAAATTGACAACTGTTAGACAGTTCAAGACGGCACTTTCTTCATAGTAAACAGATGTACCGATAGACGAATTTTGACAGGAAAGAGAAGCATGGATTAGAAGCTATTTTTTTAATCACTTTTCACCAAAAAAGCACATTTTTGTGCACACTATAGTGTTCATAAATACAAAATGTTAAAATTCATACAATAAGCTTTCCGGAAATATATAGTTTTGTGGACAAGGGAGGTAATCTTGGTTTCCTAATTAACTAAATTAAACTACCTGTCAGGTAAACTGCATCTCTACCTTAAATCACAGAGAAATTTGTTTCACCATTCAATTGAAAAATATACGAGTTATACTGCCTCATCTTTTATTTCTAATTTCTCCAGGACTTGTCAATATGATGTGGGGATTTGGGCCTATTATTGGTTTGGTGGCTGCCGGGGCCAGTGCATATGTGTACATTGATATTAACAGGAACAATATGGATACTGCAGACTTGAAACCAATGACATCGTCATGGCTTGGTGCTTGGTGGCTGGGAATTGTCATTGTAATTCCATTCATGGTCCTCGTGGCATTTCCGTTCTTCATGATACCGAAACATTTGACCAGAAATTGTGAAGTCCGTCGGTATCAAATTACCAACAAGAATAACAAAGAGAGACGAGAAAAGAAATCAATTCCATCAGTACAGGCATTTATGACGACGTTAAAGGGTAAGTAGTGTTCAAATAACATTGTTTCACTGACTATTAATATACTAACACATCATCATCTCTACTTGTTTTGTGTATATAGTGTCATTTTATTGCATTCACTTCCATTTTGATAAAATATTGGTGTAATAATTAGTAACAATTATATTTATATAGAAGTGTAATGATAATGGGAATCCCAGTGAAGCTATGACCTAAATTGCTAGAATAAAGTCAATCAATGTGAATGTCTGTCTCTAATGCCAGAATGTAGTTTACCTTGAGGTTGAAATCATGATGGTCATAGGTTTTGTCCGGATACTTGTATGTTAAGAGCATCTTTTGGGTAGACTTCCTAAAAGCTCACCCCCCTTGCAATTGGATAGCCACTCTCATTCTCACAGTAGAAATAACAAACCTAAACATAGATCGTTGAACAAGAGACATAAAAACAAATTTACAGGACACAAAACAAACGACTGACATCAATCGATACAACAATTTCCAGACAGTTCCATACACAGCATAGTCAAATCAGTAAGAAAGATATTTATGGCCCATAAGAAGACGCACTCGATATAACACATATGAAATAACCCAAAGGCAAAACACTCATTTTTCGTGTGAAGATGTCGGTTTGTGATGTCTATGTTATGACAACTTTCTTTCACGTTACACCTACTAAGTAACGACCCTCACTATATTCAAAATATACTTATTAATATTTAATTGAATTTAAGTCAAATTATACCATACCTACCCCCTTTATTTGACATAAACACAGCGAACATTTCTGTGTTAAATCACAGGATATTCCACTTTTATTTAATTGAGCTTGAATTTTTTCATTAAAACACTAACTACAAATGTGTTCATAATATAATATACACTATGCAGAGTATGAACACTTTTTAAGCTTGTCCACTTTAAAAACGCTTAAACATTTTAAATATTTTATTCTCAGTCTCCAAATTACGGAACAATCTAAATCAAATATTCAGATAGGTTTACATTGGTAAATAATGATTTATTTTCCTGTAGATGTTTTGCAAACGTTGTACAATCTGATGATGAATCCACAGTTTATGTTGGTTACAGTGGTATTTGCAATTGACTTAGGGATAGGCATCGCCCTGGGGGCTTTTACACCTAAATTCATCCAAGAAGAATTCTACATGACACCATTGGTTGCAAATCTGACTGCAGGTAAGTAAATATTATGACTTTTAATGTAAAATATTGATCGAAACACACTGAATGTCAATCTATGTTTAGGAAGACCAGAAATGAGCAAAATGATGAAAATTCTTGCTATGAATTTATTTTGCAAATACCGCGGAATTGTTCCCTATTTAGAATTACCATCTCCTAATATGGTATGATGCAGATACCCATGCAATATCGATAAATGGTATTCTGTAACTTATGGCGATGTGGATACATAATAATATACATTATATTAATATTAACAACACTTTCTATGATCTATACCAACATTAACATTTGTTTCTTCTCTATGTAGGAATAGGATTGGGGATAGCATACGGCATTGGAGCATGTTTAGGTGGTTATATTATTAAATGGTTCAAAATAATACAAGAAGATGCGTTGACAAAGTTTATGATGATTGCAATAGGTGTATCCGGCATATTAAGTTTGGCATATTTGTTTGGTTGCAGTGGTGTAACAAACAACAAAGGGTATGCTGAACGAATTCAAAAATAACAAGGATGAAGTTTGACCTGGACGCGATTTGCACTAATCACCGCCGGTGACTCCATCGATACCTTCCAATCACCTAAAAATACCAAATTAAAGCTTGGTAACACGTTGATTTCGAAACAATCAAAATCGCCATCTTTGTTTATATGAGACCAATACATCTCGTGCTTGTGTGGCGCGTACCGCCGTTTAAATGGTATACATGGCTGACACACCTTTCAAAAAAGGGTGAATATATAGTTTCTAATAAATGTATGTAAGTACACACATATTTAATAAATACATGTATTTCAGTATTTTGTCATTGTTTACTTTAGAATGAACGATCAAAGTTGGACTATGGCCTGCATAGCGAGTTGTCATTGTCAATATGACCTGTATCAGCCTGTGTGTGGTTCTGATGATGTGACTTATAAATCGCCTTGTTATGCGGGATGTACACAAATGAATGACAATATGGTAAGAAGAATCATTGTTTAACAAATAATTGAGTGCGAGTCGTATATGAAAGTCAGAATCACATACAATTCCGGATTTTTTTATTCAGTACCCAATTCGTTTGTTTTTATTGAATGTTTGATGCATTCAATCGAACATTCTTAAAAATAGCGATGACACAAAACACAAAGGTTTTGTGTGAATTTTATTGTTGTTTTTTTTATTTCAAGTTGTTAAATGTGTATGTTATTTTATAGCCAATATATTGCATTGTCTGATCAACTGGTCACAAAAGCTGGTAACATAAGTACAAATACGTAAAACAATGTAGTGTGTGTATTCTGTCGCAGTGTAAATATCAAGATATGTGCTAAGAAGGTACACAACATTACTGTAGAGGAATAATCTTGTATGTTACTGTAGAAAAAACATCGTGTAGGATATGAACAGTAAAATCCACTATTGACAATGTAGAGCTTAACGTTTAACAATCAAATACGTCTTCTCAAAGTGCACAATTATGTTATTATGCACATTTGTATTTGTAAAATAACAGAAGCCAGTGACAATAATTAGTATTTTAAAGGTTAATCTTAACAACGCAATCTCAATTTTTTGTGGACATTAGTACGATGGTACTGGTAATTGGTGTTTGCCCACAGTATATACGCAAATTTATTTTGATTTACAGACATTCGCTGATTGTCGCTGCATTCAATCAAACGAATCTACGGTAAATGGAACGTTCCAGATACCAATGGCTACAGAGGGCGCATGTCAACGCAGTAGATCGTGTTCGTACTTTATTCCGTATGTTATTATGACGATTCTATATACTTTATCTTCCTCGATTCGGAATGTACCAACTGTACTCCTCACTATCAGGTAATATTAAATAATGAGAAATTTACTGTGCTAGGTTGCAAACATTGTATGGAAATGCGTGCACTATATCGTCAAAAAGTTGCATCACGTAAATCGGTGATGTCCTGACCAAGAATGAAATGGCATGTTATACGTGATAATAACCTGGCACACAATTCTATATAATATATAGACGTCATAATTTATTCACTGATTTTGCGTTGTAGTTTTATAAGTTTTTCAAAAGTGTGAATTCTAGATGTCGGATTTCTTTTGATTTCAGATCTGTAAATAAAGAAGATAAGACCTTTGCATTAGCTATGCAATTTATTTTAACACGATTTATTGGTAAGTATCGTAACTTCTCTTCACTTTCTATACAGAATGACAAACTCCATTTGTATCTGATTAAATGAATAGACAAAATGTTATCGCTTAATATGATATTTTATTGATTCGTGTTATGTCAGATGCAGGGGTTGTCGGACAGTGTTGTATTTTGTGGTTGGTGTTTGGTAAATTGTGCAAGTTAACATATCTATTTACACTACTTACTAATACTAATAATTCTTGTACATTGTATTAATAGGACCAGTTCCTTTCCCTATGTTATACGGATATGTAATTGACAACGCATGCGCACAGTGGAAAATGCTCCATGATACTACCGTTCGAGGATACTGCATCAGTTACGATAATGACCTATTGAAATATTATATAGCTGGGTTGACCTTTGGTTTAAAGGGTTTCGCGTTTTTGTTATGCGGAATTCTTTACTTGACGTGGAAATACTGTCCTCGAATTTCCACTGGAGACGAAGGACAAATAATTACACATTTGTAAATGTATAGCAAATGTATTTTCATGGTTTTGCAGTTGGTGTGTGTTGGTGTATGTGTGTGTCCGTCTGTTCCACTATATCTCAAGAATCATGCATCAGATTTTGATGAAATTTGGTGCATACATGCTCTGGGCCAATGCGCAGATTTGAATAGGTTTTGGTAAAAATCCATGCATATTAATTACATAATTTCCGTGATAATTAGCTCATTTTAGCTGTTCCATGACTGTTCCAATGATATCTAATGAACCACAGTTTTGATGTGCAAATTTCCGGCTTTCCACTGATATCTCAAATACTAATCATCACATTTTAATGAAAATTGGTACCTATATGTCATATAGGACACTGCACAAACCTGGTAGTTTTTAGGGTAATATAAATTACCTATTTTGCATAGTACTGATCTTCACCTGTAAATTAATTTTTACTATGCAGTGAGCCAATTAGTTTAGTTTTTCACCTAATTTATTCACCTAATTCGCATAATTTATCAACTTTCAACTTTCACACTGATATCTCAGTACTAATCATCACATTTCAATGAAACTTTGTACATTGACAATGTACAATATGATCTGTTTGGGGTTAAAATCTGTTCATATTAATTCCCTAATTAGCATAATAATTCATAATGTTTTGGTTCTGATCACATTTCAATGAAACTTGATAAATAGATGGTCTGTTACATTTCGCAGATCTTATTAGTTTTACACTCAAATCTGTTCATTTTAATTGTCTGATTTGCATAATTAGTTTTCAGCTTTCCCATCAATATCTCAAGTACAAGTAATTTTCAATTAATTTTTACTGTGCCTCTAATACTCTTAGCACACGGGAGTTCATTCTAAGCTTTATTCGTTTTTAGTTTAGAATACATACAAATAAGTAAGTACGTAAGTAAATAAGTAAGTAAGTTAATAGGTAAGTAAGTAAGTAATATTGTGCTTAAAAATATCTAGAAATATGACACTAATGGCCTATGTATCGCATCATGGAGATACAAACGGTTAAATGGTTAGAGAATGTGGGTCGTAAATGTTTCAAGTATTTTTTTAAACGTTGTTTAAAAGTGATATGACATATACCAAAATGAATTTGACTAAATATTCAATGGGATAGAGTTATTAAAATACCATAGTTCTGTAGTGTGACCATAGAGCTTAAAAATAGACATCCTAGTTCTTGCGTGTATAGTGTATAGTGGATTGTTTATCAAGAATTTACATGTTATTATAAAAACGACATTTCAAAATGCAGAGCTTGATAGTTGAAATGAAATCCCTACTGGCAACAGTTTGTGTTGAAGAAACCCAAATAACGTACATGGTAAATATATTTAATGTGAATTCATTCTCAAAATTAGAAGTAAGATTGCAAATGTAAATCTAGTTTTAAAGTGATATTTCATATTTACATAAGTTTAACATCAATTTCAATTGTGAAATCAACATAATGAATTTAAAATGGAAATGTTAATTATGCAAGCGCAAAATACAACAGGTAAAATACATGGCTGTGACCTTACTCGGTTGCAGTAACCATTTTCTGTCCTGTTACGACTATTTTTCTCCAACGTAATATTAGTAATTCCGTGAGTAAGCAGAAACTTTGGTACGTCACTTGCCCGTTGGAACATAATACATTGGGGGAAATGATGACAAAATATCGATGGCTGGTTAGACTTTAGCGTGGTGTATACTAATTACTATGCCAGCGATCACAATTTGCTGAACGACGCTGGGATGCCGCAGCGGATAATGAACCTGAGCGGTGGAATGAAAAAAGTATCAGAAGTTATTGTCGTAACAGTTGCAGTGAGCATAAGCGGCAATGTTAAGACATTCGAATGTCAACAGTGAAATAGCCTACCCTGGGTGGCAATATACCGTTGTCAGGCATGCTGCTCCGGAATCATCAATGGTAGATCACACACAATAGCAGAAGCTATACTATTATCACTAGCAAAACAGCTCCCAAGTTCCGTTGCCACGAAAAATGTGTTCAATAACTGTACCCCTATATGTTTATACCGGCTATTATCATTCATCAAAAATAAACTAAAAATACATGAACAAGTATCGAGAGAAAAATTGGTTTAGAAGTTTTTTTCCATTATACTTGCCTTCTTGCGCATTCCTGGTTCACTTTGCACTTGTGTGTGTATATGAGGACAGTGGTCGCCGCGCCGCTTCCTGTTTCATATGGTGATGCACAAAACGTGTGTAATGTACATTGTTTACATGAACTTCGAGCACAGACTGCGCCACGACCATCGTCCTTTTAAACTATGGTTACTGTGCGTGACTCAGAGTGACATTCTCTATTTGTATTTGTATTTCGGAAATTGTATTGTCTACAGGTATTCGCTACCTAATATTAATTATCGCCGTTTATAACATCAAAGCAACTACAAGCGTGTCTCTCTGTTTATATATGCAGATTAGTAGACCACTACATTTTTTAGGAAGGATCTTGTTGCACTTTACACGGAGCATCAACATTTTAAAACCCTCATGCTACGAAAACCAAATTAAACGCCATAATATATGAACTCTGTTCAGTTGTAATCTTATTTATATTGTACTTTTACACATTTAGTATTTCGTGCCGTAAACTCTCACACAATTATGTATCCCGCTAATAATTGTAAGATATTATTCTGAAGATTACTGAGCAATAAAAACAATGAGGCAGTCGAAAAATGTTACATAAGAGCTATATTTTATTTTATCACTAATTCTTGTTTTTCTAATATTCATTCAAATTATTTCCTAGTTTCACCTGTTTCCATCAGCTTTTTAGATTGTCAGTATTTCATGATACTACCAAGACTTTTCATAGCATTTTTCTTTTTTTCATTATGAGATTAGTCCGTGTTATGTGGGCATTACTGTGGAGACATTGCAATGATTTGCGCCCCCTAGAGCTTCACGCCGTAACCGTTATAAGAATGTCATTTCATAAATTAATTATAAATTTCTTATAGTCTGGTAGTTTGTTCAAAATTAAATGTTTGTTTTCAATGTTTATTGGATCTTCATAAAAGGAGTGTATCAATTGGTATGTAGTATTAAGTTGATGATATTTCAAACGATGACTGGGACTATACATATAATTCAGCCTAAATTTATATCGAGATTTAAGCTACAATTTTTTACAATATTTTGTAAAAAGCAGTCTCTGGCGAGAATTGTTACTGAAAGATAAAATGTGCAAGTTAGAAACATAGTGAATACAAGATTTTCAGTTATTGTAAACACACGTAATGACATTGACAACATGGATGGAAATATTTTAACTATTTGGTACATTTTCTTACAATCAATGTCATTTGGACCAATTAATAAACCAATAAACATCTACTCACACCCGACATAATGAAGTCCTTTTTTGACAAATACAATCAACATCATTTGAACTGCGGAAAGCGAATTCCAACATGAATGAATATATTGTTCGATGTAAACATTTCAAAAGCGATGTTGTTTTAAAACACAACACCATGGAACGAGACTACCAGACAAAATAAATGCTCAGGTATGGCCTACACACTTTATTCAACACGCGTAAGGGGTGGGCAGGATATACCTGACCAGTTACAAGGGTATTGGGATACACGTTATATTATTACAAGGAAACGCCAAAATCGGAAATGTAGAAAATTGTCTTACATATAACCTTGCATGCATGCACAAGAAGCACCGTATTTGTAGAACACTGACTGCACAAGAGAGCTATTTGGGTGGATTCCATTGAACTACAGGACACATCAGTAGCCAGCAAAATAAACTAGGAGGCGCATCCAATTCAAAACTAAAATCGGGAATGTCATTCCCTGGCGATTTCCCCACTCGTTAACTGCAGTAGGAAAGAATTAACCAATATCTTTACGATGCAAAATTAAATGTCAATCTATTGGTAGGAAAATGAACCAGTGGTACTCGAATTGTACCATAAATGCCAGGGCATATATTACAATATCAGGTGTTTTTTTTACCTAATCAAGATATTTCCAAAGTCTCCAATATCAACAAAATGCACCACAAAATCTGCTTTGTTTCTAGCTTCACTGTAGAGTAATACCACATCTTTAAGGTTTTAAAAGTTGATTTCCTTGTATAGGTGCTCATATGTAGCAGCAGTGAAATCACTTGTTGAATGACTGTGTGTAGTCAATTAAAGTTCTTATGCTAGGCAATTCTATAACACCATAATCTCTACTAGTATAAGTATGGTATGTGGCACTCAATCCAAGCTTTAAGTTTAGACACAATTCAATAAAAATGGAATACCATCGATGTCAGCACACTGTACAGCAGATTGTTGTTGCTGCCAAAACAAATGACGGAATGATCCATCGTCATGCGCATTTCCCAATAATACCACCATATTCATTCACTATAGCCAGTATCATTATCCATGCCAATTCGTTCATTAGCTACATTTTATGTGGACCTTTGTAATATTCCAGCCTATGCATCTGTTCTTTTCCTTTATAATACCACGTCTTCTTGAGTATAATTCATCAGACGATAATGGCAATTGAACTCGACTATGCTTTCATACATTGGCTACCATAGCAAACAGCTTCTCTATTTTCCTTCCTCTGTAATCAGTCACCTTTCTGTACGTTGTTTTCACTGTATTGCTATACACACGTGCCATCCCTCTTCATCTGTCATTTGATGTTATGACAGGAAGCTTTAACCACCTAACCCTTTTTACGATCTTTATAGAGACCGTTCTTTGTTTATGATGTCAATGATGGAAAAGATAGTACTTAGTTGATTATAAAACTTCACACTGCCAAATTGTGTCTCCCAGAAACAATCATAATGCACAATGAACGATTTTATAATTAGTGGTCTTTTCATCACATTTGGGACTATCCTGGTTTACACAGGGTTTAAGTACATTAATGATGTTATTAAAATCCACAACAACTAACAGCAACAGAAATTGAACCGGTGACATGGCTTGAATGGCTTTACTCGGTTTATAAGTAGATACTACTGGTGATGATGATGATGAAGATGGAATATTTGTGTCTGTGTTGAGTCTGTGTGGCAATAGCTTAACTGAACTACATGACTTTTGTTTATCATCCACAGAGCATAAACATGATGTGAAACTTTAGACAGTTTACAATCCAGCATTGTACTCTTTGAATTGCAGCATCAATTGATTATTTTGCATGCCTAGCAAAAATTACTTCCTCCCTTTTTTATGTTTGGTAGCCTTTTCCAACTCCTTACAATGGTAGTTCCTTGGACGTGTACCAATGCCATCTTTATTTGGCATAACTGCCACAAAAGAAAACAGAATTCGATATTAAAATGTTTTTTTTATCTAAAGTCTATTGGAATTTACAGTATTTTTATTCACTCGATTTCTAGTATATGCTGCTACAGAAATTCTGAACTGAAAAAACTAGAATAATGGCATTAATGGTAACTAAAAATACATATCAAAATCAACAGTATTACGCCGTCGCCATTTTGTTGGTAGCTGGACGTTTTGGCTCCGGTTTTAGACGTTAATTTGCAAAACAGGTTGGTCGTTACGACCATGGTGTAAATTATATTCGAGAAGTAGTGTTCATTATAACTCACACCAGGGTTGTAACGACCGACCACCCAGATAGATAGATCGAAAGACAGATAGATGAAATAAATAAAATACAATTACTGTAAATAACATCACTATAATCCCCTGTTATAAATAACAGTATATATACACATTGTAACACTGATAGAATATTGTCCATTGAACTCGCAATTTTACTTTATATTTATATTAACCAATTCAGCAAATGCTGTGTACCCAAGTAAGAGGTTGACAGCTGTGATTTAGTTTCATATAACGTAGTTAACACACTCATGAATCACTTTTCTTTTTGATTCGCCAGTGAAACCAATGTGACGTTTCTCTTGTAAACCTTTTTTCGGTATAGTTTGAATTTGTAAAATGTCTGTTATTTTACATCTGTGTTGCATGTTTGTATATAATTTATTTATATATAAACACACAGCACAAAAAACTACAAAATAACTGATTTGAATAATATTTAGACACCAGTAAATCACCGATTGCTATAACAACTCTCATAACGCACTTTTCATTCTGACAGCATCAATATGGTGTGATCACTTGTAAAATGCAATTTTATTTCCGTATGTTTTGAACTGGTGACTATATTATACTAAACCGCTGTTATTTGGCATCTGTGTTGTTAATACGCAGTGCATGTCATTTACCATAAATATATAATAACACCCAGCACAAATAACTAAAAAATGACTGATTTGAATAATATTCATAAACAAGCAAGTTACAAGTCACTTATACAACCTTTCCGTCTCGATTTTAAAATGAGTGAATACAGAAAACCATTAGGAATTAACAGTGAAATCAAGTTTGATATCACATCAAAACCCAATGATGATGAAGAATATGATGAGTCACCGAACAATGGTGGTATGACAAAGAGGCTGGATGAACCAACTTGGCTAGAGAGACGTCTTGGTGATATTCGATTTTTTGTTGCCTGCCTGATGGTCGTCATTGGTCTCAATGGATTTATTGCTGGATACAAGATAGGTATATTGACTACAATTGAAAAGCGATATAATCTAAATAGTGCCCAGCTTGGTACCATTAGCAGTATGTACCAAGTGGGCCCACCTGTCACTATGTTGTTCTGTGGTTATGTCTGTGGGCGACCCAACGCTCATCGACCAAGATGGATTTCAATTGGAACCTTGGTAGTTGCGGCAGGATTATTTATATCTATACTGCCACATTTAACCCTCGGTCCGTATGAATACATGCACGAAACAGTGACTGAAAAAATAATAAATATACATCTATGTTCCAACAACAGTGGAAATGATTTAGCCAATGAAACAACCAGTTCAACATCAGAAGATACAGTTAATGTTCAACAAAGTTATGTAGCATATTTATATTTTGTATTTGGTGCATTGATGACGGGGGCTGGATATAGTCCTATATCGATACTTGGAAACTCATTTATAGATGATTTTGCAAAGCACACTACATCGGCCTTATATCTCGGTGAGTTTATTTTTGTATAATTTCAATCACTTTTTATTTGAGTTATTGGATTTTACCGAAGCATTCTTGAAGTACTGGCTAATTATTGTGCGATAGTGGGATAAGTGATTAATTTACAGAGCTGATTAATAGTATGTATAATTTGAAAGTCATACTAGTCATAGCCAGACATTGTGGCCAAAACAATCATGAAGGAAGAAAATAAACCGGACAATATGGCCGTTCATTTCCACTCAGTGCCATGCCATGCTAAGCTTACGAGATTTGTATTAGAGTCTATAAAACACATACATTGTGTATTACATGTGGTACAGCTCGTTCCACTTGTTAGGGTTGATATAAACCCCAGTATTCCCAAAGTGCCTCCACAGAGGTCATATAGATGAAAACAGGATGATCTGTGGTGATTGTAAATATTACTATAAGAAACATGGAACACGAATCATCGCCAGAAGAGAATTATTCTGCTTTATTACAGTCTCTTCCAAGCAAAGGAGTACATAGCAATTGGGACAGCTCAATCAATGAATCATGCCTATCATCACCACTGATATTCAGCAGTCCGAAACACAATCCATTCCATGTGTTGACTCTATTGTCATCTAATGGCAGCCAGTCTTCCATATGTTTCCCAGACTAAGATTTGTTCAGCTCAATCATATTTTAAACTAGCCATTTTTGACGGCACCTACAGATCACAATCAGTACTATAACGACCTCATGGCGGCACTGCCAGGCCCAGAGTGAACGCGGTAACAAGTTGGCTTCAGCGAGATTCGAAAACCAACTGTTCAGTCAAAGCCCAATCAGTTAGCCAATTCGCTAGCAAATTTGCTCGCTGTAAAAGTGTAAATAGTATTCAATGTGTACTACTATTCTACATTAAAAACAACTCTGGGTACAGACTGTCTTATAAAACGTGATTATTTATTCTTTTTCACACATTTTGCTCGGTAACATGCGATGAAAAAGTCGTATATTATTACTGAAATTAAATCGACATATAATTTAATAGTAGTTTGTAGTGCAAAATTCGAATACGGTTGAAGCTGCTATATACGGACTATTCGTTTTCACACATTTAGAGTAAGCCTTTCAAAAAGCGCAATACCATGAACATATGTGAATATGTGAAATATAGATAACCACATCAATGTTGTCAAAGCATTATAAATGCGATGCGTTATACTGTACGTCGAGCATATTTTGAAGTGATTAAAATGTACTCAATAAATCACGACGCTTGTTTTTATAGGGTGTAAAAATCCATTATTGTTAATTAAAAACAAAAGCACATGTCATTGTATTGAAAGCCACTAATCAGCAACAAACTTAATAGACAGATAATTTGCATAATAGTCACTACCCCCTGGGGGTCACTCTATACTAAAACATTACACCATGTGCGTTCTTGCTGAAAAAATAATAGTTCCTTAAAGATGGCAGCGCATTGCCAAACCATACCCCTTATTGTCGACGCACTGTAAATTTAGTACCCCTTAGAGCAAACATATATTGAGAACATCCTACTCCTATTGCGAGCATTCTCTGCCGGTTTTTCCTCACTCAAGTGGGGTGTGATCAACTCAAACAAACTTTGGCTTAGGGCGGTGTATGGGAGTGGTTGTTGCAAGAGGGGCCTACAGCGCCCGCAGCAACCCTGTGAGTTTATTCCTGGAGAATATAATTTTGAAGAGGGCATATTTGCCTCCCGCGCGCGCCCGCTTTAGAAGGTGAAAAACACCCCCTTTCCCCGCTAAATTTGGAGCGCACATGGGGTAGTAACGGCATATAGAGTGGCCCCCAGGGGTCACTACCCATAGCAAATATAAACAGTCTCTCGAATTTAGGACAAGTTACACTTCAATCATACACGCATTCAATTTACGATCGCCCATATTTTCGAGCGCCCACAAATTTAATTTCATTGGAATCCTCGCTCACACTAACGTCTTGTAGTCGACTATGAAACAGGGAAAGAAAATGAATCGAAAGAAATTTGGAGAAGAACGTTATGACGATTTAATCGGTCAGACCATAGAGGTAGACAATTTGAGCACATGGCAGACTCAATGCCAGACGTTTTTTATTCCTTGTTTCTCGAGTTTTTATAAGTAAATTTTTTTAAGGAGGACGGGAAAAAATATAATTAATTCTTTTTTTTTCTTTAGATTTGTGTGATTCTCAAAGAATTGTGAAATCATTGATCGGAGAGAAGAAATGAAATCAATGTTTATTCTATGTTTAACCTGGTTTGCAATGTCGCCAATTGGGGCACAATTTTCACGGAAAAAAATAAAGATAATAATAATTTTTTCAAGCAATTTTTTGCATGTCGGCGGGATAATAAAAGTCTGGCCTAATGACCAACTAATGTGTCATGGACTCGTTGACACCCGGCCACAATAAGTCGTTAATGTACACTCATACGGAAAGCCTGAGACAAGCAGCTGTAAAAGAAAACATACCGTCTGTGTGTGAGCATCCTTATCAGTCCCCGTTTGGACACTTATGTTTTGACCTTCGTGCGTCTGTGTGTCCGTGCGTCCGTGCCTGTTTTTTTTAGAAATGCCTGGACCAATTACAATCAAACTTCACACATACATTACATTATACATATGCACATCAATTTGTTTCACGATCTGATTCAAGATGTATGTATGGCAGGGATTTTTGTACTGAAAAATCATCCAAATTAAGTATTTCTCAGCTTTTTACAGGGGGATTTTGTCCAAACTTGGTATATACATTGGACATTGTAGGACTTTGATGTACATCTTTTTTTTTTCAGATAAGATTCAAAATAGCCGACTGGCGGCCATTTTGTTTTAATGAATAGTGGCCATTTTTGTGCTAAAAAATCATCAAATATCAAGCATTTATGGATGGATTTCGTTCAAACTTGGTACATACTTTACGGGTTCCTGGTGCATGTCATTTTATTTTTCAGACTGGATTCAAAATATCCGACTGGCGGCCATTTTGTTTTAATGAATGGGCTTCTAAAACCATATCTCTGACATGCTTTGTCTAATTATGTTCAAATGTTATATATTCATTATACATCATGTTATAGATATATACATGTATTCAAAATGGCTGATTTTGTTTTAATTAATGCTGTTCCAGGGCAATATCTCAATGTGGACAAGTACTTGTTTGACGATCAGATACAAATGTTAATCAGTTTAATGTTAAATCATCATAACCATATTCCTGATATGGTTATATTATAGCTATATTACTATAGCATATAACTATATATCTTAAATTCGATAACTAACGGGGACTGTGCCATGCATGGCTTTTTATTTTTTTTAATCTTCACATTCTCAATTAATAACTTGATTAAATAAAGTTGGATATGTCATACCTGATATAGAAAGTGAACTGAATGTAAAATACCGGCAGTAGTTCCCATTAGTGGTTGTTCCGGTACTATGTATTACGCATTCAAGAGAAAGAATCATCACACTAATTTTGTCGGAGTAGTTTTGGGAACTAAAAACGGAAAACATGATATATGGCGAACAGCTTATTTTACAAATCTACAAAATAATAACGGCGCTAAGGAACTGAAAATTCACCATTCGATCGACAGACAATTTTAAACGGGCAAGCGATAGCATTTCACGATTCAGTTCAACACTTGATGTGACATCGCCCGTCATTGCCATTCAAATCAGATAATAGAATCTTCGTCCAAACATCTCACGTGGCTAACAAAATCTTGGAAAGAAAACTAGTTGACTCTGATCTAATGTGCGTCCTGCAGAGCAAGAGAATGACCTTCCGTGGAGGGCAATGTATGGTTTTGAGTCCTCCAGCAAAGGAGCGTCTCCTTCCACAACGTAACAATGATATGTAAATCATGACGTAAGTTTAGCACAACTTTGTCACGCCGTGAAACACTGTTTTCTATTTATTTATTGATTGATTTCGGGAGCATTATCTCGTACTTTATTACAAATTGCGACCCCGTATATACTAGTACACACATTTGATAGACAGAGACCATGACGAGTCGGTATGAATTAGTTTTGATCCAAGGAAAACACGGATTTAGAGTTAGCAGACGACACGTTGCCGATAAGTTGTTTTTGCCATTCTCGCGGTTAAACAAAAAGGCGATTTACGACAACTGCAGGCAATTGATTTTGGGTTACCGTAGACGCATTATACTAATTTTTCGCACAGACACTCTTCGATATGTTTCCTCTCAAGCGACTATGGGATTTGTCTATTTTCGAAGTTACGCTCTAATATCTGAATACCGGAAAGAACCAGATTGCATTGTGATTTCAAGATAGCTAAATTATCATTTCTTCGCAACTATCATGTAGATATATGTGAATGGTGACGAACGTTGTCTGAAAACTGTTTTGTTGCAAATGTTTCACTAAATTCGTTTATTCATTGGTTCAATTATTTTTTTCTGTTTTTACACAGAGATCACGTGACTATACACGTCCATACACACACATCTTGTTGATTTCACATCCAGTGTGAAAAAAGGATCTCCATTTAGCTTTGTGTGACTCATTTAATATTTTATATGGAAACATCAGTTTAGAAAATCAGTACCAAAAACGAATACAGCATCCTTAAGCTGCCTCATTTTTTTCTCATCATTTCTCCAGGACTTGTCAATATGATGTGGGGATTTGGGGCTATCATTGGTTTGATGGCTGCCGGGGCCAGTACATATGTGTACATTGATATTAACAGGAATAATATGGATACTGCCGACTTGAAACCAATGACACCGTCATGGCTTGGTGCTTGGTGGCTGGGAATTGTCGTTGTTATTCCATTCATGGTCCTCGTGGCATTTCCGTTATTCATGATACCTAAACATTTGACAAGAAATCGTGAATTCCATCGTTATCAAATTACCAACAAGAATAACAAAAAGAGGGGAGAAAAGAAATTAATTCCACCAATACGGGCATTCATGACGACGTTAAAGGGTAAGTAGTGTTCAAATAGCATTGTTTCACTAACTGTTAATATACTAACAAATCATCATCTCTACTTGTTGCGTGCATATACTGTCATTTAAATGCATTCACTTGCACTGTGATGAACACATTGGTGTTATAATTAGTTACAATTATATGTATATAGAAGTGTAATTTTAATGGGAATCCGAGTAAAACTATATACTGAAATGCTAGAATAAGTCCAATTTTGCATGCAGTCAATCAATGTGAATGTCCGAATGTAGTTTACCTTGAGGTTGGAAATATGATGGTCGTAGGTTTTGTCAAGATGCTTGTATGTTAAGTGCATCTTTTGGGTCGACTTCCAAACTTCATCCCTTTTGGATAGCCACCTTCATTTCCTCTAATGGTGGGAAGGTTATCCACCTGAATTGGCTCACGAACTCCACTTGGCTTATTGCATAAGGTGAGAATGGACAGCGTTGGTAGTTATTGATGATCCACATCATCAACCCCTGAATATTATGGACATGAAGTGCATAATCACAGTGGCTTACATCCACCACAGCTCTTGTTCTCGCACAGGTAAGATAGTCCAGCTCACATAGGTCCAGTAATCAGGTCTTTGGTATGTTTGAGTGAACGGTCAAAATTCCTCGACAGAACCACATGCGGGAGCAGCTTCCTACTAAAGTAACGGGTAGAAATGCTAGACAGTGCAGTGAGCTGTTAAAGATGGATCTGCAATATACATTTATTTTGAAATAAAGTCCGAAAAATAGAAATAACTCACTCAACTAAAACATATTTTGAGAACACACTGACATTAATCAATAAAACAACCCACAAGAACAAAACAGTTTACAGTGCAATACAGAGCATAGTCAAATCAGTAAGAAAGGGATGTATGGTCCATGAGCAGACGCCCTCGATTTTACACACATAAAAAGCACCAAAGGCAGTACACACACTTCCTGTGTGAAGATGTCCGTTTGTGGTGTCAACGTTATGACGACTTTCATTTAACTTTACACCAACCAAGTGACGACCCTCACTATTTTCGTAATATAATAATATTTAATTGAATTTAAGTCAAGTGTGCGTAAATTAGGTTTAGTAAAGGTGAGGGTATCGGGCAATTATTATAATTGTACCATACCTACACCTCTAACATTTCTATGTTAAGTTACATGATATTCCATTTTTATTTATTTGAGCTCGACTATGTACTCTAGTAGCTCCAGGTGGTTTTGTGTGCACTTCTATGTACAGAGCTAAACTCTTCAGGAATACCCTAATTGTACCTTTCAGCTCGTTACTCATCTGTGTTGATGTGTCAATGTTATTATTGGGTATTGTATCTACAGTTTCACGAAAGGTTTAAATTTAAACACACTTATGCAGCTGCTCATAAGTCAAGGACACTCCTTCATGCGATAGATAATATTTTTATATAACTATATGTATGTTTTTTTTAAATATTAAACTCGAAAAACTTTCTTAAGGATGCGGTTATTTTCGTGAATTTTGCTTTTTTTGTTAATGAAGAGTTATTACTTTTGTAAAGTTATTGGGGTCATAATTTTATTAAAATTAAAACTGAAACACATCTAAAATACTTTTTTTTTAATAAGAAAAACTACTTGTATAACGGGATACTGTACACTTCGTTCTTGAGATAAAAGTCTGGACGCAAACAATAAATTGTGTAATTTGCATAATCCCTTCACGACGGAAACAGTGCACACTGAAGACGACGCGGTCATATCAACTCCGGCTTCTAGCCCTGAGTACAGTCCTGTAGTTTGGCCTTCTTCCGCTGATCCTTCGGCCCCACAGTACTGATAAGTCACATAGACCGAGGTTTTGACACCCGCCTACAAATTTATGGCGGAGAACCGTTCTGCAGTTTTCATAATTGTAACCAGCTAAAACATCCATCGACCAATCTAGCGATCACAAATACTTTTGTTGTGGTCGAAAAATGAACCTACATTACTGGAACGTTGGCGAAAGCTAGTTTCACGCAACGAAACAACGTTTTGTTAATAAATACGTCAAGAACAAGATGGCGGCGTACATTTTCGGTTGACGTTGGAAAATGTCGATTTGATCGACCCTAGTGGGAACTCTTATGTAATTTCTCTTCCAGTTAGGGTATTTAGAATAGTTGGACGTATCGACCTGCTTAATTTTTAACTGCAAAGCTGAATGCCTCTTAAATCGCCCGATGCATTCTTTCACAATAGTGTCGAATCCTCGGTCTATGCGACTTCTCAGGACTGTGGGGCCGAATTATCAGCGGAAGGAGGCCAACCTACAGGACTGTACTCAGGGCTACTCCGGCTCCTGATCAATCTCTGCGAACAAACAGAAACGAAATCTCTAGTTCTACTACGACTGCTGCATCTTTTCGTTGTTTCGAAGATTTACCATGACACAAAAAGAAGAACCCAAGGAAAAACTCAAAACGCAGTTCAGAAGAAGCGAACAGAAACGCATTGCCGACAGTACAATGGGGTTCACACTTCAAGTTTGAGTATTCAAACCAAGAGGGTAAAATTTCGTCAGCAAAACATGATCAATTTCCATCTTCCAAAAAGTCGGGCAGACAATTTAATATCAACCGAAAATCTGTATTGGTTGGACGAGCAGTTGGGAGAGGTCGGCGAGGTTTGAAAAAACTAGTGTCTTATGTGGGATTGCCGCCGGGCCACCCATCGACAAAGGTCCGTACAAGAACGCCGTTTCCGAAGTTGTGGTGGAAGCCGAGTGTCAGCTAGAACAAGACATAACGTCGGATGTTGTTGAGTTAATTAGCACTAGGGGTTGGCGTTTAGCCATGTCAAGCTCTTTCTCCGGTTACTAGGCAAGCGTTTGTTTTACAGACTACGCTTCGCATGTAAACATGATTTGAATATATAATGAGATGACGTCATTTATCTCTCTAACTATACTGAAACAACTTCGCTTCATTTTGGAGGACGAATACGGGCCCAAAACTTTATATTTTTGGATTTTAATACTGCAAGGCTACTAAGTGACTCCATGTTATGTGTTTTGTTGTAAAAATCAGTCAATCTGATGCTTCAAATGTCCAAAATTAGCGCAACGTGACAAATGTTTTGTTTTTTGGCGTTTTCAGGCAGAAGAAATCTGACGCCATAGAGGTCATTCAAGTGAGTTGTGCGTCGTCAGAAATTAACCTACTTTTCATGAAATTCACACACATTGATAACGTATTGGCACAGAATAAAACCCTTGAAGCATTTTTTGATAACTCCTCGCAATGAAAAATAAAAGGCTTTTAAATTCTATGTCTATGGGTGAAATAACAATAAAAATGTAAATTGATGTAATTGTAAACAAATATGCGATCCATTTTCTAACACTCGAGGCATTGACGGTGCTGATGCTGCCTTGATTTTTCAGCTTTCTTTTTTTACAAAACCCCTACGGTTTTCATACAAAACTCATTTTTATTCAAAATAACACCTCTATGTTTACTTAGTAATCACGTGACTAATTCGTGGTACATGTCGCAGATCATTTTTTTCAAAAAGCCAGGAACAAGGGCTTCAAGAAAATATATAATTTGCTATGCTTCAAAACACTTTTCCTCATGAAAACAGTTTTTACTTTATAGAGCATGATAACTCTACCACATCCTTAATGTATATAATTATATAGGAATAAATACTCATTTGACTTGTGTGATTTGCTTATTGTATGTTATGATTACTGTACAACATTTCAAAGTGCTTGATCATAAAACGCATCATTTGATATATTTTTCCAAAATGATAATGTTGATGATTTTTTACCACGATATCAGTGTAAATACATTTTAAAATATGTCAACATTCAGACTGTGTTTTGCGTGAAAGCACATTTCATTTTCAATGCAAATTTCCGGTGGAAACTTTTTACAAAATGTGTGTCTAGTGAAACCACTTTTAAAGGTGTTGTAATAATAAGCATTTTTATACATGTTCCTGGTGGAAACACTTTTCAATACGTATTTCTAATGAAAATACAGGGATTTGCACATAATGTAATGTTTTTCAATAAAAGTACAAACTGCTAGTGTTTTCATTACATTATGCAAATTATATTTTAAGTGTTTTTAAAGTGGAGCAAGGTTATAAATATTTTAAATATTTTATCACGAAACAGTAACTCATTTTAGATTTTAGAAAAAACACCTAATGTGTTATATACTCAGTTTCGAAATTATGGAAATATTCTAAACCAAAAATGCAGATGGGTAGCCAATGCAAATAGGGATACATTGTTAAATAATGATATTTTCCTGTAGATGTTTTGCAACCTTTGTACAATCTGATGGTGAATCCACAGTTTATGTTGGTTACAGTGGTATTTGCAATTGACTTAGGTATAGGCGTCGGCTTGGCGGCTTTTACACCTAAATTCATCCAAGAAGAATTCTACATGACACCATTGGTTGCAAATCTGACTACAGGTAAGTACAAATATTGACTTTTTTTACAATTAATTTTATATTGTTTTGTTGTTGACCGAATCTCTGGACATTGCAAAATCATGTCATATAAATGATTCCAATCAAATTATAAACTCGTTAATGTTAATTATTTAATGTCAATCAAACCGTTATGGTTTGGCCAGAAATGAGCAAAATGGTGAAAATTTCTTGCTATTAATTCATTTGGAAATACCATGTAATTGTTCCCTATTTGGAATTCGCATTTCCTAATATGGTATGATGCAGATACCCCATGCAAAACCGATAAATTATGGTATTCTGTAACTTATGGTGATGTGGATATAAAATAATATTAACAACACTTTTTTTTCAATATTACAACATGCATCTTTGGTTTGAGACAAGCCTAATAGCCACAACTAGCACGATTGTGCTAGAAACAGGAGTTACAACAATCCTCCACTACCATATATAATATTTCCTTCATCAATTTGACCATGTCGACTGGTGTTGTGTGAAAAACTGGTTTTGATATGTTAAGCTCGAACTTTATTACCCGCTAGTAAATGCAATAAGTGCTCTTTCATAAAAAATATGTCATTTAAGTCTTAACAATATTTCTCCTCTGTCTAGGAATAGGATTCGGGATACCATACGGCATTGGAGCATGTTTAGGTGGTTATATTATTAAATGGTTCAAAATAATAAAAGAAGATGCGTTGACAAAGTTTATGATGATTGCAATAGGTGTATCCGGCATATTAAGTTTGTCATTTTTGTTTGGTTGCAGTGCTGTAACAAACAACAAAGGGTATGCTTATCGAATTGATATTAAGTAAGTTGTACATCTGCCATATGTCACCACTAGATGATATACGAGGCTGACACAATTTCCAATACACACATATTTAATAAATGCATGTATTCCAATATTTTGTCATCGTTTACTTTCAGAATAGACGATCAAAGCTGGACTTTGACCTGCATAGCGAGTTGCCATTGTCAATCTGACCTGTATCAGCCTGTGTGTGGTTCTGATGATGTGACTTATAAATCGCCTTGTCATGCGGGTTGTACACAATATGACAATATGGTAAGAAGAATTATTGTTTAACAAAGAATTGAGTGCGAGTCTTACATGAAGATCAGCAAGACATACAATTCCAGAAAATTATATATTCAGTATACAATTCGTTTGTTTTTATTGAATGTTTGATGCATTCAATCTAACATTGATATGAATAACGATGTAAGGAGGAGGTGACTATTTTTAACCCCTGACATGACCCATAAGCTGAGACATCAAGTTGTGTGTGAATATTATTGTTTTTCTTTTATTTCAAATGTGTATAACATGTACTAGTTATTTTTGTATAGCCAATATATTGCGTATGCTGATCACTTGCGGATAACATAAGCCCCAGAAGAAAAAACAAAATGCAAGAATATGTATTGTGTTTATTCTGTCGCAAGTTAAATATCAACATGTGTGCTGAAGGTTAACAATATAAATCTAGAGGTATAATCTTGTATGTTGTAGAAGAAACATATTGTAGGATATGAACAGTATAATTTGCAATTGACAATGTGGAACTAAACGTTTAACGATCAAATGCGTGCTTTATATGGACAATTACGTTATTATACATATTCGTATTAGTGAAATAACAGAAGACAGTGACATTAATTAGCATTTCAGTATATTGTCACGATATCGCGAATCACGCAATCTCCATAAAAATTGTAACGCAGATTTTGAGAACATATTATGTTTGTAATTAGAAATAATATGTTAAACTTAAAAATAATTAATTTATATTTGTAATAAGAACATGGAATGGCCAAATTTATATTAAATCATAACCCACTTATTATGATCTCACCACCATCGCCCACAATATATACCCTATGTCTTGTGTAGTAAAGGGAATTTGGCATATGTCGCTGTAACACACAAAACGAACCGTACAGATAATACAAATTTATTTTGATTTACAGACATTCGCTGAATGTCGCTGCATACAATCGAACAAATCTACGGTAAATGGAACGTCCCTGGCACCAACGGCAATAGGGGGCGCGTGTCAACACAGTATGTCGTGTTCGTACTTTATTCCATATGTTATTATGACGATTCTATATACTTTATCTTCCACGATTCGGAATGTACCAACTGTTCTCCTCACTATCAGGTAATATTAAAGAATGAGAAATTTACTTTACTAGGTTGCAAACAACGTATAGAAAAGACGTTGTGTACTACATCGTCAAAAAGTTGCATCAAAAGTGTCGGTGAATGAAATGGCATGATATACGTGATAATAACCTGACACAGAATTCTATATAATATATTGACGTCATAATATATATTCACTGATTTTGCTTTGTAGTTTTATAAGTTTTTCAATTCTAGATGCTGGATTGTTATTGATTTCAGATCTGTAAATAAAGAAGATAAGACCTTTGCATTAGCTATGCAATTTATTTTAGCACGATTTGTTGGTAAGTATCATAACTTCTCTTCACTTTCTGCGCAGAATCACGAACTTCCTTTGTATCTGATTAGTTGAATAGGGGAAATGTTATCGTTTGTATTGCTTACTGTAAAATGTTAGTGACTCGTGTTATGTCAGATGCAGGGGTTATCGGACAGTGTTGTATTTTGTGGTTGGTGTTTGGTAAATTGTGCAAGTTAAAATAACTATTTACACTGTCTTACTAATACTAATAATTCTTGTGCATTGTATTAATAGGACCAGTTCCTTTCCCTATGTTATACGGATATGTAATTGACAACGCATGCACACAGTGGGAAATGTCCTATGATACTACAGTACAAGGAGACTGCCTCAGTTACGATAATGACCTATTAAAATATTATATAGCTGGGTTAACTTTTGGTTTCAAGGGTTTTGCGTTTTTGTTATGTGCAATTCTTTATTTTATGTGGAAATACCGTCCTCGGATTTCCACTGGCGACGAAGGACAAATAGTTACACATTTGTAAATGTATAGTAAATGCACTTTTAGTTTCGTTTATACAAGTAAGTAAGTAAATAAGTAACTAAATCAATAAATACGTAAGTTAGTATGTAAGTAAGTAAGTAAATAAGTAAGTAAGTAAGTAAGTATCACATGATCACTAATGTTCATCTGTACATGCATGTTTGACATATCAAATCGTTCTTTTTTAATAGAACCATCAATTACTGTTCATTGAGTACATAATTATCTAAATAATTAGTTTTGAGCATGTTTAAATAATTATGTTTGAAAATATGGTCGATATTGTATTGTACAAATGCATATGAAACGTAAGTGACACATTGTGTTTCAAAATAGATTCAGTAAGAGATAAAAAAAGTAAGAATCTTATAGAGTGACGTAGAAAATAATACAAAAAATATTAGAATGAGTGCTTAAAATATCTAGAAATATGACACCAATGGTCTTTGTATCCCATCATGGATATACAAACAGTTACATGGTTATTAGATGAATGGTTAGAGAGTGTAGGTCGTTACGGTGAATGTTTTTAACGTTGTTGAAAAGGTTTAAATTTCACATGGACCAAGCTGAATTTGATTAAATATTAAATTGGATAGAGTTATTAAAAAACCTTGGTGTTCTGTGATGGGATCATAAAGCTTAAAATTAGACGTCCTTAGTTTTGCGTGTATAGTGGATTGTTCATCAAAGATTTAGATGTTATTATAAAAACGATATTTGAAATGCAGAACCCGATAGTTGAAATCAAATCCCTGCTAGAAATGAAAATGTTGATTTTACAAGCGCAAAATACAAAAGAAAAAAAACATGGCCGTTACCTTACTGGGTTGCAGTAACCATTTTCTGTTCTCCAACGTACTTTTAGTAATTCCTTGGGTGAGCAGAAACCTTAGTACTCAATAGCCTTTTGGAACATAATAAGCATTGGTGACACTATGAAACAAAAAATATCGGTGACCATCAATAGCCTTTTGGAACATAATACATTGGGGACACTATGAAACAAAAAATATCGGTGGCCGTCAATAGCCTTTTGGAACATAATACATTGGGAACATGATAAAACAAAAATATCGCTGGTCGTAAAAAAATTGATTACCACGGAAAATGTGCTCAATAACTGTACCCTATATATTTATACCAGCTATTATAATTCATCTAAACTGAAAATACATGAACAAGTATCGAGCGAAAAATATGTTACTCAAATTCAACCGCCATTTTATGATTGAGGTAGTACTTGCTTGTTAATCCCTGATTTACATATTTTACACTTGTGTTTATATAAGCTGTACTGATCATCTATGATGTAATTTCAAATAAACAGTTGCAGTTTTAAGAAAATATTATATCGTTTGATTTCTGTAGTTAAATGGCGGTGGTCGTCGCGCCGGGTCCTGTTCGACGTGGAACTCATAGCGACGTATACAACGCGTGTAAAATACATTGTTTGTTTACATGAAATTCGAACACGCGCTGTGCGATGACCACCGCCCTTTAAACTACGGTTACTGAGCGTGAATCAGAGAGAAATTCTCTATTTGTATTTCGGAATTTGTATTGTTTACAGCTTATTCAAGATGGTAATGTCATGATGAGGTTATAAACAGTACCTTCAGTATTTTCCCAGACATCTCTTTTATCTGCTAACAAGTACCATGGCTTGCCGTTTATAACAAACCCACTCGAACTTTACACGAAGCATCACAATTTTAAAACCCATTTTCACACTATGAACTCTACTGAGTTGTAATCTTACTTATATTGTACTTTTACACAATTGTAATTGGTGTCGTAAACTTTCACAAAATATGTATCCCGCGAATATTTGTAACATAGTTTATTAACAAAAACTATACTGGTGACACATAACCCGCTCATAGGAAACCTAAGCTCTGTGGGTGAAACACAGAACAAACTAAACTTTTGACGGTAAACAATGCGCTGAAATAATGTTATGAAAATCTTAAACTGGTCTATATGTAAGCATATTAATGCGGATACTAGGTTTCTAGTTGGGCATACCACGTGTATAATGTTTCTAACACCAGGGAAAAAAAGATATATTTAATAGACAAGATGAGATGTTTAGGATTGATATCTTTTCTACAAATGTTGGTCGGTGGCACCATTTTAAGAACTTTCACTGATGTGCATGTGTATGTAGACACCAGCACAAGGAATTGGCCCCTATCAGTTTCTGCCTAATAAATGACAGTTATGAACATTCCTGCTGTGGTCATTTACCTACAATAGCAACATCACAAGCATGATAAAAGCCCCCTGATGTACACATTGCAGCTATTGCTGTTTATTGTATGTGACAAAAATCCGCCTAAATCACAAGAAAATTGTAGTGGGCCAAACAATGGTCAAGAAAAAGTAAGAATGAGTACAGCCAGCCATGCCAAAGAAAACTTTTTACATAAAAGCACAGAGTGCCGTGAACGCAACGTGTGTTATTATGGAACTGAGAACAACACGTTGCTGGCACTTTCGTGTAATACCGATATTGCTTGGTGTTTGAGACAAAACACCCGCATGCTTACTGTTTCCTGAACTTAGATTTGAGGTGTAGTTGTCTGATTTCGTCTATAACATGTGTGTGAGTTTCATTTATTTTTTGTGATTTGTTTGCGCGATCCCTTCTCCCCTAAATCTACTTACCTTAAGTCAACAACAATGAAATAGAAATATATATGTATATAGTTCAGCTAGTGTAGTTGGAAAGTACAAGGTCTCCGCGGTCATTCATTCGCTCTTAAGGAAATTTGCCTTCGACAATAAAAGCGACGAAGTTGACGAGTTTCTGTTCAGTAAATGGCACGTTTACATTATTTAATGTGTAACACTTTGTCTTTCGTATGTGAATATTACCTATACCTGTATATAAGTTCACCATGTAACTTGTGCATGTTCACGAATAAGCGTCTGCCATGATTCTATGTGTTTTAGCGTGCGTTGTTATGGTCGCATAGGACTCAATTCTCGCTCTTGCACATGTGACGACCCCTCCATTTTAATTGTTTTTTTTTTTTTTTTTTCTGACGCTGTCCGTTCCATTGATGCATTCGACAAAGTTGTTCTAGTCTGATCGTACATGTGTGTTGTTAGAACATGGTCCGATCTAAGGGGGAGGCCCGCACAATGCACATGTTGCCTGCTGGGCACACAATTTAAGGGGATGCTGAATTTATGATAGATTTGCAGTATTTCCAAGTGTTGTTTTTTTTATGTTTGACTAATTTTTATATTTGAGGCAGCAATTAGTAGGAATGCATGATACATTCAGGAACATGGTTGCCATGGCTTCGCCCTTAATGGAACTGCATGGTATTTGGGATATGGAAATAACTTGTACTGCATTATATGCATTAGATATGCAGTTTATTGTGTTACGCATTTGATTGTATGAATATACGTAAATTCATAGGATTCGTCTTTCATTTCGTATTGCTTCATGATGTAGTAGTTCAGAACAGAAACATCCGATCTTTGAAATATGTACCATTAAGACATATTTCCTGCAATTTACACATGTTTACGCTACTAAATATTTCAAATACACCAATAAACATTAAAAAACACCAGTATGTAACTTTGACCTCCCACAAAATAAACATGCGGTAGTTTTTCCGTATTGTTTCAAAAATGTTTATCAAGACTTGTAGGCCCAGTTCAGCTTATAACAAATCAATTTATCATCCATAAAAATGTGGATAGTGTTGCACCAAAAATCTTTGGAATACAAAATCTTCAAATTTTACATACATGAAGAGAAGCACTGAAGCAGTTACATTTGTGTCGAATGTCATATGTATATTAATGAGAAACCACTCTGGAATATAAATTATAATGAATGTTAAGTTTTGTAAAGGAATAATTTCACAATAATACTCCCGGGAGTGATATAAAGACTAGTGGAGTGATACAAACACTCGTTTCCTACCACTTATGTTACGTTCAACAAAATAGTCCCCTTTGGAATCAGTAGATTCTAAGAAAGATATAAAATATCTGAATAGACTATTTTTTCTTGGTTATATTTACAATATAATACATATTTATATTTATATTTACAATAATGAAATATTCAATACACAGTGTTGTACACAACTAGTGTCAAAGCATTGTTTCACGATATGCAAATGACGACTGAGACGATTGAGTAACAAATGTCACGCATATATTTGTGAAGTTCATTAATATTCACTATATTTCGATTTCAAACATAATTCAACTGGGCTTTTCAATTGTGATTAGAAAAAAGCTGGGGTAACCAATTTAGCTTCTCAATTTGCCTTTCATCCAGGGAAATGTCGCTGTGTTAGCTGCGTTGTTGCTGAATTGTCTCCTGTGATCTAATTTTGAATGAGTTAAAATACAATGAATATGTAATGTCTTCACATGACTTCCAAATTTACTGTACCAAAGGCACTTTCTGGGTATCAGCAACATATGCATTGCCTTCAGTGCTGGAGTAAGACGGTGGAGGAGATGGGGGCCCTACCACATTATGTTGTGGTGACTGTTGTTGTCGGAAGTCTTGTGCTTGTTGTTGAAACATTGGCTGGGGTTGAGTTTGTTGAGTAATCTGTACCTGTGGCATCATCATCATGGTGGGTTGTGGTTGCTGCTGAGGCGGATAATTATAGCCTGAAATTGGACAAATGAAAAACCATATTTTAATGACAAAGCTGTGTTCCGTTTACATTGTTTCTACAAACCGCGAATTAAGATTCATTGAACTCTCTACTATGCCTATACAGAAAAGAAAATATATATTCAATTCGCAGTGTACAAAGAACATGGATGCCATTTCAATTACTTCCAAACAAACGGTTCTTTTTTTGTACATTTGTAATGTTGAAAGTGTTTTTATTAAAGGAGATACAATTATACCATATGCTTTACGTAAAGAGATAGTTTAATGTAACTTTTATAACTATGCCTGCAGTGAAAACCCACACGATGGATATCCAGATATCAGACTCACCAAATATGCAAGAGCGTAAGAAAATCAACAATCTGAACCAAACCCGAACCATTTATCTATAACTTTTTACCGAATTAAAAACACATTTACCAGATGTGGGCTGGACTTGAACTTGCATCGCCGTAGGTGGAGGAGAATTACCCACTGCTGTCTATTGTAATGATATATAAATGAATTTTAATGATTAAAATGTATACACTTGCATACAGATGACCTCCATATTGCTAGATAGTGGGACAATAAGGATATTTGGATAATATAAGGATAATGGATATTTGACGTTCAGAGAAACTTGGTTCGATCGAAGTTTGAGACGTGGCGGTGTATCATGTACGGCGACCGGCACGGCGACCTCTGACCTGGATACATCTTTGGTATAAGCAAAGTTGTGTGACAGTATGCCTGACAAATTATGTCGTCGATCTGGGGTAAGTTTAATGGGGAGAAGTTTAATGGTTTTTGTGACACGTACATGATATGCCTTGTCTCAGCTCACTCGAGACTTTGTACGCCGTCGCTCTAATGCAGTGGTTGTTGTACAAAATTACCTTCATCATCCCCTGTAATTTATTTACCCATAATGGGGAATTACAATACCATATATCGTCGTCGAATTCTGCGTTGTCCCGTGTTTTATGAAACAGATGGCAATTACCCAGGTGCAATTTCATTGCAATTTTGTCAGCTAGAATTCAAACGCCGCTACGGGACACCAGTTGTTATTAGTTATATATATATTTGCCTGTGATTCGTTGTTATTTGTATTTTTTATGTCCTTCAATCTCTCAATCTCATCTAGTTGGTCACCAGTTAAACTTAAATATCATGTTTTCTTTGTTGGAGGTTCGCAAATCATTTAAAAGTCACAACACGGAGAGCAAAGCGTTCTCTGGTGTTCGTTTAGAAAACTCACGGTGTTGTGGGACGATGGTGTCACCCAGCGACCAACGCTCACAACTTGGATCCCGTCATTAACAAAAAACAATATTATGGTTATATAATTTTTCAGATGTTTTTTAATTCGGTATTTTTTTCAAAATTCAACCACTATATTTCCCTAAAAAATCAAATACTACCGGTTTTATGTATTTCCGTATTATGTTCCAGGGCCACTCGGTTTAGCCGTGCATTATCAGCCAATATGCCATTATTTGCATATGCAAATTTTGTATTCGGACCAATCAAATCGATGGATTAACACTATCAATATACTGGTATAATATAATTATATATATTTAAGTCAAATTTAATAAAAGATAATACATAAGATTTAGCATGAATTGAAATGAAATGAAATGAAACAAAAAACAAAAGGTTACAACGGTCACATAACAGAGCAATTGAGAGTTATATAGATATATATTGTATTGCATTTAATTCACAATAGACAAGCAAGTGTGCTCATCAAATATGAGTGAAAGAAAACAATGAAATACGCTGAAAACAATATAAATTTAATTACGCCTGTAAAACGACAGAATGCAGAAATTACACATTTCCTGTGCACGATTATCATACATGTAGTGAACATGGGGATAGTTAAAGCATTATTTAAAACATTCATGTACCATGCTTATTACAAGCTTTGGTCAAATAATATAATTTCCGGTCATTATTCAGATTATTATACTCGAGATCGTTTACTATTGTTGAATACAAATATGTTTACAACGTTACTAAGTATTTATGCAATGATTCAGAACCAAAAGAAACCCCGTACAAGAAACGATGGTGCAGTTATGCCAGCAAAACAAACCAACGGGGCATTTGTGTACTATTAGTATTACCGAAAAAAAAACTGATATACAAAAAGTGTTAATGACATAGGGATTAACGTGGTGCTTTATCCACAAGAAATATATACCTAATGTGTGTGTTGGTTAAATTTCACAATTGTAATATATATAAAACACAATTATTTTTTTCAAAAGATGAACTTACTTGTACTTCGCGAATACAAATACAACAAATAGCACGACCACATAAACATGCAGCAATGATTGCAGTGATGGCGACTCCAAACGATGCAATCAAATTTATAGTATAGGATGCAACACAGGTTGCCTACAGACAAAATACATGGCATGATATATTGTAAACAATAAAGTAATAATATTAATACGAACCTATGATCACTTTTATCATCACATTACAAAACAATAGTCTCTGAGAATATATTTACTGCAACATTATTACTAGACTGTCGACAGTTCTCGGGCCTAATATAGAGTCACTTATTTTCAAACGCCGTGGGCATTTTAACTGAAATGCAGAAGGCATTTCAAGCGAGGGCCGTATGGCCCGAGAGACTGTTATAGCATGTAACGCCCTTATGCGGCATTACTTGGAAATTGCCCGGTGACGTTCCTGCCGAGACTTGTCACTCAAACTACGTCATACACCGTCCAACCAATCATGAGCGAAACGGGTCGCCAATAAACAGGAAGTAGTAGTAGTTTGAGTGAAAATAAGTGACTATTTATTAGGCCCGAGAACTGTCGACAGTCTACATTATCACAGGTACCATTCACAATAATCACTGATTCACATAAACGATTTATTGACTGCTACTAGAATTTGCACGCTCCGAATCGTAAATTTATGCACATTCGCACAATATATAGGTCCAGACATTACATGCCATTTACATGATTTTACAAGATTTGAAATACATTATGCATGCTGTATTATCGTATTGCATGTGTTTCTAAAACATGGTGTGCACGCTATGCATATGGAAAACCTTAAAAATGTAAACCAATATATTCTCAAACATTCTATTTTTTGTTTAAACATGTAAATTCCACAGTAGACTTAATATGGCCATTGAAAAATACAGCCACAAACTGGTGGTCATGGCCTGATGACAACTATAAATAACACATTGCCTATACGAAGTGCATTAATAATATCTTTTTTCGGTTGATACAAATAATTCTCAAAACCAACGTACAAACTGTGCATACTAGTAAAATGTCAAGCCCAGGAAAATCTCCCATAACTGTACTCACATAACGCTCATAATCACATGAATATGTAATTAATGGATAAATAATCAAATCGCATCTTTGCTGGGCACCAACACCATAATAATATACGACCAATGCTCCGACAGCCGCTATAGCTGACATAATTGACATTAGCATGTAACCCGCAATCTACATTACAGGGTATACAAACAATTCATGAGATTGAAAAAATAAAGGAAATGGTTATTTTAAAGAAAATATTTTGTGTTTTGTAACAATTAATATTTAAATGTGCCAGATATGCAGCTATATATATAAAAAAGAGAACCTGATAATATAGTAATACAAGCTAAAGTGTATAGGTAAAACATAATAACAAAGATTTAAAAATAAATTTAGCAAATTATTCTAGAAACCAATATATAGGTGCAAAACAAAAATCGTCCTGAGACTTAACTGTGACTAGTAAATTCATATTTATTGTCCAAGGAAAAGTAAGGAAAAAATAATGAATAAAGAAAGGCATGCTACGAGCAAGATGTAAACATGACCCAGTGGAAGCACTGGCCTTGACTCGAAATCAAAATATTAATTTCGGGCAGACATTGTCGCTCAAACATATGTAGAAAATATATGGCAAGAAAGTAGGAAAAAATTGTTTTTCTACTTAAGCAGGTGTCAACAGACACACAAGCGGATGACGTAATAAGTATAAAGACAATAAACATGGGCATAACAACCTAATCGGGACAATTCTTTTCGCCACCATGAATGTATAATTGAATGTATGCTGTAATGGCTCATTAAAATAAACCTTCGAATTAATTTAGATTATGTCACTTATTTGTATGTAATTGTATATATGCTACTAATATAGAAAATGTGTACAATTTAGCGGATTAATAAGATAAGATTAGTTCATAAAAGATACATATGGATTTAGGTAAAAACATACACGAGAATGCTAATAAGCACAACGATTACAATTAGCAAAATGTAGTGATATGTGATAGCTCTGTGTATGGGGAATTTAGTCATGCAGAACACGTTCATATTTCCTGTAAATGACGTGTTGTAAATATGCATACATTGCATGGGACCCTTAACAAATATCATGTACAACTAAAAGCTTATTACTGTAAGTGTAATTGTTAACTCACTGGGCTTTTTCTCTTTGTATAACCAGACACACATCCCGCAATTCCGGTCGAAATTATCTGTAAACAAACAATAGATTAATCGTGAAACAATTAAAATAACCAGGAAAGCACCAGGAAAATATATATTATAATATTAGGCTGAAAATTTTAGTTACTGATATATAAAAAGAAAGATGGCCGTCAGTTTTCAGTATGCAAATGACACTCAAGCGTGAAACATTGCTTCGGGGTGATCCGCAAAATCACTCTTTTCGGCAATCTGAACACCTGTGGTGCTGAATTTTTTCACGTTGCATACGTCATTGTTGCCAAACCGATAATGCGATACTATACATTGTGTATGTCATTCGAATAAACCACAGTTTTCGTTGCAAGCACGGGACTAAATAAGGAGCTCTATGATGCTAGTACGAAAACAGCTTTAAAAAGATTGTGGGGGCCTGTGTGAACGTTGAACGCGGTTTAACAAGTCCTTTCAAATCGGATAATATCGTGATGCATGAATGGGTTGAAATGATAACAGCTATGTACCAAGTAAACAACTGGACGGACCATGCAAATTACATTTCCCATGACGCACTGGTGCAACCCCTGGGATTTAAATCAGTTACAACTTACAAACAATCCTGTCAAAAAACCACCATTAACCAACTTAACAACAATGCACCCAACATTTCGAATCAGAATAGTGAATACAATAACCAATAAACCCAATATAATTTGGGAGATGCCAAAACCAATAATCGTTTTATGGGCAAAGCTCTTTCTTATTTGGGAAGTTGGCGTGCGTTGTTGTACCACTGATACAGATTGCACCATTGGTATGGGTTGCTGTGTCATCACTGCGGACTGCATATTGTTTCTTTGCAATCTGAAAAAAAAGAAGAAAGAAATTAAAATTAGTGTAATCCTCATCATCTTTGGTTTTCAAATTAATACAAACTTTTTCAATTAGATACCTGATTAAATAATATATATATATGAATGGATAACTAATGATGTAATAGGTATTCTCTGCATGGCCGAATCGAGTATAAAAGTCCTGCTACGATGCAATAATATATTATACTTAAACATGTTGCACGAAAAATACAGGCAAAATTAAAAAAATATATAGTATAGTTATATAAATATGTTAATAAAAATTCATGTTAATCCAATACTACAACATGTAATAATATCATAGTTGACAAATATATGTAAGTGTTCCTCCATTATACTAGATATACTGTATTAAATCCAATGTACCTTATAAAATGATAGTATAATATATTTAAGAAAAATAAAATACTTGATTTGAAAAAAAGGTTGGACACATTGTTTTCATTTATACTTATAACAAAATATCCGTTTACTACATCTATCTAATTGACCCATTTTGGAAGGCATCTTCGTTCATGTTATCATCATGATGATGTAAAATTCTTCATTCTGGCAACTTACTATGTTTAAAAATGCTTTATCTCAGTCAAACCCAATATTTTAATAATTTTACTTTCTAGTTCACATTTCTTAGTGATTGATAATTTGATGGTCAGAGAGAAATTGTAACCACAACAATTTGAGTGAAATTTTATGATTATCTTGAGAAACAAACATACTGTCTCGAAATATTAACCAGAATATGTTTTATGATGGAGTCAAAAACAAGAAGAACAGATCCTTGATATACCTTGCCTTTCATCTGCAATAATTCGCACAAAGCAATAAAAACAACAGAAGTAGTAACAACTGCGACACGTTTCGTCAACCTTTCACGAGTCCGACAAGCATGCACAACATGGGCAATTAAAATATTGAGGTAGCGGAGATCCTATTATAGCGGTGAAGTGAGTAATGCAGAGAACTAAATATTAAAGCGGTGGAGTCGTCACCTGCGCGTGCGCCAGATGGCCATAGCGTATTATTGTTTGCAAACAAGCAGCTACCCATAGGCCTTTGCGTTTTTTTCCGCGTGGTGTTACCTCGTTTTAATACAATCAGGTGTATAGCTGACTTGTTCCTTTATGAACGCATAGTATGATCAACACTGATAAGGATTACAGCTGTGATCATGGTGATATCCGAGACACTGCAGAATGGTTTCGCTACCGTACATTTAATGCAGTATTGGATTGAATGATGTGAAAGTGAACGACCTTTTAGTATATAACACGCCTGTTGGACCTTGTATTATGCTGGTGAAGGCGACATATTCACAATGGCGTCGATTGTATGGTGTGCTATTGTATGGTGTTCAATAAAGCAATAGGGGGCAGTCGGCATGTAATATAAAACCAATGACACCGAGGTGTTTCTTGCTTAGACTTGCCGCAATGCACAAGGCGACTATAAAACCAGAAACGTAAACCACACGCACACACACTAAATAATGGACTACTCATTGGATAGGTATTCTATTTTATTTACCGATAGATTCCATAACTATTCGCTCTTTGTTCGAATAATCAATACTCATATACATATTAGTTTCCACTCGCGTTTGTGAGATTACTTTCCTGGATGAACAGTGGTATGGTGACTAGAACCATCAACGGATGTAAATGCATATTACACATAATACATATGATTATTTTTACGCGTTACTCCTAGCATTCTTCCACGTTTTCTACATTCCTTTACATGATTGCTTTGTACGGCTATCCGCTGCCTCATTGTTTGTTTGTCACTATTTAATCTGCCTATTTTATTCATGCTTGAATTGAAATAAAATAGATTAATTTTGTTTATGATAATACAAATTGATTGTAGTTTAAAAAGGTTAATAATGTTTATTGTTTATATGGGTAAAACCATACAGAAAACCAAACTAAACTAAACCAAACACCATTGTTAGTATTCATCTTTCAATATGGCTTTTGGAGAGAAAAAAATCGTACGTATGAAAAACTAAACGTCTCTTTTTTGCAGCCAAATGTAAGTGTTTTAAACAAAGGAATTTGACTTTCGCGAATACATGTCTACATGACAACTCTGATATAGTGATAATAATTATGTAAATTAGAAAAATATTGCTGTTCAGTTAATCACACTCGAACAGCAGTTCAATTTAAAATATCTTCAAAATCCACTGCAGAAGTGAATCTAACAACTACGGGAAGCAATTCATATAGCGATGTTTATTGATTTCAGTATCATAACAACGGCAAAATAAAACCCTGTCACAGTGTGAAAAGGCATTTAATGAAACACATTTGAACACAGTGGAGGCTTTTGGTGCACTTGATAGCTTACAAGTCCTGCTTTCCGAATGCATGGAATCCAGCCATTGAGAGTGTCGTTCCAAATGCACACAAACATGTTCTGGTGAAACGCTACGTAAATACGCACATAATTCGGTGAGGTAGGGCAAATAAATGTAAAATCAACTGACTTGCCAGCTTACCTTGAACCAAAAACGTCGCAAAAGTTCTTTTAAAAACCACAATGTTTGTGTTCACAGTGAACGCAGTCACTTTCCATCGCCGAAGTGGCGTAATATAAACCCCTTAACTTGCGTAAAAATATATCTCTGGTTACCAACGCCCTCAACGCATTACTTTATTTGAAGTGCCTTTCGAGAAAATAGATTTTTAGATTTTAGAATGATCATTTATTAGCAACTTTATGAGTTGAGACAATGTCAGTTACAAAACATTAAATTACAATTAATCTGGGTTTCTCTAAAAAAGTATGATGTCGTCTTAAAATGTTATAAAAATTACGATTTATAATTATACAACATTGACAGCATAATACAGTGTGTCACTTATATTACAGTAAACATGTATTTAAAAATTACTTTAAAAATCACTTTAGTTCATCTGAAATATGCAGTTGACCATATGTTGTTAAAATTATTTACACCATATTCTGTGCTACTGTAGAAGTAATATTCCCCATCGATTCTTAAGTGCAGTCTTGCCTTGAATACTTGTATCACACCAGCAGCTGCATTGTCGTTGAGGGCGTTATAGCGTGAGATTTGAATGGCCAGTTTTGCGGATGTCAAAATATAGTTTAGCAATACTAAAATCTTTTTCCCGGCTTCCTTGAGTCATCATCCATAAGTTTGAGACTTATTTTTCCAATAAGCTCAAACACAGATGCATGCATGAGATCATCTTTTTCATGACAAAAAACACACTCAGAATTTAAGGCGATAGCAGGCCGCATGCAAGAAACCGCCAGTTGCATGTGCACAATGCAAAATACGCCATTGGAGGTCCCTCTCTCTTAGTAGTAAGAGGTAAGAAGCAATGCTTGTAGACTGGCATAATTGTATCGGGAAGAGAGAGTAAATCCCGCCAAACTGTATTAACATAATCAGGAATACATTTGTGATTGTACAAGAAACCTATAGATGGCGCCCTTTTCAATTCAACAGTTTAAAATTGTTTCATCATTTTCAAAAATTATTTCCAAAGAATATTGTCATGCCTGTGATCGTTCATAATTACAACTTACCAGAAATGTGTTATTTTTTGCTACAAGTGGCAGTGGAATTGACTGTTGCACTATGGAGAAAGCTTTCTCCATGACTCGCGTGAAATATATTGGCACCTTTTCTTGTTGTTATGTTGTACCAGCGTTTCTCTACTAAGTTGATCAAATAACCTATGGTGGATATACCATCCAGTCTCAACAAAGTGTGTTAGAATGAAAGGCTCTTTGTGTAACACTAAGTTTTTGTTAAAAGGTAGTTCATTCAAAATGGATTCGACTGATGAGGGTTTATCTTTATGATTGATCTCGATTGATTGATGACCTGGTCACAAGAAGCTCACGGTAGAATTCATGGTTACTGTACAAACAAGTTGAAGTTAGATTTATAACAAAAAGCTTTATTAAAGTTGAAATCATTGGTTTGTGAATGCATGGGTGATCTATGAGAGAGTACAGGCATCTTTGAATATGAAATAAAGAGATCACAGAATAGTATTGACTATTTGGGCCACAACAATAGAATCAGCACAGAGAATTTGCTTTATATGCTAAAGCATTGGAATTACCTGTCGATATACACTTTCGCCAGCAGACTAGAACCAAGAGTACCACTCATTACCGTCAGCCAGAGCCCAAACAGCATGTTAATACTGGTAATTTTTTCAGTTAGAGCCACACTTGCGTCTGTACTACGTCGGATCTAAGGAGAAGGCCTGCACAATGCATATGATGCCTGCTGGGAACACAAAATTTAAGAGGGTGTTTGTAAAAACACTCCACACGGTAAATGAGTAAAAGGCAAAGACAAGTTTATTGAGCAAAATTAAATTATTAAACTACAAAATTGGGCAGGGGTCCCACTTCTACCCACCGAGACAGCACGTGCCCCTTTGAGCAATGGATTTCGGGATCCAAAAGAAGGAGGGGAACCTGTATGAGGCCGCCTAACCATGAAATGGGGGCCAGGATGAAATCCAATGCCCAAACGAAGAACATGAGCTGCTAGTGGAGCGAAGTGGCCCCCATGAAATTAAGAGACCTGAAAGAGAGATAAAGTTTTAGTAGGGTGACTCAAACTTGAACAGACCAGGGAGTGGTGCAGAGGGAACTGATGTTTATGGTCTGCGTGGTCTGCTCAAGAATAAGGTAACTGAACTTCTCATGGCCCTGGGGACATGAACTGAGTGGCACAGGGGGAGAGGGGCATGGGTGACATGGAACTGTGTAACAAAGGGGGGGGTAGTGCCTCCGGCCTGTGGGACAGCCATGTGTGACTGGTGATGCTGGTGGTAAATGTCCGAACGCGGTTTATGGAGATGCTAGGACGATAAAGGTTTTTCTTAAAAGCTATTAAGGTGCGCGGATGTAGGTCTGGTAGCAGTCACTGGTCCATCTTCCTAAGGTTTTGATAAGATGTTCTGGAATATGACGTGTTGCAGCAGTTGTAGTAACTCCAATACGGAATTAATGGCTGGCATGAATAAGTGGGTCATGGGTCAGCCGTGTTAGCAAAAGACGTAGTGCATTGATAAAAAAATTCCTGTGGAGTGGGGTTCCTTCTGGTAGAGCCAGTCATGAGGTAGTGCGTTCATTTGGTAGCGAACAGACGGGAGATGACACATCATGGTGACCGGTCAAACAGCATTGCCTGTTGGAAATAATTGCAGGTGGAAACCCTGACGGAACTGGTCTGTCTTTGAAGACTTGATGTGCACTGTTACAGACTTCATTGCATCTTTTATTATTGATGATGACATCCTTTATGTAGAGATGAATATTGGGTTTGAACGCATTAACTAGCAGCGCTAGAAGCCAAAAAAGGCAAGGGTGAACAATGATCGCAAAAGTAAATCTGTGTAGCTGCCATATACACCGCTTCGCAGAAGCACAGGTATTTGCTTAAGGATGTCCACGGTTATGGGCAAACGTGGGCGAGATGGAGAACCCTGTATCCGGTGAATTCCTCTCAACACATGGGATAGACGAGTGAACTCTAAGCCCTCGGATGTGATCATGGGGTTTCCATAGCCTCCCTGAATGTAGTGGTTCCGAATTGATGCGAGGTAAACTAAATTGTAGAAAGTTTCAAACACAGACTGGAAGCACACTGAGCTGCAAAGTAAATTACAGTGTCCTCTGAAATATCTGGATAGGATGCTGCAGCACCAGGTAACTCGAAGAGGGTGGCGAGGCGAAGCCATGCACGCACTATTGTTGCATAGGACGGTGTGTCCTTGTGCTGAGGGAGGCATCCTGGAAGTGCGAAATTGCATCGTTTAGCCGAACATTATTTCACAAGGTATTGGGCATGGCTGTTCTTGTGCGAGTGGGGCTGATTCCCCGAAACGACGAACCTGCAAACGTGATAGAGAATCAGCAATAATGTTAATGGACCCAGGTATATGTGAAGCTATCGGTGGCTGCTAGAATGAACAGGTGGCGAATGAGTTTCATTATAGCTTGTGACTTTGAAAGCCACTTGTTAATAATGTTCACCACTGCTAGATTGTCACAATGAAATAACAATCGCTTACGGTACCAATATTTTCCCCAAAGGATGCAAGCAACAACAATAGGGTATAATTCCTGGTTGGCAATAGACAGTGTTGGGTCATTTTCCAGAAGAAGCTCAGTAGACCAGGGTGCTTGAAACCATTGACCTTGATAGTAACCCATGTAACCAACACCACTGGCATCAGTGAAAAGCTCCATACAGGTTGATGATGATGATGTATGTACATCTAAGAACATGGAAATGCCGTTCCAGTTAGCTAGCAACCTTTGCAACATAAATAAGTCCTGCTTGGCTTCTGTAGACAAGGTGAGAAAGTAATGTAGGCACTTGACCACCTTTGAAAGTTCGATGAGACGAGAAGTAAAAGTTCTACCAGGAACAATGACTCTGCAGGCGAAATTGAAATGGCTTAGCAGACTAAAAAGGTTTGCGCTTTGGGCAAGTTTTGTGGTTGGATGTATAATATATTCTGGAACATGGTAGCCATGGTGAGTTGCAAGGCTTCGCCCTTAGTGGAACTGCAAGGTATTTGGGATATGGAAATAACTTGTACTGAATTTATGACAATTTACGATGGCTTAGTTCAAAGCTAAGTTCTCGTTCATTTTTTTTTCTACATGTCAAACAATGGGCAAGAAATGTTTCTATGATTGGAGACATACCTTTGCATTGGCTAGGCACTATACCTTGCAGAATGAATGGGTTGTACTATTATTTGAGTATGTTCTTCGTTTCAGTTTTTCATAACATAAAACACCTCGAACTGGTAAGTATGTCTGCGATGTATTATTAAGGTAGCAGAATAGTTTTTTGGGCACTTTTCACATTTTTTTTTTGAAAATCACACGAATAGCTCCCTAAGGCATGCTACATACATTGGTGTTTTTATTTTATTGAAAAAAAAATATCTTGTACAAGTAAACTGATTTGTTTCTTCTGTGCAAACAAATGGCCAAGTTTTTGTTTATCCAGTGTACACCAAACTAGTGCATCTCATTAATATGCATGGTTTACAAACATAACTGAACTGAGGGTAAATAGTTTTAAGTTGGGCCACTTTCTTTATTTGCTATTTACAAACAACTGATAAGATAGCTGTTTGTAGTTTACACACAGCTGATAAGATGTGTGCACTGCTGTCTTTCTAGACAGGAAGTACGGCAAAGACAAAACAATCGCTTTTGAAACAACAAATTTTGAATAAACAAAAAAGTACATGAATGTACCACTTCAATGTAATTATATGTTAACAGAATAAAAACTTACAATAAATTTGTGTAATATTTTTTCTTGGCTTTGTCATTGAAAGGTGTCTGACCACGGGGTTACTTTCTTAGTCCAGAAGTAATGCAGTTATATTGGGAGGGGGCTCCCTTTTACAAAATATGGTTGCAAACAATAAAATACGGCCATCTGTGGTGGCTATGCATTGCATGAAAATTCTGATAACAGGCCACAAACTACATGTAAAGGTTGATCAATGATAAGAATATGCTTGGACCTGGTTTATATAATCCATTTTTCAGAGGAGTTTTCACCAAGTAGGCATACTTGCATGCTTAGGTTTTTCAAAATTCGTAAATTATGTTACATGTAATAAATCTGTCTGATAAATACTTGGTTGTTTTATCTAATGTGCTCATGCGAACAAAATGCACGGCAACGAAATAGTAGCGTCCCCCCCCCCCCGGGCCGACGTCTTAACATCGGATAGTGGGCCAGTGTTTCACGCAAGGCAAGGGTTGACGTTTTCGTACGACTTCGGTAAAAAATAAAAGTATCATCTAAAATCTAGGTAGTTTTTATAGATGATAACAGTGAGCCCGGTTACAATTAAATTTTGAAGAGATTCATCTACAAGTATAAGACCCGAGGTTACTGCGACGGTAAAACTCTGTTTTGCGGGATTTGATTTTAAATAGCACAGGAAATGCTACATGCCGGCATACATCACTGGGTCACATTTTACAATTATTCTATTCACACCAATTAAAAAACAGGGCAGCTTCCTTCATTAATGTGCAAAATATACAAAGAAGGAGAGGGTTATCAGTAATTCTTTAGTTTAGTTGTCATTCACTAATTATGGACGAGTTAGTAAGCACGCGAAAATTTCCAAGAAAAAGAAAGCGAGGAAGAAAGAAAAAAAAACGTCAAAAGAATGATCACCCCTGTCAAAAAAGATGTTGAAAGAGACGATGCTGGGTTCGTACAGAACGGATTTCCCCGTCGAAACCAGTGTCAGCCATGAAGTGGGCAAAGAAAGTTTTACCGTGACACTGAGAGTCCGATGAATCAGACTTCGATATAGTGGGTGATACTCCTGTTCAAAACGTTCTGTCTGTATCTCGCAGGAAAATATTGTTACCTTCCGACGTAGAAGAAGAAAGTAAGAGTGAGTGTCACGGCAGATCGTTTGAAGACGGCGAGATTCGACTCGTTGACATGTCACTGTTGAATGGCGCCCTAGAAAAAGAGATTTGTCAATTTTGCAATTTAGGCAATATCTCAATAGTGGGGCGCAGGCGTCACGGTCTAGGCAGTCAGTTTGAATTTCTTTGCACGCAAGGCGATTGTATTCGATCGAAACTGAGCCAGCCTAGCCTCCCGTCGTCCCGAAAAAGGGAGCAGTTTTCGAAATAAATAGAAAAGCTGCCATTGGAATGCGAGCGATTGGAAAGGGACAGCGCGCTCTGGTGAAACTGTCAAGCTATTAGGGGTTACCTCAACCAGTAACGGGTCCGCCCTTTCGCCAGTATGTACGAGCTGCCTCCAGGAGACTTCGAAACTCGTGGCATGCTTTAACTAATAAGTTTACAAACACAACGGCCCAACAATAAATACACTGTATTTGCAAACACTTCAACTGCCAAGTGTAGTGTCTGTATTGTTTGTTACTCGCAAACAGAACCGCCCACTTTGCATAATCCAAGCTTTAATGAATGACGTCACCGTTCGTTATCAGCACAGACTGTCACAAAACTCCATAGCGTGAAAGAAAACGGCCAAAAAACAAAGTTTTTCACAGATATAAATGTCGGTTCATGATTTTTCTCGATAACAACTTTCAAAGCATTTCATTTACAATTAGCCCATGTAATTTTTGCTTTTAAAACGGGAGTTAACGTTGATTGAAATTTGAAATCATAAAAGTGCCGATTTCTCGGTGTTCGATTTTTGGCAATTACCGTTGACCTAATTTTAAATGGCGTTTCAGTGAATAGCGCTACGATGTCGCCGTTTAGCTTTTCTTACTCTTGGATATGTTGGCTTCATATCCGTATTTACATATTTGCAAAATTCTATTGCGTTTTTTCACAAACCTCGCGCAAACCACCGGTATACTCTAACTTTAACACCAAAAAACGTGCTTGAAATTTGTGATTTTCGGAAAGAAAAAAAAAACTTAATGCAAAAAATAGAAATACGGATTTAAACTTCATGACCTTTGCTTCAAAACAGTATAAAGTTTTTGATCGCATGAATGACTGTAGAGATGACAATTAAAGTTTTATTCACGTTAGTTAAATTATCAGCCCCGCTGATTTTCAGAATCACCTGACGCTAAAACAAACACAATGTTCACAAAATAGTCAAGAGCTTTCCAAACATATATAGATTGTATGGTTTCTTGTAAAATTTATTCCGATTATAGGTGTTTACATTTTTCATGCAAAAAAACTATCCTGCTACCTTAAGTATAAAACCCAACACCAAGCAAACAAATCACTTAGTCTTCTCGAAGTAAACTACATATCATAAAATATATGCATTACATTAATAAATGTGCATACAAAAGATGATTATTGGTGTTTAGAACTATTGCGTAAAGCATTTGATTATATGAATATACGGAAATTCACAGGATTCGTCCTCATTTCGCATTGCTTCATACCGTGGCAGTTTGAAATATAAACCATATTTCCTGCAATTCATACATATTTACGCTACTAAGTAGTTCAAATACAACAATAAACATAAGAAATATCAGTATATAATTTTGACCTCTCACAAAATAAACATATTTTTCCAGGATGTTTCAAAAATGTTTATCAAGACTTGTATGCCCAGTTGAGCCTATAACAAATCAATTCATCATCCATACAAATGTGGATAATGTTGCACCAACAATTTTAGAAATACAAAATCTTCAAAGTTTTGCATGCATGAAGAAAAGCACTGAAGCAGTTACATTTGTGTCAAATGTCATATGTATATTAACGAGAAACCACTCTGGAATATAAATTATAATGAATGTTAAGTTTTGTAAAGGAATAAGTTCACAATAATACTCCCGGGAGTAATATAAAGACTAGTGGAGTGATACACACACTCGTTAATCAATTTACTACCACTTATGTTACGTTCAACAAAATACTTTCCTCGGAATCAGTAGAAAGTTATAAAATATCTGAATATACTATTTTTTCTTGGTTATATTTACAATATAATGAAATATTCAATACACACTGGTGAACACAACTAGTGTCAAAGCATTTTTCACGATATGCAAATGACGACTGAGGCGATTGAGTAACAAATATCACGCATAAAAGCCATAATATTTGTGAAGTTCATTAATATTCACTATATTTCGATTTCAAACATAATTTAACTGGGCTTGGTTTGTACTGTTTTATTAATCAAATAGATTTTCAATTGTGATTTGAGAAAAGCTGGGGTAATCAAATTAGCTTCTAAATTCAATTTTTCTTTTCACCCAGGGAAATGTCGATGTGTTAGCTGCGTTGTTGCTAAATTGTTTCCTGTGATCTAATTTTGAATGAGTTAAAATACAATGAATATTTAATGTCTTCGCACGACTTCCAAATTTACTGTACCAAAGGCACTTTCTGGGTATCAGCAACATATGCATTGCTGTCAGTGCTGGAGTAAGACGGTGGAGGAGATGGGGACCCTACCACATTCCTAGCTCCAACATTATGCTGTGGTGGCTGTTGTTGTCGGAAGTCTTGTGCTTGTTGTTGAAACACTGGCTGGGGTTGAGTTTGTTGAGTAACCTGTACCTGTGGCATCATCATCATGGTGGGTTGTGGTTGCTGCTGGGGCGGATAATTATAGCCTGAAATTGGACAAATGAAAAACCATAGTTTAATGACTGTGTTCCGTTTACATTGTTTCTACAAACCGCGAATTAAGATTCATTGAACTCTTTACTATGCCTATACAGAAAAGAAAATATATATTCAATTCGCAGTGCACAAAGAACATTTCAAATACTTCCAAACAAACGTTTTTTGTACATTTGCAATGTTGAAAGTGCTTTTATTGAAGTAGATAAAATTATACCAGATGCTTTACGTAAATAGATAGTTTAATGTAACTTTTATAACCATGCCTGCAGTGAAAACCCACACGATGAAACTTTCATAAATCAGATTCATCAAATATGCAAGAGCATAAGAAAATCAACAATCTGAACCAAACTTTAACCATTTATCTATAACATTCTACTGAATTAAAAACACATTTACCAGATGTGTGCTGGACATGGACTTGCATTGCTGTAGGTGGCGGCGAATTAACCACTACTGTCTGCTGTGATGATATATAAATGAATTTTAATGATCAAAATGTATACAATTGCAGATGACCCTCATATTAATAGATAGTGGGACAATAAGACCCATATTCATGTAATTATATTTATATATATTTAAGATAAATTTAATAAAAGATAATACAGAAGATGTTGAATGAATTGAAATGCAATGAAACACAAAATAAACGGCTACAAAGAGTACGCAACAAGACAATAGAGTTATATAGATATATATTATATTGCATTTAATTCACAATAGACCATCAAAGAACTCAAATAGATAGAAAAAAAGCTGATATACTAAAAGTGTTAATGAAATAGGGATTAACGTGGTGCTTTATCCACAGGAAATATATACCTAATGTGCGTGTTGGTTAAATTTCATAATTTTAATATATATGAAACACAATTGTTTTTTCAAGTGACGAACTTACTTGTACTCCGCGAATACAAACAGCACGACCACATACACATGCAGCGATGATTGCAATGATGGCGGCTCCAAACGATGCAATCAAATTGATACTATATGATGCAACACAGGTTGCCTACAGACAAAAGACATGGCGTGATATATTGTTAATAAAGTCATAATATTAATACTGAGTCTCTTTTTTTTCATCACAATACAAAACAATAGTTTCTGAGAATATATTTAATACAACATTATTACAGGTACCATTGTTTGTGAAAATAAATTCACACTAGTTACTGATGTACATAAACGATATATTCACTGCTACCATATTTGGCACGCTCTGAATCGTAAATTTATGCAATTTTTTACAATATACAAGGCCAGACCTACATTACATGCCATTTACAAGATTTTACAAGATTTGAAATACTTCGGCACACAATGCATGCTGTATTTGTGCATGTGTGCCTACAACTTGCACGCTGTGCATATGGAAAACCTTAAACATGTAAGCCAATATATTCTAATAATTTTTTTTTTGTTTAAACATATCAATTCCATAGTAGACTTAATATGCCCATGGAAAATACAGCCACAAACTGGTGGTCATGACCTGATGACAACAATGAATAACACATTGCCTATACAAAGTTTATTAACAATATTTGTTTCGGTTTGGTACAAATAATTCTCAAAACCAACGTACAAACTGTACATACTAGTAATATATCAAGCCCAGGAAAACCATTCATAACTGTACTTACATAACGGTCATTATCACATAAATATGTAAATAATAGCAAAATATCAAAGTTGCATCTTTGCTGGGCACCAACACCAAAAGAATTTACGACCAATGCTCCGCCAGCCAATATAGCTACTATAATAGACATTACCATGTTACCGATGATCTACCGAGTATACAAACAAACATGAGGTTGAAATAATGGAATGGTTATTTTAAGGAAAATATTTAGTGTATTTTGTAGCATTTCAATTAATATTTAAATGTACCAGATATGCAGCTATATAATATAGTAATTCAGGCTAAGGCGTATAGGTAAAACATAATAACAAAGATTAAAAAATAAATTTAGCTAATTATTCCAGGAACCAATATATAGGTGCAAAACAAAGATCGTCCTTAGACTTAACTGTGAGTAGTAAATTCATATTTATTGTCCAAGGAAAAGTGAAGAAAAAATAATGAATAAAGAAAGGCATGCTACAAGCAAAATTCAGAGCAGGATTTTTTTAGAAATGTATATACTATAGAGGTCCAGGATAAACAATAGTACAATTACTATTGACATGATGACAATATTATCTAACATTATTTGTTTCATTAACTATACTCTATTCGCTTCATTCACACATACACCAACAAATTACAAGCGAACATGTAAACATGACCCAGTGGAAGCACTGGCATTGACTCAAAATCAAAATAGTAATTTTGGACAGACAATGTTCGCACAAAAATTTGCAGAAAATATATGGCAAGAAAGTAGGGAAAATACGTAGGTGTCAACATACACACAATTGGATGAAGTAATAATAAACAATAAACATGGGCATAACAACCTACTTGGGACAAATCTCTTCACCACCACCATGAATGTATGATATAATGGCTCATTAAAATAAACCTTCGAATTAACATGTTTTATGTAATTTACATGTATGTAAGTGTATATGCTACTGATATAGAAAATGTATACAATTTAGCTAAATAATAAGATATGATTAGTTCATAAAAGAAACATAGAAATTTAAGACGTTTAATAGGTACAACAATTACAATTAGCAAAATGTTATGATATGTGATAGCCCTGTGTATGGGGAATTTAGTCATGCAGAACACGTTCATATTTCCTGTAAATAATTATGTGTTTTAAATATTCATACATTGCATGGGACCCTTAACAAATATTATGTACAACTAAAAGCTTATTACTGTAAGTGTAATTTTTAACTCACTGTGCCTTTATTCTTCGTATAACCAGATAAACATCCCAATATTCCAGTCACTGTTACCTGAAAACAAATAATAGATTATTCAATTTGTATTTATGTAAAATTCTAATTATGGTAAAGTAAGAACATTTAAACTGACCATGAAGGCACCAGGAAAATGTATTTTATAATATTAGGGTGAAAATTGTAGCTACTGGCTATTGTATACGGGCGTGGGTGTTTTGCTTGTCGTGTGATTTATAAACTAGTTATTACAACTTACACATATTCCTGTCAAAAAACCCCATCTAGTAAATGCAATAACAGTGCACCCGGCCTTTAGAATCATAATAGTGAATATGATAGCCAATGAGCCCAATACAATTTGAGAGATGCCAAAACCGATAATCGTTTTATGGGCAAAGTTCTTTATTTGGGAAGTAGACGTGCGTTCGTGTACCACTGGTACAGATTGCACCATTGGTATAGGTTGCTGTGTCATCACTGCGGACTGCATATTGTTTCTTTGCAATCTAAAGAAAAAAGAAGAAAGAAATTAAAAATATAGTGTAATCCTCATCTTTTTTAAAATTATTACAATCCTGTTCAATTAGAAACTAGATTAAATAAAATATGGATGGATGGATAACTAATGATGCAAGTATAAAAGTCCTGGAAATCTGCAATAATATATTGTATTTAAACATGTTGCCCGAAAAATACAGGCTAAATAAAAAATATATATAATAGTTGCATAAAAAGTTTAATTAATATTCATGTTCGTCAAATAGTACTACATGTACTGTATCAATATCAATGGCAAACATGGAGTAATATATGTATAAAAGGCATTTAAAATTAATAGTTAACCAATATATGTAAGTGTTTTACTACATATACTGTATTAACTCCAATGTACCTAATAAAATAATAGAGCATAAATAGTGTAGTAATATATTTAAAGAAAAATGAAATACTAGATTTGAAAAAAAGGTTGGTCACTCCTTTTTTCATTTATACTTAACAAAATAACCGTTTACTACACTTATCTAATTGACACATCTTGGAAGACGTATTACTAACTTCCTTCTTATTATCAGTGTAAATGTCAACTTACTATGTCTAAAATGTTTTATCTCAGTCAAACCCAATACTTTAAAAATTTCACTTTCTAGTTGACATTTCTTAGTGATTGATAAGATTCCCGAGTTTGAAGATGATCAGAGAGAAATTGTAACCACAAAAAGACAAATTTGAGTGAAATTGTATGAATATCATGATAAACAAACATGTACTGTCATCAAAATATTTGAGTTCGGGGCGGACCATTTGATATCCTGGGGGCAGGAAGATTTTGTGAAAAAACAAAATTCTATGACATTGCTTGAAAAAAACTCCTACACTATATGCATATAAAAATTAGAGACAAGGTCTGCTGATAAAAAAATAATTCCATATCAGATAGGGGAAAAAAGTAGACTTCATTTCATCTCCCCCCCCCCAGAATATGTTTTATGACGGAGTCAACAACAACAGCATATACCTTGCCTTCCATCTGCAATGATTCAAATAAGGCAATAAATACAACAGAAGTAGTAACAATTGTGATACGAACCAGTCGAACACGCAGGGACAAAATAGGCAGGTAAAATAATGAAAAAAAAACAATGAGGTAGCGGGGATCCTATAAAGCGGTGAAGTGAGTAACACAGAGAACTAAATATTAAGGCGGGAGAGTCGTCACTAGCGCGTACGTCATATGGCCATAGTGTGTCATTGTTTACAAACAAGTGGCTACCCATGAGCCTTTGTGTTTTTAGCTCGTGTTATCATCGCTTGGGACTCAACTCCCGCGCGTGCGCACATGACGACCCCCCCCCCCACTCCGCTTTAATACAATCAGGTGTGTGTGTACTAACTTTTGTGTATAACTTTTCCCTAACGCATAGTATGGTCAACACTGATAAGGATTACAGCTGTGATCGTGGTGATATCAAAGACACTGCAATGTAGCTTACTGCAAAATTGTTTCGCTACCGAGTCTGTAATAGTGCACAGGTATCTGCCAAACAACTTTTAGTTTCCCCAATATAAAGCATGTCGCAACGAGTGCATTGAATTCAGTACAAAAGATTTTTAGTATGTAACACGCCTGATAGATCTTGTATTGTGCTGGTGAAGGCGACATATTTGCAATGGCGTCGATTTTATGGTGTGGTATTTGTAACTTGAGTTATGGTTCAATAAATCAGTAGAGGGCCAATCGGCCTGTAATACAAAACTCATGACACCGAGGTGTTTCTGGCTTAGTATTGCCACAATGCACAAGGCGATTATAAAACCTGAAACTTAAACCACACGCAAACACACTGATTGGATATGTATTCCATTTTATTTACCGATAGATTCTAGAACCATTTGCTCTTTGTTCGAATAATCAATACACATTTACATATTAGTTCCCACTCGCGTTTGTGTGATTATTTTCCTGAATGAACAGTGGAATTATGACTGGAACAAACAACGGATGTAAATGCATAGTATACCTAATATATGTGATTATTTTTACACGTTAGTTTTCGCATTCTTCCATTTTAACAAGCTTGGCTCAGTCAGTATCACGACCACTTTGCTACTTAGCTGATCTAAATAAAACAGACTTAGTTTAATTCTCGTGTTTGTCAAAAACAACAAACAACTATTTTATAATTTAGAAAGTTGTTCACACATGTATCATTGACGTCAAAAGTGTGATTCAACTGATGTTAATGTTGCGTCTGTAAGCCATGATGGGTTACGACATACAATTATTGTTTGGTGGGGACAACGGGGATACGATCATAATGTAATCCGAATTGCATTATTATTCAGTTCTCTGCATTCTTTTACATGGTTGCTTTGTATGGCTATCCGCTGCCTCATTGTTTGTTTTCCACTATTTAATCTGCCTATTTTATTCATGCTTGAATTGAAATAAAATGTATTAATTTTGTTTATGATAATACAAATTGATTGGGGTTTAAAAGGTGAGTTATGTTTGTTGTTTATATGAGTAAAACCATACAGAAAGCCAAACTAAACTAAACCAAACACTATTGTTAGTAGTCATCTTTCGATAGGGCTTTTGGAAAGAAAAAATCATATGTATAAAAAACTAAACGTTTCTTTTTTGCAGCATATAGATTGATCAAACACCTGCACACTTGACCCATTCCAGTGCTAATCCAAATGCACACAAGAATGTTCTGGTGAAACGCTACTGTGTCTTGAGTGACTGGCAGTCCCCATGACGTCAGTACATTACCCCGGGTAACTCTCATGCGCAGACTGTCGCGTACGTTAGGCCAGCCCACATCCCTCCAGGCCATTTCACTAAACTATTTTTTGTAGATTTTCCAAGGTCTCACAATAATAGACGGAATCTAGTCCAGCGTTTTGAGGGTCGTGGGTAAAAATCACTCACGAGACATTTTCCCCATATCATTTATATATGTATATATATAATTCATTGCTTGCATGGACAACTACTACCTGTAAAATGTTGACTTCACTATTGACCAATGCAAAAATGAATAAACATGGAACCGATTTCGACGTTAGAATGTCACAACATCGGGGCAAGTCGAGAGTCATACCGCCGCTGAATTCTTGACAGTCGGCCACTTTGTTGCATACATACAACTATAGTTCCACGCACAATGTTAGGTAGTGCGAATAAATGTAAAAACAACTGACTTGTCAGCTTACCTTGAACCAAAAACGTCGCAAAAGTTTGTACAAAAACCACAATGTTTGTGTTAACAGTGAACGCAGTCACTTTCCCTTTGCCGAAATGGCGTAATATGAACCCCTTAACTTACGTAAAAATATATCTCTGATTACCAACGCCCTCAACGCAATACTTTATTTGTCTTTCGAAAAATGTATTTAAAAATGACATTAAAAATCACTTTAGTTCATCTGAAATATGCAGTTGATCATTTTCAGCTACAGTGATGGCTTCGTTTATACCCCATATGTTGTTAAAATTATTTACTCCATATTCTGTGCTACTGTAAAAGTAATATTTTCCATGGATCCTTGACCGCGGTCTTGCCTTTAATACTTTATCACATCAGCAGCTGTATTGTCGTTGAGGGTGTTATGGCGTGAGATTTGAATGGCCAGATTTGCGGATATCAAAATATAGTTTAGCAATGCCAAAATCTTTTTCTCGACTTTCTTGAGTCATCATCCATAAGTTTGAAACTTATTTTTATCAATAAGCTCAAACACAGATGCATGCATGAGATCACTTCTTCATGACAAAAACACACTCAGAATTTAGGGCGATAGCGGGCAGCATGTAAGAAACCGCCAGTTGCACATGCACCATGTAAAATTGGAGGTCTCCCTTTCTTTTAGTAGTAAGAGGTAAGAAGCAATGCTTGTAGACTGGCATAATTGTATCGGGAAGAGAGAGTAAATCCCGCCAAACTGTATCAACATAATCAGGAATATTTGGATACATTTGTGATAGTACAAGAAACCTATAGATGGCGCCCTTTTCAATTTTGTACAATGGTCAGTTTAAAATTGAATATTGCCATGTCTGTGATCGTTCAGAATTACCACTTGCCAGAAATGTTTGCTACAAGTGGCAGTGGGATTGACTGATGCACTATGGAGAATGCACATGCTAGTTGTTAGGCTGTATGATGGAAATCATTCCCTACCGTGACCCCCGAATCATGTAAAGAAACTTGACATGCTATTCCAAGTCAATAGCCCATCTGTCAAATGTTGAAAGCCCAATAGCAATCTATATTATGACATTGTGTTGTGATCATCTCCAACGATGGCATGCCCTGCGACTGGAACAACATAAACTCAGACTTGGTTGCAGTCCTCGTAAAAGTAGTAGTGGCAGAACCATTTTTGAGTTCCTTTGTAATATATAGAATGGGTGGTTCTAAAACAGATGGTGCGTAACTTGGGAAGTAGGTCTGAATGGATTGTTTACATGAGCCTTATTTTAATTACTAGTACCTCACTCTGTAGGAAGTTGGTGCGTGACTGGAGAAAATAGGTCACAACAACAAACCTCATTCTGTAGGAAGACTTTAATCTGCAACTACTGGTATCAGAGGACGAGTCACAGGATTTCTATATGAAGGACTAGCTACTCCTAAATTGCAAACACACTGGGAAATGACTAATCATAATTATACTTATGCTTTCATGCTTTGGATAACTACCAAAGTTACCATGCTTTGATGCACACCGGCAATTGCTGGAATGCCCAGTGTCATTAAGCACAGGCTTGGAAAAAGAAAAAATACATCAACGAATAAGCTTCTCATCAACTCAGTTTACGTCTGATGAAGAACTATCTATAGTGGAAAGTAATGACTACTTGGAATCCCACTATTAAAACACTCGAGTTGACCAACACACATACGTACTTGTAATTATTTAATACATGTAGCAGTAAAGTATCCTTGTGCTATATGTGCTGTCCTGCACACCAGTAAAAGTTGGCATATTTTTACCAAACAAAGTCTGCATCTCGGAAGGCGTAACCAGAAAACTGCTGAGACTGATTTGCTACTATTTGGGCTATAAGACCAGAATAAGAAATACTATTAAGATTGCTGATATTTATACTATTCGCCTAGGACGGAAAACATCATATTATGGGCAAAAACCTCAATTGAATAAGTTTGATTATTGAATAATACGGAGACAAGTACAGTCTTGATGCTATTTTATAATAGAAGCCAAATCTGAAATAACTAGTCATTGAAAATGACACAGTCCCCGTTAAATTTTTGAAAGGTTTCTTTGTGCTCGTCATATTAAAGTGGAGGGGTTGTCACGAGAGTGTCCTTAAAACTTGAGTCCCAAGTGTCGTATACAACAGATTGTTTATTTACATCAAATTCGAACATGTGTTGCATGTCAAAGTTATCACATTTTAAACAAACAGGATGGCCGCCAGTAGGCCATATTTTATCAAATTGCAAATTGAATTGACATGTACATGTATTCATTTATGACATACTAAATATCAATGAAAATGATACATGGGTGACAGAGATATAGTAATTTGACCAAAAATATAAAACAGCCGTTATTCGGACATCTTCGATCTGATTATGAAACAAAGTGACATGTATGTGCCAAATACGAATGAAAATGGTACATAAATCTTGGAAATATAGTAGTAAGGCCAAAAATTTTGATGGCTGTCAATCGGCTATCCTTGATCCGATTTTGAAACAAATTGTCATGGACATGTATCCTAACATGTATAAAGTATGTGAAATTTGAATGAAAACTGACAAGGCAAGTCTAAGATACCACATTTGAAAAAATAACAAGATGCCTGCCAGTCAGTCATCTTTGATCCAATTGCGAAAGAAATTGTCATAACATGTATCCTAACATGTATAATGTATGTACCAAGTTTTAATGAAAACTGACAAAGCATGTCCAAAATATAACATTTTCAAAAAACAAGATGGCTGCCAGTCGGCCATTTTGTATCGAATCGTTAAACCACTACATGTGTATATGTCACACATAAAGTACTAGGGCAGGAGGACAAAGGTTACGACATGTAAACGAATCTTTGACCAGCTCGCTCCGTGGGCTCTGGGTATTTTAGCAGTAAAATAGCGAAAGTTCCGCAAATTTAAACGTGAACTCTGCAACCTGAAATGCTCGTGGCAAACTTGGACAAGTTGCATGAATAATTATGCCTCCAAAAACGTCAAAATCGAAGATATCCAAAACGACATCGCGCCAACTGAATTCGCTGCAGGGGTTCGTCACTCAGACTGCAACGTGATACGAAGGTCCCACATGAGGACGAGCTTAAATCTAGCGGGAGTGAAAATGAACACGAAAAGGGTATGCATAACGACGACGATTTCAAGACCTTTCTGAAAACTAGTCTCTGCAGATTGGAGAAGAAAATGGACAAGCTAAATGAGGAGCAGCGCTCGATAACCGAAAGGTTTGAAATAATGGAGAAAAAACAGGAAGATTTTGAACGTTCGCTAAACGAAACTTCAATCGAGGTGTCCGAACTGAAAAACAACCACATGGCCGTTGATGGTCGATTGGAGCAAGCCGAAAAACAAATTGAGGAACTGGAATCTAAACTGAAAGAAAGCGAAGAGGAATCACTGAGGATAACACGATATTCAAGGTCTTTCAACCTAAGATTTGGTGGTATTGAGACGAGCACAGGAGAGAACTGCATTGAAACACTCATCAATCTGCTGAAAGACAAGCTTGGTTTCGAAGACCCTGCCGCAATGATAGAAAACGTGCACCGAATCTACACAGGAAACCGACCTGCATCTAGAGTGTCCAAATCTCCTCCTCATATTATTGTTAAGTTTCTGAGATGACCAGAAAGGATCGCCGTGTTGCGTAAGGCTAAAACTATACAGAAGAACGAGGGAGTCTTTGTAACGGAAGACTACACCCAAGCGGACTACAAGCGAAAATGTGAACTGCGCCCAATCATGAATGAAGCATACAGACAAGGTAAACGACCCCGCTTCGCCAATGGCAGACTGTTTATTGACGGCAAACTTTACAGGGAATGAAATAGTAAGTGAGCCATGCCTAACTTTATCATTACGAAACGACGAGCAAACTCAACGGTTTTGCGTGAGCAACCGGATGTTACCCAACTACTGAAAGGTCAGACTGTGAAAGAGAGATCGCCATTTTGTTTGAGAAACTGTCATGTCATGTCTTTGTCATGGCTAAACATACCGGGAGACTGGCAATACCGGCTAAGTAAGGGTATACTATTTAAAGCTCCCTTTTGGAGCTGATTGTGTTATATTGTTGTTATATTTAGAGCCACTTATTGTGAGCTGTTTGTTATATAATGGTTGTCTGCAATTTCCATGTTTCATTCGTGACTTTAAAATTAGGTTAAGTCTACTTTTTTCAGTTCGTACTTCAATATTTCTATAACTACCACGAGTTGATTTGTTTTGATTATGAGCCCACGGGGCGGGAGTGTAACAGTGTAACAGGTGGTGGCTGTAGCCTTAGTTGGGGGGAGGGGTTTCTTGTTTCTTATTTTGTTTTTTTATTTTGTCCGTGTTTCTTTTCTAAAACAGAAAAAAGAGTCAGTATAAAAGAAAGTGTAGGTACTGTGGGGGTTAAATTGCAAACTTTATCAAAAATATGGGTCCTTCGGAAATTAAAATCCTTTCACTGAATGTTAGAGGTTTGGGTCGGTCTAAAAAGCGGAGACAAGTCTTTAATTGGGTCAAGAATCAAAATCCAGGGGTTGTCTTCCTCCAGGAAACTCATAGTAGTTTTGAAAATGAGAGGTTTTGGAGTAGTCAATGCAAAGGTAAAATGTTTTTCAGCCATGGCGCTTCAAACAGTAAGGGAGTAATGACTCTATTTCGGAACGTGGAATTTGAAATTAAAAAGATAATTACAGACCCCAAAGGAAGATATCTAATACATAAAGTGTTATTATATGGAAGACTTTTTCTCTTAATCAATTCATATGCTCCTAATGTTGAGAATAGCCATATTACATTTCAAAAAAAAAGTTTTTCAAGAAATTAGAGAAAGTCTGTCTGACCCTGATATCCACGTAATCTGGGGGGGGGAGATCATAACATTGTATTAGATCAAGCTAAAGACAGATGTGAAAGCAAAACCCAACAGTGGCACAGGGCCCATCAGCTCTTAAATTACTTTATTGAAGCGGGGGAGATGGTAGATGTGTGGAGGGTCATGAACCCAGATCTGAGTGGCTTTACATGGAAACGATTTAACCCCACTTTGGTACAAAGTAGGTTGGACTACTTCCTCACTAGTCAGTCTGTGCTAAATATTACAATCGATGCAAAAATTATCCCATGTGTGCACTCTGACCACTGTGCTATATCACTAAGTATTAAATATGAGGAATGCAGTCGGGGCCCTTCATATTGGAAACTAAACACAAGTTTGCTGCGAGGTGGAGATTACTTAAGATTAATTGAGGATAAAATTCCAAAGTGGATTGAGGAAGGGGGGGCCATTCAGGACCATCGGATTTTATGGGATTGGTTAAAGTTTTGTATAAAGAGGTCAACTATAACTCATAGTAAAGAAAAAAGTAAAAAACAAAGAGAGAAAATCCTTCAAATGGAAAAGAAACTAGCAGAATTGGAGGGTGAGATGGGATACAGTCCAACAAACGATTGTATAAATAACTATGCATTAACAAAACAATCCCTTCAGAAAGAATATGATGACATCGCAGAGGGACAGATCATTAGATCACGAGCTAATTGGCACGAATTAGGGGAGAAAAACTCCAGATATTTTCTGCAACTTGAGAAAATGAATGCCAAGAGATCACAAATTACCAACCTTTTAAATACAAATGGATCAGAAATCCCGGCCCAAGAAATAAATAAACAAATCAAATTCTATTATGAAAAACTGTACGCCTCCACCCTAAAAACTGATATTGATTTTAACACGCAATCCACTTTTCTTCAAAACCCTTACATACCAAAATTGACTGAGGACCAGGCTCAAATATGTGAGGGACCCCATCTCGCTCTTCAACACTGATTATAAAATTGGAACAAAGTGTTTGGCCAAAAGGCTAGAAAAAGTTCTCCCAGATGTAAAAAAAAAAAAAAGTACTAGGGCACATGCAAAGGATGAACGGAATCGGTCCGAAGGATTCTGAAATATGACTCCGCACAGACGAACGGACGGATGGAGACCGAATTATAAGTCCCTGTTTTCGGACTTTGTCCGAACGGGGACTAATAAAAGGTGGAAAGGTAGAAAAAGGCTTTTTGTTGGCGTTTTTTTGTTACAGAGAGGCATCTATGCTAGATCAAGTCCTTATATAGTAAGGTGTCACGTCGGGGGCGATGCAAAAATTAACAATCATTTTTGGGCCGCCCCCCCCATTTTGGGGTCAAAATTCAAAAATGGTATCGCTGTTGGTTATTCATTTTAGTCCATGCCACAATAGTTCTTTAGGAGATATACTCCGAGTAGGCAAGTCCGCAGGGTTTTGCGTAGTTGGAATATATATTTGTATCCTTGTTTGGAAGAATTGGTTTCCCTGACTCGATTCTTTGTAAATACATCTTGCTTTCCCCCTCCATTCACCTAAAGTAAGGTATTGTGTGAGTCCGACCAGAGTACGTGGTTAGTGGTCGTGTATTTATTCAATAGTGTTTTCGTTACAAATTGGCTTCTGGCGATGACAGCACGAGGTAGTGTCTGACGGATATTTGGTGCGACTTTGGATTTTGCGATAACAAGCGTAGTTCGATGATAAATCACACCACAGTAAGCCTTTTTCGAGAAATAACGTCTATAATGTTGGTGACTTGGTGCAGGTCTTCAACAATCTTATTTCATACAATTAATAGTTTACTAGTGATTTACTTATCCCAGTTATGGTTGGACAGCCACAGAGTATAGTTTAGCTTCAATAAGTACCGGAGAATATAAACCCAGTGGGTCATAGATGATACGTTTTGAATCATTATTATTAATGTCCGTCAGCCACAGAAATTTCGTAAATTCGCTGGATCTGCAGAAAAGCTTTTTCTATATCTTCAGTCAGTGCAATCGGATTCGATCAAAATCTGGTTAGTATTAGATTAAATACGAGTTAATTTTTGCATCAATAGACTTTGCAAAATGAGTGATGAAACTGCGGTTGACGCTTCGTCAAAAAGTACCGTAGTTTGAGCTTGTTTCCTGTTGTGAAAAGCATTTTTAACAGTATTCTACGCCGTGTGGGGTCAGGTTTTTTCTGGTTTTGTCTTGAGAGGAATCAGGTGAAGTGTGTGAGAAATTAATACTCACTGCAGACGTGGGTTTAGAAGCAAATAGAGTTGAATCGAAAGTGTCCGAGTGCAATGATGTATGATGTTTACCCTTTCATTGTTTATAAGCGTACTGTGAAAAGTTTGTTACGCTTCACATAGTTATGGCAGTCGTTACGGGGTGGTATAGTTTGACAGTTCATCTATGCCTGTCATCCTTTGCAATATACACAGACTCGTTGAGTATATCTTGAGTTGGCCGGTTGATAGGTAGATTCATTTCAGATTCAGCTCCGAGAGAGTTCACCCGCGTAACGGTAGTGACCGAGTTGAAAGTATGGTTATCATGTCTGACACTCACACACTCATGTATTTCTTGTAGCATGGCCTTGTTGAGAGAATCTACTGTTCAGTTTTGGTCACCTTTGGAACATGCCATTTATATTGTAAAAAGCAACTGGAAGTATTGATACTATAATTAATAGTTTCTCGTACATCTTGAGACCTTTTAATGCTCTCACTGTAGATTCGATTTCGTCGTGGTATTCTCTCAAGGTGACTACATTATAATCCGGAGTGGCTCGGGACCACGGGGATGACACGTGGGCTTTAATAATTTCCTGGGATTGACCATATCTTTTGTTGAACAGGTCGAATGCTAGTTTGTAATTGTCAGCGGATGTAGGAAAGTCATCTATTAATTTATTAGCCTTGCCGTCTACAAAACTGCAGAGATAGGCAAACTTCTGATTGACAGATATTTTGTATATATCAATGTGGACACAACATTTTATTCTATTGCATAAATAAATGGTGTATATATTATTGTTTCTTTTAGATTTTAATTGAAACAAAGTGAACTATTACACTTTTGAATACCACCAGACGTGATTTAGTGGTCATTCATATATTTGTGTTAAACCCCGTTTTTTTAATATAATTTGTCAATTTGTGGCAATTTTATATTGGTATGATCGGTAGACCAGTGATAACTTCTACCTGTATCGAACTATGTAGGGGAGGATGCCACGCACTCGGTAGAAAATTATTCATGAATGCTACATTCAGTAATTAATGTGATTTAGATGAACCATAGTTGAGGTCACAAGGTGTCTTCCATTTCACGTTGACACTAGTATAGTATTTAATTTGTCATTGTGACAAACATGTCTCGCATAGAGGGGTCATATGTTGCTGCTACAAGAATGCTTAGAGGAGTGGATGAAACTACTTGATGTAGAAATAACCAAAATAAATAAATAAACTGTCAGGATATGTGACACTGGTAAACGCTATGACTCAACGCAAAGTGTTGTAAATTAGGTCGATGCCATGTAACGTCCAGATCAATGAACAGCCTAAAGAGAGACTACGGTCATTAGTTTCCACCAATGACTCAACAAAAGGGAAACGCAGTCGCGGATCTAGGGGGGTTCTTAACCCCCCAACACCACCACCCCCCCCCCCCCGTCGAAAAAAATAGTCAATTTTTTTGTATAATATAAACAAATCATTAACTTAGTCTGGAGATTTTAAAGTTTTGACACGCCTCCCATAAACAAATCCTGTATCCGCTTCTGAAACCATGGTCTTTTGTTTCTACTCATTGAGTCCTGCAGTTGGAAAGAGCTAAAAACAATTAATATTTACTGACTCAGTAATACAATGCCAGTATGTCGACACACGCTAACGACAGATACAAGATGGTGATAGTAGTCCGATTCTTACTGTGCTTCTCTAAATGTAGTGGTTCGTAATACAGTTTTTGTCACTTCTTGTTGCTAATACAATCAAAACCATATTTAATCAGTTAAAAAATTACAAATTTCGCTTAACACGGGAATGCCATGCAATTATGCACAAACAAGACACGAATAATTACGGCAATTTGGGCATTTGGGAAAACACTTGGTACATCAAAGATTGGTATCACAGGATTGCTACAGTCTTCAATTATCCATTTCAAGCCGACCAAAGTTTTGTTACTCTAAAGCGAACGCCATATGCAACTCAATAACAATAAACATTGAAAACTATTATGCCTGTCTATGGCATTCGGCTGGCACTCGTTGCACAATAGATATGCAAATTCAATCAAAGATCGGCCATCTTATCAGACTATTTCATTGTGATGCCATTATGACGTCAGTTAATGTTGTATAGACGGTGGATTAACATTGCTCAGCATCAGAGTACGGTTTGCAACATCACATGTATGTGCCACTTGGTATTGGATATATGGTAGCCACCAATGCAACCTAATTGCGACATTCTATCAACGTGTACATGACGTAAGGTGCATGGTGGGTTGGTCCAGACTCTACAATGGAGGACAAAAAGGAAGTCTTCTCCGTGCTATGCATCTCAATGCATAAATGTAGCTTTCCTTGAAGTGAAAACATACAATGAATCAACTGTGCTCGGCCATAACTCCTGGTTTCACAGGGAGGTGCAGGTGAACATGGAAGAACGGTATTTATTACCTTCTTGTATCCTTATTATGTACGGGATTGTCATTGTTGTTCATTTCGTAATGGTATCTTCAATTCTCTATATTTGGCGAATGATTTTGTCGTTTTGGATAAAAAATGCTCAATGGCTTTGAGATGTTATATTTAAGTGTGTTGAGTGTACCTCTATCTGATTGGATATCGTGCCGGTATCATTTATTTGATCTATTTTTGAGAAATATGTTTTGTAATTTTTGGTTAAAAAAATGATATTGTCGAATTCTTCTTGTACACTGCCAATTATCTTTGTTAACAATTAGTTTGTAGATATCTTCTCAACAGCCAAGGACAAATAACTTTTTTGTGGGTGTGCATTGCTCGACTTAGCTACCACTATGTTCTTGTGGGACAGCGGAGCTAATTCGACCGTCAGGTCGCTTATTATTTTTCTCAGTAATTTGATGTTATACCACTTTTAGTAGTGTGACGCATTGTTCTGGTCGGTGATTTATTATAGTAAATCCACACAGGTCTCTTTGCCTTTATGCTAATTGTGAACTGGCCACACTTGCATTCATATGCTAAGTGTAATTGCTACAGATAATGCCGGGTTACAAAATATGCCAGTTTTCTTAGCTATGCAACTGTTGCATATTTTGTAAATCAGACATTGTATCACGGCTAGACTTTTTCCTCAATTATTGAAAAAATTGGCCAAGTGAGAGGTTCAAATCTATAGCATGAACGACATCAGGTAGAGCTTCTAACGACTGAGCTTTCGGCTTTCCGATGGGAGGAGTCTGATAAAATGGGTATTAGAAATTATGTATTGAATTATTTACGAGAAATGACAAAGCATACATTTCTTTGTTTTTATGTAAATTAATATACGTTCAGCACTGTGCACTTGCAATTTAACGCATTGCCAAATCTCTCAATGTTATAGTTTATCCATGGTATAAGTCGTTAATCGCAAATGCCATTTATTTTGTCAGCATAGAAGAAGATTTGGTACATTTCTTTTGTATTTGCCTTCACTCAAGAAAATGTTCACATTAGCTACGTCCTTCCTTGGACAAATAAAACGATAAAAGAATTATCCCCTGTGGTCTAAACATACATGCCAGTAAATTTTGTGATATGGCTGGATTTTGTGATTTGGGCTGCATATAATGAAAATATAATGGATTACTTAACTGAACAATTGGTAAATCACGATATTTCTCTCAGTTTTTGGTAAATCATTCGTGGTCTTAAACCAAAAGTATGAATGAGTGTAGTTAAAACAAGTGACTATTTAATTCATTTATTCACATAACTTCCAAATTTACTGCACTAGCGCACTTTCTAGTTATGAGCAAAATATACACTGCCATCAGTGCTGGGATAAGATGGGGGGGGGAGAACCCACCACATTCCCAGCTCCTGTATTATGTTGTAGTGTTGCTTGTTAGAATTCTTATGCTTGTTGCTGAAACACTAGCTGAGCTTGAGTTTGTTGAGTAACCTGTACCTGTGGTTGTGGTTGCTGCTGGGGCTGATAATTATAGCCTGAATCTAACAAACATGAGCAAATGAAAAACGCATGACAACGCTGATCACCTTTATCATTGTTTCTACCAACTGAAGATTAAACTTGGTTGACGTCTGCAATATGCTATACTATACCCAACATATCTGTCTTGTACAAGTGTACTTTTCAATTGTAATGTACATAGAACATGGATGCCATTTCAAATACTTCCAAACAAACGTTTATTTTTGTGAGGTTAGGGTAAGGTTTGGGGTAGAAAAAGATAGAGGCAAAAGAATATGAGGAAGAGTAGGGTAGATATGATTTGAGGGGTAAATTTAACAAGGGTACATAGTGATCGAGAATGTAACCAGGGAGAATAAACTGAAATTGAAGTATTGCTGAAAGAAATACACAAGGTTTGAGTGAAAGTTTAAAATGTATTACTATTCTTTACAGAATGTAGATAGGATGATTGGAAAGAAAATAGTTAAAAACGTTTTTTTTTGTGATTTTTATTCAAAGTTGTAAATGTAAATAAAGTAGTCGATAACAATTTGTTGTTTACAATAAAAATACAGTATGTACTAAATATATATTTACATATAGAAAGGTAAAGCTTTGATACTATTAAAAGTTTCTTGTGAGTCTTTTTACAATTGATAAGAATGAATAAAAGTGGTCGATAAAACTTTGTTTAGTTTACAATGAAAATACAATATAATGTATAATAAATATATATGTTGACATTTTGATTTCCATCAGGGAGTGAATTCCACTTGGTTTGCTGCTCTTTTTTGGTGCTGGTACTTTCTCCCATGCTTGCTCGTGGTGGTCTTTTATTGCAGGTCTTCTATTGGAAGGTAGGGGTGGGGAAGAGACTGTGATGGGGTAATGAATGTATTAAATTGGGCGAAGGACTGGTAAAAATAGATCTTAGGTCAGGGATTGGACGAGCTGGGACAGTTCTGCTGTGTTCTGGCAAGGATGGTGGAGAGAATGAGGGGTGAGAGGAAGTCGGTTTCTTATTGGGTGGTTTGTTAATGTTCAAGGGAGTGGATGGTGGAGGGAATGCAGGTGTCTGGGGGGAGGTTGTGAGGGTGAGTTAATCGGGGATATATCCATCGGAGAGTCATCCAGAAAACGATCAAAACATTCTTCCAAATCTAGAGAGGATGGAAGTGAGGGAGGCTTTTCAAAATATTTTTCTATATTTGTATCATTCATCTTGGTGGAGCTGGTAGTTAGTTGTGGGGTATGATGAGGTGTGACAGAGGTTGTGGGGTAAATGAATAATGGGAGAATGGATAAAGGGTGTGGAAGGTGTGGTCTTGAGTCTCTCTTGTTGTTTGAAGGGGAGGGGTTATAAATGTGCGATGGGTGGTAATTAATTAATGTACTTTTCAATTGTAATGTACATAGAACATGGATGCCATTTCAAATACTTCCAAACAAACGTTTATTTTTGTGAGGTTAGGGTAAGGTTTGGGGCAGAAAAAGATAGAGGCAAGAGAATATGAGGAAGAGTATGGTAGATATGATTTGAGGGGTAAATTTAACAAGGGTGCATAGTGATCGAGAATGTAACCAGGGAGAATAAACTGAAATTGAAGTATTGCTGAAAGAAATACACAAGGTTTGAGTGAAAGTTTAAAATTTATTACTATTCCTTACATAATGTAGATAGGATGATTGGAAAGAAAATAGTTAAAAACGTGTTTTTTTTGTGATTTTTATTCAAAGTTGTAAATGTAAATATAGTAGTCGATAACAATTTGTTGTTTACAATAAAAATACAGTATGTACTAAATATATATTTACATATAGAAAGGTAAAGCTTTGATACTGTTAAAAGTTTCTTGTGAGTCTTTTCACAATTGATAAGTATGAATAAAAGTGGTCGATAAAACTTTGTTTAGTTTACAATGAAAATACAATATAATGTATAATAAATATATATGTTTATATATAGAAATTATATATAGACTTTAAAAATTTCTAGGTTTTGATATTTTGATATCCATCAGGGAGTGAATTCCACTTGGTTCGCTGCTCTTTTTTGGTGTTGGTACTTTCTTCCATGCTTGCTCGTGGTGGTCTTTTATTGCAGGTCTTCTATTGGAAGGTAGTGGTGGGGAAGAGACTGTGATGGGGTAATGGATGTGTTAAATTGGGCGAAGGACTGGTAAAAATAGATCTTAGGTCAGGGATTGGACGAGCTGGGACAGTTCTGTTGTGTTCTGGCAAGGGTGGTGGAGAGAATGAGGGGTGAGAGGAAGTCGGTTTCTTATTGGGTGGTTTGTTAATGTTCAAGGGAGTGGATGGTGGAGGGAATGCAGGTGTCTGGGGGGAGGTTGTGAGGGTGAGTTAATCGGGGATATATCCATCGGAGAGTCATCCAGAAAACGATCAAAACATTCTTCCAAATCTAGAGAGGATGGAAGTGAGGGAGACTTTTCAAAATATTTTTCTATATTTGTATCATTCATCTTGGTGGAGCTGGTGATTATTTGTGGGGTATGATGAGGTGGGACAGAGGTTGTGGGGGTAAATGAATAATGGGAGAATGGATAAAGGGTGGGGAAGGTGTGGTCTTGAGTCTCTTATTGCTTGAAGGGGAGGGGTTATAAATGTGCGATGGGTGGTAATTAATGCCTCATGGGTGGGTTGTGTTGAGCTCGAGGATAAGGGAGCATTCAAGGGCTTTGCGTTTGGTGGCTTCCGAAATCAAAACAGTGGGTGAGATGGTGAAGGAGGGAGTGGCGGGATGGTTTGGGGAATCAAAGTGGCAACTGAGGGTGGATGGTACATGATGTGTGTATTTGTATTGATGTTGTTGGAGGCGGGTATGAAGAGGATTTGACGTTTCAACAATATATTGTTTGTGACAGAGAAGGCAGGTGATAATGTAAATAACATTCTGTAATTTGCAAGTAAGGGATTGGTCAGCTGGAAGAGTTGTATTGTTGGAGGCTACGGAAGTGGAGGCAACATTTGCATGTGGAACTGAAATGAAGAATTTGTTGGTGGTCGATGATCGAAAGGCGGAACGGGTAAGAATGTATTTTAGATTGGCATGACGTCAAAAGGAGGTTAGAGGTGGTGTCGGAAAATTGGTTTCTGTTGCTGGGTCCTTTGTAATGATGGGATAATATTGATGGAGAATGTGGCCCAGGCTAGGAAGAGATGGAGCAAATGTGGTGATCAATGGTGGGCGGGAGAGAGTTTGTGAGTTAGGGTTTGTGTTTGGATTTTTACTGGTTGTGAGGCCTATATTGATTTGTTTGGAGATGGTATTTTTGTCATGACGTTGGAGGGAGGGAAAATTGGCAAGGTTTCTAAGGTGGTGGTGGCGGAAGGGGGTGTGGGACACAATACGTTTAATTCTAATAGCTTGGCTGAGAGGAATAGACCGAATGCAGTGGGTTGGGTGGGCAGAGGAGTTGTGGAGGTACTGATGTGTATCATTGGGTTTGACAGGAGGTTAAAGGACCATTTACCAGTGGTGAGAAAGAAATGAGCAAGATCGACAATGGTATCAAAGGAAATAATGGACTTGTGGGATGTAGAGTTGGTAAATTTAATGGTTGGGTGGAAGGAATTGAGGGATTGGAAGAAGGGACGAGTGTGAATGGGGCCAAATCATGACAATATGTAAAGCGTAACCAGAGGAGGGGTTTAAGGGGGTAGGTTGCCAGAAAGCAAGATTCAAGATCACCCATTCTGGCTCCCATGGCTGTACCATGAGTCTGAAAATAGTTATTTGATAGAACAAAATTGGATAGGGTGAGTAAGATGTCAGAGGGGGTCTCAGGGAAGAAGGGGTGGAGTTGTTTAGGGCTTTTGCAATGCATTGAAGGCCTTCTTTTTTGGGGTATGTGTGTGTAAAGGCTACAGACATCTAGTGAGACTAGAATGATATTTGGGTTATTAGGAGGGTTATTAGGATTTGGATAAAATGGGTAGTTAGGGTTAGGGTTAGGGGGTAGGGTTAGGGTTATTAGGGGGTCCGGGGCATGCTACCCCTTAACAATTTTGAAATCTAGACCTTCTGAAACGCTATTCCCTGCATTATTGAGGGACAAATTTTGCGAAGACGAGGGGTTTACAGCTTGATTTGAAGACGCCTACTCCCCAACATTCTTTCTAATCCACCGCCCAACCCAAACCCTGTGCTGCCGCCACCGACTGTACTTACATAACACTCGCATGAAAATGTGAAATGTTGATAAATATCAAAATAACATTATTCCTGATAAGCAACACAGATGCAGATACAATAAACGCTCCTTCAGCCATTATAGCTGTAAAGACTGTAAAAATTGTCAATACCATGTTACCAGTCACCTAAAACCTGATATTAGAATGAAAACTAATTGTTGCGTCCAAAATCTAAAAGTAAAGAAAGCTAAGGTGTATAAGGAAAATATAATATATCGAATTAACTAAAGTAGTAAAAATAGCGAAACGTTTCAAACCGTTCATCATTCTGACAAGCATGGACAATATAGGCAGGTGAATTAGTGTGACAGAACAATGAGGTAGCAGATAGCCAATCAAAGCGAAAATATGAGGAATGCATAGATCTAAATCTTAACGTCATCACGTGTATGTGTACCACGTGCACTTTGAGGAGAGACTTTAACTTAAACCACACGCACACACACACAGACACACACTAAGGAATATACTACTTATTTGATATCTTATTTAGAAAAGTACACATTATCTATAGGTTCTAGAACCACCCCCTCTTTGTTTGAGTAACCGATATTCACTTATGTATTATGTATCATAACACATCATTAAATGCGCATATCTGTCTTAAACACGACCACAATCCTGTATTTTGCTCATTTGGAGTCAAGGGTCCGCTCCATTATTATTGTAATAATAAATTATTACACATTGGTTTGGCGCAGGAAATATACAAGCCCATAAACAACACTTTACTACGCAATAAATTAGGATACAGGAGAAAACAAGATTTTTTTCTTCATGATTATGGCGTGATTATAACCCCTTAACTTGCTTTAAAATCTATCTCTGGTTGCCAACGCTCTCAACACAGTACATTATTTGAATGCACAATGAACTGCTTTCCGAATTAAAATAGGTAAAAGAACCATAAATATGGTGCATTTTGAAGGAAATGAAATTGTACTGAGTAACATATGTATGCTGCAATGATATTTAAAGTTAATTTGTACTATGAGATTTTTTGTTGTAAATTTTTTTGCAAATTTCATACCACACTCCTATAACGAAATATTTTGTTGTATTAATAAACGCATTTGTTTTTTGTAAATAAGTTGTTCAATTTTAACAAGCACAATTTTAATTTGTACGGTTATATTGTCTGATCAACACATATTTCATTGTCGTACTATCAAATCTTACCCAGTGCCATATCACCTTGCGGACGTCATATTACATATACCTTTGGTCTGCCCCAACCAAATCAGCACAGGGAATGCTTCTAGAAATTTGTTTTGTGCTGACCCCTTGTTCGACGGAGAATTTTGTTTTACAATGCTGATGCGTCGATATTATCTGCCGATTAACACTTTCGCCAGAAGACTACAACCAATAATATTCAATCATAGCACAAACAGTGTTACTAATAGTGATATGAATTTGATTACAGTTCCACACAATACTCTTATCAACAAATATCATGCTGTCCTCGGTATATTAACTCGAGTTACAATTTTAAAACTATTTTGGTGAGTAGGGTGTAGATGGAAATTATTCCCTGTTGTGGTTCCCGACTATGACATGACATATGCTACTCTTTGTCCATCTGTCAAGCTATATTCTGAAAACAGATCAAATTTAACTACTATTATTATTATTAAATAATCGAAATGAGCACATGAAGTATAAATGTATAGTTTGGGTTAAGTGTTTTTTAACGACACGAAATGCGATATAAGTAAGAACAAATTTGATTTCAGATAACTGAGAATCCATTTGATGTGAAGGTAAATGATAATTCATGGACAACGATACACAGACTCGGCTTTGGCTTTAATCCATGAAATAGCACACAGAACATAGCGTGTAGAGTAAGTATTCTGTATAAATATGTCTAAATGTTATATAACAGGTCGCAATGTATTGGTGGAGTTCATAAATCTCTGCTTCATCATCCAAAATACAAAAACCCAAACAAAGGTGCTGACGCTGGGGCCTGCGACTAATCTGACAACCAAGACAGTTCATTTAGATAATTAGGTGAACTTGTCTACAGATGAAGCTAGAGATTGTATTCTTCATAACGTTTTTATCCAATGGTTACTTCAGTGCCCAGAATCAATCCATAAGATGGATGTAATACGAGGCGCACAACAAAAACATGTGCGTTCATCATGTGCGCAATTCCAGAAGAAAAATGAAAATCTTGTATGAGTACTATGGTTAATTCAATAGCTGCCTAATGTGTTTTCCAAGAAGGGATGAGATAAATCTCAAAAACGAAGTCAGTATGATCTCCATCTACAAAAGGTTACTGCCGAGAGAAGAATGATTGAAATTGAAAGGATATGCAATATGTGGGAGTGCAATTTCAAAAACTTGATGAAGAACAATCGCAAAGTCGAGAGATTTGTTGACGGGTGGGATCTGAAGAGAGAAATAAGTCTGTACCCACTGTACCCTTCCATACGGCTTCTTAAAATATAAATAGAAGCGAGGTCGGAGGTTAGCCTCCATTCATCCATTTGATCTTTTACAATCACAATGACATGGGCTCTGCCTAAACGAATGTAGTTATATCACTTGCCTATTCCGGCTTGTGCGTACTGCCCTATTTTGTTTTGAACCGGATGATGAGAAAGTACATTGAAGAACGTAAAATTAGGTGTGATAACGAGCGAGGTCTTATCATATCATCATGGATGCAAGATTGAAACGTGTGTTTATCTCTCTCTGCTGTGAACCTTCGCAGTTGGGGAAGACATTTTAGTCAAACAAATATTAGAACAATGTGACAGTGTCATAATTCCATCGCCGGACGTCATCTATTGGTGCTACAGCGTGTTTCAGTCATATGCATACCTCCAGATATTGTCAGAATGATCGACCTTGCTAAATGATCTGATGACAGAAACTGGTAACAACAATAAGTCTCTCAGTTCTTCAAAAAAGAGATCCCACCACCAAAGCCTTCTGTGATATTGATTGTGCAAAATCTCTTTCATCATGGCAGGTACTTGAGAACCATCAGTCTCACCACGCACACAAATTTCCTGTTAAAGCATCTGGCGAACATGTCACAAGTCAACGTTATGGCTAAGGAAATGTACCCCAGAAACATTAAATCCCTTCAGGAGGCATTCACCAAGAACATCATGGATACCTCCTTGTTGATCTGATGCAAGGCACTCTGGAGGAAGTATGAATTCAAATAAACATTCTTGCATCTCAAATACCGATAGTGTACATGAGAAAGGTATAACAAAGCGACAGTCTTCCATCATCTATCATTTCAACATGTCAGTCTGCATGCGAAAGAACACTAATTTCCTTTCTGTAATGCACAGGGCAACTCAAAACAACAAAGAGGATAATCGACGTAGCCACTAGTGACTTGATACAGTGTTGAACATTTTAAAACAGAATGTCCTGCTATCACCTGGTCATCACTATAATACATCGAGCATCTACAAGCACTGTTTGACAAGAAAAGTCTGGTTCTGAAAGGAGGTTCCCCGTCCGCCTTAATTTCGAGCATACTCCCACTCTTCTTGGTCTTAAAAAGATGAAATCCGTGAAGAAGAGTGCCTTAGCCCATGCTGAGCTTTAGTCAGAAGACGAGAAGATAAGACTGTACCAACAAGTTCTGCCCAAGTACATAATGTTGCAGGACTTTTCCTGCAACAGTTTAGATCTCTGTTATGCAGCAATTACCCATTGGAGTCGCTGTCGCTGGTCAAGAAACTATGGAACCTCAGCTCGAGGAAAAGGTCGTGTCAGATCGAATTACATCCAAAGTCTTACAATGTGTTCCCAAGAGCATGAAGAGAAAGCGAAACTCCTACTTCAGAACCAACTTGCCGTCTGGGGCGAAAAGTGTGAATTAATCATTGATAGACAATCTATGGCAGGCATGTACACCATCAATTTAGTCAAAGATTTCTTGCGTAAAAGGAAGAATTTCAACCCCATCGATTGGACAACATTTGTTGAATTTGTGAAAATTTTGTGAGTTTTGGTGATGAAGTCATCGACCTCTGCTGAAAAAATACTTTATCGAATGCCTGAAGCAAGATCACTGGCGTAACAGCGCACTTTGGTTAGAATAGATGTTAAAGCATAAATGATAAAATGTTGATATGATTACGGAGCATTGGGTTGGGGAATACACATTGAATACACCTTATACAAGAAGAACTTGACCCATCCAATGAACACACTATGTATGGGAAATACTACTCTTTCTAAAAGACTGACCACATCCAATCCTATATATCAGAAATTGAAACCCTTTTGCAAGGACGGACCCCATCCAATGTACACCATATAGGGAAATGTCGCACTAATATATACATGAAATGTCTCACTTGTTTAAGACCTGTCTCTGCCAACACAATTTATATGCAAAAAATCACACTTTTCAAAAGACTGACCCGAAATAACCCTTTATATGGAAATATCACAATCTTATATCATCATAAATTATATATAATTATATCAATAGTATGGACATGACCACCATCCATTGGGCAAGAAACAAACTTGATATTGCCCACACAAACATGCGTTATTATTTAAAATATTACACTTTGTAAAGAACTGGTCCCATACAATGAATACTCTATATACAAGAAATGTCACATTTTGGTATGTTCAAGGCGACGACTATTGATCCAGCTATGTTCTGTTTCATAGGTATATGGATATATCGGTTCTGTCATGTTATGTAACTTACCTCTTATAAAAGATGGAATGAAAAATACAGAGTTAGTTCCAAGAATATTGAAAAAGCAAAGTATGATACGGGAAAGAAGGATTATGTAATTCTTAGCATATTATCAATATGTCATACTGCGAGTTTGTATTGTGATGTTGATATTGTGACCTTCTCACTTAAATGGGAGGAGAACAAATAATAGTCCTAGGGCTGACAGGTCTACCGTCGCAGATGACTTCGGTACCATGCAAGGTATACAACACGGTGAGGACAAGTGGCATGTATCAATCAACCGGTTTAATACCAAATGACAGATTAGTCAAAATACACTTTACTTGGATTATAACACTAGAGGGCGCACTCAAAGGGTCACGCACTTGACCTGAGTTACCCAGGTGACCGTCACATACAAAGCATTTGTTGGGATACGTCCCCAATGAAGGTATTTACTACTATTGCAAAATGTATATGCAACCTTACTACCAGTGGTACGCCAAACAATGCGAATTAACCTTCAAATACGCGGCCTGTCACCATGGCAACACAGTCGGGACACAAATCAAAGTAATTTCCCCCACTTTAACGAATATACTGGAGGTATACCCCCTTTTGATATTTCCCTTAGCTAGTAACAATAAGTATAACTGGTAATAACTATTTCTCGGTAAAAGCTGCTTATATCATAACACAGCTAAACAAGATATCAAAATCGACAATACACTGTCAGATAACACTGTGCAAAACGCTACCAAAACTGTCAATAACTGTCCACGACGTGCATGTTCACAACAGGCGATGCGGGAACTGATTGTCCTTGGTCGGTCACAGCTACAGTGCACTGGTCTATTGCTGGTCAATCAAAGCACGATGAACGCCACGATCACTGTTATCATGCAGGAAACTGTTCGCACATGGTGATTCAGTATGCCGATTGCGTTGTGTACTACTACACAATGTTTCCAATGCAATATCCACACTCGAACGGCATTATCAGGATTGCAGGCTCGTTACATGGGCGCTGCCATATTGTTTACATCGTAAACGAGGTCAAATGACGTCACGCCTTGGTAATACTCGGCAGACGACACCTCATGGGTTCCAAATTCAAAACGCTCACCTCAACTGAAAGTTCGTGGCTATCACAGTCAGTCCTTTGTCATCAACAGCCCAAAATGACCTGGAAGCAGTCCACGTGTCTTTACCTGCACGTATCTGAACTGTTCTGTCGGCGGCTGGCGATTCAAAGCAATTTCACCACAACTTTCTGAGCATCGTCCAAAGCCATGTCACAATCTCAAGCCTGTCTTGTCTCCTTCTCTGCGCATGCCTACTCAATCTGAAATCCTCTCCCAAAGCACAGCTGACAGATTTCAAATAAAACACACTCAGATGTGAAAGATATTAAAAAATGAAAATTACAAGCAGATAAACGATACTGTTCATAGCAAAATACATTTCACGAAAAGTACATCTAGACAATGACGTCATAGTTATTCTTAGGCACTCTCGCTCACAAGCAAGGGCCGTACAAAGTGTTTCAATCAGGGTACTGACCGTACACAGCACTAGGTTACACACTCCCCCGAATTAGGTTATGTGCGCCCCGCACTCACCAAATTCTCCATACTACAGCTATCAGCTAGATTCATATCTACAGCTATAGGAAAAGAATTAATGAGGTTAGCAGCTCAGTCCTTCAACCGGTTTACAGGGAATCCATACTTCCCATCAAAGTGCAAACAAAACAGCTAATAATCTGTAGAGAGGGTACAAAAATGAGTTAAAAAGACTCTAACCTCTCAATGCAAGTAGAACTTGCAACCAAAGAACCGATACATCTGCAAGCAGTCAACGATACCACCAAGATATCTGCTCATCATCGCCCAAAACTTCCTGACAACCTCTTCTGGTAGTAAGGCGATAAGGCCATCCAAAACGAAACGTTGTCCCAATGATCCATGTTTTGGTAAACCAAGTTACCCCACGCCAGTGGTCAGGGCCCCGGGAAGATCTGATTAATTCCATCCCCTTTTCATGCCCAAGAGTACCCCATGGTAAAGGCAAGGGACTCCCCCAAACATCTCTAAGCCCAAAGCAACTTGCGCTGCCACCGGCTGCGTGCTAATGCTGAATGCGCGCTAGTCTGAAGACTCACAGCAGAAAACACACGCAATAGTAACTTCGTCGGTTCATCTCCTCTTAGCTGATCCTCATCATAGTCCACATACCAGTCATTAACACTACCTCATAAACACAAAATCAACATCACACCACGTTCTCAGCAATAACAAAGCTATCATAAATGTAAACAAATAGTTCAAAATGCAATTACTCAAACCAACTAATAATGTTTGGCTCTATGCAACTTCTTCTTACACGACTTTGGTACACACAACTCAAATAAAATGTACAAAAGTGACGATATCAATGGTTCATCAGTCTTCTGTCTTAAACATCGCGTACTCCAACCGTACCTCTTCGGTGGATGTCTCGCACGCAAAGATCGACGCAGTGGACGTACACAACTACTATCACTCGACTCGTCAGATGAGTTACTCACTCTTGAGTCAGTCGATTCAACATCCTCAGTGCCATTACTACCATGCTCTGTAGCTTCGAAGGGTGAACCTCGATGTTCCCCAAGTGCTTCAAGTCTGCAGCTTCCCTCTGGTTTTCAGCTTTTCCCTTCACCCGTCTGCCTGAATCCTTTAAATCTGGCACTCATTCATCACCATACTAAAATTCAACATTGCAAGGTTTCAGCAAGTTCCGGTGAAGAGTCCTCTGCTTTCCACTACCGTCATGTCGAACAACATAGACCGGAGCATTTGCATCTATCCGCTTAACAATCGTATAAGCTTGCTCTTCCCATCTATCAGCAATCTTGGCCTTTCCTCGAACACCAAGATTACGCACTAGGACCTTGTCACCTTCAATGAAAGTAGTCTTGTGCACCTTTCTATCATAACGAACCTTATTCTGTGCCTTCAATTTGCCAGCAGACTTTGCGGCTTGCTCATAGGCAAACTTCATCCTTTCCTTTAGGTCTTCAACATAACGCTCTGGCTTTCCAGGACAACTATCTTCGGGTCTCACACCAAGACGGACATCCATCGGCAACCTTGGCTGCCTACCAAACATTAGGTAATAGGGGGAGAAGCCGGTTGATTCGTTCTTGGTGCAATTATACGTGTGAACCAAAGGCGCCACATATGCCTTCCAGTTGGACTTCTCATGGTTTTCCAACGTACCCAACATATTGAGCAAAGTCCGATTGAACCTCTCACACTGCCCGTTCCCCTGAGGGTGGTAAGGTGTAGTGCGAGTCTTCCTAGTCCCCGTCAGCCAGCACAGCTCCTTGATGACATTAGATTCAATGTTACGACCCTGATCACTGTGCAGGCGTTCAGGAAAACTGTAGTGGATCATGAAATTATCCAGCAGACACTTAGCAGTAGTCTTTGCAGTTTGGTTCCTCTTTGGCACTGCCACCGCATACTTGGTGAAATGATCAGTTATAACAAGGATGTCCTTCACACCACCCTTTGATTCTTCCAAAGACAAAAAGTCCATGAAGACTAGCTCCGTAGGTTGTTGAGACTCTAGATGCTTCAAGGGTGCCCAAGTCTTCAGTCCAGCAGGATCCTTTCTGCACATCTCCTGCAGCTCAGTACCTTACTTTTCACATCACGACTCATGTGCGGCCAATAAAACCTTGCTCTAAGCAAGTCTAAGGTACGATCTTGCCCAAGGTGTAAGCAAGTCTAAGGTACGATCTTGCCCAAGGTGTCCAGTTTCATCATGTGCCCCAACAAGCGCAGCAGACGAATGACTGCTTGGAAGAACCAGCTGAAAGTACTCTCGGCCATCTCTAGTGTGCCGACTACGATACAAGACTCCCTTTCTGAAACACAATTTGTCCCATTCACGAAGGGCAAGGTTCAACTCTTCAGACGCATGTTCTTTTTCCGCTTTGTTGGGTTGCTTTCCTTTCTCCTTGTAGTAGCAAAGTTTGCCAATGGTTGGGTCCCCTTTCTGAAGTCTCTCTTAATCCTTTGCTGTCAGTGAAGGTAACGTGGACTCTCCCAACAAACTCATGGGTCTCTCAACTCGGTATAACAGTTGCAGCCGATGCGAAGGCTTCAACCCATGGCGTATCAGAATCAGAATGGACCTGACCTATGGCCCTAACTTCCTCAGGCTTGATCTCTACACGGTTATCAAACCTATTGGGGGTCTCGTCCGGGAGCCCATCATCACATTGGGGTCTACGAGACAACCCATCAGCATCTGCGTTCTGCCGTCCAGGTCTGTAACGAATGGTCAAATCATATTTGCTCAAAGCAGCCCACCAACGGTGTCCTGCAGCATCCAACTTGGCTGTGGTCGACACATATGTCAGTGGGTTATTATCTGTCAAAACCTCTGTGTGGTTGCAGTATAGGTATTCATGGAATTTCTCTGTCACGGCCCATTTCAGAGCCAGAAACTCAAGTTTATGCGCTGGGTAGTTCCTCTCGGATTTGGTTAATCTTCTACTGGCATAGGCCACTGGCCTCAACACCTCTTTCCCACTCACTATCTGAGTTTGGTATAGTGCTGCCCCCAATCCAGAGATACTTGCATCCGTATGAAGCTCAAATGGACGCTAATAATCAGCATATGCCAATACCGGTGGTGTCGTCAGCTATCTGGCACTCAGATGTCCAGAGAAATGGTGGTGGATTCTTCCGTGCGCCTCGGGTCTTGCTCCCCCATTTCCTTCTAAAGGGTTGCTCTGCCGTCAAGTCATTCAGAGGCCGGGCAATCAGAGTACCCTGGTACAAATCGCCTGTAATAGCCAGCAAACCCAAGAAACGTGCGCAGCTCATGGACGTTGGCAGGCACTGGCCACGTCTTCAATGCCCTGATCTTTTCTGGATCCGTCTCCACACCCTCCAAGGACACTACGTGCCCCAGGTATTTCACACGCTCACAGAAAAACTGGCACTTCGTATGCTTCAGTTTCAGGTTGTACTCCTGTAGACGCTGAAAAACACGTTCAAGTCGCTCCAAGTGCTCCTCAAAGGTCTTGGAGAAGACAATTACGTCATCTAGATAAGCCAATCAGATCTTTCTATTCAAGTCCCCCAGGCACTGCTCAACAACTCTTTGACAGGTTGCACCAGCATTCTTCAAGCCAAATGGGACAGTGGTATACTGGTATAGCCCAAATGGAGTGGTAAATGCTGTCTTGGGGATGTCCTCTTCCGCCATGGCAATCTGATGGTACCCACTTTTCAAATCTATAGACGAAAACCACTCAGAACCACTAAGTACGTCCATACTTTCCTCTATACGGGGCATGGGGTATGCATCCCCAATGGTAGCACTATTAAGTTTCCAGTAATCTACACATATGCGAGTAGATCCATCTCGCTTCTTCACCAAAACAATCGCAGATGCCCATGGCCTACTTGATTCTTGTATCACTCCATTATCCAACATACCTCTTATCTGTGCTCTCACTTCATCATAAAGTGATGGAGGTATGCGTCTGTACGGCTGTTTGAAAGGTTCTTCACTCGTCAAGTTGATCTTATGCTTGATCCTATCACACCTACCAAGGTCATTTTCTCCCTTTGAGAATGTGTTATGGTTGCGGTCGAGCATCTCTTTCGCTTGGTGTAGCTGTTTCATGTCAACAGGGGAGTTCGTCATGTCAAACTCAAGACCTCCGCTCACCATAGTTCTTTTCTGAGGCGACGACACACTATTACCTGGTATGGACTCTGAACTAGTAGTGTACACAGCCTGGGCCACGCCAAGTATGTCGCCAGATCTGATGGTGATCGGATTCGAAGATCTGTTGTGTACCACCAATGGCACACTGGATCTCTTCCGCCCACCTTCTGCAGTAACAATCATGGGACTAGTCAGCCACCCACCATCTTCAGACCACTTACCACTTGGTTCTATCATGACATCAAGTTTTATTTCGGGAGGACCAGGCATCACAGTAACTGGTTCTCGTAGCGCAGCTCTGACAACGCCCATACGACCAGTCTTGCCACAAAACCTGTCCCTCGCCTTTAATGACTTCAGGACATAGCGGGCATTCGCTGAAATCCTCTTCCCGACCATACCCTTTAGCAACATCGGACCCCATATACAGGTTCAACCAGTTTGTCCTGGCAGTGATTGGTACCTTACGTGTATATGCATTGTCCTGGACAACCAGTGCTAATATTAACTTATCACTACTATCCCCAAATAAGTGCTTCGAGAGGGACACTGTAACCTCCAATACACCACTGTATTGAAGACGCTCTCCCGTCACTTCCTGAATATGCAAAAGCTCAGTGAGTGGGGTAAACGGCACATCACTCAAATACTTGTCATAATAGGACTGGCTTATCATGGTTACTTGCGAACCATTATCTATCATACATTTACACGATCGATTACACTCCTCGACCAGAGTGCCCAGAACAGAATTATCAACCTGCCATCCACGCCTGTTGTAAGAATTCGATACACCATGAAAAGTATGACTCCTAGCCTGTGCTACATCATGGCTGTTACCCTGATCCTTACCTGTTTCTGGACACCTCACGGAAGTATGACCTGACTTACCACATTTCTTACATGGAGCCGTACACTCCCTCGCCATATGACCGTGCTTCCCACAGTTGTAACAGCCGGAATCCCTTTTCCTAGCCGTCCCCTGCTTCCAGCCACCAGTATCACCAGTCTCATGCTGAGAATCGACAACTCTTTGTCCTGCCACTGTCGGATGTGACATGGGGTACACACTGGGCTGGCGCATAGCCTGGTTCTTTAATTCCAGTTCCAGATGATCTAGTCTACTCATCTGAGCCTGCGTCAAAGACAATATATTTCCGATCTGAGCCTTGTTTTCTTCTCGAATACACTTCATTTGTTCTTCACTCTGCTGCTTCATTAGCTGGAGTGCTTTGACCATCATTGCTAGCTGCTTACCTGTGTCAGAACTCGTAGCGATCCCTCCATCATTGCCATCAGTATCTGATTCACACTGCATCTCTGCTTGGGTGGCCAGGTGCACCCTGGCAGTCCTGTGTTTTGTCACGGTGGGTTTCCTACTGTTTATGTCAGCCTTCGCCTTTCTGGCTGCTCTCAGTAATTCATCATATGATGCAGAACGATTGAATGTGTGTCTCACGGTTGACTGTACACCATCATCCAAAAGACCATCAAAAAACCTACGACCCAGGATTTCACTCATCTCTGCCTCGCGTACTGCCCCTCTCTGGTAGGCAGTGTGAAGCAGCCCTTCCAATCGCACACCATATTCCGCTACAGTTTCATTCTCTTGCTGCTGTGCATTGTAGAATTTCCTGATCACTATGACACCGGTTTCAACCTCACCGTAAATACTTCTGAGTTTCTCTACAATTCTGTCAACTGTTTTTGCCCTAGTGGCCATAATTATCTGACTAGCCTTACCTTTCAGAGATTTCTCTATTTGCTGCAGCAGTGTCTTCTCATCATAACCCTCAGACTCTATTAACCTGCTCACCTCATGCTCCCAAACCTTAAAAGTGACTCCGTCCTTACCTTCAGCGCTGCCAGTCAAAGTAGATATGCGCGGCAGATGATAGGCAGTTGGTGGCAAAAACCGTATGGGCTGACCAACACTCAGGGCGTCAAATGCCTCGGTCGCCGATGAAGCGTTCACACATTTGCGTTTGTGCACTTGCTTCCGGCGCTTACGTTCACGCTTACGCAATAGTTTCATCAACATAACTTCATCTTCAGAGGTGGAGCTATCAGTATACTGCGCGTTGTCTTTGTTGCGCAACCCGTCCTCGCGCATTGCATCATGGGTAGTACCCCTATCCTTAAAGTGCCTGTGAAATGCCTACTATTTTATGGCTTATATTACACTTGAAATATATACTAGTACGAATCTTAGTCGTTGTATGATCACAGAAAATAAATTTAACGCCAAAAAGTGCTTTTTAGTTACCCCTTGCCACACAGCCTATTGCACGGTCGCTGAGCTAATTAAATATTCATTACATTTGCGTAACGAAAATACCATGGTGACGTCACCATGTGCTAACGTACTGGCAACACGTCGTCGTCATTCGTCCAAGCAGTGTTTCATCGTCGATTTCGTCCTTGTCTGATGACACAGACACTTCAAATTTCTTAGATTATGAGAATGATCAATGGTCTACGGGAATGATGGGTGAAGTTGGGCCATATAGGTTTGAACCTTACGCAAAAGGCGGATTTTCTGACGACAGCTCTACTGCCAGCGAGGCTGGCTCCAGCGACAATGAAAGCGATGACGTTCAGCACAGAATAGAAAATACGCATTGGTAAGCACCATTTTCCGGTTTCATGGGTCAGTAATATAATTTCATTCGTGTTTGGAAAGGAATGATTGTCCCGAACGTGGTTATTCCGCATGCTAATGTCCGGGGTTAATGTGAGCGTTGTCTGGAAAGCGTGGCCTGTACCGACAGCAGCCATTTTATTTACATAATAGTTTATGTACTTGTTGTAATAACGGGAGACACTTGAGTTGATAATCAAACATGTAAATAAAGGCCACAATTGCGATTGGAGAGTAGTCCACTTAGCTGTCGACTGTTTTTGCATGTTTGGCATATATATATATTTTCATATTTTAATTTTCCATACAAAATTTTATGTTCAGGATTTTGTTTCTCGAAATCATCCTCCAAAAAGAACGAACGTCTGGCGGTTGTAATAGTACAGTCAATTTATTTGTTTCATCCAAATAGGTGCACTTGTAGTAACTGTGTTGTTATGCCTACTGCAATAGAGTGTGTTTGTTGCCGTGGCTTATCACAGGTTACGCTCAAGATGGAGGAGTGTCAGCATGAAGTCAGTTGTATTGTAGAGCATCCGGGGTTTGTATCTGTGTCTTGATGTGTGGGTGTTACAAACTGCTTATTATCAGTATATGCAACAATATGGTGGGACACAAACTGAAGACAAAAATAGGATTCATGAGTAAGTAAACACTTTTGACTTGACAAAAGTATATATATTTATTTATTGACACACAATGTGACCCAGTGGCCTGCCAATATTAGTAGCTGATAATAGCACTTTATGATCAAAAATGTTGTTCTATTTTCCTTTCCAAGACCATGAAACACAAATTTCCTGTCATTAAATTTATCTCACTATAATTATGTTTTCTTTATTACAGAAAATACAGATATATTGCATATCAACAACTAGTGAGATGGTGTTGGGGTTACTTAGGAAAAGATGTAAGAGTGACATTACCAGCCTGTGCAGTTCAAGAAATAAGACAGACTTTTCAATCTGAAATTTACAGAGGGTTTAAGTTGCCACAACTACGTGCATAAAGGTGTATGATGCTACACAAAAGTATTTACAAAATATTTATTACACAATGTTTTAAATTCTATTTACACTAGACAACAATGCCCATTATAATTTTATTTAGAAAATCTTGTGATGTGTTGCTGAACAGCATCATCTTTTTTAGGTTTGGTAAACTGGCTGTTTAGTGGTTCAGGCACTACACCAAGACGTGGTAAAATAATCTGGCCTCTCACACACTGGTCCATTTCCAATAACAGCTCATCCACATAACCTGTAGAGATAGAAAAAGAGTTTACTACTGTTAGTTATTGTATTTTTCTGATGATGTCGCTGTAAAAAATAGTTTGAGTATGTGTGGGAATTTTTTTACTGTTATTTTTTTTCAAAAATGTTCTTTGTGTGGATTCTAATGGTCAACTTCTTAGGCCAAGAAAAAAAAAGTACTGGTTAATTTGTTTTCTAAAATCTATGTGTAAGGAGGCCTTCTGATTTTGTATTTACAGCATTGTACACACTTTTGTGTTTATTTATAAATGTTTTATTTATTACACTTACCATAGGTGCTATTTTGATTAATTTGCCTGACAATGTAATCACCACCTTTATATTTTGGATATTTAATGGCAAACTGTCCTTCTCCAGTCCTGGTTCTGGCATGCACTTTATTACTGTTTTCATTAAAGTGCATAGCAGCTAATAACAACCTATTTTTGTAAAAGAAAAAACATGTCAACTGGCTTATGAAAATAAACAAACTGGTACTAACATTCTGGTACAATATTAAATGTAATTTTTTTAATTGAAATGGCTAATGATGGAAATACCAGTCCAAAAGTAAGCAATTCGTTTTATTCCTACTAGCAGGATTTTCCATTCTAATACCTCACCTTGACAACATTCCATTATAAGAGTATGCCAACATCTTTGGAGCAAACTGTATGACCAAGCTGTGGAATCCCTCTAAACTGTAGGTTTGGTACAGCGGCGACAGTTTTCTTACATCATTACACAGGTGTGTATTTGTAATTATATCTACTAATTTTTCACATGCCTTTGTACCTAGTGAGTGAAATAAATCGACCGTCACATATGATATATGATGATGAGAACATTAATTTTGTAATTTGTCGATCCACTACTCTGTTTTAACTGTTGTGATGGGTCATTTACTTTTAATTTGTAATAAAATAATTTTTTACTTGGTTTCAACCATTCTTTTTGTCTGTCTCTTCCATGCAATGGTCCATGCCTACATTTTGGAAACAGCTCACCATGACCTGAATGTTTATTCTGGACATGGTTTGCTATAGATTTCCATTTGGCTGCTATCATCTCCCCGTCTCCACTCGGAGTTGACAAGGAGCACCAATACATATGATTTACCAAACTCCTTCTCCATAAACCAACATCTTCACATCCTTTCAGTTTAGACAGGGCATTGACCTTTTTCTTCAAACCTGATAAAAAATATTATTGTGTCATGTAGTTTTGATATTTATTGTTTTTGGAGGAGGGTATGGCAAAGGGAATATACTGTGTTGGTCCAACTATTTTAACAAATTACAACAACATTGTTTTTAGTAAAATAATCTAACTATTAAAAATAGCTAGACGTTTCGAGCAATGGCTCTTTATCGATAGCATAGAAGGAAATGTGAAACATTTCACATTTTTCAAAATGTTTCACATTTTCACACAGTTTCTAATGGTTTACCACTTGGAGCATATCAATAATTATATTTTATTACCTTTGGCCACATGCCATACATCATATTGATGCACTGCCTCAGGTATCTCCTCTCTTATGTATTTTCCAATCTGCCTGTGCCTGTCTGTTATCACCACACCTATGTCAGCGTGTTCTTTGAGAAATGCAACACTCCTTTTCAGTCCCTCCATCTCCATGTGGTAACTTCCACCTACTTCATTAGACTTGGTATGCAAAAAAACATAGAATTAAAATGTACTTATATTCAACAAACTTTCACATTATTACATTACCAGTAACAAGAAATATTTGAAAACAATTGAGCAATAAAAAAATATTCACCAACCTGAACCAACTGGATATCGACCACTTTATTCATTTGAAGTTCCATGGTAGTATATGACCCATACTTTGCAGAATGTCCAGGGCTGTCTGCGCGACCATCACCTCCAATTACTAGGGGATCAAAATCCCTGAACTCCCCAACCAGTCTGTCTTGATGTTTTTTCCAGACTGAAAGTATGGTAGGGTGCAAGTAGTCATTCTGATGATTAAAATATGTCCGACTTGTAATGGCCTTGCAGTTGAAGTGTCGGAATACTTTCAAAACTTTCCCAATGTTGGCGCCGGCAAAGAGAACTGCTGCGGAGAGGAGGATATTTCCAGCTGGTGTATTTTGAATAAATGGTTGGCTACACCATTCTCTCAAAAACACACAGGAATCACATTGCTGGTTGATGACCACACATGAACCAATGGTTTGTTTAACAGTACCACTGGTCTCACTTCTACATGCAACACATATGCTGAATAGCTGGAGAAGATTGGTTTCAAAAACTATCAGTTTTTGCTGCAAGTGAGGCTTCTGGCTTGACACACTGGAATTACATGAAAATAATTTCAAATTACAATTTATTTAAACATTCATTTGATATTGTGCCAGAACATATCTTTTATTGATGACTTACTCATCTGAGGTAGCAGTAGTATTCATGCTGTAGTCATCTTCCATTTCACTTCCATCAAATTCACTTGGATGGTACAAACTATGATTCTTCTCATCATCATTGTCATCTTCACTTTCCAGTGATTCATCATCACTATTTACAGGGGTAGATGTACACAGTGCAGGGAGGATATTTCCAGCTGGTGTATTTTGAATAAATGGTTGGCTACACCATTCTCTCAAAAACACACAGGAATCACATTGCTGGTTGATGACCACACATGAACCAATGGTTTGTTTAACAGTACCACTGGTCTCACTTCTACATGCAACACATATGCTGAATAGCTGGAGAAGATTGGTTTCAAAAACTATCAGTTTTTGCTGCAAGTGAGGCTTCTGGCTTGACACACTGGAATTACATGAAAATAATTTCAAATTACAATTTATTTAAACATTCATTTGATATTGTGCCAGAACATATCTTTTATTGATGACTTACTCATCTGAGGTAGCAGTAGTATTCATGCTGTAGTCATCTTCCATTTCACTTCCATCAAATTCACTTGGATGGTACAAACTATGATTCTTCTCATCATCATTGTCATCTTCACTTTCCAGTGATTCATCATCACTATTTACAGGGGTAGATGTACACAGTGCAGGTTTTTCTGCATGCATGTTGCATTGAATGGACTGTGTTGAGAATTTTGGTTTGATGTTTGTCTGTTGACCTAGACATAAAAATGAACAAATATGAATATTCAAAATATTAGATTTATTGCTGCTTAGTACCAAAACATAAAAGTTATGTAAGGGGTATTTGAAATGAAATATTGTACAGAAGAACGAAGAGTAAAAATATGTGCATATTACCAAATTACTTCATTTTCTCTCCCAGATTTCAAATTGGTAACATAAACTTTCTCAATATGTTTATTATTAATCCATTGATAAACTCACCTCTGGTTCTAGTTTTTACAGTTTGTGTTTGAAATGATGTTGATTTGGTCTTTGTTATATTAGTTTGACAGCCTACTGTCCTGGTCTGTATGCACTGAAATATAAATAAATAAACAATGACTGCTGATAAAGGTACGTTATGAATAAAACACAACTGTGTATACCAGAATATTTCCATCATAATAGCTACTGATTACGACGACTTACATTTTGACGGGATATAATTCCTGTTTGTACATGGACATCATTGGTGGCAATCAAAGTCTGTGTTCCTGTTGGTACATGGTCTCCATATTCAGGTTGAATATAAGCCGGTTCTGTTGACATCTCAACAACATCGGAATCACAGCCCAGCACCGTGTCAATGTTTCCATCGATGCCTCCCAACAAATTTGGCGGTATATCCACAGATTGACTCGGATTATCTAACATAGCATTGATCATGTTGGACATCGTTGATCCATCTTGTAAAATACAAGGCTAGATAATGAATCGAAGTGATCTATGCGAGTACTTTATTAACAGATAACACTGAAGAACACAACGCAAGGAATTGTGGTACAACTCATTAATTATACATGACATCATCGCCTCAGCCAATCACATCTAGTATTATATGACGTGTACAAAGTGAACAAATTAAGTTTATCCTAACAGATCACCTGAGAAAACCAGGAAAAAATGTTGAATGCGGGATTTTTACCAAAATAAAAAAACTAGGTCATTCGACGCGGACCCCATTCGACGCGATACACAAGCCTCGCGTTTTCTCAGTGAATACATTTGTTGTCGGAAAAATCGAACGAATAAAATTCAGTACAGACATATTCAAAATTATTTGTTTACAATCAGTTCGAAAAAATAGCACCGATAACTCGCTACGACGCCACGCGGACAAGTATTGGGTCAGTATAGTTCTCAACACAGTGACTAAAAACACTTCTTTCAAAAAATGTTGTACGGTTTTTTGGCATATTCTGTTTCAATAAAATTATTATAAAAATTACAGATTTTGGGTGGGTTATTTTCACTTTCAGTTTATTTCGGTGATCTCATCATAGAGAATTATCGGCTCACGCTGGGACGGCCACAGACCCGGTCGTGTATTTCCCTGGTTTTCAGACAAAAACTATAGCCACTTCACACAATTACAATTACCCAGAAAACACATACTCACGACCGGATGTGATCGGAACTGTTGATTCCAATAGTCATTCAACCATAGCTCAGATCACAGTCCCTCTGTGATAGAGGGACTGTGCTCAGATGAACGACATCCGCTGTTCACAGCTAAAGCCGGTCAATTTACACGCACCCCACTACGTTACTTTACACATAGTACACCATAGCGCAGAGAAAACGAACCAGAAAAGTTGCACTGATTTTAATTTTGACAAAAAAGGGAACCGGGACCAAAATTACGTACTCATAAGCTTACGTCCCCCGGTATTCTTGACGCAGAGCCAGTCCCGAATCAAAAAACAATTTTTTTTTATACTGTCCTCAATTGACAGACATCAAATTAGTTGACCAATAAAACACTCTTCACGCAACCGCTTGTTTTTGTTTTGCATTTTTGGACTAGCAGTTGCAAAACAAGTCGCGTGTTTCAGTTCCCGAACGGAACTCCCAACTCCATTAATAAGAAACTCAACAAAAATAAAATAACCATGCATATACATCTACTATCGCCGAAACGTATATTTTCACCCATGGAAAAAAATAATAAACGACAAATCGACAAGAAAACTTACCCGGCATCTCTCTCTTTTTGCATATGAAGAGTGTGGTTTTGCGGAACATTCTTGCTGCTTATAAATGGTCGGAACAGCGTCTGGCTTCAACTTTTTTTTGTTACCAAAACCCATCTGTTCTCTAATGTAGTCGGACAGTGGGTTCACGAAGCTATCTTTCGAAAAATGATCGCTACAGACAACATTATAAGGTTTTGGTTCGTCCCAATTTTTCCGCGTTGATCGTACGGCACGCGTCCATTGACGTCTCCTCGGCTCATTTGGGAATGAAAACAAGGTTGCATCTTTGGTCGTGTTGTTACAGCCTCCAAAAGCGCACCGTCTCACCATAGTGATTATCGGCTTACTGACACCCAACTGCGTAATACTGTTTACAATCTCAGAAGTCAGTACACATCCTGTGTAAACAATTCCTCGGCAATGTTCGTACAGCCGAAAAAAGTCGACCAAAACGAAAAAGGGGCGTGTCAAAAATACTGAATGCGGGGCCGTGTTTTCCGGATACGCGCGCGAGTTATAAAAGTGAAAGTGGCATAAATAATCAATATGGGCAAGTCAGGGCTTAAAAACAAAAGTTGATAGTAGGCATTTCTCAGGCACTTTAATAGGCCTTCCCCCTCCCCTGATGGGTTAGGGGTTACCTTCTCTATCTTGGTATTCAGGGTTTCATCTCCCACATCAGCCATACTGGTAGAAGAGACTGTCAACAGCACCAGGGACAACAACAGATATGATATGTGGCAATTACAGACTGCAAGCGTCAATAACGGTAGCCCTGCAAAAAGACTCAATGTACAAAAAGAATTTTACAACTCCAATTACAAATAACAAGCACTAACAAAACAAATCAGTAAACATGAATAACTGTGCTACACACCTCAATCAATGTCTTAAGGCAACTAACGCCCCCCACACAAATCGGTTAGTATAAAAGTCAAACACTGTGTTCCCAACCTTGCATCACGGTTACTGAAAAAGACGGTTAGGAAACGCTTTTGTTAAAAGGTGTGAATCTGCCTAATCCCTCAAGGATGCGTGTCGCGCTGTGTACGCCCTCTATTGCTTGAGATTTCAAGGTCCACCATTTTGTTTCATTTTTGTGTCGATTACATGATGTCCCGCGAATTTGAAATTTTCAGCTCGTTTTTGATAGAATATCCACGTTTAATGCACAAGCTCTACGAAGAACTAAATTTACATTTCGGATGAGTACTCTTTCACGGCAAATGTGATATCCCAGAGTTCAATGCGTTTTGTACCATCCAATATACACTTTATCTCCGCACGAGGGCGCAATTTCAAATTGAAAGAAAAACTAGCATACACGCTATTACCATTCTATGACCTCAATTGACCCACCAGCCTCATTCCCAACTTGATACTGGAATTGTCATTTTTTTGATGTATTTAAAGTGCTTTACCCGGATCGTTTTAACCATTTCAATAAATAGTTATAGACTATAATTGATTATGCGAAATTACTGCATTTTTGGTGGTTTTTGGCCTACTCCTCTCACTGTTATGTTAGAATTACCGCGAGAGTGCCTCATATGGATTGTCAACATGGCGGCTCACAAAGTTACGTTCGGTAAGTCCTTTTTTTTTACGTTTTACACACAAAAAAAGCAATTTTTAGAAAATAACGTTCGATTTCTTCAATTGTTGGCGCCTTTTTTGTTGCAAAAATGCTGGTCGTGAAAATGAAAAACGTAATTTTGTTGGGGATTTCGAGAGCTTTACAACGATATGTAGATCGACCATATACACGTTATGTCCCTCATAGGAGTAGTGAATAAAGTGTCATAATGTATTTTGTCATTAATTTGCATACCATATATTCACTATTGAGATAATATATACACTATTGAGATACTATGGGTATAGGGATAAAATGAACATTTTCCATGTATCTGTTTTTGATACCAATGCATTTCATTCGTTTCTCTCAATATTATTTTCTGACATATTATTCATAATAAATTATGTAATATTAAAGTGAGAATATACTAAATATAGTTAATAACAAATGATTTTCAAAAAAAATGTGCCACGCCCCCTCCACTTGCCCCATTTCTCCAGTAAACGTGACACACATTGATGTGTTTGAAGTTGAAGAATTAATACCTAGAAAATAGTGTCATTACAAATTTGACAATTTAGGCTGACTTCAGAATAGTTTTACCAAGTGTAAATAATAATTTATTATTATGACAGATTTTTTATATTAAATATTGAGATTAGTTTAATAACAAATGATTTTCAAAGAAAATGTGCCAGGCCCCCTCCACATGCCCCATTTTTTACAGTCAAAGACTTCATAGAAAATAGTGTCATTACAAATTTGACAATTTAGGCTGACTTTGGAATAGTTTTACCAAGTGTAAATAATAATTTATTATTATGACAGATTTTTGATATTAAATATTGAGATTAGTAATGCATCTTGTGTTTTGTTTCAGATCTTTTGTGCTGAACTTACCATGGACAGTTTGCATGTGACGAGTGATACCTGGCTTGATTTTAAATACAACATGGAGATGTGATGCACATAGTGTGCATTTGTATTCCTTGTGTGTGCCAAATAAAATTTCAAAATGTGATTCAGCAGAATCCAACAAATTCACTTCAATGTGTTCAGTGTATTTAATTTCAAATGCTAGTGAAGCTGCTTCAAGTTTCTTATCAAGTTTGTTAAGATCATCCTTTTTAGTAACTTGAAGTAACTTTGCTGAATGATTTGCTTCATTAATTTCAACCTTGGTATCAAATTGGTCGACCAGTTTTGTTTCATATTGCTTCACATCATGTTTTTGATCTTCAGATAACTTTGCAAACTTTTGTATAAATTCCAGTTGTTGGTCGATCTTTTGAGCCTCGTTGAAGAGCTTGTCAATTAGTTTACCCACGTTTCTCAATTTAGCATGAAGGTGATCCATAGTGTATTCATTTATGGGGTCATACTTTATAAGAGGATGATTACTCTGACCATTACTTTTTTCTTCTGCCCATGAATTCATATCCGCAAGAGTGATAGACATATCCCATTCATGATTTGGATTGTGACATTTATGAACTGTAGCCAAACATAAATTGCAGAAAAAACTGGTATTCTTTCTCTGCAAGACCAAACTTTTATACTTTTCATCTCGTTCCAGTTTTCTACAGTATTTCATCCCCTTTATACCATGTTGGGCAAATTTTTCAGTGCATGCCAGAACAGGAAGAATATCAACTTCTATCAGTGCATCACTCTCTGGGGCATTTATAATGGCAAATGGAATGCGGCTTGCATCAGAAGACTGGATTTGGATTTCTCCATACTTCATTACCATTATATTTTATCAGACGTATAGCACCACTGATGGCAAATACTTTGAAATTTTGGGACACTCCCTTGAAATCTTGGAAAGTGTGGCCACCCTCACCTACAACTATTTCTAACTTCTGTCTCTCATTTTCATCATCAAGGTCATAATCCAATTTCTTTTCAGTCAATATGTTGAGGACACTTCTCCAAACCAGGCCTTCAATATCATGAACAAACCAGCCCTTTTTATTTTGAGAGGCAGTTTCTGACACCATAGCGTGGAACCGTTTCAAATTATTTCACAAAGTGGTTAATTTGAGAATTCTTGAAACATTTTCTTGTGTTCTCAGAGATTTCTCTAAACCATCATTGTCAGATTCAGATAGACCGCCCCCTAGATGGATAAAAATGTGTTCTGCTTCAGAATCATTCCATAATTTAGCGTCATTTGTAGTCTGATCTAATTTCTGGGAAGATGGTGCTGCTAATAAAGCCAATTTAACAGGAGGCAGAATATCTGATGTAATGGCTTCCTTGAAAAATGATACAGATAATACTGATTTGGCAAATGTTTTATCTTTATTTAATCGTAATTGCCAAAGGGCACTCTCATCAAATCCAGACAACTTTTCACCTACTGCCTGGTGCTGATTTAAGATTTTACTGATGTAGGCTCGACTGCCAGTGGCTTTCTTAGAAATTGCTGATCTTTTCGTGCTAAATAGAACTGCAAGAGAGACTTCCAAATATTTCTTTGAATCATCCCATTCGTGACCCTTTAAATTTTCCAGCAAATTTCTCACCACTTGTCTTACTTGAGATGGCCCTTTTTGAATGATCAAATCGGAAAGTTGCCCTATTTCATTAGCAACGAGCGATCTCGCCTTCATCAGCTTAAATCTGTGAAAAGCACGGCTGGCAATAGAGCTTGCCGTCATTCCCATAACGAACAAATCATTCGACGCGATAGCATAAAATCGCCTACAAACCATTCGAAGTGAGCACATCGTTTTAACTTTCTCGAACTGTGAACTATAGTCATCACTGTCATTAAAAAAGCAACAAAACCCGAATATTCGAGTCAAAATCTCGGAAGAAAGATCAGAAAGCGAACGACCTTGTGTGCCGATCGGCGATCGAGTGAGCAGTTGAAGCCAATTTCCCACGTAATTTTGCGGCTAAACTTGCCTGCTTGACTCTTTTGGATACTCTTAGCATGATTGTGTAGGAATACGTCCAGAAAATGTGATATTGGTACAATAAATCGCACGATAAGCACATGGAAGGCTAACCCGGAAACAACTCAAGCGCTAAAAACGGTTTTTGCGCAGAACGATGCCAGAATTTCAGTTCTGCGCATAGCAATATGCGTTGGTACAGAACGTGTTGAATTCTGGGTAAAACCTCGTACCGTGTCTTTGTGACTGTGATAACATTCAGAATAGAGAATCGTCATTTATAGCTTGAGTTCCGGAAGAAAAAGTGACGAAAATTCTAACCCCTAAGTCATTATTTTAAAATACATTATATTATAAAAAATACTACCAAATAAATTTTTAGTATACTACTGTGCGTACTTATGACGGTTGTATGTGATTTCGGGGCTTATTAGAGTACATTTTATCGTTTTGCTTTCGCGTCACTGTATCAGCCATTTTGTTTAAAGTCTTAACACTTTTTTTGTAGACGCCGTAGAAATCGTTGAAAATGTATTCAACATTTTCCGCCAGTTTCATAAAATGCCTGTTTAATTGTTCTTGTTTGTCCTTGTTTCAGTTTTTTTGCAAATTTTTCATGTTGCAATATTCAGCGTGCCGTTAAATGGGGTTTTAGTCAACGCTACAATTTTGGAATACATTGAACGGTCGGTACAACTTTCTAGCAGTCTCTTCGCCAAATCAATTTTTCGAACCGTTTTTGACCGTTCTTAATTTCATAATTTCTGCCTGTTTTGCATATTTGGTCTGCTTACATGCATTTTGTAGAGCATGGGCGGGTCATTTCAGTTATCTTATCGCATATTTTGTTTATTTTCAACAAAATGTATGTGGTACCATGGCTCCTCATTAAAACTTTCCCATGGCTGAAATATAAACACTTGTATGGTTTCTTTGACGTCTTTTTTTCTGATCATGTTTTGTTGGGTTTTTTTATTTCAGTTTTCTGCCGATCTTGTTCTTTAGAAACGAAAATGCCATACAAGACAGGCAAATTTGTATTGAGTTTAAACTGAGCGACAGGTTTTGTCAGGATTCACAGACACAACAAAATGGCCTGCAGTTGTTGATTGCAATGAGCTCTGGGAAAAATGACGTCATATTTGCGTGATTTCCTGTCTACATTTTATGTTAATGATTTATCACAGATTAGTACGTCTTTTGTTTCAAATGTTTACCCGCGACACGCATTCAATGAAAAGAACATGGTTTGTTTCCTAACCGTCTTTTTTAGTAACCGTGCTTGCATGGATGTCATCTAACACACAGTTGCAACAACAGTATTACAGCCTCACAACGTTGGGCGCCAGATGTGACCTTCTCACTTCCCAGTATCGGCTGAAAGGGACTATAAATGGGATGAGAACAAATAATAATCCTAGGGCTGACAGGTCTACCGTCGCAGATGACTTCGGTACCATGCAAGGCATACAACACGGTGAGGACAAGTGGCATGTATCAATCAACCGGTTTAATAACAAATGACAGATTAGTCAAAATACACTTTACTAGGATTATAACACTAGAGATTGCACTCAAAGGGTCACGCACTTGACCCGAGTTACCTAGGTGACCGTCACATACAAAGCATTTGTTGGGATACGTCCCCAATGAAGGTATTTACTACTATTGCAAAATGTATATGCAACCATGGAACTATAGTTCCATGATGCAACCTTACTACCAGTGGCACGCCAAACAATGCGAATTAACCTTCAAATATGCGGCCTGTCACCATGGCAACACAGTCGGGACACAAATCAAAGTTATTTCCCCCACTTTAACGAATATACTGGAGGTATACCCCCTTAGCTAGTAACAATAAGTATAACTGGTAATAACTATTTCTCGGTAAAAGCTGCTTATATCATAACACAGCTAAACAAGATATCAAAACCAACAATACACTGTCAGATAATACTGTGCAAAACGCTACCAAAACTGTCAATAACTGTCCACGACGTGCGTGTTCACAACAGGCGATGCGGGAACTGATTGTCCTTGGTCGGTCACAGCTACAGTGCACTGGTCTATTGCTGGTGAATCAAAGCACGATGAACGCCACGATCACTGTTATCATGCAGGAAACTGTTCGCACACATTGATTCAGTATGCCGATTGCGTCGTGTACTACTACACAATGTTTCCATTGCAATATCCACACTCGAACCACAGGGAGCCCAGGAACTATAATCAACTGTAATACGCAGTCTCTATGAGTGGGGGGGGGGGGGGTATCGGCTGGTATCTAGTGTAAGAAATAGACAAGGGATGAAGGCTCCAGCCAGCTCACATTTTTTAAACTCGAAAAAACAGACGAAAAGAATGAAAAATAAAATATAAAAAAAATACCAGGTTGAAGAATATTAGTTGCTTCTTCAAATTTCGCCAAAGCCCTGCCTATATTTTACCGATATCTGCAGAATAAATCAAGAAAACTACACAAATTTACACTATTTAGGAATTCCTAACGGTTTGCCCGAACGCACGGCACAGTTGGAGGCGTGGCCTGTTCAGCATTTGTCATTTGCGTATTTGATTATAGTTCCTGGGCTCCCTGTGGTGAAATTGCTTTGAACCCCACTCAGGCTCGTCATCCGGGTATTTTGGATGCGCCCTTTAGCGGAATTCCGTAGAAAACTAACAACTCGAAAATTAGGAATTTATAGGTGTGGTCAATAGAAATCAGAGGTCAAAATAACTAAACAGTACGTATAAACAGGTTAGGTGGGCGGTGTTCTATCACGGGGAAATTCTTTCTACTCTCGGGTTCTCCACACTTGTCAGGGGGGAATCTCGTCTCGTCTCTCTATCTCGTCCCCTTGAGGTACGGGATCGGGAAAGTCACTTTAACTTTACAGTCAAATAAGGCACACACAACGAAATACGTTTCAACTCTCGTCTTAGTCGATCTTTTGGAGCACTCTATAAGACACAGCGCCCTGGGGAAAAGTCCCCAAGACTCTCACAAGGCTGAACCAAGACTCGCCCAAGACTGGACTGCCTCAAGGCTCGCCCCTGGACTGCACTCTCGACTGCCCAGGACTGCACTCTCTCTACTGCGTCTATCGTGCTGTGCTCCCCAAGACCAACTCAAACTCTCTTTATTCATTTTCACAACTCTAACCAATTACAAAACAGTAAAAAGACTCTAGGGCGTAACCTTCAATCATAAAGCCAATCACACTAAGTACTGAATACGTCATATCTTTTGATTAATCGTTCACTACATTAATAACTATGGATACCAACTGTCAGAATCGCGACGGTTATCTGGTAATTAGTTCCAAATCACTGAGCCAAGTTCCGTCCAAAACTTCAAATAGGCCTAAACGATGACAGACATAACACAGCAATTCAGCTAATAATCAACTAATTAAGTCGGTTAACAGATACGCGAAAACAAATTCATGACAGTTCTATTGCTTTCTTAGTCGTAAACAAAGCCGTTCAGGTTGATCAGTTAATTGGAAGTTGGCAAGCCAAGAGTTTGTACATGAAAATGAAAACAAATATGATGGACAACAATCGGGAAAACCAATGCACAAGAGCAAAACATAACTGAGAAGTACAATACAAAACATAGTCAAATCAGATATACCGTCCCCATACATGGTACACATGGAGTCATGTCACGAATTAGTGGCGGCGGCACGGGGGATCAGAGGGGCGATCATGGTATACAATCCGGGTATACAATACTGAGCTTTGTATTCACTGTTTAGGCAAGTAGTTTATTTCAAGACAACTAGGGGGTTTTATAAATTAAGATATATTGACAGTCAATGTGAGAACCGACCTTTAGACTGGCTGTACCTGTACCTGTACACTGTTTAGAAAGGTAAATGGTCAGAACATTCAGCAATATAGCAGATTATACTTAGTATGTTTTCCTGGTGTGCTTGTATTTATATATGCTTATATTCACATTGCTTAGTATATGGTTGGTTATAGTGCTTACGATCATTGTGACGGAAGCAAAGAAAGAATAGCTTACCCTTATACTGTTTGTGTAAATACTGGCTGCTTTATATCAGTCCCACTATCAGAAATAAGGCCTGGGTGAACTCGTTTTGTGGGCCCGCAGATGCTGGTGAGGCCAATCTGCGCCCGGAAGTGTCTCTGGCAATGCGGACAGGGGATGGTAGCAGCTGCTACAGGGTTGTTTGTCCTGTTTTTCCTGGTCTGGCTGTGGTCTTCAGCATCAGAAATCCTGTTGGTGTCACATATTTTAGCTTCCTTGTCAACAGCTGATCTCCATGTTCCTCTGTCTGGGGCTAACTGCTCCCATTTGCCGTGACTGATGTTAAAAGCCTTCAGTGTTGTTTTCAGTGTGGAATTACGTGGAATTACGTAGTACAACAATTTTCAAAACCTAAAATATACATATCATGACCAGGTAATACGAAATTAATCTTGGTATAGGTACTAGCTTTTTATAGAATATATATGAAGGGAAAGTTTATAGAATTAAGTACATGCAAAAGCATTGGTTATATCTCATGTATATTTCAAATTTGACATTTTGTGACATTGAGAGGAACTGGTTTTCACTAATGAGTGTCAAGTTCTGTCACAATCTGTTATTGTATCTCCCATGGCAATCCGTTCACGTATGACAAAATAGTAATGATCATGCGCATTCGCTAACTAATTGCTTTATGAATATGTTTATTTACTGAATATGTAATAGGTATTTTGTAATGTACATTTAAAAAGTTACAGTTCTGATTTGAGGTAAATTAAATTGCACAACGCTAATTATGCATATTGACCACACCAACAAATTAACATGACGCATAGTTAACAGTTTATCACCCTTAATAATATGCATTAAAGAACTAATTCTGCGCAAAATATAATTATTCTTCTAATGTCGTTTTCCCTTCTCGCTCTATGGTTGTATACAAACTTATTACGCTGTGCAATTACTGTGCTGCCGCAACCACACCATATAAATAACCAAGAACAAAAGTATGCATCGTATCGGACTCGTCAAAAAATGTATTCACAACTAAAACCAAACTAGCTTCATTAAGGATTTTTTTTGAACAACTCTATTTCTCTATATCCTCCTAGTTCCTATCACGGTAATGTACATTTCAATAACGTATATTTCTGTCTTCATCCACATATATTGTACCCCAGGCCCTGGAGGTTGTAATGTTCCGCCCGCCCGGTAAGATAATGCTACACAAACAACATATGCGTATATGCGTATTTTATCAGCATATCATTCAGGTGCATGGTGACGTACATTTCAGCAACATTTCTAAGAATAAAAAAATATTTTGCAATATCATAGTCAATTGATATTATAAATAAAAGTGCATATATATAAATGACAAATTTAGTATTTTTTTGCATTTGAAATGACCTTTGAAGAACATTTAACATAAATGACAGTGTAGGGGTATTACGTTATGGTCAACTTAATGACAAATGAGATTGGTGAAACTTTCGTTTTTATAGCCCGGTTTGTACTCTTAGGGTAGCAAAAAGGTTGTTAAAGTTGATCTGTTATTCAGACATTCTCTAAGTTACTAAACATGCAACTATACCAATCTATACATTATTTGCAAGCTTAAATATAGGCGAATACGGTAGGTGCGTATGTTATATCAATGTTTATCTAAGGAGTTTCCTAACGTATCGCTATTGTGTTTTTTTTTTACTATTCCGATTATTGAAAACACCGTGTTAAACACTACTATTCACGCGAATGACCGATCGAATTACACAATCGCATTTGGTGTTTCATAAAACTTACTAAAACAATTTCAACAACAATGCGAAGAACCGAGTTGCTGAATATTTACATAGTGTATGTCTGGTAGTTCACATTGTTGCTCCTGGTAAATATATGCTAATAACGATGACAGATATCAACATGCATTAGCATTGACGTCCAATGTTTGAGTTGGAAACCATGGAACGAACAGTAAGACTGAGTAATGCTACATGTACCGGTAGATGTTCACTGCCTCGTTTACCATTTTCGGTGGCTATTCATGTTAGCTAAATCAACAAATAAGAAACACAAACCTAGACGCCCAAAAACAAAATGGCAGATGACTGTTACAGCTGAGCTGGCCAAGATGAAACTGAATTTGGCGCACAAGTGTTTTAAAATTTGACACATTTTTTTTCCACTTTAACTGTTTTAAAATTAAACACGTTGTGCTTTCTTCAAAATCCCGAATGTGAAAAATGCGTATATGATGAAAACACTTGTAGTCAATGTGTTTAATTTGCAACATTTCAGGCACGTTTTTGAATATAACACATATAATCTAAAATGTTTACATCAAAAACTCGTAACCAGGAATATGTATTGAAAAGTACTTATTCTCACAACACTGTTAAGCAAATTTACTAGACACACATTTTATAAAGCGTTTCCACCATAAACATGTATTGAAAAATGTTTATTATCAACACCTTTTGAAAATTGTTTCACTATACACGCATTTTATGAAGCGTTTATGATCATGACACGTGGAACAGTGTTTCAACCAGGGACATAGCAATTTAAATAGCGATTTCTTCAGACACACACTAGTGATTTCAAACAAATCAAAATTTAGACATTGAGAAGTGCTTGTACTGGAGACACAAAAGAGTTTTTGGCATTACAAAAATCAATAAACTTTCGTGTGTCACACAAGTCTCATATTGAAAGTGTTTATTAGCAAAATATACAACTATGATGCGTAAAATACATACAGCATAACATACAATAATTATTTCATATATTAAATAATTAAACATTTATTACTAAACAATTTATTAATAAATGATTATAACTTTAAAAAACATATAATTTAGTTTGTATAAAGCAGAACCTTGTAGAAAGTGAAAGTGCAGAAAAATACCCGATAATGGTTAAAATGGACATTTCAAAAGAGATGAGTAAAAAAACTTAAACGAACAATAATAGCTTTGAGATATTTATTCTGTGATATCAATTTAAAGTACCCATAATACACGTTGTTAATTTAAACAGTGTTTTTTTTTTTAAATAAAGCAGTGTATTTTTATGAAAAACATGAATTTAAGTGCTCCCCAGATTTACAGTGTACATGTTAGCGAATATCGGTTAATCGTATAGAAGCCCGAAATTGTCTAAACAGCTTTGAATAAATTTAGAAATGCTCACTACCCCCATTTACAATATCGGCTGCTGTTCATGTAAAGCAACTAACATTTACAATATTTACAATATTATATTTACAGTTTCATGTACAGCAGGTATAAACAGGGAACAGCGAGTTAATGTTGACTTTTTATTCAGACATTCTCTAAAGGTTACTAAGCATGTTACTATGACAACATGTACATCACCTAAATATGGGCGATTACGGTTGTGCGATGTATGTGTAAAAACTTCAATAATACATGACGGCCAATTCCGTGCAAATTTAACTGATTTAGGAGTTCTAAAATAGATTCATTCAAATGTCTAAAACAATTCGGGTATTGGTGTTGTATAACCAAGTATTCGGACAGTAAATTAATCTATTCTACTTTCTGTATACTTTATTATACCATTATCATGTTCACCTCCCTTTCAGACATGATACACAATTCGAATACATGTGACAATAATGATTCAATGTCACGGTTTATACACGGATATATCTAAACGCTAACATTATTGTTACGATCATACTTTTTGCGAAAACGTACATAATTACTATATATAATTTATTTATTTATTTATTTCAGCCACGAAGTATGAACATGAAATATTTTAAAATCGTTATAATGGCATCGCTGTGCGTGACTGTAGCGCTATATGGTGCCACTGAATTGAGATTTGTCAAATGGCCGCGAATCACTGCAGGGCGACTTCTTAGCGATGAAGAAGAAAATACACGAAATATATATACATCAATTGAAAACAGACTTACTCTATTGGAACAGGATCTTTCCGAGGAACTATTGATGATAGAATCCAAAAGAAGAGACTTGGGTATAACGGATAGAATGCTTGATAGGGCACTAGATCAAAAACGGTCAACAGAAAGAATGGTTGATATTTTTCAACACGTGTTACTCACTGGCAGAAATTTAACACTTGGTGTACTTGGAGGATCAATTTCTGCTGGCGGTGGTCTTGATCAATGGGAGGACGTTTATATATACGATATTGCAGAGTCGTTACAAAGGTTATTGAGAACAAAGGTCGAAGTTAGAAATGGGGCAGTAGGGGGGATTACCAGTGAGAGATGTCTTCTATGTTTGAATAGATTTATCAATACAAGTGATATTGACATTTTCTTTTGGGAGTTTGCAGTCAATGACCACGGTCCAGAGGGCCAGGAAAAGCTGACACGGTTTCTGCTGCCACTTCCCAGTGAGCCTCAACTGGTGTACATTAATTTTCTCAAGGGTGGACAAATTGATAGCAATAGTTGTACAACCAATGAACTGAGCGGGAGTGTTCCGTTAAGTAGATACTACGATATCCCGTCAATCAGCGAGCCAAGTGCAGTGTGCCATCTAATAAAGCAGAACAATGCAAGTGATTTACTTATTCCATCTGATACTGGTCGACATCCAAGCAGAAAAGCTCATGAAATGGTGGCTGTCTTCGTTCGTTATCTTATCTGGGAAACTTTGCTGGATATGACAAGGATGACTGGACGCACCCTGCCTAATCAAAGAAATGTTTCGACTACTTACAAACACATTCCACCATTATTTAAAGTCTCGCCAATTCTCCATTCTGAGTGTTGGTCCACGTTAAAATCTGCATATACCCCATCACTTAGCAAAAAAGATAGAGATCATGATCTGACACCCGTGTTTACAAATGATTGGGAGTATAGTCATGTTAACTTGTCAGGTATTCAAAGAAGAGATATAAAGGGCAATTGGCATTGCACTAAACAAAATGCAGTATTCAAATTCAATTTTAATCTACACTCCTTCAAGCAGTCCAATTTTTCAATTTCAATATATCCACACCCATCTGTCCATTGTAACCTTGATATAATATTAGACAATAAGAAGTTGGTGAAATATTCTGATATGGCCATTGCTGAAAATATATCCGCAGGGAACCACACAATTTTCATAAAAAAACGAAATAAATGTTTTCTTATGATTACGAACATTTTTGCCTTTGTGGAACACGAGTAGTTTTTGGTTATAGCGCCAACGTTGTTCATTTTCTCACCTAGTTTTCCTTGAGCTTTTGTAGTATCACTATTCTGAATTTTAACAATTGCGATGCTCATTTGAAAGTTCAGCTCAGTTTATTTATGTAAATACACGATTGCCATACCGAGTCTACCTGCCAAATTGTCTGCACCATGCCCTCGTGTAGAATCGGTTAAGCTTCTGTTGAATAGACATGTTGCAAGGATACCTAACTCCACCATCAAGGCTTGTTTGCCAGGGTTATCAGTCTCAGGTTATCTGGAAATATCTCATTTTTACAAGTCGTTCAAATACAATTTCTGTAAATGTAAAAAAAAACTACTACATTTTAATGGGAAGTGTCACAAACACTCTGTCTGAGGTTGCTTTGAACATAACGCTGGATTCCGTCCCATTGCATTGATGGAACAGCGTCCACTTTCTTGGCATTTTTATGGACTAAAACATGACGCGAAACGCCATATTGAACATAATGTTAGTATGTGTATATTGGATTTATTAATTAACACTTACACTTAATTATTACCTGCACATTCATTATTTTGTTCATTAGTTTTTCATAATTTTACTTAAATTATAGGATTCTTGCCTGGGGTAGTGCTTGAAATCAGATGTAAACAAGTTATACCGTGTTCAAAAAAGCACTGCATATTATTAGCAGAATTTTATACCGAACTACACTCGTTCACTTTTACAAAATATAAAATATTGAATATATATGAAATGTACAAGCTGGAACCTGGTATATTTATGTAAAATTATGCAAATAATGTTCCCCGTTCCGTATTTAATGTAATATTAAAAAATATACTATTTTCTGGCCTAAAACTATGCAATAAAATCAGTGAATCAATCAGGATCCAGCAAAATGCCTATGTTAAATCAGTAAATTTAAATACAATTCAAATTATGATCATTTATTTTTGTTTGCTTATATTTTATTTCCAACTTTTGGGGGGGGGGGTATCTAGGTTACTTGACCCTTATTTCTTTATGATTGTCCACACTCTAGAGATTGTATGAGATTGTATGATAAGAACCAGATCTGTTGATGTAATCATTTGAATGAATGAATGAATGAATGAATGAATGAATGAATGAAATTAATTCATTTGTGTCGATAAACATTGATTTTCCCACAGTCCAATGTGCTCTTCTAATGGAAATCACAAGTATAAGGTTTGACCTGGGTGCGACTTTCGATACCTTCCAATAACCTGAAAAATACCTAATTAAAGCTTGGTAACGTCCAAGTTTGTACTCGTTGATCTGCGCAACAGCCAAAGTCACAGTCTTTGTTTATATAAGATATCTCGAGCATGCGTGACGTGACGACTACTGCCCTTTAACGAACTAACAAACCAATCGTCATCTAGCTCAGGAGCCAATCAGCGATGGCCTTATATTGGTTGGATGACGATTTCGGTGTCAAATACGTCGGGAAAGTGCTCTGGCTTCTTTATTTACTTTCAATCCGAATTCAAGTTGGCTTTCCCCATATAATAAATATCGGTAGATTAATCGTATTTTTGTTATCATCTCCTCAGTACGCCGGCTGACTGTGCTGGAATTGACAAAGACAAAAGTTAAAGTTGGTCTGCGAAGTGGAAATTTCCCCGCCGAACGTGTTCTTTTGAACAACCCGCATTTCCATAGATATTTTAGCCTTTTTATTCGAAAAATAGTTCAGATCCATTGGAAAACCTTAATGCTGGAAGACGGAAGTGGTTAATATTTTGCGAAGCGTAACCCGACTCTGTAACAACACCTGCAACATTTCCGAAAGTACTGTATTGAGGGCGTTGGAAACCAGAGACATGTTTTTTTTAGCAAGTTAAAGGGTTTTAATGACGTAATTTCGGCGAAAGGAAAGTGATTGTGTCTGCAGGTGAGACTGAGCACGACATTTGCAGTTCTCGCACGGAATTTCACGAGGTTTTTGGTTCAAGGTGAGCTAAAAAGACAGTTATTATACATTCATTCGCACTACCTGTAACTGTTCGTATACGGCGCAACGAGGTGGCTGCTGGTTTGGCGCTTCAAATACAGTCGCGCCACAGGTAGCACTCTCGACTGTGCGCAGTTGCTGTTCCTTTATTATGTTTACATTATCAAAATACATGATGTTGACATTCTAACCTCGAAATCAGTTCCATGAGTTCTCCAATAACTGTAAACAACGTACATGTATTTCGATAGCTTGAGTTGCGAGAATTTTAAGGTATGACGCATTAATGTTGGTACTTCCTTGTCTTTTGTGTGGTTAGTGAGTATGGTTTACGAGAGCAAATAACACCGAATAAACGGCAAGGTAAAGACTATGTCTAATTATAGTAAATACGTACTGCGTGCGTGACTCGAACCGGCGCTCGCGTACGGCACCTAATCGCCTAGCTTCACGCCACTACACGTCTTCCCCTCGGCCACCGGGCATCCCCAAAAAAGGATGCTTAATAACCGAGCTTATTACGTGCAGAGAACGTGAAACCCGTCCACGCGATACGCGCCACACAGCATGGCCAGAATGCGGCAAAGGCCTTCAGATCTGGCTGTAGTAGGATGGTGAAAGTAATGGTACAGCATTTTAACAGTGAATAAGTACTGAGAAATAATTATTAAACTCATAGTTGCTGTCGACATAGGAAGTAAAGTAAGCAAATAACACCGAATAAACGGCAAGGTAAAGACTATGTCTAATTATAGTAAATACGTACTGCGTGCGTGACTCGAACCGGCGCTCGCGTACGGCACCTAATCGCCTAGCTTCACGCCACTACACGTCTTCCCCTCGGCCACCGGGCATCCCCAAAAAAAGGATGCTTAATAACCGAGCTTATTACGTGCAGAGAACGTGAAACCCGTCCACGCGATACGCGCCACACAGCATGGCCAGAATGCGGCAAAGGCCTTCAGATCTGGCTGTAGTAGGATGGTGAAAGTAATGGTACAGCATTTTAACAGTGAATAAGTACTGAGAAATAATTATTAAACTCATAGTTGCTGTCGACATAGGAAGTAAAGTAAGCAAATAACACCGAATAAACGGCAAGGTAAAGACTATGTCTAATTATAGTAAATACGTACTGCGTGCGTGACTCGAACCGGCGCTCGCGTACGGCACCTAATCGCCTAGCTTCACGCCACTACACGTCTTCCCCTCGGCCACCGGGCATCCCCAAAAAAGGATGCTTAATAACCGAGCTTATTACGTGCAGAGAACGTGAAACCCGTCCACGCGATACGCGCCACACAGCATGGCCAGAATGCGGCAAAGGCCTTCAGATCTGGCTGTAGTAGGATGGTGAAAGTAATGGTACAGCATTTTAACAGTGAATAAGTACTGAGAAATAATTATTAAACTCATAGTTGCTGTCGACATAGGAAGTAAAGTAAGCAAATAACACCGAATAAACGGCAAGGTAAAGACTATGTCTAATTATAGTAAATACGTACTGCGTGCGTGACTCGAACCGGCGCTCGCGTACGGCACCTAATCGCCTAGCTTCACGCCACTACACGTCTTCCCCTCGGCCACCGGGCATCCCCAAAAAAGGATGCTTAATAACCGAGCTTATTACGTGCAGAGAACGTGAAACCCGTCCACGCGATACGCGCCACACAGCATGGCCAGAATGCGGCAAAGGCCTTCAGATCTGGCTGTAGTAGGATGGTGAAAGTAATGGTACAGCATTTTAACAGTGAATAAGTACTGAGAAATAATTATTAAACTCATAGTTGCTGTCGACATAGGAAGTAAAGTAAGCAAATAACACCGAATAAACGGCAAGGTAAAGACTATGTCTAATTATAGTAAATACGTACTGCGTGCGTGACTCGAACCGGCGCTCGCGTACGGCACCTAATCGCCTAGCTTCACGCCACTACACGTCTTCCCCTCGGCCACCGGGCATCCCCAAAAAAGGATGCTTAATAACCGAGCTTATTACGTGCAGAGAACGTGAAACCCGTCCACGCGATACGCGCCACACAGCATGGCCAGAATGCGGCAAAGGCCTTCAGATCTGGCTGTAGTAGGATGGTGAAAGTAATGGTACAGCATTTTAACAGTGAATAAGTACTGAGAAATAATTATTAAACTCATAGTTGCTGTCGACATAGGAAGTAAAGTAAGCAAATAACACCGAATAAACGGCAAGGTAAAGACTATGTCTAATTATAGTAAATACGTACTGCGTGCGTGACTCGAACCGGCGCTCGCGTACGGCACCTAATCGCCTAGCTTCACGCCACTACACGTCTTCCCCTCGGCCACCGGGCATCCCCAAAAAAGGATGCTTAATAACCGAGCTTATTACGTGCAGAGAACGTGAAACCCGTCCACGCGATACGCGCCACACAGCATGGCCAGAATGCGGCAAAGGCCTTCAGATCTGGCTGTAGTAGGATGGTGAAAGTAATGGTACAGCATTTTAACAGTGAATAAGTACTGAGAAATAATTATTAAACTCATAGTTGCTGTCGACATAGGAAGTAAAGTAAGCAAATAACACCGAATAAACGGCAAGGTAAAGACTATGTCTAATTATAGTAAATACGTACTGCGTGCGTGACTCGAACCGGCGCTCGCGTACGGCACCTAATCGCCTAGCTTCACGCCACTACACGTCTTCCCCTCGGCCACCGGGCATCCCCAAAAAAGGATGCTTAATAACCGAGCTTATTACGTGCAGAGAACGTGAAACCCGTCCACGCGATACGCGCCACACAGCATGGCCAGAATGCGGCAAAGGCCTTCAGATCTGGCTGTAGTAGGATGGTGAAAGTAATGGTACAGCATTTTAACAGTGAATAAGTACTGAGAAATAATTATTAAACTCATAGTTGCTGTCGACATAGGAAGTAAAGTAAGCAAATAACACCGAATAAACGGCAAGGTAAAGACTATGTCTAATTATAGTAAATACGTACTGCGTGCGTGACTCGAACCGGCGCTCGCGTACGGCACCTAATCGCCTAGCTTCACGCCACTACACGTCTTCCCCTCGGCCACCGGGCATCCCCAAAAAAGGATGCTTAATAACCGAGCTTATTACGTGCAGAGAACGTGAAACCCGTCCACGCGATACGCGCCACACAGCATGGCCAGAATGCGGCAAAGGCCTTCAGATCTGGCTGTAGTAGGATGGTGAAAGTAATGGTACAGCATTTTAACAGTGAATAAGTACTGAGAAATAATTATTAAACTCATAGTTGCTGTCGACATAGGAAGTAAAGTAAGCAAATAACACCGAATAAACGGCAAGGTAAAGACTATGTCTAATTATAGTAAATACGTACTGCGTGCGTGACTCGAACCGGCGCTCGCGTACGGCACCTAATCGCCTAGCTTCACGCCACTACACGTCTTCCCCTCGGCCACCGGGCATCCCCAAAAAAGGATGCTTAATAACCGAGCTTATTACGTGCAGAGAACGTGAAACCCGTCCACGCGATACGCGCCACACAGCATGGCCAGAATGCGGCAAAGGCCTTCAGATCTGGCTGTAGTAGGATGGTGAAAGTAATGGTACAGCATTTTAACAGTGAATAAGTACTGAGAAATAATTATTAAACTCATAGTTGCTGTCGACATAGGAAGTAAAGTAAGCAAATAACACCGAATAAACGGCAAGGTAAAGACTATGTCTAATTATAGTAAATACGTACTGCGTGCGTGACTCGAACCGGCGCTCGCGTACGGCACCTAATCGCCTAGCTTCACGCCACTACACGTCTTCCCCTCGGCCACCGGGCATCCCCAAAAAAGGATGCTTAATAACCGAGCTTATTACGTGCAGAGAACGTGAAACCCGTCCACGCGATACGCGCCACACAGCATGGCCAGAATGCGGCAAAGGCCTTCAGATCTGGCTGTAGTAGGATGGTGAAAGTAATGGTACAGCATTTTAACAGTGAATAAGTACTGAGAAATAATTATTAAACTCATAGTTGCTGTCGACATAGGAAGTAAAGTAAGCAAATAACACCGAATAAACGGCAAGGTAAAGACTATGTCTAATTATAGTAAATACGTACTGCGTGCGTGACTCGAACCGGCGCTCGCGTACGGCACCTAATCGCCTAGCTTCACGCCACTACACGTCTTCCCCTCGGCCACCGGTGGCCGAGGGGAAGACGTGTAGTGGCGTGAAGCTAGGCGATTAGGTGCCGTACGCGAGCGCCGGTTCGAGTCACGCACGCAGTACGTATTTACTATAATTAGACATAGTCTTTACCTTGCCGTTTATTCGGTGTTATTTGCTTACTTTACTTCCTATGTCGACAGCAACTATGAGTTTAATAATTATTTCTCAGTACTTATTCACTGTTAAAATGCTGTACCATTACTTTCACCATCCTACTACAGCCAGATCTGAAGGCCTTTGCCGCATTCTGGCCATGCTGTGTGGCGCGTATCGCGTGGACGGGTTTCACGTTCTCTGCACGTAATAAGCTCGGTTATTAAGCATCCTTTTTTGGGGATGCCCGGTGGCCGAGGGGAAGACGTGTAGTGGCGTGAAGCTAGGCGATTAGGTGCCGTACGCGAGCGCCGGTTCGAGTCACGCACGCAGTACGTATTTACTATAATTAGACATAGTCTTTACCTTGCCGTTTATTCGGTGTTATTTGCTTACTTTACTTCCTATGTCGACAGCAACTATGAGTTTAATAATTATTTCTCAGTACTTATTCACTGTTAAAATGCTGTACCATTACTTTCACCATCCTACTACAGCCAGATCTGAAGGCCTTTGCCGCATTCTGGCCATGCTGTGTGGCGCGTATCGCGTGGACGGGTTTCACGTTCTCTGCACGTAATAAGCTCGGTTATTAAGCATCCTTTTTTGGGGATGCCCGGTGGCCGAGGGGAAGACGTGTAGTGGCGTGAAGCTAGGCGATTAGGTGCCGTACGCGAGCGCCGGTTCGAGTCACGCACGCAGTACGTATTTACTATAATTAGACATAGTCTTTACCTTGCCGTTTATTCGGTGTTATTTGCTTACTTTACTTCCTATGTCGACAGCAACTATGAGTTTAATAATTATTTCTCAGTACTTATTCACTGTTAAAATGCTGTACCATTACTTTCACCATCCTACTACAGCCAGATCTGAAGGCCTTTGCCGCATTCTGGCCATGCTGTGTGGCGCGTATCGCGTGGACGGGTTTCACGTTCTCTGCACGTAATAAGCTCGGTTATTAAGCATCCTTTTTTGGGGATGCCCGGTGGCCGAGGGGAAGACGTGTAGTGGCGTGAAGCTAGGCGATTAGGTGCCGTACGCGAGCGCCGGTTCGAGTCACGCACGCAGTACGTATTTACTATAATTAGACATAGTCTTTACCTTGCCGTTTATTCGGTGTTATTTGCTTACTTTACTTCCTATGTCGACAGCAACTATGAGTTTAATAATTATTTCTCAGTACTTATTCACTGTTAAAATGCTGTACCATTACTTTCACCATCCTACTACAGCCAGATCTGAAGGCCTTTGCCGCATTCTGGCCATGCTGTGTGGCGCGTATCGCGTGGACGGGTTTCACGTTCTCTGCACGTAATAAGCTCGGTTATTAAGCATCCTTTTTTGGGGATGCCCGGTGGCCGAGGGGAAGACGTGTAGTGGCGTGAAGCTAGGCGATTAGGTGCCGTACGCGAGCGCCGGTTCGAGTCACGCACGCAGTACGTATTTACTATAATTAGACATAGTCTTTACCTTGCCGTTTATTCGGTGTTATTTGCTTACTTTACTTCCTATGTCGACAGCAACTATGAGTTTAATAATTATTTCTCAGTACTTATTCACTGTTAAAATGCTGTACCATTACTTTCACCATCCTACTACAGCCAGATCTGAAGGCCTTTGCCGCATTCTGGCCATGCTGTGTGGCGCGTATCGCGTGGACGGGTTTCACGTTCTCTGCACGTAATAAGCTCGGTTATTAAGCATCCTTTTTTGGGGATGCCCGGTGGCCGAGGGGAAGACGTGTAGTGGCGTGAAGCTAGGCGATTAGGTGCCGTACGCGAGCGCCGGTTCGAGTCACGCACGCAGTACGTATTTACTATAATTAGACATAGTCTTTACCTTGCCGTTTATTCGGTGTTATTTGCTTACTTTACTTCCTATGTCGACAGCAACTATGAGTTTAATAATTATTTCTCAGTACTTATTCACTGTTAAAATGCTGTACCATTACTTTCACCATCCTACTACAGCCAGATCTGAAGGCCTTTGCCGCATTCTGGCCATGCTGTGTGGCGCGTATCGCGTGGACGGGTTTCACGTTCTCTGCACGTAATAAGCTCGGTTATTAAGCATCCTTTTTTGGGGATGCCCGGTGGCCGAGGGGAAGACGTGTAGTGGCGTGAAGCTAGGCGATTAGGTGCCGTACGCGAGCGCCGGTTCGAGTCACGCACGCAGTACGTATTTACTATAATTAGACATAGTCTTTACCTTGCCGTTTATTCGGTGTTATTTGCTTACTTTACTTCCTATGTCGACAGCAACTATGAGTTTAATAATTATTTCTCAGTACTTATTCACTGTTAAAATGCTGTACCATTACTTTCACCATCCTACTACAGCCAGATCTGAAGGCCTTTGCCGCATTCTGGCCATGCTGTGTGGCGCGTATCGCGTGGACGGGTTTCACGTTCTCTGCACGTAATAAGCTCGGTTATTAAGCATCCTTTTTTGGGGATGCCCGGTGGCCGAGGGGAAGACGTGTAGTGGCGTGAAGCTAGGCGATTAGGTGCCGTACGCGAGCGCCGGTTCGAGTCACGCACGCAGTACGTATTTACTATAATTAGACATAGTCTTTACCTTGCCGTTTATTCGGTGTTATTTGCTTACTTTACTTCCTATGTCGACAGCAACTATGAGTTTAATAATTATTTCTCAGTACTTATTCACTGTTAAAATGCTGTACCATTACTTTCACCATCCTACTACAGCCAGATCTGAAGGCCTTTGCCGCATTCTGGCCATGCTGTGTGGCGCGTATCGCGTGGACGGGTTTCACGTTCTCTGCACGTAATAAGCTCGGTTATTAAGCATCCTTTTTTGGGGATGCCCGGTGGCCGAGGGGAAGACGTGTAGTGGCGTGAAGCTAGGCGATTAGGTGCCGTACGCGAGCGCCGGTTCGAGTCACGCACGCAGTACGTATTTACTATAATTAGACATAGTCTTTACCTTGCCGTTTATTCGGTGTTATTTGCTTACTTTACTTCCTATGTCGACAGCAACTATGAGTTTAATAATTATTTCTCAGTACTTATTCACTGTTAAAATGCTGTACCATTACTTTCACCATCCTACTACAGCCAGATCTGAAGGCCTTTGCCGCATTCTGGCCATGCTGTGTGGCGCGTATCGCGTGGACGGGTTTCACGTTCTCTGCACGTAATAAGCTCGGTTATTAAGCATCCTTTTTTTGGGGATGCCCGGTGGCCGAGGGGAAGACGTGTAGTGGCGTGAAGCTAGGCGATTAGGTGCCGTACGCGAGCGCCGGTTCGAGTCACGCACGCAGTACGTATTTACTATAATTAGACATAGTCTTTACCTTGCCGTTTATTCGGTGTTATTTGCTTACTTTACTTCCTATGTCGACAGCAACTATGAGTTTAATAATTATTTCTCAGTACTTATTCACTGTTAAAATGCTGTACCATTACTTTCACCATCCTACTACAGCCAGATCTGAAGGCCTTTGCCGCATTCTGGCCATGCTGTGTGGCGCGTATCGCGTGGACGGGTTTCACGTTCTCTGCACGTAATAAGCTCGGTTATTAAGCATCCTTTTTTGGGGATGCCCGGTGGCCGAGGGGAAGACGTGTAGTGGCGTGAAGCTAGGCGATTAGGTGCCGTACGCGAGCGCCGGTTCGAGTCACGCACGCAGTACGTATTTACTATAATTAGACATAGTCTTTACCTTGCCGTTTATTCGGTGTTATTTGCTTACTTTACTTCCTATGTCGACAGCAACTATGAGTTTAATAATTATTTCTCAGTACTTATTCACTGTTAAAATGCTGTACCATTACTTTCACCATCCTACTACAGCCAGATCTGAAGGCCTTTGCCGCATTCTGGCCATGCTGTGTGGCGCGTATCGCGTGGACGGGTTTCACGTTCTCTGCACGTAATAAGCTCGGTTATTAAGCATCCTTTTTTGGGGATGCCCGGTGGCCGAGGGGAAGACGTGTAGTGGCGTGAAGCTAGGCGATTAGGTGCCGTACGCGAGCGCCGGTTCGAGTCACGCACGCAGTACGTATTTACTATAATTAGACATAGTCTTTACCTTGCCGTTTATTCGGTGTTATTTGCTTACTTTACTTCCTATGTCGACAGCAACTATGAGTTTAATAATTATTTCTCAGTACTTATTCACTGTTAAAATGCTGTACCATTACTTTCACCATCCTACTACAGCCAGATCTGAAGGCCTTTGCCGCATTCTGGCCATGCTGTGTGGCGCGTATCGCGTGGACGGGTTTCACGTTCTCTGCACGTAATAAGCTCGGTTATTAAGCATCCTTTTTTGGGGATGCCCGGTGGCCGAGGGGAAGACGTGTAGTGGCGTGAAGCTAGGCGATTAGGTGCCGTACGCGAGCGCCGGTTCGAGTCACGCACGCAGTACGTATTTACTATAATTAGACATAGTCTTTACCTTGCCGTTTATTCGGTGTTATTTGCTTACTTTACTTCCTATGTCGACAGCAACTATGAGTTTAATAATTATTTCTCAGTACTTATTCACTGTTAAAATGCTGTACCATTACTTTCACCATCCTACTACAGCCAGATCTGAAGGCCTTTGCCGCATTCTGGCCATGCTGTGTGGCGCGTATCGCGTGGACGGGTTTCACGTTCTCTGCACGTAATAAGCTCGGTTATTAAGCATCCTTTTTTGGGGATGCCCGGTGGCCGAGGGGAAGACGTGTAGTGGCGTGAAGCTAGGCGATTAGGTGCCGTACGCGAGCGCCGGTTCGAGTCACGCACGCAGTACGTATTTACTATAATTAGACATAGTCTTTACCTTGCCGTTTATTCGGTGTTATTTGCTTACTTTACTTCCTATGTCGACAGCAACTATGAGTTTAATAATTATTTCTCAGTACTTATTCACTGTTAAAATGCTGTACCATTACTTTCACCATCCTACTACAGCCAGATCTGAAGGCCTTTGCCGCATTCTGGCCATGCTGTGTGGCGCGTATCGCGTGGACGGGTTTCACGTTCTCTGCACGTAATAAGCTCGGTTATTAAGCATCCTTTTTTGGGGATGCCCGGTGGCCGAGGGGAAGACGTGTAGTGGCGTGAAGCTAGGCGATTAGGTGCCGTACGCGAGCGCCGGTTCGAGTCACGCACGCAGTACGTATTTACTATAATTAGACATAGTCTTTACCTTGCCGTTTATTCGGTGTTATTTGCTTACTTTACTTCCTATGTCGACAGCAACTATGAGTTTAATAATTATTTCTCAGTACTTATTCACTGTTAAAATGCTGTACCATTACTTTCACCATCCTACTACAGCCAGATCTGAAGGCCTTTGCCGCATTCTGGCCATGCTGTGTGGCGCGTATCGCGTGGACGGGTTTCACGTTCTCTGCACGTAATAAGCTCGGTTATTAAGCATCCTTTTTTGGGGATGCCCGGTGGCCGAGGGGAAGACGTGTAGTGGCGTGAAGCTAGGCGATTAGGTGCCGTACGCGAGCGCCGGTTCGAGTCACGCACGCAGTACGTATTTACTATAATTAGACATAGTCTTTACCTTGCCGTTTATTCGGTGTTATTTGCTTACTTTACTTCCTATGTCGACAGCAACTATGAGTTTAATAATTATTTCTCAGTACTTATTCACTGTTAAAATGCTGTACCATTACTTTCACCATCCTACTACAGCCAGATCTGAAGGCCTTTGCCGCATTCTGGCCATGCTGTGTGGCGCGTATCGCGTGGACGGGTTTCACGTTCTCTGCACGTAATAAGCTCGGTTATTAAGCATCCTTTTTTGGGGATGCCCGGTGGCCGAGGGGAAGACGTGTAGTGGCGTGAAGCTAGGCGATTAGGTGCCGTACGCGAGCGCCGGTTCGAGTCACGCACGCAGTACGTATTTACTATAATTAGACATAGTCTTTACCTTGCCGTTTATTCGGTGTTATTTGCTTACTTTACTTCCTATGTCGACAGCAACTATGAGTTTAATAATTATTTCTCAGTACTTATTCACTGTTAAAATGCTGTACCATTACTTTCACCATCCTACTACAGCCAGATCTGAAGGCCTTTGCCGCATTCTGGCCATGCTGTGTGGCGCGTATCGCGTGGACGGGTTTCACGTTCTCTGCACGTAATAAGCTCGGTTATTAAGCATCCTTTTTTGGGGATGCCCGGTGGCCGAGGGGAAGACGTGTAGTGGCGTGAAGCTAGGCGATTAGGTGCCGTACGCGAGCGCCGGTTCGAGTCACGCACGCAGTACGTATTTACTATAATTAGACATAGTCTTTACCTTGCCGTTTATTCGGTGTTATTTGCTTACTTTACTTCCTATGTCGACAGCAACTATGAGTTTAATGGTTTACGAGAGGTGGGCTTCACACCTTTACCCATTTAATGTGGAAGTAGCCCCCCCCCCCCCGGGGGGGGGGGTTATACCATAGACAATATAGTATCTATGGTTATACACATTGTAGTCATGTGCGTACGTGTGCTTTGTATGCCCAGGTATAATGTTTTTAGCTCCGCTGTCGAATATTATTCGACTTAGCGGAGCTGTTTATATTACTAATGTTATCGTCCATCGGAGTAAACTTTTACATTTTCGACTTCTTCTTAAAAACTGTCAGCTGTGTCACTGCAAATGTAGTCCGATATATTGTCCGATCTTTCGCAGATTTGGTGTTGATTGATATATTTACCTTTAATTCTCTAATTTTGAGTCCCTCAAGTGTATCTTTTTCAGATTAGTTTATTTTGTGATATCTTCAATCCTCTAATTTTGGAGCCAACAGAGAAAATTCAAGTCAATTTTCAGTTTTTAGTCCCTGTTCAGACGAAGTTCGAAAACAAGGACTATTAATTTGGGTTCTGTCTGTCCGTTCGTGCGTCCATCTGGAGCAATTTCTCGGACACCCTTTTACCATTCGCGTTCAAACGTGCAAACAGACAATGTTTTCATTATGATTTGATTAAATATGACTGACTGGCAGCCATTTTGTCCCTCAAATTTGCTAAATTCTGATATGTATAATGTCCAGAACTATTTCTCATAGCTGAACAGGGTGATTTCAATCAAATTTTTTTTTTGAGATTCAGTCCAAAATGTCCGACTGGCGACCATTTTGTTTTTCTTACCGTTTTCGTGCTGATTCCTCCATAAGATATGGCCTGATTCAGTTCAAAGTTTGTACATAAATATTATACCTCAAGATAACATAACACAGTGTTTTGTTTTGAGATTTATTCAAATTTGTCGAAATGGTGGTCATTTTGTTTAATATCTTAAAATCATAAGATATGACCTGATTCAGTTCAAAGTTGAATAGAGCATTTTCAATCAAACTTTGTATGATGACCTTACATATTAGTTTACGGTCCATGTATTTTTTTTGGAGATACTTGAACAACAATACCCAACTGCATGGCTGCGTTTTTTTTTCATATTTCCTCTGTAAAATATAGTCCAATTCAGTTCAAAGTTTCCACGTAGGTACAATACTAACAGTAACACAATCTATATTCTGTGTTAGTGTTAGAAAAACATTGATCGTTCATTTCTACATGTCACTTGTATTGAACATTTACATCGACTACAGCTAATACTGAACGGGGACTATACATTATCAATGCTTGTTACTCAAAATTTTTTTTGTCCCAATCTTCTGAGGGAAAGTGCAAACTATAAATAGGACTATTTTGTGAATTTGTGGTGAAATGTCTAATTTTGATGTATATTTTATAATAATAATAATAATTTATTTACCTAGAAAAATATTTCATACAATACTCAAAATTGTACATGCAGTCTAGGTAAAATGGAATCTGAAATAGCTTAAAAGCTAGTAGAGTCAGATCCCTGACATAACTTGAATTTAATGACTTAAGACTGACAGTAGGTTACACCTCAGTATATTTCAAATAAACAAATATGATAATATAATAATATATATATATATGTATATACATACATTTATAATAAATATTAGTTCTATTCTAAATACTCTGACATTAAATTTTTCCGTATAGTATTTTTGAATGTAAGTTTTTGTTTAGACCTTAAAGAAATTGATATGCTGTTCCAAAGTTTGGCCCCTAAATAAGATATTGTGAATGTCCCCGCTACTGTGTTCATTCTAGGTACAAGTAAATCATTTCGACATCTTTGTCGTGTTCTATATTTATGATGTAAATACTGCAAATTATATGTTGACATTGATTGTGGGAGATTCTCATGAGTTATATCATACATAAAACTTAAAAGTAATGACTTATGAAGTTTAAAAATATCAAGAATTTGGAGAGTATTTAAAATTGGTGGAGCATGCGCAGTAAAGTCGGAAAACGTTATAATTCTGGCTATCATTTTTTGTGCGGTATGTATAACTTTAAGATTTGACGGGTATGTACTACCCCAAACTTCTAAACCATAGGTGATATGAGGCTGAATCAACGTTTTGTATAACAAAAGGAGAATATGCCGTGGGACATAATGTCTTAATTTTAAAAGAATACCCGTCTTTTTCCTAATAGTTTTATTGATCTTTGAAATGTGATTATCCCAGGTCAGATATTTATCAATTTCCACCCCTACGAAAGTTGCTGATTCAGTCTCATATACTTCGTTGTTTTTTATGGACAGGGCACCTCTTACTGTCACACACACATACGCCTACCACTGATGATCATATATTTTGTTTTTGAACAATTGATAGTCAACTTATTTGCATCACACCAGTGTACAACACTGTTTAAATGTTTGTTAATAATACGCAAATCAATAAATGTCCCTGGTGCAAAAGAATGAAACAAATTGGAGTCATCAGCATTTGTTATTTCCATGTGTGAATTTTATTAAAATGACATTTAATTATAGATAATTTACAGCCTTAAATTATATTTCTATGAGCTAACACATAAAAACAAAATTTATTGCCATAAAACATTTTTTCATCGGTGCTTATGAAGTGGTCCGACCCGACCCAAGCGAGTGCAGTGCGGATGGCATGAGCTGAGTTGTGCACGAGAGGGGAGGGACTGTGCGTAAACATTCCAATAACTTCCTCAGTGTATGTGTGCCAAAAAAACGTTCATGGTTACAGGGCTTGTAAACTTGCTTGATACTTATTTTTTCAGCAGAAACAGAGGTGAACTAGGTCAGTTGCGAGAAGGGAAAAAAATGGTTTTCACCCCATTGTTGATGACAAGACGAATCAAGCTATGGGTACTGCCCTAGATTAGTTTATTGGCAGATGTGACCGGCCTAGTTGATCATCATAATAGAGAGGTTTGTTCGAGAGGCTCGTCAACAAATACTTTCCTGACAATATTTTGAGAATGCTTCTCGAATTTAATTATAGATGTCACACGCAACGTAATATTACCGTAATTGGTATAGTACAGGTGTGATGGTTCAAATACCAAAATGGCAACAGTAACAAAAAGACTTCCCTGGCGGCGATGATAACATACGAACACGGAGTCAACAGATGAGGTTTCAACTGGTACTGGTATTATTATACTCTGCAAACATCAAGTACAATAACTCGGTAAAACTCCAAACCTCCAATAACTAGATACTTAAACTCCAATACAATTCAACGAGATCTCCGATCTGATCTCAGTGCTGAACAACTCCCCTATATATACCCACACTGTCTATAAATAGACCATTACATCAGCATACATAATGAGTCTGGAACTTACTACAAATTTCTAGAATGTTCCATTACCTATTCAACCAGTTTCTAAAAATTCCACCCAGACACAGTACGGTTCTAGACCATTCTCAGTCACACGGAAGTGGTAAACAAGTCGTATGCGACAATAGATAATTTACAGCCTTAAATTATATTCCTATGAGCTAACACATAAAAACAAAATTTATTGCCATAAAACATTTTTTCATCGGTGCTTATAAAGTGGTCCGACCCGACCCAAGTGAGTGCAGATGGCATGAGCTGAGTTGTGCACGAGAGGGGAGGGACTGTGCGTAAACATTCCAATAACTTCCTAAGTGGAATGTTCACAAAAAAAACGTTCATGGTTACAGGGCTTGTAAACTTGCTTGATACTTATTTTTTCAGCAGAAACAGAGGTGAACTAGGTCAGTTGCGAGAAGGGAAAAAGAATGGTTTTCACCCCATTGTGGATGACAAGACGAATCAAGCTATGGGTACTGCCCTAGATTAGTTTATTGGCAGATGTGACCGGACTAGTTGGTCATCATAATAGAGAGGTTTGTTCGAGAGACTCGTCAACAAATACTTTCCCGACAATATGTCGAGAATGCTTCTCGAATTCAATATTTGACGTTCTCGACAATTTTAAAAGTCAAAGTGTCTCAAAATAAATAAATTGAAAGATCCTGCAAAAAATGTTATGTTCCCTAAAAGCGTATCTCTGCATTGATTGTTGTCCGTGTTTTGTAACGTACATATAACACACATATATTCATGTATTTTTGCCGTCTGCAACTGGGTATGCCCGTGCCCTGTCTGTATGTCTGTATGTATGTATGTATGTATGTCACTTTTTTTGTTCCACCGTTATCTCAAGAACCACTAATCAAATTTTGGTGAAACTTTGTACATAGATGCTCTGGGATAATGCGCAGAGCTGATTAGATTTTGCTAAAAATCTATGAATATTAATTACCTAATTTGCATGATAATTAGCTGATTTTAGCTGTTCCAAGACTGTTCCACTGATATCTGAAGAACCACTCATTGGATTTTGATGAAACTTGGCACATGGATGCTCTGAACTAGTGCGCAGATTTGATTAGTTTTGGGTAAAAATCTATGAATATTAATTACCTAATTTGAATGATAATTAACTGATTTCAAGCTGTTAATGTTCCATGACTGGTCCACTGATATTTGAAGAACCACTCATTGGATTTTGATGAAACTTTTTTTTTTTTTTTATTATTATTTATTATATGATATTAAAACAGTACAAATACAAAATAACATAACAACGTAAAAATTAAAATGAAAAAACAAAACAATTTAGAATAACTCCATTGAATCAAACAGTGGGTCCCATGTACTTTTGAATCCATCTAGAGAATCTTTCTGTATGGACTTGGAATACTCAATATTAAAGGTTAAAATCAAATTTTTTTTCCATGCCTGTATACTTGGCTGCACCTGTTTCCATTTACACCGCATAATATACAATTTCGTAAAAAGTATCAGAAAATTTAAAAGGCAGAGATGATTTCTGTTTGAATTTAAAGGTATGCCCAAAATTATATCTTTCTGAGAAAATTTTATGTAAATATTGCCGTTTACCTCTTAATAATTTTCTACCTGTGTCCAAAGCTCAAGCACATGGGGGCATTCAAAAAACAAATGATGACATCTTTCTACAAACAGACCACAAAAAGAACATCTTTCATCCTCTACCAAATTTCTTAAATGCAAGTATCTGTTAGTTGGTGTAATTCTATGTAATAATCGAAATTGAACATTTCTCATTGATACATCGTCCGTAGTTTTATATGGCAGAATGAAAATATCTTGAAATTCTTCATTTTGCATAGAAAAGAACTCGCTCCACTTTTTTACAGCAGTAAGTGGTTTTGTTTTTAGTCCTAATTGACGAATGTAGTAACTATAAATAGTTTTAGATATTTTCGTATTGCCATTGGGAATATAACAGACATTCGTCTTGCATGTTGTCTGTTTATTTTTTTTTAGTTTTGTTTTCCAATTTTTCGGGATTGCAGCAATTAAAGATTGATATTGAAGAAACTTTGGTGTAATATTCCATTTTTGGCCAAATACATTCAATGACATAATATTTTTACTTTCATCCAATAAATCCCCAATTACATCAATTCCTTTGTGATGCCAATTCTTATACATTACAGTGTTATTTCCTACCAATATTGCTGGGTTCTACCAAAGTGGTTGATTTACAATATAATCTGCTTCTGTTTTGGTAATACAAATTTCTTCCCATACAGTAAATACATCTTTCCAAAATGGATTATCGCTCAATACTGTATGTCTAATATAACGTATTTGTTCTTCCCCCATACGCTTGAGCAAGTGATGTTTAAATTTTAGTTGACTATTAAATAGTTGTTTCCATGTATAAAAGTCATCACTGAGTAGTTTATAAATCCAGGATGATTTCATAGATTTCATAAATGATAATAAATGGGTCAATTTCAAGCCACCCTCTTTGTATTCTAAGCACATTCTTTTTCTATTAATTTTATCATAATTAGAGTTCCAAATAAAATTGTAAATTATTTTTTCCAGGTCTTTGATGATATTAGCCGGCATGTTTGGAAGAACTGTCAACAAATGAACCAGTTTTGAAATTGCTAATGTTTTTACCACTGTAACTTTTCCTATGAGTGTCAAGTGCCTCTTTTCCCATGACTTAAACAACCTTTTAATATCATTGATAGCGGGAATATAATTAAGGTCACACAGTAGATTTAGATTCACATCAAATGTGACCCCCAGTACTTGAAATGGATTGTTCGTCCAATTTAAACCTCTGTCTGTTAAAAACTTATCGAGGCAATGTAGTTTACTCTTTATCCAAATAACACTAGTTTTTTCATAATTAGGGCGAAGTCCTGAACAGATAGAGAACTTATCTAAGGTATTGAGCACTTCCCTCAGGGACCATTCAGTTCCATCTAAAAATAAAAAGGCATCATCTGCATATTGCCCAAGCAAATATTCATTTTTTAACAGGGTAATCCCTTTTACTTTTTCGTTATTTCTAAGGTAGATTGCTAAAGTTTCAATGGCAAGAATAAATAGGTATGGTGACAATGGGTCACCTTGTCTGACTCCCCTGTGAACTTGAAAAAAGTCAGTAAAATGTCCATTATTAATTACACAGCTGGTAACATTAGCATATATAGTTGATACCCATTTACGGAAAGTTGGCCCGAAATTAAAACTGATCATTGCCTTTTGAATAAAATCCCATTCTAGACTATCAAAAGCCTTTTCAAAGTCTAAGAGAAGTAACATGCCGGGAATGTTTTGTTGGTTTGCAAGAAACAGCACATCATAAATTAGTCTGGTATTATCACTGATGCTTCTGCCCTTCATAAATCCCTTTTGGTTCTCATTAATAATTGATGGTAATATTAATTTCATTCTATTTGCCAAACACGCTGAGCCAATCTTATAATCCGTGTTCAGTAAAGATATCGGACGCCAGTTTTTCAAAAAGAATCTGTTCTTGTTTGGTTTAGGCAGACAAGTTATAATGGCCTGTTTCTGTGTTGTACTTAATTCTCCCTTTTCATAAGATTCATTTAGACTCATTAAAAGGTAAGGTGAAATATCTCTCCAAAAGAATTTGTAAAATTCACTGGGGAAACCGTCTGAACCAGGTGTTTTTCCATTGACCATATTTTTCAAAGCATTGGCACATTCTTGTATTGTAAGCTTTCCCTCTAACGAATTTCTTTCCTCCGTTGATAATTTTGGTATATTTGTTTTTAGAAATGAACAATTTTGATCAGAAATATCCCCGACCGTTTGATTGGCAGATTTATACAAGTTTTTGTAAAATTGTTTCATTTCTTTCAAAATTTTTCCTTGATCTAAAATTTCAGAACCATCTTCTTTAACCAGTTTTCCAATCGTTTTATTTACATACTGTCTTTTTTCCAGTGTACAAAAATATTTAGACGGTTTCTCCCCATAAAGAGAGTCATTTACCTTTGACCTTATCATAGCGCCATTCAACACTTGAGAGCGCATTTGTTCCAGTTCGGACTGTTTATTTTCCAGTTCTATCAGTTGTTCCTTTTGAATGTTTTTATTAATTTGTTGTATTTTAAGGTCAATTTCCTGTTCCAATAAATATTGTTTTTTATTATTTTCTCGTTTCCTATGACTGGAATACATTATAGTTTTGTCTCTGATATTTAGTTTTAAAACCTCGAAAAATAACTGGCTGGAAATAGAAAACTCCTCCGTATCTGGAACTTCTGCGCTTTCATCAATTGGACTGTTATTCACCATAATCATTTACCGTTTCCTCTATAGTTTTTTTGACAATATTAATGTATTCTTTATCCTTAAGAAGGTCTACATTAAATTTCCAGTAACCCTTTCCTCGTTTTTCCCCATTCTGGTTAATAGTAACCGAAATTAAACTATGATCAGTCTTGTAGCCTGGTTTTATATCTGCATTTGTAATATTAGATGCAATGTCGGATGTGGTAAGAAAATAATCTAGTCTACTTTGTTTAGGCAGATTAATTTTTCTCCATGTAAATGCTCTATCATTTGGGTGCAGTTCTCTCCAAATATCCAAAAGAAAATATTCGTCTGCTATTTTATCAACTTTTTCTTTTGCTAATGGGTTGTTTTTCATTGAATAACTCATCGAGTCTTTTTTGTAATCTCTTACCACATTCCAATCACCACAAAATATACATGTTGGTATAGCAAAGTCATCTAAGTACGAGGTCACATTGTCAAAAAAGTCGGGTGTGTCATCATTGGGTGCATACAGATTTACTAGGCATATACGCTTTTCTTGAATGGTCAAATCAATAATGATGTAACGACCACGTGGATCTGTTATTGTTTTATTCACAGTATATTCAAAATTTTGCCTGAATAAAACTGCCACGCCTACACTGTTACTGGAGTATGCAGTAAAGAAAGACATTCCCGACCACTCACATTGCCATCTGTTTACTACTCCTTCTGAGCAATGGGTTTCTTGCAAACAATAAATATCACAGTTCTTATCACATAACCAATTAAATACATCTTTTCTTTTTTTAGTATCCATGAGACCTCGTACATTCATGCTACATATTTTATGACTAGCCATAATATATTTCCAGTTTGGGAATTACCTGATATACCACATTGTAATACTGAATGATCTTAACTACTATTATTTTGACAATAGCACGTCCTTTTCTTTGGATCCTAATTAAGTATTCAAAAGTAATGACATAACATAAACAATGGATACTCTGAATATAAACACGTACACTAATAAAATACAACAAATCTGCGCCATAGTTTTCACAACCAAAAAATATGTATAAAGACAGAACATTTAACTTCAGTAGCTAAACTGGAGAAAACTATTATTCTGCAGTGTTCAACATCGAGAATTTTTGAGCACGGCTGTCTCGCGTCTTCTTTACGTAGGTTGTTCCGAGATTTGTCCAAGCGGTGTACCATTTTCTTGATTTAACAAATTCTCTGGCATTGCGAAAGATACTGGCGTTATACTTAGTTAAGCTTTCATTAATATAAATGAACTTTGATTGAGAACTAATCCCCAAATCTTCCGTTGATTTTTGCCTCAGGTGGGTTCTCTTTGCATACACACAGCTGGCTAGGTAACACGATTTAAATTTCACAATAACAACTGGAATCCCTTGGCTTTTGTGTGAAATCGGGTGACAGGTGTCAATATCGCGTTCTAAAACTTCTACGCCAATTGATTCACAAATACTTATTATCTTTTTCATAATATAAAGATTACTGCTATCTTCTAAATAAACACCATGGAATTCCAAACAATACTTTCTGGAATATTGTTCCAAGTAATTTATTTCCATTTTCAACGTATCATTCTCTTCTCTAAAATTAACTGCCTCGGTCTCTAATCTTTCTATTCTGTCGCCTTGACCCGTGACTATTTCATCAAATTATGCTTGTAATACTTTTAGATATATCATTTATTTCTTGCTTTAATTCAGATGAGACCACATCGATTTTTTCCGAAAGCTTTGTGAAAAGCGACTCTAGTGTCATCGAACTTGCCTTTGTATTGTCTTTGTCCACACTGGTATCCGCCATCTTGCCGCGTTTCTCGTTTGGACTACACTCACTGCTTGTAGACACTGGTGTCCTATTTTGCCGACCGCTCTTCTTTCCCATTTATTGGTTCACCGTATTGAATATAATAGTATTTCGCACTGCTTTAGTTATGATTTAAATCAATCTTCTTCTCTACACTACCGAAGTTTTGTAATATTTACGGAGCTGCCATCAGACACGTCCGCTTCTCAGCCAGACATGCGCAGACTATTCTCTGATTTTGATGAAACTTGGCACATGGATGTTCTGAACCAATATGCAGGTTTGATTAGTTTTGGGTAAAAATCTATGAATATTAATTACCTAATTTGCATGATAATTAACTGATTTTAAGCTGTTCTATGACTGTTCCACTGATTTTTGAAGAACCACTCATTGGATTTCAATGAAACTTGGCACATGGATGCTCTGAACTAATGCGCAGATTTGATTAGTTTTGGGTAAAAATCTGTTAATATTATTAATTACCTAATTTACATAATAATTAATAAATTTTCGGCTTTTCCACTGATATCTCAAGTACTAATCATAACATTTCAATAAAACTTGGTACATAGATTTCATATGACACTGCACAGACCTGATAGTTTTTAGGGTAATATCAGTACATATTAATTACCTAATTTGCATAATTAATTAATTTTCAGGTTTTGATATTTTGAGTAATAATGATCACGTTTCAATGAAACTTGGTACATAGTTACTTGAGGACTGTGCAGAGACCTAATTAGTTTTGGGTAAATATTTGTGCATATTAATCACCTTATTAGCATAATTAGTTCATTTTCACCTGATATCTCAAGTACTAATCATCACATTTCAATGAGACTTGCGACATAGATGTTCTAGGACTATGCAGAGACCTGATTAATTTTGGCATAAATAATTGTGCCTATTAATTACCTAATTTGCATAATTAGTTAGTTTTTTGCTGTTCTATTGCTGTTGCACTGCTGTCCAAAAACCACTCATTGGATTTCAACGAAACTTTTCAAGAGTACCTGTCACATTTCAATGAACCTAGGACTATACACCATATTAGTTTTTGGTAAATATTTATGCTTCTTAATCACCTAATTAACACTGTATATCTCAAGTATTGATCATCACATTTGAATAAAACTTGGTACATAAATGGTCTAGGACAATAGACAGCCTGATTAATTTTGGGTTAAAATCTGTTCATATTAATTCTCTAATTAGCATAATAATTAATATTTTTTTGGTTCTAATCACATTTCAATGAAACTTGGTACATTGTGCAGACCTTATTAGTTTTACACTTAAATCTGTTCGTTACCTTATTTGCATAATTAATTTTCTGCGTTTCCATCAACATCTCAAGTTCAAGTAATTTTGAATTAATTTTTAATGTGTCTCCAATACTCTCAGCACACGGGAGTTCTTTCTAAGCTTTCTTTGATTTACGTTTCTTGCTGACAAGACACATTATGGCAAATGATGTACTGTGCAATACTTTACATAGTGTAGGTCATTCAATTAAACCACAATTATATATTTATGACGATGTGCTGTGTCATGCAAGCACGGAGCTAAACAGGAAGGTCCATGAAAACTGCTTTCAAAATATTGCGGGCCCTGTGAGCATTGAACACGATTCAATAATTAAGTCCTTTCAAATGGGATAATGCGTAATGCATGATTTTAGCTTACGGAATTAACACCTTTGATTGAAATGATAACAGCTATGTACCGAGTAAACAACTGGGCGGACTATGCAAATTACATTTTCCCATGATGCACTGGTGCAATCCCTTGGATTGTGGAGCCGCCCTTTAATGAAAGCAATATTAACTTTTTGAACCCCAGCCAACCTTTTCCACCAATATTGATTAGGATATTTAGTTAATTGGAAATTATGTCAATTTGATCCAAATCAAAGAAAGATCATACGATTAAACTGTTTTTTTTCCTTTCTTTATGTTTTAGATTGTAAAGAGGAAATATGCAGTCTGCATCGATGACACAGCAACCTGTACCAATGGTGCAACCAGTACCAATGATACAACAACCCATGTCAACTGCCCAGCAGTTTGGAATAAGGAAAGGTTTTGCCAATAAAACAATCACCAGTTTTGGCATCTCACAAATTGTATTGGGCTCATTGGCTATTATATTCTGTATTGTGACTCTAAGTGTTGATTGCCATCCTGTTTCATATGTTAGTACTGGTATTTGGACAGGAATATTTGTAAGTTGACAATATTGTAAAATTATATTTTCTGACCTCAGTTTGGTTATTTACAACTCTTTTCATGTGTAATTTATTCAAGAAGCAATAGCTGTCCCAAACTGATTTTTGGTTATTTACACTTTGATGGTTCATATATTTTTCTTTGTCTTTATATAACTTGCTGAATATCCACACGGTGTGTGGCCACAGCGCTAAAAAAGGTATTTTGCGGTTTGGGAAACGTTATTGCTATTGTGTGCATGAGACAAAAACTATGCATTTGCTAAGCAAAACACATATTTGTTTTCATAATTTACGCTGTAATCCATGTGAATGACCATATGCTATCTTTGTTGTTGCACACTGTACTTACATCTATAGTACGTGATTCATTTGACCTCTGCATTTTTGAGGTCCAGATCTCATGATTAGCATATTTTTTTCAAATTAAAATGGTGGCAGAACGATAAGTATTTAACAGTGAATTTTTCTTGTTTGAGTTTTTGGCCATTGTTTTAACCAGTAAAAGTGCCTGGATGATAAGAGTGGTAATTCTAGCTATGGTAATATCAATGTACATGTACATAATAAAATCACTGTCGATATAAATCTGGATTGTGAACTTGGAGAAATTGAATAACAGTCGGTCAGTATTTTTGAACACTATTTTTATTTGGCATTACCATCTGCTTCATATTCCTAATGTTCTCAGGCTAATGTTTAATTGCAGAATTTTAACTATAATTATGATTTCACAGAAAATGCCAATATGAGAATGGTTTTGAATATTATATTCATTTGTTTGCAGGTAATAGTGACTGGAATATTGGGATGTGTTTCTGGTTATAAGAAAAATAACTGCACAGTGAGTTGACAATTACATTTACCTTGTATTTAGGGCAGTGGATTATTAAAAGATGCAAATGTCAGTTCTTCGTTTAACATTCTACTCCCTCTTTTCCCAGCCCCTAAACGAAAGTTTTGATAGGAAACAAATTAATGAAGCAAACATTAAAAAACAATTCAGAACGTTTTTTGCATACACTCATTCAAATCCCCTCCCACTCCCTCTGGTGGTCATTTTATTTTAAAGAATGCAGTTTAAGAATCAAGTTTATACTTCTCTCATACTTACATCATATAGGACATATTCACGATCTGACCAGAAATGTACCAAAACACATATATTTGCTATTCTTGAATCAAACATATTATCTTCAAACCTGGTGCATAGTGTATCTGTTAATTAAACGTAATGGGACCATGATGCACTTCATTTTATTGTTTGGATTATGTTCAAAATGGCCAACTGGCAGTCACTTTTTTTATGCCTAAACCATTCAACTTCAAACTTGTACACGAGAGATCTTATTGCACAAACATTCATGCATTTTTGTCACCAATAAATTTAAAATGGACGACTGTATGTAAATCTATGTTTTAAATGAGTCTACATGCATGTTCAAACTTACCGTACTTCTCCTAGTATTAGCCCAGGAGCCTGAACATGTAAAATTGGGAAATTAGGGGGTGGGCTTATACTCGAGGATCACCTCAGAAAAGATAATTTTTTGGGGGGTTTAAAATTGTAACCATCTTCCCAACCACGAAAAATTTTCCAAATTTCATTTTTCGTTCACAGCGCCGGTCTCGGAGAAATATTACGTCTTTTTGATTTCCACAACACTTTTTACAATGAAGAAACATGTTCATAAAAATATACACATTTTATTACAATACGATTTACATACCGTCTGAATTTACGGTTCAAAAATGGGTAAGGTCTGTGGGAAAACAGTCGAAGGCAAGATCTTTATCTTTGTTGTGAAATGTTTTCGATACAAAGTGTTTTGCATCCTGACTTGACCTAACAGGTCGCGTCTTTTTCGTTAACCAATCAAAATGATGTGTCGTACAGACGAAGTTTTCCGATTATTGACGAAGTAATTTTTTCAACGCAATGCAGAAATGAATTACCGCGATGTTAAAATGCGATCTGATTTCGACAAAAAACAGTGATTTTTTCCCTAAAGCTGTTGATTCGCAATTTTTCGAAAGGTAAACTGAGGGTGGAGGAAGTATTTAAACTTTTCAGGATCGCCAGTCATGTTGAAGAATAGTTTGCTCGATCACATCCCATTCACAAATATCTCAATGGACACGATTATTTGGAAAAGTAAAACCTGTTCAATGACCAGGTTTCACGACTTAACAATCACACTTTTGGTGTTTCTAAAACTACTACTCAAAAGAACTATGGATTACTTCAGTATTGCAACATTGGGGTTCACCCTGAGTAAATAACAGAACAGACAATGTGTGAACCATGCTCCGTACGTTCGCCGGCCTGAAATTAATGCAAGTTTTCTCGTAAAAGCAGGAACCAAACTACCGTACCACTCACTGTTATTATGCAATGAAATACACTTTTTACATGCATATTTTAATACATGTTGTCGATGCCTGGTAAAAACACCATGGGCCTATACTCGGAGATGCCCTCAACTTGTTAAATGTCTAAAAAACAGAGGGGTGGGCTTATCCTTGGGAGGGGCTTATGCTCGGGGGAAGTACGGTAGTTATATTTCAATGTACATATAATACACACAACTTTTGGTTTATATACACTTTGGAATTGAACTTCTAATGGATCAAATACAATATCCAACTCTAAAATTACTACATCTTTAACTAATTAGTTTTGAAAAATGGTTTTTAGCATTATATTCAACTACTTTGAAATTTTAAACTGGTCGAATTTTTAGAGTAAAAATCAGTGATTACAAAAACATTAGATAGCATACATGGTGCATCATTTGTCATCCAAAAAAAAAAAAATTTTTTTTATTTTTTACTTATATTGTGCTATTCTTTATTCAAGGAGGGCCACTATATACTTTACAATGCTCTTAGAATTTTGTGCTGAATTCAGCCTAGGAAGTTAACTTTTTTGTAAGGAGCAAAATGCTCCTAAACCTAAAATTTTAGAAGCAAAATTGTTTTATGCGTAGAACAAATAAAATGTGTTATGCTAATCTTTGCGAATACAACTACAATAATGACATACTTTATTGAGAGAAACTGTTCTGTTACAAAAAGTCTTGATTTGTATCCTGGTCGAACACTGCATGTACGATGTTATCAGGCCACTCCAGTTTCACATTTGATAGTCTTGCCCGCACTGATTCATGCATCCATCTGTGAACAGAACTTGAAGGATCAAATTCGGCCATGCTAGGGCCTTCCAGACTGATATGTAATAGATCACCCACATCTTCCGTTTTGTGGCTGAATGCGAGGATGTAGGATCTGATGTCCTGGAGTTTGTTGTTGGGATTTTTTTTATGCTCAACCGGCCGAATAAAATTAGTAATTTGCTTATTCGCCATGTCTTGTTCGAGTCGAAAATGCGACAGTGTGACTTTGATTATTGATGTTTCCAACACGACTAAATTGACACTGAAAAATGCCGTCACGTTAGCCAATGACAATTATTTAATTGACAATCAAAAAGCTGCCGACAGTGTAAAACCGGCATTCATTTTAAAAAAAATGCATGCCCGTATTTTGACTAGAACAAAACAACTGCCAATAACATATTTACAATGTTACTATTTCTTTATTATGACTTTCCCAGTACATCGTAAATCATTCAAAGCCTATGGATCGTGCACGGTATCTCGTCTAGTCTGACTCGTGCAAGGCACGTTTCAGCTGCGTATAGGGCTTCAATTTTCACTCGCAAAATACGAGTAGTTTCTGAAATTTACAAGCTAAATGCGGATACTTACAAGTTTGTACTCGCATAGACGTATTTTTTAGGCGCATTTGCGAGTAGCTACTTGCAACTTCCTAGGCTGTGAATAGTCGAGTTTCAACGCCATATGGGTCAGTTTTAGTGCAAGAATGGGGGAGGTTGATTTCTAGCTCACGCAATTCATTGGCTAGTTTACCTTGTTCATGGCATTCCATAGGTCAGTTTTAGTGCAAGAATGGGGAGGGGTTGATTTCTAGCTCACGCAATTCATTGGCTAGTTTACCTGGTTCATGGCATTCCATAGGTCAGTTTTAGTGCAAGAATGGGGAGGGGTTGATTTCTAGCTCACGCAATTCATTGGCTAGTTTACCTGGTTCATGGCATTCCATAGGTCAGTTTTAGTGCAAGAATGGGGAGGGGTTGATTTCTAGCTCACGCAATTCATTGGCTAGTTTACCTGGTTCATGGCATTCCATAGGTCAGTTTTAGTGCAAGAATGGGAAGGGGTTGATTTCTAGCTCGCACAATGCATTAGCTGATTGCCCTGGTACTTGGCGTTCTTGTTCATTATCGAATGTTTATGCGGCGAAACCCCCCCCCCCCTACACAGACAAATTTGAAATGCTTTTACACTGGAGTGTGAAAGTTTCTAAGGTAATGACGGAACTCGCAATTTGTCTATTGAGTCTGTATTAATTCAGTTATTTTCACTAAGGTATTTAAGAGTTGACTTGTATCTATGTTCATGTTGTATCATTATACTCTCTCATTGCCATGCTGTCTTTTTATTCTGTGTTTGTAGATCATTGCTAACATGGTATTGTCAATCATAGCAGCTGTAATGGCTGGTGCAGCATTGCTTCCCATGTCTGCAGTTGGTGTTGCTGTCCAGGAAAGATGCTATTATTATTATTATGATTATGATACATGCAGCTCAGGACGCTATGTAAGTACTTTAGCGCTAACTTGATTTGCCTGTATTGTCAGTTTTCCCAAAAAAGAGACAAGAATCTGTACATGAAGTCTAATTGTATACTGTTAATTGCCTTTTTCCCACCATGATAGAAATGTTTATGAATTTCACATGTCAGAAGAAAATGGTTTAATTGTAGCAAATGATCATGTCCTGTTTGTCTTTTGTCTGCAGGCAAGCTGTGTTGCTTCTCATAGTATCAATTTGATCGTGTCCATCATAGTTGGCGTCATTGCAATCCTCAGTGCCTGTTTCTGTTGTCGTGCTGTCTGCTGTAAAAAAACACAAAACGCAGTAAGTTCATCACTTGTAATTTAAAGCAATTATGAAATGTAACCAAAGCAAATTAGATCAGTTAACATCACACAAGGTCATATATGAGATATGCACTCACATTATTGCTGGGAATAGATTGACCAGCTTTATTAGTCCAAGAAAATTGTTCAGTTTGAAATGTGTCTGAACCCCTCATTAGTATGTAGGAATGTACCAAGAAAATTGTTTTTCTGGAGTAAATTGTAGTGTATTTTACTTATGAAAGGTCAAAAAGTGTGTGGATGTTAACAGAATGATGTCGTTTAATCACAGTTGTGCAATAAATGATGGACTATTTTGGGCGTAGCTATAAATGTGTCACCGAAGTACTCACACATGTGCATGATTCCAATAGTTTGTGCTGTGAAGAAATTCCATTAGAAAATAAGTATTGTGTAATTTGTAGTGAGAATGTATTCAAATAGATTTATGTTTATGAATCTTGTTTCTTTTCAAAGTGTATTTATATAATAAAAATTGTTTATAGAAATGTTTTTTATACTTTTTCGATGGATTGAATTTACAAATGATGAGTTATTGTGTTATACCAGCACTTGAATTATGTGTTACGAATTTCTGATAAGTTTAGGCTTTGTGTTCTTGCGAACTGGAAGACATTTACTGGTGTATAGTGGACATCAAAAAAAGCGAACGTATTTCGAAAGTTGTGAAATCGTGGTGAAATTTCGGCATTATACAACTTGCAGTTCCCTTTTGATAGATTTTGAGTGACTGGCAGTGTTATCGAACTGTAGTATTATGTATTATGAAAATCTGCAAGCAAAGTTTTAAATTGCCATTTTCACGTCATAACGTCGTCATCTAAGTATGCACAATTGTTCGTCTCGTGTTCCCCAACGCATTTAAAAATCTCTTTTGAATTTGGGGGACTTTGTGTGACTGACCGTGGTGTTTGTAAATTTTAGTCAAACTGTAGTAGTGTGTAAATCTGCCACAACGTGAAGTTGTCATCGTCTCTTGTTCACCAACTCATTTAAATGCGTTTTTACCTCAATGAGGACTGAAAAGTTATTTCCATTTACTTCGTCTGTGATAAATCAACTGTATTAGCTTCCTTCGAACTTCCTATTGCCATCAGGATTATGTCTACTACACTCAGCAGTGTAGTGCGTATCGATCTTCTTGTATAAAACGCACCCGAACCCAGAAATCGACGGCAAATCGGGATGGTCTCGTCACGTAATTTCTTACCTTGTTCTTGACCGCAGTACGCTTGGCATCCTGCTTGGCTATGAACTTCCACATACCCATGCTTATGGGAATAGTGCATCGTGGGTAATACTGTATTGATCGAGGTGAAACAAACATAGCTGCTGATTTGGCTGTGGCCATGCATTTAGTCATTGTCAACGTTTTTTTTCAAATTCGTTGATTGTCATAGTAACATACGCTAAGTGCTAAGTACAATTAAACGTCCTGAGTTGAACAGTAGTCATTTTGGTGACCGCCGAACTCGGCCAGATTCTCACTCTGCCAGTGACCGTACTCGGCCAGCATATGTGTTAATGAGTTTGTGAATGAGTGTCGATTTCGGTGATGCATATCGAGCTTTGTTAATAAAAAAGGGTTGTCGATTTCTGTAACTCTGTATTACAGATTGCCTGAGTCATATATCACAGTAAAATATAAAAAATGCATGGGCGTCAAAGAGTGTCGATTTTTAAGGTTCAAAATAAACGAATATGATTATTTAATTTAGTTTAATTCCTTCAGTTAAAAATTGAGTTTCCAAAATAATTAATAATAACATGTACCCTCATGTATACTTCAAGTTTTCATTAAAACAAAGTCAAAGTCTTTGAAATTGCTTTTCTGTCTGTTCGCCAATCCATTGCTCCAAAACACACCTTTAAATATTTTCCCAGCATCGAGATGGCTCTGCCAACTCTTGTATATCATTAGTGTCATTAATGAAATCTACCAGTATGTATCAACCATTTAGCTTTGTAGTCGACTATTTTTGTAATTTTTGGTAAAAACCACGAGTCTGATTGCTCTGATATTATACATATAGGTACTACAGGTGAACTCTCTCAGATTTATTCTTCTCTTAAATTCTCACGGATATTTTTTAGTTTTTGTTAAAAGCGGCAAGTCTGATTGATTTGATATTATACATAAAAGTTCTACAGGTGGACCTCTGTAAGTTTGTTCATTTTTGATGATATCTCCAATTCTTTAAGTGGAATATTAATTGCTAACAGCAGAGCTACATTTTGTATCTCAGCCAAGAGGCTGCTTGTTTAGCTCCTCTGTCATCATAGAAGACAAAACAGAGCTGTTCAAATACATGTAGCTGTATCCACGCCAAAATCTGATACTACATCGGGTTAGATTCATCTCCATGTACAAATTTTGATATTAATTACCTATCATACTGCACTTTGCTAACTTTTTTAAATCCTTGTAATCACTTGGCGGGTGATTCTCTACATTTAACATTCACGCATATGCTAAATTAAAAAAAATAATTTAAAGTATGTGGGTGATAGTTATGCTGAATCTAAGTTATGTTTGATTGGTCACTTTTGTGTAGAGAACAAGTGCTTCTCATGGCAGTCATTTTTTTTTCAAATTCACTGATTTCTTATGCATGAAAATTATTAATTATGTTCCCTGTTTGTACATAGACCGTGAGTGCATCATGACCTCATATGTACATGGTGTATTTCATTTTACTCTAAATCAGATGTGCCTGCCATTTCGGTTTAAATCTTAATACATACAGTGCACTCAATTGTTACATACCCATTTTTCTGATGACTATATGTCAGCTTTAATGAATTAAACTAATTTATTTGTAGATGTATTTCGTTCCTTCTGCTCAGCCTGGTAACACAGCTCAGCAAGTCCCTATGGTCAACATGGCATCATCACAGGGGACACCAGTAGTTTATATGGTGCCATCTACAGGAATGCAAGTCATCCAACAAGCACCAGGTACAGTGAAAATTATATCATTATATATAACAAAGGTTCAGATATAAAGAAATTATAAAATTATGCTTCCATTCTAAAGATGAAGTACTGTAAAATACTTTATTTTAGCTGGAATAAATTTTTGCTGAAAAGACTTTTTGGGTGTTTTTGTTATGGAATTTATTTTTTTACTAACTTTTGACAAATTGAATTTAAAATATAGGAAAACGGGTATAATTGATGGATTTTATTTTCACTAAATTCCCCTTCAGCGAAATTAGCGAAAATTTATTTCAAGCAAAAATAAAGTATTTTACAGTATGAAGATCTTCTGGACATGAAAAATGTATGTAAATGAAATTGGTTTGATTCAGATTGTTTTCATATGCTCTTGCATATTTGGTGAGTCTGCCTTCTGCCTTATATATAGTCGCATGTCTGTTAACCTCCGATTTGGGGTTCTAGAAAACAGACCTTACTATTATTATTCACAAAAGTTTTTTGCATGTTGAGGTGCGATTTGTCCGAGGATTTTCAATTATTACACTCTTGGATTTCAATATGCAAAGTATGCCAGTTATTCCTATCATGTGATTTCAATTAGACCTGTATTGCAGACATCATGGATATGAAAGTTGCATATCATTTTTTCTTATTTATATAATTTGTGTCTCATTTGGTTATACACTCATATTCAACATAGGTCTGCCACTATACCTTGATTTAGATGTGCAAAAAAAAAAAAAACTTTTGTTTTAGGGAATTTGAGATGGAATGCATGTTTAGCTTACAGTATTGAAAAAAAATTGTTTATATTCCAGGAAAAGTATTTTTTTGCTACTTCTACAAACATAGTATAGAGTGAAACCTACCTGAGTGTGCAATCAAGGAGTTTAATTAAGAGTTGTTAGAAAAGATGCACACTTAATTAACACTTAATTGTTTTTTTGTGCGTCCAACAGGTGTACAACAGTATCAGCCTATGGTAGTTTCTGGCAATAATTATCCACAGCAGCAGCAGCAGCAACAACCGCAACCCACCATGATGATACCACAGGTACAGTTCACTCAACAAACCCAACCCCAGCCAATACCACAGGGACAGGTCAATCAACAAACCCAACCCCAGCCAATACCACAGGGACAAGAACAACAGAATATGGGAGCAGAGAAAGAAGTGGATACTTCATCTCCTCCACCGTCCTACTCTAGCACTGCAGGCAATGAATATGTTGCTGATACCCAGACATTACCTCTGGTGCAGTAAATTTGGAAAGTATGTGAAGGCAATAACTTGTTATTCAGTTTTCATGTTACTAGTACTGTAAAATACTTTTATTTTAGCTGGAATTAATTTTCGTTGAAGCGACTTTTTGGGTTGTATGTTAAAATATAGGAAAATATATTCGCTGTATTTTATTTTCACTGAATCATTCTCTCAGCAAAAATAGTGAAAATTAATTCCAAGCGAAAGTAAAAGTATTTTACAGTATATGGCACAAGACCATACAGCAAGTGATTGTCAGTTAAATATAGCTCAGTTGTTCTCAATTTATCATAAACTTAATAGCAGTGAAATTTGTACCCAAACTCATTTTCTTGAAAATTACGTTGGTGACCTACCAAATCAATATAATTACATTGCCCTGAAGTAGTTTATTGAAAAATGAATGAATTCTGGGTATTTCTATCTTAACATTTATCAGTCAATCGAGTTTTGAGAAAAACAAGGCTTTTACACCCAATGTACATCACTTATAATGCAAGAATCACATTGTAATATGACACTGATTGACTATGGTGGTGCCGCTTTATACCCACTGTAAATATAACCAAGATAAATTATATTGTTTTTGTTGGTTAAACATCTTAAATTAATGTTTGTACAAGCTGTATTATAATTACTGTTGTGATGTGTGTTATCATTTTATGCTTTTCTTTATATATTCAGATTCTTAATAATTGAACACCTTAGAACCAGCTAATTTTAAAGAGGGATATTTTGTCAAAAGTTGTCTGATGGTAAATGAGTTAACAAAAAAATTTGTATTATTTCACTAGTCTCTGGGAATTAATTAAACTTACTGTAGGATTGTTAAATTACAAAATTTAATATAGATAATACATTGTATTTTAAATTCTAGACTGGTTATTTTTGGAATATGTTCCTTATATATGTATTTTATATAAACCTGTAACCTTATAATTAACCCTTTGAATATAACAGGATTTTTTTTTTCAAGTGGCGGTTTCTTTTATGGGTAATCACAAATTTACACACTGGTGTTTCTATGTTTTTTGGACTATTTTGCATACTGAATATGTGTATCTTAAATGTTCAAGGTATATTGTTCCACCTTACTGCCTCCACATATTGTCTTGTAAGAAAGAGGTGCATGTTAGTTGCCCCGTCTTGCACGGAGATTATTCAGACAATAAAAAGGCAAAATACATTTTGATGTCTGTATGATATAAACATTTTTTGTGGGGGTATATTCAAGGATGGGCAAATACTATTACAGTATAAAATGAAAAAAAGTTTTGACCTTGATATCAATGTTGTAACGTGTGTGAATATAACCAATACATGCATATATACTGGCGTCGACAAATGCATGAAAAAAAACCGTGAACTCACCGAGTGGTGGCAGCGGCAAGTATATCGGGCACCATCGAGTACATACATATCTATGCATACCTTCTCATAAATGAGTTATTGTACCCCTATTCGAATAACTTCCTTATCTTATAATCCTACTTGTATGTTAACGACCGGACAGTTAAAACTCCTTCAAGCCACAAAAGTAGACTTTGATTCATATAGAAAAGCAATGACCTGTGGATATCTGGTACAAATGAAAGAATCTGCATGAATTGTGAAACCCATCAACAAGTAAGCTGTCATTTGATCATAAGGTGTTAACATTGGATGACCAGGCACTGTTTTGGGAAAAGATATTGTAGAATTGTAATGCTGAACGCAAAATATTAAAAAGTTCTAGTATCGAAATATAATTAGCAGCTCAAACATTTTATTTTCAAATTGTTTTGACAAAAAAGAGAGATTAAATGCGACTTTTATAAAAGCAAGAAGATTAGGTGGACAATGAATCTCACAATGAGTTCTGCGCCACATTACTAGTCAAGCTAATCCATTTAATTAGAACACTTACTCCAATCTGTTGACTTTGAACTGCAAGTTTTATTCACATCACCCTGTTAAAAAGTGTAACCAAACACTAGACAACATTCCATGCACAACCAAAACAGAATTTATTACATATATTATTCATGCTGTTTAATCGGCATAATACGAGTAGCGTTATGTCCCAATTCCACCAGGAAATAGACATGCACAAACCCCTTGGGTTCACGTACATGTACGTGTACAAATTGATTGGTCAAAATATCTGCCTCATTTGCATGTCATAAATATGCGATGAATAAAATTATAACAAATGTATAATTTAACTAAATAAAATTACAAAAATATACAAGTATATATATATATATACGACACATACTCACAGGTTTTTCTAGAAAGAGGCGCATGGCCATGGCATGAGGGCGCTGCGCCCCTGTTCCCTTGTTTAAAAATATCCCTGCATACTAGAGTGATTATTAATGAACAGTATTGTCTCACATTTTCACACAAGTTTACTAACATTGACAGTTAAATAACCTAATTACAATTAATGTACAATTTATATTTGAAGTTTTTGAATGCAATAAAACACACCCAAAGCATATCGGTTGTACTATTTTTTGACACTTAATTCATAATGGCAAAGTACGATTCACGTGAAGAAATGAAATTTTCACCCAGAGCATCAAGACAGACAACCATTTGTTTTTTTCACATAGTACATTGAGGTTTCTTGCCTAAATATTTAAACTGACAAATGGCCCCTTGCTCAAGGCTGCCCCGATTTCCCATTTACAATATAAAATTAGCCAAAAAAATATTTCAGTCCAGCAACTGTCAAATGCAATTGGTGGCGGGTATGCTCTTATTGTAGATATGATTCTCATTTCTTATACAGCATAACAATGCCATGTTTCCCTTTGAAAGATTGGCATTTTAATATTGATATATAAATGAAAATAAGAAATTCAAGTTAAAAATCAAATCAATCAATTTTCGCAGTGAATGAAAAATCACATATTCATCACAAGTTTGCATGACTTGTTTGGAAGAGTATTATTCTTCATATGTCATGGCACTTGCCGTAAACTGAGAAAAAGTTTACTATCATTTGAAGTACCTTTCAGCTAGTTGTGTACTTTCTAGTCATGCACTGAACATTGCTAAAACAATATCAGGTCTCCTTCCATGCATGGATATTGTGCTGCTACGCTTCAATGAAAAAGGAAATAAATGCATGGCCATGGGCAATTCCCTGTAAAATGATCTACACACTCGTGGGATAAGGGTAGTACATGAATATAGCCCTCGTTTCCGACCATAGAGTATTTTCATCCTACCATATAAGGAAATGCGAATTCCAAATATGGAATGATTACGCGCGCAAGTGTCCTCTAATAATAAAAACAAACATGGCTGCCACCAGGGTTTGACTGGACACAAAAGTTCTCTGATTTTGTTCTGAACATTTTGGATTTCGGCATTCCCATGATGTATCCTTGGAAGAAAAAGACAGTAAAGTACAGTACTCAGACAGTACACCGTCACATCGACCTCCGCTGCGGGTCGGTCGATACTCCAGCTGTACTGTCTTCGTGCATACTTTAAATTGAGGTATCCTCGTAACCACATAGTATTTTATATATATGCAGTAAATAGTATCATGAACTCAAAAGTCTAGTGGTGTAAAACAGACCAACTTTCCCGCTGAAATTTCAACAATACATTTATAAGCTTTACACCATAGGTACAGCCTGGTTATCAATATTACAATAGGGTGGTGGTGCTTGTTCCGAAGATGGCGCAGATGGTTGCTGTTGAGGTTGATTTTTGTCACTCTGATGCCCCTGTACCACCATCACCATGGCAGGCTGTTGACTACAGCCTGATGCTACCATAGGTTGCTGGACACCTGTAAAAATGAAATCAACAATTGTAAATGATCTAACTTAAAACTTTACCTAAACAAGTCATTGTCAATGACACGTCCCCGTTCCGTTCATATTTGAGTGACATATACATTCAAAGCAGATCATGACCGAAATGTACCTGCATATGTACAACACATTGTACTAAATCTGAACAAAATCCATCCATGCATGACTGAGATCTGGTTCCGGAATTGTGAAAATACGTGATTTTAATGCATTTTCGGTCTTAAAATGGCCATCATTCAGCTATTGTTAAGCGGATCATGAAACAAATGCACATATCTATTTGTGACATGATGCACCATGTGTGTGTGAAGTTTGAACTTGATCAATCCAGACAGGTCTTGGATACGGATCCAGAACTGAATTCTTTAAGAAAATGGCCGCCAGTCGGCCATTTCGAACTTGATCCGGAAAAAAAATGACGTGCATCAAGGTCCTATTATGTTTAATGTAAGTACCAAATTTGAACGAAATCCGTCCATGCATAACTGAGATCCGGGTTCGGAATGGTGAAAATGTGCGATTTCAATGCATTTTCGGCCTTAAAGCGGCCGCCATTTGGCTATCGTTAATGGGATCATGAAACAAATGCATGTGCATATGTCCCATATAATGTGTGATGTATGAGTGAAGTTTGAACATAATCGGTCCATGCATGTTTGAGATACAGGTGATCACGGACGGACGGACGGACGGACGCACACAGGGCAAAACATAAGTCCCCGTTTTCGGACTCCGTCCGAACGGGGACTAATTAAAAGTGTGTGAATTAACTATACTATACCTTGCATTCCCGTTGCTGGCATCATATAAACCAATTGAGTTCCCTGTGGTGTTGCCATGCTCACCATAGGTACTTGTTGGGGTGCATTCCCAGAAGCTGTATAATACACCTAAAACAATTAAGATTGCTTAAATTAACATTATACCATTGTTACTACTGTAAAAGGATTAATTATTCACTGCTTATTTCGCTGAGTGGAAAATGCGCTAAATTAAAACCCAGTGAACATGTAAAATTCAGCAAAGAACACATCTAAATGATAAAAAATCATGAATTTAAAACCCACTGAATATGCCTGGAGGCGTAAATCAGCGAAATTTAAACCCAGTGAAAATTTGTCATTTTACAGTATTTTGACATAGTGTTATGTAATCACTAAACATTATCAGATGAATCTGTTACATTGGTAAAGATCAATCATGCATGCAATGGTGTTGTATAAAATGTTGAGTTATAATACGACTATAAAAACAAAGTAATTACCCATATGACGTACATCTCATAGTTACCCACGCGACATCTCATAGTTACCCACGCGACATCTCATAGTTACCCACGCGACATCTCATAGTTACCCACGCGACATCTCATAGTTACCCACGCGACATCTCATAGTTACCCACGCGACATCTCATAGTTACCCACGCGACATCTCATAGTTACCCACGCGACATCTCATAGTTACCCACGCGACATCTCATAGTTACCCACGCGACATCTCATAGTTACCCACGCGACATCTCATAGTTACCCACGCGACATCTCATAGTTACCCACGCGACATCTCATAGTTACCCACGCGACATCTCATAGTTACCCACGCGACATCTCATAGTTACCCAGGCGACATCTCATAGTTACCCAGGCGACATCTCATAGTTACCCAGGCGACATCTCATAGTTACCCACGCGACATCTCATAGTTACCCACGCGACATCTCATAGTTACCCACGCGACATCTCATAGTTACCCACGCGACATCTCATAGTTACCCACGCGTCATCTCATAGTTACCCACGCGACATCTCATAGTTACCCACGCGACATCTCATAGTTACCCACGCGACATCTCATAGTTACCCACGCGACATCTCATAGTTACCCACGCGACATCTCATAATTACCCACACGATATTCATAATTACCTACGTGACATCTCAATTTTTAGGTAAACTGGATATGGCATGAAATATTTATTGCATTTTACTTTTATTAACAGGTCATTGTCGAAGTGTAGTTTATGCAGGGTTACCATGGTCTATGCATTCACATGCTGTATCATATAAAAACGATTACCAGTATTCGTTAAGCAATGATCAAAGACCATGTTTTTTAATTAGTGGCATTTTGAAGGGGTAGCTTTGCCGAATGTGACCTCGAATATAAAATTGAGCAAAAATGGGGAGATGGGCATTTAACCGGGCATGGGCGCTAACGTGGTCCAGTACGGTACCCATGTGACATCTCAATTACCCATGTGACATATCATAATTACGCAAATGACATTTCATAATCACCATGAAATCTCTCATGGTTACCCACATGACATCGCTTATTTGCCTTATAATCATCCAATCCAAGATTGTTTTTAATTACTGATTATAACTTACTGCTCTTTGTGGTCCTCGATGACAGCAAACAGCACGACAACATAAACATGCACTGACGATAGTAATGATGGTAACTACAATCGATATAATCAAATTCATACTATGGAAAGCAACACAGGTTCTCTAAGAAAAAAAACAACAATTTTTGGTTAATTGTACACATACATGTAGCATATCAATGAGAAAACAAGATTTGTTTTCCAAAATTTTTCATTTTGCCATTAAAATGGTGCTTTTATTTTGATTTGTCATGAACACTGAATTTTTTTGGACAAAGAAACTACAAAAAATAGCAGTGTGTTAGCTGATATACGTATAGTCATGCTGTTTAAGATGCATTGAAAAGAATATCAGCGTAAACAGTTTAGGCATTTTCAAGAAGAAGCCAATTTCAGACAGATGCCGAAATACTTTATTTTAGCTAGAATTAATTTTCGCTAAAAAATTTTTTTTTTTTTTTATTTTTTTTATTTTTGATGAGTTGAATGCGAGACATAGAAAAAAAAAGTATATTCGCTGGATTTTATTTTCACTGAAGCATCCCTTCAGCAAAAAATAAATTCCAAGCAGAAATAAAGTATTCTACAGTAACCAGAACATGATGCAAGACTTATAAATGCAGGCCTATAAATTTGGTCAAAACAGTTGAAGAGAATATTCACACCACTATGCCTGAACAAAAAAATATGGCTGCCTTTTTTGTAATCAAATCCAAAAAAATAAATGATGAGCTCAATCAGTGACTGCAAGCATGAGTAAAAACACATGGATATCTGTACCATTATGTCTTGCCTTTGTACCTAATCAGTCATTTTACCCGCCCTGACTGATGTCAAGTTTGAATTCTTTAAAGAATTTCCAACCAAAGTTCTGCCCTGTGTAATACTGTAAAATACTTTATTTTAGCTGGAATTAATTTTCGCTGAAAAGACATTTTTGGTGTTTTGTATGGAATTTATTTTCACTGATTTTTGACAAGTTGACTGTAAAATATAGGAAAAAAGGTATATTCGCTGGATTTTATTTCAACTGAATTATTCCTTCAGCGAAAATAGCGAAAATTAATTCAAAGCAAAAATAAAGTATTTTACAGTACTAATCGAAAAACTGATAATAAAGTTGATAATTATGGATCTAATATGGATCTAATTAGCAGATTACGATTAAATGTGCAATAACTTGGCTTCTTCGTACATGCATAACCCCTATTGTCAAGTGATTTAGGGATATTATATATACTTACAAAGTGACTATAATCACAAGGACTGTAACCCCAATAATGATAGATACACCCCTCTTCGCTAGCAATACCAACTGCAGACAATGGCAGCAAAGCTGTTCCAGCCATTGCAGCGGCTATGATTGATAACACCATATTTGCAATGATCTACAAAAACAAATTCAATTTTATGAAAGGCATATGAAGTAAAATTATTTCAATAAAAATCTAAACAGACCTGTAGTAGAATCCACAAATTTTAATGCTATACTAATCACGTCTTTTGCACTGCCCCCATGTAAAATGCACTTAATATTGATTCTCGAGAAACTAATTGCAAAGTGAGAACATGTTATTGTGATGCAAATTAGCTCATTAGTATGCACATGTTTTGTGGGGAGGACTGGGGAATAGGGTTTCACACTTATCTTAAGTCCAATGTGCGCAAGACACGGGACAAGGAAATGTCAATTAAGGGAACAGGGAACAAGTATTATAAAACAATATCAAATAACTTGATTAAATTTATCAACCAAAAGGGTTACATGATTGTACTCATGCGCTAAATCAAGGCCTTTTATACCTTGGTAGGGTAAAAATCTATATCTAGGTCCTCAAAGGATATAGTACTGTAAGTATACACACACACACACACACACACACACACATAAAGAAGGTAAATGCAAAGATTTCCATCGTGTGCTACACACACTGGAGTCAAACAGGGAACCATTATTGAAATATTTCACAGCTATTCTATCTATTGAATATAAACCTAAATTCCCAATTTTTATTCATTTCTAAAACAAAGTACTTTTTTTATAAAATGAAAAAAAAAAATTATATAGAGGGTAATAATCATTCGATAATAATTTGTAATAATTTCCAAACAAAACTTTGCGATATGATAAGGAGATTGGCCATTTTTTAGAAAGCAAAATAAAGTTCATATTATTTAATCTTGTTATGTGAAGAGCATAAATCTCATTAATTAAAGTTAATCTAATAATCTGTGTTAATTAGTTATTCTTAATTAATTGGCCCACCACGTAATAGAAATTGTGATTACTTCCTCACAGTATTTCAACTTAATTATTAACTCACCGAGCAGTTACTCTTCTTGAAACCAGACACACATACTAGTATCCCAGTCACAATTACCTAGAAATATTTAAAATTATACTATTTGATTAACATTCATCCACTACTGAACTGTGTTTCTACTCAATCACACAGCGGGTCTTGAGCATGTTGTTTGTAAATAATCAATGTCAGTCACTATGTTATGCTATTGCCTTCATTGATCAGTTAGTAAGTGATGCTATTGCCTTCATTGATCAGTTAGTAAGTGATGCTATTGCCTTCATTGATCAGTTAGTAAGTGATGCTATTGCCTTCATTGATCAGTTAGTAAGTGATGCTGTTGCCTTCATTGATCAGTTAGTAAGTGATGCTGTTGCCTTCATTGATCAGTTAGTAAGTGATGCTGTTGCCTTCATTGATCAGTTAGTAAGTGATGCTGTTGCCCTCATTGATCAGTTAGTAAGTGATGCTGTTGCCCTCATTGATCAGTTAGTAAGTGATGCTGTTGCCCTCATTGATCAGTTAGTAAGTGATGCTGTTGCCCTCATTGATCAGTTAGTAAGTGATGCTGTTGCCCTCATTGATCAGTTAGTAAGTGATGCTGTTGCCCTCATTGATCAGTTAGTAAGTGATGCTGTTGCCCTCATTGATCAGTTAGTAAGTGATGCTGTTGCCCTCATTGATCAGTTAGTAAGTGATGCTGTTGCCCTCATTGATCAGTTAGTAAGTGATGCTGTTGCCCTCATTGATCAGTTAGTAAGTGTTGCTGTTGCCCTCAATGTCTGTCATATGTGGCGCTGTTGCCCTCAATGTCTGTCATATGTGGCGCTGTTGCCCTCAATGTCTGTCATATGTGGCGCTGTTGCCCTCAATGTCTGTCATATGTGGCGCTGTTGCCCTCAATGTCTGTCATATGTGGCGCTGTTGCCCTCAATGTCTGTCATATGTGGCGCTGTTGCCCTCAATGTCTGTCATATGTGGCGCTGTTGCCCTCAATGTCTGTCATATGTGGCGCTGTTGCCCTCAATGTCTGTCATATGTGGCGCTGTTGCCCTCAATGTCTGTCATATGTGGCGCTGTTGCCCTCAATGTCTGTCATATGTGGCGCTGTTGCCCTCAATGTCTGTCATATGTGGCGCTGTTGCCCTCAATGTCTGTCATATGTGGCGCTGTTGCCCTCAATGTCTGTCATATGTGGCGCTGTTGCCCTCAATGTCTGTCATATGTGGCGCTGTTGCCCTCAATGTCTGTCATATGTGGCGCTGTTGCCCTCAATGTCTGTCATATGTGGCGCTGTTGCCCTCAATGTCTGTCATATGTGGCGCTGTTGCCCTCAATGTCTGTCATATGTGGCGCTGTTGCCCTCAATGTCTGTCATATGTGGCGCTGTTGCCCTCAATGTCTGTCATATGTGGCGCTGTTGCCCTCAATGTCTGTCATATGTGGCGCTGTTGCCCTCAATGTCTGTCATATGTGTCGCTGTTGCCCTCAATGTCTGTCATATGTGTTGCTGTTGCCCTCAATGTCTGTCATATGTGGCGCTGTTGCCCTCAATGTCTGTCATATGTGGCGCTGTTGCCCTCAATGTCTGTCATATGTGGCGCTGTTGCCCTCAATGTCTGTCATATGTGGCGCTGTTGCCCTCAATGTCTGTCATATGTGGCGCTGTTGCCCTCAATGTCTGTCATATGTGGCGCTGTTGCCCTCAATGTCTGTCATATGTGGCGCTGTTGCCCTCAATGTCTGTCATATGTGGCGCTGTTGCCCTCAATGTCTGTCATATGTGGCGCTGTTGCATGCCCTCAATGTCTGTCATATGTGGCGCTGTTGCATGCCCTCAATGTCTGTCATATGTGGCGCTGTTGCATGCCCTCAATGTCTGTCATATGTGGCGCTGTTGCATGCCCTCAATGTCTGTCATATGTGGCGCTGTTGCATGCCCTCAATGTCTGTCATATGTGGCGCTGTTGCCCTCAATGCCTGTCATATGTGGCGCTGTTGCCCTCAATGCCTGTCATATGTGGCGCTGTTGCCCTCAATGTCTGTCATATGACGTTATTGCCCTCAATGTCTGTCATATGACGTTATTGCCCTCAATGTCTGTCATATGACGTTATTGCCCTCAATGTCTGAAATGTTATTGCCCTCAATGTCTGAAATGTTATTGCCCTCAATGTCTGAAATGTTATTGCCCTCAATGTCTGAAATGTTATTGCCCTCAATGTCTGTCATTATGCTGTTATTGTCAGTCAGCATGTGATACTATTGCCCTCATTGTCAGTCAGTATGTATACACATTTTATGAATAGAGCATGTCATGCTTGCCCACCTTCTAACCTCTAAATTAAGTCAACAAAAGAATTGTATGAGCAACAGAGGTAAAACTATCAACTTACAAAAATTCCTGTCCAAATCCCAGTGCCAATATATGATGTGGGAAAACAACCAATGCTTATCGGTACGATACCAAATATAATAGCCAATGTACCCAATATAATCAGAGCGATACCGAAACTAGTGATCGTCTTATGTGCAAATCCTATTCTTACTCCGGTCTGTTGGACTCCTGGTACAGGCTGCTGCACTACCCCAACAGGTTGTTGTACCATTGGCCCAGGCTGCTGCTGCATACTGAGTTTCCAATTACCTAAATGTAGGAAGCAAAACAGAAAATCTGAGACATAAAATGACCTAATTTTAGAGAGACTTGCGTCCGCATTACCGGGGGTCAATAATTTTGAAGTACAAAATATCACTCGACAAGAACTGAAAATGGAGCTATCTTAAAATGAGCAAATATGACGGGAAAAAAATACAATAATCATTATAAAATACTATTAATTGAATGTATTCATAGGGTATGGAAAGTATTAATATTTCAAGGTATTTAAAATGCCAAAATGACCATGCTCACGTAATTCTCACATACACGAGTTGGAACGGAAATCGACCATACTCGCGTGTGCATGCGAGAATGGGTATTTTTACACGTGTTCTCATGTAACAGTACAGTTCAAAGGTGACACCGTAGTCATTAAGAATGACTGTTTTTAAGTATGTTCTCGCGTAAATTTTAACAACCAGACATGGCATAATTCTCACGTGCATGAGGATGACTGTTTTTAAAGGGTGGCAGTCATCGTGCCGCGTCCTGTTCGATATGGGACTCATAGCGATGTATACAATGCGTGTAAAATACATTGTTTATTTACATGAAATTTGAACACGCGCTGCACGACAACCACCGCGCTTTAAGTATGTTCTCACGCAAATGTTATTTTGTAAACTTAACCCTAAATACAGTCTGTATATTTATTTAACATTAGTGATGCATACATTTGAATGTTCTGAAAAAATAAGGACTGCAAAAACAATTTTAAGTCCATGATTGTTTAGTTATGAGTAACAGTGTGGTTTCAAGTATCATACAACAGTAACATTTACATTGTACAGTATGATCAGTTGCTTTCAAATGTGAAGTGCAGCTGTTGCACTTGAAGGGGAGCCAAGGTCTGGTTTTTGAGAGTCTGTACATGAAATTTGAGATCTATGAATGAATTCTGTCGATAAAAACAACTTGTATTTGCTGTGAAATACCCTAAATATCGGGTATAAAACTGGCTGTGAAGGAGATGACAAATGACCGATTGGCCTGGCGTCATTTCGTCTCTAGAGGGCCAGTCAAATGACGTCACCAGTGAATATTGAACCCATTCATTCTAGTACGTCAATCCCATAGAAATGCTACTATGAAAGGCCTGGTTAACTGACAACATAAAAGTTAAAACTTGGAGGTGTTGTGCGTATGAATGCCATAACTATTCATGTTAAGTTTCTCGAAATCCCAAATAAAAAAAATCACGTTGGTTGCGAGAAATCGGCATCTCCAATTTCATGTACAGAGTGTCAAAAGCCAGACCTCTGCTCCCCTTTCAGAGATTGAAATAGAATTTTTTTCCCTGCATGCATAGTGTGCATGTTGAATTTGAAATTTACCTGCACTAACTTGTGAAATGCACCACTTTTAAAGTTTAAACAAAATTTACGGGTTCTCTATTGATGTGATCACGAAAGAATTTGCTTTTTTTAGTTGTCTTACAATGTTGGTTGAACTTAATTTAGGCTTAGTGAGTATAATGAGAAAATGTTGTGTTAATTTCTACATACACAGCGTGCACATTATATTTTGATTATACTTGCACTAGCTAATAATCTATGTGCATAGTGCAGTGTGCACATTATATTTTGATTATACTTGCACTAGCTAATAATCTATGTGCATAGTGCAGTGTGCACATTATATTTTGATTATACTTGCACTAGCTAATAATCTATGTGCATAGTGCAGTGTGCACCAGATATTTCGACCCCTGCCTTTAATTGATACAGCACAACTATAAGGTGCAATTAACAACTTTTAGCATGACAATCTGACAAACAAAAACACAAAATAAATGCATACAATTCACCTACACTGCATCATTTTCATAACCACAAATGGCTCTATTCAGTGCACTGTTGTCCATCTTTATTTGCATATAGCTATCCCAACCAAATCCCTCATAGAGCGGGGTATATTGGTACTGACTCCCAAAACCAAGTTCACAGTTTTCAATAGTTGAGGAGGAAGAACACCATTCACCTCTAAATTTTCAAACCTTGACATTTCATTGACTAAAAAGTGTAAGAACTCCTATTCTACATACACAAGGCCAAAAATAGCATTTGACTGTAATTGCATTTAAACACCCTTTTTCAACATACATACCAATAATCGAGGTGTAATATGTATATATAGTTATAATGTTAGAAATCCTCTGACAAAAACTCAACCTGACTCAAATCTGCAATGGCCTAATTGCTGAATCCCGACTCCAGTGTGCTGTTTTACGTAAGTCGAGGTGTAATGGAGATAACTCTTGCTGATCTCGTGAATTTGTTAAAACTGTTTGAAATACTACCATTGTACTGGTATGCGTTATATATACATAGTTTTGTTTATAGTAATATAGTTGGAACAAAAACATATCAGGAATATGATTATGATGATTGTTTAACATTAAAATGATTGACATTTGTATCTGATCATCAAACATGTACTTGTCCATATTTAGAGATATCGAATACATCTATAACATGATCGGTAATTTAAATTTGGGTATTTAGCAAACAGTTTCTTTTACCAAAAGTTATATTTACTTGCATGCAACTCATACAATTATATATTCATCAAGTTCAATTTGAACACCTCGCTAATGCCACATAGGAGCTTCAAAATATGTGGCGCATTTCCATGCCATACTTTGTAAACTCGTAACACTTTTCTGTCTTATTTGAGAACGTTGAATGATGTCATTACTCAGTTTTGTAGTGATTAGTTTATAATATATATTATTATACATCTGTCACCGTAACGCCATAAGTTACAGCGTGCCGTAATTTTGCGGTATTTTACGGGGTATTTTCATACTACCATATTAGGAAATGCGAATTCCAAATATGGAATAACTACACGCGTAAGCGTCCTCTAATAATAAAAACAAACATGGCTGCCACCACCAGGGTTTGACTGGACTTCATACAAAGAAGTTCGCTGATTCTGTTCTAAACTTTTTTAGATTTTGGCATTCCCATGATGTATCCTTGGTAGGAAAAGATGTATAATAATAAGGTTATCACGAAGATACCTCAAAGTATGCACTCAGACAGTACGCTGTCGCATCAACCTCCGCTGCACGTCGGTCGATACTGACGCTGTACTGTCTTCGTGCATACTTTGAGGTATCCTCGTAATAACCTTGTATTATTGAACATCTTATATACTGCTATTTCAACCATTTGTGATCATGATTTTGACACTAGGAAAATTTTGTAAGCTTGCCCTTAAGACTTAAATTTAAGTTATGTTGTAGAGCTTTTGGGCTGTAATTTTTGCGTCGTAATGAGAAGTTCCCACGTAAGGGAAATTGGTACACACTGACCTCTGAATACGGATAACTAGGATCTTGAAGGTTGTTAAAACAACTGTACTGCCAGGATGGATAACAGCCTTGCTGTCACAATTATAACCGACACATGGAGAAATTATAGTGAACTGATATGTAAATTATAATTATTATATTACATTAATAATTTTAAACATGTAACGCTTTATTACTATGAATGGTATCTAATCATGGGTTTTACATGTACCTGTGTGCATATTAATTACCATAATTTGGGCAACATTGTCTTGCATATTATTGTATAGCCATTATTGGGACTAGTAGTTACACTATCGCGTACCATTACATGTGTGAGAGTGTACCTGAAGTTATTCGGAAATAAAATGGGTTAATTGGATTTGGCCACTCTAATCTAACTTGTTTACCTGCAAGGTGAACTAGTCATTTAATTACAATTAGTCAGTATATTCTCCTTAGGTGACGCGCACTCTGCATGGATACGACTGACTTTAATTAAAATCCATGATTTGTTTACCAGTAATTATAAAGCTATGCTGCTAGCCGAATTTTTTTAATAAATAAATAAGTCGTTTGCGAATGATAATACAGTGTGGTGACCATCATTTGGACATCCGTGTTAACGGCCGGTTACACTAATTAATCCTAATCTTGCCCCTCAAGTGCCCCCCCCCCCCATTTTAATTGTATATGGTCCTCTCCATCATGATGGCACATACTGTAAAACATGTCATTTTAGCCAGAATGTTACGAAAATAACTTCACTAAAATAACATGCAACTATTTCAGTGCATTACAGTAGATATCTGGAGGGGCATATTTTACATTAGGGGGGGGGGCTAGATTGTTATAATTAGGGTAAAGGTTAGGGGTGGGGCCTAACTCTTTCCATCAATGTATAGTCTTCAAAAAACAAAGAAAGCGAGTTTTAGCAAAATGTACATCTCAGAACGGTTACTAAAAAAAAAATGATCTTATCTTTTTAGCTCCGTAAATGTACGGTCACAGATCCAAGAATGGCGATTTACTCACAGGCGCTGGATTTACTGGGAGGACCTCGAGGTATTCTTCATCTACGCACTTGTGTAGATCAAATCAATTAACTGTTAAAACTCACCTTCAACGGTGAATAGTTTTTCAAATGGTAAATTGGTGTTCAATACGATTCTCTGTATTACGGATTGGTCTCGTCACTCACAATAAAACATCGCTATTAAACTCTCCTCCCTTTTAGACATAGTGACGTCATCTGTACCACCTAACTTACTGGGATACGGTCGGTAGTCCTAAAAAACGGAAAATCCTAAAATAAAGCTCTAGAATAGTAATGTATGAGATCAATTTATTCTTGAAAAAAAAAAAATAGGGGAGTAAAACCGCATGAAATCAAGGCCTTGTCTCGTCCTTTGTTTATTTTACTCAAAATTATTTTACACGTTCTATAACCATGGCGTTAAAAAGGGAGATTAACGAAGTGACGGTCCGTCGATAGAGGGACTGCAGTTTAATCCTATTTGATTACTGGTATCTTGTTTTAGCTATTTTTTCTTTCGTTAACAATAAAATACTTCATTGAAATCATATAGTCATTTGGAATCTAGATACAACATTTGTATACGTTAGCCCGCTTTCATCCCGCTGACTTCTAGCGTCACGGGTGTGTGTGAAGTGGGAGGGGATTTGTGGTGGAAATACTTGCATTGTGGAGATGTGATCATAATGACTGGGAATACATCGCATTGACTGTTTCCAAAATCTCAAGACAATAAAAGAATTGTTTTGTATACACCATAGAAGTTTAAGAACTTTTGGCAAACTGAAGTTGTGAGGAGTTTCGGTCATTTTTTAAACACGTGGTCTTTTATTTTTAGACAAAAACAACTATTTTTAGCTGAAATGTTGTTTGTGTTATTTTATCATTTCTGCTCCTTTAAAGTGCAAGTCAGTTAACTTAGTTAGAGTTTACGACAAAATCGCTGTGAACGCCCTTTTTAAATTTCCTGTTGTTTACGTAGACTTTTGTTGTAAACACGACGTTGAAGTTAGAGTTGCTTGCAGTCTGTTGCGATTCCGATGAAAAATTATTGGAAAATAAATATAAATTGGGGATCTCGCGGTTACAGAGCTTTCGCGTTCAATTTGAAGTCACGTTTGATAAGTAGCCCGGTAAATCTGCTATTTTAGTGGACAGAAGTCGTGGAAAAAGTGGCATTCGAGGGAGTTCGCTTCCCTTTTTTAGCTTCACTGCCATCGTCGTACGCCACGGCCTCTTTTACGGCAGTCTCGAAGCGAAAATAAACTCTGGCGGCGAGAATGCTTCACTGCATGCTACAACAAACAAAGATAATTAAAAAAATAATGGAATACATTAAAGAAATTAAAGTTTGTAAGAACTGGGAACAGCAACCTTCAATAATAAGATAATGAGAGAGAATTAAACTTATCGTAGATGAGGAATGGAAACTAGTATAGTACTTCAGAATTCCTTCGATATAAAAAAAAATGTCGTAAAACAATACTTCTGAACAAAACACGCGGAGCTAGTGGGCCTTTTACAATATAACGGTGAGAATATGATAATTGAATCAATATTTCTGTTTTTTAAATCTTGTCTTTTTTAAGTCAAGTTGGCCCAAAAGAATTGAATTTACATTTTTTTTTAACCATTTAACTCAATGGGTGATAATGGATACAATGCACACCCAAAACAAGACAAAAAGTTACAATGAAAAAGACAGAAATTCAATAATTTGCAAGGTGATTAGGTGACATCAATATCTGGGAGGTGTTGCTGTCTAGATTCAAAACAAATTCCCAAATATTAGCCTAAAGAAATTGATTTATTGCTAAGATAAATCTGAATTTGTCGTCATGACAAGTTGAATTTTATTGACTTTTTGAATGTTTTCATTGCTTCGATGAATACAATGTACAGTGTATACTGTGTCTGCGGTTAGTTGAGCATAGACAGGGCGAACAATCACAAAATGTTGTTCATCTTCAATCTGTTACAGAGAAGACACGCCCTTTCACATGCTAGTAACCGAGTATGGCGTCCTGTTTGACGGAACTTACAAGTAATTCTCGGAATTCAATATTTTCAATTTTTGTCAAGTAATCCTCTAAGCTATTTTTAACAGTTATTAGGTTCTTATATTTCCGTTACGCTTTCTCCTAATGTCATCATGCATTTAATTTTTTCCAGTACTTATACTACTTCTTGGTAATTTGTATCTTTAAAATAGATTTCATTTTCATGTACCATTTCCTCTTCATGTGTTTGTTAACCAAGAGTGCCTCGTATACGAGCATGTACTGGAGTTGGCTATTCTATTCATATATTTGTTTTTGAGTGAAGAAGAATCGGATATCTTCCCAATTCACTGCCAACATCCATTTTTTTTATTAGAGATATTAATATTTAGAGAAAAAAAAGAGACAAATCTGATTGTGAGGTATACTTCTTCGATGTAGGTGTCAATTTAACTTTCATCACTCCACACGTCACAGCCATAGATAATGATTGGTTAAAAGAGTTTGTCAACTTAACAATTGTAATTAGTGCAAGTCACGCCCAAGTCAACTCATACTTGTGATTTTCATTAGTAGAGTGGATTGAATTGTGGGAAAATCAACACAAATGTCGCACATGCGCAACGCGATGACCACGTCCTTTAAATTTCTTTGCGTTCGTAGAAGAAAGTTTTATTTAGAAATGTATTTGATTTAATATTTAAAAATCGACCAATTAGAAGGGAATAACCTCTAAATAGTTTCTCTTAAATAATTGAGTTACAGTTGAAGCGGGAGGGTCGTCACCTGCACACGCGTGGGAATTGAGTCCCAAGCGACGATAACACGACACGTAAAAACGCAAAGGCTCAGGGGTAGACGCTTGTTTGTAAACAACGACACGCTATGGCCATCTGACGCATGCGCAGCTGACGAATCCCCCGCTTTAAGAAAATGTGAGTTTAAAGAAGACAGGAGATGCGTGGATAGTTATTTTCATATTAAAGGTTATCGTAGCGCCACATAAATCAAATTATGTGGATTTATTGTATTCAAAAGCTGATGACAGGGTTTTGAAAGATGGGTTTAGAGTAATCTTGTGAAGTTTGTATGAGGGTGAATTTGCCATACCAACGTTTCGTTATTTTGGGGTTGTGTATATGTAATGCGCTCACAGGTGCGATTCCACTTTAACACCCCTTTTTCTGTAAATTATTGTTACACCTTCCATAAGAGGTGGAGGGGTAATCTAGAGGGATGATATACCAAACCAGCTTGGGGTACATTTGAAGGTGCGGAATCCGAAAATGCATTTTAAACAGGCGTTCAGGACTTCGCATAGCTTAGATTTCAACTTAAAACTTCGTGACAAGTTAGTGGAGTGCCATCGGGGTACAATTGCCAGACAAGGGATTTTAAGGCGCAGATTTCGATAATGCATCTTTTACAGGTGTCAGGGGTACGTTTATCGTCTAATTCAGTCTAAATCCTCATCATCTTTGACAAATTGCTAGTATCGTAAAAAAAAAACAAAGGGTGTGGTGTCACTAGGAAGATTCGCCGGACAAAACTTTCTAGTCAATTTTGACCCACTGATTTCAAGATTGTTAACTTCATTTTCCAAATCAAACATTTCACTCGGTCGAAATTCTGTCAAGTATTCATTGTTACTATCGACAACAAAGCGGGTAGGTATAATACATGTAGTTATTGGAAATGCGGGCACTTTAGTTAGTATATGGCGTACAAACCTGCCTCAGGCTAGGCTCGTACTGCATTCTACCGTAGTCAGCCGCGTGTGCATTGTTTCCTAAAGTTATTGTTTTACGAGCAAAGTACTGCGTGACAATAAATAGTAATCGTAGTTGAGTGGAGAGACTACAGGTGTACGCCTAGTTTATTTACAACCATACGACTTTACCAAGTATGTGGGGAATATTCAGCTGAACGACTTAGCTTGGCAGTTCGGAGTAAACTACGGGATTCCACACATGAATCGCAGGGGGCAGAGTAACACACCAGATATACAGCAGATATAGTTCAGGTGTTAATAGTAATATCAAAGTCGTTAAAAAACAGTTTATTATGGTATCAGAGTTACACCCCTTTCACCCCTTAATTACACGAAGAACTGCAGTCAGATGTTGATAAGTCGTTACAATTGGTCAGGCAGTTTGTTTTGAAATTTACTTCATCTGTTCAAAATGTTGGCAACAACCCGGTAATTATCAAAGGCGTGATTGACAGGTCAACAACAACAACAAAATTAAAATGTAGCAAGGCTTGTTCATTTCGATAGACACCATGGCGACGCTACTAAAATTTAAAACTTCCGTCAGTTGAGTTTCATGTCAGTATCGAGGCAACTATTATAGGTCGTTGCAATGGATAAGCAAGGTGTGGAAAAACCTGCTGTAATAAGAGAGAGGGTAGTTCAGCTTTATTTGGGAGCAATGTCTTATTCAATATTTAAAAAAAAACTGTTTTAATACAAGACAGCAGCACCTACATAAACTAAGCCAGTAACACATTCCTTGTATACAAATTTTTATCTTTTTTTAATACTTTTTTGTTCCCTTACTTTTTGTGTAGTTATTTTTCTTTTACTAATATCTGATTTGTAACCCTTTTCATCCCCTCCGGGGGATTTTGTGTGTTAATAAATAAATAAAATTCCGAGATCGGTCGACAGAGCGGTGTTTCGAAAAAAACAAGTCATTGTCAATGACACGTCCCCGTTCCGTTCATATTTGAGTGACATATACATTCAAAGCAGATCATGACCGAAATGCACCTGCATATGTACAACACATTGTGCTAAATCTGAACAAAATCCATCCATGCATGACTGAGATCCGGTTCTGGAATTGTGAAAATACGTGATTTTGATGCATTTTCGGCCTTAAAATGGCCATCATTCCGCTATTGTTAAGCAGATCATGAAACAAATGCACATATCTATTTGTGACATGATGTACCATGTGTGTGTGAAGTTTGAACTTGATCAATCCAGACATGTCTTGGATACGAATCCAGAACTGAATTCTTTAACAAAATGGCCGCCAGTCGGCCATTTCGAACTTGATCCGAAAAAAAAAGACGTGCATCAAGGTCCTATTATGTTTAATGTATGTACCAAATTTGAACAAAATCCATCGATGCATAACTGAGATACGGGTCCGGAATGGTGAAAATGTGCGATTTCAATGCATTTTCGGCCTTAAAGCGGCCCCCATTTGGCTATCGTTAATGAGATCATGAAACAAATGCACATACATATTTGTGACATGATGTACCTTGTGTGTGTGAAGTTTGAACTTGATCAATCCAGACATGTCTCGGATACGGATCCAGAACTGAATTCTTTAAAACAAAATGGCCGCCAGTCGGCTATTTCGAACTTGATCCGAAAAAAAAAATGACGTGCATCAAGGTCCTATTATGTTTAATGTATGTACCAAATTTGAATGAAATCCGTCCATGCATAACTGAGATCCGGGTCTGGAATGGTGAAAATGTGCGATTTCAATGCATTTTCGGCCTTAAAGCGGCCGCCATTTGGCTATCGTTAATGAGATCATGAAACAAATGCACATACATATTTGTGACATGATGTACCTTGTGTGTGTGAAGTTTGAACTTGATCAATCCAGACATGTCTCGGATACGGATCCAGAACTGAATTCTTTAAAACAAAATGGCCGCCAGTCGGCTATTTCGAACTTGATCCGAAAAAAAAAATGACGTGCATCAAGGTCCTATTATGTTTAATGTATGTACCAAATTTGAATGAAATCCGTCCATGCATAACTGAGATCCGGGTCTGGAATGGTGAAAATGTGCGATTTCAATGCATTTTCGGCCTTAAAGCGGCCGCCATTTGGCTATCGTTAATGAGATCATGAAACAAATGCACATACATATTTGTGACATGATGTACCTTGTGTGTGTGAAGTTTGAACTCGATCAATCCAAGCATGTCTCAGATACGGATCCAGAACTGAATTCTTTAAAACAAAATGGCCGCCAGTCGGCCATTTCGAACCCGATCCAAAAAAAAAAATGACGTGCATCAAGGTCCTATTATGTTTAATGTATGTACCAAATTTGAACAAAATCCGTCCATGCATAACTGAGATCCGGGTCCGGAATGGTGAAAATGTGCGATTTTGATGCATTTTCGGCCTTAAAATGGCCGCTATTCGGCTATCGTTAATGAGATCATGAAACAAATGCACATACATATTTGTGACATGATGTACCTTGTGTGTGTGAAGTTTGAACTTGATCAATCCAGACATGTCTCGGATACGGATCCAGAACTGAATTCTTTAAAACAAAATGGCCGCCAGTCGGCTATTTCGAACTTGATCTGAAAAAAAAAATGACGTGCATCAAGGTCCTATTATGTTTAATGTATGTACCAAATTTGAATGAAATCCGTCCATGCATAACTGAGATCCGGGTCCGGAATGGTGAAAATGTGCGATTTCAATGCATTTTCGGCCTTAAAGCGGCCGCCATTTGGCTATCGTTAATGAGATCATGAAACAAATGCACATACATATTTGTGACATGATGTACCTTGTGTGTGTGAAGTTTGAACTCGATCAATCCAAGCATGTCTCAGATACGGATCCAGAACTGAATTCTTTAAAACAAAATGGCCGCCAGTCGGCCATTTCGAACCCGATCCAAAAAAAAAAAGACGTGCATCAAGGTCCTATTATGTTTAATGTATGTACCAAATTTGAACAAAATCCGTCCATGCATAACTGAGATCCGGGTCCGGAATGGTGAAAATGTGCGATTTTGATGCATTTTCGGCCTTAAAATGGCCGCTATTCGGCTATCGTTAATCGGATCATGAAAAAAATGCATGTGCATATGTCCCATATAATGTGTGATGTATGAGTGAAGTTTGAACTTAATCGGTCCATGCATGTTCGAGATACAGGTGATCACGGACGCACGGACGCACGGACGCACACAGGGCAAAACATAAGTCCCCGTTTTCGGACTGCGTCCGAACGGGGACTAACAAACAGATCACACTATTGTGAAGCGATACATCGCAACTGGTAGCATTCTTCCTGGGAAACGTGGTGCTTGTCAAGTCGCCCACAATACATGTAGCCTGAACAAGCTTCATATACACACACTGCTTTTTTCGATTTCCTGCTTCCTTGTGTCCTATATGGTGGCAATGTGCACACGTTGCTTCGACAACGTTTGATCCCGGTAAAGCTAACGGGGGTAGCGGCGGGGGTGGCGACTTTTCGGTCAGTCAATTCGCGTTCAACCGAGATCTTTACTTGTGAAAGTGTGTCCAACTTGTCAGTTAATTCCTTCTCCCGATCTTGTAACGATGGGGCTTTGTACGTCGGAATTTTTGCGGGTGTTACCCTGTTGGAATTATTGGTGAAAAAGTCAAGTCTACGCTTTCGCGACATCGAAGTGTCGTTGTCGGTGTCTACGTATTCTTTGGTCTCAGAGGACTTTATCGCTGGGGATTTCCCGTCCACCGCGTGTATTTGTAATTTCAGTGTCCCACTTTTTGAGCGCACTATGTTGTCAGTGAGTAGAAGTTTAAATCGGTCATTCCGTGGTAAATCCAGCTTTTGGGTTTCATCATCGAGTACTTAAATGCGTGTTGCTCCCATCCGACCGAGGTATTTGATTTCTCTGGTGATTAGCCCAACAAAATCTTCGAAAGACATCTGCTGTAACCGAGTTTCAGTGATGTAAATTGGGGTGATTCGTACACTTCCATAGTACATATAATGTACTTTGATTAACATCTCCGGCTTGTGAATTTCCATCATCTTTAATTTGTCTGACACAACGAGCAACCTACCTTCCGCATGTATGGGAACGAACTGGGAATATTTGTTCTGTTATGCAAATTAGCAATAATGCTAAAGATATTGGCCAATCAGTTTATTTGTACTGAGCCGCCATGGTGTCTATCGAAATGAACAAGCCTTGCTACATTTTATTTTAATTTTGTTGTTGTTGTTGACCTGTCAATCACGCCTTTGATAACTACCGGGTTGTTGCCAACATTTTGAACAGATGAAGTAAATTTCAAAACAAACTGCCTGACCAATTGTAACGACTTATCAACATCTGACTGCAGTTCTTCGTGTAATCAAGGGGTGAAAGGGGTGTAAATTGGAGGGGGGTCTAAGGCGTGACGAGATAGAGTTTTTTTTACTCTCGCCTTCCGTCTTCTGTTCTTGTATTGGCATTTTCACTCCTTTCGTTTGTCTATGTTCATTCTTACTTTAATTTGGGTTTGGATACTCAAAATTGGAAAGTAAGTATGCATAGTGGACTCGTGCATCGTAATTTATGTATTTTGAGAATGGTGACGGTAATTCCGAACTTTGTTCACGTCATTATCCCTATACATTGTATGATAATACATAGCATAAGTAATATAAAAAGAATTTAACGAATTATGGATATTTGCATTCTTTAATATTTATCCAACTAAAAACAAGGGTCAGAAGATGACATACATATAGTTTCTATGGTATGTATTTTGTATTTAAAAAAAAATAATTCAGTGAACACCTCAGATTGTGGTCATTAGCACATTCTCATTGTCTGAATCGGCATTGTCATTTCAGACAAGCATGGATACTGGTCACAAGTCTATTGGATAATGAAACATTGTAAAATAATAGCTGAATTTTGTTCGCTTTGGCGCGCAAAAAGAACAACTAGTGAAAGTGTACAGTTCTGGTGGGATCATATTGGTAAACATAAAATTAAGGAATTAACAAGACAAAACTGCAGATAAAACATGCGCAAAGAAACACGAAAAAGAAAAGCTGCAAAAAGAACTTAGCGCAATTGAATCACGTCTTGCAGATGACTCCTCTCTCGAAAAAATATACGACTCCACGAAAAATGCATTGAATGAGCTCATAATGATCGAAACACGTGGGGCAACAATTCGATTACGTCATTGGCTACTCAATGAATCTGACGAATGCTGTGCTTTCTTTTTAGAACTTGAGAAAAACAAAGGTTCCAAACGCACGATCTCGCATTTGCGAGACCACAATACCACTCACAGAAAATCAGAATGATATTTGCCACATTGTGAAAAACTTTTATTGTGAACTCTTTTCTCCTGATCCTATTTGTGTCGAGGCACAGGCTGAAATACTTCAGAATTTGCCTCAGCTTGATCACAATGCGTCTATCTCCTTTGAAGAACTCTCAACGGCTGTTAAACGTATTTCTAATGGAAGGGCACCGGGAATCGACGGACTTCCAGGCGAGTTTAAGAAATTTTGATCTGTAATCGGTCATGGCTTACTTGAGATTACTGGCGTCTAGCAATTGTCACCCTCCTGCCTAAAAAAGGAGACAGCACACTTATTAATAACTGGAGGCCAGTCAGTCTTACTGTGGACTAAAAACTCTTTACCAAAACTCTGTCACTACGCTTAAAATCTGTACTTGGAGACATAATACATATTAATCAAAGCTACACAATTCCGAACAAACAAATTTATGACAATATACACCTACTGCGTGATATTGTTGAATATAGCAACACAACTAACATTTATCTGGGAATTGTTTCCCTTGACCAATCAAAAGCTTTTGACAGTCAATCATGACTATCTTTTTAATGTATTAAAAGCTTTCGGCTTTGGTGACGGTTGTACAAAATATATTCAGCTCATCTACACCAATGCTGAATGTATTTTCCGTGTCAATAGTTCACTGACTTCACCTGTTCCATTTCTAAGAGGCATTCGCCAGGGGTTCGCCCTCCCTGGCAACATGCATGCTCTTGTTTTGGAGTCATTGTTAAATAAAATAAGATCAAAAAGTGACATTCAAGGTTTCTCACTTCCACACGACGAAAACCGTAAATGCAATCTGACTGCGTATGCGTACGATGTAAGCTTTTTTTATTTCTAAAAATGATTTTTTTGGCAAAACTTGCACACTGGATTGCTATTTATGAGAAAGCATCCAAAGCTAAAATAAATCATGAAAAGTCTAAAGGTCTGTGGGTGAGAGCGTGGAAAAACAGAGTAGACACTCCAATGGGTATATTACTTGGAACAGTGCCGGGCTCAAAATGCGTGGTGTGTCCATTGGTAACACAACTGAGTGTGTAAACAAAAACTGACAGGACACTGTTCAAAAAGTAAAATCAAAACTAGACTGGTGGGGGCGCTTCACTAGCAGTATTTCATATCGAGGTCGCATCATTATTATTAACCAACTCGCTGCTTCAAAAATCTTTCACCGTCTCATTTGTTTAGTACCACCAGTCTTGCTCATCAGAGAATTAGAACAATTATTTTAGAACAAATAACTTTTCAAAACAACTTTTTATTATAAATAATGGGTTACCGGTATCAACTTAAAAGTGATAAATAAGGTCTCAGAAAAAAAATGGAGATGCAGTGTCCGAACAGACAAGACCATCAATTGTACCAGCAGGTACTTTCTGAAGAACAGCAATCGGTCACAGTCATCAGCATGCATACCTCACAAAGCCAATCTAGTCAGAGTTGCAAATCGTAAAAAACAACTCGTACGTCCAGAAGAACCCAGAGACATTGATTTCGATATTGCCCAAGACTTTATTCCGTCCAACGTCATGCAGAAAGCATCGTAGTTGAGGGCGCACGCGATCTAGTTTTCAACACCCGGACCAACTCAAGTACTGAGTCGTGTGAAGTCTTGGTATATGGATGGTACTTTCAAAATAGTCCACGAACCATTCTACCAGTTATTTTCTATTCATGCATTTGTGAAGGGTGGTGAAGGCAATCTAAAACAGGTTCCTTTACTATTCGCACTCATGTCACGGAGGGAGAAAAAAGATTACAACTTTGGACATACAGAAACGTTCAGCAATATGGTTTGTATTAGATTTCGAAGCTGGTTTATGGGGTGCTATCAGATCAGTATTTCCAGAAGTAGAAATTCAAGGTTTCTGTTTCCATTGGACATACAGAAACGTTCAGCAATATGGTTTGACAACTGAATACAATTGAAGACAAACGAAGTGTCAGTGGTAAAATTATCAAACAGTTGATGGCACTCCCTTATCTTCCACACGAACGCATTCCTGCAACGTTTACAGTGTTAAAGTATGCAGCAACATCAAATCTGGATAGACTGGTAGAATATATTAGAAAAACATGGATCGATAGCACTATTTGGAAGCCGTCTTCATCATGGAGTATTTTTATGAAAAGAATCCGCACCAATAACGACGTTGAAGGTTGGCATCGAAAATTAAATGATAAAGCCGGGTGTAGTGGTCTCCAATTATGGTATTATCCCACTCCTCCATGAAGAAGCTTTGCTAACCACTATAAATGTTAAGCTCGTGAGGGATGACAAACTCAGACGTTGCTAGAGAAATCTACAGAAGCCTTAATGCCCGCTTTAATATTCGACCTATGTGGAAAAGTATAACGATCGTGAAATAGATGCAACGAATCAGTTAAGGTAAATGCCGTTCTTTGTATCTGACTATTTATTGTGTCTATTTCAGAACCCAAGTTCGTCCCGTTGAGGTTTCTTGTGGATGATAAGGTGCTAGTTTGTAAATGGTCTAAAGTTACAGGTGTGCATCATTTAAAGTCGGAGAAGAGGTCTTGATTCAGTGGGAAAATAAAACTCTGAGACAGCAACGATTTTAGCTGTATCAGGTAAAGTTTTTACTATCAGCTTTTACACGTAATTATTTTACAGTACAGTACTGTACTTAAACTTGTATTTATTCTTTTCTCGATTGAAAACTAATTTAAATAAAACTGTTTGCTTGTTAACTGTCATTGGGGTTGACAAATTTACGGACCCCCTTGTAATATTTTTGTTCGGATAGCAAGCCGGGGGGGACTTTCATTAGAAGTGCGATACGGGTATGTGCCGTCCGACTGGGGTGTCATTTTCACATTTTTTTGTTTAGAAGTGGGTAGTCATTTATCAGTGTTTTGGTTTAGAAGAGTGTAGCATTTATTTACAGGTCTTTATATTCAAAGCCAGATACTGGAAAAGGCTGAATAAAATGCGTCGCCCGGATGCGCTCACCTGGTTGCGAAAGTTGTCCATGGATATCATTCCTTATTATGCGCATGCTCACATCTATTGCAGCCATTTTCAGCATTGCCGCGCTGTGTCGACTGTGACTGCTATGTTTAGACACAGTCACTCGGGGACTGTGGTCAAACCTACAGCATCTACACCAAAGCAAACAGTGAAGAAAAAGAAGAGAGGGGCTAAAAAACAGAAAACTCCACAGGTGTGTTATCAATTTTACAAATGTAAGAAAAATATACATTCAATTGATAACAAAATGTTCATAGCATGTCATCATATGCAAACCATTGATGGCAGTGTCTACCATTTCCCCTCTCAGCCCCTAATAATGCTGTAATTTGAGAAATGTTTTTATAAAAATATTTTATACACATCTAAAACAATTAAATTATTTTTATTTTCACCCACCTAATGATTTATGTGTGCACATATTATTTTCTGTACAAAAATCTGCTCTTTCATTGAAAGTAATATTTGTGAGAAACTGATCTTTTTTTTTGACAGAAACACAATTTTATTGCTATGGCAAGTCTGCCTGGTGAACCGGCACCTATTTATACATTTCCTGGTTATAGAGACGGAATATCATTGCTGGCAGGTAAACTGCAGGAAAAATTAATGGATGCCTGTTGAATTACCAAGAACCATCGACAGCACAACCAACTCTACAATTGGCAACTCAACCATCACCAACTCAGCACTGTCAACCATTACCATCAACACCTCTACCATCACCAACTCAGAACGACTGTCAACCATCAACAGCACAACCAACTCTACCATCGACAACACCACTAATGACATATGAACAGGTGTACCAAAGATTGAAGACTGATAAGGAAAACTACCTCAACAAGAAACAAATTGCTCTCAGAGATGAATTGTTACAGCTAGGAGATACATCTATGCTGGATGCATCTCTATTTACAGGAACCACCAACACCACAACAAGAAGAAAACATCTCGCCTATAGAAACAGTGTTCATGGACCACTCAATGACAAAATCTCATAGCTATAGACATTTTGCAAAACTATTGTTTTTCCAGTTGTATCCGAAAGATGAGAGATTAGAATGTAATGTTTATGGGAGAGCGGGTAGTAATGGAGTTCAAGGAGACACGACTAAATCAAAGACAATGTTTGAGAACTATCCAGTTCCACTTTCGGGCCAAGCGTGTCTAAGAGACAAATAATCCACTTTGTCAGAAGCTAAAATGCTCACAGGTCTATTGTAATTAGAAGGTACATTTTGCTGGAGAATTCTTTTTTACTTCATCAATGGAAAATGTGACAATAATATTCAAAGAATAAAAATACTTTTCTTATATACACATTGTTTGTTTCTTTATTCACACATCAACATTCACTAAATTTACATGACGTTTATATACATTATATTGTATAAAAAAAATCTGGAATGTACAAAATTTCCACTATATTGGACCTCTATGCTAGTATAGTAAATACAATATTCTACTTACAAAAGACAATGATTAAAGCAGGAGACTTGTCGTATTCGGATGTGCTGCGGTGAGCCTCACTCTACAAGAACTTGTGAGACATGAACATAAAATATCACCGAATAAACGGCAACGTAAAAAGTCAAGTCAAATCAAAGTAAACGCGTACTGCATGCACGACTCAACCAGTGCTCGCTAACTGCACCTAATCGCCTAGCTTCACATCACTACACTTATTCCCCTTGGCCACCCCCCAAAAAAGATGCTTCATTACCGGGCTTATTACTTGCAGAGAGCATGAAACTCATCCACGCGACCCACACCAAACGGCGGCAAAGGCCTTTGAATCTGGCTGTACTAGGATGGTGAAAGTAATGGTACAGCATTATAACAGTGAATAAGTACTGAGAAATAATTGTAAACTCATAGTTGCTGTCGACATAGGAAGTAAAGTAAGCAAATAACACCGAATAAACGGCATGGTAAAGAAAAAATGCAAGCAATGGAAAGCATACATGTGGCTACAAAAATAACTACCCGCAGTTACACATTTTACCAATGATCGAAGTTGACATTATCGCTTTTAAAATTTTAAAATTTTAAAATTAATCTCAAGTCAAATGAAAGTCAAAAAACACAAAATTAGTGTAACAGGAAAAACAGACCACTGGACTAATAGCTGAAATCTGTAAAGTTCTGTAAAGCATTTTGATACTCAAGTATCAGAAATACCTGTGTTAGAATATATAATGCAAACAAGACTTGTACATTAGTACGTTACATTACATTCCAATGGTGTTGGTTCAATTCACTTAATTTTAAATACTTGTTACAAAGTATGCAAATGGGGACAGTTTTAACTTGAAACTACTCCAACACTAAGATATCAGCGACTCGCTTGTCAGCTATGCATAATGCACAATCAATACAATAAAATATATTCGGGCGTTGTAGAATATCATGCCATGTAAATGGATGTTATACTCTAAATGTCATTCACCACTCAACACAATTTTTAAGTACAACAACTTAATTATTAAATCATTGGGCACGATATACTACATCAATTACATGTAACCCATGTAAATTACAAATAATGATATATTATCAAGTCATTATTGAAGCAAATTCTGTACAAACATGGTCGATACCGCAGTAAAATTGCCCAAAAACCATTTAAACAATATAACAAATACGTTAGAGAAATAGGCTGGAAAAGCAAGTTACTATCTTACCTATAATTGATTATTCATGATTCAAACTGGATGGCACAGTTTTGGTGCACCCACTGAGAAGAGACTGACATTAACCAAGATCACATGCACCCAGTGTGCTACCAAGGTTCAGACTGATGATAAAGGTAACCCTCGACCATGAGCCCAGGCAACCCCGGTGACCCGGTCAATGACCTTGCTTCAAAATAATGAATTGCAAACCTTATAAAGTTGAAAATTACAATGAAATATTAAGCACTAGGTTTACCAAATTTTTAAAGAACAAATCGATTACAACAGAAAAAATAAATGTTTCTCCAATACCAATCGCCCTCTATGGCGACCTTGTACCTGTAAGTAAATGCAAACTGTCTAACTGCATACAAATTACTCAATAATTACATAGATTACAGGAAGTAGAAGCTTGGCAATGTAAGTTTGATAGTAGTGTATTAATTTATTATTAAACGGCAATACAGTAAAAATTTTCAAAATGTGAGTATTTCCACTTGTTACATTAGTAATTTCCCTGGTTCTTCTAAAAGCAATTTTGAATCACAATCACTGATACTTCGCTGATAAATTATTGGTTCCTCAAAACAAGAAGGATTGAATTTACGATGCTATCTACAGTTTGCAGTGCCTTTTTTTGTTTTTACGCAGAAACTATTGATGACTTGGTTCAAAGAATGATGATCAAGGCAACCCCTGACCATGAGCCCAGGCAACCCCGGTGACCCGGTCAATGCCTTAATGATGCGATTGTCGCATACGACTTATTTACCACTTCCGTGTCACTGAGAATGTTCTAGAACCGTACGGTGTCTGGGTGGAATATTCTGGATTTTTTTTAGAAACTGGTTGAATAGGTAATAGAACACTGTAGGAGGCGCAATAGAAGGTAATGGAACATTCTAGAAATTAGTAGTAAGTTCCAGACTCATTATGTATGCTGATGTAATGGTCTATTTATAGATAGTGTCATCTAGTCAATGGAGTAGTGGAGTTTTACCGCGTTATTGTACTTGATGTTTGCAGAGTATAATAATACCAGTACCAGTTGAAACCTCATCTGTTGGCTCCGTGTTCGTATTTTATCATCGTCGCCAGGGAAGTCTTTCTGTTACTGTTGCCATTTTGGTATTTGAACCATCACACCTGTACTATACCAATTACGGTAATATTACGTTGCGTGTGACAGCGATGCTGAAGTGAAGCTGACCCTGAAGTGAAGCCAAAGCTTACACAATAAACTGTACTGAATGATGTTTTTTTTGTTATTTTCCTGCTACAAATACATTTTGTTTATATGGACAGTCAAGGCTATATCACCAAGGTATTTTATTGTCAACCACAGTAGACTAACTTTGGTGATCAAAACGCCATTGTCAGCCATTGACCTGGTTGTCAATACTGCTATATGGAGGTGCTGGATCTACTCCTGGCGCAGATGGCTGTTGCTGTTGTTGTTGTTGGTGCTGCTGCTGCTGCTGCGGTTGATTTTGATAAGTTGGCTGTACCATCATCATCATGACGGGCTGTTGATTATAGCCGGATGCTACCATAGGTTGTTGGACACCTGTAAATATGCAATGAACAATTATCAATGCCGTGAGTTAAAATTTGACATATTATAGAATAATTAGTTCATGAAACAACAACCACTGTTTTTAAAGGGTGGTAGTCATCGCGCCACGCATGTGTGAGATTATATGGGTCTCATATAAACAAAGACGGCGACTTTGACTGTAGCGCAAATCAACGAGTACAAACTGAGACATTAACAAGCTTTAATTAGGTATTTTCAGGTGATTGAAAAGTATCGAAGGAGTCACTGGTGATAATTAGTGCAAGTCGCGCCCAGGTCAAACCTCATACTTGTGATTTCCATTAGAAGACACATTGGATTGTGGGAAAATCAATGTTTGCACATGTGCACCACCGTCCTTAAAGGGTTGTGTTTTTGGCTCAAAAAATTAGTGACAGAACAGCAGAGCATGTTGTCCATTTCAGATTTGGCTAGTTTCTCACACTTCAATCACATTTGCCATTTATTGAATAATCAGGTTGTTTCTAGCCAACCAATCATAGCACTTTTGTACACAATCCGTAACTTCATTTTTGTGGGATGTGCATGTAGTATAATAATAAAGTGTCTCCTTCAAAACAAAGTCAAGACATGTACAAAGTCATGTACAATGAGATATTAACTATTGACTATGGTTATTTATAGTATTCCGACAATATTCATGTCATATCACATCCATAGTAGTTTATTTGGTTGTTGCCATGGCAATTACAATTATTATTATCTTGTTAAAAATCTCATAGAGGTCAACCCAAGGACACAACATACATTTTTTGTACCAAGTATCAAAGCAATTAAACTGGTAATTTTTATGAAAAAGTCAAAAACAACATTTTTTACCAACAATTTTCACTAAAATATTCACTGAAAGATATTGTTACCCAAGTATCAAAGCAATTGCGCTTATTGTAGAAGATGAAAATGTAATTGTTGACAGACGGACGACAAGCTGACAGACACTCACCTATATGAACAGTTCCACTCTGATGACAGAGGAGCTAAAATGTGAGAAGTTAAAATACACCATACCTTGCATTCCCGTAGCTGGCATCATATAAACCAATTGAGTTCCCTGTGGTGTTGCCATGCTCACCATAGGTACTTGTTGGGGTGTATTCCCAGGAGCTGTATAATACATCTACAAAAAGATTGCTCAATAAATGAATTTGTCCCTATTTTGACATTTCACACATGACATCTCATAATTACCCATATGACATCTTATGAACACCCACATGACATTTCATAATTACCCATGTGACATCTCATGACACGACGTGACATTCCATAATTACCCATATGACATCTCATAATTACCCACGTGACATCTCACAATTACCCACGTGACATCTCACAATTACCCACGTGACATCCCATAATTACCCACGTGACATCCCATAATTACCCACGTGACATCCCATAATTACCCACGTGACATCCCATAATTACCCACGTGACATCCCATAATTACCTATATGACATCCCATAATTACCCACGTGACATCCCATAATTACCCATGTGACATCCCATAATTACCCACGTGACATCCCATAATTACCCATATGACATTTCAAAATTTATTTACTGATTATTACTTACTGCTCTTTGTGGTCCTTGAATACAGCAAACAGCACGACCACATAAACATGCACTGATGATAGTAATGATGGCAACAACAATCGATATAATCAAATTCATACTATACAGGGCAACACAGCTCCTCTAAAATTTAAAAATAAACAATAGTCTGAGTTAATCTGGAAGCTGTTTGGGTTAATTTAACACTTCATAAATCAGTGGCAGTATTATCTATAGGAGTAAGAACAGATCCCAACAAGAACATCTGATTGGTCCAAGCTTTTCACCACCAGATTTTCTCGCCCAAATCTGTCTGTACTTTTTTCTAATATTCTTCATATTTCTGGAAATGAACCCTAATTTTGGAATCGAGTCAATTTTCAGTTTTTACTTAAAAAAATTGGTTATTTTTGTCCCAGGACAAATTTGTGATGAAACGAGGGAAATGTTGGTGAGAAGGTTAATCCATTAAAACAGCTACCAGTGCATTTCAATCTGGGGGGGGGGGGGGTCAATAAAGACAAAGAACTCCTGTGTGTTGAGATTATTGAAGGCATATTTAAAATTAGTCTTTTTAAACAAGAACATTGGTCTGCTATTTGATATGCACTACATGAAAACGTATTGTAAACAATATATTGTAAAGGTCTTTGAAAAGCTAATTAATATGCAAAATTAGACCATTAATATGCATCATTGCAACAAAAACTTATCAGGTCTGCACATTATCCCAATAATTGTTGTTTTTTTAAATATCAATGGAACAGATACAAGTACACACACACACACACACACACACACACAGACAAAGTAACTACCAAAACTTCCATTGTGTGCTTTGCACAATGGAGTGAAACCTGCAAGTTGAAAATTATTTTTATTATTTCTATACCTACATAGTGACTATAAGCACAAGTCCATATATAGTCATACGATGTGTACTGATACATGTAACCACATTCATCTTCACTAGCGATACCAACAGCCGACAATGGCAGCAATGTGGCGATGGCCAATACAGCGGCTATGATTGATAACACCATATTAGCAATGATCTACAAAAATAAAGTAATTGATGTTACAAGAATAATTTAAAATGTATTTCATGAATGAAGAACCATGTTGAGGTTGTTTATGAGTATTCAACCTATTAAATAAGAGCGAAAAAACACATGACTTGTTTTTTTCATAAGTTTTTATTTGTATCTATTAAGAAATATTTTTTTTATTCAAATCTGTTTGAAAACTATTATTTCATTAAACATAGTTAAACTATTGAACAGCTTGCCCATGATTGCTAGGTAAGGCCAGACTTTTTTATTTTTTGTTTCTCGAGTTTTTATAAGGCAATTGTTTTGAAGAGGGCGAAAAAAAAAAATTAATTCTTTTTTTCCATTAGATTTGTGTGATTCTCAAAGAATTGCAAGTGAGATCATTGATCGGAGAGAAGAAATGAAATAAAATTTATTCCATGTATAACCTTTTTCTCATCTGCACGAGACTTCGGTACTTTGATCATGATTCTCCAACGAAAATGCAACTTGGGTTTGTTATGCGGCAGGTGAAAAAAAAGAAGAAGATAAAAATAATTTTTTTTAGCAATTTTTTTGCATTTACAAGTCGGCGAGTGCAAGAAATTTTTTTTACTTCTTTTCTGCATGTCAGCTTGAAACCTGTGCCTCTCACATTTTTTTTTTCAATTTTGCAGGTTAATGTGTGCTGCATATGGTAGAATGGATAACATTTTTCTGTTTTAGAGGATATGCTGTTGTTCCGATCGACTTTTAAAAGATGTATTTTGAAAGCATTATGTGATAAATGTAAAACTTATATTTTCTTCTTGTGGTTTTAAATAATCAATACAATAAAAAAATTAAACTGTGCATCAGCGCATCATTTTTCAATTTTCCCTAGAGCGAGAATTTTTTGTTTTTTTTTTTTTTGGCCTAAGTTATGTACATATAATAATTAAAACTATTGTGAAATACTTTATTTTCACTTGGGATTAATTTTCGCTATTTTCACTGCAGGAATGATTCAGTGAAAATAAAATCCAGTGAATATACCTTTTTTCCTATATTTTACATCCAATTAACTTATCAAAAATCAGTGAAAACAAATTCCTTCCATAACACCCAAAAAATCTTTTCAGTGAAAATTAATTCCAGCTAAAACAAGTCATTGTTAATGACACAGTCCCCGTCCCAAATTTTGTGATCTGACATATCAATTTGATGCTGATGAAGTCATTGAGATTAGATTGAAACCATTAATAGGAGATGGATTTGTAAAAAATTATGATTTAGTGCTTTTACACAAGAATTGGACACTGGGCAATCATATTGAATCAAATTACAAAAAACAAGTGGCGTATACAACAGATTGTTTATTTACATCAAAACACGTGTTCCGTGTAGTAGTAATATGGCCAAAAATAAAATCAGCCGTTATTTGGCCATCTTTGATCTGATTATGAAACACACTGATATGTATGATGTATGTGCCAAATACGAATGAAAATGGTACATAAATTGTGGAAATATAGTAGCAAGGCCAAAAAGTCAGATTGCTGTCAATCGGCCATCCTTGACCAGATTTTGAAGCAAATTGTTATGGACATGCATCCTAACATGTATAAAGTACATGTATGTGCCAAATTTGAATGAAAACTGACAGAGCACTTCCAAGATACCGCATAAAAAAACAAAACAAGATGCCTGCCAGTCGACCATCTTTGATCCAATTGCGAAATAAATTGTACTGGACATGTAACCTAACATGTATAATCTATGTACCAAGTTTGAATGACAACTGACAAAGTATGTCCAAAATACCACATTTTCAAAAAACAAGATGGCTGCCAGTCGGCCATTTTGAATCGAATCGCTAAACCACTGCATGTACATATGTCCCACATAAGGTACTAGGCACATGCAAAGAATGAATGGAATCGGTCCACAGGATTCTGAAATATTACTATTGACAGACTGACGCACGAACGGACGGATGGACGGACAGACTCAGGAACTCACAGATGGTCTGGGACATGTATCCTGACATGTATGATCGATGTACTAAATTTGAATGAAAACTGACAAAGCATGTCCGAAATACAACATTTTCAAAAAACAAGATGGCTGCCAGTCGGCCATCTTTGATCCAATTGTGAAATAAATCGTCATGGACATGTATCCTAACATGTATAATCTATGTACCAAATTTGAATGAAAACTGACAAAGCAGTCGGCCATTTTGAATCGAATCGCTAAACCACTGCATGTGCATATGTCCCAGATAAAGTACTAGGCACATGCAAAGAATGAACAGAATCGGAGATATGACTCCGGACGGATGCACAGACGCACGGACGGAGACCGAATTATAAGTCCTCGTTTTCGGACTTTGTCTGAACGGTGACTAATAAAGTATTTTACAGTATCGTAAAACTGAAGCTGTACCCGAAATGTGATTACTATAGGGTAAATCACAGACAAAGTGATGTAAAATCAAAGTTCCATAATATTTGAACAAAATCCATGTATTCAGGGCATAGACCATGTTTTGAATCGAATGATAGAAAAGAGATATGATGTATGATGGTCATGTGACATTTGAATGTGATCTATCCAGACATGTCAGAGATATAGGATGCACAGAAGTGAAGTCCTGTATTTTCAGATTTCTTCAGAATGGGTATAAACAATAGTGTTATAGAAGAACAATGAGGCTATCAATAATTACATGTATTTATAAAAATTACTAGTTTATCTACCCATTAATTGTTTCTCGTAAAACTACTTGAAAGTTAAAAAATAATGCAACAATATATGTCAGCAGAATTTGAAAGGGAAATTACTCACCATATATGAAAATAGTTTGAAGAGAAAAATGATTTATACTATACGATGAAAACATGTGTGTTTATCAGAATGGTGATTATCTGACTCCAAGAATTTGCTGGTTAATTATTAACTTGTGTGTACCTGGTAATCATTTTTTTTGTACGATTATAACATATACTGTATTAATCCCAAGGTCTCTTATTAGATAACACAACCAGAATTGCATAAATGTACCGGTATAATCAATGTTAAAAATATGGTGTAACTTCAAATGGCATATTATCTCGTTCAAAGTGACACCTCCTTCTCATATCATGCACAATTGTATAATCTACCGGTACATATAAAACAGTTCGACATTTTGAAACAAATCACAAAATAAAACATGAGTGTCATTCATTCAAAGTTTCAATGAAATCGACCGAGGAATGCTTGCAAATCTGCCAGTCAGTCAAAGGTCATCTAAACGCAATTCAAATTGATGTGCCTAGTTATAACACACAAGTTGTCTTTGTTTGTCCCTACTATGAAAATAAAACAGTCTAGTCATTTTCTTGATGACAAGAATGCTCACAAAAAATTAAGTCATCAACACTACATGAATTAACCTGACAAAATTTGAGTCAATTTTCAGTTTTTCTCCAAAAATGTGGCTATTTTTGTTCCAATATATCTTATGAAGGAAAGTGCAGACTGTGAAAGGGACTATTTTGTGAATTTGTGAAGAAAAGAGGAAACTGCTGGTGAAAAGGTTAATGGAAAAAACATTGAACATTTCTTTTCTAATACAGTACATCTTTGATCGTCCAACAATGAATTCTGTTTACGATTTGGTTACTTGATGACACCTCAAGTTACTGATAATTTAATCACTGAAAATGAATTCACTGAACTCCTCGGTGTTATTCGGCTATCAGCAAGGCTGATATCTTGAAACGACTGTAACTGTTGCATTTATTACAGTATACATATCACTAGAAACATCAACAAACTTTTAACAGATAGACGGACAGAACAAACCAATTAATGCAATGATCTGTTTTAATGGTAGTTGTACCTTTAACATAACCAACAATTCAAATTACAATTCTTTTCTCATATATGAATTAATTGTCAACTCACCGTACATTTATTCTTCTTACAACCAGACACACATCCTAGTATTCCAGTTACTATTATCTGTAAATATTTGAGAATGCAGAGAAAAATATGAAAGTAAAATATTATACATTTTTATTAATCCATGTCTACTACCATGGATTGATATCATAAAGAATACATGACAGTCATAACCATGGTGATTTGCAAATTATGAGACACAAACACTCTTCTTTTAAAGCGGCAATTGAATAGTTTTGTGGCATCACATATTGAAATGGATTGCTGTGTGCTGTGATCGCATAAACATAAATGAAAGATTATCTTCATATCCACTTATACAAAACGCATGTATTACTCTTTAAAAAACAGTATGAGATTTACACTTAGTCAGTTTTTCCAAAGACTAACTGTTATGGCCAAATAACGTTATACTAATTTGCTATTGTACAGTCCATCGCCCTCTGTAGTTGAGATTTGGTAAGGTGGCTATTTATAGCACCGGGAAAAAGCAGAGAGAAATGGCAGATCGCATCATGTCTTGCTGGTGTTTTGACGCATTTGCATGAATTACAGCAGTCGAGTGAACTACACTAAGCGAAGTTTAGGTTGTTGGTTGTTGGGGTCTAATATTACGGTGAGCATAAATATGATTTCTTTGTTACGAACTGCTGACTTTTGCGACGTTTGTTTGAGGTCATTGCTTCGTATACATGTGACTCGTGTTTACCGATCACGCTAGTCTTTACGCTTTACGATCTACTGCGTGTAATTCCATGTATTTCTAAGATGTGTTGTGATATCTTTACCTTTTGTGAGGTAGTCGCTAACTGTGATGATAGTAATATTACTGTACAAAATGTACATGTATACTATGCATATCAATCGATTACGTGAAATGTATTGTTTACTTATGTGCTTTATTTCTCTGTATACCTTTCAGTCAATCGTTTCTCAGTGGTGGAAAGGAATAAAGTGTCAAGTTTATGTTCGGACATTTGTTTCTTATATTTTTGGAGAGCGCATTGACAACTCCCAATAATCCAACAAGGGACCGATCATTAGCCTTTTTGTTTGCGTCCTACATTCTATTGACGTAATAGGCAAGTTGTTGTCTTGAACATGGATCATCGATATACTGACCCAAATTTGAGTATGCGTAGTTTCATCAAAGAAACACTTGGTGCACAAGGGTCCGCCAGAAAGGGAAGTCACGTGAGTAGTGATCATTCAGATGTCCGTCGCAGTACCCGGATAAAAATACCCACTGATAAAGGTTTTGAATATGCAATGGAAATTAATAGAAAGAAACTGAAGTCACTGTGCACGCAGCTGCATGCCATGACAGACCAAATACTGGGTCAAATGGAAACACCCACAGATGTAAACGTTGTGAGAAAAAAATATACAGCATGGATGGAAGTATATGAAGAATTTCTGGATACCCATGATGCATATGTCAAATACCTGTCCGGCCAAGAGCAGTGGGAATTTCAGTCAAGTTGGTTTGAAAAGCATGACAGGGCGTTTCAAGGCTTTAACCGTAAAGTGAGTGACTGGATTAGTAAACAAGATTCTCAATCAAGGAAGACACACAGAATAAGTCCAGAAGACAGCGTTTCCAGTGTTGGTACTTATACACGAAATAGATTAGGAAGATATCAAAGTAGTGTAGCCTCTTCTCGATCCAGTTCACTATCTGCTGCTAGATTGAAGGAAGAACAGCGTAAAGCAGAACTGTTGGCTAGGGTTGCTGCATTAGACCAGCGCAAGAAACTGGAGATTGAAAGAATTCAACAAGAGGAAGCAAAAATAGCTTTAAAGTTGCGAGAGGAAAAATTAGCCTTGGAAACAGAGATGGCCATCGCAGAGGCAAAGACCAAAGTTCTCGATAAATTTGAATTAAGTGGATATGATCAGCAGAGTAGAGACTATATACCATACAGACATCAAGTGATAAAACAAGAACAATATGATTCAAGATGTCAAGATAATATTTGCATTGATGAACAGCCTGCCAAAGATTGGAAACATGATGAGTCACGACCGGTTGTGAAGGCACCAGCACTGGATAGAGGTGAGTTCATTTCATGTGACAGGCGTGTTGATGAGCGCAGCGCGAATTCTATGCATTATGCGCGGGGTGATAGTGTGCACAATAATTGCGGCCCTGGCTTTGCGGGCAGTGTGCATGACATGCGCCGCGTGGGTGGTCTTCGGAGTGATTCTGATTCCGGTTCCCTTGTCTCTAATCACAAATCATCTGATGAAGTCATTTTGGCAGTTGTGCGGGAATTAAAGAAACCCCAATCCGACATCAACAAATTTAGTGGTAACCCTATGCAATATAGAAAGTTTATGCGTCAGTTCACTTCCAGAGTTGTAGCTAACACAAGTAACGCAGAGGAGCTGATGAATTATTTAGAATTATACACAGTGGGAGAAGCAAATAAGATTGTAACTGGGTATGGTAATCTGAGTCCAGAACAGGGATATCCAGCTGCCCGCAGGGAACTGGAAGAAAGGTATGGTGATAATGAGGTGATTGCCAACTCATATGTGGAAGAAGCTTTACGCTGGCCAAGCATAAAGGCTCATGATGTGAAGGCATTGGATGCGTTTTCCATTTTTCTACAAGAATGCGAATATGCTGTTCAAAGTATTGATGCAGTGAAAATAATACAATTTCCCCAAAACATGGCAAGTCTAGTTAAGAAGTTACCATCCAGTCTGCAGGAGAAGTGGAGAGGTGTTGTGCAAGGCATTAAAGAAAGGGGTGATATTGTTGAGTTTGGAGTCCTTGTAAAGTTCATTAAGAAAGAAGCCAAAAAGGTAAATGACCCTATATATGGCAAAGATGCACTCAGGACTGACCATGAAGAGGGCAAAAACAAGGACGGCAACCAAAGACGACAACAATCTAGAGCATCTAAGGCAAGTTTTGCTACGGTTACAGATGCACCACAAAATACTCAGAAACAAGACCCAAAGGAAACTTCTTGTTATAAAGAGAATGAGAAGAGTGCTACTGATGTTCAGCAAGCAAGGAAGCCTCAAGACAAGCCATGTATATATTGTGATGGTACAAGTCATGCTATGGAAGCCTGTCGCCTGTTGGCAGCACAATCACATGATGACAGAATCAGTTTCCTGAAGTCCAAGGGACTCTGCTTTGGATGTCTCAAAATAGGTCACCAGAAGAAGTACTGTCGGTTTAAAGAGACGTGTGTACATTGCAAAAGACTGCATCCCACACTTTTACATATTAAAGAAAAAGATAAATCTCAGAATGGTGATAGACGAAATGGTGGTAACTCAAAGGTTGAGCCTGGACCTGTGAGTGCCTGGGCAAGTATGGCTTCAAAGGAACAGTGTTATATGGGGGCCGGAGATGGTGAATGTACCATGACAATTGTTCCTGTGAAAATACGAGTTAAGCATAGTAGCCGGGCAATTGAAACTTACGCATTTCTCGACCCTGGGAGCAGCATCAATTTCTGTACTGAAAGTTTAGTAAGGAAACTTGGTTTGAGCGGAAGAAAAGTGAAGATTACACTTGACACTATGGGAGTACCACATGTCATGAACACCTATATTGTTCATGGTCTTGAAGTGTGTGATCTCCAATGTAAAAATGCTATTGATCTTCCAAAGGTTTACACAAAGGATAAGATGCCAGTGTCTCGACATTACATTCCAACCCAGGATGATATTTCTCATTGGTCCCATCTTCAGGGAGTTCATGTCCCCCAGATTAACGCTGATGTGGGTTTGTTGATTGGGAATGCGATACCAGATGCATACACGCCTCTGGAAATAGTCACCGGCCCACAAGGTAGTCCTCATGCCTCCAGAACTCGTCTTGGGTGGACTTTGTGGAATGTAGTTCGCGGTGAAGATAACAGAGAGCAAGGTAGCTACACAGTTAACAGAGCTGATATTATTGCTGTACAGGAATCAGAAGAGCTGAAGCAGTTGGACCTTATGGTAAGAAGCTCTATCAATTTTGATTTTCCTGAGCGTGCAGTTGACGACAAGAGGGAGCCCTCCCAGGAAGACAAGATGTTCACAATGAAAGTGAATGAATCCATCAGTCATGTTAATGGACATTATCAGATAAGTTTACCGTTTCGAGATGATGATGTGAAGCTGCCAAACAACAAAGAATATGCTACCAAACGACTTAAAGGTATTGAGAAGAAGTTGAGAAAGTATCCTGAATTCTACATGGATTACACAGCCTTCATGGAAAGTATTATTAGTAAAGGATATGCAGTGAAAGTTCATGAAGATAAACTTGGTAGAAGTGATGGTAAAGTTTGGTATGTTCCTCATCACGGTGTTTACCACCCACGAAAACCAGGGAAGATACGTGTTGTTTTTGACTGTGCAGCCAGGTTCCAGGGAACAGCATTGAATGATCATCTGTTACAAGGGCCAGATTTAACAAACAACTTACTTGGTGTGTTGCTACGCTTCAGACAAGAGCCTGTCGCTTTGATGGCTGACATCGAAGCAATGTTTCATCAGGTATGGATCCCAAAAGGTGACTGTGACTGTCTGCGGTTTTTGTGGTGGCCTAATGGTGACTTAGACAGACAACCGGAAGTATATGCCATGACAGTTCATTTGTTTGGGGCGGTATCTTCCCCCAGCTGTGCAAATACTGCACTTCAAAGAACCGCTGAAGACAACAAAAACTTCTTTGGTGCAGATGTCGTGAATACAGTCCTCAGAAACTTCTCTGTTGATGACTGTTTAAAGTCTGTAGAATCTGAAACTAAGGCTATAAGTTTGGTACATGACCTGAGAGATCTGTGTCAACGAGGTGGGTTTAACCTAACAAAATGGATGAGTAACAGTCGCGTTGTCTTAGAATCGATTCAGACTGAAGAGCGTTCTAAGGAAGTTAAGCAACTTAACCTCGACTATGATGATCTTCCTGTTGAGCGTGCTTTAGGGGTGTTTTGGTTGGTTGAACCAGACATGCTTGGCTTCAAAATTATTGTGCAAGACCGACCAACCACTAGGAGGGGAATATTGTCCATCGTCAGTTCCATCTATGATCCTCTCGGCCTTGTGTCACCATTTATACTCCCAGCAAGAATACTTTTACAAAGCTTGTGGCAGCAAGGCAGTGGATGGGATAGGCCTATTGAAGGGGCTGGTCTTCAGGTGTGGCATAAATGGCTGTCTGGCTTGCCAAAATTGGAGTCATTCTCAGTTGCGAGGTGTTATAAACCTAAACATTTTGGCGAAGTACTTTCATGTCAAGTACATAATTTCAGTGATGCCAGTGAACAAGGATATGGGATGGTATCGTATCTGCGTCTGGTCAATAAGAGAGGAGAAATTCATTGCTCCATACTTCTGGGAAAATCTAGGGTTGCACCCCTTAAAAAGGTGACGATACCCCGCATGGAACTGACTGCAGCAACGCTTTCAGTACGAATGAATGACAAACTGAAGAGAGAGTTGGATTACAACATTGACAAGTCCTATTTTTGGACAGATAGCATGTCAGTGCTGAGATACATCACTAATGAGACTACACGCTTCCATACGTTTGTCTCTAACCGTGTGTCTACAATTCGTGAGGGATCAGAAGTGTCTCAGTGGAGGTACATAAATACGAAATTAAACCCAGCAGATGATGCTTCAAGGGGTTTGATAATAACTGACTTCATAAAATGCAAGAGATGGGTTACTGGTCCTGATTTTCTGTGGTCTCCAGAATCGGAATGGCCAGAGAATCAAGTAGTCTTAGAGAGGATTCATGATGAGGATCCTGAAGTGAAAAAGCTCTCAAATGTTGTTCTGATAGATGAGCAATCTAGCTTCATGAGTAGTCTCATTTCTCGTTTTTCAAGCTGGATGTCACTGAAGCGGACAGTTGGATGGATCTTAACTGGTAAGAGAAATTTACAACATTGGGCCAATCTGCGAAAACAAGTGCGAGAAAGTATCTCTGCAGATGTAGATCCTAAAAAACAAGAGCAGCTTGTTGATGACAAGATGAGAAAAATGAGGTCCAGAGTAAACCTCAAGTCTGCATCTCTTGATATCGACACACTACAAGAGGCAGAAAGATGCATTGTGACTTATGTACAAAGAAGTCACTTCCAAGATGAGTTGGATATACTTCTCAAAGGTCTTCATAGTAAGACTAGAATGACTGTTAAGCAGACAAGCCGTGTCTATAAACTTGATCCAATTCTGGAAGATGGTCTTATCAGAGTTGGTGGACGCCTGCATCGTGCAGCACTGTCAGATGATGAGAAGCATCCAATTATTATACCTAAGGATTCTCCTGTAGCAAATCTAATTTTGCAAGACGTACACAAAACTGTTGGGCACCTAGGAAGGAATTCGATGTTAGCTAAGCTAAGGCAACACTTTTGGATCCTTTGTGCAAATACAATCATTCGGAGAATTATCTCGAAATGTGTTATATGCCGCAGATATCGAGCCAAAGCTGGTGAGCAAAAGATGGCAAGTTTGCCTGTGGACCGTTTAACACCAGATGAACCCCCTTTCACACGTAGTGGTGTGGATTATTTTGGACCTATATTAGTTAAACGTGCTCGGAGTGTTATCAAGAGATACGGTGTTGTTTTCACGTGCTTGGCTACCAGAGCTATACACTTAGAAGTGGCTCATTCGCTTACTACTGACTCATGCATTAATGCATTGCGCAGATTCATGGCACGAAGAGGTCAGGTCAAGATTGTGCGGTCGGATAATGGAACAAATTTGGTTGGAGCCAATCATGAGTTACGTGATGAAATAAATAGGTGGAACCATAGTAGAATCTCTGGAACATTACAACAAAGCAATATTAGATGGGAGTTTAACCCTCCAGCTGGGTCCCATTTCGGTGGAGTGTGGGAGCGACAAGTCAGAACGGTGCGGAAGGTTCTCTTTGGATTGTTGAAAGAACAAGTCATTCACTTGGATGACGAGGGTCTTGCTACACTGTTCTGTGAAGTGGAAAACATTATAAATAGTCGGCCAATAACACAGCTTTCAGATGACCCGAATGACTTAGAACCACTTACGCCAAATCATTTGCTACTTCTTCAGTCCAATCAGAGTTTACCACCAGGAGTGTTCCAAAGTCATGATAATTATGTACGTCGTAGGTGGCGCCAGATCCAATATCTCGCAGACATGTTTTGGAAACGGTGGTTAAGAGAGTATCTACCAATGCTTCAAGAGCGCCAGAAGTGGTTAAAACCTCGGAGAAACCTGGCAGTAGATGATATAGTTCTGGTGGTAGACAACTCATCACCAAGGAACTCCTGGCCGATGGGAAGAGTTATTGAAGTTATGAGGGACCGCAATGACTTGGTCAGAGTAGCCAAAGTGAAAACAAGCTCAAATGTCCTTGAACGTCCTATTGACAAGTTGTGCATAATTTTGGAAGCTGATGTTGTCTGTGGTGGTACTTGACTTTCTGACTTTCCAGGATGACTGTTTCAGGATATCCGGTTTGGAGATCTGGGAGCCTGTGGGTCGGATTGCTGTGTGGGCTATCCTGGCTGTGTGTGTTTTGCGCGCTGTTTGTGTTGTTTGCGTTGTTTGCGTTGTGTGCACTATGTACCCGTTTTTGCTCGCAGCGTTCCTTTTTTGGCATCAACACATGTTGTTACATGCGATGGACTCATCGTATTCATGTTGATTTATTTGTCCTTCTTTCTTATTTGTAATTGTTTCAAGTATTTACACAATTAGGAGGCCGGGATGTTATGGCCAAATAACGTTATACTAATTTGCTATTGTACAGTCCATCGCCCTCTGTAGTTGAGATTTGGTAAGGTGGCTATTTATAGCACCGGGAAAAAGCAGAGAGAAATGGCAGATCGCATCATGTCTTGCTGGTGTTTTGACGCATTTGCATGAATTACAGCAGTCGAGTGAACTACACTAAGCGAAGTTTAGGTTGTTGGTTGTTGGGGTCTAATATTACGGTGAGCATAAATATGATTTCTTTGTTACGAACTGCTGACTTTTGCGACGTTTGTTTGAGGTCATTGCTTCGTATACATGTGACTCGTGTTTACCGATCACGCTAGTCTTTACGCTTTACGATCTACTGCGTGTAATTCCATGTATTTCTAAGATGTGTTGTGATATCTTTACCTTTTGTGAGGTAGTCGCTAACTGTGATGATAGTAATATTACTGTACAAAATGTACATGTATACTATGCATATCAATCGATTACGTGAAATGTATTGTTTACTTATGTGCTTTATTTCTCTGTATACCTTTCAGTCAATCGTTTCTCAGTGGTGGAAAGGAATAAAGTGTCAAGTTTATGTTCGGACATTTGTTTCTTATATTTTTGGAGAGCGCATTGACAACTCCCAATAATCCAACAAGGGACCGATCATTAGCCTTTTTGTTTGCGTCCTACACTAACTAATTTGCTTTAATACTGTTAGAAAGTAAGGAAAACATTCTAAAACTAATTATTATGCAAATTACCTAATTAACATACAAGTTGCTTATGACATACCATACCACCCCACCCCCGGTAGTGGCTATGTTTCATTTCAATCCAGCATGTATAGACAAACGAACAGAAATTTGAGCCCAAAATGGTTCTGCCAAAAAGACATTTTGGGTGTTTTGTAAGGATTATATTTTCACTGATTTTTGACGAGTTAAATGTAAAATATAGGAAAAAATGTATATTTGCTTGATTTTATTTTCACTGAATCATTCCTTCATCAAAAATAGCAATAATTAATTCCAAGCGAAAATAAAGTATTTTACAGTATATCACAATTGGATAATCAGATTTCATTCACGTCCCTTTGTAACTTAACAACATAAATGAATATTAGCAAAAAGGGCGATGGTCGTCATGCTGCACATTTGTGTTGATAAACATCCAATCTTCAAACAACCTGGGTGCGACTTGCACTGATTACCCCAGGTGACTCCTTCGATACCTTCCAATCACCCAAAACTACCTAATTAAGGTTAGGTAACATCTCAGTTTGTACTTGTTGATCTGCGCAACAGTCAAAGTCGCCATCTTTGTTTATATAAAGACCCATTTATCTTGCGCATGCATGGCGCGACGACTACCGCCCTTTAATCTGTCAACTTACAAACATTCCTGTCCAAATACCAGTGCCAACATATGAGAAAGGAATACACTCAATACCTATGGACACACTGCCAAATATAATAGCCAATGTACCCAATAAAATTAGAGTGATACCAAAACCAGTGATCGTCTTATGTGAAAATCCTATCCTCACTCCGGTCTGTTGGACTCCTGGCACAGGCTGCTGCACTACCCCAACAGGTTGTTGTACCATCAGTGCAGGCTGCTGGTTTGTCTGCGGTTGATACATACTGATTCTTCACTATCTGAATGTATGGAAGAAAGAAGACAATGAAAAGACTCAAAGTGAGTCACCTACACCAACAATGGTTTTGGAGAAGCATTAAAAAATACAAAAACTGAAAATACATGTAGATCAATTATAAAATCAAAGAAAGCTTAGAAACAATTCCCACAATAACACATTGATTGCTGAAAGCTTTCATGGACATAGCAAAATCAACAGGGAAAAAAGTCTTTGAGATGCACAATGTAATACTAGTAGAAATGTCATACATAGAATGGATAATTTTCACTAGAAATACGAAAGAAAAATAAATATTAGACATCATGCACCTTGTGATGTATACTAGTAAATGGTGGCAAAAGCTGGGTTAGTGCAAAAAAAAGGGCTTGTGTCCCTTGCAATTCACATATCACAGAATTTGATAGGTGGAGCATGGCGTCCATGAATTTTGGAGCAAGCGATTGCTAGCACAAAAACATCACAAATATTGTATTGCCAAGGACTCATGACAGCAATTCTTGAACATTATAATATAGCAAATCAGATAACTGTAAAAGACTTTTCAAAGCTGCCCAGAATTGTGAAGATGCTTGTCGATCTGTCAAAAGTTGACAGTTGATAGACCAAAACTCACAAAACATTATGACCAGAAGTGTATGCATCAACAACTTCTCGTTGGTATTCTCAAAGCGATGTATAGCCTAGTATCTTTAGTGCACCGCTGTCTTGCAATGCCATCATAAATGAAATCTCAAATAATATTTTGAAATGCAAGCAAGTGAAATTTCAGTTTTGGCGCGGTTTCTAATAAACTATCAAGAAGGATTTTTGTTAATGAAAAAAAAAGATTATAATCAAAGAAATCTTAGAAAGAACTCCCGTGTGCTGAGAGTATTGAAGACACATTAAAAATTAATTCAAAATTACTTGTACTTGAGATATTGATGGAATAGCTGAAAACTAATTATGTAAACCAGGTAACTGATATGAACAGATTTGAGCGTAAAACTAATAAGGCCTGCGTAATGTAATATCTATGTACCAAGTTTTATTGAAATGTGATTAGAACAAAAAAACTATGAATTATTATTAGAGAATTAATATGAACAAATTTCAACCCAAAATTAATCGGGCCTGTCTATTGTTCTAGAGCATTTATGTACCAAATTTTATTCAAAAGTGATGATCAGTAATTGAGATATCAGTGTTAATTAATTATTTTAATTAGGTGAATAATAAGCATAAATATTCACCAAAAACTAATTGGGTCTCTGCATAGTCCTAGGTGCATTGAAATGTGATGATAAATAAGTTGAAGTTTCATTAAAATCCAATTAGTGGTTTTTTATATATCAGTGAAACATTCATGGAAAAAATTAACTAATTATGTGAATTAGGTAATTGATATCCACAATTATTTACCCTCAAACTAATCAGGTCTCTGCATAGTCCTAGAAGATCTATGTAGCAAGTCTCATTGAAATATGATGATCAGTACTTGAGTTATCAGGCGAAAAGCTGAAAATTAACTAATTATGCTATTCAGTCATGGAACAGCTAAAAATCAGCTAATTATCATGCAAATTAGGTAATTAATATGCATGGATTTTTACTAAAACCTAATCAAATCTGCGCATTGGCCCAGAGCATCTATGCGCCAAGTTTCATCAAAAATCAATGTATGGTTCTTGACACATACACACAGACAGACAGACAGACAGACAGACAGACAGACAGACAGACAGACAGACAGACAGACAGACACACTAACTGCAAAAACTCCCTTTTTGTGCTTCGCACACAGGAGTAAAAAATATAAACAAAAGAAATTTAGTAAATATTATGGTTAACAATATTTCTGTTGATGAAACACGATGACGTATACTATTATGTATTTAAGATGAATGATGTTATTTTGAGGCAGCAGACTACATGTATGTATTTTAAATTTCTCTGATTTTAAGGTAGCGAGACTATTATTTGTGTTGAAAATTACGATTTCCACATTTATTTATTAATTGATGAAATGCACTATAAACTTTCATGTGATAAAGTCAACATAACATAGAATGTCATGTAAGTTGGTTAAAATGTAGATTTTCTGAAGGGGAGCATGACAGCAACAGTAGTGTTTTCCAAAATCAACAACACAGGTTTAATCTGTGTGCCTATAAGTTTCAAAGATAAACTCAAGACAAAGCAATGTTAGGATGTGTTATCAGTAGCTATCTGACACACAATGAGTGTTTCCAAACATTTGAGTGGTTTGTCTCCGCCCCTGTTTGTTTCACAGATTAGTCATTTGCATATGAATGTGTCAGACACAAGGTCACACAGCCACTGAAAAAAATCATTGATTTTGGTGTTTTCATCTGCCGATTTTATCGAATTATAGCTATCCCATTCCTTTATTTTTTGGTCTCCAATAGCCTTACACATTTGGATGCCCCTACACATGTTAAAACAGACCTTAATGGGAAAACAAATTGATTGTGCCAATAAACAAGCTTGAAAATCTTTGCTGTCACTTCATGGACGTTTTCTAGGAGTTTATGTTTTTCAAAATACAAGGTCTTTAACAAAAAATAACGTATACTTATTGTCATCGGATTAACACCAAATTTTCACAGCTTTATAAGGTGACAGTGAGAGGAACTTGAATGTGTCCAGACAAACTATTTCATCGATTATTTACCAACGAGTTGTGGTTTGAGTAGGGGGCAATGCGAAAGCTTGAAGTCTGGCGATTCTAAAAATATATACTTTCCTGGGTCTATTTGTAGTCATTTAGTCACAATTAGAAGATGAAAACAAGTATGCAAATAATAGTCCCACTACCTTAAATGTATCCTCTTTTTCAGTCCATGGCTTATGATTGACAATTGAATTTCTAATATGTTCTACTGAGACAGTAAAATAAAATAAAATAAAATGTTCCAAAATGAAAACAAAATCCTATTATTGAAAAGTAAATTTCTCCACCATAGGCATAACTACAGCTAAAATCTAATTCTGCCAATTATCATTTGAATATACCGTAAGTCATTGAAATTCACTTGGCCGTTATTTCTCTCTACTGTATATAGGTCACGTGGTACATGTTAACATGGTACCTCATCCAGATATCTGGGCAGTATAAAATTAATGGTTTGATCATTGTAACGGTATGTTTTTATTCGTATGTATGTATCGTGTACATTTTCATTTTCAAAACCGGTGAAAAGCCATGAATAGTATCCCGTTAGTGATATCCCGATCGAGACACAATTAAATTCCGATCAGAATATATATCCCGATCGGCGGTTAGTCCTGACTGAAATGTTTATCTCGTCTTTTACTAGTAAATAAATGAGCCCCGGGAATGAGCTTTCTGTCATAGTACAGGAGCAGTACTCCCGTAACACCCAGGAACGGGAAATGACCGAGGGAGGCCCAGGGTATTCCACGTCTAAAGACTCGCCATGTAGATCAATACAAATAACACTCACCTTTAACGATAAATTGTTATGAAAATGATAAATCGGTGTTCAATAAGACCCTCTGTACATGTATCACTTGCCTCGTCAAAAGCACACAAGCATCACTAATATCACGTGTACTACCTAACTTACTGGTAATTGCAAAGTTCTGCAATCACTTTCTCTGCTCACCTCCTGTAGCGGCTATCAACTGAACCGTCGGCGAGAGATACCGTGTGGCAAACAGTGCCAGGGTCATAAAAACTAATCTCACAACACCAGTCAAATTAAAATAAGACTTTTCAAACAAAATACAACTCTTCTGCAATAGTTTCATAAGATTTACAAAATTTAGAACTAGTTAGAACTCTTAGTAGCAGTTGACAACACCCACACGGAGCTGATAGCGGCAGCTCATCACGTTGTCAAATTTTATAAATTTCAATGGCGATCAGAAATATGACACTTTCCAGTCACAAATTGGTCAATGTGTATTAAATAGGTATTTAATCATTATTTTTTCATCCGTGTAATTATAATTTCCTGATTATTATTAACGTTAGTAAGTACGGAAGGCCGCCGAAGACTAAAATAAACAAACAAAAATTCTCGAAATTTCGACTTCGACTTTTCTAATAGCCCCGGGCAAGTGTGAATTGGAGGTGTGGCTGTTTTAATGCATGGTGTTAATCACTTGCGTAGCCTATGACACATCTGTTTCAGCGGTCCAACGTCACGTGACTTTGATTGACAGTAGTAATTATTCAAGATTAGTCGCGCATCCCTTTCCCCGGTTCATGTTTTTTACTTTTATCCGCCAAAATCTCAGCTCGTACACAATTTATTGTCATAAATATTACACACAGTCACTGCTGTGATATTCATAGTCACATGCATCCACTTTGGCACGACATAATCGACCTGTAAGTTTGAGAAAACACGTTTTTACCGGAGCTTGGCTGGAGCTGTTTACTACAGCGTGACAAGCAAGGAAATAATCCCTATTGTTTAGGAGCGTATTTATAGTATACCTGGGCCTTTAAACAAATCTTCAATCCAATTCCGGCCAGAAAACATCTCTGCCTTTCGACCCACTAAGAATATTTACCAGCTCTGTAAATTTCATACATGCCCTTTTTTTTTGACCCACAAACAATTACCGTTTTCACGGTACGATTATTTGTCATCAATTCGACACATCCATCCTACCAATCATCATGCAACCGGTCAAATTTTTAAGTTTAGAGGACAAATCTCCCGCTCAACCAACATAACTTCGGCTACGCGGGTGTACCGGGCTACATCACTGAAACTCACTATTCGGCCCATTAAAAGTATTCAAAAAAGACGTGCCTTTGAAGCTCAATTAAACAAACTCTTAAGAAAAGACTCTTTTTAACCTTTTGCCTTTCGTTTAAGAAACGTACTCCACTTTTTTGTAATACTATAAAATGGCAGGATCACAGACGAGACTACCGGTAGTTTAGAAAAACTATTTTCTGTGATCCTCACCGGGACAATCGAGTACGTGAATATATTATTATTTAGCTACTTGTTCCCGGTTATCAATTAAATATTAATTAACTAATGATGTCTTAGAAACCTTAGGGATGCGCTATTGGATGCAGTTTACTAGAATTTCTTTTTGTTTCTGAGACTTTTATCAGTGAGAAAATAGTTAATTCTTCCACATACTAGTACATCTGCAGCTTAGCCTAGTTTGGCTGTTTATTCATGTATTCCTTTGATATGTGTAACACTAGTAACAGTAGTTTAAAATCGTAGAGGCCGCGAATGAATAGCGCCCTCTCAGATTCACTTTCGAAGATCTTTTGGAGAGTCAATTCATTGACCTCTCAACTTGACACAAAATATGTACACAAACAAATCGGTTGTTGGGAGAAAGAAGATTATGTAAAGACCTACGAATCACAGGGATCGTGCAGAGTGGAGTAATCTGGAATTGCGATCGTGTAGATCGTGTCATTGTTCTTATAAGCGATAACTAAAACCTCACCAAGAGGTGTTTATGGTATACGATATATCATATGAACGAGTGTTGATCGAGAGCGGCGATCAGTTCAGTTCTCCAGCTCAGATATAATTTTCGATTTCCTCGCAATTGTGCATCGCCATGGCCAAGGTAAGTATTGTTTCTTGCCCCCACCCGATACTATTGTAAACTGAAGTCAGTAAGCCCATGTTTATAAATAAGCTTGTAAATGTAAATGTACTCTCAACCCAACAAAGGTATTCTCTTTATCTCAATAAATATTTAGGAAATGTTTTTGAATCAACGAGCAAAGTGTGTAACTACCTCATTTGAAAATGTCCCAATATTGTTCAATCAGGCTGCTGATGGGTTGACAAAAATATCTACTGAAATGATATAACGGAAGTTTTTGTCATAAAATGAACTAATCTGACAGTGGTACAGTATGAAAGCAATAAGACTATAGCCATCTCCAATAATATTAACTAAAATCAGAGAATTCAAGATATCAGCGCAAAATGAACAAATCTGACAGATTTCTACCCAAAGTACCTTTACAGTATGGAAGCAATCAGGTTAGCCGTCTTCAAGTAAAAAAAACAAACACTTTTTTTATTAAAAAAGTACAAAAATATACAGGACAATTGGAGTGAGTATGAAATCTGTACAGCTGACAGTTTTCAAGAAGAATTTGAAAATGAAAAGTTGACAAAAATTACGACAAAGAACAATGAGTAATACAAACAGCTATAGCTTCGCTCTGTCAACTTAATTGTTTAACAGTGTTGCTGAAAAACTGTGTACATTGTCAAATATTTTGCTTGTTCCTGCTTTCAGAGTGAAAAACACATTGTGCGTGTTTTCTTTAGTTCACCATTTGGTGGTATGGAGATTGAAAGAGAGGAATTAACCAAGAAATATTGGCCCCGATTGTCTAGCATGTGCAGTAGAGCAGGATTTGAGTTTGTACCTGTAGATTTGAGATGGGGAATCACTTCTGAAATGTCATCTAATGCAAGTACTATTGAAGTATGTTTGAAAGAACTCGACAGATCTGACATGATTGTCGGATTCTTTGGACAGGTAATGTACAAAATGTGAAAATGACCATTAATAATTGGATTTCCCAGTTTACTTAAGTTTAATGATGTGATTTGATTTGACCTATATTTCTAATGTTCTTTTCAACAGAGATACGGTTGGCATGGTGACAATGAACTACTTCAGAAGAGTTTTGATGTTGCCATCACCAAATATCCCTGGTTGAATGAATACCGGGATAAATCAGTTACTGAGTTAGAATTCTTACATGGACATCTGAACAATCCGGGGGAAAGGGCTGCATGTTTTTACTTCAGAGACAAGGTCGGTGTGTTTCAGTACATCTTTCTGCCCTTGAAATCTCAAAACATTCATTTGTTGCTCCGAATTCTTAAATTTTGCAAGCAATTACAAATTTGTGTTCCTAAAACAAATATTATCTTTGTGTTTTCAGATTTATGATGATGAAATGTTGTCTAAATATGAATCCGAAGGAAATAAAAATGAATCCAGAAAATATCAATCTATAACTGATGGAGAGAATGCTGCTCAGTATCTCGCAGAACTAAAGAAAAAAGTTAAAGAAACTAAGGATAAGGTAATAAAACTATATTCAATAGTGATTGACTCAAGAGCTAAACATTGTCTATGCCCATAATGCACATGCCTTCACATGACAGCTGTGACTGCCCACATGTTCAAAATGAGGCGCTTGTTGATTAGATAATGTTAAACTATCTCATTAATGTCAACTTGAGTTAACGTTGATGTCACAGTACCATTTCTGGATTGATCAATTTGTATTCTAACATTCATTCTGTTTGATTACGTTTATTTTTTTTTAATATTTAAAGTGCCTGTGAAATGGCTGCTATTTTCACGCCTAAAATTATCAATTGATACATAAATATTATTAATTTTTATGTTTCTAAGCATGAATTATTTTTTTAAGTGAAAAAATGTGTTTTAAACTCAGTCTACGGCAACTTTATTTTTGTGTATTTTAAAACGAGGCTCCTCATTAGCTTCTCATTTGCATACAGAAATTCCCCTTGTGACGTCAGAAGGGGAAGTCGCATGGCAGCTTGCATTGCCGATACGTGTAAATAAAGCAAATTTCTTGTGCAGTTTTCTCGTCTTTGACTATATTGTCACTTATGTATTTGTTCGTCGAGGAAAAATGGACCATAATTGAACACATAGTATTAATTTTTGTTGCATGGGGTTGAGTTAGATGCGAAATATGTTCGTTCTGGTGTAGCTGGTCACCGTGAATTTGACGTCGGAATTATCTCGTTATTTAGCAGGTTACTAGGCACGTCACTACACTGTTTTATTTCATCGATCGTCTGAGTAAAACTTTCAAAATTAAAATAAAAGAGAACATATTTTGACATTCTAAACATTAGACTATAGTGATCACTACAAAATAATTAAAAAAAACGACAAATCACAGTTACTAAATAAATGACAGCCGCGGGGAAATAAATTGACATTTTGTTGAAATAGGTGAACACGTCGGGTCACGACGAGGGCAAGTGCGTTAAAAGCGGCGTTTAATTTGATAACAAAAATAATCGAGATCGACACACATACAGATAAATTCAGAGTGGATTCGAGTTAGCTTGATCCATGGCGTGATTGTCATGAAATTAAAAAAGTGAAACATCGTATTAAAACTTTATTTAGTGGAAACACATTGACCAAGCCCGGATTCTTATTTCAGAAATTATTATGTGAATTTGACATTCAACACCAATCACCAAACAATTCAGAAACTTTTAGTCTTCGAAAATGAAAACAGTTAGCAGTGTGTAAGGGCTGTGTAATTTCCTGTTTGTCCGACGCTTCGTTTTCGTGTCACTGTCAAAATTATTGCTACCTTTTACTTAACAGGGACTAAATGGTCTCTATAAAACGATAATCAGGATCGCAAAAAAAGTCAACTGATTTGAAACACTTGCTGGACGTCTCTCTCTCTTCTGAAATCCGCCTCAGTGATCATGGGCTGGCTCAGAATCTATTTCTTTCAAAAGTGTTGCACCAGGTTTACATTGTCAGCGTTTCTCTTTAAACCTAGTCGTTTTTTTTTTATGGACGAGAACATTTGAATGAATCTAAGGTTAAGTGATGTCGCACCTTCGGATGGATTAGAAACTTGTGAATACATACACTATGGCTATACGTTTCACTGCAACTGCCCACAAACACAACATCTAAATACTCTCTCTCAAAAAAAAAAAAAAAAAAAAATAGACAAAAAAAAAAAGAAAAAACGCCGACCGAAAAATGTATATCGTTTAAAAGTATACTGAACGACTAGTGTTATTACGGCTCAGGGGTATGACTTCCTCTCACATTTTGTCATTTGGTGGCACACTTTCGGCGAGAGTCGGAAATCCGGAAACAGTCGACCGTTTCACGATAGGTGGGCATGGCTACAACACGAGAAATATCCCAAATTTACTTGGATACGAGTAATCATTTTAAGCAAAAAAATCAATATCTACCCTTTTCAGTGGGACACAGATCTAAAATGGGAAACATGACGGTGACGGTATTATTTATTTTGTTTTCATGATATAAACATAAATACACACAGAAGATTACATAACATGGCCGTATATGGAAAGGAATAGAAAGACAAAATAATAATAGATAAAAAAAAAGAAAATAAATATAAATTTGATCTGGTATAAGATGTAATTAAATTTCCCAATATCTAATCAATTATCTAGTGGTTATTTCTGGCAATGCACTCTGGGATAAAACATGCATAACAACCACAGCTTTGTGCCCTTCCATGTATGTGTATTATGCTAAATGTTTCAGTCAAAATTGATACTACTTAATAATTAGTTAATATAATGTCTTTATCTTCACTTAATGGCATTTTATATACAAAAATGGAGAAGATAAAATCAGAATATGGGGTCATGTACTTAGTATGTGGAAATTAATGTTTTTTTGTGTCTGTTTTCAGAAATTTTTAATACATGTAACAATGTTTCAATAGCAATGAGTTATATCCCAATATCTCAAAATTTTGCCCAGTGATATCAGTGAGAAATGATGTATAATGTCTGAAAAAGTACATATTGATTTCAAAAAGTATTTAACGTATATACAAATTTAAAGCACGGTAGTTGTCATTCGACATTTGTGTTGATAAACATTGATTTTCCCACAATCCAATGCACTCTTCAAATGGAAATCACAAGTATGAGGTTTGACCTGGGCGCGACTTGCACTGATTACCGCCGGTGACTCCTTCGATACCTTCCAATCACATGAAAATTACCTAATTAGAGCTTGGAAACGTGTCAGTTCGTACTCGTTGATCTGCGCAACAGTCAAAGTCGCCATCTTTGTTTATATGAGACCCATATATCTTGCACATGCGCAGCGCGACGACTATCGCGCTTTAACATCATTTATAGCAGGGTTTTAATCATGAAATGTGTTTAAATTGCTGTAAACATTTGCATATTATTTAACATTTTCGACAAAGAACAAAAAAAACTTATACTTATGTCTACTGGGTAATAATAAAATGATTAGTTATAAACAAGATTTTGACTCAAAATATTAACACTACACATTCACATATGTAAAAAATGCCTGAGTAGCATACCGATACTATCTCAGTTAATTAAATTATAATTGTTTTATTTTGTTGACAGTGTTTACAGTTTGTAGAGGAATATCCCAACCCTGAAGCAGGTGCCGAATTGATGTTTGAGGCAATTAAGAATCATTTACAAACTCTTCTCAAACCTTTGAAGAAACTTACAGAGCGTGAAGAGAAACTGTTGATGCAGAATGCGTATTATGCGAGTCATCTCGGTGTCGGTGCCAATCAGGAATACATCGGTGGTGAGACGTACTTGAAAGAAGTTAATAGACATGTCATGAGAGATGACGAAGAGTTCGTTGATAAACCGTTGTTAATTGTTGGTGATTCAGGTGAGGTGGAAATCAATGAGTCTTCCACTATAATTTGTCTCTCTATATAACAAACACTGAACACTAAAGCAGAACTATTTTACTAGAGCACCAAGAATTAAAAAAAAATTGTGTGATTTGTCTAGTTTTACTTTCAAAAATAATAAACACCATCATGGCAGATGTTAAAAGTTTCTCAAAATGAAATCAGCTGGCATTGGCAATATTAGAAAAGTTGAGCCAGTAGACTTCTCACTCTAAATGTATCACCACCATTTCCAAACCAGTCTGTTACACTAAAATTCCAATCACAAATGAAAAGCTTTCTTGTTCTGTAACGTATTAAATAATGCAAAATTTGTTTTTCTATATAGGTTGAGGTGACCTATTTTCTGATAGTCTTATTATTTTAGTCAAGTGTTGTAAAGTTTAGTCAAGTGTTGTAAAGTTTAGTCAAGTGTTGTAAAGTTTAGTCAAGTGTTGTAAAGTTTAGTCAAGTGTTGTTAAGTTTAGTCAAGTGTTGTCAAGTTTAGTCAAGTATTGTCAAGTTTAGTCAAGTGTTGTCAAGTTTAGTCAAGTGTTGTCAAGTTTAGTCAATAGAATACTGTGGAATACTTTATTTTCGCTGGAATTAATTTTCGCTGAAAAGGCTTTTTGGGCATTTTGCTTGGAATTTATGTTCACTGATTTTTGATGAGTTTAATGTGAAATATAGGAAAAAAAGTATATTCGCTGGATTTTATTTTCACAGAATCATCCCTTCAGCAAAAATAGCGAAAATAAATTCCAAGCGAAAATAAAGTATTTCACAGTATTATAACCACTAGAGGGCATATACAAAAGTCTAACGTACAATAAAAATAGAATATAACTAAACCATAGCTACAACAAATTAATAATGTTCTCTGGGACTGCTGACAGGAATTCTCAAGAATCTAAGTGATGATATTTTAGCATTTTTTGTTGTAGAAAATAGCGTAAACTAATAATTAGCATTTTTTTTTAAATGTTAAAGGAGTCTTGAAGAAGAAACCTTTAATGATGATAAGAGTTCTTTATCAAAATATAGTTTACCCATTCACCTAATAGTTGCATTGAACAATGCATAGGCACTAGTGAGTTCAAAAAACGTGACAGAAGCACCCCCAAACTGACATTGGAATATTTACTGTAGGTAGAGTTGAAATGCAAAAGCGACCGGAAATTCTACTATCTAATCTTAATCAGATTAGATGAAGGGCAATGCTCTCATAGTTATGCTATGTTTTTTTTAATTCCAGGTGTTGGTAAAACAACCTTACTGTCGAATTGGTTGCATCGACATCAACAAACCCATCCAGATGACATCATTGCATACCATTTTGTTGGATGCGCTCCAAAGACAACAAGTAAGTTAACACGTGGACGTTCAGTGAACAATGGATTGATTTACATGTGTTTGTACGTGATACGTGCATGGTTGTTGTAAGGGTTTGAGTCATGCATCCAGACTTTGACCTTTAAACTGCCAGCGTTGCGTACATTGCAATGTCACGATGTATGCACGGAACTACCATGATGTAACGTTCTCTGAGGCATGTTTAATTAATGTCCTGTTACAGTGTGTCATACAGCAAAAAAAATGTTTACAAACAAATTCCAGTGTTTGGTTATTTTGCTATTATTCTATATATTCCCATGTGAAGATTAATATTCAATGCTGAGTAATAATAATGGGTTAATTTTGTGCTTAAAGTCATGGTATACAGACAGGTTGGAAGCTTTTATTTTAAACACAAACACACACAAAAAAAAGGGGAAAAAAAGATATACAACACACAAAATAAAAAAAATGAGTGCATAATTTCAGATAAGGACAGAATAAAAAATTAACATGTAACATGCCTGAATATTCAGGGGGTGATGCTGCCTAGATTTGAAACAGGTTTTGAAATATTTTTTTTTTTTTATATTTTTTCGAAATCACTGCTGTCTATGTATTGTATTGCTAGTTATAAATGTAGGCTAATGTCGCATATTTGGAAGGCAGGGCAGACTGTACTCAGATTTATATGACTGAACGGTAATCAAACCTTTAATCTTCTGATGTGAGACATACACGCTAACTGTCGTACCATAATTCAGTTTGATTTTAATTTCCCATTTTTTTTGTCTGAACATATACAGGGCAATTTTTTTTTAGCACTGCAGATATATATGCCCAAAGAAAATAGAAAATAACTGACAAGAAAAAATACGGTTACTACCGGGTACCATCAATAACAACAAACTGTTGTTCTCTACAGGTGAAACAGACGTACTTTCCCGAATCGTGGAAGATCTGAAATATGGATATAAGAAGAAACACGGTGAGAAAAATGAAGATGGAAAATATGAAAATGTCAAATCAGAGAAACAAAACACTGTGTTGGAGCATTACAGAGAACTTCAGGAAATGTTATCGATGATAAATAAGAATGGATACAACGCTGTGATTCTTATAGATGGTGTCAATAAAATGGATGACATCGGAAAAACTAAAAAGGTGAGAATGGAAAAGACATGAAAAGAGATATTTGAGCATGCATAGATCACTTTTTTTTCTGTATTAGTAAATTGAAGAAACCTTCTTGGATTTTTTCATAGTTGAAATATACTTGAGTACAACGAATGCCATATTTTTGCAAATCTTTATAATTTTAGGAGCTTTACTGGTTGCCTAAAGATATACCTAAAGGAGTCAGTCTACTCATTTCATGTTTAAAGGATGACATTCCAAAAACGGATGAGTTTAACGAACGACAGTTTGATATTTTATCAGTGGAGAAGTTAAACACCGAACAGAAGGAACAAATGATGCAGGTATTCATTTATTTATTTATTTGTTTGTTTATTTGTTCACTATATAAATAAATAGTTGCTTCATAAGCTACAAATCAAATGTAGCATTACATCAACAACAATTGTATCAAGTGTTAGTATAACAAAAGGTAACATACGTTTTTATACAAGTAGCGTTATTACTATCATGAAGTGGCATTTCCTGTCTACGTTGCAGTTGCCCCAAATCAACATACGAGAATGTGCCCAATTTAGAATTGTGACCTTAATTGATCTACTAAGCTATTTTTAACCCCTATTAGAAATAATGTTCAGATTCACAAGTCACCTCTATCAGAAATAATGACCAATCCCACGTAACTTCTATCGCAAATAATGGTCCATTCCAAAATATATTCACCTCTATCAGAAATAATGGTCCATTCCTAAATATATTCACCTCTATCAGAAATAATGGTCCATTCCAAAATATATTCACCTCTATCAGAAATAATAGTCCATTTCTAAATATATTCACCTCTATCAGAAATAATAGTCCATTCCTAAATATATTCATCTCTATCAGAAATAATGGTCCATTCCAAAATATATTCACCTCTATCAGAAATAATAGTCCATTCCTAAATATATTCATCTCTATCAGAAATAATGGTCCATTCCAAAATATATTCACCTCTATCAGAAATAATGGTCCATTCCTAAATATATTCACCTCTATCAGAAATAATGGTCCATTCCTAAATATATTCACCTCTATCAGAAATAATGGTCCATTCCTAAATATGTTCACCTCTATCAGAAATAATAGTCCATTCCTAAATATTTTCACCTCTATCAGAAATAATAGTCCATTCCTAAATATATTCATCTCTATCAGAAATAATGGTCCATTCCTAAATATATTCACCTCTATCAGAAATAATGGTCCACTCCAAAATATATTCACCTCTATCAGAAATAATGGTCCATTCCAAAATATATTCACCTCTATCAGAAATAATGGTCCATTCCTAAATATATTCACCTCTATCGGAAATAATAGTCCATTCCTAAATATATTCATCTCTATCAGAAATAATAGTCCATTCCTAAATATATTCACCTCTATCAGAAATAATAGTCCATTCCTAAATATATTCATCTCTATCAGAAATAATGGTCCATTCCAAAATATATTCACCTCTATCAGAAATAATGGTCCATTCCTAAATATATTCACCTCTATCAGAAATAATGGTCCACTCCAAAATATATTCACCTCTATCAGAAATAATGGTCCATTCCAAAATATATTCACCTCTATCAGAAATAATGGTCCATTCCTAAATATATTCACCTCTATCAGAAATAATAGTCCATTCCTAAATATATTCACCTCTATCAGAAATAATAGTCCATTCCTAAATATATTCATCTCTATCAGAAATAATAGTCCATTCCTAAATATATTCACCTCTATCAGAAATAATAGTCCATTCCTAAATATATTCACCTCTATCAGAAATAATAGTCCATTCCTAAATATATTCACCTCTATCAGAAATAATAATCCATTCCTAAATATATTCACCTCTATCAGAAATAATGGTCCATTCCTAAATATATTCATCTCTATCAGAAATAATAGTCCATTCCTAGAAATAATGGTCCACTCCAAAACTTTAACACCTTCATACTATGATCATATTTCTAGGTTGATTCTGATCCAAGAATTAAATCTGGTTTCCTCTTGAAGGAGTTGTATACTCATATATTCAATAAGTTATGGAGTCAAATACAAAGCCGTTACTATGCAGTATTGTAAAACAGTGTTTACAAAGCTTCATTGTTAACTTTTTTATTTTAAGGCAATATTGTCGTTAAGAGGTAAAGAATTATCAGTGAAACAAAAACCCAAAGTCATTAATAAGGAAGAGACGGCAAATCCACTATATCTAAAGACTCTTCTACAGGTGGGTATGTCTTCAATCTTTATGGTGGAATTACCGGTACTTGTGAAACAGAGCCCTCTTGTGGTGATTATTTGCAATCTTTCGTTTTTTTATGACAAGCTTATTGACATGTTGTTTCAGTGTAATCCAATTCCAATGAGCTTAGTAACTTTCTAAAAATAGTAATGTTTAGAAAACAATGGTTACTTGAGGTTAATAAACACAGTTACATTTAATTTTCAGGAATTGTGCAGCTTTGGAGATTTTTGGAAGCTTGATGAATATATTGATTATGTATTGCAAGCAGACAGGTTAGAGTATATTCCTGTTTTTTTTTTTTAGATTTTTGATACTCAACATGTACCGTATTAAGAATGAGGTTTTAACAACCAGGTATTAATAATGGACGAATTTACTGCAAATTTTTATCCTAGGTTACAAATGAATTGTTTAAAATTTTATATTACTCAAGTATCATTGTTTTTTGCTGATTTACAAATAATGTAAAGTCATTTATGTTCACTGACATTTAATTTCACTATTTTAAAGTTGTGAGCATGTTCACTTGGTTTAAATTTCACAAAAGAAAACAGGAGTTTTATTGTTATTTTTTCATTTTCACGTTGATTTAACGGATTTTAGTTATCGGTGAAAATAGCAAAATTAAAACCCATGTATAATATGTGCATGAGTGTGTCAATAAACTGATCAGTTTTCATCTTGGGCTGGTTTTACTAAATGTTCTTGCTTATTTGCAAAGCATATATTATGCATGTATTGTGTTTTTGAATATTGCCATATTCTTGCTAATTTTTTGTTTCGACAATCAAACCTGTTTTATGTGCCTGTTGTGTTTTGTGACTCTATTGGTTGGAAATGTGTTTGATTGACATGTATGTGGTATGCAACCTTCTGGTACCTAATTTTTTGTTTTCCCTGTTTTTTTTATCACCTCGCAAAATATCAAGCAGCAGTAGCACTTTGATTGTGTGTGTTTTTTTTTTATAGCACAAATTCAGCATTTCATTTCTCACGGTGTTTATTACAAATCCATTTGTATCATTGCAGTACACAAGATTTATTTGTCAAGATTTTAGAACGTCTAGAGAAGGATTTCAACCCGGAAGATCGCCATGACAATATTGTTGCCAAGGTAATTATTCATATGTAATTTACACAATTGTAAACACAAAATTTTATATTTATCTGTTTATTTTTTTAAAGCTACATGTTTGTCTCTCATACAGTCATCAAGTAAATAAAGTATTATAGACCTTGTGGTCAGTGCGCCCTCTAAGCCAATATGACTAGCCATTGCCGCAAACAGATTTGTATTGACGTAAATGGTTGTGCTAATTCACTGGCACGTCTACAGAAAATTGTACATCAATATAATGAACTTGAAAAACATTTTACTAAAGTTAAGGAATAAGTAATTTGATTAATATGAAATTCGTATTTTATAAACAAATTAGTTTAAAAAAAGCGATACACTCATATTTTATTTTTATTTTTACTTGAAGACCGACTTTCCAGCAGTCGAAAAGCTGACTCAACTTGATTTTTGAGGATTTCATTTTGACTCAGGATCCCTACAAAATCAGTTCTGTTAGAGGGCGCACTACATGTTTCTTTGAAATCCATCTCAAATTGAAAATTTTATTTAACAAATAGAGTTTGTGCGAATGATCTTTATTATTATTTTGTGATAACACTCGGTGACAGATCGATGATACATTTTTTGTTGTTGATCTTTTGACATATTTTGGAACAGAAATCATGATTGTAAAATTTCTCACAAAATTAATTGTTGCATGGTTGTGTATGTTTTCAGGTGATGAGTTGTATTCTTGTATCACGTTACGGATTATCCGATCAAGAAATCAAATCAATAATCAACTTACCGGATCAGCTGTGGTCATCAATTTATTTTGCAATGGACGACTTTCTTATTGATAGAGAAGGCATCTATGGGTGAGTTAACAATCGTTGTCTTCATTAGAAAACAGGAATAATATAAAACAAAGCGTTGGAACTATTATTACAACTACATATATACCAACTATTATTACGTTATGGTTCATAGCTAGTATAGATAGCTTTTTATTTGCTCGGCTCAATGAAAGATCAGAATACAACTATTTCTCAATATGGGCGTAAAAATTCAACCACCTAATTTAGTGGCTTTTAAAATTTTAGGCTTTAATTAATGAAATTAATGAATTAACACTACGTGGTGTTATGTTAACCGGAAGATTCAAAACATTTTGCAAAGGATCAACTACTTAGTTGCAGTATGATCTGTTGGTGTTGATTTCGCGATTAGCACTTTTTTAAAGCTAAATCCAGTACTGAAATATTTTTAACAGATTTCATGATGATGTTAAACAGATGAAATGTGTATTTTACCCATTTGTGCAATGAATCTAAATGTCTTTTGTTCGGCAATAATACTGTCATTTGATTTTTTGTGGCCATGAAACATCACAAGCATTTTTTTTGGATGCAAATGTTGCGACAAATGTTTGGCATATAACATTTTTTTTAATGATTGGTTTTCACTCAAAAAACTGTAACCAGTTCAAAATTTCAACGGAATTTTGAAATATAAAAATCGTTTTTTCAAAGATAATTTTGTGTGGTTTTGCAACTACCTTTACATGCCTTACTTGGCGGTTAACCCCCCCCCCACAAGATAATGAATGTACAATACAATGGTGTAAGATAACACGTGTGGTTTAACACTTATATCTAATCACATTGTTGACCTGATGACAAAACTGATGTCCTCTATGTATCTTTACTTTATACAATGATAACGTTATGCAACATCATGCATGTGTCACATGATCCACACTACAATACATCGGTATTTTGCATTGTCATACAAATTCTTAAGTCCAGTCAATATCTTTCGTCCTTGAAAGACAACAGTCATTGTTTTTTTCACAACCTAATTTCCTAACATACTGGTGACTTGAGATGGCCAATTTTATGGCCCAAATTATTTTCAGCCCATGGTGGCCAACCACTGGCTACTGGTGGCCAACCACTGGCTACTGGTGGTCATCTACTGCCAACTAGTGGTCATTTCTACTGCCAACTGGTGGTCATCTACTGCCTACTGATGGTCATATACTGCCAACTGGTGGTCATCTACTGCCTACTGGTGGTCATCTACTGCCTACTGGTGGTCATCTACTGCCTACTGATGGTCATATACTGCCAACTGGTGGTCATCTACTGCCTACTGGTGGTCATCTACTGCCTACTGGTGGTCATCTACTGCCTACTGGTGGTCATCTACTGCCTACTGGTGGTCATCTACTGCCTACTGGTGGTCATCTACTGCCAACTGGTGGTCATCTACTGCCTACTGATGGTCATATACTGCCTACTGGTGGTCATCTACTGCCTACTGGTGGTCATCTACTGCCTACTGATGGTCATATACTGCCAACTGGTGGTCATCTACTGCCAACTGGTGGTCATCTACTGCCTACTGGTGGTCATCTACTGCCTACTGGTGGTCATCTACTGCCAACTGGTGGTCATCTACTGCCAACTGGTGGTCATCTACTGCCAACTGGTGGTCATCTACTGCCTACTGGTGGTCATCTACTGCCTACTGGTGGTCATATACTGCCAACTGGTGGTCATCTACTGCCAACTGATGGTCATATACTGCCAACTGGTGGTCATATACTGCCAACTGGTGGTCATCTACTGCCTACTGGTGGTCATCTACTGCCTACTGATGGTCATCTACTGCCTACTGATGGTCATATACTGCCAACTGGTGGTCATCTACTGCCAACTGGTGGTCATCTACTGCCTACTGGTGGTCATCTACTGCCTACTGGTGGTCATCTACTGCCTACTGGTGGTCATATACTGCCAACTGGTGGTCATCTACTGCCAACTGATGGTCATATACTGCCAACTGGTGGTCATATACTGCCAACTGGTGGTCATCTACTGCCTACTGATGGTCATATACTGCCAACTGGTGGTCATCTACTGCCTACTGGTGGTCATCTACTGCCTACTGGTGGTCATCTACTGCCTACTGGTGGTCATATACTGCCAACTGGTGGTCATCTACTGCCTACTGATGGTCATAAACTGCCAACTGGTGGTCATCTACTGCCAACTGGTGGTCATCTACTGCCTACTGGTGGTCATATACTGCCAACTGGTGGTCATCTACTGCCTACTGGTGGTCATCTACTGCCTACTGGTGGTCATCTACTGCCTACTGGTGGCCAACCACTGTAATGCCTACTGGTGGCTTACTGGTGACTAACCATCACTTACTTGCATACTGCCATCTACTTCCTACTAGTGGTCAACCACTGCCTACTGATGGCCAACCACTGCCTACTTATGACCAACCACTGCCTACTGGTGGCCAATCACTGCCTACTGATGGCCAACCACTGCCTACTGATGGCCAACCATTGCCTACTTATGACCAACCACTGTCTACTGATGGCCAACCACTGCCTACTTATGACCAACCGCTGCCTACTGGTGGCCAATCACTGCCTACTGATGGCCAACCACTGCCTACTGATGGCCAACCATTGCCTACTTATGACCAACCACTGCCTACTAGTGGTCAACCACTGCCTACTGATGGCCAACCACTGTCTACTGATGGCCAACCACTGTCTACTGATGGCCAACCACTGCCTACTGATGGCCAACCAGTCTACTGATGGCCAACCACTGTCTACTGATGGCCAACCGCTGCCTACTGGTGGCCAATCACTGCCTACTGATGGCCAACCACTGCCCACTGGTGGACTTTTATACAACAGTGACTATGATGTCATAATTTATAAAATATACAAATAAAAAATAATCAATAATATAATATGGTGGTGTCAAGATAATTTTAATTTACTGTTTCAGAATAAGAACAGTGATCAACTTTACCTATTATATAACATATATAACAAGAGTAAAACACTGTTTATGTACAATATAAATGGTCATTCATGGCTAGGAACTCGCACATTTATCATGACTGGCAGATGCTGCAGTTTGAGATTTTGGTCAGTTTATGATGCTACCCATTTTACTATGAGCCACATGCAGTCTTTAAGAATGTTATTGAAGTTTTTTGGAAATGTCTGTACTTGTATCAAGCTCCTTCTTGCCTTGAGGGGCGATGTAGTTAGAATAGAAGAAATGGCTGAATAATAAAAAGTAGGTGTAATACATGCCAAGACCCCAGTATATATTGTTATAATATACAGGGCATGTCTCAGTGATTTCTAAATGGAAATAACTGTATATATTTATGTAGATTCCCATCATCATTTGGCATAGTTGCAAGAAGGTGATGACCATGTTGACTTGAACCGGGATTTTCACCATTCTGGAAGCTCGTAGCGCGTAGTACGAATACATGAGCGAGTGAACGAAGTAGTTCATGACTGTGTAGTAGATACCGCTCGGGACTCCTTCCGATAGCGTGTACCAGCTATATACGAGCACCGTCACATGGTGGTACCAGTGCAGGAACATTAGTTTCTGCTTGCGCAGCACTATGAACATGGTATCAAAAAGTTCAATCACTTTGCTGAGTGTAAAGAGGTAGACCCAGAATCCGCTGACGCTGTTGAGGAAACTTTTATCGCACAGGGTTTGTCGCCATCCTCCTTGCATGTACTCCTCCAGTAGTTTTGGGAAGACGCGGAAGAAGCCGATGATACTGAAGATGGCCAAGCTTCCCGACCAGACTGCTAGTGCACGTCGCAAATCATACTTTGGTCGTTGCTGCATGGCACTCCTCCCAGCATAGACTAGTACCATATATATTCCCGCATAGATCATGGAGTCGGTCCAGTTGCTTTGAAATCTTCCATGAACCATTCCATAACTGTGGTTTCTCTCCACATCTGTGATGAACCAGTATTCAACCATAATTACGATAAAACTCAACAAATGACACCAAATGAAATGACACGGGCAGGCACACCCTGTGACTGCCTTGCGTGAAGAGATCTCGTCCGTCTGTGAAATTCAACTGGTAACTTATTGCTTTATATAGTACCTGTGCTTGTGTCCGATCTTTGACCTCGTATATCATATGTAAATAGCCCCATCATGCAAAATACCTGCATAATTGCAGTGGCATGACAGGGTATATAAGTTTGCATTGCCAAAAAACAAGCAAATTAGGAAAAATATCGTTATCATTCAAGTTTGTAGTTTTCTTGTTTTCTGTTTGTGGTTTTCTATATATAGGTCAGGTTACTACTAGTGCACACGGCATCCCTCACGCCACACAGGTCAAAGTTCATATCGCCTCATAATAAATTTGACATGAACTGAATGCGTGTCATGCTATACTCGCAACAAAGTCGCCTCAAACTATTTAATGTCAAAATTGTCTTTCATTCTACAATGTAATTTCTCCCACCATAATTTTTGTGTCACATTTTGTATATTTTTCTTTATATTTCCATTATTTATAAGTTAATTTCGGACTGAGTGGAATAAACTTGCCATATTAAAATGTGAAGCAAATTTATCAGTGGTAAAACATTAGAAATCATGGGGGTGGGGGTTGTGGGTGGGGGAAGAATGTGAACAGTGCAATTTTTTGTGGTGTCTTGTCCTTACAATTTTATTTTCTTGATTTTTTGCTACAAATATTTCCTTGTATCACTCTGCATGCAATTTTTTTTTATAAACAAATCAACCCCCACCCCCAGGGGGCAGGGGTTATGTGTCTTATACTTTTATAAATATAGTGAATTGTGATCAATGAAAATTGCTGTTCAAAGTAAGAAGCTTGATTTCATTCAGAATTGCTGATTATGCAATTTTTTTTATTGAATTTTTGTAAATCAACAGGTTATACTTTTGAGTGGTAATTTGTGAAAATTTTCTAATTTGCAAAATATTAAGATCTAAATAATCAGAGCCACAACTTAGGAACCATTTATTTGTTTTTATTCTGAAAGCTGCACATTTTGTTGTTAAAATGTTGGTGTAACATATTTAACTTTTTTAGACGTCGTTTTGAAAACCAGATTAATTTATTTTTGTAATAATTTCAAAAATGGTTAGTCTGATTGCTACGATGTCTCTCTCACGTTATGCATTTCCATAAGCGGATGTATATCAACTGTCATCATAGGATAAAACCCAACTACAAGGACTTTTTTAAGATGTAAAGTCCGACTGAAGATAAAATCATAGAATGAATAGGTCCAAATATCAATGACCGGACATCAACTATTGGATTGGTCAAGGAGCAGTATATCTGTCAGATTAACATTGGTGTGAGCACTGAGTTTGAACCCAACCTCTGTGGTTTCTTCTTCGCATAGTAAAATTTAGTCAGTGTTGCATCTTTGACATTACGTGATTAGTGTTATAGTCTCAAACAATGTATAAGAACAAATGTGGGACATTTAGTTGAATGGCACACGGGACAATTTGATTGATCGAGAAACACTATATTATAAAGTGTGTTCAAATATTATTTTAGTATCACGAAAGTAAATTTTTTTTTAAATTCTCAAAATTTTGTTTTATTGTTTTGAATACCAAATTCAACTTTTAACATCTTTCAAAAAATATACTTGCAATATTTTTATTTTTATTTTTTTTTTGATCAAGCGGTGTAACCAATGAGAGACTATGAATCTTCGTCCAAAATTGACTTGGACATTTTTAGAAAGTTCCATAAAATATGCAAAATTTATGGGTGATTGTCGAAAGGGAAAAATGATGACAGTCAAAAGGTCATACATGACTCTCCTATTTCTGTACATCAATAGATGGTGTACTGCTTTGTCAATATTTGTATAGTAACTTTGCCAGCTATAGCAAATATAAATGCTAGTGATAAAAAAATATTCATATTCCTGTATATACAGCCAGTCTGATATAGTGCAAGAGCTGCAGTCACCTTTCATGATAGTTTGTTGACCCCATAATGTCTGATCAGTGATACAATTGTACTGGCAGGTCATTGTTACCTGTTTAGAAGCGTTGATAGAAAACAGCACCTAGCAACAGGTCTTGTTAAGTTTGCATTACCTAATTGTGTTGGATGTGACCTAGCTGTCTCTATCATAGCATGCGTGTATAAGTTGAACAGACACCTAACCACACAAAGACAATTAAGCTTGTATTCTCTCTCGTAGAATCGCATCTTCAATACAAGTAGGCATTAGCCGAAAATTGCAGTTATTTTAATTTAATGGTATTGACTTTATAATCCATTATAACCCTCTCCCTTCCCAGATTGATCTGCCCCTTAAAAAAAGTTTGTTGACCTACAAAAATTCAATTCACTGCCGTTTATATATTGTATACAAGTGCTTGATGAAATGATCTGAAGTTTGAGATTACATCTTCGGAATATTGTAATGAAACAACTTCAACTCCTTGAAACCCAGTATTTTTTACCTCGCCCGAATTTGAGTAAATTTGCATTTTTCATGTATTTTTGATTCAAATGGGCATAATTACCTATTTGCTCAAAGTTTTTGAAAACTGAAAAAATCAAGATGTTGAAGACTGTAAAATACTTTATTTTTGTTGTATCTTATTTTCACAGTAAATCAGCAAAAATATACACTTTTGATTACCACAATTAACATGAAAATACATTAAACAACAAAAGTAGTGGTGTCCAGCGATAATTAATTTCTTCTTATTTTGATATGGGACCCATGAAATGTACAAAATGGATTTGTTGTTGTCATGAAAATTAAACGTGCATGTACGACAACTGCAATACTTTAATAATAACCTCCATACTTGGTTGCAAATGAAATCTGAACATTTTTATTATTGAAACCTATTGAAAATTTCACATAATGTATTCGATGTGATCTCTATAACGTTATTTAATCACGTGTGTTTGTATTCCACTCATTAAGTTCTTACTATTCTATTGTTCAGGCATGTACTTTTGGTTTTGATTAATTGCTTTGTCTCGTTAATCTCCCTTTAAGTTAAGGATCAGGTCAGCCCAAGACTACAATAAATGCTTGCTGTTAAAGTTGATTTATTTATGGTTTTCCGTTCACATGTGCTTAGTCTTGTACATTGCACATTCTTAAGAGAATACCAACCATTCAGTGTTAAAAAATAAAAATACACCAAATGATATCTTGTCAGCAACTGTCAAGGAATACAATCTCGTCTCTTGATTGATGGATGGACCATTAGAAAAATTCTGGGAGGGGAAAATAGCGTTAAAAAAAAATGTAGCAAAAATGTGTAAGTTGTAGTCAAAGTGAAATTCAAATCGTAAATTCAGACAGACAAATACAACACTTTAAAATATTTAAATTATTACCCCCCCCCCCCGAAAAAACACCCACCCCCAATAATATGGGGGAGGGAGGGGGGAAGTTGCGAGTTGGAGCATTCTGATTCACTGATTGATTCAAATAAGTAGCCAAGAATTGTAATTTTTAAATAATCAATTGATTTCTTATCATTTTACAAACAAACAAAATTGTGACCAGACTTTATGAAAAATTGCAAAGTTAAATTACTTTTACAAAGCTGGGTGAAAAACTGGTTTGTGTGAAAATAATAAAAAATCCTATACATGAAAACATAAACAAAATGGGAGTAGAAATACTGTGCAAATAATTTTTCCCTGCACTTACGTTTTGAGCTTGATTTTTTTAATGATGTTGCTCTAATTTATGTTTGGCTGTGTATAATTTGTTTTTATAGCCCCCCCCCCAAAGTTTCTAAAAATATCAACATTAAGGCAAACTGGATGAACTGACTAACTTAATCTAATATTGTAACACAAAATAATAACAATATTCCATATTGAAGCAATAATGTAAATATCTTTCATTTCGCAAGATATATTAATTTCATATATCAGCGAAAATCATTAGATTTTGAACATTGGGAATTTTTTCGTGGATGGCCTGAATTTTTCAGATATGTTATGATTTTCTGGTTACAATAAATGGAACGGTTTACATCACATCGTTGCAAGTTTTTGCATTGAATAATAAGAGTTCAAAGTTGAATTGTCACCTAATTGAGTTTCTTAGAAACGAATCCGTTATGCAAGACTTTTTCAGTTTTAAGTTCAGGCTTGCCTTTACCTGGTGCCATATAGGTTGAATAGAAGAAGTGACTGAACAGCAAGAAGTACGTGTAATACATAGCGAGGGACCAGTAAATATTATTGTAATATACTGGGCACGTCTTGGTGTTTTCCAGCTTGAAGTACGCGTAGATATTAAGATAAATGCCTACGATCATCTGACACAGCTGCAAAAAGGTGATGGCTATGTTGATTTGGACTGGGATTTTCACCAATCTGGAAGCGCGGATTGCATAATACGAGTACATAAGTGCGTGGATGCCGTAATTCATAACGTGGAAGTATATCCCGTACGGAATGCCATCAGTGAAAGCATACCATGTATAGATCAAAACGGTGACGTGATGATACCAGTGTAGGAATACAAGTTTCTGTTTGCGTAAGACAATAAACATGGTGTCGAAGAGTTCGGCCACTTTACTGAGTGTGAATGCCAGGGACCAAAACCCGCTGACCCCCTCCATGAAACTTTGGTCGCACAGTGTCCGTTGCCATCCTCCTTGGTTGTACTCCTCCAATAATTTTGGGAAGACGCGTAAGAAGCCGATGAGACTGAATACTGCCATGGATCCCGACCAGACTGCTAGCACCTTATGTAGGTCAAACTTTTGCCGGTGCTGCATTACTTTCCTTCCGGCAAATACTAATATTAAATAAATTGCAGAATAAACGAAGGAATCTGTCCAGTGTTCGAGAAACACGTTGTGCCAATAATTGGCATCATAGTTTCTCTCCACTTCAGTTGTAAACCAGTACTCAACCATATTACAAAGATTCAGGAAAAGATATCTCTTGAATAGCAGTATGACAAGCCCCTGAGTAGTGTTGTACCTGACCAGTTTACACAGTGAGACTTCACATTTGAAAGCATAGTGACCTCTGACCTTGTTTCTTATGGGTGTGTCATATGCAAATTATTTTATGTTAAACAGGTGGGGTGATTCTGGTCCCATGTCTTTGCCTGATGATTGTTGTATGCAGAGCAACGATCTTTATTTAGTTCCGCTTAGTTCTTTCTCTCTTGAATTTCTTCAAATCCTAATTATAAAGGAGAAATATTAAAGAGTCTCCTACTATGCTTCTTATTATAGTATGGTTTTATTTATATCATATTTAATTGCTATTATATTTATTTAAGTTTTTTTTATTAGTTTGTTTTTGTTTTAAAGCAATTTTTTGAAAAATTGCACATATTATTTCACTTTTAAAATACATTATTTAAATTATATGTATACTATTTGCTGCTGTTTTAAATAAATATAAATAAACATATGTTGAAATAAGCAAGATTGTTGTGCATTATTTAATTGTACCAGTGTCGTTCTGTAAATTCATTTTGTAGAAAAAACAAGTTCTCAAAAAAAAAGTTTCAGAATTCGCCAAAATTTCCTCATATAAATGGTGTCAACCAATGGTGATTAAAAATGGATTTTTACCAACTTCAATGGATTTTTCAACATTTGTTTTAAACATGCACTGTTTTGTTCAGACTATAACAATATATGCATATTGGATACTCCTTCAAAATATCAATTTAATTGAAGGAAAAAAATACATAAAATGAAGTTTCAACTACGTATCATTTTAATATTTAAGCAGTTATAAAACCAAACAAATGAAACATTCCGGATATCATATGTAATGTATTAGTAACACATGGCAGGCAAAATGACTGATTTGTATAATCTATGTCAGACTTTATTGCATGGTGTGGGTGACCTATTTAACATAAATCTGATCATGCGATGTCACAAAATTTCAGCTTTGAAGAGTTTAATTGTTTGCATTTGCCGTTAAAGGAATTCATTTATGGTAACTTGTGAGTATATCTTATCAGCTCCCATTGCAATCTTATGAGTAATAATCTTATTATCCTCCTAATGTAAAGTGTTTGATTTATAACTAAAGTGAGCTGTGATAATTTTAAGTAGTCTAGGGAGTCTGAAGTCATGCTTCTCAGTTTGTGATTCTATCATGTGACAATTACTTGTATGGTTTCCATGAGAAAATATAATTTATTTATTTTTTGAACCCCAAAGACAACATGCATTTTCTTTCACAAAATAAAACTGTATTTTTTTTTTCGTGTTCTAGTTTTATAAAATTTTGAACAAGATTTTTAGCCAGTGGGACATTATGTGGATTTGAACCCAAATTATTAACAAAGACACTAGAGAATACATAAAAATATTGCATCAACATTGTTTGTAATGTTATACAGTAATATTGACAATTCTAAGAGTGTGATTAATTATAAAAAATTTATCAAAAAAAATATTTGCCAAACAATCCATGTCAGAATATTTTAATGATGAACTACTTTAATCTCAGTAACCCCCATATACCAGTATGTTTATTTCACTTATATTTAGAAAGGCTTCTTCTCAGATTCACAAACTAGTAGTTGGAGTAATGTGTCATTTATTAACATAAGAAAAATAAGAATCTGTTATTTTTGTTGATTATATTTTGTTTTAGATTACATAATATTATGAAGATAAACGATGGAGGTCTAATTTTTTTTTACAGATTTGCTTATGAGGAGTTATCCGGTGCTGTTAAAGAGAGATATTGTCATGACGATGATGATTATAAGAAGTATATAGCTCACCTAGCAACTTATTTTAATAATAAGCTTGAGGTAATAAAACATGTTTGTACCTAGCCACCACAGAGGGCGCAATACAGATTTAAAATTGACATACATGCATAATGAAGTCATTTGTGTTATTTATTAAACAAGACCTCCTCCTCCCAAATATTAATGTTTCCGATCACTGAATGTCATCTGAAAATGTGCGCCCCACGTAAATTTCATGGTAAATCACCAATAACTTGATATTTGTCTCTTTTTTTTTATCTAGTACCGGTACATTTTTAGCATATTTTTCTCTGATTTTTTTTTCACGCTTCACTTCTAGCTATGTAGTCCTGATCATAATACCAAAATCTCTAATAGAGTGATTAATGAGTTGCCATGGTTACTAGAGAAACTTGGAGATATTGACAGATTAAAGAAATGTCTTCTACATCTAGCTGTGTTCCTGACTTTGTTCAAGTAAGATATTTATTGTAAGCCGGGTAAACCGAGTGTGCGCATTGAATTTTATTGTGTTTCATTTATCAACACAGTCTGATTAATTTTTTTAAAAAAACCTATTGCATTTCAAAATTTTAGGTAAATTTATACATTGATCTGCATTCTGATTGCTGTAAAACACTATTCATAGTTTAATTTTTTTTTTTTTTATTTGTACTTTAGACCCCAAAAAACATAATATTGCTAATTTTTAGGTCAATTATTTACTGTTTATCTCAGGCATGCCTGAACTGATTTTGTTCAAAGACACTCACAAGATATAATGATATACTGTTACCTGTTGTATTGTTATCGGTATTTGATTTGTTGACATATGGCCAACTGCCGGCCGTTTTTTGCCTCTAATAAGCAATATCGCAACATGTCATATTTCTTTGACACGCTCAAGTCAATTTCATTTAATCATCAAATATGCGCAACTGGTGGCTGTGTTCAGTGTCAAGAAAATACTAATACTGTAAAATACTTTATTTTAGCTGGAATTAATTTTCCCTGAAAAGACTTTTTAGATGTTTTGTATGGAATTTATTTTCACTGATTTTTGACAAGTTGAATGTAAAATATAGGAAAAAAGGTATATTCGCTGGATTTCATTTTCACTGAGTTATTCCTTCAGCGAAAATAGCGAAAATTAATTCCAAGCGAAAATAATTTGCAGTACATGAATTTTTTTTTTCAAGGAAGTGAGCTTCCATAATCGTGATATTTTTCTATTTTCTAGAAGTGAATCTAAATATGATTTATTTGGTTACTGGAATTCAACTGAACTGTCAGGAGAAGAGATATCCTCACTTTATATGAAATCTATTGATCAGCAACTTGTGAATATGTATTTAGAGCAACTTGAATCATCAGAAACACCAGATCATCCCCCAGCAAAGAAGGTAAGGCTGGTAGTTTCTGTTAATCCAATCACTCATAATTTGTTGCTCCAACAAGAATATAATGTTTAAATAACATGATTCAAATCAAGCTGGCTAATTATTTATTATTTTTTATTGTTAAAAATGTAACAAAATCAGGCATTTCTACCATTTTGGACATGGATATCATGAATTTTATTCACACTTGGTACGTTATGGGACCTTGATGCACAACGTTATGTTTCACTAAATCTGATTCATTATGGCTGTCTGGTGGCCATTTTTATTTATATATGCTATATCTGCCATATGCCTGAACTAATTACATGTGAACTTTACACATGAATAATTGTTGTTAGGATACATATGATTTTTATTTTATTTGAGTCACAGTGCTAAAAAAAGAACCAAAATCTAACATGATATTGTCATTCTGAAATCTTTTTCAAATCACAGTCTAGAGATAGAGGGACTGTGTTCAAATATAGGTCGTCAATGCATGCTTGAAATTAATAAATTCAAGTTTCTGTTTCTTTTTTGCAGCTGGTGTCAATTGTGTACAAGATTGTTGAGTTTCTCTACGAAGCAGGATATTTGATAGGTACAATACCATTATTGAAAAGAGCAAGGCAGATGCATGTAAGTTCATAACTGGTTCCGTTGACAAGAACATCAAATAATAGTTTTTAGGACGGAGGGTAAGAAAATAATTTTTACAAACTGGGAGTTTCTCTGCTAGCATCGATTCGAATCCTGATTTTATAGTGCTACCATATCTGCTGTGTTTGGATGTATATCGAATAAAAGCATTATATGATCCCAAAACTATGCATCTGTTTTGGTGAGATTTTAAATACTGGTACACCACACAACTATGTACGTTTATTTCTAATAGAGCAAATAAAGTTTGTTCTTTATAGTGTAAGAATTAATTATCTAAAAAATAAAATTGTTAATTTTCTGGTAGATTAAAAATTAGCTAAATAATTTGCACATAAATAACAGAAATCCACAATATTTTGTGTGTGTAATAATTCAAGATTGATAGAGAATCTGCCAATTCTTTTGGCAAAGAAAACAAATTTGCATTAATTTTCTTTTGTGAATACGTTAATAGAACCTAACATGAATTAAATTTACAGATTTATGCTTTCTCCGGTAATAACGTGAATATTGATGACTCAGAATTGTATTGTAACATAATTAATCAGCTGGCAATTGTCTATGTGGATCTGGAAAACTTTGATGAAGGTGAGAAATTACACAAAGAAAATCTGGAAATGAAGAAACGGTAAGTAAATTTGTTTATGAATATGTATGTGTACATGTAGATGAATTCACAATTGCAACCAGCAATAGCTATTACCATCTCTTTCCACACCATCTAAGTATAGATTTGGAATGTCAGTCTGTGTCTATTTTTATAGTGCAAAATGTTTATCTTTGTTGAACATTTATGGTTAGTCTGAGGGTGTTGTATTTATAGTTTTATAGTATTTTTAATTCCACTGACACACTGATATGATATGATATGATATGATATGATATGATATGATATGATATGATATGATATGATATGATATGATATGATATGATATGATGTGATATGATATGATATGAAACAAACAAAGCAAAATTGGAAAGGGTAAACTTGTCACAACTGGAGAGAATTTCATCAATACTTAAATTTTGAAAAAAAGTGGCTCATAAATAAAGAGAGCTGAGAGAATCACTGTCTATACATTCTTTGATAATGCTAGATTGACAATGAAATAGGTAATGTTTTTTATCTATAATCTTGTTACAATCATGGAGTTTACGTAGTCTTTCTTCTCCCTTCATCCCTAAATGTCTCCCAGATTCAACTGGTGAGAAATGTGCCGATACTTAAGTGACTGAGCTTACTCAGAGATTGGTGGTGGGTGTGTGTGTGTGTGGGTGTGTGTGTGTTTATTACCAGTCATGAACATGTTTTTCCCCAGTTTTTCCGTTTTAAATACTGTATTTACTCTATTAGAATATAAGTGCATAAGCTAATATGTAAATGAGGTGAATTTATAGTCAAAATAACAATTAATTGCTTGCACAGTAAATGCATTTTTTGCTTTAGCATAAATACAGTTCTAAAATTTGGAACACTAACATTTGCTTTGTCTCCCCATTTATTGTGTTTAATTAGTTTTTGAATAGTGTGCCAATCAATTAACGCTTACATGGATTCACAAAAATAAATTTTGTTTCTGTTCCAAATTACTGTGGTCTAACGAAAGTTTAATATTTGACCTAGCTTTTGTACAAAATGAAATTCATGTGGAAATATGTTACCTGTGAGTTACTTTACTTTGCTTTATCCTTTTTGAAAATATTAGGTGTAATAATTAGAGGTAATATATTTCAAACAAACACTCAACTTATATAACCATTTTTTGTCTGTGTGTAGTGCAATGCATACATATATGTTCAAAAGGTCTATTCTGCCAATATATTGTATGGAATTAGCTTTTTCATCACCAGACTTTCTTGCCCAAATCTCGTTTGCACTTTTTTATTATATTCTTCAATATTTTTTTAATGAACCCTAATTTTGGAGCCATCAGACAAAATGTCATTCAATTTTTTAGTTTTTCCTCAAAGTGCAGACTATTTTGTGAATATGTAATGAAAAGAGTGAAAAGGTGAAAAGTGAAAAATTCATTCAAAAATTATTTGATGATATAACATGAATTGGACAAATATGTACATTAAATTTGGTAAAACCATACAAGGGGTTTACACAAAATCAAGCACATTGTAACAAAAGATAAAAGCTACCTAATTTTCATTGGTATTTGCAGACAGACTAGTAAAATGTAATGAGTTAGTGCACTCTGTCTACAATGAAAGCAAAACTAAGGCAACACATGAACAAATTATATACGAAAACTACAAGAAATTACTGAAACCAATGTGAGATACCCCGGTACCTACCAAAGCAGATCATGTTTGAATTCTAAAGATAGTTTCATTACCAATAGTCTAGGAGCTTTTATTAGTCCCCGTTCGGACGCAGTCCGAAAACGGGGACTTATGTTTTGCCCTGTGTGCTTCCGTCCGTCCGTCTGTGCGTCCGTGATCACCTGTATCGCGAACATGCATGGACCGATTAAGTTCAAACTTCACTCATACATCACACATTATATGGGACATATGCACATGCATTTTTTTCATGATCCGATTAACGATAGCCGAATAGCGGCCATTTTAAGGCCGAAAATGCATTGAAATCGCACATTTTCACCATTCCGGACCCGGATCTCAGTTATGCATGGACGGATTTTGTTCAAATTTGGTACATACATTAAACATAATAGGACCTTGATGCACGTCATTTTTTTTTCCGGATCAAGTTCGAAATAGCCGACTGGCGGCCATTTTGTTTTAAAGAATTCAGTTCTGGATCCGTATCCCAGACATGTCTGGATTGATCAAGTTCAAACTTCACACACACAAGGTACATCATGTCACAAATATGTATGTGCATTTGTTTCATGATCTCATTAACGATAGCCAAATGGGGGCTGCTTTAAGGCCGAAAATGCATTGAAATCGCACATTTTCACCATTCCGGACCCGTATCTCAGTTATGCATGGATGGATTTTGTTCAAATTTGGTACATACATTAAACATAATAGGCCCTTGATGCACGTCTTTTTTTTTTTTCGGATCAAGTTCGAAATGGCCGACTGGCGGCCATTTTGTTAAAGAATTCAGTTCTGGATCCGTATCCAAGACATGTCTGGATTGATCAAGTTCAAACTTCACACACACATGGTACATCATGTCACAAATAGATATGTGCATTTGTTTCATGATCTGCTTAACAATAGCGGAATGATGGCCATTTTAAGGCCGAAAATGCATCAAAATCACGTATTTTCACAATTCCAGAACCGGATCTCAGTCATGCATGGATGGATTTTGTTCAGATTTAGCACAATGTGTTGTACATATGCAGGTGCATTTCGGTCATGATCTGCTTTGAATGTATATGTCACTCAAATATGAACGGAACGGGGACGTGTCATTGACAATGACTTGTTCATAAGGTCTTATAAATTGATGATAATTGTTTTATTATCATTTTTAATAGTTATCGTCTGTGACAGTGTTTGTTCTTCTGTTCACCTTTTGGCAATATTCTATTCTATTCTATTCTATTCTATTCTATTCTATTCTATTCTATTCTATTCTATTCTATTCTATTCTATTCTATTCTATTCTATTCTATTCTGTCAGTAGTTCATCTCACCTATCGGCAATATTATGCAAATTACCCTTTTAGCTATAAAAGATTTTTACGAGTACCCTCATCATAACATTTGTGTATGCATTTTCTATCACAAAGGTCATTTTCATTTAGTGTTAGGCAAAAAAAAAAAATGTTGCTGCATGTTTGAGGGAAAATGTGGTTTAAACTTTTTTGTATTATCGGTAATATTATTCAATATGGTAATAAATTTGCTTCAAAAAATGTTTCATTATATTCTACGATTTCTTCAACACAGAGAAAATTCAGCTCACTTTTGATGTGGAAATTAATATTTTGTTGGTAGATGTGCAAGACCATGCATTATTTGTAATTATATTTATTTGTATTTTTCAGTGTTTTTGGTTTAAAAAGTAACGAGTCGTATATTGCTACTACTTTGAATGGGCTTGGTGTCATATGTCTACGTCAGAGGAGACTCAAAGAGGTAATGAATAAATATATTTGTTTCATTCATTTTGTCAAAATTACAAAGTTAAAATTTTTCTATATTTTTACTTTTTTTGATTTCTTAAGCATGATTACTCTGAGTTGTCTGTGTGACAATTATACGTTTTCTATTTAAATTAAATGTTATCATAATTTTAGATTTCTGGATTTGTTAAATATTAAAATAACTACCGGTAAATTGGAATATCGCGTTAAAAGAATTGCATGACTGAAATTTTGGTGTTTTTATAAATCTAATTTTTCTGACCCATACAGTGAATAAATACAAAAAACCTTTCTGAAGAGAACAATCACTTTTATTTCTGAGTTATTTTATCCTTTTATTTTGCAGGCTGAGGAATATTTCCAGTCATCTCTCGAGTTACACAAATCTGGTGGAAAGCAAGACGCGGTTGCCGATACATTGACCAATATTGGAAATGTTAGATTTCAAATGAAACAATATGAAGATGGTAAAAAAGTGATGGAAGAGGCATTACAGGTAATATCAAATTTGCTCACCATTCACAAATTTTGAACACATAACATATTGTTATTTGTCTAAAATTTTGTTTAGGCTAATAAATCCATATAAGGAAACCATAAATCCATATAAGGGAACCATAAATCCATATAAGGGAACCATAAATCCATATAAGGGAACCATAAATCCATATAAGGGAATCATAAATTTATATAAGACAACCATAAATCCATACAGGGCAACCATAAATCCATATAAGGCAGCCATAAATCCATAAAGAAAACAATAAATCCATATGAGGGAACCATAAATCCATATAAGGGAACCATAAATCCATATAAGGGAACCATAAATTTATATAAGACAACCATAAATCCATACAGGGCGACGATAAATTCATATAAGGCAACCACAAATCCATATAAGGCAACTATAAATCCATATAGGGCAACCATAAATCCATATAAGGCAACCATAAATCCATATAAGGCAACCATGAATCCATATAGGGCAACCATAAATCTATATAAGGCAACCATAAATCCATATAAGGCAACCATAAATCCATATAAGGGAATCATAAATCCATATAAGGCAAACATAAATTCATATAAGGCAACCATAAATCCATATAAGGCAACCATAAATCCATATAAGGGAAGCATAAATTTATATAAGACAACCATAAATCCATACAGGGCAACCATTAATCCAAATAAGATAACCATAAATCCATATAAAGGACGGCGTCAAATAATCGATGTCGGATAAAAAAATTTATTCCTTTAGTTTTTTTCGAAACCTGACCCTGCCACCCCCAATCCCACTGAAACTTAATTGATAATTATTGGTCATGGCTACATTCATCATTAAATACAAATTGATAATCGGACAGTAGTATGGCATAGCAGTTGGTTGTCGGGTGGCTGTATAAAGACTTTACAAATGCACCTCATTTGACGCACATATTTACACTCGAACCAAACCATTTTCTCGTCTTGGATGTTTTTTTTTGTTTTCAGTTATTTCTGTCTATGATTGGATAGGAAAAAAATGAAGTACAAATACTCCAAGATTTTTTTGACTTCATTAAAAAATAAAATCGTTTTTGTAGGATGGAAACTTTTTGAGGGCACCCCCCCCCCCCAACCCCAAACTAAAGCAAATAAGTTTTTTATCCGACATCGATCTTTTGACGTCGTCCTTAAGGGAACTATAAATCCATAAGGAAACCATACATCCATATAAGGCAACCATAAATCCATATAAGTGAACCATAAATCCATATAAGGGAACCATAAATCCATATAAGGGAACCATAAATCCATATGAGGGAACGATAAATCCATAGAAGGCAAACATGAATCCATATAAGGCAACGATAAATCCATATAAGACAACCATAAATCCATATAAGGCAACCATAAATCCATATAAGGCAACCATAGATCCATATAAGGCAACTATAAATCCATATAAGACAACCGTAAATCTATATAAGGCAACCGTAAATCCATATAAGGCAAACATAAATCCATATAAGGGAACCATAAATTTATATAAGACAATCATAAATCCATACAGGCAACCATAAATCCAATATGGCAACCATAAATCCATATAAGGGAACCATACATCCATATAAGACAACCATAAATCCATATAAGGGAACCATACATCCATATGAGACAACCATAAATCCATATAAGGGAACCATACATCCATATAAGACAACCATAAATCCATATAAGGGAACCATACATCCATATGAGACAACCATAAATGCATATGAGGGAACCATAAATCCATATAAGGGAACCATACATCCATATAAGACAACCATAAATCCATATAAGGCAACCATAAATCCATATAAGGCTAATAAGAAGTGATATCTATTTGGTCCAAAATCATCCAAAAAAATATAGAAAAATACATAAAACCAGAGGTACATTACTTGGGGTTTGCAACTACGGTGACATGATACCAAGATCCCGTTTCAATCTCGCTCTCGCATAAGCGTTCCAACTCAGAAAAATGCGAATGTGCATGCCCGAGGTAACTAGGATACTGGGATGTCCAGGTGGATCAAAATAGCTGCTCACAATATGATGGATTACGATAACTATATTTTCTGTAAATTTTAGATGTATTACATTTTTTCGCTATGTATGTGGTAATTCATGTTTTATTGATTATTACAAACGCCTATGTCATGTCAGAAGGTCGTAGCACCAGTATTGCTATTTACGAGATGAGACTTGAATGGGATCTATGCGCGTTGCAAACCCCAAGTAATGTACCTCTGTTAAAAACTGACAAAATTATGGCTTGTAAAGGATTTATAAATACATGTACATGTATGTACAAATATTTATCACAGATACGTGCACAGAATTATTTCACATCCTTGCAACATAAAACATTTCATAAAAAAAGAAATTATAATATTTTTATATTTGAGTACATTTTTAAATTAAGACGTTATTTTATAACTGATAAATAGGGATCCTCAGAACTGCTCAACATAATTTTTTTCTTTGTTTTGTATGTTAATTTCTTCTTAGATTTACGAGAACTTCTACTTTGGTAATTTACCTCCTGAAGTAGCTGGAGCTATTAACAATTTGGCATTGTGTTATAAACACTTGGAGCAACTAGATAAAGCTGAGGAGCTGTACAGGAAGTGAGTCTAACTAAGGTGTCACATTTATGGAATAATCAAAGTCAAAACAACAGATGGAAAAAAAAAATTATTTTAAGTATTTGTGTTAAAATGTATTGTGATAAATTTGTTGCTCTTATTTAACAATACTTTCGATCTTACTGCACCTACATATACACTGTAGTTGCTTTATGAGCTCGAGTAATGGTTGCCTTATATGGATTTATGGTTGCCTGATATGGATTTATAGTTCCATATATAGATTTATAGTCCTCTTATATGGGTTTATGGTTCCCTTATATGGGTTGATGGTTCCTTTATATGGATTTATGGCTACTTTATATGGATTTATGGCTCCCTTATATGGATTTATGGCTGCCTTATATAGATGTATGGTTCCCTATATGAATTTATGGTTTCCTTATATGAATTTATGGTTCCCTTATTTGGATTAATGGTTGCCCTTTATGGATTTATGGTTGTCTTATATACATTTAGAATTCCCTTATATGGATTTATAGTTTCCTTTTATATGGGTTTATGGTTCCCTTATATGGAATTATGGTTGCCTTATATGGATTTATGGTTCCCTTATTTGGATTTATGGTTCCCTTATATGGAATTATGGTTGCCTTATATGGAATTATGGTTGCCTTATATGGATTTATGGTTCCTTTATTTGGATTTATGGTTCCCTTATATGGATTTATGGTTGCCATATTGGATTTATGGTTGTCTTATATGGAATTATGGTTGCCTTATATGGATTTATGGTTGCCTTATATGTATTTATAATTCCCATATATATATTTATAGTTTCCTTTTATATGGGTTTATGGTTCCCTTATATGGAATTACGGTTGCCTTATATAGATTTATGGTTCCCTTATTTGGGTTTATGGTTCCCTTATATGGAATTATGGTTGCCTTATATGGATTTATGGTTGCCTTATATGGATTTATAATTCCCATATATGGATTTATAGTTTCCTTTTATATGGGTTTATGGTTCCCTTATATGGAATTACGGTTGCCTTATATAGATTTATGGTTCCCTTATTTGGGTTTATGGTTCCCTAGTTATGGAATTATGGTTCCCTTATATGGAATTATGGTTGCCTTATATGGAATTATGGTTGCCTTATATGGATTTATGGTAGCATTATATGGATTTGTGGTTGCATTATATGAAAATAAAATCTCGCAAATTTACTTTTTTCCCTATATTCCCCATTAAACTCATCAAAAATCAGTGAAAATAAATTCCAACAAAACGTCCAAAATGCCTTTTCAGTGAAAATTAATTCCAGCGAAAATAAAGTATTCCACAGTATATGGATTTATGGTTCTCTTATATAGAGTTCTCTTATTTGGGTTTATAGTTCTTTTATTTGAATCTAAGCTGGTACTGAATTTGTTAAGAAATAAAATATGATTGCATGATCTCTATATACATTTTCTTTCCATACAGGGCATATACTATGACTGTGAATGCATTAGGTCCAAGACATCCTGATGTCGCTGAAAAACTTAGGAATTGGGGCGTATTTGCCGCATATAAAAAGAACTATGATGCAGCAATTGACAAATACATGAAAGCATTGGAGATTTATAAGGTACAATTACAAAGCATCAATGAATAGTGTGGCGTCAGCGAAATAAGCAAAATTAAAACCCAGTGAATAATTAACCCTTTTACAGTATGTAAAATTTAGCATAGAACACATTATCTAAATGATAAAACCATGAGTTTAAAACCCATTGAATATATATGCCTGAAATGGTAAATCAGCGAAATTTAAACCCAGTGAAATTTAGTCATTTTACAGTAGTAGTAAATGATAAAACATGAAAACAGTATCTTGTTTATTACACGTCTCCAAACTTTAATAGGTGTGCATATACCAAACATGCTATTCTGTCCTCTTTCGTAAAATTTGTCTTGTTTTTATCTCGGCAGGTGGTCAAATCCACCACACTGATTCGTACATTCTGCATATACATATACTTCTTTAATGGCGAGTTAACATTGTATCATTTAATATATAATGGTAATACTACCTGAAACTGTTGTATAATTTATCTGTGTTGCTAGGATACCTTTGGAGAAGAGCATATGGAAACACTGTTGACGATGGAGAACATCTCAATTGCATACATTGAATTAAATAAACACGAAGAGGCTTTGAAATATTTCATGAAATCAAGTAAGATACATATGTTTCATCCTGAATGAATTACATTTATTACACTGCCCAGCTGTACTGTTATTTATGACAAACGTGAAAGCAGGCCACAGTGTGAAAATCTAAAATAACACCAATCACACTTCTATGACAATAACACCTACATGTCAGATGATGACGATTTCTTAAACTCTATGAACATTCTACAGTTGAACACAATAAATTATTGTTTAATTACAAACATTCAATCTCATTTAAAGTTTGAGACATTTTCATCAAAAATATTGAGATTTTCGGATGTAAATGACAGTTTTTAATTTCTAATGGTTGAAGGCAAAGTCATAACAAGCACTTTGCTCCAAGAAATATTACAATGTTGCAAGGGCTGACAAATGGCAGCTTTTCTGATTCGTTTATTTAAACTTCTGTTGTGATAAAACAAAGACAGATATTTTTCTGAGCATTTTTTTACCCAAAATAGAATATTAATAAAGGAAGACACTCCTTTTCTGCTAAGGAATTGATGAATTGTACCTTAATTACTTTTTCTCCAAAATTTCTCTCAACTCAGTGCATGTAAAATATTTTTACAAAATTGTAGAGAAAGGATTTTTTGTTTTACCAAATGTAGATTAATTTGTTAAAGTATTTTTTATCTTGACTTAAATTTTTCACAATTAAAAGTTTTCGCAGTAAATGGAAAATCAGTGAACAATTTTAAATGTGTATAGTATATTCTTCATATGTCATGGCACATGTCCTACACTGTGACAAAGTTTACTATCTTTTGAAATACCTCTTAGATGGTTGGGTATTTGTTTCCCAGGCATGCAATGAATTGTATTTAGCCATCAAGTGTTCATTGTATTCAGTCGCTAAGCAGTCATTATTTGAGTTTGGTTTATTCACATGTGTTGCAAACATTGTATGAACATAGTTTTCAGTCTTCGGTTTGTCAAAGGACAGTAGTTGCAGCACATGATTTGTTCAAATTTTGTTTAAACAAACAACGTATTTTCCACATGCTGTAACATCGGACGAATGTTGAACACTATATATGCAAAGTGACTATTGAATGGCTCGCTGTAACCAAATTAGAACACTGTAAACCACTTAAATCTCATGAACATTTAATCTTGTTAATCTGTAATTTTTAATCCATGAATTTTGTATGTCACTAAAATTTGTCGTGAAGTCAAAGCGAGTTTTGTGAAATTTCGTCCACATAAGTGCATGTCGTTGAATCATCAATTCCTAGAAGCAATAATTAATCGGTTTACTGTTTTCTCATCAATGATACGTTTACGTTTGCTCATTTTATATACCTTATAAAGGTGAGATTCTTTGCAAAAAAGGACGACTCGATGTTTCACTGATGTCACTGAACTGTGCGATGATTAACTTTTGTCATCGAACTGGAAGACAACATGAGACTCATAAAATACTGGAAAGAATTGTTTATGCGCCGTGGGCCACCGATTCAATGTTCCATCATTTGAATCACCTTGATCAGCAAATGCCAGAGAAGGAAAGACCGCAGAGACCGTATGAAATGACTTTGGATTATGCACTGACAAAGTAAGAATGCAAACTTATTCAAATATCAGTGAATTTTCTCGTTGACATGGTGTACATTACAATGCATATCTTTGCAGCTTAGAACATAGTATGTACACACTGGTGAAAATATTTATTTTCATTTTTGCAGATATCCGGGTAGTCTTCTCTTAGTACATACAAAAGCTGAAGACTTTGCTTCTGCTGGGGATTACCAGCGCACACTGGACATGTTGCGCAATTACGACTTCAAGGCGGAGGTCTACTGTGATATATATGAAACATTCAACAAGTATAACCACAAAAAAGAAGGATTTCATATATTAAGTGAGGGAAACAAAAAATATCCTGAACATGTGGTAAGCTGTTTGTAGTCATTATATTCTATAGTATTATATAATACACATATTATGTCTTGTATTACAATTAAAATTCCCCATAGAGGACAATGCAAAAACTTCAAAAGCAGAGATAATTAACTCATAGATCACTCTCAGTTTTTCAATCATTGATATGCATGTTCATATAATATTCATATGACCACATGATATTCATATATTCACATTAGATTTGTAAAATCCAATGCTGTAAGTCACACATGTTCATATAATATCCACATGGCATTCATGATAACCACCTAAGTCACATGATATCCACATGATAACCACATAATGAACACATGTCCACATAACCACACAATGTCCACACGATGTCCACATGACAACCACATGTCTACATAACCACATGATAACCATATAATGACCACATGATGTCCACATGATAACCATATAATGACCACATGATAACCATATAATAACCACATAATGTCCACATAAACAAAGAATATCCAGGAGTGTTTCTAACATATGTCACTCACAGAACAATGTTTCAATGAGCAAACCATCAGCATACTATATGCATGTTACAAGACACGATGCGTACTTATCTTCACAGCCCCTGTTACATTTCATTGGTATGTGGTATGCGTTCTACAAAGATTTTGACAATGCTGTGGAGTACATGATGAAAGCATTGGAAATAGAACCCAGTAATGTACATACCCTGTTTGACGCTGGTAGAGTGTATGCAGTAAGTGGCGATCTGTACAAGGCCAAGGAAATACTGGAAAGGAATGTAGAATTAGCCAAAGATAGCGAATTCCCAGATATCTTAGAAAGTGTAAGTCATAAATTTATTTAAATTACAATATCAAGCACAGCCATAAAAAGGAAAGCATATTTTTTTTTAACACATACACTACCACACGGATCGACATTGAGCTCTATACATTTTTAGCTCCGCTGTCATCGTGGAAGACAGAGTGAAGCTGCTCATATGACCGATTGTCCATGATTGTCCGTCCAGAGCCCATCCACAGTTGCATTTTCCACTTCTTGAAAAATACAAGCTCAGTTGCTTTAATATTTGGTATGTAGGTACCTTGGGTGGACCTCTGTCAGATTTGTTCATTTCATTACAATATCTTCAATTCTCTATTTTTGGCAAATATTTTGTCATTTTTGATAAAAAAAGCTATTTTTGACCTTTTCTTGAAAACTTCCAGCCCAATTGCTCTGGTACTTGGTATGTATATATCTTGGGTGGACCTCTGTCAGATTTTATCATTTCATGAAAATATTTCAATTCTCTATTTTTGGTGAATATTTTTGTAATTTTTGGTGAAAATGCTTCTTTAAAATGAACAGCTCAATTGCTCTGATACTTGAGTGGACCTCTGTCAGATTTGTTCATTTTGAGCCGTTATCATCAAATCATCATTTTTGGCAAATGGTTTTGAATTCTTTTTTTACCCAACCCAGTTGCTTTGATATTGAGGTGTACATTATTTTTCAAGAACAATTTGTTTGATGAAGTTAAATTGAAACGTTCTCAACAGCCTTAACCAAACTACTTTTTTAAATTTTGTCGTATATTGCTTGACTTGGCTACTAAAGTAGGACACCGAAGCTCACTTGTCATCTATATATATAGAATATTGGCTAAAATTTCTTTGGCTGAAGAAATTTTGATAACATTAATGGGGAAAAGTACATGTTGCTTTGAAGACGCCATTTGTACAGAATTATTTCAAATGGGTGCCTGAAATACAAGCATTGACATGCTAAAACAAGTTTTCTCAAGCATACCTATTCTAAAAACATTTGTTTTTCCGAAACTCATTGTTGACGGTTGTTCATTCTGTTAGATTTCCCAGAACTTGTATTTTCTCTCACTTCATAGTGGTTTTTTCAAAATTCATGTATCATGTATACCGTTGAGATTGAACACAATTTTTGGTAAGTTAACAATGGCAGTTAAACAATTAATGGAATTCAATTACTCTGTTGTGTCGAGTGTTTTTATCAGAGTTTAATAACGTATATTTTGATTTATTATGAATAGACAATTAACTTCCTTGGTGTTGTTAATGCAAACCTGAAAACAATAGAAGCCAAGCCAAGCCAAGAATGAAGAAACTACATGAAAATGATCAGAAGATAAAAAAAAAGTCATGCACATAACTCAACTGAAATGAACAATTCAGAATTGCTTCCTTACTGTGCAGTTTTCTGAAAGGTTTCATTCATCATGGGTAGAAAATGAATAGGAAACCATAATTTAATCATAGACCTTAGAAAAAGTCTATGATTTAATACACAATTTATAACAATGAGAACTATAATTATATCACAAAAATAAAATAAAAATTTATCAAACTTTTTTTTTATAAAGAAAAAGATTCCGTTTCAATTGCAACTCACTAATAATTAAAAGTGGTTTCATAATTATAAATATTTCACTTATACAAAAATATACCATATTAATCTGTTAAATACAACCACAGTTCAATTTGATATTACAATATACAATCACCCACAGTATCGCTTTGGACGAGGATTCCATACGAGATAGTGTATGAGCTGCGGGTAAGCCCAATATCAAGCTTGTGGAGTTCTTACTGAGGTGTTTTACCCTTATAAAATGGTATAGATATGCAACATATACTCGCATATCACTCTACACTGAGACACACAGACGACGCACTCGAGTCAATCATCAACAAATATGTTTCAAATTGCTATATTTGAATTTATTTATATATTATTAATAATACTTTTATTTTTTAATTGACACCGGAAATCTTTCATTATTTTTTAATTCCAGATTTAACGCCAAAATGTTATGCACTCTAGGGTAAAAGCAATGACGTAAAATGATGTCCAAATATGGGCAAAGACATGTTATAATAATAATATATGCTACTGATACAGGAAGTAAACCTATACAGTTTTAGAGTTGCTATAAATCACTGAAACATATTGTAGGGGATGGTATATGATTAACATTTATATTTAACAAAACGAGATAAATTATTATTATGACGTATTTGCTCTATTTACAAGTGTACATTGTATATAAATGAAAATTATAATTGTATATATATATATATATATAAGACTTAATTTTAAACATAGACAAACCTTTTATTTAGGTAAGTGCATGCACTGCTAGTAATAGAATATAAATGACTGATATACTGTAAATATTTTTTTTTTATTTGCATACTATGTAAATTTCACTTGTTATTTTGTTAAATAAACATATCTCTATCGTTAAATCTTAGAATCATTGTCTGTAATCTCTATAAACATCAGCATTAAAGGCATTGGTCATTCCCAGCTTAAAGATGCATATGGTGAGTACCGATAGTAAAAAGCAGTAAAATTAACTTGTTCCCATGGCAACATTTTGTGATTTTCCTGCAAGGTCAAGCCCTACTGTGGTTGTCATTTTGAATTAAAAACTATACTCATAATTCAACACCTATGAATCAAGTTCTCTCAATAAACGTTTAGAGTAACTCAAAGTAACTCGGCAGTATGTCAGGAAAAAGTGTCTAAGTGTTTAATACTCTAAATTTCTGCATGTGTAGTGGATACAAAATTCTGAATGATTGGGTGAGAAAGTTTTGTGAAAGACATTTCATCAATTTGTATTTATGTAAAATTTGTGCCCTTCCTTCTTAGTCATCTTCGTATTATGAATTTTGCGATGAAAATGTTCAGTTTTGACAATGTAAAGAGCTGGCTGCACTACCCAAGTCTTGGATGGCGACGAGGCATCACATTCTGATAAAACGACATTACCGTCTCTCCCAGTTGGTCAAAATCTGAAGCAGTCTGTGAAATGCTATGAAATATCACCATTTGCATTTTAATATTGTGACTAAAGACAAGGCCAAAGAATTGATCATTGAAGAAACTTAGATGATTTTACAGTTCAATGATGTGCAATAATCGAATGCTATGAAAGAGGAGTGGAACAAGGCCTTTGGCTCACTGCGATAGGAAAGGAAAATTTCCTCTTTATTTTTTGAAATAATGAGATCAGACATGGTCGCATACTTAATGATGTGCTTACAGGTTAATATGTTTCTGTATATGCTGGATATTGAAGAATTGCATCCAATATCAATGCAATAATAAAGTAAAAGACTTAGAAACACAAACATAGCCATTGCCATAAATTTTATTGCACTAAAGGTATACAATGAAAGACTTCATGTTGGTTGAATAACATCACTGCTACCATAGTAGTAAGTGGGTATCTATAATGCCTGGTTGGGTCGTTGGCTTACACTGCGAAACATTCGTTAAAAATGATTTGTTCAACAGAGAAACAATTTCCTTTTTGAACACACCACAGATGTACTACATAGCAACTGAAATCAGAGCATTATCTCGGTTTGCTTCATCAACACAACCGGCTGTAGTAGAAATTGCTGGATTGTATACAATGTGCATTTTGAATACTAAAATTGTTAAAATAGCAGAAAATACAGAAATATATTGTCTCACATATGATGTATTTGTAACTTATGTATATTAACATTTGTACAAAATATTGACTTTAGTAAGGTCAATTAAATTTTAATATAAAAAAAAGTTTCACATTGGTGTATTAGATTGTCAGGAAAAAATATTTACATGAATATAATTACATAACTGTTCTAATTTTCATTCATCAACATAAATTGACCTGTGTCTGCAATTGTTAATAAATTTACTAATCAGATGGATAATAGACAGTTCAGTAGACACTGAAAATGCAGATATATACACAGAACACACATTAGTATATGTTAAGTTGCCTAACAGTTGCTACACTGAAGCATGGTTGCTAGGCAACACTATAGAGTAACCATGGTGATAATGATAAATTTACTTTACAAAATTGTGCGGTAATGTTCACCATTTAAACTGGAGCAGAAATTTCACTTCTAGAATTGTTAGATTTCAATAATATTTGGTAAATTTAGAAAATATTACTGAATTTGAGATCCCTGGTAATTTAAAAATGTGATGTATATATGTACTTCATTTTTTTTAATAAAATGTACAATAAAAATATTATAAAACATTGTGAAAATATTCATGAGCTCATAGAAATTTTACATTGTTCAGAACATATCTTTTTACTCTTCCTTTGTTTTCTCTTGATCAACCTCATCTGTCAACACTTTTTCTCCATCCTCCTCTTGTGGTAGCTCGTCACTACTGTCTTTAGCTTCCTCTGTATTTACAATATCGCTGGATGCTTTCTTTTCATCGTCAGCTTCAACTTGTGATTTGTCATCTTGTATCCCATCTGAAGCTGTCGTCTCCTCTTTTGGTGCTTCTTCATCTTTTTTTTCACTATCACCATCTACTTGCTCTGTGCCTTCAACACCAGTTTTTTCATCATCTTCTTTAGACTCCTCTTTCAAATCCGGCTCAGGATCATTATTTTGTGCATCTTGATTCTCTTCCGCTGTCGATTGTTCTCCATCTTGATTCACATCGCCATCAACATCTTGTGGTTTCTCCTCTTCTTGTGGTTGTTCAACATTCTCCTCTGCATTCTCAGCAGCATCTTTTTGATGGGGATCATCTTGCTTCTCTCCATCGCTCTTCATTTCATCTTCCTGCTGTGCATCAGCTTCTTTCTCTAGTTCTGCGTCTGGGTCGATTGCTTGCAAATACGAATCAAGCAGTCCAAGTGCTTCATTTGCCTATGAACATGCAGAAACAACAAATTCATTACATTAAATAAATCTTATACTAACAAACATTTCAACAAAATATAAATTCCAGCAACTTTGTAGAAGTTTTAGTTCTTCTTCTCTCACCTTTTCAGTTACATCAGGAAGATCATTTTCCTTTGCAATTTCCAGAGCTTTTTCCAGAACCGACTTTGCCATATCGACTTCTCCCTGAATTGCATAGACACTGCCCAGTGAAATCAGGGTGTCGGTATTATTCGGCTCAATGTCAAGAATCTTGCAGAATGCCGCAACTGCTCTGTCATATTCTTTATAAAATGCATGGCAGTTGCCGATGTTGTGCAGTGTGAGCTGTAAAATAAAGGGATTTTAGTGACGTTGATCTGAAAATGTGAATGATCCATTGATCACATCAGGTATATATCTAACCAGTGAAGACCGAATCAATATTTTTCACTTTAGGCTGCATAATATTTTTCAGATTTTTTTAAAATTTTGATCAAGACTCGTATCAAATGGAAAATTTATTCCATTAGGTCCAAAATTATCAACAAAATTGTAGAAAAAATCCTAAAAATGTGAGAAAATAAACACCAATATTTTGGTAAAAAAAAAATATGGTGCTTGAAAGGTTAGATTCATGAGTGGTGAGTGAGTATGGATATGCTACATTGTACCCACAGTACAGTAATGTACCACAAAACACTGCCCTCTCTCACTGGTCTGGAAACTGCTATTGTTTGTAGTGTGGGTAATTCCCATTTTAATGCTGGACGTGGGCATCCACGAAATGCTTGTACCGATAACTTGTTCAGATTTATTTATCTTAGTCACTTCTTCAAATCTATAATATATGCAAAAACCTTTGAGTTGATGGTTTGGAAAGCTCAAAGTAAGTTTTATTTGGTAGGCAACTCATTCATAAAAAAATTTGGAATATCAAGTTTTTTTTGTATTATTCATCAAAATAACTGAACAACAATAGTTTCACATCACAATAGGTAGTATAAAAAAATATTGTTTGAAATACTTTTAAACATTTATTTTCCTCAATCAAACAGGTTACATGTTCAATAATGGGGTAATTGTTAATACAATTCGCCATCATTTAAAATGCCCTTTTCCGTTGTTCATCAATTTCTGTTTGCAATAACATGTTCTACACAGATACCTGGCATTATATATACCTTTTAATGTTGCACTCTGTTTTGTTTGAAGTTAAAGTTTGAATTCCTGAATTTTGAAAGCAAAATATATGATGACCTTTCACTCGAAGTTCGAGTTTATGAATTTGAATGTTAAACAAAACAAACAAATCTATATTGCCTGTAGGCTGAAGTTTTGATAATGGTTTGAGTTACTAAATGGAGACATTCAACCAACACAAAAATATATGTTGAATATCAAGTTTATAATTTGCATGTAGTTTTGCAAAAGTGCATGGGCGTGGTTTCTAAATTGTGGACATAGTCATCTCAATGATTCCTTAACTCGATGTCCGTAACACAGACAGTTCAGCATTTCTTTGAATTAATTGTTAATTTCTACAAAATACAAGTGAGCAAATGACCTTTACTTACAACATCTTCAGGGTACTTTGTATGACCCACATATAAGATTTTCAGTCCTTCCCTTCTGTAGTCATTTTGTACAAATGCTTGGTAGATGCCGGAGAAGATATCGTGTGGGAAGTCGCCCTTGTCCAGTATGTCTATTATTGATTGGTAGTCACCACATCTGCTGGCACCGGGAACTCTAGTCTTGAGTAAAGTCATACTGCTGGGAAATCTTACGAAGAAACAATAAAATTGGAATAGAATAGCGTAGTTTAATAAACCCCGAGAACAAACATTTATCATTTTCTGGTAATTGTCAGCTGCAGTTAAAAACCTCAAAATTTTAGAAAAACACCTGCAAAATTTTCACTTTCTATAAAAAAATCAGACTGGTTACAAATTTTGTGACAATTATACAACAGAATAAAAGAAGAAAAAAACTAATTCAACAGGTCTTGGAGGCTCACTTTTAATAGATCGCAGTGGAGCGCATATCAATTTTGGAAAAACAAGCCATGCATGGCACAGTCCCCGTTAGTTATCGAATTTAAGATATAAAGTTTTGTTTATAGTAATATAGCTGGAATATAAACATGTCAGGAATACGATTATGATGATTGTTTAACATTTAAATGATTGACATTTGTATCTGATCGTCAAATGAGTATTGAGATATTTTGCTCTAGAACAGCATTAATTAAAACAAAATCATGTATAATGAATGCATGTATAATGAATATTTAAAATTTGAACATAATCAGTCACAGCAAGACAGAGATGTGGCACTAGAACCATATTCATTAAAACAAAATGGCCACCAGTCGGCCATTTTGAATCTTATCTGAAAAACAAAATGACGTGCATCAAGGTCCTATAATGTCCAAGATATATACCAAGTTTGAACAAAATGCATCTGTAAACAGCACAAAAATGGCCACCATTCGACCATTTTTAATAGGATCGTCATACCAATATATTTGTATATCTATGACATGATGTATAATGAATATTTAAAATTTGAACATAATCAGTCACAGCAAATCTTATCTAAAAATAAAATGATGTGCATCAAGGTCCTATAATATGTCCAACGTATATACCAAGTTTGAACAAAATCCATCTGTAAACAGCTGAGAAATGATTTTTAGAACAAAAATGCCCGCCATTCGGCCATCTTGAATCAGATAGTGAAACAAATTGATGTGCATATGTATAATATCAGTATGAAGTTTGATTGTGATTTTTCCAGGCATTTCTAAGATACAGGTCCGGACACACGCACGCATGCACGGACGCACAGAGGTCAAAACATAACATAAGTCCTCGTGTGATTAATTATTCCTGAAGACGTTCTGCTTAGGCAAACAAACAAAGCAAACAAACTTGAGAATATTGACTGACATGATTTGAATTTTGTATGGAGTATGTACAAATATTATTAATTATTTTGTACAACACATTTTCAATATTTCAGAAACATTTCGCAAACTTTCAATTATAGCAAATGTCTACAGCACTGAAGCTGGTATAGGGTAGTCAAATATCTGCCTGAAACTGTATATTCCAGCTAAACCAGAATTGAATTAATGTTGATCGACCCTGAATCAACATTGATTGACCTCTTTTACTCATTGCAGCTATAGCAACCAGCAACCAGCTAACACCAAATTCTGTTATTAACATACTTTGTGAGTGCATATTCCACTGTTGACTCATACGGCCTCATTGGCCGTTCATTTTCTGGGAGCTTCTTATCAAAGTACTCCAAACCTGCAAACATTCGGTCAGTGGCCCACTTTGCGTGTATGATTCGTTCCAGCAAATTATATGCCTCGTCCTCATTGTTTCGTAGATAATACTCCAACATCAAATTGTTGAGGTGAGGATGAGAAACATCAAGCCGACCTTGCTTATGAAGGGTCTCACCTATAATAAATGATACAGCCCCTGTCACATACATGCGATCAATTATATGCTAAGTTAATGCTTCAATAAATGACACAAGACACAAGGTTTTGGCAAAAGTGGAAGGGGGAGCGAATTGCAGACGCAGGCGTCGCAGCGAACAGCTCCATGATGCGACTCGCCTGTGAATTGCATCATGACGCCGAGCGCGTGGTACCTGGTTGCAACCTTCCACCAGCAGAGACTGTACAGGCGGGCGTCATGGCTGGCGTCCCCCTGGCGGGAGCCTGCAGATAGACTCACAACCCCAGGGGGATGGACAGCGTGGGTACCCGTGTAAAGTCTGCTTGGTCTGTGGTGGAAACCCCCTTTCCTGTTTATTGCTAAGGTTGTTCATGAGCAGATAAACATGAGTTACACTTGAGTGAGATCGGTAATGGTATAGAAATTGGTATATAGAGACCTTTGCATGAATGGGTGGGTGGGAGGTCTGCTGAGACGATGTGTATCGTACGGTGCGGCAAAATGAACTGATGCTTGAAGAGGATGCGAGCACGGATAAGCGAATGAACAGTCTGGTGTTAATTAATGTAAATCCGACTGAAGGACGAAATGTGAGCAAATATTGCATGAAGTACAATGTGGCATGGGAGGTGTCAAAATATGAAAGGGGGATGTCAGCTTGGTCAATGCATGTCATAATTGAGCATTAACACAGATTATAAATTATATTCATAATCATACTATTAATGCTTCAATAAATGACACAAGACACAAGGTTTTGGCAAAAGTGGAAGGGGGAGCGAATTGCAGACGCAGGCGTCGCAGCGAACAGCTCCATGATGCGACTCGCCTGTGAATTGCATCATGACGCCGAGCGCGTGGTACCTGGTTGCAACCTTCCACCAGCAGAGACTGTACAGGCGGGCGTCATGGCTGGCGTCCCCCTGGCGGGAGCCTGCAGATAGACTCACAACCCCAGGGGGATGGACAGCGTGGGTACCCGTGTAAAGTCTGCTTGGTCTGTGGTGGAAACCCCCAAATTTAAAGGCAGGATGATGTGTTACAAAGTCTATCGCGATAGGATAAAACAAAGCATGGTTAGACCGATGAAACATTAAACTAAATACACTGCAAATACATGTAACGAAAACGAAATGAAATCTCAAGACAAATGTCGAAATTACAGTTAAGGAAGAGTAAGTGACAAGTGACCCGGAACTGAGCGGATGATGCTGGGGGGTGTGCGAATGTACGTCTGGTAGGCGTCGCTGCGCCACCTGCCCAGTGCCTTGATCAACCAGTCCGGGAGATTTGCGTCGGCAGCTGTCGTGGCTGCACCACTGCGAAAACTGTGAGTAGTGTAACGGTTAACATCTGGTACAGATGCGCGAGTGAGAAGGTCTCGAATGTGGTTGCTAACAGCTTGCCGCGTGAGGAAATTACTGTTGGCGAACTGGAATGCGGGTAGGTGAGCGACGGAACTATGTAGTGCTTTGTACGCCTGGTATGCCTGCACGGCGCAGACCGATGACTGTGAGGGTGCGATGATGATGTTACATCCCCGGCGGAATGGGTCTGTCTTAGACGCCTTGAGCGCAATGACGAGGTCTGTGTTGCACGTGATGTCTGCCGTCAGTAAAGTGCGTTGTGGATCGAAGGTCATTGACGTGGGTGCGACAAATTCGCTGACTCTCAAGAAGCCGAAGAACGCCAGTGTAAAGGCAGACCACAACATAGCTTTGTCATGGTCGCAAATAGTGGGATGGTTTGCGACGGTGTTCTTAAGCATTCGCATTAGTGCAATGGTGATTGGGAGTTTTACACGATTTGGCACGCCGTGATGTCTTTTAATGCCTTGCATAGTGAAGTGAAGCAGGAGGTCGTCGCGTATTGATGAGGTGAAGCCAGCTTCGATGTGTGCACGGATGATAGCTGCGAGGTAAACTTTTAGCGTGCCATAGATAAGTGACGATGTTGCGAGATGTGTCATAAACAGAATCGTTGAGCGTTGCGTTAGTGGATAAGGATTCATTCCATACATGCGACAGAAGAGAAGATAGCGAGTTTGTCCCGCATGATATGTCCGTCGTGTACCTGGTGCAATGCTCAGGTTGATGTAGTGGCAGGCTTGTTGTGTGAGGTTGACGGGACTAGGTCGCACATCGGAGCCGTTAAGAGGGTGCACAGGTCCGGAGTTTTGGTTGGGACCATGTCTGCCTGAGGTGCCAGTCGTTGAAACCGCAATATCTGTTGGCGAGAGAGAGAGTCAGCGATATCGTTATTAAACCCTGAGATATGTGAGATCATGACGTGAAAGTTATTAGATGCTGCAGTGAAGAACAGCAGTCGGACAAGTTGCATGATCCGTGGACATGATGAGGAGCCTTTTTTCCATATTTGGACAACTGATATGTTATCGCAGTGAAACCGTATTCGAAGACCATACCACAAGTGGCCCCAAATTAAGGAAGATAGTAGAATTGGTAGAAGTTCCTTCCAGGCAATAGAGTATAAAGGGTCATTTGTAATGAATGTAGGCCAGGTGTTTGCGAACCAATGACCCTTGTAGAATGCCCCGTAGCCAAGTGTTGCTGAGGCGTCTGTAAACAGTTCGAATTCTGGGGACGGTATCCAGTTTGGGTTGAGGAGGGATGCTGTGCCGTTCCAAGATGGCAAGAAGTCACACCACCATTGAACGTCGTGCCAGAATTCGTCAGTGAGTGTTATGACTTGAGAAAGACTGGTGGCTGTCATGCTGATATCAATCATGCGCCTCAGGAAGATGCGGCCGGCTGGTATGCACTTACATGCGAAACTGAGGCATCCAATGAGGGAGAGCAATTCACGTTTCGAGCATGTATGGCGAGTCAACCAGCTTGGCAGCTTGACAAGTAGATCCGCAAGCTTGTCCTTAGGTAGTCTAATAACCATGTTGACAGTGTCAAGCTCCACCCCTAGAAAGGTGATGACAGAGCAGGGACCCTCAACCTTTTCTGTAGCAATGGGTACCCCCAAGTGGTGACAACTTTGCAGCATAACATCCATATTGTGCTGGCAGGCGTTAGTGTTTGCCGGTCCAACTGTCAGGAAATCGTCTAGGTAGTGTAGAAAATCCGTATTCCTTGCGCGATGACTAACGATCCAGTGAATGGCATCAGCAATGCGGTTGAAGAGGTATGGTGCTGAGCGAAGCCCAAATGGCAGCACACGGTCGAAGAAATAGCATCCTTCCCAAAAAAAACCCGAGCAGGTGCCAGTCTTCCTTCCGAACTGGGCATAAGCGAAATGCGTGTTTAACATCGATTTTTGCGAGTAAGGAGCCATGGCCATGCTTGTGAATGAAGGCTACAGCATCATCGATGCGTGAGTAGACCAATGAATGATCTTCTTTTGAGATATTGTCATTGACGCTGTCAAGTGTAGGTTGGGAGAGATCCATGATAATGCGAAAACCCCCACTTTTCTTAGGCCGTAGGCCAAGAGAATTACAAACAAAGTTTTTGAGGGGAGGATGCTTAAATGGTCCGATAGTGTGACCAAGTTTGAGTTCTTTTTGGATTGATTCTGTGATGATAGAGGGGTTGATGCGAGCGGACTTGGCGTTGCGTGTAGATCTTGGGTAGTGCTTGCCGCGAAATCCAAGGTTAGCCCCATGAGAAATGTCAAATAAAATGGCTGCTACGAATGATTTGTCCGGGTGATCGTGCAGTTCTTGCGCAAAGGAATCGAGCTTAAGAGGTGTGCTTGGGTGCATATTTTCGACCACGTGAGCTGGCATGATCATTGGCGTGAAAGGGTCGTGGTGTGTAGCCACGAAAAAGCTGGTTTTTCGTCTCGATATCGCGGTGGCTAATGGCAGTGTGGCCTGCAGAGTGGCAAGACGAACAAATGTGGAGACGATTATACCGGCATGGAGTTTCGCAGCGATCTTGATTGAAATTACGGCACACTGTATTGTTATAATTGTCAGCAGATTCGTTCACCCATGTATAAGGATTCCTGCTTCGTTGGCATTCCTGTTTGGTATGACCTTTCTGATGACAGTCAGGACATGTTGGAATGAGCAGATGGAGTTTTTGTTGACAGAATTTGTAGTCAAGTTGGTTGTTAGGCAAACTCCAGTTCCGTAGGCCAGGGTAACGTGAGTAATCTAGACGGAATTCTTTGTCATAGGTGACCCATGCTTCTGGCTTGAACTCAAGAGCTCGGCTGGCGATGTGACGCTGGTAATTGAATAAATGTACAGCCTCATGGGGAAAATAATGTGCCCTATAGGCAGCAAATGTTGACCAACATTCCAGCCAGTTTGCTAAATCGCGAATTTCATTCTTTTTTGCATGTTTTGAGAGAACAGCGACTGAGGGATCATCAGAGTCCAAAGCCACTCGGGTGTTTGAGATCTGGGTGGCATTTGGTTTTCTTGAGTCAGGGTGTAAATCGGACAAATCAACAAACTTACCCCGGTTTGCTAGTTGATTGAGTATTTGCTGGTCGACGTATGGTAAAAACAAGTCTGCAGGTGGGATGATAGGAGGAACTGCAATGCTGGCATTGTTCATCATCGGCATCGCCTGTGTCGCAGTGTTGATACCGGAAGCGGAAGTGAGAATGCCCTCACCGGCGAAACGTTGTATGGGAGCGGCCATGTTGGTTGCGTTGAAATGACCCCCGGTAGCAAAACTTTGTTGACTAGGATTAGCGTGAGCTAGCGATGCTTGGCTTGTAGTAGCTGGAAGTTGTTGAAACATCGAATTGTCTTGATGAGCGGTATTATTGTGTACGATCGCATTATGTTGACTAGCTATTGGCAAGGTAATCAGAAGGCTGTTATTTGTGAGAGAGTCAGTTGGCGTCGAACTTGATGGCGTTGTTTGGCTTGGGTCGCGTGATGACACGAGGCTTGCCGACAGTTGTGGAGCAGCCGGCGGTTGCGAAATATTATTCGGCTGCGTTTGACAGTTTCCTTGCTGTTGTAGGCTACGAACGAGATCTGCGAGTTCGCTTCTGCTAACTGTGATGACATCGCTGGGGAAGTTCGTGGACTGTAGTACAGTGGGATCTCCATTGTGTGCTGACGATTCTTGCGGAGGTGAGTCAGTTACGTCTATAGTCGCAACATTTTGGAAGCGAGCTGGAGTACGACGATTTCGTTGAGACTTGCGACCGCCACGGCTGGTGTTAGATCTTCCGCGTCCTCGAGGCATGTTGGAACTGGATGTTGTGAAGAAAAACTGGTATTTGTGACAAAATGACTGGCTGAAATGCTTTAGCAAGGAATTCTGCTGAGACGATGTGTATCGTACGGTGCGGCAAAATGAACTGATGCTTGAAGAGGATGCGAGCACGGATAAGCGAATGAACAGTCTGGTGTTAATTAATGTAAATCCGACTGAAGGACGAAATGTGAGCAAATATTGCATGAAGTACAATGTGGCATGGGAGGTGTCAAAATATGAAAGGGGGATGTCAGCTTGGTCAATGCATGTCATAATTGAGCATTAACACAGATTATAAATTATATTCATAATCATACTATAAATGCAAGTGGGAATGAGGTAAAAAACAGTGTTCCATCTTGGTAAGATTTGAACTTTATCTACTGTTGTCATGGGTACATAGTTAATAGGTAACATTACATTAAAAAATCGTAACAATAATCATCTACTGGTGGATCTTGAACTTGAGCATGAGCTTTTTTTCCCTGCTCCTTTTTTTGTTCGTACTTACTGGCTTTCTTGAAGTATGGATGAGCTTCTTCATATTTTTCTTGATGAACGTAAGCACCAGCAATATTCTCTAATGCTTTCAGACATTGAACGTGTTCTTCACCAAATGTATCCTGCATAACATATAACAATATCTATTTCTTTAATACGCGACAAATGCTTTAATTTCAAAAGCGGTTATTTTTCAGTAGTTGCAGAAAACTGTGAAATTTTTTATCAGTGATTTTTGTGAAACTGAGTACTTATGAACAAATTATCCTGAGCGCCATTCAGCAATTAGTGTATATTAAAAAAAAAATTAACTTATTATTCATAAATTATTTTTTTTTCATTTTTTCAAAAAACGTGATCAAGATTAATAGCTGATTGGAAAATTATTAGTATTTGGTTCAAAAGTAATGCAGAAATTATAGAAAAATACAGAAAAATTTGCAAATGTCCGAACAGAATATATTTTAATGTGAAATTTAAATTCTCATTATTTGTGCATACACACTCAAATTAATTACACATTCAATGTACTAGTATTACCTTGTATATTTCTAGTGCTTGATTATATTTTTGTAATGCCTCATCAAAGCTACCTCTGGATACGTCAAATACTCCCCAGTTTATGAGTTTCTCAGCTACGTCAGTATGCTTCTCACCTACCGCATTCACTGTCATGTCATATGACCTGTGACGAAAGTGAACAAATATAATATATATATATAAGTACAGATGAGGCATACATATGATGTAGTTCACTACAGAAGTATATTTATTTTTTATATATATTTGTTATAATTACATATTTTTTAGAAATTGACTGAACCATGAAGGTAGCGAAAAAGGAAAAAGAGTTAAAAATTTATCTGTGATTCTGTTATTCCTCAAAGTTACTAAGCATGCTACAATAACAACTTATACATCTTCTGAAAGCTTAGATATAGGCAAATACGGAAGTATACATACAAAATTTGATATTATGTAATCCCTCAAATACACATTGGTATATAGCATATGCACGAGCATTTTTGCATATATCTAAGCGTTCAGATGTTGCTATAGTTTGATGCAAAGTAACTTTCAAATTTTCAGAAATTGTCTGAATGACAAATTTTTTAACTTCATTTTCCTGTTTCTACCGTAAGTCAAACATATTCTTTATTTTGGACTACCATATTTGATCTATTAGTGGTGCATACAATTATGTAAATTACAGAAAATAAGTATTATTTTAAGTTAATACATTAGTTTTTACAGTCAATGCAATTGTTGTTTTTATGTGCTACTGATAGAGTAAATATGGTTAATATTCTGTGATACAATGTACTTACTTTTTATACAGTAAATCTGCTTCGTCTAGTTGGCCAAGATTTCTATAGCACAGTGCCAAATTATTGAGACACCCGGCAAGGTCAGGTGGCAACTCACCAAAATTACACATCTCATATATCTATACAAAAAATAAAAATAAAATATGAGATAATAATATATTATATGATACAAGTTATAAGTCATAAGTTACAGCATCCCTACCATATTAGGAAATGCGAACTCCAAATATGGAGCAATTACAAGTGTGAGCATCCTCTAATAATAAAAGCAAACATTGCAGCCCCCTGGGGTTGACCGGACTCCACACAAAGAAGTTTGCTGATTCTGTTCCAAACTTTTTGGATTTTGGCATTCCATCATATATCCTTGGGAGGAAAAGATGTATAATAATAAGGTTATTAAGAGAATACCGCAAAGTATGCACTCAGACAGTACACCATCTCATCAACCTCTGCTGAGCATCAGTCAATACTGTCTTTGTGCATACTTTTTGGTATCCTCATAATAACCTCATTAGTATATAACGATAATAGTCTAATTTTCTTGTAATGAACTAATTTTCTTGTAATGAACTAATTTTCTTGTAATGTTAAATCATTTCATATTTGGAATTCTCATTTCCTAATAAGGTATGGTAGAGGTACATGTAGCTCATCCAGTCAATAGTGCAAAATGATGGTATGTCATACACTTGCATCTAGTTGTTTTTTTCTCTTTCTTTATACTTTTAAAATTAGATTGTGAAACAATTTAGTAAAAGCGAACGTCGGGGCACTTATCGAAAAATAAAAGACTTTAGATGTGTCCCTTAGAAGTGTCCTCTACCAACATGGTGTTGTATTCAGCAGGATGTTGGATCACTCAAGTTATACAGGAATTTGTTTTTGAAAATTTTAGCCATTTTCATCATTTTTTTTTTATTTTCAAACAAAATAAGACTTGTCAGCAAGTCTAGGTATGCTTTAACTTTTGTAGGTATACACTAACACTAACTAACATTTTGTCATCACAATAATATCTTTAGTTCCTGTATTTGTATAATTTTATATTTAAAAAATTAAACACAAAAAACAATTAAAACTAAGATAATGTCCCATTTACCAATAGTTATTCATTTATTTTCCTCCAATTGGGGTGAAACAAAAATATTTGTTTTGTTTTGGGATAAAGTAGTTGTAAATGTTCAAGACGTTAGAGCTTAGATGTGTGCATATCAGTGAACGGTATTTGACACATACCTTTATACTTTGTTCCATTACTGGTTTGGCTTCTTCATATTTGCCCATATTTATTCGAACACACCCAATATTATTTAAAGTGCTTGCTATGAGAGAATGGTTTTCTGGCAAGTTAGCCTGGTGCATCTCCAGAGACTTCTGAAAATATTCTTCAGCCTAAAAAAATTCATAAACTTGTTTAACTCCTCCTAAAATCATCCATCATTATGAAAATTGCATTGTGGGAAACAGGATATGGAAACCATTATTTGCATATTCTTACCTCTTCAAATTTTTTCTGGTTTAGATACAGTACTCCTAGACCATTCATCGTCATAGCCTCAGTGGAACTATCAGGCCAGCTGTGAATGGACAAGAATTACGCTGTCATTGAATACGGTGTTAAATACTTATTTCTGAAAGTCAGGTTTTTAGATCTTGCAGGACCAGCAACCAATAAGAATTTGTGTTACAGAATGCAAAGTTTTTAGTCAGAAAGTTTACAAATCACCTCGGAAAGCAGCTCGAAATTGACTTTCATAGATGTATTCGGTTAGATGTAGTTAGCTGATGCTCACCACGACTAAAATCAATGGCACCTAAATAGCCCCCACCTACATCAGATTTGAAAACAGATTTTGTCAGGTTGTACATTTTTTTTTTTGAACTTACTTCTTTCTCATTTCCAGATTTTCCTTGTGCAGTTTTTCTCCCTCTTCAAATCGTTCCAAATCAACATAAAGGTTGGCAAGGTTACCAATAATTTCACAATACTTATCACATGCATCTTTATTGGCTTCTATCTCATCCTCTGAAAATGAAAAACCCTGGAAAAACCAAGAATTAATCAAACATATTAAGAATGATTAAAGTCAATTTTTTTAGATGCGCATATAATCTACATAATTCAGCTGGCGATATCAACTTACATGCATTCTCCGAGCTCTCAGCAACAAAGGTTCAGCGTTTACAAAATGTCCAGCATCATACAGGAAGGAAGCTATCTCAATAGCTACTGATAATAACTGCAAATACAAGTGGAGAATTTTGGAATTAAAAATAGTTAAATGTCACTCCACTCATATCAGGTAATTTTTATTCATTTGTTGAAAACCCAACTACACTCACACCCACTCTAATGCCATTATGCTCCTTATAGATTCTAATCTTATCTCATCCACCCCTAAATCTCAACTCACCCCCCCTCCAAATTCCCAACTCCGTCTTCTAATTTTAGTCTCATCTCCTTCCTCTTATGCTTTCACCTCTCTGATGTACAATATCTTGTATTACTCCTACATGTACCTTAATTGCTCCCCTATGAATTCACATTCATGATATCAAGATATACCTACCTTTAATTTATTTCAAAGGCATTTTTCTATCTTGTCACTCATGTCTCCCACATGCCTCTGACACGTTTCCCCACATGTCTCTCACATGCCTCTCACATGCCTCTGACAGGTTTCCCCACATGCCTTTCACATGTCTCCCACATGCCTCTGACAGGTTTCCCCACATGCCTTTCACATGTCTCCCACATGCCTCTGACAGGTTTCCCCGCATGTCTCTCACATGCCTCTCACATGTCTCCCACATGCCTCTGACAGGTTTCCCCACATGTCTCTCACATGCCTCACATGTCTCTCACATGCCTCTGACAGGTTTCCCCACATGTTTCTAACATGCCTCTCATATGTCTCCCACATGCCTCTGACAGGTTTCCCCACATGTCTCTCACATGCCTCTGACAGGTTTTCCCACATGTCTCCCACAAGCCTCTGACAGGTTTCCCCACATGTCTCTCACACGCCTCTCACATGTCTCCCACATGCCTCTGACAGGTTTCCCCACATGTCTCTCACATGTCTCCCACATGCCTCTGACAGGTTTCCCCACATGTCTCTCACATGCCACTTTTATTTAGAGTGGAACACTTTCGTTTGCAGATTATTTCCACCGAAAGTTGACAAAATAAATCTGCATTATTTTTTTTGGAATATTTTGATCAAGAGCTATTTGCTATTTATGTACATTTGATCAAAAAATATCAAAAATAAGTAAACAAATGTTACACCACCATTTTGGCATAAAACAATGATAGTGTTAATTCAGCCTAATCTTCCAATAATTACCTCCTTTGCTGGGGGATGATCTGGTGTCTCTGATGATTCAAGTTGTTCTAAATACATATTCACAAGTTGCTGATCAATAGATTTCATATAAAGTGAGGATATCTCTTCTCCTGACAGTTCAGTTGAATTCCAGTAACCAAATAAATCATATTTAGATCCATTTCTGAAAAAAAATAGAAACTGAAAATTATCTACCGCAAGTATCGTTCAAATTAATGTACTTTTATTTATAACTGTTCTACAAATGTCCATACTACATGTATGTAATGTATTGTGTTTCTGGATTGAGACGTTCATGGCAAAGAAGTGCTAAATCCTCCATACATCCACTCATACATGTATTCAGTAATGTAAACCGTGATTTATCTTGCTGGCAATTAAGTCATTTGAAGAATAGATAATTCCAAGATAATTTGGTGGTGATTTAACCCCAATTAAAAGTAATAAATCATGAATTATTAATCATCGTGTTTTCAAAGTTTGAAATTTTAATTTTGTGTGTGGAAATCTCAGTTTAAATTTATAAATGTACCAATTACAAACTTCAATCAGAAATAATTTTTAAAGTCACAACATTGTAATACAAACTGCGGTTAATAATTTAATGTACAGTAATCCACACAAATTAAGGGCGCCCTCTATTGTTCAATAATATTAAACTTTTGTTTTATTAATTACTTGTCATGAATATAATGAAAGTGATTCTTACCGAAACAACGTCAGAAAGATGGCTAAGTGAAGAAGACAATTTTGAAGTCTCTCTTGGTCACCAAACTTTTCAAGTAACCATGGCAACTCATTAATAATCCTACTAGGGATATTGACTCTGTGATCAGGACCAAGTTCCTGTAATTAAAAATTGGATTAATTCTGTTCATTCTGTTACTAATAATCTTGAACTGTAGGCCCAGAAGATCGTCCGCCTGCACGGTGTTGTTCTGTTCAGACATTCCTTCCTCTACAACACTGTGCGGTAATTCTATTCATAACTGTGTATGTCACATGGTTGCGCGATAGAAAGTTTGCCAACCAATAGAAAGCTTTGTTACAATGACTGCAAGAAAGCGCCTGGAGCTTTGCATTTCTAAGGTGTCGGCTTCATTTCTGCCGATATATGTTGCAGTGACATCATGAGCTATAACACCTACTCTTCTATAATACTCAACAGTGGTGACAACACTCTTACCACGCTCGATGATCGCAAGGCCAGTAAAGCATAATAACATAAAGATTGACTATTTCCAGTGCGACTAAAAACGAACACATCAAACACGGCACTAAGTATAGTTTGAATAGCTTTAGTCTGAATATCAGTGAGTTGCATGATGTATGGATATCGTCGTTGTATTGCCTTGACATCCAAGCCAACACAGCTTCCACTGTGCGCAGCAAAATTTATTCCCGGGTCGGGCATTTTCACCGCCCGGCAACCATCATGGTGAAAACAAAGGCCAATAAATTCTCAGAAAACGGTATTTTGGGATGGTCGTTGACACCCCCATGAACAAGATTACCCCTACATATGCAACATTTTAAAATTTTGTTGTTTAGGATTTCTTCAAAGTTAAGTTTGTGCCGTTTTCTCGATTTTAATTATTTTCGCCGGCTTTTCATTCGGTGTTTCACAGCAGCTCTCTCTGAGCCCATAGAAATACATGGTGGTGGTGCGCGTCTTAAATAGCAACGTGGAGCGTCTTGTGACTTAGCTCCGCCTCGAAGATTTTGGTCAAGCACGTTGAAGAAAGAAGCAATATGATTGGCTGTTGGTAAACTGATTCTAAACTGTGAGGGCATTGTCACATACACATAGTCCTAATGAAATACTTCAAGGTGATAGTGGAGTGCTTCGCCGGAACATTCTCCTTGAAAATTCAAGATGGTCGAGAAAGATAAGCAAAAATTCTGATGCAATTAACATTAACAAATTCCTAAAATTTGTAAACATTATAAAAATTCTGCTTTTATTTTGATTTTTGATACTTAATATTATTTCTTTTCTTTTTTTAATTACTAAAAAAAAAATTGAAACAATGACCTTAACCTTTTTTCCCCTGATGCTTTTCACCACCAGACTTTCTCTTCCAAATTTTTGTGCAATTTTTTCTTATATTCTTCAATATTTCTGGAAATGAAATCAAATTTGGGGGCCAACAGTCAAAGTTTGATCCAGTTTTCAATTTTTACTCAAAAGTGTGGCTATTTTTGTCCCAATCTTCTGAAAGAAAGTGCAAACTATAAATGAGATTATTTTGTGAATTTGTGATGAAAAGAGGGAGCTGATGGTGAAAAGGTTGAGGAATTTGAAATTCTCCCTCATCTGGTGACAAATTGTGATTGGCAGGTGTAGAGAATTGACTGTGATTTTTTTTAAACAATTCTGATTACCTTCAGTTTATTCTCAAAAAATGCAGCCACCATATCAATATTATCGTTACCATGACAATATCGCTCTTTGACAGCACTAGATAACTCGTCATATGCAAACCTGCAACACCAAATAAAATCATTTCAACACAATGAAGTATATATAATGTAAGAAGATGTTAGAACAAATGAATTGGAGATACACGTGTTCATTCTTTAGATTTTTGTGACCTTGACAATCCATCATAAATGTTCTGAACCTGGTAGTAATTATTAATTTTCCTAATTCGGGTTTGCATATCTAAAATGACTTTAAGTCATGCAAGACTTAGCCTACATAAACGTAAATACTGTAAAATACATTATTTTGCCTTGGAATTAATTTTCACTATTTTCCATGATTCAGTGAGAATAAAAGTCAGCTTATATAGCTTCTATATTTTAAATTCAACTCATCAAAAATCAGAGAAAATATATTCTATACAATACACCCAAATGTATTTTCAGTGAAAATTAATTCCAGCTAAAAATAAAGTATTTTACAGTATTAACTGAAGTGAACAAAGCCATATACATTGTAAATGTAAACTTAATAAGTAGAATTCATTATTTATTTATATATATTTACTACCTGTACAATTTCTACATTTAAAGTTGTTTTAAAACATTTTTTGGTGAAATAAATTTCATTCATTCATTCATTCATTCATTCATTCATTCATTCATTCATTCATTCATTCATTCATTTATAAAATCAAACGGTTGCTAATTTGTATTAGCTCATGCAGTGACCTTGGTTGTTCTAATTTCCATCTGGAGGGAGGCGCCGCCTTGCCAGTCAAATCTTCCCATTTGCATTCTACCGTGTACATATCACATATTTCAAATATTAAATCACAACAGACTTACCCATAGATGCCTTCTCTATCAATAAGAAAATCTTCCAGCGCAAAATAAATTGATGACCACAGCTGATCCGGTAAGTTGATTATTGATTTGATTTCTTGATCGGATAATCCGTAACGTGATACAAGAATACAACTCATCACCTGAAAGCATAGATAAGGTCATTTTAGAGAAAGGAGGAATACTTTTCGCACAATCAGATGAATTCTTTTTCTTAATTTTTTGAAGTAAAGTGTCTTGCTGTTCTTACCCTTATAATAATTGAAATAGACGTACATGTATATCAGGGTGAAATATCTTTGTCACTGACATTAGGAATTTTTATCTTAAATATTTTTTGTCAAAACTTTTTATCAAGCTGTATGATACCTTGACAATACAGTTTAATTGTAAAAGCATATATCATTCACAGCTTGGTGATCAACTTGGGAAGTGAAAATGAAATTTCTAGTGAATGGTAAGTTACCTTGGCAACAACATTGTCTTCGCTGTCAACTGAGTTGAAATCTTTTTCAAGTCTTTCTAAAATTTTCATGAAGAGTTCTGTGGTACTACAGAGAAAAGGATTAACAAACAATCAAAAGACTATCAGGGCAAAATGATTTACAAACAAAAGGCGATCAGAGAAAAGAATTAACAAACAATCAATCAAAGACAATCCGAGTTAATTATTAACAAAAATGACTAAGAAAAATATTATCATGTTATGTTATGTTATGATACTGCCAATGTTTCCAATATCTTACCTATTAGCTTGTAAAATGTAGTCAATATGGTCATCTAGTTTAAAGAAATCACCAAAATTAACTAATTCCTGAATAATAATATAAAAAGAATTTGTTATTATATGAAAAAACAGCATGACTTGCAAAAAGAATGATGCGCCAAAAACATTTGCTTGCAGGAGCTGGAAAAAACAAAGTAATCCATCTTTAACACCACTTGAGGGTGTGCTCCACCATAATGTACATATAAAGTTTGAACCTGTAGAAGAATCTTGAGATAGAGTGGATTTTCCGTCTCTTCTTTATTCATAAGTCTCAGTTTCTGTTCCGATGATAACTCTTTTCCACGTAATGATAAGATCGCCTGAGAATGAAATATAAATATAAAATTAAATGCCTAATGGTGTATCAAACATCCTTAGAAAAAGGAATTATTTGCAACTGATTAAACTGAAAAATCACATGCAACATATTTTTCAAAATATCTTCGACTTGAAACAACATGCAGCACCACTGAGGAAACGCTACTTCATGATAATTTTAACACAGTTCTCGTAAAAAAACTGTTGTTGTTTACCTGCATCATTTGTTCCTTCTGTTCGGTGTTTAACTTCTCCACTGATAAAATATCAAACTGTCGTTCGTTAAACTCATCTGTTTTTGAAATGTCATCCTTTAAACATGAAATGAGTAGACTGACTCCTTTAGGTATATCTTTAGGTAACCAGTAAAGCTCCTAAAATTATGAAATACGATAAGCATTATTATGGCATTATAAGCAGAAGCGATTCTGATTGTCAAATAACTAATTTTTTTTACATGTAGTTAAATTAAAATCACAGTACCGTATTTGCTCTATTAGAAGCACATCTCCAACAGAAGCACAAATAAACCAAAAATTGCATTTATTCTATTTATTCATTTATTCCTAATCATTATAATATTAGTTTTTAAATTTGATTATAGAAACACTTCTGTAATTTACTCATAGTGCATGTGCAAATAATGAAGCAAATACAGTAATCAGAATTGGACGCATGCATAAATAATTACGATTGAAGAGTATATATCAATATTAAACATAACAACGGAAATTCAAAACATATTCTTATAAAAAATATATCAGTAATTCTCACCTTTTTAGTTTTTCCGATGTCATCCATTTTATTGACACCATCTATAATAATCACAGCGTGGTATCCATTCTCGTTTATCAACGATAAAACTTCTTGAAGTTCTCTGTAATAATCCAACACAGTTTTCGGTTTCTCTGATTTGACATTTTCATTTTTTTCATCTTCATATTTCTCATTGTGTTTCTTTTTATACCCATATTTCAGGTCTTCCACTATCCGGGAAAGTACGTCTGTTTCACCTATAGAGAACAACAGTTTGTTTTTATAAGATGATTTTTGCAGGTCTTCTCTCATGGCATCGATTCATGGCATGCATATCATGGCAATGCACGAAACTTTGTTATGTTTTGTTATATTTTCAGCAAAGACAAATTGAAGAACAAATACCAGATATTGTGATGAGCTATTAACCTTTTAACTACCCTAGTTTATCTTGCTAAATTATTGGCATATTTTTATGTATTTTTTTATTATTTTTTATTAAATTTGGACCAACAGACATTTTCATTAGTACAGACCAAAAAAAAAAACCTTGCAATTTTTGGCATAATATTCTTATCTATCTTTCTATTATATTTTTTAATTAAATTCAGGCCAAACAAACCAGACCCCCCCCCCCAAAAAAAAAAAAAAAATTCGCTAGTCAAATTTTTCAAGAGAAAATTTTAAAAAAATGACAAGGAGATTTTTTTTTTAAATTCATGAACTAAAGATTTAACTTTTGTTACAGCTAAACTGGATCAAGAATGATTCTTAAAAAACACAATTAAAGTAAAACTGGATGAAAAAATCATTCTGTGGATTATCTTTCTCAACTGTATGAATGATTGATTTTTAGGAAAAATGTCACCAGTCAAAAAGTTTTAAAATTATAGTTTTTTGAATATTTCTAGGTATAACTTACTTGTTGTCTTTGGAGCACATCCAACAAAATGGTATGCAATGATGTCATCCGGATGGGTTTGTTGATGTCGATGCAACCAATTAGACAGTAAAGTTGTTTTGCCAACACCTGGAATTGAAAAAAAAAAACATAGCGTAAATATGGGAGACTTGCCCTTGACGATTGAAGCTGAAAAACTAATTAGACTGCAGATTGTTTTGTTTTTTTAACCTTGAATAAAAAAACATGCATTTACAATTAAAAATGTGTTTCGCAGGTTAATTTATCGTACTAAAAAGCCACATGTGGCGAGATGTTTTAATAAAATTAGATATATCTGATTATCAGTAGGTTTATACCGTATTAAAAGTTGCACCCATTCTTTTTGAACAACAATTGAAAATCCAAAATTCATTATTCCTCATATGTGTAGATCCTCTAATTGAAGCTGCATCCCTTGTTTGCATTGGTGTATTGAAGTCACAGATTTCAATACAAGTACATCAAGTTTATCGAGATAACTACAAAACACTAGTAATAATATTGTGTTCAAAATTGATGAGGTAAATAATTGTTTCTGTTTTGTAGAATTGTCATCCACGCAATGTAACCAAAACAGCTTACCTGAATCACCAACAATTAACAACGGTTTATCAGCGAAATTTTCGTCATCTTTCATAACATGTCTATCCACTTCTTTCAAGTATGTCTCACCACCGATGTATTCCTGATTGGCACCGACACCGAGATGGCTCGCATAATACGCATTCTGCAACGACAGTTTCTCTTCACGCTCTGTAAGTTTCTTCAAAGGTTTGAGAATTGTTTGTAAATGATTCTTAATTGCCTCAAACATCAATTCTGCGCCTGCTTCAGGGTTGGGATATTCCTCTACAAACTGTAAACACTGTCAACAAAATAAACAATTAAAATTAGAACAATTAACATGCGTATATACGCAAATGTTAAAATTAGAAGAATATGGCTGTCAGTTGGCCATTATAGTACAGTACAGAGCAGTCATTTTAAAAAACGGATCTAATTTTCTTAATGAATACACTGAATGAAATTTGAAATTTAATCATGATATTATGTTTTTTAATGTTTTTGTTTTTATGATAAAATGAGATTACTATGATGGCTAGTGTCGATAGTCATAAACAAGTCACATGTGTGTGTGAATTTTTTTTTTTCTATTAATACTGTAAAGGGTTAATTATTCACTGGGTTTTAATTTAGCTTATTTCGCTGAGTGGAAAATGCGCTAAATTAAGACCCAGTGAATATGTAAAATTGAGCATGGAACACATTATCTAAATAACAAAACCGTGAATTTAAAACCCACTGAATATGCCTGAAATGGTAAATCAGTGAAATTTAAACCCAGTGAAAATTAGTCATTTTACAGTAATTAGTAGCTCATACGCTCACATAAATGACAGAGGTCGATTATAAGTTGTACTATAATGTCCCTGTGATTCTTTTTTTTCTTCTGGAAGGAGTGAAATTTTTACTACTACATCAGACTCATGATTAGGCTGAACATCAAAAGGGTCGACCCCTACCCTGGGTGAGTGTGCCACAGACTCAATGGGAAGGCCAATTTCACTGGCCGAGATTCATTCACTAATGAATGCGACTTTGGGGAACCTTGGTTAAGGTCCGCAGGTGCTTGTGTTCAACCGAGCCTGGTTAACGCCAGGATAGCGCATTACAAATTGCCATTTGACAGAGAGATGGCCACACAGCCGTCATGTAGTCCCAAACATAAATATGACTTCTGTGGCAAAATGCACTAGGTGTCGTCACTAGCACTTGCACATACAAAAAAAAGTCAGGAGAGACAACCGGAACTGTCGCCTGGCACAAAAAATATATAAAAAAAAAAAAAATTTAAAAATTATTGCTCTGGCAAAATTTAAGTGGTTAATATTACTTCACCTTATCTTCAGTGTCTTTGACTTTCTTTTTTAATTCTGTCAGACACTGAGCAGCATCTTCACCGTCTGTTATAGATTGATATTTTCTTGATTCTTCTTCGTTGTTCTCTGATTCATATTTTGCCAACATTTCATCATCATATGCCTGACCAGATAAAAATTGATTAACATTACATCGTTTTTCAACATTTTTAATTATTTAATGTTGATCTTCTTGCCATTGTTCAGTTTCATTTACTTATTTATCATTGCCTCAACTATTGTTTTGCAGTTTTCGTGATTCCCCATTTCAACCGTCTCATTCCATCCTCCTACCCATTTTTCAGGAGCTAAACAGTTGGGCTTTCTGTTTCAATTTGTGTTTATTTGTTTGTTATTTATTTAATGCATTGGTTTGATTTTGTTTTTAATTCTTTTCTTGTATTTTTTTTTTCAGAACAAACTTTACTGGAATTTTTGTCAGCAAACACACATTTAAAACACAACTGTATAAATTATAACATTATGTCTAACACATAAAAAAAAAAACTTCACATCTTTCACGTTACCTTGTCTCTGAAGTAAAAACATGCAGCCCTGTCCCCCGGATTGTTGAGATGTCCATGTAAGAATTCTAACTCAGTAACTGATTTATCACGGTATTCATTCAACCAGGGATATTTGGTGATGGCAACATCAAAACTCTTCTGAAGTAGTTCATTGTCACCATGCCAACCGTATCTCTGTTGAAAAGAACATTAGAAATATAAGTCAAATCAAATCGCATCATTAAACTTAAGTAAACTGGGAAATCCAATTATTAACGGTCATTTTCACATTTTGTACATTACCTGTCCAAAGAATCCGATAATCATGTCAGATCTGTCGAGTTCTTTCAAACATACTTCAATAGTACTTGCATTAGATGACATTTCAGAAGTGATTCCCCATCTCAAATCTACAGGTACAAACTCAAATCCTGCTCTACTGCACATGCTAGACAATCGGGGCCAATATTTCTTGGTTAATTCCTCTCTTTCGATCTCCATACCACCAAATGGTGAACTGAAGAAAACACGCACAATGTGTTTTTCACTCTGAAAGAAATTAAAATTCAATTTAATTACCTTTTATTTTCAGCTACTGTATGTATATAAAACATGTCAATTTGAGGGGATATGTGGACAAGATTTGATAAGATCAAGGGGGGCATTGACAAATTTCACACTCGGATACCATGTGCCATGTCACGTAATTACATTATACCGGTACATATATTCACGTATCCAAGAATGGTTTGGCGTGTTTTTACGACATTATTTGCATATTTTCACTTGTTTTGCATTGTTTGATAGAGTTTTCAATATTTGTCCTTTTTATACTGACATATCAGCTGTGAATTAAGCAGATGCAGCGGCATAACGGCCGGCCGTGCATGAATCAGATTAGTATACATAAATGAATGAAATAATATATTTCCCAGAAAAACGCAGTCGACTCGAATATACATACTACAAATGTACAACTTTATTCGTCAGGATAACTTATCACATTAAGATTTAAAAAAAAGCATATCTCAGCAGTGCAATACTGTTGCGGTTTACATCCGATTTATGTCTGTTCCGGTCTTAGCTCATTAGAAGTTCACTAACCGGTGAAAAACCAATATGTTTAACTAACAATGACCAATTTGAATCAGAATCCCTATACATTTAATCCATTCAACATGGCAACTACATCTGTACTTGTTTATACAGCTTTTAACTGAGATGCAGAAAGCAGATTAAGGTCACCATTTTGTATATTTCACACCTTTCACGGTCAAAACCTTTTGGCTATTTGCTTTGTTCTTGTACTGTATGAACGCCGTTATAAAGGGAAAGCACAGAATAGATTCACTTAATGCGTGAAAATTGTTTAAGAACAAAGACACCAGTCAAATTCAATCAGTACTTGCAAACATACTAAAAAGTTGCAGACATTTTATACTGTATAAAAATTCAAGAATTGTTACATTAATGTCGAAAGAAGAATTGTAAGCTGTCTGTAATAATTAATATCACCAAAAGAGAGAAAGCTGCTGCTGCAATCAAGGTGGCAAAAGTAGTATTAAATACTAAATTCAATCATGTGTGAATTCTTGAGATACGAAATAATGCATAGTGCATTCCAATGCATTGTTTTCAAAAACAGTCAAAAAGTTATCACCAAATTTATGAATGTTAACCTTTTAAACTTTTTGAATGCTATCATTTCACTTGTTAGTTTATGCATTTCTCTATAATTTATTCATTAATTTTGGTCCAGATAGACACAATTTTTCATTGCCTGCAGAAATTGGTCAAAATAAAAAAAATATGGAAAAAAATTATGATGACTTATTTTGTGAATAATGACAAAAGTGGAGTTTGGTGTCCAACAGGTTGTTTCATGTAGATTGGGGTCTAATTGTAAGAGAAAAAACAACTGATAAAAATTAGGACATTCAACAATTCCTCTTAATGATATGTGGTTTCACATTTGAAAACAGAGGATGAGCTGAAGGATTTTGAGTGATGAGAAGAAAATATGGGAAAAATGAGAATAAAAACATTGTCAGAAGGTAGAACTTTGTTGCATCTTTCATGGTGATTACTAAATTAAAACTATTGTTTGACAACAAAATATTTGCCTTAACTCAGAAAACAATTATCAATGTTTGTAGTCATCTTGTTTAACAGTTAAAAATGTCTGAATCATCTGACACCTTTTTTCAAAATTTGTTGATACAATTATGAAGAAAAATTAAATAATAATAAAAAAATCAGTTTTCAAAAAAACATCACAATTACAAAATGACAATTAATTGTGGAAAACTAATTGTTCAGAAATTGTTAACACTAAATTTCTTTCTTACATATTAAGAATATGTACTAATGAGATTACTCCCATCAACACTGCAATTGCATACCCCCCCCCCCCCGATCAGTATTTGTACAGGTATGTATTGGATATAGCAAATATTGACAGTATTGAAACAATCAGTGTGTAGTCTCCAAAAATCACAATTTCAACAGAATTGTAGTCTCATTATGTAATATTTCAGCATTCCTTGCCAAAATGTATTTAAACATGGCCACTGATCTGCCATCTTAAATTTAACAATCTGTGGAGAACATAACAAAAATGGGCACTTGTCATCCATTTTAAATTTAATAATTTCTGTGGAGAACATAACAAATATGCTCACTGGTCAGCCATCTTTAATTTAATATTTTACGTATGTAACATAACAAAAATGGCCACTGGTCATCCATTTTAAATTTAATAATTTCTGTGGAGAACATAACAAAAATGGTCACTGGTCAGCTATCTTAAATTTAATATTTTCTGTGGAGAACATAACAAAAATGGCCACTGGTTATCCATTTTAAATTTAATAATTTCTGTGGAGAACATAACAAAAATGCCAATGGTCAGCCATCTTTAATTTAATATTTTCTGTAGAGAACATAATATGAGGTTATTTCGAGGATACCTCAAAGTATGGACGAAGACAGTACAGCGGAAGTATCGGCCGGCGCGCAGCGGAGGTCGATGTGACGACATACTGTCTGAGTAATAACCTTATTATTATACATCTTTTCCTTCCAAGGATACATCATGGGAATGTTGAAATCCAAAATATTTAGAACAAAATCAGCGAACTTCTTTGTGTGGAGTCCGTTCAAAACTCGTTGGCAGCCATGTTTGTTTTTATTATTACAGGACGCTTATGCGTGTAATCATTCCATATTTGGAATTTGCATTTTCTTATATGGTAGGATGAAAATACCCCATAAAATACCGCAAAATTACGACACGATGTAAATTATGGCATTACGGTGACAGATGTGTAATAATAGATATTAATAATTAAGTATTAATACAAATATATATTGTCACATTATTCTGTTACGAATCACATTTTTGAAATCTACTATGATAGTTTTGATCAAAAGATAATTCAATGTTATTAAGAGGATTTTCAATTAATTAAATTTAATAATGCATAACTTAATTAATCTACTACGAACTGCTTATTATGATGTATGCAGAGAAAAATACAAAATAATTTGAAAATGACTGACACATCAAGGAATTAATAAATCCAGATTGAACTTGTGTTGAATGCACCTGTTGAAAATAAAATTGTTTCTCAAAATTAAAATACAGCCATAAGACATGCTGAGCACCTTGAACAAATATTATTATTTTGGGTATTTTATGAAGTATTCCTGTACACTAAACTTTGGATATTTCTTCTTGGATGAATTAGAGAATCATCGAACTACTATAAAATACTTTAATTTAGCTGTAATTAATTTTTACTGAAAAGAAATTTCAGCTGTTTTGTACAAAGTGTATATTCACTGATTTTTGATGAGTTAAATATAAACTTTAGAAAAAAGGATATTTTCACTGGATTTTATTTTATTGTCACCGATTCATGAAAATAATAAAAAAAAATTCCAAGTGAAAACAAAGTACTTTTACAATACCATACTTAGAAAACTCTGAAGATCACGACACACTCTAGTAATTTTTTATTTGCAGATGCACGTGTACACACATACAAAAAAAAGAACAGTTCTCCAGCTTCGTTAAGCAGGATATTAAATGGATAAATCGTAACCAATTATCTTTCTCCCATTAAAATATGTAAACACTCATTTCAAGAAGTCACCAGCTATCGTTAATAACTCGTCAATGTTCATCTCACGCACGCTGACTATTAATCACAACACTTTTTCAGCATGTCACAAATTGATTGTATTGTTACCAGGGTAACAACAATGTTTACCCAATTCGTAAATGGAAACACATTAGTTTTATAATCAGAATACTGTAGTCTTTTAACATTACTGTTATTACCTGCCATTCTTTTATGTATGAAAACATAGAAGTAGTTGCCATGGCAATAAAACAAATAATAATTTCTGTTCCAACGTATAACACTATGCACAAATTATAAATCAAAATAAAATACAACAGTAGCAATAAAAAAAAAATAATAACAAGGGTAGTTATGGCAACTGAGCCAAACATCCCAGGGCATAGATTTTTCACTGCCCCTCCTACTCTTTATATGCAACCCAACCCACTCCCTGCGGATCGTAAGGTGACAATGCCACTGTTTTCTGAAGGTGTTGGCAGCAGCCTTTCACAATGTTTGTGTATGATGTGATTGTACCGGTAAATGAGGACTTCACCCCGAGACAAAAACAAGTGTACAACAGTAGAAATACAAAGCCACACACCGTAAATATTGTTCCACCCCTGCAGCCTTATTAAGGTAAATGAAGTGCAAAGTTTATCACGGCCATTATTGGGTTATTTTGACACGTTCAACTTTGAGTGCATGTGTTTCGTGGGTCAAAACTGAAATCGGTTTACCTCTTAGATGGGGATTCGATGATTTGGATATGATCGAAGTAATTAACTCATTTGTACGGTAATTATATAACCAGAGAGGAAAAACGTACAGATTAATTAAAACGCATAATTACTGCAAATGAATGGCGTTTAACGGACCAATAACGCATAATTTTACTGCTATGTTCTTGTTATTAATACTACACAGGACCATCGGAAAACTAAAATTAACATTTTCGATGCGGCAGAAAACAAGCTACAACGGCACCTTTAATAATATTACAACGTTAACTTGTACGTGTTTAGTTTGTTGTTTAGTATCTATCGAGGTTGTCAGATGCCAACACGTGTATAAGCATGCCAAATATTAATATAAAAATAAATAAGAGTTACCTTGGCCATGGCTAAATCAATTGCACGGTCGGAGACTGTATGTTCACGCTGGTTAAAGTCCGAATTCGTTTTAATCCGGGGAAATTAAGGTCGATATGTCTGTCGCCGTTCCCGCAACCTACGCTGATCAACCGAACCCGTAGCCACAACTGAGTTGTTGACTGGGCGTCGAGGATACCGACTTCATTGCTTTCAACGTTTACGCTGAGGTCAACGGAGACAAAACGTGACAATGCCTTGAATAGGAGCACCGACATGTGTATTGTAATAGTATTATTGTGCAGTGTGCGAGTTTAATACCAATGGGGGCGCTGTTTGTTTACAAGTTATTTTGCCGCCAATTACATATCAATAATATAATATAATATAATATAATATAATATAATATAATATAATATAATATAATATAATATAATATAATATAATATAATATAATATAATATAATATAATACTATACTATTGTATTGACACAGCACTGACACAGAAAGGTACAGCAGTATGGTCTTTAAAAAAAACTAGGACATACAAAATACAATACGACTAGGTACTATAAAGCTGCAAAAATAAGAAATTAAGGTTACAGATTAAAGCGGGAGGGTCGTCACCTGCGCACGCGCGGGAATTGAGTCCCAAGCCACGTGTCCCAAGCGATGATAACAACACACGCTAAAAACGCAAAGGCTCGTGGGTAGACGCTTAATTGTAAACAATGACACGCTATGGCCACCTGACGCATGCGCAGGCGACTACTCCCCCGCTTTAAGTATTTCAGGAGAAAATGGCATAATGAGAATTTTGACATAACAAGGAGGGTTATATAGATTAATTTTATTTTTTTCTTAATTTTATATAGCCTGGGTTTATTGTGCTCGGTCTAGAAGTTGCTGTCTTATACATCAACATTTCTCTATGTACTTTGCTAACACGGTATTAGGAAATGTTATATCTGAACTCATGATTGCGGAAAATGTGTTTCCGTCAAAACACTGACATTATTAATTATTTTTGCTGCGTTTTCAAAAAGTAAATTTCTTTGCTGTTCGTATTTTTTTACATGACATTACGAAGTGTCGAATATTAACTCAAATATCATATCAAAAAATATTTCCATATATCCCATAATAATATTAAAAACATACACTTTGGCACGTGTGTCTACCACATAGCGCAACATGTCTCGATGTATGACCTCAATTGTCGCCCAATCGGAGTTACACCGGAACCACCATGATTGTAAATAATATTGTAAAAAAGACGTGCAAATACCCCTTGCTGGCAGAAAACTTTATTATGAGCTACTATTCCATCTAACAAAAATAAGCGGAAGTTCTTCTTTTCTTTGTCATTCTTTGCTATACAGGTTATCGTGGCCAATTTGATGACGAAAATAAGCATACATGTCGGCAAATTTAAAAAAATAGTTTCCCATCCCTAAACTAAAATATTAATATTGCACCTCTTCAAAATGCACTGCACTGCACTGCACTGCACTACACTGCACTACACTACACTACACTACACTACACTACACTACACTACACTACACTACACTACACTACACTACACGTTCTGTACTATGCTACATTATGCCACTATCTTTAGAACATGTGTAACATTTGTATAATTTATTCGGGGAGTGTGTGTGTACGAATAGTACAATAACCTGTACTGGTCACATTGACATATTTCTATAGAACAGACAACATCCAATTATATCTCCAGAACAAGAAATCTAAAAGGTGCATCTTAACTAATCCAGATTAATTCCTTTCCACATCGTGACAACAGGTTTCCTGGCAACCGATTCTCTGTCCGAGTTGTCGAGAGGTACTTCAAACGCCTATCAACTGTAAATTCACTCGTAACCATGTAACTTTGGAACGTACGATTTTTATTTTGTTGCAATCGCATAAGATACATGAAACGACACGTGATTCAGCCAAACGTATTGTGCCAGCACACAAGAAGTGATCGTGGTGATGCCATGGCGACATTATCAGTTCACACTATCATAATTAGCTACCAAACAATGAAATCGTTGTCCCAAGTAACTAACAAACAAACGTTTAATTCGGGCATTCGAATTTCACCAGTACATGAATTGTATTTATTTTAATTTTTCAACTTATTCTTCAAAGCAGCTCACCCGATAGGTTTGATATTATGTATATACCTTGATTAGAACTATTCGTTTCGATTACAGGGGCTAGTCAACTCACCAATACTAAAAAGTCCTAGATCTAAACTAAAGGGCTTCGTCGTAAGTTGACAAGGTCCTGTGATTTCGATAAAGCTGGTGTAGTATTGTCCTATAAATATAACGATTTACTGTAAGTATGCCATATAGTAGAAAATGGGATGTCACACAGAACATATAGCCTCCAAGTAGTGAAGCAATGCAGCATGCCACTCTATAGGATTTTGTTTCATCAGATACCCGAGTATGTAATTGTCGAGTTATGCTGGAAATAGAGCCAATGTAAAAAGGCATTTTAAGTTTTTTTTTTGACTAAATTTTGTAAAAAAATCAAAAACAAAACAAAAACATAACAATAAACTACATGATATTAAAGAAATCGGACGAATACTTATAATCAATGCCAGTGCGAGAATCTTATGACGTAGCATTATTTTTAGGTGCTTGAGTGCGGGCTTGTAGAATTACACCGACGCTCGGATAACAACAACAACATTACGGTTTGGATGAATCGCAGGCTAATGTCGGTAAAAATTGTTTCGTTGGCAATGAATATTATCTTTTGTTTAACAAATGAATATATTTGTTAGATTGATATACTATTCCAAAGGTATTGCACGTTATATCATTGGTCACTAGATACATCAATGTAAATTAATCTTGTTATGGACTAAAATATTTGTTCTCTTCAAATCAATCAAACAGTTTGAGTTCCTACAAATGGGAGATAAGTTAATACTCTGGGTAATGTTAAATACATTTCTTACCAATCCCCCTTGCTTTATCTGCTCCCACCCTAAACATTCTTCGGGGATATCTGTGAATAATAAGTAGCTCATCTAGTTATTAATTTCCAGCAAAATTTGAATGAATTTGCCCATATTTCGAACACATACAGGTACCATTTCGAACAATCAATGCATAATAAGTAGCGAATTTGCATATTGATTTTCTAGGTTTTAGCCAAATTGCCTGATGAATTTTAACCAAATTACACATACTGAATTTCAGTTAAACTTGAGAACTGATTTATGGACTACAACCAAATTTAATACACCCACCAAGGGTCAGCAAAAAACAAGATTCTTTTTAAAGCCACGATCATTTGTTCTAATCGTCACATTTGCATATGTTAATTAACATTTTGGAGTAGTTTGAAAGGATTTGGCACACAAGTATTTTTGGGAAATGCCTAGAGCGAATTAAGAAGCTAATTTGCATATTAATTTCATAACTATCAATGCAATTCCGATTTTGTTATGTATGTCTTGAGAATTATGAATCGATTAGAATGAAGCAGACCGTTTCACCCCTCTATGATGATTATAGTATCACCCTCTACAACATATTCGTGCACACATAATTTGCATATTATATAAGCAACGAATCGCAAAATGAGAACCGCTGGACTGATTTAAGATATTTTGTGCATATTAGTACAAAATACGCACACAAACGGGCACAAAATACATTCCATATATTTTTTCATGATTGTTGTTTATTAGTATAAATTCATAGTATGTACAAACAACATGTTACTTTAATTCGATTGTATTTGCATCACCATTTAACTCATATATACACGTTAGTCAGATGTACATGCTCATGCCCTTGGATAGAAAAAATATATTTTTTTTATACAATTATTAATAAAAATAAGTATTACCTATAAAATATACATCTCGTATGCAACTTATTAAATTGTTTGTCTACAAGAGAGTAAACAAAGTTTGCGTTCAATATTTTAACAAGAGTTCACAACCAAAATGCAAATTGTTGACTTCCGGTCATTGTTGATTTAGCTTATTACCATTTACTCGTTCGACAAAATAAATGTTGTTTGTCAAACGTCGAATTTTTAAAGTATCTTTAAAATTTGAATATTCTTGAAATTTAAATCATTAAACAATCCCAATGTAGTTAAAATAGTGAAATGATGACTGTGTTCTCATCGAAATACAATTCACACACCAGTCTTCTAACTAACGCCCCCAGCGACGTAGCGCTTTTATGGTGGGCGCCGTAGGGACATCGATATTGATGTGATTTATGGAAGTCAATAAAAATACGAACTACTACACAACCAAACACAGCTGGCTATTTAAAAATTATTGTATACGCCATCCATGTCATTTTGACGTCACAGTATTTCGTCGTCGCCAGAATAATAGTGGATCAGATGCGTGGACCTATGATAACACAAAATGTTCATTTGAAACGTTCGGCATTGTCTAGTCGTATTTCGATTCCATAAACACTACAATCTCGACGCCATATATGCACCACGTTTCATATACCACGTCGAAAGCCATCCACTCGTGCTTTACTATTTCTTTTCTTCTATATATTCTAATAACTCCTCATCATTGGGGAATCTATGACAAAAGAATGCATACTTAGTATATTTAAATTAAACTACTGTTTAAAAGTTGAAGTTAAAAAAAAAACTGCTTAAAGGCGTTATTCAGAATTCGGCATTTTATTCTAAATTGGGTTTATATAAGGCATCAATTGTTGAACGGTTTGTATCCATTACAATTTGTACTCTGAAGTTGAGCTTCCGAGCACATACAAAATAGCATGAGAGGCAGCAGGGCGTACAACTTTCACCACTCGTTCAACCGAGAGTCGTTTATTCTTTCGTAATTGTCACGTTACACTTACGTCTAGTTTAATCGATGACACATTAAAACGCACGTAATGTTAATTTGTTGGTCCAAAGTACACTGTGATTGGTAAATGTGTTATGCATATAATTCAGTCAGACATTACTTCATAGAAAAATGACTTCATGATGACAATTACAGCTCGTTTACCACTTTTAAAAAGAGGCAATATATATAAATATCACGAAACACAAAATTATAAAATCTATAAAACTAAGGCTACTCACTATGTGTTAGAACGGCAACGATTCTGTGGCTAAGGCCATAATGTGAGTTCGAAGTAAAGGGGTGACTGTAGTTTAAACGGCACAAAACACATTTATTTTGAACATTTTCCTGAAAGTAAAAATATTTTTCTAAAAAGATTACATTACCTTGTTAGTGCATAATCCAAAGTGTGTTCATAACGTCTTTTCGGCCTTTCATCGTCAACGACCATATTATCCAATTTATCCAACATAATAAAGTGCTCAGCTTTTGCGAATTTGGCATCCAGAGTACGCTCTAAGAGTATCCTGATATCATCATAGCGGCGAGAATCGATGTAGTAGTTTAACATGGCGTTATTAAGGTCCGGTAATGATGAATCTATTCTTCCTGTGCGTTGGAGAATTTCACCTATAAAACGAATACAAAAAATCGCAATGCAGTAGAAGAGCTATTTTGAGTGTGGTAGTACGGTGGCCCATAAGGACAATAGGCGATATGTAAACAACTTGTTTGATATTCAACGAGTGTCTGAGTGTGCCTCTCGGGAACCAACTCATATATTATATAAAATTAATATACTCAAATTTCTAGTGACTGAAAACTAAATTCTTATACGTGAACTTCAAAATTGTTACCTGCTTCTGAAAAGTATGGATGTGCATCGTCGTGTCTTCCGAGCAATGCATACGCGAAGGCGATGTTTTCCATCACGCATAGAACTCGCATGTGTTCGTCGTTAAACACCGTCTGTCACATTCAGAGAAACACGTTATTATTCATTTGTCTCGACGTTGACACATGACAACAATATTAACATTAAATTGCCTCATATGCGCAAGGATTCAATACAGTTAGTTATCCAAGATATTTATTATTTTCTCTTATGAATACTACGGGAGAATTTTTAGCCCGGTAATTTAAATGAGATTGCATTTATATTCAAATGTCAAGCATTATATTTCGTTCGAGATTGCGACTGTTAAGAAATTAATCATAATCAAAATTATGCATATTGCAATTTTAGTAAAAGAATTAGATAATACTGATGTCATACCTTGAATATTTGCAATGCTCGTTCATACATATCCAAAGCTGATAAATAATTTCTTTGTGATTGGCAAAACATTCCCCAGTTCATTAGTTTCTCAGCAACATCGGGATGTTGATCACCAAGAGCTTTCACAGTCAAGTCATGCACTCTACGCGAAAAAGAACACATCAAAACAATTGCATAGTTGCTCGGAAATGTGAAAAGGAAATACTGCATCGATATTTGGACAATGTATTATATACGCCACATTGTGTAAATTATTGCGAATTCCGATGCACACAATAACTCCCACAATGCATTGCAAATTATTATTAGTGACCAGCGTACATAACATAACCGATTAATACTTGGCTTTTACAATATTTACCTTTCATATATTTTACCCGCTTTATCACACTGTTTCAAATTCATGTAGCAACTAGCTAGATTGCTTAATGCTTCTGCGACATCAGGATGGAATCGACCAAAATAATATACTTCGTATACCTGAAAAAAATAAGAAAAATATGCATACATACACTTTTTTCCAGTTTTACCAGAGGAACACATTATACCGAATACTACATACAAACTGCATGTATTACGAGGGGGTATATTTACTTCAATTGCTTGGTTCAAGTACTCTATAGCTTCTTCGAACCTCGTTGTGTGGAATAACAGAGTCCCAATGTTGTTGAGAGAATCGCCAATAAGTATATGATTCTCATCTAGGGTAGCGCGACGTATTTCTAGAACCTTTTCATAAAGTTTCTTCGCCTATTTAAAACAAAAATAAAACAATCTTCATCAAATCTAAAATATGCTCTCATTTTCCTTATTAAATATATTCGGTGGAATATAATATCTTTGGCGATCGACATGATGGATCCAATAATATTCGTACCTTCTTGTTTTACACATATATGTGAAATGAATGGATTTAAACAACACTATTGAACAGAGGTATTGCTGAAAATAAACCTACAAAAAGGAAGCATAGAAAACTATGCTGTACATGAATACTGTTATTTCCTGTGCAATTATATGCATCTTATCATGCTAATACTTGACTTACGTCATCGTGTTTCCCCTGCCGTTCATATAAAACAGCTAGATCATTCATTATTGCACCACTGTCATCAAACCTGTCTCCGAACCTGAAGAGCAAAACATAATATTCATATGAGGATTACCTGTTTTACATTCACAAACTTAAATAATTGGAAACGTTTCTGCACACACTAACATTTCTTGCTTGCTGGATAATTTACAGAATGCACAAATCAGTTTATATTTTGGGAAAATAAGAAGCGGCATATAGCTTAATTACATAGCTGTGTTCAAAATTGCAGTAATGTTCCTGACAATTTGGTAAAACTTTCGAGAGACGTTAGTCTGAAAGCTTCACATGGAAAATGTCGCTATTTAAATTTTAACCACCTTTTTTGAAGGAGCGGATAACGCACACCAAACATCGCTTTGCTCGGCAATAATATTTGGACTTACTTCTTATTTATTGCTAAGCATTTGTGGAATATCCGTTCACTTTCATCGAAGTTCTCCGTGTCGCTATATGAGATTGCAAGTTTATTTAACGTGTTATAGTTCAGTGTCGCTGCGTTGGTGTCAACAAGTAATTCTTCCTCTGTATATGCATATTTCTATGAAAATACAGCTCAGAATTAGAATAGAATAAACCAACGAAATGAACATATTCTAAAAGCCACATTAGCATAATCTAGGAATACACGCTTATTAACAATAAAATTATCTCAAAATACATAAAAGAGATATTTATTTGTTATTATTTAGGCCTTATTGAACTAACAATATAATAATATATTTACTTGTATACACAAATATTATGGTAGTAACTTTTATAGAATGTCGGAATCACGTTTTATCCCTATTGCTTGAATTAATAGAATACCTGAAGTCGCAACACTCTTTTGAGAACTGGTATGCACTCCCTAGGATGACCACTGTTGTATATTAATTCACCAATTGCATACACAACTGCTAACAACTGAGAAAATATAAGGTGCAAATTGCGTTAGTGCAAATAATGCACTATGCAAGAAAGCCGTTTATACCTAGTGTAGAATAGTCATACATTTTTAATGAGGTCAATTGACTATATATGGGTTTTAAATATATTGATTAGCCCAACGTCTTCAAAAAAGTATTGCTTGCATGTCTCAATCTGCAATAGTGCTATTTAAGCATTTTAATGAGATCATATAATCATACATGGTTATTAAATATGCTGCTCATATCCAGTGTGCAATGTCTTCAATATAACACTGTGTGAATGTTTCTATTTGTAATTGTGTTCTTGATATGTTTGATATGTTTCAACACCGACGCACAGACGTGTTGTTGGACGCTGGCAACTATTATATCCCAGCCCACAAATAACCCATTCTTCAACTGATAGACAGCTAATAAGCCATGTCAAAAGGAATGCACGCGACATCAAGCGAACGATGCTAAATCGTGCGATGGTGTCCATTGGCATCACCAATAGCTTTGTTCTTGGAATTTGTTTATGAAGATTCGTTCCATATGCATCTACAAAAGTATAGTGAGTGTTTACCCATTATGGACAAGCTTAGCTGTTAGAATATTTAATTTGCTCACCTCTTTTGCTGGGGATTTTACCTCATTATATTTCTCAAACCACTCTGTGTACATGTTTGCCACTTGTTTATCAACAGATTTCATATACAAATCAGATATTTCATTGCCTTTGCTATCTAAATAATTCCAATATTCATATAAATCGTATTTCCCATCAGTGCTGCAATAGAACAAGATGAGAAATGAATAATTTAACAGAATCACAAATTACATGTAAACAATAAACACGAGATTCGAACGGGCCTTGCCATTATAAGCAGACGCGCTCCACATTAGTTCATAGGTGTTACACCATTGTTTGCAAAACAAGTTGTATTGTAACAACTTCAGAAAGGTTCTGATTTCAAATCGAAGTTGATGATACCAATTTTGTTTTAATGATATATTGAAATATGATGTCATCATTTCACTTATTTCAGAAATTTATAAGTCTATATTATTTACACTACCGCGACTACTTAAAATCTCCGAAAATAATATATCGTATATTACACTGCATTAATGACCAGAATGCTTTAATATCAAGATTGCAGTTACACAAAAACTACGATACAGACATACACTGTATACACCAATAAACCACTACTTAACTTACTCAGAAAACATGGACATAAAAAGCCCCAAGTGCGTGAGACACTTTTTCATCTGCTCGTTGTCTTTCAGTTTATTCAGTAACCATGGTAACTCATCAACTATCCTATACACCACTTTTATATCTTTGTTAAACGTGTCTCCTACTCCCTGCACAGTGAAGATTAATTTAATTATTTATATCGTATTGCTTTCTTTCGATCCCATAAATTAATAATATACTATAATCAATTAGTTAAGTATTCAATTAAAATAGTGTTTAGTTCAAACAATTATGTGGAAGAGAGAGTCGTAAAATACTTACATCTAGACTGCCTTGAAAATAACTGGAAACCATTCTCGTATACAAGACTCCGTATACAAGACTCTTGTGCCTTCATCGTCACAATATCGATCGTATACTGTTGCCAACAATTCGTCATAAGCAAAACTGTCCAATACAAAAAAATACATGCGACTTAATACGTTAATTACAATATAATCCAGATGAATGGCCTGATATAAGAATCAACATGAACAATTTAAATGATAATTTACTTACGCAAGAATGCCAACTCTATCAATGAAGAACTCTTCCATGGTGAAATAGATCCGTGACCAGATGTGATCAGGGATATTAACAATTGATTTGATTTCCTTTTCCGATAGACCATAGCGAGACACGGCAATGCAACTCATTACCTGCACAACAGAATATTAACACTATGATCCAATTATCAGATTTACATTCGAAAACGGAAAATAAGGCTATATTTATTATAAGAACTGCTAACAATACATAGTATGCATTTACTCTTTAAAAATTATCAATAATTTGCAAAATGTGTTATAATAGCATTGGTGGCAACTAACACAATGTACCTTGCTGAGTATGCTCTCTCTGCCTGTACTGCTCGGGTCAACGGACGATTCCATTCTCTCCAATACATTGTTGAATAGCTCTTTCGTACTGAATTACAAAAGGTAATCAATTGTGAAATATTAATTTGGATGGCGGTCTTAATATTAACAAAAACAGTGTTTTATAAAAGCGCAATAAAGCAATAGTACGTGAACAAGAATATAGCGGAGATACCTTAAAAGATCACATCATCTGTGTGGAGTCAGCTAATATCAACCGCATTTTGGATTGGGTTTCATAGGCCATTTGTAAAAATGTAATGTCTTTGCGTGAATTTTACTTTTAGTGGGAGTTTGGAGCATAATAATAAAGTGAATAATTAAATAGACGTATTCGGGATAACACTTGCCTGTCAGCCGATAGCAAGCTCTCAAGATGTTCTTCAAGTTTCTCAAAAGAGCCAAAGTTGCACAAATCCTGAAAAGTAAAACAATGATCCAGAACCATTAATATGAGTTAGTCAACTTACACGCGAACAAATAATAAAATAGCCCGATACATATAAAATAAACAACGGCGACATACAACGTCGGAAATAAACAATAACCAGATACATAATTAAAAAAAATATAGGCTGGACATTATCTTGTTTATAGTTATGAAATGATGGCAATCACAGCACGTTAGCTTGATACTTACTTGCAACAAAATTTTCAGAAAGAGGGGGTTTTCGGTCTGTGGTTTGTTAATTATCTTTTCAGTTTGTTCAACTTCCAGTCGCTTACCACGTACATCGAGTATTTCCTGTGATGATTCGAATCACATAAACGTTGTCATCAAAGAATTATTATGTGGTTTGCAGCTTAAAAAAATAATCTCTTGGTTAATTTTAATTACCTTAATAATTCGTTCTCTGTCTTCTACATCCAAAGGTCCCACGTCCAATTTATCAAACTGTCGGTCCTCCAATAAAATCTTTGTTGATTTCGTATCATTCTGGCTGGATATTAATAATGATACGCCCATGGGAAGCTCTGTCGGAAGCCAATACAATTCCTTCAACAAAATTGTAATACACAATTATCATGTTATATAACTACGCTTAATCCATGAAACAAAATCTTACTTGAGATTATGTGTCACATGTTTTCAAATTATTTAAATGAGAAGTTTTCCCACCTGATTTGTTTTGTGCATGGATTCCATTTTATTTAAAGCATCGATAATAATTACTGCACGCATTCCACTTTCGGAGATCTTCTTCAGCAAATCTTGAAGTTCTCGGACGACTTTGTAAATATCCATTTTTCTCAATTTTTCGTAAGTATTGTTTGCTGTCGAGCTGTTCTCAGAGTCGTAATAATTGTTCATTTCATCGTTTTTAGAAAGTCTCGATTTTTCAGAGAATCCCAAGCTTAGTACGGTCATCAACCTTATTAACACGTCCTGTTCGCCTAGTGAACAAAGATGTGACTCACGTTTAAAGCTCTCATACTTCAATTAAACTCACGTGGCTATTTCATTCATAGAGCCAACATGCCTTAAAATCAAACAGTAAACACAGGTTTGAGATTTCCAAAAAACTACGCGTGTATTCCAGCATTAATTAAAGAAGTTGACGAAGTTGACTCAACTGAGTTACCCCCTTCTAAATGTATCACATGTCTGTTAATTCAAAACGGTTGGGTTTTCGCCAAAGTTACACTAAAAAATCTTACTTATTCTGGTATCATATTTTAAACCGGGGGAGTCGTCACCATATCGTGTCATTTTTTACAAATAAGTTTCTAAAACATATTTACTTTATTGTAGAGTACAATGTCAATAAAGTTTACTTTACTTACTTACAAACAAGCGCCTACCCATGAGTCTTTGCGTTCTTAGCGTGTGTTGTTCTCATCGCTTGGGACTCAATTCCCGCGCGTGCGCAGGTGACGACCCTCCCGCGTATATGTAAAAGTGAATTACATTCTTGGGTACTTATATGGTCCGCTTCTTGACACACGTTCTTATTGTGGTTAAAAACATTAACCCAATAATTTCCCACAAAAAAAAACATTGGTTGCTACATTTTTACATACTTTTCTATAGTTTCTTCTACTTTTGGACCAAAAGAACACAATTCCCTCCTAACTACAGATCCTAACGTTGTGTGGGTTTATTTTGTGAAAGGTCACAATAGTTGTCATTCAATGGGTTCGAAATCTCGTTATGGCGGATGTACACACATTGCGTATTTATAAAGTAGTAATAGAGAATATGTATCCATTATTTTACAGCCACCATGAAAAAAGACCAGAGGCAATATCGTTTTTTTTACAAATGCTTACGACGGCTATAGTTACATACAAATATATCACTCACTTGTACTTTTGGGGGCACATCCGACAAAATGAGCGGCAATGATGTCTTCTGGGTAGTGTTTCTGGTGTTTATGTATCCAGTTCGCCAGCAGGCTTGTTTTACCCGAACCTATGGTGAATATAAGGAAAACAGCGCACAGTAAGTGAAATAATATAATGTAATAAGATGCGCCTTTCAATAGTCGAGGTCGTAGTGAAATTTACTAATTAATTCCTTTCGTACAAGTCCACCATATGTATACTATTTAACACTACACGCGTCGGTCTCAAATTCGAAGAGATTTAAAATGGTAAACATGCCCCTCCTTATTCACCTACCTGGGTTACCTAAAATCAGTAATGGTTTATTCTGATACCCCTCGACGTCCGGTAGCACATGCCTCTCGACCTCTTCCAGGTACTTGTCGCCTCCGATATACTCCTTATTAGCACCGACACCAAGGCGACTATTGCAATATGCGTTGTGTAGATGGGAAGTTTTTTCGTGGTCTGTTGTATCTTTTGCGGGAGTTTTCAAAACAGTTTCTCGCAAGTATTTCTCAACTGTTTCAAACATTCTTTTGGCTCCGTCGACTGGGTCAGAATAACTGTCTACCACTTTCAGACACTGCAGACGAAAGCAACGTGTATATTTATTTCTGCGATAGCCTACCATAAATTGACACTTATAGAAAATAAATAACCAATACACTGTTTACTTTGCGGACAATATTCTTGGATGGGGTTTTCACACTACTGAACCGCGGTGGTACGAGCACACACATAGCCTATTTTTCTTGGTCATAAATCGTTACAATTGAACTCATAACCAGATGTGATCAAGACTAGTGATTGTGATAGTTTGGATGCCGTGTTAGGTTATAATAAATGAACCAAACGACAAGTGAACAGATTACCTTGTCTCTAGACTCTAAAATTCTTGTTTTCAAATCATCTAGTAATGAAGATGAATCTTGTCCATCGATAACTGATTTGTAATTGTTTGCTTCCGTCTCGCTTTCCGATGTCTCATGTTCAATGACTTTCTTGTTATCGTACTCCTAATATAAATACAATTGAAATAAATTTGTGAAATAGTCTCATTTCCTGATGACAAATACTATTATCTATTTAAGGCCCGACAAAGTATTGTTTCATATTTACTGATAGATCGCCCACAATTCGCGGTTAAAGGGAGTTGATCGTCGTACAGCGCGCGTTCGAATTCGTGTAAATAACAGTGTATTTTACAGGCGTTGTATACGTCGTCTCACAGTACCAACAAGATGATACAACAACCGCCCTCAACGTTTTATAATTGCTTCTTAAAAGGGCATGTAGGGCCTTTTAAAAGATAACCATTACACGAATCAAAAAACAAAACAATAGATCAATACACATTGTCGTTCAGAAATGAAATAGAAACGAAAACACATTATTTTTAATACCGTTCATAATCCATAATGTAAAGCCAATCGGATTATGATTTACCATAAACAAAAACTGTTGTGTTCTTACGCAAGACACAATATTCGTTTAATAAAAATTAAAAACCACAAATACACATATGCAGGAATTGTTAGTGTACGTACCAAAAAAGCAGATGCGTATTAGAGAATGTCATTGCTTCATCGTACAAATACTCATATGTGTTACAAGAACAACGTTTTCAGTTCATGAGGATGAATCATCATAGTCCAATGTATTTATGTATAATGTTGACCCTATATATATATATATATATATATATATATATATATATATATATATATATATATATATATATATATATATATATATATATATATATATATATATATATATATATATATATATATATATATATATATATATATATATATATATATATATATATATATATATATATATATATATATATATATATATATATATATATATATATATATATATGTATATATATATATATATATAAAACTCTTCGATATATATATCGTACACAATCATCATTTCTCGCCGATAATAAACGTGCCTAGCGCCATCTTTAGACGGTTAGAAGAGCATCATGAACCCATGAACCCATGGTATGACAAGAAGAACATCGCTTACTTTGTCTCTGAAGAAGAAGCAGGCTGGTTTATCTCCAGGATTTCTCAGATGTCCATGTAAGAATTCTATCTCAGTAACTGATCTGTTACGATACTCATTCACCCACGGGTATTGTGTAGATGCAGAATCAAAACTCTTCTGCAGTAGTTTGTCTTCGCCATGCAAACTGTATTGCTGAGATCATGAGGATATGATTTAAAATTAGTAATACAATGCTGCAAATAACTGGACCGAATACATTAATATATAGTCGAACTGGGAACGTTGTAATGTCGATCGATCATGAACTTGACACTCGCGATTTAAAAAAAAATCATAAGTTTGAATTACTCACCTGCCCAGCAAATCCAACGAATATGTCAGACCGGTCTATCTCACGCAAACTCAAATCTAACGTTCCCGCGTTTTCGAACATTTCAGACGTAATTCCGCATCTCAAATCAACAGGTACGAACTCAAAACCTGCTTTACTGCATATGCTGGCTAACCTGGGCCATTGTTTCTGTGTCAGCTCCTCCCTCTCGCTCTCCATACCTCGGAACGGCAAGCTAAAGTATACACGTACGATACGACCATTACTGCGTGCACCGATACGGCGTGCAACATTCTCCGTGGGGTTCCCCCCAGACTCAAATCTCCCGTCGTTCTCCATTGCACATGCACTTCCTGGGAGTCTTCGTTCAATGAATAGTTGCTTTCGTTTTCAGCACACGGCACGTTCAAATATTTAGATTTCTTCCGAAATACCAACTCTAGTTCAAGGTTGAATAATTGTCTTACTGGCGAATGTCTCCAAGTTTATCTCACAATTCTCTAAATCGCTACTAGATAATCCAGTTTTTAATAATGGAGCTTGCAAGCGAGAACAGCACAAGCACATTCACTATGCACTTTGACCTCGTGTTCAATAGTATAATTTATTCCGTGTTTATCATCGCCACAACAAAGACGCCCATAGAAACGAACTCCGCGCATGCAATGCAACGCAGTGACCGTGGCGCTGGGAATGATGGGATTAATTTCCTGTTCAATTATGCACCATTTCGCGTTGCTTGAATTGCTTGAATGGACGGTATATGTACCTCATATTACCTTTGTTGTATGTTTATTGACCATAGATAATATAATTCAATGCATTATTTCGTGCCAAATAAAATATATATACTATACTATTATTATTATTATTATACGGGCGGGTAAACCGTCAGACACATAATTGCATGAAGGGCTCGTTGCGGGTGGAGGTCATTGCCCGCAGGTTAGAGATACAAAGTCCTACTCAGTGATTCGCCCTCACTCTACACAATGTACAGCTTTAACAAATCATCACCTTTGAATGTTAATGATGACACCACACACACACACACACACACACAAATCCAAAATTACTAAAAATAGCATATGATATCAATAACGATCACAATAGTAATAATAGTATATTCGATAGTAGACACCCATATTTTAGTCTCGTGTCAACCGCGTGTGCTGTATTGAACAGGCTCTCTTCAAAATCCCCAAAAATTCACATCAACAAGGGTAGAGATTTCCACTGAGATACTGGTTTCTTTTTCTCTATCTGTATCATGTTGTTTATAGTTTATGTTTATTCATGACAAAGCAAAGGTCATTGACCCAAAGAGCAAATACAATTTCATTTAATTATATTAAGTTTATACAATGGTAAATTTGAAATACATTCAAACTCTGCTATTCACGGCAAAATAAACACGAATAGCTAATTGATTTAAATTGTTAATAATTTCTTGAACTCATAAATAAGTGAGATAATTTTTTTTGCGAGTGGGAAACACCTAATACGGTGATAGCGAGGGTAAATCGTCACAGAATGATATTCGTCCTCAATTTGAATCTGCGTTCAACACAGTATTCACAAAATCGGTGATCAAGAGAGAGATTTTCATTCCTTTCTTTTTCAATACGCAGATTGTGAGAACAACGTAACCCTAATAACGCAGCTCTAAATTTGAAAACATAAATGCAAGACAAAATATTTTTCTTGATCGAGTGACGACTTCAAATTGAGTTTTGGGGAAGATGCAGTGTCGTTGTAACATCTTGTTGCAGCACAGTCCCTAATTCTCCGTGTGATCTTTGAAACAAACCGACTTTTGTATCCCACAAATTGCCGAGTCTAAAGCGAAAAAGCAAAATGTTTACATTGTACGCCCAATTTAACATCGGATAATCTTTTTAACATTAAATAACATTCATGAGGATGCCTATTAGCATATAGTTCTAGTTATCTCAGTCAGTGGCTTATGCATATTTTAAAGTAAAAAACAAAAAGAGGCAGCTGATAGATCTGTTACTCAATCTGATTAAAATCTGATGTATTGTGCGATGCGTATTTTATTTTATATATTTATTTTACTTTTACTATTTGTTTTAATTTTGTATTTTTACGTTTTTCGTTACGTACTTGCTTTCGCAATTTCCAAAACTTAAAACAACTATCAAAACCGAAAAACATACACATTGCGCTTCAGATAATATATTATTGTGACGACACCAGACGTAAATTTTAGATTTTTGTTAAAATCTTATTTGTTACATATAGAGATATACCCCTGTAATTGTACACTTCAGAACGATCACCCTTTTTATGTAATAGCGAGATAATGGCTTTACACCAGGTTACAGGAAATTTACAACTGAAGAGTATGTTATTGAATAAAAACATTAAAGGGCTGTGGTCGTCGTGCCGCGTCGTGTTCGATATGGGACTCATAGCAACGTATACAACGCGTGTAAAATACATCGTTTGTTTACATGAAATTCGAGCACGCGCTGCGCGACGACAACCGCGCTTTAAAACAGGAACAATGTGTGTTCAGATATATTTAAATAGCTCTATAACAAAGCCATTGCGACCCGGAGCCTTGTTATTTGGCAAGTATCTCTTAGTCTAGTCTTCTCAATTTCTAATATAGTTATTTTTACATTTAATGTAGAGATGCAGTTTACCTGACAGGTATATTAATTAGTTAATTAGGAAACCAAGATGACCTCCCTTGTCCACAAAACTATATATTTTCGGAAAGCTTATTGTATGAATTTTAAAATTTTGTTAGTATTTTTTTATGGTCACTGTAGTTTGAAATATGCACAAAAATGTGCTTTTTTGGTCAAAAGTGATTTAAGAAAAATTAGCTCCTTAACCATGCTTCTGTTTCCTGTCAAAATTGGTTTATGGGTACATCTGTTTACTATGAAGAAAGTGCCGTCTTGAAAACTGTCTACTAGTTGTCAATTTTGCAGGGCAGCAGCCCAAAATTCACTACTTCAAGTTTATGCATATATTAACACCCAGGCTAGTTGTCTGCACGATTGTTGTAACACTGTTCAACCAAAAACAATGCCCCGACGGCGTTTTGAAGATAAACACATTGTCAATCATTTGTGAAAATTTCAAAACAAAAGGTCAAAGCGTCTAGGAGCTATTTTTTTTAAAGTTCTGGGATGTGCACTAAAAAGAAGCTGACATAATTGCTAATTTGCATAACAATTCACTCAGTAAGAAGTTTACTAATGCTCATAATTAAAATGGCTGTAACTGTTCCAAATTTAAATGTATTATCGTTTTCTTAAAAGTTAAATATAGTGCATAATATGGAGATTCCGTCATTTCTTTTTTTCAACATGTTTCTTTCTTATTATTTATGTACAGCCTTGCTAAATCTTGCTAAGCATTCACAAAAGAGAGAATGTTTGCATCTGTCATCTATATTTTAAAATCGTTTTTTGAGTATGTTCCACTATTCACAATTCTACAAAATATTAACAGTCTATAGCCAAGACTGTTTGGATAATAAAAAGCAAAAAAAAAAATTCTCTCCCAAGTGCCCACGAACCTGCATCTCTACCTTAAATCATGTGGCACATTATCAACACACTGGTCACAGTACTCGTCGTGCAGTTTCAGTTTCCCAATTACAGCTTTTTAAAAACTCATTGGCAGGTGAGATTGATTTGTTCAACAGGCAATACAATTAGTTGTACCATCGGCCAGATTTAATTTCATTGGTTGAGGGCACATTACATTTAATATTTCGTAAAAGACTCTAGAATTTCACATAATCATGGTTGCTTCTAAAAAATAATGTTTTAATTTGTCTAGAAATAACCGTTAACTTTGAAATTATTTTTTAGCAATTCTATAAGTGGTCAAGTCGTAATGGATTTATAATTTTCAAGTTAGGATTGGTTCAGAACACGTGATCGATTATAGTTGACTTCATTTCCAGATATTTCACCCAGTGCATATATGGCTTGGTGACGGTCATGATTGTTCAGTGCAATAAATTCAGATGCTTTTGCAAGCTGTTGTTGCGTGAACTTGTCATTCATGAAACTAATGAATAATTCAAGACCAGATGGCGTCTGGGTGTAGTTTTCATTACACGTTCAAGTGTATTTTGGGGTGGGTTAAGTTAAGTGAATTTAAATTTAATGACTAGATGCATCCAAAGTAATAGTGAAGTAGTAAAAGTCATGGCATAATTCCAAAAGGCGTACTTAAACTTTATGGATTTGTTTTAACTTCACCAGTTGATAAAATAATGAAATAAATATACTGCTATCATAAGATATTTAATTTAATTGTGAAACTATCGAAAAAAAGCTGAATTCGAACCCCCGATCAACAATGCCTCGGCCAGTGCAAATTAACACTACACTACAGAGGGCACTCATCTGTTTCCAGAATTGTTTTCGTAATATAGGGCACACCATCGTTACACAGCTATCTAAACTTGCGCGACGCTCAGTTTAATTTATAAGTTACTTTATGATTTATTTTTTGATTTATTTTGCAAACTCCTTCAATGTCCCGATTTGTTGAATAGGAAAGCCAAAACGATTTCTTTGGATCTGGTGAGTGTTCATGCATAGACTGGCAAGTCGGGACTTCTTTTTTGTTTAAAAAAAAAATAACTGTGTGAGCTAAGTAAAGTTGGCCATTGAGGGCGCTCCTTAATCTGACTATTTTTTTGATTTTCTACTGACTTTTTTGATAATGTAGACATGTATTTAAACCATTTATTTAAGATATATGATTTGTGTATTTTCAGTATTTTAATTTATTAGTTAACATGGAATTTGTCAAAAAAGGCACACATGAGTGACTAGAAGTAATTTGCATATTTCCCATGAAACTTAGCACTGAGAAGTCAGTTTGGGTCAGTAACATCATTGGACTCGTCTGAGGAGCATCTCGTCCTTTCACCTCTCTGGCCACTGAACCATTCAGCCCGGAGTTGGTTTGCGAATGTTCAGAGTCCAGCTCATTTCAACTGTGTAGAAAGTTTTAGCTCCTACAAGCCAAACTGTGTGGAATTTGTTAGATTTGACCAACTGACGGGGTTTTTAGTTCCTGTAATTTACAGTGTTGCTCTCCTGTGTAATCTTGGTAAATAAACTCAGTACGGGAATTCGTTGTACCAGATAATTATACCTCTGTCGTCCATACTTATTTATCCCTTGGTCACATTTGGCGTAGTCGGCAGGATGGATGACTGCAAATGGTAATCTGACTAAACCTTGTCGTTGGAGTGTTATGCTGAGAAGGTTTTGTGAACCCTAGGAGCTGATCGTAAAAGTACAAAAACAAGCAAGCAAGGCAAACAAGGCCAGCAGTAACCCTAGTCTTCACCCCAAGCAAAGAAGAAATTCGTGAGTAGGAGTGATTTTGAACTGAATGTTTTTGAGCTGCACTGAACATTAGTATTTGGCAGTGTTCTACTTGAACAGTAGTGTATTTGACTTTAGGTATATTACACAACGCCTGAATTGTTTTGAGATGTATATTGTATCAAAGTCCATGTAATTGTTCTTTATCTACATGTACAATCACATACAATACTATTGTGTGGATTTGTTTCTGCCTTGGTATTTATGATAGTTACATGGGTCCATACTAAATTGTGTGTGGTTATACTGATGCAATATTTGAGATTCTCAGACTTCTCCTTTGTAAATGTTTCTATTTATATATCAACATTGTAATTTTGTACTGAGAATATTTTTGCTATATCGGTTCTCGCATTTTTCAAATCTTAAGGTTTTTCAGACCGTCTTTGTACTATTTAGACCATGTGTAATCCCTAAGGTTACGAATTCTATTTTTCTAGATCGATTTTGTGCGTGTACTGCTACAATTGAATTTAGATTAGTCGAATAGGTCAGTGGTGCTAACACTTAGTAACTGTGAAACTGTTAGTTTTAGTATTTTGCAATGTTTGCTGTCTTTGTAGTTATTTTGTTGATGTTTTTGGTCTTTGTCAAAATTTAGCGATTTAGTGGTTGTGGTTTGTTTGGTTGTTTTGACTTCAAAATGGATGCCTTACAAGATCAGATTGCTGAACTACAAGAGCAATTGTCTAAGCAGCGTCAAGCAGTCACACAGATGGCTGGTTTTGAGAAAATGTATCTTGATGAAAAGGATCGCGCAGAAGAATTTGAGAATAGATTTGGTACTACTCAATTTAATTTGGATAGGGAGTCTAAAAAGGTTAGTCAATTGACTCGAGAATTAGAATCTGTGAATATAGCTAGTGATCAAGCAAGTGCGGGCTGGTCTAGTTATGAAAACCCCAGGTCACATTTCTTGGAGAGGACAAGAACAGTGTACGTGACTAAAGAATCAAAGAAGATAGCCATATTGAAAGGGAGGCCTTGTAAGGATGGAGACCCTGAAGTAGAGGAATGGATAGATGATGTACGTGGTTATTTAAATTCTCGTTCTTTGGTAGGCAGTGAAGCAGTTGAGTACATCATGGATCATCTGCAGGGTTCCGCCAAGAGTGAAATAAAGTATAGATCTAAGGAAGACAGGTCTGACCCTCCGAAATTACTTCAAATTATTCATGAGGTCTTTGGCGATCCTGATTCATTGACTCATTTGATGGAGATGTTCTACTGTCGAAACCAACTGTACGAGGAATCTCTTCATGAATATTCATTGGTTCTCATGAGTTTACTTGACAAAGTTGTCAGAAAGGATGAGAAAACGTACATTTCTCGAGAGAAGACCCTTAAGGAAAAGTTTTCTGAAGGTGTGAGCTCAGGCGTCTTAACGTTGAGTTGCCTGATCTTCCATTCTGGGAATTCCGGGATAAAGCGATCCATTGGTTGGGTGAAGGTTCTACAACTCGAGTCAAAAAGAAGTTGTGGGTATGCGAGACAAGTGACTCAATATCAACTGATTTAAAGAAACTGATGGCCACTCAGGAAAAACAACAGCAACAAATTGACAGGCTGATGGAATTGGTCTCTACCCCTCACAAGACATCTAACTTCAGAGGTGAAACGTCACAAAACGGTGTGAATGCTAGAAGGCAAAAGGTTTGCTTCAAGTGTGCAAGCCCTAAACACTTTTACCGCGACTGTCCCAGACGTGAAAAGTGTGCGCAAGGTCCAGCTTTGGAGAAACCAGACACAATTCAATCGTCAAACTAGAATCTCCTGCTATGGTGGGCCACTTGGTGGGAGGAAATTCTGATGGCTCTATAGATGAAACTAGAAGACAAGCTGTATTAGAGCGCTCCATTGGTACTTGTCCTGAGATTGATGTATTGTTAAATTCCTGTTTAGCGTGCTGTCTGTTGGAAACTGGTGCAGAAGTTTCAACAATTACAGAAAGTTTTTTTTATAACAACTTAAAGAATTCTGGTACAGAAGTTGAGGCTACAAATGGTTGGCTACGAATTACTGCTGCAAATGGGCTGGATATACCTTATGTTGGGTACATAGAAGTTGATGTGGTTATATGTGGACATACTTTTGAGAATATGGGTATCTTGGTGGTAAAAGATTCTATAGACCCATTGACTTTGGAGCGTAAGAAGAGAGTTCCTAGTATTATTGGTAGCAATATTCTGAGGCACATCAAAAACAAATTGGGTCCTGATTTGTCTTATGGTGATGACCGCCCTGAGGTGAGAAATTTGGCACATGTTGTCAACCTGTATGAAATTTCTTGTCAACACAAACGTGAAGAAAATGGTCATGTGGGATTTGTGAAGGTGGCTAGAAGACGACCAGTTCTGATACCAGCTAGAACAGTTAAAAGGGTGGTAGGAAATGGACACTTGTCTAAAAATCGTACATACACCGCAATGGTAGAAGGAATTTGTGCGACTGACGGGCCCCTACCAAGACGCTTGGTGTTGCTGAGGTCCTATTCTGATGTTAATTTTGGTCGTGTTCCTGTTTTACTAGCCAGCTTGGGAAACGAAGATGTAATCCTGCAACCCCGTACTCGTTTGGCATCAATGTTTTGTGTTGATGAACTGGATGAGCTCCAGATGTGCACAGTTCAACAAGTCAGTGCTTCCGAATTAGTAATGGGAACTAAAATGACTACTGGTTGTGACAATATGATGGAAAATGGTTCTGAAGACGACTTTTCTTGGATAAAAGAGATAAATATTCCCAATGATGAACTTACTGTTGAACAAGACAGAAAGCTGATTGATTTGCTAATTAAACATAAACGTGTGTTCAGTAGAACTGATGATGATCTTGGATACTCAGAAACAGTTAAACACAAAATACATACAACAGATGATATCCCAGTGAAGCATGCATATCGCCGGGTTCCCCCACACTTACAACCAGAAATTAAACGTCATTTACAACAATGGCTATTGCATGGTATAATCAGACCCAGTTCCAGCCCCTATGCTTCTCAAGCTGTGCTTGTTCGAAAAAGGGATGGAGGTTTATGAATTTGTGTGGATTACCGTGCTTTGAATAAAAAAAATCGCGTGATGCTTACCCCCTTCCTCGCATTGAAGAGTCACTTGAAGCATTGAGGGGAGCAAAATATTATAGCTCACTTGACTTAACACAAGGTTATTTGCAATGCGCAATGGATGAAAATGACATTCACAAGACTGCCTTTAGAGTTGGTGGTGGCGGTCATTATGAATTTACTCGCCTTCTGTTTGGCTTGTGCAATGCCGTTGCCAGTTTCCAGAGGCTTATGGAGGCCTGTCTAAGAGACCAGAGTTATGAGACCCTCTTGTTATATCTTGATGACATCCTTGTTTTCCCTCAGACTTTTTATGAGATGGTCCAGCGATTGGATGTGGTGTTCTCTAAATTGAGGACTGAAGGTCTTAAAGTTAAACCTAGTAAATGCTATTTACTAAAGAAAGAAGTGAAATATCTTGGACATCTGGTGTCGGAGAAGGGAATTGCTACTGACCCAGAGAAGATAAGTGCCGTAGTGAGTTGGGAGAAACCCAAGAGTGAGACTGAGTTGCGTGGCTTTCTTTGATTGGCCGGTTATTACCGAAGATATATACCACAGTTTGCTAAGATAGCTGCTCCTTTTCATTCGCTTTTGAATGGGCCAAAGAAAATTAAAGGCAAGGGTAAAGGGACTGCTTATGAGCAAAAGAAAGAAAATCAAAGTGCAGCCCAGTGTTCTTTCGTAGAACGCTGGAATGAATCGTGTGATATAGCATTTCAAGTGTTGAAGGATAGATTAGTGTCAGCACCGATTTTGGAATATCCCGACTTTACTAAACCTTTTGTTTTGGAGACAGACACCAGTTTCAAAGGCCTTGGTTCTGTCTTGTCCCAAGATCAAGAAGCGGGTAGAGTGGTGATTGCTTAGGGTAGTCGAAACCTGAAATCTTCGGAACGTAATATGCAAAATTATAGTGCCATGAAGTTGGAATTGTTGGCTCTTAAATGGGCCATTACTGATAAATTTAGGGACTACCTCCTTGGAGCCAAATTTACAGTGTTTACAGACAACAATCCACTTTGTTATTTGGAAACTTCCAAATTGGGTACTACTGAAATGCGATGGGTTTCACAGTTATCACAATTTTATTTCAGTATCAAATATCGTTCAGGTCGACACAACAAAAATGCAGACGCCCTCAGTCGTAAAAGTGTACAGAACCAGTCTACTGTCACAGTGCAATCTATAAAAGTTCAAACCATGTTGAGTGGTACTACAGCAAGTTCCTTTATACCACTTGAATTGCGAACCCAAATACAAAGGGTGGTGTTTACTAGACTGGAGGGAATACAGGCAACAGATCAAGCCTCGCTATCATCAGTTACATTTCCATCTATTCCTAAGGAGCAATTGATGAAACTGCAACGTGAAGACCCAGTGATTGGTAGAGTTTTGAAGTTTTGACAGCAACAAGAAAGGCCAACCAGTCGGCAACTGATGAGTGAGCCTAGGGCGGTGAGGAGATTGCTGCGTAGTTGGTGCAGGTTTCGAACTACAGATGGTATTTTGCGAAGGGTCATTCATGAGTCTGGAGAAGAAGTTGAACAGCTAGTCCTTCCTTCTAGCTTGCAGTCTCAGGTATTAGAGTCATTACATGATCATGCAGGTCATCAGGGTGTGGAAAGAACCTTGGCGTTGGTGAGGGTTCGGTGTTATTGGCCTGATTATGTGAATGATGTTAAAGCGTGGTGTAAGAATCGTAACAACATGTGATCGCTGCATGTTGGCGAAGGCTTCTATGCCAAGAGTAAGACCACTGATGGGTAGCATGTTGGCATTTAAACCCTTAGATATTTTAGCCATTGACTTCACTGTACTAGAACCTGCATCTGATGGTAGGGAAAATGTTTTAGTTATGACTGATGTTTTCACTAATTACACCCAAGCAATTGCCACCCGTGACCAACGAGCTCACACGGTTGCCAAGGTGTTGATCAATGATTGGTTTGTCCGCTTTGGAGTCCCAAGGCGGTTACATAGTGACCAGGGTCGCTTTCTTGAAGGACATGTCATAAGAGAGCTGTGCAAAGCATATGATATACAGAAGTCTTGAACAACTCCATACCATCCCCAAGGAAATTCACAATGTAAGCGTTTCAATAGAACTATGCATGACCGTTTACGCACCTTAACCTCAGAAAAGAAGCGGAGGTGGACTGAACATTTATCAGAGTTGGTTTATGCTTATAAAGCAACTCCCCACTCTTCTACTGGATATTCGCCATTCTTTTTAATGTTTGGAAGGGAGGCTCGCCTGCCAGTTGATCACTTGTTAGGTATAAATATACAGGAAAATGAACCAGCAACCGTTGATGATTGGATTTCTAATCACCATTCGAAGATGCTTAGTGCATTTGACAAAGCCGGAACAAACATGAATAGAGAAGCTTTAAGTAGACAGAAGCGCTGTAATAAGTATTCTGCAGAGTTCGCTGTAGCTCTAGGTAGTAAAGTGTTTCTCAGAAATCGTGTTCTCGGTAGGAATAAGATACAAGATTTGTGGAGTGCGGTTCCCTATAAAGTTATTGGCAGACCAGACCCACATGGAAATGTATACACTGTGAAACCAGTGGATGGAGCTGGAAAAATTCGTAATATAAATCGTAGCGAGTTATTAGATAGTAAGGAACTGGTGGATGATTCAATAGAAAAACAGTTACCTGGTAATGTTGGTTTTCCCAATGTTAGTAATCTAATTAGTAGCAGTGGTAGCGAGGGGGACAGTCTTAGTGATAGTGATGACGACTCTTATGTTATTCATTTTCCTGAAGAACATGTTTCAACTTTTCCTGTACAACCTATAGTAATGGATAGTGATCCCATACCTATTTCACCTACATTATCAGAACCCCCAAACCACTCAGAGGGTACTAGGTCACCTTTGGTAGAAAAAAAGTTCAGGTTATGGGAAATCATGATGAACTGCCAAGACGTCGGAGTTCACGTAGTACAGCTGGTAAACACAGTAATCGTTTTCATTTACCACGTTCAGTGTTACAGCCACCATAGGTCGACCAGCAACAGGTCATAGCTTCTCAAACAGTTCATAGTCCGATTGGAGATTTGGGTCATGCTATTTCTAGTCTTGGCTCTACATTAGGACAGGTGATTCTTGATGGTTGGCTCAAAACTAATTCTGGCAAATAGTTTATAACTGTTCTTAAATATTGAATTGGGTATGTCTGTTGGGACAGCATACATAAAACTAGGGGGAGAATGTGAGCTAAGTAAAGTTGGCCATTGAGGGCGCTCTTTAATCTGACTATTTTTTTGATTTTCTACTGACTGTTTTGATAATGTAGACATTTATTTAAGATATATGATTTGTGTATTTTCAGTAATTTAATTTATTAGTTAACATGGAATTTGTCAAAAAAGGCACACATGAGTGACTAGAAGTAATTTGCATATTTCCCATGAAACTTAGCACTGAGAAGTCAGTTTGGGTCAGTAACATCAATGGACTCGTCTGAGGAGCATCTCGTCCTTTCACCTCTCTGGCCACTGAACCATTCAGCCCGGAGTTGGTTTGCGAATGTTCAGAGTCCAGCTCATTTCAACTGTGTAGAAAGTTTTAGCTCCTACAAGCCAAACTGTGTGGAATTTGTTAGATTTGACCAACTGACGGGGTATGTAAATTGTTCTGGCCATGTGCTTCAATGACCATGCAACCCTTTGTTCCTGACATGTGCTTTAACTAATCTTTTGTTCGCTTTCATTGAATGGCAACTCCAGTATTAGTGTAATTTTTTTTTATTTGAATTATCGTTAGTTTTCTCAATATAATTTATTGTATTTTCATATCGTTTTAGGTTTTTAGTTCCTGTAATTTACAGTGTTGCTCTCCTGTGTAATCTTGGTAAATAAACTCAGTACGGGAATTCGTTGTACCAGATAATTATACCTCTGTCGTCCATACTTAATTATCCCTTGGTCACAACTGTCAATTTAGCCGTTTTAGCGTGACCGCGAAAACTAGCCTGACCGTGAATGAAATTTGCGGTCACGTTAGTTTTCGCGATCACGCTGAAAGGATTTAGAACAATTAGTTATTTCTTTTTGTAAAACAAAAAAGAAGTCTCGACTTTGCCAGTCTAGTTCAGCCACTGCGATTCGAACCCTTGGCGGTTTTTTATTTCCCATGTTCGCCGCGCCGTAATATTCGGCCGTTTCATTGTGATTTTGTGAGTGTTGAAAAATGTCTTCCTCGCGTGTCACGCCATGACCCAGTTTCAACCCCATCATGTTGCATCAAAGTGCGTGACCCTTGGCGTGACCCGACTGACTATATGATTGTTCTGCCTAACAAGCTAGAATTTATTACCGTTATTAACTCTATTTTATTGTCACTTAATTGGTAATGTCTTAAGTATCTTTATTGTAATTTGTATATACCAATTCGTATATACCGAACAAACGACCCCGATTGAAGTGCATGTATTTTGTGGCGTCACCAAATTGTGTGCAGGTGTGACTTCTGGAATAGTGCCAAAGTCATCAACAATATGAAACAACTCTGAAGATAAGATACCACAGTCAACAACACTAACGCCATTGTTTGCGAAACCCGCTTTTATCACCAGGAAAACGACCGCAATATGCAAATCGAATTTCTTACATAGTTTCAACAGTTGTTTTCCATCTGTCTTTTGAATTTCTATGCCAATCAAAAACATCAGTTTCGTAACCAGGCTGTAGAAAAGAATCACTACAATTCCCTGTGGTGGGTGTTATTCAATTCAATTAATAGTTCAATACGTACTTTGGGGAAATTTTCGGCGGTATATGCACAGCTGCTATCTCTATATTTGTGTCTGAAATATTATTTTATCTAGAGTAAATGAAACGACATTTTTAGATTTTGCAAACACTCGCTTCACATATGGAGTTCGACAGTCGACAAAAAATATATATACTCCGCCAGAGTTTCTACCACAACAACAGCGTTTTACATTAAATATTCAAAAGTGATATCAGTGTTTCTGAGTTGTTTCGCTAATACTTGACCAGGGGACAAGCCGAAACCCTCTGTGTCAGCAAAATGTCTCCCTCAAAATGCAGGAAATGGCGTTTCAGAGGGTCTAGATTTCAAAATTGTCAAGGGGGCATGCACCCGGACCCACCTAGTAAGGTCGCGCCCTCGGCGCGAGGAATGGTGAGCAGATCTCACCCCCTCAAGCAAAATTTTGTATGGACATTGTTACCCTGTGGGGCCAGCGGATGCCCTAGCTTTGTGTTTATTAATTCTTTAACGACATAATCCCGTCGCCATAGATACACACGCGTTTACCGAACTCCGAATTTAAAAAAAGCTTATCGTACCTAAGGCTCTCACACGATAGAATTTGAGTCCGTGGAGAAAAGTCTTCATCGATAAAAATTTCTGGTCCTTTCAATCAGAGTTTTTTTATCTTTGAAAAAGGGGAACCTTGCAAAGATTGGACGTCCGGCACGGGATAACGGGATTCAGGCAAGTGTGTGCACGTGCTCAAATATAACATAATGTGTGTGCACTAAACAACTCTTTGATTATATTTTTAGTCGCATCCCAGTCTTCAGTCGGCTTTTCTTGTCACAAAAACGAGATAAACAATGACTAATGGCAATGGCAAATTTGTGGTTTTTCTATTACACATCCAGTACCCAGCAGCATATTAAACAGTTCACTTCTCAGATGCACTGGTATGGTGTAATGGTTAAAGGTGTCAATGTTAAATAATATACAAGTCATAGATAGACAGTTTTGAACACTTACATTTAATGGTAACACTTGGCCATCATAATTAAGACACAGCAGCTTTTTATTACTGTTTAAATATTCAGTGTTTAAAAACAAATGTTACATGTTTATCTTATACAATGGAATGTTTGCAAATTTCTAGCTCAGTACATAAACCAAACATGTCTCTCCCGCTTTAAACTGATTATTCATTGGGCAGCAAGTACAACATAAAATGTATTAAGATAAAGATTATACACCATTCGCCGACAAAAATAGCAACATGTCTAACATATCCTGAATATTATATGTACTGTATTACTGTACGGCTCCTAGAATAATATAACATAAATTTGTATGAAAATTCCTAAAATAGTACTGCCAAAACAATACTAGCCAATGTAATCCTCAAATAATACTAAATGTACTGTATTATTAGCAATTTTCTTTATAGAATGATACATTATGAATTGTATACAAGTTCTCAAATAATAATGCAATAATATATATAAACACAATAAAATACTACCAAGCTTTAAAGAAAAAAGCAGGAAAACTGTACTTTTATTTATACTCATACTGATAACATTATGATCATTATAAATCTCTTCATTCTGTCCTTTTATTTCTATGTTTAACAAATGTTTTATTTGCACATGCCACTTACACCAAATTTAAACTTGGTTGACATTTTATAATGACTGATGAGATTCCAAAATTTGAAGCTGATCAAATGAAAATTGTTTGAGTAACTGTAACCATAAAGAGACATTTTAAGTGGAATTTAACCAATATTAAATTTAATTTAAATTTAACCAATATAAAGTTTGAATGAAAGTGGATAAAAAAACTATTTGAGTTATTGTAGCCTCAAGACACACTTTTACTAAGGAGGACATTTTCAATATCGGCAAGGTGAGTCAAAGAAAGCTTAGAAAGAACTCGCGTGTGCTGAAGGGTATTGGATGCATGAACTACAAATAAGGAATACTGTATTTACTATATTAGAAGCACATCATGGAAATATGTATATGTTTAACCATATGTCTTTGTTATTTATATTTTAGGTAAGCCCAAGTGCTTCTAATAGAGCAAATTTAAAAATATAACTGCAAGCAATGATCATGGTGGTACATACACACAGAACTGTTAAAGGTCATTAGACATTAATCCATCAAGTCATTGTTTAACTGCCAAATTTCGAAATATTTTTGTTATTATTTTAATTGAAAAGTTCAAGAAGTAAATATATATGACAAGAAAACTAAAAAAATCTACATATGTGTTCATATAAAAATTGGACGGTGTTTATTACTCTGAATAGTATTCAGACCAACTAGATGAGCATCTCAGGAGAAGCATTTACTTGCATCACGAATCAACCTGATGGTATCACTTCCTCCATCCAGTGCCTGTTCAGCAGAGTCTTCTTTGTCTCCTCCTGGAAAGCCGCTTCAAGTTTGCAATCTTGGAGACTGCACAATCTGCTAATTTAACTAAGATGTGTAAACCGCAAAACAACTAAACTAAGAAAATCTACATATGTGTTGATATAAAAATTGGACGGTGTTTATTACTCTGAATAATAAATATCCAGACCAACTATTTTATGCTCACATTTGAAGCAATGTTACTGACACAATAATGTCAATACTGCGGGAGTCAACAATTCCTCAATAACATTTGAGATAGCATTTCTCTTGCCCTCAGAAAAACAGGCAACTTATCTTTTTTTTTTGCCGCGTTTTTTTTCCACTCTTGATTTATCTTCCTGCTTTTTGCGAATATTTTCCATTTTCTTTACTTTGATCCCTTGACATCTTTCTCTAAACTTCTTTCTCAATTCTCTGCCACCTTTCCGGCTTTCGGCAAACAGCTTCTCTTTTTTCTGTGCGGGTAATTTTTCCAACCATTCACCAGTTTTGTTTGTACTGTACATTATATAGGCTTCATTGGTTAATGTAGAAGCATTTGGTCGGTATCGAAGCATATGATCAAACCTACCAAATACAGACTCGGACAATTTGTTATGTGCTAGTGTGGATTGGGTGTCGTCAATCAGTTCTGATGATGGTGTGATTAATGATCCACCAGGAAGGTGTTCAGCCATGGCTTTTCTGATAAGTTGTGAAAATGCTCCAGCTAGTAGCTGTGCCAATCGCACAGCAATGCTATCAACATCTTTGTTTTCCTTTACCAGGGAAACATATTCATCATCCTTTTTTATTAAATCTTCATCAAATGGGAACTTTGAACCATCTAGGAATCCAGTGGCATCTTCCATTACTTCATCCAGATAGGCCACTAAGTCCATATAATGGCCATTCATATCCAAGATGTGAGTGTTCTCCTCAATAAGACGCCACAGAGGGGCAGTGACTAATTTAGAGAAGAGACCAAGAACCTTACAACCTGCTACATAAAGGTTATTTTGGCTAAGCCTATACACATTGCGGAGTAAATCATTTGGTGTACCATAGATGTCACCTAAAAACTTAATTACATTTGAATGATGATAATATAAAACCTGAGCTAAATAGAAGGTAATATTGAAACGATGGCCTCTATAACTAACAAACCGAACTTTGTCATTGATTGTGTCACAAAATGCTTTAAAATCGGAGTGGCACCCATTGCTTAGATCAGCATCTCGGGAGAAGCATTTACTTGCATCACGAATCAACCTGATGGTACCACTTTCTCCATCCAGTACCTGTTCAGCAGCATCTTCTTTGTCTTCTTCCTGGTAAGCTGCTTCAAACTGTGCAATCTTGGAGACTGCACAATCCGCTAAGTTAACTAAGATGTGTAAACCGCAAAAAAATTTATTGAGTTTGCTATATCTTTCCTGCTCCTCTGTTGACAGTAACTCCCACGATGAGCTCATGCTGGGCAGGATTTCTTTTCTATACTTCTCAACAAGTTTGAAAAACGATGCATTTACACTAGCCCTGTCAGACATGGTATTCTGGATATTACAAAGTAACTGCTTCCCTGCATTTGTGTCACTGTTCCCTCCAGCCAAACTTATGTCATCTAGGATCTCAGTGAACGTGTCAAAGGTGGTACTAGCACATTTATTGACCATCTCTCTCAAACCTAAAACACAAACCTCTCCATCTTGACTTGTACCTACGAATGTGTTGTAAGTGCGGGAAAATTTCCTAGTTTCGTCAGAATACAGTGTACTTTTCTCCTTTTCAACAAATGTTGAGGCAATATGTTTATGTGCCAAAGCAGCCTTGCTGTCAACAATGCTGTCATAGGTTCTCACACATGGAAGGCGTGGTACTGTTTTCCCTGCTAATTTCATTACCGTTTTGATGACATTAGTCATCTGTCCAGTTGAAACATTATGATTATGTAATGACATGGCACATTCCATTAGCTGTGGTGTATAGCACCTTCTGTGCATATCATATACATGGATCTCATCTTCCAGCTGACTATTCAGATCCTCAATCATAAATTCATAGTTGTGAATCTTGTCATTCAAATCTTTGGTTATTTGAGTTTTAGATTTCTTCATGTCCTGGAGTTGACTAGTAAGTTGCTGGATAAGAGCATCCTTTGCTGCTAACTGTGTTGTAGTTTCTTGTTGTAATTTAACAATATGATAATTCATGTTTCCTGGCTGATATATCACTGCTCCCATAGTTTCATTTATATAATTCATTCGTTGTTTCTTTTCACTTTCTCTTGTTTCTTCAGCTTTTGTCTTCAAGCACAACACTTTCTTGGTTCTTCTCTCAAGCTTCCGTTTAAGTTGTTTTCTCTCTTCCAGTAAGACACTGATTTTTGTTTGTTTCTTCGCAACTTGGTTTTTGACCTTTGCATGTTGTATTTCCAATTGCTTGTATTTCATCCGTGACAGGGATAACTCATGATCCGGATCTGTGGACACTTCTTCGGAGTGATCTGGTTCAGACACTGGCGTCTGCACTCTGAGAACAAACTCTTCAGAACGAGAAAAATCTTTCTGCTCACGACTATAGTGCTTAGATTTTTTTATGATTCTGTGGATCTTGCTGACAATAGCTCGTATACTGAGCTCTTCACTTGGAATTTGAGAAATCTGTGACAGCCAGCCAAGAAGATGTATTTCTTTGAGTTGATGTTTCTTTGTAAACTGAAACAAGTCTAATACCAGTCCTTTAGTAACATGACACGCAGGAAGAGTATCTCCACTTAACAGCATATCTTCAGAAATGGCACAATCTTCCATGCTGTGAAAAAGTAATAATATGTAATATATGAACGATGAGACATTATATCAAATAGGGGAGGAGTATCATAGTGTCTTGTACACTTTTTCTGAGAGAATGTTTGCAATTAGCTAGATTATGAACATTTGACTAACAATTTCACGGATCCAATCAAATTTCGCAAAGTGATACCAGAAATATAGAATATACACAATAAATATTTTTATTTCTCACAAACCATTGAAATCAAGGTTTTTCTAGAGAAGAATTAATGTTCCAAGTATGTTCAGTGAAATAGTTATGTTTAATTTATTGACATTATACATCTTTATCTCAACCATAATGCGTGTAATATGATTCTTTATGATTCCACCATAATGCAACACAACAAAACAACACTGTATGGTGTATGGGAAAGATTTGTTTCCTTTTCATTCAAGTAACAGCTTCAACTATCATTTTCATTGAACCATTAAAGTGGGAGGGTCGTCACCTGCGCACGCACGGAAATTGAGTCCCAAGTGATGACAACAACACACGCTAAAATGCAAAGACTCATAGGTAGACGCTTGTTTGACGCATGTGCAAGTGACGACTCTCCCGCTTTAAAATGTTGAATAATCAAGTTAAACATGTTATTTTGCGGATTATTTCTAACATATTATGCAAACATTTAATTACGTAAGCAATTGGCTTGTACCAAGATGTCAAATAATTTGAACAAACGTGTATTCAGTATGCAAATTCTAATTTAGCATGCAAATTATTATGTACAGCCTAATCAACAAAGTGGAAATAATATGCATAACAGTAAAACAATTCATCTGAACAAGCTTTTGAAATCGGTCACATGGAAACAGTTTGCAAATTGAGCTCACAAAGTATGAGTGACGGACGTTTAAGGGCAAGACAAAAACGTCTGTCATTTTTATTCAGACCAATAAAATAGTAAAATGAGTATTAAAATACCACGATGTTGTATTTATCTACCAAATAAAATTGAAACTGGTGATCTAGTATATAACTTTTAGAAATGCTAGATTTACACATATATTATACATTCTATGTCATTAAATTGGATACAAGGATTCCTTGATGTGAAGGAACACCATAAGCGGGGGGACTCCAACACACACACCCTAACACACAGTAAAACACAGGTGTCAAACATTTCAAATCATGGATTGGATAGCTGAACACATGCGACAGGGGCATTTTTTGTAATGTCTTATCTATGCATTTTATTTTATTGTGCTAAATCTTCCACTCGCACTCAATGGTTTACCCTTTGCACATACATGTATATACATGCCATCACGCTACTACAGAACACCCTCACCCCAACATCCACAAACATGGACCTCTCTGATAGTGGGGTTTTGGCGAAACATACAAGTACTCGGCTGCATTGGTAAAATACTATTTGGCAAAGTTGCCAGTGTTAGTTGGCAAGCGTAATTCAATTGTATTTTTGTTGCCATCATATCAAATCAAGTTGCCCTCATCCATTCCTTTTATGAAGTTTAAATTGTCCACTGTGGTAGTACGATCCAAGTCCAACCAATAAACTCTGGCCCTTGAATCTATGTACCCTGTTTTCCAACTTTGATAACACATCGTAACTCTTTCCTAGTTACGCTACCATATGCGATAACTGATAACTGTTTCCTTGTGTTTGAGACCTTACCTTGAATTACCAATCCGAAGATCATTCGCGTCAGTATCCAACACATAATTGCCCTCCCCCTGGAGGCTGTCATCAACATTTTCTTTGAATGACACTTCACAATCATCATTCCAGACAAACATTCTACCCCTTTTCCATCAATATATGCAATGGGCTCACTATTTTGGTGAAATTTGCTATGTACGATAATACAAAGTGACACCGATGAAACTTTGAACTTATGTTATGGACAGGCCAATCCCTTATCACTTCGACTTCTGCTTGGTTCGTTTATACTCCCTCGTCCATCACCTACCTCTTGTTTAAACTACTGACACTTTTTCGGTTTTAATTTTAATCCTGATTTTCTTAGCTGGTCCAACACCAGTTTCAGTTTGCTGTATATTATGTCATCCAAGTAAACAGCATAATTTCGCACTGTAGTCCAGCCATTACACTTTCAACCTTTCAAATGTAGAGGATACATTATAAAGTCTAAAGGGCATGGCAATCCATGAATACCACTTCGTGTCACAAACATGGATTTTTGCTTGGTATCTGTGTCCAATTCCCCTTGCCAATATACACTGACCAAGCCCAGTGTTGAGAAACATTTGTCTCCAGCTAAACAGTGAAATGAGTCATCTGGCTACTGGGTATGCATCCTTAATATTCCATAATTTCTACAAAACAAGTATATCGGCTTCTCTTGTCAAATTGCCTTCCCTCAGGGTTGTTGTTAATAGGGGCCATACTGGTATTTATTTCATGTTCAACTGAATTAGTTCTCTCCATGTCTCCTGAAGAACATTTCTTTAGTATGGATAGCTAACCCTACTTCTCAGTCCCTGTTTTAACTCACTATGATAGTGTCCGGGTATTCAACAGTTTCATGACGAAGGAACCATATCAATAGCCTCTAAATTACCAGGTGTTGTTTTATTTTTATGACTTTTTGAAATGTCATACCCTACCTGTCAAACTAATAACAATGGCTGTATTTCTCAACAGCATTTAGCTACATTTTACAAGGTGTCTATGGAGCGGGGAATAATTTAGTACGTGATGTCACCATGGTAGCTTACTTTAAATGTTTTATTATACAAAAGGTAATGTATTTTCCTAATGCTCGCCTCTTTCCAATGCAAATTATCGTCCCTTGTGGTTCTCTTGGACTTTTCCACAGCCGGGATTAATAGTAAGACTGATCTGATAGTAGTTCCTTTCCCAGTCTTATAACTCCAATGGAGTGTAACAGTTTCAACAGTTTTCTGGCTGCTCACTTCGTGGTGTGGACTTTGTTTGGTGAAAATATAACACCCTCGACTGGGTCCCCATTTGAGGCCAAGGGTAGGGGTGGTTTGCAGGGCAGCACAAGAATAATTCACTGCCGTACAGATGATAGAGTTTTAATTTCTTTATTAAAAAAAACAAACAATGTATAGCATGCAGGCAGGGCAAATCCAAACTGGGTGTATCTGGCTGGTAGTCCTTCCAAATTTTGGCTGTGCTAAGTAGACTCGCAAGTTCTTTTTTCCACTACAGAGAGATTGCTATCAGATCCTAACTGGGATCACAGCAGTATTTAAAAATTGCTATGGAGAGCTAATCTTTCCTCTTCCTTTAACTCAGTATAATAGTGTCCAGGTATTCAACAGCTTCATGACTAAGGACCCATATCAATAGTCTCTAAACTACCAGCTGTTACTTTTTGAAACAACATACCCTACCTGTCAAACTGATAACAAATAATGGCTTTATTTCCCAACAGTATTTAGCTACAATTTACAAGGGGTCTATAAAGCAGGGAAAAATGTTATATCACAGTATTTTGAAGGTGATATCTACTGTTTAATTTTATAACAACGTGTATCTAAACAAATTATTGTCAATACCTTGTTAAATGAATCACATTGTCGTCATTTTAATGTCCCCCCCCCCTGATGTGAGACACATTACATTAAACTGTGTCTGGGACGGGCCTGTGACATGGGAATCAAGACATTCGTTCTTAGAGAGTGACATAGGATATAATTATAGTATGTAAATCCAAGTTCAAATGCCCTAATATAGATATTAAACATTGAATAAGTCATACTCTTTTTGTTCACCAGCTGGTTATAATTATTAGTTTCCATACATTTTGTTTCACATCCAATCGTTTACATACATGGTCAAGTTCAGTAGTCAATCCTTTCACATGCATTTCATACCAATTTGTTCACATATCACAATTGGGAACAATACCTTTAGATATCTGTTTAATACCCGATAAATAATACTGTAACGTCATATGTAAACCAATGTGCGTACGTGATGCCAATATGGTGGCCGATCATTAACATCGATTTACCGAATTAGCATATATGACCCTAAGGTACAAAAGGTTACGTACAACATTTTGATACGCCCCATTATAAAAGAATGCAATTCAAGTAATTTAATTATCATGGTACCAGCACTCAAGGCCTATTCTACAAAATTATAAATGATTAACCAGAGTTATTTTTATGTGTTGTTTCATTTAGGTGACCATTTGACACAACATACTTTACCTATCAAACTGACAACAAACAATGAATTTATTTCTCAATACCATTTAGGCACAATTTACAACGGATCTATAAAACGGGGAATAATACAACTTTTTTAGAGAGCTTAATAGAATAGAATATAAGTATAGTATGGAAATTCAAATGCCCTAATATTAATATTAAGAATTGAATAAGCCAACTTTAGTTCGCCCGCTGGTTTTAATTATTAGTTTCCATACATTTTGTTTCACAACTAATCGATTTATTAATATACATGGTCAAGTTCAGTAGTCAATCCTCTGACATGCAGTTCATACACATTTGTTCACACATCACAATTGGAAAAAGTATTGTTGCACGCTGAAAATGAACTATTGGGTTGTTGGGACCTCTAATATTCAACCGTCGAGTATGTGTCGAATGCGCGCATAATGACTAACTTTAGAGAAAATATAACGAGGAAATTTACTTACTTTTTCGGGAAAAAAGTGAAGAATTGAGAGTAGTTTTCAGGGATCTTCAACTCACTTGGCAGATGACAATTACGCTGTAGAGATACTAGGTTCGATCCAAAGGAATAAATATTAATTCAATACTGATATTTTGTTTTGTTTTATTCCTCAAAACAGTCACCTGGTGTAACTAAGGCCGGAGACTTAACCACTCTATGCAGGGGGTGGTACAGGTATTCACCAGTTTTACGACTAAGGGCTTCTATTATGATGCATAGTTACCAGTTGCCATGCAGACTGGCATCTCTAATAATAACCCGGTGTTGTTTCAATTACATGACCACTTGACACAGCATACCCTACCCTACCAGATAACACACACCGGCTTAATTTCTCAACACCATTAAGCTACAATTTACAAGGGGTCTATAAAGCGGGGAATAATTTTCATCTCAGTGTTTTGAAGGTGACAACATGTATTTGAACAAATTATTGTCAACGTCTTGTTGAATGAATTACACTGTTGTCATGTCAATGACTCTCCCGGATGTGAGATATTACATTAAACTGTGTCGGTGTCTGGACGTGTGTCGACAGAAGATGGGAATATCGAGACATTCTTAAAGGGTGTCATCGGATATAAGTAGTATAATATGTAAATCCGGTAATTTAAATGCCCTGAAGTAGATATTAAACATTGAATAAGCCATCGTCACCTAACTGCCCCTGCTCACAATTGCGGACATTATCGTTTCATGACGTAAACGAACTATTAGGTTGTAGGGAGCTCCAATCAAAATATACGACGGTCGAGTATGTTGCGAATGCATGTATAATGACCTCTCTCTTCGGGAGCTACGAACTGAGGCAGAGCATAGTTTGCAGAGAACTTCAACTCACTTGACAGTAGAGATAGCACGTTCGACCTAAATAAATACACAGTAGTTCATTACAGATACTCCAGCGTTATTCCTCAAAACTGCCAGCTGAGGTAAACCCTTCGCTCTTTACTTCTTACATATTCTCCAATAAAACTCTGAGATATGTTAGAGTAAACCACCGATTGTGATTTCAAGGGATGTGTATCAAAGGTTGAAGCAGTGCGGAAGTTCAACTACTGAACACAATTATAATAAAATTTGATTATAACATTTCTGTAATGCATATCATCAACATAGAAATTGTTGATCCTAAATAATACTGTAACGTCATATATGAACCAAAAATGCGTATCTGATGTCACTATGGTAACATACAAAGCTAATCAGAGATGTCACTCTCTCTAATCAGGGATATCCCCATTACAAAAGAATATACGTTGAAATTTATGGTCTTCCAAATGTTATATGGATTGTCTCCTTGGTACACGACTTCAGGCCAGGAAACTAATAACACTCTTAAGATTTGGCAGAGTAGACAAGCGATTGGTCAATTGGTTGCAGCAATTGGTATGACCACGTGATTATCAGGGATGTGTCTGAAAGGTCAAAGCATTTGCTACTACAAGCATTATAAAATCTACAAGTTGAGATCAGAGGTTGCTAGTACATGGCTTCTCTCGCATGTCTTCACAACCTGGAGTCAGAGGTGCATGGTGTTAGATAGTGCATTGAGCTTGTTATGTCAACAAGCGGTACTCTTCCTAATTAATCGTCAAGGCAGATATTAATTTTGCACGTAGTCTAGGCAATTTAAGCCATACTTGTGGAAGCTTCCAAACATTTAGTTCACGACTTCAGGCCAGGCAAATTTCATGTCCAAATCTTTCGCATCGTCGCCCCCTCTAAATCAAGCTGATACCCTTTGTGTCAGCAAAATTTACCCCTCAAAATGCAGCAAATTTTAAGGGGGCATGCCCCTGGACCCCCTGGTAAGATCTCGCACCTCCATGCAAAATTTCGTGGCGCCGCCTCTGCAATGCGCGTTCTCCTTCATGATGATGAATGGGAAAATTGTCTACAATAATAATATCACCAGGTTGAGTAGCTGGTAATCCGTTTGCATCAGTTGCATGCACGGCTTCGTCAAAAAAACTGTAATATGTAGTAGTATTTGACGCACCATAGATTGTGTTAACATACGCCATTTATACCAACTAATAAATATAAAGTTTTGTTCGGTGACTTTGCATAACGTTGGATTTCCAGACAACTTTCACCTTTCCCCGAGTGACCATGTGTTTTGTGTCCTACTGCTGACATTTGGATTCCAGATTCGTCCATGAATTTTACAGTATAGGAATCGCATTCTGACAACAAATCTAAATACGCCTGGGTGTACATCATGTTTCTGTCCGTAAACCGCTCTATTGTCAATTTTGTCAAATTTTTACGCGCCCAGTCCTTATCTCCCAGTCTGTGTTTCACATAATACGATATCTGTGATATTGAAATGTGGACGTTGGCATTTTCTAAAAGGCGACGTTGTATTTCTCGCAATGTGATAGAGAAAGTTTCCATTTTCATCATTTCCATGAACCTAATATCTTGCTCAGTAAGCTTTCGAGGCATACCACCTGCGTTGAACTTTGGTTCTAAATTAACCATCATTCCAAAACTGCACCCACAATTTCCTTAAACTTCGGTCTTGTTTGGTCTTGTCGGCAACTTCAGTAACTTTTCCGCGAGGTATTTCTCCAGTCGTAGATTTTCTGTGGTCTGCACTGATAGAAGTTCCCAAAACATATGACTTTCCTCTGACCGATTCACGGTTCATTGTCTAGTATTGCAAATCAGAATAATCGGTATGACGTATTTTTTTATATTTCGCCCAGACACGAGCATTGGGACCAAACCATTATGCAAAAGTGGTGTAAGTTTGATATATACACCATACACATCATTACGTTTATAAAAACCCAATCTGCTTATGGATGTAAACTTGGAAAAGATCACACACGTGTCAATCAAAAGAAGAATTGTGAATGACATATCGAAAGTTTATGTGGGAAACAGAATAATGGGAATATCCCTGTGATATAATGGACATATGCAAATAAGAACCGGAAAAGAACTTTGTTAAGAAAAACTTTCTTATTGCCTGACACGTGTTGTTGCAGTAACTTTCGTAGTTTAGAAATATGGCGCTGTCAAAATGAGCTTGTGATGACGAACTTGAACTCATCATTCATTAATTTTACTGTGGAGAGGAGAGATTACACCAATCGACGTGAATTCCGTGGACTTGATACGGATGGGTTGCTGTGGCCTCAAAGCACGGCTACGACAGGTAATAAGGTACATTGGTCGCATGGAATATATTCGACTCTGTTATCGCAATGCAAATGGACTGTGGACTGATGTTACCGAATTGTCGTTTCCACGAGTAATGGGGGTTGCGGCTTTCTTTGTTGCCCTGATTAGTGGTACTTTTGGTGTCTTGTTTATACACAACTGGCCTCTGCGCATTGTTTATCACCGAGTGGGTACTTGTAGTAAACGGCATTTGCCACTACAAGCATTATAAAATCTGCAAGTTGAGATCAAAGGTTGCTAGCACATGGCCTCCCTCGCATGTCTTCACACCCTGGAGTTAGAGGTGCATAGTGTTACATAGTGCATTGATCTTGTTCCGTCAACAAGCGGTACTCTTCCTAATTACTAGTATTCTTCAAGGCAGATATTACGAACATTTAGTACACATGTCCAATTCAATCGTATCGTTTTTGTGTTTCACAATCGGTAATTCAGGCAGTTTCATAATATTTACGACGCAAACACTTCAAGTTACAGTTCAAAATACTTTATTGGCATAAGGGAGCCTCACCGTGTCCCACCTAAGCAGCACTACACAAGAAAAACAGCGAACATAACAATAGGCGATACACACACTGTGTGATGACACGGTGACTTACCAAAGTGAAATTATATCCAACTGAAATTACAACATAAAAAACGACATTGTTCAAAAACATATATACCAGCCCCCAAATGATATTGTTAGAATTGGTAAATGGAGGTATAAGCAGCGTGACTGCAACTACAAGTTAGAAAATCTTCGTGATTCTAGCTCTACACTCATGAACAAGAATTAGTTGGTAGAAGTGGCTTTGCACGTAGAAGCAGCGCGACTGCAACTACAAAGCGGGTCGGCAAGTGGTATTTTCGTAAGTTGCGATCAATTGTTTTTATTTTCGTAATAATGTTATTTAAATAAATAAAACACGTAAATTCGTATACATGAGCAAGGTGTAAAATAATCAGCTATTTTATTCGTCCGTATTTTGTACAAAGATATTATTTTTATTCCAAATCCAATGTCGTAATTCGTACGTAATTTCCAATTTTGATTTTTAAACTCAAATTATTAAAAATATTATAAAAATGTAAAATGTACTTAGGAATCTGTGTTATCTGTAAAGTTTAAAAATCCTATTTTTTTTTACTGTAAATGGAATATTCATTTTATTTCAACGTGAAATGCCATTTTTTACCCATGTAACCTGTACATTCAGCTACCCTTACACCACTTCCCTCTACAAAAATGCAGTTAGATATGAGTTACGTAGAAACAGCGAGCACTGTAACTACAATGATATAAACAATGAGATGTGAACCAGTAGTGGGTGATTACAATGTTTATCTTATGGGGGTAACAATTCGGTGATATATGATGTCATCGCTATTGTGAGCAGCATAGCGTTGAATCGGTTCAACAACACGGTCTTTATCAACTCAAATGTCCGTAAAAGTGCTTTTCTGAACGTGTTGGAAGGTAACAGAATGTCCAAGCATGCATCAGTGGTAGGCCAGTTAGAAGGATTGAAACCTTGAAGAAATGTGTCTCGTACTTGCATCAGCCGATGTGGACGGAGTTGGATTTGCTTCGTTAAGGAGCGGAACCTCCGTTGTTCGGCGTGTTCGATCCCGGCGGAGTACAATGCTACTCTCTACGGTGGTCGAAGTATAGTTGTGAGGAGTAAATTCAAGTGAATTTGAACCCAATCAAGCAAATCAAAACACTGGATTAAGAAACTAAACTGTTAAAGATGGCTACAAACTAAAATACTGCGTCACACAAAGTCACGCGAGATTCATGTCGTAAACACTATTTAAGGTAACGAAAAAGGATTATTTTTTTCCTAGATTTTCCAAAAAATAATAAAACGGTTACTTTAGACCTTGATACATCACTCCAACTTTTCAAAAGATCGAAATAGTGTTTTAAAAGCTAACACACATAACCACAACTGCCGTTTCGTGAATATTTACACAATGTTTAACCTTGGAGCGGTTTAAATGATAACACCTTATCTGTATGCATGTTTATCTAACGTCCATTGTCAGCATTGTTGTCAGACTTCGTCGGTAAAATAGGATCATAACTTTGCGCCACTTCCTTTTAAATCTTTTAAAGCCAATATTCTGTTTACTAACACAATTTTACTAATGCAATGACGAGAAACAAAAAGAAAGCGGAGACGTCGATGACAGACGAGGCAAAGAAAAATCTGCGACTCAGTGACAAGGGGTCATATTATAATGACCAACCTCGCGAGTGGTTCGAAAAGGGGGTTGAACTATCCGCATATCCGCAAAAGATTTTCAACTAATTAACCGATGACGATGACGACAGTCATGTGAGTAATGATATTGGCGATCCGCTCCGCTAGGATTGTCCTAAAAATCACTTTTGGCAGTCCGGTCCCTAGGATTCCGGTATCTTCACGTATTAATTATTCTGTGAGTTTTTTTTAGTAGCTAAAATCTGTAAAAAAAATTCTGGCACACCGTTGCCATAAAACTGAATAGCTTCTCGGCAAATGTGTCTCCTCCTATGTATTTAGGATTAAACACACTGGACATAGATCATTCTACTCAGCTTGAGTGTGGGTGTATTTTTTTTATTTATTTTTTTGATGTTTTTTTTCATTACCCCAAAAATTGACCTCAAAGTTTGAGTAACTTTTCACTAGTAATGGCTTTTTAACTTTTTAATGGATTTCTTTTGTCTTGGCCGATTTTGTTTAAATTGGCAGGCAGGTCATACTGTCTCTAATTGTCTCAGCAGCAAAAAAATGATTTTTGAATACTTTCGCCACAAATATATTACCTCCTACCAGTCTTGTGATAGTAGTGTTCAAATGATCATGCTTTTTATTTTGGCTACGTTGCGCACTGGTAAGAGATCACCCCGCCGATATTTTTACACTGTATCAAGGTAATCCCAACGCAACTTTGAACTTTGAATGAACTGTAAATGCTGCGTTTAATCTAGAAAATACACTCGTAAAACGGTCGGAAAAAATACAATTAACAGCAGAATACGTGCTAGTAATAAAGTGGAGTGAATTATGAAGACTGAATGTTTTTTTCCCGGTTTTAGTTACAAACCGACGTTATCTTTACGTTCATGTCCTACCATGTCAACAGCAGTTTAATTTTGTCTGGAACAAGAATTAGTTGGTAGAAGTAGCTCTGTACGTAGAAGCAGCGCGACCGCAACTACAAAGAGGATCGGCAAGTGGTATTTTCGTAAGTTGCGATCAATTGTTTTTATTTTCGTAATAATGTTATTTAAATAAATAAAACACGTAAATTCGTATACATGAGCAAGGTGTAAAATAATCAGCTATTTTATTCGTCCGTATTTTGTACAAAGATATTATTTTTATTCCAAATCCAATGTCGTAATTCGTACCTAATTTCCAATTTTGATTTTTAAACTCAAATTATTAAAATATTATAAAAATGTAAAATGTACTTAGGAATCTGTGTTATCTGTAAAGTGTAAAAATCCTATTTTTTACTGTAAATGAAATATTCATTTTATTTTAACGTGAAATGCCATTTTTTACCCATGTAACCTGTACATTCAGCTACCCTTACACCACCTCCCTCTACTAAAATGCAGTTAGATATGAGTTACGTAGAAACAGCGAGCCTGTAACTACAATGATATAAACAATGAGATGTGAACCAGTAGTGGGTGATTACAATGTTTATCTTATGGGGGTAACAATTCGGTGATATATGATGTCATCGCTATTGTGAGCAGCATAGCGTTGAATCCTTTCCTGAACGTGTTGGGAGGTAACAGAATGTCCAAGCATGCATCAGCGGTAGGCCAGTTAGAAGGATTGAAACCTTGAAGAAATGTGTCTCGTACTTGCATCAGCCGATGTGGACGGAGTTGGATTTTCTTTGTTAAGGAGCGGAACCTCCGTTGTTCGGCGTGTTCGATCCCGGCGGAGTACAATGCTACTCTCTACGGTGGCCGAATAAATAAGAATAAATGTCTCAAATATTTGAGACTTATTTTGGTGAAAACAACTCTCGTTTAATTAATTTCCACCATTACAAGTTGTTAAATTAAGAGAATAAATATCTCAACAAATAGTTTAGACTCATTTAGGGATAAAGAACTCACGTTTGATTAACTTCACCAGTTGATAAAATAATGAAATAAATATACTGCTATCATAAGATATTTAATTTAATTGTGAAACTTTCGGAAAAAAGCTGATTTCGAACCCCCGATCAACAATGCCTCGGTCAGTGTAAATCAACACTACACTACACTACACTACAGAGGACACTCGTCTGTTTCCAGAATTGTTTTCGTAATATAGGACACACTATCGTTATACTTTTTTAATAGCTAACTAAACTTGCGCAACGCTCAGTTTAATTTATAAGTTACTTTATGATTTATTTATTTTTTTGATATATTTTGCAAACTACTTCAATGTCCCGATTAGGAAATGTTGAATAGGAAAGCCAAAACGATTTCTTTGGTTCTGTTGAGTGTTCATCTATAGACTGGCAAAGTCGGGACTTTTTTTATTGAGTGTTGAAAAATGTCTTCCTCGCGTGTCACGCCATGACCCAGTTTCAACCCCATCATATTGCATTGAAGTGCGTGACCCTTGGCGTGACCCGACTGATCGTTCTGCTTAACAAGCTAGAATTTATCACCGTTATTAACATCATTTTATTGCCACTTAATTTGTTCCACTTTATTGGTAATGTCTTAAGTATCTTTATTGTAATTTTTATATACCAATTCGTATATACCGAACAAACGACCCCGATTGAAGTACATGTATTTTGTGGCGTCACCAAATTGTGTGCAGGTGTGGCTTCTGGAATTGTGCCAAAGTCATCAACAATATGAAGCAACTCTGAAGATAAGATACCACAGTCAACAACACTAACGCCATTGTTTGCGAAACCCGCTTTTATCACCAGGAAAACGACCGCAATATGCAAATCGAATTTTTTACTTAGTTTCAACAGTTGTTTACCATATGAATTAACACCTTTTTTCTTTGAATTTCTATGCCAATCAAAAACATCAGCTTCGTAACCCGGCTGTAAAAAAGAATCACTACAATTTCCTGTGTTAGCGTTAACTTCACCAACATTATTTGAATTTAATTCACCATGACTAGAATACGCATCAATTAAAAACAATTCTAATTATACAATACAATTAATAGTTCAATACGTACGTTGGGGATTTTTTCGGCGGTATATACACAGCTGCTATCAGTATATTTGTGTCTGAACCAAATATAATTTTATCTAGAGTAAATGAAACGACTCGCTTCACATACTGAGTTCGAGGCAAGATGTTTCCCTCAAAATGCAGGAAATAGCGTTTCAGAGGGTCTAGATTTTAAAATTGTCAAAGGGCCATGCACCCGGACCCACCTAGTATGGCCGCGCCCTCGGCGCGAGGGATGGTGTGCAGATCTCGCCCCCTCCTGAGAGCAAAATTTCGTGTCACCGCCTCTGTATGAACATTGATTTGTTACCCTGTGGGGCCAGCGGACGCCCTAGCTTTGTGTTTATTAATTCTTTAACGACATAATCTCGTTGCCATAAAAGGAGAATTTTACAATGACTGGACGTTCGGCAAGGAATAACGGGGTTCAGGCAAGTGTTTGCACGTGCTCAAATATAACATAATATATGTGCACTAAACAAATCCTTGATTATATGTTCAGTCGCATCCCAGTCTTCAGTCGGCACAAAAACGAGATAAACAATGACCAATAATGTGACCCAATTGGATGTCACCACCGCCCGGTATTTATATGATGTCTCATCAATAATCAAGCTCACTTCACTGTATATGTGGTCATGCCACTCATGACAGCTACGAGATTAATGAGATGTGCAAAACATGATACTATGCCCAGAAACTAGTGCGGTGTTGTAATCGACGTTGTGTGCGTGTGTGTAGGTCGTTGTGGCTATAAAATACCTGGCTGTATATGTCTGCAGAAATATATTCTGCATGTTTGTTGTGACGTCAGAGATACGACTTGCGCATGTCCATCTAGACACCATAGGTCCACGTTCATTGCGCGCGATTTCGAGCCGTTGTTTTGGGGACAGTGAGTGCCGCGAATATTTTCTGGTATGTATTTTTTATATCACGCGATATATATATATATATATATATATGTGTGTGTGTGTGTGTATTTGTTTATAATGTATAATATGATCACGTACAGTGGCAATATAAACGTACTGCGCAATCTCGAAATATGTATTATACGCGGAAAGCAGAACAAATTTGAAAAACATATATATTCGATATAATTTCGAAATAGTACAAATATGTTTAAGTAGCAATATTAAAGCGGGGGGTGCCTCCTGCGCAAGCGCGGGAATTGAGTCCCAAGCGACGATAACAACACACGCTAAAAACCCAAAGGCTCGTGGGTAGACGCTTGTTTGTAAACAATAACATGCTTTGGTCAACTGACGCATGCGCAGGTGACGACTCCCCTCTTTAAATATAACGTGCATGAGTTTAATTTCGACCATGGTTGACCGATATATTTATATTCCTGTTCTATTCAGTATGTTCTATTTTTGTTGAATTTCATCTCGCTCATATATTTGTGTTAATGCATAATCTGCTTATCGTTTATTTTACACACCACCATCTATTATTTTTGTTTTCACATTCACGGCCACTAACAACTTTCTTGCAAATTTACCCAGTACCCAGTAGCATATTAAACAGTTCACTTCTCAGTTGCACTGGTGTGGTGAAATGGTTAAAGGTATCAATGTTAAATAATGTACGAGTCATAGGTAGACAGTTTTGAAAGCTTACATTCAATAGGTAACACTTGACCATCATAATTAAGACACAGCAGCTTTAAATTTTTATTACTGTTTGAATGTTCACAGAGTTTTAAAAAACAATGTTACATTTTTATCTATTACAATGAAATGTTTGCAAATTTCTAGCTCAGTGAATAAACCAAATTGTTAAAAGCAATACAGCTTTCTTAAATTCATCAAGCTGTTATGATTTGTTGAGCCTTTAAATATTGAATTCGGTTAGTAAGTGGTTGGTTTTCACACAAAAAGTGGATGATAAAACTAAGACAAAGGTAAGTTTAAGCGGGGGGAGTCGTCACCTACGCAAGCGTCAGGTGGTCATAGCGTGTCATTGTTTACAAACAGGCGTCATGAGCCTTTGCGTTCTTAGCGTGTGTTGTTATCATCGTTTGGGACCAAATTCCCGCGCGTGCGCAGGTGACGTCTTTCCCGTTTTAAACTGATTATTCATTGGGCAGCAATTACAACATAGAATGTATTAAGATAAAGATTATACACCATTCGCCGACAAATACAGTAACGTATCTAACATATCCTGAATATTATATGTGCTGTATTAGTGTACGGCTCCTAGAATAATATAACATAAATTTGTATGAAAGTTCCTAAAATAGTACTGCCAAAACAATACGAGCCAATGTAATCCTCAATTAATACTAAATGTACTGTATTATTAGCAATGTTCTTTAAAGAATGATACATTATGAATTGTATACAAGATTTCAAATAATAATGCAATAATATATATAAACACAATAAAATACTACCAAGCTTTAAAGAAAAAAGCAGGAAAACTACTTTTATTTATACTCATACTGATAACATTATGATCATTATAAATCTCTTCATTCTGTCCTTTTATTTCTATGTTTAACAAATGTTTTATTTGCACATGCCACTTACACCAAATTTAAACTTGGTTGACATTTTATAATGACTGATGAGATTCCAAAATTTGAAGCTGATCAAATGAAAATTGTTTGAGTAACTGTAACCATAAAGAGACATTTTAAGTGGAATTTAACCAATATTAAATTTAATTTAAATTTAACCAATATAAAGTTTGAATGAAAGTGGATAAAAAAACTATTTGAGTTATTGTAGCCTCAAGACACACTTTTACTAAGGAGGACATTTTCAATATCGGCAAGGTGAGTCAAAGAAAGCTTAGAAAGAACTCGCGTGTGCTGAAGGGTATTGGATGCATGAACTACAAATAAGGAATACTGTATTTACTATATTAGAAGCACATCATGGAAATATGTATATGTTTAACCATATGTCTTTGTTATTTATATTTTAGGTAAGCCCAAGTGCTTCTAATAGAGCAAATTTAAAAATATAACTGCAAGCAATGATCATGGTGGTACATACACACAGAACTGTTAAAGGTCATTAGACATTAATCCATCAAGTCATTGTTTAACTGCCAAATTTCGAAATATTTTTGTTATTATTTTAATTGAAAAGTTCAAGAAGTAAATATATATGACAAGAAAACTAAAAAAATCTACATATGTGTTCATATAAAAATTGGACGGTGTTTATTACTCTGAATAGTATTCAGACCAACTAGATGAGCATCTCAGGAGAAGCATTTACTTGCATCACGAATCAACCTGATGGTATCACTTCCTCCATCCAGTGCCTGTTCAGCAGAGTCTTCTTTGTCTCCTCCTGGAAAGCCGCTTCAAGTTTGCAATCTTGGAGACTGCACAATCTGCTAATTTAACTAAGATGTGTAAACCGCAAAACAACTAAACTAAGAAAATCTACATATGTGTTGATATAAAAATTGGACGGTGTTTATTACTCTGAATAATAAATATCCAGACCAACTATTTTATGCTCACATTTGAAGCAATGTTACTGACACAATAATGTCAATACTGCGGGAGTCAACAATTCCTCAATAACATTTGAGATAGCATTTCTCTTGCCCTCAGAAAAACAGGCAACTTATCTTTTTTTTTTGCCGCGTTTTTTTTCCACTCTTGATTTATCTTCCTGCTTTTTGCGAATATTTTCCATTTTCTTTACTTTGATCCCTTGACATCTTTCTCTAAACTTCTTTCTCAATTCTCTGCCACCTTTCCGGCTTTCGGCAAACAGCTTCTCTTTTTTCTGTGCGGGTAATTTTTCCAACCATTCACCAGTTTTGTTTGTACTGTACATTATATAGGCTTCATTGGTTAATGTAGAAGCATTTGGTCGGTATCGAAGCATATGATCAAACCTACCAAATACAGACTCGGACAATTTGTTATGTGCTAGTGTGGATTGGGTGTCGTCAATCAGTTCTGATGATGGTGTGATTAATGATCCACCAGGAAGGTGTTCAGCCATGGCTTTTCTGATAAGTTGTGAAAATGCTCCAGCTAGTAGCTGTGCCAATCGCACAGCAATGCTATCAACATCTTTGTTTTCCTTTACCAGGGAAACATATTCATCATCCTTTTTTATTAGATCTTCATCAAATGGGAACTTTGAACCATCTAGGAATCCAGTGGCATCTTCCATTACTTCATCCAGATAGGCCACTAAGTCCATATAATGGCCATTCATATCCAAGATGTGAGTGTTCTCCTCAATAAGACGCCACAGAGGGGCAGTGACTAATTTAGAGAAGAGACCAAGAACCTTACAACCTGCTACATAAAGGTTATTTTGGCTAAGCCTATACACATTGCGGAGTAAATCATTTGGTGTACCATAGATGTCACCTAAAAACTTAATTACATTTGAATGATGATAATATAAAACCTGAGCTAAATAGAAGGTAATATTGAAACGATGGCCTCTATAACTAACAAACCGAACTTTGTCATTGATTGTGTCACAAAATGCTTTAAAATCGGAGTGGCACCCATTGCTTAGATCAGCATCTCGGGAGAAGCATTTACTTGCATCACGAATCAATCTGATGGTACCACTTTCTCCATCCAGTATCTGTTCAGCAGCATCTTCTTTGTCTTCTTCCTGGTAAGCTGCTTCAAACTGTGCAATCTTGGAGACTGCACAATCCGCTAAGTTAACTAAGATGTGTAAACCGCAAAAAAATTTATTGAGTTTGCTATATCTTTCCTGCTCCTCTGTTGACAGTAACTCCCACGATGAGCTCATGCTGGGCAGGATTTCTTTTCTATACTTCTCAACAAGTTTGAAAAACGATGCATTTACACTAGCCCTGTCAGACATGGTATTCTGGATATTACAAAGTAACTGCTTCCCTGCATTTGTGTCACTGTTCCCTCCAGCCAAACTTATGTCATCTAGGATCTCAGTGAACGTGTCAAAGGTGGTACTAGCACATTTATTGACCATCTCTCTCAAACCTAAAACACAAACCTCTCCATCTTGACTTGTACCTACGAATGTGTTGTAAGTGCGGGAAAATTTCCTAGTTTCGTCAGAATACAGTGTACTTTTCTCCTTTTCAACAAATGTTGAGGCAATATGTTTATGTGCCAAAGCAGCCTTGCTGTCAACAATGCTGTCATAGGTTCTCACACATGGAAGGCGTGGTACTGTTTTCCCTGCTAATTTCATTACCGTTTTGATGACATTAGTCATCTGTCCAGTTGAAACATTATGATTATGTAATGACATGGCACATTCCATTAGCTGTGGTGTATAGCACCTTCTGTGCATATCATATACATGGATCTCATCTTCCAGCTGACTATTCAGATCCTCAATCATAAATTCATAGTTGTGAATCTTGTCATTCAAATCTTTGGTTATTTGAGTTTTAGATTTCTTCATGTCCTGGAGTTGACTAGTAAGTTGCTGGATAAGAGCATCCTTTGCTGCTAACTGTGTTGTAGTTTCTTGTTGTAATTTAACAATATGATAATTCATGTTTCCTGGCTGATATATCACTGCTCCCATAGTTTCATTTATATAATTCATTCGTTGTTTCTTTTCACTTTCTCTTGTTTCTTCAGCTTTTGTCTTCAAGCACAACACTTTCTTGGTTCTTCTCTCAAGCTTCCGTTTAAGTTGTTTTCTCTCTTCCAGTAAGACACTGATTTTTGTTTGTTTCTTCGCAACTTGGTTTTTGACCTTTGCATGTTGTATTTCCAATTGCTTGTATTTCATCCGTGACAGGGATAACTCATGATCCGGATCTGTGGACACTTCTTCGGAGTGATCTGGTTCAGACACTGGCGTCTGCACTCTGAGAACAAACTCTTCAGAACGAGAAAAATCTTTCTGCTCACGACTATAGTGCTTAGATTTTTTTATGATTCTGTGGATCTTGCTGACAATAGCTCGTATACTGAGCTCTTCACTTGGAATTTGAGAAATCTGTGACAGCCAGCCAAGAAGATGTATTTCTTTGAGTTGATGTTTCTTTGTAAACTGAAACAAGTCTAATACCAGTCCTTTAGTAACATGACACGCAGGAAGAGTATCTCCACTTAACAGCATATCTTCAGAAATGGCACAATCTTCCATGCTGTGAAAAAGTAATAATATGTAATATATGAACGATGAGATATTATATCAAATAGGGGAGGAGTATCATAGTGTCTTGTACACTTTTTCTGAGAGAATGTTTGCAATTAGCTAGATTATGAACATTTGACTAACAATTTCACGGATCCAATCAAATTTCGCAAAGTGATACCAGAAATATAGAATATACACAATAAATATTTTTATTTCTCACAAACCATTGAAATCAAGGTTTTTCTAGAGAAGAATTAATGTTCCAAGTATGTTCAGTGAAATAGTTATGTTTAATTTATTGACATTATACATCTTTATCTCAACCATAATGCGTGTAATATGATTCTTTATGATTCCACCATAATGCAACACAACAAAACAACACTGTATGGTGTATGGGAAAGATTTGTTTCCTTTTCATTCAAGTAACAGCTTCAACTATCATTTTCATTGAACCATTAAAGTGGGAGGGTCGTCACCTGCGCACGCACGGAAATTGAGTCCCAAGTGATGACAACAACACACGCTAAAATGCAAAGACTCATAGGTAGACGCTTGTTTGACGCATGTGCAAGTGACGACTCTCCCGCTTTAAAATGTTGAATAATCAAGTTAAACATGTTATTTTGCGGATTATTTCTAACATATTATGCAAACATTTAATTACGTAAGCAATTGGCTTGTACCAAGATGTCAAATAATTTGAACAAACGTGTATTCAGTATGCAAATTCTAATTTAGCATGCAAATTATTATGTACAGCCTAATCAACAAAGTGGAAATAATATGCATAACAGTAAAACAATTCATCTGAACAAGCTTTTGAAATCGGTCACATGGAAACAGTTTGCAAATTGAGCTCACAAAGTATGAGTGACGGACGTTTAAGGGCAAGACAAAAACGTCTGTCATTTTTATTCAGACCAATAAAATAGTAAAATGAGTATTAAAATACCACGATGTTGTATTTATCTACCAAATAAAATTGAAACTGGTGATCTAGTATATAACTTTTAGAAATGCTAGATTTACACATATATTATACATTCTATGTCATTAAATTGGATACAAGGATTCCTTGATGTGAAGGAACACCATAAGCGGGGGGACTCCAACACACACACCCTAACACACAGTAAAACACAGGTGTCAAACATTTCAAATCATGGATTGGATAGCTGAACACATGCGACAGGGGCATTTTTTGTAATGTCTTATCTATGCATTTTATTTTATTGTGCTAAATCTTCCACTCGCACTCAATGGTTTACCCTTTGCACATACATGTATATACATGCCATCACGCTACTACAGAACACCCTCACCCCAACATCCACAAACATGGACCTCTCTGATAGTGGGGTTTTGGCGAAACATACAAGTACTCGGCTGCATTGGTAAAATACTATTTGGCAAAGTTGCCAGTGTTAGTTGGCAAGCGTAATTCAATTGTATTTTTGTTGCCATCATATCAAATCAAGTTGCCCTCATCCATTCCTTTTATGAAGTTTAAATTGTCCACTGTGGTAGTACGATCCAAGTCCAACCAATAAACTCTGGCCCTTGAATCTATGTACCCTGTTTTCCAACTTTGATAACACATCGTAACTCTTTCCTAGTTACGCTACCATATGCGATAACTGATAACTGTTTCCTTGTGTTTGAGACCTTACCTTGAATTACCAATCCGAAGATCATTCGCGTCAGTATCCAACACATAATTGCCCTCCCCCTGGAGGCTGTCATCAACATTTTCTTTGAATGACACTTCACAATCATCATTCCAGACAAACATTCTACCCCTTTTCCATCAATATATGCAATGGGCTCACTATTTTGGTGAAATTTGCTATGTACGATAATACAAAGTGACACCGATGAAACTTTGAACTTATGTTATGGACAGGCCAATCCCTTATCACTTCGACTTCTGCTTGGTTCGTTTATACTCCCTCGTCCATCACCTACCTCTTGTTTAAACTACTGACACTTTTTCGGTTTTAATTTTAATCCTGATTTTCTTAGCTGGTCCAACACCAGTTTCAGTTTGCTGTATATTATGTCATCCAAGTAAACAGCATAATTTCGCACTGTAGTCCAGCCATTACACTTTCAACCTTTCAAATGTAGAGGATACATTATAAAGTCTAAAGGGCATGGCAATCCATGAATACCACTTCGTGTCACAAACATGGATTTTTGCTTGGTATCTGTGTCCAATTCCCCTTGCCAATATACACTGACCAAGCCATGTCTCCTGAAGAACATTTCTTTAGTATGGATAGCTAACCCTACTTCTCAGTCCCTGTTTTAACTCACTATGATAGTGTCCGGGTATTCAACAGTTTCATGACGAAGGAACCATATCAATAGCCTCTAAATTACCAGGTGTTGTTTTATTTTTATGACTTTTTGAAATGTCATACCCTACCTGTCAAACTAATAACGATGGCTGTATTTCTCAACAGCATTTAGCTACATTTTACAAGGTGTCTATGGAGCGGGGAATAATTTAGTACGTGATGTCACCATGGTAGCTTACCTTAAATGTTTTATTATACAAAAGGTAATGTATTTTCCTAATGCTCGCCTCTTTCCAATGCAAATTATCGTCCCTTGTGGTTCTCTTGGACTTTTCCACAGCCGGGATTAATAGTAAGACTGATCTGATAGTAGTTCCTTTCCCAGTCTTATAACTCCAATGGAGTGTAACAGTTTCAACAGTTTTCTGGCTGCTCACTTCCTGGTGTGGACTTTGTTTGGTGAAAATATAACACCCTCGACTGGGTCCCCATTTGAGGCCAAGGGTAGGGGTGGTTTGCAGGGCAGCACAAGAATAATTCACTGCCGTACAGATGATAGAGTTTTAATTTCTTTATTAAAAAAAACAAACAATGTATAGCATGCAGGCAGGGCAAATCCAAACTGGGTGTATCTGGCTGGTAGTCCTTCCAAATTTTGGCTGTGCTAAGTAGACTCGCAAGTTCTTTTTTCCACTACAGAGAGATTGCTATCAGATCCTAACTGGGATCACAGCAGTATTTAAAAATTGCTATGGAGAGCTAATCTTTCCTCTTCCTTTAACTCAGTATAATAGTGTCCAGGTATTCAACAGCTTCATGACTAAGGACCCATATCAATAGTCTCTAAACTACCAGCTGTTACTTTTTGAAACAACATACCCTACCTGTCAAACTGATAACAAATAATGGCTTTATTTCCCAACAGTATTTAGCTACAATTTACAAGGGGTCTATAAAGCAGGGAAAAATGTTATATCACAGTATTTTGAAGGTGATATCTACTGTTTAATTTTATAACAACGTGTATCTAAACAAATTATTGTCAATACCTTGTTAAATGAATCACATTGTCGTCATTTTAATGTCCCCCCCCCTGATGTGAGACACATTACATTAAACTGTGTCTGGGACGGGCCTGTGACATGGGAATCAAGACATTCGTTCTTAGAGAGTGACATAGGATATAATTATAGTATGTAAATCCAAGTTCAAATGCCCTAATATAGATATTAAACATTGAATAAGCCATACTCTTTTTGTTCACCAGCTGGTTATAATTATTAGTTTCCATACATTTTGTTTCACATCCAATCGTTTACATACATGGTCAAGTTCAGTAGTCAATCCTTTCACATGCATTTCATACCAATTTGTTCACATATCACAATTGGGAACAATACCTTTAGATATCTGTTTAATACCCGATAAATAATACTGTAACGTCATATGTAAACCAATGTGCGTACGTGATGCCAATATGGTGGCCGATCATTAACATCGATTTACCGAATTAGCATATATGACCCTAAGGTACAAAAGGTTACGTACAACATTTTGATACGCCCCATTATAAAAGAATGCAATTCTTTTTAAGGCCTATTCTACAAAATTATAAATGATTAACCAGAGTTATTTTTATGTGTTGTTTCATTTAGGTGACCATTTGACACAACATACTTTACCTATCAAACTGACAACAAACAATGAATTTATTTCTCAATACCATTTAGGCACAATTTACAACGGATCTATAAAACGGGGAATAATACAACTTTTTTAGAGAGCTTAATAGAATAGAATATAAGTATAGTATGGAAATTCAAATGCCCTAATATTAATATTAAGAATTGAATAAGCCAACTTTAGTTCGCCCGCTGGTTTTAATTATTAGTTTCCATACATTTTGTTTCACAACTAATCGATTTATTAATATACATGGTCAAGTTCAGTAGTCAATCCTCTGACATGCAGTTCATACACATTTGTTCACACATCACAATTGGAAAAAGTATTGTTGCACGCTGAAAATGAACTATTGGGTTGTTGGGACCTCTAATATTCAACCGTCGAGTATGTGTCGAATGCGCGCATAATGACTAACTTTAGAGAAAATATAACGAGGAAATTTACTTACTTTTTCGGGAAAAAAGTGAAGAATTGAGAGTAGTTTTCAGGGATCTTCAACTCACTTGGCAGATGACAATTACGCTGTAGAGATACTAGGTTCGATCCAAAGGAATAAATATTAATTCAATACTGATATTTTGTTTTGTTTTATTCCTCAAAACAGTCACCTGGTGTAACTAAGGCCGGAGACTTAACCACTCTATGCAGGGGGTGGTACAGGTATTCACCAGTTTTACGACTAAGGGCTTCTATTATGATGCATAGTTACCAGTTGCCATGCAGACTGGCATCTCTAATAATAACCCGGTGTTGTTTCAATTACATGACCACTTGACACAGCATACCCTACCCTACCAGATAACACACACCGGCTTAATTTCTTAACACCATTAAGCTACAATTTACAAGGGGTCTATAAAGCGGGGAATAATTTTCATCTCAGTGTTTTGAAGGTGACAACATGTATTTGAACAAATTATTGTCAACGTCTTGTTGAATGAATTACACTGTTGTCATGTCAATGACTCTCCCGGATGTGAGATATTACATTAAACTGTGTCGGTGTCTGGACGTGTGTCGACAGAAGATGGGAATATCGAGACATTCTTAAAGGGTGTCATCGGATATAAGTAGTATAATATGTAAATCCGGTAATTTAAATGCCCTGAAGTAGATATTAAACATTGAATAAGCCATCGTCACCTAACTGCCCCTGCTCACAATTGCGGACATTATCGTTTCATGACGTAAACGAACTATTAGGTTGTAGGGAGCTCCAATCAAAATATACGACGGTCGAGTATGTTGCGAATGCATGTATAATGACCTCTCTCTTCGGGAGCTACGAACTGAGGCAGAGCATAGTTTGCAGAGAACTTCAACTCACTTGACAGTAGAGATAGCACGTTCGACCTAAATAAATACACAGTAGTTCATTACATATACTCCAGCGTTATTCCTCAAAACTGCCAGCTGAGGTAAACCCTTCGCTCTTTACTTCTTACATATTCTCCAATAAAACTCTGAGATATGTTAGAGTAAACCACCGATTGTGATTTCAAGGGATGTGTATCAAAGGTTGAAGCAGTGCGGAAGTTCAACTACTGAACACAATTATAATAAAATTTGATTATAACATTTCTGTAATGCATATCATCAACATAGAAATTGTTGATCCTAAATAATACTGTAACGTCATATATGAACCAAAAATGCGTATCTGATGTCACTATGGTAACATACAAAGCTAATCAGAGATGTCACTCTCTCTAATCAGGGATATCCCCATTACAAAAGAATATACGTTGAAATTTATGGTCTTCCAAATGTTATATGGATTGTCTCCTTGGTACACGACTTCAGGCCAGGAAACTAATAACACTCTTAAGATTTGGCAGAGTAGACAAGCGATTGGTCAATTGGTTGCAGCAATTGGTATGACCACGTGATTATCAGGGATGTGTCTGAAAGGTCAAAGCATTTGCTACTACAAGCATTATAAAATCTACAAGTTGAGATCAGAGGTTGCTAGTACATGGCTTCTCTCGCATGTCTTCACAACCTGGAGTCAGAGGTGCATGGTGTTAGATAGTGCATTGAGCTTGTTATGTCAACAAGCGGTACTCTTCCTAATTAATCGTCAAGGCAGATATTAATTTTGCACGTAGTCTAGGCAATTTAAGCCATACTTGTGGAAGCTTCCAAACATTTAGTTCACGACTTCAGGCCAGGCAAATTTCATGTCCAAATCTTTCGCATCGTCGCCCCCTCTAAATCAAGCTGATACCCTTTGTGTCAGCAAAATTTACCCCTCAAAATGCAGCAAATTTTAAGGGGGCATGCCCCTGGACCCCCTGGTAAGATCTCGCACCTCCATGCAAAATTTCGTGGCGCCGCCTCTGCAATGCGCGTTCTCCTTCATGATGATGAATGGGAAAATTGTCTACAATAATAATATCACCAGGTTGAGTAGCTGGTAATCCGTTTGCATCAGTTGCATGCACGGCTTCGTCAAAAAAACTGTAATATGTAGTAGTATTTGACGCACCATAGATTGTGTTAACATACGCCATTTATACCAACTAATAAATATAAAGTTTTGTTCGGTGACTTTGCATAACGTTGGATTTCCAGACAACTTTCACCTTTCCCCGAGTGACCATGTGTTTTGTGTCCTACTGCTGACATTTGGATTCCAGATTCGTCCATGAATTTTACAGTATAGGAATCGCATTCTGACAACAAATCTAAATACGCCTGGGTGTACATCATGTTTCTGTCCGTAAACCGCTCTATTGTCAATTTTGTCAAATTTTTACGCGCCCAGTCCTTATCTCCCAGTCTGTGTTTCACATAATACGATATCTGTGATATTGAAATGTGGACGTTGGCATTTTCTAAAAGGCGACGTTGTATTTCTCGCAATGTGATAGAGAAAGTTTCCATTTTCATCATTTCCATGAACCTAATATCTTGCTCAGTAAGCTTTCGAGGCATACCACCTGCGTTGAACTTTGGTTCTAAATTAACCATCATTCCAAAACTGCACCCACAATTTCCTTAAACTTCGGTCTTGTTTGGTCTTGTCGGCAACTTCAGTAACTTTTCCGCGAGGTATTTCTCCAGTCGTAGATTTTCTGTGGTCTGCACTGATAGAAGTTCCCAAAACATATGACTTTCCTCTGACCGATTCACGGTTCATTGTCTAGTATTGCAAATCAGAATAATCGGTATGACGTATTTTTTTATATTTCGCCCAGACACGAGCATTGGGACCAAACCATTATGCAAAAGTGGTGTAAGTTTGATATATACACCATACACATCATTACGTTTATAAAAACCCAATCTGCTTATGGATGTAAACTTGGAAAAGATCACACACGTATCAATCAAAAGAAGAATTGTGAATGACATATCGAAAGTTTATGTGGGAAACAGAATAATGGGAATATCCCTGTGATATAATGGACATATGCAAATAAGAACCGGAAAAGAACTTTGTTAAGAAAAACTTTCTTATTGCCTGACACGTGTTGTTGCAGTAACTTTCGTAGTTTAGAAATATGGCGCTGTCAAAATGAGCTTGTGATGACGAACTTGAACTCATCATTCATTAATTTTACTGTGGAGAGGAGAGATTACACCAATCGACGTGAATTCCGTGGACTTGATACGGATGGGTTGCTGTGGCCTCAAAGCACGGCTACGACAGGTAATAAGGTACATTGGTCGCATGGAATATATTCGACTCTGTTATCGCAATGCAAATGGACTGTGGACTGATGTTACCGAATTGTCGTTTCCACGAGTAATGGGGGTTGCGGCTTTCTTTGTTGCCCTGATTAGTGGTACTTTTGGTGTCTTGTTTATACACAACTGGCCTCTGCGCATTGTTTATCACCGAGTGGGTACTTGTAGTAAACGGCATTTGCCACTACAAGCATTATAAAATCTGCAAGTTGAGATCAAAGGTTGCTAGCACATGGCCTCCCTCGCATGTCTTCACACCCTGGAGTTAGAGGTGCATAGTGTTACATAGTGCATTGATCTTGTTCCGTCAACAAGCGGTACTCTTCCTAATTACTAGTATTCTTCAAGGCAGATATTAATTCTGCACTTAGTCTAGACAATTTAAGCTATAATTGTGGAAGCTTACGAACATTTAGTACACATGTCCAATTCAATCGTATCGTTTTTGTGTTTCACAATCGGTAATTCAGGCAGTTTCATAATATTTACGACGCAAACACTTCAAGTTACAGTTCAAAATACTTTATTGGCAAAAGGGAGCCTCACCGTGTCCCACCTAAGCAGCACTACACAAGAAAAACAGAGAACATAACAATAGGCGATACACACACTGTGTGATGACACGGTGACCTACCAAAGTGAAATTATATCCAACTGAAATTACAACATAAAAAACGACATTGTTCAAAAAAATATATACCAGCCCCCAAATGATATTGTTAGAATTGGTAAATGGAGGTATAAGCAGCGTGACTGCAACTACAAGTTAGAAAATCTTCGTGATTCTAGCTCTACACTCATGAACAAGAATTAGTTGGTAGAAGTGGCTTTGCACGTAGAAGCAGCGCGACTGCAACTACAAAGAGGATCGGCAAGTGGTATTTTCGTAAGTTGCGATCAATTGTTTTTATTTTCGTAATAATGTTATTTAAATAAATAAAACACGTAAATTCGTATACATGAGCAAGGTGTAAAATAATCAGCTATTTTATTCGTCCGTATTTTGTACAAAGATATTATTTTTATTCCAAATCCAATGTCGTAATTCGTACCTAATTTCCAATTTTGATTTTTAAACTCAAATTATTAAAATATTATAAAAATGTAAAATGTACTTAGGAATCTGTGTTATCTGTAAAGTGTAAAAATCCTATTTTTTACTGTAAATGAAATATTCATTTTATTATAACGTGAAATGCCATTTTTTACCCATGTAACCTGTACATTCAGCTACCCTTACACCACCTCCCTCTACTAAAATGCAGTTAGATATGAGTTACGTAGAAACAGCGAGCACTGTAACTACAATGATATAAACAATGAGATGTGAACCAGTAGTGGGTGATTACAATGTTTATCTTATGGGGGTAACAATTCGGTGATATATGATGTCATCGCTATTGTGAGCAGCATAGCGTTGAATCCTTTCCTGAACGTGTTGGGAGGTAACAGAATGTCCAAGCATGCATCAGCGGTAGGCCAGTTAGAAGGATTGAAACCTTGAAGAAATGTGTCTCGTACTTGCATCAGCCGATGTGGACGGAGTTGGATTTTCTTTGTTAAGGAGCGGAACCTCCGTTGTTCGGCGTGTTCGATCCCGGCGGAGTACAATGCTACTCTCTACGGTGGCCGAATAAATATGAATAAATGTCTCAAATATTTGAGACTTATTTTGGTGAAAACAACTCTCGTTTAATTAATTTCCACCATTACAAGTTGTTAAATTAAGAGAATAAATATCTCAACAAATACTTTAGACTCATTTAGGTATAAAGAACTCACGTTTGATTAACTTCACCAGTTGATAAAATAATGAAATAAATATACTGCTATCATAAGATATTTAATTTAATTGTGAAACTTTCGGAAAAAAGCTGATTTCGAACCCCCGATCAACGATGCCTCGGTCAGTGTAAATCAACACTACACTACACTACACTACACTACAGAGGACACTCGTCTGTTTCCAGAATTGTTTTCGTAATATAGGACACACTATCGTTATACTTTTTTAATAGCTAACTAAACTTGCGCAACGCTCAGTTTAATTTATAAGTTACTTTATGATTTATTTATTTTTTTGATATATTTTGCAAACTACTTCAATGTCCCGATTAGGAAATGTTGAATAGGAAAGCCAAAACGATTTCTTTGGTTCTGTTGAGTGTTCATCTATAGACTGGCAAAGTCGGGACTTTTTTTATTGAGTGTTGAAAAATGTCTTCCTCGCGTGTCACGCCATGACCCAGTTTCAACCCCATCATATTGCATTGAAGTGCGTGACCCTTGGCGTGACCCGACTGATCGTTCTGCTTAACAAGCTAGAATTTATCACCGTTATTAACATCATTTTATTGCCACTTAATTTGTTCCACTTTATTGGTAATGTCTTAAGTATCTTTATTGTAATTTGTATATACCAATTCGTATATACCGAACAAACGACCCCGATAGAAGTACATGTATTTTGTGGCGTCACCAAATTGTGTGCAGGTGTGGCTTCTGGAATTGTGCCAAAGTCATCAACAATATGAAGCAACTCTGAAGATAAGATACCACAGTCAACAACACTAACGCCATTGTTTGCGAAACCCGCTTTTATCACCAGGAAAACGACCGCAATATGCAAATCGAATTTTTTACTTAGTTTCAACAGTTGTTTACCATATGAATTAACACCTTTTTTCTTTGAATTTCTATGCCAATCAAAAACATCAGCTTCGTAACCCGGCTGTAAAAAAGAATCACTACAATTTCCTGTGTTAGCGTTAACTTCACCAACATTATTTGAATTTAATTCACCATGACTAGAATACGCATCAATTAAAAACAATTCTAATTATACAATACAATTAATAGTTCAATACGTACGTTGGGGATTTTTTCGGCGGTATATACACAGCTGCTATCAGTATATTTGTGTCTGAACCAAATATAATTTTATCTAGAGTAAATGAAACGACTCGCTTCACATACTGAGTTCGAGGCAAGATGTTTCCCTCAAAATGCAGGAAATAGCGTTTCAGAGGGTCTAGATTTTAAAATTGTCAAAGGGCCATGCACCCGGACCCACCTAGTATGGCCGCGCCCTCGGCGCGAGGGATGGTGTGCAGATCTCGCCCCCTCCTGAGAGCAAAATTTCGTGTCACCGCCTCTGTATGGACATTGATTTGTTACCCTGTGGGGCCAGCGGACGCCCTAGCTTTGTGTTTATTAATTCTTTAACGACATAATCTCGTTGCCATAAAAGGAGAATTTTACAATGACTGGACGTTCGGCAAGGAATAACGGGGTTCAGGCAAGTGTTTGCACGTGCTCAAATATAACATAATATATGTGCACTAAACAAATCCTTGATTATATGTTCAGTCGCATCCCAGTCTTCAGTCGGCACAAAAACGAGATAAACAATGACCAATAATGTGACCCAATTGGATGTCACCACCGCCCGGTATTTATATGATGTCTCATCAATAATCAAGCTCACTTCACTGTATATGTGGTCATGCCACTCATGACAGCTACGAGATTAATGAGATGTGCAAAACATGATACTATGCCCAGAAACTAGTGCGGTGTTGTAATCGACGTTGTGTGCGTGTGTGTAGGTCGTTGTGGCTATAAAATACCTGGCTGTATATGTCTGCAGAAATATATTCTGCATGTTTGTTGTGACGTCAGAGATACGACTTGCGCATGTCCATCTAGACACCATAGGTCCACGTTCATTGCGCGCGATTTCGAGCCGTTGTTTTGGGGACAGTGAGTGCCGCGAATATTTTCTGGTATGTATTTTTTATATCACGCGATATATATATATATATATGTGTGTGTGTGTGTGTGTGTGTGTGTATTTGTTTATAATGTATAATATGATCACGTACAGTGGCAATATAAACGTACTGCGCAATCTCGAAATATGTATTATACGCGGAAAGCAGAACAAATTTGAAAAACATATATATTCGATATAATTTCGAAATAGTACAAATATGTTTAAGTAGCAATATTAAAGCGGGGGGTGCCTCCTGCGCAAGCGCGGGAATTGAGTCCCAAGCGACGATAACAACACACGCTAAAAACCCAAAGGCTCGTGGGTAGACGCTTGTTTGTAAACAATAACATGCTTTGGTCAACTGACGCATGCGCAGGTGACGACTCCCCTCTTTAAATATAACGTGCATGAGTTTAATTTCGACCATGGTTGACCGATATATTTATATTCCTGTTCTATTCAGTATGTTCTATTTTTGTTGAATTTCATCTCGCTCATATATTTGTGTTAATGCATAATCTGCTTATCGTTTATTTTACACACCACCATCTATTATTTTTGTTTTCACATTCACGGCCACTAACAACTTTCTTGCAAATTTACCCAGTACCCAGTAGCATATTAAACAGTTCACTTCTCAGTTGCACTGGTGTGGTGAAATGGTTAAAGGTATCAATGTTAAATAATGTACGAGTCATAGGTAGACAGTTTTGAAAGCTTACATTCAATAGGTAACACTTGACCATCATAATTAAGACACAGCAGCTTTAAATTTTTATTACTGTTTGAATGTTCACAGAGTTTTAAAAAACAATGTTACATTTTTATCTATTACAATGAAATGTTTGCAAATTTCTAGCTCAGTGAATAAACCAAATTGTTAAAAGCAATACAGCTTTCTTAAATTCATCAAGCTGTTATGATTTGTTGAGCCTTTAAATATTGAATTCGGTTAGTAAGTGGTTGGTTTTCACACAAAAAGTGGATGATAAAACTAAGACAAAGGTAAGTTTAAGCGGGGGGAGTCGTCACCTACGCAAGCGTCAGGTGGTCATAGCGTGTCATTGTTTACAAACAGGCGTCATGAGCCTTTGCATTCTTAGCGTGTGTTGTTATCATCGTTTGGGACCAAATTCCCGCGCGTGCGCAGGTGACGTCTTTCCCGTTTTAAACTGATTATTCATTGGGCAGCAATTACAACATAGAATGTATTAAGATAAAGATTATACACCATTCGCCGACAAATACAGTAACGTATCTAACATATCCTGAATATTATATGTGCTGTATTAGTGTACGGCTCCTAGAATAATATAACATAAATTTGTATGAAAGTTCCTAAAATAGTACTGCCAAAACAATACGAGCCAATGTAATCCTCAATTAATACTAAATGTACTGTATTATTAACAATGTTCTTTAAAGAATGATACATTATGAATTGTATACAAGATTTCAAATAATAATGCAATAATATATATAAACACAATAAAATACTACCAAGCTTTAAAGAAAAAAGCAGGAAAACTACTTTTATTTATACTCATACTGATAACATTATGATCATTATAAATCTCTTCATTCTGTCCTTTTATTTCTATGTTTAACAAATGTTTTATTTGCACATGCCACTTACACCAAATTTAAACTTGGTTGACATTTTATAATGACTGATGAGATTCCAAAATTTGAAGCTGATCAAATGAAAATTGTTTGAGTAACTGTAACCATAAAGAGACATTTTAAGTGGAATTTAACCAATATTAAATTTAATTTAAATTTAACCAATATAAAGTTTGAATGAAAGTGGATAAAAAAACTATTTGAGTTATTGTAGCCTCAAGACACACTTTTACTAAGGAGGACATTTTCAATATCGGCAAGGTGAGTCAAAGAAAGCTTAGAAAGAACTCGCGTGTGCTGAAGGGTATTGGATGCATGAACTACAAATAAGGAATACTGTATTTACTATATTAGAAGCACATCATGGAAATATGTATATGTTTAACCATATGTCTTTGTTATTTATATTTTAGGTAAGCCCAAGTGCTTCTAATAGAGCAAATTTAAAAATATAACTGCAAGCAATGATCATGGTGGTACATACACACAGAACTGTTAAAGGTCATTAGACATTAATCCATCAAGTCATTGTTTAACTGCCAAATTTCGAAATATTTTTGTTATTATTTTAATTGAAAAGTTCAAGAAGTAAATATATATGACAAGAAAACTAAAAAAATCTACATATGTGTTCATATAAAAATTGGACGGTGTTTATTACTCTGAATAGTATTCAGACCAACTAGATGAGCATCTCAGGAGAAGCATTTACTTGCATCACGAATCAACCTGATGGTATCACTTCCTCCATCCAGTGCCTGTTCAGCAGAGTCTTCTTTGTCTCCTCCTGGAAAGCCGCTTCAAGTTTGCAATCTTGGAGACTGCACAATCTGCTAATTTAACTAAGATGTGTAAACCGCAAAACAACTAAACTAAGAAAATCTACATATGTGTTGATATAAAAATTGGACGGTGTTTATTACTCTGAATAATAAATATCCAGACCAACTATTTTATGCTCACATTTGAAGCAATGTTACTGACACAATAATGTCAATACTGCGGGAGTCAACAATTCCTCAATAACATTTGAGATAGCATTTCTCTTGCCCTCAGAAAAACAGGCAACTTATCTTTTTTTTTTGGCGCGTTTTTTTTCCACTCTTGATTTATCTTCCTGCTTTTTGCGAATATTTTCCATTTTCTTTACTTTGATCCCTTGACATCTTTCTCTAAACTTCTTTCTCAATTCTCTGCCACCTTTCCGGCTTTCGGCAAACAGCTTCTCTTTTTTCTGTGCGGGTAATTTTTCCAACCATTCACCAGTTTTGTTTGTACTGTACATTATATAGGCTTCATTGGTTAATGTAGAAGCATTTGGTCGGTATCGAAGCATATGATCAAACCTACCAAATACAGACTCGGACAATTTGTTATGTGCTAGTGTGGATTGGGTGTCGTCAATCAGTTCTGATGATGGTGTGATTAATGATCCACCAGGAAGGTGTTCAGCCATGGCTTTTCTGATAAGTTGTGAAAATGCTCCAGCTAGTAGCTGTGCCAATCGCACAGCAATGCTATCAACATCTTTGTTTTCCTTTACCAGGGAAACATATTCATCATCCTTTTTTATTAGATCTTCATCAAATGGGAACTTTGAACCATCTAGGAATCCAGTGGCATCTTCCATTACTTCATCCAGATAGGCCACTAAGTCCATATAATGGCCATTCATATCCAAGATGTGAGTGTTCTCCTCAATAAGACGCCACAGAGGGGCAGTGACTAATTTAGAGAAGAGACCAAGAACCTTACAACCTGCTACATAAAGGTTATTTTGGCTAAGCCTATACACATTGCGGAGTAAATCATTTGGTGTACCATAGATGTCACCTAAAAACTTAATTACATTTGAATGATGATAATATAAAACCTGAGCTAAATAGAAGGTAATATTGAAACGATGGCCTCTATAACTAACAAACCGAACTTTGTCATTGATTGTGTCACAAAATGCTTTAAAATCGGAGTGGCACCCATTGCTTAGATCAGCATCTCGGGAGAAGCATTTACTTGCATCACGAATCAACCTGATGGTACCACTTTCTCCATCCAGTATCTGTTCAGCAGCATCTTCTTTGTCTTCTTCCTGGTAAGCTGCTTCAAACTGTGCAATCTTGGAGACTGCACAATCCGCTAAGTTAACTAAGATGTGTAAACCGCAAAAAAATTTATTGAGTTTGCTATATCTTTCCTGCTCCTCTGTTGACAGTAACTCCCACGATGAGCTCATGCTGGGCAGGATTTCTTTTCTATACTTCTCAACAAGTTTGAAAAACGATGCATTTACACTAGCCCTGTCAGACATGGTATTCTGGATATTACAAAGTAACTGCTTCCCTGCATTTGTGTCACTGTTCCCTCCAGCCAAACTTATGTCATCTAGGATCTCAGTGAACGTGTCAAAGGTGGTACTAGCACATTTATTGACCATCTCTCTCAAACCTAAAACACAAACCTCTCCATCTTGACTTGTACCTACGAATGTGTTGTAAGTGCGGGAAAATTTCCTAGTTTCGTCAGAATACAGTGTACTTTTCTCCTTTTCAACAAATGTTGAGGCAATATGTTTATGTGCCAAAGCAGCCTTGCTGTCAACAATGCTGTCATAGGTTCTCACACATGGAAGGCGTGGTACTGTTTTCCCTGCTAATTTCATTACCGTTTTGATGACATTAGTCATCTGTCCAGTTGAAACATTATGATTATGTAATGACATGGCACATTCCATTAGCTGTGGTGTATAGCACCTTCTGTGCATATCATATACATGGATCTCATCTTCCAGCTGACTATTCAGATCCTCAATCATAAATTCATAGTTGTGAATCTTGTCATTCAAATCTTTGGTTATTTGAGTTTTAGATTTCTTCATGTCCTGGAGTTGACTAGTAAGTTGCTGGATAAGAGCATCCTTTGCTGCTAACTGTGTTGTAGTTTCTTGTTGTAATTTAACAATATGATAATTCATGTTTCCTGGCTGATATATCACTGCTCCCATAGTTTCATTTATATAATTCATTCGTTGTTTCTTTTCACTTTCTCTTGTTTCTTCAGCTTTTGTCTTCAAGCACAACACTTTCTTGGTTCTTCTCTCAAGCTTCCGTTTAAGTTGTTTTCTCTCTTCCAGTAAGACACTGATTTTTGTTTGTTTCTTCGCAACTTGGTTTTTGACCTTTGCATGTTGTATTTCCAATTGCTTGTATTTCATCCGTGACAGGGATAACTCATGATCCGGATCTGTGGACACTTCTTCGGAGTGATCTGGTTCAGACACTGGCGTCTGCACTCTGAGAACAAACTCTTCAGAACGAGAAAAATCTTTCTGCTCACGACTATAGTGCTTAGATTTTTTTATGATTCTGTGGATCTTGCTGACAATAGCTCGTATACTGAGCTCTTCACTTGGAATTTGAGAAATCTGTGACAGCCAGCCAAGAAGATGTATTTCTTTGAGTTGATGTTTCTTTGTAAACTGAAACAAGTCTAATACCAGTCCTTTAGTAACATGACACGCAGGAAGAGTATCTCCACTTAACAGCATATCTTCAGAAATGGCACAATCTTCCATGCTGTGAAAAAGTAATAATATGTAATATATGAACGATGAGATATTATATCAAATAGGGGAGGAGTATCATAGTGTCTTGTACACTTTTTCTGAGAGAATGTTTGCAATTAGCTAGATTATGAACATTTGACTAACAATTTCACGGATCCAATCAAATTTCGCAAAGTGATACCAGAAATATAGAATATACACAATAAATATTTTTATTTCTCACAAACCATTGAAATCAAGGTTTTTCTAGAGAAGAATTAATGTTCCAAGTATGTTCAGTGAAATAGTTATGTTTAATTTATTGACATTATACATCTTTATCTCAACCATAATGCGTGTAATATGATTCTTTATGATTCCACCATAATGCAACACAACAAAACAACACTGTATGGTGTATGGGAAAGATTTGTTTCCTTTTCATTCAAGTAACAGCTTCAACTATCATTTTCATTGAACCATTAAAGTGGGAGGGTCGTCACCTGCGCACGCACGGAAATTGAGTCCCAAGTGATGACAACAACACACGCTAAAATGCAAAGACTCATAGGTAGACGCTTGTTTGACGCATGTGCAAGTGACGACTCTCCCGCTTTAAAATGTTGAATAATCAAGTTAAACATGTTATTTTGCGGATTATTTCTAACATATTATGCAAACATTTAATTACGTAAGCAATTGGCTTGTACCAAGATGTCAAATAATTTGAACAAACGTGTATTCAGTATGCAAATTCTAATTTAGCATGCAAATTATTATGTACAGCCTAATCAACAAAGTGGAAATAATATGCATAACAGTAAAACAATTCATCTGAACAAGCTTTTGAAATCGGTCACATGGAAACAGTTTGCAAATTGAGCTCACAAAGTATGAGTGACGGACGTTTAAGGGCAAGACAAAAACGTCTGTCATTTTTATTCAGACCAATAAAATAGTAAAATGAGTATTAAAATACCACGATGTTGTATTTATCTACCAAATAAAATTGAAACTGGTGATCTAGTATATAACTTTTAGAAATGCTAGATTTACACATATATTATACATTCTATGTCATTAAATTGGATACAAGGATTCCTTGATGTGAAGGAACACCATAAGCGGGGGGACTCCAACACACACACCCTAACACACAGTAAAACACAGGTGTCAAACATTTCAAATCATGGATTGGATAGCTGAACACATGCGACAGGGGCATTTTTTGTAATGTCTTATCTATGCATTTTATTTTATTGTGCTAAATCTTCCACTCGCACTCAATTGTTTACCCTTTGCACATACATGTATATACATGCCATCACGCTACTACAGAACACCCTCACCCCAACATCCACAAACATGGACCTCTCTGATAGTGGGGTTTTGGCGAAACATACAAGTACTCGGCTGCATTGGTAAAATACTATTTGGCAAAGTTGCCAGTGTTAGTTGGCAAGCGTAATTCAATTGTATTTTTGTTGCCATCATATCAAATCAAGTTGCCCTCATCCATTCCTTTTATGAAGTTTAAATTGTCCACTGTGGTAGTACGATCCAAGTCCAACCAATAAACTCTGGCCCTTGAATCTATGTACCCTGTTTTCCAACTTTGATAACACATCGTAACTCTTTCCTAGTTACGCTACCATATGCGATAACTGATAACTGTTTCCTTGTGTTTGAGACCTTACCTTGAATTACCAATCCGAAGATCATTCGCGTCAGTATCCAACACATAATTGCCCTCCCCCTGGAGGCTGTCATCAACATTTTCTTTGAATGACACTTCACAATCATCATTCCAGACAAACATTCTACCCCTTTTCCATCAATATATGCAATGGGCTCACTATTTTGGTGAAATTTGCTATGTACGATAATACAAAGTGACACCGATGAAACTTTGAACTTATGTTATGGACAGGCCAATCCCTTATCACTTCGACTTCTGCTTGGTTCGTTTATACTCCCTCGTCCATCACCTACCTCTTGTTTAAACTACTGACACTTTTTCGGTTTTAATTTTAATCCTGATTTTCTTAGCTGGTCCAACACCAGTTTCAGTTTGCTGTATATTATGTCATCCAAGTAAACAGCATAATTTCGCACTGTAGTCCAGCCATTACACTTTCAACCTTTCAAATGTAGAGGATACATTATAAAGTCTAAAGGGCATGGCAATCCATGAATACCACTTCGTGTCACAAACATGGATTTTTGCTTGGTATCTGTGTCCAATTCCCCTTGCCAATATACACTGACCAAGCCCAGTGTTGAGAAACATTTATCTCCAGCTAAACAGTGAAATGAGTCATCTGGCTACTGGGTATGCATCCTTAATATTCCATAATTTCTACAAAACAAGTATATCGGCTTCTCTTGTCAAATTGCCTTCCCTCAGGGTTGTTGTTAATAGGGGCCATACTGGTATTTATTTCATGTTCAACTGAATTAGTTCTCTCCATGTCTCCTGAAGAACATTTCTTTAGTATGGATAGCTAACCCTACTTCTCAGTCCCTGTTTTAACTCACTATGATAGTGTCCGGGTATTCAACAGTTTCATGACGAAGGAACCATATCAATAGCCTCTAAATTACCAGGTGTTGTTTTATTTTTATGACTTTTTGAAATGTCATACCCTACCTGTCAAACTAATAACGATGGCTGTATTTCTCAACAGCATTTAGCTACATTTTACAAGGTGTCTATGGAGCGGGGAATAATTTAGTACGTGATGTCACCATGGTAGCTTACCTTAAATGTTTTATTATACAAAAGGTAATGTATTTTCCTAATGCTCGCCTCTTTCCAATGCAAATTATCGTCCCTTGTGGTTCTCTTGGACTTTTCCACAGCCGGGATTAATAGTAAGACTGATCTGATAGTAGTTCCTTTCCCAGTCTTATAACTCCAATGGAGTGTAACAGTTTCAACAGTTTTCTGGCTGCTCACTTCCTGGTGTGGACTTTGTTTGGTGAAAATATAACACCCTCGACTGGGTCCCCATTTGAGGCCAAGGGTAGGGGTGGTTTGCAGGGCAGCACAAGAATAATTCACTGCCGTACAGATGATAGAGTTTTAATTTCTTTATTAAAAAAAACAAACAATGTATAGCATGCAGGCAGGGCAAATCCAAACTGGGTGTATCTGGCTGGTAGTCCTTCCAAATTTTGGCTGTGCTAAGTAGACTCGCAAGTTCTTTTTTCCACTACAGAGAGATTGCTATCAGATCCTAACTGGGATCACAGCAGTATTTAAAAATTGCTATGGAGAGCTAATCTTTCCTCTTCCTTTAACTCAGTATAATAGTGTCCAGGTATTCAACAGCTTCATGACTAAGGACTCATATCAATAGTCTCTAAACTACCAGCTGTTACTTTTTGAAACAACATACCCTACCTGTCAAACTGATAACAAATAATGGCTTTATTTCCCAACAGTATTTAGCTACAATTTACAAGGGGTCTATAAAGCAGGGAAAAATGTTATATCACAGTATTTTGAAGGTGATATCTACTGTTTAATTTTATAACAACGTGTATCTAAACAAATTATTGTCAATACCTTGTTAAATGAATCACATTGTCGTCATTTTAATGTCCCCCCCCCCTGATGTGAGACACATTACATTAAACTGTGTCTGGGACGGGCCTGTGACATGGGAATCAAGACATTCGTTCTTAGAGAGTGACATAGGATATAATTATAGTATGTAAATCCAAGTTCAAATGCCCTAATATAGATATTAAACATTGAATAAGCCATACTCTTTTTGTTCACCAGCTGGTTATAATTATTAGTTTCCATACATTTTGTTTCACATCCAATCGTTTACATACATGGTCAAGTTCAGTAGTCAATCCTTTCACATGCATTTCATACCAATTTGTTCACATATCACAATTGGGAACAATACCTTTAGATATCTGTTTAATACCCGATAAATAATACTGTAACGTCATATGTAAACCAATGTGCGTACGTGATGCCAATATGGTGGCCGATCATTAACATCGATTTACCGAATTAGCATATATGACCCTAAGGTACAAAAGGTTACGTACAACATTTTGATACGCCCCATTATAAAAGAATGCAATTCTTTTTAAGGCCTATTCTACAAAATTATAAATGATTAACCAGAGTTATTTTTATGTGTTGTTTCATTTAGGTGACCATTTGACACAACATACTTTACCTATCAAACTGACAACAAACAATGAATTTATTTCTCAATACCATTTAGGCACAATTTACAACGGATCTATAAAACGGGGAATAATACAACTTTTTTAGAGAGCTTAATAGAATAGAATATAAGTATAGTATGGAAATTCAAATGCCCTAATATTAATATTAAGAATTGAATAAGCCAACTTTAGTTCGCCCGCTGGTTTTAATTATTAGTTTCCATACATTTTGTTTCACAACTAATCGATTTATTAATATACATGGTCAAGTTCAGTAGTCAATCCTCTGACATGCAGTTCATACACATTTGTTCACACATCACAATTGGAAAAAGTATTGTTGCACGCTGAAAATGAACTATTGGGTTGTTGGGACCTCTAATATTCAACCGTCGAGTATGTGTCGAATGCGCGCATAATGACTAACTTTAGAGAAAATATAACGAGGAAATTTACTTACTTTTTCGGGAAAAAAGTGAAGAATTGAGAGTAGTTTTCAGGGATCTTCAACTCACTTGGCAGATGACAATTACGCTGTAGAGATACTAGGTTCGATCCAAAGGAATAAATATTAATTCAATACTGATATTTTGTTTTGTTTTATTCCTCAAAACAGTCACCTGGTGTAACTAAGGCCGGAGACTTAACCACTGTATGCAGGGGGTGGTACAGGTATTCACCAGTTTTACGACTAAGGGCTTCTATTATGATGCATAGTTACCAGTTGCCATGCAGACTGGCATCTCTAATAATAACCCGGTGTTGTTTCAATTACATGACCACTTGACACAGCATACCCTACCCTACCAGATAACACACACCGGCTTAATTTCTCAACACCATTAAGCTACAATTTACAAGGGGTCTATAAAGCGGGGAATAATTTTCATCTCAGTGTTTTGAAGGTGACAACATGTATTTGAACAAATTATTGTCAACGTCTTGTTGAATGAATTACACTGTTGTCATGTCAATGACTCTCCCGGATGTGAGATATTACATTAAACTGTGTCGGTGTCTGGACGTGTGTCGACAGAAGATGGGAATATCGAGACATTCTTAAAGGGTGTCATCGGATATAAGTAGTATAATATGTAAATCCGGTAATTTAAATGCCCTGAAGTAGATATTAAACATTGAATAAGCCATCGTCACCTAACTGCCCCTGCTCACAATTGCGGACATTATCGTTTCATGACGTAAACGAACTATTAGGTTGTAGGGAGCTCCAATCAAAATATACGACGGTCGAGTATGTTGCGAATGCATGTATAATGACCTCTCTCTTCGGGAGCTACGAACTGAGGCAGAGCATAGTTTGCAGAGAACTTCAACTCACTTGACAGTAGAGATAGCACGTTCGACCTAAATAAATACACAGTAGTTCATTACAGATACTCCAGCGTTATTCCTCAAAACTGCCAGCTGAGGTAAACCCTTCGCTCTTTACTTCTTACATATTCTCCAATAAAACTCTGAGATATGTTAGAGTAAACCACCGATTGTGATTTCAAGGGATGTGTATCAAAGGTTGAAGCAGTGCGGAAGTTCAACTACTGAACACAATTATAATAAAATTTGATTATAACATTTCTGTAATGCATATCATCAACATAGAAATTGTTGATCCTAAATAATACTGTAACGTCATATATGAACCAAAAATGCGTATCTGATGTCACTATGGTAACATACAAAGCTAATCAGAGATGTCACTCTCTCTAATCAGGGATATCCCCATTACAAAAGAATATACGTTGAAATTTATGGTCTTCCAAATGTTATATGGATTGTCTCCTTGGTACACGACTTCAGGCCAGGAAACTAATAACACTCTTAAGATTTGGCAGAGTAGACAAGCGATTGGTCAATTGGTTGCAGCAATTGGTATGACCACGTGATTATCAGGGATGTGTCTGAAAGGTCAAAGCATTTGCTACTACAAGCATTATAAAATCTACAAGTTGAGATCAGAGGTTGCTAGTACATGGCTTCTCTCGCATGTCTTCACAACCTGGAGTCAGAGGTGCATGGTGTTAGATAGTGCATTGAGCTTGTTATGTCAACAAGCGGTACTCTTCCTAATTAATCGTCAAGGCAGATATTAATTTTGCACGTAGTCTAGGCAATTTAAGCCATACTTGTGGAAGCTTCCAAACATTTAGTTCACGACTTCAGGCCAGGCAAATTTCATGTCCAAATCTTTCGCATCGTCGCCCCCTCTAAATCAAGCTGATACCCTTTGTGTCAGCAAAATTTACCCCTCAAAATGCAGCAAATTTTAAGGGGGCATGCCCCTGGACCCCCTGGTAAGATCTCGCACCTCCATGCAAAATTTCGTGGCGCCGCCTCTGCAATGCGCGTTCTCCTTCATGATGATGAATGGGAAAATTGTCTACAATAATAATATCACCAGGTTGAGTAGCTGGTAATCCGTTTGCATCAGTTGCATGCACGGCTTCGTCAAAAAAACTGTAAATATGTAGTAGTATTTGACGCACCATAGATTGTGTTAACATACGCCATTTATACCAACTAATAAATATAAAGTTTTGTTCGGTGACTTTGCATAACGTTGGATTTCCAGACAACTTTCACCTTTCCCCGAGTGACCATGTGTTTTGTGTCCTACTGCTGACATTTGGATTCTAGATTCGTCAATGAATTTTACAGTATAGGAATCGCATTCTGACAACAAATCTAAATACGCCTGGGTGTACATCATGTTTCTGTCCGTAAACCGCTCTATTGTCAATTTTGTCAAATTTTTACGCGCCCAGTCCTTATCTCTCAGTCTGTGTTTCACATAATACGATATCTGTGATATTGAAATGTGGACGTTGGCATTTTCTAAAAGGCGACGTTGTATTTCTCGCAATGTGATAGAGAAAGTTTCCATTTTCATCATTTCCATGAACCTAATATCTTGCTCAGTAAGCTTTCGATGCATACCACCTGCGTTGAACTTTGGTTCTAAATTAACCATCATTCCAAAACTGCACCCACAATTTCCTTAAACTTCGGTCTTGTTTGGTCTTGTCGGCAACTTCAGTAACTTTTCCGCGAGGTATTTCTCCAGTCGTAGATTTTCTGTGGTCTGCACTGATAGAAGTTCCCAAAACATATGACTTTCCTCTGACCGATTCACGGTTCATTGTCTAGTATTGCAAATCAGAATAATCGGTATGACGTATTTTTTTATATTTCGCCCAGACACGAGCATTGGAACCAAACCATTATGCAAAAGTGGTGTAAGTTTGATATATACACCATACACATCATTACGTTTATAAAAACCCAATCTGCTTATGGATGTAAACTTGGAAAAGATCACACACGTATCAATCAAAAGAAGAATTGTGAATGACATATCGAAAGTTTATGTGGGAAACAGAATAATGGGAATATCCCTGTGATATAATGGACATATGCAAATAAGAACCGGGAAAGAACTTTGTTAAGAAAAACTTTCTTATTGCCTGACACGTGTTGTTGCAGTAACTTTCGTAGTTTAGAAATATGGCGCTGGCAAAACGAGCTTGTGATGACGAACTTGAACTCATCATTCATTATTTTTACTGTGGAGAGGAGAGATTACACCAATCGACGTGAATTCCGTGGACTTGATACGGATGGGTTGCTGTGGCCTCAAAGCACGGCTACGACAGGTAATAAGGTACATTGGTCGCATGGAATATATTCGACTCTGTTATCGCAATGCAAATGGACTGTGGACTGATGTTACCGAATTGTCGTTTCCACGAGTAATGGGGGTTGCGGCTTTCTTTTTTGCCCTGATTAGTGGTACTTTTGGTGTCTTGTTTATACACAACTGGCCTCTGCGCATTGTTTATCACCGAGTGGGTACTTGTAGTAAACGGCATTTGCCACTACAAGCATTATAAAATCTGCAAGTTGAGATCAAAGGTTGCTAGCACATGGCCTCCCTCGCATGTCTTCACACCCTGGAGTTAGAGGTGCATAGTGTTACATAGTGCATTGATCTTGTTCCGTCAACAAGCGGTACTCTTCCTAATTACTAGTATTCTTCAAGGCAGATATTACGAACATTTAGTACACATGTCCAATTCAATCGTATCGTTTTTGTGTTTCACAATCGGTAATTCAGGCAGTTTCATAATATTTACGACGCAAACACTTCAAGTTACAGTTCAAAATACTTTATTGGCATAAGGGAGCCTCACCGTGTCCCACCTAAGCAGCACTACACAAGAAAAACAGCGAACATAACAATAGGCGATACACACACTGTGTGATGACACGGTGACCTACCAAAGTGAAATTATATCCAACTGAAATTACAACATAAAAAACGACATTGTTCAAAAAAATATATACCAGCCCCCAAATGATATTGTTAGAATTGGTAAATGGAGGTATAAGCAGCGTGACTGCAACTACAAGTTAGAAAATCTTCGTGATTCTAGCTCTACACTCATGAACAAGAATTAGTTGGTAGAAGTGGCTTTGCACGTAGAAGCAGCGCGACTGCAACTACAAAGCGGGTCGGCAAGTGGTATTTTCGTAAGTTGCGATCAATTGTTTTTATTTTCGTAATAATGTTATTTAAATAAATAAAACACGTAAATTCGTATACATGAGCAAGGTGTAAAATAATCAGCTATTTTATTCGTCCGTATTTTGTACAAAGATATTATTTTTATTCCAAATCCAATGTCGTAATTCGTACGTAATTTCCAATTTTGATTTTTAAACTCAAATTATTAAAAATATTATAAAAATGTAAAATGTACTTAGGAATCTGTGTTATCTGTAAAGTTTAAAAATCCTATTTTTTTTTACTGTAAATGGAATATTCATTTTATTTTAACGTGAAATGCCATTTTTTACCCATGTAACCTGTACATTCAGCTACCCTTACACCACTTCCCTCTACAAAAATGCAGTTAGATATGAGTTACGTAGAAACAGCGAGCACTGTAACTACAATGATATAAACAATGAGATGTGAACCAGTAGTGGGTGATTACAATGTTTATCTTATGGGGGTAACAATTCGGTGATATATGATGTCATCGCTATTGTGAGCAGCATAGCGTTGAATCGGTTCAACAACACGGTCTTTATCAACTCAAATGTCCGTAAAAGTGCTTTTCTGAACGTGTTGGAAGGTAACAGAATGTCCAAGCATGCATCAGTGGTAGGCCAGTTAGAAGGATTGAAACCTTGAAGAAATGTGTCTCGTACTTGCATCAGCCGATGTGGACGGAGTTGGATTTGCTTCGTTAAGGAGCGGAACCTCCGTTGTTCGGCGTGTTCGATCCCGGCGGAGTACAATGCTACTCTCTACGGTGGTCGAAGTATAGTTGTGAGGAGTAAATTCAAGTGAATTTGAACCCAATCAAGCAAATCAAAACACTGGACTAAGAAACTAAACTGTTAAAGATGGCTACAAACTAAAATACTGCGTCACACAAAGTCACGCGAGATTCATGTCGTAAACACTATTTAAGGTAACGAAAAAGGATTATTTTTTTCCTAGATTTTCCAAAAAATAATAAAACGGTTACTTTAGACCTTGATACATCACTCCAACTTTTCAAAAGATCGAAATAGTGTTTTAAAAGCTAACACACATAACCACAACTGCCGTTTCGTGAATATTTACACAATGTTTAACCTTGGAGCGGTTTAAATGATAACACCTTATCTGTATGCATGTTTATCTAACGTCCATTGTCAGCATTGTTGTCAGACTTCGTCGGTAAAATAGGATCATAACTTTGCGCCACTTCCTTTTAAATCTTTTAAAGCCAATATTCTGTTTACTAACACAATTTTACTAATGCAATGACGAGGAACAAAAAGAAAGCGGAGACGTCGATGACAGACGAGGCAAAGAAAAATCTGCGACTCAGTGACAAGGGGTCATATTATAATGACCAACCTCGCGAGTGGTTCGAAAAGGGGGTTGAACTATCCGCATATCCGCAAAAGATTTTCAACTAATTAACCGATGACGATGACGACAGTCATGTGAGTAATGATATTGGCGATCCGCTCCGCTAGGATTGTCCTAAAAATCACTTTTGGCAGTCCGGTCCCTAGGATTCCGGTATCTTCACGTATTAATTATTCTGTGAGTTTTTTTAGTAGCTAAAATCTGTAAAAAAAAATTCTGGCACACCGTTGCCATAAAACTGAATAGCTTCTCGGCAAATGTGTCTCCTCCTATGTATTTAGGATTAAACACACTGGACATAGATCATTCTACTCAGCTTGAGTGTGGGTGTATTTTTTTTATTTATTTTTTTGATGTTTTTTTTCATTACCCCAAAAATTGACCTCAAAGTTTGAGTAACTTTTCACTAGTAATGGCTTTTTAACTTTTTAATGGATTTCTTTTGTCTTGGCCGATTTTGTTTAAATTGGCAGGCAGGTCATACTGTCTCTAATTGTCTCAGCAGCAAAAAAATGATTTTTGAATACTTTCGCCACAAATATATTACCTCCTACCAGTCTTGTGATAGTAGTGTTCAAATGATCATGCTTTTTATTTTGGCTACGTTGCGCACTGGTAAGAGATCACCCCGCCGATATTTTTACACTGTATCAAGGTAATCCCAACGCAACTTTGAACTTTGAATGAACTGTAAATGCTGCGTTTAATCTAGAAAATACACTCGTAAAACGGTCGGAAAAAATACAATTAACAGCAGAATACGTGCTAGTAATAAAGTGGAGTGAATTATGAAGACTGAATGTTTTTTTCCCGGTTTTAGTTACAAACCGACGTTATCTTTACGTTCATGTCCTACCATGTCAACAGCAGTTTAATTTTGTCTGGAACAAGAATTAGTTGGTAGAAGTAGCTCTGTACGTAGAAGCAGCGCGACCGCAACTACAAAGAGGATCGGCAAGTGGTATTTTCGTAAGTTGCGATCAATTGTTTTTATTTTCGTAATAATGTTATTTAAATAAATAAAACACGTAAATTCGTATACATGAGCAAGGTGTAAAATAATCAGCTATTTTATTCGTCCGTATTTTGTACAAAGATATTATTTTTATTCCAAATCCAATGTCGTAATTCGTACCTAATTTCCAATTTTGATTTTTAAACTCAAATTATTAAAATATTATAAAAATGTAAAATGTACTTAGGAATCTGTGTTATCTGTAAAGTGTAAAAATCCTATTTTTTACTGTAAATGAAATATTCATTTTATTTTAACGTGAAATGCCATTTTTTACCCATGTAACCTGTACATTCAGCTACCCTTACACCACCTCCCTCTACTAAAATGCAGTTAGATATGAGTTACGTAGAAACAGCGAGCACTGTAACTACAATGATATAAACAATGAGATGTGAACCAGTAGTGGGTGATTACAATGTTTATCTTATGGGGGTAACAATTCGGTGATATATGATGTCATCGCTATTGTGAGCAGCATAGCGTTGAATCCTTTCCTGAACGTGTTGGGAGGTAACAGAATGTCCAAGCATGCATCAGCGGTAGGCCAGTTAGAAGGATTGAAACCTTGAAGAAATGTGTCTCGTACTTGCATCAGCCGATGTGGACGGAGTTGGATTTTCTTTGTTAAGGAGCGGAACCTCCGTTGTTCGGCGTGTTCGATCCCGGCGGAGTACAATGCTACTCTCTACGGTGGCCGAATAAATAAGAATAAATGTCTCAAATATTTGAGACTTATTTTGGTGAAAACAACTCTCGTTTAATTAATTTCCACCATTACAAGTTGTTAAATTAAGATATAGTTTAGACTCATTTAGGGATAAAGAACTCACGTTTGATTAACTTCACCAGTTGATAAAATAATGAAATAAATATACTGCTATCATAAGATATTTAATTTAATTGTGAAACTTTCGGAAAAAAGCTGATTTCGAACCCCCGATCAACAATGCCTCGGTCAGTGTAAATCAACACTACACTACACTACACTACAGAGGACACTCGTCTGTTTCCAGAATTGTTTTCGTAATATAGGACACACTATCGTTATACTTTTTTAATAGCTAACTAAACTTGCGCAACGCTCAGTTTAATTTATAAGTTACTTTATGATTTATTTATTTTTTTGATATATTTTGCAAACTACTTCAATGTCCCGATTAGGAAATGTTGAATAGGAAAGCCAAAACGATTTCTTTGGTTCTGTTGAGTGTTCATCTATAGACTGGCAAAGTCGGGACTTTTTTTATTGAGTGTTGAAAAATGTCTTCCTCGCGTGTCACGCCATGACCCAGTTTCAACCCCATCATATTGCATTGAAGTGCGTGACCCTTGGCGTGACCCGACTGATCGTTCTGCTTAACAAGCTAGAATTTATCACCGTTATTAACATCATTTTATTGCCACTTAATTTGTTCCACTTTATTGGTAATGTCTTAAGTATCTTTATTGTAATTTTTATATACCAATTCGTATATACCGAACAAACGACCCCGATTGAAGTACATGTATTTTGTGGCGTCACCAAATTGTGTGCAGGTGTGGCTTCTGGAATTGTGCCAAAGTCATCAACAATATGAAGCAACTCTGAAGATAAGATACCACAGTCAACAACACTAACGCCATTGTTTGCGAAACCCGCTTTTATCACCAGGAAAACGACCGCAATATGCAAATCGAATTTTTTACTTAGTTTCAACAGTTGTTTACCATATGAATTAACACCTTTTTTCTTTGAATTTCTATGCCAATCAAAAACATCAGCTTCGTAACCCGGCTGTAAAAAAGAATCACTACAATTTCCTGTGTTAGCGTTAACTTCACCAACATTATTTGAATTTAATTCACCATGACTAGAATACGCATCAATTAAAAACAATTCTAATTATACAATACAATTAATAGTTCAATACGTACGTTGGGGATTTTTTCGGCGGTATATACACAGCTGCTATCAGTATGTTTGTGTCTGAACCAAATATAATTTTATCTAGAGTAAATGAAACGACTCGCTTCACATACTGAGTTCGAGGCAAGATGTTTCCCTCAAAATGCAGGAAATAGCGTTTCAGAGGGTCTAGATTTTAAAATTGTCAAAGGGCCATGCACCCGGACCCACCTAGTATGGCTGGACGTTCGGCAAGGAATAACGGGGTTCAGGCAAGTGTTTGCACGTGCTCAAATATAACATAATATATGTGCACTAAACAAATCCTTGATTATATGTTCAGTCGCATCCCAGTCTTCAGTCGGCACAAAAACGAGATAAACAATGACCAATAATGTGACCCAATTGGATGTCACCACCGCCCGGTATTTATATGATGTCTCATCAATAATCAAGCTCACTTCACTGTATATGTGGTCATGCCACTCATGACAGCTACGAGATTAATGAGATGTGCAAAACATGATACTATGCCCAGAAACTAGTGCGGTGTTGTAATCGACGTTGTGTGCGTGTGTGTAGGTCGTTGTGGCTATAAAATACCTGGCTGTATATGTCTGCAGAAATATATTCTGCATGTTTGTTGTGACGTCAGAGATACGACTTGCGCATGTCCATCTAGACACCATAGGTCCACGTTCATTGCGCGCGATTTCGAGCCGTTGTTTTGGGGACAGTGAGTGCCGCGAATATTTTCTGGTATGTATTTTTTATATCACGCGATATATATATATATATATATATGTGTGTGTGTGTGTGTATTTGTTTATAATGTATAATATGATCACGTACAGTGGCAATATAAACGTACTGCGCAATCTCGAAATATGTATTATACGCGGAAAGCAGAACAAATTTGAAAAACATATATATTCGATATAATTTCGAAATAGTACAAATATGTTTAAGTAGCAATATTAAAGCGGGGGGTGCCTCCTGCGCAAGCGCGGGAATTGAGTCCCAAGCGACGATAACAACACACGCTAAAAACCCAAAGGCTCGTGGGTAGACGCTTGTTTGTAAACAATAACATGCTTTGGTCAACTGACGCATGCGCAGGTGACGACTCCCCTCTTTAAATATAACGTGCATGAGTTTAATTTCGACCATGGTTGACCGATATATTTATATTCCTGTTCTATTCAGTATGTTCTATTTTTGTTGAATTTCATCTCGCTCATATATTTGTGTTAATGCATAATCTGCTTATCGTTTATTTTACACACCACCATCTATTATTTTTGTTTTCACATTCACGGCCACTAACAACTTTCTTGCAAATTTACCCAGTACCCAGTAGCATATTAAACAGTTCACTTCTCAGTTGCACTGGTGTGGTGAAATGGTTAAAGGTATCAATGTTAAATAATGTACGAGTCATAGGTAGACAGTTTTGAAAGCTTACATTCAATAGGTAACACTTGACCATCATAATTAAGACACAGCAGCTTTAAATTTTTATTACTGTTTGAATGTTCACAGAGTTTTAAAAAACAATGTTACATTTTTATCTATTACAATGAAATGTTTGCAAATTTCTAGCTCAGTGAATAAACCAAATTGTTAAAAGCAATACAGCTTTCTTAAATTCATCAAGCTGTTATGATTTGTTGAGCCTTTAAATATTGAATTCGGTTAGTAAGTGGTTGGTTTTCACACAAAAAGTGGATGATAAAACTAAGACAAAGGTAAGTTTAAGCGGGGGGAGTCGTCACCTACGCAAGCGTCAGGTGGTCATAGCGTGTCATTGTTTACAAACAGGCGTCATGAGCCTTTGCGTTCTTAGCGTGTGTTGTTATCATCGTTTGGGACCAAATTCCCGCGCGTGCGCAGGTGACGTCTTTCCCGTTTTAAACTGATTATTCATTGGGCAGCAATTACAACATAGAATGTATTAAGATAAAGATTATACACCATTCGCCGACAAATACAGTAACGTATCTAACATATCCTGAATATTATATGTGCTGTATTAGTGTACGGCTCCTAGAATAATATAACATAAATTTGTATGAAAGTTCCTAAAATAGTACTGCCAAAACAATACGAGCCAATGTAATCCTCAATTAATACTAAATGTACTGTATTATTAGCAATGTTCTTTAAAGAATGATACATTATGAATTGTATACAAGATTTCAAATAATAATGCAATAATATATATAAACACAATAAAATACTACCAAGCTTTAAAGAAAAAAGCAGGAAAACTACTTTTATTTATACTCATACTGATAACATTATGATCATTATAAATCTCTTCATTCTGTCCTTTTATTTCTATGTTTAACAAATGTTTTATTTGCACATGCCACTTACACCAAATTTAAACTTGGTTGACATTTTATAATGACTGATGAGATTCCAAAATTTGAAGCTGATCAAATGAAAATTGTTTGAGTAACTGTAACCATAAAGAGACATTTTAAGTGGAATTTAACCAATATTAAATTTAATTTAAATTTAACCAATATAAAGTTTGAATGAAAGTGGATAAAAAAACTATTTGAGTTATTGTAGCCTCAAGACACACTTTTACTAAGGAGGACATTTTCAATATCGGCAAGGTGAGTCAAAGAAAGCTTAGAAAGAACTCGCGTGTGCTGAAGGGTATTGGATGCATGAACTACAAATAAGGAATACTGTATTTACTATATTAGAAGCACATCATGGAAATATGTATATGTTTAACCATATGTCTTTGTTATTTATATTTTAGGTAAGCCCAAGTGCTTCTAATAGAGCAAATTTAAAAATATAACTGCAAGCAATGATCATGGTGGTACATACACACAGAACTGTTAAAGGTCATTAGACATTAATCCATCAAGTCATTGTTTAACTGCCAAATTTCGAAATATTTTTGTTATTATTTTAATTGAAAAGTTCAAGAAGTAAATATATATGACAAGAAAACTAAAAAAATCTACATATGTGTTCATATAAAAATTGGACGGTGTTTATTACTCTGAATAGTATTCAGACCAACTAGATGAGCATCTCAGGAGAAGCATTTACTTGCATCACGAATCAACCTGATGGTATCACTTCCTCCATCCAGTGCCTGTTCAGCAGAGTCTTCTTTGTCTCCTCCTGGAAAGCCGCTTCAAGTTTGCAATCTTGGAGACTGCACAATCTGCTAATTTAACTAAGATGTGTAAACCGCAAAACAACTAAACTAAGAAAATCTACATATGTGTTGATATAAAAATTGGACGGTGTTTATTACTCTGAATAATAAATATCCAGACCAACTATTTTATGCTCACATTTGAAGCAATGTTACTGACACAATAATGTCAATACTGCGGGAGTCAACAATTCCTCAATAACATTTGAGATAGCATTTCTCTTGCCCTCAGAAAAACAGGCAACTTATCTTTTTTTTTTGGCGCGTTTCTTTTCCACTCTTGATTTATCTTCCTGCTTTTTGCGAATATTTTCCATTTTCTTTACTTTGATCCCTTGACATCTTTCTCTAAACTTCTTTCTCAATTCTCTGCCACCTTTCCGGCTTTCGGCAAACAGCTTCTCTTTTTTCTGTGCGGGTAATTTTTCCAACCATTCACCAGTTTTGTTTGTACTGTACATTATATAGGCTTCATTGGTTAATGTAGAAGCATTTGGTCGGTATCGAAGCATATGATCAAACCTACCAAATACAGACTCGGACAATTTGTTATGTGCTAGTGTGGATTGGGTGTCGTCAATCAGTTCTGATGATGGTGTGATTAATGATCCACCAGGAAGGTGTTCAGCCATGGCTTTTCTGATAAGTTGTGAAAATGCTCCAGCTAGTAGCTGTGCCAATCGCACAGCAATGCTATCAACATTTTTGTTTTCCTTTACCAGGGAAACATATTCATCATCCTTTTTTATTAGATCTTCATCAAATGGGAACTTTGAACCATCTAGGAATCCAGTGGCATCTTCCATTACTTCATCCAGATAGGCCACTAAGTCCATATAATGGCCATTCATATCCAAGATGTGAGTGTTCTCCTCAATAAGACGCCACAGAGGGGCAGTGACTAATTTAGAGAAGAGACCAAGAACCTTACAACCTGCTACATAAAGGTTATTTTGGCTAAGCCTATACACATTGCGGAGTAAATCATTTGGTGTACCATAGATGTCACCTAAAAACTTAATTACATTTGAATGATGATAATATAAAACCTGAGCTAAATAGAAGGTAATATTGAAACGATGGCCTCTATAACTAACAAACCGAACTTTGTCATTGATTGTGTCACAAAATGCTTTAAAATCGGAGTGGCACCCATTGCTTAGATCAGCATCTCGGGAGAAGCATTTACTTGCATCACGAATCAACCTGATGGTACCACTTTCTCCATCCAGTACCTGTTCAGCAGCATCTTCTTTGTCTTCTTCCTGGTAAGCTGCTTCAAACTGTGCAATCTTGGAGACTGCACAATCCGCTAAGTTAACTAAGATGTGTAAACCGCAAAAAAATTTATTGAGTTTGCTATATCTTTCCTGCTCCTCTGTTGACAGTAACTCCCACGATGAGCTCATGCTGGGCAGGATTTCTTTTCTATACTTCTCAACAAGTTTGAAAAACGATGCATTTACACTAGCCCTGTCAGACATGGTATTCTGGATATTACAAAGTAACTGCTTCCCTGCATTTGTGTCACTGTTCCCTCCAGCCAAACTTATGTCATCTAGGATCTCAGTGAACGTGTCAAAGGTGGTACTAGCACATTTATTGACCATCTCTCTCAAACCTAAAACACAAACCTCTCCATCTTGACTTGTACCTACGAATGTGTTGTAAGTGCGGGAAAATTTCCTAGTTTCGTCAGAATACAGTGTACTTTTCTCCTTTTCAACAAATGTTGAGGCAATATGTTTATGTGCCAAAGCAGCCTTGCTGTCAACAATGCTGTCATAGGTTCTCACACATGGAAGGCGTGGTACTGTTTTCCCTGCTAATTTCATTACCGTTTTGATGACATTAGTCATCTGTCCAGTTGAAACATTATGATTATGTAATGACATGGCACATTCCATTAGCTGTGGTGTATAGCACCTTCTGTGCATATCATATACATGGATCTCATCTTCCAGCTGACTATTCAGATCCTCAATCATAAATTCATAGTTGTGAATCTTGTCATTCAAATCTTTGGTTATTTGAGTTTTAGATTTCTTCATGTCCTGGAGTTGACTAGTAAGTTGCTGGATAAGAGCATCCTTTGCTGCTAACTGTGTTGTAGTTTCTTGTTGTAATTTAACAATATGATAATTCATGTTTCCTGGCTGATATATCACTGCTCCCATAGTTTCATTTATATAATTCATTCGTTGTTTCTTTTCACTTTCTCTTGTTTCTTCAGCTTTTGTCTTCAAGCACAACACTTTCTTGGTTCTTCTCTCAAGCTTCCGTTTAAGTTGTTTTCTCTCTTCCAGTAAGACACTGATTTTTGTTTGTTTCTTCGCAACTTGGTTTTTGACCTTTGCATGTTGTATTTCCAATTGCTTGTATTTCATCCGTGACAGGGATAACTCATGATCCGGATCTGTGGACACTTCTTCGGAGTGATCTGGTTCAGACACTGGCGTCTGCACTCTGAGAACAAACTCTTCAGAACGAGAAAAATCTTTCTGCTCACGACTATAGTGCTTAGATTTTTTTATGATTCTGTGGATCTTGCTGACAATAGCTCGTATACTGAGCTCTTCACTTGGAATTTGAGAAATCTGTGACAGCCAGCCAAGAAGATGTATTTCTTTGAGTTGATGTTTCTTTGTAAACTGAAACAAGTCTAATACCAGTCCTTTAGTAACATGACACGCAGGAAGAGTATCTCCACTTAACAGCATATCTTCAGAAATGGCACAATCTTCCATGCTGTGAAAAAGTAATAATATGTAATATATGAACGATGAGACATTATATCAAATAGGGGAGGAGTATCATAGTGTCTTGTACACTTTTTCTGAGAGAATGTTTGCAATTAGCTAGATTATGAACATTTGACTAACAATTTCACGGATCCAATCAAATTTCGCAAAGTGATACCAGAAATATAGAATATACACAATAAATATTTTTATTTCTCACAAACCATTGAAATCAAGGTTTTTCTAGAGAAGAATTAATGTTCCAAGTATGTTCAGTGAAATAGTTATGTTTAATTTATTGACATTATACATCTTTATCTCAACCATAATGCGTGTAATATGATTCTTTATGATTCCACCATAATGCAACACAACAAAACAACACTGTATGGTGTATGGGAAAGATTTGTTTCCTTTTCATTCAAGTAACAGCTTCAACTATCATTTTCATTGAACCATTAAAGTGGGAGGGTCGTCACCTGCGCACGCACGGAAATTGAGTCCCAAGTGATGACAACAACACACGCTAAAATGCAAAGACTCATAGGTAGACGCTTGTTTGACGCATGTGCAAGTGACGACTCTCCCGCTTTAAAATGTTGAATAATCAAGTTAAACATGTTATTTTGCGGATTATTTCTAACATATTATGCAAACATTTAATTACGTAAGCAATTGGCTTGTACCAAGATGTCAAATAATTTGAACAAACGTGTATTCAGTATGCAAATTCTAATTTAGCATGCAAATTATTATGTACAGCCTAATCAACAAAGTGGAAATAATATGCATAACAGTAAAACAATTCATCTGAACAAGCTTTTGAAATCGGTCACATGGAAACAGTTTGCAAATTGAGCTCACAAAGTATGAGTGACGGACGTTTAAGGGCAAGACAAAAACGTCTGTCATTTTTATTCAGACCAATAAAATAGTAAAATGAGTATTAAAATACCACGATGTTGTATTTATCTACCAAATAAAATTGAAACTGGTGATCTAGTATATAACTTTTAGAAATGCTAGATTTACACATATATTATACATTCTATGTCATTAAATTGGATACAAGGATTCCTTGATGTGAAGGAACACCATAAGCGGGGGGACTCCAACACACACACCCTAACACACAGTAAAACACAGGTGTCAAACATTTCAAATCATGGATTGGATAGCTGAACACATGCGACAGGGGCATTTTTTGTAATGTCTTATCTATGCATTTTATTTTATTGTGCTAAATCTTCCACTCGCACTCAATGGTTTACCCTTTGCACATACATGTATATACATGCCATCACGCTACTACAGAACACCCTCACCCCAACATCCACAAACATGGACCTCTCTGATAGTGGGGTTTTGGCGAAACATACAAGTACTCGGCTGCATTGGTAAAATACTATTTGGCAAAGTTGCCAGTGTTAGTTGGCAAGCGTAATTCAATTGTATTTTTGTTGCCATCATATCAAATCAAGTTGCCCTCATCCATTCCTTTTATGAAGTTTAAATTGTCCACTGTGGTAGTACGATCCAAGTCCAACCAATAAACTCTGGCCCTTGAATCTATGTACCCTGTTTTCCAACTTTGATAACACATCGTAACTCTTTCCTAGTTACGCTACCATATGCGATAACTGATAACTGTTTCCTTGTGTTTGAGACCTTACCTTGAATTACCAATCCGAAGATCATTCGCGTCAGTATCCAACACATAATTGCCCTCCCCCTGGAGGCTGTCATCAACATTTTCTTTGAATGACACTTCACAATCATCATTCCAGACAAACATTCTACCCCTTTTCCATCAATATATGCAATGGGCTCACTATTTTGGTGAAATTTGCTATGTACGATAATACAAAGTGACACCGATGAAACTTTGAACTTATGTTATGAACAGGCCAATCCCTTATCACTTCGACTTCTGCTTGGTTCGTTTATACTCCCTCGTCCATCACCTACCTCTTGTTTAAACTACTGACACTTTTTCGGTTTTAATTTTAATCCTGATTTTCTTAGCTGGTCCAACACCAGTTTCAGTTTGCTGTATATTATGTCATCCAAGTAAACAGCATAATTTCGCACTGTAGTCCAGCCATTACACTTTCAACCTTTCAAATGTAGAGGATACATTATAAAGTCTAAAGGGCATGGCAATCCATGAATACCACTTCGTGTCACAAATATGGATTTTTGCTTGGTATCTGTGTCCAATTCCCCTTGCCAATATACACTGACCAAGCCCAGTGTTGAGAAACATTTGTCTCCAGCTAAACAGTGAAATGAGTCATCTGGCTACTGGGTATGCATCCTTAATATTCCATAATTTCTACAAAACAAGTATATCGGCTTCTCTTGTCAAATTGCCTTCCCTCAGGGTTGTTGTTAATAGGGGCCATACTGGTATTTATTTCATGTTCAACTGAATTAGTTCTCTCCATGTCTCCTGAAGAACATTTCTTTAGTATGGATAGCTAACCCTACTTCTCAGTCCCTGTTTTAACTCACTATGATAGTGTCCGGGTATTCAACAGTTTCATGACGAAGGAACCATATCAATAGCCTCTAAATTACCAGGTGTTGTTTTATTTTTATGACTTTTTGAAATGTCATACCCTACCTGTCAAACTAATAACAATGGCTGTATTTCTCAACAGCATTTAGCTACATTTTACAAGGTGTCTATGGAGCGGGGAATAATTTAGTACGTGATGTCACCATGGTAGCTTACTTTAAATGTTTTATTATACAAAAGGTAATGTATTTTCCTAATGCTCGCCTCTTTCCAATGCAAATTATCGTCCCTTGTGGTTCTCTTGGACTTTTCCACAGCCGGGATTAATAGTAAGACTGATCTGATAGTAGTTCCTTTCCCAGTCTTATAACTCCAATGGAGTGTAACAGTTTCAACAGTTTTCTGGCTGCTCACTTCGTGGTGTGGACTTTGTTTGGTGAAAATATAACACCCTCGACTGGGTCCCCATTTGAGGCCAAGGGTAGGGGTGGTTTGCAGGGCAGCACAAGAATAATTCACTGCCGTACAGATGATAGAGTTTTAATTTCTTTATTAAAAAAAACAAACAATGTATAGCATGCAGGCAGGGCAAATCCAAACTGGGTGTATCTGGCTGGTAGTCCTTCCAAATTTTGGCTGTGCTAAGTAGACTCGCAAGTTCTTTTTTCCACTACAGAGAGATTGCTATCAGATCCTAACTGGGATCACAGCAGTATTTAAAAATTGCTATGGAGAGCTAATCTTTCCTCTTCCTTTAACTCAGTATAATAGTGTCCAGGTATTCAACAGCTTCATGACTAAGGACCCATATCAATAGTCTCTAAACTACCAGCTGTTACTTTTTGAAACAACATACCCTACCTGTCAAACTGATAACAAATAATGGCTTTATTTCCCAACAGTATTTAGCTACAATTTACAAGGGGTCTATAAAGCAGGGAAAAATGTTATATCACAGTATTTTGAAGGTGATATCTACTGTTTAATTTTATAACAACGTGTATCTAAACAAATTATTGTCAATACCTTGTTAAATGAATCACATTGTCGTCATTTTAATGTCCCCCCCCCCTGATGTGAGACACATTACATTAAACTGTGTCTGGGACGGGCCTGTGACATGGGAATCAAGACATTCGTTCTTAGAGAGTGACATAGGATATAATTATAGTATGTAAATCCAAGTTCAAATGCCCTAATATAGATATTAAACATTGAATAAGCCATACTCTTTTTGTTCACCAGCTGGATATAATTATTAGTTTCCATACATTTTGTTTCACATCCAATCGTTTACATACATGGTCAAGTTCAGTAGTCAATCCTTTCACATGCATTTCATACCAATTTGTTCACATATCACAATTGGGAACAATACCTTTAGATATCTGTTTAATACCCGATAAATAATACTGTAACGTCATATGTAAACCAATGTGCGTACGTGATGCCAATATGGTGGCCGATCATTAACATCGATTTACCGAATTAGCATATATGACCCTAAGGTACAAAAGGTTACGTACAACATTTTGATACGCCCCATTATAAAAGAATGCAATTCAAGTAATTTAATTATCATGGTACCAGCACTCAAGGCCTATTCTACAAAATTATAAATGATTAACCAGAGTTATTTTTATGTGTTGTTTCATTTAGGTGACCATTTGACACAACATACTTTACCTATCAAACTGACAACAAACAATGAATTTATTTCTCAATACCATTTAGGCACAATTTACAACGGATCTATAAAACGGGGAATAATACAACTTTTTTAGAGAGCTTAATAGAATAGAATATAAGTATAGTATGGAAATTCAAATGCCCTAATATTAATATTAAGAATTGAATAAGCCAACTTTAGTTCGCCCGCTGGTTTTAATTATTAGTTTCCATACATTTTGTTTCACAACTAATCGATTTATTAATATACATGGTCAAGTTCAGTAGTCAATCCTCTGACATGCAGTTCATACACATTTGTTCACACATCACAATTGGAAAAAGTATTGTTGCACGCTGAAAATGAACTATTGGGTTGTTGGGACCTCTAATATTCAACCGTCGAGTATGTGTCGAATGCGCGCATAATGACTAACTTTAGAGAAAATATAACGAGGAAATTTACTTACTTTTTCGGGAAAAAAGTGAAGAATTGAGAGTAGTTTTCAGGGATCTTCAACTCACTTGGCAGATGACAATTACGCTGTAGAGATACTAGGTTCGATCCAAAGGAATAAATATTAATTCAATACTGATATTTTGTTTTGTTTTATTCCTCAAAACAGTCACCTGGTGTAACTAAGGCCGGAGACTTAACCACTCTATGCAGGGGGTGGTACAGGTATTCACCAGTTTTACGACTAAGGGCTTCTATTATGATGCATAGTTACCAGTTGCCATGCAGACTGGCATCTCTAATAATAACCCGGTGTTGTTTCAATTACATGACCACTTGACACAGCATACCCTACCCTACCAGATAACACACACCGGCTTAATTTCTCAACACCATTAAGCTACAATTTACAAGGGGTCTATAAAGCGGGGAATAATTTTCATCTCAGTGTTTTGAAGGTGACAACATGTATTTGAACAAATTATTGTCAACGTCTTGTTGAATGAATTACACTGTTGTCATGTCAATGACTCTCCCGGATGTGAGATATTACATTAAACTGTGTCGGTGTCTGGACGTGTGTCGACAGAAGATGGGAATATCGAGACATTCTTAAAGGGTGTCATCGGATATAAGTAGTATAATATGTAAATCCGGTAATTTAAATGCCCTGAAGTAGATATTAAACATTGAATAAGCCATCGTCACCTAACTGCCCCTGCTCACAATTGCGGACATTATCGTTTCATGACGTAAACGAACTATTAGGTTGTAGGGAGCTCCAATCAAAATATACGACGGTCGAGTATGTTGCGAATGCATGTATAATGACCTCTCTCTTCGGGAGCTACGAACTGAGGCAGAGCATAGTTTGCAGAGAACTTCAACTCACTTGACAGTAGAGATAGCACGTTCGACCTAAATAAATACACAGTAGTTCATTACAGATACTCCAGCGTTATTCCTCAAAACTGCCAGCTGAGGTAAACCCTTCGCTCTTTACTTCTTACATATTCTCCAATAAAACTCTGAGATATGTTAGAGTAAACCACCGATTGTGATTTCAAGGGATGTGTATCAAAGGTTGAAGCAGTGCGGAAGTTCAACTACTGAACACAATTATAATAAAATTTGATTATAACATTTCTGTAACGCATATCATCAACATAGAAATTGTTGATCCTAAATAATACTGTAACGTCATATATGAACCAAAAATGCGTATCTGATGTCACTATGGTAACATACAAAGCTAATCAGAGATGTCACTCTCTCTAATCAGGGATATCCCCATTACAAAAGAATATACGTTGAAATTTATGGTCTTTCAAATGTTATATGGATTGTCTCCTTGGTACACGACTTCAGGCCAGGAAACTAATAACACTCTTAAGATTTGGCAGAGTAGACAAGCGATTGGTCAATTGGTTGCAACAATTGGTATGACCACGTGATTATCAGGGATGTGTCTGAAAGGTCAAAGCATTTGCTACTACAAGCATTATAAAATCTACAAGTTGAGATCAGAGGTTGCTAGTACATGGCTTCTCTCGCATGTCTTCACAACCTGGAGTCAGAGGTGCATGGTGTTAGATAGTGCATTGAGCTTGTTATGTCAACAAGCGGTACTCTTCCTAATTAATCGTCAAGGCAGATATTAATTTTGCACGTAGTCTAGGCAATTTAAGCCATACTTGTGGAAGCTTCCAAACATTTAGTTCACGACTTCAGGCCAGGCAAATTTCATGTCCAAATCTTTCGCATCGTCGCCCCCTCTAAATCAAGCTGATACCCTTTGTGTCAGCAAAATTTACCCCTCAAAATGCAGCAAATTTTAAGGGGGCATGCCCCTGGACCCCCTGGTAAGATCTCGCACCTCCATGCAAAATTTCGTGGCGCCGCCTCTGCAATGCGCGTTCTCCTTCATGATGATGAATGGGAAAATTGTCTACAATAATAATATCACCAGGTTGAGTAGCTGGTAATCCGTTTGCATCAGTTGCATGCACGGCTTCGTCAAAAAAACTGTAAATATGTAGTAGTATTTGACGCACCATAGATTGTGTTAACATACGCCATTTATACCAACTAATAAATATAAAGTTTTGTTCGGTGACTTTGCATAACGTTGGATTTCCAGACAACTTTCACCTTTTCCCGAGTGACCATGTGTTTTGTGTCCTACTGCTGACATTTGGATTCCAGATTCGTCCATGAATTTTACAGTATAGGAATCGCATTCTGACAACAAATCTAAATACGCCTGGGTGTACATCATGTTTCTGTCCGTAAACCGCTCTATTGTCAATTTTGTCAAATTTTTACGCGCCCAGTCCTTATCTCCCAGTCTGTGTTTCACATAATACGATATCTGTGATATTGAAATGTGGACGTTGGCATTTTCTAAAAGGCGACGTTGTATTTCTCGCAATGTGATAGAGAAAGTTTCCATTTTCATCATTTCCATGAACCTAATATCTTGCTCAGTAAGCTTTCGAGGCATACCACCTGCGTTGAACTTTGGTTCTAAATTAACCATCATTCCAAAACTGCACCCACAATTTCCTTAAACTTCGGTCTTGTTTGGTCTTGTCGGCAACTTCAGTAACTTTTCCGCGAGGTATTTCTCCAGTCGTAGATTTTCTGTGGTCTGCACTGATAGAAGTTCCCAAAACATACGACTTTCCTCTGACCGATTCACGGTTCATTGTCTAGTATTGCAAATCAGAATAATCGGTATGACGTATTTCTTTATATTTCGCCCAGACACGAGCATTGGGACCAAACCATTATGCAAAAGTGGTGTAAGTTTGATATATACACCATACACATCATTACGTTTATAAAAACCCAATCTGCTTATGGATGTAAACTTGGAAAAGATCACACACGTATCAATCAAAAGAAGAATTGTGAATGACATATCGAAAGTTTATGTGGGAAACAGAATAATGGGAATATCCCTGTGATATAATGGACATATGCAAATAAGAACCGGAAAAGAACTTTGTTAAGAAAAACTTTCTTATTGCCTGACACGTGTTGTTGCAGTAACTTTCGTAGTTTAGAAATATGGCGCTGTCAAAACGAGCTTGTGATGACGAACTTGAACTCATCATTCATTATTTTTACTGTGGAGAGGAGAGATTACACCAATCGACGTGAATTCCGTGGACTTGATACGGATGGGTTGCTGTGGCCTCAAAGCACGGCTACGACAGGTAATAAGGTACATTGGTCGCATGGAATATATTCGACTCTGTTATCGCAATGCAAATGGACTGTGGACTGATGTTACCGAATTGTCGTTTCCACGAGTAATGGGGGTTGCGGCTTTCTTTGTTGCCCTGATTAGTGGTACTTTTGGTGTCTTGTTTATACACAACTGGCCTCTGCGCATTGTTTATCACCGAGTGGGTACTTGTAGTAAACGGCATTTGCCACTACAAGCATTATAAAATCTGCAAGTTGAGATCAAAGGTTGCTAGCACATGGCCTCCCTCGCATGTCTTCACACCCTGGAGTTAGAGGTGCATAGTGTTACATAGTGCATTGATCTTGTTCCGTCAACAAGCGGTACTCTTCCTAATTACTAGTATTCTTCAAGGCAGATATTAATTCTGCACTTAGTCTAGACAATTTAAGCTATAATTGTGGAAGCTTACGAACATTTAGTACACATGTCCAATTCAATCGTATCGTTTTTGTGTTTCACAATCGGTAATTCAGGCAGTTTCATAATATTTACGACGCAAACACTTCAAGTTACAGTTCAAAATACTTTATTGGCATAAGGGAGCCTCACCGTGTCCCACCTAAGCAGCACTACACAAGAAAAACAGCGAACATAACAATAGGCGATACACACACTGTGTGATGACACGGTGACCTACCAAAGTGAAATTATATCCAACTGAAATTACAACATAAAAAACGACATTGTTCAAAAAAATATATACCAGCCCCCAAATGATATTGTTAGAATTGGTAAATGGAGGTATAAGCAGCGTGACTGCAACTACAAGTTAGAAAATCTTCGTGATTCTAGCTCTACACTCATGAACAAGAATAAGTTGGTAGAAGTGGCTTTGCACGTAGAAGCAGCGCGACTGCAACTACAAAGCGGGTCGGCAAGTGGTATTTTCGTAAGTTGCGATCAATTGTTTTTATTTTCGTAATAATGTTATTTAAATAAATAAAACACGTAAATTCGTATACATGAGCAAGGTGTAAAATAATCAGCTAGTTTATTCGTCCGTATTTTGTACAAAGATATTATTTTTATTCCAAATCCAATGTCGTAATTCGTACGTAATTTCCAATTTTGATTTTTAAACTCAAATTATTAAAAATATTATAAAAATGTAAAATGTACTTAGGAAACTGTGTTATCTGTAAAGTTTAAAAATCCTATTTTTTTTTACTGTAAATGGAATATTCATTTTATTTTAACGTGAAATGCCATTTTTTACCCATGTAACCTGTACATTCAGCTACCCTTACACCACCTCCCTCTACAAAAATGCAGTTAGATATGAGTTACGTAGAAACAGCGAGCACTGTAACTACAATGATATAAACAATGAGATGTGAACCAGTAGTGGGTGATTACAATGTTTATCTTATGGGGGTAACAATTCGGTGATATATGATGTCATCGCTATTGTGAGCAGCATAGCGTTGAATCGGTTCAACAACACGGTCTTTATCAACTCAAATGTCCGTAAAAGTGCTTTTCTGAACGTGTTGGAAGGTAACAGAATGTCCAAGCATGCATCAGTGGTAGGCCAGTTAGAAGGATTGAAACCTTGAAGAAATGTGTCTCGTACTTGCATCAGCCGATGTGGACGGAGTTGGATTTGCTTCGTTAAGGAGCGGAACCTCCGTTGTTCGGCGTGTTCGATCCCGGCGGAGTACAATGCTACTCTCTACGGTGGTCGAAGTATAGTTGTGGGGAGTAAATTCAAGTGAATTTGAACCCAATCAAGCAAATCAAAACACTGGACTAAGAAACTAAACTGTTAAAGATGGCTACAAACTAAAATACTGCGTCACACAAAGTCACGCGAGATTCATGTCGTAAACACTATTTAAGGTAACGAAAAAGGATTATTTTTTTCCTAGATTTTCCAAAAAATAATAAAACGGTTACTTTAGACCTTGATACATCACTCCAACTTTTCAAAAGATCGAAATAGTGTTTTAAAAGCTAACACACATAACCACAACTGCCGTTTCGTGAATATTTACACAATGTTTAACCTTGGAGCGGTTTAAATGATAACACCTTATCTGTATGCATGTTTATCTAACGTCCATTGTCAGCATTGTTGTCAGACTTCGTCGGTAAAATAGGATCATAACTTTGCGCCACTTCCTTTTAAATCTTTTAAAGCCAATATTCTGTTTACTAACACAATTTTACTAATGCAATGACGAGGAACAAAAAGAAAGCGGAGACGTCGATGACAGACGAGGCAAAGAAAAATCTGCGACTCAGTGACAAGGGGTCATATTATAATGACCAACCTCGCGAGTGGTTCGAAAAGGGGGTTGAACTATCCGCATATCCGCAAAAAATTTTCAACTAATTAACCGATGACGATGACGACAGTCATGTGAGTAATGATATTGGCGATCCGCTCCGCTAGGATTGTCCTAAAAATCACTTTTGGCAATCCGGTCCCTAGGATTCCGGTATCTTCACGTATTAATTATTCTGTGAGTTTTTTTAGTAGCTAAAATCTGTAAAAAAAAATTCTGGCACACCGTTGCCATAAAACTGAATAGCTTCTCGGCAAATGTGTCTCCTCCTATGTATTTAGGATTAAACACACTGGACATAGATCATTCTACTCAGCTTGAGTGTGGGTGTATTTTTTTTATTTATTTTTTTGATGTTTTTTTTCATTACCCCAAAAATTGACCTCAAAGTTTGAATAACTTTTCACTAGTAATGGCTTTTTAACTTTTTAATGGATTTCTTTTGTCTTGGCCGATTTTGTTTAAATTGGCAGGCAGGTCATACTGTCTCTAATTGTCTCAGCAGCAAAAAAATGATTTTTGAATACTTTCGCCACAAATAGATTACCTCCTACCAGTCTTGTGATAGTAGTGTTCAAATGATCATGCTTTTTATTTTGGCTACGTTGCGCACTGGTAAGAGATCACTCCGCCGATATTTTTACACTGTATCAAGGTAATCCCAACGCAACTTTGAACTTTGAATGAACTGTAAATGCTGCGTTTAATCTAGAAAATACACTCGTAAAACGGTCGGAAAAAATACAATTAACAGCAGAATACGTGCTAGTAATAAAGTGGAGTGAATTATGAAGACTGAATGTTTTTTTCCCGGTTTTAGTTACAAACCGACGTTATCTTTACGTTCATGTCCTACCATGTCAACAGCAGTTTAATTTTGTCTGGAACAAGAATTAGTTGGTAGAAGTAGCTCTGTACGTAGAAGCAGCGCGACCGCAACTACAAAGAGGATCGGCAAGTGGTATTTTCGTAAGTTGCGATCAATTGTTTTTATTTTCGTAATAATGTTATTTAAATAAATAAAACACGTAAATTCGTATACATGAGCAAGGTGTAAAATAATCAGCTATTTTATTCGTCCGTATTTTGTACAAAGATATTATTTTTATTCCAAATCCAATGTCGTAATTCGTACCTAATTTCCAATTTTGATTTTTAAACTCAAATTATTAAAATATTATAAAAATGTAAAATGTACTTAGGAATCTGTGTTATCTGTGAAGTGTAAAAATCCTATTTTTTACTGTAAATGAAATATTCATTTTATTTTAACGTGAAATGCCATTTTTTACCCATGTAACCTGTACATTCAGCTACCCTTACACCACCTCCCTCTACTAAAATGCAGTTAGATATGAGTTACGTAGAAACAGCGAGCACTGTAACTACAATGATATAAACAATGAGATGTGAACCAGTAGTGGGTGATTACAATGTTTATCTTATGGGGGTAACAATTCGGTGATATATGATGTCATCGCTATTGTGAGCAGCATAGCGTTGAATCCTTTCCTGAACGTGTTGGGAGGTAACAGAATGTCCAAGCATGCATCAGCGGTAGGCCAGTTAGAAGGATTGAAACCTTGAAGAAATGTGTCTCGTACTTGCATCAGCCGATGTGGACGGAGTTGGATTTTCTTTGTTAAGGAGCGGAACCTCCGTTGTTCGGCGTGTTCGATCCCGGCGGAGTACAATGCTACTCTCTACGGTGGCCGAATAAATAAGAATAAATGTCTCAAATATTTGAGACTTATTTTGGTGAAAACAACTCTCGTTTAATTAATTTCCACCATTACAAGTTGTTAAATTAAGAGAATAAATATCTCAACAAATAGTTTAGACTCATTTAGGTATAAAGAACTCACGTTTGATTAACTTCACCAGTTGATAAAATAATGAAATAAATATACTGCTATCATAAGATATTTAATTTAATTGTGAAACTTTCGGAAAAAAGCTGATTTCGAACCCCCGATCAACAATGCCTCGGTCAGTGTAAATCAACACTACACTACACTACAGAGGACACTCGTCTGTTTCCAGAATTGTTTTCGTAATATAGGACACACTATCGTTATACTTTTTTAATAGCTAACTAAACTTGCGCAACGCTCAGTTTAATTTATAAGTTACTTTATGATTTATTTATTTTTTGATATATTTTGCAAACTACTTCAATGTCCCGATTAGGAAATGTTGAATAGGAAAGCCAAAACGATTTCTTTGGTTCTGTTGAGTGTTCATCTATAGACTGGCAAAGTCGGGACTTTTTTTTATTGAGTGTTGAAAAATGTCTTCCTCGCGTGTCACGCCATGACCCAGTTTCAACCCCATCATATTGCATTGAAGTGCGTGACCCTTGGCGTGACCCGACTGATCGTTCTGCTTAACAAGCTAGAATTTATCACCGTTATTAACATCATTTTATTGCCACTTAATTTGTTCCACTTTATTGGTAATGTCTTAAGTATCTTTATTGTAATTTGTATATACCAATTCGTATATACCGAACAAACGACCCCGATTGAAGTACATGTATTTTGTGGCGTCACCAAATTGTGTGCAGGTGTGGCTTCTGGAATAGTGCCAAAGTCATCAACAACATGAAGCAACTCTGAAGATAAGATACCACAGTCAACAACACTAACGCCATTGTTTGCGAAACCCGCTTTTATCACCAGGAAAACGACCGCAATATGCAAATCGAATTTTTTACATAGTTTCAACAGTTGTTTACCATATGAATTAACACCTTTTTTCTTTGAATTTCTATGCCAATCAAAAACATCAGCTTCGTAACCCGGCTGTAAAAAAGAATCACTACACTTTCCTGTGTTAGCGTTAACTTCACCAACATTATTTGAATTTAATTCACCATGACTAGAATACGCAATTCTAATTATACAATACAATTAATAGTTCAATACGTACGTTGGAGATTTTTTCGGCGGTATATACACAGCTGCTATCAGTATATTTGTGTCTAAACCAAATATAATTTTATCTTGAGTAAATGAAACGACATTTCTAGATTTTGCAAAGACTCGCTTCACATACTGAGTTCGAGGCAAGATGTTTCCCTCAAAATGCAGGAAATAGCGTTTCAGAGGGTCTAGATTTTAAAATTGTCAAATGGCCATGCACCCGGACCCACCTAGTATGGCCGCGCCCTCGGCGCGAGGGATGGTGTGCAGATCTCGCCCCCTCCTGAGAGCAAAATTTCGTGTCACCGCCTCTGTATGGACATTGATTTGTTACCCTGTGGGGCCAGCGGACGCCCTAGCTTTGTGTTTATTAATTCTTTAACGACATAATCTCGTTGCCATAAAAGGAGAACTTTACAATGACTGGACGTTCGGCAAGGAATAACGGGGTTCAGGCAAGTGTGTGCACGTGCTCAAATATAAGATAATATATGTGCACTAAACAAATCCTTGATTATATTTTCAGTCGCATCCCAGTCTTCAGTCGGCACAAAAACGAGATAAACAATGACCAATAATGTGACCCAATTGGATGTCACCACCGCCCGGTATTTATATGATGTCTCATCAATAATCAAGCCCACTTCACTGTATATGTGTTCATGCCACTCATGACAGCTACGGGATTAATGAGATGTGCAAAACATGATACTATGCCCAGAAACTAGTGCGGTGTTGTAATCGACGTTGTGTGCGTGTGTGTAGGTCGTTCTGGCTATAAAATACCTGGCTGTATATGTCTGCAGAAATATATTCTGCATGTTTGTTGTGACGTCAGAGATACGACTTGCGCATGTTCATCTAGATACCGTTCATTGCGCGCGATTTCGAGCCGTTGTTTTGGGGACAGTGAGTGCCACGAATATTTTCTGGTATGTATTTTTTATATCACGCGATATATATGTATATGTGTGTGTATTTGTTTATAATGTATAATATGATCACGTACAGTGGCAATATAAACGTACTGCGCAATCTCGAAATATGTATTATACGCGGAAAGCAGAACAAATTTGAAAAACATATATATTCGATATAATTTCGAAATAGTACAAATATGTTTAAGTAGCAATATTAAAGCGGGGGGTGCCTCCTGCGCAAGCGCGGGAATTGAGTCCCAAGCGACGATAACAACACACGCTAAAAACCCAAAGGCTCGTGGGTAGACGCTTGTTTGTAAACAATAACATGCTTTGGTCAACTGACGCATGCGCAGGTGACGACTCCCTTCTTTAAATATAACGTGCATGAGTTTAGTTTCGACCATGGTTGACCGATATATTTATATTCCTGTTCTATTCAGTATGTTCTATTTTTGTTGAATTTCATCTCGCTCATATATTTGTGTTAATGCATAATCTGCTTATCGTTTATTTCACACACCACCATCTATTATTTTTGTTTTCACATTCACGGCCACTAACAACTTTCTTGCAAATTTACCCAGTACCCAGTAGCATATTAAACAGTTCACGTCTCAGTTGCACTGGTGTGGTGAAATGGTTAAAGGTATCAATGTTAAATAATGTACGAGTCATAGGTAGACAGTTTTGAAAGCTTACATTCAATAGGTAACACTTGGCCATCATAATTAAGACACAGCAGCTTTAAATTGTTATTACTGTTTGAATGTTCACAGAGTTTTAAAAAACAATGTTACATTTTTATCTATTACAATGAAATGTTTGCAAATTTCTAGCTCAGTGAATAAACCAAATTGTTAAAAGCAATACAGGTTTCTTAAATTCATCAAGCTGTTATGATTTGTTGAGCCTTTAAATATTGAATTCGGTTAGTAAGTGGTTGGTTTTCACACAAAAAGTGGATGATAAAACTAAGACAAAGGTAAGTTTAAGCTGGGGGAGTCGTCACCTACGCAAGCGTCAGGTGGTCATAGCGTGTCATTGTTTACAAACAGGCGTCATGAGCCTTTGCGTTCTTAGCGTGTGTTGTTATCATCGTTTGGGGCCCAATTCCCGCGCGTGCGCAGGTGACGTCTTTCCCGTTTTAAACTGATTATTCATTGGGCAGCAATTACAACATAGAATGTATTAAGATAAAGATTATACACCATTCGCCGACAAATACAGTAACGTATCTAACATATCCTGAATATTATATGTGCTGTATTAGTGTACGGCTCCTAGAATAATATAACATAAATTTGTATGAAAGTTCCTAAAATAGTACTGCCAAAACAATACGAGCCAATGTAATCCTCAATTAATACTAAATGTACTGTATTATTAACAATGTTCTTTAAAGAATGATACATTATGAGTTGTATACAAGATTTCAAATAATAATGCAATAATATATATAAACACAATAAAATACTACCCAGTTTTGAAGAAAAAAGCAGGAAAACTGTACTTTTATTTATACTCATACTGATAACATTATGATCATTATGAATTTCATTCTGTCCTTTTATTTCTATGTTTAACAAATGTTTTATTTGTACATGCCACTTAAACTTGGTTGACATTTTATAGTGACTGATGAGATTCCAAAATTTGAAGCTGATCAAATGAAAATTGTTTGAGTACCTGCAACCATAAAGAGACATTTTAAGTGGAATTTAACCAATATTAAATTTAATTTAATATAATCAAACTTAACCAATATAAATTTTGAATGAAATTGGAGAAAACAGTATTTGAGTTATTCTAGCATCAAGAAACAATTTTACTAAAGAGGATGACATTTTCAATATCGACAAGGTGAGTCAAAGAAAGCTGAGAAAGAACTCATGTGTGCTGGAGGTATTGTATGCATGAACTACAAATATTGAATACTGTATGTACGATATTAGAATCACATCATTGTAATATGTCTAAGTTTAACCATATGTTTTTGTTATTTATATTTTAGGTTTGTGCTTCTAATAGAGCAAATTTAAAAATATAACTGCAAGCAATGATCATGGTGGTACATACACACAGAACTGTTAAAGTTCATTAGACATTAATCCATCAAGTCATTGGTTAACTGCCAAATTTCAAAATATTTTTGTTATTATTTTAATTGAAATGTTTAAGAAGTAAAAATATATGACAAGAAAACTAAAAAAAAGTCTACATATGTGTTCATATAAAAATTAGACGGTGTTTATTACTCTGAGTAGTATTCAGACCAACTAGATCATCATCTCGGGAGAAGCATTTACTTGCATCACGAATCAACCTGATGATAACACTTTCTCCATCCAGTGCCTGTTCAGCAGTGTCTTCCTTGTCAACAATTCCTCAATAGCATTTGAGATAGCATTCCTCTTGCCCTCAGAAAAACAGGCAACTTATCTTTTTTTGGTGCGTTTCTTTTTCACTCTTGATTTATCTTCCTGATTTTTGCGAATAGTTTCCATTCTCTTTACTTTGATTCCTTGACATCTTTCTCTAAACTTCTTTCTCAATTCTCTACCACCTTTCCGGCTGTCTGCAAACAGCTTTTCTTTTTTCTGTGCGGGTAATTTTTCCAACCATTCACCAGTTTTGTTTGTACTGTACATTATATAGGCTTCATTGGTTAATGTAGAAGCATTTGGTCGGTATCGAAGCATATGATCAAACCTACCAAATACAGACTCGGACAATCTGTTATGTGCTAGTGTGGATTGGGTGTCGTCAATCAGTTCTGATGATGGTGTGATTAATGATCCACCAGGAAGGTGTTCAGCCATGGCTTTTCTGATAAGTTGTGAAAATGCTCCAGCAAGTAGCTGTGCCAATCGCACAGCAATGCTATCAACATTTTTGTTTTCCTTTACCAGGGAAACATATTCATCATCTTTTGTTATTAGATCTTCATCAAATGGGAACTTTGAACCATCTAGGAATCCAGTGGCATCTTCCATTACTTCATCCAGATAGGCCACTAAGTCCATATAATGGCCATTCATATCCAAGATGTGAGTGTTCTCCTCAATAAGACGCCACAAAGGAGCAGTGACTAATTTAGAGAAGAGACCGAGAACCTTACAACCTGCTACATAAAGGTTATTTTGGCTAAGCCTATACACATTGCGGAGTAAATCATTTGGTGTACCATAGATGTCACCTAAAAACTTAATTACATTTGAATGATGATAATATAAAACCTGAGCTAAATAGAAGGTAATATTGAAACGATGGCCTCTATAACTAACAAACCGAACTTTGTCATTGATTGTGTCACAAAATGCTTTAAAATCGGAGTGGCACCCATTGCTTAGATCATCATCTCGGGAGAAGCATTTACTTGCATCACGAATCAACCTGATGGTACCACTTTCTCCATCCAGTGCCTGTTCAGCAGCATCTTCTTTGTCTTCCTCCTGGTAAGCTGCTTCAAACTGTGCAATCCTGGAGACTGCACAATCCGCTAAGTTAACTAAGATGTGTAAACCGCAAAAAAATTTATTGAGTTTGCTATATCTTTCCTGCTCCTCCGTTGACAGTAACTCCCACGATGAGCTCATGCTGGGCAGGATTTCTTTTCTATACTTCTCAACAAGTTTGAAAAACGATGTATTTACACTAGCCCTGTCAGACATGGTATTCTGGATATTACAAAGTAACTGCTTCCCTGCATTTGTGTCACTGTTCCCTCCAGCCAAACTTATGTCATCTAGGATCTCAGTGAACGTGTCAAAGGTGGTACTAGAAGATTTATTGACCATCTCTCTCAAACCTAAAACACAAACCTCTCCATCTTGACTTGTACCTACGAATGTGTTGTAAGTGCGGGAAAATTTCCTAGTTTCATCAGAATACAGTGTACTTTTCTCCTTTTCAACAAATGTTGAGGCAATATGTTTATGTGCCAAAGCAGCTTTGCTGTCAACAATGCTGTCATAGGTTCTCACACATGGAAGGCGTGGTACTGTTTTCCCTGGTAATTTCATTACCGTTTTGATGACATTAGTCATCTGTCCAGTTGAAACATTATGATTATGTAATGACATGGCACATTCCATTAGCTGTGGTGTATAGCACCTTCTGTGCATATCATATACATGGATCTCATCTTCAAGCTGACTATTCAGATCCTCAATCATAAATTCATAGTTGTGAATCTTGTCATTCAAATCTTTGGTTATTTGAGTTTTAGATTTCTTCATGTCCTGGAGTTGACTAGTAAGTTGCTGGATAAGAGCATCCTTTGCTGCTAACTGTGTTGTAATTTCTTGTTGTGATTTAACAATATGATAATTCATGTTTCCTGGCTGATATGTCACTCCTCCCATAGTTTCATTTATATAATTCATTCGTTGTTTTTTTTCACTTTCTCTTGTTTCTTCAGCTTTTGTCTTCAAGCACAACACTTTATTGGTTCTTCTCTCAAGCTTCCGTTTAAGTTGTTTTCTCTCTTCCAGTAAAACACTGATTTTTGTTTGTTTCTTCGCAACTTGGTTTTTGACCTTCGCATGTTGTATTTTCAATTGCTTGTATTTCATCCGTGACAGGGATAACTCATGATCCGGATCTGTGGACACTTCTTCGGAGTGATCTGGTTCAGACACCGGCGTCTGCACTCTGAGAACAAACTCTTCAGAACGAGAAAAATCTTTCTGCTCACGACTATAGTGCTTAGATTTTTTTATGATTCTGTGGATCTTGCTGACAATAGCTCGTATACTGAGCTCTTCACTTGGAATTTGAGAAACCTGTGACAGCCAGCCAAGAAGATGTATTTCTTTGAGTTGATGTTTCTTTGTAAACTGAAACAAGTCTAATACCAGTCCTTTAGTAACATGACACGCAGGAAGAGTATCTCCACTTAACAGCATATTTTCAGAAATGGCACAATCTTCCATGCTGTGAAAAAGTAATAATATGTAATATATGAACGATGAGACATTAAATCAAATGGGGAGGAGTATCATAGTGTCTTGTACACTTTTTCTGAGAGAATGTTTGCAATTAGCTAGATTATGAACATTTGACTAACAATTTCACGGATCCAATCAAATTTCGCAAAGTGATACCAGCAATATAGAATATTTTTTTTTCTCACAAACCATTGAAATCAAGGTTTTTCTAGAGAAGAATTAATGTTCCAAGTATGTTCAGTGAAATAGTTATGTTTAATTTATTGACATTATACATCTTTATCTCAACCATAATGCGTGTAATATGATTCTTTATGATTCCACCATAATGCAACACAACAAAACAACACTGTATGGGAAAGATTTGTTTCCTTTTTCATTCAAGTAACAGCTTCAACTATCATTTTCATTGAACCATTAAAGTGGGGGGGGGTCGTCACCTGCGCACGCACGGAAATTGAGTCCCAAGTGATGACAACAACACACGCTAAAATGCAAAGAATCATAGGTAGATGCTTGTTTGACGCATGCGTAAGCGACGACTCTCCCACTTTATAATGTTGAATAATCAAGTTAAACATGTTATTTTGCAGATTATTTCTAACATATTATGCAAACATTTAATTACGTAAGCAATTGGCTTGTACCAAGATGTCAAATAATTTGAACAAACGTGTATTCAGTGTATTCAAATTATAATTTAGCATGCAAATTATTATGTACAGCCTAATCAACAAAGTGGAAATAATATGCATACCAGTATAACAAATCATCTGAACAAGCTTTTGAAATCGGTCACATGGAAACAGTTTGCAAATTGAGCTCACAAAGTATGAGTGACGGACGTTTAAGGGCAAGGCAACAACGTCTGCCATTTTTATTCAGACCAATAAAATAGTAAAATGAGTATTAAAATACCACGATGTTGTATTTATCTACCAAATAAAATTGGAACTTTGCACATACATTTATATACATGCCATCACGCTACTACAGAACACCCTCACCCCAACATCCACAAACATGGACCTCTCTGATAGTGGGGTTTTGGTGAATCATACAAGTACTCGGCTGCATTGGTAAAATACTATTTGGCAAAGTTGCCGGTGTTAGTTGGCAAGCGTAATTCCATTGTATTTTTGTTGCCATCATATCAAATCAAGTTGCCCTCATCCATTCCTTTTATGAAGTTTAAATTGTCCACTGTGGTAGTACGATCCAAGTCCAACCAATAAACTCTGGCCCTTGAATCCATGGTACCCCTTTTTCCCACTTTGATAACACATCATAACTCTCTCCTAGTTACGCTACCATATGCGATAACTGATAACTGTTTCATTTAGGTGACCATTTGACACAACATACTTTACCTATCAAACTGACAACAAACAATGAATTTATTTCTCAATACCATTTAGGTACAATTTACAACGGATCTATAAAACGGGGAATAATACAACTTTTTTAGAGAGCTTAATAGAATACAAGTAACCTGTAGAATGCTGTGTGGGTAATATTTTTATATTGATTTTTGCTGCATTTGCAGCAAATAGTTACCAAACAATGAGAAATCTATTGGATTGAATATACCTCTCAGGTGGCTTCACATGCATAGTTCAAGCCTGCCTAACCGGTGCGTATACCAGGATTTAGTTACAGCTTCATGTTCCCAGTAATCCCAGTAATTCATGAAAGACTGGCACTCCCATGCAATTAACAGCGAGTTAAATTCTTGGGATTGAAACATATATTTTGAAGTCACTGATGTAGGCAATGAATAACTTAACGTTGACATAAAGACGAGGTAGTGCTCAACTAGAGGCTGAAATTATAATTAATTTGTTTATTTCAATTTCTCCTGAAGTCAAATAGAATACACTGGTGAAACACGATAGTACCCATGGGAGAAAGGATGTTTTGGGGTGTAGTTTACATTGTGTATGGAGTGGTAGGATCGGGTGTAATTTGTTCATTTCCAACTCTTATGAAGTCACGTAGAATTTCACTTAATTTATTTTTGCTGACATGTTTTCAAGCATTACATGTGAATCCAATTTTCACTGTGCTGTGTCTCAATAGAGTGTGAGGGAAATGGCATTTTCACTGGAATTTATTTCAGGGGGAAAATGTTTTCAGTGATAATGAAGTATTATGACAGAACCCCATACCCTCCCCGTGGCTTTCATTGCGTATGGAAGTTATTTTCACTAGTGATGCGGTGTATCCTGCTGCCGTACTTTCACGAGCGAAGCCACTGGGACGGTATGGGGTTCTGTTATTATTACATATGTCCCATATTTGATTATTTCATATTAAAGAAAGAACGTGCAACAAATCGGGATAGAAATTTAGGTCGGGGAACCCAATTGCCCATTAATATGCTCCAAGACAGTGCTGCGACCTAGCAACGCGTGCCAGTGTAGAACGCGTGTCACTGTACGTGTGAAAATAAAATAATCAGACGTCTAAACTTGAGTCATTGTCCAAATAAATACTGCTCAAATTGACTAAGTGTTCAAAACGTCATAAAAAAGACGCCGCCGACGATGCGCGTCGCACAATCTTTTTGCTAGCTGTCAAACAACTTGTCAAGTCAAAACATCTACGCGCCAAAGTGAAAAGGCTGATTTTACTGCGGGTCCAGGCTGCGGGTGGATGTTCAGAGAGCCCTTCAAGATTGATAAAACTCAGTTTCCAGGTGGTCAACATACATTAAGTTTTCCCAATCCTAGTATTCTATGTGATGTACATCTAACATGCCAAAAATGAACGATTGGTGAACGATTTGAACCTGACAAAAATAGCAGACGGAAATGTGTTTACAAAATAAAAATAGTGATTACTTGATTTTAAAAATAGATACCAGGAAGGGGAGGGGGTAAAAGAAAAGTTATATAACATTTTATTATTCAATAATTTATTAAAATACATAAGTTTGTCCAATTCCCTGTGATACAACACCTCAGACATAGCTCATTGTACTCGGTTTGAGTGTGGGTACAAAGTTACTATTTGAATTTTTTATATCTTTTTTCATTAATGAGAAATTTGACCCCAAAGTTAGAGTAACTGTTCACCAGGAATGGCTTTTTAACTCTTCTGTGATTTTTTTGGGCTTGGCTGATTTTGTTCAAACTTGATAGGCAGATCGTACCATCACTAATTGGAAAAACAATCCTGACCCACCGCTACCATGGCAACAGCCAAAATCTGTTTTTTGAATACTTTCGCCCCAAATTTATTACCTCCTACCAGTCTTGTAATAGCAGTGGCCAAATGATCATGCCTTTTATTCTGGCTACGTTGCGCACTGGCAAGAGATCACTGGCGCCGACATTGTTACACTGTCAACGTAATCCCAATTGAACTTTGAATAAAATCTAAATGCTGCCTCCAATCTAGAAAATACTATCGCAAAACGGTTAGAAATAATACATTTAACGGCTGAAGACGTCCTAGCAATAAAATAAAGGGACTTCTAAAGACTGAATGTTATTTTGCGAACCTCGTATAAAGGTGCCTGGTTTTAGTTATAAACCGACGTTAGCTTCACGTTCATGTCCTACCATGGTAACAGCCGAAAACATATTGCTTGTTTTTTACCGGCTTGTTTTCATTGGCAACCGAAGTATTTTTATTTTGTAAATAAATGTTCGTCTGCTATTTTTATCCAGTTTAGCAACATTGTTTGCATATTAGGTGTACATCACATGGAATACTACGATTGACAGAACTTGGTGTATGTTGACTGAGTTTTATCATAGTACGAAGTACCAGGAGGTTTCTGCTGGCGACGTTGCGGCGTTACCCAGTTCCAAATAAAGATTACCAACGCCAAATGAGCAACATTTTAACCGGTAATCAAGATTCATTCAATCCACGGCTAGCAAGCAACATCAGAAGCGAAGTTGTAGCATGCAGTACTAGTAAGTCATCCCGTCAGTGGAGTACCACAGTAGCACGGCATGCTTGCCTTCAGCATTGTATTCAAATGAATCACGTGGTGTGTCGTTCTCGTTCAAACCCGGAATTCGATCAATAGGGGAGTTTCAGTATAAAAAAAACACATTGCAAATCATGCAAGTTCAACATTTTCAAACCAATATACTAAAACAGGAATGCTCAGAGTGCAAAAGTATGATAGTTATTACTTTCCAGTATACACATCTCTGTTAATACTATCCCTCACATGTTCTACTCCCAATTACTCCTGCGTAAAATGGTGAGCCTCTTTTCATGTTGACATTCAGACTAAAATCATGTGACAGGCTGTTAAAATTGGCTGTTGCATACTCTTTCGCCGGTCTGGGAAATGTGTTTAATTAATTAGCTCTCATTCAAGCAACAATGCAGATTTCCCAGTGGGAGTGAAACTATTCGACTCTGTCATTAAAAAATAGGGGTGTTTTCAGCAAAAAACGAATAACCCTGGAATGCACACAAAATACTGAATTTCGGAACAAATCGTGCATTACTTACAGCAGCAGAATACCACAGAAATATCAGACGAAACATGAAAACACTATATATTGTATTTCGGCCTGAACCCTCTATATTGCAATTCAAGGAATTAACCCCTTATGTGCATCCATTTCCCACCTTGGTATCACCCACCCCTGAAAACAAACTCTTAATACCACGCTGAAGCGTTTGGTAAAAACAATCCTGACCCACCGCTACCATGGCAACAGCCAAAGTCTTGTAATAGCAGTGCCCAAATGATCATGCCTTTTATTTTGGCTACGTTGCGCACTGGTAAGAGATCACCGGCGCCGACATTGTTACCACTGTCAACGGAATCCCAACGCAGCTTTGAACTTTGAATAAAATGTAAATGCTGCTTCCAATCTAGAAAATACTATCGCAAAACGATTGGAAATTATACATTTAACGGTTGAATACGTCCTAACAATAAAATAAAGTGACTTCTAATGACTGCCATGTTATTTTGCAAACCTCGTATAAGGTGCCCGGTTTTAGTTATAAACAGACGTTAGCTTCACGTTCATGTCCCTTCCATGATAACAGCCGAAAACATATTGCTTGTTTTTTACCGGTTTTCATTGGCAACCGAAGTATTTTTATTTTGTAAACAAATTTTCGTCTGCTATTTTTATTCAGTTCAAATCGTTCAGCAACATTTGTGGCATATTAGGTGTACATCACATGGAATACTACGATTGAGAGAACTTGATGTATGTTGACTGAGTTTTATCATAGTACGAAGTACCAGGAAGTTACTCAGTTCCAAATAAAGATTACCAACGTCAAATGAGCAACATTTGACTGGTAATCAAGATTCATGTAATCCATGGCTAACAAGCAACATCACAAGCGAAGTTGTAGCATGCACTAAGTCATCCCGTCAGTGGAGTACCGCAGTAACACGGCATGTTTGCCATCAGCATTGTATTTAAACGAATCACTTGGTGTGCCGTTCTCGTTCAAACCCGGGATTCGATCAATAGGGGAGTCTCATTAAAAAAACACATTGCAAATCATGCAAGTTCAACATTTTCAAACCAATATACTAAAACAGAAGTGCTCAGAGATGTAAATGAAGGATAGATATTACTTTTCACTATACACATCTCTGTTGATACTATCCCTCACATATTCTACTCCCAATTACTCCTGCGTAAAATGGACTAGCCTCTTCATGTTGACATTCAGACTAAAATCACGTGACAGGCTGTTAAAATTGGCTGTTGCATACTCTTTCGCCGGTCTGGAAAATGTGTTTAATTAACTCACATTCAAGCAACAATGCAGATTTCCCAGTGGGAGTGAGACTATTCAAACTCTGCCACTAAAAAATAGGGGTGTTTTCAGCAAAAAACGAATAACCCTGGAATACACACAATATACTGAATTTCGGAACAAATCGTGCATTACTTACAGCCGTAGAATACCACAGAAATATCAGACGAAACATGAAAACACTATATATTGTATTTCAGCCTGAACCCTCTATATTGCAATTCAAGGAATTAACCCCATATGTGCATCCATTTCCCACCTTGGTATCACCCACCCCTGAAAACAAACTCTTAATACCACGCTGAAGCGTTTGGTAATAAGTATAGTATGGAAATTCAAATGCCCTAATATTAATATTAAGAATTGAATAAGCCAACTTTAGTTCGCCCGCTGGTTATAATTACTAGTTTCCATACAGTTTGTTTCACATCTAATCGATTTATTAATATACATGGTCAAGTTCAGTAGTCAATCCTCTGACATGCAGTTCATACACATTTGTTCACACATCACAATTGGGAAAAGTATTGTTGCACGCTGAAAATGCATGAAAATTCGAATTTCCGTCGTAACCGCTTGCCGGATTAGCAACGTGTTTTGCAGTAAATCCGTTGTTTATATTTAGGTGTGTAAACGTTCGAATTTCCCTTGCGTAACCGTCGAAACTGAAACGACGTAAATTTAGAAGTTGCGCGTTTGATACGCCCAATGTAAACAGCGGAAATTTCCAAATTTGCTGTCGTTTTACGCTGAACTTAAAGAACTGATATACTACGTTGCCCGTTGTATATTTTCAACGTAAATTGACGGGCAACTCTGAGTTTGTCGTTGTTTTACGTTCAACTTATTAAGCGGAAATCACGCACCTTGAACTGCTGCACTACTGGCTTGACATGGTAGAAATCATCCACTTTTCATATAAACCTGCTTAGGTGGCCAGGTCTAAAGACTATAGAAATATATTTCTAACTAATCCGTTTATAATTTACTAATTTATCGTCAACTATATATTTTTTGATTTACAATGGTATTGTTTGAACTAATACTCAATGATTCGATTGTGGCGAAGTGCTTATCTAGCGACTGTAACTGTACATTACATAAATATGCCATTATAGCGACATATTATAATTTATTACATATGAATCCGTAGTGACTAATACTAATAATACTTCTGATAAAGCTCCGTATCATGGCTTACGCGATGGTTGTGCGCCCTCTGTAAATTGTGTATGTTTGTCTATGGAATTAACACCTTAGCGACTATTGACATTTTGTGAATTGGCCTTGGACCTTCCATGGATAAGGTATGGGTTTAACCCGTACCTTCGCTAATCCTACGAGCACGAAATATGTTTTGAGGTTAACCTGGATTTGAGATTTACTGGATTCCGGCAGAGCAAGATCCCGGCGGACATTATCTCAGAAAACATGTGTTTAGATAATGTAATTTTTAAGTTACTGCCAACACATTACAACTGTACAGGATCGACGATGAACGTTGATGTACTGTGAAATACTTTATTTTAGCTGGAATTAATTTTTGCTGAAAAGTGTTTTTGAGTGTTTTGTATGGATATTTTTTTTCACTGATTTCTGACGAGTTGAATGTGAAATATAGGAAAAAGGTATATTCGCGAAAATAAAGTATTTCACAGTACATCTAAAAGATCACCAATTTCAATCTTTATTTTAAAATACAAATAGTCCTATTATGGCTTTATAAATCATAATATATAATATAAAGCTAAAAAAATAGGTGGTTTAACCTCAGACTAGTAATACATATAATATATTACTAGTCTGAGGTTTAACAATTAACGAATTATGGTACGCTCACATTAAATGCCATTGTCTCCATGCGATGTACTGTCTGGGAGTTTGTTCTACCCGGATTGTGTCTACAGGGAATGTTTTCTATATCATCACTACAGGGGAATAGCAATTTCCAGTTGCCTTGGCAAACTATTTACAAGTATCCTTAATACAAGGCTAACCACTTTTATTGAGAAAAATAACATTTTGTCCCACCAACAGTTTGGTTTCAGAAAAGGTCGTCGTACAACTGACAACCTATTTATATTGAAAACTATTATTGAAAAACACACCAACAACAATCAGCATGAAAATACAGTGAATAAAAAAAAAAAGAAGCTAAAGCAAACAAACAAAATTTATGCCTGTTTTGTAGACCTGAAAAAGGCTTTTGATAGTGTTTGGCATGATGGTATATTCTGGAAACTATTAAACAGTGGGGTGACAGGTAAAATGTATCTAATTATAAAAAGTATGTACTGTAATATAAAATATAAAATAAAAATGAAAGATGGACTAACCAATCAATTTAATTCAACACTGGGTGTTAAGCAAAGGTGTAATCTGAGCCCTTCACTCTTTAACATTTTTATTAATGACATAACTAATACCCTGGACCATGAATCATGTGATCCACCAAATTTAAATAACACACCAATCAGCTGTCTAATGTATGCAGATGATATAGTTATTCTTTCTAAATCCAAAAGTGGCCTCCAGAATGCCCTTGATAATGTCTCAAAATACATACAGAAATGGAAACTCGCTGTGAACACAGAAAAAACAAAAATTATGGTTTTTAATAAAAATAATAAACTCTATGGCAGTGATTTATTCTTTTTTGAAGGGAATGAGATTAACATCGTGAGAAATTATAATTATTTAGGTATTGTTCTCAGCCCTAATGGAAAATTTAAAGCTGCTATGAAACATCTGAAATACAAAGGAATGAAAGCATTATTCTTTTTGAAAGCCAAATTAGGTCATAATGAAAGCCTCAGTCCCACATTATTGTTATCATTGTTTGATAAACTAATAAGACCAATTCTTATATATGGATGTGAAGTATGGGCTGAAGAAAGTTCATTCAACTCTACTATAGAAGATGTACACCTCAGCTTTTGTCGCTTCATCCTAGGCGTTTCAAAAAACACTCCGAAATTGGGAATTTATAGTGAGTTGGGTAGATATCCTATCGATTTATTCATTAAAAAACAGTTAATACAATATACAAACCACCTAAACAAAATTCAAAACCCCATTATTAAGGAAGCCTTCCTACTTAACAAGACTATAAAAAGTAAGTGGTACAATGAACTTAACTCAGTACTGAAATCTACAAATACAACACTATCAGATATTGACAATAATGAGCTAAAATCGTCACAAATGTCACGGATATATGATAAAATAAAAAATGTATTTATAAAACATTGGATTAACTCAATTAATGATGATAACAGACAAACACTAATACAAAAAACAAACTGAGGACTTACAAAAAATTTAAAACAAACTTCATTTTGGAAAACTACTTAATTAAACTAAAAAATAAAGAACTGAAAAGTACCCTAACTAAATTCAGACTGAGCAATCACAGTTTAGAAATTGAAAAAGGAAGACACAACAGAATCAAAAGTAGCGACAGAATCTGCAAATTGTGTAATAAAAATGATATTGAAGATGAACATCACTTCCTCATAATATGCCCAGTATATAGTAAAGAGAGGGTCATTTTATACAATGAAGCTGAAAAGATTATTCCTGACTTTACTAATCTCACACCTGAAAATAAATTCATAAAAATAATGTCAAATAATAACTTAGCAATTCCTCTGGCACCATATCTGAAATACAGCTTTGCTATTAGACAGCAGCACCTACTTAGTCATTAACTTTTTTTTAAACCTATTCATTGGGTGTTTGTTTTTATATTCAGTTTATAGTTTTTTGTTGGTGTTTCATTTTACTTTATTATATATTTCCGTTACTAACTTCAATTTAGTCTGTTTCTGGTTGTCTTTAAACTATTAGCCATTGTAATTTGATTAACTTTTATCTGTAATTTTTGTTGTTGTTTAACCTCCTTCAGTAGGTTGTTATGAGTTAATAAATTGTTTGTTTATATTACAATTTTTAAACAAAATGCTATATTACTATGTAGTGTATTGCAATACTTGATGACCATGTAATTTTCAGGGAAAATTTTATGATCTTGTTTTATAAAGATGATGTCTACTCATGAGTTACTGTAGCACACGAATCTACAGGAGTGTTTTTGTGAACGGCAGGTCGGCCCTGGGATTCTGGCCTGGATTTACGCGACTAATTGACGTAATTTTAAAACATACGACAATTCGTTCCACGCAAACCACTCTGTAAAATAGCGTTATTTCAAACGCATTAAGTAGTAATTAACGAGGCGTTATATTCGGACAACTTGAAGCGGGTGAGCCAACAACCAACAGCCAACACAGCGACAGGCGTAGTTATAACTGTTGTGACGTTGCTTCTCTTTCAAGGGCTAAAAATCGTTCTACGATTACATCACTTCCGCTTTAAGATCTTGTAATCGTGACAAGCACTACGGTTGACGCTCTGACATCACGTCTATTCAGTCTTCCTACTTAGAATTCATAATTGAGATTCTTCTAGCATTTACTAATATTGTTGACGTTTATTATTTGGGCTTAAATGTAATATTCAAGATAATAAATGTTGTTGGATATCGATATTAAGGTGGTTTCACATTGTAAAATAATGCAGGCTTTTGTGGAGGGGCTGTGGCTTAACTCAATTTCGAATCAAAATATTCGGGCGTACGTATAAATATATCATAGCTTAGAAGAACGCCTTTGATGAAAGGACGGTGGTCTTTGCTCAGTGCGTGTTTGAATTTTATGTAAGTAAACAACGTGTTGTATACGTCGCTATGAGTCCATATCAAACACGACGCAGCGCGACGACCATTGCATTTTAATTAATCCCAAGGTTAGGTGGCCCATGGAGGTAAAAAGAGCCACCTTGGGTGGCCTAACTACACCATGATCAAGCGCTAGAGTGCTTAACCGCAGATAAACAGATACCTCCATGCATTGAATAAATTAGGTTTGTGACATTTGTTTTTACAATTGCAACAACGATGGCTGTGAGAGGTGTCAATTAGCCTGCTGAGGAAACAAAACCAACTAATTTCTCAGTGGTTATTCCAAAGACAGCATTGTAGAAACATAAAGCAGAGACTTCAATCTATCCCGATGATGCAGACTACCTTTTCGTCAAAATTTGCTACGCACATAAAGGAAAACACCGAGAAACAACACGCTGAGGTCCGGCGTGTTGGACACTTCTGACGTAACCAAACTGCGGCCTAAATAATAATGTGTGAAAGCGAAAAAAATAACTGACGTCGAGACACCGTGTCCACTTCCTGTTATACTGTAATCTGCATTTTTTGAATTTGCTTTGGCATCGATTTATAACTATACATCGAACATGTACACCTTCCTTGTTACTTTACTGAGTAACCATATTTAAAATGACTGAAGATTGGGTTTGGGGGTTCCGGTGGACGGACGTTTCGACCAAGGGTTTCGACCAGGACGGACGTCTCGGTCCTTGGTTCTCTTCTGTAAAATAAACGATCTTCAATATTTGAAATTCGTACAAGTATCGTGACTCTTCCATACATTTCACTTACGTTCATTACACTTGAATGAAGTCGCCGCTTGAAAAGAATGCTATTTACGAAGTTTAAAATAGCCAAGCCTTCCGAATTCGAGCTTCTTGGTTGATTCGACAACGGTAGCTATCATTTATTCTAAAAAGTTGAAGATCGGTACACATAAAACTAATCTAAAATATGTCATGCTTTTCACGTGCGACATGTTTATTAAAAAACAGAGTTAAGCGAATTTATTTAGACATTAATGCGTGAACTCTGGAGGTCATTGCCCATTGCCGCACATAATTGAAACACGTTGTAATAGTGTTCATATTCATATTCACTCAATTTCAAATAAACTAATTCACCATTGTACATCGCCCAACAAAGATGTCGCTGATCACTCAGTTGTCGCAGGGTGTGTTGCACCATGATACACCCAGTTTCGACTTTTGTAAAATGCGATAGTAAAAATATACGTTTCACTTGGTATCACCATGGAGGTAAAAAAAGATTTTTACCTCCATGGTATCACATTAGGGTAAATCTGTGGGGTGGGACGCTAAACGGCGGGATATTCGATACCCTTGAACATGCAATAGAAATTACGTGTATACAGTACATTCTAATTATTCTTCGCAAATAAAACAACAATACAAATAAGAACTTTTCATTATCTAATTTACATAATACTGAACATACTAATGACCGAGAAGACTGGTTGTTACAGTTGTTTACAGAAATATTTAATACATAGTCTATTACGTCATATAAGTGATCAGTTGTTCACAGAAATATTTAATACGTAATCAATTACGTGATATCGGTGATCAGTTGTTCACAGAAATGATGTCGTCATTCAGTTTACAAAAATATTAAAACATACTAGTAGTCTATTTCGTTATTTCGGCGTACATGTTTAGTTGTTTACATAAATATTTAGTGTATAACCACTTTTTTGAAAAGTTATTTTCCAAACTAAAAAACGCCAACGTCCTTTAAAATAGTATGATACAGGTACAAATTTGAAAGGCGCTGGTCGTTGTGCAGCGCGTTTTCGTACTTCGTGTAATGAAGCAATGTTTACACGTGTTGTATACGTCGCTATGAGTCCCCTATCCAACAGGACGCGATGACCACCGCCCTTTGAACAAAATATTTTTTATTTTATATGCTGACCAAAAAATATCAGAATAACAATGTTTTAAACGTTTGTAAAACTAACATCGCAAATTTTGAGAAGGCGTTTAAGAGATGCCGCGGTGTAAATAAACATTGCAAACAGGGTCTGTCTCGTTCGTGGAATTATTGTTTTGTTTATTTTGGCTCATAAAAAAACGTCTTTGGCATATTTCAGAATGATAGATATTATCCGGTCGTATTTCTACGTATTTAAGGATCTGTTTATACCAACCGAGTGTACAGTATTAATTTCACCCAACCTGTCACTAATTTCCGCTTTATTTTGAAAATATCGCCCGCTGCGCGCATTTTAATTCGTGGTTTTGGGAAAACACATCAATATTTTCTTCGTTTATTTGCCCTAGGGAGTTAGCGTTGTCTTTATCAAGTAACTGTCTCGATAATCATTGATGAAAGGAGAGAGCAATCCTGGATTCAAACGGAACACAGTCACGGTTTTGTTAAACAAAAGGTCGTAGTTCAAGTTGCCTGCGCGAATGATACAAGGGGTTATTTTCGTTCAACGTAATTGCAATATTTTTTTGTTCGTACAACGTAAAGTGAAAAAATAAATTCTGTAATTGTGTAATCACAGGCTAGACGTACGACGTAATCAATCAAATATTTTTATCGTACTCTGTAAAAATGGGTCATTTTTCTCGGTACGTACAAGAATTTACATTTAAATTGTAAAAAGCCCCTTTTATTTCCCGTAAAACTGTACCCCCCCCCTTACCCCTACATACAACGTATCATAGATTGTCGTTCGTCCGTGTCGTATCGTTCGGATTTTAATAATAATTAATACTCTATTATTCGTTGTATCCTTAAGCTTTACCATTGAAACAACAAATTCAACCACTCGTGTACCAGTGATCAGTGTTTCTCTGAGCCAGCGATTGGTGTTTTAAATAAGCGAGCGAGAAAAGAAAGTGATATAAATGTGGTAGTTTTTTTCGGTCGGAAAAGATCCCGTGGTCGGATATTATGTGATAATTGGTTGCTTAAAACCGATAAAAGCTGGTGATTGGGCGACATTAGTAGCGTGGCAAGTTTATAAATAGTGAAACGTCACCAAGTAAGGACACGGTAGAAAGAGTTGATAGTAAACGCAAGGGATTACAGAGAGGGAGCAGCCACCACCCCTTTACCGTGAAAGCGTGAAATCGCGACAGATTTGTTTCGTTCTTATATTAGGTTTTGAGGGCTGTTGAGTCTAAAAAAAGACTAAATGATTAAAAAAAGAACGCGTTAGAGACATATGCCTATGCAGAATTTGGTTTGCCAGTACATAATCCATTTTAACACCTTGGCTACTCTATTGACAAAGGCTGTTTATCCTGGTTTGGCACTTGGGGTGACCGGTAATCAGTGTCCACAACGTGCTGTGCATGTTTTCGGCACGAATTACAAATTAGTTGTAAGCCTAAATTTTCATATGCGTGTTTGGTAGTCGTTAGCTAAACATTTTTGGGTTTCGTTTGCAAAGTTACAGAGTTTCGCCTAACTGTTTTTTTCTAAAGTACATTGTTACAGTATACTGTATATAGTTTTGTCTTATTCTCTCAACTGTGATATGGTATTTAATCTGATAGGACTACAACTCTTAATTTAGCAAATCTTTGGAATGTTATTTTTATTGTGATAATCAAGAATATAAATTTGCCCGAAGTCGTGAACAAATTAACTGTTAATAAAGAGCTTTGGTTATGCTGCAGCTTTTTAGCTCCATGGGTTATGTAAGATCCATGGTAAGATCTCCGTGATAAGGGGTGGGTAGAAACGCAGTCTCTCAACCCCCGGTTGGGAAACGATAATACTTCTTTTGTCTCAATGCGTGTTTCACGTTCGTCAAATTGTTTATTCGTTAACCCATGCAGGTCTCTTTTTACCTCCATGGTTAACCCAAGTGAACGCACGCATACTTTTCTATTACCATAAATCTAGCATATGGTATGACACATGACAACAGAAGCCTTCTTAAATCACATCTACGCATGCGTATACACTTTGTTTTGATTTTTGGCACAACGCGAGATACGATTCATTATTTACCGAAATGTGGGAAAACTACGAGAATTTTGTCGATTTCGATATCGATTGGAATAATATATTGCAAGAGGGCCCAGAGAATGTTGCTGCTGAGTGCATGAAAGAAGGCTACGGAAACAGAGACATCGACGCAGCCATCCATTCTGTCAGGGCCGCAAAAAACGTATCGAACGTAGTTTATGTGTTAAAACACGATCTGTTTGATCGAAACAAACAGAACAGCCATTAAAACAGCATTGGGCACGTTTTTGAACTTCCACCTCAATATTAATAAAATAATAGTTCAAGTCGGAAAAGTGTGTTTGTGAGGTTTGTTAAAATCAGATACTGTCACTATAACATCGAATTTGGTCATTCGAATCGCCATCTTGATATAACCATATCTTTTTTAGCTCCATGATATAACCATAGAGATAAATGATATAACATGAACACATTTTGTACGCTCTAAATCAAGGAGCTGTTTAATTCAGTGATTTTCTGAGAAGAATATCAAAATCTGACTACACCAACATGATTCGGATATTTCTAAGATATAAATCAACGGTTCTTCAAAATTTTAGGCTTCAATATAAAAAAAAACACTTCGAACAGTCGTTTTTTTTGGAACGATACTCGACGACCACCTTGGTTCGTGTGCGGATAAAAGTATCTACGGGGGCAAAACTAACGGTAAAATAATCGACTGAAATGAGCCCTTTAATACTGCTTCTACACAAAATAATCTATATTGGGGAACAATTAAAATATTAAACAAAAATATGACGACTGTGATCGTTTTAGATGTAGGGACGCATTTTCATAGGGTGAAAACTTTTTGTACAGCGTTACCATAACAAGTCACCCTGCAATGAATAGTGCTGGCTGTGATGGTCTGATTCTTGATTTTTGTTATGTCAATTAAATGAACATATCTTTTAAATTACACGTGCCTTATCAGGAAGCTTTACGAACACAAATTAAACACGCAACTCGGAATAATTTCGAAATAAGCTGTATAAAATGACAAAGATTCAAAAGCGCAGAGCGGAAGACAGTGTAAATCTAGGAAGATCCAAAGATGCTATGACGTCACCGGTTTCACTCCAAAGGTCACCGACTGATGGCACCCCTTAGCCCGTGCTAACGACTGGCCCTCCCTGTGCGTGGACGCAATTGGGTCTAGCCGAAATGCAAATATGCTAGATAAGCCTAAATCAGCTTAAGGTAGCGAGAAGGGAAATTTTCACTTTTTTCTTGATTTTTCAAAAATTGATTAAACGTTCACTTTAGACCTTGATACATCATCCCAGGTTTACAAAAGATCGAAATTGCGAAATAACGTCGCTCAAATCAGTGTTTTAAAACGCTAGCAGAAAAGACTACAACTGCCGTTTCGTGGATATTTGCACATTGTTTATCTTTGAAAGGGTTTAAATGATAACATCTTATCTGTATATTCTGTTGCTGACGATTCTGATATAACGGGTGATAAGCTTCCCGTCGCAAACAATGCGTGTTTATCTAACGTCCATTGTCAGCATTATTGTCAGTCGAGACTTCGTCGAAGAAACATGGTCATACAGTACCCATTTCGCCCATCCTTCCGCTTTTACATCGACTGCTTAACGCTTAATTTCCGACCATGCGGTCTTGTCCGACCGGAAACCGACCGCATTTTAATCGCGTTTTTTTTTTGGGGGGGGGGGGGGCGGGCTCGCTCGCTCATTGAAAACACTGACCGCTCGTCCACTGATCACTGGCGCAGAAGTGGTCGAAATGGTGGTTTTGATAGTAAAGTGTGAACATACAACTAACTAGTATTAACTATTATTAAATTCTGAACGGCACTTCAAATCTAATAGTTGTATGACACTTGTATCCTGAAAGCAACTGAACTGGGACCTCTTGTTACGTGTTTTGGGTGCTTGTTCTAAATGTAATATGTTATTTTAATGAGACAGTTACGTGAAAAAACCATAGGTAACTCATTTTGACAGAGCAGAGAAACAAGGAAATGTTAATGATTAAATCCAAAAATAACGATACCGAATCCACGTCGGTCCATGTCTGGTAAAATTTGACATTCAATTTTTAAAATTAAGTCACGATCATTGAATGATTTCGATCTAAACCGTATACGTTTACGTAAAATTGTTCCCACAAGAATATTTTCGACTAAAAACGGCCACATGCCCTGAATAACATGTATGAATAATTTATTGGGCTTCAAAATTTAGTTATAGCCATAAATATTTGGTGGCCTGTCGATGAACAATTTCGAAACTCAAGATTCACACGGCTGCGAAAGTAGAACATTCCGGAAGGGGTGAAACGGAAGAGCCAAACTTAACGCATAAAAATAGAACGCGTATTTTGACCTCTGTGTGGCCAACCAATGGCTGGATACGAAAACGTTTGCGGTCGTTGCTAAAGAACCCCGCGTTCATCGCAGGTTTTTCGAAAAACGTCGAAAAAACACAAGAATTAGTAGAAATGTTCCTATTTTGGGCGGATTATTGATAGACAATAATGTATTTATTACAAAAATGCCGTGAGTTTTTGCCTTAGTTATTTTTTATCGGCGAAAAACTGCGAACTCGGCAAATTTGGTTGCACAACTTCCCTCTATCCACAGTGGAGGGACTGTGCTCTATCATATACACCCAGCGACACCAATGCCAGCTGACTGTGGGAGAAACCAACGGGGATCGACATTCCAAACAAATTATTGGGACACGGTGTACAGACATTCCAAACAATCGCAATTATCAACGAAAGACGAGGTTTTATTTTAGGCTTAGAAATATTTTCTTTTCGTCAGCCCATGCATGGAACTGCCATTTAGCTTCATGGTCCTTCAGCTTGTCTTCGCCTCGGAACACATCGCGAAGACTCAATAATCAGGAAAGAAAACCCAGACAACCATGTCGTACTTGTGTTGAAATACATTTTGTATTTCACGTCAGAATATTGTTTAAAATAAAATATTCAGTCCAAGCCAAATCGAGGCCAAAGGGTCAGGTTGCGTGCATATAATTATAGATAGTTAAAACGAAAAGTATTTGAACTTTTGTCAGCTGTTCAACATCTATAAAAACCATAAAGACAATTATAAGACAATGTGAACCTCGGAATTTTTTCTGTTAGTCCGAACTTTAAATGCGTGCGAGCGAGCGGTGATATTTCGGGGTTTGCGCGGACGAAAATAAAGCGGAAATTGTCCGGTCAAATTCAACAAGCGGTCAAAAAAGCGAGAAAAAAGGTGATTGGAAAGCGGGAGCGGGCGGGAGGTAGCGCGAAATGAGTACTGTAAATTTGCGCAACTTTCTTTTAAATCGTTTTATTTTCCAAGTCAATATTCTATTTTACTAATACCATGTTTTCTAACGCAATGGCGAAGAAAAGAAAGAAAGCGTTGACAGATGAGGCAAAGAAAAATCTGCCACACTCTGACACAGCAATTTTTTTTTTCAAACATCGGCCATTTTGTTTCACCATGAAAACCGTTTTATTAGATCACTTATTAGAGACACTTGAAGGATTAGCTTGTTTGTAAACTGTCAGCGTGTACAATGGGACAGTAATGTTTGTCAGAGGATTATCCCTCGTTGTTCGTTTGCATAACAATGAAAACGCGAACGTTCCTGGAGTGGGGACTCAAATGCCAGCAGTTTTCTTCATTTTTCACGCTCGAGCTTGAAATTATTCATTATCTGACACTCTTTATGAGCTCTATGATATCAGTGGTTAATATGTTTGGCTATTTTTAGTGTATATTTATAATAATGCAGAAAATCTACAGTGTTTTATTAACAAAGACTGTTTTTCGCGTTTTTCTCGAATTGAAGTTTCGATTGAGTACGACTCATTGGGACCGCCGCCAAATCAAGTGCGTTCGGACTGTGCTTTGTCACAGAATAATAGTCTGTTAAAGGTGCCATGTATGAAATAATTTGAGGACAAAAAAACAAACCTGCATAGAAATCGGAATAATAGGTCTTTTGATTATCGGAGACGCATTTCAATGGACTTGATTACAGACAATGCATGACGTAAATTTTACCAGGAAATTCCGCATTGTGCTCTCGCAATCGAGGACTTAGTCATTTTTACAAGATTCGCCATTTTTGATGTCACGTGATGTTTATGTAAACAATGACCGTCCAGTTTGTGCGAACTTGTACCTCTATACTTAGTCTTTTGAAATATATAAACTAAATTGCTCTTCTGAACAAGACAACAGACAGAGAATGATTTATTCAAAAACGTCACAAAACCCTTCTCGCTACCTTAAGGTAGCAGGATAGTTTTTTTGCATGAAAAATGTAAACACCTATAATCGGAATAAATTTTACAAGAAACCATACAATCTATATATGTTTAGAAAGCTCTTGACTTGTATTTTCCTATTATTAATATTTTGTGAACATTGTGTTTGTTTTAGCGTCACGTGATTCTGAAAATCAGCGGGGCTGATAATTTAACTAACGTGAATAAAATTGTAATTGTCATTGCTACAGTCATTCATGCGATCAAAAATTTTACACTGTTTTGAAACAAAGGTCATGAAGTTTAAATCCGTATTTCTATTTTTTGCATTAAGTATTTTTTTCCTTTCCGAAAATCACAAATTTCAAGCACGTTTTTTGGTGTTAAAGTTTGTGTATATCGATGGTTTGCGCGAGGTTTGTGAAAAAACGCAATAGAATTTCACAAAAATGTAAATACGGATATGAAGCCAACATATCCAAGAGTAAGAAAAACCAAACGGCGACATCGTAGCGCTACTCACTGAAACGCTATTTAAAATTAGGTCAACGGTAATTGTCAGAAACCGAACACCGAGAAATCGGCACTTTTATGATTTCAAACTTCAATCAACGTTAACTCCCGTTTTAGCAGCAAAATTTACATGGGCTAATTGAAAATGAAATACTTTGAAAGTTGTTTTCGAGAAAAATCATGAACCGACATTTATATTTGTGAAAAACTTTGTTTTTAGGCCGTTTTCTTTCACGCTATGGAGTTTTGTGACGGTCTGTTCTGATAACGAACTCTGACGTCATTCATTAAAGCTTGGATTATGCAAAGTGGGCGGTTCTGTTTGCGAGTAACAAACAATACAGACACTACACTTGGCAGTTGAAGTGTTTGTAAATACAGTGTATTTATTTTTGGGCCGTTGTGTTTGTAAACTTATTAGTTCAAGCATGCCACGAGTTTCGAAGTCTCCTGGAGGCTGAAGAACACCTTCCGACACCAACTTGCGCGGCATACGATAGCAAATGAAATGGCGGCTGTGGGGTAATCGCTCGCATTCCAATGGCAGCCTTTCTCTTTATTTCGAAAACTGCTCCCTTCTTTCGGGATGACGGGAAGCTAGGCGGGCTCAGTTTCGATCGAATACAATCGCCTTGCGTGCAAAGGATTTCAAGCTGACTGCCCAGACCGTGACGCCTGCGCTTCACTATTGAGATATTGCCTACTTTGCAAAATTGATAAATCGCTTTTTCTGGGGCGCCATTCAACAGTGCCATGTCAACGAGTCGAATCTCTCCGTCTTCAAACGATCGGTCGTGACATTCACTCTCGTTTTCTTCTTCTACGTCGGAAGGTAACAATATTTTCCTGCGAGATACAGACATCTTTCGAACGTTTTGAACAGGAGTATCACCCACTATATCGAAGTCTGATTCATGGTAAAACTTTCTTCGCCCACTTCATGGCTTCATGAACCCAGCATCGTCTCTTTCAACATCTTTTTGACAGGAGTGATCATTCTTTTGACGTTTTTCTTCTTTCTTCCTCGCTTTCTTTTTTGGGGGGGGGGGGAAATTTTCGCGTGCTTACTATCTCGTCCATAATTAGTGAATGACAACTAAACTAAACTAAACAATACTGATGACCCTCTCCTTCTTTGCATATTTTGCACATTAATGAAGGAAGCTGCCCTGCTTTTTAATTGGTGTGAATGAAATAATTGTAAAATGTGACCCAGTGATGTATGCCGGCATGTAGCATTTCCTGTGCTATTAACAATTAAATCCCGCAAAACAGAGTTTTACCGTCGCAGTAATGTCATGAATTTGTTTTTGCGTATCTGTTGGTCGACTTAATTAACTGATTATTAGCGAATTGCTGTGTTATGTTTGTCATCGTTTAGGCCTATTTGACGTTTTGGACGGAACTTGGCTCAGTGATTTGGAACTAATTACAAGATAACCGCCGCTATTCAGACTACTCATTCTGACAGTTTATATTCATAGTTATTAATGTAGTGAACGATTAATCAAAGATATGACGTATTCAGTACTTAGTGTGATTGGCTTTATGATTGAAGGTTACGCCCTCGAGTCTTTTTACTGCTTTGTAATTGGTTAGAGTTTTCAAAATGAATAAAGAGAGTTTGAGTTGGTCTTGGCGAATACTCCACGAGAGACACAGTCGTAGTCGAGTCCTGGAGAGACTTGGGGCGAGTGTTGACGCAGTCTAAGAGAGTCTTGGTTCAGCCTTGTGATGAGTCTTGGGGATTTTTTCCCCAGGGCGCTGTGTCTTATAGAGTGCTCGATTGACCGACTAAGACGAGAGCTGAAACGTAATTCGGTGTGTGTGTCTTATTTGACTTTCCCGATCCCGCACCTCAAGGGGACGAGATATAGAGACGAGACGAGTTTCTCCCCTGACAAGTGTGGAGAACCCAGAGAGAGAGAATTTACCCCTGATAGTAACCTCGGGTCTTATACTTGTAGATGAATCTCTTCAAAATTTAATTGTAACCGGACTCACTGTTATCATCTATAAAAACTACCTAGATTTTAGATGATACTTATATTTTTTACCAAAGTCGTACGAAAAAGTCAACCCTTGCCTTGCGTGAAACACTGGTCCATATCCGATGTCAAGACGTCGGCCTTGGGGGGGGGGACGCTACTATTTCGTTGCTGTGCATTTTGTTCGCATGAGTACATTAGATAAAACAAAGACAATAGAAAAGATCTTTGGATAAAACAACCAAGTATTTATCAGACAGATTTATTACATGTAACATAATTTAGGAATTTAGAAAAACCAAAGCATGCAAGTATGCCTACTTGGTGAAAACTCCTCTGACATGGGGATCATATAAACCTGGTCCAAGCATATTCTTATCATTGATCAACCTTTACATGTAGTTTGTGGCCTGTTATCAGAATTGTCATGCAATGGAAAGGGAGCCCCCCCCCCCAATGTAACTGCATTACTTCTGGACTGTAAGAAAGTAACCCCGTGGTCAGACACCTTTCAATGACAAAGCCAAGAAAAAATATTACAGAAATTTATTGTAAGTTTTTATTCTGTTAACACATAATTACATTGAAGTGGTACATTCATGTACTTTTTTGTTTATTCAAAATTTGTTGTGTTTCAAAAGCGATTGTTTTGTCTTTGCTATACTTCCTCATCTAGAAAAGCAGCAGTGCACACATCTTATCAGCTGTATGTAAACTACAAACAAATATCTTATCAGTTGTTTGTAAATAGCAAATAAAGAAAGTGGCCCAATTTAAAGCTATTTACCCTCAGTTCAGTTATGTTTGTAAACCATGCATATTAATGAGATGCACTAGTTGGGTGTACAATGGATAAACAAAAACTTGGCAATTTGTTTGCAAACAAGAAAAAAAAACAGTTTACTTGTACAAAATATTTTTTTTTCAATAAAATAAATACATCAATGCTCGTAGCGTGCCTTAGGGAGCTATTTGTGTGATTTTCCAAAAAAAATATGAAAAGTGCCAAAAAAACTATTCTGCCAGTACTTCGTGTAACAGTCGTTAGCACGGGCTAAGGGATGCCATTAGTCGGTGACCTTTGTTAAGCCGCTATTTACGAACGAAAAATGGATGACACACGCGAGGTTCTATTTCTGCTGCTGGCATGTTTCGTTCTAATTTTGAAGTGACGTGCACAGGAACGCGAGAGAAGACGGACCCAACTTATATGGATGCACAGAAACAGTATACAACGGGCGTAACAGAATACAGAGTTTTATTAATGCATGTCGCAGACAGCGAACCAAATTTATTTTGTCTACAATTGGAGCTGCTGTACGCTCTACCACAGCGACCCGATCAGTGTGGAAGCGAGCGCCGAGTAATGACTGGTGGAATAGAGTCGTTATACGAACATGGGACAATTTTCACACCCAAAGGTCGCCGCAGAGGGCGCTTAGCCCTGGGCTAAGCGTTCGCGCATACTTCGTTAGCCCGTGCTAAGGGTCTAGACCGCGTCTTAAATTCGGATCAGATTTAACCAGTACTTAGCCTTCCTTAGCCCGTGCTAAGCGTTCACGCACGTTTTCTGAGCACGGGCTAAGGAATTTGACCTCTTAGCCCGTGCTAAGGAGCTGTGCGTGAACGCAACTATTGTATTAACAAACAAGTGTGAGCTGTCTTGGCTGAGTTCAAGTGCAGCCCCTTACACGTTTTTTTTTCCAAAACTTAAAATATGACAGAACTTCGTTTTATCATAGCCCAACTAGACTTTTCTTTATATTTTTGAAATGTAATAAAATTGAACTAATAAAGACGTGCAAGAAGCGTGATGTATTGGAGCTAAGCACGTCTGGGGGTACATCAATCTTTAAGCCACGACTGTGTTTGTCGTTGATGGCGGGATCATGACGCGGGAGTAATTGTACGAGGGCGCTATATACGAATATGGAATAATTCTATTTTATTAGCTAATGCACATTTAAATTGTAAACGGTTATACACACCATGTAAGGATAAATATTATAAAGCAGTTCCCGGAAAACGTCAAAATAAATGTAATTTACAATGGGCGTACTCTGCGTACATGACGTGGAAGAACGCAAGAATACGCCGGAAACCGTTACCGTAATGATCGGTTACCCAGCTGTATATGTTGTTTCAGCTTAACACCATTAAGCTACAATTTACAAGGGGTCTATAAAGCGGGGAATAATTTTCATCTCAGTGTTTTGAAGGTGATACTTACTGTTTAATTTTTTAACAACATGTATTTGAACAAATTATTGTCAACGTCTTGTTGAATGAATTACACTGTTGTCATGTCAATGACTCTCCCGGATGTGAGATATTACATTAAACTGTGTCGGTGTCTGGACGTGTGTCGACAGAAGATGGGAATATCGAGACATTCTTAGAGGGTGTCATCAGATATAAGTAGTATAATATGTAAATCCGGTAATTTAAATGCCCTGAAGTAGATATTAAACATTGAATAAGCCATCGTCACCTAACTGCCCCTGCTCACAATTGCGGACATTATCGTTTCATGACGTAAACGAACTATTAGGTTGTAGGGAGCTCCAATCAAAATATACGACGGTCGAGTATGTTGCGAATGCATGTATAATGACCTCACTCTTCGGGAGCTACGAACTGAGGCAGAGCATAGTTTGCAGAGAACTTCAACTCACTTGGCAGTAGAGATAGCACGTTCGACCTAAATAAATACACAGTAGTTCATTACAGATACTCCAGCGTTATTCCTCAAAACTGCCAGCTGAGGTAAACCCATCGCTCTTTACTTCTTACATATTCTCCAATAAAACTCTGAGATGTGTTAGAGTAAACCACCGATTGTGATTTCAAGGGATGTGTATCAAAGGTTGAAGCATTGCGAAAGTTCAACTACTGAACACAATTATAATAAAATTGGATTATAACATTTCTGTAATGCATATCATCAACATAGAAATTGTTGATCCTAAATAATACTGTAACGTCATATATGAACCAAAAATGCGTATCTGATGTCACTATGGTAACATACAAAGCTAATCAGAGATGTCACTCTCTCTAATCAGGGATATCCCCATTACAAAAGAATATACGTTGAAATTTATGGTCTTCCAAATGTTATATGGATTGTCTCCTTGGTACACGACTTCAGGCCAGGAAACTAATAACACTCTTAAGATTTGGCAGAGTAGACAAGCGATTGGTCAATTGGTTGCAGCAATTGGTATGACCACGTGATTATCAAGGATGTGTCTGAAAGGTCAAAGCATTTGCTACTACAAGCATTATAAAATCTACAAGTTGAGATCAGAGGTTGCTAGTACATGGCTTCTCTCGCATGTCTTCACAACCTGGAGTCAGAGGTGCATGGTGTTAGATAGTGCATTGAGCTTGTTATGTCAACAAGCGGTACTCTTCCTAATTAATCGTCAAGGCAGATATTAATTTTGCACTTAGTCTAGGCAATTTAAGCCATAATTGTGGAAGCTTCCAAACATTTAGTACACGACTTCAGGCCAGGCAAATTTCATGTCCAAATCTCTCGCATCGTCGACCCCTCTAAATCAAACTGATACCCTTTGTGTCAGCAAAATTTGCAGCAAATTTTAAGGGGGCATGCCCCTGGACCCCCTGGTAAGATCTCGCCCCTCCATGCAAAATTTCGTGGCGCCGCCTCTGCAATGCGCGTTCTCCTTCATGATGATGAATGGGAAAATTGTCTAAAATAATAATATCACCAGGTTGAGTAGCTGGTAATCCGTTTGCATCAGTTGCATGCACGGCTTCGTCGAAAAACTGTAAATATGTAGTAGTATTTGACGCACCATAGATTGTGTTAACATACGCCATTTATACCAACTAATAAATATAAAATTATGTTCGGTGACTTTGCATAACGTTGGATTTCCAGACAACTTTCACCTTTCCCCGAGTGACCATGCGTTTTGTGTCCTACTGCTGACATTTGGATTCTAGATTCGTCCATGAATTTTACAGTATAGGAATCGCATTCTGACAACAAATCTAAATACGCCTGGGTGTACATCATGTTTCTGTCCGTAAACCGCTCTATTGTCAATTTTGTCAAATTTTTACGCGCCCAGTCCTTATCTCCCAGTCTGGGTTTCACATAATACGATATCTGTGATATTGAAATGTGGACGTTGGCATTTTCTACACGGCGACGTTGTATTTCTCGCAATGTGATAGAGAAAGTTTCCATTTTCATCATTTCCATGAACCTAATATCTTGCTCAGTAAGCTTTCGAGGCATACCACCTGCGTTGAACTTTGGTTCTATAATTAACCATCATTCCAAAACTGCACCCACAATTTCCTGAAACTTCGGTCTTGTTTGGTCTTGTCGGCAACTTCAGTAACTTTTCCGCGAGGTATTTCTCCAGTCGTAGATTTTCTGTGGTCTGCACTGATAGAAGTTCCCAAAACATACGACTTTCCTCTGACCGATTCACGGTTCATTGTCCAGTATTGCAAATCAGAATAATCGGTGTGACGTATTTTTTTATATTTCGCCCAGACACGAGCATTGGGACCAAACCATTATGCAAAAGTGGTGTAAGTTTGATATATACACCATAAACATCATTGCATTTATAAAAACCCAATCTGCTTATGGATGTAAACTTGGAAAAGATCACACACGTATCAATCAAAAGAAGAATTGTGAATGACATATCGAAAGTTTATGTGGGAAACAGAATAATGGGAATATCCCTGTGATATAATGGACATATGCAAATAAGAACCGGAAAAGAACTTTGTTAAGAAAAACTTTCTTATTGCCTGACACGTGTTGTTGCAGTAACTTTCGTAGTTTAGAAATATGGCGCTGTCAAAACGAGCTTGTGATGACGAACTTGAACTCATCATTCATTATTTTTACTGTAGAGAGGAGAGATTACACCAATCGACGTGAATTCCGTGGACTTGATACGGATGGGTTGCTGTGGCCTCAAAGCACGGCTACGACAGGTAATAAGGTACATTGGTCGCATGGAATATATTCGACTCTGTTATCGCAATGCAAATGGACTGTGGACTGATGTTACCGAATTGTCGTTTCCACGAGTAATGGGGGTTGCGTCTACCAATAGCCAATAGAAATAGAAATAGACATGAAAAAAAAGAGTTAGATGTGAAAAGGTGTGAATATGATGAGTACAAGGAAATATATGGTAGTCTACAACTTCGGTTTATATTGACATACGTTAAAAAGCTGCTCGAATTGTCATCTTCGCGGGACTGGTCATAAGAAATCGAACTGTCCAAATTTCGAATGCGAATCAGCAGCACAGTGCGGTGAAGTCGAGAATCACAAAGATGAACAAAGTGAGCTAAATTCGGTACATGAAGAAATACAGAAATTTATAAAGATTTAAAGCGACTGTAGGTTGAATTTGATGTAAAAATGAAATCATACGAAAAAGTGAACAACAGTTTCAGCAAGAAGATAGAGCCACATTTCATTCGTTGTAATCCCACGAAGTTCATGGTCGATGCAACCGGCAGACGACTTTATAATTTACAATTGCAGACTGACATCGGAATTCTGAATAAATACTATGAAGGGGAAACTACCAGCTAATTTAGAAAGTGCGTACAAGTCGTTCAAGACCATAATTGACAATGAAACACGCCGTTTAACTGAAGTAGCCGACAGTGGCGGAACCAGCAAAATGTATTGGGGGGGGGGGCAAGCTTCGCTTAAGATATACGGAGCGAAAATCGCAGAGAAGCTATGCATAATCCAGATGATATGAATCGTCATGTGTTTGGGGGGCATGGCCCCCCTGCGCCCCTCTGGATCCGCCACTGGTAGCCGATGCAGTTGACTAAACGTGGAAAAAGTACATCCGTTGAAATGTTAATAGCAAAAAATATCCAACCAAATACAGACTAATAGTCCAACGTTGTGTTTCCGTGGAGTAGACAATAATATTTAAGTTCTCGTTTAACATTTTGTGCTGTACAAATATTTCATGTACTTTCAAAAGTTCAATGTTCCAAAATATTTAAAAAAAAAATAAGTATGGCGAAATATACGTGTTTCACATTGTATCCAGTGAGTTGATGTGTCTTTGTTTTGACTCGCCGGCGCGCGGCTTTCTTTGTTGCCCTGATTAGTGATACTTTTGGTGTCTTGTTTATACACAACTGGCCTCTGCGCATTGTTTATCACCGAGTGGGTACTTGTAGTAAACGGCATTTGCCACTACAAGCATTATAAAATCTGCAAGTTGAGATCAAAGGTTGCTAGCACATGGCCTCCCTCGCATGTCTTCACAACCTGGAGTTAGAGGTGCATAGTGTTAGATAGTGCATTGAGCTTGTTCCGTCAACAAGCGGTACTCTTTCTAATTACTAGTATTCGTCAAGGCAGATATTAATTCTGCACTTAGTCTAGGCAATTTAAGCTATAATTGTGGAAGCTCACGAACATTTAGTACACATGTCCAATTCTATCGTATCGTTGTTGTGTTTCACAATCGGTAATTCAGGCAGTTTCATATTATTTACGACGCAAACACTTCAAGTTACAGTTCAAAATACTTTATTGGCATAAGGGAGCCTCACCGTGTCCCACCTAAGCAGCACTACACAAGAAAAACAGAGAACATAACAATAGGCGATACACACACTGTGTGATGACACGGTGACCTACCAAAGTGAAATTATATCCAACTGAAATTACAACATAAAAAACGACATTGTTCAAAAAAATATATACTAGCCCCCAAATGATATTGTTAGAATTGGTAAATGGAGGTATAAGCAGCGTGACTGCAACTACAAGTTAGAAAAACTTCGTAATTCTAGCTCTACATGAACAAGAATTAGTTGGTAGAAGTGGCTTTGCACGTAGAAGCAGCGCGACTGCAACTACAAAGCGGGTCGGCAAGTGGTATTTTCGTAAGTTGCGATCAATTGTTTTTATTTTCGTAATAATGTTATTTAAATAAATAAAACACGTAAATTCGTATACATGAGCAAGGTGTAAAATAATCAGCTATTTTATTCGTCCGTATTTTGTACAAAGATATTATTTTTATTCCAAATCCAATGTCGTAATTCGTACGTAATTTCCAATTTTGATTTTTAAACTCAAATTATTAAAAATATTATAAAAATGTTAAATGTACTTAGGAATTTGTGTTATCTGTAAAGTGTAAAAATCCTATTTTTTACTGTAAATGGAATATTCATTTTATTTTAACGTGAAATGCCATTTTTTACCCATGTAACCTGTACATTCAGCTACCCTTACACCACCTCCCTCTACAAAAATGCAGTTAGATATGAGTTACGTAGAAACAGCGAGCACTGTAACTACAATGATATAAACAATGAGATGTGAACCAGTAGTGGGTGATTACAATGTTTATCTTATGGGGGTAACAATTCGGTGATATATGATGTCATCGCTATTGTGAGCAGCATAGCGTTGAATCGGTTCAACAACACGGTCTTTATCAACTCAAATGTCCGTAAAAGTGCTTTTCTGAACGTGTTGGAAGGTAACAGAATGTCCAAGCATGCATCAGCGGTAGGCTAATTAGAAGGATTGAAACCTTGAAGAAATGTGTCTCGTACTTGCATCAGCCGATGTGGACGGAGTTGGATTTGCTTCGTTAAGGAGCGTGTTCGATCCCGGCGGAGTACAATGCTACTCTCTACGGTGGCCGAAGTATAGTTGTGAGGAGTAAATTCAAGTTAATTTGAATCCAATCAAGCAAATCAAAACACTGTACTAAGAAACTGAACTGTTAAAGATGGCTACAAACTAAAAATACTGCGTCACACGAAGTCACGCGAGATTCATGTCGTAAACACTATTTAAGGTAACAAAAAAGGATTATTTTTTTCTTAGATTTTCCAAAAAATAATAAAACGGTTACTTTAGACCTTGATACATCACTCCAACTTTTCAAAAGATCGAAATAGTGTTTTAAAAGCTAACACACATAACCCAAACTGCCGTTTCGTGAATATTTACACAATGTTTAACTTTGGAGCGGTTTAAATGATAACACCTTATCTGTATGCATGTTTATCTAACGTCCATTGTCAGCATTGTTGTCAGACTTCGTCGGAAAAATAGGATCATAACTTTGCGCCACTTCCTTTTAAATCTTTTAAAGCCAATATTCTGTTTACTAACACAATTTTACTAATGCAATGACAAGGAACAGAAAGAAAGCGGAGACGCCGATGACAGACGAGGCAAAGAAAAATCTGCGACTCAGTGACGAGGGGTCATATTATAATGACCAACCTCGCGAGTGGTTCGAAAAGGGGGTTGAACTATCCGCATATCCGCAAAAGATTTTCAACTAATTAACCGATGACGATGACGACAGTCATGTGAGTAATGATATTGGCGATCCGCTCCGCTAGAATTGTCCTAAAAATCACTTTTGGCGATCCGGTCCCTAGGATTCCGGTGTCTTCACGTATTAATTATTCTGTGAGTTTTTTTCAGTAGCTAAAATCTGTAAAAAAAAAAATTCTGGCCCACCGTTGACATAAAACTGAATAGCTTCTCGGCAAATGTATCTCCTCCTATGTATTTAGGATTAAACACACCGGACATAGATCATTCTACTCAGACTGAGTGTGGGTGTATTTTTTTTTTTTTTTTTTTTTTGATGTTTTTTTTTCATTACCCAAAAAGATTGACCTCAAAGTTTGAGTAACTTTTCACTAGTAATGGCTTTTTAACTTTTTAATGGATTTCTTTTGTCTTGGCCAATTTTGTTTAAATTGGCAGGCAAGTCATACTGTCTCTAATTGTCTCAGCAGCAAAAAAAATGATTTTTGAATACTTTCGCCACCTCCTACCAGTCTTGTGATAGTAGTGTTCAAATGATCATGCTTTTTATTTTGGCTACGTTGCGCACTGGTAAGAGATCACCCCCGCCGATATTGTTACACTGTATCAAGGTAATCCCAACGCAACTTTGAACTTTGAATGAACTGTAAATGCTGCGTTTAATCTAGTAACTACAATCGCAAAACGGTCGGAAAAAATACAATTAACAGCAGAATACGTGCTAGTAATAAAGTAAAATGAATTCTGAAGACTGAATGTTTTTTCCCGGTTTTAGTTACAAACCGACGTTATCTTTACGTTCATGTCCTACCATGTCAACAGCTGAAAGCTTGTCTTTTTGCTTTGTTTTATTCTGTGAAGTAGATATATATTGCAGTGCTATATTAGTAATTGGCATGCTAAATATATTTGAATATAGTGAATCATCAGATTAATCATTACTTAATTAGTCTATTATTGAATAGAATACGGTGTAGCCCTCAGTAGTTTAGTTGGGGGATTTTCCTAGGTCAACCACATTTTGCATACTATGCATATGGTCACAAATTTTATATTGTTGCAGAGTCTTGACATTTGGCTGTATTTGTTTACGCTATCTGTTAGTCGTTGTGTTCTTGTAAAAGTGGATTTTTTTTGTTTTTGATTAAGTCGGTTGGAACTGGCAGAGAAATGTTAAAAACATATTTGAAACATATATATGTTGTTGAGTGTCAAATTTTGATTTATTTGTATTGGATACCCCACTAAACATTTAATCAATTGCTAATAGAACAAACATTCATTTGTGTGTTTTCCTTGTATTAAACTTTTGATGCCAAAGAATACTAACGATTTTTTCGAATATAATTTAAATGACCCAGACCTTTTTAAGTTTAGGGGGATGTATGTAAACTATATCTCCTACTTTGAAATTGCTTTCCTGTGACCTTTGATCATCATTACGCTTCATTTTCATGTTTTGTCCGGCGATTTCACTTTCGAAACGAATGCAGTTTCAGCTTTGTTGTGTCGGGGGGAGGGGGGGGAGGTAAATGTCATATTGATTTAAAGACAGTCATTTATTTAAATTACTGATATGTTAATATTACATAATTTGAATGTTATATAATTATCGCGAAAATTACTTGTTGATAAAATATTTATAATCTGGTAAGTTAAATTGTAAATTAAAGCCCCGTGATCTCATATTTTGTAGTGAGTCTTATGCGTTTAAACTTTGTCGTGGTTCCGTTGAACGACAATTTCTGACCACGTGACCCTTTTTATTGCATGCATATTTGTTTTTTTAAAAACTCGTTTGCGATGTACCGTCTATTTCAACAATTACAGCAACTACTAGACTTGCTGGCAGTCTGTTGCGATTCCGATGAAAAATTCTTGAAAATAAATATAAATTGCGTAAACGAGGGGTGAACACGAAATCCCAACCGTCTCTATATTATCAGATCGAATTTATGCCGCCATTTAATGTATAAAATTAAATAAAAAATTAAATCCGAGTACGATATACTATTGTACGTTTGAAACAACTTGAATGTAAGGACAATTTAGGATAAAATATATACTTTAATTTTTAAACAATATAATGAATGATATATTATAATATATCTAACTGATCGCAATCTCCGTCTAGAATGTGTTTGGGGCGTGATCTACCCAGTATAAGAACATTTATCTACCTGTACCCTAACGACCGTTACTAGGCATATATGAGAAATATAGAGCCGCTAGAAAGAGATTATACGTTTGTTTTGTAGACTATAAAAAAGCATTTTACTATGTTGACCGAGCTAGTTTATTTTTAAAACTTGTTAGAGTAGGCTTTAGTTGTAAAATGGTCAATCTTTTGCAGAGTATGTACAGTGTGGTTAAATATTGTGTAAAATTACCGCATGGTTACACAAAAACATTTACATCTGAGATTGGGGTACAACAAGGGGGCATATTAAGCCCAATTTTATTTGCATTTTTTCTAAACGATTTAGAAATGCCTTTGAATAAAGCACCATTTAATGGTGTTGAATTGGATGATTATCCACTAACATGTCTTATGTATGCCGACGACGCCGTTATTGTATCTGATAGTGCTTCGGGTTTACAGTCGTTACTTGCCAAATTTCAATTTTATTGTTATACGTGGAAAATGTTTGTAAACACCACTAAAACTGAAATTATTATTTTCAATAAGGATATTGTTGACTGTGATGACGATAACTTGGATTTTAAATTATTTGGAAATCAAATTGATATTGTTGTAAATTATACATATCTAGGCGTTGTCTTTGCCGAAAATGGTTCATTTAAGTTGGCATGTGCAATTTTGGCCGGAAAAGCTTCAAAGGCAGCGTACGCGGTCAGGAAAGGAATTGGTAACGAAATTTCACCAAAATTACTTCAAAAAATATTTGACTCGAAAATTAAACGAATTTTAAACTATGGAGCGGCAGTTATAGGAAATCGGTATTGTAAACCAATTGAAGATGTTCAGTTAAAGTGGTGTAAATATATATTAGGTGTGGGGCAAAATACAACCAACAGTGCAGTTATGGGTGAACTCGGACGATATCCGCTTAGTATTTGCAGAAATCTAATCCGTATTAAATTTTGGAAACGTATTCTGAAAATGTAATCGACTAATCGACTCGTTTACAAAGCCTATAGAGAGTCTGAAAAAAATGGCACAGATAGGAAAGCCATGTTTTGCTTTAGCTATTAAGAAATTATTAATTAAAAACAATCTGCATACTGTTTGGGAGAATAGGTTTATCTCCCAAATTACCGATGAAACAACGTTGTTAATTGGAAAGAAAGAGAGAGATTGTTATTTCAAAATTTGGAAAGATGCTTTATTTGACGATGTTCGCAGATCCCCAAACAGTAGAAATAAGTTACGAACGTTTCGCCAATTTACAACAAATATTTTTTATGATAATTGTTTGGATATCGTTCGTGTTCCCGTGTACAAACAAGCTTTAACTAAACTTCGGTGATCTAATCATAAGTTACACATTGAGACCGGTAGATATTATGGAACTCCAGTGGAAAATAGAACCTGCCAAATATGTATAGATGCTGTTGAAGATGAAACTCACTTTCTGGTAGTTTGTCCAGCATATAACCATATTCAAAAACCGCTTTTTGATCGAATTAACCGCATTGAACCACAATTCGAGTTCCTTTCGCCTATCCGTAAACTTACATATATTTTTTTCTCAGAATAACCATGAAATCATCCAATTTATTGCAAGATTTGTATACACAGCTTTTCAGATTAGATATGATTTTTTAGTGTGAGTCCTCCAATAGATGAGTTGTATATGTGTGTGTATGTGTGTATATATATATATATAATACTTTAATTTATTGAGGCAATTAAAGTCACGCCTGTAACTTTCGCATTGTAACCTGTTCCCCCAGGTTAGTGGGGTATATTTCTTTAGAGAAATGGAAATAAAATAATAATAATAATAATATATACTTATTTGCAAGTGTACTTATTTTTATTTCATACATATTTTATTCAATGTTTTGCTATATTGTTTCACGGTAATGTAAACATCTGTCCTTCTTTTGTATTACGTACATATTATGTATTATTTTGTATTTTTTACTACCTTGTGGGCTTTTGCGTTCATCAACTCAATCAGCGTATTAATATTAAATTAAAATAAAACAAAATGTATAAAAATAAAGAATGAAATACACAATTAAAATAGAAAGAAGAAAATAAAATATTTTATTTCAACAGATTGTATCAGAGCGTATAAAAGGAACGAGGCCATATGATCAATCACTATAGGGGCTGTGATTTGATAAAATCAAAATCAGAAACAACTTTGAACTTTGATGCCCTGTTGCATTCAACAAGTAGAATACCAGCAACGCTAATTAAAATGTAAAACTAAAGACCCCCCCCCCACACACACACACATTTTTGACATAAAGTAGATTTATTATCCCCAATGTTCGAAAAGTAGGATGTAGAACCTTAATTGCTTTTGGGGTCTGAGTACATCCCCAATCACCACCCGCGACCAAACCCTACGATAATGGCAGAAATTACAGCATGTATCTGAACATAATCCAAACTATATTTTAACAATAGATTTTTTCGTATTTTTATTTTCAATTGTAAACAGTCAATTCTTAAACATTATACACAAGAATTAAAAGTTAAAATGTACATTTCATATAACAGTCTTTTACATCTGTGTCTGATTGAAGTTATTGTATGGTTGTGTGGTTATTACGTTTACGAATTGTATTACATGAATGGGAATATTTAATACATTTGTACATGTAGTTATTGTGGTGGGAGAGATTTGGGTTACGTTGTGTTGTGTTGTGTTGTGTAGAGTAGCAGAATATGAGGTCCATGAGGTTTCATTTATTTAATACGCCAGAAGTCAAAACAAGAACTACTCCCTCAAACATACTTGAAGTATGTCCATAATGTTCTCAAAGTACAATACAGAACTGTGATTTGTTCAACTCAAAGTGAAAGATTACATTGTCATAGCAACGAGTAATTAGTCCTAGTTATGGGGTCAAAGGTTATAAAAAAGGCGGCAACACAGGTAAACAGTCTAAATCTGAACCATACATGTAAATACATTAGAAATGTTGATTGCAGGAAGCTTCCAGAGATAATTATTATGTTTGCATATTGTATTACATTGATGGTAAACACTTATTACATGTGAGGTCATTACATTCACGAATTGTATTACATTGATGCTGAACACTTATTACATGTGTGGTCATTACGTTTACGAATTGTATTGCATGGATGGTGAACACTTATTACATTTGTAGTCATTACGTTTACGAATTGTATTCCATGGATGGTAAACACTTATTACATTTGTAGTCATTGCGTTTACGAATTGTATTACATGGATGGTAAACACTTATTACATTTGTAGTCATTACGTTTACGAATTGTATTACATGGATGGTGAAAACTTATTACATTTGTAGTCATTACGTTCACAAATTGTATTACATTGATGCTGAACACTTATTACATGTGTAGTCATTACGTTTACGAATTGTATTACATGGATGGTGAACACTTATTACATGTGTAGTCATTACGTTCACGAATTGTATTACATTGATGCTGAACACTTATTACATGTGTGGTCATTACGTTTACGAATTGTATTGCATGGATGGTGAACACTTATTACATTTGTAGTCATTACGTTTACGAATTGTATTACATTGATGGTGAAAACTTATCACATTTGTAGTCATTACGTTTACGAATTGTATTACATGGATGGTAAACACTTATTGCATTTGTAGTCATTACGTTTACGAATTGTATTATATGGATGGTGAACACTTATTACATGTGTAATCATTACGTTTACGAATTGTATTACATTGATGGTGAACACTTATTACATGTGTAGTCATTACGTTCACGAATTGTATTACATTGATGCTGAACACTTATTGCATGTGTGGTCATTACGTTTACGAATTGTATTACATGGATGGTGAAAACTTATTACATTATTAGTCATTACGTTTACGAATTGTATTACACGGATGGGGAACATTTATTACATGAGTGAATTGACAGTTTGTGTGACTTCTTGGTGGAAATCTGGATACCCTCATATGTGTTTTTAGAAATCATCATTGATTCTGATGTAACACTACGTATATACCTGTATGAGAACTGTAAATCCCGTTCACCGTTAATTACAATTTTAAATACAAATGTACAATTTGTATAATTGAACGTTTTGCATTTGTTACAAATACATTAACAAAGTTAAAGCGTTAATATTATAGATACATATATTATATCATATAGATACAAAAAATCTTTCCAGTTACTATGTTTTCGTTATATTCGCTGTCTTATGTGATTACAGTTTTATAGATGCAGTGTCTAATCTCCCTATACATAGCTTTATTACAATTTCACTAGTTGTCAGTACAAACATATTATCACAATGAAAATGTATGAAATTGAGCAGAGATTGGTACGTTATAAGCAATTGGTTATTACCCATGTACAACATGTCGTTTTTTAAATTTATAATACAATTATAATTTATTGAAGCAAAGAGTCCATGTACCTGTTGCTAATAGATGCAACATCGAGGGTTAACCGAGTATTATTGTCCAATGCATAACAAAAAGATAGACAAAAATATTCCCTCAACTTTCGCATCGCTTATGAGTATATTTATACAGTTCATCCCACTTCTGAGTGTTGTAGATTTGCAATTAATTTAACTCAATCAAACGCTTATCACAGTGGTCAAGGTTATTATCAATGTAACAACGTGTCGACACAAATAACAAGGTGACAACAAATCCCATCAGTGCCCAATGAAAACCAGTCTGCACCCAATAAATAAATCCACTTTAAACCCGATGATTAAAACATGTATATTTTTCTCTGATTTCAATATTTCGTTTTGCTTTTTCCGTACTTTCTTTCGTACATAATCATAAATGTCTAATTCATTTAATCCACGTCACATCGTAACTAACGTATACTATTGACAATAATTTCTTACAATATGCAATATATGATTTGTACAATTTGTATACATACATATTAGACAAAAACGAATTGATACGTGACAATGTGTTGTATATGACAATGTCCAGTTCGATGATTTATGACAGCTGGTGCTAGGTTTAGTCTCCTCATATACATACCCACACCCGCCGTGTACTAATTGTAGAACACATTCATTTCAACATGATGTGAGGGTTCCATCTACTGCGTTGTTTTGGTGGAAAGTCCTTACTTTAAAAATAGTCCAATTGTGTCCCGTTCTGATGGGGTGTAAATACAAGAAATGATGTCAAGAATGCCCTGTTGCGTGTCTCAGTTTATATCCAACAGTTTGAGGTATTCGTGCTTGGAAGAATATGCATATGTGTGGTGATACTAGGATAAGCGCGACCCCATATACACATAACACTACCAGGATAGTTTTGACCCCAATATGAATATGTGAAATATGTGCTCCCATGCACAGTGTTGTTAAGAAGGATGTGTTCCCGCACATACTGTGTTACCAGGATAAATTCGTTCTCATACATACATGGTATTACTAGGTTATGTGTGTAATATTTGAAAATTGGTGAAAGGAAGACACACCGAATAATGTCAACGTGTTAAATATAGCACCATAGCGTGTTTCGTTTTGTAAAAAGACGACCGGAAGTGGGCACCCAGCAAAGAATAACACTTAGGAGAGGTCAAACCAAAAAAACCCACAAGCAATATTAAATGTATTATATATAATTCGTATTTTTACGTGGGTAATTCCATATTTCAAAAAAAATAATTACACGTAATATAAATCATCTGTAGTATTTTATAAAATGAGCAGTTAGTTCTTTATGAAAAATAGGATTGGCTACTAATAATTCTACATGATAAAAATCAACTAGTCAATAAATTTACTGTGAAAACCACTCACAGACTTGTGTCTACAGTCTAGACGTATTTACATTATTCCTATGCGTAAATATGTCTAGCCCGTAGACAAAATCTGTCGGTAAACAACAATGTTTTGAAACAAAGTAGATAATCAAAATCCAGAGCAATCTTAATGATAGAATCTTGTTGGTTTTCATTATAAAACAATTTATCAAAGTCAATTCGATTATTTAATTCTTGCATTTTCATTTTGTACATAAAGTATGCAAATACTTAACAATTGTCGCTATTACAGGGCGGTATTACATACGAACGTAGCATGCATGAAATACACCAACTGCAGCATTGTGAGTCGCACGAAGTTCATTTTTTATTTTTCATTTCAATGAAACAGTACTTGCCTTCCAAGTTACAAAATCATTTAAAGTTAAAGTGGGTTTTCCCAACCCATCTCTATAAAGACGCGCCATTCTTGTCCACGCCGAAAACTTCGTACCAAGAAAGGCTTTGGATTCTGTGAACGTGAACGGAAAAATACAACTGTACATTAAAGTTAGGATTAGTCTAATAAATAAATAAATAAATAAATTAATTAATTAATTAATTAATTAATTATAAAATAATCACTTACGTGTACAGATTTCCTGTTCCAACAGTGATATTTCGTATGGGTCTTTCAATTTGGCAATTTCTGGATATTGATTTGTCGAAATGTCATCAAAACCTTTCACTCCTGGAACTTTAGCATCTCGTAGTATAGTTAACATGTCCTATTGAAAAGGACAAATGAATATTGTAAGTATATGTGATAAACGCATATTACAAGTCAGCCATTTGAAATGATGAAGGTGACTGGAAGAGTGTGAAAAGTGCTATTTGTTCGCGATGTCTTATCTGTACATTATTATAATTGAATGTTTAGTTATTTACACTGCATCGCATTTGAAATGGCTGACCATTTAGCAGATCTGCGTGACTAGATGATCATGCAGAAACACATGAAAATGTTGCGCTAAATTGTTGGCTGGAAAAATTAATGGCGTCAAAAATACTGCACGATGGTTGACCCTTTTCAGGAAATATCATGGATTTGTTTGGCACCCAGTGTTAGTTAAACTGTGTCATAAGAACTAAGGAAGCTCTGATACAATGTGTTAATTGACAGTTCAATTATATTAATTATGGGGGTGCTGAACCATTTGACCATTTGAAATATCTTCTTGTTCATTAATATTTTTATTATCTGGATTATTAAATTATATAGCTGTTTTTTTTGGGGGGGGTTGCCCTAATATTCTCGGTCACATATCGGTTGAATTTAATGATTTGTTGTTAACGCTAAAGATGATAAAGATGGTTGTGTTACACATTAATTGGATACATCAGTGATTTGTTCATTGAATAAAAAAGATTGCAAATGGAAGGGAATGAAACCATGGTATATATCTTAATTGACAAAAATGTCCATTCCTATTTTATGTAATACAATAAAAAAGTGGACTGAATTGAATTCTCTAATGGTCAACGAGCAGGTTTGTTTTCGTCTAGGCTATTTCGCTGGTCACATTAATTCGAATAATCATTGAAAGTTATTTATCAATTTCTGGGAGAATGTATTGCGTATCAATTATGTGAAATATGAAAAAGATTTTGATCGCGTTTACCGCCCTCTATTGTTTTATATAAGATATACAAAACTGGCATCGGGGGGGGGGGGGATAAAGTTTGTATTGTTATCAAATCATGGAACTAGAATGCAAGGGGGTGACAGATTGTTTTCAATATTTTTGTGGGGCTCAGGCACCTATGCTATTTTATTTTTACCGATTCGGGCAACAGACAAGTTTCCGGGTTTTCATATTATAATACTCTAAAATGACTAATTTTCACTTGGTTTAAATTTCACTGATTTACCATTTCAGGCATATTCAGTGGGTTTTAAATTCACGGTTTTATCATTTAGACAATGTGTTCTATGCTAAATTTTACATATTCACTGGGTTTTAATTTAGCGCATTTTCCAGTCTGCGAAATAAGCAAAATTAAAACCCAGTGAATAATTAATCCTTTTACAGTATATTATATTATAGTTCTTTTTCATATTGTATGGCTATGTTTAGTAGCAGTGTTATAGGTTTCCAGCCCTTCAAATTAAAAAAAAAATATTGCAATAGATTGACATTTTCAGTCAACAAAAATAAGACGAAAGTTATGGTTTCCAAGAAAAGGCAGTAAGATTCATACAACAGAAAAGTGGTTTTATAGAGAGGCGAATGGTACAGAGCACAGACCACAAACTTTTAAGGCTTTATTTTCGGCAAACTTCAAATTTAATGAGGTATTAGTTGAAACCATTATAACTATTTTTGTATGAAAACTTTGCAATTGTCCGATTGTAATGTATGGATCCAAAATATGGGGATTTGACGGAATAAAGAATGTTGACATTAAATAAAAAAACGTTTCGTGATTACGCCCTTATAATTCCATATAATGCTATAAACTTTGCTGTAGGGGGCGCTAGATTTTAAACGATCGCTACGTTATTGAGTGCTACAAATTTCAACTACACCGAGCAAACAATTATGTTGGGCTCGCAATTTAAAATTAACGTTATTTGCTTATGTGAGGCCTAATCGAAGAGTTGGTTGCGAATCGACAATCCTTGAATTATTCAAACAAAGATCGAGCGGCATAGATTTTTAATGTTGGGAAGGAAAAATCAACAAGTACTTAAAACTAGACCAATGTTAAAGATTAAAACTACTTTTTCAGCAGGCCAACATATTTAATGCGAAGAAAACGGGAAAATACTCTCAACTGTGTGAAAAATCCTACTAAAGACAAATACCATTTTTGTCTTATTTGTCCCCCTTCCATGTACTACTTGGTCAGTGTATCTCGTTATATTACCGTACTGATTGTTATCAAGTGAAATTTGACATGTCAAGCTAATAAGTTGAATTGAAATTGTTTGAATGAATGCATTTGTTCACCTCGCATTTTAAAAACCAAGACACGTTTCTAACTATTTAGTGTTGTATATAGCGTGATCCCTTACCTATTGTCTATTTCATGATATTAATATTGTACGTTTTGGCCAGTGGCCAATATTATGAAATTAACATATTACTTTCAAAGTCACATACATATAATATTTATTGAACAAATATTCATATACTATTTATTTAACTAATTTAACTAACCAAGGCTATTCTGCGTTGTTTGTATTGTGTGCACTTTTAAATTTGAATTCATCTGAGTAATATCCTTGAATAAAATATATGCTTATAACTTCCTAATTGAGATGCAAATTACAGATAAACAGGGTTTACAGTTGTATATAATCCGATTACTGGAAAAGTTTAAAGAGGAAATACGCCCTTCCTATTTAAAAACGCGTGTGACGCTAATTCGTGTATAAATTATACTGACATACAATCAACCTAGTATTATATGCAGTAATAATACCCCCTCCCCTTAAAAGGCGTGTGTGACGCTTGGCACGTTTGAGTGACGAGATCTGTTTATTTGTTCGTGTATAAATTCTACTGAAATACATATTTTGTAGAGCCAATCGGTAAAATGGTCAACATATAATCGTGATTCAACTATAATTTTAACGATTACGGCGACTTGGAAACATCAACCTAGTATTATCTGCACGATGAATGTGTACATTAATTAAAATAATATTTCAGTTGTACAGTATTGTTATTTTTGTCTGGGTTTATCATAACAGTGGATTCATCATAAAATTTCTTGTCGCGTTCGTAGTTAGTCGATCAGTTGTCACACAGTTATCACACCACAAAATCTTTAAAACAAGTTGTATTCATTGCGGCTTATAATAAACACAAGTCGGCGGCTTCGTGAGTCAACTGCGGACATGAATAGCTGATGTTATCGGACAGAACATCGCGTGAATCAGAATCCCGGTCTATCCAATGCGTGTATACACGCGTGATAATGTTGTGCCCATATCTATTACTTGAAGAGCGTTTCTAAAACTACTGTATATATGTTGTAGATTTCAGCAACGAGCATACATGATGAGCGTTTTTATTTGCGTTCATCCACTGTGAATATTAATTTCTTACCTTTGAGTAAGGAGGTAGAGCCACGTAGATGCAAAACAAACTGTTATTCTGCATAAAATTTCTTATGTCAATTGCTGCAGATTTCGCCGTGAGAGCTACGTCTTTAGCGATGGGACATGATTTAGTCTTAGCACGATTGCAACTGTGTATACAAATAGAAAGGGCTATTGTTAACTTCATCCCAGCACTGATTGTGCTTGGCGCTTACAGGTGAGCATCAATAAAGATAAACTGGTCCTATTTATATTACAGCATTTATTGCCAAACACAAATCTCACAGGCGACAGAGGGTATACCATATAATTCTTACACTACAAAATTTTGTGTTTTTTAGATTGCACAATTTATCAGTGGGCGATAATAAAGTATTGGTTATGCATAACACTGTTTTTAACAGTTGACCCAGTGCTCAATACTTTCAACAATATGTGAGGCGCCTACATTGTATATTACGCATGCTTGAAAACAATACACTTCATGGAAGCGGTGAGACTAAACGTTTTTTGCATCAAGATAATGAGCTAAAGATTGGTACCACCAATCAATTTCACCAACATCTCAACAATCATTTGCTGCACGAACCACAGCAACTGTACAATCAATTGATTGTCATAACGTTTTTTTATTCTCACACACAGGTATTCTGAAACTTTTAACCCAGAAAAAATATTTACTCTGCAAACATTGATTCATCATAACCTATATTAGCAATTACTTTGCAAATATTTACCCACCAACTATGCAAACAAATACTCTGCAAACTCTAATCCACTAGAATATATGCAATCAATAATCTGTAGATTCTAACCCTCATATGCAATTATTCTGCGAATCCCATGGTACCTATGCAAAATATTACCTTCAAATCTTACTCCTCTGCAATCAATAACTTTGCAAATTCTAACCCATTGGTTCCTGTACAATCACTCTGGAAACCTCAACCCACCAGCACATATTCAATGGATTACTCAACAAAACCTAACCCACCATGGCGATACAATCAATTACTCTGTAAATTCTTACTCTAGCATGTATTAACAATTGCTAATCCTGTGAAACTTAACCACCAACTATGCAAACAAATACTCTGCAAACTCTAACCCACTAGAATATATGCAATCAATAATCTTTAGATTCTAACCCTCATATGCAATTATTCTGCAAATCCTATGGTACCTACGCAAAATATTACCTTCAAATCTTACTCCTCTGCAATCAATAACTTTGCAAATTCTAACCCATTGGTTCCTGTACAATCACTCTGGAAACCTCAACCCACCAGCACATATTCAATGGATTACTCAACAAAACCTAACCCACCATGGCGATACAATCAATTACTCTGTAAATTCTTACTCTAGCATGTATTAACAATTGCTAATCCTGTGAAACTTAACCACCAACTATGCAAACAAATACTCTGCAAACTCTAACCCACTAGAATATATGCAATCAATAATCTTTAGATTCTAACCCTCATATGCAATTATTCTGCAAATCCTATGGTACCTACGCAAAATATTACCTTCAAATCTTACTCCTCTGCAATCAATAACTTTGCAAATTCTAACCCATTGGTTCCTATACAATCACTCTGGAAACCTCAACCCACCAGCACATATTCAATGGATTACTCAACAAAACCTAACCCACCATGGCGATACAATCAATTACTCTGTAAATTCTTACTCTAGCATTTGTATACAATTGCTCAATCCTGTGAAACTTAACCAACAGCAATCAAATACCCTGCAAGCCCTTGCCATCAGCACAATTGCAATTGTTAATCTGGTGAAACTTAGTGAAACTCTGGTCTTACTCATTCACACCCACAGCTCGATTACTCTGTAAACCCTAACCTACTGACACATATAAAATCAATAACTCTTTAAAACTCACAAGCACTCGATTACTCTGCACAGTGTAGCCAGCCAATCATACTCAACTGAAACTCAATCCATCCACATCAATACAATCAATTATTATGCAGAGTCTAATCCACAGGAACATATACAATCACTTACTCTTCTGCTGATTTGTTTCTCCAGTGTACAGCCATGTATGGCTTCCCATCACACAGTTTTCTCGTCACGTCTTCTGCCATTTTTCTGATTCGGACTGGTTTCTGAAAATGAAGGTTGACAAGTTTGGCACGTTCTTCCGTTCTTGGTACTTCCCAAGCCAAACCTGGTTTGATGTACAACCCTAGGCAGCGCGTACTCGGAGAAGAATCAAACATTGCCTGTGCTTCTGCATTTGTTTTTGGAATATATGAGTCATTCGGTATTCGAATACCATAATAGTCTTGCAGTCGACCATGGCCCCAGGCGTATGGTTTCACTAAAGCCCCATCTTCGATGTGCTTTGGATTGAACAGTACCTTGTCGATAGTGCTGTTGCAGTTCTTCTTGAAGTCATCAAGTGTAACCAAGTCTATTATTTCTTTCATTAAATCCACGTCAAAAGTCTGGTTCATATATCGTGGACCTCTGAATTCTACATCAGTTGTCCAATGTGTACCGAAATTTAATTCAACAAGACTTCTGTTTAGTTGTATTGCAAAGAACATTGCTTCACGAAATGCTAGGTGATGAACACTCGGTCCGTTATTGTCACAGTCCAATGGAAATAGGTACCTTTTTTCACTAGTAGTACGATTGTGAGGTTCAATCTGAGACTGTTTTCCATTTTCTTCATCAATCTAAAATAAAAAAAATAGGTAATTTCCGATAACTGCGAGATCTCACATATTGTGTGAAAGCCGCAGACCGAGCGTGTGTCCCACAAATCGAAAATCGAATTTGATTTTAAGTTTTCTATACAACGTCAAAATACCGATGTTTCAGATGGGGATATGACGTTGCGATATCTTTACTTCGTCCAAATTGACCATCAGTATGAGAGCACATTATTAAGCGAGGAGATGCGCCAACAATACTTTCGCGTTTGTCGAATACCAAGCGACGTGTTGACGCTACTGTGTCACTTAGTTTGTTTGTCTCGTTTTTACGTTCGATTTAACGCATAACGCTCGATCTCGTAGTGAAGTGAAAGTAAATGGTCTGTTATTTAAATGTGGGTCAATACCCGTTAAATATTGTAACATCCGGTTTATTTATACCAAATTATTGGCCTGAATGTAAAATTTATATGTACATGAAATATGTGTTTTTTTTTCGTAAACATCATACCTTTCAGTTACTCTAAAAAGCACGAAACACACACGAAGGAATTGCCAAAATTACTTTAAGATTACATGGGACTCCTGCCAAACTCATACAATAGCGCGTGTCTGATAAGCAGTTTTTCTCTAGACGTCGTCCTTATATGTAGACCACATACTGTAGGTTTTGTGTATTTTTTAATAACTTTTTTTTAGGTTTGCCTCGAGTGTGATACAGCGTCTGAGAAGAGGGTCTGTGATTAACCTAAAATAAAAGGTTATTTAAGGTAGAAGCCTACTCATAATTAATAACAAAGTTGGTCATAAATCGCATGACAATATTCATTGGTTAAATACTGGTAAATAAAATCATGAAGCAATTGTCGTTATTTTTAGAACAACTCCATATAATTGACTAATTTTTTGGGGCATTTTTTTAAACCCCAGTTTTTTTAAATAATTCAGGAAAAAAAAGTAGCCCATCATTAACAATATATTATTTTTCCAGCCTATCCCATCGGTATACAATTTGACATAATATTTTCCATAGGAACCTATGGTAAAAGCTCTATAATACTGCCAAAATGGCAACTATACACTAAAATACAACCAGCATTTTCATGAAAATTAAGCTGGTAACCCCCAACTTTTATTTTTATAATAATATTGGTGAAGATTTTTTGGTTAACTTCAATAGTGAAATAATTAAAACAGTCAGTTTCGAAAAGTCGCTCGGGGTGGTTTTAGATAAAACTCTATCATGGGATCATCATGTTGATATGCTTTGTAAAAAGCTTAGCCAAAGAATTGGTGTTCTTATGAGAGTTCGTAGCTTCTTACCTAATTCCGTCAGAAGAACATTGTATTTTTCATTTATTCAGTTCTTATTGGACTATTGCTGTATAGTATGGGGCAATACAAGTCAATCAAATTTATGTCGGGTGTATAAGCTTCAGAAAAGGCAGTTCGTGTGATTTCCTCTGACAACTTTAGCCAATCGTCGTTTGAACTGTTCAAAAAACATAGTATCTTGCCTATCGATTACAGAATTTCATATTTTCTAGGTATCGTAATGTATATGGCAACCAATGGCTTGGCGCCTTTATATATAAGTGAAATGTTCAGTCCTATCTCCCAAACCCACAAGTATAGTACACGTTCCTCTCTTAAAAATAATTTACGCATTACTAAATGGAAAACATCCATGGGTCAGAGGACGTTTTAGTATAGAGGGGTAACCCTATGGAATAACTTGCCATTCCATATCAGAAATTCAGCCTCTTTAGTCATTTTTAAGAAAACTTACAAAATTTATCTTAGTGAAAAATTTGTTGTAAATGGCTCAAGCCTATAGTGTTATATTGTATTTTTTGTCCCTACAGAGGGCCCAATGAAAATTACTTTATTGTATATTGGCCTACCCTCTTTAAATAAAGTGTTAAATAAATTAAAAAAATTAGGTCAATATTCTTATATTGCCCGCAAGTGCAATTTATTGGAAAATAGGTACATTCTGGGTATTTGAATTTATGAGTACGCTTCCACCTTAAAATAATATCATGTTCATGAACATGAATAAGAAACCGATATTGAATATGATACTCGTTTTAGCACTACAGTCGTAGTCAATTTCTTTCAAAATATAATTGGACATATTTGAAACAAAGATCATGTCTTGAGTCTATGTTAATAATTGGTCACAGTACCATTGGCTGTTTTCGTGGGGTCAGATGCAGAACTTCGATTTCAGGGGAAATATATATGTCATTAATGCCCCTGGAGTACGCAGTATAATAACGGATATGTAGGTGCTTACGTGGTTTACGTAATGAATTATTTTAAATAAATAATTAACTTTGCAATGGGGTTCAGGGTAGTCGCGTTCGGGAAACGAAAGATTTTCATGATTAAATTTGAAATGGCAAAAAAGGGGAAATAAAAAGTACTGTTGTCATACATCTTGTTTCACAAGTGGTGGGGATTATGCTTGTCGAATTAAAACGTGTCGTTATCCGCCAACTGCCTGACGACTGCCGTCACCGCCGAACAACGACAGATGTTTATAAGTCGTCGTAATCGTTAAAATGATAGTTCAATCACGATTATATGTTGACCATTTTACGGATTGGCTCTACAAAATGCCAAGTATAAATGTCCCTGAGTTTGAGTTTTTTTTGGAGAAGTAAAAAAAACAATGAATAATGCATGTGGAAATATACATTATTCTGTGGTATTTTACTCTTTTGATTTATTATGTGTGTATGGCGACGTGTTCAGGTCGCCATTTTGTAAATAAATGTCCTAACCAAATGTGCCACTAAGGTTACTACATACTACTGTAAAATGGCTTATTTTCACTGGGTTTAAATTTCGCTGATTTACCATTTCAGGCATATTCAGTAGGTTTTAAATTCACGGTTTTATCATTTGAATAATGTGTTCTATGCTAAACTTTTACATATTCACTGGGTTTTAATTTAGCGCATTTTTCAGTCAGCGAAACATAGTTGTACCAAGAAAAAAACATACAAATATTATACCTAGCGACGTGAACATTCTACTATAATAATGCGTATTTATTAGTTAATGTATTTCGTTATTCGATGAAACCTGACACGACAGGATTGTGTGCAGTTTAATTGCAAAAGCTGACCGTTGGCGGAGCTTGGATATACTTGTCAGTGGTGTTGTCAATTTCGGATATTTATTTGGTGTATTTGTATTAGTAATGAGTTTATTTTAAGTACCACTACAAAAATGTATCAAACAAACGAAACGTTCTCAATTGGCAGCTAAATCAACACCCTCAATGTTTTTATTATTTATTCATTATTTATATATTAAAAGTGCTCAAATTGGTTTGTAAAATTATTCACATCCTCTGGATAAATACACTGCATAACTCATGATAATTTGATGCCGCACCTGATGTGCGGATTATCTCCAAAGCACGGTAAATACATAGCTATAATAGTGAAGAATAATGGTACTATTCGAGCATCGCGGTATAAGCATAACTCCTTTTATAAATGAACATCTATTACATTATTAAGTGTTTTATTAATGGAGTTAGTTCAAATCAGAACTTAAAAATGCACTTTTGACGATATGTTTATAAAATATTCACAGCAATTATTACGGGTCCGTAATCCACAAATTGCCCGATTTTTTTTTTTTAGTGCACCGTTGTTAACTATAAATCGTACTCCTGCGCACGATTTTTGTTTGTTTTATCTCCGATCAGTATTCGTACGTACATGAACAATTAATTGTTTTACCTTAACAGCTATGGAATCATTAATTGCTGACGCACCATCTGACACGGTGTCCGTTTTGTCATTTATTTGCTTTGCCGCGACTGTAGTGTTAGAGATCGCCTCCTCGAGTTCCTTGGTAATATCGACGTGTTCCAACCCACGCTCGACGTTCGTGGTGACCTCAAGATCTTTCACGTCTCGATGATCACCATGCTGTGCGATTGGTTTTAGTTCGAATACTTCGTTCAATTTTTCGGTCAGTACATCCACCTCGAAGTAAGCTACAAACGCCCCAAACACTAGAACGGCATACAGAAAACGGGAAAGGCGACAAAAACGAAGAACTGCCATTTGAAACAGTGTTTACCAGTTTTACGAACGAGTCGGCTGTTATTCGTGATGGCGCATTAGATAGGTGCGGAGTCGCTGCCCGTCATCACGGCACTCTCACAAAACACATCTAATGCGCAAACAGATGTTACAATATGTAATTATTTCGTTGTCACCACGCGTGTGACACTCGTTCGAAGGTAAACGGTCATTATAATTTATTTATTTATTTATTTATTTATTTATTTATTTATTTATTTATTTATTTATTTATTAATTTATTTATTTATTTATTTATTTATTTATTTATTTATTTATTTATTTATTTATTTATTTATTTATTGTATATCAAAATCAATAGTTGTGTAGTAGAAAAAACATTTTGTTTGCCTGATTGGTATCTAATTTGTTAATCTAGTACAACAAGGCACAACAAGGGAAGAATATATGTAGAACTCTACAGAATCTCTCAGGTATCGGCGCAAAGAACACGCCTCCAGAGACGCACACAAAGTAACACCCCAGCCAGTACAATGGGAATTACCTCTAGATGTGATAATTTAAAAGCGACGATATCGATATTCCCGTAATTGAGTCGTCACTCCGGGTGGGATGTACTTGCCTGGATTTTGGGTGGGAATGCTTTACGGCCAGTTGAAAACTGTGCCCAAAATGTTCGACGTTGAGGGCGCATTTGGCTAAAAAAAATAGCGTTTCCGCCGAAAAAAGAAAATAAAATCTCAAAAATGGGGGGCAAAACAGCGGCGCATACCCCATACAAAGTGAGTAACCCATGGAATGTCACTAATATTAGTAGAATCACACCACGGCGGCACACTAAGAGTGCCCTCCTATCACAAGACAACACATTGGTGACATACTAAATGTGTGCACTTTGGTAAAAAAAAAACTCATTAGACATGATAAACTGTCACATCGGTTGGATAAATATATCGGTTTGTGTCATGGTGCACACTTTCAATAAAGTTGTTCTCAATTTTGAAATAAAACAAATACAGTAATTTTAAATTAATAGTTCACCTAGCACACAAGGTATAGTGTATGCACGAGTTCAGTTTCTTGGAGGCACCTACGAAATTAAAATGGTCGTCGCGCATCGTGTGTTCGAGATTCATGTAAACAATTTATTTTATACGCGTTGTATACGTTGCCACAAATCCCATATCGAACAGGATCACCGCCCTTTAAACTTAAAATTGTCGGTATCTTATTTCACTATATTTAAATAATGTTGTCTTATGAAAAGTGCTTAGATACACCCCCCCCCCCCAATATATATAAAAAACAACATAAACACAGGAAATCTGAATTCTGTGTCAGTCATAGCCACGAGTATGGTGAGATATTGTGAGCCCGTTAGTTTCATTTAGAAAAAAATCAGAAACAGTAATTCAGATTGGTATTTTTCAGTCACTTAGAAACACAATAACCCTATACTGATATTTAATTTTAATTCTGTCTGCGCCAGTGAAATCTTTTTTTTTATATTATAAATTGGTTCGTTGTGAATACTACATGCATTCAAACAATGGAAACCCGTGGGCACAATGACAAATATCAAACGACAAATGCAACACGAGAGTTCAGAAATTATGCTACACGGAGAAAAGGCGCGAATCATTCCATACATCCAAACTTAATTTACGAACGCAGCGAGAGACCACACTCACACGTGATCATGCGTATCGGCGCCATATTGAGTAATAAAAGAATTGTAAATATCCTTCTTTGTCATACTATGATGTACAATGGCCGTTTTATGTCCATTCATCATTATATTACGACTATCCATCATTAATTTACTAGTCTCTATATGAGAGCTGTGGATTAAACTCAATGGGCTAATCGAATTGGACCCCACTTAGAATAAAACCCTCGAGTGCAATTAATCGGTAATCCGGAGAATCCGGCGTTTTTATCTCAAGTTATATTCCCCTTCCCCGAGTCAAATTTGTTTTTTGCAAAAAGTAGGCCGTCTAAAAATACTGTGTTAGAACCAAGCATTCTGAACATTTTGTCCCTAATTTTTATTGACATTTCCTGTACTCAAACAATGTATGGGTTGTCCAATTTGGAATCCTCCTCCCATAACAACGTCTACTTAAATGTCTAATCTCTCAAAAACTCAAAAATCACAAATGGAAATCTAAGGATAAAGATAGAAAACATAGTTCTAGCACTGAAACTGAGTTGAAGAGTGCTTGAGGTTACACGAGCCAGTAGGGAACGTAGTCAGAATTTGAGACACCTACTTCAAGCTGTAGTACGGCAACCGAGGTGGCTCACAACATGGCATTTTATAAAACCATTTTCCATTATTTAAAATTCATTTTTATTTATAATCCTTTTTTAATAACCATTTTCGTTCTGAAATTTTTAAAGCCCATTTTTGTTTCTGGGTTCTGTCTTTATTTAAAAAAACAAAACAATTTTTTAGATCAAATTTCATTTTTGAAATCTGATTTCAATTTTAAAATCAATTTTTGCTTTCAAAATCTATTTTTTCGTTTCCAAAATCCATTTTCGTTTTCAAAATCCGTTCTGATTTTTAAAATCCATTTTCGTTTTTAAAATCCATTTTCGTTTCAAACTCTGGTTTCCTTTTTTAAAATCCGTTTTCGTTTTTGTTGACGAAATTACATAATGTATGGTCAAAAACGAACAAAGTAACATAAACTGTCACAAACAACAATAATAAATAAAACCAAAAACATGTTCAACAGTTAGCATAAGTATGAAATAAGATATTATAAATAAAGACTCCCAGACTGTTGGCAATGAACTCAACACTTCCTTAAACATGATCTGCTTCGGCAAACTTTGAAATTCTTCATTGTGCATTGAGATTGATCTCATAAATTGGCACCTAGCAGTTTCCATCTCTGGGTTCTAAGAAAGCACATCACATTACAGATTTCAGATCCATACATTAAGATCACAACAGATCTCTTAAACATGTGGATTGCATTACTCACTGATAAATAATGGTTATGTAAATTAGTGTCTGTTGAAGAATCCCTATTGCCCGTTGTGCCTTCATCATTGAATTTTCAATTGCTAGTATATATGAATCAACAATCTGAATTTGATTGTTCCCTAAATAAAAATTACCATAAGTAAATTTTCCCTGCTTATTAAAGCGGAGGAGTCGTCACCTGCGCATGCATCAGATGGCCATAGCGTGTCGTTGTTTATGAAACAAGCGTCTACCCATGAGCCTTTGCGTTTTTAGCGTGTGTTGTTATTGTCGTTTGGGACTAAATTCCCGCGCGTGCGCAGGTGACGACCCTCCCGCTTTAAATATAATGATCTTGTTCTATTTTGCATTTCCTTGTAACTTCCACTAGTTACAGTATTTATTACGATGATCAAGATTAGTTTGAAGCCCATTACTAGAATTTGACACTATCACAGTATCATCAGCAAATAATAAACAGTTAAAATTATTCTCTAAGCTAACCGGATTAGAAAAAATACTATTAGAAAGATCATTGATAAATATGTTGAATAGAAGGGGGCTTAATGTAGGAGGGTCATCACATGCGCACGCGCGGGAATTGAGTCCCAAGCTACGATAACAACACACGCTAAAAACGCAAAGACTTTTGGTTAGACGCTTGTTTGTAAACAGTGACACGCAATGGCCATCTGACGCATGCGCAGGTGACGACTCCCCCGCTTTAAATTGCACCCTTGTTTCACTCCACAAGACGATGAGATTGAATTGTGGCATCCATGTAGTTTTGATTGCACATTTGTTACAGAATACATAGATCTTATCACTTTTCCTATAACTCCAGCTTTCAGTAATTTGTATAGCATGCCCTCTCGCCAAGCACTACGAAAAGCTTTGCGCAGACCAACAAAGCAAGCATATAGATGAAATTTACCTGCTTTGTTGACATATTTATTTATCAATGATTTTAAAATGTTTTTTTTTTATAAAAAACAAATTGTGTATTTCTCATTTTGATTGTCTGTTGTTAATTATAATGTTCAGGACTTTTGATATAAAGTTTGACATCTGTCATGTTTTCACTTTTATGGAACAAGGTAACTGGTACTCCATTCAGTTGAAAACGCACCATTTAATAGAATTTGATTTCTTCAAGCAGATTATTAATGAAGGGTTTGAGGAGAACTTAAGCATCTTATTGATGATGGCATCAGGACTTTCAGGAAGTTTGCCAGAAAAGCCTTGTTGACAAAACACAGGTGTAAATGACGAGGGCTTTTCATAGTGGCGTCCAGTTCAATGAGTGCCGTTTATAGTCAATGTACCATCACCATGGCTGCACATCAGGTTGATAGAGTGGGTGACTGGTTGATAAGGGATCAGCATAAGGAGATGCTTTTAGCAGATGGAAGAAGAAAGTTGGGGGCACCTCGTGGACAGATAGGGTGCTGGCTTACTGGAGGAGGTTTGAAACAAGAAAGTTCTAGTCTGTTGCAACAACTTGACGATAGTCATGTGCGTCACAACAGGCAGCGCATACAAAATCCCTGATGCTAAGCCATCTGGTGAAGGGCATGATCTCTGGTGCAACAAAAATGGAACATAGTGAGGCTGAGAAGATCCAAATGATGCACTTTCACCAACCTTAAACCTAATGCATAGCATGTCATTGTTTACAAACAAGCGTCTAGCATCTACCCATGAGCCTTTGCATTTCTAACGCGTGTTGTTATCGTCGCTAGGGACTCAATTCCCGCGCGTACGCAGATGATGACCCTCCCGCTTCAACCATACTTATTTTAGACTTAATTATTTATTATTCATTGTTTTGTTCTCTTTTATGACTATAAATGTGGAAATTATTTGAGTAGTCTTGTGATTTCTACTTTACATTTTAAGGGTATTGGGGGCATGAAGAACAAATAAAGAAATCTTGTATTTACTATATTATTGTCTTATTTTTACCACAAACTTGCCAGAGACTAGTAATGCATAATAATTAGATCACATGACCATACATTGATTTCTACCCTAAAATATCCAAAACACCTATGTACCAAGTTATAAGAGACATCTATGGCAAGATTTCTCAGACTATTTTTAATTGTATTTCTTACAACTTTCATGTGAATTCCTTTAATAAAAAAAATAAGCAATCTAAAAATAGGTAATTGGTATGCAAATTAGCTGATTGATATGCACATAATATTAGCAACTCTCACAAGACATTCAAACTATGTTGCAGGTTTCAATGTACTTGTAGGATGATAAATGTGGTTTTGCACCAAAAAGTAGCATTCATTATCAAGTTTTTGTACCATATTGCATTCCAATCAAGTCAGTGGTTCTCGAGATATTGGTGGAACAAGATTTGACGTACACATCAATTCAGATAGACGGACGGACAGACATGGTTGCTCGGGGGAAGAAGATAAAGTAAACTGCTTTAATTTCACGAGACAAATCTTTGCGAGTCAAAGGAACCATACAATCTTTCAGCAGCAAACATTTCAGTCATGACATTTCAAAGTGCCATAAATTGTTATTTGATGATTTAAATGAACTTCTCTCAAATCAGACAAGCTTATAATAGTTGCACTATGTTTTGTATTAGTGTACACATGCACACTCCACATATCTCTATAATAAATTAAATGTTTAAAAAAAAATGTTTTATTTATACAATACGGAACTGTACATAGATGTCCCAATTACCTGGTACTAAGTATGTAGGGTAGAATTCTATTACATTTCCATCAACATGACACAGATTTTGCTTTACCTTGTATTGTTAAATGTACACAACAAGAAAATTGAGAATAATCTGTCACACAATACCATGGTAAACCTCCATTCAGTGGTCTTAATTTACCCGCTATTTAGATGATTACATCAAATATCAAGGAATATTTTTCTCATTGACAAACATTGACATCCGACAACATTACATATGAATGTACTGCATCAATAATGGAAAAGAAAATCAACAAACCCAGCCCACCGAAGGTCTACTTCGGCCAAGTAAATAGGAGCCACCCTCCCTGATCGAATTTCTGGAACCGCCCGCCATTAGCACAGTCATTATTTTAATATATCAATTTGTATATTCTTAATATACAGGTGAGTATATCACCTACGCCAAGCATGCTTCAGTGTTTTGTATTCTTTTTCAAATTTCTCAAAATCAGATTCATCAAATATGGTTGTGTCTTCCTCCTCCGTCTCGGCAACAACTCGGTCTTTTGAAAGTCTGCCCCTATGGTGAGTTAAAATCTGAAGAAAAAAAAAAAAAACAGAGTGCGAGATCAGAAACAGTATTTCCCATAGTTAGCCGCCCTCCTCCTCTCTAAAGAGCATTACCCAACATTCAATACTACATGCATCCATTCCTCATCTTACAAGCCACATCCCGCAAATACTAAAACATTAAAGGGCAGTAGTTGTCATGCCACGTATGCGTGAGATGTGGGTCTCATATAAAAATGATGACAATTTTGACTGCTGTGCAGACCAACAAATACAAACTGAGACATTATCAAGCTTTAACTATGTAATTTCTTAATTTCTAGCTAATTAAGTGCATGTTGCGCCAAGGTCAAAACCCTTACTCGTGTTTTCCACCAGAAGAGTGCATTGCATTGTGGGAAAATCAATGTTTATCAACATAAATGTTGCACATGCATGACGCGTTGTCCACCGCCCTAACAATTTTGAACCAGCTGAAACCCCTGTGCTCCAACTTCTGCAAGCCACCAACACATTTGTATATTTCTTACTGTCATGTATGTTTCCTCCTTGCGTAACTTTGTTCTGTTTTCCAACATGTACTGTAAATTTGTCTCTGAATTATCTTCTGTACCCCTACTGAGATATGACTCTGAAAGATAAAGTGAGATATTACAGTCTCTCGCAGTCATTTGATAATTATTTGAAAGAATCATTTTCTTTAAAATTTTCAGCAAATTGCACTTGTTTACGCTTTGTGTGCATGTTCGAAAATAAAATAACGATGTTGCTCACTACTTCTATTATTACACATACATGTCCTGATTAAGTTTGATCCAATATAGTTTCATGAACATGGAAACTTACGTATTTTTACAAACAGGTCAGTACCCCTCTTTTTTGATGCTTCATTATTCGGAGTTTCAAAAAACTGTCTAAATTGAACGAATTATGTTTTATTTTTCCCCCCCATAAAGTCCCATACACTAACTCCACAATTTCAAAAGTTTATTTAAAAAATTATGATATTGTATAGTAATAAGAAAGCTATTTGCAAAATATTGAAAAAAAAAATCCATAAATTTTCATTAAACTGTATTGAGCAATCTTAGTGGTTACAGCAAATCATGATTACTGTCGTGCTGATCAATGGGCATGTGCTTGTTGATTGTGGCCATCTCTCTGTCAAATGGCAATTTTAATGCGTTATCTTCGTGTCAACCAGGCTTGGTCGAACACAAGCACCTGCAGACCTTAACCAAGGTTCCCCCAAAGTCGCATTCGTTAGTGAATGAATCTCGGCCAGTGGAATTGGCCTTCCCATTGAGTCTGTGGCACACTCACCCAGGGTAGGGGTCGACCCTTTTGATGTTCAGCCTAAGGAAGGATTTGAACTTGGGTCTACCGGTCACGAGTCTGATGCGACAACCACTATGCTGCCAGTGACCGGTAACTTAGCTTATATCATCTAATCAAGTGCAATTACATGCTGACATAAAAACAATTGGTGATTTGAGAGAAAAAGAAGAAATAATCAGTCAAAATGATCCATCATACAATTGATAATGCAATTTTTGTAAATGTTTCAACTAAAAACTGTTTTATGTCTTACTCATTGCTACAGTGTTTGCAAACATTTGAATGAGCGATGCCTTCACCTTATAATACATAAAAACTTAGTACAATATTTCTTTAATTGACTGATCAGTTTTGGAAATTTTGTTACAGCAATTCCAGGCACTGATTTGACGCTGAAGTAGTGCTAGATGTTGATAACTTACTACAGTAAGTTACACACTTTGTTTTCAAATTTACAGAAGTTGTAACTAGAAATATAAACATCGACTGCAAATCAGAGGAATGATTGACAGATATTGCCTACAATGTTTTCTATTTTTGCTACAAAGTCAGGTACACCTAGACTTTGAGGTGTGCCTGTCTTTCATTCACTTTTGGTCGGTCATCGTGTAGTTTGTGTCTACAAATCGGCATTTGTCCAAGTTGTTTAAGCACCACGATGGAGAAGCAAGGAGTCAAAAAACCAGTTGAAGTGAGAACAAAAATTGTCGATTTGTATTTTTGTGAACTGTCATTTGCTGAGATTAGAGATCGAAATGGTGTTTCAAATCAGACAGCTTATAATATCGTCAAACGGTTTTACCACCGAGAGTATCCTGCCAGGAAACTGACAACGTTATAGACTATGTCGAATATTATAAAACATTGAGACCGCGCATTTACGAACGGGAAATTCGACAAAAACTTTCTTCCGGTGTACTTCAAATTGGAGACATGCTGTCTGCATTATTTGTAACAACTTATGTAAATGTGAAAACAAAGTGTGTAACCTATTGTAGTAAGTTATCAACATCTAGCACTACTTCAGCGTCAAATCAGTGCCTGGAATTGCTGTAATTCACTCTTTACAATTTTTGACATGCACTTTGCCCTTGATAATATTGTACTCCACACTTGACATTGTAAAAACATAATGGATATGAAAATTTGAACATGGCATTTATATCCGCACAGAAATGCACTACCAGAAAATAGCAGGCACAAAGTCAGTCAAGATAGTTGATCACCTACCAATGGCCGACTTAATCTTCTTGTCTTTAACTGTTGACATGGGTTTTTTGCTTTCAGTTCCAAGCAATTTCATTCGTTGTTTCTTTACTCCTTTTTTGTTAGTACTTGGCAATTCCATTTTCTTTGATCCACTTCTTTTTTTCTTCCTCCTTTCAGATTCATTGCTACATTCTGAAAGATGTAAAATATGTATATTTTTGCAGATGAATACATATTATTTCATATTTTCAGGTGAATTAGTATTTTCAATTATTCACTAGGTTTTAATTTGGTTGTCAAATAAAAGAAAACCACTTGTGTTGCTGCAGTGAATATTCAAATTCACAGTGGACCTCACTACAATAATTTCTGGTAATGAAGACGATTGATGGCAAATGTTCGTAAAAATCTGACAACCACTTTACAACGCACTTCAACAACTTATTCAGGGCGTGTATTCATCAGTGGTGGTGTTACAGCGTTTGTTCTGATTGGTCAATGGCATTTTTCAAATTTATAAGTATTTTATGATTATTACTCGCAAGTATTGGAAAGAGCTTCTTTGAAAGTACTGTTCAATGAAGTGAACAAAGGCATGTACAAAATGTATGTTATAAATTATTTCTAAACCTACATATTTATAAACGCAAATGAAAGTTCCTTATGTTATGACTTGAGTATTTCTTCCGAGTTCGACATTACATGAATATTGAAGATGATTAGACGTCATTAGTAGATGCTACAATTAGTATTAGGATAAATCCACATGGTTACCTGGTTTGATGTCATCTTTAAATAGCTCTAAACCCTTTCGAACTAAAGCAGCTGACATTGTGCAATATAAACGATGACTCCCTCACACGTTGAATCTGTCGCAGTCAGCTGTTCAAACTGGAATGCCTAACTCTCTGATATTAATCGCTAGGGTGTTTTTCTTTGGTCCTGTATATTTCTGTTTGGAAAATATTTGTTTCCAATTAAAAGTAATTGACATACCACAAAACATGTATGTAGGGCTCTATACGATTGTGTTTATAATCAGCAAAATTAAAATTAACTTCCAATACTCGAAGATAAACTAGGTGGTACGGATACCACCGTTTCCACGGGTTTTCACACCTTCATCACTATTGGTCAGAAATCTAACCCGTACATACATTCGACCAATTAAACGCTGTGTTACAAAGTAGACATCATATAGGTGTTCATGTTCTTGCCCCGCCATCGAAGAAGTCGGATTCGACTATAGAGATCTTGCAACTTATCGTTGTTCTGTGTTATCCTGTGTAATACGTAACTATTCTCAGGTAAGAGGTGTGGATCTAATTCTACGTATATAATCGTGGCATAGCTGATACAACGGTTGTATGTGAACTGAAACACGAGTATGGTTGATGGTTTTATGAGTACAGCTGCGATAAAATTGAAAATACGTTCAAAATCGAGCTATAAATTTGATGAGTATCTCATGTTTGAAAAGCTATTTTTTATTAACCCAGAAAAGTACTTGGAAATTAAAGGTGAAAATTCAAAACTCCACCATACTGACTGAACACTTGAACTACCGCACATCGCGATATATCAAACATCGTATGAAATCAAATTGTGTTCAGTGTTCATTTCCTTTCAGATTGAATTGCGTCCAGTAATTAAATCAAATCACAGCAAATTTGCGTTTATTTGATTGCCTAATTTAATATCTCGACGTGTCACTCCATTTTAGTCCGTCACTTTTCTATCTCACTCACGGCAAATTCTCTGAATGCCTCTTTTGATTGCCTTAGCCAGCTCTGACAATTGAATTCACGCCATATCTACATAGTGTCATCCCGGAGTGTCGTGAGGTGTCGATTCTCCCCAAAATTAAATCTCTCCAGGGCCCCCTCAACTATGACTATAATCCCAACCCTCAAGTGCCCCTCCCTCTATTTTATTTGTATATGCCTCTCTTCAAAACGAGTTACCTCGAGTAGCGTAAACAATTATATTGAGGACTTGAGTGTTGGGGTTAGGATTCAGGTTGGGGGTGGGGGAACCTTGAGGAGCCCTTTTCATGGTGACATGGTAAACAACTTGACCAATCGCAAGACTTATGAATACTGCCTATATTCTCTAAGACAAGCCTACGTCACAAACTGGTCAAAATCCCCCAAACATTGCCAGCAACCAATCACAGACTAGCTTAAACAATAGCTTTCCCTGACGATAATACTTAGCAACGTTATTTCCCCCACGCTAACTTGAAAAATCTTTTGTTTTTGTCTCGTTTCCGTTTCCGGTCTGTCTTAGAGAATAGAATTCTACTGTGGTCAAATGACCTTTAACCTCTCTTTTGACACTGTCTCACATTCACAATTTAATGATCTGTGCCAAACTATGAAGGTACTACTTGTACTTGCGTTCTTTTTAATGAACAAATTACTGTAATTCGGAAAGAGTTCCTTGAGGCCCCCTCACCCCTAACCTGAATCCTAACTCTAACACTCTAGGCCCTCCCCCCTAGTGTAATTCAATGCGCCCCTCTGAATACTGTAGGACGAGGAATTTTCACGCAATGAAAATTTCGTGTGAAAGCAAATTTTGTCTAATTAACACATTTTATTATTCGCGTTCTCTTTGCAGACGAATTATTTCAACTTTGACCTTTCTTTTATACGTGTAAACAAATTCTTAGCAAACAGATTCTTAGCAAATAAGAACAAAGAGCATTCAATGTCTTACTAATTCACACACTGAAAGCGAGTGTTACACTTCCACTAGCCAATACACATCAGAGGATTATCGCTATAATTACTGCAGTTCACACTCAGCACGACATCCATTTTGCAAAGAATGCATCGTTATTTAGACACTGTTATCATTCCGTATGTGACATCGACACGCCAGCCGAAGAACAAAAAGCCCTGGCAATATTTGATGTATTCAGAGCACGTCGATGTGAAGATCGCCACTGTTTTTGTTCTGGCCTGTTGTATCAATCAGCTGCAATTCCTTGATCTTGCCGTAAACAAACCTTTCAATTACTCGATGAAATCTAACTGCAGACGGGAGCTGATATTCCCGTTGTCAAAGATAATCTTCCTCTTTCGGAATTAAAACCACTTCATGCTAAATGATTAGTTGAAGCCCTGCAGTCTATTGAAAATAGCCAGGAATTGTGTACACAGGGCTTTCAACTTCCTGGCATTACAGATCGACTGAAGCCACTTCGCGAACATGTGGAATACGTTGACAGTTGGACGAATATTGCTGTTGTTCTAAAGTGTCTCCTTTTAAAACCAGAATTCAGATGAATACATAACATTTTCATTCACTTGTCTTGCGTTACTGGTATAACATTCAGAAGGAAAACATCATGTCTGAACTTGTTTTTTTAAATTTCCGGTGCTGTCACGCTGAGGTGTCAGATTTCAGACAAGTATTTTTCAAGATTTTAACTACTATTTGTGTATAGAAAAAATATTTATTGACTGTAAAAAATTTTTAACAATGAAATAAAAACATTAAATGAATACTTTGTTTTTCACTGCTTGAATGCATGAATGCGGGGGTTGTTTGTTGTGTACATCGAAATGAAAAATGAATAACCCTTAAACAAAATTTTCACGCATTTTAATTTTAGCGCAGAGAACCACCTCTGTGAACCATGTGAAAATTAACTAACCTGTGCAATTAATTTCTACAAGTGACCCGAACAGGGCCACACCTGTAACTTAACATACATTGTGTACATTACGCAAAATTTGAACTTGCACTTCATGGCAGCCACCGCAATTTAATATTGATTGAGAAAATTAAAATTCTTTCATCCATAAATATAGATATTGTATCTAAATCTCCCAAACTGTTCCCTGGAGAATTTATGGTTCGTCCCTTAATACATGTAGCTGTATATGTTTGAACCTAGCAACCCTCATAAAAAGGATGATTAATTAAGCCCAAACAAAAATGTTTTGTTTCTGGTCAGTGAATGCAAAAGGGTCACTCGCATCATTTTTAGTCCTCGCTTGGACGCAGTTTTCACCTTTGTTCGTCTATGCATCTGTGTGTGTGTCCGGACCTGTATCTTAGACATGCCTGGACCAATCACAATCAAACATACTTCATGCATAATACTATACATATGCACATCAATTTGTTTCACAATCCGATTCAAGATGGCTGAATGGTGGCTATTTTTATGCTAAAAAATCATCAAAATCAAGCATTTATGGATGGAGTTTGTTCAAACTTGGTACATACATTCGACATTATTGGACCTTGATGCACATCATTTTATTTTTCAGATCCAATTTAAAATGAATGACTAGTGGCCATTTTGTTTTAATGAATGCAGTTCTAGTGCAGTGCCATATCTCTGCCATGCCTTGACTGATTATGATCAACTTAATATATTTATTATACATCATGACATACATATATTGGTTTGACTATCTGATTCAAAATGGCCAAATGGCAGCCATTTTTGTGCTAAAAAAATCATCAAAAATCAAGCATCATCTTCTGAATCCATACTTCTGACATGTTTATGTTCCCAATTATATTACTATAAACAAAACTATATATCTTAAATTTTATAACTAAAGAGGACTGTGCCTTGCATGGCTTGATTTTCCAGCTTCTGTCAAAATATTGTGAAATATTGATTCAGAAATAAAAACCAAAAAAAGGCACTTCCTGGATTATTTTTTTTTAACAACTAAAAGCATTTTGTTTTTAGTTTTATGCCAAACTTGTACAAAAACATGCTTTTTGACATTACGGTTAGGGGTCACTGCCCTCATTAAAATAAGTGGTCATTGTCCTAGCTGCTGTTATAGGGCTATTCCCTTGGTAATTTAATAGCTTGTTATCGTTGCAGTATCCTACATTTTTTCAAAAAGCTGAGATACATGTATAGAAAAAATACCTGTACATTTCGTGGTATTATTTGCTTAAGAGATTGACTTATGAAAGTTCAAACGCCGTTGTTCATTCTGTGTTTTTATAACCTTGTCACAGATTTTTGTATGTACCGGTCGGTACCTCATAGTTTGAGGGATATCCGATAGTCACTCAATTTGATTATTAAAATGTGTTCATGATCCTGTGATAATATATGTACCTCAGTCAGAGACTTATAAAAGCATCAATGAGTTGAGAAAGACAACTTTTTCAGTAATGATAATGATAGTAATTATAGAAGCGTTTCTTCGTATTTGATCGCAGAGAAATTAAATTTATTATCAAATGGTATGGACAGTGAATACTAACTTGAATAAAATGGCAGACCACGCAACTATTTAATTCAACACTTTTTATGTGAAATGGCTCCAATCAGTATATTAATAATAATAATATTAATAATAATGTTTTGTACTACATTGTAGCGCGTATAAATATACAGCATGACAGAGCAGAAAAAAAAGAAAAACTGAAAATAATCACACACACAACAATGCAATAGCCATCCAGCAATTAAAAACCTCTGTGTACATCTAAGAACACTGGAAGTTATGGCTGGTTTAATCAAAATATAACCATTAAACATACCACTGTCTTCCTGTCGAACAGATTACAAAGTATGCATAACCAGCATATAATCAAAATTATTATCTGTTAAACTGTCCTTTAGCCTTATCAACAGTAGATACTATATCAACAAAATGTTTATACCTGTACCACATACTAGTGATATCAGCGCGTCTGTGACAACTTCCATGGACACAGCCAGTGACGTCACTTTGTACGATGAACTCTATAAAAAATGTATCTATGTGATTGGCGACAATCACGTCTGCTTTCATTTGCAGTCCATTTCTTTTTACAACGTAGACTTAGCCAGAGACTTTCACATTACAAAGTAAACCGGCTCGGTGTTTTTTTTTGTTTTTGTTTTTTTTTAGTTGTCACTCGGCCTGGTTATGTGAATGTACAGTGGCAATGTTAATGTTCATCTGTGTTTTGTTTTGTTTTGTTTTGTTTTGTTTTGTTTTGTTTTGTTTTGTTTTGTTTTGTTTTGTTTTGTTTTGTTTTTGAAAAGAAAATGAAATTATTCACTAAATGCATCTTATCATGCATTGTAAATTTAGACCTATGGTAAATAAAGAATGCAATGTAAGATTCCATAATCAGAGATTATTTTTTAAAATGTAATACTACCGGTATTTCGTGTGTTGCTACCTTGCAACAAATTAAGTAGCTGTGGTTAAGTAATTGATAAATTTTATTTAATAAATAATACAATAACTAGCCAGACTTTATATTACTTAAATAATTATGTTTTCAATCATTCAATATTAAGTATTCTGTGAAAATTAAATTTTGTTTTTCGTCTGCTTCTGCTGTGTTGATTTATTGGACATTTGTTGTCTTCTGTGAAACCATATATTTTCACTTGCGTTTAATTTCACTATAATCGCAAATTTTCCAGAAAAACACTTTTATTGTTATTTTGCATATTCACACAGACTTAATTTAGTGATTTTTACTCGTCAGTGAACATATCAAATTTTAAAAAACAATGAATAATTAATACCTTTACAATATCCTTTAGAGGAGATTGTACTGACTTGTTTACCATGCTCTGACGGTAATGGCTACCTGAATAACACAGCACTTATGATGTCATTATTCAAGGTGAACACTTAAACAGTTATCAGAAAATAACTCGTTATAAAAAACACAATAACCCATTGTTTATACCCAAAATGAATACGATCCGAAAGCAAGCATGAATTCTCTTCTACATGTACATGTAATAAGGCTGCTCCTCGAGGAGTGAGACTTTCAACACGCAATGTAAGGTTTACCGTTTGAAGGTTATGCGTGACGTTATATTATTAGGGTGATCATTGTATTTAACGTATATCTTGTTTACATGTCAGCATTTCATTGGATCTCAACAGCAAAAATAATGATGTAAATGCAGTCAGCTTTCGCCAAGACTCCAATAATGCCTCAGAGTTGAACTCTGATAGGACAGAGCCCTGACATGACCCTGGCTGTCTAAACCAGACCCCCCCCCCTCCCCTTCAGCTCTGCTCCATCAAACTTTGAAACAATAATACATGTGTACAACAGAGATACTTTTCTGTTAATTGGTGGGTAGAGCTATAGTTGACTTAGATAAAATACTGCTATGTAAACCTGGTAACTTTATTTACTTTGTTTTATTTTTGTGTTGAACTGAATCGCTTTCACGGTTTGAGCATACATTGTAATCAATCATTGTCACATGACAGTTAACTCTTGATCCCTACTTCTATTGGTAGTTCATTGTGTGATGTTTGTTTCCACTTCCTGTTTTGACTGCTCTTCTTGTACACAGCAAATGTACACATTTACTGTGAAAGGTGGACTCGCCTGGCGAGGAGGTCATCACAAGATTTGACCTTGTACAATAACCCTTTCAACTATTAGGATGGTGTTGGAAACTGTTCATGTACAAACTTCCAATTATATACTTGACTGCGACTAACTTATAGGTTTGTCAACAAATTATGTCTGTTCTTGACACTAGTGGCAGGGTGGAGGAAATTCAATGTTATTATTCTTAGAAAATGGTCATCGTTTAAAATAAGTCACCCATAAAATAGTACATTATTATACATCTGTAATGAGGTTCTAGAAAACGATGCTGATTACGATAAAAACGTTAATTATTCACTGGTTTTTAATTTCGCTATTTTCGTTGATATGTAAAATTCGCTAAATTAAATACACATTGTTTCCATGCCAAATATGTGAACTTAAAATCCTATGAATCTGCTCAAAACATCAAAATTGTGAAAATGAATGGTACAGTACAATTATAGTATAATGCGATGGGAAATGTCAATGTAACATGAGCTTTTTCCACTCTGTGTGGAATCTCAGTGATGTTATAGATTTTACTGAATTGTGGACAGTATTGCAGACCCCCCCCCCCCCCCTGCAGTTTTCATTTAGTTCTTAGCTTTGGTCCTTGTCATCCTCTTCTGAAGATATACCTGCCCACCCCTACTTAGTAAGTGGTATAGTCTCATAAATGCTTCATATCTCTTAATTTATCGTCCTTGGATAGTTGCCATTAGCATCAGAATAATTATGGCTTATTTTGAATGTTTTGCGCGAAAGCAATGTTCTTTCCTTCCAAATGAATAACAAAAAAATTTTGCTTTTCCCAGAACCCCCTGCCTTGCCTAGATTTTGCATGCCAGCCCTGTATCTTTTTACGGCTAACAACAAAGTTGCCACTTTCCCTGTGTAGCTGCATGATGGATGTATTCCGTGACATTTTACATGCATTCATTGTTATGTAATTATGTAAATTACAAAATGCTTCCAACTGCCTTTTAAGCGCCAAAATCAACTTTAGACAACCATCGACAAAAATAGTTTCATCTATAGTCTGTTTGTAGATGTTGATAGAATTTCAATTTTTTTGATCCAAAACAATAATCAATCTCACATTTTACCTGTTTGATCCAAAATTAAGTTTAAATCAGTGAAAATGTGAACAAATTTACTTTGAATTTAAGCGAGCAAAAATTTAGTGCTCCAATGGTTAACTTCATGAAAAGCAATAAATATCACATTATTCTAATGTCATTTTAATATCTTTAATGCTAATATGTTAAATTGTTTGAACATTTTATTTTTTATTGGATTAGATTTGGTAGCTTCATGATGCGTTTTCTTCTCTGGTCAATTACCTCAGCAACTAGCATTATAAGTCTGATTTGCATTAGTTTAAATAATCATAGACCTTAAAAGACTTTTAAATAATCTATAATTTGATGGTTGGCTGCTTGTTGCCAATAATAGTTGGATACTTGTGGCCAATAATGGTTGGATGCTTGCAGCGTTAGCAAGCTTGAACACTTTCATTGTGAAGGTCATGTTTGAAAGTCAAATATGAAACTTGGAGTATGGAAGTTCCATAGTGATTGTCTGTTGATATAATAAATGCACACATACTGTTTCTCTCGTATCATTACTTTGCTCAAATTAGCGTAAAATAATTTATTTAAATGTATATTATTATACAATGCACGACTAAACGATGTGGACATAATGAATACGAATGTATTCTAAGACAATTACAAGTGGTGGACATCTTTTTTGATAATTATGACTGATGACAATTTATGACTTCAGTATTTGATGAAAAATTACTGGCAAGAGTTTTTAGAGAACATTTCCTGTGTCACAATTGATTTGGTCACATTTGGGATAGGGTAATTATGAAATAAATTATTGTGATGTTCCACTGTCAACTCTATGCTCATTCACCCGAGACCTATACCGTTATGTCACCGAGACAGACTACTCTCCTCGTAACCTTTGACCGATCGACGTCCAAGTGTGACTGTGTCATACATGGCAAAAGGCGATTTTGTAAGAATAAACTTGAAGCCATGTGACAGGTTTCCATGACAACAGCATAAAGATGGCAAAAAGCTCTGAAGTGCCTTGGGGGTAGTATTAATTTGATGTTGTACAGCTCCCCCCTCCTGTGAAGTGTTTTTGTCCATAATTGTGATAGATATCAATCCATATATTGAATGCAGTGAAGAAGGGATACCTGGATCTAGTCTCGGCTGACATCTTGTGCCGCTTGCTTGCTCGTCTGTGTCCTTTACTGTGTATCTAGTGAGTGTTTATTCCTTCAAAAATGACGTCCGAATGCCCTCGTATACAGGTAAAAATACAATCGTTGTTAGTGCTGCACATGAAGGTACAATTATTAGAATTCTAGAACTGAAAAATCAAACATGCTCGGACAAGTATGATGTACTGCAGGATAAACCCAGTCAGACGCTAAAATCAATTATATGTAAGACGTGTATTTCACATAAGTAATCTTTATTTATATCGTATGACACTCTCCGAGTAAGGTTATCTCCTGATACCACCTTTTTCGTGAAGCTGTTTGATACTAGTGTTTTTTTGTTTTTTGACGGCTAGTGAATAACACAGCCCATGACACCACAATTAATGTGTTCAACGCTTATATACCATGAATATCAATTGTGTTATGACCAATAGCAGTGTGCAATGAACACTTTTATCAAGTATCGGGAATCCAATTATATTCAACTACAACAACTTTTGCTATTTCAGACTCGCTCACACGCTTTTAATTAACAAAAATGTACGTTTGTCTGTCGATTTCTTGTGATCAGTGGGATCTCTCGTATTCTGTTACCTTAATTACATACCCTTGTGTGTTATGTGCTGTTATTTCTAAACTGTACAGATATTAACATCTAACGTCTAACCCCACTCTAGGTGTGGCTAATTCTTGAGATAGATTTAGCTAACTCTTCAGTTAGAATCCTCAAACTTGATTTGGATAACTACAGTAGGTAGCAATATTCAGAAATAAGTTTATCACATCTGTTCTTTGAATGAGTAGTCAGTTGAGTAATAAAACTTACTCTTATTCGCTCGGAATTTCCACTCCTGCATAATACATATCGGTGGTCATTGATTTATGGTCGTTTCTGAAACAGTCGTTAATATAAAGTGTAGATAAATAATATTAATATGATACATATTGATTAGATGATTTATCCACTCACATATGAAGTGAGTGAGTTATTACACAATTGTATGATATCGTAATTCTGTCGTATCAGGCTGTAATGTTCAAAAAGGCTGAAAAATACACACATGTTATGTAGTAGTGGGGAAATGTCTGTCATCGTAAATTTTTCTTGTTCACAGTACCAGACACTGTTGTACCTTACACGTCAGCTGAATGCAGTTACTCTTAAAATATACAGGGTAAGCCATGTGTAATGACTACTACCGGTACATCTTGTGTAGTCATTAATGTATCACCCACATTAGTTTCTAGGTAACTGATAGCCCTGATATATATGGAACACTTTTGATTGATTGCAACTTAAATGTTTGTTTGTGGAATTCACTTAAATAGCTTTTATCTATGGTTGTTACGCTGGACCTGTGATCGATAGGTTCAAAGTTAAAATCCAACCCGTGTGTTTGAACTCACAACGATGCTGGCTGTGAATTATTCTCTTTTGCTGATGCACTTTTGTGGGATTCTTGGTTACGACTCGCATACACTTATGTTAGACTTGGCCTAGATTGTGTTATTTACGATGTCATTACATCACTGTAATGAGGTCTCAAATACGAAATATGTTTTATTATGCTCTGTATGCATGGTTGAGCAATATTAATAATTATAAAGAAAGTCAGTAGAGACATTTTTTTTTCTACCAGTGTCTGACACTGTCACCTAACACGAAAAAATTTTTTTTTTTTTAGAATAAAAAAATTACAGGAAAAAAACAGAAGGTGATTATAAAATAGACTTTCCCATCCATATGTAAGCTATGATCAAGCAAAGAATAACTTCATGATCACAGCCAACGAGCATATTGAGGAATTATTTTAGTCTTACATTTACAGCATAACTCATTATGTGTTCATTTCAAGTTGCTTGGTTACTGATGAGTATGTAATGACTCTATAATGTAACATCAGAACCTCCCGTTGTCATGTCTCCGGTTTACTCTTACAGATAGAAAACGAAGTAGGCACCGTTACTATGGCAACTACTCCTGACAAATCACCTGGTCCACGCTCGCCCATTTCTGGTCGTGAGTTTCTTTTGCCAAGCCCTATAGTAACCAGAAGAACAAGAACGTTTTCAACGTAAGTATGTTTGTCTTGTGACAAAACGTATCACCTCGTTTCACACGGCTGGATGCCTGTTCGGTGCCGGATTTTTCGTATTTTACACTCTACATCTGCCATTGAAATTTAGCGTTTGGTGAAAAGCAGCATTTGCAACAAATATTACAACTCTTCTTTTGTTTACATTGGGTGTGATGGACATTCGTCACTGAATGCAAACATTTTTGCTGACTTGTTGATCAGTTATCTCCCACTAAATTATTACTACTGTAAAGGGGGTAATTATTCACTGGGTTTTAATTTAGCTTATTTCGCTGACTGGAAAATGCGCTAAATTAAAACCCAGTGAATATGTAAAATTTAGCAAGAACACATTATCTAAATGACGAAACCGTGAATTTAAAACCCACTGAATATGCCTGAAATGGTAAATCAGTTAAATTTAAACCCAGTGAAAATTAGTCATTTTACAGTATATACAAGCAATAAAACGATTATATACCTATATTTATACAGTTACAATATTGTAGTAATAACCTCATATTATCCCAAGGCTTGAACTTCAGTACTCTGAAGACGATTAATAATTTGTAAAAAATGCCTCAGACTGTTGAAATGGTGAATAATACATTTGTCTATTTTGAAGGACATTAAGGTGCGGCATCTTGGCAATCACCTGCATGGCCTTCATGAATGCACGACCCCCATTATTGCATGCCTCTTTATGTTGAGATATGTAATGGACTTATTGAATGATACTGTTTATTGCTGTGGTGGTTTGGTGTACTTACCGATTAAATTATGAAAGTCTGTTTCCACTCGTATTACTCATCAATAAAGCACTGCATTAAGGTGGCAGTGAGAAAACCCATTTATTAACGCTTTCAGTCACAAGAATGACTTGTGAATTGTACAAGTTGCCCATAGCACTGAAAACTGAAAGACTGCCTCTTGTTTCTTCCTTATCGATCAAATAACTTCAGACATGTTTCAGACAATCTGTTGGACTGTTTTGACAGGATGTAATTAGAAATCTAAAGTATAGATAAAAATAAATCAAGGCACACATTTCTTGTACATCATTACAAAATCCTGCTCACCAAAAAACGAAAAAACAACACTCCAGAATGAATGTGAAGCCGGAAACCTTGCGAAGTGTTAAAACCATCTACAGATTTCTCTGACCTACAAAATATATTTGTTTTCTCTGTTGCTACTTGAAGTGCCTTGTCATAAGGATAGCTTCTGAAATGAATACTATGTTGTTAATAATTGCTATCAAAATTAACGATGTGGACATGTATATTATTAAAACTTAATGCGCCAAAGTCATTGTAATGTCAGTATGAACATAATAACAACTACTGTAAAATACTTTATTTTCGCTTGGAATTAATTTTCGCTATATTAGCTGAATGGTAGATTCAATGAAAATCAAATCAATCGCGATAACTCTTTTCCTATATTTTACATACAACTCATCAAAAATCAGTGAAAATAAATTCCATACAAATTACTCAAAAAGTCTTTTCAGCGAAAATTAATTCCAGCTAAAATAAAGTATTTTACAGTAATTACACTTACATTTTAAGGTAGCAGGATAGTTTTTTTGCATGAAAAATGTAAACACCTATAATCGGAATAAATTTTACAAGAAACCATACAATCTATATATGTTTAGAAAGCTCTTGACTTGTATTTTCCTACTATTAATATTTTGTGAACATTGTGTTTGTTTTAGCGTCACGTGATTCTGAAAATCAGCGGGGCTGATAATTTAACTAACATGAATAACATTTTAATTGTCATCTCTACAGTCATTCATGGGATCAAAAACTTTACACTGTTTTGAAGCAAAGGTCATGAAGTTTAAATCCGTATTTCTATTTTTTGCATTAAGTTTTTGTTTTTTTTTCCGAAAATCACAAATTTCAAGCACGTTTTTTGGTGTTAAAGTTAGAGTATACCGGTGGTTTGCGCGAGGTTTGTGAAAAAACGCGATAGAATTTTGCAAATATGTAAATACGGATATGAAGCCAACATATCCAAGAGTAAGAAAAGTTAAACGGCGACATCGTAGCGCTATTCACTGAAACGCCATTTAAAATTAGGTCAACGGTAATTGCCAAAAACCGAACACCGAGAAATCGGCACTTTTATGATTTCAAACTTCAATCAACGTTAGCAGCAAAATTTACATGGGCTAATTGTTAATGAAATGCTTTGAAAGTTGTTTTCGGGAAAAATCATGAACCGACATTTATATCTGTGAAAAACTTTGTTTTTTGGCCGTTTTCATTCATGCTATGGAGTTTTGTGACGGTCTGTGCTGATAACGAACGGTGACGTCATTCATTAAAGCTTGGATTATGCAAAGTGGGCGGTTCTGTTTGTGAGTAACAAACAATACAGACACTACACTTGGCAGTTGAAGTGTTTGCAAATACAGTGTATTTATTTTTGGACGGTTGTGTTTGTAAACTTATTAGTTCAAGCATGCCACGAGTTTCGAAGTCTCCTGGAGGCAGCTCGTACATACTGGCGAAAGGGTGGACCCGTTACTGGTTGAGGTAACCCCTAATAAATAGCTTGACAGTTTCAGCAGAGCGCGCCGTCCCTTTCCAATCGCTTGCATTCCAATGGCAGCTTTTCTATTTATTTCGAAAACTGCTCCCTTCTTTCGGGATGACGGGAAGCTAGGCTGGCTCAGTTTCGATCGAATACAATCTGCTTGCGTGCAAAGAAATTCAAACTGACTGCCTAGACCGTGACGCCTGTGCTCCACTATTGAGATATTGCCTACTTTGCAAAATTGACAAATCTCTTTTTCTAGGGCGCCATTCAACAGTGACATGTCCACGAGACGAATCTCGCCGTCTTCAAACGATCGGCCGAGACATTCACTCTCACTTTCTTCTACGTCGGAAGGTAACAATATTTTCCTGTGAGATACAGACATCTCTCGAACGTTTTGAACAGGAGTATCACCCACTATATCGAAGTCTGATTCATCAGACTCTCAGTGTCACGGTAAAACTTTCTTCGCCCACTTCATGGCTGACACTGGTTTCGACGGGGAAATCCGTTCTGTACGAACCCAGCATCGTCTCTTTCAACATCTTTTTTGACAGGAGTGATCATTCTTTTGACGTTTTTCTTCTTTCTTCCTCGTTTTCTTTTTCTTGGAAATTTTCGCGTGCTTACTATCTCGTTCATAATTAGTGAATGACAACTAAACTAAAGAATTACTGATAACCCTCTCCTTCTTTGCATATTTTGCACATTAATGAAGGAAGCTGCCCTGTTTTTTAATTGGTGTGAATAGAATAATTGTAAAATGTGACCCAGTGGTGTATGCCAGCATGTAGCATTTCCTGTGCTATTAAAATCCCGCAAAACAGAGTTTTACCGTCGCAGTAACCTCGGGTCTTATACTTGTAGATGAATCTCTTCAAAATTTAATTGTAACCGGACTCACTGTTATCATCTATAAAAACTACCTAGATTTTAGATGATACTTTTATTTTTTACCGAAGTCATACGAAAAAGTCAACCCTTGCCTTGCGTGAAACACTGGTCCACTATCCGATGTCAAGACGTCGGCCCGGGGAGGCATGCTTGTTGTTGTTCAAAAGCGATTGTTTCATCTTTGCTGTACTTCCTGTCTAGAAAGGCAGCAGTGCACACATCTTATCAGCTGTGTGTAAACTACAAACAGATATCTTATCAGTTGTTTGTAAATAGCAAATAAAGAAAGTGGCTCAACTTAAAACTATTTACCCTCAGTTCAGTTATGTTTGTAAACCATGCATATTAATGAGATGCACTAGTTTGGTGTACACTGGATAAACAAAAACTTGGCCATTTGTTTGCACACAAGAAAAAAATCAGTTTACTTGTACAAGATATTTTTTTTTCAATAAAATAAATACACCAATGTATGTAGCATGCCTTAGGGAGCTATTCATGTGATTTTCAAAAACAAAAATATGAAAAGTGCCCAAACAACTATTCTGCTACCTTAAATACACATTTTACAGTATATCAGTGGCACTTTAAAAGTCGTTAAGTGACTGTAAGTTTGTAGATGTTTGAAGGAAATTACTAGACTTGCATCGAAAGACTCAAACACTAATATTTTATTTTATTTACTATATTTGTAGCTCTAAGTCAGCATCACAGAACCCTGTCAAGAAAGGAACTGTCAAATATTTTTGCCGCCACAAAGGTCATGGGTTTATCACACAAGCTGAAGAAAACGCTGAGGAATTATTTGTTCATATATCTGAGTAAGTTTCTTTTGCTACTTCCGGATGTAAATAAATTGACAGCTCAAATGAAATTTCACAAGTTGTTATTCCAGTTTTCATAGCATTTTATTTACCGGATTCTGCCGTAAATTCGCCCAGGGTTGTTAAACGGCAGTTTGGGTTTAAAAAAAAAGAAACCGCCCAGGGCGATTTTTCGGCAGTTTTTTAAGGCGCTATTTTAATCTTTTCTGATGTGGACCTCTCTCAGATTTGTTCATTTTGTAATGATATCTTCAATTCTCTAATTTTGGTGAATATTTTTGTCATTTTTGGTAAAAAGTGATATTTTCGACTTCTTGTTAAAAACCGCAAGTCCAATTGCTTTGATACTACATATATAGGTACTACATGTGGACCTCTCTCAGATTTGTTCATTTCGTGATGATATCTTCAATTCTCTAATTTTGATGAATATTTTTTTCATTTTTGGTAAAAAGTGATATTTTCGACTTCTTGTTAAAAACCGCAAGTTCGATTGCTTTGATATTACATATATAGGTACTACATGTGGACCTCTCTCAGATTTGTTCATTTTGTGATGATATCTTCAATTCTCTAATTTTGGTGAATATTTTTGTAATTTTTGGTAAAAAGTGATATTTTCGACTTCTTGTTAAAAACCAATAGTTCAATTGCTTTTATATTACATATATAGATACTACATGTAGACCTTTCTCAGATTTGTTCATTTTGTGATGATATCTTCAGTTCTCTAATTTTGGTGAATATTTTTGTCATTTTTGGTAAAAAGTGATATTTTCGACTTCTTGTTGAAAACTGTAAGTCCGAATGCTTTGATATTACATATATAGGTACTACATGTAGACCTCTCTCAGATTTGTTCATTTTGTGATGATATCTTCAATTCTCTAATTAATTTATTTTGGTGAATATTTTTGTAATTTTTGGTAAAAAGTGATATTTTCGACTTCTTGTTAAAAACTCCGATTGCTTTGATACTATTCATATTGTTCATTTTCTAATGATGTCTTCAGTTTTTTAATTGAAATGTGCATTGCTAACAGCAGAGCTATCTCAGCCGATAGGCTGCTTGTTTATTTAAAAACAAATTATGCCGCTTTCCCATCAAAATCCAAGCCAAAAGATCGTACAACAACATCGACAAATCTCTTCCAAGCTGGGTTCAAAAACATTAACATGTTTAAATGTTTATGGTAATTTGAACACGTTGGCATCATCCATCGTTTTCATTGGTTAATTATCGATTTAACCTGTCAGGTCAGGTCAAAACATGGCGGATATTCATTTCTACAGCATCGAGCATTGAAAATTCGATCGGAATCATTCGCTTACGATGAAATAAGTTGAAATTTATTTGCATTTCATAACAATTCAACGAATTTATTTTTTGCACGTTATTATAATCATTACTTAAACAATAATGAACCACCCGACAACCCACGAGGCGTGAGCCGAGTACATATATGGAGCACAAAGTTTGCTTGAGTCAATTATGGGTTGTCGGGGAGTTCATTATTATTATTATTTTGTAGCGTTGTCAATACCAGGGGATTTGCTGCCTCTAAAAAGCGAAAAAAATTGGAGAAAAATCTACAGTGGACGGAATAGTTTCACAGTTTCTGGCCCGTGAATCTGAATAATTTAAAATGTTTTTCTGGAAATTGTTTCCACAATCTCATATGGCAAACTAAGAAAGAAACTAGTTTTAATCCATCAGATATTATTGTATTGAACTCATTTACATTGCGGGTGAATGAGTGACTGATGTGTGGTGTGGAGTAGCGTTACAGTGATCGCCCGAGTGAACGGCACACCTGACTGGTATGCCGTATCGGTGTCCACCACGGCCTTGCACTACACTACGCTAGATCGCCGCCGTGGTCCAGCTGGATCGACTGTGCATAGGGGTGCGTACCCGGGATACATGTACGTAGTTGCATCGTTACCCCATCCCACTAATGTTTTCAAACAATCAAGGTAGATATTATTGGCAACTGTCCTGTCTGTGTAATAGTTATTTTAAATTCCATTGGAGGGCGGGGATTTGACGAATACTAAGAAGCCAAACGAAACTTACAGGCGTAGCGGGCAAACGAACATGACCGAAAAGCTAGTGGGTGTTAGCCATCCTAGAAGGAGAACCAACAGTGATTTTAATCTCACTGTATAAATAAACAGATACACACCTGTGAACACTGATACTTTCATTTATTTATGCAAACTGTGCCCAGACTGTTACATTTACCGGGAGTCAACGCCGAGGAAATACAAGTCACGTCGGTTATCGTCGATCTCGTTTCACAAAACTGTACTACTCACTACAAATACTGAACAAATTCATCTCTCTGTACTCGTAGACATACATTGTACCCCATTTCGTTTATCGCATTTGCTTGGATCAATTATCCTCAGTTAACCACACTTCATTAACACGATAGGGCGAACTAATCAGGAGGCCACCGGGACAGCGGCATCAGTCACGGAATCTAGAAGTGCGCGTACTAGATGGAACGCTTCGATCAAACGCGCGTTAGCGTACTGAGCAGACGACGATGCCCTCAAAATATTGTCTGATTTTGATATTGAAATCTGCTGTTATTGGTTATGGACCGTTTTATTTGATGCCGATTTTGGTATTAAATACTTGTTATCTAACAATTTCTCTTCTTTTTTAATAATTTCTTGTTTATTCGTTTTCGAAAACAACATTGTATTCATATCCATGGGACAGGGCCTTGATGCTCAATTATGTAATACATTATCGCGAATAATCTGCTGCAATGACGTCATCCACTGGTATTGATAATGCTATAATATAATATGTAATAATCAACAATTGTAAAACGCAGCATGACCGGATTGCGCTACCACGATCATTCGCTACTAAGAAATGCAGTTGTGTTCATTGTTATTTGAAACTTCTTTTAGAATATACTTTCATTACTAATAAAATGAAACAAAATAATTGTATTTGGTGCACGATGTTCGTTAATGTGATTTTATTGGAGAAAGATGCGCTGTCTACTTATCAATCCAGCTAGAAAAAAATGTATACAATTTTAGTTTCTTTTGTTTTGGGTGGTCCAACTGCCGGTGTTGAAAGTCGGGGTAGGTGGATTTTTCAATGAAAATATAACCCCCCTAAAAATATTTGATGATAATTTTTTGAACCCCAAATAAGGGCCCACCAGCCGTGAAACCGCCCAGGGCGATTTTTCGGATGGGCGAATTTACGGCAGAATCTGGTACAATCTTTTTTTTTTTCTGTTTATGAATTTTGAGTTTACTCAGGTTTTCTATTTCCAGTGTTGGATTCACACAGGTTTTCTATTTCCAGTGTTGGGTTCACACAGGTTTTCTATTTCCAGTGTTAGATTCACACAGGTTTTCTATTTCCAGTGTTGGGTTCACACAGGTTTTCTATTTCCAGTGTTGGATTTACACAGGTTTTCTATTTCCAGTGTTGGGTTCACACAGGTTTTCTATTTCCAGTGTTGGGTTCACACAGGTTTTCTATTTCCAGTGTTGGATTCACACAGGTTTTCTATTTCCAGTGTTGGGTTCACACAGGTTTTCTATTTCCAGTGTTGGGTTCACACAGGTTTTCTATTTCCAGTGTTGGGTTCACACAGGTTTTCTATTTCCAGTGTTGGGTTCACACAGGTTTTCTATTTCCAGTGTTGGGTTCACACAGGTTTTCTATTTCCAGTGTTGGGTTCACACAGGTTTTCTATTTCCAGTGTTGGATTCACACAGGTTTTCTATTTCCAGTGTTGGATTCACACAGGTTTTCTATTTCCAGTGTTGGATTCACACAGGTTTTCTATTTCCAGTGTTGGGTTCACACAGGTTTTCTATTTCCAGTGTTGGGTTCACACAGGTTTCTATTTCCAGTGTTGGGTTCACACAGGTTTCTGTTTCCAGTGTTGGGTTCACACAGGTTTTCTATTTCCAGTGTTGGATTCACACAGGTTTTCTATTTCCAGTGTTGGGTTCACACAGGTTTTCTATTTCCAGTGTTGGATTCACACAGGTTTTCTATTTCCAGTGTTGGGTTCACACAGGTTTTCTATTTCCAGTGTTGGGTTCACACAGGTTTTCTATTTCCAGTGTTGGGTTCACACAGGTTTTCTATTTCCAGTGTTGGGTTCACACAGGTTTTCTATTTCCAGTGTTGGATTCACACAGGTTTTCTATTTCCAGTGTTGGATTCACACAGGTTTTCTATTTCCAGTGTTGGATTCACACAGGTTTTCTATTTCCAGTGTTGGGTTCACACAGGTTTTCTATTTCCAGTGTTAGATTCACACAGGTTTTCTATTTCCAGTGTTGGGTTCACACAGGTTTTCTATTTCCAGTGTTGGATTTACACAGGTTTTCTATTTCCAGTGTTGGGTTCACACAGGTTTTCTATTTCCAGTGTTGGGTTCACACAGGTTTTCTATTTCCAGTGTTGGATTCACACAGGTTTTCTATTTCCAGTGTTGGGTTCACACAGGTTTTCTATTTCCAGTGTTGGATTCACACAGGTTTTCTATTTCCAGTGTTGGGTTCACACAGGTTTTCTATTTCCAGTGTTGGGTTCACACAGGTTTTCTATTTCCAGTGTTGGGTTCACACAGGTTTTCTATTTCCAGTGTTGGGTTCACACAGGTTTTCTATTTCCAGTGTTGGATTCACACAGGTTTTCTATTTCCAGTGTTGGGTTCACACAGGTTTCTATTTCCAGTGTTGGGTTCACACAGGTTTTCTATTTCCAGTGTTGGGTTCACACAGGTTTTCTATTTCCAGTGTTGGATTCACACAGGTTTTCTATTTCCAGTGTTGGGTTCACACAGGTTTCTATTTCCAGTGTTGGGTTCACACAGGTTTTCTTATTTCCAGTGTTGGGTTCACACAGGTTTCTATTTCCAGTGTTGGGTTCACACAGGTTTTCTATTTCCAGTGTTGGGTTCACACAGGTTTTCTATTTCCAGTGTTGGGTTCACACAGGTTTCTATTTCCAGTGTTGGATTCACACAGGTTTCTATTTCCAGTGTTGGGTTCACACAGGTTTCTATTTAGTGTTGGGTTCACACAGGTTTCTTGTTTATAGTGTTAGATTTTAACTTCACACAGGTCTCTATTTCCAGTGTTGGGTTCACACAGGTTTCTATTTCCAGTGTTGGATTCACACAGGTTTTCTATTTCCAGTGTTGGGTTCACACAGGTTTCTATTTCCAGTGTTGGATTCACACAGGTTTCTATTTCCAGTGTTGGGTTCACACAGGTTTCTTGTTTATAGTGTTAGATTTTAACTTCACACAGGTTTCTTTTTCCAGTGTTGGGTTCACACAGGTTTTCTATTTCCAGTGTTGGATTCACACAGGTTTTCTATTTAGTGTTGGGTTCACACAGGTTTCTTGTTTATAGTGTTAGATTTTAACTTCACACAGGTTTCTTTTTCCAGTGTTGGGTTCACATAGGTTTTCTATTTCCAGTGTTGGGTTCACATAGGTTTTCTATTTCCAGTGTTGGGTTCACACAGGTTTACGTTACATTATTGGGTTCACACAGTTTTCCTGTTCACAATGTTGGTTTCACACTGATTTCAGGTAAATTTCCTCACACGTTCAGTTTAAACCTGACCTTACACGATTGATAACTCAATTTTTCCATCTTTGACAGCATTGAAGGTGAATATATCCCAGTGGTAGGAGATCAGGTGACGTACAAGGAGTGCCTCATACCTCCCAAGAAGACGAAGACACAAGCCGTAGAGGTTATTATCACTCATCTCGCGCCAGATGTAAAACACCACCGCTGGGAGGACCCTGATGACGATTAGACATTAAATCATGCCAAAAACAAAACAAGATTATTCAATAAATAAGATTTCCATGTACAACTCATCAAATTGATTACTTTTCAAGATTTATTTTTTAATAATAATTGAAACTATTTTGTTTCAACTTTAAAAGTCGGTTGTAGTACAGGTTTCATGTGTTGTGATAGCTGAGTAACATGGTTTTAGGAGGATTGTACCCTCGAGCACTGTATTATGGAGTTAAACAAGTTTGTGTCTCGATAATGCTTGTTCATATGGCTGTTTGATGCTCGTACCGCCAGGGGCCGATTCATCGATGCATCTTAGCCAGATAACCTCGTAGTATGCGGGAATGTTCATGTAACATTGCAACATTCTCTGTCAAAGTAATAAGACAAGTATTTGTGTAGTTACAATAAGACCAGTCTGTAAAATGCCCGCAATTGATGTTTATTTTTTTAAGACATCCATATTAATTGTAATTTTAATTGTGTGAACGCAGCATTCAGCATTATTAGTGCAATTAACTCGTGTTCTTACTAATTGTTGCTAGGCAACGTTATCTTCAGAAATGATGCAGATATTAAGATTAGCAATCATAATTTATCAGAAATGAAAGTGCCACAGTCTCTGCACAGCTTTGAGCCCGTTATGTTATGTCTCGGATTTGTGCATTTCAATGATATGTGTACATGTACATCTATTTATACTAATGGTTTTCCCGTCAATTGCGAGGCAAATTTTATCTTCATAATCATATGCTGGAATACCAATCTGTTTGAAAATGTTTCTTTGATGTTGATGTACAGCAATAAATTATCTTATTGAGCAAAAATGAAATTTTTTGTTTATCCTAAGTATAGACCATTTATCTTGTCTTAGGCCAAAAGAAAATGTTGTTGACTCTGTCTTCTGTTTAGTTGTTAAATATAATTTGAGCAGATGCCCATTCAAACTAACATCTAATCATAGTCTGTTTTTCACGTCAATGTATAATATGAGACTCTTCACGAGAAAGAAGTTTCGAACACTTAAAGCCGGAGGGTCAACTGCACACACGCGGGAATCGAATCCCAAGTGACGATAAAAACAGACGCTAAAAATGCAAAGCTTATGGGTAAGCATTTGTTTGTAAACAATGACAAGCCATCTGACGCATGCGCAGGTGTCGACTCCCACGCTTTAAGTATCAGAACGTTTTGTATGCTTTCTATCTAGATAAACAAAAACTTTGGACTAAATGTTCCTATTTTGTTTTTAAATGACTCCTTATTGTACCCATGCATTTGTTGTGGGGTAATTATTTATATTTTATGAATATGTTCTTTAGACTCTTATTTGAATAACCACTATCCAGTACTGATGTACAGCGCCCCCTAGTGGCTTAGAATGTATTGGTGATGCCCCCCGCCCCCCTCCAATAAGGTTAATCCAGAGTTGTTATTTCAGCAAGTTCGCACATGATACTTGTATTGAGGGAAGTTGCGCTCACATGTGGTAATAGAAATAGTTTTTGTATTTTCAACTGTAGTGTTAATTTTACTAGTTAAATTAAAAATGCGTTTAGGGAATTTAGACAAGCTTATTGCATTGTTGTCCAAATATAAATATCACCGCTGTCAAGAATTCTTAATCTGTATTGGTCTTACAGAAATAATATTAATAAATATGAGCAGTGAACATTATGAGTCATTGTAATCGTACACCAAATCCAAAAATTTTGGATACGACTTTCAACAAAAGTTGAAAAGTGTACATGCACTTTGGCATTACTAACGCTACTATGTAGCTCAGAAATCTATAACAAAAATCTATTGCTTTTGGGGTTTACACTATGATGTATGTTTCTTGAATAATATTTCTTGTAATTCATTTTCATGGATTACCTTCACGTTCACTGTAAAATGCTTTTTTTTTGTTTGAATTAATTTTTGCTGATTTTGTTATGAGTCGGGTAACAAATGTAGGAAAAAAGGTATATTCGCTGGATTTTCTTTTCACTGAATAAGTACTACAGTCTACTTTTCAGCAAAAATAAATTCCAAGCAAAAATTAAGCATTTTACAGTACATGATTTTAAATTTTTCACAGGTTTATTCTATTCCTCCAGAAAATTTCAATTGAAATTTAAAATATTCTACGATACCATACTTTACTCTGTTGTTATCCAGGGGTGAATCAAGATTGACATTGAGTACTGGCCAAAACTGAAATATTTGTCATGTCATTCTATTTCTGGAGAATTCTCACCTTTTTTGGGGTAATTTTTGGCAAAATTCTTACCATTTTGGTACTTTCTGCCGATTCTGTTGCACAGGTGTAAGTGGCCATATGCCTGGATCCGTGCCTGCTATTGTTTGCCAGATGTAGCAAGAAAGAACATTTGGTTCATGTTGCTTTCTGTTATTATTTTTGTAATCCGAGAAATGTGTATTATCCCTATTCTTGATAACATGTTTCCCAAATACAATATTTGAAACGTTGGCCATGTCAACACATGTAATTGTTTCTCCTTAATAAATTTCTGCTTGTAATTATCTTGATAAATATGACTCCTTTCTTTTTATTAGCTCCGCTGTTGACTTTGTCGAGTGGAGCTTATCCTACGAGTGATTGTCTGTCGTTCGTGTCAACTTTTTACTTTTTCAACTTCTTGAAAACTACAAGCATGAATGCTTTGATACTTGGTATACATGTACCTTGGGTAGACCTCTCTTATCTTCAATTCTCTAATTTTTGGTAAAAAGTTATATTTTTGGCTTCTTGTTAAAAACCGCAAATCCAATTGCTTTGATATTATACATATAGATACATCTCAGATTTGTTCATTTTGTAATGATATCTTCAATTCTCTAATTTTGGTGAAGATTTTTGTAATTTTTGGTAAAAAGTGATATTTTTGGCTTGTTAAAAACCGCAATTGCTTTGATATTACATATTTAGGTACTACATGTGGACCTCTCTCAGATTTGTTCATTTTGTGATATCTTCAATTCTCTAATTTTGATGAATATATTTGTCATGTTTAGAAAATGGCTTATTTCTGGATCGATCCAGAGTGTTTACTCACATTTTCCTTATCATTACAGCCAAACATCTGGCTAGCTGTGCTACATCCTAAAATTCAGTTCATTATAGGTTTTATCTCCACTTCCCTGTGACATAAATGGGAACAAAGATTTTTTACTTTTTCACCATATTTTATTAGAATTAAAGTGATATACCATATTCCGAAACATAAATCAAAGGGGGTTGCCATAGATGTATTGTTATGTTATTGTGTACATGTAGTCCTGGACTGGCCCAATCGTGTCAAATTTATAAATCACTGGAATATTTTATTTTCGCTTGGAATTTATTTTCGCTGAAGGGATGATTCCATGAAAATAAAATCCAGCGAATATACTTTTTTAGTCCCCGTTCGGACGCAGTCCGAAAACGGGGACTTATGTTTTGTCCTGTGTGCGTCCGTCCGTCCGTCCGTCCGTCCGTGCGTCCGTGATCACCTGTATCTCGAACATGCATGGACCGATTAAGTTCAAACTTCACTCATACATCACACATTATATGGGACATATGCACATGCATTTTTTTCATGATCTGATTAACGATAGCCGAATAGCGGCCATTTTAAGGCCGAAAATGCATCAAAATCGCACATTTTCACCATTCCGGACCCGGATCTCAGTTATGCATGGACGGATTTTGTTCAAATTTGGTACATACATTAAACCTAATAGGACCTTGATGCACGTCATTTTTGTTTTTGGATCGGGTTCGAAATGGCCGACTGGCGGCCATTTTGTGTTAAAGAATTCAGTTCTGGATCCGTATCTGAGACATGCTTGGATTGATCGAGTTCAAACTTCCCACACACAAGGTACATCATGTCACAAATATGTATGTGCATTTGTTTCATGATCTCATTAACGATAGCCAAATGGCGGCTGCTTTAAGGCCGAAAATGCATTGAAATCGCACATTTTCACCATTCCGGACCCGGATCTCAGTTATGCATGGACGGATTTCATTCAAATTTGGTACATACATTAAACATAATAGGACCTTGATGCACGTCATTTTTTTTCCCGGATCAAGTTCGAAATGGCCGACTGGCGGCCATTTTGTTTTAAAGAATTCAGTTCTGGATCCGTATCCGAGACATGTCTGGATTGATCAAGTTCAAACTTCACACACACAAGGTACATCATGTCACAAATATGTATGTGCATTTGTTTCATGATCTCATTAACGATAGCCAAATGGGGGCCGCTTTAAGGCCGAAAATGCATTGAAATCGCACATTTTCACCATTACGGACCCGTATCTCAGTTATGCATGGATGGATTTTGTTCAAATTTGGTACATACATTAAACATAATAGGACCTTGATGCACGTCATTTTTTTTTTCGGATCAAGTTCGAAATGGCCGACTGGCGGCCATTTTGTTAAAGAATTCAGTTCTGGATCCGTATCCAAGACATGTCTGGATTGATCAAGTTCAAACTTCACACACACATGGTACATCATGTCACAAATAGAGATGTGCATTTGTTTCATGATCTGCTTAACAATAGTGGAATGATGGCCATTTTAAGGCCGAAAATGCATCAAAATCACGTATTTTCACAATTCCAGAACCGGATCTCAGTCATGCATGGATGGATTTTGTTCAGATTTAGCACAATGTGTTGTACATATGCAGGTGCATTTCGGTCATGATCTGCTTTGAATGTATATGTCACTCAAATATGAACGGAACGGGGACGTGTCATTGACAATGACTTGTTTTCCTATATTTTACATTCAACTAATCGAAAATCAGTGAAAATAAATTCCATACAAAACGCCCGAAAAGCCTTTTCAGCAAAAATAAAGTATTCCACAGTATTTCTATTTCATAAATTGTGGTTCGACATGAAATTTCCTGGACTAGACTGTCCCAATCGTGTCAATTTTATAATTTTTTTTTTCTTTCTCAAATTGTGGTCCAACATGAAATTTTGCATCAACACTAAAGATTTACAAACTTGTTAGTCCCCGTTCGGACGTAGTCCGAAAACGGGGACTTATGTTTTGCCCTGTGTGCGTCCGTGCGTCCGTGCGTCCGTGATCACCTGTATCTCGAACATGCATGGACCGATTAAGTTCAAACTTCACTCATACATCACACATTATATGGGACATATGCACATGCATTTTTTTCATGATCCGATTAACGATAGCCGAATAGCGGCCATTTTAAGGCCGAAAATGCATCAAAATCACACATTTTCACCATTCCGGACCCGGATCTCAGTTATGCATGGACGGATTTCGTTCAAATTTGGTACATACATTAAACATAATAGGACCTTGATGCACGTCATCTTTTTTTTTGGATCGGGTTTGAAATGGCCGACTGGCGGCCATTTTGTTTTAAAAAATTCAGTTCTGGATCCGTATCTGAGACATGCTTGGATTGATCGAGTTCAAACTTCACACACACAAGGTACATCATGTCACAAGTATGTATGTGCATTTGTTTCATGAACTCATTAACGATAGCCAAATGGCGGCCGCTTTAAGGCCGAAAATGCATTGAAATCGCACATTTTCACCATTCCGGACCCGGATCTCAGTTATGCATGGACGGATTTCAGTCAAATTTGGTACATACATTAAACATAATAGGACCTTGATGCACGTTATTTTTTTTTCCGGATCAAGTTCGAAATGGCCGACTGGCGGCCATTTTGTTTTAAAGAATTCAGTTCTGGATCCGTATCCGAGACATGTCTGGATTGATCAAGTTCAAACTTCACACACACAAGGTACATCATGTCACAAGTATGTATGTGCATTTGTTTCATGATTTCATTAACGATAGCCAAATGGCGGCCTCTTTAAGGTCGAAAATGCATTGAAATCGCACATTTTCACCATTCCGGACCCGGATCTCAGTTATGCATGGACGGATTTCAGTCAAATTTGGTACATACATTAAACATAATAGGACCTTGATGCACGTTATTTTTTTTTTCGGATCAAGTTCGAAATGGCCGACTGGCGGCCATTTTGTTTTAAAGAATTCAGTTCTGGATCCGTATCCGAGACATGTCTGGATTGATCAAGTTCAAACTTCACACACACAAGGTACATCATGTCACAAATATGTATGTGCATTTGTTTCATGATTTCATTAACGATAGCCAAATGGCGGCCTCTTTAAGGTCGAAAATGCATTGAAATCGCACATTTTCACCATTCCGAACCCTGATCTCAGTTATGCATGGACGGATTTTGTTCAAATTTGGTACATACATTAAACATAATAGGACCTTGATGCACGTCTTTTTTTTTTCGAATCAAGTTCGAAATGGCCGACTGGCGGCCATTTTGTTTTAATAAATTCAGTTCTGGATCCGTATCCAAGACATGTCTGGATTGATCAAGTTCAAACTTCACACACACATGGTACATCATGTCACAAATAGATATGTGCATTTGTTTCATGATCCGCTTAACAATAGCTGAATGATGGCCATTTTAAGGCTGAAAATGCATCAAAATCACGTATTTTCACAATTCCGGAACCTGATCTCAGTCATGCATGGATGGATTTTGTTCAGATTTAGAACAATGTGTTGTACATATGCAGGTGCATTTCGGTCATGATCTGCTTTGAATGTATATGTCACTCAAATATGAACGGAACGGGGACGTGTCATTGACAATGACTTGTCCTTTAAGGAATTATCATATAAAACACTAAAATTGCCATGCCTGAGCCAGTCTAATGTAAAACTAGAAATTTATTTGGGATAATAACATACGACCAAGTACCATATTTACTCTATTAAAAGTGCATTTCCAATAGAAGTGCATATAAACAGACCCCTCGAATAGAAATTTGTTTTGGTGACGAACAGACATTATGTAATTTACATAATCTTAGTGTTTTGCATAACCTTTTAACGCAACTTGCAAGACTTGAGATTATCGCTAATGCATGAACTGTTAGATAAACGGGATTAAAATGATTACAACTTGCATAGATCAGCGGAAATACCACAGTTTCCCATCCCTTTTTTAGACGGTCTATAATACCGGTATGAACATTTGTAATTGTTGTAAACAGAATCAATAGAAATTACTTCTTTTTGACCATAGAAACTCCTCTAATTTACTTTAATCGCAATCCCTACCAATGGAGTAAATATGGTACATATTGTTTTTGTCGGTGTCTAATAATCTAGTAATTATTGTCTCCTAGATGCATATTTTTGCGTTAATACAAGCTATGTACAGTTGTTTACTGACGTGACGTTTATGTCTGACCAACACAATGATACTTGTATAAGTAGGCTCCTGAAATCACAGGTTATTGAGAGGAGTCAATGTTAAGCTACTTACAAGATTTAGCCTGATTGGCTACTTAACCCTAACAGTCAAACCAATCAAAAAGCAGCTTGTTTGTTGACAGGTTTTTTTGATGTATCACTACAATCAGGCTTTTTAAAACTCTCTCAGGTCTGAAATGTTAAAGCGGGAGGGTCGTCACATGCACACGAGAATTGAGTCCCAAGCGACGATAACAACATTCGCTAAAAATGCAAAGGCTCATGGGTAGATGTTCGTTTGTAAACAATGACACGCTATGGCCATCTGACGCATGCGCAGGTGACGACTCCCCCACTTTAACCCCAGGAGATCTATACCATACGTGGTTTAATTTGTTTCAGCATTCAAATTTCGGTATATGAACACTGACAGTTGTTCACAATGTTATAAAAGTTGTGATCTGAAATTAACACAATTTTGGAGAACGGATAACATTTTGTGGTTTACACATCTTGGTATTCTGCAACAGAGAATGTGTAGTTTTGTGGAGTAGAGCGCCATCAGTGGTTACAACAGGAAAACACTTTGTTTTTATTATTCCATTTAAGGGTTCAAAAGTACATAAAATTTAATATGGCGAGAGTCTACTTTCTTTTGGAGAGTCAGGACAAATCAAGAAAGTGGATATTACACAAAATTTTGTTCTCACAAACTCAAATGATGTAACATTTTTGGTGGCAGAAATATGATTTACACTAAGGTATTGGTATTTCTACTATCTAAACTATCATTTTGTTATATGTAAAACAAATTGAACATCTCCAATGTATTTTGATGTCAAGGTTTTTTTAGCCCATTAATCATAATACATATAAATAACATTTCTCAGGGAATTTTTGCCTAAAAACTCATCTTTTGCTTTTTTTCCACACATCCACTTTACCAAAAAAAATTTGAAAATACTTTATTTTAGCTGGAATTAATTTTCGCTAAATATACTTTTTGGCATTTTGTTTGGAATTTATTTTCACTGATTTTTGACGAGTTGAATGTAAAATATAGAAAAAAATATATATTATAAATAAATGTATATTCGCTGAATTTTATTTTCACTGAATCATTCCTACAGCGAAAATCAATTCCAAGTGAAAATTATTAAGTATTCTACAGTAGTCTTTTCAATGCGATTTTATACAGGAGATTGAGTACTGACTTTCCATTTGCCTATTACATTTTCAGTATGTAAATTTTATGAGAACAATGGTAATACATTTCAAAACTACCAAGACTCGCACTGCATTCATGTAAGGTGTCTTTGTAGCATATTCTGTATGAAAAAAAGCATAGTGGCCTTCCAGAAATTAATGCAGGGCTGTATACAAGATGTATTGGTGAATGGTTTGTGAAGGGCAAATTCAAAGTAAGATAAACACTTTGAAATTGCAGGATTTTTTGTAGACTGGCAAAGTCGGGACTTCTTTTTTGTTTTACGAACACAAACATTTAGCGTTTTTAAGCGTGAATGCGGAAGAAATCCCAAGTAGACTCATCTGCAAACGACTCCCTGCATTGGAGTGAAAACCGGAACGGAATCACTCTGGTGATTATGCTAATTATAAGTTGTTGACTAGCATTGACAATGAATCAGAGTGCAGCTGTATACATCACATCTTATCTATGTTAATGTACGTGACCTTTCACTTCTGAGGTCCCGACGATTTTGATAGACTACTTGTATACATTGGACATTTAAATTGACTTGTTTTCACCTTCACAAAGTTAAATTATCCATCTCTACGACCAAATCGAATCAACCTTTAAACGGTCATGTTTACTTTCACACACCCACTCATGAATAATCAATGACATGAATAATTAATAGCAGTCAAATGCTTGCAGATGCGTCTAGTCGGGATTTCTTTAGCAGTCAGGTTAGTTTTCACGATCACACAATTATTTATTTTATTTTTTAAAACAAAAAAGAAGTCCCGACTTTGCCAGTCTAGATTTGTTTGTATAAAGTTATTCCGTGATAGTGTCATAATTGATTTAATCAAAGAATTGTCATTGTAATGTTCCTGTAACTTGACAAATTTTCTTTTAATGTTATAAAAATATTTCCCCTCAATTATATACTTTTTCCCACAACCATATGGCACTACCTAGTGCTCCTCGATCAATCCATTGTAAAATCTTACATTAGTCGTATGTTTTGTGGAGTCAGATTTGCATCTTTCGTATGCTCACAACTAGGATCAGGGCAAGATTTTTGTCATAAATTAAAACTTTATAGATTATGCAACAGTGTTGGGAAAATCTAATCTTGCACTGTCCCATTAGTGACCTGAAACATTGGGGATACATCAAGTTAGTTTATGAATATTCATAAGTTGATTGACTCTGCATTAACCCGTCACAATTTCAACTAGATGCATTCACCAAAAGGATGTGCTACCATACCTGTTCAAGCATGCTAGAGTGCAAGGACATTCAACAGAATAAAGCACGACACAAGTGACCTACATGTCAATCAGCTATCAACACCTGCATGCACGATTTTTTTTTTTGGGGGGGGGGGGGGGGGTATGAGACTTTAAACATGTGGTATACACATGTGCACACTTCAGACAGGCATGCAAACCCTTGTATTTCGTGGTCATGTCAAAGAATCAAAACAGAAGAGCTTGTATTATAAAGGTAATGGCAGCATAAAGAAGATGGTCTGAATGAGCTGTAGTTTATACATGGTGGTATTCATCATCAGGGTTTGTATACAATCAAATTGGAAGGTTTTGATGAATAGGCTATCCCTCATCAGTAGCATAGTAATGATTGGGGGTTGGGGTTTGGACTTCATAAACCACAACAAATTGTACTCTGAGTCGCCAAATGCCAGTTTTTAATAGCTTTTTTATACAACTTATCACATCACAATTTTTTTTTATCACCGCATCTGTTCTCAGAAAAAGAATCCTAATATTTTGCCACCCATGTGTTTTCGTTTGGCCTCCTCATGGTCCATGATGCCCCCTGACGTTGTTAAAACTACATATCTGGGGAAAAAAACAAACAAAGAAAAACCATTAAATATTGGTAAATGTCAAAATACATTGAAGTATTAAAGGGTTCAAAATCCAATGTTGATTTCAACTAGTAATTTAAGAGACAGCACAATTTCAGTGCAGTAGGAGATGGCAAGGGTTATTTGATGAGGAAAATCTAGTACTCCAATCAAATAGTTTTCACTCTTCTTCAATTGCATTGATACACAGCTTGATGTCATTTGTGCATTATTAAAATCCCACCCTCAATGGTTTTCCTCCTAAAACATTTTCGCACACAACAAAGAACGTGGTTGCCCCCCTAATTAGCGAATACAAGTGCAGCATATAAATCCAGAAATAATATTCAATAATAATAATTTAATTTTCTATCATAGTCTAGATCAATAAATACCTGCAGACCTCCAAAGTTGCACCCATTAAGGCCTTCCCATTGGATCTGTGAGGAACTCTAATAGAGGTTCAACTCCAGGTTGAATTTGTAAACTGGTCTATTGTGAAACTCATGAAACTCCCCCCTCTGAATCACCGGTGATCAATTTAAACTACTGGAGCCATGCAACATTCATTTGTTCATTATGTGAATAGAGCATTGAGATAACTAGGTAAGAAAGATTGCACTTAACACTTACCCAAACTGTCTTGAAGGTAAAAGGTTTGTCTGCCATTTTTCCATGTCGTGTATTGAAACGTCAAACCTAGGACTAATCACACCACACTGCAAAAAAAAAAGAAATATTAGGCATCGTAAAGTCAAGTGACTTGCAAGATTGTGCTTGATTGGTTACACAACAATAACATTCAACAGCTAAGCCAATCAGAAAACAGCTTGTATGTTGAAAGATTCTTTAAACAAATCTAATCATGCCTTGTATAAGCTTAGTCTGTTCAATGGATTATAAAATGAATTGTAGGTCAAATCGTACTTAATGTTTTAACATATCTACATGGGTCAATTTTGTCAGAATAGATGCATATTGCCTTTCTTAGATGCCATTCTGCACACATTAAGTAATCTAAATACAGTGATCCCTTGCTAAGTTGTGCCTCAGTAAGTCATGATTTTGGCAGGTAGTTGGCAAGCTCCAAAAAATTCTATTGTGTTTTGATGACAGTGTTGAAGTAAAAACTTATGTTTTATTGCATTGTGTATTTAATTAGTCGCAAAAGGGCCGGAGGAGACAACTTAACATCCAGTCCGTCAATAACCGAAATACAAATGGGTGCCTGACCTAAGGTATGGATACACATGTCAAGTTGCAACTTTAGTACGTCTTTTATATAGCTCTATAAAACTTGCTACAACACTGATCAATAGATCAACTGAGCAGCATGACTAAGCAAAAGCTATCCAGTCTGTCTGTACATAAAAAAACTCGCAACGATTGACCGTATCAAGAAGGGTGAAAACCAAGTCAAAGGTTGCATGTGATCTAGCAGTCAGTGAGTCCAATATTCATGGGTGGGTGGGTGATCCAAGGCAAAACTGATCAGTGGACATAGAACCTGTGATGTTTTTCAATAAAGAAAACGTACTACAAGTAAACCTATGTGTGTATATGTGTTTTTTAACCCCACTTTCGATTGCAACACAGGGATCACTGTATTTATACAGAAACCTGCTATGCAGAATAGAAATCAAAGCATGAACAGTTTTATCAAGTACAACCATTGTAGACTACAAATGGCCCCAGTTATGCTTTTAACAAGTGTATTTACATATTTACATCATCCTGCATAGAAATAATGCAATTGTGTAATTCTATTGGAGATTCATTTCTAACGAAGCAAATACAATACATCAATAGCCATGAAATCCACAAGGACGACATACCATGCATATTTGCATTAATATTAAATTACAAACACTATAAGTGTGGTTATCCTAGACTTACTTTGTTCAGTCTTCCTGTGAGATTAACTACAATTTTTCCAGATCTGTGATCATCAATAATTTCAAATTCTCCAATGTAACCTGCAAAATATACATCAAGAAAAGTTAATAACAGATTCTGAAACTGAATCCAACACACTGCTCAAGTGTGTTTTCAATATTTGTTCTGGTAAATTGACAGGTTTGACAACAAATATATCAATAACATCTAGTGGTGATGACATTTATTACACTTTGATCCCAGGAAGAAATTAGACTTACCGTGCTTCATCATTACAGTGAGGAATTTCACTATTACTTTGGAGCTGGGCCTTATAAGCACCTGTCTTTTGCCTCGTTTTTCTGCATTGTTGATTGACTTTAAGGCATCCGCCAACACATTCATGAGCACCATGGTGGCTGTAAAAAAAAAAAAAAATTCAAAATTATTTCAACATTGTTATTTGAGATTCTGTTCAAGTTACATTTCCTTGGATTTTGATAGTGGGCAAAATGGAACCATGAACTTGCAAACTGAGGAAATGTAGGTATGCGATTGTTAATTAAAGTTCAAATTAAGGCCAACATTTGGGCCTGGAACACGCAATTTATATGTAGGGGTGACATGTTTAAAAAGTACTGGCCAACACACTTTATCAAATCAAAAGCAGCAATGTGTTATTGTCCCAAAAATAATACTGACTTTTATTAAACTTATCTATCTATAAAACAGTCACTACATTTACAAACTGGAGAGATTTTGAAATACTACAATACTAAGCATGATTATTTGAAAATTTAAATAGATTTTGTAGAATCGTGATGTTGATTTTATTTTAGCAAACGTCATTTGACAAGACTGAAGAATTTTTGTGAATGTATAAAACATGTAGTTCCTGTGGCAGAAATGTTTGTGAAAAGTGAACATTTTCAAGAAAAAAACTAAAGAACACTCAGTATTTAGTTACATCTGATCAACTATACCAAGGATTTCTAGACATCTCAACTCAAAATTTTCTCATTTTTGACCCAAGACACTTCGACCCAAATTGGACATCTCGACCTACCGCATCAACACGACCCTATCTCTACGTGGTGACACAAACCTACATCTAGTTGCTAGTGTCGCCCTTGATAACTAAATATTCTCGTGATCTTGTACATCGTGCTGTATTTGAATGATCGACATCTATTGATTCGAAACATCGGCCACAGAAAGCCTGATCGAACCGATCATTAAACGCAATCTAGTTCAATAGATCAATCCAAAAGTTACGACATTTTCAAGGGTTGCGTGCTGTGAAACAAACAACAAATATAGCAAAAAATGATAATTCAGTGAAACAAACACTTGTCTGTGAGCACTGGGAAAAGAACGATGTTATTGAGATCGGGTCGAGATGGCGGGTCGCCTGAAATATGTCGGTCGAGATGTCTAGGGGTACTGGGTCGAGTTGTCCAATGAAAAACTGATCGAGATGCTAGATCTGCGACTTTCATAGGTAGATAATAAGTAATCAGAATTACTGGGGAAAACGACTGAACCTGTACCTATACATTGGATTTTAGTCCCACTGAGCAAGGGTGTTGGTACATCAATTTTCTGTGTACATCTGAATGTTGTCAATGTTCTTGCAGTTTTATTAATATGAAGTCTCTCATTTGCTGAAATATTTAATGTCACTACTGCAATCACCTTTGTTCCATGTGCTCTATGTGACCACATCGGATAGGTTATTTATTATGATAGTCAACTCGAAATGACAATGTAATTATTGTAAAATAATTCAAAATTTACAATAACACGCACACCGTCTGAAATATATCAAATTTCCGCTGTATTACGATCACCTCAATGAAATGTTTGATACTAACCCGAAAGTCGGAAGATTTTGTGTTCTTATTTATAAGCAATGGAGAACGCGATCATGTGCAATTCGCCTGAAATGGTCGAACATTAGGGGAAAACATTAACAATTATTTTGTTTTCCTTCGACTTTATTTAAAAACTAACTGCACCGGGTTAAGGACTACTATATTGACTATCAGGGGCGACTTTCTTTTTGTCCAGAAATGATAAGAACTAGACGATGTTTGCGGATGTTCTTCATCATGCAGACGCTCCACTACTTACCAAATCCAAGATGTCGGAAAGAGAGAGAGATCTGAGTTCGCACGGAATTATGGGTAAATATAAAAGGTCGTGTTTTGCGAGAGTGTGAGCGAGACTTGGGCATTTATTGTGATCTCTTTGGGTCATCGATTTGCTTGTTTTCTGGTTTGATGTAGATCGTTGGTGTGTTTCAATCGATCCAGGTAATCACAAAATTATCACTGTTTGTGCTAACTATTCAGACTGCGGTAAAACTGCATTTCGTTGCCAGTGGCAACTTATCCACTCGACGCGCGCAGCCATTTTGGATTCTGTGTTCAGCTGGGGTTGAGGCTCGCTGTTGATGTCATGCCAGTTCTCTGATTTGTCTCACATAGCTACAATTTACAAACAAGTTTACCGAAACAACCACATTGTGGGTTCGACTTCTAGGGTAAGTTTTTCTTCAGTGATTCTGATAGTGAGTATTCAACAGCCATAAATCTTCTCTAAAATAAATTGCTCGGTCACACGCCTGCAAGTAAAAATGAGGGAATAACCAGTGCATGAAGTCGAGGAGGGGGGGGGGAGGTACAAGATAGATAGAAAGGCTGAAAGAAGATAATTTTTTAATTGCCAAATTTTCAAATGCTAATTAATTTGTCATTATTTGATATTGCTGCATAGTGTCCACGCAGCCCATCCCATCCCATCCTCCCGGAATGGCCCCTTCTTTGAGGGTATGTCAGTTAGCAGCTGAGGTCTGAGGGTGTATAAATCTCAAATAATCTTTTTATTGTTAACTGAATTTTAATTGAGTAAATAAGAATGTGTAAAATCGCCTTTTTCAGAATATCTAAATAAAAAAATCAGATTTCTAAAAGTGTGCATGGTTATTTACAATAACAGTTTTTTGAAAAACGATAAAAAGATGATACTGATAGGTTCAAAAGAATTGCTATGCAATGAGCTCTGTGATTGGTCAATTCTTCAGGGGTCAACAAATTTTAAGAGAAACCCTCTATACATATCTAGCATACATACATATTGATACATGCATACCGGTAACCTGCTATGTAATCAATATAAGCACATCAAAGCTTTCCCAGCTGCTCTACAGCGCTGAGTGCTTATAACAATATATTTCATTTGGTGTCATTCACACATATTTATGTTGTGCTGATAAAGGCGTTATATCTTATATTGAGTCCCAATCTCCTAAATATTTCAATATAGATCAATATAGTAATAGTGATTCCTGAATCAGTCCATCTGTTCAGTGCTACTTACATGGCTTGGATTGATAATGTATTAATATAAGGGCTGTGTCTGAATGCCACGTATTCTAAAATAATAATTCGTTTTGTATACAATATGGTAAATAGATTAGTAATCTTTGTGATTATGCTCTGCATTATTTGTACTACCGGTATTAGAAGCACATCTCCAACGGCAGCGCACAGAAACTGAATATTTCATTTATCTTATTGCTGATCATTATATGTCTTATTTTGACCGTAGAGACACCGTCGGTTCATGAGCGAATGCGCTACTATTAGAGCAAATATTGTATATGATTTTTTTTTCATTTGGTGATGTAAGCTACGTCTGTCGACAGTCGTATCAGTAATAGAACCTAGGAAACATCATGCATACTACTGTATATCCTTGTTTAAAAACTAAAAGTCTACTACATGTACTGTCCTTGTCATTATGGCTGGCTAGCTCAAGTGATCATGGGAGTGACTTTTTGAAAATCTTGTCAATATTGTCTGAAATTGGAAAAAGATAGTCGAGCATTGATTTTTGTGAGTATTTGGTTAATAGAGTAATTTCACTCTCAAATTGGCATATAGAGTTTGTTTAAATTGTATTTTCTTTATACCAGGACTGCATCATGAACTGACAGTTGAACATTTACATTCTACATCAACATCTCTATAACCATGGCGACGCTTGCTCAAGTAAAAGCTGGCAAACCTCAGAGAAAGAATTTTGCCGGAAGGCCTCGATCTGTGGCTAGTGGAATATCATTACCCAGAAAGAGGCAAGTTATCAGGCGCTCAGAGGTTCTTCTTGATGATCAGGTAAAATAATAATTATTTTTATTGATGAGCAAAGAGTAAGGGTAGAACTATTGGGCGAATTATTTTTTTCTTTTACATAGTTTTAAGCTTTCATGTTCATAATGCTGTCAATTTGATCTGTTTGCTCTCTGTTATTTACTCTGTGCTACTGCAGATTTTTTTCAAAATCCACCTCTCAAGAGTTCCCCTGAATAAGTGAAGGGTACTTCTCTTACTCTATTGGAAAATGAAAAATAATAAAGTTCACCTTTTCTGATTCTATTTGTTATGTTAACAGGTACGCATCATTATTGAAAAAATATTGTGTTCTGAGAAAACCGTAAATGTTAGTCATTCAAGAACTTTCAACCTGTTAACAAAATGAAATTATCACATTATTTTTTACATAAATGTTGATTTATACTCAAGTCATCATCCTTTGGACTTTTATTACCCAGTGAGAATATTATAAAACTGGCTGAAAACATATAAAATAGATACTTTTGAACTATTTCCATGTAGGAATTACCATTAAAGATGCAATATTGAGGAAAACTAATATGTTTTAAATATTGTTGTTTTGATACTCCATATGGTAGACAAAATTGGATTATGAATTATCATTAGCTAAAAATGTTGCATTTGTAGGACACACAACAGTGTTAATAGTAGTGTTAGATGAAAAATAAAAACCACTAATACGCAGTGGTTGTTATTGTACATACAAAAACAGCCAGTGAGAATTTTTGTTGCATTGAACAAATACTAAGATGTGTGCTATCAGATTTTAAAATTATAGTTCATCAATATATTATAAAAGTTCCCATTCATATTGAATCTTTAGAGCATTTTTCCATAAAAATTACATATTTGTCAGAATTTCACAATAATACTTGACAATCATAAGTACCCATCCTATAACACGCATGATTATTTCACGTTATGTACTTGAATGACATTTTGACGAAACCTTTTTATCAAAGGAACTAATGCCTAATGGCTTAAAATTGCTATTCATGGGTGTTGGACAATTTTGTAAGCAACAACCTAAAACATTTCTGTTTTACATAGCCTGACATGGTTTAGTTTACCTATACTGTACATTTACCTAGAATACTGTGATATTTGTAATTGCTTTATAAATTGGTGGTACGAAAGATATTCAGTGCCCAATTGAATTTTCATACATTATTGTATTTACCACCTTGTCTGTGATGTAATGGTTAGTGTATCCACAAAGCGTCAGGGAGATTGCAGGGATGTTTTCCATGGTTGGCTGCACATTCAGCAGTGAATATGATGGGGCGTAATACTGTCGGTCTTGTTTCTGTCATCAGTTGATACAATGTATAAAGCATTCTCTCCACACTGAGGTGCGGATGACCGTGGGTGACCGGGACTTACCTGTGGATAAATAGCACCAAATCACCAGTTTCCATATTGTTCTTCTAGATATCTCTTGTCCGTGATGTACAAGATAGCCTGGAGAAAGCCATGCAAGAATTGGCTAATGCTAAAACAGTAGAGGATGTGGAATTTTACAGAATTAAGGTCAATGAACTCAAATTACAATGCGATGAAATGGTACTCATCCTACAGGTAATTAATTAGACAATGTCTGAATTAATTTCCTAAAAATTATTTGATATTTTAAAAAAGTTTTTTATATGTTGGTTCATAGTGTCATTGTAATTCTCATGGACACACTGTATGCATTAAAGATGGCAGTGACAGGATTTTCCTGAATTTTTGCAAAACTCTTCACTAGAATTGGCAATTAGAAAGTCTGAAAAAAGAATTTGAATTATACGAACCTCAATTATATGTAGTTTGAACAATTTTAATTTCAACATGAAAGCCAGGGTGAAGTTTAAAACGGGGGAGTCGTCACCTGCGCATGTGTCAGATGGCCATAGCGTGTCATTGTTTACAAACAAGTGTCTACCCATGAGCCTTTGCGCTTTTAGCGTGTGTTGTTATCGTCGCTTGGGACTCAATTCATGTGCGTGATGACCCTCGTGCTTTAACGCCATGACGAAATAACAACTTTTATTTAAACTTAAGTTTGAGTTCCCGCATGTTTTATTTACTCTTGTTTATTTGATTGGAAGTTTCGTTAGTTAGGTTAGTACATCTATGATAGAGTAAACATATTTTGTATTGCTACATTGAAAATATCATAATCATACATGTAATTTTTTCTCTGTTTTGCTGCTATTTGTCTATGAAAAACAATGTTGTTTTATTAATCACCATGGTTACAACTGTATTTACCTCAACAAAGCTAATGAAAAATGTATTGCTACATTGAAAATATCATAATCATACATCATGTAATTTTTTCTCTGTTTTGCTGCTATTTGTCTATGAAAAACAATGTTGTTTTATTAATCACCATAGTTATAACTGTATTTACCTCAACAAAGCTAATGAAAAATGTTTCTGTAGGTGATTGGTAAATTGAACAGTGAGTTAGCATATGCACGGTTAGAACTTGAGAAGCTAGATAAAGGTGATAAGAATGTCGCAGTGATCAGAAAGAGGGTAACATGGTTAGAAGACCGAGTGGAAAATCTACTCACAAGACATAAGAGAAGTGATACACAGGTAAGCATGCTTTTTTTTTTATTGAGTCTGTGAATATCAGCTTCACTTTGCATAATGCCATTATGATATGAAGATGGTCACACACAGCCCTGTCTTAAACTTGAAATATGGTATCTGTGGCAGAGAGCACCATATATACCCTCAGCACTTGCGCTGGAAAGGAGAGACAACAAATTCCATGTCAGGAACAATGTTTGGATTTACAGTTCGTACCAAAAATGAACTCAAACTTCTTACATCACATACAGTATGTATACCATTAAATGCAGACCTCTATGCTAAACCCTATTCACTTCTTACACTACATACAGTATGTATACCATTAAATATAGACCTCTATGCTAAACCCTATTCACTTCTTACATCACATACAGTATGTATACCATTAAATATAGACCTCTATGCTAAACCCTATTCACTTCTTACATCACATACAGTATGTATACCATTAAATATAGACCTCTATGCTAAACCCTATTCACTTCTTACATCACATACAGTATGTATACCATTAAATATAGACCTCTATGCTAACCCTATTCACTTCTTACATCACATACAGTATGTATACCATTAAATGCAGACCTCTATGCTAAACCCTATTCACTTCTTACATCACATACAGTATGTATACCATTAAATATAGACCTCTATGCTAAACCCTATTCACTTCTTACACTACATACAGTATGTATACCATTAAATATAGACCTCTATGCTAAACCCTATTCACTTCTTACATCACATACAGTATGTATACCATTAAATATAGACCTCTATGCTAACCCTATTCACTTCTTACATCACATACAGTATGTATACCATTAAATGCAGACCTCTATGCTAAACCCTATTCACTTCTTACATCACATACAGTATGTATACCATTAAATATAGACCTCTATGCTAACCCTATTCACTTCTTACATCACATACAGTATGTATACCATTAAATGCAGACCTCTATGCTAAACCCTATTCACTTCTTACACTACATACAGTATGTATACCATTAAATATAGACCTCTATGCTAAACCCTATTCACTTCTTACATCACATACAGTATGTATACCATTAAATGCAGACCTCTATGCTAAACCCTATTCACTTCTTACATCACATACAGTATGTATACCATTAAATGTAGACCTCTATGCTAAACCCTATTCACTTCTTACATCACATACAGTATGTATACCATTAAATATAGACCTCTATGCTAAACCCTATTCACTTCTTACATCACATACAGTATGTATACCATTAAATGCAGACCTCTATGCTAAACCCTATTCACTTCTTACATCACATACAGTATGTATACCATTAAATGCAGACCTCTATGCTAAACCCTATTCACTTCTTACATCACATACAGTATGTATACCATTAAATGCAGACCTCTATGCTAAACCCTATTCACTTCTTACATCACATACAGTATGTATACCATTAAATATAGACCTCTATGCTAAACCCTATTCACTTCTTACATCACATACAGTATGTATACCATTAAATATAGACCTCTATGCTAAACCCTATTCACTTCTTACATCACATACAGTATGTATACCATTAAATATAGACCTCTATGCTAAACCCTATTCACTTCTTACATCACATACAGTATGTATACTATTAAATACAGACCTCTATGCTAAACCCTATTCACTTCTTACATCACATACAGTATGTATACCATTAAATATAGACCTCTATGCTAAACCCTATTCACTTCTTACATCACATACAGTATGTATACCATTAAATATAGACCTCTATGCTAAACCCTATTCACTTCTTACATCACATACAGTATGTATACCATTAAATGCAGACCTCTATGCTAAACTCTATTCACTTCTCCAGAATCTAATCTCATTATGTGAAATATTTAACTTGTGTATAATGCAAAAAAGAGTAGCTACAAATGTATGCCAGAGCTTAAACTTCATGGATGCACGAAGGGCAATTGTTTTATAGATGCCCAATAAATTTGCTTTTCCATTTTCCATTCATGATGTGAAAGCAGTTTAATCAATTTGAGGCTTAAAAATGGTTGCCGTCTCAATCCCAAAGTCCTGTATAGTCAGAGAAAGTTAAACATGCATATACATGTATTTATACAAAATTTATGATTCTGTATTAAAGGGAATATTCACAATAATATACCGATATATAAAAAAAATATTTATATTTGTGCTCATAAACATCAGTCAATTTCAGTCAAAAGGAAAATTCAGTTTTCTTGAAAAATCAAAGCACCATTTTAATGCCACTTTCAAAATAAAAACGAAAAGGCACATACCCACATTGATTTAAAGGCCCAATTCACTTGCCCTGGGCAAGTGTGAATTGGAGGTGTGGCTATTCTAATGCATGGTCTTAATCACTTGCATAGCCTATGACGCATCCTGTTTCAGCAGTCCAATATCACGTGACTTTGATTGACAGTAGTAATTATTCAAGATTAGTCGCGCATCCCTTTCCCCGGTTCATGTTTTTACTTTTATCCGCCAAAATCTCAGCTCGTACACTATTTATTGTCATAAATACTACACACAGTCACTGCTGTGATATTCATAGTCACATGCATCCACTTTGGCACGACATAATAGACATGTAAGTTCGAGAAAACGCGTTTTTACTGGAGCTTGGCTGGAGCTGTTTACTACAGCGTGACAAGCAAGGAAATAATCCCTATTGTTTAGGAGCGTATTTAAAGTATACCTGGGCCTTTAAGTAAACTAGTTGAATATAGCCCAACATATTTCATGTGTATCCACAGTCTGCGATGACCTCTGAAACCACGTCGTATATATACTCGGAAAATCGTCAGTTCCAGAGTCCGACACACACCGGAACTGAATATGAATTGATGAATAATCAAATCGGTCCTTCTGAAAGATCCAACTCATCAATTCAGTTTGTTAAAAACATTGACAATGTGGAAGGATTCATCGATGATGATGAAATTATGAAAAGATCGTCCATCCCAAGCAGAACATCAAGTAAACTCACGCAAGATGGACAGTTGGACGTACTAGACACCGTGATGAAGGAACCTGATGACGCACCAGTGAGAGTTAAGAAACAAAAGAGGAAGAAGAAAACTAGGCGACAAAAGGAAATGGGAGCGGGTGATGCGTCAACATCTCGTGTATCGACAGACGATGAAGAAGAGATGGTGACGATCAAACCCAAATCTATTCTTAAAAGACCGCTGTCCCGAGGGGAAGCTGACGGAAGGGAAGATGATGCAAAAAGTGAAGGTATGTAAGCAGTACAGTAATGTCTCTATTACCGCTTACATAAATTATCGAGGTGGTCAAAATAAGGTATATTATAATGATTCAATTGGAGATGAAAATATAGATACCATATTTGTTCTATTAGTAATTCATGTGCTTTTCCTAAATGACAGAGGTATATGTATGGTCAAAATAAGTAGTATTTTAATGATCTAGCATACAATTACAATTGCATGTGACATGCCCCATAACATTCAGTCTGATGAAGTGAGCTTCATATAGTCAGTATGATTTCTAGGAGTTGTAGGCAAGCATTGTATCTTGTCTGCAAAATGGCTGCCATCTTTTCCATGATAACATCGCATTTTGCTTACTTTACAAAGAAGAAATGAAATATTTGGTAAATGTGCGCTTATATTTGATATGTACTTCTAATAGACCAAATATGATATTTAGGTTTTTTATCATCAATTCACCATTGTCCATAGTCATTTGTTATCATTTATTGGTGTTTTCTGCTTCTTACATTAACCATACTTCTAGTCGGGTGGTACAGTGTTAAAGGGATTCTTCTTTCTTTTTCAGATTTGTTCATGTTAGAACAAATTCTGTCTCAGTGATTACCCGTCTTGATCATTTTCAAAGTCAACTACTGTAGAATACTTTATTTTCGCTGAAATTAATTTTCGTTGAAAAGACTTTTTGGGTGTTTTGTATGTAATTCATTTTCACTGATTTTTGAAAAGTTGAATGTAAAATATAGGAAAAAAAGATATATTCGCTGGATTTTAATTTCACTGAATCATTCCTTCAGTGAAAATAGCGAAATTTAATTCCAAACGAAAATAAAGTATTTTACATTATCTAGGTGCCGTGATTGTTAAATTTAAGAAATTTCATCAAATATCATCAGTTGAATCTGTAAGAGCTACTTAGGTCATATTTCATATTACAATAATTTGTTAGTGTCTTTCAGTTAATCCCCATTGTGCAATCATTTCCAAAAAAAGTTTGATAAGTTGATAACACTAACAATAATTTACACATAATAATAGACAGCAGAAGTGTGAGAGTATGTGACAAGCTACCACACGAGGGCGGTATTACTGATAAACTCCCGATCTACAAAAGAGATCTGACAGAGGTCTCAGTGTATCCTGCTAACTCGGTGACAACAACGGATGAAGAATTTTCTGATATTAGTCAGACTGATGTTCTGACTGACTCACAGCCAGAGGAAGATGAAAACTCAGAGGTAAGAAGTTTGATATAATCCTCCAAGGATTGTTCATTATTCATGGTGGTACTGCCACAGTGCTTTGTTCTACTTTGTTTTTTTACCACAGTCATTGTCCTATCTACAGTGTCATCCCCACTGTGCCATTGCTGACGTTTTCTGCACTGAAAACAACTGATTATAAGTAGTGACTCTTGTGACTATACTAGTGTAGCTCAAACCAAGAATCTTGAGAGATCTCCAAGATTTTAGTATTTCATTTATTTAGTTCTATCAGTCTAGATTGGTGTTTATTGTGTTTTATTTTTAACTTTAGGATAAATCTAAAAGTGAAGCAGGAATCTTTATGACAGAATCTGAGAGAGAATCTCGACAAGTTGTCCTCAAATCCCCTGAACAAGGTAATGTACTGTATTCAAGAAGGGTGCACTTGTCTAGTTATAATTAAACCGCGGGTCTGGGTGTATAAAAGGAAAGATGGCCGCCACTTTTCAGTATGCAAATGACACTCAAGCGTGAAACTTCTCTTCGGGGTGCTCCGCAAAATCACTCTTTTCGGCAATCTTAACGCCTGTGGTGCTTTATTTTCATGTCGTACACAAACATGAATATGTCCGCGATACAACTGCGATGTTAATTTACGAGTTCGGTGCGATGTCAGTGCGATTTCCGCGTAAAAGCGATGGAAAAGCATGATTCAAACAGTCGTTTTGACTGCTCAAACTGGCTGTCAGTCATGGGTTTATGTAAATGTAAGGTGTTAATTCCGAGTTGTTTGTTCAATCTCTAGGTATGTTTATGTAATTACGGAGTTGATCATGTAAGTAATATCGTGGAGCTAATAAGAAATGATATGCTGTGAGCTGTTTGTCCGTCCGTTCATCTCAGGGGACATCGTCGGCGCTCCACGAAGCGGTCCGACCCGAGCGAGTGCGAATCGCACGAGCTGGGGTGTGCGCGAGAGGGGAGGGACTTTGCGTAAACATACCAATAATTTCTGTAGTGTGTGTGCGCAAAGAAAGACATTCGCGGTTACAGGGCTGTAAAAAAAATGGGTTTCACTCTGATATCGATGAAAAGAGTCGAGGGAGTCCCAAATACGTCCCCTACAATATGTCGAGTATGCTTCTCAAATTTCCCTTCGTTCTCGAAATAAATAAATTGAAAGGTCTCACAAAAAATTATAATGTTCCCTGAAACATGTCTCCGCAGTGAAATATTTAGCCCTTTTTGTCACGTACTAGTATGAGCCGCGCATATATTTATGTATATTTGGCGTCGGACCCGTGCCGCACAGCCGTATACGTATAATAAATTTTTTTTTTTTTTTTGTTTTGTTGACGTTGCATAACGTCATTATTGCCGAGCCGACAAGACACATTATGGCAAACGTTGTACGACAACTACATTGTGTAGGTCATTCAAATAAAATACAGTTTTTTTCATGATGCAAGTAATTGACAATACGGTAGTTCTCTTTTTGGAATATTTGTTGGCCCTGAAAAGGGCCGTTTGGTTCGTTTGTATCAATGTGAGACACATATTTTTCAGTACCAGAGATGACCCATATAAGGCACGCCTGGAAGATTGGGATACAGTCCGCGTATCTGTCTTACAACACACTCCGGCATCACTTCTTTTTGTGTGACCACAACGTCATCAGCCCTCATAAGTTGTGACTTGCGCTGGATGTATCTTTCGTCAGTCCACGCATTTCGTCGTCCGAGCATCGTCCAATACTTTTTGTATAAACGACGCCTAATAGCAGCGAGTGAATGAATAAATACATTGTATAAAAAGGTCGCACTTGTAACATATTAGTACAATAGCAAGAAAGCAAAGGCATGAGCTCAATTCAGAGAGAACCTTACAATGCCGTCACGCCATTTACAGAAATTGTGCTTTACAGTCGACCACGAGCGAAACAAACACAGAAAACGGCTTTCAAAAGAGTGCGTAGGCCCAGTGAACGTCGAACAACGGGATTCAGCAAGTCCTTTCAAATCAGATAATAGCGTAATGCATGACGTTAGCTTACGGAATTAACGCCTTCAGTTGTAATGATAACAGCTGTGTACCAAGTAAACAACTGGGCGGACCATGCAAATTACATTTCCCATGATGCACTGGTGCAATTCCTGGGATTGCGGAGCCGCGCTTTAAGCCAAATGCTCAGTCTGTAAAATGAGATTTTTCCAAGAAGGAAGATATACTATAACATACTGGGATTACATCCTTGTGTGTAATGATCTAACCAGAAATATATTGTTTATGAAGACCACATTAGGCTTTTGCATATCTGTAGTCAAATTATATTTGAATATTAATTAGCTAATTAGCATAATAATTAAGCAGTTTTTGTTTTATGAAAATCAATTACTTGGTCATGAAAATATGTATTGGCAAATGCATAATATACTGAGTTTTGTAATTAGTGTTATTGATTGACCTGTTTTCATTTACAGATGGAAGTAAAACAGCTGAGAGTAAAGAGGAAACTCCAAAAAGTAGAGCTGAGAGTTACTGGGAATCAGACCATCACCAGTTTGAATTTAATGAAAATATGAATGCTATTTTAGAATTAGACCCACTGTCATATCATGCTATGGGTTTGGCTGTACCGTCTACGTTTACTGTTAGTCGTAAGTATATCTAAATTAAATCCACTATCATATCGTACTATGGGTTTAGCTGTACCTTCCACACTAGCTGATAGTTGTAAGCATATGAGACCTCTAATCCCTGGCTGGTTGGACCCAAACTCCTACATGAGCTATCAGTACTGTAAAATCTGTATTAGAAACCGCGGCTTCTATTAAAATGGTACAATGCAATAGAGGGGATGCGGCTTCTATTAGAGCATCTACACTTATGAGAAATGATGATTTTTTGGTTCTCAATTTTTCAAAAAGAATGGGTGCGACTTCTATTAGGGATGCGGCTTCTAATACAGATTTTACGGTACTAAATTTATTCATTAAGGTAGAGATGCAGTTTACCTGACAGGTATTTTAATTAGTTAAATAGGAAACCAAGATGACCTCCTTTGTCCACAAAACTATATATTTTCGGAAAGCTTATTGTATGAATTTTAAAACTTTGTTAGTATTTTTTTTTATGGACACTGTAGTTTGAAATATGCACAAAAATGTGCTTTTTTGGTCAAAAGTAATTCAAAAAAAATTAGCTTCCAAACCATGCTTCTGTTTCCTGTAAAAATTGGTTTACGGGTACATCTGTTTACTATGAAGAAAGTGCCGTCTTGAAATCTGTCTACCAGTTGTCAATTTTGCAGGGCAGCAGCCCAAATTTCACTACTTCAAGTTTATGCATATATTAACACCCAGGCTAGTTGTCTGTACGATTGTTGTAACACTGTTCAACCAAAAACAATGCTCCGACGGCGTTTTGAAGATAAACACATTGTCAATCATTTGTGAAAATTTCAAAACAAAAGGTCAAAGCGTCTAGGAGCTATTTTTTTTTAAATTTCTGGGATGTGCACTAAAAAGAAGCTGAGATAATTGCTAATTTGCATAACAATTCACTCAGTAAGAAGTTTGCTAATGCTCATAATTAAAATGGCTGTAACAGTTCCAAATTTAAATGTATTATCGTTTTGTTAAAAGTTAAATATAGTGCATAATATGGAGATCCCGTCATTTCTTTTTTTCACCATGTTTCTTTTTTATTATTTATGTACAGCCTTGCTAAATCGTGCTAAGCATTCAAAAGAGAGAATGTTTGCACCTGTTATCTATATTTTAAAATCGTCTTTTGAGTATGTTCCATTATTCACAATTCTACAAAATTTTAACAGTCTATAGCCAAGACTGTTTGAAAAATAAAAAGCAAAAAAAAAATTTCACTCCCAAGTGCCCACAAACCTGCATCTCTACCTTAATTAAAAACCATAGCTGAATGTGTACGACAGAGCATAGTTTGTGATAAAATACCATAACTGTATTTAATAGAGATGTACCATGGAATGTAGTTTAATATTTAGTGTTTGGGATCTAAATTCAGCATTTCATCTTGTTTGTATCCCCATGTAGGTCATGGTGAAAGTACAGAGTTACCATGGAGACAAAGAAGAAAGGGGAGTGATATTCCTGATGTACATGTGAGTACTTCTAACATGCACACATGGTGATGTCTTGTAATGCATGGTACATGGCTCTTAGTGTTTGTATGCTGTGTATAGCCAGGAAGTTTTTTTCCCCTATCAGATTGTTAAAATGTAGTACCGGGTAGTCTCCCTCACTACCACTATGTGGTTCAACACTACCCATTCCCACCACTACATAACCCACCATTACTACTACATAGCCCACCACTACCACCACATAGAACACCACTACCATTACATAACCCACCATTTCCACCACATAGCCTACCGCTAACACGTCCAACACTACATAGCCTACCACTAACCATGCCCACCACTACCTCTACCACAACCATGCCCACCACTACCTCTACATAGCCCACCACTACCACCACATAGCCTACCGCTACCACATCCAACACTACATAGCCTACCACAACCATGCCCACCACTACCTCTACATAGCCCACCACTACCATTACATAGCCCACCACTACCAGAACATAGCCTACCGCTACCACGTCCAACACTACATAGCCTACCACAACCATGCCCACCACTACCTCTACATAGCCCACCACTACCACCACATAGCCTACCGCTACCACGTCCAACACTACATAGCCTACCACTAACCATGCCCACCACTACCTCTACCACAACCATGCCCACCACTACCTCTACATAGCCCACCACTACCACCACATAGCCTACCGCTACCACGTCCAACACTACATAGCCTACCACAACCATGCCCACCACTACCTCTACATAGCCCACCACTACCACCACATAGCCTACCGCTACCACATCCAACACTACATAGCCTACCACAACCATGCCCACCACTACCTCTACATAGCCAACCACTGCCATTACATAGCCTACCACTACCACCACATAGCCTACCGCTACCACATCCAACACTACATAGCCTACCACTAACCAAGCCCACCACTACCTCTACCACAACCATGCCCACCACTACCACCACATAGCCTACCACTACCACCACATAGCCTACCGCTACCACGTCCAACACTACATAGCCTACCACTAACCATGCCAACCACTACCTCTACCACAACCATGCCCACCACTACCTCTACATAGCCCACCACTACCACCACATAGCCTACCGCTACCACGTCCAACACTACATAGCCTACCACAACCATGCCCACCACTACCTCTACATAGCCCACCACTACCTCTACCACAACCATGCCCACCACTACCTCTACATAGCCCACCACTACCTCTACATAGCCCACCACTACCTCTACATAGCCCACCACTACCATTACATAGCCCACCACTACCTCTTCATAGCCCACCACTACCATTACATAGCCCACCACTACCTCTACATAGCCCACCACTACCATTACATAGCCCACCACTACCTCTACATAGCCCACCACTACCTCTACATAGCCCACCACTACCTCTACATAGCCCACCACTATCTCTACATAGCCCACCACTATCTCTACATAGCCTACCACTACCTCTACTGTTACATAGCCTACAACTAACCATGCCACCACTACCTCTACATAGCCCACCACTACCTCTACATAGCCCACCACTACCAGAACATAGCCCACCACTACCAGAACATAGCCCACCACTACCAGAACATAGCCTACTGCTACCACGTCCAACACTACATAGCCTACAACTAACCATGCTACCACTACCTCTACATAGCCCACCACTATCTCTACATAGCCCACCACTACCAGAACATAGCCCACCACTACCAGAACATAGCCTACTGCTACCACGTCCAACACTACATAGCCTACAACTAACCATGCTACCACTACCTCTACATAGCCCACCACTACCACTACCATGCCCACCAATACCTATGCCTACCCCTACTATGTCCACTACCCCCACCCATCTCATCCCACTGTTACCCATGCCCATTACTACCACTGTGCAGCCAACCACTACCTCTGTCTATTCAACTTCATGTCTCAATGTAGCTATGGAATCATTCCACCAGTCTCATACATACATTGACATTCACGGTAGCATAGCTCATAGTAGTGATAGATCTACATTTGGATATTTTCTTGTGTGCATGTGATAACCCCACTGTTTTCATAATCCTATTACTTTTATCATCATAATGCTATCAGAAAGTAAATCAACTTGATTATAATGACTTCAATGAACAAATGTACTGTGAGGTAAATGTCTTTATGTCCGTGAGTGTTTGATGTTATGAGAGTTATTGCCATACACCGTTGTTGCTGCCTTGTTTATGTCTTTATGTCTCCGAGTGTTTTATGTTACTAGATTTAGGGCTATATACACGGTTAATGTAGCTATGTACTATGACTCTTGTTTAAATATTGATTTAGGATTTAACATTTTTCAAGACATGGGCATTTAAATTCCATTAGGCCAGACTTTTTTTATTCCTTGTTTCGCGAGTTTTTATAAGGCAATTTTTTTGAGGAGGGCGGGGAAAAAAATAAAATTAATTCTTTGATCGGAGAGAAGTATAACCTTGTTTCTCATCTGCGTGAGACTTTGGTACTTTGATACTCCCATGAAAATGCAACTTGGATTTGTTATGCAGCGGGCGGTAAAAAAATGAAGATAAAAATAATATTTTTTTAGCATTTTTTTGCGCTTACAAGTCGGCGGGCACGAAAAATTACACTGAAATAAAATTATATTTTTATTTCATTTTCGACTCCTGTTCATTCGGCGGGTTCGCGAAACAAGGGATAATAAAAGCCTGGCCTTAATTTCATTTGTTGTCATGATATATATAAAGCTACTTTTATTTGCAGGAATATGGTTTGGTGTGAAAGCCCCATTAATATATGCCCAACTCTAATTGTAAATTTTCAAGACTCTCAAAACATGCTTCCAATCAAATTTCTTTTCTCATCTGCAAGCACACAATGTGGTTGAACGCCATTGTATGATGCTCGGTGAATGGTTGAGTAATTTGCTCATGAACTATTAAGTTGAATGGGAATTTTCCAGTAAATAATTAGCAACTTATCAAAAAAATAATTGAATGAATCAAAATTAAGAAATAAACAAATATTTTTATTTATCAGAACAACTTGCTATTGCATTGTTTTTTTCGATACAAGACAATTTTGTGATTTGTTGTAAAACAAAAACAATGAATGAGTCAATGGAAGCCTCCACTCCACCTCGAGGTATGTGGAACAGTTATGGGGTTAATTTTGAGATATCAATTTTCAGACAAGCTTGAAGGGGTCAGGTATTTTCTCATGAAATTTCCCACTTATTGGTAAAAACCTGGGAACAATAGTGTATGGATAGTATCGGGTGCAGATAACAGAGTGATAAGGCATATTTGTTTTATCCCAGGGAGGGGGCATAATATATTAAGCAACTCTAGTGATTTTTCTTGTTTCTATGTACCTGAGGTGGGGAGTGTCAGGGTTTATATTAACTAACACATTACTTGCACAAACTTTGGGAGTCTTTTTCGTAAATTAATGAATACAAAATAATGGTTTGTGTATGGTTGTATGTGTTACATCTCAAGCTGATGCATATATATTTGTGTGTTCACTGTGTTGCTTTCTCACATGTTAGTGCTTTAAATGTAGTAGGATAGCTATTCTTCATGCTTGATGAAATTGTTGTGTCTCTTGCATTTTGAAATCAGTTTTGATGCAGATCGATAAAGATGTTTATGTTGTTGGATTCCATGTGCACATTTTTCAATTGAATTATTCTGATCATTATCATGGCAGTTTTAGAATGGTTTGATTAATATTGGGATAGGAATAAGTGAGGTTGTCACTCTATTAAAAAAAAAAATTGTTTCTCATTTCATATTTCTAGAAAAGGTGTGTTTGTCTTATGATTATCTAGCAAATATGCATGGTTTCAAAATGGGATCTTGATCGCATATCATATTTTATGCACTAAAATCCAGCAACTGTTGCTAACTATATTGAAGGGCGGTAGTCGTTCGCTTGAGATTGTGTCGATGAACATTGATTTTCCCACAACCCAATATGCTCTTCCACTAGCAAGCATATAATACAAATTTTGATTTAGTGTTGAAGTTCACTAAATACTGTAGTTAAATCTTGATAGTATCCCTCTGTGTTGTACCATGTACGTGTTGTTCTGCACAACAAACAAGTCACCATCTTTGTTACTATGGGACCCATATTCTGTGCATGTGCGACATGACAACTGTCACCTGTTAAACGTGTTTAACCATGTCATATGTTTATGTTTTGCTGCATGTGAGTATAGCAATACACGCATAGATTATCCAACTGAGTACGTGTATCGTACATTGATATTGACGTTATGAGCCACCATATGCATCCCTTTGTAAATGTGACATGTCCAGCCTTGTAAATACTTGAACTTGGCCATCTGTTCCGTTGTACACTATATGTGTCTTACCAAATTAAATCTTAATTTTGAATTATTATATGCCTTGTAATTTTTTTAACCCATCATAATGTGTATGTATTTCTCTAGAGTTTTATTTTAATTTTAAACAAAATTGACATAATTCTTCATTAGCTGCATGTCCTGATCAATGTTTTTGAAAAAATTTACACAGGTTTACAGTGAAAAGAACAAATCTAGTGATTTTTCTTATAAACATGTTTATAAATCATGATCATCAGGTGTCATTCAAATTCAAATATTTAATAGTGATTGGCTTAAAAGCTTCAAATTGTTTACACCCATAATGTACGTGGCATGCCTTCATGTAACATAGCAACTGTGACCACCCACATATTCAAAATGAGGCGCTTGCTGATTGGATAATATTGAACTACTAGTCTCTCATTAATTTTTACTAGAACTACCATTGATGTCACAATACCATTCGGTCAATTTGAATTATAACATCCATATGATTTATGAAAATGTATATTCATAAAACTATTATAACAACCACAGCTTTATGGCCTTTACTGTATTGAGGAAATGTTTGCAATTTCAATCAGTCTCTTAGTTAGAGAAAAACAGAAGTTGGCACGAAAAAAAAAAAAACTATTCAGTTTGGACATGAATGTACTTTACCATACATAAGGATTACAATCCAGAATTTATGTGACTGGATGCTTTGATGGGTGTTGTATTTGTATTGTTCCTTTTATGTACTAAGTTTGCATGACCACTCAATGTCCCCCCTAAGGAATGGCTACTTGATATGTGTAGTGTTGATGTTGTCTATATTATTTGTTTTTTTAATAGAAAATAGCTTTAGATGCCTTGGCAAAAAAGATACATAAAATGTGGAATAAAGTAGAAGATGCTGCTGTGGCGTCAACAACGTTTAAAACATCGGAGCCAGCTACTACCGTGAGAGAAGCTACGTTCTTAAGTAATGTTGAAAGTATGTTAAGTTTGTGTTTAAATTACATTCCTGCGTATTTTATATACATGTTTGTATTCAATGAGATTTGTCAGTTAATTCTTCACATTGCTGCACCATAATTGATACATACTATAAATCTAGTATCTGTTTCTTATCCACGGTTGGCTGTAGTAAAAAGAAACAAAACATGGACTTGTCTTCTAATCCATGCATACTTCAGGCTTTATTTGATTTTGTCCAATTTCGTTGCCAAGGTAAAACATAACCCTTTAGATATGCATATCAGTTTGTGTTTACATTTGACAACTGACTGGCAGGAATTTGTTAGATATCGGTATGCCTTGAAAACGTCTTTGCTTAAATTTTAATCGGTGATTATTTTTATCTGAAGATGAAAAGTTACTTTTCAGTGGCGAAGAATGCACTATGTATATCTTAGGTTTACATTCAGTGATAGTGCCGCACATTAGTATTTGTTTGTGTTTCGTAATTTGCAGTGATTGCTGAGATGTCAGTAACAATCTTAATATATTTCTTTTATTAGGTTCACTTGTTGGAAGACAGAGTTCTTCGCCTAAACAGAAGGTAAGCAGTTCATCAATGTGTGAATACTCAATATATCATTTGCAATGACGTGATTTCCTTCTGGATTCCATCAATTAGTATGTACTTAAGTCCTGAGAATTGTTTTTTTTTTTTTTTTTTGAAAACAAGATCTAATATTCTGTATTCTTTATATAGTAAAATGTAAGATTCACTTATGATCGTCCAAAAATATATACATTTTAATAGTTCACAACACCCAAATATTCTAACAGGAACTATTAATTTGGATTGCATCCATCCATGCGTGCACAAGTCCAGAGCCATTTACTAGACATGCATTGACTGTTATCTTTAAAATTGGTGCAAAAACAACCCATGATGTATTTGTTTTTATTTGGTCGACTAGCGACCATTTAGAACAATAAAATCGGCCAAATCCTAATCTGTGTCAGCAGCTCATGATGACCGTCTGTCGGCCATTATTTTTTTTCACCTGAAATTTTACTATTAAACTTATAATCTCAGTGATCTGAGGCACTTAAATTCTCAACATGGACTCTGTCATTTACAAAGACTTATGAATGCCTAATATAGTGTGCCACGACTTCACCAGGCCACATTTCAGTTAAGTTCAACAAGATGTTTCTATTGCATAAAATTGGATCTACCATATGCTCCAGATGTCAGTATTGAATGTTATTTTTAAATCTCTATTCCATTCGCAGTCCCATTCAGGACGAAGTTCTGGTAAAAAAAGCAAAGATAAATCATCCAAAAAAGCCTTAGAAAGTCCGTCTCTATTGCCACCAATAGAAGGTAACAAACAGGATGCCAGATCTAGACTGATTGTGTATCATCCCAAACCAATACCACCAGCACAAGTATTGCCGCTGACCAGAACAGTAAGTTTAGTTTTAGTTTTCTGTAATCATCATACATTTCACACTACACAAAAGTGCTTCAGTAGTTTAACTGCATTTTATTTTGCAAAATTGTACTGTGAAAAAAAATCAATATTTTTAGTGATGTATAAAATGTCATGGCAATTTAAAACTTTTAAACAATTGAATAAAATTTCAACAGCAGTAATTAACAAATTATATTTCTCAAGATGTTCTGATCAATTTATAAGCCTATGAGCCAAGATGCAGCAAGTGTCTAATATATATGCATATTAATTAGCTAATTTACATACCTGTATTACAAAATATTATGACATTTCCACCTTTATTCTCACAACACAACATACCTAGTTTGTAAACCTACATTCTCAGAATGCATAAGTAAGCAGTTTAAATTTCAAATTTTTCGATATTAATTTTCTATCACTGTGTTGTATTACCGGTAACTTGTATTCAGGTAGGTTCCCTCCCTAGGCTTTCAGCTAGTCGCCTGTCTACCTGTCATTTTGGACAGGCAATCCACATTTTTGACAGGTACAACATTTCATTGGACAAACCTGTACAATTTTCAGTAAAAATTGGCCATAAATTTTCTAAATAATCATAATCAACAAGAAAAAATCAGACTAGGAACTTTTATCTTGTATTTTGATTAAGTTTTTAGACCTTGCTATTAGTTTCACCAATTTTAATACATGTACCAACATTTCCTAATAGCATCAAATAAATGATGCATTTTAATTTCAGATGCCATTCTTTGTGTGTAAGATGTAAGGCAATATTTCTGTACTAATCCCTGTCTGACTCTCTCTCTCTCATTCTTTTAATACTCATTGTTCCTCTATACTCAGCCTGTGGTGGTATTTTCTGACAGAGTTGTGAGTATTGATGAGTACCCTTAACTTGCCCATTATTCTGTCCACTAGTGGAAGATGTAAAGCAATATTTCTGTACTAATCCCTGTCTGATTCTCTCTATCTCTCTCATTCTTTACTCATTGTTCCTCTATACTCAGCCTGTGGTGGTATTTTCTGACAGAGTTGTGAGTATTGATGAGTACCCTTAACTTGCCCATTATTCTGTCCACTAGTTTCTCTTCCTAGAGCTGCGCAGAAAGCATGTACATTTTGTAACTTTAGAAATACAAGTGTAAAAGTTCTGGTTTTGTAATCATATTTAGTACTATACACTGTATGTCAATTTTCTATTTTTTTTTCTGAAGACACTATTAACCCACCTGTTCATTTGCAATGATATGCTTTTTTCTATTCACTCCTTACAGTTGCATGTATATACTCGTGATTTTTCTCCTTTTCAGATTTGACAGTTTATTTACTTTTATGCATGTTTCTTTTACAATGTTTATGGATTATATGCTAGGGTGAGGTATGCAATGAAGATCATGCATGAATTGAAAAAGTTATGCGAATTTTGTTACATCACAAAAATCGCTAGTGAAATCTTAATTCTAAAAATGCTAATGCAAAATTAGTAATTCTGTGAAAGAATTGGTTCGTGTTCATCCGTTTATATTTGCAAAGCATGTAATATTGTAGCCTTGACATTCTTTGAGGTCCTACAACACTGTCAGTTACAGTGCGAAATTTTGTTTTCACGAATAACATCAAATTCTCAAATCCCGAAAATTATCGGTAAACAGTATTTACAACAACAGTTTATGTACAATTTGTGAGACATTTTCTCCATGAAAGCTAAATTTCCATCGACCCAGATATGTCCAATATATTATTGCAAACTGGAAATGATGTCATGGGATAAACGTTCCTCAACATTGCAGTACAAATTTTAAATAGCCACTGGACCATTCCCAAAATACCAAACAATCTCACATATTCAATATAATAATAATTATTTTCTATGTACCTAGATGCTTTTCATTAACACAGTCGATAATTACCGTTTGTTGCAGAATGCTGACAAAAGGTATCCACGTGTGTCATGTGACTGGAATGAAACTTTGCCAGAAGACTCGGAGCCGACACTGAGAATCGTTAACCAGATGAATGTTGCCAAGGAAACTAATATATTAGTTTATAAAAGCAAAGAAAAAAAGAGAAAGAAGTTATTGACACCGGTGTCCACCAGGGAAGCATCGAGTAAAACTGGACAATTGTGAGTCTATACAATCACTGCCATTTTTATCTAACCTCCGCAGTGTAGTCATGATTTTAGCTCACACAATGACACAGGGTCACTTGTTTATTTCCTACATTAAAGCAGCAATACTAATGTTGATTATCACATTTAGCCAACTACTCTGTCGTACGTAGGATCGTTACAAATCAATCAAATGTGTGCATTGGGCACTCATCTTAATAGACGAAAAATAGATATACTCATCAGCGCCAGCGAAAGGTTCGATTATTCAGCCACCGCTCCACTGCTATTCCATTGCAGATTCTATTCAGTTAGTGCATTTTTAAATGCTCCCTCTTTGGCAAATCAACCTTCTGCCATTTTACTTTATATCCATTGCGATATGCTGCAGCAACTCTGATTTATATGCTTGTTATAAGAGGCACTTCCAATCAGATCAATGTATTTTACTCTGGCCAAGATCAAAAGAGCCAAAGCACACAAACTTGTCATATCACAAGCACCAGTGACTCTCAAACTATTTTATTGACTTAAACACATATAGAACAACAGTAGTGTCTTTTTAGCTCCGCTGTCGACTTTGTCGAGCGGAGCTTATTACCAAACGCTTCAGCGTGGTATTAAGAGTTTGTTTTCAGGGGTGGGTGATACCAAGGTGGGAAATGGATGCACTTATGGGGTTAATTCCTAGAATTGCAATATAGAGGGTTCAAGCTGAAATACAATATATAGTGTTTTCATGTTTCGTCTGATATTTCTGTGGTATTCTGCTGCTGTAAGTAATGCACGATTTGTTCCGAAATTCAGTATATTGTGTGTATTCCAGGGTTATTCGTTTTTTGCTGAAAACACCCCTATTTCTTTAGTGGCAGAGTCGAATAGTCTCACTCCCACTGGGAAATCTGCATTGTTGCTTGAATGTGAGCTAATTAAACACATTTTCCAGACCGGCGAAAGAATATACAACAGCCAATTTTAACAGCCTGTCACGTGATTTTAGTCTGAATGTCAACATGAAGAGGCTAGTCCATTTTACGCAGGAGTAATTGGGAGTAGAATATGTGAGGGATAGTATCAACAGAGATGTGTATAGTGAAAAGTAATATCTATCCTTCATTTGCATCTCTGAGCATTTCTGTTTTAGTATATTGGTTTGAAAATGTTGAACTTGCATGATTTGCAATGTGTTTTTTTAATGGGACTCCCCTATTGATCGAATCCCGGGTTTGAACGAGAACGGCACACCACGTGATTCGTTTGAATACAATGCTGATGGCAAACATGCCGTGTTACTGCAGTACTGCACTGACGGGATGACTTACTGGTACTGCATGCTACAACTTCGCTTGTGATGTTGCTTGTTAGCCATGGATTACATGAATCTTGATTACCAGTCAAATGTTGCTCATTTGACGTTGGTAATCTTTATTTGGAACTGAGTAACTTCCTGGTACTTCGTACTATGATAAAAATCAGTCAACATACATCAAGTTCTCTCAATCGTAGTATTCCATGTGATGTACACCTAATATGCCAAAAATGTTGCTGAACGATTTGAACTGAATAAAAATAGCAGACGAAAATTTGTTTACAAAATAAAAATACTTCGGTTGCCAATGAAAACCGGTAAAAAACAAGCAATATGTTTTCGGCTGTTATCATGGAAGGGACATGAACGTGAAGCTAACGTCTGTTTATAACTAAAACCGGGCACCTTATACGAGGTTCGCAAAATAACATGGCAGTCATTAGAAGTCACTTTATTTTATTGTTAGGACGTATTCAGCCGTTAAATGTATTATTTCCAACCGTTTTGCGATAGTATTTTCTAGATTGGAGGCAGCATTTACATTTTATTCAAAGTTCAAAGCTGCGTTGGGATTCCGTTGACAGTGGTAACAATGTCGGCGCCGGTGATCTCTTACCAGTGCGCAACGTAGCCACAATAAAAGGCATGATCATTTGGGCACTGCTATTACAAGACTTTGGCTGTTGCCATGGTAGCGGTGGGTCAGGATTGTTTTTCCAATTAGTGATGGTACGACCTGCCTGTCAAGTATGAACCGTGACAAAATCAGCCAAGCCAAAAAAAAATCACAGAAGAGTTAAAAAGCCATTCCTGCTGAACAGTTACTCTAACTTCGGGGTCAACTTTCTCATTAATGAAAACAGATATCAAAAATTCAAATAGTAACTTTTTGCCCACACTCAAGCCGAGTACAATGAGCTATGTCTGAGGTGTTGTATCACAGGGAGTTGGACAAACTTATGTATTTTAATAAATTATTGAATAATAAAATGTTATATAACTTTTCTTTTACCCCCCTCCCCTTCCTGGTATCTATTTCAAGTATTTTTGTCAGGTTCAAATCGTTCACCATCATTTTTGGCATGTTAGATGTACATCACATAGAATGCTAGGATTGGAAGAACTTAATGTTTGTTGACCACCTGGAATCTGAGTTTTATAAATCTTGAAGGGCTCTCGGAAGATCCACCCGCTGCCTGGACCCGCAGTAAAATCTCCGATTAATATGGAGCCGCAACCATCAACATCGATATACCATGAGGTTTCTGTTGGCGACGTTGCGGCGTTACTCAGTTCCAAATAAAGATTACCAACGCCAAATTAGCAAAATTTAACCGGTAACCAAGACTCAGTCCATCCACGACAAGCAAGCAACATCACAAACGAGGTTGTAGTGTGCAGCTCACGAGTCAGCGACGACCGATTTCAACGAAAGTCATTCCGTCAGTGGAGTATTGCAGTTGCACGGCATGTTTGCCAATGCACAGATCTGTGGAGGAACTTTTAACTTCAACATCAACCGTGTATCGTAGTCGCCCAGTTTAAGTTCTGGTTCTGTCGTGGTCCCAACTAAAGGGCGACAGTCGTCGTGTCGCGTCCTGTTCGATATGGGACTCATAGCGACGTATACAACGCGTGTAAAATACATTGTTTATTTACATGAAATTCGAACACGCGCTGCGCTACGACCACCGCGCTTAAACATCCACGAGTTATTTATTCGGACAATGACTTAAATTAGACGTCTGATTATTTTATTTTCACACGTACAGCGACACGCGTTCTACACTGACAAGCGTTGCTAGGTCGCAGCACTGTCTTGGAGCATATTAATGGGCAATTGGGTTCCCCGATCTAAATTTCTATCCCGGTTTGTTGCACGTTCTTTTTTTAATATGAAATAATCAAATATGGGACATGTGTATAATAACAGAACCCCACACCCTCCCCGTGGCTTCGCTCGTGAAAGTACGGCAGCAGGATACACCGCATCACTCGTGAAAATAACTTCCATACGCAATGAAAGCCACGGGGAGGGTATCTGTCATAATACTTCATTATCACTGAAAACATTTTTCCCCTGAAATAAATTCCAGGGAATATGTCATTTCCCTCATACTCTATTGAGACACAGCGCAGTGAAAATTGGATTCACATGTAATGCTTGAAAACATGTCAGAAAAAATAAATTAAGTGAAATTCTACGTGACTTCATAATAGTTGGAAATGAACACATTACACCCGACCCTACCACTCTATATACAATGTAAACTACACCCCAAAACATCCTTTCACCCACAGTTACTACCATGTTTCACCAGTGTATTCTATTTGACGTCAGGAGAAATTGAAATAAACAAATTAATTATAATTTCAGCCTCTAGTTGACCACTGATTAAATAAACTACCTCGTCTTTATGTCAACTTGCATTTATTCGTTGCCTACACCAGTGACTTCAAAATATATGTTTCAATCCCAGGAATTTCACTCGCTGTTAATTGTATGGGAGTGGCAGTCTTTAATGAATTTCTATTGTCATGTCAATTTCTTGCGATTACTCGAACATTAAGCTGTAACCACATACCGCCTAGGTGCTGTAATTAAATCCTGGTGTAAGCACCATATGAACTATGAACAATGCATGTGAAGCCAGCTGTGGGGTATATTCAATCCTATGGATTTCTCATTGTTTGGTAACTATTTGCTGCAAATGCAACAAAAATCAATATAAAAAATATTACCCACACAGTATTCTACAGGTTACTTGTCATATGAGTGATTGTCCGTCGTCGTCGTCCGTGTCAATGTTTTACTTTTTCGACTTCTTCTTGAAAACTACAAGCCTGAATGCTTTGATACTTGGTGTATATGTACCTTGGGTAGACCTCTCTTAGATTTGTTCATTTCATGTTGATATCTTCAATTCTCTAATTTTGGTGAATATTTTTGTCATTTTTAGTAAAAAGTGATATTTTCGACTTCTTGTTGAAAACCGCAAGTGCAATTGCTTTGATATTACATATATAGGTACTACATGTGGACCTCTCTCAGATTTGTTCATTTCATGATGATATCTTCAATTCTCTAATTTTGGTGAATATTTTTGTCATTTTTAGTAAAAAGTGATATTTTCGACTTCTTGTTGAAAACCGCAAGTGCAATTGCTTTGATATTACATATATAGGTACTACATGTGGACCTCTCTCAGATTTGTTCATTTTGTAATGATATCTTTAATTCTCTAATTTTGGTGAATATTTTTGTCATTTTTGGTAAAAAGTGATATTTTCGACTTCTTGTTGAAAACCGCAAGTCCAATTGCTTTGATATTACATATATAAGTACTACATGTCGACCTCTCTCAGATTTGTTCATTTTGTAATGATATCTTCAATTCTCTAATTTTGGTGAATATTTTTGTAATTTTTGGTAAAAAGTGATATTTTCGACTTCTTGTTGAAAACCGCAAGTCCAATTGCTTTGATATTACATATATAGGTACTACATGTGACCCTCTCTCAGATTTGTTCATTTTGTAATGATATCTTTAATTCTCTAATTTTGGTGAATATTTTTGTAATTTTTGGTAAAAAGTGATATTTTTGACTTCTTGTTGAAAACCGCAAGTCCAATTGCTTTGATATTACATATATAAGTACTACATGTCGACCTCTCTCAGATTTGTTCATTTTGTAATGATATCTTCAATTCTCTAATTTTGGTGAATATTTTTGTAATTTTTGGTAAAAAGTGATATTTTCGACTTCTTGTTGAAAACCGCAAGTCCAATTGCTTTGATATTACATATATAGGTACTACATGTGACCCTCTCTCAGATTTGTTCATTTTGTAATGATATCTTTAATTCTCTAATTTTGGTGAATATTTTTGTAATTTTTGGTAAAAAGTGATATTTTTGACTTCTTGTTGAAAACCGCAAGTCCAATTGCTTTGATATTACATATATAGGTACTACATGTGGACCTCTCTCAGATTTGTTCATTTTGTAATGATATCTTTAATTCTCTAATTTTGGTGAATATTTTTGTCATTTTTGGTAAAAAGTGATATTTTCGACTTCTTGTTGAAAACCGCAAGTCCAATTGCTTTGATATTACATATATAAGTACTACATGTCGACCTCTCTCAGATTTGTTCATTTTGTAATGATATCTTCAATTCTCTAATTTTGGTGAATATTTTTGTAATTTTTGGTAAAAAGTGATATTTTCGACTTCTTGTTGAAAACCGCAAGTCCAATTGCTTTGATATTACATATATAGGTACTACATGTGACCCTCTCTCAGATTTGTTCATTTTGTAATGATATCTTTAATTCTCTAATTTTGGTGAATATTTTTGTAATTTTTGGTAAAAAGTGATATTTTTGACTTCTTGTTGAAAACCGCAAGTCCAATTGCTTTGATATTACATATATAGGTACTACATGTGACCCTCTCTCAGATTTGTTCATTTTGTAATGATATCTTTAAATCTCTAATTTCGGTGAATATTTTTGTAATTTTTGGTAAAAAGTGATATTTTCGACTTCTTGTTGAAAACCGCAAGTCCAATTGCTTTGATATTACATATATAGGTACTACATGTGGACCTCTCTCAGATTTGTTCATTTCATAATGATATCTTTAATTCTCTAATTTTGATGAATATTTTTGTAATTTTTGGTAAAAAGTGATATTTTCGACTTCTTGTTGAAAACCGCAAGTCCAATTGCTTTGATATATTATACATATAGGTACTACATGTGGACCTCTCTCAGATTTGTTCATTTTCTAATGATATCTTCTGTTCTTTAATTGCCATGTGCATTGCTAACAGCGGAGCTATCTCAGCCGACAGGCTGCTTGTCTAAAACCTTCTTGAATTTACCAATCCTTATCAACTAGTACAGGAAGTTGATTGTTGCTCTTTTTTGATCAGTGACGCATCTTATTTACACAAAGTATATTTGTCTTCTCTCGCTTACAGCAGCCGCGATCAGAAACTAGATGGACCAAATCATCAAGCTTCGAAGATAGTTGCAATGATGAATGGAAGTAAGTTATTTTATGTAAACACTTTTATGAGGCATATGCTCAGTATTCGTGTACCAGTGACTTTTCCTAGCTGATATACCTAATTCATTGTGGTGAAAGGGTGTAACTAATAAGGCTAGCTAAAGTTGGTGAAGGTCATATTATTATACATCTGTCACTGTAACGCCATAAGTTACAGCGTGCCGTAATTTTGCGATATTTTATGGGGTATTTTCATCCTACCATATAAGGAAATGCAAATTCCAAATATGGAATGATTACGCGCATAAGTGTTCTCTAATAATAAAAACAAACATGGCTGCCACCTGGGTTTGACCGGACTCCACACAAAGAAGTTCGCTGATTCTGTTCTAAACTTTTTGGATTTCGACATTCCCATAGTGTATACGGTCGATACTCTGTACTGTCTTTTTGCATATTTTGAGGTATTCTCGCAATAACCTCATAATATTAATATGGTTATTTGTATATAGCAATTGTTTGAAATCCCATTCCATAAAAGGTTTCTATGGTTTCTCTATTTTTGCTCTGTTTTTATAGAATTAGAAATTTTCTGCTCTTAGAATTGGTTGATTATATAAATATGCAAGCATTATATAAATATACAAAATATGGCATATATATTTCTATATAATTATGACACGTGCATATGCATTACAAATGCTTTATTTCTTCCTTTGTAGAACGCCAGAATACTGTTAAATTGGAAAAAGATAGTCTGAAATATAAAAGAGTTGAGGTAATTGTACCATAATTTTCATGATTAGAAGATTTTATTATGAAGACAAAATTTTGTGAAAGTCACAGACACTGTGTGACATAAGATCCAAGAAAATGTTGTGATATTCGTGAATATTTGTCTCATTCAATATTACAGCTGTTTAAATAAGATATTGTGCAAACCATGATTATATCCAGTATATTGATAATAATCCCATCCTTAATACATGATTCTTGCTGAAAGTATGCTGTCAGTCATTACCACTGGTCACTATCAAAACAATAATATTTAGTTCTGCCAAAGAGCAAAATTCATATTGACTACAATCATATTGATATATTGCTTTTAAAATTATTAGTTTCATGCTTCATGACAGTATGAATAATTAATCCATGGGAACGATGCCCATCTCTGAATTGGTGAGCTCAAAACCCAGCCTGAATACTTCCTCATCTTTCTTGCCTACCACCTTCTGATATATCATCTTGTGGATTGGTGATACAGCTTAATATGTAGCTCATGTAGTGAAAGCATCTTTCTTATGTCTGAGATAGTGACTGCTCACTTTGCTTGTACTGTCATCTTTCTACAGTGAATTTATTCAGTATTCACATATGACTTTAGGGGATCTTGGTTAAGGTCCATAGCTAGTGTTTGTGTTTATCTGCATTATGCTTGATGACAAGATAACACATTAGATTGTGATAATACTATTATGATAAGAAGATAGTTACACAGCTCTGTCACATAGTCCCACTACCGGTATATACATTTGTATCAGTACTTACAATCAAAACAAGTCAGGAGAGCCAAAAGTGAATTCAATGTCTGGAACTATTGCCAGGCACAACAAATTATCCCACATATCATGTTTATATTGATAAAAAACATTCATCTCTCTGATGAACAAAAACAAATTATCAAAACTTGAAAAAAAAAAAGCATTATTGTTAAATCACAGTGGAGAGAAATTTAAAGTGATGACAACTATTAAATGACTTTAGTTTCTTTTTGGCAATAATTTAGTTTATTCCACCAATGCTATTAAAAACAGTTTCATTAAAACCAAATTGATATGAAAACGTTCAAGTCAGACATCAAAGTGGTAAGCTAAAAATGATTTCCACTGTAGTACAATGTAGCATTATGAGGTCAGTTACAGCTTTGATTGTTATTGTCAACTTGCTTCTTCATGAACGTATAACTTCTATTGTTAAATAGCTTAGGTTTTGGCTTTACTCTCACAACTTTTTCCCATCCATACGACTGCTCTTTTGTGGGCATTGATACTGATGCATCGATTCAAATTACTTATATCTTTCTTGGTAATATCTTAACTTTGTTGCTCATCTGAACCTGTGAACATTTTGGCTTATCTGATATTTATTTTGTTGATAGGAAATTCTTGACAAGTTGCTGTCCAGTCGAGTTCATGAACGAAGAGATGCAGCCAGAGTAAGTGGACATTTTGTAAATTTTCTCTATCAAAGGTAGATCACATAATATTGGTGTGGGCTTAATCATCAATAAGCTCAAGTTTACTACGGTAATATAGCTTGAACTGAATATTGATTTTTTGGGGGAATTAAAATTACAATATAATATTTTCAGCCATTATCTCATTCTCCCAACATACTACCCCTATTCTGTGTATATTATCAGGAGATATGAATGATTAAGTCAAATTAAATTATATTCTCCCATACTTAGATATGAATCAACTTTATAAGAATCTGCTAAAATTATAGATGCAAGTTTGTTTTTCTTTTATTGTATGTTAAGTAGGTATATTGGGCAAAATTTAGGTTTCATATGATTAGAAATAATTGTTTTATAAAATTTTCCTGTGGAATTATCATGTATTTAAATAAACAGAAAAGTATCTCAGTCATTGCAGTCTACATAATATTTTTTTTCTTCTCTTTTACAGCACCTTGGAGCCATTGGATGTGATAATGACGAGGTATTATTAGAACTGAAAAGTAAGGTAAGTGTTACAAATACAGTATTAGTTCTTTTAGTAGTGCATGTATTACATAAATGATGGAGACGAGTCAATGATTATAATAAGTCGGATTTTAATTATCCAGAATGAAATGTAAGTGCAAATTTTGTTTGACGTGTGATTCTGTTGGAGATACACTTCCAAGTACATGTATTCAATAAAGCATATCATCGTGTATCACAATAATGGAAATCACAAGTTTCTGAAAATATAGACTAATTTAAATAAGTGAATATATTTTGTTTGTGTTTTGTCTTCAGATTGAGAGCGACCCTGATTTGAAAGTGAAATATGAAGCGGCCAAGTCTCTCGTAACGCTAGGATTCCATGACGAGTCAGCTATTAAAGTAATCGTTGCTAACTTGATGCATGGTAACGCCGAGGTTAGACAAGACTTGCTAATAACACTCATGGAAGGCAAAGACATAGAATACATGGATAGGGTAAGATAATAGACTGTGATTCGTCGAATGTGGGTCATGTGACTAAATGATTAGCTGAATATTATCTAGAAACCAATGTTTTTTTTTCACGTGGTAGTGAGTGAGTTCAACAGTTCAAGATCAAATCCTGAATATGGATCAAAATAGATTCAAAAAGCATGTAAAAAACATATTTTTTCAAATTGACAACATTTTCTCAAGACCTCATCAAAAATATTCTTACATTTTGGGGCAATAATTTGTACACTATGTGTATGTTGTATTACATTATTATTTGAAAATAATATATGGAATATATTTTTGGGTGTATTTTGTGAAAGTTGACTTTGGTGTTCAAGAATTTGAAAGGGGTAAAATTTGTTTATAAATTTGCCAACACATTGCCTACTGATGCTGTTTTTGTCTCATTTATTTTGACTCTCCATGGAAACTTTCAGCAGACTATGTGTTAAGACATTAAAAGCGGGAGGGTCGGCACCTGTGTACGCACGGGAATTGAGTCCCAAGCGACGATAACAACACACGTTAAAAACGCAAAGGCTCATGGGCTTGTTTGTAAACACTGACACGCTATGGCCATCTGACACATGCGCAGGTGACGACTCCCCTGCTTTAAGACTACCACAAATGTACCAAATTGGGAACATGTATGTCAGTAAAAATTTAACACTTTACAATATCTCATGTCATACTCATATTTCATAATATTTTTATTTTTTTATTCTCAGAATATGGAAGTGTATCATCAGTTGGTGGCAGTATTGAAAGGTTTCTGTAAATCTAAAGATGTGTGTGATTCTATTCAGTTTAATGCCGCGATATGTCTGGGATGTCTCGGTGTTAAACACTCTCTAGCCAAATCCAAACTCATGGACAGTCTACAGACGCATGACTCGTGTATTAAAGCCAAGGTATTATTGTCTTAATTTATGTCATCAGTCAATGCTTTCTTGTTTCCATTGTACAGATTGAGCAGTTTTGAAATAATTAGCTTCACTGTCATCATAGATTGTCCATCGTTGTCTGTCCATCTGTCCGCTCCTCCATCTGTTGTCTGTCAACATTTCTATCTTTGGCTTTTTTTTTTAAAAACTGTCTGCTCATTTGCTTTGTTACATAGCATGTAAACACCATTGCTAGTCTAAGACTTCTGTCAGATTTGTTCATTTTATAACAATATCTTCAAATTTTCTATTTTTAGCAAATATTTTTATCATTTTTGGTAAAAAAAATGATTATATCAACTTCTTCTCGAAAACTATTGGCTCAATTGCCTTGATACTTGGTAATGTAGTACGATGGGTGGACCTCTCAAATTTGTTCATTTTCATGGTGACATTTTTTTGTATTATTATAATAAAAAATTACAAATGTGCTAAAAAGCAATGGGTCTGGTTTGTTATAAAAAAAAATATTTTGCATGGCTGCTCTACCATCATAACGGTACATCTGGCTGAGTAAGGTCTATCCTATGAACTGAAAAATCATCTTGATCTACCAAATTATTCTTTCTATTGGTTTATTTCAGTCTCTGGAAATCCTAATTAGACAGATGCATGTGTGTGATCAACAGATAATTAAAGCTGTATTAGAACAATTAAAATCATCCAGTACATGGAAGCATAGAGCGGCTGCAGCCAGACTACTTATTTACATAGGTAAGACACTTTTATCTCTAAAAATGCTCCCTAAGTTCCTGCAATTTATCTCCAGAAAACCTTGTGTATAGTATGTTAACAGCAGAAAAGAAAAATATTTTCAGAATGCTCTAAAACACTTTAAGTCCATAATTTAGGTAAAGACAGTTTTAACTGCATTGATTATTTTCTGCAGTTTTACATCCTCAAAAATCTTTTTGTTCAATCAATTTAGCTATTTGCAACTGCTAAATATTTTTTTTATTTGTAACATTTGTCTGTTCAGTGAATATAATTATTATAAAGTGGTCTTACTGGTTATTATTGTAAATGTAGTGTAATGCACATGTATGCATTTAATACTAGTCACAGGGTTTATGGTTTAGCTAAAGGATGGCAGTTATGTTTTTTTATATATTTACCTCTCAACAACTGACTACATGTACCCATAATGCTTCTCTTCTTTTGATCTGTTATTTGCAAGTAGGTGTGCAGCATAAGAATCAGGCTGTGACATAATAATATTACCACATTGTGGTAGAGAGACTGTATTATGGCTGTATACAATTTGTCTGTGCCATATATGAAGCATTCAACTGCTTGGTTGTACAGTATGATAGAATAGGATGACCTCACCTGTAAGATAAAATTAATTCTCAGATGTACAGCTGATTTTTTTTTGTCGTTACTACAATCACTGCATGTTTGTCTCGTTTTGGTTTCTAGGACCACATTATGTTTGCGACCCTGACCATGTGGAGGAAGTCTTTGAAATATTAGAGCATAGACTGTGGGATGACTCCAGTAAGGTACGTGTCACTTGAAGACTTGAAGTGTTATCGTTTCAAAGTCATATTTCATAATTCATATTTCACCATTCACTGTCGGCAACTGAGTATCTTCATTTTTTCTTACAGCAAGTCCAGAAAGAAATAGCCAATTGTTTAATAAGTCTGGGTATGCGAGACTGGATATGGCAAGTCGTAGAAAAGTAAGTTATCAAAGTCACTCGCCATAAAACTCTGAAATATATTCACATAAGTGGTGTTAATATGAGTTGATACAACAAACTAACAATATTTATAATTGTGTTTAATAATAGAAAACTTGAAGATGATAATGACGATATAAGGGCGCAGGGAGCAATAGCTGTGGTAGGTCATCTGTGCTATACCTAGTTCAAATGTTGTCACTTTCGTTCATATATTTGACTGCTCAAGCCACTCACACCTCATTGATTGAAAATTTTCCTCTTTCAAATCGAGATGGAAATGTAAATTCGATGCTTCATAAATATTAAATGGTTGCCATTTCTGTTTGCAGGGTGTACTTGACATGAAGAGTGACAAAGTAATACGTACCTTATTGGAAATGTTAGAATTAGATTCCAGTGAATTCGTCAGACTCAATATCATTCGTACCTTTGCAATACTTGGTATTACTGAGATCAAAATAATGCGAAGTTTGAGAGAACGTGAACGAACTGAAGGACCACTAGCAAGGTGAGTTTTGTAGTCATGGCTGCAACCAAAGTGTATATAATACTATGTGCATAGTTTGATTTGTTTGGAGTTGATCATTAATTTTTGGAGAAGTGGACTACTAGAGAATAAAATAGTCAAAGATGTTAACAAGATTGTAAATTACAGTACACATAATTCATCCACATTGAGGTGTTGATGTTTGCATGAATGAATTAACAAGAAATTTAATATCGATTGAAAAACCTTGACCAAACCTGCATTAAAACCAGTAAATCATTGGAATGTCAATCATACATGTATTGACACATGTCACAAATGTATTGATTGTAGTTAATTAAGTTTGTTCCTAAGTTATTTATTTATTTTTGTAATCTTTCAGGGAGGCCGGTAAAACATTGAAAACTTTGACCGAGATCCGTGCTCACCAAACACCGAGAACTCCACCAAGAAGTCCCACAAAGAGTCCATCACCGAACCTGATGAGAAGCATGCTAGGGATATAGCGACAGTTTTCCACTCAAGACTTGATTGATCATTTTCACGATGATTTGATTGATAAGTGATCCTGTATACCACAGAGAGGTTAAACAGTAATCTCAGAGACTAATTATACTGACCAAGCATATTGAATGCCAAGGCCATCTTTTTACAGTGGCAAAGTACCAACTACAGTTTTCAGCTCTTCAGATTTCAGACCCTGTTGTGTTTCATTGTCCTGCCATGTTGACTGTGTAGTGTACATATCTTTTGTGCAGAATAGAGGTTGCATGACTCCTTACCCTTTTCACCACAAGACTTTCTTGCCCTCAATTTTGTGCACTTTTTATTATATTCTTCAATATTTCTGGAAATAAATCCTACTTTTGGAGCCAGACCAAATTTGAGTCAATTTTTCAGTTTTTACTCAAAAAAATTGGCTATTTTTGTCCCAATCTTCTGAAGGAAAGTGCAGACTATAAACTGGACCATTTTGTGAATTTGTGATAAAAATAGGGTACTGGTGGTGAAAATGTTATAGACTTTCACATGAACCTTGTGACAGAAACACAGTGACATTATTTCCATAACCAGCCGTGTGTATAATAATTAAATTAAAAAACAACTGCTGAAAGAAAATTAATACAGAGATTTTAGCACGGCTTTACTAGATCATTCCACAATTTGGATTAAACACAATGTTGGGAGGTTAGTATATTTATAAGACTATAATGTATACCGGTACTAAGGAATCCTTATTATCACCGATGTATTGGTATTTATTATTATACCGTCCATGTCAATTCATAATAACCGTTTTCATCTTAATAAGTTATGGAAAAATACATTATCAAAACTTTTTCTGAATTTCTTGAAACCCTGGCTTTCTAAATAATATTTTAACATAAATTGTATATTTTGGGAAACTGCATTAAAAGTCCAAATCGTAAAAAATACTTGCTGTAAAAATTTGATGTTTTACGGTGTGGTGAATGCTTTATTTATAACAATAAATTATTTATGTATCCATCCGGCCAAGTACTTGGATGTAACTGATTCTTCCATTGTCACATGAACATTCCAATTTGATGGATTTGTGAGGATGTAATTATATAAACAATGCTGAAAATGTCATTTTGGTTTGTTGCATGTACTGTGAAATACTTTATTTTAGCTGGAATTAATTTTGGCTGAATAGACTTTTTGGGTGTTTTGTATGGAATTTATTCTCACTGATTTTTGACAAGTTGAATGTCAAATATGGAACAACTGTATATTCACTGGATTTTATTTTTCACTGAATCACTCCTTCAGCAAAAATTGCGAAAATTAATTCCAAGTGAAAATAATGTATTCTTCAGTAATTTTGACCAATTCCTGATGTGACATAAAAAATATGTACTTCAATTATTTAATTTTTGGCATTTTGATTTATAAGTATTGCAAAAATATACAAAGGGAAAAAGCATTTTTATTATTTTTTTTTTTTTTTATTTTTTTTTTTTTTTATTGATACAGTGAAGTAATGATAGGTTTCTAGTAAAAACATGATGCATATTTGATAATATTTGTATTAACCGGCTTTACGAACAAATCATGTGATAGTAAAGTTCATATTATTACAATTTCGATGAAAAAATTATTTACAGGTGAAAGTTATATTTGGCACTAATGTCTCCTCCAATTATGATACTTATTCAATTTAGTGTGAAATTTGTTTGAATATTGAAGATGAATTTAAAACACTTAGTTGTACTGTTACATGTGTGTCTTTTCAAAGCTTACCATTACAACATTACTTAATTATGTATATATTTGTATATAGAAAACTTTGCATCTTCTACTTAAGTATATTATGATATATTTTTTTTGTTTGTCTTAGATGTCAATAAATATACACTATAGTGAATCCTGGTTGTAATGTATCAATAGTGTAATCTTGAGAGGAGAGTCCATTTCACTTTGTCTATTTTTTTTAAATCAAGGTCGATGAGAGCTATGTATATTTCTTCCTGTTTTGAAGAGATTAATGTGTTCCGGAGAGCCATTTGTAGCTGCCCAGCCTTTATCAAAAGACAAACCTTTGTTAAAGCGCGGTGGTCGTCGCGCTGCGCATGTTCGACATTTGTGTTAATAAACATTGATTTTCCCACAATCCAATGCACTCTTCAAATGGAAGTCACAAGTATAAGGTTTGACCTGGGTGCGACTTACACTGATTACTCCTTCAATACCTTCCAATCACATGAAAATTACCTAATTAAAGCTTGGAAACGTGTCAGTTCGTACTTGTTGATCTGCACAACAGTCAAAGTCGCCATCTTTGTTTATATGAGACCCATATATCTCATACATGCGCAGCGTGACGACTACCGCGCTTTAAAATATACTGGTAGTTCCTAACATGTTGATAGTTAGTGTGTTTGTGTCTGAAGAAGATGATTCACAGAAAGTTTGAGTGTGCTATCTTTTTAGTTTTTCCCATCTTTCTTATTGTCGGGGAAAATGTGGCCTTGCCGTTGCACTATAAATGTACAATGGTGCATTGCAATTGTGATGGTGAATGATCTTGATTGACCCTTGCTGGGGACTTGATCCCACGACCATAATATAACTTGTAGTTTCAAATCGTATCTTGCACCTCTTCAACTGCAGGTTAAGAGATTTGGTCGAGTACAGGACAACCGTTTAAACACTTTCGTCAGTCTTCACAGGACAGGATGTTATCTTCACCAAAAAAAAAATGCCAAATGTTTATGAAAAAGGTTATTCTGTATCCAATTTTTTTTTTTTTTTTGCAAGATTACATTAACCGGTTGTAATCCTTTAAAGCAAGGAGTTGTCATGCGTCAGATGGCCATAGCATGTTATTGTTTACAAACAAGCCTCTGTATAAGAGCCTTTGCGTTTTTAGCGTGTGTTGTTATCGTCGCTTGGGACGCAATTCCCGCGCGTGCGCAGGTGACGACCCTCCCGCTTTAAAGCGCAGACGAACGCTCGTAATAATTATGTTGGTCGCTTAATGAGTTGGTGCATTTTTATGTATAAACCATGCATTCTATGGTCTGAATGAACATCATACAACCTTTGAACTCAGTCAATTATAAAAGAGGGTTAATTTAGGTATTTTAAATGTCATAGAAATCCTGTTATTTTTTTTCTATGCACATAAATGTCATAAACAGTCGCCACGATTTATTTTGTATCTATAGACGTGTATATTCTGTTTCTTTTCTGTACGAGGTTTTACTGGTGAAACCAGAATATTCATACATATTCATATTTTTGTTGTATAGATCAACGTAGAGGGCGCTAGCTCGAAAGACCCGCGCTGTACACCACTTGTAAAAGACCACTTAGCGTCTATGGTCTAACTCTCCGGATATCGCGTTACTCGGGATCGCAGTAAACGAACAGAACAACCGAAGGCAGAGCTCCAGAAGGAGTACCTACACTTTATGCAATTTTTTTTTTTAATTATGCTAATTTATTCATGACGTAGCAGTTTCTGTGCTCATGAATATTCATTAATTTGTGGGTCAATACATTTTAAAAGGGGCGATATATTATTTTTGGGGGAAGAGTTAGAAAGGGGGATTAGCAATCCTTAGGGGGTCAATACAAAAGAAGGGACCCATTTGGAGAGCAGCCATGCTCCTCGTGTCTGTTGTTGCACGTGACCTACAGCTGTCAACTGTGTTCGTTATTCGACTATGTTCGTTCTTCGACGACTTCCATGTGGGGTAGTATTCTTGTGTTCTGTTTTTCTGACTTGAGTTTTTGAATCCGGTGTTTATGATTTTAACGTCTTTCATGTCATTTGTAGGAGTGTCCAATCCGTGATTCGAACTTGCCATCTCTGAGTTCCCAGCGCACTGTCTTGTCCACTGTACCACGAGTGTCTTCACACAGGAGTTAGGATTTAAGTCCTATTCATAGGAGCACTGTCTTCACTAGCATTCAAAAATCTAATTAAACATACTGGATTCGAACCAGCGATCGCTCACATTGCTGACATAGTACAAATCAACTGAGCTATGTGGGTAGTCATGCAAATTAAATAATTTGTTGTCATATTTAGCTTTATTGCCAAATGGTGTTTGCGAGAAAAAGATTGGCAGGCAAGGGAATTGAACCCAGGTCCTCCTGATCACTATGTAGAGAACTGACCCACAAGACCACAATGGATTGACTGGATGTGTTTGCATTTGATAAGACTATATAGTGTGTATATATATAGAAATACAACATATTTCTATTATTGAGTTACAATTGTCCAAAAAATTGCCAATTTTGTGTTTTTACTTGTGTAAACTATATGCATGCCATAACCCGTTAGTGTACATCTTGCCAATTGGGTGTCTGCCATTTGCGTTGCCCATACCTGACCCGACCCTAACAATAATGCCAAGACACGTTCCTGTTAATAATTCTGTTGCCCATACCTGACCCGACCCTAACCCTAATGCCAAGACACGTTCCTGTTTATATTTGCTCAATAATGATACTCTGTTGTGCACTGTCTGCGGGTAAGTTGCATTGATGTCAACTGATTAAACAAGTCGCGTTTAAGTAATTTCCACTATTAACAAGTGGTTAAATTGTGACAATAAATGTGTGGACAAATATTTGAGATTAATTTTGGTGTAGACAACTCTCGTTTAATTATTTTACAAGATTACAAGTTGTTAAATTGAGAGAATAAATGTCTCAACAAATATTTAATACTTAGTTTGATGTAAACAACTCACGTTTGGTTAATTCCCACAATTACAGGTTGTTAAATTGAAAGAATAAATGTGTGGACAAATATTTGAGATTAATTTTGGTGTAGACAACTCTCGTTTAATTATTTTACACCATTACAAGTTGTTAAATTGAGAGAATAAATGTCTCAACAAATATTTAATACTTAGTTTGATGTAAACAACTCACGTTTGGTTAATTTCCACAATTACAGGTTGTTAAATTGAAAGAATAAATGTGCGGACAAATATTTTAGACTTATTTTGGTGTAGACAGCTCTCGTTTAATTATTTTACACCAATACAAGTTGTTAAATTGAGAGAATAAATGTATGGACAAATATTTTAGACTTATTTTGGTGTAGACAGCTCTCGTTTAATTATTTTACACCATTACAAGTTGTTAAATTGAGAGAATAAGTGTGCGGACAAATATTTTAGACTTATTTTGGTGTAGACAGCTCTCGTTTGATTAATTCCCACAATTACAAGTTGTTAAATTGAGAGAATAAATGTGCGGACAAATATTTTAGACTTATTTTGGTGTAGACAGCTCTCGTTTGATTAATTCCCACCATTACAAGTTGTTAAATTGAGAGAATAAATGTGCGGACAAATATTTTAGACTTATTTTGGTGTAGACAGCTCTCGTTTAATTATTTTACACCATTACAAGTTGTTAAATTGAGAGAATAAATGTGCGGACAAATATTTTAGACTTATTTTGGTGTAGACAGCTCTCGTTTGATTAATTCCCACAATTACAAGTTGTTAAATTGAGAGAATAAATGTGCGGACAAATATTTTAGACTTATTTTGGTGTAGACAGCTCTCGTTTGATTAATTCCCACCATTACAAGTTGTTAAATTGAGAGAATAAATGTGCGGACAAATATTTTAGACTTATTTTGGTGTAGACAGCTCTCGTTTAATTATTTTACACCATTACAAGTTGTTAAATTGAGAGAATAAATGTGCAGACAAGTATTTGAAACTTATTTTGGTGTAGACAACTCTCATTTGATTAATTCCAACAATTACAAGTTCTTAAATTGACAGAATGAATGTATGGACAAATATTGACCATTATATTTGTGAGTAAATACCTGTTGTTTAATTAATTTCCACCTCTACAAGGTTGAGAGAATAAATGTGTCGACAAATATTTGATACTTATTTAGGTGTAAGAACTCGTGTTTGACCAACTTCCACCATTGCAAATTGTTAAAATAATGAAATAAATATACTGGTATCATTGGATATTTGATTTAATTGTGAAACTTTCTAACAAAATGTTAACTGCTGGCTTCGAACCCTCAATCAACAATTCCGCAGACACAGTATAAATTCAACAACACCACAGAAGATATTCGTCTGTTGCCTGAATTGTTTTCGTAATATAGGGAACGCCATCGACACTTTAACAAAACTTACCTTGACTTGGGTCTTGTTTATCTCTTGTCACAATCTGGAAACTGTTGAACAAATTGCGCGTCGTCCAGTTTAAGACGTTAGTTATTTTATTATTTATTCATTCAGTTTTGTGAGGTTTATTAATTTTTTGCGACGTTCTTTGTTTACTTGTTTACGGTCTGAGAGATTTCAGTTTATTTGATTTACGTTTTTACGGTAGCTCTGAGCGGGACTCGAACCCACAGTCTTTTCAAGCTAATTTTGTTTTATTTTGATGGCACGCTTGTGTACCACGCCACGACGTTGGTCTTTAAGTGGTGTTCATTTTTCTAACTACTCCAGTGTTCCGATGAGTTGAACGGAAAAGCCAAAACGATTGCTGGTTTCTGATTGCTTCGGTTCTGGTGAGTGTATCTAGTGTGATTCGAACCCATGTCGTTTGTATTGGGCGTTTTTTTATTTCCCATGTTGGCTACGCCGTAATATGCAACCACTTCCCCGTTTTATTGTGATTTTCAGAGTGTTTAATGTCTTCCTCACCCGTCACGCCATGACCCAGTTTCAACCACGGCCATTTTGCAACACAGTGCGTGACCCTCGGCGTCACCCGACTGACTATATGATCGTTCTGTTGAACTGTTAAGCTAGGATTTATTACCGTTATTATCATTATATTGTCACTTGATTTGTTTTACCTTATGTGTAATGTCTTAAGTATCTTTATTGTAATTTGTATATACCAATTCGTATATACCGAGGAAACGACCCCGATTGAAGGTCATAATTTTTAAACTCATAGTTGCTGTCGACATAGGAAGTAAAGTAAGCAAATAACACCGAATAAACGGCAAGGTAAAGACTATGTCTAATTATAGTAAATACGTACTGCGTGCGTGACTCGAACCGGCGCTCGCGTACGGCACCTAATCGCCTAGCTTCACGCCACTACACGTCTTCCCCTCGGCCACCGGGCATCCCCAAAAAAGGATGCTTAATAACCGAGCTTATTACGTGCAGAGAACGTGAAACCCGTCCACGCGATACGCGCCACACAGCATGACCAGAATGCGGCAAAGGCCTTCAGATCTGGCTGTAGTAGGATGGTGAAAGTAACGGTACAGCATTTTAACAGTGAATAAGTACTGAGAAATAATTTTTAAACTCATAGTTGCTGTCGACATAGGAAGTAAAGTAAGCAAATAACACCGAATAAACCGGTAAATAAATAATAATAATAATAATAATAATAATAATAATGACCGATTGAAGGTCATGTATTTTATGACGTCACCAATTCGTGTGTAGGTACTGCTTCTAGATCTGTGCCCAACCGAATGCCAGGTTCGTGTTTATGGTTTGTTTGACGACCACAGTTTTTTTTTTATTCAATAATAATCTTTTTTAGTAACCGTAATCATGTGCAGTACTCGTATCTTGGATGCAAGCCAACTTCAAATCTGAATAATGAGTCACGTGGTTAGTTGCACCACAGAGCGCAATACATCTTGTATATAAGTGATGTAAGACGGAATAAAGCCAGACTGCGTCATTGGTGTTCGTTATAGAAAATAACGGGCACACAATTGGTGAGTTTGAAGTTTGATTTTATTATACTTTCCAGTATGTATGTATGTATAAAAAAACGTGCAAGATTGTCGCAATATGCAAGTGCGTTGTAGTTTACTCATTGGAAAAGTACATCGTGAAAACTAAATTACTATGTTTCGTTTCAATTTAATAATAACAATACAATTGGCAATTACATCTGTAATCTTAAAATTTAATAATAACAAATAACCACTGATATCGGTTGCTTGTAAAATACTACCCTAGCGATATTATAAAATATGCACTAATAATTATCGTTGAAGTTGTATTATGACAAAGCGACTTACTCTTTATGTCACGTATGCCACATACGCACATTATTTATATGTTCATGTATATTACTTGGCGTAGCAATACTTTGGGAATTATTCTCGCCACGGTAACGGTGTTCTCCAGTTGGAAATGCGTTACACTTATACAAATAAATTTCTGCAACCGGTTGCTAGGCCAATTCAACAGTCTCGCGAGATCTCGCACGAAGCGGAAAATACCGTAGGTTATTGCACTGTGATTGGATGAATCAGTTTTGTGTAACAGTACGGCCCAGCCGATTATTAAATATCTGACCGAAAACAATAAATATTACTGTTGGTACTTAATATGTATTTAAAAATACATTTCTTTTTACGTTTACAGTTTCTTGGAACGTTTCGTGTTTTATTTTATGAGTCATGATGAGTTTACTGGAGCAGATGCCAGTGCCTCCCATACTTACCCAGCTCGATGTTCCTCACTGCGTAAAGGTGGACATGTAATCTTGAATAGTAGGCCGTGTAAGATCGTGGATATATCTACGGCTAAGCCTGGTAAACATGGCCACGCCAAGGTAACGTACCCTTTGAAAGAGTATTGTAGTATTTTAAGCTCGAATGAAATGTATGTTCCTTTCCCCGTACGCTCATTATTATCATGGGTTTAGGTCGTTAAGTATCAAAAACGAAATTAGACCCACCAAGACAGTCATCTAAAAAAAATTTAAAAACGTGCGTGTTATGTTTTTAATGCATGGTAAGTTCTCAAATCTCGTCAATTTGCTTGGTGACATGGGTTTTAAAAAAGTTACAGTGTTTTCTAGCAACATGAAATTATTATGACCATGAATATTTCACTTTATAAGCAGAAAAAATCAATAATAATCAAAACAGCACAATTTGACCAAAATTGCCAACATTTTTAAAATCACTACATAGCTCGTATTACTATCTCTGTTACTGCGACCACTCAAGGATAATATTATCTCCTTCGTTCTTTGGAAACTTGAAGAATATTATGCTTTGATGTCGGGGCCTCTAAGGGATAATATTATCTTTTCTTTTCTTGGGAACAAATTGGGGATAATATTATCTCCTTCGTTCAACTCAGAGATAATATTTTCTCCCTTGTTGTCGCCACCACTCAGAGATAATAGTAATACTCATTATATAAATTAATTACACAGATAATACTAGTACTTGAATGTGTCATGCCAGTAATTCTCGCGTTTCACAATAAAGTGCGCCCTCGGCGGATAACCTGGAAAGACGCATTTCTCACTTCCGGTGTCGACATCGCAATAATGGCGCCACCAGCGGAGAACGTTGAACGTTGAGAGGCTTATTTGCATGGCGGTCTTCTGTGACTTTAGTCGTCTGCGAGTCCCCGATTTAAAAAAATATTTAACTGATCGTCGTATACCATGTGCTGGGAAGAAGAAAAATGAGTTGGTTGAATTGGCACAAAAAGCAAGCGGTATATACGATGTTATTGAAGACTGTGATCATGATGAATCAGAGAGGAAACGCCGGCGGGTGTTAAATGCTGACGGGACTGTTGCTGTTGACCTGAATGGTAAACAAGTGGTGTGGACACGAACACTTCATTGTCTCCCGAAAGTTGCGCTTGGTGACGTGTTTGCGTATTTAATAAGAAACTGCGAGTGGACACCGGAACGACTGACAAAATATAAACATGACGATGGGTATCTTATGTTTAAGGATAACCATGTAGAGGACGTTCTTTTAGGAAAGGTGTCTGGGCACATAGATCACGTCTATGTCAAAGCTGAGGTGAAACCGGAACAACGCCAAACTGCTCAGCGGTACGCAACATGGCTACTTCTTTCATCAGATGCTGAAGTTATGTCCGCCGGTTGTGGCTGTGTTGCAGCGTAAGTGTTACCAAACCAGTAATTGTTATAATTATCTTACATGTACTATGTAGTTCAAACATTCATATCTTTAAGAAGCTACATGTAGTGTTTTGTTAATATTAATGTACTGAGGCAAACATAATTAATTTGAAAAGATCTACATTGTTTACAAAAATTAGCATGTAAATATAAAGTTGTAAATAACAGTATATTTTAGTATTAAAGAATGCTTTAAAGTTTTAATCACTCCTTCCCACATCTTAGAACAAGTATAGTGCATGCCATCCATTTTCTCTAGTCCCCAGTTTTTAACTATACAAACTAAAATAAATTATGGTTATATGGTAAAATATTTTTTTATTGGTTCCTCCATTAAAATGTTTTATATTTATTTTTCTATTAGTGATGATGGTTCTTGCAAGCACACAGCTGCTCTACTATTTGCAGTAGCTGAATACGTAGACAGGCAGACTGACAGGGGAACTGCAGTAAGTACCGATGAGACTTGTGTGTGGACTAAGCCCCGCAAAACATCCATACCAGTTAAGGTGGAAGACCTAGATTATCGCAGAGATAAAACAACACCAAGGAAACCTGGTCCCCAACCTAAGAACTACAGACCACTGAGAACAGTGAACAATACAGACATTCTCAGGATTCAAGAGCATTTAAAAAGGGTGAGGTGCTGATTTTCTTAAGGGGTAACCATTTTAAAAATGGGGAGGGGCACTTGAGGAAATTGGATGTACATATTGTAAATTTTACTTTCTTCCCAACATGGTGGCAACATATTTTATAAACTAACAGCCTGTCGGCTGATATAGCTCCGCTGTATACTCTGAAAACAGATTGCCAAAAATATATATTTACCAGTGCCCCATCATAACATAAGAAACTTTGTTTGTATATAGATAAGTACAATTTCCTTTTCTGTCATATTGTTAGACAACTCTTTACCCACCACTTTATTTTAGGCAATAAAACAAAAGGGAAAAGAAAACAAGTCCCCTCCCCCTTATTCACTCAAATATGGATAGTAAATATGACTACATTTTTTCCAGGTATGTGAAGAATCTCATCCTGGTGCATTATTTCTGAAGTTAGTGAAAGATCCACAACTATTGCCTGTGACTAATGTGCCGACGATGCAAGAGATTTATACAACTTACAGATCTTCAGGAAGTAACATGATGTTTTTAGATTACTTAACCCAAAATACAACAGAGCAGCATGTAGAAATTCTAAAAAACCTTCTTCAATGTGATCCTGCATGGTATGAAGCCAGAAAGGGACGTATAACAGCAAGCATTGCTGACTTGGTGAGATCAGTGAGAGATGTTCACAAGTGTGAAACATTAGTCAGTAAGATTTTGGGAACTGCAAAACCTATTGAAAACAGTGCTGTAACTTTTGGTAAAGAAAATGAGCCGGTTGCAAGGCAATTATACTCAATTAGTGAGGTTAAGAAACACAAAAAATTTGAAGTTAATGAGTGTGGACTAATAGTAATGAAAAATAAACCATTTATGGGAGCATCACCTGATGGCACTGTTAATTGTTCATGCCATGAACCAAAACTAATTGAAATTAAATGTTCTTTTAAGCACAAAAATATTGCTGTTGAGAAAATACCTTGCATCGATCCCAAATATCATTTAGAACTAGTTGATGAAACTTTGCATTTAAAGCAGACTTCCCCATGGTACAGCCAGATACAATTCCAGTTAGGTGTGACAGGTATAGCATCTTGTGATTTAGTTGTGTACACACGTAAAGGAATACAAAAAATACCTGTATACTTTGATGTGGACAGATGGGAACTGTTACAGAGTAAAGCAGAACTTGTTTTTAATACTGCTGTACTGCCATTGCTATGAAAACACTTTGACCGCCATATATTATTCCCGCTTAAAATTCAGTGCAAATTTTTACACATTTTGCAAAATTTTCTGTACATTTCACCATAATTATGAATTATACAGATAGTATCAGATACTGCTTTTTGATCAAAAGGTTTGTAAATTATTATCAAGATTTCATGTGGGAGGAGCAAACAGTACAAAACTATTTTGTGTGTGGATCTACCTACCTATCCATATTGTTAGTCAAACTTTTAGTTGATACATGTTGTAAACCTACTCCAACTTGTATGATTACCTTTATTTTCACACACTTACACTATACTTTGGTATGAACAATACCATACATTAAAAAACACTTAACACTCAATATTTATTTTTATGTTTTTATTCAATGCAAGTAAGATGACAGATGAATAATGTATGTTTACTGACATGAATAAATTGTTACAAAAAAATCACAATGAAAATCTGTACGTTTCTTTTAAAAAAAATATATTTTATAGGATTTAGTATGTATCTCTTGGTGTGCTACCCATGTACCTGCTACCTTGACTGGCTGGTCACATACTCCAGAATGATACAACACGTACAGCCAATGGTATGAAATCCTACGTTGTAAGTTTGGCATTCAAATTATAAAAAAAAAAAACTTATTTCAACATTTAGCTTGCCTGCTGCTAAAATTATGTACACATTTACCAACTATAAAAACTAGTGTCGTTTACCTATTTAGTATGATAATTTAATCTAAAAATTGGCATTTAAAAGTATGGTAACAGTAACAACTAATTTGTTAACGGTGCATCATCCATGGTCATAAATCGTGTGAACATATTCACATCATCTGAATTACGTGATTGCTAACCAATCACAATCTAGGATCAATATGTGTGACAATACAATGACTCCCACACAGGAAAAACATGCAATTTTAATCAGATTGGACCATGGCAGAAAAAAAAATTGATAAGTCTGAATTCAGTCAAACAATATGAAAGAACAAAAAACTAATCAGAAATCCAGATAATAATAAAAACTGGACTAGAAAATCATTACTGAAATACATATTTAGTACAAGTGAAGAAGACTTTTTTTTTCTGTAATGGTACATTTGCATACGTGTTGTAAAGATATACATTTGCATTCAAGCATCAGCAACTGTATTTACGCTTAACTGCCTTTTTGGGTACAACTTTAGACATTTTCAATGCTTGTTCGTTTTTAGAATAAAATAAGGGTCCTTTGAGATTGCAGAATGATGCAACAAGTTTAACAATCATTGATGCACAATCCTGTAAAGAAGATGGAATTTGGTGTTTCAAGATCCTCCAACATTTAACACGTTGGATTGCTCTTTCGACATGAATCCTTAGGCGTGCTATTTTTCTTGTTCGTCTAATTTCATTAACATTAAGTCTTTTACCCTTCCCATTAAGCCATTTTCTGGTGAATGGAGGAGCAATGAGAGCAGCATTTTTTTTTAAAAGTAAATCTTCTATATGGAAGCCTCTATCAGCCATCACAGCATCTCCATCATCCAGCTTTTCTATCAGTCCACTTTGTTCTGTAAGATACTTGTCAGAAACATTTCCTGACCACAGGTCACTTACAAATGTGAATGCACCAAAAGGTGAAACCCCAAACAAAACTTTGTATGTATTGTGACTTTTATATTGTGAGTAAGTTTTATATTGTTCATCTTTGTTCTTTGGCCGATCAATAAAAAATTCAGAACAGTCAATTACAACACGGGTATTGGGGAACGACTTTTTAAAGTCCAGTGGCATCCATCCTTGAATATTTGCTTGTGATGGCCAGACAAGTAATGCTGGCACTAAAGTCTGGTACATGTAGGAGATCCATGTGATTGTTATTCTTGATACAGTTGAGCAGCTTACATCGAACAAATCCGCTAGGAGGAGAAGTGGTAAATTTAGACGTAGTCTAATTAAGCACATAAGAAATTGGTAATAATGCGGCAACTGATGTTGCCTTCCTGGTCTTTGTCGCCCACTGTTATGATGATGAGCAGTACTCTCTGCACCTCTCCAGTACTTTAGTTGATCAACACCCCCACTAATTGAGTCATAAACACCTACAACAAAAATAAAAACAAATAAAAATATAGCATATGAACAAAATAAACAATGCAGTACTGAAAACATTACCTTAAACTATGTATTGTCACCACAGAAACTATATATTAAAACTGTACAAAAATAATAAACCAGTAGTATAGCAACACAAGCAATAACACATATACAAAATTACAACAATAACAATTTTGAAAAAAAAATGTTTACAAAATGTTTTAATATGAATGAATTTGATATTGTGAATGTCTCACCCTGAAGAATAGACTTTGAGTGCAATCCTGTATAGAAATTTACTCTCTCATCAGTCTCAGTTGCACAGTTGACTACACCTTGTCCTGGTTTTTTTGAAGATGGTGGTTTAGCTGTACTTTCTAGAACATTTATGTCATCCATGGTCATTGTGGTTTGTGTACTTATGTTAACCAAAATAGGAGATGCAGTATGGAGGTAATCATGATCCAGTGGTTGTGGTGTCTCAACAAATGGACAAACATTAAGCTGCAAACCTATATAAAAATAATGAAGACAGTTTGATATTCAGTAAATTGTTCACTTCAAATGTACAGTCACAAACGTTTGGATGCACAATTATAAATACGAATACTGCCTGATCACAAGCAGCTACCATATTTCTGTGTGAAATTAGTTGATCGTAAAAAACGCAATCCTTTAGAATATAACGAAAACGCTCTGGGATTCAGTGTTTGGGGACCACGTATCATATCATATACACATACTCGACATTAGCCAAACTAACTATACATCAACTAATTTGATTTACGGGCATCGAACGACATGTACGTTTAAAGTCAACAAAAAAATACAACTTACGTCCAATACCAGGTTTCTGCTTTATTGCAACCTCCAACTCTTTGCCAACAGTCGGTACCAATTCATTTGGGACGTTCTCACACACCTGTAAAATTGATGGCCGTGGTTGCCTAGCAGCTTGATGTTTATTCAACGGCCTTTGATTTACAGGTTTCCCCCAGTTGTTCCATGCAAAGTATTTGGGGTCACCGGACGCATTTCCCCACATATCGATCTCATCTTCATCAAAATGTCGGGAACAAAGTCTCGACCGTCTAGAAATATTCAGAATGTCCACTATGTTTTCATCTTTACTTTTTCCGCCACGTCTAATCAAATGTTTCCACCTTGCAATTGCGGTTTTTTCTTGCGGCCATTTTACCCACCTAATACCCTTCATCCAAGGATATTTGTCAAGGTTTCGAAGCTTCGATGTATGTGAATAGCATTCCGAGGATTCGCAAAGGAAGACCATGGCAATAAACTGAATTATTATATGAAAAACAAATTGACGAAATCAAATACGCGCGGTAAAACTTCAGAATAAAGATGTCGACAATTTCCCATGATGCTTTGCGTATCATATGCCTCTCTCTACAGCCCGGTAGGTGGCGCAGTGTATTGTGAAACGCGAGAATTGCGCAATTATATCACGTGACCGGAACCATGACTGATATATTGCATAATAATATGCAAGGTGGTTTGAAAATGGCTTCCTGGTTATTGGACACGGTGTATTTTCAGCTTAATTCCCAGGTTATCATGCGACGTTCTTGGGATATCTAAAGTTAGTGTGATGGTTTTGTTTTTAGATTCGATTGGTTGGATTGGATTTATTTACTAAGCGTAAATATGAAGGATTGAGTCCATCTACTCATAACATAGATGTGCCCAATGTGAAGAAGAAGGACTTCCAGGTAAGACATCTGGTTACGTTTGACATATTCTCTTATCAGCTAGTGTGTAGATGGCAGTAGAATGAATGGACTTCGCGAGAGTCGCAGGGAGGGCAATCTGATTAAAATCTGATGTAGTGTACGGGCTTTAATTATTTTGGCTATAAACTTATTTTAATTTTATTTTTTATTACTTTTGTTATTAATGCCCTTTTATTTTATTATTTTACTTTGATTTTGATTTTGTGATTTTTTTTAATTCCGCCCTACCTACATCTGAACCGATGCCTATGTAACGAGATTTCAACGAGACCCACTATCGACGATTTTAGTCAACGAATCACAGACCTCCTTCTATAGCGCACATGATGGCGTCACCGGGCAGAGTCTGATGGCAAACACACTCAAATAAAATGGCGGATTATACCGACCGAGAAAAACACGGCTTTTCGGTAAGTTTATCATTGTCAAATGCAACGAAAGTCATTTTTATGTTAATATTGTGGCTCGAATGGTTCGACTTTAGATCGTTATTTTGCATAGTTATTCTGGGAGTGACGATTTTGTTTCCACCGGTTCGACCGAACACCAATGTCTTTTTCCAGTCGCCTGCCCTGGAGACGGGTGATGTTTTGTTGACGATCGGGCCAAAATCGTCTACGATATTGAAGCCGTAAATATTCATCAAATTGTATCAACATTTTGTACATTATACAATAACACTTTATTAAAGTAAATGAGCTGATTTGGACTGGAATAAAATATTTTTTATTTGGAACACATCGCAATTGATCAGGAAATATTGTTTTGCTCCAATTTTCTGCGTCGATGCCGTGGGCCGGTGACCGCTATACAATTTAAAATCAGTTTGCATTGTTTACTATAGCTGTTTACAGTGTTCTAATCATTACGATTTACTTATTTTTTTGCTTCCATTCTAGATAATTATGCTCAGCACAGTCCCTAGAGGGACTGTGTGCTCAGTGATGTAAAATTGAAGCGATGACTGAATGAACGAACCTTGGCTGGCGAAGATGTATCTGGAAGTGTACACATTTGTTGGAAGTGAAAAAAATATTCAATGAAATGACAAAAATTGTAAAATGCTGTGGAATTTCTTTTGCAAATAAAAATATACTAGCAATTTTCTATTAATGGTTTATTCAAGTGGGCAAAATATAAATGTACAGAAAAATTGCCCGTATACACTGAAAAGTAAGCAACCGACAGCCTGTATAAAAGGGGGACTGTGATTGGCTGTTACTTACGCGAGATTTGAACGGGACTTACATAGGCGTCGGATCAGATGTAGGTAGGGCGGAATTAAAAAAAATCAAAATCAAAGTAAAATAATAAAATAAAAGGGCATTAATAACAAAAGTAAAAAAAAAAAAATTAAAAAAGTTTATAGCCAAAATAATTAAAGCCCGTACACTACATCAGATTTTAATCAGATTGCAGGGAGGGGTGCCAGAATAAAACAAATGGTTGTGTTTGGGACAAAAATTTCATCCCGTTTTTTTTACCCAAGTCGCGGAAAACGGATACTATGTTCAACTCCGCTGCCGCCATCAATAACAGAGTCTGCTCTGACAACTCGTAACATATCCGACATACATCGCATATATACTGTAAAATACTTTATTTTCGCTTGCAACTAATTTTCGCTATTTTTGCTGAAGGAATGATTCAGTGAAAATAAAATCCACCGAATATAGCTTTTTTCTTATATTTTACAATCGACACGTCAAAAATCAGTGAAAATAAATTCCATACAAAACACCCAAAAAGTCTTTTCAGCGAAAATTAATTCCAGCTAAAATAAAGTATATTACAGTAAACTGTTTTCATTTAGTGAACTAACTTTTAACTAAAACCGACTTGTGTTGACTTCTCCTATACCCTGCCGTAAAGCATGTCGATTTCATGATACAAAAAATGCTCTGTATTGTGGTTATCAGTCAATAAGGTGTGTGGAGTTAACGTTGGATACTTCGTGTTATTTACGGTTCCATGGTCGATCTGTATAACAGACATAAAAGCCTGGGGACTATTTCGGCAGCTTAGTCAAATAATTAGTGAAAATAATCACATTTTGTTTCTATTCAGTATATTTTATGCAGTATATACTGCAATTCAAAATAAAGAAATAGTATTTGATTAACTCAGTAATATATATTATTTGTATTTCATTACAGTGGAATTTAGTTTACGAAAGAAAAATATAGCCTCCCCGACGGGGAATTGAACCCCGGTCTTCCGCGTGACAGGCGGAGATACTCACCACTATACTATCGAGGAATTGACAGAATCGCTAACTTAGAATATGCTACTTAATGTCAACGTTCTAATCAAAGGGAACTGTGACATATTTTTTTTCTAATCGAGATAAGCGTATTAATTGAAATATATTTTCTAGGTCATTGGTGTTTACAGTGACGAGTTGACTTTGATGAACGACCGCGGTGAGCTCCACCATGTGTCGCTCCCTTCAGACGACGCCCTCAAACAACGTATCCAAGAGAAGTACGATAATGAAGAAGATTTTTTGGTAAAAAACACAAACTCATCTTTAATTTCATTTTTGTTATTGTGTAGTTTTATCAACACCCGCCCACATGCAGACGTTTTTACGTGTTAACAGACTGGTGTAACAGCCAGGAACGTCCGCCATACCGAAATCGAAAACAGTGACCCCTGTAAACCACCCATGTACCCACTGTGTCGTCATATACTAATAACTGTTTGTTATTCCTATTTTTAAAATTTTTACTTAATTTTTTTTATTTCAGGTGACTTTACTGATGGCGATGGATGACGTAATGGTGGTTGCAGTCAAGGATATTAATCCATACAAATAATACTTTACACGCGACGACACTAGAGAAGATTTCAAATTACCCATAATTCTTTGTGCTTTGACGGACAAGCATTTAAAATACATTAACAATACATACGTGTGAATGGTTTGCATGCCGTACTCGTGCTGGTTTGGATTCCCCCTCTCTTTCCATCAGACATCTGACAACAGACGTTTAACCTTTATATAATCGACTATAATAACCCTATTGTTTGTGTTTGGCCAATAAAACTACCTAAAATGAACACTTCGCATTCCTATGTTTCCACTATAACAAGAATAATGATTCTACAATTACTCCTGTAATGGTGTGTTATCTGCGTTCATAACCCGGCGTAATTGTCACCATGAAACTAAAACACTGTCAATCCAAATCGCGAGAATTATGGGTAATCATTATGAATGATTTTTTATCATCGTAATCTCATAAGCGTTATAGTACCATAGTATGTAGATGCATGGAAGGTAGTACCTTCCGTGGTAGATGTAAACTTGTAAAAGCAGAAATTCTATTCTTATAAATCTAGCAGCGTAAACGGTTACCTAGACCACTATCAGACTAATATTAGTCTGAGCCTGGACTACCAGACTCGTTCAATTTCCCAATATCCATTCTCTAAATGCGAATGTGTATGAAGAAGAACGAGTCTGGTATCTAGGCTACGGGGAAAAACCTACAGACATGTTCGAAAGTGTTACGGACTTTCTTCCTTATTTGGAAAATGTGTGTCGTCATTCGTTTACATTAGACTCAACAGGGACTCCGCAATTGAACACGCAACGCATTACGATGACGGAGAAAGATTCGCGCCTGACACCGTGCCAGTAGGAATCTTACATATTCTGGGCTGTTATCTCTCATCAAATTATGAATACAAATAAAAAAGAAAAGATCTACTCTTGGCGCAACGAAGGCATTCCTTCAGTTTTATAAATATTTATAAATTTCAATGGCAGTTGAATCAAGCCATCAATTCAACGACTCGGAAGACAGTGCGCAACGACATATTTCCGAATTCATTCGTTTTAGTTTGAATTATGAAATTTATAAATATTTCTAAAGATAAAAAGAATGCCATTTCTGTGCTGAGAGTATGATAATAAGGTTATCAAGAGAATACTCATAATATCGACATGTTATTGCGTGAACGTGTGACAAATAGATTGACACTACTACAGTTGCTGCATTCAAGTTACACCTAGATAAAGCGATACAAAGCATTGCGTGCGATGGTTTGACACTAATTTGATCGCTATCATCTCGACTATTGACCGTTTCTGTCGGCTACATCAAATACATATAATCGGTAACGGCATTTCAATTGTTGTAGATTATAAGAATAAATACCCGCATACAAAAAAATAATATGCTGTCACGTGATTGCCTTCGACATTTTTCACAGATATGATTTACATACACATGTCAAATATTACATTCAAAAATTATGATCGTGACGCTCTCCCCGAGCCCCATTTATTATCCCCATAAGAATGAGAGTGTAAGAGTGTGACGACACATCCGGGATATACAAGTATGTATTGTACGATGGTTTGTAGGTCCATGATCCTGCGAGAAGTCTGCAAGGCCCTTCAGTTGATTATTGAAAAAAAAGGTTTTTAACACATGCCTTCAAATCTTTCAGCGAATTCCGAGACGAAAACATGACGGTGGGCCAGGGCTTATTATTTATTTTACGATTTTGCAACAGACCCACTCCCTAAGCCCGCCCATTTGTGGCGCAATTGTGTTACATGATTATGCAAATACAAATGTACAGTAAAATGCAGAAAACTGTGTACCTTAGTATATCAATATATTCATACAAATTTGTAAATACGACTCATCAGCTTTCATTTGCACTTGCTGATCGTATGATGTTGAACTGATTCATTTCATTGATCAATTTGAATTCTAATATCTGTTTTGATTCCGCCTTTCTGATTTTCACTGTACTACCGAAATATCAAACAGTACTAGCTCCTTCCCTTCAAGTTCAACGCCAGTTGAATCTAGATGATCCGAACGAGCACAGCGAACACATTTGAAAACGTTCCAAATGTTCAATTCAAGTTGTCCAACAGAAGTATCTCGTTTCGGTTTGACTTGTGAAAATTTTAAATATTTATAAATATGAACGGAAATAAATTTCTTGTGCCGATAGTACATGTTGTTCTGATCGCAATTAGTGTCCTGAGCTCTCCGTGTATCTGGAAACAACGAGTCATATTCCTATGTAATCAAGTAGTTGGCGGCAAGATTTAGAATTGGAGATAAATTATAAATGGCTGATTTCAATCCACGATCTAGAACAGAGGTCAATAACCATTACTCTGTTACTCTTGCCGCCATGTTTATCAGTCATGAATATTATTGAAGAGGTTATGCTTTTGTTTAAGAAAGAGAAAAACATGCATTGTTTCACCTACCTTAATTACTTGAATGCATTGAGAATAAGACATTCAAGGACAAGTTTTCTCCCGCCACACAATCTATGCGATCTGATTGACTGCTATCCAGGTTTACCTGGGAAATCTATCAGGCAATACACCAAACCAAAAACTATTGCCCACAGTTCCTGAGTGTGATAAATAGATCAGCCATTTCCGGTCAATTAACAACCCGAATATACAGAAAAACCGCCGACGAGATGAAATCAAAAACCTTATGCTTATGACTGTGAAAACCAATCCAATTATAATAACATTACTAATAAAGATAAAGATCTATCTACCAAAAAATAAAAGTACTCTGAAGAAGAAAAAAACTGGGAAACATTATGCATGTCCCTATTAAAACATGTACTCACAAATTAACTTTCGTGTAAAACTGACACTATCTAACGTTTCATTCATTAAGGTAGCAAGAAGGGAAACAAATATTTTTTTCTTAGAATGCTACTCAAATAGGTGTTTAAAACATTAAACAAACGAGCAGTACTATGTTTTGTATAACGTTTGCCTTTGCTGATGTTTGATTGGAATATATAACTAGTTTGCATCATCGGAATTGAGTTCTCCAAACTAATTTGGGCCGTGGATGGAGAGACTGGGCGCAAACGAACTGTTCAATCTGTTTGTTTTGAATTGTTGAACCAGGAGCTCCCTGGTTGAACGGAAACCCTGTGACAGTGGCGAGACTTGACACTAGAACAAGACAAATATTGTTTAGGACTTAAAATACTAGTGATGATCGCAAGACTTTCTCTTTCGACCACTACAATATAATGTTGTTGTAAACTAACACTTTAAAATACGCCCACTGTGGTGCTGTTCTCTCAGACTCTATTTCTGTGCAGTATCTCCTAACCGGTCTGCGATCTTTTCGTGTTGAATTCGTCTTCCGTCTATATAACGATCGATTTTATTCTCTCGGCAGTAAAATTGGTTACGATTCTCTCACACTCACAACCATCGTCGCTGCGATAAATCATTATTTTGAACAGATTTTGAGAATGCCCAACAAAATTCACGAATCTGATTTAGATATTTAGTCAACATTAGTGGCTATTGTGTAATCTGTCGCTTGTTCATACCGTGGTTAGACGGACCTAACTGTGGTTAGGCTGGACTAACTTGAGGATTAAAATTAGGGCCTGTCCTGGCATCTCTTCCCAAACTTGACTTATTGAGGCCGGGTTAAAAAATTAAAGGGCAGTGATCGTCGTGCTGCGCATGTGCGACATTTGTGTTGATAAACATTGATTTTCCCACAATCCAAATACATGTAATAGGATGTATGATCTTTGTTTATGAGACCCATATATCACGCACATGCGTGGCGCGACGACTACCGCCCTTTAAGCAAATCTAAAATTTGGGTAAGCCTAAGACTTATGTTTACGTTGTGCCCCACAGTGCACGTTACATGTACAATTCATGAACCAACCCCGTGGTAGCGTCAGAAGCTCTGTCAGGTGGCTACTTTTATTATCGTCTGCTGGTCCATGCGCCGTTTTCCTCTGACAGTCTCTTGTCTATCTGCATTATGTTATTAAAGTGTGTTTATCTTGCCCAGCCCCAACAAAGAAGAAATGAGGGTCCATTCATTATATACAGCGGGCGGGTCAAGGTCCAATTTGTTCTCAAAGGGGTACTACACGCCGTGGTGACACGTTAGAAGTGGATTAAGGCCAGCTGTTCCACCGACCCTTTCACCCAGAGTACCCCTCTGGGGCATTGAGCAGCTGGGAGCCTTTGTTACAAGTTTATTGAACACCGTATCAATTAAAAATGATCCGGGCAACAGCAGCCATATTGAAATTAGCTCAGACACGTGACATTTCAACTTGTATATTCTCGTGTGTATACTAATATTAGATTCCACTGTGTAAATTGAAATTCGTGAACAATACGTGACTATTTATCACCACACAGTTTGTATAGGACATTTGAACGGTATAGGGTTCAGCTCATTCCTCGATAGTATAGTGGTGAGTATCTCCGCCTGTCACGCGGAAGACCGGGGTTCAATTCCCCGTCGGGGAGGCTTATTTTTTTGGTCGACCTGCACATTTTTTCCCCGGTAATTAAAACATTATGACGGCAATTTTAGATCGTTTTCTGTTATTTTTTTTTTATTTTTTCCTAGCGTCGCGCCACTATGCGATACAGTAAGTGGATAGCTTCTTCAATTTAACTCCATGCTTCGCCCCACGCACATAAACTCACCTCAGACTGACGAGGCGCTATTCCACACAACAGAAGCCCAAGTTCACGTTTTACTCGCGTGTTCCTACGACAATAATACTCGTACCATGAGTATGCCAGCGTTATTATGCGACGACCACCAACATCTTTTAATGGGTTACCCATTACAGACAAGGGGTCACGTTGGGAAATGAAGAATTTTGAAAAGCCGCAGACAAAATAAAAAAGAATCACACGAAAAATTAACTAAATAAATGTATATATATATATATATCTGGGAACCACATGAAGCCAAGCCGGCGACCCGATAACACTCGACCCCGAGTTAGAGTTGTCAGTTCCACTTTGAGTACGCCACGACCACGTGCCGCTACCCCGTAGCAGCCAAGCGATGTTTTATATATGTGTAATAGAGTAATCGTCCACTGGGACATCACCCATCGCTAGTTTGTAGGTCTTATGTGATTGGTCGATGTCTAACATCACAGCGCCACCACAAATTTTACCCAACTTTAAAACGCGGTAGTCGTCGCGCTGCGCATGTTCGACATTTGTGTTGATAAACGTTGATTATCCCACAATCCAATGCGCTCTTCAAATTCTACTAGTACATTCCATACACCACGTGTCTTCCATAGTTACTGTGACTCTGACAGAGCGAATTTGAGCCAATGGTATAAACACCTTCGGTAAAACATTACAGGGTCTCTCTGTTTTCCTTTTATTGAAATGAATGAACTCCGAGTCCGTAGTCCGCGATAAGGTTTTGAACACAATTTTTGGCGACTGTTTACTAGTAGTATTTAGCGAAAATCCCCAGAAATACGTGAATCACTGACTCAGTACTTGTATTGGTAGGACTTATTAGCGTTTTGCAAAATCAAAAACACTCCCTTTCTACCGATTTTCAAATATAAACTTTCGTTTTGTTCGAATGAAATGCGGACTTTTGAGGAAAATAAAGAGCGAAGAATAGTGACGTAAACTCGTCTTGAGACCACAGGGAGTTGGAATAACTTGAAGTACAACAACGACGACCCCCTGTTCAAGACAAAAAAAACGATATATCATAGTAAGAACTGCCTAGAGAAAGTCGTTTGGTGTCGTGAAATTTCGATAAAAAATATTTGCCCACCCAACTCTTGTCACGAAGTCCCTTGCTTGTTATCAACAGTTTTTTTGATGTTTAAGTTATATACTAAATTTACATGACAGTATTTTATTGGAGCAAACCCTTTGCTTCTCCCACAAATTAACAGGAAACTATCTTTTGTACTATTATACGGCTAGGGTCGAACTGGAGCCGAGTTCAACCCGGTTCGTTTAGAGCCGAACAGCTCCCCCAATCACGTGAGAACCAATATATTTTCAATATTTGAGAATATATTTTGAATCTAGACGGCAACACCTCCAAGATATGATGTCATCCTATCGATGATCATCCCGGTTCGGTGATATATTTTCACAAGGTTTCTTGACAAACAAGTAAGCTCGGAAAGGTCAAGTAAGAATGCAGCAAACGATTTGAGGTAATTGCCGCCGACGAACAACACTTATTTTCGCGACCGAGGGAGATGCAATTCTCTCATCTACGATTTCCGCATATAAATTACAAACGATATCGACTACTGAGATGCCGAGATTTGAATGGAATATAATTCGAAGAATGTGGTGAAGGGCGTGATTTTGGCCCGGTAAGTTTAGACGGTCAGGGCCATGTCGGAGCCCAGTCCTATCAGAGCTCAACCACGATGAATGATCGGAGTGGGTGTTTTGATGGCTCGAGCTAGTTCAAGCAGTTGGGCTCCGATAAAATGCCGTCGTATAAACGGAGTAATGTATTTACAACTCTCGATGTAATCCTTGGTTACACATCGCGAATGAAGTCTATTATTGAACATAACACAAGGGTTGAAACTTTCTTTCTCATGATTAGAAATGTGACCCGGAATCTAATAAAATTGACGGTAGGCGATACAAATACGCGGTTAAAGGACAAATTATTCACATCCTGTCGTGGTCACCGTAATAATCGCCGGAGAAAGTCACGCGTACCTGGAAAGGGTGGTTTCTCACAGCATTTTGTAGAACTGATAGTCCTCTTTTTGCTCTCTGATGTAGAAATTTGACTATTTTCTATGAAGATATACTTATTTTATTTTAATGTTTTTATCAAAATGTAAAACTTGTATCTACCATGGCAGAATTTAATAATTTTAGCTAAAATGTAGGATTAGAATCCCCATTTCATAATATGTTGAATTAAGAACTTCTACGAAACTCCCCACGCCACCTCCCCGCACGCAGACAGGCAATCACTCGTGACTACTAGTATGTATGATGTACGGGAAATGCATCTTCGATTAAAATACTACCTGTGCTTACATAATATAATTACTGTTTTGAACTGCACACAGTCGCTCTTATCGTTTTCACAGTGTGTGCTTCACATCCTTACCGAGTGCATGTAACGTCAACGTCCATGCAAAGAGGGCTTCAAGCATCGGATTTGCTCGTTGAAAACCGGACCCTCTTACGGCATTGATTGCTTATAGCTAGGACACACCGAGGGCAGAGGAAAGTTGTGTCTTCCTAGTGGTTAATGAAAACAGTGAATGAGTGAGTGTGATTGTGTCAACGCTGAAACGTTGTATTAATTTTTGACTACAACTTTTAGAATTCCAATTCCGTAGCATAGACTACTTCGTCAAGTTTAGTGTATGATCCGGGAAGATAAAACTGGGCGTCTTCTGATAGGGGTTTTGCGTATATAAGGCTTGCACAAGAACAGCGTTTTTAAAAGCAATTCATGTCTCATAACAATAGTGGTGTAATCCCAGTAACAAATTAAAACTTTATATGTACACAAATTATAAAAAATGTGTTGCAGTCGGAAAAATACCTCCTACTCAATTTTCGATCTAAATTTATTCAAGCAGTGGCATGGCACCGTTGTTCACACTTTTAATGAAGTGTGACGTCACGAAGGAATTGTTGCTTGGTTCAAGTTGTGTGAAATATGCTTAATAGCGCTTCTTTCTTTCCACGAGCTCTGTCTGCCAGGATTTACGGGTATAGTACCCGCCATGCCAATACTTTGACCACCAAAATAAATGTTAATATCTATATCTGGCGATATCTACCATGTGTACTACAAATGTTCGTGTGTTGAAAAGGCAGAAACGCGAGGATACAATGAATTTGTAATTGTAATGGAACCATCTGTTTACTTGTTTACGTTCATTTTATTTGTATATAATAATAGTATTATTATTATTTTGTATATTTCCGAGGCCTTGACATGCAAACACAGTGTATTTCATATAAAATCTGTTCATGAATTGTCTATTTTCGTAAATTATTTTTCTACTGTAGCAACAACACAATTATTAAATAGGCTAAAAACTGATGGCTAATGCCGATTTAATACCGTTTTTGAAATTAAACACTGCTGCTTGCGCCCAAATATGCGGTCATATCAAAAACACATGTGTGGTAAACCATCTTATAAGTTATTGGGTTTTAACAAATCTAGCGCGAGCGTGTTAGTATACGCTGACCACCACATGACCACGAAAAGATAAATTTAAATTCATATTTCGAATATTTGACGATTCCGATTAGCGTAACAATACGTTGTATTTAAAAAAAAATAGAATTAATTATAACACTATTTCATTGTCTGCTTTCACAGTTGCTAGGCTGTAACGAGGTACAAAAAGAACTATTGGTTAAATATATTCAATTATTACGTTTTAACTGGTCCTCGATAGTATAGTGGTGAGTATCTCCGCTTGTCGCGCGAAGACCTATGTTCAATTTACAGCCGGGCAGTTACAATTTATTTAACGGGCGTAGATTAAAGTGGAACATGGAAATGCCGACTTGGCGAACATTACTCAGTTTGTATAGTTATTTATGCCAAAGATGTTTCTAGGCAATTTTTTTCGAATTTATTGTTGCCTGATAAAATGTTATGAATTTCCGCGTATTCACTGTCACGCTAAAATATGCACACATATAAAACACACGCTTTTTAACGTGTACTTTTCAACATATCTGTCACCGGAGGTATATGGCTGCCCCCATTCCGGGACGGAGTTAATTGTCGATAGGTAAACATAATATCACGTTAAATTCAAAAATATAATTAATTTAAATTCAGTTACTAGGCACAAAAGTAAGGAGTGGTTGAATAAAAAACAAGTCCTCGGTACCGTAGTTGTAAGTATCTCCGACTGTCACGCCGTACACCTGGGTTCAATTCTCTGCGTTTGCATTCCACTTTTTTTTAAAAAAAAAATAAAAATGAAACTTCGTATTTTATTTAACTCATGTCCCCGTCACGTTATATATCCCTCCATGATGTCGGAACGATACATTTTGTTCTGACTGACTGACTGACTGACTGACTGACTGACTGACTGACTGACCAGGCTGATTCTATTGATTGAAATCGTTCTACTCTTGTCTCTGTCAGGTGTTTTCCAAAATAAGATTGAAAATCACGTAAAATCAGTAGCAGATCTACCCTATTTGAAGGGGTCAAAGTTCATATGAATATGAAGATGATTGTATAATCATCTTCAATCTACTAATCATTAGACCATGCACAGTTTAGATGAAAATACCAAATACTGTAAAAGAGTTAATTATTCTGACTGAGTTTTAATTTTGCTTATTTCGCTGACTGAAAAATGCGCTAAATTAAAACCCAGTGAATATGTAAAATTGAGCATATAACACATTATCTAAATGATAAAACCGTGAATTTAAAACCCAATGAATATGCCTGAAATGCTAAATCAGTGAAATTTAAACCCAGTGAAAATTAGTCATTTTACGGTAAACAGCACCCTGGGTAAAAGTATGGCCTCATATATGTGATTAGATTTACCGATAATGCCTACAATTTGTTTGTTTTTTCGCCATAACTTCAAAAGTATTTGCCCCAATCTTAGTCCAAACTAACCCGAAATTAGACAAAGCATGGTGTAATACAATCTATTTTTCTGCATTTATTTTTAATATACTTCTCAAATTGGAGTACTAGTATAATGAGAGTATTTAACAAAATATTCTTATATTTAAGAAATACAATTACATATCAAGTGCGAGTCTATCATGATTACCGAAATAACCTACACTTAAACTGAATAAGCAAGCATACGAAAGATAGTTTTGCAGGTTATAATATTCTATAATAAAAATAAAACTGTAAATTATGGTAACGTACCGCTAAAATAAAATAAATTTTATATCAGTAGATTTCAATTTTATCTGTTCACTGTCATTTATTATTAGTAAGATTTTGTCCGTTATATTAATAAATTAATATTCATGTTTCACATGTACTCTGATTTTATTTTGGGCTTGATTTTATTTTGATTTTTTTGTGTGTTTTTAAAAATATGTATTTAATTATTTATTTTTCATATATATATATATATATATATATATATAAGTAATAAGTAATACTGATAAAATTACAAATCAATCAAAAAATATAGTAGTAATAAAATTAAAAAAAAATACACGCTGTATAATACATCATATTTTAATCTGATTGAATGTTTTAATGAATTATCTTCTATGAACTCCCATTGAAGAAGATTTACAACCATTGTCTAGGATATTAAATGACAAAGCACATGACAGCATGTGGAGAAATCAGTAATCAGATTGTATAGCTAGTAACTCAAGTTGTGTCTTTATTACAATGCACAATATCAGGTGAATTTTATCATGCAAAAACCTGTCCCACATTACCACTCGTCATTAGTACAAAATCACCATAGAAATTTGTCTAATTGAGTAATCAAGGGCTAACATCGGCGATGCTCTTACGTAACCCCGAATTCCCGCGAGGCAGCGACACCATCCTTATCTGTATTTTATTAAACAATTGGGAAGACAGAGAAAGCAATAATCTCTAATGTGCCCGTCATTTGCTCCCAAGTCCCTCAGTCCTCGAGCCTGAGACTTTTCTCTAATCCAGGCTACCAGTCTGATTTTGAAAGTGTAATATAGTATATTATTTATGCAGTACGCGGTCTCCGATCTATGGCACAACAGTAAGAAAAACAAGCATACCCGTAAGGGAAATTTTGAATAACTTATTAGTCTTAAACATCGGATCAGTTAGTGATACCATAACTTAAAAGCGTATAGAAACTAACAAAGCGAGTTGTGATATTAATCAGTATTCCTCTATTAGGCATAAAACAAATAAATATGTGTTATGGCAGGCAGATATTTCTCTCTAAGATCGTTATATCGTGGGTATACAATGCAAAAATCAAATTCGCCCTCAATCAAGCCCAAATAACACAGTTTACATATTCCCAGGATCCTCGGGATATGCCCGACGCTTGTAAGAACTTTGTAAGCATTTCAGATTTAGATTTCAGGAAAGTCATAAATGAAAAGGGTAAATAACGCTGGACTCATTTTAAAACAACCGATGTGACTGTATGTTAGTTTTTGATTTTGTGATTTACTATATTACTGGACACGTTCTAGGTAATTGTGAGCGTATTCCGATTTGTCTAATGGCGCCTGTAGGCATGCATGCCATAACCCGACAATAATACTTACGTAAGCTAATACATTTTACATGCAGCACTAATCACAACAGAATACCTATTGCATAGTAAAATCGAGACGATTTTTTTTCTGCCATAATTTCTGAATGTTACGTTGCTATGATACTGAAATAGGGAGAAGAACAATGATTCCGCCTCTTGGGGCGTGATGTGATCTCTAGTTGATACCCCGATGAACGGAAACGCACAGACGGAATACTATTTGTCTAACCTGGGTGATTTCCACTCAGTGGGGCTTACTCACAGCCAGCTAACCGAATCAAAATCAGTGAGTGTAATATTCGTAGCTGGAAGTGATACCGTGTTCACACACGGCATACTTTCAATTCAACTAACGACGCCTCAAAGAACAGGTGATGCCGTAACAATATATTTTTCCAGTAAGTCGCGCTCTCTAGCGGCCAAGCGCTACCGTTACGTCAACATAACGGAAATGAGTGCAAGCAATATCATTTAGAATAATAAACGAGTCTGTGCAGTTTGTTTAAGAATATTAAATCATTTACAATATTACAGCAAATTTCTTGGGAAAAACGACATTTTATTGCGAACGACCACAAATCAAAACACCGTGACGAACGCTGTGAATGGACTGCCACGCATTACGTCACAAAGGTGCTTCACCCCTAGAGGGCGTGACTGATGCGACCCAAACAAACTGTACGTCGTGCACATCATATTTGAAGAAATAATGATTTTCAGTTGACTGTGGATATTTAGGTTTCCATATCCCGTTTAATACGCGTGGTGGAAATGGCCTGGATTAAAACAATATAATGATCAGAATCGCGGATACGATTGATAAAGATTAATAAGAATCCGCCAAATAGTTTTCCTCAAACCACATAACAAAACATATAACATCAAGATAATATTTTGTGATTTTCCAATTCAATATCAGCAAAGTGATTGACACTGGTTGAACCCTAGCACTGCGTTGCAATCACCGTTATCACTAGTGAATATCTGAGTAGTAGAAAAAATTAGAATGCCCAGGGTTAACTGAAGTCACGACTACCCGGTTATTTAAATACACGTCGCGGTTCAATATGAGTCAAGAGGGCGCTCATGTAAAAAAAAAAATAGACCAGCGTGCCTCCGATTTCGTTTCGTCGATTCGTTTTGCAATATACGTGGCTGTTTACATATCATGGATGATTAAGGTGCACGCAATCAAATCTATTTGCCGAGGTACCACGTGGTCATCCACCCACAAAAAAATTACGAAATTGCAATTTTGTTGATGAGTTTTATGCACCTTTAACCTCGCCTGAATTTTGAATGTTCTAAGGGTCGTTTGGTTCAAAGTTCATGAATATTTTTCACAAAAATATAATATTATTCTCGTGTACCTGATGATTTATCAGTGTATCACGTGACACACCGCAGCTGTTAACGTGTACAGCAAATGCCTAACCCACTAGACGGGTTGTAAAAGATAAAATCGATATTTCAAAATAGAACTCACTTTGCCAGATAGTACAATGAATTCCTTTACAGACATGTTGATTAATAAATACATTCCCCACTATCGTGCCCTCTATACAGAGTATCTCTTTCCATTATGTCCCTGTCCCGTCAATGAAATATCCTTCCCAATTATATCCTCTCCGCCAACGAAATATCCTTCCCAATTATACCCTCTCCGCCAATGAAATATCCTTCCCAATTATATCCTCTCCGCCAACGAAATATCCTTCCCAATTATACCCTTTCCGCCAATGAAATATCCTTCGCAATTACATGTTGTATACCCTCTCCGCCAATGAAATATCCTTCGCAATTACATGTTGTATACCCTCTCCGTCAATGAAATATCCTTCCCAATTATACCCTCTCCGCCAATGAAATATCCTTCGCAATTATACCCTCTCCGCCAATGAAATATCCTTCCCAATTATATCCTCTCTGCCAATGAAATATCCTTCCCAATTATATCCTCTCTGCCAATGAAATATCCTTCCCAATTATATCTTCTCTGCCAATGAAATATCCTTCGCAATTATATCCTCTCCGCCAATGAAATATCCTTCCCAATTATATCCTCTCTGCCAATGAAATATCCTTCCCAATTATATCTTCTCTGCCAATGAAATATCCTACCCAATTATATCCTCTCCGCCAATGAAATATCCTTCCCAATTATATCTTCTCTGCCAATGAAATATCCTTCCCAATTATATCCTCTCCGCCAATGAAATATCCTTCCCAATTATATCCTCTCTGCCAATGAAATATCCTTCCCAATTATATCTTCTCTGCCAATGAAATATCCTTCCCAATTATATCCTCTCTGCCAATGAAATATCCTTCCCAATTATATCTTCTCTACCAATGAAATATCCTTCCCAATTATATCTTCTCTGCCAATTAATGAAATATCCTTCCCAATTATATCTTCTCTGCCAATGAAATATCCTTCCCAATTATATCCTCTCTGTCAATGAAATATCCTTCCCAATTATATCTTCTCTGCCAATGAAATATCCTTCCCAATTATATCTTCTCTGCCAATGAAATATCCTTCCCAATTATATCCTCTCCGCAAATGAAATATCCTTCCCAATTATATCTTCTCTGCCAATGAAATATCCTTCCAAATTATATCCTCTCCGCCAATGAAATATCCTTCCCAATTATGCCTTCTCCGTCAATGAAATATCCTTCCCAATTATACCCTCTCCGCCAATGAAATATCCTTCCCAATTATACCCTCTCCACCAATGAAATATCCTTCCCAATTATATCCTCTCCGTCAATGAAATATCTTCCCAATTATATCCTCTCCGCCAACGAAATATCCTTCCCAATTATACCCTCTCCGCCAATGAAATATCCTTCCCAATTATATCCTCTCCGTCAATGAAATATCTTCCCAATTATACCCTCTCCGCCAATGAAATATCCTTCCCAATTATACCCTCTCCGCCAATGAAATATCCTTCCCAATTATATCCTCTCCCCAATGAAATATCCTTCCCAATTATATCCTCTCTGTCAATGAAATATTCTTCCCAATTATATTCTCTCCGCCAATGAAATATCCTTCCCAATTATATCCTCTCCGCCAATGAAATATCCTTCCCAATTATATCCTCTCTGTCAATGAAATATCCTTCCCAATTATATTCTCTCCGCCAATGAAATATCCTTCCCAATTATATTCTCTCCGAAATATCCTTCCCAATTATATCCTCTCCGTCAATGTTGAAATAAGTGTCCCAATTATATCCCCGCTTCTTCCCCGCCGGGATATCCTCCAGTCAATGCTGGGATATATTCTCTTCCAGTCAATGCTGGGATATCCTTGTTAATTATATTCCCTTCAAGTCAATGCTGGGATATCCTTGTTAATTATATCCCCTTCAGTCAATGCTGGGATATCCTTGTTAATTATATCCCCTTCCAGTCAATGCAGGGATATCCTTGTTAATTATATTCCCTTCAAGTCAATGCTGGGATATCCTTGTTAATTATATCCCCTTCAGTCAATGCTGGGATATCCTTGTTAATTATATCCCCTTCCAGTCAATGCTGGGATATCCTTGTTAATTATATCCCCTTCAGTCAATGCTGGGATATCCTTGTTAATTATATCCCCTTCCAGTCAATGCTGGGATGTCCTTGTTAATTATATTTCCTTACCAGTCAATGCTGGGATATCCTTGTTAATTATATCCCCTTCCAGTCAATGCTGGGATATGCTTGTTAATTGTATCCCCTTCCAGTCAATGCTAGGAGATAATTTTTCATGATATTCCCTTCCAGTCAATGCTGTGATATCCTTGTTAATTATATCCCCTTCCAGTCAATGCTGGGATATCCTTGTTAATTATATCCCCTTCCAGTCAGTGCTGGGATATCCTTGTTAATTATATCCCCTTCAGTCAATGCCGGGATATCCTTGTTAATTATATTCCCTTCCAGTCAATGCTGTGATACCCTTGTTAATTTTATCCCCTTCCAGTCAATGCTGGGATGTCCTTGTTAATTGTATCCCCTTCCAGTCAATGCTGGGATGTCCTTGTTAATGATATCCTCTTCCAGTCAATGCTGGGATATCCTTGTTAATGTTATCCCTTTCCAGTCAATGCTGGGATGTCCTTGTTAATTGTATCCCCTTCCAGTCAATGCTGGGATGTCCTTGTTAATGATATCCCCTTCCAGTCAGTGCTGGGATATCCTTGTTAATTATATCCCCTTCCAGTCAATGCTGGGATGTCCTTGTTAATTATATCCCCTTCAGTCAATGCCGGGATATCCTTGTTACTGATATCCCCTTCCAGTCAATGCTGGGATATCCTTGTTAATTATATCCCCTTTCAGTCAATGCTGGGATATCCTTGTTAATTATATCCCCTTCCAGTCAATGCTGGGATATGCGTGTTAATTATATCCCCTTCCAGTCAATGCTGGGATATCCTTGTTAATTATATCCCCTTCAGTCAATGCTGGGATATCCTTGTTAATTATATCCCCTTCCAGTCAATGCTGGGATGTCCTTGTTAATTATATCCCCTTCCAGTCAGTGCTGGGATATCCTTGTTAATTATATCCCCTTCCAGTCAATGCTGGGATATCCTTGTTAATTATATCCCCTTCCAGTCAATGCTGGGATATCCTTGTTAATTATATCCCCTTCCAGTCAATGCTGGGATATGCGTGTTAATTATATCCCCTTCCAGTCAATGCTGGGATATCCTTGTTAATTATATCCCCTTCCAGTCAATGCTGGGATATGCGTGTTAATTATATCCCCTTCCAGTCAATGCTGGGATATCCTTGTTAATTATATCCCCTTCCAGTCAATGCTGGGATATCCTTGTTAATTATATCCCCTTCCAGTCAATGCTGGGATATCCTTGTTAATTATATCCCCTTCAGTCAATGCTGGGATATCCTTGTTTATTATATCCCCTTCCAGTCAATGCTGGGATATGCGTGTTAATTATATCCCCTTCCAGTCAATGCTGGGATATCCTTGTTAATTATATTCCCTTCCAGTCAATGCTAGGATATAATTTTTAATTATATCCCCTTCCAGTCAATGCTGGGATATCCTTGTTAATTATATCCCCTTCCAGTCAGTGCTGGGATATCCTTGTTAATTATATCCCCTTCAGTCAATGCCGGGATATCCTTGTTAATTATATTCCCTTCCAGTCAATGCTAGGATATAATTTTTAATTATATCCCCTTCCAGTCAATGCTGGGATAACCTTGTTAATTATATCCCCTTCCAGTCAATGCTGTGATATCCTCATTAATTATATTCCCTTCCAGTCAATGCTGTGATATCCTTTTTAATCATATTCCCTTCCAGTCAATGCTAGGATATTTCTCCCAATTACATTTCTTCCCAGTCAATGATGGGAAATCCTTTCCAGCTATAGCCCTTTCCAGTCAATGCTCGGATATCCTTGTTAATTATATCCCCTTCCAGTGAATGCTGTAATATCCTTTTTAATTATATTCCTTCACAGTCAATGCTGGGATATCCTTCCAAATTATATTCCCCCCAGTCAATGCTAGGACATCTTTTTCAATTATATTCCCGTTAATCATGGGATGTCTTCCCGAACATATCAACTTGGTGGATCCAATTATATCTCCCGTTAATGTTGAGACATTCTTCCCAATTATATCCACGTCAATGCTTCCATCGAATTGGCCAGTCTTTTATAATACAACAACACTACCTTTACCGCCATAAATGTACACAATGTTCTCAAATAAAGATTCATGGATTAGTCAGTATCAAGGTCACGTGTGAATTTGCTCGTTTCGTATCACGTTATTGACATTAAGCAATATATCCCATAATTCTGACACGTGGCAAACAGATACATATGTGACCATGTCACTTCTGTACATATGGCGACCATCTTCGAGTGTAACCTTTGACCGTATATGTTATCTGTATATGGGCCACACAACTTGTTTAAACCAACCGTCAATGAAAGTCACAAAGCATCGAATACAAATATAATCGTATTAATAACATGTACTTTTGTTTCATTTGTAATACTCTTGTTTCAACCAAGGGGTAATGCCTTGGCAAGACAATACGGGCTGCCGCCAGTACGTCAAGATCTTTTTCGAAACAGCGAAAATGAATACACCTTTTTATGCGTAAAATATACACTTAGATACAGACTAGATTTAGTTTTGGTTATTTGTTTTATATGGTACAAGTCGAATTTCTTAAAGCGCGGTAGTCGTCGCGCTGCGCATGTGCGAGATATACGAGTCTCATATAAACAAAGATGGTGACTTTGATTGTTGCGCAGATCAACGAGTACAAACTGACACGTTTCCAAGCTTTAATTAGGTAATTTTCATGTGATTGGAAGGTATCGAAGGAGTCACCAGCGGAAATCAGTGCAAGTCGCGCCGAGATAAAACCTCATACTTGTGATTTCCATTTGAAGAGCGCATTGGATTGTGGGTAAATCAATGTTTATCAACACAAATGTCGAACATGCACAGCGCAACGACTACCGCGCTTTAAGATTCAACATGTTTTTTGTTGATTTCCCTTAAAAGAAGAAGCAGTTTTTCATAATTGGAGAACGCTTTATGTTGATTTTCAAATATTAGTTGTTGAAATTAGACAAATTTCATGACTCAAAAGTGAAAAAGTAGCCCCCCCCCCTCTTGAGATTCAAAACACGGACATAATTTTGTGGCAGACACACATCCAAATCTTTTGAACTGAAGTACCTCCTCCTTATATCGAACGGAGTAATTTGTATAAGTGATACATATAGTACACTGAATACAAGAGACCACAGATAACGGAGAACTTTGGCCTCAGTGCGACTGCGACAGTCAACACCTCACCCTGGCAATATTGACAATGTTTTGGTAGTTGTAAGGAACAACTAACTATATACGGTTCATGCACTTTATTCTACCGCGGCGTTACTCACGCATGGACGGGCACGTGACCTTAAATATAATGTACTCGATAGCAAGGTCGGCGAGTATGTTGACAACGTGATTGACAACAGGAAGGGAAGACGTCGCTACAGACACTATAGGCCCCATAGCTGTCGGCCTAACGACGGGTTTCATTCGGAGATCACAACAAAGTTTAAATAGTTCAATTGTTAGACTTTTAATTTTAATTTAGGAATAAAAATATCGTTTCGCCGTGTATTGCAGTTGACATACACTATTCTGCGACCACCATTGGCTCAGCATTGTCTTCTTTTTTTTTTTACAAAAAATCGGAATAGGAATATTATACAAGACGAGGAAAAGACATCACTTGCATCAATATTTTCATTCATTTGCCGCCAAATGATGTCTGTCGTTTTAAATAAATGGAACGTGCCTCGTTTACAGAGCTGTTGCAGACAACTCATCGGCTTTACGTCATTACTCAAGAAGAACAACTACCATGGCCACTTAAAGTAAATTAGCGTAAGTATGACATAGCTAATTAATTCACAATTCAATTCATATGCCAGACTTGATTCTAATTGGCTATTTTTTTTGCATATCGTGCAAAGGCAACGATGTCTTTTTAGAGTGACGCCACACGTGGTCGATAAAATAAGTCTGTCTTGCATAATTAATGCGACAGTAACGTCACTAAATATATGCCCACCATTGCAAAATAGAGTTATTCATAGTACCGTGAGCGTGTATCGGCGCGCCATAGTGGTATGGCCTTATAGTGTACTGTATATGTATTGGCAGCGCGCTAAACTTGACACTGACAGATTCGGTATGTAAAAGGAGTCGCCGTGATCTTCAACAGTTCATATGCATGACCACAAGACGTCACACTTCGTAGTACTTTCCAGAGAAATTAACGTTCTAAAATAATTAAACATGACAAAAAACGGCGCATGCTGTTAAAAATTATGGCTGTTGTATGTTAACAATGCCTCGAGAAATTTCCAGGATGTGTGACATTTAGAGGGTCATGCAATGAGGCCTATGCAAGTATTGTTAATCGAATTGACTAGTCTTACGGTCCGCGTGTCGGCTTATCGTTGAAGTGAGTTTTTGTGCACGCGTGTCCCAGATGGAAGAATTAATCTCCGTCGTATGGCATATATATATATATATATATATATATATATATATATATATATATATATATATATATATATATATATATATATATATAAAATGGAAACAAATCTGCTATTATGATATTTAACGGTCGTCTAGGGAAGAATATGAAATACGTTTTTTCACAAAAACTTGAATGCGTAGCTATTACCTTGGTAATACTTTTCAATTTATAAGACGTTTGGCGCAGCTTAAAAAATAATATACGCTACAGTAGAACAAAAAAAATGGCAATAATTATTGTCAGCCAACACATTACTGGACACTGTGTATTTGTATTTGCTTCGTTATGTCACTGCAGTTCTATGTCGTATCAAGCTTATCCTGTATATCAAGTGACAAGTTCAGAACCGATCTCCATGTTGTGTATACTCTTTCCCTGGTGGAACGAATAGCGAGAAGCTCACCGTAAGACGTTTTAATTCACAAAATATGTGTATGCACAATTATAATAAGATATGTCGGTGTTTTCCGGCAGCACTGGATTTTCCATTGTAATACCTCCAAGTGCATTTGTACAAGGCGTTGACAGTTTCTTTCCATTTGGTCCTCGTACTTGAAATGACCGTGACATTATTCGTACAATCGCCAAACGCAAGACTACATTACATGTATATACGTTACAGTACCGGACCACAGACGTTCATAGAAATATACAACAGTTTGGTACTAGGCGTGGGCCGGACCAATCAAATACACCTTGAAGAATGACGTCATGGGGGCGTCAGTCTTTGCTATAAGTCGATACAGACCTACTGCTACACTCAAGAATGTTTTCATGACCACTGTGCAAAGAAATCAACAACAATGGAACCTACCAGAAAATACACAAACTGTCATGCTTACCTTGGATATGTTCAACAAGACGTACTCAACTACGATTGAAAGTCTAATGGACAGAAACCCGGTCACATCGCTAAAATTTCATTTGATGATTTGATATGAAATTTAGCTTAGTTGGGCAGCTACATTTACATTTATCAGCTACATTATTTATTCTTGAGGTCTAAAAAGTGGGAGAAGACCTTGAGAAAATATTGGTTGTTTGACAACCTTTAAAGACGGCGAACAGATTTTTAAAATTAAAACTTCAACATAATTTGCGTGTAACACTAAACGTGAAAAAGTACCGTAAATCGAAACATCCAAATCCGGCGGAGAAGAAAAACCGGAAAACAACAACAATCCATGAGACAACATGGGCCCAGGTGCCCGTGAAAGGTAAATGTCTCCTACTTGACACGTCACACCCGCTGTGTTGTCTCTGTAACGTCCGGTAAAAGGTCGAATAAAGTAGCTCAAAGCAGCACAGCAGCAAATATATCTTTAACCACGTGAGAAGCCGGTATATTTTATAGTCGTAATGTTGGCCGTAGGACTTCTTCAAAATTGAACCCAATTTCCAAATACCTTTGTGCATAAGTTTGTGGTAAGCAAACATTCTCTTGAAATGTCATCTTGATACAATAAACAGGCTCTGACATACTGCATGGATTAGAGGGTGAAACCTTATGCTTATAGATGCCGGAATGTTACCACAATGGCACATTACTTAGATTGGAGCTTTGCTTCAAGTTCGGGATCAATTGAGCACTCAGTCCAGGTGTGGGGCAGTTGTGTCAGGGTCGGTCGTATCTTCAATGTGAAGTTCACTTGGAACTTTTGCATTATTTAAAAAGCTGACGCCATCTATCTATCTATATATATATATATATATATATATATATATATATATATATATATATATATATATATATATATATATATATATATATATATATATATATGCAGGTGAAATTGAATGTCTGTTTTTTTAGGATCTGTTAAACAGAGTCTAGCATTATACGAGTACCGTCAGATTAGCAAGCAAGAATGCACAGATAGTACCTATTGTATCGCCCAGCGTCTTTGACTGTTCACAATACGAAAAAGATTCCAACATCGTTGGTTTGAACCCTATGGTCTTTAACAAAAGAGTGACGTAGTGATATTTCCTTTTTCTGTTTTTTATTTCGAAAAGAACACACTGTGTCACTGAACTACTTTTCACACCAAAAATGGATTAAATATGCATGCAAATGGCGACTTTTGAGTTTTAACATTGATTCCTATGGCAAAAAGGTCTCGCTATATGTCACAAGATGGGAAAACCATTTCTCGTAATTAAACGTTTCAACCCTGCAACGGTAACAAATTACTAGCGGACATAGTTCCCATTTTAGCATTTTTTGTCAGACAGATTATCTCCAAAAATTAAAAGAAACGAACATTAATAATGCCTTCCTTATATTTTCGTTGATCTTATGTCACGTGGTGATAGGATATTTTAGCCGCTCGAACTGTAACATTCCCAGGCATGAGTTATGTCGGAAAAAAACCGAGATTGGTAACAATTTGGGATTCTGACTGAGAATTAGCCAGCCAATGAGATTGATTTAATTTCAATCAATTGACAAGCTCGTTCAATCATCATGACTAATCAGCTCGGTTATCTGTTCACCAATCACGTACAAGGCCATATCCATTCTAACAAATCACGTACAAGGCCATATCCATTCTAACCAATCACGTACAAGGCCATACTCATTGTAACCAATCATGCCAATATTTACTTTGAGTATATAAGTAGGAGACGAAACGTCACTTCTTCAGTTCGTTCAATAAAGTCATCTATTGCAGTCCATACGCGGTTTCATTCTTCCATTCCTGAACTTGAACTTCCTCTTTTTAACAATTCCCACAAGTTATACAGCGTATGAAATGGATTGGGAACCAGTGGATTATGTGTCACAAAACGAGGGGTGAAACCTAGTGATTGACGCATAGTCTAGCATACGATTTCATTACTGGTATCCAAATTATCACACACAGCGTTATTGGTCTTTGCAACATTTTTGCATAAAATCTTTAGCAACTTAGGGATGAGATGCATCTCCTTAACTAAGCGTTTTAAATGAGCTAATAGATAATGAATATGACATGTAAGACATGTCATGTTTTCTATATTCAGAAAGGTGGATCACGTGGCAGCTTATCCAAAATGCTCATGATTGGCAGACGTGAGTTCAAATTCTATATACCTGAGGTTGAAAATTTGAAAAAGGACCATCCTTACCCCGGGTGAGTATGCCACAGACTCAAGGCTACATCCACGTGCCAACATTCATTCACTAATGTATGCGGTTGTGGGGAAATCTTTGTTAAGGTTAGTAATACACAACCCGTCCCACAACCATGGTTTATCCCACATCGATATACGATTAATCCCATCTGGTCTGTCCCACCTAGTAATACATGACCTATCCTACAACTATCCCACTTCAAGTATATACCACTTCAATATGTCGTTAATTATCCCACTTATGGATATACGACTCATTCTACAACAATATATGGTATATTCTATGTTGATGAAGGGCACATCGATGCTCACGTTATCTCACATTTTTAATAAGAGCAAATAATTTTATTTCTGTTTTTTGAATAAAATAGTTGCATAAGCAATGCACCAAAATGCCTTTATATCTATATATGGCTATATATACATACAGCCGTACTGCACTGGCTGTGAGTTGTATATATAACTGAAAATAACATAAACACTAAAGCCGTCGAAGTACGGGTAATATTAATAAGAAACAAAAAATGTTTAATCCACAGATAAACAAGTTGGACATTTTTATATCAAATAACAAAACAAAACAAAACAAAACAAAACAAAACACCATGTTTGTTGTTCAAAGCAAAATCAGTTGAGGTAATGTCTGAGTAATGGTTACGGGCAGGTGAAAGTAAAAACTATCATAGTCGACCATTTTGAATGAAATTGTAAAACTCATGTGTGCCAGTACCCCATTATGTGAGATGTTGATACCAAATTTGAATGAAATTGGTCAAGGCATGCCTTGGAAATGATCCATGACATTTTTTTGGTGCTTTAGGCGATAAAACAGAGCCAATATTCCGTCAAACATAATTGAAACAAAAACATATCAACGTGCAATGTTTCAATGGTTGAGAACACAAAAAAACAGGCTGCTAGTCAGCATTTGTGAATCAAATCACAAAACACACTGACGTGCCCCAGTAATCGCAATGAGTGATATTCATACCAAGTTTGAATGAAATCGACAGAGATATATCTCTGAAAAAGTTGATGACATGTTCAAATTTGGTGATATTTTTCAAACGAAAATTCAAGCTAAATCTGTAAAAAGAATTTTTGAGAAAACTTGTAAAAAAGAAAAATGGCTACAAGTGAGCTTTTTTAATCGAATCCCCATAACAAGGACAAAGACCCATGAAACACACACTTATCTTTATCTATCTATCTGTCATCCTCATTCACGAACAATTTCCTTTGAAGTTTATTCATTAAAATCACTAGTAAATAGTATTCATCTTCTGTTAGCTTACAACCAAATAGACACAGTTGCTGCTATGATGAAATGCCATTCCACTTCTTGTTTCTATGCCAAGGTCATGTAAAGAAATGCTTTATTGGGACAACTTCTCTGCTTAAATATGAATCGAAAATTATCCAATATTAAATGATATTAAAATTAATATGCACACATACTGAACGTCATCTCAGCTCCAAGAGTCATAAATGGTAGCCTTTCATATTAACGTATAAAATTTATGTTGAATTTTATCAATAACGTTACACTTACGGATAACACTACAACACTGCCACAGCTCAAAATGCAATATTCGCTTTCTATGGGCCTGGCGTATGTTTTAATTTCAAAGATAAAGACATCAAGTATTAAATGGTTTTTTTTTTCATCAGGGTGGTAAAATCTGAAAACAAACATCAGTGTTCCACTAAATGACACATTTTCTTTTTTCCCTTCAGTCTTAAAGCAATTCTGATTAAACATAGACAGTTTAATTATTAAACCGCCCCCTTTCAATGCGGACGGAATTTCTGCTATGATTATCATAAACGTCACTATAAAACTCTACAAATAAGGCTACAGTAGCAACAATAGAGTTAAATACGGGATCTATTTCTATATTAAATGTACATTTCAGAAAAAATATTTTGGTATAATTTTGTATTTCTCTATTTCTTAGATGGCAAACACTAAATTGACGGTCGGCGCACTGAAATGTGCGTTCAGCCATTGGGTGATTATGACGTCATTTAAGGATTTCCTCGTTCTATTCGAGTATGTGGATGCGGGGCGAAACCATTGTATCTTACACCCGGATACTAAACGGCACCTGCATCCGTACAGATGAAATCTCGTGAGATTATGAAGATGTACTCGTATTTGTATAATCATTATTCAACCGCAGCGCTCATTAATCGTGAATTTTGCAATTACAGACACGTCCGTAACTGCATCCATGCTTATGCAATCTCATCTTAACTGCAACGCTATTTAACACTATCGTGAATTTTGCAATTGCAGTCACGTCCGTAGCTGCATCCATGCTTGTGCAATCTTATCTTAACTGCAACGCTATTTTACCTTATCGTGAATTTTGCTATTACAGTCACGTCCGTAGCTGCATCCATGCTAGTGCAGTTTTTTCTTAACTGCAACGCTATTTTACCTTATCGTGAATTTTGCTATTACAGTCACGTCCGTAGAGGCATCCATGCTAGTGCAATCTTATTTTAACTGCAATACTATTTTACCTTATCTTGAATTTTGTTATTACAGTCACGTCCGTAGCTGCATCCATGCTTGTGCGATCTTATTTTAACTGCAACGCTATTTCACATTATCGTGAGTTTTGCTATTACAGTCACGTCCGTAGCTGCATCCATGCTAGTGCAGTCTTTCCTTAACTGCAACGCTATTTTACCGTATCGTGAATTTTGCTATTACAGTCACGTCCGTAGCTGCATCCATGCTTGTGCAATCTTATCTTAACTGCAACGCTATTTTACCTTATCGTGAATTTTGCTATTACAGTCACGTCGGTAGCTGCATCCATGCGTAAGCAATTTCATCTTAACTGCAACGCTATTTTACCTTATCGTGAATTTTGCTATTACAGTCACGTCCGTAGCTGCATCCATGCTTGTGCAATCTTATTTTAACTGCAACGCTATTTTACCTTATCGTGAATTTTGCTATTACAGTTACGTCCGTAGCTGCATCCATGCTAGTGCAGTTTTTTCTTAACTGCAACGCTATTTTACCTTATCGTGAATTTTGCTATTACAGTCACGTCCGTAGCTGCATCCATGCTAGTGCAGTCTTTTCTTAACTGCAACGCTATTTTACCTTATCGTGAATTTTGCTATTACAGTCACGTCCGTAGCTGCATCCATGCTAGTACAGTCTTTTCTTAACTGCAACGCTATTTTACCTTATCGTGAATTTTGCCATTGCAGTCACGTCGGTAGCTGCATCCATGCTTGTGCAATCTTATCTTAACTGCAACGCTATTTTACTTTATCGTGAATTTTGCTATTACAGTCACGTCCGTAGCTGCATCCATGCTCGTGCAATCTTATCTTAACTGCAACGCTATTTTACTTTATCGTGAATTTTGCTATTACAGTCACGTCCGTAGCTGCATCCATGCTTGTGCAATCTTATTTTAACTGCAACGCTATTTTACCTTATCGTGAATTTTGCTATTACAGTCACGTCCGTAGCTGCATCCATGCTAGTGCAGTTTTTTCTTAACTGCAACGCTATTTTACCTTATCGTGAATTTTGCTATTACAGTCACGTCCGTAGAGGCATCCATGCTAGTGCAATCTTATTTTAATTGCAATGCTATTTTACCTTATCGTGAATTTTGTTATTACAGTCACGTCCGTAGCTGCATCCATGCTTGTGCGATCTTATTTTAACTGCAACGCTATTTCACATTATCGTGAGTTTTGCTATTACAGTCACGTCCGTAGCTGCATCCATGCTAGTGCAGTCTTTTCTTAACTGCAACGCTATTTTACCTTATCGTGAATTTTGCTATTACAGTCACGTCCGTAGCTGCATCCATGCGTAAGCAATTTCATCTTAACTGCAACGCTATTTTACATTATCGTGAATTTTGCTATTACAGTCACGTCCGTAGCTGTTGCCTTCATGCTTATGCAATCTTATTTTAACTGCAACGCTATTTTACATTATCGTAAATTTTGCTATTGCAGTCACGTCCGTAGCTGCATCCATGCCTATGCAATCTCATCTTAACTGCAGCGATATTTAACATTATCGTGATTTTTTCCATTATAATCACGTCCTTGTTTATTCAGTTTGTCTATAACTGCAGTGATATTTTACATTATCGTGTTTTTCCATAATCACGTTCTTGTTTATTTAGTTTGTCTATAACTGCAATGATATTTTACATTATCGTGATTTTTTCCATAATCACGTCCTTGTTTATTTAGTTTGTCTGTAACTGCAGCGATATTTTACATTGTCGTGATTTTTTTCCATAATCACGTCCTTCTTTATTTAGTTTGTCTATAACTGCAGTGATATTTTACATTATCGAGATTTTTTCCATAATCACGTCCTTGTTTATTTAGTTTGTCTGTAACTGTAGCGATATTTTACATTATCGTGATTTTTTCCATAATCACGTCCTTGTTTATTTAGTTTGTCTGTAACTGTAGCGATATTTTACATTATCGTGATTTTTTCCATAATCACGTCCTTGTTTATTTAGTTTATCTGTAACTGCAGCAATATCACATTGTCTTGCATTTTTCCATTATAATCACGTCTTTGTTTATTTAGTTTATCTGTAACTGCAGCAATATCATATTGTCTTGCATTTTCCCATTACAGTCACGTCTTTGTTTATTTAGTTTGTCTGTAACTGTAACGCCATTTTACATTATCGTACATTTTGCCGTAGTCACGTCAGCATCCACGTCCGTGCTTATGCAACCCTGGTTTTACACTATGCTATTATTACAGACACGTTCGTGCTTACGTTACACAATTTTAGCTTCACTGCAAAGCTATTTTACATAAAATGCATTTTGCCATAGCCGTATTCGTAGCTACGTCCGCGCTTAAGCAATCAGTTTTCACATTACTGTGAATTTTGTAACCTCAAATTATTACATTAAAGGGAATAGTCGTATCCATACTTACGCAACCTTAGATTAACGGCAACGCTGTTTCATATCATTACCGCGAATTTTGCCACACCGTAGCTGTGCCTGTGGGAGGCAGTCTTGACTGAAGCGCTATTTACTTTATCGTGAATGTAGCTATAGCAACGTGCATCCGTAGCAGCGTTCGTGTTTTGGGATTGAAGATTACCACCAAACTATCAAATACTAGTATGCGCATGTAGATGTAATTTAATTGCAAAATCCTAACAGGAAAAACACGATACGTTCCAGTCTGAATGTCATATTATGTACACTGATTATCATAATTATTAGAATAATTAATTAACTATATAATGACGTCGAATCGCCTAATTTGCATATTAGTAAATAGTATCCCTAAGATAAAGGATTATATAACATAATACCAAGACAGGGGGCAGAGAAAAATATGTAAAAAAATCGTTTGTATATCTTTACATGCGCTGCGGGCAGCCGTGTATAATTCAGTCTGTATACTAACTGTACGGAACACATGTAATGATTGCAGTGTCAAATGTACAACTGAACGTGACTTTGAAGGGAAGAAACACCGAACGCAAAATAAAACCGATATCGTGATGACTGAAAACAATATACGCGTAAGCGAAACTGTATTGTGTTGGCGTGATGTTTTCTTAACTGCGTGCGTTTGAGTTAAACTATACTGGGCCCTCTCCATCCACTCCGGCGAATTGGAAGCAAGAACACCATCAATCAATCTAATTTGTTAATGAAATTAACCACATAATAATGCGATTTTAGTTCATCTGCGGAATTTTAGTGAATCTGAATAAAACTGTAGACTTAAAGGTTTTGTTTAGAAACAAATACAATATAGTCCGTTCTGTTAGTAGTAACGCAAGTTGATCCATGATAACTAGCACTTACCAGTGCAACTTACCAACTGCTTATAAAATATGCGGTAAGTATGAACTGATAGCACCCACGATGCACAATCGCTATATATATGTGCCCCAATACAAAACGTTTCCAAAATACAATGTATATTCTACAAAAAAAACAGTTTTTTAATAAATAAATTATACAAATGTCCTTAACGGATGTGGAAGATGTCAGGAAATAAATAAATTCATTTTTTCTCAATTCACGAACAAAGTGATATTATGCAACATTGATATCTGGAACAAATCTTCGGTTTGGCGGTCCCTAGGGCGTTCCGTCGACCCGTTGATAGAGTCGAGGGTGGGCAGGCCCTGGGGAACGCACTCGGTATGGTGGATAGTTGGCCAGAAGATGTGAAAAACTTGACAGAGACAATTCCGCCCGGTATTGTGAAACACAAACTAAATAAATGCTTAAAATCGATTAAAAATGAATAGCGTTCTGGCGATAGTTGTCAATTTTGGAGAGGATGAGATGTACTACCTGACTCCGTAGCGTCAAACGGCCGACAACTATAGAAAGAAATGGCATATTTCTAATGTGAAAGATTCGCTTAGCCGATCAAGCGTACATATTGGAAGCGTTTCACTATTACCACCACTACTATGAGTCGTTGTGACTGAAAGCAATCCAAACAACTAAAATCACGTTTATTCTTTGTCTAGTTTGTGGTAACCCGTTCCACGTCACTTGGCGTGGTTTCTTTAGTTCCGACTGTGACCAGAGATTCGGTCGGACCACACGGCGTGCAGTGGCCCCGAGTTAACGCGCTAAATGGATCTATGGAGGAAGGGAGACAGAAACGGCTCTGGAGAGCAGTGTTTTTTTTTCGGGAGTGAAACGTAACACCATTCTTGGTATTCAAACGCTCCGTGCCACAAAGGGATTTCGGCGCAGTAAATGGTTACCACAATGGCACAGCGTCGGCATAGAATAAAATACGCACTGTGACCGGTGTAATCACGGGGACAAAGACGTGTTGTGGCTTTAGAAACGCGAACCATCACAGCAACAGAATACTTGTCATAATCTCCGACAAAATAATTTCCCAGTCTGGCAGATACCTTAAAAGCTAGGAACCTGTTTTGAGTTTTAACAACATTTCGTTGGGACAGAACATACACGGCTGTGCTTGAATAATATTTCAATTGAAACGGTCATCCACATCTCGGATTGAACTAACTTTAAAGGTTATTTTAATATTTGATGTCACACTGATGTATTCACAAGGAAGCCGGGCATTTCACCCTTTACGTTATAGCACCGAGTCTTGTATTTATTGCTAAGAGAGTCCTTCATTTTAGCCATTTCCGCTTCTAAACACAACATCTCACAGCAGCGCGGGGACACGTTGCATTTGCGTAACAGAAGTTAAATATCTTCCGTGAAATAAATATGACGAATATATCACAATTCAGGTCTGTTTTCAATCAGCAAAAAACTGTCGCAAAATAATGATTTGAGATAGATATATGCAAGGCACGTCTCGGACGCATCATTAATATACGGCGGTGAGACTACAGCTACGCGTAAAAAAACACGATAACAATGTAAGCAACGGGCGAGTATTGATCATCGATCGATCGACCGTCGGTCAAATGAAGATGGAATCGTTTGCTCTAATAAGCTGCGACAATTTTATTGACCTCATCGGCATTATACACGAAACACACCTTATATAATGCATTACATGCAGTGATGATGCTAGCTCATATACATAAATAAAAAAAAATACTTCTGAATTCCAAGATAAACGACATATATAATATATAAAATATTATTTTTTAAAACATTGTGGACTGTTTATATTTAGTCTAATATATAATAATAATAATAAAACGATGGTAATAAACTATTGACAAGTATACAGGTATTGGAATACGAAAAAACCCTATATTTCTATGCCATACTCAATGACTAAACATGACAAAAAATATAAACCATTATAAAATATTAGCTTCATATGACGCGTGGATATTATAACGAGATCTGCACAAATCTGACAGTTAGCAGAGGTGTAATATACTCACGTGTGCAACTCTCACGTGGTAGACAACATTTGACTCAGGTCTGGATTTGATATATATAGTACAATATCGCAGCGGTCACTTTAAAATGATATATTGTGTGACACAGTTTGTCTGTCTAGTATCCATGACAAACAAGTAAGCCATTAAATATTTCGACGAAGTAGACATGAAATGTTGACAGTCGCGAGAGAACAGAGTGATGCGGTCACATACGGTTCATGTTAATGTCCGCGTTGGACCTCCAACTCAACGGTGCATACAACAACGCGTTTTCGATCACTCGTCTTCTTTAAAGAACCCCTGGCACGTGACGCTTTCTCTGACAGTGATGGTGATGTTTTTCGCAGTGACGTCGGTTATGAGCACATCGTCGGCCAGTTTGTTCGGCTGCCAGGTCGTCGACGGTGTAAGTGTACCACTCTGCAACCGAGCAGCCAGATTTAACAACGTACACTCGTCGACATTAGCATAACACGGGCCGATTTCATTTTCAAGTGAATTTTCCTGGTCTGACGACGGCGACGACAACGTAGACTGCTGTTCGATGATTTTCACGTTTGCAACTTCCTTTGAGACAGTTTTCTTAATAACGGACTCTTTGCCGTTTTCAACCGCGGGACTATGCTTCTTGCTGGGTTTAACAGATTTTGGACTTTGCGTGACTGCCGCCATCTTAGCGATTCCACCACTGGCAGCCAGTATATCGGGTGGTCCACTCGTCGAACCGTTCACAGCGAGTACACCAGCGTTCTCTGTAGATTTGATGACGTTCACAGGTCTCGAAGATACCACCGTGGATGAGGGTTTTTGCTTGACAACAGTTCCGTCAGATTTAGAGGACAATTTCTTCTTCTTTCTACCTGCCTTCTGCTTTTTGTGTTTACTATCCGTTTTTAATTTCAATTTTGACTTAGAAGATTTCTTTTTCCCATCCTTGTCCCGTTTCTTCTTTTTCCGCTCGGGACTATCGCTTTTTCGTTTCTTCCGTTTTTTCTTGTCCTTCTCCTTGTTCCTTTTCTTTTCCTTGGGTTCAGGCAGAGGCTCGGGAACAATCTCCTCTATTTTTTGGTCACTTTCGTCCACGGTCTCTGGCGTTTCTTCACTAATTTCTACATCATTTTCCTCGTCGTCGACCAACATTTCGTTCTTCGAGAGTAACGACTGTACTTCCGTGTTTAGTTCAGAATCTGGTGAAGAATCTGGTTCATCGTCATCCTAAAATTAAGCAAGGAAAATAAATAAGTATTTAACACGACCATCAAATAATTTTCCAAAATTAACTGTTTTTAACGAAATGCGAGCGATTCGAAACCCGAAATGTCGGAAGCGATTTTAACAAAATGCACTGCGAACGCAGACGGTTAAAGTGAACATTTACCTGGCTTTCTGACTGCGAACGTTTTCGACATTTAACCAGTGGCTTGTCGTCTCTCTCCAGTAGACTGAAATATATAATACAGTATGCAATATGAGCGTTTCGAAAATCGAGAAAACGAGCGAGTTTATTAGACAGGCGCGGAGAAACAACATCAAGCAAAACAGAGCGACTGCGGCCATGATGGTTAATACATTGTAGTGATATCCGATAATAACACACCTCTTTTCGAAGAGAGCCAGCAAACGATCGTCCAAAATATTATCTTCCGGCTCCCATGTATTGTACCTGAAAGCAAAAACATGATTTATATTATCCATAGTAAGCATAAACATGCAAGGGGTGGGGAAATGCGACAAAATGAGAGCGAAAACGCCGATCGCGAGACGACGGCGCAGTGAACGAAGCCCACTTACTTATTCGACCATCCTTTCCATTTAACCAAATACTCGACACGACCCTGCTAGGAAAACCACAGAAAAAACATGTTAGAACGGTCGAAATGGAGGCTGAAAGACGACCAGTCTACAGCCGACGATCTCCGACACATACCTTTCGAATACGTTTCTTCTGAATGCATTCAGCGGCGAAAACTCGTTCGCCAACTTCGGTGAGTTCCATGGCTTCACTACAACGGCACGTTGTGATCGGTTTTCCGAAATCCCCTCATGTCAACACAAGAGAATACGGCATCCCATAATACCATCCAATTGTCTGTGACGTCACTAAATCATTAACCGCTGTGCGGGGTCAGACCAGGTTTGGGTAGTTTTCCGTCGAATTACTTAACGAAATCCCGATATTTTCAAACAAGCAGGTTATTTTGAGTAAATCGATATATTTACAAGCTGCTTTTTTACGTAATGTGTGTGAATTAATTAGCAGGGAAATCCAAGGCGAACAAAATAGCATGTGTCGGGTTCGTGCGAGCCACAAAATACTATGTAGCTTTCATGTTGAGATTGTGAGGTCATCACCTATCGGACTGGAGTAGGGCTAAAGTAAATATGCGGCGGTAATTAATACCAGGGTCCTTGTCACATTTCAGACCACCAAAATAACACATATATATAATATGCCAGTCGACGTGTGTTTTTATTCGTTCATTAAAAATTAATGTTGCTCGTGCATTTAAATACATGTTGAGAACGACATAACATACCAGGACCGACGAATCACGCTGCTTCAATTTTGGAAACTCATTTAGCTGTTTTTTTTAATAAGAGCGAATTATGCAGATTATTTGTTTTTTTTTAATAAACATTATTTTATTATTAGTTAACTGAATAATAAAAAGTAGCAACGACATATTCATTGAGTTCAAGGCAAGATCGGACCCAACCTGAGCGTCGTGCAGTTTAAAAGTTCGCTCTTTATTCAGCTAATTGAATGTTTAAGCCGATGTATTGATATACAAATAATCTGCGATATTTTCGCTAAGTAATTTTCCACTTTTAAAGAAATAAACGCTATGCGTTCGCATCTACTTAATATACAGTACTGTGAGACAATTGCCCCGACGTTTCATTTCTCATGAAATACTGTCACGATAATGATATATTTTTCAACAACATTTTGTGTTAAAAAAACAACAAAATTGTCGGCATTTTCCTTGTAGATTTACCTATTAGACCTATTATATGCATAGACGTGTTGCCAGTGTTCAGTATTCTGAATAAAAATCCACTTTAACATACTAGTAATCAACTTAACAATTGCAATATTTTCGCTAACTGCGAACGGTGTGCGTCGTTATAGATGTAACGCGAAAGCGGTATACGTCAATATATAATACAACACGACAAAAATGATTAAATCGTTAATTTGCTGTTTGGACAATGGACTTGAAATTGAGTGAAAACGACTTTACAGCCTTCGACTGACTAACAATAGGAAATTGAAAACGGGATGTCGTGTAACAGTTCTCTGTCGTTTCCACGGTGACATCATTAATACTTTTAATTAATTATAATTTGTTTAAGCAGCAACGTGAACCATGTCTAAGTTCGTTTGTGCGATAAATCCAGGGACTCATGTTGTTTATCCCCACAGACGTTCATACATAAAGTAATACATTTCTCGGTATTTATTGGACTCAGGTCCTCAATGGTTTTTATTAAATTGTTGTTGTGCGTTGGTATTATTTTTTGACAGCGTTTTGGGTGCACATTTTGAGAGTCGCGAAGGCTAAATCCGTCGCATAAATTGGGCACGCTATCGGAGACGAGCAAATAACTGTACAGAATTAATGCTACTCGTGTTTTTGACCAGTGGGCATGCGTAGATACTTCACTTTCCATATCCCAAAGGGTAGTAATGAAGCGGCACTGTACTCCGTGAAACAGATGGACTCACCGCCGGTACGATTGAGTACAACAATGGTTTTGTTCTACAGGCAGCAGAGGTATTTTAACACAGGCTTGGAATAGTAGTATACAATTGAACAGAGCCAGTGCTGAATGAGTTGGTGTCTTAAGTCCGATTCATAATCGGTGAAATAAAATGTCATGATCACATCCACATTTTCTTTGCGTCATTCAGTGGGGGATTTATAGACGAGGGGGTGCACCTCCTAAAACCGCCATTAATCATACATACATATCCCACAAAGCAACGCGACAATGGCGTCATTGTAAAGGTGTCCCCTTGCCCCTTGTATACACCAAGGGCTATGTCGTTCATTAGATACGACCCGTCGCACAGAGGAAAAAAGTAGACTTTATCGGACTCCATATGCCCGAATCGGTTAAAAAAAAAATCCGAAAATGCGAATATGTTGCTGGTAGCCACTAATTGTATATACATATGCCACAGTCCACAGTGGAGGGAGTGGACATATGCTATATACAAGATACATGTCTGCCAGTCAAAAACTTACCAATATATTTCATGGTAGTTGGTATACAGGCATCGTGTTTTGTCTACCGATGATTGGCATTAAGGTGATTTACACGTTTGGCCGTTAGAGCTGGCGCATTCGTAGATTTACGTTTTTTTTTTACCCGAAACAGCTCACATCTAAGCAGACTAAACAATTATATATTATCATAGCCAAGAATATTGCCCCGTTTCGTGAGAATTTATTAGTGGTCCTTTCATCGTAAAAGTGAACCCTTAAGTGTTTATAATGAACTATCCCAATCAGCAAAGAAACATCCAGAAAGCCACCAAAAACCAAAAACGTTTAGTGCAACTAATTTTTTTTAATGCTGAATTCTGTATAGAATAAAATATTTCGTGTAAACCCTGCCTCATGTGACCCACGATCTTATATTGAGGCCGTTTCACACGAGAAGATTATTAGTACACCCATACTCCTTAAGGTGTATGGTACAACTCGCCGAGCAACGCGACGACAACAACGGTAACACGGGGCAACTAACCGTGGCAACGCGCGACTATTTGCCTGACCCATCTCGGTGACGCGATGAAATAAAAAGGGGGGAACGCATGGTGTCCGATACATTGCCTCGTGCATGTTCATGGTGTTTATTGGTGACCATGAAATTCTAGCATTACTGATGACCAGAGCAAATTGTTTTGATGGATGGAAAAACGGAAATTTCTCACACACAAAACCGGAAACTTACAAATGAATGATGTGAACTATATATAAGGTATTATTATAACCCTGGTATGTAAAATATAGACACTGTTATAATCCTGGTTTGTGAAATATAAGCACTGTTATAATTCCTGTAGGTAACATATAGGCACTATCATAGACCTGGTATGTAAAATACAGGCACTATTATAACCCTGGTATATAAAATATAGACACTATAATTATAACCCTTGTACAAAAAGGCACTATTATAATCCCGGTATGTAAAATATAGGCACTATAATTATAACTATTGTACAAATAGGCACTATTATAACCCTGGAATGTAAAATACAGGCACTATTATGACCCTGGAATGTAAAATACAGGCACTATTATAACCCTGGTATGTAAAATACAGGCACTATTATAACCCTGGTATGTAAAATATAGGCACTATTATTACCATGGTATGTAAAATACAGGCACTATTATAACCCTGGAATGTAAAATACGGGCACTATTATAACCCTGGAATGTAAAATACGGGCACTATTATAACCCTGGAATGTAAAATACAGGCACTATTATAACCCTGGAATGTAAAATACGGGCACTATTATAACCCTGGAATGTAAAATACGGGCACTATTATAACCCTGGAATGTAAAATACGGGCACTATTATAACCCTGGAATGTAAAATGCAGGCACCATTATAACCCTGGAATGTAAAATACAGGCACTATTATAACTCTGGAATGTAAAATACTGGCACTATTATAACCCTGGAATGTAAAATACTGGCACTATAATAACCCTGGAATGTAAAATATAGGCACTATTATAACCCTGGAATGTAATACAGGCACTATTATAACTCTGGAATGTAAAATACTGGCACTATTATAACCCTAGAATGTAAAATACTGGCACTATAATAACCCTGGAATGTAAAATATAGGCACTATTATAACCCTGGAATGTAAAATACAGGCACTATTATAACACTGGAATGTACAATATAGGCACTAATATAACCCTAGAATGTAAAATACAGGCACTATTATAACCCTAGAACTTGAATGTAAAATACAGGCACTATTATAACCCTGGAATGTAAAATACAGGCACTATTATAACCCTGGAATGTAAAATATAGGCACTTGTATAACCCTGGAATGTAAAATACAGGCACTATTATAACCCTGGTATGTAAAATATAGGCACTATTATAACCCTGGTATGTAAAATACAGGCACTATTATAACCCTGGAATGTAAAATACAGGCACTATTATAACCCTTGTTTGTAAAATATAGGCACTATTATAACCATGGTATGTAAAAAACGGGCACTATTATAACCCTGGAATGTAAAATACAGGCACTATTATAACCCTGGTATGTAAAATACAGGCACTATTATAACCCTGGAATGTAAAATACAGGCACTATTATAACCCTGGTATGTAAAATACAGGCACTATTATAACCATGGTATGTAAAATATAGGCACTATTATAACCATGGTATGTAAAAAACGGGCACTATTATAACCCTGGAATGTAAAATACAGGCACTATTATAACCCTGGTATGTAAAATACAGGCACTATTATAACCCTGGAATGTAAAATATAGGCACTATTATAACCATGGTATGTAAAATAACCTAATACAGTAGTGCTGGACGCTCACATCATTGTTTATATCTATAAATTTATTCATAAACAAAACGTTTATTCAATATCAGTCTCATTCAAAATTCCAATGAAACAAAGCGATGTGTATTTTTTTTTATAAATATACAGATTTATTGAACCCATCGCATTTATTATTCCACAAAGAGCCAATTGGCTCCGCGAAGCATATATGCAAATGAGCATATGATGAATAGCCAATCAGGCGCAATCTTGTATGTAGCTTCGCATTGACTCCGAAGCGTTCGCGCATCAATCAGACTAATGTGTAACTGCCGTTTGAGTTTATAAATATTTATGTTATAACTTGTTTTATAACATGACATGACTTCAGTCTACTGGTGAGTACTGGTGAGTGGAACACGTCATGGTATTCTGTCCTGGAAAATAACCCATCGGCCAATGAATTATTACCTTCACGGTGTATCAATGCCTCGAATATATTTTTATCATCATCCCCGTGGGCCACAAGTGGGGGCAATGCACTCGTTTTCTGTTTACCATCTTTAAACAAAGAATATACTTATTTTGTTCACAATTGGTTAACATTGCTTGACGAAGCGCTGAAAGGGTTTCCAAAAACATGAAGAAAAAAAAAACGATGTGGACGATCAATGAACTGGCTAGATACATGTGTGCACTAAATTAAAGTTAGTACTGTTTTTTGCTACTGGTTGAACTCAAATATCACGCAGTATATATGCAGCTGTCGACCAATGGTCGTAAACACTCTATTGCATGACATTTAAAAAATAATATAGCCAATTTTTATGAAGTGGATAGCGATAAAAAAATTGTACAGACAATATAGCATGGAAACGACAAAACGTTCTAGTATGCACTACGATAATAAACTGTAATGCAAATGGGAGATACGTAATCAATAAATCAATCATTCTAGTAAAATCTCACTAAGCAATATGTGTTAGTTCCAAATGAGCCATATAAATAACGCTGTACAAAGGACTGTGTTTTATACCCTTGAATACACTGGCTTAGTTTACACTGCAACATTTTAACGGAGCCAAATTTTCGCTCATTCCACTAATTATATCTTGTGTGTTTAAACGGTTGGAACGAAAAAGAACCGAGTTCGTCCCGGCTCGTTTTGAGCCGAAAGAAACAGCTTTCTCAATCACCTGAGAATATATTCAACATATTCTCAGTATTTGAGAATCCTTTACCTAGATATTGATGTTACACGGTGTCCATCCCAATTCTGAGATAACACGACCTACATTCCATGAGAAACGGGTAAGCTCTGAGAAGACAAGTACGGATACAGCAAACAATTTGAGCCAATTGTCGTCGACGAACAACACTTTTTTTCGCGATCGAGGTGGATGCAATTCACACATCAACAATTTCGGCACATAAATTATAAACGATATTGACTCATGAGGTTTCATGATATAAATAGTGATTGATTTAAGTACTAGAGTGAGACGACGATACAGCAGACGTCACGGCGAATTTCAATGCAAATGCCCACAATGTGTAGCTTCTACGTGTGGACACTAATCAACAATGACTGAAATTGATTAGAAACCAACCGTCGAACATAAAACGTTTAACGAAGCCAAAATATTCACAAATAGTATTTAGTATTTTACGGTATAATTATTATCAATTGTCAACGTGGAACTTCACGAGATTCAGAATAGTTTGTGTTTACATTACGGGTTGACCAGTTTCCATTAGTAGAACATGTGCTATGTAATATTGTTTTTAAATATTCGTTGTACATATATGACTCCCAAACTTTATACAAGTGATAACGATACGTACCCACCGGTACCTACGTTATTCTATAATTAGGACTAGGTGACAGGGCTCTGTGACATCTTCATATTCATAATGGATTCCGGCAATTCAATGCACTAATCCGGCGCCAACCAGACCCGACATTAAACGAGCACGTGTGAACCTATCTCGATCAGTCAGTGCCACGTGTATCACTCCTAAATTTAAATTATCAATCTATAAGGCCAATCTCAAATGTGATAACGATCGCACTCACCCAGGGTAGAAACAAAACCTAGTTTGGGGGATTTCATTATCACAGAACAACAGATCGGACGCAACAACTTGAAGCTCTCCGGGCTGGGCACTGGGTGTTTTTTTTCTTTTCAGTATTTAATTTATGTCCTTGAAAACTGAAAAAACAACAATACAAACATACAAACGTTGTTTTTCGATATGGAAAAGGTATACGGAAAGGGGTCATTTTTATTGTTCAGTGAGCTTCATTTGCGATACACATACAAAGATGATAAATAACACGTTATGGTATGTGAAGGTATGAAATTAGTATATTAAGTATATTTTATGGATACCCGCATGTAATAAATAATATTTCGAGTCAGAATTTCATGGATCAGATAAAATCAATATGATAATCGTACAATAAAATATATTAACCTGAAAATATACATCTATCTTATATATGGATAAGAGATTCTAAATAGTACACAATAGTGGAACTATGGTCCGAATTAACGTGATTTCGAATCATATATATGGAATATGATCTCGATTCATACAACATATTGATTATGACGTCGAATCATATAAATATGGTAACATAACATTAAATCATATATATATATATATATATTGAAATGTGATCTTGAATCATTTAGGATTATAGAATGAGATCTTTATCATATTTAAATGTTGACGGAGAAAATAACTTCCGAATGAACGCGAGGTTATATGAACTTGTTACATTTAGACTAGTTCCAAATTAAAAAAGCGATTATATTACATGACATTTTTGAAAATTGTCTGTCAATAAAATGGGATTAGGGCAAAAAACGTGATTCTGAGCTCTTCTCAAAAGTTCGGTAGTCATTTGTGCGCGTTAATGTTTTGACATTGGGTGGTTGTTCTTTCAACCTCCATGTTTCAACAAATGTGCTTGGTTTGCTACTGAATTTGGATTATAATCACTAATACATATGTTGTCGTATCTCGTGCTGTTGACACATTTGACATTTGGTATATATTATTACACACGTTTTTAGTTAATGATCCCCGCATATCAGCAATCTATTTACTTGCCTGCCTGAGTTACATATATAATTTTATTTTCATCCAGATTATCCATCTGGATGATCGTCACTGAATCCCATTAAATAATGATGTCCGTTTCTCTAGCCATGCCCTTGATATATATTTAGGCGCCCTTCCAAAATTTAATTCAGGACCAATTAACTGCGTTCGCCATTAAAGCGAGGAGCTAAAAAAAAGAATTAGAGCGAGATCCGAAGTCAGCATTGTTCGATCGCCAGTTAAAAGACACACGTCAACAACTCATAATTAACACCTCAACAATACATAATTGGGGGATTATGCCGAATACACTAAAGTCATTACGGACCTTTCGTTTCTTCTGTCACCGTCACAAATGCTTTTTACGAGTGTATTCTTTCACTTAACACTACACTACGTTCCAGAGATGGTTATGTCACAATGGACCAAAGTTTATATGATCCTTAGTACTTTAATTAGTGGCGGACAACTAAAATCTACCTTGACTTCGGTGTAAAAACACAATTTTAGCCAGATACATATTTCTAAGAAACTATGAGTACGTACAGTTTTATAGATTTTAAAATGTGATATACAGAAATGTAGCATTATCATATTTTTTTAACTCAATCCTGACTTTCCGACATTTAAATTTAAAATTCACACCTTTCGGAACTCACACTTATCCTAGATCATGACGACTGATAAGAGTTTCACGGATCGTGGTGGTCCACGCATTTCAGGAACTCTGCACGTTTTTCGTAGATTTTGACGTGGGAGAATGTACGTATTTGTGAAATGGATTATTTTACACGCGAAATATTTCCAGCCAATGCGATAGACCGTGATATAAGCAAAGTACTACATAGCCAATGATACCATAGAGCTAAAAACAAAATGATAACATGGGATTAAATAGATGATTACACCACAGTCCCTCTATCATAGAGGGACTATGATTACACACACGAAATACGAATGAAATCGCAAGACTCGGACTCAGTGCTCCACGCAACGCTGAGTACGCACTCATCACGTGATTAACAGCCTTCCATGATGTTAGAGCAGTAAAATAATATCAACAATCACCTGACTACGTTCATTCCTCGATAGTATAGTGGTAAGTATCTCCGCCTGTCACGCGGAAGACCGGGGTTCAATTCCCCGTCGGGGAGGTGTTTATTTTATTTTTTTCATTACTTTAACTTTATTTTTCTGTTCTTTTTAGTTTTATATGTTCGATAGCCTATCTAGTTCACGTGTAAATATTTTTTTTCTTCTTAAATCTGCCCGACGAAAAATGTTCATGATTAGTTGAATTGCAAGCAAACAGGCCGGTGTTTATTGGTACACGGTTCCATGCAATGAGTATGGGACGCTGTATTTGAAAAACGAAAAAAAAAAATACTGTATTTGGCACTCAATTTAAAAGCCAATAGACACCGTGACATCAATCATGTGCATTAGTGTAAAATTGTGCAATTGTTTTTCGATATTATCGATCACGGTATGTGAATATTTTGATAGTTTAAAATGAAAAAAACAAAATGAAAAAACAAAAAACAGTCAACTTTTGTATAACCGGACTTGCTCTGATGCGGGCGTTTGCACTGCATTCTGGGCAATGAATTCCGCGGAGTACGATGACACAGTCAAGCGGACGGTAATCATAATATATCGAATAGACCATTTTCCGTTCACTGCGAGAATCACGCGTTATGCGTGAAATCGAACGTAAAAACAGGACAAACAAAGGTCATAGCGTCGTAGTGGCGTCAAACATCGCGTGGGATTCCACAAACGCGAACATATTTTGGGGACATTTCCATGCTTGGTAATGTGCTGTCCACATTTGATGATAGGCAATTTCGATTAAGTAAGGGTATTCGGAAGCAATATTCCTCTGTCGAAGATCGGCCGGTCAATGTAAGCTGCGAAATAAAGAAATTCTAGTTCAAAATCAAATTGTTCGATTTTTGCGGCAGACGTTCGACGCGCGTCTTTCATGCATCTCGCGAGATCTCGCAATTGTACGGAAAATCACCTATTGCGTACAGGTCATCAATTTCGTCTGGCAAATACGTCAGTTTGTTTCGTCGTGGCGGCATAGCGCCCTCTGCTGTCTGCGCTACGATATACCAAGTGAAAGTAACAAATGTAGCAGAATAAAACACAGAACGTATTGAATATATTAACCGGTATTACGGAAAAACTGGTTAAACTAAAATTGTCATCTAAAATTGTTTCAATGATGGAGACGACTAGGTTACTCTGACACAAGAATTTCTGTGTTATTCCATGTGACAGGTTATTCATTTGAAAGTCCGAAGAACTTTGACTCCCGAGCTAGATTTTGAATGAATCTCAGTTGGAAATGGCCGCCAGACTCGGAATAAAATTTAACACTAAGAAAATACAAAACGACCGAAGTTACATACTTACATATTTGTGATGTCACTAATTCTCAATTCTTTGTTAGACTCATTTCCTATAGACACCGCGCCCTCTAGCGACAAAGCACATCCGTGACGGCAAAATGGCGTAAATGAATGAAAGTAGTTCCAAGCGACGACTGTGATTGGTCGTGTAGATTTCAGTGATTCTCTCCTGTACAATATTTACCATTGAGGGAAGACTACAGATCAAATCAACATAGATGTTGTGAACGGCGTTGTTTACGCCCGTTTACGTCACCTATGTGCGTTGTCGCTAGATGGCGCGACATATTTGAACGGTGTACGGAATGATACGTCACCAGCGATACAGAACATGTATGAATTCTTCATCCGGCGATCAATGCATTTACGTTCATTTCCCCTCCATGATGTACGGTTGTGTCATGAATTTGTTTTCGCGTATCTGTTAACCGACTTAATTAGCTGATTATTAGCGAATTGCTGTGTTATGTCTGTCATCGTGTAGGCCTATTTGAAATTTTGGACGGAACTTGGCTCAGTGATTTGGAACTAATTACCAGATAACCACCGCTTTTTAGACTACTCATTCTGACAGTTTATATTCATAGTTATTAATGTAGTGAACGATTAATCAAAAGATATGACGTATTCAGTACTTAGTGTGATTGGCTTTATGATTGAAGGTTACGCCCTAGAGTCTTTTACTGCTTTGTAATTGGTTAGAGTTGTGAAAATGAATAAAGAGAGTTTGAGTTGGTCTTAAAGAGTACTCTACGATAGACGCAGAAGAGGGAGTGCAGTCGAGAGTCGAGTCCAGGGGCGAGCCTTGAGGCAGTCCAGTCTTGGGCGAGTCTTGGTTCAGCCTTGTGAGAGTCATGGGGACTTTTCCCCAGGGCGCTGTGTCTTATAGAGTGCTCCAAAAGATCGACTAAGACGAGAGCTGAAACGTATTTCGTTGTGTGTGTCTTATTTGACTGTAAAGTTAAAGTGACTTTCCCGATCCCGTACCTCAAGGGGACGAGATAGAGAGACGAGACGAGTTTCCCCCAGTGTGGAGAACCCCGAGAGAGAAGATTTACCCCCGTGATAGTATTACCATTGTCAGTTTATATTAAGGTGTTACATAACGCAACATAATGGGTTGTTTCTTTGATCGTGGTTCTCCACTAATATTGCTAATAATGAGGGCTTCTTGGGGAATATTACAAACGAAATAATGATCATATGACGCGGCGCTAACCAACTGACGTACACCATTGTAATCACACATCGTCATCAGTATACCGCCTCAAATGATCGCTGCCCACATTGTTGTCACGGAGTAGTAAGTAGTATGTAAACAATACGTTGCGTGCCATCAGATTCATCACTACTATAAATAATAAAGCGTACGGTGTCATCAAAAAACACGGTGTGGGGTGCAATTTGTACGTGGGTGTCACCGTATCTATAAAAAATACCTTTAATAACTATCAAACTGAAAACAAATAAATAATGGCATATTTTCCTAATTTAAGTAGTCGAGCCCTTCACAAAACATGTAACACATTTTCCGGAGCAATATGGATTTATCGACGAGTCTAATTAACGATACGCCCGACGTTGGTTGCGTAATCAGTATTTGAATTCATCTGTCAACGCTGTGGGTTAAAGGTTTATTAACACAACCGCCAGAGGACTCTTACGTGTAACTAATGCATTATGACGTCACAGTGACGAGTCATTGTCTAAATGATCATCCCCAAGGCGCATCTGTTGACAGAATCGTGCGTAAAGGATCAATGTTTCGTGACTGCATCATCGACGCGACTCACGCTAAATGGTTTCCCCAACAGCCTAGCGTAGTGCGGATTTGCCTTACGAACCATCGTGATTAGTTTCGCTCTCAACGCACGTGTTATGTGACCAAGTAATTTATCAATGAATTATTTTTTAGATCACAGCACCTCCATCAGAGGGTGGTGCGATGTATTTTATATTGCCACCCATTGGCAGTAACTCACGTGGTTGTTTGTTTGTTCTCCAAGATTACTTCATATCTGAAAAAAAAAATCACATGACGCCATATTGGCGATGAGACTGATCCTTCTTTCGACCAATTGACTCAAATAACGAACAGATATGCTCACAGAGATGACGTGGCGTGACAAGTTACGAGGCGGAACTTGACAATTTACCAGGCTATTCAAAAATATATGTAAGATTTTTTTTCACGGCGTCTGTATAAACGATTAGCTATTGGCGAAACAATTTATTGAAACATGCAGTCAACGAAACAAAAGTGTCAACCATTCAAATTCAGAATAATTTCTTTGAAGAGACAGTTCCATAGTCGAAACAGAACTATTTTGTTCATGAGAAAATTGATGTTTTTTTTTTTTACCAAAGTAGTATGAAAAAAAATGGTATTTTTTTTACCCAAAAGGGCACATATTCTGTAATTTTTTCTATGCTATCGAAAAAGAGTAATTTCTCGAAACGTCTAGCTATTTTGAATAGTAATTTATAACAACGATTATAAAATATTATCATATACCACGAGTATATAACGATGCAGTCATAACTACGCATATGTGTTCACTAAGTCCCATTCAACGCATACGTTGACATAGTGACCAATTACAAAGACCATCTATATACTGTTGAACATTCATCAAACAAGCTACGTGTTGAAATACTAACAAAACTTAAAAGTCGATACCACTTGTTACGACAATGCATTATATATACTGAACGTTAGCCAATCTGTATTTTAAACAGAAGAACAATAAATTAAAAGAACAATGCGACACTGTCACCATCAATTCTTGTAATTAGTCAATTTTATTGTATCGACGTGGCGGTATTGTTTATAGTAAAGGCGAGTCTTCGATTTTATAGTGGTTAGTGTCAAGCGGTAGATCGAGGTCAAATTCAGAGATAAACGAGATTAAATTATGATTATGAAACATGTCGAATATGCAGCAATTAATTCTCACTTCACTGATTCGCAAAGTCCTCGGGATGATGGCGGAGCACGTGTACCATCAGGTTATCATCATTAATACCATACCAATATCGGTTGGTCTGTTTTAGATAAACTATAATATAATCGAACGTTGGAATATTTGAGACAAACCTTCAAAGACAGAGACTAGGACGTTGATATATGTTAACACAGTATACCATTACGTATTTGATGATGGTGTTTTTAACTATTTTCGAGAGGATTCCTTTTTCGCAAAATGTAAAATTTATTTACATTTGTATATATTGTGTAACTCAAATTCTAAGCGATTGTCCAGCGTACGCTTCTATATTCCAATTGTGTTATCATGCATTTTTTGAACTATAGATTATTTTATGTTTAAAAATATTTGTAAAGACCAGCAGTTTTAATACAATGTTTTCAATAGTCTATTTTGGGTCATTTGACAAGTAATCCGTTAGACGAAACATTGGTACGGCATGCGCACTACCGTATTTGCCTATATCTAAGCTAGGCTATAGTAACTTTGAGAATGTCTGAATCACATATCAACTTTTAAGTTGTTTTTCGCTTGTTGCTACCTTGGCGCTCTTCTTTCCACTTCAAATAGCACGCTATTTCTGTGTACTATATCAGTCGCCAATAATTCCTAATTTCCCTCCAGACACGATTTTTAGGTCGACAGCTTACCCATGAGCTTCGTTTCTGTCGAATGCGTAATGCAAAACACAGAGTCATGTCGGGTTCAATAAACTTAGCTGCATGCCAGTGGAAATGTTATCCGATGTTCTGGTACGAAGTTGGGGATACTGACTCTACCCAGCATGCATCTGCGTTGTTTTCTCTATAGTTCGCTTCCCACCCGACCTGGTCGTATGCAAATGTCTCATATTTACCAAGGGCACTTCAATCAATATCCACTGTCCGTTTTCTGGGTTGTTTTTTTTTGTGTGTGTAGATGTCAACTTCTAAGCGAATCGCACAATGCACTCTAGGTGACTTCTCTCAAATTTTAGATGTCCGGTCATCATGAATCAGAAAGTTCCTTCCATTCATTCCATCAACATCACTTCCCGGGAACGGTTCTTTGTTTCAGACAATACAGCACCTTCTTTTTCCCAATTTGTATCAATTTATTAAAAGAAATTAAAGTAAATATAATATTCCTGAAGGAATCACATAATCATCATGAATGCAAGATATTCGAATAGTTGGAATCCATTACCATATAAATCGGGGTCTATGAATGGTGTATCTCATAACTACAGTGTACTGTAAAATGACTAATTTTCACTGGGTTTAAATTTCACTGATTTACCATTTCAGACATATTCAGTGGGTTTTAAATTCACGGTTTCGTCATTTAGATAATGTGTTCTATGCTAAATTTTACATATTCACTGGGTTTTAATTTAGCGCATTTTCCAGTCAGCGAAATAAGCTAAATTAAAACCCAGTGAATAATTACCCCCTTTACAGTATTTTAATTCAGATTCGTCTTTTGAAAAACTCTTAAACATGTATGTTCACGCGCCACTCCACGGAATATGACGTCATAACCTCCTTTCTAACACCCGGGACTACATCTGTCAGTTATCGAGCTGTAGGTCGTAAGGTGCACTCAATCAAGATTTAAAGCGAAGGGGTCGTCACTTGCGCACGCGCGGGAATTGAGACCCTCGCGACGATAACAACGCACGCTAAAAACGCAAAAGATCATGGGTAGACGCTTGTTTGTAAACAGCAACACGCTATGGCTGTCTGCCGCATGCGCATGCGACGACCCCCCCCCCCCCCGCTTTAAATACATCGACCGTCATTTGACGAAATTTGCGAATTTAAACAAGATCGCAAAAGTTTCGACGCTCACCTTTCATTTTAATCATTGGTCATAATAATTTATCGCACGACTCGTCTAATTGGTCACGTGATATTGTAATCAATCACGTGATACCCGTATTGCATACCCTTATTGACACTGGCTCAAGTATTTGAATTGCGTATCATATAGAAATCTGAATACATCACGTAACATTTGTTCGAAAAGGTTGCACTATTAGTGTAAAGTAAGGGTATGACCTGACAGATACTATCCGCCACAGATTACTAATACCGCGACATGCTGGCGTTCAGTGGCAGATGGCTACTTACGAAACGTCTATCAGTGTACTCAGTGTTTTTTTTTTTTTTTTTTGGTTTTTTTTTTTTTTTTTGCTTTTCCATATTTTATTATCACAAGACAACAGGCAGTAAAATATCGCGCATTTATTTACGTAGTGTAGGAAGAATTGGGTGATGTTTGATGAAAAGGGAAAGGGGAAATAAAATGTACTTGAAGGAAGTTATTCACAATAGAAATTAAAATGTCTCGTGACAAAGTATGGTAATAACTCGCTTTCAGTGCCCACTAGTTATTTGTGTAGTATGTGTCATACGCCAAATAAAACAGTGACTGGTTGCTTGCGAAATAATTTTTAACATACAACAGAACCGCCTCCGAGTGAACTAACTGGATGGCTTTTCCTAAAAGCAGTTGGAAACATATTATTTTATTTCACATACTGAGCGGAATTGTGTATCATCTAAATTATCATTTCATGTATTGCGTCAAAGAACGGAATTACGTATAAAGATGGGACCGAGTATAATGCGCTATTATATATGATAGTGATTTCGACAAGATGTCGACCACTTAGCAAAATAAAACAAAACGTACATAACCAAATTAGCGTCTGCACAAATATAAGAACGATCTCATAATTTGGATTTGCGCTCAGAGTCAATTAATTATCGACAAATTACCTGAATACAAAATTAGGTCATTTGACTTGGCAATGAAAAGATTAATTACACGTATATTCATTGCATACATGTATATTAAAACGATTGGCATGTTGGATTAAAGATCATGTTAGTAGAGTAAAATAAACAAATAAGCCTCTCTTATTTATGATTATATTACACCGAATTTTCCTTTTTTATAAACTTAATTTACTTGTTCAGGAAAGCAATGTATTTTTTTAAATATTTATTAATTTGTATTTACACAGAGGAAGTTGAAAATTAAGCAGTGGCTGCTTGTAACGAAAAATGTAATATCTATATAGAGCGAGCATAATAGTTGGTACTCACAATATCGAATAATTATTCAACGTAATAGATAAATAATCCCCAAGGGATACGATCACAACTACTTTTTTACATCTGAGAAGAAATTCGGTCAAAAAAACTAGTTTACTGCATATATGTTGTAAAGTTAAATTAAACAACGAAGAATCATCTTATTTTTTCCTGTCATGCTAATTAAGTATTACACGAGTAACTAAATCGCATTCATCAGCCGAAAGGTATACACACTATATACTCAAACGTTACAATCGTTGAAAAAGAAATATGATATTCGGCAGTTTTAGATCGCGGCTAAATCCACAAACCCTCTGCTATACGTTGACCAGATTGCAAAACAAAATGGCAAACAATCTGCAAAAAATGATTAGATTACTGTAAACAATGTACAAACACGTTTAGCCAAACTGGTCGTGCAGGAATTAGATACTATCATAAAACAACTGTGCAACTGGTCAAACGCAAGTTCACAAAATTAACTTTAGGCGGCCATATTTGTTCAGATCAAAAAGCTGAATAAATGCACCCAGTTCATTGAAATTGGTCAATGACTGAATAAAACGCTAGGGTACACGAATTTTATTCCAAAATAGAGGGTAACGAAAGTAGAGCAATTCGCAACAATGATATGTTGAAACGTGAAACCTACAACATGACAGTGTACTGGTTCTGTCATATATTTCACGAGTACTTCTTTCGGTAAGTGAGTTCGCTCACACCCAACGAGAGGAGAGTGTTTGAAATAAGTAATGTTTTCGTTCGATCAGCTGTGGATTGGTTCGACTAGTGCTCCAGTGATGTGAAAAGCAAATTTTGATGCATACAATACCGACTTTCGTGTTTCAACACACTTTCCCCGGATAAACATGTTTTGTTCATGCTAAATACAGCAGCACAGAACGTAACACATTGAGTTCTATTATTGTTTACAAAGTTGTATACAACACACTTGCATGTAAAGACTAATGCAATACAACTACTGTAGTTTATGTTTTGGGCTTTTGTATACGTACAGATACTCAACATTCAATATAAACTAAAGCGTAAATATTGGAATACTGTAAAACACGTTGAATTAGCCACACGCAATTTAAGGAAATTTGACTCAATGCACAAATTTACAGAATCTTAATTTAGCTTAAAGCGGGGTAGTCGTCATCTACGCATGCGTCAGGTGGCCATAACGTGTCATTGTTTACAAATAAGCGTTACCCATGAGCCTTTGCGTTCTTAGCGTGTGTTGTTATTGTCGATTGGGACTCAATTCCCGCGCGTGCGCAGGTGACGACACTCCCGCTTTAAGTGTAAACAATCTCATTGTGAGAATTGAATATACTTTATTTTAATTTGGCGACATCTTGAATTGCCGAGGCTGCGAACTAGTTAAACTAACACCAAGCTATAAATACATGTTTTACAATATATTTTCTATGAAGGTATATTCTAGTTACATTTTTGATGTTGCGGCGGTACGCCTTACTCAGCTCTAAATCCCTCCGCCAGGGGGAGGGGAGTCACAAAAGCACCCAGAATGCAATTTCCTCTATTTTATAAGTATATTTCGGCAACTGACGTCATGCTTGTTAAACGCGGACGGGGACTAGGTCACACAGGCATTCGCATAGCCTTTGTTTTCGTGCCACTACATGGGAACTAATCGTTGAGAGACAATACACAGCGGAGATTACAGATAATTTATTTATATTGATACATACATACATGTAAACAAATCTTTATTTTGAAATCAGTCTCATCAAATTCCAAACGTATGGTACGTTTACAGATGCTAACCCAAACAACTCGGGGCGGGGGTATCGTGTAAATTAACGGCTATCGTTTGTATTTCCTACACATGTGAATCAAATGACTGCCAGTGGTGTCGTAGTGGGACCTGCAGTTTAGCCAATATTCCGTCTTTTATCGCGGAATGAGTCTGTAATTGTACACGTTGTCGGGGACGTACACCTATAAACTGTTCGGCCCAGTAAGGTGTAACAGTGAGGTACATAATGTGGCCCCACCCAAATCACATAACAGTCTATACAATTTTCAAAAACCATAAAGTTCATTTACTTCACTTTCAGTGTTCAATCACACGTACTCCAAAAATGACTGTGTTGGGGAGTTACTCAAAATATTGCTCTCAGCACAGATATATATACTACACTATCTGTATAACATGAAGAACTGATACTAAAAGCAAAGACTCGTCAGTGATTATATCTCAGTTTTACACGTTCATTTCAATGATATTTTAGGGTTGGGTCATTTAAAGTAATTATATTTAGGCCACGAGCACGCCAAGCCATGCAATTGTTCTTTACCTAAACATTCTTTACGATTTTTTTCTCTCTAGCATAAGATATAAAAATGTTTTTTCTTTGTTTCAAAGTTTCTGTTTTCAGGCACAAATACTGTGATAATCGCCATACATTTGATATGCCAACAATAATATACTAACACCAAGAGAAATTTCTTTTCAGAACTGCCATACTATTTCAAAGTTTACCTCTTGAAAGCAAGTAAGTAATCAACAACTTTTTTTTAGTTTAATATCGAAGTTACAACCCACATGGAATATTCTCCAATAACCACTACCTTTGCTGATCCAGTTGTCAATTATGCTTTTGATTACTGAACCTACTTAACAAACAGAACTATACTGAAGTGGAAATGCACTAAGTTTCTTTGATCTTAGTATATTTTCAGTGCCTGGTGCGTCAAATGTAAGAATGCATTACCGACACAGATAAGAATTGCAAATACAAACTTGGATGGGAATACATTGCCAACTTATGCAGATGGGAATGCATTGCCAACTTATGCAGATGGGAATGCATTGCCAACTTATGCAGATGGTAATGCACTGCCAACTTATGCAGATGGGAATGCATTGCCAACTTATGCAGATGGGAATGCATTGCCAACTTATGCAGATGGGAATGCATTGCCAACTTATGCAGATGGGAATGCATTGCCAACTTATGCAGATGGGAATGCATTGCCAACTTATGCAGATGGGAATGCAATGCCAACTTATGCAGATGGGAATGCATTGCCAACTTATGCAGATGGGAATGCATTGCCAACTTATGCAGATGGGAATGCATTGCCAACTTATGCAGATGGGAATGCATTGCCAACTTATGCAGATGGGAATGCATTGCCAACTTATGCAGATGGGAATGTATTGCCAACTTAGGTAGATGGGAATGTATTTCCAACTAATACCGACGAGCATGTATTGCAACTAACTCACACAGCTGGGAAAGTATTACAAATAGCTCACACAGATCAGAATGTATTACAAACTCATACAGATCAGAATGTATTGCAAACTCACAGAGATCAGAATGTAATACAAACTCACACAGATAAAAATGAATTACAAACTCACACAGATAAGAATGTATCACAAACTCACACAGATAAGAATGTATCACAAACTCACACAGATCAGAGTGAATTACAAACTCACGCAGATAAGAATGTATCACAAACTCACACAGATAAGAATGTATCACAAACTCACACAGATAAGAATGTATCACAAACTCACACAGATAAGAATGAATTACAAACTCACACAGATAAGAATGTATCACAAACTCACACAGATAAGAATGTATCACAAACTCACACAGATAAGAATGTATTACACACTCACACAGATAAGAATGTATCACAAACTCACACAGATCAGAATGAATTACAAACTCACACAGATAAGAATGTATCACAAACTCACACAGATAAGAATGTATCACAAACTCACAGATAAGAATGTATCACAAACTCACACAGATAAGAATGTAATGCCAACTCGTACAGATCAGAATGTATTGCAAACTCATACAGATCAGAATGTATTGCAAACTCACACAGATCAGAATGTATTGCAAACTCACACAGATCAGAATGTATTGCAAACTCATACAGATCAGAATGAATTGCAAACTCATACAAATCAGGATGTATTGCAAACTCATACAAATCAGAATGTATTGCAAACTCATACAGATCAGAATGTATTGCAAACTCATAGAGATCAGAATGTATCACAAACTCACACAGATAAGAATGTATCACAAACTCACACAGATAAGAATGAATTACAAACTCACACAGATAAGAATGTATCACAAACTCACACAGATAAGAATGTATCACAAACTCACACAGATAAGAATGTATCACAAACTCACAGATAAGAATGTATCACAAACTCACACAGATAAGAATGTAATGCCAACTCGTACAGATCAGAATGTATTGCAAACTCATACAGATCAGAATGTATTGCAAACTCACACAGATCAGAATGTATTGCAAACTCACACAGATCAGAATGTATTGCAAACTCATACAGATCCGAATGTATTGCAAACTCACACAGATCAGAATGTATTGCAAACTCACACAGATCAGAATGTATTGCAAACTCATACAGATCAGAATGTATTGCAAACTCATACAGATCAGAATGTATTGCAAACTCATACAGATCAGAATGTATTGCAAACTCATACAGATTAGAATGTATTGCAAACTCATACAGATCAGAATGTATTGCAAACTCATACAGATCAGAATGTATTGCAAACTCATACAGATCAGAATGTATTGCAAACTCATACAGATTAGAATGTATTGCAAACTCATACAGATCAGAATGTATTGCAAACTCATACAGATTAGAATGTATTGCAAACTCATACAAATCAGAATGTATTACAAACTCATACAGATCAGAATGTATTACAAACTCATACAGATCAGAATGTATTGCAAACTCATACAGATCAGAATGTATTGCAAACTCATACAAATCAGAATGTATTACAAACTCATACAGATCAGAATGTATTGCAAACTCACACAGATCAGAATGTATTGCAAACTCACACAGATCAGAATGTATTGCAAACTCACACAGATCAGAATGTATTGCAAACTCATACAGATCAGAATGTATTGCAAACTCATACAAATCAGAATGTATTACAAACTCATACAGATCAGAATGTATTGCAAACTCATACAGATCAGAATGTATTGCAAACTCATACAGATCAGAATGTATTGCAAACTCACACAGATCAGAATGTATTGCAAACTCACACAGATCAGAATGTATTGCAAACTCATACAGATCAGAATGTATTGCAAACTCATACAGATCAGAATGTCTTGCAAACTCATACAGATCAGAATATATTGCCAACTCGTACAGATCAGAATTTATTGCAAACTCATAGAGATCAGAATGTATCACAAACTCACACAGATAAGAATGTATCACAAACTCACACAGATAAGAATGTATCACAAACTCACACAGATAAGAATGTATCACAAACTCACACAGATAAGAATGTATCACAAACTCACAGATAAGAATGTATCACAAACTCACACAGATAAGAATGTAATGCCAACTCGTACAGATCAGAATGTATTGCAAACTCATACAGATCAGAATGTATTGCAAACTCACACAGATCAGAATGTATTGCAAACTCACACAGATCAGAATGTATTGCAAACTCATACAGATCAGAATGTATTGCAAACTCACACAGATCAGAATGTATTGCAAACTCACACAGATCAGAATGTATTGCAAACTCATACAGATCAGAATGTATTGCAAACTCATACAGATCAGAATGTATTGCAAACTCATACAGATCAGAATGTATTGCAAACTCATACAGATTAGAATGTATTGCAAACTCATACAAATCAGAATGTATTACAAACTCATACAGATCAGAATGTATTACAAACTCATACAGATCAGAATGTATTGCAAACTCATACAGATCAGAATGTATTGCAAACTCATACAAATCAGAATGTATTACAAACTCATACAGATCAGAATGTATTGCAAACTCACACAGATCAGAATGTATTGCAAACTCACACAGATCAGAATGTATTGCAAACTCATACAGATCAGAATGTATTGCAAACTCATACAGATCAGAATGTATTGCAAACTCATACAGATCAGAATGTATTGCAAACTCATACAAATCAGAATGTATTACAAACTCATACAGATCAGAATGTATTGCAAACTCATACAGATCAGAATGTATTGCAAACTCACACAGATCAGAATGTATTGCAAACTCACACAGATCAGAATGTATTGCAAACTCATAGAGATCAGAATGTCTTGCAAACTCATACAGATCAGAATATATTGCCAACTCGTACAGATCAGAATTTATTGCAAACTCATAGAGATCAGAATGTATCACAAACTCACACAGATAAGAATGTATCACAAACTCACAGATAAGAATGTATCACAAACTCACACAGATAAGAATGTAATGCCAACTCGTACAGATCAGAATGTATTGCAAACTCATACAGATCAGAATGTATTGCAAACTCATACAGATCAGAATGTATTGCAAACTCATAGAGATCAGAATGTATTGCAAACTCACACAGATCAGAATGTATTGCAAACTCATACAGATCAGAATGTATTGCAAACTCACACAGATCAGAATGTATTGCAAACTCATACAGATCAGAATGTCTTGCAAACTCATACAGATCAGAATATATTGCCAACTCGTACAGATCAGAATGTATTACAAACTCATAGTCAAAGAGAATTTTATTTTGTAAAACCAATATAGGGCAATGTTATTTATTTTAGCGCAGTATATATACAACTGACATATCAGTTATTTGCAATATTCCTAATTTTTGCAAATATCTCAATAATAGTTAAGACTGGTGCAAACAAAAACATCAACTTAGTGTATGACATTCAGCGCATCGAAATGCGAAAATGCTTAGTCGTCTCTGATGTGTAGTCAGTAACATCCTAAAAGATGATTCAAACGTTTAATACTCTATGTAAATTTTGTAATTAAGCCTTCACTATTATCTTTTGAGAATGATATATATGAAAAGGGTTATACATGGGGAATAATTGCAAACGTCAAAATTATTAGGGATTTAAATATGTATTTTATTTGTCTGAAATAATAACTCTGCCAAAAAATACTCCATTTGTTTGACTGAATTAATTTTAAAAACTTGGCATTGACATCAAACATGGTAGGTTACTGGTGCACGGCATTTTGTTTCGCGTTTAGATTTCAAATAGCCGATCGGTAGCCATTTTTTTCACAATTGTTCTATCCGTTGCTCAGAAATATTTCGATTTAAATTTGATAATAATGGGCTGCATTTTGATGACCTTTGATCCACTAGTGGCCATTATTTGTCCCACACTTTTGTCCTGTATGTTTCTCATGCCATACCTGGGTTGATTTCATTCAAACTTACCATAAAACAACACACATGTTTTGGTCTGCAGTTTCATTCATCATGTCAAAACTAGTCTATGCGTGGGTTATACACTGGTGTACGATGTGAGAATCTTATTTCTATAAAGCTCGCTTTGAATTAACACAATCTGGAAAAGGTGTCATTTGAAGTATCACCATATTGTCAACATGCTGAATATAATCGCACGCATTTCGTTATGTTTAATTGATATCGTCATTACAATATAGAGAACAGGGACTAGAGGACTAGGACAATGACTTGTTCTATTTTGATTTATACATTATGAATTGTGTTATGATTACCATACTGAAATAGTTTTTATCATTATTTCGTCGTTTTGATTGATCATTCATTCATGTTTGTACGTATCATTGACGAATGGAACAGCTCGACAGAATATAAATTTAATAATTGTGATAAGGCTGTAATTTTATTATTACTTTCCTCATTGATTTCTAATGTGGTCTACTTCACATTAACTTTACATTTGCTGTTACAAACCATCTGATGAATCCTCATAACATGTAATATTAAATTCAGAACAAAATAGTTTTTGATTTGTGGATCACTTACAGAAAATGCAGTATATATTGATAGACAGTTCACCTATTTTTTTCCCTGTTAATGTGGCCTCAGTTGTTTGAAATATGCTATAAAATGATGAAGTTACCAAGCAATGCAAGCTACAAGCTGATTACGGATTTCATTATGCTCACTGGGTACGTAAATAAAGTGCAACCACTGAATTTGTTGGTTTACCTTTAAATATGAAGTGGAAATGTATAGATTGAAACATTTTTGTTTGAAAAGGGCATTTTTTCAGTTGTTGGTGGATTAAATTTCCATTTATTTCCTAAAACACATGTTTGCAACTTTTTTCTTTTTCACTGTCCCTATTTGCATTTTTTCTAGCAAATGTACGTTTGCAAAAGTTTTTCCCAAATTTGTAATTTCAGGTGATTGGAAGGCATCGAACGAGTCACCAACGGTAATAGTGCAAGTCGCGCCCAGGTCAAACCTCATATTCGTGATTTCCATTAGAAGAGCGCAACGGATTGTGAGATATTCAATGTTTATCAACACAAACGTCTCACATACGCGGCGCGACGACTACCGTTCGCGTGTAAAATATTATTTACATGTTTTTTTACATGAAATTCGAACACGCGCTGCGCAACAACCACTGCGCCTTAATTATTTACATGATTCCTATTATTGAAATGTACACCTCTGACAAGAATTTGGAAATTTATCATGGTCTTGAACTGTATTGAAAGGTAAGACAAAGAGACATACAATGTTGATGTAACATGTCAACGTTTTATTTGATATTATTGTAACAATAATGAATGCAACATGAACTGGTATATTTTTTTGAAAACATGGCAGTTTTTTTTTTTGGGGGGGGTATCACAAGTAATGACTACTTTACCAAATAAAAAACATTTACAATTCATTAAGATCGTCGATTGCTGTTACACCTTAAAAGAGAAACTAAAAAAAAAGTTTCTTGTGGGTAACTAATACTGCACAGTGGTGTAACGGACTCGACTGGTGTATATTTCAAGTAAACAAACGTCTTACATAACACCAAATTTTTCAGCAACATTTCCGCCAAAAACGTGTTTCTGCAAGATTGTACGCTTCGTTTGTACCCGGGAGATCCTCAAAATTCAAACAAGAAACTGGTACGGCACAAAATCGTGAATCGCCGGGCTCGAAGAACAATTATAACTATAACGCACTCAATCACGTTTTATGGCAAATATAAGAAGATTCTCCTGGCTAAATATAAATGTACACAATCAATTCAAATCGTTTTGACTGTACATACGGAGCTAACGGTCTGATAACGAACAGGTTATGCTGTCTGTCTGTCTGCATAAACAACTCGCATATGATACCAGTAAATGAACGGCCGTAATTCAAACACGTACATATGTTATTTACAGAACACACAAACCGACCACGACACCCAGTTTAAATGTCAAAGGAATAACTGAACGGCGACCTAGTACATTCGAAACCAGCTCCCCGTCAAAATGTCCAAAGACGGTGGTACGTTATAGCAACCGGTAGTGTATGCTTCCGTCGCCGCCATGAACCTATAATATTATAGTTCGAGGCATCGTGCAAATTGTGAATATGCCTCAGATGTATGTGTAAATGCTTTGAAAACCGTCAACTTGACAGAAAATGAAGGGAGTTTAAAATCACAATATTACAAAATCAAAAATATATAAAGTTAACTTGCTCAATATGAACCCAATGTAAATCCCATCCTGGAAATAAAATACATAGTGTAAATATGGATAATACAAAGTTGTCGAGTCAGGACTTATGAAATCGTCTAACTAGCTTCATAGGTGCACACCGTTTTCAATGTGGCTGATGGTGTACTGCATTTTGGTATCCAGCTCATTTGCGTTCTGGTCCTTTTCTTGAGGCTCCTTGCTGCGCGACAAGTCAAGGGCGCCACCAGAGTATTCATTGTTACCTGTATCTTTAACCAAGTCATTCAATATATCTTTGACCCCGGCTTCCACGACGGGTTTTTCTTCTAATTCTTTTTCACAATTATCTTGACCAAGTTTAGTTGTGATCGAATCCTTTTCTAGTTCATTTTGGTGTTCTGTATTTTTCAACTTCATCTTTTTAATTACGTCATTTTCTTCTTTCGCGCACTCCTCGTTTTTCCCGTCAAATTGTGTTACATTCGCTTTGCGCGGGTTGTCTGTTGCCACGGCGACATTGTCCTGTACCATTATAAGTTGTTCTTGACGCGATTTGAAAAACCCAATGTCCGTGCTGCTTTCCCGGATAGTGATCGTGCCCCTCAAAGTTGTCACATCCGTGATGAATACATTGTTAATCGTAATCAAATCAACCTCGTTTTTCGTCTGCCAGTCACTAATTTGCGTTAAAATCCTCCTTGTCGGCGACTTCGAAGCGCCCTCTGTCCGAATACATGGCACTTCATTGGATTTTTCAGATATGGCCACGTTTTCTTGATCTGACGAGATATCAACACTTGGGCTCAATGGCTGGCAGTTGAGTGACCTCTTGTTGACCTCCTTTAAGTTAACAACGTTATTGTCGGCACATTGAATTCTGCGCAATTTCAGGCGTTTCCATTTCCCTGAATGTGAATTGTTGGCCCGAGAATCGCCGAATGACGTCATTATAGTCTCGTGTGGCATTTTAACATCAGGGTTCACTACGCATTGGTCGTTATTTTTTTCGACATGAGCATTACACAATTGAAGGGTGGTATGGGTTTGACGATTTGTCACGGCCACGTCACACGTGTTATCTGGTGTTGTAACAGTCTGCACCTCACCTCTGACTGAACGGTCGCCGCCATTACAATGTACACTGAAGCCCACGTGCGCCGTGGCCAGCTGGCATACATTCTGTGAATCAGACACGCCATTTTCTATTCTTTTCATACCTCCCATATGTTCATCGGCACCGCCCCCGTCCTCGCCTTGTATCACCTGTACACGGATGCTACTACTATCGTCATCGGCCATTCCCTTGCTCCCCGGCACAGCTGACACCATGTCATTACCGCTTTTTGTAACACGCTCTTCAATAACACTCGACATGCGTTCGGTGGTATCCTATACGGGGGGAATCGAATACAAAATACGATAGATAAACGTATACAAATAACAGATAATGATCTTGGGACAGAACGTTGTATAGTTTTTGAGTTTTAACTTACATGGCTGGGGTTCCGTCTTTTTCTTGGTCGCCGTCCTTTGCGACATTCGCCAAATTCACCCTGGTTTCTGTACACATTCGCAAAAAAACAAAACAACAATTTCTAAAATACGAATATATATGTACATGTATATATCAACAGGGATCACAGAATCATCGTATATTCGACCATCACGCAAATTTCACGCCTCTGAAACGTGTCCTTTATTTACAATGAAAGCGAAATAACAATTTGTCCAAATGACTAACTTATTGAAATTATTCACCTCTCACTGTAAAATTCAAATATAAGCCTCTCATCGAGAATGTTCTCTCTGGGTTCCCATGTGTTATACCTACATCGAGAAAAAATACATATAATATACAATCATTTTAACAAATTCTTCACAAATTAATAATAAAATAAAAGTAGTATACATTAAAATGATTGACTTACTGGTTCGGCCAATCTTTCCACTTAACCAGATACTCTATCCTCCCCTGTAAGGAAAAAAAAACACATACCAGGTATATTAGTTGCCATACGACCACGATCGGAGCAGACCAGCGGTCAATTAAGTATTCACAGCCAACCACATGATGCGCCGCTACTAAGTGAAGTGTGCGTTTACAGCGGTACATTGAACCTACCCGACGATATCGTTTCCGTATTATACGCTCCACGGCGAACACCTGATCTCCTAGTTCTGATAACTCCATGACTTCGAACTGCTGTGGCGGCTTTACGTCTTTACGACAGCGACTGGCGTGTTACACAGGCTGTGTACGAAGACTGCCTACTCATGTAAACCAATATGTACTGCGTGCTCAATATACAGTGACTGCAACGCAATGCATATCCCATAATAGGCGTGACGTCACGGCGTGGATTGTTTGTGTCATGTATATTCCTATTACTGTTACTAAGGGGACCATAAGCTGATTCATCACCGTCTATTTTCGACGATTCCTCCTACATATCACCTGTAAATCTAAGAATAAAAAAAAAACATAAATCATACAATTAAGAAAAATATTTCTTAATAATGAAAGGAAAAAATCGTCTGCTTCTCTGTCACGGCCGTCGCGTTTATGAATGAATGTTAATTTAACCCTTTCCCACATTCAAGAATGAAGAGGAAAACCAGACACGAAAGAAAAAGAATTCGTCTCGGTGAAACATCGATAACTAAACCGCAAAATTAGAATGTGTGTGAGGACTATTTTGCGGTTTCGACCACTCAATGACTCGATTACACGGATACAAAAGAGTTGACCTTTATTGAAAGTTCAAATCCTCGATCATGACCGATGTTTCAATGATAATTCAGCCGAATAAACATACTAAAACACTGCCTGCTAATTAACGGACACGTTTTATACTTACTCCTACTCGTGCCGATTTTCGAATTGGCAAGACCGGTCCTGTTCTTACTTGCTCCTGTATTGTTTTCAGTGACTTGTTGTTTTGTTTTTTGTCGCGCAATGTCCCTTTCACAAAATGTAAAATAAGTCTCTATGTGAAATTGAATCGTTAACTAAAACAATACATACGTACCCGCAATAGTAAGATACCTCATTTGAATAAACATTAATTGCAGTGGGGTTAATATTTATTATACATTTATTGCGTCGTTTGCATTTAATAAGAATGGCATGAATCGGTAATTTTCAAATTATATGTTGCGTTTTCAAAGTTCTTGGAGGAAGACAACGTGTGGGCAAGAGCACTAATGAGCTGGAATGGCGCCAAAGATACGAAACATGTGCAAAGCCAGTGCGTATCATGTTAAACCTTTGCTCTCCTGTGTCCTAAATTAATTTAAAACTCATGGGAACAATTCAAAATCAGTCTGTTTTCAGTTTAACTGTTGAATGCATACACACAATTCTAGTGCACGTATGATAAATATGATAGGTGTGGTGATGACCAATTTGTGACGTAGTTTAAGGCGTCGTTGTTGACGCCCATCTTTATGTGTGTTTTGACGAACCGGACTGTTTTTTTAAAGTTTTCCAATTTTAATAAAAAATAATTTCATGACAGTGTCTTCCGCGAGTACTAGTATATATTGTACACCAGCTATTTAAGCCTTGTTGTTTGTAATAGTTGATTCCACTTTGAGGGAGCTGGGGCAGTAATTTTTAATCAGTTTGTTTCGAAATGTGAGCTGTTTTTACGGCGCTATATTATCAATATAATGAAAACCACTCTCCGTCTAGCATTGCGTCGTAGAGGAAATTAAAAGTAAACAATACGAAATGTTAGAATTAGTCGTTTTCACTGTTATTCTATTTTGGTGAAAAGAAACTAATTACGCGCGTGATGTTCTTCTGGATACTCATAGCGCATCGTTCAGTTTATGTGGGTTTCGAAGCCGGCGGCATTCTCACTTTCCATGACAGACTCAAGAAATCAGCTGTTCATCATCGTCTTTACGGTCTTAAGATTGGCTAAAAATGTGCCGAGGTTAGTTTTAGAACCTATCGCAGTGCCAAGACATACTAAGGAGTTAACGCATACTCAGCTTATCCTGTGATCGGTATCGACACGGCGATGAATCATGCGAGTTCTTAAGATCTGCCTCCAGTTGTTATAAAAAAAATCCGAATCACACGTGACAAAAACGCTATTAATAGTGAATCACGCGAATTCAGACAACGCCCTGTCACGATGTTATTTCTATTTCGCTAATAAGTATTAAATAGCTTACTGACTAAGTCGCTTTGTGTAAATATCACCGGACGATTCCACGGACCGCCGCGTGGTGCAGTTGATCAACTATATAATCACACTTCTGATCGAGAATGTCATATTTACTGTAATAGAATCTCAGCATCTACGTAACGAAGTTCATTTGCCCGAAATTCAAGCGCGCGCTGCGCGACGACCGCCGCTCTTCAATTATTTTTGTTAGAGCAGCATCAATATAATATATCCAATTTCTTTTTTGATAGAAGACAAAAACGAGCTGTTCCAGGTGGAACGTATTATGCGCGATTGCCGTTCGTTTGAGACAATTTCCATAAAGGGATAAGAAATGAGATGAAAGTTCGAATACCATAAATAAAGGCAATTAAAACATATAATGGATTTCGACTGGTGAGGTCGAATCAGTTATTCATTGTAAACATTACAGTCGTAAATCATAGCCCAGTCGGTTGAACTTTCAACTATCATCCAGCGTGCGTGTCCGTTGACACGTGGACTAGTGCCACGAGGAGAAAGATTAGAGATATTTCCACTCTCAACAGAATATAATAATTTATGTCAAAACCGACTGTTGCCTACGTCAGGACGACGAACTGAAGACGGTTCGTTAAGTTGTGTACATGGAGTCACACTTGTCACGTGATAACACGGTCACGTGACTTGGTACTAATATATGGTAGAGTGAATAAATGATTCATTGGCCGTCTTCGTGACCATCGTGGAGTTATTTGTACGACTGCTCCATAAATTCTAGATAATTGATGTTTCTCTTATCGCATTGTCTATCTCAGCCATACGAGCTAGTTCGAGAAAATGCGGAAAATATAAAAGCACTACGAATTCTTGATATCTTGCTGAGCGAAAGTTCCAATCAAATAAACGACCAAAATTGGGGTTAGTACCCGAACATGTTTCCATAGCACCAATTTCTTTGTGATTTCCTTCATAATTGGCGTTGGTGAACGGTGAATTGGCGGCTATTTTAAATTTTGTCACGTAATCACTGTTCCTAAAGTAGCCGTCCCATCCTTAATAGTGAAAATATGAAACTACCATATCACGTTTTTGTCATGCGAAAGAATACGACGGGTGGGGTAAATGAGAGAGGCGGGGTTTGGTGTACGTCGCCATTTTAAATATTACGCGTACGCTAGTTAATAATTATTATTTTATGTTTCAAATCCCAAACCATGGCAAAACTCTTGACATATTGGACCCTGGCCTACAGTGGCGGATCCAGCAAAATTTATTGGGGGGGGGGGGGGGGGCAAGCTTCGCTTAAGATATACGGAGCGAAAATCGCAGAGAATATGAGAATAATCCAGATGATATGAATCGTCATGCGTTTGGGGGGGCCATACCCCCCCCCCCTGCCCCCCTCTGGATCCGCCACTGCTGGCCTATCCCAAATCCTGCCCAAAACTGTAAATCCCGAAGTATTACACACTTGTGAAATGGCGTTGTTATGGCAGGACTATTATGCACCCTTTTACTACATCAATGCCCGAAATACACATCATATTACGTAGTAATTCTGAAGAACTTGGTAAGGGATTCCCTGTTTGAAAACTTGTTGGGGTGGGGGGATTTGGGGGGAAATTGATGTGGGTGCAAACAACATTGAAAATACCGCGACGATTCAAAATGGGGAAACGTGTATAAAAATGTGTCATCGGCGTTTGTGAATGAAGTATTTGTTACAAATTCCCCCGGCCCTGATTTAAAATGGGAAACACCAAGTCTATTTCGATGTGATGTTTTGCTGATTTCGAGTTAATATGTCAGAGAGCCGACGGAACTCGGTCAGCTAATAACTGAGAACAGACTACTCTTCGCACAAGACACAGATTTAACAATCCATGAAAACGTTGATTTTGAGACATCTACCACAGACTGTTTCTATAGTATAAATTACTCACCATTTTTCTCAAAATTTCGTTTAGTTACATATCATATGTAGTTATAAAATGTTTATAGTTGATAACATCAATAATTATAATAATAACATTCTTAAAACAAAAAACTGTTGTAAATGTTCTACCCTAATTTATTAGGTGGAAATCTAGTATTTTCTATCCATCTTTAGATAGGCACGATGTAAAATGAAACGAAAGGCGGACTATGAAGTGTCAGATTTCTTGGATTTCAATTTTACCGCGCTCAAAACCTCATTTGTCCATGTCGAAATTAGAGAGATTACATTGTTTAATTTTTGAGCTGTTCACAATTGCCCATATTAGGGCATCGCGTTACCGTGACGTCATTGCTACTCATTACATCAACAGACGACAGAGTGCTACTCTGTTGCGTTCCATCGGCCCTGAATCTACATGAAATGTTGACGTTACAATCAGCGGGGAAACATCCTACAACTGTGTCCCGGTGCTGCGTGATTTGTAGCGCAAAAATAAAAGCATATTTTATACAAAGGAATGAAAACAAAGCAAGTACTAGTATGTATTAACTTTAAACACTCGTTTGCGTGTCGTCTTCGCCCCATGGTTTGGCGTTGTTCGCATATTCCCGGGCCAAGGTCTACGTACCAGCCGGGCGCCAGTCAGGATTTTGGGCCTATACAAGACAAAATAGGCGATATAACCACGGTATAAGCGTATAAAGATGTATAGTCGGCAAAACGTAGTTAAAAGACATTTGAATTTTGAGTAATTTGGCTAAAAATCAAATCTGAAATATGCGGCGCCCTGCGCGAGTTATACTGATCGAACGACTCGGAATTCACTACAATAAACCCCATCATGCATTGCTGTTCGAATTTTGCTTCGGGTGAGCGCTAAACACAACTAACTCGTCTAATACCCGATGCAGTGGGAACATGAGTAAGATAGTGGCAGTTCTATTGTGTTTTTTAATGTAATTTCTATCTTCTTCCAACACGAAATTTTGCGTCAACGCCAGAGATTTCAGAAAGTATTATATAACAACAATAAAATTGCCACTGTTTGGGCAGCCTAGTGTCTACTGTGTATCTCAGACTAAGCTGAACAAAAAATAAATGCTTCACATCGAACATTGCAGTTGTGAAATAGTATATTTTTGATCGTCTAACCTCAGACAACTAATTATAAGTTGTCTAAGGTCTAACAGAGAATCCCGCGAATTCGGGGGCTTGATGGCACCCTAGGATGCTGGAAACTAATTACAACCCAATCCACGGAACTGCTCGGCGATGCTCGACAAGGAGATCCGGAAAATACCGTACCTGTTGCATTTGAATTTAACGGTGAGTGGCTTTTGTAGTGAGCAGCTTTCGTAGTGAGAAGGGCTTTGTCGCAGTAACTGGTCCTGGAGTTAATCTGGAAATACCATCTTTAGAAGCCGTTAATTTGTCCTTTTATGACGTGTGCAGTTGCTGTGGCAGGAGTTCCCACATAAGACCCATGCTTTGATATTGCCCCCTAGTTTCTTACTTCGACCAAGAAACATTTAACCATACTACTTAGTGACATTACATGAATGGTGTTGCGGAAGGAGCGTTGAATATTGTTCATTGTAATTAATAATCCCCAGAACAATTTTCCAATATAGATAAGTGTCATAGTATCACGAACAAACGTATAACTCATTCTCAGCAATGAAATAAAGATATGTATAATGTATTGCAATAAAACAAATTAAACAACAAAAGGGAAATTGCAATATAACATATTCCATTCAGTAACACTTCAGTGTCGTGAATGTTCTGATGGAATTTGTTTTGAACTGTAAATAATGGAAGATGTATATTAGATAAGAAAATGTGATTTGTTTTGGCGATAAATTCAGAAATATGGCAAGGTATTCCGGTTTGTTTGGAATGTTCACAGTTGTGCTCCCTTGCAACAATTAACAGATATAAATAAGTCTTGTCATGTGTGGAATTCCTTGCCATATGCCAAATACGTAAGTTAAATTATTTGTATACAATGCAAAGTTATTGCAACACGTTTTTAAATAGGAAATCTGTTGAGAACTCTTCACGGTGGCTAAACTGAGTTGGATAGTTATGAAAGTATTAAACATATACACATTTAGTTTAGTTTATATCAAGTTTGTGATGAAGATAATTGTTTTCTATTCCTGATGAATGAGTAGTCTGACATACATTGCCTTCAGTTTTGTTCAGTTTACAAAACTGTAATGTAATTTGAATTATCTGAAATTGGTCCTGTAATTGTCTTTTTGTAATTATTTAAACCTGCTTGATGAATTAGATAAAATGTAATTACAGTTAAACGAAGCGAAAATATAAATTGCATGTAAATAAATGTGATAGATTTGTTATAAATATATGGTAATACTATTATTACTAGAAATGCATAGTTAACTGCACAAACATAGCAGCAATGTGGTACTCTGTGTACTGTGTACTGTGTTCTCCAGCATAAATATCGGATTGTTCGGAAGCATTGTAATGCGAATTTCGTTGACGCTACCTTCAAGGTCTACATGTTTTTCTGAGAACCATGTTGAATATGTCCCGGACCGTTTACTTACTTACCTGTCAGTGTATGACTGGTATATACAAAATGATACCAGGGAAACGTCAGAATAGTAAAAACAGGTCAGTTACCAGTGTCAAGAGAGCCATAGAACCACAACAATCTGTCACCCATCGTCGTCGACAGCAGCGATCACAAAGAAATTGAGAACGGCGAGTGTGGACACAGACAACATCGGAATGAACATTAAAAACAGCTATCCCGACCAGAAATCGAAAATTCAATCTTCATGAGTGATGTAAATGGTATTTCCATCTATTTGCTTCTATTCCCACTCTCGATAAAATGTTCAAGTGTCTTTACGAATAGTGACGTAAACATGAAGTCTATTTTGTGTAGAGGACTATTTATACAGGAAACGTTCCAGTAAGGGACTGTTAAAGCTGTTCGATTGCCATATCAAAATCCTTGAATAGAACATGTTATATATTCATCAAAAACAGCGGTGCTATGTTTCTAGGCACACATGGAACAAAAAACAAAAGAAACCCTCCGATACAATCGACCTGCGTCTTTGAAAATCTAGTCTTATCGCCCTTGTGTTTCCAAGTGAAAAAAGGTCGAGGTCAAAAACGACCGATTTTCACCCTGTCTTCTATGATTTCTTTAGTTATTTCAGTCCAAAACTTTGGGACGTGAATCGTGAAATAAACATAGCGACAAAGGTCAAAACATGTTTATGCTTATTAATACGCGTTCACCATTTGCAATAGTTGAAACATTTTTTTTTAATTTCCTCGGCAATAGCTATGTAAATCGGGACCAAAACATTATCGGTAGATTCCAAGGACGTTAGTGACAACCAACAAAACGCGATTGAAGGCAAATAAACACGTGAAGCATCAAAAAACGGTCTCACATCGTGGCATAACCATTGTTTACCCTTGAGGGGAAAGGGAATTACTCGCTTATGAGGGTGCCCGTAAGAGTGTCGTAATAACGAGGGTGGGAACCGTGTTTATGCTATGAAAAAGTGAAGACCCTGAACGTACTTTTATGTACTTTTGTAATTTTTGGTTTGGTTGCCTAACGCTTTTAGGTTTATGTGTTGCAAGTTAGAGTGAGCATACCTAAGCGGCCGTCCCTTAGCAAATGATTTAGCCTATACATTTTCCTAGTCAAAATTACGAAACTATCCGCTTTTTACGCAATTTGAGAAGTCCGAATTACTAAACGAAGTACAGAACGACAAAGCTGAAATATCCAAGAACCAACACATACCAACAATTATATCTCAAAAGTAAATTTTCCTGATATATTTTAAGTCTAACCGGACCGGAAGTGAGAATTTGTTACTACTCTACCCAAACATATTTTAGTATAAGGTAGTAAATGATAATAAACACATCACATGCAACGTTAAATAAATACACTCTGTAGATACAACCACTTTCATCAGACATATTTTGCTCATCCAGCTACTACAACTTAGTAAAACTTAGTTTATATAAATCCACGACAAAAAGCATGACGTCACAGTACAAATACACATCCTTTGACATTCAAATCGTGGATGACCTCTTTCTTTTAGATTAATACTTCTCGAGTCAAAGAGCATTCTCCCACTTCGGATACGTACATCATGCTTTGACATAAATACACGCATGGGTAGATCAGAATAAAATAATCCGATCTATAATAACTGAATACATACGCTCGTGTTGTAAAGTCATGTATGACCTGACCGGGAAAGTGTTCATACATAATGGGCACAAATTAATTTCAGTAGATATAACCAATTTTAACGGCTCCAATACTGTTAGATGATCCATGCTTTACGTAGGCGTAATATCGTTAATAATGTGCCTTTATTTTCAATTATAAAACAGTATCATATCAAATTGACACAGTTTCGACTTTGAAAAAACATTATTGATTATTGATAACTTTGGTTCTAATGGAAAGATTTCCTGTATTTCTATCAATCGACCAGTTTTATTTCTAATTAAAAAAAACACACAATAAGGATGTTTTCTTGGGTATTTTCTTTTGGTGAAATTTGTTCAGCATTTGATGCATCGCTGACAGTGGTGAACTCTGTGATCGCTAGGGCATCATCGTGGTGGGTGGAATATACGAGATAGATATTAATACAGAGCATAGTCAATAATTGTTCATTGCGCTGCGCGTGGGTGAGTACTGTTGAACATAATGACAGGATGTAACAATGATATATATATGCAGCACGTATCATGAAAACATGATTAATTAGCCAACGTTTAGGCAGAGGCCCTTTCATACGTTTTGTACATCAATTTGATCATATCATTTGCATAATTATATTTTATTGTGAATGATTTTGAAAACGTGTTCACTACAGCGACTGTAAAGCAAATCAAATCAATTGTTACACCTTTCTCTATGTCATTAACATTTAGGATAATGTATACTAATATTTCAATGTAAATGTCCCAATAGCAGCTACACGAATTACGTGTGAATGCTTGCTGACCCACAGACTTCAAAGTAAGTTCCCCGTTTCACCGAATATACCGACAAGCCAGTCTTTAAACACAATTCCTTGCAAAATGTCCGGGTTACAGTGTGTATTATATAGTTACGGTTATGATAATGTTAACATAACATGCTTTTGTTAGAGTAGTCAACTGCCACAACATACCATTCTAAACTGCAAACCGTTTGTGTATATTAATAAACGGTCTCTGATATATTGTTTGTCCCCCCCCCTCTTCCTCCTCATCGCGCACGTTATCTCAATGGTCATCGCATTGTATTGTCACGACAAAGTGAAACACATACAACAATGATATTATTATTTTATTGACCGATAGAAATGAACTATATCAAGTTATTATACATTTTCATTACAAGCCTCGGTGAAACAAAACACATCTTGTTACATTACATTCAATCCAGTCGTCAACTGACGGCTGTTTTTCCTGTACGTGTCTCTGAATTAATTTAATGATCTACACAATACAGTGTAACAAATAAAATCAACGAAAAAAGCGTTGTTTCCGCCGCAACGCTGTCTGTTTCACCATTTTGTTATAACCATATAAAACAAATATTTGTGGCTTTTTTGTAGTGTTGTTGCTTTTATTCAACGGATTTTTGGTTTCTAGGTCATCGGAGACAATATCCCGTCTCAATTGTTGCATAGTTCAACGTCTTTATCGTGACAATGAGGTCAGACGAACCGTAACACTTAGAAAAACAAATTTCTTGCCGACGGATGTCAGATTTAATTGTGATTAGGTTTCAAGTGACAAATAGTCAGCAGGAATAAATTGTTTACACGAGTCGTGACACTATATATAGTATTGTTGTAATCGTATTATTGTATGGGTTCAACGTTCGCAAATGGCGAACATTTTATATTTGAATATGGGCAAACCGCCATTTACAAGTTAGGTCGTAAAATGATATTTTTTCTATAGTAGTCGAAAATGGTTTTGTCAACACTGTCAACAACAACTCGCATAAGGCAGGTCATTATGACACAGTGGCCCTGAAGATATAAATTATTTTCGGATAAATTAGTTTAGTCGTTATTGACGACATAAGCCATCTCTCCGTCCATGTTTATTGTGCGAAATATGATAAATAGTTTTTTTTTTATAACATTTTATAACAATCGTTAAAGTTAGATTGGATGTTACATGTATAACTGAATGTAATATTTATTGAGTCTAATATTAGCTATTATCCACGTGTTTGTCGAACCAACATGAATCGCCCACCCCGGTTCGTGTGACAATGTAACCAGTGGGTAAACGCCGAAACATACAGCATATAGTGTCGTGCATGATTACAAACCTTGAAAAGCTCCACACATGTTTTGTTTTGTTTTTTGCTCCACGCCCACAACATATATAAAATATGGATTTAGTCCATATGCAGTAAAGTGATGGGGGTTTCGATTTAAAATAATTGATTGTCGGATTAACTATGTCGAATGTCGTAGAAAATAAATTCGCATGGAATTAATTTCAAAACATGTTATTGTCATAGCACATGAACGCATAGAACGAAGCTATAACAATGCATTGACCAGGTATGGAAATAAATAACTAACAATGCGTGCATATGTCTGCAAAGTATATAATCAGGAATTACTTGTTGACAAATATGGCATGCGTAGGCTACTTACGATAGACGTCTGACATTTTAACTAAATGGGGAAGGCGATGGTGTGGGTTTGTAAATAGTTTGTTCTGGTGAATTTCCGCTTCGGATTTCCTCGAAAGTTCACAGTACCCACAATATTGTTGAAACTATTTAAATAGATGACGCTTAAAAGAGAAATGACGCTTTCAAACTGTAACACGAGGCTGTTTCAGCGAAAAACTTGCCTCCTTGGAATATGTCATGGGTATTCAGACGAATATAGTAATTGGTTTTACAGAAGTCGCCAATGCCACTCACCAACTGAACTACCTAGAACTGACTTCTGATGGCGGATGCCACATATGGAGCCGAAGGTGTTCTTATCGAAACATCTGACATCAATTCATGTCAGTGGATCTCAAGGTCGGTGTCAATCGATACGTCTTTCTCGCTGTTTTTTTATTATGTAATGTCGCGTTTATGTCGATTACGCGTTGTCAATTGGTCAATATACACTTAGACATTTGACCCGATGGATCGATTATTTTTTTATTAGTTGTAAGAATAGACTCTAATTATCGAGATAACGTGTTAGCCACATTTATATTTATTAAATATATTTATACTTCTCAGTATGGCTCTGGCAGTTGATTATTTACACCGTTAATGTATTCAATGATGTTGCCTAAACTTTTCAACGAATCACGAGTATACCTCATGTGACAACACTCTAATTACGCTCTGCTTCCCTCAATAAAACAATCGTTAAATAACGAAACCCTCGATAAATTTGATGTTATCTATGATGGGAAAGTTTGTACATTTTGGGGCGTGATGCTCTAATTGTTAGACTTGTATCGTGTTTGTTTTATAAGTATTGCTGCATGAGCATCCGTTAAGCGCTTTCATCGTATTTATATTCGTCTTTAATTGCCATGACTGAACCTGTTTGTGAAATAAATAACAAATTATGTGACCGACAAAAATAAAGCGCGAAAACATAACATGTAGTATGTTGAGCGAAAAGTACTTGAGTATAGTCCTATGAACGTGTCACTAATATGTTCGAGTCTGCTGATTCATTCAAGTTTGTAGCATACGCCTGCCTTCATGCAACGCCCAAATCTGTAATTCGCTAGAATGACCGAGATTGTATGTGAGCTATACCAATCTCAAGTGTCCATGGTACTAACACTTGTTTACAGTGTTGTGACACTTTACTAAAATGTTGAATGCTATTCCCCCTCTCCCTTCACGAACAAAATCAACTCGGAAGATACAGTTCAGATTTTACGCTAACGTAATGTACAATAGGCATATTTAGGCATATTTTCTGTGAGAAGACGAGGGGATGACATCATCACGTATTAATGTATACAACATAACTGGTGCAGTGTGTGGATATTATGAACCCATTAGTAAATGTTTAAGTTGAATTAGCGCCTCTCCTCACAAAAAAAACAACAACCCGGAAAACAATATCAGTTAAATCACAGTCCCTCTATTCTCTAGAGGGACTGTGGTTAAATGCAGTTCAGATTTGTTTCGTAACGTATGTACATACTTAGTATTTGAGTTTATTTACTGTGAAAACACGGGAGATGACATCATCACGCCGTGTGAATGTACACAATTATTTAACGACTATTTAATTTTACTTCACATGAATTGACTATCAACACAAAGCGATGTTTGTAGCGATGACTAATACAATTTTTGCAGGCGATCAATACAGTTGTTAACACATCTAATGGAACGTGCTTTCACGGTGTTGCAGAGAAATCGACAGGACGTCCCCAGTCCAACCGGGAGCGGTACTGAATGACCACGTGTTTAGACATCGATTACTGTAATAAACATAGGCAAAGAAACAGAAAAAAGTTACTAACCTGGCAAGTATCGTGTGAGTTTGAAACGAGCGAGCTGGTGCCCAGAGAATAGTGAACAGGAAACTGACAAAATCAAATCACGTGATCAAAGTTCGCGTGACTAATTCGTGACAAAAACAGTACATCCTTTTGTTTGCTTGTTATTTGCCAGTCGTGATAATGCTGATTTTCTTCAAAAAAAAGTAAACGAATCAAACGTATGAAATAATGACGTGACGTGAAGCGTCATCTTCTTCGTGATTGCATCATGATTATAATGTGACAAATTAATCATCGTTATTATGACGTAAGAATAATCGCCGATTCATGCTGATACGCACTTCCGTAGAAGTAATTATCATAACACAATCCCCGAAATCCAATTAAGATACACAGGCCCAATGGTATAATTTAAAGAAGTGACGTCAGGTATTTTGAAAACATCCTGAGAACACTGGCGATAGAGAACATCTAGATCCACCGTGACGTATGAAACGGGCAATTTTTAAAAACTGAGTCATAGTCAAGAAATAGTAATGAGTTATCGACTTCAGTCAAGTGTTTTTGTAATAACATCGGGAATTGGTGAAATCTTGATTTCACTACAAGTTTGTATTTATATATTTATTTATTTATTTATTTATTTATTTATTTATTTATTTATTTATTTATTTATTTATTTATTTATTTATTTATTTATTTATTTATTTATTTATTTATTTATTTATTTATTTATTTATTTATTTATTTATTTATTTATTTATTTATTTATTTATTTATTTATTTATTTATTTATTTATTTATTTATTTATTTATTTATTTAGTTAGTTAGTTAGTTAGTTAGTCAGTCAGTCAGTTAGTTAGTTAGTTAGTTAGTTAGTTAGTTAGTTAGTTAGTTCCTTTTTGATTCTACGGGTAAATAATAAATCAATAACGACTGGACAGTGAGAAATAAAACCAAGAAAACCCCGCGGGCAGGCCAACACCAAGTGGCACGGACAATGGGGGAATCAAACCCCCCTGCCCTGTGCCATCGGGATAACAGTCATCCGTTTGACACATTTCTCGGTTCAAAATAAAAACGATTAAACGATTACAAGTGATTAGTGGAGGTTACAAACAGGTAAACAAGTGACGAGAGGTGAGTAAAAGACATGTACGACATTGAACAATAAAAATAACAAACGGTTGTACACTCAAATAATTACAATTCTAAAAATACTTAAAAGTACAATAAATCTAATAAAAAGCAATTGAAAAGGCGGGTTTGTACAATTAAAAAGGATATTATTCAGCCATTGTCTAAGATATCGGGGATTATCAGAGAGTTGTCATCCAGGATTGCAATGGCGTCATTAATACACCACTGTGTTTCAAATACATCTAGAGACTTTGTGAGCAGGTGATAGTTGTATTCATTAGTTACCCGATACCTAATTTTGGATTTAAAACACTGTAATACATTTGTTTGTACCCGATCGTTTAACCCTTTTATATCGTGTTACGTGAGTTGACACTTTCATAGTTGCAATTATGTGACAGAGCAAACGATGTGTAGCGGTTCTTTTGCTTGGTTAGTTAGTTAGTTAGTTAGTTATTTAGTTATTGTTCTTTGGGGAAAACAACTAAACAAGACGAATTGTACCTTTACAGTATGTATATGAGTACGCGTTGGACAGTACTCGGTATTCTCGTGACCGCACAGTACCGCGCTGTCTCTATAGAGAGACTGTGTTAATATAATACACATGTTCCTGTTTGTAGTAAGGATTTACGAGTCAATGCAAAACAATCTACACGATTTTACCTGTTTGGCTACCCAACCGACCTATCAGAAAATAGTTTGTTTATCGGCAGTTTTTTTTCGGCGTATCAAATCGTGTCTTGTATATTTGATTCGTCTCAACTGAGATTTATGACTAGCAAGACAAATTGGCGTTTGTTTACGCAACTGTAAATGTCGTGAGGGATTTTATTACCGTCATGCTACCTTGTTACTGCATCTATGTAAACAAATGGAAGTGTTTGAATGTGACGTCCGTATGACGTACTAGTATATTCTCCAACTAAGGATACACTTTCGAACACGTCTGTACTAGGTTTTGTGGACGCCTAAGTTCGGTTGTTTTCACTAAAACTGTAAGTCAAAAAGAACACAAAATAAAGCACGATATGGTATGAAAAGTTGGAGGGTTTTTTAGACGCATACAAAACACACCTCATTCTCAGATGAAATGGTTCGTCACTGCATGTTTTATGCCAACAAATATTCTAATCACTAAGTTGTTCTAATCTTCTCATTTGATTTCACACAAGACATGTATTTTTCTTCATAAATTAATCAGTTGACACTTACTAGTACATTTTCCCAACCGCGCCGGCCTTTCCACACATATTCTATTAGTTACATTTCGCGAGGGATGAGAAATGTTCCCTTTTAACGTTATTTCATTAATTGTGGTATCCATGGTGACTTGAACGTGGCTCGTATGATATTGTTGCCAGGCGACTGCATTTGGCATTTTTTGTATCCACTTCAAATTTGCAAACGTCGGTATTTCACCGATTTTATTGTTCATCTTTGGCGAAGCTAGACGATCAGGATACCCAATGAACACGAGAGACTAATATAAGTAAACTAGTTTAAATAAACTGATTGAACGACAGACACATCCATGGATACATGGCCACAATAATCGGTAGGGTTATTTTTAGACTTGTCCCGTAATTCTACTTTGAGTCATAGATCGGTGACTCAAAGCTGCGTGTCAGTATGTCGGCGCGATCTCCTCTTGACCGGGTGAGCGTGAAGTGAAGTATTTCAAATATGACTAAATATAAACACGGAAGAAGGAAAGCGGTGGGTACTTTACGCTGTTGTTTAGTGCATTGTAAGAATCACTGTTTCACTGTAGCAATCGGTCGGGGTTAACCGCGGGATGACTAGTGCGGATTACCCTTGCGAGTACTCTGTATGAGATATGGCTACCCTCAAAAGTGAAGTGTAACGCTATAATCGACTAATCTTTTTTTTATTATTTGGCACCAGCATGATATTTTTCATCAATTCAAAATATTAGAATATTGGCGAATGGGCCAAGGGGATCTAAAACGATAAGAACACGCACACATGTCGGATGACTGTAATCTATGCTGGTACCAACACTGAAGTCCAAAGTTATGCCCCGGCCATTCCCGACATGCAACGAGGCAAAACCGATGAATTGTAGCAGTCGTTTTCCAACGCCACCTTTAGTTTGAAATGTTCCTATAACGCACATTTATAGTGTGACTGGTATTTATAGCATTCACATAGGGTCTCTGTAGTGTCGTTAGTTTGTGTCATTAACACGCGAGGGATTCGCGCCTCAGCTTCAAACCGCGACGAAGGAAAAAAACAGAATTGAATCTTGAATAACAAAAACGCAATAAATCTATGTGAATGTAAAATATGATTATTATAAGGAATTACGCGAACTTGAATGCCTGGCATGATATTGTAAAAATAATCTGCGCATGCGGCCTAGATATGATAAGGAGTATTTTACATTCACTGCAAAATCATCGTAACCATTAGACTCGTTGAACAGATAATGTATTCTAATGGTAATTTAATGGCCACTACTGACGCCACTCAGAATACAAATAATTTCACTAATAAATGTGTTATATAGTAAGACTACGAAAATAATCCGATTAGACGCATAGTGCTGATTCAGTTACGCGTTTGATCTGACAGCCGGCGACTTCATACGTTTTATTTTTATTTGTACGTACTGTTTCAGTTATTTGATGAAACAGTTACCTACTTCGTTTATCATAAAAACACATTTACAGTTCACAATATGATTTTTTTTGCGTAAATACAATTTGTCTTTTTACTCGTAAATCGTAATTTATGAGAAAAAACGTTTTGGCAGCCTGAGTAATTTTTCGTCTTAATGTCACTTGTAATTTGAAGTCACGAAAATAATCATACACTGTATGGGACGCCGAACTCTTACAAGAAATCTGAGCGTACGTTGTGTTGCCCTTGTTCACGTTATTATAGGCGGCGATTTGAATATAATTATTCAAAACTAGTTATTTGAATATAAAAAGGATCAGCAACTCGTAAATTTATTGAGTACTCGTGAATATATTCTCACAACGTGTAGCATATTTTATGCAAATATAATAATCAAGGGTAATAATATTAAGCAAGAAATATATTCATAATTTACATCCGTGTTTACACGTTTCCGTGTGACAATGTTTATTAGTTTATTATATACCATCATGTACATATAGTTGCATGATAACATAAAATAGCATTCTATTGCGTGTTACAATATCGTATTTTGTAAAAAGAAAAAATGGTCAGAATAATTCCATAGAATATAATATATTATAGCGATTTTGAAACAATCTAAACCAACACAAAGTACTACTTCAATCACGATATAATTATTTCACCCTAGTATGTGGAAATTCGAGATATATCATATACAGACTATGTTAACCAATAGTGGTTATTCACAGAACTACAACCTCTCGAAAAATAGACGGGTGACTTGTTTAGGTCAATATCCTCATATAGACCGAGAGTACACTTTATTGCAATATTGAAAAAATTGTAGGTATTTTCATTCATGAGTAGGCCTCTATCTTAAAGCTTCCCAATTACCATCAAACCCCCACCGTGTTTGCTAAGTGAGTCACATACAGAGCGCGGAATAGTCTATTTGCACGCAATTGTATCGCGCGCTGCGTGACGACCGTGACGCTAAACAATGAGACGGGAATCAGACAATCACCAGCGACTAGTTCTTGGGTGTCGATGACACTGACAGATGAGCAAAACTTTTATTTATGCTTCCGAAAATTTAACACGAAGGTATATAGGATGGAACACTATTGATATTGAACGGGGATGGCGAGGAAAGTATTGTACGAAATAAACAACGTTATTTACAAGCGTTGTGTACGCGATGACTGTGTCGCTTTAAAGCGGGAGGGTCGGCATCTGCGCACGCGCGGGAATTGAGTCTCAAGCGACGATAGCAATACACGCTAAAACGCAAAGGCTCATAGGTAGACGCTTGTTTGTAAACAATGACACGCTATGGTCATCAGACGCATGAACAGGTGACGACTCCCCCGCTTTAACCAAACCACCCAGAAAATGTATGGTCTATCCCTTATTTTTTTTTCACTAATAAGGATCGTCATAGAGGTGCATTCATAACAGTTACAATGTTCCCCCATCGAATATCAGAAATATGTCGTCTTTAAAATCTTTCAATCTGCATATGGAGCATATCTTATCAACAAATTCCCTTTCGGTGGTGATTCTGATTTCGTCTATTAGTATTTTTGAACTTGTAATTTGTTCATTTCATTTAAATTACTTCAATGAAACGGTATAATAAATCATAGTGTTGTAGTGACGTCAAAATATCGCGTGGGATTCGACAAACGCGAGACTATTTTTATGTTAATTTCCAAGTTCAATGATGTGATGACGTAAAGCTATCTCAATGTCATATTCCTCTCCGAGAGACTACATAAAAAGAGAAATTCTAGTTGAAAAATCAAATCATTCGATTTTTGACGCAGGCGCATTGCGCGAGATCTCGCAGTGAACGGAAAACCACTTATTGTCGCCATATTCTTTTTCAGATGTATATTACAACGAGATCTCAAAGTGATTGGGCAAAACAATGTAATCGGACAAGCGCATGTGCGTTTTTATTTGTATAATTTCCCAACAACTTCTAAGAGTCTATAAATTAAACACGATGGTTTGCGGTAAACATATTATTTGCTTGCTCTAACGACATCCCACTATTATTTCCGGCACCCGCGTTTTGATTTTTCGAGATATTTATAAAATGACACCACAAACGCTCATATCTCATATAATTGGTTCCTTGGGTTAAATGCGATAATGCCATATATACTATGATGACGTATAGTCATTCACCCACGGTGTAGTGACGTCGTTGAATGTCACGATAACAACTGGTAATCACCATGATGTGACAAGCATCGGTGACTGCGACGACTCATTCCATTGAACCATCTGTTACAAACAAACAAAATCCCGCAATTATGAAATCAAATATTGAGGAATATGTCAGGCGGGGAATTACGTCTCCTTTCCAGAGTTGGTCCACTCTGGGGTGAACTTTTTGTACGCTCAATTGAGTGTGAAAGTACGCCAATCAGTTGTGACACCGCTCGTTACGAATATCCGTATCCTGGTATCTCGGTACAGAAATCTACCGCCCCCACAATCTATTAATATATTCAACGCTTTGCAATGCACCATATTTAAGCTAGTTAACACACCATAAATGCAAATTTAAATTTTGATGAACGTTTCAAAAATAGAGCTAACATTTTTTTTTGTCAGCTACTACAAATTAAACAATGTTAGAAAACATGAAATGTGTTCTCTTTGTTATAAGGTGAATGTATCTATTATTAGCACGTGGGTCGGAAATTTTAAAAGAACGGGTCACCCGTCCACGTTGCTTGTATGATAATATTCCTACGCATGGGAGTAACCTTTTTTTTTATGCATAATACGATAAAAAATGGAAATAGTGAAATGTTCAAAAATATATTGAAATTATTTATGTAAACGTTTATACATTATTATTTGTGGATTTATAACGTTTGTTTTATCTCACCACTTGATCTGGGATATACTGTATTTGTAAGTTTGTATTTTCCAATTTAAACACTGTTGTGTTGTTGTTAGTTACGCGGAGTAGGCTGCTAGCGCGCCATAAATCACGAAAATTGAGTACCCGACTTACAGGTAATCAGAATGAAGTTGGATGACTGAGTCCTGCGTGGCTGTACAGTGCGTACAAAGACTGGCGCACGGTTAGCTGGCTCAATAATATGTAGAATCACGGTAGCGTAAAGCGAGCGTATTGCCCCTACTCTGTTCAAGACAGCGTGAGTAATGCTGTCAAAACACACACATTCACGAGATGACATTCACATGTGCCGGACTCGACAAACAATCGTTAACATCCGGGATACCGGGAATCGAACGTTGTCAATACCGCGATTGTCTGGTGACCCTTGAAAAAGAAAACAACTATACCGACAATCCGTGGTACAGCCTCTCTCTATTTTATTCTTATCTGAACAAAATCTATGATAATACACTTGACATTGACCCTCAGTCTGCTACAATCTACAATTCAGCGCAGCTGTCTAAAAGATCAATGTGATATTCACCGATATACGTGTCACGTGACTTTCCTGACTGAAAATAATATCACTACCTCGAGTGAGCCAACTAATTACCAGCCACTCGAATTTCAGTTCATTTGACTTGTGTCTGATATAGATTACATGCACGCTACCATCATAGAAACACGCGACGCGGGATTCGTGCTGAAGATCACGGCAAAGCGCCCCCACCAATGAGAGAAGACGATCATCACACTAATTGCCCACTAAATGAAGGCACAAATAATTTGCATCCTGTATAATAAATTAACATATTTACGAATTGACGCAAATGTTGAACACTATCAAGCTATTCGTTGGTAGACATTTCGCCTTTTTTCATAAGGCATTTTAAATAAATTTGTTGGACGCTTATTCGTTATTTGGCAGCTGTGTCATGATGAAATTAATTATGCAAATACATCCCTTAATTTCTGTACGACTTACTGTTCAGAACCGAATTATCAATACCAAACTGCGTTTCGCTTCTCAGTTTCATTTCTTTTCAAATCCTAAAAATGGAATTCATCAATTTGTTTTCATGTCGAATGTTTTTAAAAAAAATATGATTATTAATATATTTGAAGCGGCTAATATGCATTAAGTTTCATCTCGCACGAACAAAAACAGCTGCTACTTTTTTTTATACATTGCATATTCCATCTCGACTTTCGCTGTAATACCTGCGGCATTGCGATAAACAACAGCCACCTGGCCAACGTAGAAACCCAACGAAGTCCATGACAGTAAAGGTGTTTTATTTGTTACCAAATTTATCTGGATTACAGACATCAGGCTCACACAAGAGGGGGCTTCATTTTGTCCGTACAATGTGACTGATCTATAATCCACCGATGAAGTCCTCGCACAGTGGCGAAGACTTACATCCAAAGTTACTTCGTGTTCTTCGTGAACTAACACCACATAATTTCGAACAAACTGTGTCTTTATCATATAACTAAATGCAGGTGACGTATTACAAAATAACAAAACAAATTACATATTGATAAATTGTATACTCAGTGGTTGCATTCCTATTATGATTATAACTATTATGTGTATGTTTGTGTGTTTTTTTTCTCAATCTCTTCGTTTTAGTTACCAACATAGCTGTGAACACCACTTCTTTTGAAATTGTCGCTGATTTTATTATACAATTACGATCTAGCCTGAATTCGCATATTATACTAATAGTATGAAATGTTTCTCATTTTCGTTCTTATATTCTCCACATTGTTTTTACATATTTAATCATTTTATGCTGGTTAGGGGTTCTTTTTTTCCCTACCCAATTATTTTATAGGTTGGAAATGCTAAACTCTGAACATCGATACCACCGTGACTATATAGGAATACTGGACATTTAAACAACTTTTAAACTGTTTGTAATACGGACTTCAACACTGATCCGGGTATCCACTCTACCCAGTGTAGTATATATAATACAATTTCATTTACAGTAATTCGCCAGCGTTCCCCGAGTGTCCGTGAGACCGGCCACCAAATAATACACCTCGCTGCTTCAGCAGCGCGCTGTTTCAGCGTCCCAAACCTGCCGCCACTCGTGGTGCAGATATATTTATTGGGATTCACGAGGCAGACCTCAGTAACGTACTCGTAATTAATCGTTCGATAAATGTTTTCAACTAATTTAAAAAAAAAAAAACTATTTTCACAATGATGTCTCAGATTGAGTGTATGACATATTATAGGGGTGTGGACGGGATGGTGCACTATAACACGAGCATATCTGTCAGTTTATAACAGCACATGTGCGTGCGTGTGACACGACAAAGGACACTAGACAACACATGCTACCGTCACACACCCGTACGCACACATGACACGTCAGGCCAATCGTCATTTAATTAGTGCCGACCCAGTACATACATTGTACATTACTGCCGACGACACTCACGCGCTGCGACGCGTGTTCGGCTCTGTCTGGCCTATTATACGATGACACGTGGCGTACTACCAGTAATGACAATAAACATCAAGACACAAGGGTTGATTCGTACGGGGTAGTAATGTGAAAACGAAATGTGGTTGATGATTAGGGATGTATTTCAAGGGAAAATACCATGGAAGAAACTCAATAATAAGTTACACAAAGCAACATAGCAAAAAATAACAGTTATTTACTGCATTCAAGTATATTAAATTTCATATTTTAACAATTAAATAGAGAGGGAAATATAAAATATGTATTGTATGCGGCTTGTGTGTATCAGACAATTATTTAAATTGAGATTCAAACTTATGATATATAATAATTATCATACGTTGTCGAAGGGATTACCGTGTCAATATGATATTGTATATGACCGAATAATATATATTTTTTTAAATTATAGTAGCAATGTTTTCTGTAAACACGCCATAGAAATAACTGATAGTTGACTTCTCACAAAATGTTTTACCGTTAAAACCTTGCATACGAAAAATTAAAATTAACATAAATCATATATTCTTATTTACAAAACTAAAATTAAGCGTTCATGTCATACATATAAAAATAGGTGGATCAGCAATGAAGACCTGGCAGTACACAACTGTGATAATAAAGAAAACAGAGATGAAAAACATTTCTTGATTGAATGTATTACAGTATGTATTAATTATACAACCAACATTATATACACAAAGTGTATTACACAATAGTGTATTACATAATAGTGTATTGCACAATAGTGTATTACATAATAGTGTATTGCACAATAGTGTATTACATAATAGTGTATTGCACAGTAGTCAACAAAACACGAATTTATTATAAAATGTGTTTTTCTCGTACGCTATGCGATGCAGTGTCTTCGTGCCTTATACAATACAGTGTATTCGAAAAAAAAGGAAACAAAGTTTCTTTTCAAGTGATCATGAAAAATGTTAAGTTACTAGATTTGGAGTGGCAAGGTACATTAGATTAGTGTCCACTGCAGAGGGGTGTATATCTAGTGTGTATGTTCAGTCCTATTTTATTTTCGTTCTTTGTTAATATAATTGAAACAAATATCCAACAAATATCCTGGGCTTCAGCACATTTTCAACTGATGACAATTGAAATTACATGTTTGAGCTCCCGTTTGTGCGCTGACGGTGTTGTATTTATGGTAAACAACATTATTAATTAACGCAAAATTACAAAATATAAATTTACTTTCAAGTGGAAGATGGACATACATTTTTGCCAAAACCTAAATAGTGGTCCACCCAAATGTTGGTAATTTGGGAAAAATGGGGAATGGTATTTCAAAAAATCAGCGTTTCGTGACGATGGGTCGTACAAGGTTAATTGTGGCAAGTAAATATGAATGGTCAGCAGCAACGACAACACTTTTTTTCTAAAGCCAAGAAAATTATTTGTATGCGAAGATGTTTTAAACCCATCGAAGTCAGTGGATATTTATTTTGAACCCTTTGATAGCATGACTTGTACCTCAGGTTTCGTGCCATATACTCGTGAAAATAGGAATTACAAACCATATCGCCCATCTGGAAACTACGCATTTCTGGGTCTGACAAAGAATACTACATCTTGTATGGTCTTACAAGACTATGGAATGCTTCATTTGTCTAATCATTATTCTAAACAATGTTAAAAATTTGCGTTTCGAATAACAAAAGAATGGCTGATGCACGCTTACCACATTTAGAGCATTTAATAGGCCTTTATTTTGCGACACAAGCCCCGCAACACCGAATACAAACTCGCACAGTGTGTATTATGAAAGTATACACCCATCAAAACACAATTGTATGATAAATATGTTAATATGAGAAAAATCAGTTCTTAAATTAAAGCATTTTCAGAGGTACTATTCAGGGGACAAACCCCAAAATATCTGAATACGTCTGAAATTGACCACAAATCTGAATACAATATCTCATTACTTCTAACGACGACGTCAAATGTCGTAAATGTGGTTTAAGCATATGGTTTAAGCAAGGTCTTTAAGATAGTTGATCTGCATGGCTAAGCTATAAAGAATGATTTTTTTATTGACGCCAAATAAGCAGAAAGTCAATTCCAAAAGATTTTTTTCGGATTGAAACATATAAAGGAATAGCAATTGACGGATTGTATGTATAATTGTTTTGGGGGCCGAGTTTAATATTATAAAAAATAGATTTACTAGAAACGAAGGTGTTAAGATTGAGAAATGTTGAAGGCTCAATGCTCACAACTACAATGGCTGAGCGAGGTCGGTTATTTGTAAGGACATTAAAATGTTCTAAGTTCAACAACCTTGTCAACACCCATTGTTTCAAACATGTACTCCTCCAGAGTGACTAACTGTCAGGCACCAACATATCACAAAACGTTGAATATTGAATATAAGCATTCAGTATACAATGTACTTTACTTTTGTCGTGTTCGCATCTGTTTTTTAGCGTATTGAGTTTAAAAATGAGGACTTTAAGCCCACGTGATTGGGTATCATCACTGGCGCTTACCATTACGTAATACGTACACCGGCACGTAAAACAATTGTGAAGACGTTATGCCAGGGTAAAGGGGTTTAAAAATGGCGGAGTTCAAATGCATACATGGGGAGGCACCGGTGAACATTCGCAACGGGTGTTGTAAATTGCATTGACGTCCTATACAGAATTCACATTGTGCCACGGACAATTTACGTTTCAAAGTAGGTACTTGTAATATATGTAACATTTTCGGTCAGTTTAGGTTATTATAACACTGACCTATATACGTTATTAAACTCACAATATGCTACTTGCTTCCAACAAGTTTATATGTATATTAATATCTCAATTTACATGACCCAGAATTGCGGACTGTTAAATGCTGGATTTAAAAAGTACGCAAAGACAAAAATGTATGGTCAACTGGAACATTGCATTGAAAACACTGTAATATTACAGTGACGTCATTCAATATTATTGTGACAAATATATATTGATATCGTAAAAGTGAAGTAACATTATTTCAATTTGATGAGTATTGTTACAAATTTGCAATCAAGGGTATGATGACAATAATTCCCGATTGGTTACAACAATTGAATCGTTCTAACCTCGACCCAATTTCACAAGAATTGTGAGACTGAGTCGAGTGCGTTAAGAGAGTATCACGTGACCTGAGCAGGTGTTGTATTTGATGTGCTTCAATTCCCCAGTTATTCAAGTTCTCAAATGACACCAAGTGAAAGAGGCGCGAGCGAGAGAAGCGTGCGATAACTAGAAAGACGAGGGGAAAACAGGTGCCTACATTGAAGGCCATGCTTGCACGGCTTCCTTTTTTTCATAACGTTAGATTCGGAAACTTCTGATAAGATAAGATAAAAATGCATTTGTAGAGTGGGAACCGCTGTATTTGATCCCGAAGCACGTGACTCGTGTGGTGTTGCCTTTTATGCCTCGGTAGCGACGAACAATAACCATAGACCATAGCGTCCCATTGCCGCGCGTGTCTCGATTAGATGCCGATAAGAGACTTTCAAAAGAAAGAGGTTGCATGATAATAGGTTGTGTGAAAGTAGGGCTTTTACCACTACGAGTGTTTATTAATTTGGACTTGATTTTCCCAAGGGCAGCAGCAAAGATACGCTAGGGACACGTTATATATGAAGATATAAACAGATGACGAGGCTTTGAGCTCGTCGATTAAAACAAATTGTTTTATGTAGATGACGGGATATTTGAAATTACAGGCACATACTAGTATTACGAACTTATAAACATGAATGAAACACGAGATTCGCAACTTACAATTCGGCAACCGGGCCTCGACACTAGCAGGCGCCCTATAGCTGGATTTTTTTTCGATGATAATGTATTTTTGTTTTTTTGCTTTTCTCTATCATGGTTGGGGATAATGGCCAACCCCCTAATTGTTTATGAAGAGGCTAAACTGAAGTTAAAACATTTCAAGAATTGAAAAGTATCTAACATATGAAATACAGAGTGAGGTTCTTATATCGGGCTATAGTTGGGTAACATAATTTTCTACGCTATGCTAGTACTAAATGATATTTGGAAGAACGGCGTTATTCGTGACGCGATAGAATGGGACAAACACGTCAGAAATTAGGAAGCCACGTGTCTGCCGCATTTAAATAGACTTGTCCAATTATTTTTCTGTGAGGGATATCTTTGTTTGTAGAATAGAATTGTTCGTGTCAAATGTCCCTCTCCGCATTTTAAACTGTGTTTGTAACGGTCGTTTCGACCTTAAATCGCGATCTACAAGACGCCCGGTCCATGCGTACAACCAATAACATCTGCAAAGACTGCAAACGGGAACTGCGTTGTCATGAGTCTCGGCAATGGGCGCCGTGACTTCACCCACCTTATGTTTCTTTCTAGGCATTCTAGAACGTGATAACGCACGTAAATTAACCAATCAGAACGCAAGTAACAAGAATAGCACAGTTTAAAAATTCCTACTTTTATAGTAGGCGTACTGACAGTGGCCGCCTTACTAAGTGTCTACGGCACGCATGTTTTTTGGCGGAAAGCCGGGATAAACGAAGGCACGACACGATTAATCATTTCAAAATAAAATTTATTTTCAACAGAGCATTACAACTATCACTGAGAAAAAACTTACAAAGAAAACTACATGGCATGATGTAACTACAGTAATAACAGTTGTTGTTTTCGGCATTCGATTAAATACAGAACACGTACAAAGCATTCACTCACAATACACCTACGATCCACTGGAATCGCGGCGGTGGAGTACATACAGTAGTTGTATAGAGATTGACGTAAAGCGTCAATTTGTAACAAAGTTAGTTCTTTACCATTGAAATCAGGACACCCAGACGTGCTTGCATGGAATTTCACGTAACTAGATTACTCTCCAATCAGTAACTAAAGTAGCAACGTAACCAGATTACATTTTACATTGTTCGTATTCGATTTAGTATACTAGGTATACTTCATCACTAATTAGAGTCTTTATATATATATATATATATATATATATATATATATATATATATATATATATATATATATAGAACATGTGACACTTAATAATGGGTGTATTCTATTAGACGTAACTATGTAACGTTATACAGGGTACCACGTAACCAGGTAGCTTTGAGTTACGATTACATCAATTTAAAAGTTGTGAAACTTAGATGTCGCTTTAAAGAATTTCACCTAACACGTTACTCCATAGTATATAATGACATGAATTTTAACGTAACCCGTTTGAATAAGTTGTTGTAATCTTAACTTATATTTGTTACTTGTTTGTTATGAAACCACATTTAACTTAAATCCCCTTTTCTTTTACATTTAATTTGTGACATGTTTAAGATTAAATTGTAGTTATAGAGAATGTTATCCCTCAAATTACTTCAATCGACCCCCCAGCGTATTAAGTAGTGACAGGTAGTATCAAACTAGTATACAATACACAACAACACAATACTTAGAAATTGGTAGTAGGTTAACGTAGTCGTTGGTAATCAACTAATCAATATAACCAGATTTTTTTCTAACAACGGCCCTTTTTCAGTTTGGTTATACCTACTTTCATTTTCAATTTTTGTTGTCCTAGCAGCTTTCTTCGACTGTTTAGTGCATGTCACTGGGTTACGTTAGTAACTAGATGACAGCGTAACAATTTGTCACGTCTTTTACGTGTGAATTGTAGATGCAATTATACGGTTCAGAATTGTACAAGTTACGTTACGTTATATTAGGTAAATTTACGATGTATTGTGCCGATAGCTACGTAAAGTAGTTTGAAACCAGGATAATTTAAGTTACGCTTTTTTCATTTTTTTTACAATACAAGTCTGTGACACACACAGAAATACCTTACCGAAAGTATAGCGCAAGTCACAGTGTAAATACGACATACAAGTGTATTTCGCCGAGCAGGTCATAGTGGTACACACAAGTCAGTCATTCCTGTCAAACTGTTGCCATTACTCATGAAGTTATAAAAATGTACGCTCGAACTATTCAATGTTATTGTGCATTTATTAACATTTATAATGCAAGTCAAACGATTTTTTACTCTGATTCATTAAACACGTCATCGTCAGCGACGTGGGTAACTTTCACGAATTGTTCGAGGCTATTTTTAGGACTACTTAACTTACTGGTAATAATATCACATGAGTGTCGGTCAGTCAGTATTATTGGGCCGTCCATTATATAACTTCCACAAATCGACATATCTCTTCAATTGGTTATTTATACTACAAGCATGACAAGTGCTTAACGTATCTACTAACAAAGAAACACACTTTCTTCAAAAACGCAATGTAGTCGTCGCCAAATCGTTTTTCATGAAACATACTCGATTCTACGATGTGTTACAACGCATTCTATATACTTCTCACACTCCGACCTGCTCCACCCACATAAAAAATATAAATTATGTTAATGTATAAACGTATATATAATTGTTGGTGATTCACCCAGTGTCTATATTATTTATATACACTATATATTTTATATTGTAAACACTCTTTCAATGAATTCCATCGTTAGCGCTAAGCCCTTCAATTAAGGAAGGACAATATTGTTCTTTCTCAACCGAAGCCCCGCTGTTACATTTATATGCTCTGACAAGCCATTGACTTCACCTAATGGCAAGGCATTCGTCATCCAATAATGACTTTCGCTCGATCAATTCCACGTTTTATCCGACGGTAGTTGCCATGGAGACAGAATTATTACAATCTGAGATCTCATTTAGCAGTAATTACGTCATACAGATTTTGAAGAATCCATCTTGCATCCGGCTTTCCTTGATAGTCACTGTTACGTCATGTGACGTCACATTGGCCACGAACACGTCCACGAGGGGTGTCGCAGAGCTGCTTGCGGTGTCGCTAGGCAACGTACATACCAGATTTCCTCCGTGTGACGCGCCTTCAATAGGCGAATTCATGCACGACCCGGGACTGTCTGGTTGGTGACACACGTACTCGTCAATATCCAACCTTGTTATGTACTGCCAATCAACGTGTTTAGGTACTTTCATCTCCCCGTTCATTCCTGGGTCACGTGACAAAACCGTCCTCGCGTGGTCATTGCCCCTTTGCACTTCGCTTTGGGTGTTTACAGATGTCATGGTCGTTGTGTAGAACTCGCCATAATTGTTACAGCTGGCCACATTTTTCATTGTAGCAACTTCGTTGCAATTTTCGTCGCTCATTTTGTATGGGCACCACAATGATGGTATCCGTGCCTTTTGCTCCTTTGCTACCTGGTTATCCGTATAATCTACTCTATCGCTTTGATTTTCCGTCATTTCGCTGTTCATTTCCTCGTGTTGCACGGATATTTGCACGGGGCTTGGCTTCGACGGTTGACAAACATTCATCTCGTCTGCTGCCTCTTGCTGACATTGATTTTTTTCCGTCGACGACTGTTCACTAGCCTCCTCATACTGTCCTTTATGTTTTTTACAATTCATTGTAAACTCTGCAATTTCTGTGCCGTTGTTTTCTTCCGGTGTAGGCGTAGTCCGTCTGCGTCGACTCGTGTTGATTTCAATTGGCCGTTTCCGGAGCTTCCATTCCTGCGTATTAAAATTAATAAATACTCATAAATAAACATTAAACCATGGAGAGATTGCGCAACGAACTCGATGAAAATAACGACGATTTAAGGGGGATAGTACCCTAAACATACCTTGAAAAGCAGTCTCCTACGCTTTCGAATGTTGGCCTCACGTGCTTCGCGGCGTCTGCAACTACAAGAGAAGAGAGCATCGTCATGGCGATTGAGTCAAAATAATACCTCGGAATAATACCGACACACGGAGGCGATTACAGTTGTGATTGCGCCATGATTGTTAATAATAATAACCTGCGTGCGTATATCAACTCACCTTCTATCGAGCTCCTCCATTAACTGTGGATCAAGGATATTTTCTTCCGGTTCCCACGAATTATACCTGCGAAATCAATTGAGCGATCCATTAATTGAGATCCGATGATACCCACACACAGCCACATGGATGAATGCCGTTATTGCGCAGTTAAAATAAAAAAAAAATGCTTACTTATTCGACCAGCCTTTCCATTTCACCAAGTATTCAACAGCTCCCTGTAAACAAGATGTACGAAAACACGGTTAGCAGTGGCTGGGTACGACAAAACGAGAAGCTGAAGACATAAAAACAGTGTGTTTGTATATACTCATACCTTACGAGTGCGCTTCCGTAGTAAGCGCTCGGCTTCGTAGACCTCTTGGTAGGTGGATGTGCTCTGTTCCATTGCAGCGACGTCAACTACGCAGTATAGTACAGTGAGTCACACACACAGCGTGGACGAGACTGGTTTAAACTAAACACTCAGTACTTGGCTATAAATACTCAACGCCGTGACGTAGGCAGCCCATAATATGTATTTAGATCATTCCGCGCGTTGCATTGTTTGCCACCTTTTGTATTCCCCGAAGCAAAAACTAGCTTTCTTTGTCCACCGCGCCAGAACTGTCCTAAACTAGTAGGGGGTGGGGGCTCTGATTAAGCATTTAAAATAAAAAATAAAATAATCGATAGTTCATTTCGCGCTGGGAAATTAGAGATTAGGGAAATCACGATTATTTATCATTGCCTCAGATAAAGTTCTGTGATGGCGATGGGCAGGTCCTCCCTAAAGCATTCAAATTTGAGATTCGTTTTTCGCCTTGACATGCTGGAAATATCTGCATCGGGTCTGGAGAAGAGGATTTGTCAATAGTTCTAAGTGGTCGACGATTTAATCCCAGGGGATTGTTTTGGTGTAAACTAATCGCAGCGACATCTGTCAGAAAATCCCCTCCAACAATCTCCTACAAAAAAAAACGCTAAGGAAAGTACCAGCAATTATAGTGCAACTGGTCTTTGAAAACACGTTGTTTTTAACTTCACCGCAGCTAAATAATCCAGTAACTGTAAAAAAAAAAAAAAAAAACGCTGCGTTTATTGTAATCGGTAACCCTTATTTCCGGTGCTTTCGTCACGGTGCTACCGCGACAGGACAATGTCGTATGTCCATATTCCCGACTGTCCGGTTTCACGGTGTTACAAGTGCCAGGCTTAACTATATATACGTATACCTTCTGTCTTTATAAGATATATAATAAGAGCGGCATTTATTTATTTTTCCTAATGGGGTATTAAACGAACAATAATCATATTGCTCTTCATTGGACTCGCGTGTCTTACAATAGAGTCTGAATTAACATATGTAAGTTTTGTGTGACAAATGGGTCACTGAATTGTAGTTAGTATATTTGTTAATAAACGGTTACTTAGATCATGATCATTGCGTTCCATTAGGGAAACATCATTGGTGGTTGTTGTTAGCGTAAACGACGGTTGAAAACAATATTTTGACCGATCGATTGGGCGGCTTCGCGACATTGTAGGCGGTGCTAATGATTTTTTTAAGCCAATCACATCGTTTTGATTTGATTTGAATAAGGCAAAATTATATAAGATGGAAAACGTGAATGAGTAAGTGAAGGCACGAGTAAGTCCACAGCATTTAAATCATTTCGAATCGATTCTGTTACAATAATTATGACATTCTCAGCAATGTGGCCCATGTTCAATTGAATGACTGTTAAAAACTCAACTGGTAACCCAACAAACACAAACGATTGTAGTATTTTACAGACATAGTTATGCATTTGTGATTTCATCTTCAATCAAAATATGGAAACTATGTAACTGATATTATAATGTCACATACGTTTTGTTGATTTGCTCAAACACATGTAAATAACTTTTGCTGTTGACTGTTATTTGCGCAGCGATAAACATGAATATATAGATTTTAGAAATAATACTACTAGTGTAGGTAATTTCCGGACAGAGAAACATACCAACTACAGTTAAGAGCAAAACAGGCCGATAATTACATACTGCATAAATCATTGTGTTCATTGGCAATATTAATCATTGTTGTCCCATTAAATATTCGAAATAGCCAGGCCTCCCGGGCAATGAATCTTTATCACTAGTAAATAAAATGGTAGTAGATAAACCGAGAACTTGCAAATTAATATTGACGCTTCGATTTCATGTGTGTGTGTGTGTAAATTCGGGTACAATTTCATAGGATTCAATAGTAACCATGGGTAGGAATTATTCCACATACATCATTCTCATACTCACGGTTTCTAGCAATCATGACTACCTTTGTTTTAAAATCTCTGATTTCCACAGAATGACCTCGTTTACACTAATTTTGAGAATGAAGTAAAAATGTGTGTCTGAATCTAGTGTCTATATAGGATATATAATAGTACGATAGCTTGTGAATATTACGCGGGAAAAGCAGTAAAATAGAAATAATAGCATCATGAAAATCTGACGATGATATTCTTATTACAGCGAACAGCTAATTTATCAAAACCATGACAACACGAGCATTTGTGTAATACTAAAAAACTTAGTGCAAGCATCGACTCATGTTGAAACACTGAAACTATTGAAACTACTGGTACCCTTTAAAAATGAATGTCAACGTTACCCTTGTAGATGGCCATGAGAATCAGCCATGAACACTTATTAAAATAATTATTAAAATTCAAATATATATACTAGTTATAATATATTAAATATATGAAAAGTATCGCGTATAGTCGCCGCCATCCTATTAGTTATGCAAAAACTATAGCTGAGTTACGTCTATGGTGCAGACGTAAATGCTCGAAATAACCTACATTCTTGATTTGTTTATTTACATGTATATTATAGTACATCAAATTCCAGAAATATATTGCCGATATAAATGTCAGCGAAATGTAACAACAACAATAATTTCTAACCTATAAAAAAACAGGTGAATACTCCTTAAATTGCCAGTCAATGCGCGTGCAAAAACTTGCACAGTCAGTCAGTGAGCGTGCGCGGGGAGAGTAAGAACAATACGATGGTGACGGTGGCTTTTAATGTTTTGATTGTTATTACATTATTATTCCAGAACAATAATATCAATCGACACTACAAGGTGACGCTGCATCCCGCCACCGTGCATTTATGCTAATGTTCGTAAGATAATAAGCATTCAAGGTCGTTAATAAAATAAAATTAAAATAATTTCTGTTGAAATTTAATTTTCAGAATTATAAACTAAGTTGGCATCCGGAATATCAATTTCAACGAAGACAAAAAATATAAATAGCGACTGAGATACTTTATGAAATTCAAGTTAGTTGTTTTGTTGAAACGCTTTTGAAACACAGCGAAGTGCAGTTTGAATTATTTGTACAAAAGGGTCAATGACCGAGAGTTGTTGACATCGTACAGTGAACATCGTCATAAATTAATACAGTGTATTAGTTTTCCCAAGGATCTCACTGAATCAAGCGCGGGATTAATAGCCCCCTATACGTATAATACCGAATGATTACTGCGAGTGGCTGAGTTAATTCACAATGCGATGACGTCATATGGTAATTAAATTACCCTTGATTGGAACATATACGTCACTCGTAACACCACGTGACATAACACCGACTGAATGACGTGCGGCGTCATCTACGAAAGATTTCACGGATCACTACGCGGCCAGCTTCAATTCACTGATAATCAGATCACGTGATCAACGGGTTAGACATGCGTGAAGATTAGATATAACCCATTATATTTCATTTATATTATGCAAATCGTTCTTCCCAACACACATGAAATCATCCTAAGTCGCTCATTATTTTTTTTGCCGTGACCTCTCTTCACGTTGTCTGCAAAAAAGGGTGTTATTTTAAATGCACCGAGCATTGCGGTTGATTGCCCGGGTTTTACTTGAGTGCCACAGGGCTGCATATGTGTTAAATAAATCGATATGCCCGCCACTCAACTGAAAACTACGAAGAGACATATTGAACGAAATACAGTGCATTCACTAGGATGTGTGCGGGCGGGGTAGTTTTGTGCAAAATAGGATCTGCGAATTTCAAGTGAAATTAGTGCGAATCAGATTCAGGAATCAAATCGAAATCGAAATTCAACTGTTAATTTCAATTTGAAATTTTTAGAACTGAAATCTAATTTCACATTTAAATGATGACAATGATTATGAAAACGAAATACTAGTAAAATAACATGAAATAGCGAGAGTATGATTCAACAAGGAAATGTCCATTTTAAACATGTTAAAACATAATGACTTAATAAAAATTACGAAATTGGTCTTCTGGCATATGATTATTTTTTTTTTTGCCTAACACTGAGGAAGAAAGATACAAAAATATAGAGTCGTCGTGACAACTTTGAAAAGAATCTGTGACTTGGGTAGTATTGAATAAAAATAATTCTATTCTGAATGTACTATATATATATAATAGTGCGATACTTCGATGACGCATTCCTAGAAAATGTGTCAGTGGCCCGAACATGCCTAATGTTTACACTTTATGACTATAGATACTATCACCTTGAGAGAAAAAAACATAGTTTATGCTTTTAAGAAAAGAAGAGATCTAATATATTTAATTTTAATTCGTTTACTTTCAATTACATTGTACTTATTTACTTATTATATAGAAATGTTACTTTTAAAGCGCGGTAGTCGTCGCGCTGCGCATGTGCGACATTTGTGTTGATAAACATTGATTTTCCCACAATCCAATGCGTTCTTCAAATGGAACTTGCACTGATTACGACGGTGACTCCTTCGATACCTTCCAATCACATGAACATTGCCTAATTAAAGCTTGGAAACGTCTCAGTTCGTACTCGTTGATCTGCGCAACAGTCAAAGTCGCCATCTTTGTTTATATGAGACCCATATATCTCGCACATGCGCAGCGCAACGACTATCGCGCTTTAAATTAAAGCAATTGTTCTATTGTGAATTTCTTTCTTTGTCACGAGATTTTTACGTAACCGTGATCAAACTGAAATAAGAAAAAATTGAATAAGAAATTAAATGAATTGAAAGTTTTGTTTGAAAAATATAGACTGTACAGTAATGAAAAACTGAAATTGAATTGAATATTAATTAATAAAATTCAAAGTGACGCAAAACGGAAAATTCAGCTGAGAGCAAAATAAGAGTCGCGAAACCGAATCGTGATTCTTTGTGAGGGTGACTGTGCCGTAGGTGACTGTCACTACTTGATCCGATGTCAGGTCGACACGTGGAGCCGAAAAGTGATAAAAGGTAAACCATCGCCCAACTTCGCGTTTGGCGCCGGGCCTTAAAGCTTCTGTAGTATATACCCCTCGTACCCTGGCTCCAGTCATCGGTGCCGGTTGTTGACAGACAAAAAGGTGAAGAGAGCTTCTGCATGTATCGTATTTTTATCACGTGGCTGCAATGCCCAATGGCACGTGCGTGCAACAGGCAACTTTAACATAACGTACGACTCATACGTCGCAATATTATAGACTCATTTTATTTGATGCATCAAGTTTAAAGCGGAGGGGCTGTTACCTGCACACGCCAAGAATTGAGTTCTGAGTGGCTATAATAATGCAGCCTAAAAAAGCAAAAACTCATGCGCAGGTGACGGACGAAACGGGGACTGGTAATTCGGGCTTCTTTCGAAATCATTTGTTTGTGTGATTCGATTGGTGTCAATATTATATTTTATAGTGTACATGCGGCCAGTTTTGAATATTATGACTGCTCCAGATTAAAAAGAGTTAGAATGCCAAGAGATACAACTGTATTTACTTTTTTGTTTTTCAATTCGAAATGGCTGATTGATGGACATTCAGTTTTGTTTTTGCTTCAGAATCTGTGGACATTTTTGAACACAATTTTGTTCAACGTTGGTATCGAGAAATTGAACATGAACTCATACAAGATTAGTATACATATAAACTGTTTTAATGATTCCATTATGTTCGTCAGAAGGTAGATAGTTTAGTCACCCAAAAATAAAGAAACAAAAAGTTCGGCATGATACGTGTCAGATTTGTTGACGTTTTGATTCAAAATTTATAGGCAGTCACTTTTCGTGCATGTATAATTATGTGATCGTGGATTGATTGACTCGGTTCTTTGCTGTTACACAAAATCAGTCTGATATATTACGTGATGTTACGTAATGACTTGATGTAATGAAAAAAACACAAATCGTTAACAGTTCATCATTATGATATAATATTGTTACCAAGTGTAAAGACATGGACACTAATCTTGAGTAGATTCACTGTCAGCTTATTGATAACGAACAGTATGCCATATTTGTGTTTTTGTTATACAAAAACATTGAACAGTTTTTCCCGTCTTTATCTATTCTATAACAATTTTAGTTTGGACATTCTTCAAACTGGTTTCCTCATGCACACACTGCACGTACATTCAATGAAATACCCTATACACATGGCAGTGCGAAGTTTTGTAGTCAAGATCTAACCCAGACATTTTTAGACAATAATATCACCTCTCAAGAGAATAAATACACGTTCATTTCACTGTTTTAGCCTGCCCGGGAGCTAGCCATTATATAAAAGACATATCGAATATAGTTCATACAGTAAAGTCTTCATTACACTCTGGTTTATCGTGGTCGTATTGCACCCTCGTCGGCGCCACACTGCAGTCGAATTACTGGCCGTTTGACTAAAAGCTGATTGCCTAACGCACTTCATTGGTGTACGAACGCTACACGAGGCGGTAGCATCATTTTGTCCACTATTACCAACGCCAAATAAACCCCAATGGCCGGTGCATGATGGAACATGATTTTTTCAAGGTTATGTAATTCGTTCAAGGGTCAATAACATGATAAATGAAATGTAATGAGCATGTAACGTATACGTGGTTAATAGATGTAAAACGAGCAGCGATGAGATAAAAAACATTTTTGAATTAAACTGTTTCTCACGCTAATCACTGAAACCGCTGTTATGGAAAATCCGCACACATTAATACCCAGATTGCTTAATAAACTTCTTTTTTTCATGAATCTTCGTTCATAAACGAATTTTCAGGAGTGCAATATCGTGACGTACATTTGCTTTCTAACAATGTATTTAATCTGCATTAGTGGTTAGGTAACAATTCTTCCAGCGTATAACGCCGGAAGTGTACGATCTCTTCTTCAATAACATCATTCGCGATCGATGAGGATCATTGTGTGAATGACATTGTGATCGCAATTTTCAAGTTGAATCGTTATAATCACTACATTGCAGAACAATGAAGCAAACTGTAAGTAAGAAACTAAAATAATAATTAAGAGTGGTAACCATTTACACGACGAAATAAGAATGAAATTGTCAATTCAAACATAAAAATGTGTTGGAATATCGTGAATATGGTAGAAATTCGAGCAATGCTATCAGTGACACCGAACGGACTCCCACCAGCCAACATGTACATCAGCGTTCATGGCGTAACACTCCAATATTTATATGCGAGGGTATTTTCCGCATCTGACTTACACTAATGGCACAATGTCGATATGTAACTGAAAACGATTTTCAATAAGATTATATTATATTTAGAATATCATCATTGGACGCCCCCGCCGCAAACTTGCGGATGCGACATTTTGCATTTTATGTGTTTTTCTAGAATTCTTTAATTTGAACCAGAGAACATTTTTACTGGCTTCAAATCTTGATCAATATATTTGAAAATAAAATATCTAGGTTTATTTTTGTAAAAAGTAGCAAAATTTTGACGTGTTTTATTTACAAATTGAACGGTTCGACTTCCAATCCGGGCATTGCTGACTTCAATGAAATATGAACAAGAAACAATCGACTCGTTACAAAATAACTCTCAGTATGCCTTCGTCCAGAGATCAGAGTTGTAACAGGAATTCCAACAACAACTCCATAACGCACAAATAACTTTCTTATACGTCTTTCACTTCGAACGACGACGTCACTGCACTTTAGTGTGACGTCACACCTTATTGAACTCCACTTCAACTTCCGCTTACTGATGTATTTACGTTTACGTTAGCGACTGACAGTCACGGGTCTATATATATACGAATTAAATCGTTCTATATTTGGAATACACGCTTTTGGGAAAGCGACACTTATATGAGATAACAGATTTGATGATACACACGATATTCTAATTTCAAGCACAGTGTGCTCACGATCGTAAAGTGGGTTTCCATCCATCCTTCAAAGTAACAGCTTCGCTCTGTTCCTAAACGCCTCCTGTTGTCATGACATCAGTGGTTGTACCTCACAGGTAAACATCAATGATTACTGAACTGTGTATGTGTGTGTGGGGGGGGGGGTTAAATTTGTTCCCGTAGACACTATAGTGAAGCAATGACATTTTTAATTTAAATACATAACCATTATAACCGCCAGTGGCCAATTCGCGTATTTAAAGTAGCGATCCGTACTTCTCCAGGCAATATAACAAGATGGCATTTTGAAATAAACAACGGCATTAGTCTGTATCATATTACATCGTAAAGCCATTATATTCAAGATTATCGACTGTTCGTGACGCTTTAATTTAATCAAAGCTACAGTCAGTAATGACGGCTCCGTAAATTGAGAAACGTCCATGATTTGATTGCTAACGCTCAATTTGGCAGGGTGATTGTATTCATACCTATCGTGTCAATCTCATTTCTGCTATTGTCTGAATAATTCACGTTTCCGTCGATATACACGTGTATGATTCGTTGGCATTGAAACGAGTCCGTGTTATATCGTGTCTCAGTCACTATCGTCGAATTGACCAATGATTGGCAACTATCAAACATTGGCCCATAAATGTGATAAAATAAATAACTTAGACCCCGCGGACACTCATTCGCAGTTTAACTGACCTTTATTAAAATTAAGTCGACGTATACAACGTACTTTTGAATACTGTTGTAATATACGTGATTATTTCGGCGATACACGAGTTCGATCATGTACGAAAATGTGTTTTCAGTTAGCATAAATATGCAGCTTTATGCATTGAAACCTCGTTATAATAAATATAAAATGGCGCAGAGATTAAATATTACATTTTATATACCAATTCGAAAATAGAAAATGTATCACATTCTTTTTCGACCGTAATAAAAAATGTCTATGACAGTTTGGTTTCGAATATTTTTTTTTTAATTTTTGTCCTCGAAATTTAAACACGTTTCAATATGTATGAGAAGCTTCTATCTACATAATGAAGCAGGAGGACAGCATGTCCATGTCAGAACGTACATTCCAGGAGCAGTACGGCAGACATGGACGTTTAAACATGTGAAAAACGACTCGGAAACTTACAAGATAACACTACTAGTTCAGCGTAGCTAGTATTTTGGCAAACTTTGCCAGTAAATTTTGCCAGTAAATACTGGCGGCTGACGAATGTTGCCGAAAATGCATTAAGCTCCAACGTTGTATAAAGATACGCCATTTTTTCGGTGTTCTTACATGTGCGTACAAATGCGTGTGGTTTATTACTTTCAAGTTGTCTTTCGATTTCCACTTTTTTGTAATCAACTTCAGAAATTCATGGATGTTTTATCCATGTTTCATGCAAAAGTAGTTCGGTGAACATATTTACGTATATGAATGGAATCAAAATATACTTGAAGCAAATTTGGCAGCCCTCGTTGTAGAAATTGACGATCCTTATCCGTCGTTCATTTAGGGTCCCTGGGTAGTTTTGAGCAGCGTGGCGTACACCATCTCAACGGTTGTCCAAGTTTGGGCTGGAATTACTTGGAATATTTACCTACCAAATATTTAACGTACTTTAAGATCACCGCGATACTACCACTTATGTCCCTTTTCGCTCAAAAATAGAGATGAACATTCGATTAACGATTCCCACCCCTAAACCCCTTTATAGTCTATTCCATATAGTGTGTTTGTATGTACGTACATGTATGTGCAATGAAAACTATGTATTGGGTAAAAATAAGAATTATGAAAGGGGTAAAAAAGAACATTCTTTGCGGTGCTTGACTTCATTCAGAATATTGACTGCAAATACCGGAAAGACGAAATTTGGCAATAATTGCGAAAACAGAAGGGTCGGAACAGCATCCGTTGTTTGCATCCATGCATGTAATCAGAGCACGCGGTACGTCCCCAGGCTGTATACCCAACTGTCACGTTGTTTTCGAAGGTCTATATTCCATCGGTCACGGGAAAGGAGAATTAATGTTTACCGAATTTACTCGCCCGTGATGCGTTTCAAACAGTGACCAAAATACACGCTTCGTTCATTGCGAAGTTGTTTGCGCATGAAGCGCGCGATGAGTGTTTTTTTTAAGTGGGTTGAAAATGGAACAGATGGTCACCTCCACATCGGACCGTCACGTGACGTTACGATGATAATACCACAGGTGCAACAGCGTCACTGAAATCAATATCGAATTCAAGAAATTAGGCGACCTTGGCGTTTTGCCCTTTCAATGGCGCCTTTCAAACTGTTAGTACTTATTTCCCTCGAATAACTTTGTAAGTCAAACTTTCAGATCATTCCAGTTATTCAATACACGTATTTAAATATGTAGACTTGCATACAGTTTCTGGTTTTTTGGTATTTTGCGTTTTTTTACAATTAATTAAAATATTATGTGAATGTATAAATGACCCGAAAGCCGGGCGAAAAATCCTAGCAGGGTTCGCCTACTATCAATGTTTTTTTTTATTATAATATATTGTGAATAATTTATTTTATTGAAAATACACCGCAAACAAACAAACAAGATACTGTATGTAAGTGTAATAAATAAGTGAAGACATTTTCTTTGGTAGTATAAAAATTAGGGACGGAGCGTTAACTCCCAGAGGGGGCAGCTGGATTGACGCAGACTATCATACATAGAAGGATGTGTGAAAGTAATTAAAGTTTGACCCTTGTAACATCATCATCCAGCGTAAATTTGTCGCGCAGAAAACAACTTCCTTTCGCGTTCTCGCATTTTTATCGCGAGCCCTAATTTCGTTACCGACGGGACCCCCTTAATTTGTTTCAACTAAATAGAAGACCGTGTCCTTTTATTTTCCAAGCAAACTCTCTCAGCATGGGGCGATACTGACACGCGGCGGGCATCTGTATGTAAATGAGCCGTTGGAGGTAAACCTATCCATGCGAGGAAGCCCGCGTAGGTACGCTCCTTTGTCTTCTGAATTGGCCGTATCATGTTGTCTTACTCCGCCCCTCGCAGTGCATTCACCAATCTGTTTAAAAGGTAACATACAACCACACGAAGAACTATCGCAAACAACAAAACAAATAGTTTATATCTTTGACAACGTAGTTGTCGACCTTCGAGTTGGTTATTTTCTTTTTAAAAGCGCCAAAGTTATTGATTAGCGCCGGTTGCTGCGGCTGCCTTTTTTTAATCAACCCCGGCATATTTCACAGAAAAACAGTCTCGTCTCAATTAACATTAACAATTAACAAAACAATTAACACAAGAGGGGTGAAGCTATCCTGTTATAACTGCCATTGTTACTAGAATTATTTTTTCCAACCATAGCTGGCTACATATTGTATTGTAGTCATAGTTACTAAGCAGGTTATTATAACAACTTATATATCATCTGAAAGCTTAGATAGTTTGTTTGTCTAAAGAATTTTGGTGCGGCATGTGCACTGCCTTATTCGCCTATATCTAAGCTTTCAGATTTTGTGCGGGTTGTTATAGTATCATCCTCAGCGAGTTTTAGAGAATGTCTGAATCGTAGATAAATTTTTAATGCATTTTATTCTTGTTACTACATTAAAACAGAAAACAGTTTCTCGTGACATTCACCGATCGTTTTAAAACTAGTTCATAACCTCTATAAATACATATCGATAATTTTAAAGGATAAATCGTGTTGTATATGTGTCTTTTGTTCGTACATCCACGCGTGCTCTGTCTAACCATGGAGGTAGAAAATCTCTTTTCTACCTCAATGGTCTAACTAAAGAAATTAATTGAATATCTTACTATCGTTCTTAGTGTCTTTCATGTCATAATGTTTGCCAAACTTCAACGAGTTGATAAATTTTGAATATTGAGATTTATTTTCATCTACAGAAACTCTGATATCTATATTTTGATTGAAGTTTGTTGGTGTGGATTTTTTTTCTTGAAAAGAATCTGTTCGGAGTGCAATGTGTGTTTCATGATGTGTGGTGAATTGCACTAATATGATAAGAGGGCGTTAAACCATTATAACGGTCAGTGAAATCGACAAGAAGTGATGGAAACGCAATGAATAGGCCAATAAGCACAGTGGGTCTACGCACGTCACTTTGTAAAACGTAATCAGCTGAATTTACAGTAAGTATTATATTCTCCCGTGTCAAACTAACGCTGTTCGCCACTTTGTTGTTAGATATCATGACGCGAAGCTGGTTTAAACACAAGAACTATAATATTACGTGACAATAAACGCATCGGCGTTAATAGAACTATGACCGACAGACACTACATTTCTCAAGTGTGGATTTCTCTTCATATTGTCAGCATTGTGGAAAGGAGATGTAGAGCGAGGGGTGTCTGTATTTGAAAGAGCCTACCTCAAGTCGGAATAACATCGAGGGGCACAATCATTATGTTTTGAAGAGCGCGCCATGAATGGATGTTATTCGGTTCTCACAAATCTAGCTACACGCGGACATGTAAGGGTAATGTGCCGAAAGGGATCAGTCGGTGCCAGCAAAAATGAAAAACAGACGTCTTCCATGGTTCCTTTCAACAATCGTGAATAAAAGTCGTTCCTAGTGTTCTGTGCGCAATGTGGTATGATGGTTACTTGTATGCTTTACTGCGAACCGCCTTAATGTGCGGGAACCGGGTTAACAAGTTCCATCTAGGTCAACACACATGGTAAATTAATAATAGGTTATTGCAAATTGCTATTTCAAGTAACTGCGGTGACTGCGTGGAGAACACACAGACGATGTGCAAGATTCACGCACACTGTGAACTGCAATTGCTTGATTGAATCTTGAAACTTAAAGAGCGCCGCCTAGAGTCGCTATACAATGCAGTTGTGTTATAACAACACCTATATCTAGAACTCTGGACAATTAGCGTTGGTAATTTTGCAAATACAGCGTGAAATATACTCTGCATGTGTTAATTTGTCAATATCGTTTATCATTTCGATCGATGAGTTTTTCTAACTCAATTCGAAGAAGAAAGTCATCAGTATCAGATACGTGTATGTGACACTAAACAATATAACCCCCGAAAAGAGATTTTAATTTGACGTAACACGTTACAATAGTATTTTTCCCAAGAAAGTACGTTCAAAGTAAATAAATATAATCGGCAAACAAACTAGTATTAATAACTCGATGACCTCTGATAAATCCAGAGGTGGAAATAACTATTTTCCAGTCACAGAAACAAATAATAAATCATATGTGAGTGTGGGCCACATACAGTTTGCATATGTGTATACATTGTAAATTGTATAATAATTACTTCCGGTAGGCCTTCGTTTGAATGCAGTATGAATCCTGTATTGTTGTGTGTATTATCTGTGTATAGTATGTTGCTTCGTGCAGTCTCATCTACCATCATCATAGTCTAGTAAACATAGGGTGAAGTGTTATGGGGACAGTCAGGAAAGTCAGGTGGATAGTGTACCTGATTTTTTACAAGGCGAATTGGTGCCTGCATTGATGTTTTGAGACACTATAGACTTATTATTATACCTTAATTGGTATGATGTGAACATCTACCGCGGGTGCATGAAGGGGCACCTCTGAATCTCACAGAATTGTATTTACAATGTATGTGATGTCCATGCACCTGGTGAATCCTTGGTGAATCCTTGGTGAATCCTTGGTGAATCGATGCAAGTACGAGGGGGAAACTATAATGAGATACACAATTGCGTTAATCCCTTGTATCTAGTATTTTTTTTTTTAGACTGCTAAATCAGGAATGGAATTAGGATAAACGATCTCTCGTACATCAAAATAATTTAAAAAAATCTTACTGTAATGTTAAATATGTTGTTTGTTTTATGACATATTAAAGGGCGGTAGTCGTCGCGCTGCGCCCTGTTCGATATGGGACTCAAAGCGACGTATACAACGCGTGTAAAATACATTGTTTATTTACATGAAATTCGAACACGCGCTGCGCGACAACCACCGCGCTTTAAAAACGTTACAAACAAATAACGATTTACAAATCCCCGTGGCGGCAACATATGCCCTTGACATGTACAGTTGGAGCTGATTCAGAATTCGCAGACATAAGGAAACGAAACTATGTAACATATTCTACCACTGAAATGCACACCACCATGTCGATATCGGACACCGATATCACATTCGACATATGTGCTCTTAGCTAGGTGCAAGCAAATGGATGTTTTGAGGGGACATATTAACACTAATATTTCAGAACGATCATATTAATATGGCAGGAAACGATTTTTTGAAAAAAAAAATAGTTTACGTCAAGTGCCCTTCAGAACAATGTCCGGGGATCGTAACATTACCCCCCCACACACACACACACACACACACACTCACACATAGTTGTTTCCCAAACAGGAATGAAGTGTGATGGTTTACTGCTTAATTGTTCTCTAGTAAAGATAGGTTTATTTATTCTGGCTTAGCAAAATTATGACATGTATTTTAGATTGTGTTTAGTATTGTGTTTTTGTGAAAACACGTAATCTCATTACATTCATTTGTGATCGGTTACCAAATAAAATATTCTGATTTATTATTCTATTCTAGGCACTCTCATACCCACACAAACACATTAACCCACTCGGTTGACATCGTGGTTAACTGTTCTATTAAATAGCGATGTTTGTATGAATTACATTATAATAACCTAAAAGGAGGAATTGACCGTTTATACGGTTACCGTAGTGTGAATTTATAAATATAATTCAATTCATTTAAATTCATAAATCGTTCGTTTTACATTCTTCTCGTTCAATTTGACTGATCAGAAGTGAAAAGAACACGTGTTATTGACCCTTTGACAAACCGCGGATTTAGGCAGCCTGCCACGTCGAGTCGACGAATCTCTTGGGGTATGTATTAATCAAGCACTATTTTTCAGTAATTAATTCGTCGCTTCAGATTTATGGCAGGAAATGCTGCCACAGGTGGGCGTTTTTCGGCTGCAACTGAGTTAACTTGTTGTTTGTGTGTATAGAAACAGTTCTCATCTGAAGTCGAGAAGGGAACTCATTTCTCTTGCATGCTTCAGTGATTCCAATGTTGGTAATAAATTGCTGGGTATGAAAGCAATGTCTTACCGTCGATTACAATGACATTTGTCAATTGTGCAAGTACCTTTCAATAGACACAGTCATACGACCGAGTTTGAATAGTCTTGAAAGAAATGTATGAGCTAGGGAGTGGTATTAAACAATGTGACGAAATAAGAATACAGATTTATGATGTCTGACAAAAAGAAGGTCTGGGATTACGAGGACGAGTTGAAATGTAGTTGTTGTTTGTTTGTTGTTGTTTTTTTCAAATACCCTCGCCGCTATCCAAAAAACTCTGCAAATTTGATACAATCACGTATATTGTACATTGCAATGTTGTGTTGTTCGAATACCACACTGTTGTACGTGTATTCATAACATAGCGTAACAATTAGAGCCTTGCTCGTCGAGGATCTAGATATTGAATGAACAAGGTCAGGATGGATATAAACTAGACACGGTCCGTGTCACATTGGTTAGTAATTGTCTGGCTATGTTAGGAAATAGTTTGAATAAATGCTAAAATTGTCACGTAATAATCATAGTATTAGATATGAGATAAGCCAATAACACCAGTTGTTCTATCGAGCCATTGAAGATATACACACGATTTCATGTATAGATACACTGGTGTGCCACGTTCAGGAAATCGTCAGATATTCAATGACATTGTTCAGGAGAGGGAGAATATTGATTATTAGATTCCAGTACAGTTTCAGCTAAGTTTTAGACTGTCACGTTACCGACAAAATCTGAAATGATTATTGTAATAAAAGCTTGTTGCTGAGCAAAATGACATAATAGTTGTTTATGGTATGCACACAAAATGCGATGATTACTTTCTGTCTTAATAAACTAAAAGAGAAAAGTCATTCTTCTAATTGTTTGATTCTTTGAGTAAATTTTGAGAAAATTTTGATCACGAATTGTAGCCAATAGGTAATTGTTTTTATATTATTCAAAATTATTAAAAACAAATATAAAAAAAGCATAAAAACCAGCAAATTTTTGCACCATTTTGACGAGAATAATAATGGTCAAAGTAGGTGAAATAAACGTAATGAAATAAAATGATTGTTAGCTTAATCATAAAAATAAACGTTAATTATAGTGAACCAGAGAAAATTGAAAGTTTTTCTAGTTTTACTGTTAAGATACGTAAGTTGAAGATGAACAAATACAATTCTTATATTCAACCATGATATCAAATACAGCAGGTATAGTTTGAGAGAAATAAATTGAGGCAATAAACTACCACCGAAGGCGCGTATGCCACGAGACCTTGCTCGTTTGTACATGTATGTGAAGTGGATTGTGCAAAATCGAGTGGTATACCCGTGTTTAGGGGTTACGAGGTTTATTCTAGTAGCGTCTTCTTCTCTAGCGGCAACATTGATATATGTGAAATCGTTTCAATTGAGATTATTTAAAAAAACTACAGACGCCAATTATTTCCGCAAGCCGTAAGCCCGAGTAGGCCACTGCAGACGGCAATTATTTTGTTGGCGTCGTTGCGTAATTCTAAAAATTAGTTATCTTATTATGCCCGTATTGCAAACTATTATTTTTGCGCAATTCTTTTGACAGAAAGATTCAACTTCTACTGTGTGTTATTCATGTTTGGGGCCCACTTCTAAACGTGAAAAAACATGGTATACGGAGTATTTTGCATAATTAAATAAACACCCTCGACCAATCAGAACGACGTATTCGGGCAATTGAAATGCTTATATAATATAATGAAATGTTTGATAACCCTGAAACATTTAAACAATTTTAATACAATTTAGTTGAAAAAGGGTTCGGGTGAAAAATATTCTTCAACTTCTAACACATAAAAAGCAAAAGTGGTATATATCTTATATGGTTAGCGATAAAGAAAATGTTTTCATTCGCTGCATATCCAATAGTGTTTCATTTTAGCAGAATCGTCAGGCATTTTTGTGACAATTTTACATGCTATAGTCAAACTAAAACTGAACTTGTCTAAATATTTATAGTGATTGATTGCCAATTTGGAGGAAAGGTTTGTGGAATTCACTGTTACCGCATTAATGTTTACCAAGGTGGTCATTTCATGTTTTAGTCTGTGTATGTGTATGTTTTCTGTAATAATTGTTGTCGCAGGGTAGCCTAAATAAAGGAGGTTTCCTGCCTAGGACAGCCAACAGTTCTTTGGTCTGTAATTAAAACCCCCATAAAATATATTCAGAGAATATTCACAACATTATTTCTTGCCCCTATAACACAATCTGCGAACACATATTTATTTATTTATTTATTTATTTATTTATTTATTTATTTATTTATTTATTTATTTATTTATTTATTTATTTATTTATTTATTTATTTATTTATTTATTTATTTATTTATTTATTTATTTATTTATTTATTTATTTATTTATTTATTTATTTATTTATTTATTTTACCCAATCAATCTGATCCGATACGCAAGGCAGCATACAAGAGCGTGACATTACGTAAAATCTACGAAATATACCATGGTATAATGTAAATTTTCATATTATTAGATATGTAATATAAATCACTGCCTCTCCGCATTGATCAGTGGGTACGACTTTCAGCTCACCTTGTGGTTGGTTTTCAAGTTGACTTCAAGTTCACACTTTTTTTTTGAGTGAATGTACAATGTGATCTGTATTCTCCAATCTTGACACTTAGCACTCACTAGTTTTATAGTATATCAGTGTATTTTCAATGCACACCCAGCAAACAAATTGAATGGACTGGAAATCGTGATATAGATATGTCGAAGTCATACCATGTGGCACAGACCCCCAAAATATGGATACACCTCCTCACAATCATAATCATCAATAATAATGTCGAGTGAAATGTTTTGGTTTTTGTTTTTTATCTACCCCAGCTGAGATTTTCTTATCGTGCCATTATCTTACCTTAATATACACGGGGGTGTGCGATTTACATCGAGTTAGCGAAACCGTACGATACGGACGATGGTGTCTTTGATACCGAACATTTTTCTCTAACTACTTTCATTGATAAGAAATCGACGTCACACAGTTAATGGTAGAAATGGTAAATGGACACGTGACTCTCCTAACCGTTCATGAACTTAACGGCCCATTTCCACACACATACAAACAATCAGTGGTTTAACTAAAATATTAAAACGGAAAATATAAATTGTGAATAAGATGTAAAAGTACAACAATAATTTTCTCTCGACAAAATTGATTAACGATTTGTATGATCAAAGGCTATCGATCATCGCTTAAGTGCAAACACTTGTGGGAATTGACAATCGAGTTGTATTAGATACAGACAGGTAGTTACGACGCCAATAAGATAAATGACATCGGGACAAACAAATAAATAATTCAAACACGAGAAAATGAATTAATTAAAATAACACATGATTCATTACCGTAACGGTAGATCGACCCACACACGTGCATGTTGCGTGTCAATTTTATAGTCACGAATCACGTACATAGCGGTTGAGTGGGCGAGACATCGCGTCATCATTGCCTTCATTGATTCTCATACCTGTGGGTTTTGATGAATTACTACAAAGCGCATCATTCCTCTGCTGTAGTATTCCGTCGTGATTTGCAGCGTTCTATTTATTTCGCGGCGTTATTAGATGGATGTTGCTTGTTCAAGAAAAAAAGGGGATCTTTATCTTCTATCTACAAATGAACTGTGTCTGACATATTCGAACTAATCACGATGAAAGAAGTTTTTATTTATCTATCGATCGATCTGATTTACGTGAAAAATAATTGAACGCAAATACGCGCGTTTAATCAACATTCCACGCGGCTAACTCACGGAAAATGTGGAAAAATGTTTTTTTTTGTGTGTGGATGAAATAAGATGTTCCATGTTCAAGTTCCTGTGTTTTCCATGCAATAATCAATTTGGTGATTTATTCATAGCTGTATGCCTTACATATGCTTCTATTTTGAATCGGATTTAACCTTTTGATTCGGATAAATAAAAGTACGACGAGGGGAGCCCACATTTGTTTCCAGATTTTCAAACTTCATTTTCAAACGAAAACGAGAATTTCATCTGTTTATAAGAATTGCTGTCACTAATGTATTAATTGCTTCCATCCTCTATTCTTACTGTATTCAGAGTATTTTTTTTTTATTTAAAAGCTTTTTCGAATTTCATAAATCGCGCCCTCTATCGACGGCGCACATTGTGACGTCCAAATGACGCAGATGGATGAACGCAATTTTATTTAAAGTGATAGCTTCGGTTGATTGCGAAGTCGTTTCTTGTTTTAAATACTTCTCCGTGAACCATTGCTTTTATTTTTGGCGGACGACTAGAGATCAACACAGTGATTATAATGGCTCCTCATTTCAACTATGTACGCCACAGATTCACTTCGCCACTAGGGGGCGCGACTTTGGAGGGAAAATATACTAAAGACTAATAACGTTATTGTTACAATGGCATTAATAATTACATACCACGGAGCATTGAGAAGTCATTACGATGCACATAAAATAGACCAAACAGTAACCGATTAATACTAATCGTTTATGATTGTTCGACTGACATCATCGGTAAACTCAATTTCATCCATTCTTGCACATAGCTGCGCTACATTAGCCACGGGACGATGCAGTAGACCGAGGTTAACACGCAAGTGCATTGTATAACAAGTAGCGTACGATTAGACAAGTTTCATATGTCAACTGACCTCCGTTTTAGCTCTGATCTTTTAAAATGTTCTATATTAACGGGTGTATTTTAAATATCAGATATGTTTATATTCAAATTCGGCGTTAATTGTCATTGTAGTCAATGGCTTATATTAGTATTGTGCACGTACTCCAAGCTCGATACGCTCGGATATAACTGCCATTGAAGGTGAAAAAGCATGGAAGCATCACTATTACCGTAACCACAGAACACGTCGAGACGGAAAGGAACACAGCGTATGTTTATCGATTGTACAGTTGTTGCAATGACACATGAATATGCAAATACGGGGGACAACATATACGTTTTATAAATGTTGTTTCCAACTGCAATTTTTAAAGTGGAAACTTCATTTCCAAGATGATATAATAATTCATATTAAAATGCAAGTAGTCGAAGTCGGTTAGACTAACTTGATATAAGCCGAATGAGCTGGTAATCGACGCATATAAACATTGACAGCCGTTAAGTCAACGTTACGTAAAACTTCAATTATATTGTCAGTGGAACAGACACGCGGATATAAATGAATTCCATCGGGAGGCTCTGATTACGTTTTTTGACTGGGCCAAGGTATCGTAAGAATGCCAGTTTAGTTAATTTAAAACATAAATGACAACTATGACACGTTCGTCCGCAGTTCACCGGCAGTTACCGTTGCCCCATTGTAGTCACGTAATACACTGACGTATTGTACGTGGTCGCTAAGGTGTGTTTTTTTATCGATGCGATGATCGATATGTCTAAAAAGCGAACAACTATTAAAACAAATGCTTAAAACACTCGAAGACGAGTCACACGGCGTAAAACTAAACAGGCATACAATCCATGTTACCCCATTTCTTAAACCATAACTGAATGTCGCACGCTGTTCTTTCACATTATATTAAACAAGCGACGACCTTGCGTGGCAGATGTGCAATGAACCAGATTTTGATTAAATAAATATAGGAGACACAATCTATACTGGCATATATTTATGATATCGTCCGTAATACTATTATAAATTGTATTTTCCGTGTTTCCAATAAACGATTGGGCGTGTTTAGATTGTGTCAAACATCACGAACGTGTCTTCAAAACATGTTGATGTAATTCCAGAGGCAAATTAATTTAATTATTCAATGTAAGTAAATAAGTAATATCTGTCAATACCGCCATTCAACGTGTCAACATGTGTCTGTTGAATGATCCAAATAGTTAGTCATCTGTCTGAGAATTTGGCGTAGATAAATGTCACAAAAGAAAGCAATTTAGGAAGAGAGGATCATGTTCAACAAAAAAAAAAAAACATCGCATTGTTGAGCTTCCGTGACCGCTCTTAAATGACTAAGAGTATTTTTTTTTGAAATTGTTATTGACGCTACGATACAAGCGCAATACTAGTAGCTCACTTGTACTTTGACATCATGGGTGAGATTATACATTATGCGGTAGGCGTTTTACTAAATCCGTTGTATCATGACGGCACGGTGACGCGTAATATCACGCCGAGTGAGAGTCATTAAAAATCACCGTCAATGTTGATTTTCTTCTTGGTACAAAATCCAATAGACGAATTCTAGAAGTTGCTTTTTTGTCCGAGCACGTCGTAGATTCTGTTGTCTCTTTCTTCGCCAGTCATGTAACACTCACAAAAAATTGTCCTCCAAATACCCATCTATCACATGAATGCATGGTAGGTACTTTTTTATTCGAAACACCGTGTAATCTAGAAAAGGTTGCGCTATTTGGGGGGTCTTTTATTTGTATACACGTGACGGAAACCGTGCGCGTCACGACCGTGACATCAACTTCGAACGAGCATAAAATTTGACGACGTAATCAGACACGAACGCGCAAGTGGTCTATTGTGTGGTTATTAAACAGACGGTGAAAATACAATTGTGGTATCAATCTTTCCTAATTGCATCCAACGTGAATTTACGGCGTATTCAATTTAAACCATATTCCGTGGAGATTTACGTCATCGATGTGACGTCACCTACCGGTGAACCTCCGCACTTTTAAAAGCCGCGTATGGTAATTGAAGTGACGATCGAAAGATAAGATTAAATGAATTCAAAGCCGGAACTAAAATTCTAAAAATAACACACTCCTTGAGGGAGTTCGTGTGAAATATTGAGTTTGGCGATAGTATTATTATTTTTATTACAAAACTCATACTATCGCCCATCAAAATATATCAGCTACTTAGGGTCTACAGGTGACCATGTTGTCAACGTATTCAACCCAGTACTCGCAATATGCGTCTTTTAGGTGCCAGTCACGTATGGCGTGATTACAAAATATTTATTCGTACACAATCTCTTTAAGTCGAAATTACTCACATGTTGTCAATACATTTCATTTACAGGTGTTTTTTTGTTTTTGTTTTTTTTTGGAAAGAAGTGTCTAAACGGAGCGCCAAGATTGGTTATATATCCAGAGGCAACAGTACTATGAAAAGGGCTGCCTCGGCGACTAAGGGTTAGGAACGGTTATTCAGAGAAGAAGATACTATTAGAACGGGTATACTAGTCGCCGATTGGGGATATACCCGGGTTTATCGGTTATATACGGGCGAGGAAATGGTTGGTCATTGTAGTGGGTGGAGTGGAGAACCGTCCAAATGATCGTTGTTGTATCAATTAGGTTTATTAATGTTTTAATGAATCTTATAGAATCCCACTTGAAGGCATTAAAAAATGAGACTTTCTAACGAAACTATAATAACAACATGGACTGTTGCCCGTTCACCCCTTAAATCTTTAGATAACAGTTATAATTCTGAATATTAATTAAATTATTTGTATAGAAGTGACGGGTTCCAGACTTATATGGATAAAGAGATAGAGTAAACAATCTTATTTATCGGAATGATGGTAACCAAGTCATTTACGAGATGAAATTGTTAATAGATTAAGACAAAGGAAAGCCTCTATTAATTTAATGATGTGTGGAAACTATATTGCATTGCTATAATGTCTTCAATGTTGATGCGTTTTTAAATGGAAAACACATTTTTGTGAAAACTGGATTGTACAACACACAACTATAAAGAATGCTAATTTCATTAACTTATAGGTAGCAGTAGTGTCAACTGTGTTTTCCAATTCAAGAGAAACCAACCATGGTCATTTGACACAAATTGGATCTGTGTTTCGCGAAGATTAATACTGGGATGGTATACGCTTCACGCATTGAAACAAGATATCTGTTCGGTCTGTGAATTAAGAATGTATTTGGGAAAACAACACGACTACAAATGATCATAAAGACAGTTTTACAACTCAAGTTATATTCATTAATTTAGCAAATTGCCTTATCTCGATCTATATAATTTGTCGGAATCACCAAACTGCGTCAAATAAAAAATAGTAATATCTGTTTGGGAAATCTTTAATATTATATAATTTTTAGAAATAAGAAGAATGCAGATGTTAGCGTTAAGTTGTTCTCATACATCAGAGAAAATCAATAAAGGTTATAATATTGAATGCAATTGTTATGTTAACCACATTTTCAATCTATGTAAAACACGATGCTCCATCGAGAAATACCTAATCGATGAATTATCTACTCTACGATTAATTCTAATCAGGTCAAAATAATAATCGACTCGATCTAGAAAATCGTTTAGTGTCGATAAAAACAGCCACCACATATTAGCTTAGTATCACACGAGCTACATAAATAATATACAGTTGGTATGACTGCGACAGCTGTGAACTTTTTATGTTAGATATTTGAGGCGAGCCATATAATTAATATGATTTATTTTGGCTTAGAATAATGAAGATGAATTTAATTAAAAAAAATATATAGTAAATATATGAAATATTAATCCTTCAGGGACAACCGTAATTTTGTCAGAATAACGTCACGGTCACGCGTTATACCGCGGTCAGACTGATGACAGAAACCCAGGCTAGAAAATATTTACAACTTAGTGGTAGACTCCGAGCATGACACCGTGATTAATAATGTCTGTCTCGTACAATACTCTTGACTACACGGATGTTTCAGATAAGATTCTATATTATCAATGAGATGAGAACCACCGCTTCCTATTAAGTTGGCGTATATTGTTAACTACTAGTATCTCATACACCTTTTGTGTGATTTTACTTGACATTTGAATTGCGATAAGTATTTATGATACAAGAGTAATTATTCTCACCAACCTATTTGGAACTCTCGAATAACAATGACAGCAAAAGACAAAAAAAAATACAAAAGGTTGTTCTATGCTCATAAATTACCCTTACCATACGCGCATCGTTAATTGCCGAGTTAGACGTAATTTGTATCACCGTGTTGTCAATTTCCAAATGTTATACGTTTTATTATAATCTAATTGTGTGGGTGAGATGCTTATAAGGTCAATATCGACGATTCTCCCGTATTGCCTATCTCATTTCCGTAGCATAGGCGTCGTCGATTAATTATATATTGAAATGCTCGGCGTCATGTAACAATTTCAGCGCTATCATGTACGTCATCAACACACACTCGGGTCTAGAACCGTGGCCGGCAAATTAGTAATTTACGTTTGTAACAAGGAAAGATCGTAGTGTGGGCAGTTTTGTCATGGTAACATTTAAATATCTGAAATATCAAACGATTATGTGGGCTGATACTGTGCCTAATTCAACTGTCACAGTTTATCGATATCGCATTTTTTTTATTTAACATTATTTGTCAATACTAGCGTATTTCAAAATGGCGTTTTTTTTTCGCTTTTCAATTTCACTGAAATGTGGATAAACATATCACTACGCGATGCCCATGCAACAATAATTGACTTCGTATTTTAGTTTGCATGTGTGCATAATACGGTGTTTGACAAACTAAATATATATTTATATATATACACAGTCAGCAAACTGGAATGCAATTACGATGCCACTTTGTAAGTTCAGAGAACTAAGTGTTCGAGTAGAGCACACTTCCGCCGTTTCGAGATTCAATCTTCTCTCAACGGACTTGACCCTTGGTGCTTTGAAACGTGTCTAATCCGGCTCGCTCCTTATTGAATGTTTGATCGTTGATCGTGATGATATAACCGTCTGTGTCCTACATGACGACGGAGTTTCATTACGTTGTTACGCGTTGAATGGTTTTAGTGTGGCTAGGCTAGTCAAGGGGTCACACTTGTGGGAAAAGATCATTTGCTTATCTTGATTTTTTTCCAAGAATGTCGAGTAATACGTAGATCAGATGTTATCGCGAATACTCCAATCACATTCTTAATCGAGAGTAATACCAGCAGGGCTGAATATAAATAGTCAGAATGAGTGTCAATATACACCATGCCCTCACGACGTATACTAGACAGAGGGTTAAAGATCGGTTGGCACATAGACAAATGTCGAATAATCATAAATCTGCGTGTTAAATTACGTCATCATTATCAGAAAAAAAACGGATTAACATTTTATTTATTATCTTTGTAACAAAAAAAAAACAATCAAATATAAATTAATGAAACTACTCTGAATAACTGCATACATTAAAATCGCATTAATTGTAGTTCTCATTACCTCTATTGTTTGTAGAAAGCTGTAACAGCCCGTTGTGAATGAATGGAAGCACGTAATACCCTGAAAACACAACAGGGGTTGTTGTTATTGTTGTTGTTGTTTTTTTTAATCACACGACGTGACCGGCGAAACGCTCGAGATGTCGCACTAACCATTATGTGCAGCTGAGGTCTAAACTAAGCAAAAAAGCATGTACTGTATGTCTTACTTCATGAAAAGAGACTAGAAGAGTCTGAATTTGAAGTGTTTAATGTAACAAAAGAGGCGCACCTTTTTTCTTGTTATTTTCTCATTACCTAGTTTGATGAAAATGCAAAATGCGCCGATGTACTACCCACACTGCTGCCTCTGGCAGAATGATAAGCTTTCGGGGGATTCGGACGGGGTGCGTATTTGGTTGTTTTATTGTATCTTATTAGATGTATTTTAAGAAAAGCTTATTTATTAAGAGTCAGTTAGTATCGTAGATCTGTAATGTTTTTAATGCATTACGCCTCGATCTGAATAAATAAATTCATTTGAGTTGTCCCACTCGATACGACCATGTGACTCAATCGGCAGTTCTGACAATATATACATTAAATGAGAATATTCACCTGACGAATATCTCATTTATAAACGAGTGATATGAACCCGTAACTAGAAATAATGATTATATATGTTCACCTGACGAATATCTCATTTATAAACGAGTGATATGAACCCGTAACTAGAAATAATGATTATATATATTCATCTGACGAATATGTCATTTATGAACGAGTCATATAAACCCGTAACTAGAAATAATGATTATATATATTCACCTGACGAATATCTCATTTATAAACGAGTGATATGAACCCGTAACTAGAAATAATGATTATATATATTCACCTGACGAATATCTCATTTATAAACGAGTGATATGAACCCGTAACTAGAAATAATGATTACATATATATTCCCCTGACGAATATCTCATTTATAAACGAGTCATATGAACCCGTAACTAGAAATAATGATTATATATATATTCCCCTGACGAATATCTCATTTATAAACGAGTGATATGAACCCGTAACTAGAAATAATGATTATATATATTCACCTGACGAATATCTCATTTATAAACGAGTGATATGAACCCGTAACTAGAAATAATGATTATATATATTCACCTGACGAATATCTCATTTATAAACGAGTGATATGAACCCGTAACTAGAAATAATGATTACATATATATTCCCCTGACGAATATCTCATTTATAAACGAGTCATATGAACCCGTAACTAGAAATAATGATTATATATATATTCCCCTGACGAATATCTCATTTATAAACGAGTGATATGAACCCGTAACTAGAAATAATGATTATATATATTCACCTGACGAATATCTCATTTATAAACGAGTGATATGAACCCGTAACTAGAAATAATGATTATATATATATTCACCTGACGAATATCTCATTTATAAACGAGTGATATGAACCCGTAACTAGAAATAATGATTATATATATTCACCTGACGAATATCTCATTTATAAACGAGTGATATGAACCCGTAACTAGAAATAATGATTACATATATATTCCCCTGACGAATATCTCATTTATAAACGAGTCATATGAACCCGTAACTAGAAATAATGATTATATATATATTCATCTGACGAATATCTCATTTATAAACGAGTGATATGAACCCGTAACTAGAAATAATGATTATATATATATTCACCTGACGAATATCTCATTTATAAACGAGTGATATGAACCCGTAACTAGAAATAATGATTATCTATATTCACCTGACGAATATCTCATTTATAAACGAGTGATATGAACCCGTAACTAGAAATAATGATTACATATATATTCCCCAGACGAATATCTCATTTATAAACGAGTCATATGAACCCGTAACTAGAAATAATGATTATATATATTCACCTGACGAATATCTCATTTATGAACGAGTGATATGAACCCGTAACTAGAAATACTGATTATATATATTCACCTGACGAATATCTCATTTATAAACGAGTGATATGAACCCGTAACTAGAAATAATGATTATATATATTCACCTGACGAATATCTCATTTATGAACGAGTGATATGAACCCGTAACTAGAAATAATGATTATGTATATTCACCTGACGAATATCTCATTTATAAACGAGTGATATGAACCCGTAACTAGAAATAATGATTATATATATTCACCTGACGAATATCTCACTTATAAACGAGTCATAAAAAAGCGTAACTAGAAATAATGATTATATATATTCACCTGACGAATATCTCATTTATGAACGAGTGATATGAACACGTAACTAGAAATAATGATTATATATATTCACCTGACGAATATCTCACTTATAAACGAGTCATAAAAAACCGTAACTAGAAATAATGATTATATATATTCACCTGACGAATATCTCGTTTATAAACGAGTGATATGAACCCGTAACTAGAAATAATGATTATATATATTTCCCGAATATGTCATTTATAAACGAGTGATATGAACCCGTAACTATAAATAATGATTATATATATTCACCTGACGAATATGTCATTTATAAACGAGTGATATGAACCCGTAACTAGAAATAATGATTATATATATTCACCTGACGAATATCTCATTTATAAACGAGTGATATGAACCCATAACTAGAAATAATGATTATATATATTCACCTGACGAATATCTCATTTATAAACGAGTGATATGAACCCGTAACTAGAAATAATGATTATATATATTCACCTGACGAATATGTCATTTATAAACGAGTGATATGAACCCGTAACTAGAAATAATGATTATATATATTCACCTGACGAATATGTCATTTATAAACGAGTGATATGAACCCGTAACTAGAAATAATGATTATATATATTCACCTGACGAATATCTCATTTATGAACGAGTGATATGAGCCCGTACCTAGAAATAATGATTATATATATTCACCTGACGAATATCTCATTTATAAACGAGTCATATAAACCCGTAACTAGAAATAATGATTATATATATTCACCTGACGAATATCTCATCTATAAACAAGTAACATGAACCCGTAACTAGAAATAATGATTATATATATATTCACCTGACGAATATGTCATTTATGAACGTGTGATATGAACCCGTTACTAGAAATAATGATTATATATATTCACCTGACGAATATCTCATTTATAAACGAGTGATATGAACCCGTAACTAGAAATAATGATTATATATATATTCACCTGACGAATATCTCATTTATAAACGAGTGATATGAACCCGTAACTAGAAATAATGATTATATATATTCACCTGACGAATATCTCATTTATAAACGAGTGATATGAACCGGTAACTAGAAATAATGATTATATATATATTCACCTGACGAATATCTCATTTATAAACGAGTGATATGAACCCGTAACTAGAAGTAATGATTATATATATTCACCTGACGAATATCTCATTTATAAACGAGTGATATGAACCCGTAACTAGAAATAATGATCATATATATTCACCGAATATCTCATTTATAAACGAGTGATATGAACCCGTAACTTGAAATAATGATTATATATATTCACCTGCCGAATATCTCGTTTATAAACGAGTGATATGAACCCGTAACTAGAAATAATGATTATATATATTCACCTTACAAATATGTCATTTATGAACGAGTGATATGAACCCGTAACTAGAAATAATGATTATATATATTCACCTGACGAATATCTCACTTATAAACGAGTCATAAAAAACCGTAACTAGAAATAATGATTATATATATTCACCTGACGAATATCTCATTTATGAACGAGTGATATGAACCCGTAACTAGAAATAATGATTATATATATTCACCTAACGAATATCTCATTTATGAACGAGTGATATGAACCCGTAACTAGAAATAATGATTATGTATATTCACCTGACGAATATCTCATTCATAAACGAGTGATATGAACCCGTAACTAGAAATAATGATTATATATATATTCACCTGACGAATATCTCATTTATGAACGAGTGATATGAACCCGTAACTAGAAATAATGATTATATATATTCACCTGACGAATATCTCATTTATGAACGAGTGATATGAACCCGTAACTAGAAATAATGATTATGTATATTCACCTGACGAATATCTCATTTATAAACGAGTGATATGAACCCGTAACTAGAAATAATGATTATATATATTCACCTGACGAATATCTCACTTATAAACGAGTCATAAAAAACCGTAACTAGAAATAATGATTATATATATTCACCTGACGAATATCTCATTTATGAACGAGTGATATGAGCCCGTACCTAGAAATAATGATTATATATATTCACCTGACGAATATCTCATTTATAAACGAGTCATATAAACCCGTAACTAGAAATAATGATTATATATATTCACCTGACGAATATCTCATCTATAAACAAGTAACATGAACCCGTAACTAGAAATAATGATTATATATATATTCACCTGACGAATATGTCATTTATGAACGTGTGATATGAACCCGTTACTAGAAATAATGATTATATATATTCACCTGACGAATATCTCATTTATAAACGAGTGATATGAACCCGTAACTAGAAATAATGATTATATATATATTCACCTGACGAATATCTCATTTATAAACGAGTGATATGAACCCGTAACTAGAAATAATGATTATATATATTCACCTGACGAATATCTCATTTATAAACGAGTGATATGAACCGGTAACTAGAAATAATGATTATATATATATTCACCTGACGAATATCTCATTTATAAACGAGTGATATGAACCCGTAACTAGAAGTAATGATTATATATATTCACCTGACGAATATCTCATTTATAAACGAGTGATATGAACCCGTAACTAGAAATAATGATCATATATATTCACCGAATATCTCATTTATAAACGAGTGATATGAACCCGTAACTTGAAATAATGATTATATATATTCACCTGCCGAATATCTCGTTTATAAACGAGTGATATGAACCCGTAACTAGAAATAATGATTATATATATTCACCTTACAAATATGTCATTTATGAACGAGTGATATGAACCCGTAACTAGAAATAATGATTATATATATTCACCTGACGAATATCTCACTTATAAACGAGTCATAAAAAACCGTAACTAGAAATAATGATTATATATATTCACCTGACGAATATCTCATTTATGAACGAGTGATATGAACCCGTAACTAGAAATAATGATTATGTATATTCACCTGACGAATATCTCATTTATAAACGAGTGATATGAACCCGTAACTAGAAATAATGATTATATATATTCACCTAACGAATATCTCATTTATGAACGAGTGATATGAACCCGTAACTAGAAATAATGATTATGTATATTCACCTGACGAATATCTCATTCATAAACGAGTGATATGAACCCGTAACTAGAAATAATGATTATATATATATTCACCTGACGAATATCTCATTTATGAACGAGTGATATGAACCCGTAACTAGAAATAATGATTATATATATTCACCTGACGAATATCTCATTTATGAACGAGTGATATGAACCCGTAACTAGAAATAATGATTATGTATATTCACCTGACGAATATCTCATTTATAAACGAGTGATATGAACCCGTAACTAGAAATAATGATTATATATATTCACCTGACGAATATCTCACTTATAAACGAGTCATAAAAAACCGTAACTAGAAATAATGATTATATATATTCACCTGACGAATATCTCATTTATGAACGAGTGATATGAACACGTAACTAGAAATAATGATTATATATATTCACCTGACGAATATCTCACTTATAAACGAGTCATAAAAAACCGTAACTAGAAATAATGATTATATATATTCACCTGACGAATATCTCGTTTATAAACGAGTGATATGAACCCGTAACTAGAAATAATGATTATATATATTTCCCGAATATGTCATTTATAAACGAGTGATATGAACCCGTAACTATAAATAATGATTATATATATTCACCTGACGAATATGTCATTTATAAACGAGTGATATGAACCCGTAACTAGAAATAATGATTATATATATTCACCTGACGAATATCTCATTTATAAACGAGTGATATGAACCCATAACTAGAAATAATGATTATATATATTCACCTGACGAATATCTCATTTATAAACGAGTGATATGAACCCGTAACTAGAAATAATGATTATATATATTCACCTGACGAATATGTCATTTATAAACGAGTGATATGAACCCGTAACTAGAAATAATGATTATATATATTCACCTGACGAATATGTCATTTATAAACGAGTGATATGAACCCGTAACTAGAAATAATGATTATATATATTCACCTGACGAATATCTCATTTATGAACGAGTGATATGAGCCCGTACCTAGAAATAATGATTATATATATTCACCTGACGAATATCTCATTTATAAACGAGTCATATAAACCCGTAACTAGAAATAATGATTATATATATTCACCTGACGAATATCTCATCTATAAACAAGTAACATGAACCCGTAACTAGAAATAATGATTATATATATATTCACCTGACGAATATGTCATTTATGAACGTGTGATATGAACCCGTTACTAGAAATAATGATTATATATATTCACCTGACGAATATCTCATTTATAAACGAGTGATATGAACCCGTAACTAGAAATAATGATTATATATATATTCACCTGACGAATATCTCATTTATAAACGAGTGATATGAACCCGTAACTAGAAATAATGATTATATATATTCACCTGACGAATATCTCATTTATAAACGAGTGATATGAACCGGTAACTAGAAATAATGATTATATAAATATTCACCTGACGAATATCTCATTTATAAACGAGTGATATGAACCCGTAACTAGAAGTAATGATTATATATATTCACCTGACGAATATCTCATTTATAAACGAGTGATATGAACCCGTAACTAGAAATAATGATCATATATATTCACCGAATATCTCATTTATAAACGAGTGATATGAACCCGTAACTTGAAATAATGATTATATATATTCACCTGCCGAATATCTCGTTTATAAACGAGTGATATGAACCCGTAACTAGAAATAATGATTATATATATTCACCTTACAAATATGTCATTTATGAACGAGTGATATGAACCCGTAACTAGAAATAATGATTATATATATTCACCTGACGAATATCTCACTTATAAACGAGTCATAAAAAACCGTAACTAGAAATAATGATTATATATATTCACCTGACGAATATCTCATTTATGAACGAGTGATATGAACCCGTAACTAGAAATAATGATTATGTATATTCACCTGACGAATATCTCATTTATAAACGAGTGATATGAACCCGTAACTAGAAATAATGATTATATATATTCACCTAACGAATATCTCATTTATGAACGAGTGATATGAACCCGTAACTAGAAATAATGATTATGTATATTCACCTGACGAATATCTCATTCATAAACGAGTGATATGAACCCGTAACTAGAAATAATGATTATATATATATTCACCTGACGAATATCTCATTTATGAACGAGTGATATGAACCCGTAACTAGAAATAATGATTATGTATATTTCCCGAATATCTCATTTATAAACGAGTGATATGAACCCGTAACTAGAAATAATGATTATATATATTCACCTGACGAATATGTCATTTATGAACGAGTCATATAAACCCGTAACTAGAAATAATGATTATATATATTCACCTGACGAATATCTCGTTTATAAACGAGTGATATGAATCCGTAACTAGAAATAATGATTATATATATTCACCTGACGAATATCTCGTTTATAAACGAGTGATATGAACCCGTAACTAGAAATAATGATTATATATATTCACCTGACGAATATCTCATTTATAAACGAGTGATATGAACCCGTAACTAGAAATAATGATTATATATATTCACCTGACGAATATCTCATTTATAAACGAGTGATATGAACCCGTAACTAGAAATAATGATTATATATATTCACCTGACGAATATCTCATTTATGAACGAGTCATATGAACCCGTAACTAGAAATAATGATTATATATATTCACCTGACGAATATGTCATTTATGAACGAGTGATATGAACCCGTAACTAGAAATAATGATTATATATATTCATCTGACAAATATCTCATTTATAAACGAGTCATATGAACCCGTAACTAGAAATAATGATTATATATATTCACCTGACGAATATCTCATTTATGAATGAGTGATATGAACCCGTAACTAGAAATAATGATTATATATACTCACCTGACAAATATCTCATTTATAAACGAGTGATATGTGAACCCGTAACTAGAAATAATGATTATTATATATTCACGAGACGAATATCTCATTTATAAACGAGTGATATGAACCCGTAACTAGAAATAATGATTATATATATTCACCTGACGAATATCTCATTTATAAACGAGTGATATGAACCCGTAACTAGAAATAATGATTATATATATTCACCTGACGAATATCTCATTTATAAACGAGTGATATGAACCCGTAACTAGAAATAATGATTATATATATTCAGCTGACGAATATGTCATTTATGAACGAGTCATATAAACCCGTAACTAGAAATAATGATTATATATATTCACCTGACGAATATCTCGTTTATAAACGAGTGATATGAACCCGTAACTAGAAATAATGATTATATATATTCACCTGACGAATATCTCGTTTATAAACGAGTGATATGAACCCGTAACTAGAAATAATGATTATATATATTCACCTGACGAATATCTCATTTATAAACGAGTGATATGAACCCGTAACTAGAAATAATGATTATATATATTCACCTGACGAATATCTCGTTTATAAACGAGTGATATGAACCCGTAACTAGAAATAATGATTATATATGTTCACCTGACGAATATCTCATTTATGAACGAGTGATATGAACCCGTAACTAGAAATAATGATTACATATATTCACCTGACGAATATCTCATTTATAAACGAGTCATATGAACCCGTAACTAGAAATAATGATTATATATATTCACCTGACGAATATCTCATTTATGAACGAGTGATATGAACCCGTAACTAGAAATAATGATTATATATATTCACCTGACAAATATCTCATTTATAAACGAGTGATATGTGAACCCGTAACTAGAAATAATGATTATTATATATTCACGAGACGAATATCTCATTTATAAACGAGTGATATGAACCCGTAACTAGAAATAATGATTATATATATTCACCTGACGAATATCTCATTTATAAACGAGTGATATGAACCCGTAACTAGAAATAATGATTATATATATTCACCTGACGAATATCTCATTTATAAACGAGTGATATGAACCCGTAACTAGAACTAATGATTATATATATTCACCTGACGAATATCTCATTTATAAACGAGTGATATGAACCCGTAACTAGAAATAATGATTATATATATTCACCTGACGAATATCTCATTTATAAACGAGTGATATGAACCCGTAACTAGAAATAATGATTATATATATTTACCTGACGAATATCTCATTTATAAACGAGTGATATGAACCCGTAACTAGAAATAATGATTATATATATTCACCTGACGAATATCTCATTTATAAACGAGTGATATGTGAACCCGTAACTAGAAATAATGATTATTATATATTCACGAGACGAATATCTCATTTATAAACGAGTGATATGAACCCGTAACTAGAAATAATGATTATATATATTCACCTGACGAATATCTCATTTATAAACGAGTGATATGAACCCGTAACTAGAAATAATGATTATATATATTCACCTGACGAATATCCCATTTATAAACGAGTGATATGAACCCGTAACTAGAAATAATGATTATATATATTCACCTGACGAATATCTCATTTATAAACGAGTGATATGTGAACCCGTAACTAGAAATAATGATTATTATATATTCACGAGACGAATATCTCATTTATGAACGAGTGATATAAACCCGTAATTAACATGATGATTATATATATTATCACGTGACAAATACCTAATTTAGGAAAGAATCTGTAAGTTATGATTATATTTATTTCCTGGAATAAAAAAAGGTCATCATTTCTTTTTTCTGAACAAAGAAACAACGGTGTTCAAATTAATAGAGTATAATGAAATATTGATTGGAGCCTATTCTCGTGGGAAATTATTTTTTCATCGTATCATTTGTATCGTTTTTATTCGCGAAAGTATAATAGGTCTTTTCCTGAGATCTATTCAGCAACCTCTGTCGCGTTTGGTACGTACCATTGCATCAATCAATGAGATTTATTTATTTGTTTGTTTTTCTACTGTAATCGATTGTCAACAATGAAATGAAACATGAAGCCAGAATTCCAAACATGTCTAAGTAATTGGGGTTGTGATTCTAAATGATACATTGACTCGCTATTGACGCAACTCAGCACATCACGAATTATCGTCAAACGAATGTATGGCAATACTTTACATCACTGTATATGACAGTGAACAATTTAATTCAGCTTTTAACGGGACTACATCTGCTCAGGATAATTCCCTACCATATATATCATATATTATTTAATGTCTACTGTTCACACAGGAGGGGGAATACAATTTCACAATTCATCGGCGGATCAGCTTGACTTTTCATAACTGCATTATTGATGTGACACATATCTACTCCCGCGATTTCCTTTAAAAAAATCAGGTCAATCACGTATGACGTCGCAATAACGGTCGTCTTCCCTGTCGCGCAGGTTATTTATGAATAACATATATACATATAACAGTATATACCAATATCACCGTGTCAATATTCTCTGATTATAATTCCCGATAGTTTTTACAAATATGTTATACAAACATGCGATAAATTTTAAACGGGTACCCCACGGGAGACCCGAGTGATTGATACGTGCTACCCTATACCATTTCATGTGTATACACACATAATTATTTAGTAAATGTTGTCAATTAGTTTTTATATCTCTGTGTAGACTTTATTAGTTTTACGATCTTTGTCTCCGGAAGGGTACAACTGAAGATCCGACACCTTAGGAAGAACCACATGTTCGTTACAGATTGAAATGACGATTCACTTTTATATTAATGCAGAGCCCCGACAGTCGCCTCGCGGCGCGCGTTTTAGGTTTGCGTAAACAAATGGCGTTAGCCGTTCACGCTCATTCGCGGGACATGGAACATTAACACAACGCGGCACGTTTGGGGTTTATTAATGTATATAAAATTAGACATCATTAATTATTAATTTTGTCAACTTGTGTTGAATATATATATATATATATATATATATATATATATATATATATATATATATATATATATATATCGATGTTGCCAAATGTATAGCATTATATTGAGGACAATTATATATCGATTCCGTAAAGCTGTCACTTCCGGCTCGCCAACATCCCCTTTCTCTGACGTTGGGCAAAATAACTTAACCCTCCCCCATAACATCAAATGAAGAAAATAAACTTATTTGTGCATTTCCGTTCGAAAACGCGACCTTCAATATATCCGATCAATTGGTGTTGATAACTGTAACCGATACCGTGCAGTTTAAAAAAAACTGCACACATGCAAGTATTCATCCCGCCGAATTGCAGCAGGGACACACCCGTATTACCGTCCTCAGCCAAACCTAATATGTTTACGGTCGTCTAGGTTTCTCTTATTAGCGTCGTCCAATTTGCGTGGACCGTCTTAACTTTCTCTGGTATTTGCCTGGCTTGTTTTACTCAAAGCGAATTAGGAATTTCACAAAATCTCGTTAAAATGTGATAATTTGTGAAAATAAATCTTGCGAACGCCTTGAGAAATCAGGAATTCATTACACGCAATTTATCCTAATTGATAAGCGGTGGTTAATTCTCTAGGCGAACGTGCCGACAAGAAAAGAGCCTAGACAAGATGGGCGGTCTCACTCTCTCTTTCCGTATTAATATATCCTGCGAAAGTTGGCCGCTTTTCATTGCCCTTGAGTCGAGTTATGCAGCTCTGATAAGGTTCGACAGTTGGTGTGACCTTGCCGAGTAGTACTATTGTCCATCAACACGGTGTTGAGGGGCGGCGGTCGTACCCACTCCATCGTAAAAGGCCAAAGGGTATCGGTTACAATCACCATCATCCAGCCACTTCCGTGTGTCACATGTAAATGTCGACTGTTATCACCTGCTTATGCGGTGTAATAAATTCCTCGCAGGCAATCCATTTTTATTCGATCTAATGTTCCACTCTTTTCTTTGTAATTGCACTTTACAGATGTTTTACAGCGTCGATTCAGATATGACCACAAGGCAGTATATGTGACAGTTCTGATTTGCAACGTTTTGTGCGCGCGATACGCAGCATAAAATGATGAGAACACGCAAATAAAACGCACAATTTAAAAACGAAGTATGAATAAATATAATCGCGAAATAAACGATACGATTAACGACCTTTTACCTCCAATTACCGAACCTTGACCACATATCGTGACAAACAGACGTGATCCGCCATTTTGGCCGTTCCGGAATGCATAGGAGAAATACTTTAAAATAAATGTTTTTAAAATTGTAAGTACTATAGTAATGAATCAGAGTATATGTAATTACCCGCATGTCTGAAACCGTTCTTCATTAGCGACACGCATCGATGACTAAACGGCAAAACAGACAATCGCCGCTTTATTGACCGCCCTTGGCCCTAACGTCTTTCTTATGAACCGAAATTGATTGATTCGCATTTTTTTAAAGACTAGAACGAGGTACGACCATTTTTAATACGTCTTCACACACTGTCCTTGAAATGCGATGGACGGGCGTTTTGCCAAGAGAGTCGTGTTGTTTTCATTAAATTTATTTCGAGTTGACCAGAATTCGTAATTTCCCGTAACTGTCTGTCTTAAGTTTTGCACGGACGGTGTCAGAAAAAAACGTAGTCTCAAACAGTCAATTTGTTGTATCGTTAAATCTAACGTGCGTTTCTAATTAATTAACGTACCACTGGGACCAGTTGCTGTTTGGACCGCAAGTCTAATCTGCAACCGTTATAGCTCAAGAGCTACTCAGAGCCAATGACAGTTTTGTGGTCGCCCACTGTTACATTGTGTGCGATGCAGTCGTGTAAAAGCCATATTACCAATTCAAATGTTGTCGCCTTGGGCCAATTTGCCTTAGTGGGATTTATACTAGAAACAGAATCGCATTTACCTGCAAATTGTTACTTATGGGATTTAAATCGTTCATTGTATTTTAAATGCATGTTCTCGGTCGATATTTGAGAAAAGAATGTATTATCGAAATTGTTGCATATATCGGCAAACTTTAACGTCACCGTGCGTAAGCTTGAGAGCCGAGATTCACGCTAATTACGTCGATGCTTATTTTAATATCGCGTTGCACATGTTTTCACATGATTTGACGTTGAAAAGACGTTACCTGACAACACAAAAATTAACCATTATAGGTAACAAGTCAATAAATTAGTAGTACGTGTTATAGCATTAACTCGTCTTTTTTTGTTCACGTTTCTCAGAGAAGTTGATTTTTAAAATACAAATTGAAATGTTTCTAGTTATGTTATATTATATTGCATTGTCACAATTAATGTTGCGTTCCACGATAGGTGAAACTCAGAGTACGACCTCTGCGTTTCTTTTTTTCCTGATAAATAAATACTGCAGTTCATCTGTTGTTGTAAGGTTAAAGTAGCGTCGTGTGCTCCAGCCGAGAGATCCAGCCCGGTGACGTACAAGTGGTTGCTCACCCTACAGGTCATCAGTGTGTCACAGGCTTCACATACTGTCACGTGATCACTTAACAAATTTAATTGTTCAAAAAGACGTGTTCTACATGGAGTCCCATAAGTAGATACGAATGTGACGTTTATGTTTATGTCACGGTGACAATGCGTGACGGATGTGAAAAATGCCTGACGACCGTAGCGCTATATGGCGACAATAGCGCTGTGTGGCGACCATGGCGCTGCGTGGCCTCTGTGGCGCTGCATGGCGACATAGGCGCTGCGTGGCCTCTGTGGCGCTGCATGGCGACATTGGCGCTGCGTGGCGACTGTGGCGCTGTGTGGCGACTATGGCGCTGCGTGGCCTCTGTGGCGATGCGTGTCTACTATGGCGCTGCGTGGCTACTGTGGTGATGCGTGGCGAACCACTAAATACAAATCTACACAAGTAATTTGGGTGTTGTCCCTGATCTAAAATATTGAACACCCCATACCTTCTTTAAAATATACATATATATTTTATATTTGGAAATTGTCTTGTACCAGCTTTTTATGGAGTTCTTTCTCTGGCACGTTTAACATCACTTCACACAGAGATGATATAGGCTCCAGAATAGCAGCTGAAATGTGCATAAGACTGAACATGAGCAAATGAAATCTTATGTTTCCGTGAAACCCAATTGTTGTCATTAAACATTATTTTGTACTTTTGTCTGTAAGTTGACCGACCGATCTACTACTGTGACACACGTTGAGATCATGTTGAACATCTTTAGTATTTTAAAACTATAATTATTTATATAATTATAATTATAATGAAAATCCGAATGACATCTAATCATAGTTTGTGGTGTGGCATTCCTCGTGCGTCACCGTTTCACGCGCGGATTTAGGGGGGGCGCGCAGGCGAAAAAAAAATTGACAAACCCATCCACCGGAGGCCATGTCAATAAGAGCGCGCCCCCCTTGCCGAATTTCTGGATCCGCCAGTGGTTTTACAATATGAAATTCACCTCGTTTCGCCGGGTTATGCGTGTAATGTTTGTTGTCTGCTCTTTTTGTTAAATGCAAATATCATCTCTGTTGACCCCTTCCCATGATGCAAGACACAACACGGAGTGAAAATCATACCAAAGTTGCACTCGTTTTTAAGGATACTGAACATACCCTAGATAGTTTACAGTGACACACCAGTACCAGTTCAAAAATCAGCCCATATTTGTTTCCGCCCCGTGATATATAATAACTTATCCCTAAGTAAATCCAAGAGTGATGTTTCAGTTTGCATAGAAACAAGAAAATCTCAATTTTTCAAAACTGAGACACAAATATATTTCCAGACACCTTCGGTTATTAATGGATTATTCAGGCGATGGAACATACAGTTGACGTGACTAGTGCCTACAATTAGGCAGAAATGTGTGAAACAGAATTATCTTGGCGATAAGGAGTTAATATATATTTGCAATATGGCTGCATCCGCAAATCTTCGTTCGAGAGGATAGAAAACGTGCACACACGAAATTAGTTTAGTAATCGTCGTCGTGTCTCACTGCACTGTGAATTCCCCTAAAATAAGTTACTCCAAAATGCGTTTTTCCCCGTACCTAAAATAGTGTTATCCGACACACCCGTCGGATATTACAAACAGGAAAAGATCAAATTGGCGCGTATCGTGGCCTGCATCACGCAGCAAATTTTCTGCGCGAACAGACTGTTGTCAGTTTCTGAACGCAGACGACATATTCATCGGACTATTGGTATGAGCGGGAAATGTTCCACAATTGAAACAGACAACTCGTAACATAGAGGCATGATACCATTATTTTATGTGAAAATATAAAATATGATTTCGTTAATTCAACAACAACAAAATGAAAGAATGTTACTTCCGTGAGAGCGTGAATAATCGATCGCGTTAACTCCCACGCATGCAGAGTTGGCATTTCCCGCCCGCTATTTCAAAGAAATCCATATACTTTATTATTTAGACAAGCGTTGAAACCGTTCATCATTACAAACAATACAACGACATCAACAGAGGGTAAAATGATAGTATATTTGATTATGTTTATTAATGAAACACAGGCGGCTGCTTTTCTCTGAATCGGTTCTCTCTCGTGTGTCAAATGATGAAAAAAGAGCGTATCAAAAAGAGAAATGTTAGGTGCATTGCGTGGTAATGTAAACATCGCACCGCTATAATAGTTAAAGATAAATTTAATCGTGGGTGATACAAAAGCACGTACGGCATTACAAATCATTTTAATAACAGCCGTCCCGGCATGTAATTTATAGCGAGTTTTTATTCTGAAGAGAGCGGGAGGGGTACAGAAATATATTGTTTAATAAACAATAACGCCGTACCAGGATAATTAAATAACTTAACAGATAGCGCCTGTAATGATCTTGGTCAAGTCAAGCTAAAGTTCGTTGACATGCCATTTCTGCGACACAGGCTCGTTACGTAATTACCCCTAAGGGTGACACCTTCTTTCAATATAATCATAAGGAAAGTGATATTGATTTCAATTTAAACCCGAACGATCCAATTAAATCCCCAGTGACGTGGTGACTGGGACGCTGTAATGATTTCATTCGATGTAAACCGCAGCTCGTTGTATTTTAGTCGGGACTACATTAAAGCGGACGCGGACTAATTTGTACAACATTTTCTTCCTCGAAGGCTTTTTTTTTTTCTATTCTGCTTTGTAGAAATCTACACTACTAGTATATAATATTCACGGACACAGCGTGTGTGGTACGATTCAGTGGAGTCATTCACGCTCCAACAAACAATCGTTTAGTTTGGAAAATCCCCTGATATTCCAGTGCTTATTTTTGATTTCTTACAATTACAAAACGTTTAAAAATAAAGGCGTGCACAAATAAACAATGTGTTTTACACGAGTTGTATATGTCGCATGGGACCCATATCGATCACGCCGCGACACAATGATCACCTCCCTTGAACATCAACTGAGGTATGAGTGGTAGCAGGTTGAATTATTTTTGAGTAAATAAATAGGGCGCGCAATACAACCACATTATTGAATACAGTACAGGGTCCCTTTAAAATATCGTCTTACTTCGTGATGTCAAGGTTCAGAGCAAGCAAAACAAAAACAAAATGCAGTATTTCCGATGACATTGTTTCATTCCCGGCAGCCACTTATATCACAATATTAGTCTACTAGTATTACATACACACTGACTTCGTGACGTCATGGTATTCAAACCAGCGTGCAAATTGTGATAAAATATACAATATATGACAGAATTTGAAGGGGAGGAGTTTTCTAAAGGTACATTGTTCGTGGATTCAATGATCCCAACCATTCAAACGTCTTCGCGCCATCGACTTCTTTTTAGTGAATTTAGTACTCGTTGTGCAGACGACATTAATATTTAACACTTTTCTGAATACGGTGGTAGTTTGCGCGATTTTAGTTCATTTGGGCAGACGATAAAATATCTAAACACTTTTTTGAATGCCGACGGTAACGCGTGAGTGTAGCTCATTATATATACGATGCAATATCTAAACATTTTGCGCGCAGCTCCTGCAGACGATACATTATCTAAACACGTGTCTGAACCCAACGGTATGTGTAGACGTAGCCCTGCGTACATGGCTGTGTAGGGGTGATATTTACATTGGGCTTCTTACGCCACCATTGGGGCGCAGATAAGGTCCCGATGAATAGGAGCGCCTCCACATTCACACACCTGTACACAGAGCTAGTGTAGACGTAGCTTTTTGTGCAGACGATAATGAGATCCAAACACTTTCTTGAATGCCAGACGACAATATGTAGGTGTAGCTCAATATTGTACCATATAGAAAGTCTAATTTCCCCGCTAATTAATTTTAGCGTATATCAGTAATGTTTGAACCAAAGAGCAAACTAGTCCTTTTTTTATACTAATCATTAGTTTTGAATGTAGTATGTAATGTGTTTTTATTGACGTTAAAACACGTGGAACTATCTCGTGAAGACAGATTAAATTAATCAAATAAAACAATAAAGCAGGAAATATGACCGAACCGATTGTCTGCTTCTAATTTGGGATCTGGTGGCGGTAAAATAATAGATCCCGATCTAAATATATACTGGCGTACTGAAAACCCGCAATATTAAAACGCACTAAACGCAATCCAAAATTTCAATACTTTAGATCTGGCGTGCCGACCTCACCGTGACCTTAAATACCTATAGTCTGATAATCATTCTTAGTTTGTTTGGAGACGTAAATATTTCAACAATCGCATGACCTCGAGTGGGTAATTTTCATCGCTGTAAAAATATTTATGATTTATTACAGATGAATGCGTCGATAAGAAAGGTTATTCGATAGTCATTTAACAGTCTATATGCCAAACCAACAACAGCACGTGATTGGACGCTGAAATTGACACAGAGGGAAAATTTGTTTACAAAACAAGAGTTAAAATATGACGACATATGACCGCCAGAGCGCCATTGAAGTCACAACAAGTCTATATTACTCATCATTAATACAGTCCCCCACATACTGACGCGGTGATCAAGCCGGAGGTCTCTAGTAATCTCACACTTAAAAACAAATAAATAACTTAATAAATAGGAGTATTTAATATTATTATTTGTTTAGTTAAAATTTGGGAGCGATATGTGTATATATATATATATAACACGTAATTCCAAATACATGCCTATAATTTACCATATATATATATATACTAATATACATTTTCCAGTTTTACGTGGCGCGATCGCCGTGATTAGGAAATGGTTTGTAAAATTGGTTGCAATCTATAATATTTAGTACGCTTAAAAAACGAATAATACTGACATACAGAGCTGTTTAACTGTAGGCATTTAATGAGGTGTTGTCGATAAGCACGCTTTAATGCACCGAACGTTCTGTCGTCCATTATAACACCACAATATAGGAAGCAAATTAGCGCCGATTGCCAGCTTGCTTTTCCAGTCTACGTGCTGAAGTCCACGATTGAACTAATACAAAACCAGCGTCTCACAATAAGCCGTGTTACGTTTGTATTTTGTTAGTTTAATATCGTTGTGACAGGTATTTGTGTTTTTTTTTAAATATACACTGGCTCCAACACGCTAATGCGATCCCAGTCGCTCGTACCTTGACGTCACACCCAACCAGGCAAGCTGTTAAGAATGATGAATTGTGGGATACATCTAGGCTGGTATTCGCTGCGCTGGGTTATATACAATACGTGTTGTCGCGTCTCCGCTGTCTGACCGACGATCGGCGTTTTGACGACGCTACCAGCATGACCAAGGTGGATTCCAGCAAGTACATGGAACTGTCGACGATCGGGGAACAAGTATTCGCCGCTGAGTTCATCGAAAAACGTCGAATTCGCAAAGTAAGTGTCAGGTTCTGGCGTCGATGGCGGGGTGGCTGTATAGGCAGCGACGTAAATACTGCTCCGTGTACGTATTGACAGTGAGCCATTGCGACACACTTGGGTTAATTTGAACACAGATACAATTTCAGCGTGTCGTAATTTTTTCCCTTTTCTTCACAGGGTCTTGTTGAATATCTAGTAAAATGGAAAGGTTGGTCAAGCAAGTGAGTGTATAGTGTTGTTTATCCCGTTTCCGTATTGTTACTTTCTGTAACTTAAAGCAAACACTGAATAACACTCGTATAAATTTGGTTGAATCCGTAGATACAGCACATGGGAACCGGAATCAAACATTCTCGACGCCCGGTTATTGCAGGCGTTTGAAACACAGTAAGTCAAATACTCACCGCGTCAATATCCCCTCATGCTATAGAACGTATCGTTTTATTTATATATTTTTTTCACCGACACGCACGTTAAATTACAAAGTAGTAGGGCACTTTATTTCAAAGGCCTCCGCTAAACCACTCGGGGTTCCATTTAATTTGCAGTAAATGCGTCGTACATGGAGTACTTAATACCTTGTCTCTTTTCTCACGTTCTCTAGGCGACAAGCTAGATTGCAAGTTCGAGGTTTCCGGGGAAGAAAACACAAGAGTCGTATTTATAACTTTAACAAGGTGAACGCATTATGTAGTATTGCTTGTTACATGCATACCTTCAATTGAATATATGACATACTCCAAACACTAACATATTTGTTTTTAATTCAACGATAGATATATAATTTAATTATGTATTTAATGTCCTATAACAAGTGGAATATTATATTCGCATAATATATATATATATTTATTTTTTATTTATTTATGTTCATTCATCTAATTTTCTTTAGTTCTCTTTACGACAGAGAAATTACAAAGACAAAATAGATGTGAAGAAATGTTCCGAGGAAGAAGACGATGACGATGATGACGACACAGAAATAGAGGGTTCAGACAATGACGTCGCACATTGCAGCAATATTCGACATGGTGCTAGGAAAAAAATGAAAATGAATCATTCGCGGAATGTATATGAGAACACTGATGATTCGAATCACGGGCATATGGATTCGGGCGAATCCATAATCCATAATAATAACAACAATAATGACGTGGACCATAAAGACGGGAAAATAACAGACACCATGAATGGCAAAACAAGCAGAAACGAATTGTCTAAAGGTTCAACAAAATCATCGCGTCTTTGCAGTGTTATTAGATCGACAGATAGTCTCAAATTAACAATTGTTGCCACCGAGAAGTCGCAAACTAACGAGAAGTCAGAACGCAAGTATTCCCCTCTGCATACGGACAAACAAAATGGATGCAATAGGAATTTTCATTATAGCGGCGATAGTGGTCATGGAAACGAGGTGAGCCAACCAATCGCATTCGAGCCACCTTTGACACCAATATCGGAAGAAGACTGCGTTAAAAACGAAAGGCTGAATGCACAGAATGAGGCACCTACAACAAGAAATGCGGGAAGTGACGTCAGCAGACCGAAGTTCTTTGATTATTATGGTGGCTTTGAATATATCGACTGGAAGCCAAATGTACCCAGCGATGACGTCACGGTAACGGACGTAACAGCGCAAGACGTAACGATCACTATCAGAGAAAACGCCACCGGCGTTGCTTTCATTGCGACGAAATGACCTACCGTGCAATATGGCCTGGCCTTGACATATTGACGAGTATCCATAATGTGAAACTGTTGTTACAACATATGGGAGGATCGTTTTGTAACTGGTGGTGTTAATTCTGAAGATTCTGTCGCATTTGGGCGATATAGGGTGTTGGGGACGGGGTGAACAAACTATGCTTGTATATTTCATACAGTATTCATACTTTATTTTACATATTTCAATACTCACGTGTACGTAGAAAACTTGGAAATAGACTCGAATGGATGGGATATTGTATAAATAAGTATTAAAGTGAAATATTAAACAAATATAATAATATGCACATGTGTAGTTTTGGGATTGTTATTGTGATTATAATCTTCCAGTATTACAATGTTAGTAGTGCGTCTATAGTTGCATTAGCAGTGTATTATACTGAAAACCGCTGTACGGGAGCACGAACTTCATTTGGCAAGTGTAACAAATATAATAATATAGTTTATGTTCAATTTGCAAACAAATAGCGATCATAAGACTATTAAATGAGACAGACGTGTTGAATTATTAGCCTGTCTATATACGAATAATGCCAATCATAATACAGCGAAGTTACGTAAAGCTGATAATTCTGTAGCATTATCGTTCCGAGATTTAAATTGATACGTATTCTGCCAGTCTAGACATTGTCCCGCCAAAATTTAAGTTATTTTTCGAACAAAACATCTGTGAATCCGACGAGGCCGCGTCTAACACTAAATAGAGCTGATATGATGATGAGACATAATACTAATGTTGTCGATTTAGGCGGCACGGAATTCCTTCTTTCTGTGCGATAGGTCAGGTGCACGTTTCAGATATACACACGCGAATTACGCTAAGGTTTAGCAAAAACAACAACAACAACAACAACAAAAACGTCAGGACAGAAGTGCAAAGTCTTGATCGATTACATTTGATGGGATTTTAACGGATAAAATCGAACGTTACGTGAACTCGGTCACTCTGCCGTTTTGATCAGCGTAATGAGCATAATACTGGATAATTTCTGACACAACCTAGTACTTGTTTTCAACACTACTACGACCTCGTGTTTTGCGTGGACACAAAATGGCTACTCCATTCTTTCATGGAAAAAAATGAACTCTCGATCACATGACACTCCGCGTGACAATTATCAACCAATGGCAATATATGTTACACTTTGTATTTCCGTTTGAACAAAGAACACGCATTTCGACGACGAACATACGTGTTTGTTTTAATTTCCGCTAAATGTAATTTCGGAAATGTGTTCAATATCTGTCGTGGTGTTGCTGTTGCCATTATTACATATTTACGAATACGGGAAACAGTGATACGGCACGTAGATCTATCAAAGGAAATTCAACATTCCTGTTCGTGACGTTACCACTAAATTCTCTCTATATAAATCAAAATTCCTGTTTTTAATATATTTGTTTGCGTAAAGACGAATTTATTGTAAATCATTGTAAGTCGGGGGTTTCAGAGAAAACAATTAAATCTTATACGTCATTTCCGCATTTGCAAATACAGAGCCGCTGTAGATTACGGTATCGTGTGTTGTGAGCTACAACATTTTATTTCAAGTTTAATAATTGATACGGGTGCATTTCACGCCCAGTGCTTTTATTTTATGCGGGAATTGACAGGAGTAGTTGGGGATATTGGTATTTATCGTCTAGTCACGATCGATAACGTCTGGTGCTAAAAATACACATTATTTTTATATCGCGATTACGGCCTTTACAATCGTATATAATTGAGTGCATATATAGGGAGGGGGTGACGAGACGTGTGTGAGACCATATCATTATTGTTTCACTTCCTGCTCAGAGTCTGCAAAGATTCGAGATTATTGTCGAGCAGCAGTGGAGTCGCCCCGGTGTTTTGTTGCAGGTCAAGCGGACACTCCAATACTCTAATTTGTTTTTGGTCACTGATCGCGCTTTCACAACAAATGTCTTTCCGTATAGAAGGCGATGTTGTTCTATTTAACAGACCATGGCGCGTTTTTTTTTTTTTTTTACATCAACGGATATCGTCGCCATTTTTGTTCAGCGTGTATGTTTCGCTTTAAAGTCGCCGTGTTCAAATGTATATCTTAGTGCATGCTACAATTACCACCATGATTTATTAATAAACATTTGGTTACGTTACCAGGGGCAACGCATAACATCGACGCCAATCTGCGGGTTTTAAAAAAAATGTAACTGCTAGTAAGACATCCCGTATTGGAGAGCCGTGTATATAAACACATAATTATATATGACTAATTATGGCGCCAAAATCTTAGACTCTGAAAACAAAAAATGTGTGAGCGTGTTAGCTTCTGCATGATAACGTGTACTATATTTAACGACGTCAATTATACCACTACAAGGAGACGCGTTACAGAATTTGATTAGAATATTTCCTTTACAATTGTGGCTATGCTGGTTTATACTCAACACGGATAAAGAGAAGAGAACATGTTGCGGTCAGGACAACGTATGACTCTGTCTGATACCATACCACGTGACTAATGCTGTGCCACGTGTTCCTTGGCTAACCCGATATACAACAGAAACGTGTGGGTCTTTTCAAAGTCCGTGCCACATTTATTATTCAAAAAAACATAATTACATTTTCTGTGCAACTGTGATGGTAGGAAGGGCGGTGACGAATTAATTTAGCGAATTTTGATGACAAATTTGCTCAAGTCTCCGCTCACCATGTTTTTGTTCGTCGGAAATTAAACTGGTGTGTACTGTAAAACGGTTCAGGTAGAAGAGTTGTGTACACTCTGTCATAAACGCACTGATAGGATACATTACTAACCCACATAAGGACACAATTTATATTTTTTCGAGTAACACACCAAAATAGGGAGTAATGTACGTTTCGTCGTTGTGACACACTCAAATAAGACGTAATATACATTTATCTGCAGCTACAACCCCAAATAAAACGTAATATACGTGTATCCATAGATACACACACAAATAAAGACGTAATACACATGTATCCGCAGTTAAATATCCAAATAAGACGTAATATACTTAAATCCGTAGTTACATGCACAAATAAGGACGTAATATACATTTCCAAGTAGCTACACACCCGAAAAGCATTCTAATACGGACATACTGTAAAGGGGGTAATTATTCACTGGGTTTTAATTTAGCTTATTTCGCTGACTGGAAAAATGCACTAAATTAAAACACAGTGAATATGTAAAATTTAACATAGAACACATTATCTAAATGACGAAACCGTGAATATAAAACCCACTGATTATGCCTGAAATGGTAAATCAGTGAAATTTTAACCCAGTGAAAATTAGTCATTTTACAGTACTATATATGTACCCGTAGCTGCATCGCCAACAAGAATAAAACACTTTCAACTACATATTGCTCTAAAATAACCCGAGGGCACTGACTTGTTTATGTACAATACAGCTGACATGAGGTGGCACAGATCGGTAGAGTATTATTGTTTTGATTTTAGAGAAGTTCGAAAACATGACATTTGCTCAACAATTCCTATCCAAGTGGAATTACGTACAGAACGTTGCTCTATCTGTGTTTACGTAGTTAACAATGGGTTATTGATTTCCTGAAACTTTTTTTTTTTAAATACCCATTGCACAAACTTAAAGTTTGTTCCAACTTGATTGAACCTCACATAGCAATAAAAAGAAATTGATTTCTTGAATGTGGAACTGCTTCCCTGAAGAAGTATTATGGTTTTCATTGTAACTGACCTATTTTCTACCTTTCGAATTTTCAACCGAATCAGACAAGTCCAATTCCTTCACAAATGCTCACATACCTTACCAATAACATTTCAAAGGTTTTGGGGAGAACTTGCTAAAGCTGGCGATATAATGGCACCATTAAAATCTAATAGCAATTTATTCATACATTTGTAGTTACCCGTACTTTAATTGCCAGAAAACAACTTGAAGGCCACACTGGTCCTACCAAACGAAAACGATATGTTTCCCAGATTGCTGAAATGTTGACAATAGACTGGAAGTCGACAACAGCATGTAAATACATTCTGAGGAGCGATGGCAAAATTTACAACAACAAAAAAACAGAAAAAAATACTGGGTCCCCAGGATTTCTAAGACCCATCCCTAAACTGGGTGATTATGAAAAGAATACAAGAACATATGGATTTAGATATTCAGAAAAGGATATTTAATAACAGAATGAAACATACATAACATGCGTATATTCAAACTCAGTACCCAATTGTGAAGTTGTAAAAATCTATAATTATAAGCAAAATTAGTTGCTGATTGAACGACGAACTTATTATTATAAAATTATCATCGTTTCAGTGACATCAAGTTAAACGTTGCTATGTTTGGTCTGGCTGTTTTTAATCGCCATTTTGAGTTTCGAAATGTTATTTACCACTTTATAAACTAATCGTAAGCTACATTGAATTTCATAGGTAACCTGAAATATATTTTCGATGTGAAATATACGTTTAAAAAGTAACCATAAGCTTGGGTATCATCAATAAGTGAGTAGTCAACACGAACATCGAAGAAAACGAAAACAGTTCACATGAGACAGTGCTTATTAAACTATAATAATAACAATAATGTCTTTATTACATCGTAATGAATAATGACAGTTCATCTTAAGTTGAAGTAATAAAATATAAACAAGTAGAATACAAGACAATAAACACAACATATATACAAAAGATTACTATATATGTTTACTGAATGAAGTTTTTTAAATAATGAACTACCTGTCTGATCATGTGTATGTTTTAATAAACTTGTTTGTCGTAGAAAGGTATTGAATTTGTTTCTAGAAATGGTTATATATTTTTGCGCGTTCGTTGATAGAACTGTCACAGGTTGTTACAGTAATAAAATAAATTTCATCTTCTACAACATTGCACTTTTTGCATAGTCTATCCTCCTTAGGTATTTTAGGTCGTTTGTGGCGGCTCAGTTCATTTTTTAGCTTATGGCTACTTAGTCTGAGCTGTGACATCATTTCAATATCATTTCTGTTATGGAGAATTTTTAAGTATGATGTTTGACTAATAACATATTTTAGTAGGCTGTATGTTCTCAATTTTGAGTCAGTTCTATTAATGTTTTTTTAGCCAAGAGTTGTTATAGTGTGTCGTTAAATGTTTTTTTTGATATAGTCTTAATATCAATCTCATAAAAGTCTTGTATTTTGTTGAGTCCTTTTAACCATGATCTCTTGTAACAGTGATGTTCAAGTTCTTTGACTGCATGATATGTGTTGATATTCAAGTTGAGCTTTAATGATCAATGGTAGTCTTGCATTTTCCAGTCTGCAGCCAATGTTCTATTCTTTAGATTTAATAGATGTCTGAAGAATTTTATGTGGTATTTTTCTGTATCAGATTTTTCCCCATACTGACGCATTTAGGAGAATTGGTAACTGACTTGACTAAAACAATTTGGTTTTCATTTTAATGTTATTGTTGTTACGACTGTTATAGCTTTCCTTGTTTTGTCTGTGAGTTGTTCCATGGTTGTCCTTAGTGATCCATTGGTGTTTATTTTTGTTTAATTTAATTTTGTGAAACTGTTAGTTTTTTTCTAATATTGTATTACCATATGTGGATTTAATGATATTGCTCGACCTGTGTCCATTCGTGGTAAAAATCAATATTTTTGATTTTGCGACATTGATTTGTAAACCCCATCAGCAAATAGTAGGCATTACAACGATTTGTTGTTTGTGAAAACGAGTACGTTAAGCGAAATTTCGAAAAAAGAAATTCAAATGTGATTTCCGATACAAGAAAAAACAAACATTAAACCACCATTATGAATAATAAACTGTTAATTTCTGTCTGACCAAATTATAGATTGTATTCATAAAAATATTCTAAAAGCTTGTATCACTTAACGTAAATCCATGCCATCATATGGTGCCATATAATCTTTGACGTCACGTGGTCTGTGACGCACCAGCCACCCTGACAGATGTCGCCATTCAGGATGAGTGAATAAATACAAAACAAACACACACACTCACAGTACGTCACCGTACATCTACCATATGCATTGACTTATTGTCAATATTTTATAGTTTCGATATATATGTATATCAATATATCTATTTGTTTGTGTTGAAAATGATAAGTGGTAGCGTGACAACACGCGTAAATCGATTATCATAATGACCCTTCAGTAGCGGAGTTGAAACTTTATCGACAATAATTAGTAACTACAAATGTAGCGATATCCTTTCCTCGTTTTTTTTTCTTAAAATGATCAATTTACGGTCATGACGTAAACAAAAACTCCGATTTAATAAGTGGTTATTTTTTTTGTCTAATGTCCCCAGGGCCCGCGGAGTTATATATAAGGACCGTGTATTTGGTCTGGCGTCGGCTTGTCTGTGTTGCAATATGCCTCTAAATTAAACGTACTATAGATGGATTCGTTTTGATAGTTTTATGGTGTATTATGTTCGTGTATATAAAACAAACAACTTAGTTCGATTAATCATTATGTTGGTTAGTAATGAGCACATTTTTTATATATTATTATAATAGCGTACCTACTATCATCAACACACTTCTGTGTCAGCATTACACAGATGTATCAAAAACAACACACTTATCAACAAAGTACACCTACGCGCCAACATCGAATTTATAAATATGCGTAAACATCACACATAAAAATACACATCAACAACAATCACCATTGTACTTGTCAATGCATACCCGTCAACACTACGCTAATCAATACCGTACACCTGCATTAAAACGACTCGATATTTACAGCGACATTGTACGTCACGTGTCGACCTCACTTCCCATCACTCTCATCAAAGCGTGATTTCATTATCGTCAACGTCACGACGTGTCACCTGTCCGCGCACATCCTATATAGATTCCCATTTTAATTAACGCGTGTAACTTCAGCTTCACGTTCAATAGAATACATATGTATGTATGTATGAAATAAACGATGTCGCTCAATGTGTGAATTAACATAAATATCAGAGGTTGAATCAAACTGTATTTACAGTGATGACATGATCCCATATTGACACAAGTGAACAATACGGACACTGTTTTCATTTTTTTTTTTAGTGACGTGTATCTATTTATATCACTTCATAATTTAGTCCGATGCATTTTTAAAGGTTGGTTAGTGTACTGTTTAAGGTCACTGGTCGATAACTACGTATATTGTGTGTTATTTTATTTTCTATCCGCGTGCCTCTCGGTCGATTGATCACGAGCAGAAAACCTGACAGTTTAGGGAGGTTCAAAACTGAACAGTGCGAATTATGCCGTCTTAAATTTACGTAATGCGCAGTGATATATACTAGAATAATTTCTATTGATATTGCACCTTCGTATTTAAATACACAATTATTAAAACACTAAATAAATAAATAAATAAATAAATAAATAAATAAATAAATAAATAAATAAATAAATAAATAAATAAATAAATAAATAAATAAATAAATAAATAAATAAATAAATAAATAAATAAATAAATAAATAAATAAATAAATAAATAAATAAATAAATAAATAAATAAATTATAGTTATTAAGTTGACATGTATAGAATATTTTGGGGGCAGCTGTTGATATCTTCTCTAATAATAAAACTATCATGTTTGAATGGATTGAATTTATTCGATCGCTTTATTATTTCTTGAGTGGTCTCGAGTGTTAAGTATTCTTATTGAATTTTTCTTCCCCTGTGAACTGTGAGATTATGAGATCCTTAAGGAGAAATGCAGCACTGGCGTGTCGATAATGCTTGCAATAAACGATGACGAGTTGAGAATCGGGGTCTTGAAAGAAAGAGATAATACATGTACAATAACAGCGGGGTTGTTGCCGTTGATAATCGTAGTATAATAATCCCCAAGTAAATTTAGACGATGCCTAAATTTGCGTCCCCGTGTGTCATTTGCTACAAGGACGATTATTTTCATAATTATAAATTGATTGAAACATACATTTTACAAAGATCAGGTGCGAGGTCGAGGCAATAATCGGTAAGCCAGTGAGTAAAACTATGTCGTATATTGATTAGTCGTTGGTGTTTTTTAGAACTATCTATACAAACACAGTGCTTTGAACAGTTATAGCAGTACTTTCGCATTGGTCTCTTAACCTGCTACACAATAAAAAGACCTATAACTGAAAAGGACTTATTTCCTCCACTACAAGATTTCCAGACACCGTGACACTTAAAACTTCATGAATGCTTCTCGGTTTATAGTCAAGTACGGCTAATGTACACTTATTACGGATTGGGTTTCAGTTATCGGGTTTATAATGGAATATTTGGCGGAATAATTCACATTTTCGTTGAGATAACCAATCGATGAAAGCGATAACACCAAGTTTATTTTTCAGTCGCCATTATTGAATACTAAGTATATGATAAATCGTAAAATTTAATACAGAAGTACAGACGATACGATTGCAATTGGGTTGGTATGCACCCGATATTTTGTATGCGCCTGCGCATTGATATTGTTTTGTTTTTTAAGAAAGTGCCATAATAGCTCAATTAGTCCGTCCATTCCCCACTGGGCAGTGAAAATTTCTCCTAACTTCCGGAGGTAGTTATAATAATCCCATCAAGTTAACTACTTCTGACTAGCTAATTATTTTTGATCCCAGCAAATCAGCTGTTATTAGTTGTCGTAATTACTAGAAAATTACCTAACTGAAGGATTACGGTAAACCGTGAGAACGTGTATTTAATTTGGTTATAGGGCTTACGCAATTATCATTGTTTTAATGCCGCTAAAAACAGTGATATTGATATTTAAAACCGCAACACCTTACTGAAATTCATATAAAACATATTATGTAGTAATTTCGCGAAATAAATACTCGTATTTGTTTTGAACCGGCAGAGCACATTCACAACATTTCAGACAACGGCATCCTCAAGGAGCGATAGTTTTTTTTTTTTTTTTAAAAAAACACAAAGTACGCGAAAAGATCAGCAAGACAGTGGTAAATGGAACAAGGCCGTGGCAACGGGTCAACCTCTTTGTCGGAATTATGTCCCATTAACCCATTGCCAAAATGAATAGTGTGTTTAGTTCAACTATGGCCTTGAGCAGGCACGTCGTTTCGTTAACTGTCTGTCGTCTGGGCTCAGGGTCATTATTGTTAGACAACTTTTATCTGCTGCAAAATAGTAAGCACTGACCACGGACGTACACAGAACAGATCATACAAAGTTACAGGTATCACGTACACCAAGACAATCTATATACCGCTCATTGCGTGTTCACATCATTGATGGGTCGTAAGGTTACCTGCGTTTCCAAGGACGTGATGTCACTATAGCAATACTGTTTATTTCCAAAGAACGAAAATAGCGTGAAATGTATTATTGTCAACAGTTTGTTTCCAATGCGTTAGTACCATGTTGTCCACGCCACACGCTGACAGGGACGTAGCTTTAGTTTGTGTTCACCATGCAAATAGTTATGTATATTTATTTTTTTCTGGTCGAGAATGAGTTTTAGAACTACCTGAACGAGACTGTGTTTAAATTTCGCTTTTCGAATTTCATGTATTCAACAAGTCAGAGTTAGATGCATTCTCCCGGACAAAGTAAGTCGTGTTGTAGTTCAATATAATTGTACAGCTATTAAAGCACTGTTACGAAAAGGTTCCAATCACCACAAAAAAAATCACCCTTTGACCTTTGCAATCATGATGGCAATAATCTGCCAGGCCTCATTTCCAACATGTTAATAATTTCGTCTTCAGAATATAACAAACCGATGGTGACAAATGTCAGTGGTAGTACTCTAATCAAAGCTCTCGATGTTTTGTTTTTATTTTGTCGCGATTGATGTAAAATGACGTCAAATAAAAAGTTTCATTTCAGTCAGACGTTGTCATTATCAGATAGTTCATTAACCTATATGAAAAAGTTTATTTGGTGCTTTTCCAGAGCAGGCTAAATTTCAACCCTGTGACGTTCCGCTATTCTCAGGTACCCGTATGTAAGGACGACAGATATAAAACTATGTTAATTTTTTGTAATTACAACATTTTTAAAACCATTTACATTATTGTGGGATAGGTGCGACGTAGCACATAACCATGGTAACGAGTGTGGTGCATGTATACTGGTAATCGGGTAAATTTTGGGGCTAAGCTAGCATTTTCTATGTGACGTCATTCCACATAAATCGCGAAACGTTATTTTTAGAGCTGTGTATAAAAAGCGACGATATGTACCTAGTGTCAGTTCTCTAGTAACCTCAAATTACGAAAACTTCACAGCAATACTAATATAACATCAAGGGAAATACTGATGCATGCCACGGGGGGGGGTATACTTGGCGTCTGCAATATACTTGTCGAGACCCATTATTTCATACATTTTTCAAGCATCAATTCTGTTTGGCGCCAGTTTGTTCAGACATTAAACAATTGAAATAATTACAGCTATAAAGGTTCATCCAAACAGTTTAGAAAGCTAAAACGTCATTTCGTTTTCTCATTGACATATGACAAAGATCTCCGTGGGAATAGATTGGTCGTAATAGTCGAAGCAGAAATCATGGGAAACCTTCCAGACAATTCTTAAATCGCCCGCTCTCCATCCCGCTTCCATACAGACAGATATCATACACACACTTTGCCAACATGCAGAGCTTCTGCTCTCCTAATATGCAGTTTTAGACCCATGCGCTCATATCCTTATGTATGTACCTGGATTTCTTGCATATTTTTTGAATACACACAAACATCTTTAAATTTTTATTTATTTATTTATTTATTTATTTATTTATTTATTTATTTATTTATTTATTTATTTATTTATTTATTTATTTATTTATTTATTTATTTATTTATTTATTTATTTATTTATTTATTTATTTATTTATTTATTTATTTAACCAACCACCGGGTATATATTTGGTGTATTAATTCGTCTAAGTAGGCGGAGACATGTGCCTGGGGATCGTTGTTTTCCGTTTATAATGGTAACTCGGGATCTAATTGGTTCATTTAAAACTGTGTCAGTATGAATCATCATCTAAAACTTAGGTCAAAATGCACCCAGAAGGAAAAACTTCAGCAAAAGCCATGGAGCGCTAATTTCGTTTAGTCATACAGTTTATTATCAGCGCCCTAGTCGGGGATAATGGTTCTGTATATATACTTCCGTTGTTTCGTGCTCAAACATTCGTGATTTGTGTCAGTTTAAATATAATCTAATTTCTTTTCTTATAGTCTAATGGTTTCACATGTAATCGGTTTTGACAATTGCACATAGCACTGAGTTCGACTGCAATCAGTAACACGAATCGTGCGTCACGTCTTCGAAGGTTCCATTTAACGGGTCACGTGGCGCGGCGTACGTCATAGATCAAATCACGTGGTAAATGAACGACGAAGTAGGGTACTTTAATTTGTGACCAATATCTGACAAGGGCTCTTGTTGCCGGGGAGAGTCACGCATTCGACGTTTGCTTTCGTCACCGTGTAACCAAATGTAACCACTTCAAATAAATACGTTATTCACGAGTGTACACATGTCTTGTTCACAGCAGTCAGGCTGACTGCGTCACCTGGCGTGTTGGCTAAATAATAATAAATTTATCCCTGAAACCTGATCACTCAATATTATTATTGAACGACTAATTGAGTTTTCTTAATATTATTATTGATATCGACGATATTAATTCGGCAAAAATAGTTTTTAAGGTTTATAATGATCGTATCAGTCGAATTATATCCTTGTAGCTCATTTACCTTTAGTGATACACAGGTATTATCACATTATGTTCGTAGAAAAAAAGACGGTTATTGACCCTCTCTTACTTGAGGCAATGTGTAGTTACATACAGATAAGAACACTAATAATTGGACACATCGCAACGAAATCAGTATCCATGGCAACAGAAAAGGTGAATTGCCAATGTTGACAAGTAATGAGGAAACCCACTGTAGATGCAATTAGTAACAGTGCGATATACAAATCAATCGTCTGTATCTCGGCGCTTCAATGACTGGATGACGATCTAGATAGGGTTCTCTCATTGATAAATACAAACCAGTCAAGATTTGGATTTTAGAATCGATGTAATTCTTTTAAATGATGCCAATAATACATAAAAGATGAACAGATCAAAGGACCACGCCGTTAATCATGGCTGGGTAGTGGTTGAGTAATTTGAAAATCAGTATCTTCTACTTTTACGTGTGTCTGCGTCCAATGACACGTTCTTCTTACGTCGACGTCACGTGATTCCACTAGAAGATGTTCGTTCACCCTTATATAGATATATATATCTATTCTGCAAGGGACAATATTTACGAAAGCACGCACAGAATCGAGTTGGTGTCAGTATCCACATTTCAAAAAACGATTCTGATTTCATTGTTGTGGACACTGTTCAAAATCAATTTTAGGTTGACATTGGATCGGCAAAACAACATCGACAAGGTTATCATGTTTGAAATCGACCAGACGGTTGCATGTCCTATCGTGTCTCCACACGTAATGTATCAGCGCAGGTTTTTTTTTTTCTTTTTCTTTTTTTGAAAATCAGCTGTGACAGCTAACCGTTTATACAACCGCACATTTGTTGTTGGATGCGGTCCAACTTTCCGACGCCACGTATACTAGTTTGTGATATCATACAGCAAACACAAAAAAATAGTTTTAAACAACGGTTTATATGTTTTCAACACTTGAGCGCTCGAAAATTACAGATATTATATTTGTAGAGAAGGTAAGCCTAAGCGAAACAATGTTAGAGCTTATGAATGCCGGTGATTTGTAGCCTTATTGCCCGCGGTTAATAACCACGTCGTGTAGTTACCACAGTGACCGAAACCTCATTCCATCGCGCGTCCACACCAAAGTCATTATTTCTAAATCACGCGTAGAGTTATTTTATAATAATATACGTAATAGTGAAAATATTACCAGCGATTCTGTTATTTATGTGTATTACGTGTAACAAGTTAGATGGATGCATTGCATATTGCGTCTAACCCATTAAAATATCCATTATCAGAAGCCACCGGAGGACGATAAATGATATTATATACAACATGTGCACGTGGTTTCAAAGGTCATCAAATATGGGACATGCAACCTGGAGTCCCTTCAAGGTTTTATCACAGGAAACGTGAATCGTTAAATTCACTGCCGTTCACTGACAGTAATCGAATGACAGCGAATTCTTGTTAAGCTGCCGTTAAATCTCGCAAATTACCGGAACGTTGTACAAGTCTTGTGACGTGAGCTTTCTTATGAAGCAATAGAATGAGGCAATATAATGACATTATATATCAGTTCACTCATTGGACCAATATAAGTGTCACAGAAGATGATAATAAACATTGTTTTAAAGCAAAACATCATCCTTTATTGATCTGTGCAATCAATATTACAACAAACACAATAAAACGTACGCGACGAAATCAGATCTACATTTTTATTAAAGAATACTATAGTCCGAATATGCGATATTAAGCATTGGTGAACACAGATTATTAGACAAAAAACGGCTGAAAACATTTTACAATACAAGGTTAAACCGGTGAGAGAAAAATAAACGGCCTCCAAGGCATGCATACAAGATGTCAGATGTTTTGAGAAGAGGAAGCACATCCTAATCTACCCATGACAGTCCAAACTATTCATACGAAGGTTTCTGTTCAGTAATACAGTTATCTGTACAGCGCGTAACGGAAATTGCGTCATCACGCTAAGACGAGACGCATTTGCCGAGTTGCGAATACGAATTTCGTGTTTAATGTTTATATGTCCGTATATATCTGTATATGTGCCTGCAATTTACATCGAACAAGTGGTAGTTTATGCATTCTTAGATTGTTAATATTTGTCGAAGTCGAGTTCATGATAACCAATCGACATTTCGAATGTGAAAAGGCAAGATGTTCTCTTCAAGTTAGCTTGGGAACCCTCGATTGAATAGTTTGAAAGAGAGAAGGGTATATTGCTTTTACATAACTATGTGTTTGGCGCATGTCCTGGCATATCCAATAACCTGGAAATTAATCATTTCATATGTTGAAAAGAGAAAAAATTATTATATAAAAAATTATGATGGTAAAATTGAAACATCACTGCTGTATCTGTGTAAAGATCTGATTATTAAGGTAAAGACCAACAAACAAAGCAGATTCAATGTTTTAAATGTTGGCACACTTGCAGTGTACGAGAAAAACTGTATTTTAGGGGACGGTTCGGCAACAGACGACTAAGCAAAGACACAACCAATTACGTAGAACAGAGCAGCAACGTTTATTGATGACGGGAACAAAGACTACTGAAAAACATACATTTGCTTTGTCTTTAAATAGACTTATATTTGACCTTCGGTAAAAGGCGCGAAAATTAATCCCATGTGGAATTGGTCAGTAACTATCAGTAGCATTGGCCATGATTGGTCCGAATTAACTAATTGTGATTGTCTAAAGAAATCACTATCAGAATCCGTATGTGAAGTCTAGCTCCAGCATACAAACTTTAGGATTTATGTTTCCGATAACACTGTCGATATATCTGGATTTCATAGTAAATTAATAATATATTATTTTCAATACTAGAGGCACCCGGTCTAGAAGTACAACATTAGTGAAAAATTATTTAAATATATATAGCTTAATGCGAGAGTGAGAAGATATGATCAACATTAACAACAGTAAGATATGTATGCATAGCATATATAACAAATTAGGTTTCTGAAGATTATTTCATTGTTAGTCGATAAAAGAGAACATAATTTGTGTATTTGGGGAAGGTCAAAATAAACTTGGGCATGTGGACACGGGCACGGGACAAACCAGTAAAATATAAAATTACAAAAACTACAAATTATGTTTGCTTTTGGAACGTTTTTCCAGCGATCAGATTCAACTTTTAGTGGGTGAGTGGGCAGATGTCCAGAATCTACGTAAAGAAGTTCAGAGTACTGGATTGACAATAACTGTTAGATAAGGCTCGAGGGTTAGATGATTTGCTGGAGCTATGATTTTTTCCCGACTAGTTCCGGCTAACAATATCCGCGCAGCTTTGTTTGAAAAAACGCTAAGAACACTTTTACGTCATCCACATGTTGTAACGACACTTCCCCAAACCTATAATTTGGAGTAACAGTTTTATGTTTTTTTGCCCAAAAATTGTATAGTTTTGAACCCAAATTAGCATATTGAAATTCATAGCACTTGTAAGTTATTTTCGTTTCTCTATTATTGGAAAATTTTAAACAGTATTGTATAGTACGGTATTTTATTATAGATTGCAATTTGATGAATGAAGCCCCAAAGTTCTGGGCCATTTATTAAATTAAGATTAATTTTTCAGTCGAAAATTTCATAGTAATTTTTTTGTTCCAAAATTGTATTCGATTCTGAACAATATAGTATTAAACAGTCTAGTAAAGGAAAACAATTTGATAATGTCATTCTCAGTACAGAAATGGTTTCCAAAAAACAGAAGACGATACTTCATACGATCATTTTATTGACTACTCATCATCGTTCAGAATTTGGTTCTTTCAAAGACAACCTACCAAGGCATGGTTAAAGTTTTCTATGTGTCGTGCATAAATTAAAGTGGAGGGGTCCTCACCTGCGCATGCGCAGGAATTGAGTCCTGAGCGCCGATAACATCTTACGCTAAAAACGCATAGGCTCATGGGTAGACGCTTGTTTGCAAACAACGACACGCTATGGCCATCTGACACAGGTGACGACTCCCGCGCTTTAACATTCAAGATTCAAGATAGTCCTTAATGTTTTTAAAGTTGGACTTGATATATTATGGTTATCTGAATTTGGATCTACGGGATGTCTTTTTTCTTAGAGTATCATATATATCTATCAATCACGTATTAGTAGTTCGGTAGTGTAATTCAGTACTCAGTATTCAGTAATTTGCTCACAGCCTAGACAAAACATTTAGTCGTTTTCCAATACTCTAACACAACTTGTGTAAAATAATTGCATTTAAACATGTACATAGATAATGTGTGCCTTATTAAGTCTATTATTACATCCCAATTTGATCATTAGTAGTATTAGTATTTGAAATCGTATCAAGGCCATTGTCATCTCAAAAAGTAATGATCGGATTACAGTGAAACTTGGGTGAAACAGAAAAAGAAATATATAACGAGGTAAGAATGTTGATCGTCTGCGTCACGTGAATGGCAAATTTAGGGGCATGCCCAATGTGTTTAGGACTACTAATTGCTAAGCTGAACAATGTTCAAAGTTATCTATGACCTACGAAAAACCATACAAATTGGAGCTTCACGGATTTTCATCTCTAAAGCGTATTTAAACGTTTCTCTCCGTTTTTTTTGAGTTACCAGTACAGATCACGCAAGGCTTCAAGGGATATGATGTAATTACAGGCACTTAATGACCACTTCCAAAAGCATCGCCACTGTAAGCAAAAGCGCACCTCACAAAGCTACACTAGTCTCCCCCAAAACGACAGCTCGAAATATCGTGTAAAAGACGTGGACCTATAGTGACTAGATAGACATGCATAAGAGGTATAACTGACATCACATACAACCTTATACGTATAAATCCCAATTTCTATCGCAGTTCTAGTGGGTGTTTATTACAATAACGTGCGTTTTTATAATTCACGCTAAAACAATCGATTTGAACAAAGCGATTTGAGGTTTCACGTTTAAGTTTTAAAAACCTAAATTTTGGTCATTTCTTAAATACGTGTCCTGCCATTATATTTAGGGTTTAGGTTGATATACAGTATACACAACTAACCCTTTACCATACTCCTAATGCCAAGATATATCAACTCAAACTTCTTGTTGCCCTCGCGAAATTCGTGAAAATAAAAAATGTCGTCTGACGAAGCTGGTTGCATAATGGGTAGATTAAAAAACACTCACACGAAAATAAAACTATAATATCATATCGGACAATTCAATGATAGGACGTTACTCAAATGGCGTTCTCGTGAATATTCATGATCGAGTCAGACGAATGAAACGCATTCTTTCTAAGATAAACAGTCTGTCTCAGGAGAATACCTTTTTTATCGCTTTAAGTAGCTCAGAGTATACGCTGTTCTCTGATGAGCCGACATTGTTGATTTCCCAAATGACCAGAGAGAGGCACTGAGTCACGACTCGTGGTTCATTCCACTATATTCATATTTCTTAAATACCCACAAGAGGTGTGATATGAACATTGGAACGCCTAGTTTATGCTTTACGGCAGAGTTTTAGGCGAGAATAGGTTTTTTTTTATGGCGGTTACACTACATGTATAAGCATTTGATCGTTAAAGGGAATCCGATGAAGTAAGTTAGTTTGAGATCCATTTGTGAACACAAGTCTGAGTGTGAAGATATGGTGCCAAATTCTGCCCGGGATCGAATCCCTGAATGTACCGAAGAATGAATACCCTCGTGGGTATGTGTAATAGCTGTAATGAAGTGCGCTAGTTTTATATGCGTAGAAAAATTAATCTAAAGAAAGCGTTAACAGCTGAGTTGACTAGCTAGATTCTGGATACGAGCCAAATATCGACCTCCACAACTGAAGACGACATTATAAGGATATACTTAAAATAAATCACATTATATTGGGGAATCAAATAAAGATTATTGTGACTATATAGGAGACTATTTTGTTGGTAATTATCTCAATTTCCTCCGCGGTTTTTATGACGTAACAATGGAGGGGTGCTACATGCATGTGTAATCACGGGTCACTTGTTACATCCCCTCACATTTAAGTCAGTTTGAGTAGGAGACCGAGTTAGAGTCTCGACTCATACGACAAGTAAAAAAAATGTATCTATAGAAATTGATGAGGAATTTGCATTCTGACGTACGGATCAACGACTGGCGGCAGACGTTGTCGTCAATGGGAAACAACATTGGTACGAGAGTTCAGTAGAAAATACGAGAAGGACTAAAGTGTTCTGGCCTTAGTCTGGTAGTTATTCTCCCCGATAATTACCGCACAATAGAATAGTTTGACGTCAAGATCATGGTTTAATAAACATGATAATACGCCCCCTCACGTTACGTCGCATAGAAGGAACTTCGCAGAATAAATAAATAAATAAGAGTCCGAATTGTTCATGGCCACAAAACAACACAACAAATTTAACGTGTGAAAACGTGTCAATTCGAATTCGCATATGCTATTTTTGTCTCCAAGTCGATGAGTGTCAGGAAATAGGTACTTATAGTAGTCGGACATCGTCAAGTATTCCGTAACATATTAATTTTAAACCTAATTATGAAAAAAATGATAACTTGCTCCATGGTCAAAGTAAGCCGTACTTGGATGTAATCTACAAAGTTGTTATTGAATTATAAAAATGTTCGAGAATCATACAATGGTGGGAAAAAATCGAAGCTTCAATTCAAGGTTGCTTAGTTACGTCGGTTACGCAGCAGGTCAGGAGATCACCGGGTGTGATTAATGCAACACTATCGGTCAGTATGTAATGTTTTATTTCACAAAGACATTTCATTTGCCAGTCCGTATACGACAAGTTTCTAAGGAACCCGATTATTGGCTTCAGTCATTGTAATTATTTTGAGTGATATGTTAAAACAGTCTGGTCACATGTCAATCTATATTTCGATGGTGTCCTGAACGAGGGCAGACGCTGTGCCTGCCACCATATGACACTATAGTTATAAAGTTGTACCACGTGATAAACGTCAAAGTTTAGAGCCCGTAACAATTTTGAACACTTTCGTACACTGAAAATTTAATTTTTATTTCACACCCAAACCTGGTAAAAATAAAACGTGCCTGGTCATAACCATACCCACACTATGTTTTGGTTCTATTTAATAACGTGTTGCTTCGTCCACGAATTTATAATAGTCGAAAGGATGTAATATAAATATAATTTGTAATCTGTACTCGAGATAACATAATTCACACACACGATAATAATTCACACACACGATAATAATTCACACACACGAGCCAACCTAAGATGGTACTAGCGTCGATATCATACGAAATTCGTGTTTATTTTATGTTATTTTTTTTAATCTACGCAGGACTTCATATTTTATCAACAGGTGTGCCACGCCACGTCTAGCGTCTGTCTTTGGATGTGTAGGTCAATGAGGCATTGTTCGATTACGTAAAAGACATTAATACCGCTCTAGATATATCCAAAGCTACGTCTAGTTCAGATTCTGTGCAGATAAGAGGGATTGACATATTTTGTGGCGGTTGTCGTGCCGAACGGCTATCTCGTACGTAAAATTATGTTGTTTTTATGTTTCGACTGCATTCAGTCTTCACGCTTCCCCCACTTTCAATTGAAACGCCAGCTAAAAGCGTGTGCATTTCAGCAACTTTAAACAGTCACCCGAAAATCAGGAGCAATCGTGTTTTGCGTAAATTGTTAACCACGTGTCGTTTTATGAGTAAGTCTACAATAATACGCATCTTCGGACTCGTTGCACTAAACGTACGATAATTACTGCAGAGTCACCCGAAAATTGGGTGATATGTAAGAACAACCGTGTTGTATGAATTGTTAACCACATGTCGTGTTAGTCTATAATATACGAATCTCCGGACTAGCTGTAATATATACGAAACGTACAATTATTACTGCGCAATGAATAATGTAATTATTGTGAATAATAGAATTGTGTTAGTGTGACGTACGGTTATGATTATCTGGTGAAAAATTGGATTAACGCGTTTCAGCCGCTGCGCTGCTGTTAATATGTTTGTATTACTTGAACCAGATGCACGTAACATCGATCAGCGTAACTTGACATATTTCAACGAAATAATTAAAGAATAACGAACGCAGTATAATTATAAGATAATATACAGCTATCCTGTTACATTTTTTGATTCGATTCATTCTACAACAACAAAACTGCGGTTTTAATATTACACATAGTACTCCCGGAATAATTGGTCTGAGTTGTCTTATTTCCCTCGTATGGTCGCCAGGAGCATCAACCCACGACAAATATACACCGAGGGAAGACTTGACTCCGCTAATATAACATATATACTATATAATCGCGTGCAGTTATTTTCAGTTACAGTGGCAGGAGGTGTCCGATAATTGTTTCTTTTTTTTTTGTAAGGGTTACGTTAATGTATTAACTATATCTAAGAAAAATCACGTGTAGCGAGTGTTACGTAAATAGATGGAGGCGCCATGTTGATTGAATACCTTTCGTTCTCGCGAAGAAGTAATTTCTAAAACACTACTACTCCCCGGATCATTACAGGCAAGGTGAGTGCCCGGCCGATGGTCATGGCTGGCAAATGATGGCACATCGTTCATATATCGCAATATCCGGCGAATTCCCCCATATAATATCAAATAGATAATGCCGTTTTCGTACTGTCAAAATGGTTGACATACATAATCTGACATCAGACCAACTATTTTATTCAGTTATTTATAGATAAGCCGATCGCTGTGTAGTGGAAATATACGCTTTTATTTTATTCTATCATCATTATTTTTTGGAGGGAATAATTTCCCTTTTCAATCATTTACATCGCCATGCGCTCGCCATGTAAACTGTTTTTTCTAGATAGATTAATTGGAACTGATGTATATCTAATATCTATTTACAATATCGTTTCACACACGCACTGGTTCATATTATATTTACTCAAGAATACCGATCCATATCCCACAATGTCGTCTGATACTGTGTGCGTTGTTTGTGCTTATTATCGCTGACTCGCCATATTGAAATGGGCGCATTATAGCAAAATTATTGTCGACATACCTGTTTTTTAGTACATACTCAAAAGAAAATATAATTATAAAATATAAAATTACTTCAGTATTGATCTATTATAAAAAGTGCATAATAATAAATCGCTCGTGTCATGTCCTACTTTCGCGACGTCTCGGTCATTGAACGGGTCCGAAGGTCAGAAGTTTATAAACGTCATTACGACGGAAGACAATAACAAAATATGTGGAACTGACAGGTGGGAGACACAGCGGCAAAACATTTATTTCTCGTCCTTTTTCTTCGAGTTATAAAGAGTGGAAGTCTGCATCGATCGCACCCTGGAAATACGATCAAAGGGGAAAATTCTTGAAGTATGTCTTGATCTAACTACTTTTGATAGCTCGATTGGAGCCAATCACCGTGAACTGGGAATACCGGTACTATCATCATGGTGCATTTCACTCACTTGTCTGAACAATGAACGAACAAACGAATATGTTTACATAACAGTGCGTTCAATGTCATCGTTCTTTGCGTTCCAGTGCAAGTACGAGTTGTCTTTTATATCTTAGAGCTGTAACGCACAATTCATTAGATAAACCACGACAGTGTCCGCCATGCAAAGTAACAATAATTTGGTATGATCACGATAACAAAGTGTACATACAGTACATTTTTGAATACAATCGAATGCACATATATATATATAAACGAAACCAACCGCTGTGCAGAGCCTTTAATATAAAAAAAAACATTTAACGATTTAATTGGAATGATAAGTCTGCAAATTTCCGGCTATATAGTCGGTTGTTTGGCGACCTTGGCGATATCGACGCTATCATGATGATGAATAACATGCATGTGATTGTTGGTTATGTTAAAAAAGCATGACTCGATGATGAGCATGCAATAAACACTTGTAGACACTTAGCGACCTCGAAGCAGGCACTTTGAATACGATGAACAGCAGTAGAGGAATCTGTTAAACAGACGAGGATGAGAGAGAAAGCTGTTCGACGCGTATTCTACTCTGCGTGACCTTCCGGTACATCTGTGGTACATAACACAATTGTGCCAAGGGTTAAAGGTGAAACAACCATTCGTCACTTGATTGATCGCCACACTTAAACAGATTAATGTACCTATACCAATTTTATTGATTTGACACGTAATTGTTTTTTTTTTTTATTTTCAGTTCAGTTCAACGCGTGAGAACGTAGCTGTTGTTTTGTCGCTGTTTTACGTGGACTCTCCTCTCCGTTGTTCTAGTTTAATATCTAAAAATTGTATCTCGAGCAACGAATAACTTATATGAGGACTCGGCGTCGAAAAATACGCGTAATACTGTGACTTGTTTGTTTACATATTGAATCGTAAAGTTCATCGTACTAGTAGTCAGATCAAATATAGGTCACTTGAAAACTGCTAGTGTACGAAAACAAATGCTCTAGCAGTATTTATTTATTTATTTATTTATTTATTTATTTATTTATTTATTTATTTATTTATTTATTTATTTATTTATTTATTTATTTATTCATTCATTCATTCATTCATTCATTCATTCATTCATTCATTCATTTATTTATTTATCTATATTTATTTATTATAAGAATATACTTATATACTGAATTAAGTACATCTCTAATTAGCGAGAATACTTGTTAGGTAAAACAGTTAAAGTAACATGTGATATAGATTTTAGTCACAAAATGTACTTTTCGTCAGATTATGGGATAAGTGTTGGACGAAGAGGGCGCTGTTTCACGGTGTACTACTACAAAAAAACGTTGTTCGCTCAGAGACCACTGTGCATTGAGTTCGTGGCGGGTTATGCAAATGAGGAGTCGCACATTCTATACATTGACTAGTTCACACGACGTTGTTGTTAGGAAGTCTGTCGTCTATCTGACTCCCTCATTATTTTTCTTCTGAAATTCCACGTCAATTCGCTACACTAAGGGTGACCTTACCGATTTAGGCTAGCGATCAGAGGTACAAAGCAAAACAAATTTTGTCGAGTAGGTAAAATCTATGAGGTTTCTCTCGAGATTATTCGTGTGGTTAATCGGGTGAGTAGCCGTGACATTTATATTTTGTAAACGCCACACGGCGAACCATGTTTATTTGCATCCTCCGTATGTTAAGTGTTGGGTTACCGGAACACTGATTGACTTCAAGTGCCTTGCAACACGCGATTGAGATTATATTCAGATTTAGTAGCGCCCTCTATGGTTATATTGATGACGATATACATAAAACGGTACGGTGTGAGTGATTGCAGATAATTTAATAAAGTACCGCAGGGAAATTTAATATCTTGTCACCATCTATAAAATTACAAGATATACGAGGAATCGTCACGCTTTTTCTTTATTTACAAGAATATATTGGCAGTAACTGACGGTCGATCACTCGACGCGGGGCAAGTACGGCACTGCAGTTCACACAACTGCACATGCGTAAAATTAGTAAACAATAATGATGAAATATATACCTCCTGTCACATTACGTTTGAATAAATTGAGCATGCGCAGTGCACGCACGTACAGGCAAGAAACGATAAGAAAACCAACATCCTGGTAGTGAGAGACTGTGCAATGATTAAGCATGAGTGGAATGGTTCTCATTCAGTTGCACTGCAATCCATTCGGGAAGAGAGCAGATAGCTATTTGATGATTACCTGATATTTCTAGACTCTACATGGAGTGGGTTACCCCCCACAGACGATAATGAAATGAACTACGAGTAGAGCTTATTTTACATTTTTAGAGGTAATGCCTTAATTAGCGAAAGCTGAAAAAGAGTTTTTTTTTTAATAACAACAATTAACATGGCGCAATAGACTGACATAAGTGCAAGTTGTTAATCACTTTTCTTGTAGGCATAAAGTGACATATACTTTTTGAAACTATTTCCACGCACTATACGCTTTTGGAGCTAGGCATTGAGTTATAAGATGACAAATAACAGGGTGAACAAATATAGGATTGTAAATCATTCATAACAACTCACACGTAACAAATGAATAATAAAATAAAAATAAAATATTGTTAGCTGTCTTATAACATTTTTTTCTGTGTTTATTTTTCATTTACGTTTCTAGGATTTCTCCTTTCTTTTTTTTTTTTTTTTTTTTTTTGATTTTTTTGCTGTTAAAGTGTGTGTACGTTTTGTTTTCTTGTTTTCTTCCTGTAAGTTATTGGACAATCTTATTAATATCCCAATGATCTCACCGTAAAGTGCCACGAACCGTACTTTTCAGTTGTAAATTGTGTCCTGTCTGCATCCTAATCTGCGTGCTGTCTGTCTAATGGAATGGCTCGAGCTCGGTCTCTCTCGTCTGCATGTATGTCTTATATAATGTGCTAGTTTAAGAGTCGATAAGTTTTGTGACGGACACTTAGAACAATTTACCGTGAGTTTGTCAATAAATGTACTCTTCCTCACCGAACTTCAGTGGAAAGGCGTACATTATGAAATTACTGAAAAACCCAAAAAAGACGTTTAAGTGGCATCGCCAAGCACAGAAACACAATTTTTCATTGCTATTAACTTACATAGCGACGGCTTGATTGACAAAAAAAAAAAAAAAAAATCACTCTGGTATAGTAACTACTAAAAATATATACTATGAAAATGTTTTCATACAAAAGTAACTCAGGGTTAACATACGGCGAAAGGAATTAAACGGTCTAGTAAATGATAATGACACAAATCTCACATTAATACATATATTAAAACACAACATTTCAATATCGCGTGACATCATCAAATACATGTAGTGGTTGAACTCCTCTGAAAGAAAATTCGTGAACAAGGCAAATCGTTAACTGAGGCGTAACTCCAGAAAAATACAGATATATTATTATTTATTTAGGCCAATAGTTAATCAATTCTGACGTAATTGATTAGCGTTCGTCTGATTAATTCGACGATTCTGAATTAGTTTTCACGTCAATTTTAAACGACGTTAATTGCACGAATAGTGGAAGTCACGTAAATTTAACGTAAAACAGGGTCTGAATAATTAGGTTCAGCGTGAGGGGCGCATATTTATCATCGTGCGACAGAAACAATATGATAACTCTGTTTTTTAACGATTTAGAAGGTGGGTGTTATTAAAACTGTCAATTCTTTCTCCGTCGTGTTCCTAACGTAATAGTCTAAGAGGTGGAATTTGCGTCACCTTGATAAGAATTTATCACCAGCAATAGTCATATAGACACGGTAAAATACGGATAAAATATATACCCGGAAACCTGAAACATTGACAATACTCACGAAAATGACGGAAGCACTAGGCAAATAACTGGAGGAAGTCAATAAATAAATAAATAAATAAATAAATAAATAAATAAATAAATAAATAAATAAATAAATAAATAAATAAATAAATAAATAAATAAATAAATAAATAAATAACTTGTTGGCAATATCCCTAAGAACACCGACGACTCGAAGAGTAATGAATAACATGTACGCCAATTACCTAATAAAAACATTAATGTAATAAATTCAAAGATAGAAACATAAATCGAAAAACAAATTACTTTATATAACAAGAACTTCTTGTTTACCAGTCTGAGACGAAGAAAACTGGGCTTAGGTGAAGATACAGTGGAAGGTGTGTACTTCATTTTTTGACAGATTCTGTCAGTTTTTCATTAAGAGTCAAACAAGTAATTTAATTAGGGTGTGCCCTGTAAATAATTAAAACATTGTTTCATATCCTGTTGATTCAACTGCTGAAACTGAATAAAACAGTTCTTATAGCAAACATATGGGTGTTCGATCGATGAAACAGTGAAATTCTCTAACATGCCTGTTCATGGTTGTGTTGGTGCGTACAATAACAAATCAATACGCATGCGTGTTAGTGTTTTTGATTTTTTTTTTGTAACGAATATTGTTTTGTGTCCTGCAAACGCAACATATTGAACTTATAATAAATCACGACCCGATTCTGTCTACAGTACAGAGTATTGAACAACATTTTTTGCAAAAAATACTTAAAATCTTTTGTGTAGTGTCATAGAAAACAAGACCCCCATGCTCACCCAAATCTTGTTTGTGAATCATGAACGTGATGTTAAAATAGATGGTGTTTTGCACTCATGAGCAAAATGCGCTATGCGCCAGCACAGGCAAATTTGCATATTAACAAATCTGGAGAGACAATAATGACATTCAAGGTCCGAAACTGTCGCCTGACACAGAAATATCTTGAAAATAAATAAAAAAATAAGTGATATTATTGCCCAAAGGTTTATAGAAAATATCCCCAATTTAACGTGTTTTCTTATAGGAAATATCTTTGTGATTATTTCGTGATTATTCGTGCCAAAAGGAATAAGGAATAAACAAATCAATATTTCTATCAAGTGTACTCTCTTAAACAGTTGCAATATCCATACAAAAAATAGCTGCTGCACGAAAGTTATCTGTATATCGATTCTTCGTGTACCTGCCATCAAAACCGACTGCAGGCAATCTGATTAAAATCTTATGTAGTGTACGGGCTTTATTTATTTTGGCTATAAACTTATTTTAATTTTTTTTTTTTATTACTTTTGTTATTAATGCCTTTATATTTTATTATTTTACTTTGATTTTGATTTTGTGTTTTTTTTTTTAATTCCGCCCTACATACATCTGACCCGATGCCTATGTAACGTGATTTCAACGAGACCCACTATCGACGATTTTGGTCAACGAATCACAGACCTTCTTCTATAGCCTGTATAAAAGGGGGCTGTGATTGGCTGTTACTTACGCGAGATTTAAACGGGACTTACATAGGCAAATAACACCGAATAAACGGCAAGGTAAAGACTATGTCTAATTATAGTAAATACGTACTGCGTGCGTGACTCGAACCGGCGCTCGCGTACGGCACCTAATCGCCTAGCTTCACGCCACTACACGTCTTCCCCTCGGCCACCGGGCATCCCCAAAAAAGGATGCTTAATAACCGAGCTTATTACGTGCAGAGAACATGAAACCCGTCCACGCGATACGCGCCACACAGCATGGCCAGAATGCGGCAAAGGCCTTCAGATCTGGCTGTAGTAGGATGGTGAAAGTAGGCGTCATAGGCGTCGGATTAGATGTATGTAGGGCGGAATTAAAAAAAAATCACAAAATCAAATTCAAAGTAAAATAATCAAATAAAAAGGCATTAATAACAAAAGTAATAAAATTAAAAATAAGTTTATAGCCAAAATATTTAAAGCCCGTACACTACATCAGATTTTAATCAGATTGGACTGCAGCATGCAGGGTGTCATGCTAAAGTTCACTACATTCGTCAAGCAGCGCGTGCTCGAATTTCGCGTTAACAATGTATTTTAACACGCGTTGTGTACGTCGCTAAGGAACCATATCGAGATGACGCGGCGTGATGCCTGTAGCGCTTCAACAATGAATGAGGATGAACTGGTAGCAATACGTCACACTTCTTATAACAACAGTCCGTTATTTCTCCAAATCAACTCATACTTAACCCTACCATACATAGATGGCGACGACAATTGAACACGTGTAAGCATTTTGTGTGTATACGAGACGACTAATTGTCTTACTCAAACAACCAAATTAGTTTGTCTAATTTGCATATAAACCATACGATTGGGTAAGTCTGGTTCATAACTTAGAGACAGAAATTGATGAACACGTGTTACTTAAACGAAACGAAATCTATGTCACTTGAATCCAAATTATTTAAATTTATTCTTCAAAGCTGCGCATGAAACTCCATACTTACAATATGGTTAATAAACGTGTATATCGGATTTAACGGATGTTAGTCATAGTTTAAGAGTGAAAAGCAGGCAGCTTGTTTTACATGATTTGGGTATACATTGGCAATTATAAAAAAATCAAGTGATCAATGTAAACTTTCTGGTCGATGGCCCTTATAGATCACTGGGGATCAATACATTTTATTTCAAAAACAAAAATCAATATTTTTCATTCAAAAACTTAAACGACCACACACGCACATATTGACAGTTTCCGCTGAAATCGCTGATTAATGACAAGCCTCTGGCTACCAACACATAATTTGTTGGACTTGTACAGGCCAGATAAACGATTCACTCACAGACTATACAGCATGTATTGGGTGAACTTGTAATACGTATTCTAAAACAGTTATTGAATGCCACATTCTACAGGTTTCGCACTGTGACGTCATTGCTTATATTTTTTGCATTTTTACACTGTGACGTCATCGTTTACAACCACAGCATGCTAAAGTCTCTGATAACAAATGGCGCTCACTGACCTGCTCTAGTTCGCGATCTGCGATGACAACGTTGTTCGTGATTTGGTTTATTAAAAGGGACACACACACTGATATATGTAAATTTGACAACGGCATCAGGGAACATCACCGTTCTTTTATCTTCGGGTGCGAACGACCAGTTCTTGCCAACCATAATCTATGAGCCAGAGAGGTTTTTGGTACCCTTTTTGGAGGGGGGGGGGGCTAGTGACACCAGAACTTTTTGAATACTTCAGAACCTATAATATGAATATTGTTGGTGAGCGTGTCAAAGTGGTTGCTTAATGACATTAACTAGCTTTCAACATTAATAACTGTCTAGGTGGGCACACCATGCTGGAAGGACGACAACAGTGCAACCCATAATTCTCTCAAACAAGCAGATTCTTGATTCGTTCATTTGGATAAACAAGAAAAGTGAATTAAATTAACTCTAATTACCATTATGTGATGCGTCAAATGAAAGGTAATTTAATGTAAATCAATGATATTTCGTTTGTGACATAAATGGCCCACATCCACTAAAATTAATTTAATATAACTCGAATAAAAGTTATTAAACTAATTTATGATACACTAAAATCAATATTAAAGATACAGTACTATGATGTATCATAACATAGTGCAATTAGCATCATATTCGATATAATTGATATTCAATAAACGCTTTCTTAAACACCGGACATATCTATAATAAATGTGCCACATTCATGGAGCAAACAAATTTAACTCTGAGAGCACAAAAATGGCTTAAACATATATAATAATAATTATGATTAAAACATATATAATCCATTAAATTAAATGCTTTGTTTCACATTGCAAATAACATATATTATAATTTAATCTTTCATGCCTATATCGGAGCAGTATGGGCTCACTTATTTTTTTAAAACGCATGGCAACATTTATTGGATGGTTCCCAGGAACTCCATGTATCTCCCCCTTAATCGAGACCTTAATTGACTGTGTTCACATGTGCTGTGTTTTTTCCCAGTCACTGCTCACGCGGACGTGCGATGTACGATGGCCTAGTATATTTTGAGACTGTATCTGCTGTAACACAGATTACACCAGTAGCCACGTGACAACCCCGCATGAAAACCTACCTATAGATTATTAGGTTAGTTACTGTTGATGAAATATTGTTTACTGTTGTATTATATTATTATTTTTCGCTGAGACCGTAACTCTACTCGAGCGAATATGTTGGTTTTTGTTTTTTGGCTTTGTTATATCCGTGTTTTTATCTATTTCATATAATAACGTATCTCGACCGCGTTATACGACCTATGGACAAATGAATAAGCGGTAAAAATGAAATCAGATCAGTAGAACAAAACTGGGAATAAATACAAACAACAGAACCTACACCTGCATCAGATTAATTGCGATTGGTTTTTGCGACGAATAAAATAAAAACAATCCATTAATTTACATAATATCGATGTTGGGAAAATTGGAAATTCCTATTTTTCAGAGAATTTTAATCGCTTCACTTATCGACGGACCATTACCTAACTAATAAATAATGGAACTAGACTTGAGTAACACAAGTGCATCTGTCAATGTCTGCCTAATAGTTGGTATAATCAAGACATCGATTTCGCACTGTGGATATATCGCGTACGGAGATATATTATATAACATAATAACCTAAAAGTTATATCGCATAGTAAAGAGATATAATAGGAATATATCGCATAGAACGGTCATATCGGATAAAAGCAATGTGTGCCTACTAGAACATATAGCACAGTATTAATATGAGCACAGTATGTTTATATCGCATAGTGGGGAGGGGGTGGTACTGTAGGGGTACATTTTATACCCTACATTACGTTTTCTTTGTTCAGCTATTTTTACATCGGACTAAGATATTATGGATCGTATCGAAGTGGTGGATAATAGAGTGATGATTTTAGCAGAGGAGGTAAAAGTCCTGAAAAGTAGTGTGGATGAAAACCGAGGCGAAATGGCAAAACTAGTTGAAGAAAATAAACAATTACGTGAACGTTCAAATAGGATGGAAGTAGAATTAGATAAAACGAATGCACAGTTGAAACGTAATAATCTGATATTTTATGGTATTGAACAGCCTGGTATGGAAACGTGGGATACAACCGAGAAAATTGTGAGAGATTTTATTACTGACAACTTGAATATAAACGCTGGTGAACTGGAATTTCAGCGAGTTCATCGTCTGACTGGTGCTCATAGTCACCCACAACCAATTATAGCTAATTTTTTGAGGTACAAGCAACGTATGCAAGTTCTCCGCGCAGCAAATAAACTGAAAGGTACTGACTATCGGATTGGAGAAGACTATACCTGGAAAGTAAGAGAAACTCGAAAGAAACTGGGAAAGTTTGCAGATGAGGCAAGAGCTGCGGGCAAACATGTAAAATTTATGTACAATAAAATCAAAATCGATGGTATATTGTATGTGTATGATGACCAACTCCAAGATATACGACCGCTGAGTGAGAGCCGTAAAGTACAACAAAACAATACCTGATGAGACATTGGCCTGGGCCATGGGCAAAGTTTTGAATGCTTGGACACAAGATGTTCTAAAACAGATAAGACTTTGAGATTCCTTGTATGGAATGTGAACGGTTTATTGGGAAAAATAGAAAATGTAGATTTTTGTGATTACTTAAAATCTTTTGATTTTGCCTGTCTCACTGAAACATGGCTTTATAAGCCTTTTGATATGCATTTTGAGGGATTTAAAATTTTTCATATGCTTGGTAGGATGGAATGGAATTATGGTAGAGCATCAGGTGGGATTTCAATTTTATTTCGAGAAAATAATGAAGATAATTTTGATATAAAGTTTATTTCTAGTAACTCACAAAATATAAATTGGGCTTTGATAACACAGAGAAACCACCCGATTTTGTTACTTGGTAATGTATATAGAGCACCAGAAAGCTCACAATTTGCTGACAAAGATTTTTTCGATACTTTAGAATCTGAAATGTTAATTTATACCAGTAAATACGAGTGTAATATTATAATTGCAGGAGATTTTAATGGTAGAACAGGTTGCAAATCTGATGGTATTGATCTGGATTGCACATACTTGCCAATGGAGGGGTTTGAAAATCTTTCAAAAGATGTGGTAGTAAATAATTATGGGATGGAATTACTTAAATTTTGTTCAGTGACTGGATTAAAAATTGTGAATGGGAGATTATTTCAGGAAAGAGGGAGTGGCAATTTCACTTTTATATCAGAACTTGGTACGAGTGTAATTGACTACGTGTTAACAACAGAGGAGGTTCTAGTTAAATTTACTGATTTTACAGTGGGCAATAGAGTTGAATCTGACCACATGCCTTTAGAATTTGTTTTAACTTACCAAAATGAGGTGGGGGTAAATCCAACTAAGGATAGTTCGGACAATTGTATTGTTAACAAAAATGACACATCTAGGTTAAGGTGGGAACAACAGAAAAAACAGCAGTATCTTGATAACTTTCAAACTGAACCAATTGAACAATTAACTCTTACTTTTAACGATAGTATTATTATGGGAAACCTCGCGGAAGCAGCAGCGGGTTTGGTGAACATTGTCTCTTTGTGTGCCACTGACATGAAAACTGAGACCAAAAATAATATTAAAAAGAGAGAAAATTTATGGTTCGATAAAGAGTGTTCGGCAACTAAAAAAGAAGTATTACGTGCACTAAATCAGTTTAGAAATTCTCAAAATGGGAAAAGTTTGGAATATTACTTAAAATTAAAAAAGAAATATAGAAAATTGATTAAAGAGAAAAAGTTAAATTATTTGGAAATGAAACAAAATGAACTTGTAAACTTAGCTGCTTATTCAAACTCACGGCAATTTTGGCAGAAATTTCGGCAACGAAACGAAAATGTGTCTAAAATTATTACCCAGAAAGAGTGGCATGATTATTTTAAACATCTGTTTAATAACAATTTTATAGGGGATGAGGATATGGCGGATTTTTTTGATTCAGTAAATGATTATGTAACAAGGTTAAATTTTGATGACATTGAGAACACAGAGGTTGATAATACTGACCTTGACTGCCCTATCACACAAGAGGAAATTAAAAAGAGCATAAAGAAACTAAAAAATAATAAAGCCCCTGGGCAAGATGGAATTTCTTCGGAATTTTGGAAAGATGCACCACAGAAAATTGTTGAAATGTTATTTATTTTATTTAATGTATTACTTGAACAAGGTTATTTTCCTGAAAAGTGGGCAATTGGATTAATAACAGCAGTGTATAAAAAAGGGCATAAGGATAACCCTGAAAATTATCGGAGCATTATGCTTTTAAATGTTATTAGTAAAATATATATGAATATCCTGACAGAAAGATTGACAGTATGGTTTGATAAATATAGTAGAATTGTTGAAAATCAGAGTGGTTTTAGAAAGAAACGAAGCACATTAGATAATATGTTTATTCTGAGCACAATTATTGATAAATATGTATTTCATCTCAATAGTCGATTATATTGTGCTTTTATAGATTATGAAAAAGCATTCGATAGGGTCCACCATATTTCACTATTTTATAAATTAACAAAGGCAGGAATGAGAGGCAGACTATTAACAACTTTGTTCTCAATGTATACACATGTTAAGGCAGTAGTTAAAACCCCACATGGTGTGAATGATCTGTTTAAAATTGGAACAGGCCTGCAACAAGGCTCAGTTATTTCCCCATTACTTTTTTGTTTTTATATAAATGATATAGAAAAGGCTCTTACACAAGGTGTTGAAACTGTAATCTATGTAAACACTTTAAAATTAATGTATTTATTATATGCTGATGACCTCGCATTATTTAGTAAATCTCCCATTGGTCTACAGCGTCTTCTAAATAGATTAGCAAATTACTGTAAAAGATGGAGGTTAACAGTAAATTTGAATAAATCAAAAATTGTTGTTTTTCGCAAATCGGGTAGACTAAAGAAATCTGAAAAGTGGTTTTGGAACGGGAATGAAATTGAAATAGTCTCAAAATATAACTATTTGGGGGTTCTTTTTTCTAGTTCAGGTATCTGGTATCAGGCCCAAAAACACATTGCTGAACAAGCAACGAAAGCCATGCACAGTATTAAAAGTATTCTTTACAAATATGATGGGTTCAAACCAGCTATTGCGTTTCGTGTTTTTGACTGCAAAATTCTCCCAATCCTGCTTTATGGCAGTGCAATATGGGGAACACTTAAATCTTACGATATAGAAACAGTTCATCATAAATTTTGTAAATTTGTTTTAGGGGTACACCCAAAGGCCACAAACTCTGCTGTGAAGGGGGAGTTGGGAAGACATCTAATTAGAACACATGTGAACAAAGAAATAATTTGGTATTGGTTAAAATGTATAGGTGGTGATTCCTCTGTTTTAGTAAAAGAATGTTATGGCTATCAATATGACAGGGTACAAAGGGGATTCAATTGTTGGGCAACATATGTTAAGGATTTGTTATGTAATTTTGGTTTTGCACACGTATGGGAAAGCCAGTATGTGAATAACCCAAATTGTTTTCTGCTACAGTTTAAGCAACGGTGTCTAGATATTTCCCAGCAACAGTGGCATGATCAGATTGGTAATAGTTCAAAATTATGCACTTATTCTAAATTTAAAAAATTATTAGCCGGGGAAAAATATCTGGATTCTATTACTATAAGTGTTTTTAGAAAATCTCTCGCTTGTTTTAGAATATCTGCTCATGAGCTCATGATTGAAAAGGGTAGGGCATTGGGAATACCACTTGACCAAAGATTGTGTCCTCTTGGTTGTAATCTCATTGAAAACGAGTTCCACTTTCTATTACAATGCCCCAAATTTGAGGAAATTAGAACTCGTTTTATACACAAGTTTTACTATTGCCCAGCGCTTGAATGGAAATTTATTTTGCTACTGCAATCTGAAAATACACATATAATACAAAATCTTGCAAAATACGTATTCTACTCTTTACAAAAACGTCATAGTTTGTTGGAGGGAAATTTAACTGAAATATAAATTTAATTTGGTATTCATAGGTGAAGTATAAATTTGTAATATTCAGACAAGCAGTAGCAGTGATTATTCTTGTCAAACGATTTATTTATTTGTGTTACATTTAAGTGTGTACATTATGGCCTATGGCCAATGGTACTGAATAAATATATATACTACATCGGACTAACTCATAGTACTTCTGTAACTCATACGATGTGGAGTTGTCATAGCAACCTGTCGGTGTCATGAACTCTTCATCTGTTTTTAATCTATTTACCAATGCAGGTACAGAAGTTTGCAATTAATGACCTTTGTAGTTTAATTCTCTTGTTCACAGCGATTGGCCCCCGCAACCAGTGACATTTGTTGTGTGTGGTTATCACAATCAATCTCCACGTCTGGAATGTTTTTCTTTTCATTCTGACTATTCACGTACGGTAAGTAATTAATGTAGCGCCAGGGAAAATACCCATATATGTAGTAATTTGAGTGAACTTTGACGCAAATGGCCACTGAGATCTCATGGAGAACGAGACTTGTTCTTCTCGTTGAGAACGAGACTTGTTCCTCTCGTTGAGAACGAGACTTGTTTCTCTCGTTGAGAACGAGACTTGTTCCTCTCGTTGAGAACGAGTCGTGTTCTTCTCCACGATCGCTCAGAAGTTTGAAGAGCGCGGTGGTCGCTGTAACACGTGGGTCCCATTGTTTACTGTTCCATGATGACCCGCTGTTTTTTTAACTACAGACACGCCCACGTTCCTTAGTTAATGCTGAGATCATAAATGGTTCGATATATAACCCGAATCTATATTGAAATAATAACGAGATAATAAAAACATGCATCCCCGATATAGTTTCGCGGCTACACTGAAAAAAATCGCAAGATGAGAAAGCTTTGTAGACCCCAAATTGATAAAATATATATATATATATAAATACCCTTCGACCCCGGACGTTGGAAATTGCAATCAATGACGAGAAGGACGTGCAGGTTCGATTGATTCTAGTTTATTTAATTATCTAATTATTATGCACAATCTAGCATTTTTTGGAAACGTGATTGTAATGAAATCCCCATCATGACCAGCCATGTTGAAAATGATTACTGCGCAAATGCAAAGACGAACAAACGCTAATAATGATATAACTTGAAAATCAAATGGGAGTATTTGTGCATATGCGGATTGAATGTGATGTCATCAATATTTTATTTTTTATTTGTTATATAGAAGCTTTCCTACCTTGTGATTTAACACAAGTCTGGCGGCCATATATCGGGAATGCATGTATTTACATCGGTGATTATTATTGATTCCATATATCGAACTATTTACGCTCTCGGCATTAACTAAGGAACGTGAAAGCCGCCTGTGTCTTCACCGGAAGATGTACTGTAAACAACCGAAACGTTTTGCTCACGGGATGTGAACAGCGCGTGATCGGTTACAATTCACGTTCTTTACTGGTATTTCCACGTGACTATTGCTAAATATCAGCTAATACATTTTTTGACGTACTCAATCATAATTAGACGCTCGTTAAAAGTGGTTAGACTCAATATCTGCGTCGTTTGTGACCTTGTTGTCAAAAGACAAATGTTGAAAACATCTGAGATACCTCGTTTATTGCCTTACAAAATAAGTACGCGAATAATGGATTACGCATCTCCGATCATGAAAAAAAGTGCATTCAGACAACGCTTGAAACGTCTGGTTATGTGAACTTATTACTCCACTATTTCTATTACATTCCTATCACCTGTCTAATGTTGATTATTTACTTCGGCGTACGTCTTGGGAGGAACCCACATACCAATACGGTCGTTGTTGCTTGCCGTGGGAGTCACGTGGGAATTTGGCAGTGTTCACACCGCAAAAATCTGTAGCTGCACGGCCAATTTGCAAAGAGAATTGCCGGAATATGCGGTTACCATCTTCCGACAAGACGTCATTCTCTAAATAGTGCTCGATCGTCTTTGGATGGATGAGCAAAATGTAATCTATCGAAGTACTGACGAGTAATCGGTTAATGGCGTCGACCCAACGACCTCCCTGTTGCAAAAACGTTAATCTAGTTACTAACTATATCACTATATAAAGAATGTACGTTTTATGAATGATATATTGTAGGTTTTATGACAAGTAGTATGCATAGTATACTCGCTAAATTTATTAAAAGAAATAATGACGATCGACAATTCGTAGATATATTTACGTCTTCTTTTCTGTTATATTGTTAAAACTGCATTGTAAATTTAATTTTGTTTATTTATGTTTAACTATGTAACCATCTTAATTCCTCCCGGGTTACTATTTCCACAGGTCAATGAACCATGGTTAGGATGGTCCATTGTTGATACCCGGAATAAAGTTTGATATTTTAATTTTACTACAGTCACACGGAACTTTCACATTTGGAAGTGATGCTATCACCGACGTCGATGACCTTGCGTAGGTCGTTGACACCGGCAACGCGATTATCCAATGGAATCGTGCAATTTCTCTTATGCGACGGAATACAATATGTGGCAGTGTCTGTCATATGTCATGTACTTAATTTTATAGCTCTGGGTTTTTTTTTCGTGTAAAAATATCAAATTTGATGCTAACTATCTCGGGCATGCAGTTAACATTAGTGGAAGACCACTCACAGTATTCATGGCGGAGTGATACATTCTCTTTTAACTCATTCCCAGAATCCACATAATGAATCTACGTTTTTCCCATATTATCATTAAAAAAGTGTCGTCAATTAAACTTTCTTTTAGAAATTCGATCTTATCTAATCGCCTTCTGTATATACTAATGGAATGCCTGTGAAATGTCATACTAATGTTTTAAAATCATTACATGGTCTAACTACGTACCTAACATAAGAGATTTTTTGAAACGATTGTGCCACGTACACAATAAATTACTACGGAATTGTCCCACCATAGAAATTACAATAAATTACCGCGGAATTGTCCTACCATAGAAATTACAATAAATTACACGGAATTGTCCCACCATAGAAATTACAATAAATTACCGCGGAATTGTCCTACCATTTAAAATTACAAAAATGTCGCTTCTAAAATTCTCCTATTCCCGTAATACAGATGAATTCGTCCCAAATGTAATACATGGCACACAGTTTTCTCGAAAGGCCAGCGATACATGAATCGTTTATATTTTACGAGGTAATATATAATGGACAAAAACCCGTGAGAATAAAAATAATAAATCGTTCACGATAGGTTTCGTATGGTACATGATACATATGTGTTAATGTGTGCTGTCATCAGGTCTAAATATTAGATAGCACAATGACCTACAGAACTCATGATATGTACATATTTGGGTAACTATCCAACAGATTATTTTACCATCACAGACCGTGATCGACCAACTCAATATGTCGCGGTATAGGCATGCTATCAAACGCCGACACTATCTTCTTCAAAAGCGACACTTACTGGTAATTGGTCGCATCGAACTTGAAGTTTCCGTTCTTTTTTTCGTGGAAATCTCAATATTTTTATTCCATTTCTAACCGCGAAGTCAGTGCTCCCAATCACACTCCCTCTATCAAATGATAGAGGGACTGTGTCTCAATACACACATAACGGCCACGGAGTCAGTTTGTAAACTCACCGTAAGAGATGAAACATACACTCTGGGGGAGGGGGCACGTTGGATAAACCGTGCAACTTATTCATTTATTTTTAACTAAATTCCCCCGGATTATTTTGCTGTATTTTGTTTTCTTTCTTCAGTGTGTGTTTAAATGTATTTTCTTTCTGTAATTTTATTTTTTTGTTCTTCAAAATCTCTCATCTCATATTTTCTCATGGCCAACCCTTAAACCAAGCCGTTTTATTGTAACTCGTATAGTACTACATTTTTACAAATAGGGCATTTGTTAACGCGACTACGTGATATGCTGGACTATTTATAAATAACTCGTGCATCCGGGTATATTAATTCAGAGTGTTCGTTCGACGAAATAGCTATATAATAACGACAATGTATCATTATATCGCGTTACTATGGAGACGAGAGAGAGCAAAAAGAACAGACGAAATGTGCACAGTCATCTGTAAACGTGACGAAGTCGCAGTGTTTGATGCCCCCCTCACACGCACATAACGTTGTCGAATAAATGAGGTATTTGATTGAGTTCCAACAATCGACATGCAATGTTACGGTTGATATCTTACAGCCATTCCCAATGCAAACGAGGTACATGCGCATTTCATTTGAGAAGTGAGGTGAATAAAAAACGCAATTATTACGCGTAATTGATATTTTCATCATATTGCGGAGTTCGGTGATTTTTTTTTATCATCATTCCAAGCACATTTTTTGATATCTGCCAACTTTTACTTTTTTCCATCAAAACGTCGATCCAACTAATCTCATTAGTATGCAAGTACTGTCTAAATATTAAACATTAACTTGCAACTTAGGATATTATTAATAACTGTGTCATCTCAGATTCGGGAGTTTACTTATCAAAACCGCGTGGTGATTTGAACGTCTGTTGACTCAGAGACGACCACTGCACCGTCCAACAACCTGGACAGTCAGGGACAACAACAACAACAACAACAACAACAACAACAACAGTCCAGGCATATTTATTCTATTTCTAAAGCGTTTATTGACAAGAATACGTATTCAAATTATGCTTCATTTGTGTTGTGTTAGCAGCGATTAAGGTGCACCCTATATATGCAGTTGCTCGCACCGCACCGCTCAGCGCTAACAGTTAAATGCACAATTCATGTGAAATGCAGTCATTTTTTAGCATCTCTACTGAAAATATCGTTCTGATTGTGGCAATAATCAAATTCGTACTTGGACTTCCAACATTTTGCATTACCATATCCAAGTTAGCTCCAAATTCGGCAGCCATTATTGTGTGTTTGCGTGGTTCGACGTGCAAATGCCATCATATATATTGTGAAGTATCTCATTCCACGTGACTGGCTATCATTCAATCATCCTAGTCGTATGAGAGATGACAATTTCGTTTAAAAATTCCCAAATAACCATCCGAATAAAGTAAACCCACAGGATATATATTTATATCAACGGGAAAAACAGAAGATAAAAAACATGTATACGCAGCTAGATTAAATGTCCACATTTCTGTTATTACAGACACCAATACGGTGTTGTTCCCGTCAGGCAGACTTGAAGATCTGTTCCATTTCACAGTAAATATACACTATGCTTTCATTTCATTAAAATGGTGCGCATGCTCCGAAGCAAATGTAATCAGCCGAATGCAATTAGCCTATCGCAATGCTTGCTAACCAATTTATCAATACCTTCAAGGCTGAAAACCAGTATGATAATTACCCAGACAAATTAAAGACAGTTTTCAGCTTCAAGTTTAAGAGTATTGTTGGTTGAGACATATTGTATTCAGCTTCAAGTTGTCAAACCGCCACGTCTGTCACGCAACTTGATGCACCATAAAGCACACCAGCCACAGATAACAAGAAGAAACCTAAACCAGAGACTATGGGTTTAACCAACTGTGATAAGTCATACACTTTAGAATCATACTATAATATTTTTTTTTCAAATTGACTGTTGCCAACAAAACACGGAGATCCTGTATTTCAGAACAAGGTGATATTTTGTTGCGCCAAGGTACTCACATCGATCTTCGGGTCCAATTACCATTTCCCTGTAGGTGACGTCAGGGGCATTTCCAAAAATATTTGAGAATTCAAAGATGTACGTGAGTTGTGTGATATGACATATATTAAGTAGATGATGTTTGTTAAAGCGCGGTGATCGCCGCCAGCGTGTGTTCTAATTTCATGTAAATAAACAATGTATTTTACACGCGTTGTATATACGTCGCTATGAGTCCCATATCGAACAGGTCGCCGCATGTCGACTACCGGTTATCGTAGGTGTGATTTTATTTTGTTGACGATAAGTTTACCTTGACTGCACAATAATGTAAATTTGATACAAATTTCTATATCATACCAAACGTTTATGTAAATAATATTTTTTTAGACGAAAAAACGGCACTCCTAAAAAGGAGGATTTCTGACATGATATATCGCCTGTGTTAAAGCGAACCTCTATATACAATGTATGAATGAATTATACTACGCTATTTTCTACTGGATTTATATAACTTTTCAAATTCATTTTGTATTTTACTTGCAAGGTATACTCTACAAAACTAACGACATACCTTCACCGAGTCTTTTACTACGCATGTAGTTTAACTAGTGTGTGATACAACAAAAGGTCAGCCACGGAAACAACAGAAATAATAGTTCAATCAATCACAATTAAGGTAAATCACAATCACAGATAATTGAGTGGAACCTTTTCCCTGTTCTGATCACAGTACAAGTAAATGAACTGAATAAAGTACCATGTCACCAGGTTGACTACGTACTTTCGAGTTAGTATTATAAGTGATATGATGTATAAATATATATAAAAAAAATCGGGGAATTTATCAACAGAAATACTAAGAATTCTCAGTAATGTATCAATATAATTACCGGGAATCTATCAGCAATGTGTACTCAGAAAAACATGCGATATCGGCAGTAATGTATCAACTAGAGAATTATTAGTTGACATATCAATAGAAATATCAACAGAATTACTAGGCAATTACGAGTTGATGTACCAAACGAATTACTAACAAGTTATCAGTTAATATATCAACAGAATTACTAGAGAGTTGTCAGTTAATATATCAACAGAATTACTAGAGAGTTATCAGTTAATATATCAACAGAATTACTAGAGAGTTAACAGTTAATATATCAACAGAATTACTAGAGAGTTAACAGTTAATATATCAACAGAATAACTAGAGAACTATCAGTTATTATATCAACAGAATTACTAGAGAGTTATCAGTTAATATATCAACAGAATTACTAGAGAGTTATCAAATAATATATCAACAGAATTACTAGAGATTTATCAGTTAATATATCAACAGAATTACTAGAGATTTATCAGTTAATATATCAACAGAATTACTAGAGAGTTATCAGTTAATATATCAACAGAATTACTAGAGATTTATCAGTTAATATATCAACAGAATTACTAGAGAGTTATCAGTTAATATATCAACAGAATTACTAGAGATTTATCAGTTAATATATCAACAGAATTACTAGAGAGTTATCAGTTAATATATCAACAGAATTACTAGAGAGTTAACAGTTAATATATCAACAGAATTACTAGAGAGTTAACAGTTAATATATCAACAGAATAACTAGAGAACTATCAGTTATTATATCAACAGAATTACTAGAGAGTTATCAGTTAATATATCAACAGAATTACTAGAGAGTTATCAAATAATATATCAACAGAATTACTAGAGATTTATCAGTTAATATATCAACAGAATTACTAGAGATTTATCAGTTAATATATCAACAGAATTACTAGAGAGTTATCAGTTAATATATCAACAGAATTACTAGAGATTTATCAGTTAATATATCAACAGAATTACTAGAGAGTTATCAGTTAATATATCAACAGAATTACTAGAGATTTATCAGTTAATATATCAACAGAATTACTAGAGAGTTATCAGTTAATATATCAACAGAATTACTAGAGAGATATCAGTTAATATATCAACAGAATTACTAGGGAGTTAACATTTAATATATCAACAGAATTACTAGAGAGTTATCAGTTAATATATCAACAGAATTACTAGAGAGTTATCAGGTAATATATCAACAGAATTACTAGAGAGTTATCAGTTAATATATCAACAGAATTACTAGAGATTTATCAGTTAATATATCAACAGAATTACTAGAGAGATATCAGTTAATATATCAACAGAATTACTAGAGAGCTATCAGTTAATATATCAACAGAATTACTAGAGAGTTATCAGTTAATATATCAACAGAATTACTAGAGATTTATCAGTTAATATATCAACAGAATTACTAGAGAGTTATCAGTTAATATATCAACAGAATTACTAGAGAGATATCAGTTAATATATCAACAGAATTACTAGGGAGTTAACAGTTAATATATCAACAGAATTACTAGAGAGTTATCAGTTAATATATCAACAGAATTACTAGAGAGTTATCAGGTAATATATCAACAGAATTACTAGAGAGTTATCAGTTAATATATCAACAGAATTACTAGAGATTTATCAGTTAATATATCAACAGAATTACTAGAGATTTATCAGTTAATATATCAACAGAATTACTAGAGATTTATCAGTTAATATATCAACAGAATTACTAGAGAGATATCAGTTAATATATCAACAGAATTACTAGAGAGCTATCAGTTAATATATCAACAGAATTACTAGAGAGTTATCAGTTAATATATCAACAGAATAACTAGAGATTTATCAGTTAATATATCAACAGAATTACTAGAGATTTATCAGTTAATATATCAACAGAATTACTAGAGATTTATCAGTTAATATATCAACAGAATTACTAGAGAGATATCAGTTAATATATCAACAGAATTACTAGAGAGTTATCAGATAATATATATCAACAGAATTACTAGAGAGTTATCAGTTAATATATCAATAGAATTACTAGAGAGTTATCAGTTAATATATCAACAGAATTACTAGAGATTTATCAGTTAATATATCAACAGCATTACTAGAGATTTATCAGTTAATATATCAACAGAATTACTAGAGATTTATCAGTTAATATATCAACAGAATTACTAGAGAGTTATCAGTTAATATATCAACAGAATTACTAGAGAGTTATCAGATAATATATCAACAGAATTACTAGAGAGTTATCAGATAATATATATCAACAGAATTACTAGAGAGTTATCAGTTAATATATCAATAGAATTACTAGAGAGTTATCAGTTAATATATCAACAGAATTACTAGAGAGTTATCAGATAATATATCAACAGAATTACTAGAGAGTTATCAGATAATATATCAACAGAATTACTAGAGAGTTATCAAATAATATATCAACAGAATTACTAGAGATTTATCAGTTAATATATCAACAGAATTACTAGAGATTTATCAGTTAATATATCAACAGAATTACTAGAGATTTATCAGATAATATATATCAATAGAATTACTAGAGAGTTATCAGTTAATATATCAACAGAATTACTAGAGAGTTATCAGTTAATATATCAACAGAATTACTAGAGATTTATCAGTTAATATATCAACAGAATTACTAGAGAGTTATCAGTTAATATATCAACAGAATTACTAGAGATTTATCAGTTAATATATCAACAAAATTACTAGAGAGTTATCAGTTAATATATCAACAGAATTACTAGAGATTTATCAGTTAATATATCAACAGAATTACTAGAGAGTTATCAGATAATATATCAACAGAATTACTAGAGAGTTATCAGATAATATATCAACAGAATTACTAGAGATTTATCAGTTAATATATCAACAGAATTAATAGAGATTAATCAGTTAATATATCAACAGAATTAATAGAGATTTGTCAGTTAATATATCAACAGAATTACTAGAGAGTTATCAGTTAATATATCAACAGAATTACTAGAGAGTTATCAGTTAATATATCAACAGAATTACTAGAGAGTTATCAGTTAATATATCAACAGAATTACTAGAGAGTTATCAGTTAATATATCAACAGAATTACTAGAGAGTTATCAGTTAATATATCAACAGAATTATTAGAGAGTTAATAGTTAATATATCAACAGAATTACTAGAGAGTTATCAGTTAATGTCTCAACAGAATTACTAGAGAGTTATCAGTTAATATATCAACAGAACTACTAGAGAGTTATCAGTTAATATATTAACAGAATTACTAGAGAGTTATCAGTTAATGTCTCAACAGAGTTACTAGAGAGTTATCAGTTAATATATCAACAGAATTACTAGAGAGTTATTAGTTAATATATCAACAGAATTACTAGAGAGTTATCAGTTAATATATCAACAGAATTACTAGAGAGTTATCAGTTAATATATCAACAGAATTATTAGAGAGTTAATAGTTAATATATCAACAGAATTACTAGAGAGTTATCAGTTAATGTCTCAACAGAATTACTAGAGAGTTATCAGTTAATATATCAACAGAATTACTAGAGAGTTATCAGTTAATGTCTCAACAGAATTACTAGAGAGTTATCAGATAATATATCAACAGAATTACTAGAGATTTATCAGTTAATATATCAACAGAATTACTAGAGATTTATCAGTTAATATATCAACAGAATTAATAGAGATTTGTCAGTTAACATAACATAGTCTGTACATCCTAACATTACATAGTCTGTACATTCTAACATTAGATAGTCTGTGCATAATAACATTACAGAGTCTCTACATCTTAACATTACATAGTATGTACATCCTAACAATACATAGTCTGTACATCCTAACATTACATAGTCTGTACATCCTAACATTACATAGTCTGTACATCCTAACATTACATAGGCTGTACATCTTAACATTACATAGTCTGTACATCCTAACATTACTTAGTCCGTACATCCTAACATTACATAGTCTGTACATCTTAACATTAAATAGTCTGTACATCCTAACATTACATAGTCTGTACATCCTAACATTGCATAGTCTGTACATCCTAACATTACATAGTCTGTACATCCTAACATTACATAGTCTGTACATTCTAACATTACATAGTCTCTACATCTTAACATTACATAGTCTGTACATCCTAACATTACATAGTCTGTACATCCTAAGATTACATAGTCTGTACATCCTAACATTACATAGTCTGTTCATCTTAACATTACATAGTCTGTACATCCTAACATTACATAGTCTATACATCCTAACATTACATAGTCTGTACATCCTAACATTGCATAGTCTGTACATCCTAACATTGCATAGTCTGTACATCCTAACATTACATAGTCTATACATCCTAACATTGCATAGTCTGTACATCCTAACATTACATAGTCTGTACATTCTAACATTGCATAGTCTGTACATCCTAACATTACATAGTCCGTACATCCTAACATTACATAGTCTGTACATCCTAACATTACATAGTCTGTACATCCTAACATTACATAGTCTGTACATCCTAACATTACATAGTCCGTACATCCTAACATTACATAGTCTGTACATCCTAACATTACATAGTCTGTACATCCTAACATTACATAGTCTGTACATTCTAACATTTCACAGTGTTTGTATTCATTAGAACTGCAACAAATCGAAGTTGATGTTCTATCAATTCATTTGCATATTTCATTAGCGATTGTGTAACTGCTGTTAATAGTAATTAATGAAAATAAATAATACCAAATAAGCATGATTATAGAATTATCTGACGTTGATTAATATTCGTTACATGTCCAAAGGGTATGAATATATCACATAGAGCATTGCATCCCTTATTACGCACCGAATTAAGTCGGTTGCCGAGCTCTAATGGTTGCAGCAACGTCACTATACAACGTCCCTCCTGGCTAAATGTAGAATGTACATAGGCTCGATGGTCGTATAAAATTTGAAGGTCGGCCGATGACGTCAGTAAAAATTCTGTGTTTACATTTATTTTTCTTCAAACATAGATTGTTTATCCAAGGGGGGGGGGGATTCATAAATATGGTGAGTCATTATAAATTTTAGTTTCATCATCGTTTTGTCTAAATATAACTCATTGGGGTCTGAAATAATGATAATCTGTGAAAAAAACATTGAAAAGGTCCAGTGTACTGGAATTTTATAAATCGACGTTCAAGACATGGCAATAAATCGCGTTTTACCTTTGTGGGGTGGAAAACAAAAACATTTAACATTGTATATACTATAAGTTATAATTATCTGTCGACGATTACCCACAAATTAATTCGGTTGAAGTAAAACCAACATCGTGAAATCACCATTTTCCCCCGCCAATTGGCAACCCACCGCAGCACCCATTGGCTGTGTTGTGCGGGACACACATTAAAATTCAACTGCAGCGTCACGTATCCATATATGTAATGTATACATAACAAATTGGCTTCGGTTTATTATTTTTGCAATTAAAACACTGATCACGATCTATAACGCACGACTTGTATGCTGGAGTGTCTGTATTATGATTCAAGCATCGCGTGGAGCTGCTGGGGAATATTAAAAGTTTGCAGAATCAATAAGACATAGTCACGATTGAGACGTTAAATGATGAGGTGTTCAATTTATAACATCCTGCGGTGTTTATTACATAATATAATGTGTTACGTTGCCCGAGACATGGATGCACACTTAATACAATTAACAAATAAGATTACAAATGCAATGTATGCATCGAACGAAGGACTGATCTATTATTCTTGCGTGGCGCGGGGAAGGCAGCTTAGAGTTTCTGAGGGATTGCCCTAGATAACCAGGGATGTAAAACCGTGGACATTTTTTTTTTCATTAAAAGCACGATTAATATATTCGTTCAATTCATGTCATCAATTCGATGGACGTTTCTATAGTAACGTGCCTAAATTTGATGTTGATCTGTGTTTTCCAGTGCGATCAAAGACTCCTCGATTTTTTTCTTCATAACCAAGTATTTTGCGTCTCATATACTGACTGAGTTTCATTACGGACAGTGGACACCATCCTTTTGCAATCATTCAGTAAAAATACTACCCTGTCTTGATTACGTAAGAGAGAGTGTATTTAGTTGTGATCATTAATCGGTTCCAATCGCGAGTGACGTTATCCGCTGTAAGTGGGAAATATTTATTTTCGCTGAGCCTATATTAGCTTGATTTACTACCTCGAAGTGCTATTGCCAGCACAGGATCACCGCGGTTAGATCTGAACAAGGTAATACCCGGAAAAAAAGTGCTTATCGTCTGGATTGTGGCTTACACGTTTTGCTACAGAACCCAACGTACGCTATAGTGTGCTGCAATGTCTAGTGACACCCTAACTGATGGCAAAGGTGTGCTGATGCAGGACATCGGTAACAACGATCGTCGAGACTACGACTCTGATGAGCCGGTATTCTCCGATGACGACCACGTCGACTCCGCTTCTGCCGTGAACGAAGACAAAGACGAGTGTCCCGACTATGACGAGTCGATTATACATAAGGTACGCCATACCCATTAAAGTGTAATAATGTTTCCGATACTCGGAAGATCTTTATTTTACGTTTTTAACCTTTTTTTAGCGATGGCCTCTCTTCCCAGTCTGCCACCCATACCCGATGTATCACCGTAAGACCACTTGTACCGGGGAAATCCACATGTCTCTTTTTTGTGACTACAGTGACCTCTTGACCCTGATTATTGTTTTGTTGTCATAAATGCTTCCTCATGTATACACAAAACAAAAAACAGCGATGTTCATTATCATAGGTTAATATACGAAACATTGTCTTATAAATGGGTTCCGAAGGTAAATTAATTCGAATTGACAAACTGGGTTTTTTAAGATTTACTGATGAAGATCGATTAACTAAATCAGAAATTGGATGTCGCCTGCTTGCCAGTACTAGCGTTAAATCCGTCGCATATATTCCAATTTGCGATGTGTCATTCATACTCATTCATACGGTAACAAACTTGTTTAGAAACAGTGATGCCAAACGTGTATTTTTTTTTTTTTTTTTTTTTTGGACTGATGTGTTGTTATACATTACCAGTGAGCCGAGTAATGTAACACTGGGGCCTTGATGCGGGAATTCTATAAACGCGGAGTTAAATTGTAAAAGCTCATCATCACTTAGGAAATGGCGTGTGTACACATACATTGTCACACACGCTGAACATTGGTAATGTACTTCCAACTGGTATTATTTTGTAACAAAGAGATGTTTAATGATAATTGTAGACAGTTAACTTCAAAAAAAAAAAATTTTATTTAATATTATATAGACACGAAATTGTGCACAATTGACTTGAAAGGGCTATGTTATTCAAAATTATAAACAAAAGTCATTTCCGGACAATTTCTCAGTTTTGTGGACAGCGCTGTACATAGACGTGCTCTGTAAACAAACTTAAACTGTGACAAAACATCGTTTTCGTTCTAGAATATCCACAATCATCACATTGTTCATTATTACGTCATTCCCATGATGCCCAGGTAGAAACGCCGCATCACCGTCGGTTTTCACATATCTGCAAGCGTAACACGAAAGCGAATACCATTAATAGACTCTAAACACATTGAAAAGATGTTAAACATTCTTAATTTTAGTTTTTGACAGTTTATCACAATTTAATTTCTCATACATTCGCTTCACACGCTCGCATACTTATACAAAACATCGACAACGACGCATCGTTCGGCGTGACTCCGTCAAAAGTACCGCTGCGATGAAGCTCGGGGTCCATTAATAGCATTTTCCCATGTGTAATGCTATCAGCGGGTCTTGAAAAAAGATACGTGACAGAGGAGATGTGTTTGAATTGTTAATTCTTGTATTCTAGAATCGAGCGGTATTCACTTTGTCTGCTGGTGCGATGCATTATAGGCGACATACATGTGACCTTTGACCTTTAAATGTACGCAATCCAACGAACAGTCATGGTGTAGATGTCTTTTAAAAGGTGTTTCTGTTTCTATGGTTTATTTGTCGTCATCGGTGTGATATATATATATATATATATATATATATATATATATATACTATATAGAACGACACTTTCACGTTCGGCAGACATGTACTATTTTCATTCATAAAGGAAAGCCGAGCTGGCACTATTTGTTCCATTCCATTAGATCGCATGTTTCTCACGCTTCTACAAAGAATCGATCTTTTTTACGATTCGCGTTTCGTGTACCCGAAAAAGATAGAGTAGCCTGAAATTTAGTACTTATTAGGTCCCCTAGTAAAAAATAAATCAAACTGAAAATTAAAAAAAAACGTTGGTAGTTGCAAGATATATAAAGTCATTTTAAAGCGCGGTGGTCGTCGCGCAGCGTGTGTTCGAATTTCGTGTAAATAAACAATGTATTTTACACGCATTGTATACGTCGCTATAAGTCCCATATCGAACAGGACGCGGCGTGACGACTCCCGCCTTTTAATAGTACAGCAACACGTGCATAGTCACATTGTTAGCGAGAACTTTGATAGTAGCCATGATGTGCACGTAGAAAAATGCGTTAAATAAAATACCACCTTACTAGGAAATAATAATATACTCCTTAACGATTAGAATGTGTAAAACGGCGAGTTATATAAATGAAAGTTAATTCCAACCTGTTGTTAATGTATTCATTACATTGACTATTTACTCTCAAGGTAGTCACTCATTACACAAAACGCATGTAAGTACATTTCATACTAAATAATGCAGGTCGTCATATGTGACAAGAATGTATGCCCCTTTATAATACATCGGAATTAGTCGTGATCATTTCCCGGTCCAAGGAGTTGTGTAGAGCTAGGTGTTATTGCAACACATTCCATTTCATATATATATATATAATATTTGTTTATCTATATGGTAATTATAATATAATAAGTATCGGTAACTACGATGTTAAGATAATATGAATCTATTGAATAATTTATATTTTAGAATCAATAAATGTAATGTTCTATGCATATTTAACGACATGGCGAGACTTTCTGTATTTCTTGACATAACCGTCACGTGTGCATGCCATTTAGACTGGGACATACGGTGATCCTCTCCGGGGATCATCCGCATCTCCGGCGTATACTAGTACACCACTGTATCGCCACCATCAATCGCCACGACGGTGAAGTGTTCTTATACTGTGCATTGTGTTATTTTGCTTTTTCTTATTATAGTAGTTGTTAGTGTAATTGACAGGCTGTGCTTGTCATGCTATGCTGTGGCCTGGATGAGCTATGCTGTACACTCGTCAGTCTATGATGTGCACTTGTCGAGTTAATAGGTGTGTTTGTCATGCTATAACACGCGCTTGCCAGGATATGTTGTGCATTTGTCATGATATGCTGTGGCATGGCTGAGATATGCTGTACAATCGCCGGTCTATGCTGTGCACTTGTCAGGTTATGCAATCATGCCATGTTATACAGTGTATTTGTTAACGTAGTTGCGTACTGTGAGTTTGTAATTGTATTATGCGTGTGACTGTAACTATAGGAATTGATTTCCTTAATCGTCTGTAATTAAGTAATACGCTGCTTATTAGGTTTCCAGAGTGCCATTATTTGGCAAGTGTCAGAACAGCGTAGGGTCAAATACACATCTAAAAACACCGTAAAGTGACGTATCCAACAATCAGTGCAAAACATTAATCAACATAAAAGTACCATTAGATTGTGCAACTTAATTTTTATAAAGTGTATTTGTGATTATCAAGCCATCATTTACTTCAGACCAGTGATCATAGCTGTGAAAATAATATACATGTATTGTAATGAAAATGACTTTTCAAACTGATCGGTGAGTATGCCATGGCTCGATGTGACCCCTGTCAAACTTAAAAGAGAATCAGTCATCTTCTCGGATAACATTCAAGGTGACCTCAACGACGAGGTGGCCATATATATATATTGTTTAGTTTAGGCGTGCGACACTGGTTTGACAAACAGCGTAAAATGGATACTGTTTCGTACAGCATCATTCATGATGATGAATCAATTACTCTTGTGTACGCTGGCTTTCACGCTTGGCGGCACACTTGTCGTGTCGACAACTGCAGTTCTTAATATTTATAACATGACATTAATGCTGAGGGCAATTTTGAACTTTGAAACAAACAATACTTAGTCAAATAACTAATTATTATACAGCGCCACAGCCGTTGCGCAGCGCGTTCGACTGCCGTGAAACGAATTGTACGCGTTGTATACGTCGCATATAGAACACGACGCGAAGCAACGACTTGTGACGTATTGAGTTGAATCCCATTTTCGCAGGACAGTTTTTTTTTTACATGTAAAGTGGGCCACTAGTCACTTTGTACACTTTGGACTGGACGCTCGGGCGTATAATACATTTTGGCGACTTTGAAATAGGAGCAGCTTATTCCGCCTCGTTTCAATTAGATATGTCTTGTCAGACATGTTGCCAGATTACATATCAAATGTAGACATGACCCCGGGGAAACTCTAGTAACGAGGGTAATCGCACACAGGAGATACCGCTGTGAACGTGCCGTGTTCGATCGTCACAGTCATCAACGATCACGTATTTTATTTACTCGTGTTTTGAAAATGGCACCAGCAAGTCCATTTACGCAGTAGGACACTAGAGAGTAAAATCTAACTTTGTCATTACGTGACTCAAAAACAATCGCAGACATCCAACCGGTGCCAAAAAACACCAGAAAGTTTGAGCGGACGGCGCCATCTTTCAAGTTGAACAACTGTCCGTTGCTTGGCAACAGTGAGCAGGCACACTGTGGGTTGTTTTGTAAAAAAAAAAACAAGTTCACCAACTATTACATATAATTTCACACGGTGCTTCGACAGAATATTCTCTGCGTTTGAGAGGCAATCGGTACGAGAATAAAAATTTATGATATTCTCTCAGTAAAAGATTACGATGTAAAGACTTGAGATGTGCTGGATTTTATTCCATCTCTGCTTTAAAGCGGGAGGGTCGTCACCTGCGCACGCGCGGGAATTGAGTCCCAAGCGACGATAACAACACACACTAAAAACGCAAATGCTCATGGATAGACGCTTGTCTGAAACATGACGTAACGTTTCAGGTTGAGTTTTTGCGACTCATCAACGGCAACAGCCCAGCAGGCCATTCTAACCCTTATATAACCACTGAATACTAAAGACCCATCAGAACGTTTCAGATTTAATTATCGACCATTCTCCCGCTTAAATGTGACAAATTGAAGCTGATTGCACCATGGAGAGGTAATCAGGGATACACCCACTTCAACGTGTCACACATCCAGACTCCTAACCGTAACTCTCGATACAAGTAGCAGAGCGACTTGTGTTCTATTCCGCGTTTTTCGATAATGGATTAATGTACTGCTCGACCTCGTCTGTTTTAAAAGAAAAACTGTCAGTTGCTACGCGTCATATAACGTTGTTGAGAATTGCCCGATTTTTCGCTAACGTTCAGATCTGTGACAGTTTTTTTTTTTTTTTCGTTCTACTAGCATGGCGATTGTGACGAACGACGAAATATCGTACAGTTTAAATAGGAGATTTTCCGTTTACTGCGAGATTTCGCATTATATGCTGAAATGCGCGGAACGAACGTCTGCTGCAAAAATCTAATAATTTGATTTTGAACTTGAATTCTCTTTTTTTCAATATCGAAATGCCCAGATTGCAGAGGGCATCATGGCGTTGAGATACGCTTAGTTCAGTAAACTTGACCTTCATCAAGTGTGTATCGAAATACTCCCAAAATACTTTCGCCTCTGTCGAATCCCACGCACGGGTCGACGTCGTTACCTCGCTATGATCTTTGTTTTCCCACTGGCATTTTTTTTACGTTCAATATCATGCATAACGTATGATCTCACAGTGACGGGAAAATCTTTCTGTTCCGTCCTGAGGTTAAAAAACACCATATCGACGATTCAGTCACTGGGACACTAGAGCTTCCCCTTATGTAAATGATACTCCGGTATCTTGCTGAAATGCAAGTTATTCCAAGACAATATGAAGATTGTACCTGATTGGCTACACAACCCTAGCATATAACAGTCGATATCCAATCGGAAAGCAGCTGATTTCTTGACAGATTCTTTCAACAAATTAAATAATATCTTGTATAAATTCTTCAACTCAATTGCATTATTCCCCATGGCTGACTAGTTGAAGAGCCCCAATTGTATATATTTTGATCAATTCAAAATGGCCGCCAAATTATACGATACCAAGGGAAGAATGGTTCGGGTGCACCTACATTTTATCGGTTGTTTGTCATTTATTTGGTGAAATCATTAACCGCAATAAGTAAAAAATTAATTCTCGCTGTCTATAGAACTAAGATCACGGTGTACAATTTCAAATTTCGGTTCATTGCGAATTGCCCGGATGTATATATAGATATACTACAGACAAACGTATACATTACATAACAGAAGGCTTAATCCCAGGGTATGCATCAAAAAAGTTAGTGTAAATCTAACTCGATCTGAGAATATGGATTAGTTTAATTTGATTAGCCCGAGTTAGAGTCATCCTGTAAATGGGTCACTTTTGGTGATGTACCTCGAGTTTACTATTCCTCGTTATAATGTATTCCTCAGTCACCTTTACGTCTTTGACCACGCATGGTTTTGTAAATATTACAATTTGGAATGATTAGTTGCATTTTGCATTTATATAATATATATTTGTGATTTGAAACAACTCCGTTGCACCGAGCATTAAAGCCCGGATGTATTTACAATACAAGTGTATCATGAACGCATGTCAGGATACCGACAACTGTTTTACAGTGTTTAGAGCTACGATTAGTTTTTATATTCACAACAAAGATTAGAGTTGTATCTACATTGACACGTGTCACATTCAACCTCGCTCAATATGGTGTATATCGATACGAGCATAACGATATGACATCGCAAATCGATAGTCAATTAAGGCGGGTTGTCTTTTTAATGTCGTATTGCATTGTAATTATATACTAGTAATGTTATAAGGATTGCTCTTCAAAACTAACTACTGAGTAGACAATGATTTTCGAAATTTTTTCTACGAAATGTTGAATCTCCTTATAAGAGACATTTTTTTTTCTTTTTTCAACAAGAGAGTCAGGGGCGTTCTATATTGCAATTGACCACATGCGTGCCGTGATTACCCGATTGATTGCCGCAAGTATCCTCGATATATACCGACAAACGGTACTGAAGTGCATATCGATTATATAGCGAATTTCCAGTTTTTGCAACGTATAACGATCAGTAATTTTAGCATCTGTGTTTGTCACACGACTCAGAAATATAAGTCAATTCCTGGTATATATCATGATAAACAGCGAGGAATACAGTGTTTACCCATGGCGATGTCACGTGGTGTTACACGGTTGCTTGAATGCCATTGATAATTAGTATACATTAACCAGGCTGACAATTGCAAGATAACAAAACAAACTGTCAAAATTCAACTTTTAAGTATTGACACGCCTCTCGGGTATCAGCGGCGTTTTCAATTTACCATGCTGAAGTATACATCTTTCACTGCGTAATCGAAGTAAATGAGTACCTGTCCTACGGACAAATAGAAGTTGCAGCCACGCAGTACATAAACCTCGCCTGGGTTCAATATTTGTACATAATTGATGGACTGTACTCGTCTAGATTGAACCAGCCATTGCGTATCCCATTTGAATCTATGACGCACACAGATAAAACTTAACCCGGTGTCAGATAACAGAACGCTAGAACGTAATTATTGATATGCCCCCATTGTACAATATAACTACTCGGTTGCCCCTTCATATACAACGTTTTATCTCGATTCCATGCAGATTGCTCACACGCTTTCCTCGTGGGGGTGACTATAAATTATTCCCACTTTGAGTCAAGATTGTCGATCGTAACTTGGAGCCGTTTTACTAACAAGATATAGTATGTAAGGCCATCCAGGTGCGACTTCCTGGGGGCTATTCTTACCTGCACGCATTCCTTTATCGATTTGCCGAGTAGGCCTAGTAGGAATATCAGTGTGTTGAAACACAGCTGTAGTTTGTAATTGGTAGTCATTTTGCGCTATTTTTACCGAAGCACGTCATTATATATACTCTAACGTCATGGAAGTGTTTCTATGTGATGGTATTGCCACGACCTTGCGTTGAAGAACTGAACGGGTGATCTGATTTACGTGTCAAAAAAAAACAAAGAGTTGTCGCGTTTTCCATCATTATATTTGTTGCTAATACCTGAATCTTACACTGTTTTTTGTTTTTGTTTCTTCGAATCAAAAGAATGATGACAAACTACTTAATGATTTCTTTCATTTCCGTTTTGGTTATAGTTTCAAGATCAAGAGTCAAATTCGCAATTTGGAAATGACGTCACTGTTAAAGTGCGCCCCTAAATCCTACCTCCGTTTCTACAGTGTACACAGAAACCCCTCGTTTGTATGTTCATTGTGTACTTCCTCCTGAATATAGGGTAATAAATTATATCGTTGTCATGGTGATTAAAATTGAGTTCAGCATATTAGTGCGTGTATTAATAACTTGTCGAATTTTGTGTTGCAAACACCGTATATTACACTCGTTGTTTAGATCGCATGGGACTCTTTACTGTAGTCTGGACTAGATGCTAGTCATATTTGACTTATTAATCATGTAAATTTATTCTAACGCCACATTTCCTGTCGCACTTTGGCAACTATTAATCGATATAGTACGTAGGAAAAACGCCAGTTGAGTCGAAGCGCATGAGGCAGAAATGTGGTTCCTCCATACTGATTTGGCAAAGGATTATGGGATAGAAAATCAAGCCATAGGACCGATTCCTTTTTGGGAGGGGCTCATATCTTTTTTCCATAACCTGTCAACAAATAAGCCGCTTTCTCATTAGTATAAGGTGTTAGGGTTAGGTAGCCAATCACGTACAATGTTTTAAAAATGTCACCCAATGCTAGCAGCATGCTACATGTATATTCATAGGCCAATCAACGCCATGGTCCGTGACCTACTGACTGCCGAGGTGAAATATTAGCAAGGACGAATGCAACCAACAAATCGGATTATAGAATAATTCGTAAATCCCCTCCGCGGGCCAGAATTTTCACAAAAAGTATTACGTTAATACAAATATAAGAACATAATGAATTACATTTAGCATGAGTCGTCTTTTATCACGGTTATAATCAAACTAAGTATTTGAAGAATTTCTCAATTACATTTTGCTGGCTGCAATATGTATAGATATGTGCCTGGCATGCCGGTACGCGTACAGCTAGTGCCGATATCTGGTGATGTATGTGTCGGTTATCTACAATCATCGCACAGACTGGTCACGTGAATTAACGTGTTAATTTGACTTTCGAGTCCTAATAGTTTTTGATGAGAACATTTGCTGTTAGTTTCAGCTAGATGGGTACTTACATGGGCTTTCTAAACGTACTAGAGAATGTCGCATCTGAAGAAGTAATGAGAAGAGAGGGATTAAGTTTGCACTTCTAAGATTAACAAAAAAAGTGTGATTTTTCAACTTAAGAATTCTTATTTTGTACTAACGCTTTGTAATATATAGCCCCCTCCGAATTCTTGACTGCTTCCCATGACCACCTTTAAGTTGCATGATGTTGAAAAGATTAAGATGATATACTTTTTAGTTTTCTTAACTATCTTACGTAGTATTTCATCTTCTCTGCGCTATTATTATTATGGTTCAAACATAACATTTGGATAGGAACATGGATCACAGAACATTTTCTTGAAAAAAGGATGTCATGGAAAATGGTCCGTCAAAATTTTCAGTTTTGCTCCGACATTAAACCATTATTGTATGTAACTCGTGGAATGGGATGAAAAAATCTGAATATTTGTAAAACATTATTTTAAATTTTATTTAATTTAGTAAGTTTACAGTATTATAATAGTTTTTTTCTCTCCATATAATTGGATTTCTCTTTAACGATAATACACTACATAATGTGCAATGACATGCTCAGTAGTGCACTATTGAATTCGGCTCGAGTTGAAAATTTTTCCTTCTGTATTCTGAAAAAAATGCAGATAAATGTAACTATGAGTTTGGATCAAAATAATTAGTACTGTAAAATGAAAAATTTTCACTGGGTTTAAATTTCACTGATTTTCCATTTCAGGCATATTCACTGGGTTTTAAATTCACGGTTTTATCATTTAGATGTTGTCTTCTATGCTAAATTTTACATATTCACTGGGTTTTAATTTAGCGCATTTTCCAGTCAGCGAAATTATATCCAGTGAATAATTAATCCTTTTACAGTATTGTTATTTAAAGGGCGGTGGTTGTCACGCTGCGCATGTGCGACATTTTTGTTGATAAACATTGATTCACAAGTATGAGGTTTGACCCGGGCGCGATTTGCACAAATTACCTTCGGTGACTCCTTCGATACCTTCCAATCACCTAAAAAATACCTAATTAAAGCTAGGTAACGTCTCAGTTTGTACTCTTTGATGTGCGCAACAGTCAAAGTCGCCATCTTTGTTTATAGGAAACCCATATACTAGTATCTTGCGCATGCGTGGCGCGACGACTACCGCCCTTTAAATTGAGATTAAACATGTAGTAGTACGAATCAAACTACTTTACTCAAGATGCTAGTTGGACGAAATGTGTTATGTTAAAAATTAGGAAGTCACATTCGATTTTCCTGCATTGAGCACCAGCTCGGTCCCGAGATTGTCTGTAAACTGTTATTCCCTGGTCGCAAGTAAGTAAATGATCCACATGTACACTATTTTATCCGGTGCGTAACTTTCAAAACGCACGCGTTTTAAATATTTATATTAGTGCTCTGAAACACCATCATTTGTCGGCTTAGAGTAAGCAGCATTTCGTACGGTGCGGCGATTCAATAATTTATAGCAAATACGCCGAGAGTATATCCGTAGGAGACGTTGTTCTTAGCCATCTTGGCGCCAATTTAAAAGTCAACCATCCACAAAATAGATTCATTTGTAGTCTACGTTAGTCAACAGAAAATATTTGATCTAAACTAGAAGCCATGTGACATTTTGTACGTTTGGTTCAAAAGTGAGATAAAATTCAGTGAAAATGACAGAAAATGTGAACAATATTTTCAAAGGTTAATAATGAAACGCTAGCGATATTGTACCGTGATTTTTTGGTTATTTATAAATGACCAGTACACAGTAATTGTTTCGCCGCGCCCAAAATATGACGAGACGCAGAACGTGTGACAAAATACAGTAAACAAAGGACGACGTGTTGGAGAATGAAGTATAAGATCACAGCAAGGATTCACGTGGGTATATTCAACTTTTGGCGCGATTTACACGTTATTCGCACGAGGCATTTTGATATCATCGAAGAGTGAAAAAAGATGTATTTGTGATATAATTACGATTATCCCATCTGTATTAAAATTAAATCGAAAAAAGTTCTTGGTGTTAGAGAAATCGGATGACATTTATCATATCAAGATCATATCCCTCATTTAGTCAAGCCAACCTGACACCGTCAAACTAGAGTTCCAGTTATTAATATATTACATGGTCGCATATCGCCCATACGTGAGTCCACGTGTAATACATGGTCGCATATTCGTCAACTGGGAATCCAGTCGTCAGATGTGTAGATGGAGGAATATCTTCCTCGTACACTAGTTACTTAAGGCCATTAAATCACTCATTTTAATATGTTTCTTAAGTTTTTGTTGCAGTTGAATACGTGATAATATTAGCAATAAGATAATATAAAGATATTTCGTTTTCGACATTGTGAAATTCTTTCGTTTTTATACAAAACAATACAGTATTTAAAGGGCGGTAGTCGTCGCGCTGCGCATGTGCGACATTTGTGTTGATAAACATTGAGTTTCACACGATTCATTACGCTCTTCTAATGAAATCACAAGTATGAGGTTTGACTTGGGCGCGACTTGCACTAATTACCGCCGGTGACTCCTTCGATACCTTCCAATCACCTGAAAATACCTAATTAAAGCTTGGTAACGTCTCAGTACAGTATGTACTCGTTAACCTGCGCAATAGCCAAAGTCGCCATCTTTGTTTATATAAGTCCCATATATCTCGCGCATGCGTAGCGCGACGACTACCGCCCTTTAACCAAGTAAAATCATATTTATTAAATTTATTGATTATACATGTCATTTAGTTTTGTTCAGTCATAATTCAAGATATTAACAAGTAGAATATAAAGCGTATAGCCAATTATCTTTTTATGTAACATTTTTGTGTAATCGGTAATTAAAATTATCATTGGCGTGCATACGGAATACATCGCGTTATGAATTATTCTTCATATATTTCAGTATTTATTTGTTAAAATCAGTTCTTTTCACCCCCCTCAAAAAAAACGAATCTCATAATTTCGAACCGGAAAGTCTTTATCGTAGTTTTTATTAGACCTCATACTTGATGTTTTTGAACGTTCACTGCGCTGACTATATATTAAAATATGGCGTGGCACGATGTGTGTAGTTGCAACCCCCAAAGGTTAGGTTCATGTGTTTTAACCACGAACACGTGTAAACGGACAGTTGTCTAAAGTTGAAATCCACGACGAAAAGAAAAGCGAAACTGAATGTAACAATGTGCAATAACCGAGTGGTCCGGGCAAATTAAATGTGATTTACAAAGGCACGGTGCATGATCGGTCGATGACAACTGAGTCGTTGCTGAATATTCAGCGCTTCTATGGTGATATTGAGTTTCCATAGTAACACTCACCGCGTAGTATTGAAGGAATGCGTCACCCGTGGAGATAATAGGCTGCAACTACGACAGGAAAAGGCGAGCCATATAACATTCAGTCAATCACCTCGACCATCTTTCGAAAAAGGTATGGGTATGGGATTTAATTCGGTGACGAAAAATCAAAGATTTTAGGTAGACTTGATGTTTGATATTGAAAAAGAAGAAGAACAAACCCTCCATCAATTGTCTTATAAAACACATCGATCGGGTAAACCATTGACTTTATGTCACAAGGTATGACAGCAACAATTAATTACGCAGCTCCTCATTCCAATCTGGCGATGAAACGAGCACTACTTTTAATGGAAGACGTTGTTTGGCAATCACGGCACTCCATCAATTGAAGCCTGTCAATGGCAGCTTCCGCGTCACATTGTAACGGGAACACAGTCAAATCAAAGTACCTATGCTCTATATATTGACGGCCATCCGTTAAAGGCGAATTCGTTGCGCACATGGTTCATGGTTTAGTTTGGTTGGATTTAACTGCCATTGCAAATTGAATTGTATGAAAAACAAGAGAACAGGTTACCTTGTTGTCGTTATAGTACCAATTTGATTGAAATTTGATAGAGACCCCGGTCTTTTGTATTACTCAGGCTCGACACCTTTATCAGATATGGATCAGATCAGCAAAAAACTTGATTGTATGATTTTTTTTCAACGAATTGCGAAGAATATGTACTGTAACTGTGTCCAAATGTTGGCCACAGTTATGGCCTGATTTTGTTTGTATTTGACTGTGATTCGTATTTCATTTGCTAACAGTGTAATGTTTTTCAATGACGCGTTCGCCTGTTCATAATTGCATACTAGAACAAAGATAAATCGTGAAATATTTCCCAAAATACTAGTAGTTCGCGAATATTGAGGCTATTGAATATTTCACATACTAGTCCACGGACTTCAACAAAGCTATGAAAATGGTCACAGAGTGCAGCGTGTAATTTCGTGTAAATTAGACAATGTATTTTACACGCGCTGTATATGTCGCATGGGACCCACATTGAACGTGATGCATTGTCACGATACGTGCTTGATTGTATAATTCATTATTTGTTCGGAAAGAAAGCCCCATTGGCCCTTATTACATACACTAGTAATTAACCCACTATGTAAGACCTTCCCTACCTATAAATAGACAATGGAATAGTCTACAAACTTTAAAGCCCAATATTTGACGGTCGCGAGTCAAGAGCGTGTTACCAGCGGTCACCGTTGAGGGACGGTGCAGCGGCCTTCTAAAAACGCTCAAATGTTTCATAAAAATAAAAATTCTCCCTCCGTTATTTTAACACCAGTTTATAAACAAAATGTGCTCTTTTCAATTGGAATGCACATTTCCCACTTCTAAGAAACAAAATCGAATGGTTATAGAGGTAACAACTGCACACAACTGCAATGGACAGCACGTCCGCGCAGTTACGCGTGAAAGGATGGCTTGTAAGTGATATAGTAATTCTGATTTGTACATTTCGCTTCTATTCAAAATGATGACCGTGTGTTCTTCATGAAAGTCACGTAGCTCGCGTTTATTGACACGCCGCGTATTTTGACAAAACGACCCGATTGAATAGAAAATGCCTTCTGACTGGTTTTATTGCTTGTTTCCCAATGACAATCAGACACAAACATTACTGTCAATTTTGATTACAATAAATTCATTACCGATGCTGCATTCGTCAAAAAGTAACGCGATTATTACGTCCGTTACTGTATTGCGTGCGAAACAACGTAACCTTGCTTTATTGTTTGTCTATTGCCAGCATGGTATCAACAATTGAAATAGCGAAGGTATTGAACATTTCCGTATGTGGAATGTCGTCATTAGTTCGTTTGTATTAACCTCGCAACAATAACATAGAAATATCAAAGCAGGTATATCATCTAACCAGCCACTTCGTCCATTCAACCTCCGGCCGCCCACCCTTCCATTCATCCACCCCCTCAATCCATCCATTCACTGGCACTCATCCATTCACTCGAGCCAGTCCATCCATCGACTTTTCTCCATCATTGACGGACCCACCCACCCATCCATCCATCCATCAATCCATCCATCCATTCATCTATATATTTATCCATCCATTCTACCATCCTTCCTAAGATGTATAACAATAGCTACCCTTACCGGTAGAGTGATGTTGAAAAACAAGATACGAGCTCTGGGCAGCTAAAGTAGAATAATGAACACATCCTCGCACATTGAGTCTTTTCCCCGAACGATTATTTTGTCAAAGTACCGATTAGAAGAGATATTATGCAATTATGAAAAAAAAGATAAGAGAATATAATCGACTCTGTATTGTATCTAATTTTTATAATTAAAAATAAATTAGAGAAAATATACCGTTATTAACACTGGGTAGTACAGCTGTATTTAATATTAAACTCGTTCGCGGATACTCAGATTTCTGTGATTTTTACACCATAGTTTCATTTTATGTTGTTTTTCACAAAAGTCACACACCGTATCGGAACTACTACTACCTAAACAAAAATTGCTAAAAACCATGAAAATGCCCATACTTATTCCATTTAACACTGTAGGAAAACGATCTCGTCATAACTGAAAATATCATTTGGGAAAAATAGTAATGAGTAATTCCGATTGTAATTTAGAGATTTCTTATTCAGTTTTCATGAAATAATGCTTTTACATAGATTCCTATGAAATTTGTTCTAAAAAAACCTAATCTTTTTTCTACACAATTTTTTTCCTGAAACCACGATTCGTTCTGGGTAAAAACACTCAAAATGCTATGACATATATATTATTAAGTAGCACTTTTAAAACATAATATTGTGATAGCGTTTTCACCCTATTTAATAGGTTGAATTACCTGCGAATGGCCTTAATATATTACGTTGAAATTCCAGGCATGCTTCTAATTCCGGGAGGGAATTTAACACACTTTGCTCATAAACTAATGCAAATATTGCACCATAGAACGAAGTAATGCTATTATAAAAAAGATCGGAATGACTCCGTACTGGGATGTCTTGTAAACGTATATCTTATCCAATAATATAACACTAATGGATTGCTAACAGTTCGCAATGTGCATAAACCATCGGAATGCTCAGTTGGATGACCCGCGCTTCAAATATCTGCCTTCCGTGCCAACTAGAAATGGCAGGGTTAATAAGTAACGTCGACACCTTTCGTTTATCATCGTCAACAAAAATAATGTAATAGAGAAATATTGAATTCAATTAGTACTCCTCAAATCCCGTGGCACTTTATTTACCACGGCGCCGGGCGCGCGAAATGCATGCAGTGGATTTATTTCTAATTAACGTTGTAGCCATGTTGGATTTCGATAACACTCTCGAGAATTTGAGCGACATGGAATTTATATGAAACATGATTACGATGTCTATTTCCGTGGTTAAAATTCTTTTCACGTATTTCAGGTGGTACCATTCATCGCGGATTCCTGCGTGAACACTTAAACGCGCACATTACACATATTTGTTTTATGATAATGACATGTGTTCACTTTGTGCCATTTATTGCCCGTATGTAAACGATCATTTTCCTTCGAACGTAAAAACGGGGCATTGAAAAGCCATAGCGTCGTAGTAGCGTCAAAACAGCGCTCGGGATTCGACGTATTTGTGGAGTGTTTTCAAACCAAATAAAGTGCTATACACATTTGATGATGTTCAATGTTGATCTAGTAAAGGTAACTTAACGCTGTTTTCTCTGTGGAACATCGGTATTTGGACATAGAGCTATAAAAAAAATGTGAATCAAATTTCAAATCAAATTATTCGATTCGGCGCCTTCCACGCGTTACGCGAAATCTTGCGGTGAACGGAAATTACATATCTAGTGTCTCCCAATTTCAAACCTATTAAAATAACCGCAAAATAAAGAAAAACAAAAACTAATGTTCTGGTTAATAAGGATCAACTTTTTGGAGTGGTGTCACACTTGTGTTGTTTCATCATAATGACGTTTTCTCAAAGTGCGACTGATTATTCGTAGACTTGCATTTGCACGGAATTTTGAGATTCCCTAGAATCAGCAGATATTTATAATCGTTAAAACCTTATAGAATAGAATAGAATAGAATAGAATAGAATAGAATAGAATAGAATAGAATAGAATGGAATAGAATAGAATAGAATAGAATAGAATAGAATAGAATAGAATGGAATGGAATGGAATGGAATGGAATAGAATAGAATAGAATAGAATGGAATGGAATGGAATGGAATGGAATGGAATGGAATGGAATGGAATGGAATGGAATAGAATAGAATAGAATAGAATAGAATAGAATAGAATAGAATAGAATAGAATATATACAGTGTATTTGCCACCCCATCATGATGATGTCCTTGTTTGAGCCTGCGTGTCTGGGATGTAGTCTAACTCATAACACTATTTTTCACCGACTATCGTAACACTATTTCTCACCGACTACCCACGGTATATTCAAGAGTGTCGCCTGACAGGTTTTGACGTCGTCGTCCTTTATTTGTCCTTTGGGAAGGAATTGGCTCTTACTCTACCGGGGATCATGTATTAGTTGAGTGGCATAGTTGTAGTCAGCTTCAATATAGCATGTCACTACAAGACACTCTGGGGACCACTGTGGTCAGTCAAGCAATCGTGAATGATCCGAATACAAATCGAATCCATTTCTTTAAAAAACATAGTAATTATTAATGCAATACCGCGAGCTGTTGTTTTTAAATAATATCATTGGTGTTTGCTTTTGATCGATGTTTAGAGCAAATTACGCTGTCGTGTAGCAACCATAGCAACCGTCGCTATAGTAATTAACAAGTTTTTTAATGGTAGCGTCGCTGAGTGTGAACGCTCATAAGATCATCTATCTAATTTGCATAGTTTACTCTTAGTATAAGAACAAACTAGAATACAGTTCACCCCTTGCTCAGAATAGAATCGCGCAGATGAGAATGAAATAGATGGCATTTTTTGAAGATAAACAAACCAGGATCCTAAAGGGCCAATTATCCTCGTCTTAGCATGTGGTAATTACTACATTATAGATAGTGAATTATAATCCGAGCCGCCTCTGCAGTTGTTCTCATCTTTACTTCGTTAATTTCCAACTCTCACGAGACTACAAAACAATATCCTTTAGTAGTTCATCTCAATTCGCCGTAATCATCTGACTGTTAGAAAAGGTGGACTGATGATTGTTAGGGATGGCCATCATTTCTGAGAGAGAAAAAAAAATAGAAGATAAATTAACTACATAATGAAGAGCGCGTGACTTGCACATCTTAGAACACGAACCATTAGAACAGTACACGCCCGATAAAGAAATATGTGATCTCCCCTACTAGGTGCCTCGCCGAGCAGGAATAAGGGCCCGTCCCTTAATTGAACCCAGTCACGCACGGATGCTTATCTGAATGGTGTCGACTCTACCATTAGATTAACTACTGAGATATGGAATAGCACAATGGAATGTCATCAATTCACCGTTTTAGTGAAAGCTAAATGGAAATCACGGTGAACATATATAGGACATTGTGACTGTGTGATAGAAGACACCGTATTTCTTAGATGCAATTATAAAACGATTAACAAATAGAAACACGTTTTCACTAAAAAGGAATACATTAATCTGAACGTGTATACCCGGATCTATTTGAATCTATTTTTTTTTTGTTATTGAACAAGTCTTTTAAAAAGTATATTGCGGCATTTGAAAATAAAGAGCCCGAACTATTTTTTTTTTTGATATCACCGACCTTTCGTTTTAAAATGGTTGAAAACTATTTTGAGTGTAACGTGTTCTGAACAATACTACATGTAATGGCATTAGATATCAAACTGTTCGCAATCATTTACAAAATTTGATAGCTATTTATTGAAGAGAGCTCAGTCGCATAATTGAAAAGTATTGATTACTATTTTGCATAAACATGGCTTAGTGTGTATGATAAAATTTACACATTAATAGTCATTGATGGATGGTAAAGATGATCCCCAAGTTTTGTCCAGAGTCACGTATTTTAATCTTGCATTTTATAAAGAATAACGACATTAAACCAGACACATATTTCTTCCGTCAGCTCTTTGTGTGCATTGAATGAAATGTCTAACAGCAAATTCCAGCTTTGCTTGAAAAAATCAATTTTCCCATTCAAAATAAAAATATTCAAATAGTCCATTGGTATCAACATGACAGGAAACAATGTTGTCCTATGTGGCTTTGTGTTCTTGCAATTAGAGCACAAAGTGGTAAATCAGATACACTTAATAATATTACAAGGACAGTTGGAAGGTGAAGCAATTACTGAAACCTGATTTCAGCGATAACTAAGAGAATTCGGTAAATGATGCATTTTTTTCTGTAGCATCAAGTGTTGTAATTTTTCCGGAAAATACTCCTGTTTTAGGTGTGATACGGATATATTAATGTAATGGAGTCGGTGCAATCGGTTGTAATATTCCCTAACGCTGACATCATAGATTAGGTCACGTGGGAGACAGATAAGATAACTGCCTGTATATAATCAGTTCGTGTAAATGAGGAACACTCTGTACGTCATCGTCACCATACCAACCCTAATATCCTGGTACTGATTTTTTTTTTTTTTGAAGTTCTGGAAACGATCACAGAAAGATGTTACAACTGTGAAATTGCATTTTCGCTTTGTGTGTTCTGTAGAAACACTGACGCTTGCTCTAAGCATCGTAAATTCCGGGAATAAGGACTTTGGATTTTGTACAGTTAACTAACAGAATTCCTGAAATGAATAAATGAATATTATTATCCATATCTATGTATGATGATAACCTATACATGTATCCTAAATTTACCAAATAATGTAATGATATTATTATACCGAATACATGTATATTTCTTTCATTTTCTATTTTCCACAGACCATCTTAGTTGGCGACAGTGGGGTAGGCAAGACATCGATATTGGTACAGTTCGAACACGGGAAATTCCCTGGATCTTTCTCCGCCACAGTGGGAATAGGATTCACAGTAAGAACAATATTCACGTAATATTATAATTAATTTGGATCATGTATCACGTGAAACGCTTGGTATGATACGCCGGATGATACGAATATACTGATTGTTCTATCATATGGGTGTAATACTGAATAGTATACATATATTGGTGATACAGGGGATATTCTGGCATTGACATGATGATATAATGATTGACTGATATAAACATAGTGATATAGTCATAACGGCACATGTTCTCTGCCGCGATACATGCTTGGTTATCACTGCTACTGTGAGTGACCTTATTATGGACAGTATCTCATATCGTCTTTTTTTAATAACTTTCAATATAATCATTAACATTTAAACTTACCATATATAGCAATCGGTACACTGTTTATTGTTTATTTCTCGAGAAGTATCAGGACCACATGCCTCGTTAATATTAATAATTAAAACTATAGTTCCCGAATTACATTTTAGTCTGAGGTATATAATTTAACTGGAATATATAAAGTGCTATGAAAGTTGAATATGTAACCCCATATACTCTATTCTTAGGTATATCGTATATTTTTCGATCTTTATTAATACATAAAGGTTCAAATATTTACATAATTTGGCCACAAAAAAACAATAGATACAGGTATATATACAGGTGTACATATTAAACTCATGAATATTTTTGCGAACTTAAAAAACCTGGAAAGTGAAAGGTACTAAATATTATTTACATCTTTCATATACATTAAATTAATAAATAATATGTATCCCCCATAGACTTTATTCTAATTTATAAACGCTAAGTCAATTCATTTCATCAGATTAATCTGATGAGATTAAATCTGAACAGACATCAAGGTAAGATTAGTCTGGTCGGATTAATCAGTCACTAAAGTCCAAAAACGCCCGGTATTTTTCAGAATCTGATCAGTCGCCATATTTTGCGGTTTATACGATGCGATTTACCTGAACAGACTAATCTGACCAGATAAATCTGGTTTTGTAAGCCAAGCTTCATTCTATTCTTTACTTTAAGTCTATGTTTAAGTGTATGAAATGGCTGAGCCGCTGTGTATTAACGAAAGGACACGTGACCAAAATTGTACTTTTCAGTAGTCTCAACTTCTCGTCGTCGGCGAAAAGATGAAAATCTTTTAATCGATCGCATGTGGATTTTAGAGATTAGAGGTGGATTACGTGCAACGTGATTACGTGTCTTGCATTTATAAATAACGCAGTACGCGTCAACCTGAGGCGATCGATGTCTAGGTGTAGACAGGGGCCATAGTGATAGTAAAATCATACGGGTGGGTGTTTGGTGGCTGCCCACGAGAAATTTTGCACGTTTCTCCTCGAATTTACGTTAGCTTGGGCTTATGATTAGTACACTGTTCCCACAGTTTTTATTTATGTGTTTATAGATGTGATAAATATTCCTATCCCCTGAATTTCGATGGAAGATCCTAGTTTAGGCTTTATTTATTTTTATTTTTTTAAATAAATGTGTTTAATTATTCATTCTCATTATACATTTTTTTAACTTTCTTTTATTTTACTTTATTTTTATTTGGTAATCCCGAATGTGGCGATAGGTAAAGTAATACAAATAAGATAATACCTTTACTTACTTTGGCCCTTTGCCCCAGTCGGAGCATAGGCCACCGATGATCGTTCTCCAATGTGCTCGTCTATGAGCCTTCCTTCTCAGGTCGTGCCAGCTGTTACAAATAAGATATACGTAGTAACAATAAAGACAATTACAAAATAATAAAAATATATAGTATAAAATTAAATTAAATTCGATCTGTACAATACATCTGACGGAGCATAAGCGATAGTTTCGAATTTGTGAGGCCGAAAAGAACACATAACACGCGATATTCTCAAGTCCTGGTTGCAGGATCGCTTGCGCGAGTAACTATGTACAAATCTATATTCGTGGCATTGTATGCAGAATATAACTTGATAAAAGGGAATAGCATATGTTTTATTGACCCTGACAAAGTAGTTTTCTTGTATAATGGTTAACAAATACGTTATGTACTAAACGAATGTGACAACCGTGTGCTTTGAACAACCTTTCCTTCGAGTGAGAAACCTCTCATCTCGGGTGCATTGGTTGATGAAGTAGCCTCCTCTAACTGGACTGTAGAAGCAAAATATAGAATCTGTACTTGTACGGTGTCCTCTAACTGGACTGTAGAAGCAAGTTGCAGAATCTGTACTTGTACGGTGTCCTCTAACAGGACTGTAGAAGCAAGTTACAGAATCTATACTGATGTTCTCTAACTGGACTGAAGAAGCAAGTTACAGAATCTGTACTTGTACGGTGTCCTCTAACTGGACTATAGAAGCAAAATATAGAATCTGTACTTGTACGGTGTCCTCTAACTGGACTGTAGAAGCAAGTTGCAGAATCTGTACTTGTACGGTGTCCTCTAACAGGACTGTAGAAGCAAGTTACAGAATCTATACTGGTGTTCTCTAACTGGACTGAAGAAGCAAGTTACAGAATCTGTACTTGTACGGTGTCCTCTAACTGGACTGTAGAAGCAAAATACAAAATCTGTACTTGTACGGTGTCCTCTAACTGGACTGTAGAAACAAGTTACAGAATCTATACTTGTACGGTGTCCTCTAACTGGACTGTAGAAGCAAGTTACAGAATCTATTCTTGTACGGTGTCCTATAACTGGACTGTAGAAGCAAAATACAGAATCTGTACTTGTACGGTGTCCTCTAACTGGACTGTAGAAGCAAGTTACAGAATCTTTTCTTGTACGGTGTCCTATAACTGGACTGTAGAAGCAAAATACAGAATCTGTACTTGTACGGTGTCCTCTAACTGGACTGTAGAAGCAAGTTACAGAATCTGTACTTGTACGGTGTTCTCTAACTGGGCTGAAGAAGCAAGTTACAGAATCTGTACTTGTACGGTGTCCTATAACTGGACTGTAGAAGCAAGTTACAGAATCTGTACTTTCACGGTGTCCTATAACTGGACTGTAGAAGCAAGTTACAGAATCTATACTGTAACGGTGTTCTCTAACTGGGCTGAAGAAGCAAGTTACAGAATCTGTACTTTCACGGTGTCCTATAACTGGCCTGTAGAAGCATGTTACAGAATCTGTACTTTCACGGTGTCCTCTAACAGGACTGTAGAAGCAAGTTACAGAATCTATACTGGTGTTCTCTAACTGGACTGAAGAAGCAAGTTACAGAATCTGTACTTGTACGGTGTCCTCTAACGGGACTGTAGAAGCAAAATACAAAATCTGTACTTGTACGGTGTCCTCTAACTGGACTGTAGAAACAAGTTACAGAATCTATACTTGTACAGTGTCCTCTAACTGGACTGTAGAAGCAAGTTACAGAATCTATTCTTGTACGGTGTCCTATAACTGGACTGTAGAAGCAAAATACAGAATCTGTACTTGTACGGTGTCCTCTAACTGGACTGTAGAAGCAAGTTACAGAATCTTTTCTTGTACGGTGTCCTATAACTGGACTGTAGAAGCAAAATACAGAATCTGTACTTGTACGGTGTCCTCTAACTGGACTGTAGAAGCAAGTTACAGAATCTGTACTTGTACGGTGTTCTCTACCTGGGCTGAAGAAGCAAGTTACAGAATCTGTACTTGTATGGTGTCCTATAACTGGACTGTAGAAGCAAGTTACAGAATCTGTACTTTCACGGTGTCCTATAACTGGACTGTAGAAGCAAGTTACAGAATCTATACTGTAACGGTGTTCTCTAACTGGGCTGAAGAAGCAAGTTACAGAATCTGTACTTTTACGGTGTCCTATAACTGGACTGTAGAAGCATGTTACAGAATCTGTACTTTCACGGTGTCCTCTAACTGGACTGTAGAAGCAAGTTACAGAATCTGTACTTGTACGGTGTCCTCTAACTGGACTGTAGAAGCAAGTTACAGAATCTGTACTTGTACGATGTCCTCTAACTGGACTGTAGAAGCAAGTTACAGAATCTGTACTTGTACGGTGTCCTCTAACTGGGCTGTAGAAGCAAGTTACAGAATCTGTACTTGTACGATGTCCTCTAACTGGACTGTAGAAGCAAGTTACAGAATCTGTACTTGTACGGTGTCCTCTAACTGGACTGTAGAAGCAAGTTACAGAATCTGTACTTGTACGGTGTCCTCTAACTGGACTGTAGAAGCAAGTTACAGAATCTGTACTTGTACGGTGTCCTCTAACTGGACTGTAGAAGCAAGTTACAGAATCTGTACTTGTACGATGTCCTCTAACTGGACTGTAGAAGCAAGTTACAGAATCTGTACTTGTACGGTGTCCTCTAACTGGACTGTAGAAGCAAAATACAGAATCTGTACTTTCACGGTGTCCTCTAACTGGACAGTAGAAGCAAGTTACAGAATCTGTACTTGTACGGTGTCCTCTAACTGGGCTGTAGAAGCAAGTTACAGAATCTGTACTTGTACGGTGTCCTCTAACTGGGCTGTAGAAGCAAGTTACAGAATCTGTACTTTCACGGTGTCCTCTAACTGGGCTGTAGAAGCAAGTTACAGAATCTGTACTTGTACGGTGTCCTCTAACTGGACTGTAGAAGCAAGTTACAGAATCTGTACTTGTACGGTGTCCTCTAACTGGGCTGTAGAAGCAAGTTACAGAATCTGTACTTGTACGGTGTCCTCTAACTGGGCTGTAGAAGCAAGTTACAGAATCTGTACTTGTACGGTGTCCTCTAACTGGACTGTAGAAGCAAGTTACAGAATCTGTACTTGCACGGTGTCCTCTAACTGGACTGTAGAAGCAAGTTACAGAATCTGTACTTGTACGGTGTCCTCTAACTGGACTGTAGAAGCAAGTTACAGAATCTGTACTTGCACGGTGTCCTCTAACTGGACTGTAGAAGCAAGTTACAGAATCTGTACTTGTACGGTGTCCTCTAACTGGGCTGAATAAGCAAGTTACAGAATCTGTACTTGTACGGTGTCCTCTAACTGGACTGTAGAAGCAAGTTACAGAATCTGTCTTTGTACGGTGTCCTCTAACTGGGCTGAAGAAGCAAGTTACAGAATCTGTACTTGTACGGTGTCCTCTAACTGGGCTGTAGAAGCAAGTTACAGAATCTGTACTTGTACGGTGTCCTCTAACTGGGCTGTAGAAGCAAGTTACAGAATCTGTACTTGTACGGTGTCCTCTAACTGGGCTGAAGAAGCAAGTTACAGAATCTGTACTTGTACGGTGTCTTCTAACTGGACTGTTTAATTAAGTTACAGAATCTGTACTTGTACGGTGTCCTCTAACTGGACTGTAGAAGCAAGTTACAGAATCTGTACTTTTACGATGTCCTCTAACTGGACTGTAGAAGCAAGTTACAGAATCTGTACTTGTACGGTGTCCTCTAACTGGGCTGTAGAAGCAATTTACAGAATCTGTACTTGTACGGTGTCCTCTAACTGGACTGTAGAAGCAAGTTACAGAATCTGTACTTGTACGGTGTCCTCTAACTGGACTGTAGAAGCAAGTTACAGAATCTGTCTTTGTACGGTGTCCTCTAACTGGGCTGAAGAAGCAAGTTACAGAATCTGTACTTGTACGGTGTCCTCTAACTGGGCTGTAGAAGCAAGTTACAGAATCTGTACTTGTACGGTGTCCTCTAACTGGGCTGTAGAAGCAAGTTACAGAATCTGTACTTTCACGGTGTCCTGTAACTGGGCTGTAGAAGCAAGTTACAGAATCTGTACTTGTACGGTGTCCTCTAACTGGACTGTAGAAGCAAGTTACAGAATCTGTACTTGTACGGTGTCCTCTAACTGGGCTGTAGAAGCAAGTTACAGAATCTGTACTTGTACGGTGTCCTCTAACTGGGCTGTAGAAGCAAGTTACAGAATCTGTACTTGTACGGTGTCCTCTAACTGGACTGTAGAAGCAAGTTACAGAATCTGTACTTGCACGGTGTCCTCTAACTGGACTGTAGAAGCAAGTTACAGAATCTGTACTTGTACGGTGTCCTCTAACTGGACTGTAGAAGCAAGTTACAGAATCTGTACTTGCACGGTGTCCTCTAACTGGACTGTAGAAGCAAGTTACAGAATCTGTACTTGTACGGTGTCCTCTAACTGGACTGTAGAAGCAAGTTACAGAATCTGTACTTGCACGGTGTCCTCTAACTGGACTGTAGAAGCAAGTTACAGAATCTGTACTTGTACGGTGTCCTCTAACTGGGCTGAAGAAGCAAGTTACAGAATCTGTACTTGTACGGTGTCTTCTAACTGGACTGTTTAATTAAGTTACAGAATCTGTACTTGTACGGTGTCCTCTAACTGGACTGTAGAAGCAAGTTACAGAATCTGTACTTTTACGATGTCCTCTAACTGGACTGTAGAAGCAAGTTACAGAATCTGTACTTGTACGGTGTCCTCTAACTGGGCTGTAGAAGCAATTTACAGAATCTGTACTTGTACGGTGTCCTCTAACTGGACTGTAGAAGCAAGTTACAGAATCTGTACTTGTACGGTGTCCTCTAACTGGACTGTAGAAGCAAGTTACAGAATCTGTACTTGTACGATGTCCTCTAACTGGACTGTAGAAGCAAGTTACAGAATCTATTCTTGTACGGTGTCCTATAACTAGACTGTAGAAGCAAAATACAGAATCTGTACTTGTATGGTGTCCTCTAACTGGACTGTAGAAGCAAGTTACAGAATCTTTTCTTGTACGGTGTCCTATAACTGGACTGTAGAAGCAAGTTACAGAATTTGTACTTGTACGGTGTCCTCTAACTGGACTGTAGAAGCAAGTTACAGAATCTGTACTTGTACGGTGTTCTCTAACTGGGCTGAAGAAGCAAGTTACAGAATCTGTACTTGTACGGTGTCCTATAACTGGACTGTAGAAGCAAGTTACAGAATCTGTACTTTCACGGTGTCCTATAACTGGACTGTAGAAGCAAGTTACAGAATCTATACTGTAACGGTGTTCTCTAACTGGGCTGAAGAAGCAAGTTACAGAATCTGTACTTTCACGGTGTCCTATAACTGGACTGTAGAAGCATGTTACAGAATCTGTACTTTCACGGTGTCCTCTAACTGGACTGTAGAAGCAAGTTACAGAATCTGTACTTGTACGGTGTCCTCTAACTGGACTGTAGAAGCAAGTTACAGAATCTGTACTTGTACGATGTCCTCTAACTGGACTGTAGAAGCAAGTTACAGAATCTGTACTTGTACGGTGTCCTCTAACTGGGCTGTAGAAGCAAGTTACAGAATCTGTCTTTGTACGGTATCCTCTAACTGGGCTGAAGAAGCAAGTTACAGAATCTGTACTTGTACGGTGTCCTCTAACTGGGCTGAAGAAGCAAGTTACAGAATCTGTACTTGTACGGTGTCTTCTAACTGGACTGTTTAATTAAGTTACAGAATCTGTACTTGTACGGTGTCCTCTAACTGGACTGTAGAAGCAAGTTACAGAATCTGTACTTTTACGATGTCCTCTAACTGGACTGTAGAAGCAAGTTACAGAATCTGTACTTGTACGGTGTCCTCTAACTGGGCTGTAGAAGCAATTTACAGAATCTGTACTTGTACGGTGTCCTCTAACTGGACTGTAGAAGCAAGTTACAGAATCTGTACTTGTACGGTGTCCTCTAACTGGACTGTAGAAGCAAGTTACAGAATCTGTACTTGTACGATGTCCTCTAACTGGACTGTAGAAGCAAGTTACAGAATCTATTCTTGTACGGTGTCCTATAACTGGACTGTAGAAGCAAAATACAGAATCTGTACTTGTACGGTGTCCTCTAACTGGACTGTAGAAGCAAGTTACAGAATCTTTTCTTGTACGGTGTCCTATAACTGGACTGTAGAAGCAAGTTACAGAATCTGTACTTGTACGGTGTCCTCTAACTGGACTGTAGAAGCAAGTTACAGAATCTGTACTTGTACGGTGTTCTCTAACTGGGCTGAAGAAGCAAGTTACAGAATCTGTACTTGTACGGTGTCCTATAACTGGACTGTAGAAGCAAGTTACAGAATCTGTACTTTCACGGTGTCCTATAACTGGACTGTAGAAGCAAGTTACAGAATCTATACTGTAACGGTGTTCTCTAACTGGGCTGAAGAAGCAAGTTACAGAATCTGTACTTTCACGGTGTCCTATAACTGGACTGTAGAAGCATGTTACAGAATCTACTTTCACGGTGTCCTCTAACTGGACTGTAGAAGCAAGTTACAGAATCTGTACTTGTACGGTGTCCTCTAACTGGACTGTAGAAGCAAGTTACAGAATCTGTACTTGTACGATGTCCTCTAACTGGACTGTAGAAGCAAGTTACAGAATCTGTACTTGTACGGTGTCCTCTAACTGGGCTGTAGAAGCAAGTTACAGAATCTGTACTTGTACGGTGTCCTGTAACTGGGCTGTAGAAGCAAGTTACAGAATCTGTACTTGTACGGTGTCCTCTAACTGGACTGTAGAAGCAAGTTACAGAATCTGTACTTGTACGGTGTCCTCTAACTGGGCTGTAGAAGCAAGTTACAGAATCTGTACTTGTACGGTGTCCTCTAACTGGGCTGTAGAAGCAAGTTACAGAATCTGTACTTGTACGGTGTCCTCTAACTGGACTGTAGAAGCAAGTTACAGAATCTGTACTTGCACGGTGTCCTCTAACTGGACTGTAGAAGCAAGTTACAGAATCTGTACTTGTACGGTGTCCTCTAACTGGACTGTAGAAGCAAGTTACAGAATCTGTACTTGCACGGTGTCCTCTAACTGGACTGTAGAAGCAAGTTACAGAATCTGTACTTGTACGGTGTCCTCTAACTGGACTGTAGAAGCAAGTTACAGAATCTGTACTTGCACGGTGTCCTCTAACTGGACTGTAGAAGCAAGTTACAGAATCTATACTGTAACGGTGTTCTCTAACTGGGCTGAAGTAGCAAGTTACAGAATCTGTACTTTCACGGTGTCCTATAACTGGACTGTAGAAGCATGTTACAGAATCTGTACTTTCACGGTGTCCTCTAACAGGACTGTAGAAGCAAGTTACAGAATCTATACTGGTGTTCTCTAACTGGACTGAAGAAGCAAGTTACAGAATCTGTACTTGTACGGTGTCCTCTAACTGGACTGTAGAAGCAAAATACAAAATCTGTACTTGTACGGTGTCCTCTAACTGGACTGTAGAAACAAGTTACAGAATCTATACTTGTACGGTGTCCTCTAACTGGACTGTAGAAGCAAGTTACAGAATCTATTCTTGTACGGTGTCCTATAACTGGACTGTAGAAGCAAAATACAGAATCTGTACTTGTACGGTGTCCTCTAACTGGACTGTAGAAGCAAGTTACAGAATCTTTTCTTGTACGGTGTCCTATAACTGGACTGTAGAAGCAAAATACAGAATCTGTACCTGTACGGTGTCCTCTAACTGGACTGTAGAAGCAAGTTACAGAATCTGTACTTGTACGGTGTTCTCTAACTGGGCTGAAGAAGCAAGTTACAGAATCTGTACTTGTACGGTGTCCTATAACTGGACTGTAGAAGCAAGTTACAGAATCTGTACTTTCACGGTGTCATATAACTGGACTGTAGAAGCAAGTTACAGAATCTATACTGTAACGGTGTTCTCTAACTGGGCTGAAGAAGCAAGTTACAGAATCTGTACTTTCACGGTGTCCTATAACTGGACTGTAGAAGCATGTTACAGAATCTGTACTTTCACGGTGTCCTCTAACTGGACTGTAGAAGCAAGTTACAGAATCTGTACTTGTACGGTGTCCTCTAACTGGACTGTAGAAGCAAGTTACAGAATCTATACTGTAACGGGGTTCTCTAACTGGGCTGAAGAAGCAAGTTACAGAATCTGTACTTTCACGGTGTCCTATAACTGGACTGTAGAAGCATGTTACAGAATCTGTACTTTCACGGTGTCCTCTAACTGGACTGTAGAAGCAAGTTACAGAATCTGTACTTGTACGGTGTCCTCTAACTGGACTGTAGAAGCAAGTTACAGAATCTGTACTTGTACGATGTCCTCTAACTGGACTGTAGAAGCAAGTTACAGAATCTGTACTTGTACAGTGTCCTCTAACTGGGCTGTAGAAGCAAGTTACAGAATCTGTCTTTGTACGGTATCCTCTAACTGGGCTGAAGAAGCAAGTTACAGAATCTGTACTTGTACGGTGTCCTCTAACTGGGCTGAAGAAGCAAGTTACAGAATCTGTACTTGTACGGTGTCTTCTAACTGGACTGTTTAATTAAGTTACAGAATCTGTACTTGTACGGTGTCCTCTAACTGGACTGTAGAAGCAAGTTACAGAATCTGTACTTGTACGGTGTCCTCTAACTGGACTGTAGAAGCAAGTTACAGAATCTGTACTTGTACGGTGTCCTCTAACTGGGCTGTAGAAGCAAGTTACAGAATCTGTACTTGTACGGTGTCCTCTAACTGGGCTGTAGAAGCAAGTTACAGAATCTGTACTTGTACGGTGTCCTCTAACTGGACTGAAGAAGCAAGTTACAGAATCTGTACTTGTACGGTGTCCTCTAACTGGACTGTAGAAGCAAAATACAAAATCTGTACTTGTACGGTGTCCTCTAACTGGACTGTAGAAACAAGTTACAGAATCTATACTTGTACGGTGTCCTCTAACTGGACTGTAGAAGCAAGTTACAGAATCTATTCTTGTACGGTGTCCTATAACTGGACTGTAGAAGCAAAATACAGAATCTGTACTTGTACGGTGTCCTCTAACTGGACTGTAGAAGCAAGTTACAGAATCTTTTCTTGTACGGTGTCCTATAACTGGACTGTAGAAGCAAAATACAGAATCTGTACCTGTACGGTGTCCTCTAACTGGACTGTAGAAGCAAGTTACAGAATCTGTACTTGTACGGTGTTCTCTAACTGGGCTGAAGAAGCAAGTTACAGAATCTGTACTTGTACGGTGTCCTATAACTGGACTGTAGAAGCAAGTTACAGAATCTGTACTTTCACGGTGTCATATAACTGGACTGTAGAAGCAAGTTACAGAATCTATACTGTAACGGTGTTCTCTAACTGGGCTGAAGAAGCAAGTTACAGAATCTGTACTTTCACGGTGTCCTATAACTGGACTGTAGAAGCATGTTACAGAATCTGTACTTTCACGGTGTCCTCTAACTGGACTGTAGAAGCAAGTTACAGAATCTGTACTTGTACGGTGTCCTCTAACTGGACTGTAGAAGCAAGTTACAGAATCTATACTGTAACGGGGTTCTCTAACTGGGCTGAAGAAGCAAGTTACAGAATCTGTACTTTCACGGTGTCCTATAACTGGACTGTAGAAGCATGTTACAGAATCTGTACTTTCACGGTGTCCTCTAACTGGACTGTAGAAGCAAGTTACAGAATCTGTACTTGTACGGTGTCCTCTAACTGGACTGTAGAAGCAAGTTACAGAATCTGTACTTGTACGATGTCCTCTAACTGGACTGTAGAAGCAAGTTACAGAATCTGTACTTGTACAGTGTCCTCTAACTGGGCTGTAGAAGCAAGTTACAGAATCTGTCTTTGTACGGTATCCTCTAACTGGGCTGAAGAAGCAAGTTACAGAATCTGTACTTGTACGGTGTCCTCTAACTGGGCTGAAGAAGCAAGTTACAGAATCTGTACTTGTACGGTGTCTTCTAACTGGACTGTTTAATTAAGTTACAGAATCTGTACTTGTACGGTGTCCTCTAACTGGACTGTAGAAGCAAGTTACAGAATCTGTACTTGTACGGTGTCCTCTAACTGGACTGTAGAAGCAAGTTACAGAATCTGTACTTGTACGGTGTCCTCTAACTGGGCTGTAGAAGCAAGTTACAGAATCTGTACTTGTACGGTGTCCTCTAACTGGGCTGTAGAAGCAAGTTACAGAATCTGTACTTGTACGGTGTCCTCTAACTGGACTGTAGAAGCAAGTTACAGAATCTGTACTTGCACGGTGTCCTCTAACTGGACTGTAGAAGCAAGTTACAGAATATGTACTTGTACGGTGTCCTCTAACTGGACTGTAGAAGCAAGTTACAGAATCTGTACTTGCACGGTGTCCTCTAACTGGACTGTAGAAGCAAGTTACAGAATCTGTACTTGTACGGTGTCCTCTAACTGGACTGTAGAAGCAAGTTACAGAATCTGTACTTGCACGGTGTCCTCTAACTGGACTGTAGAAGCAAGTTACAGAATCTATACTGTAACGGTGTTCTCTAACTGGGCTGAAGAAGCAAGTTACAGAATCTGTACTTTCACGGTGTCCTATAACTGGACTGTAGAAGCATGTTACAGAATCTGTACTTTCACAGTGTCCTCTAACAGGACTGTAGAAGCAAGTTACAGAATCTATACTGGTGTTCTCTAACTGGACTGAAGAAGCAAGTTACAGAATCTGTACTTGTACGGTGTCCTCTAACTGGACTGTAGAAGCAAAATACAAAATCTGTACTTGTACGGTGTCCTCTAACTGGACTGTAGAAACAAGTTACAGAATCTATACTTGTACGGTGTCCTCTAACTGGACTGTAGAAGCAAGTTACAGAATCTATTCTTGTACGGTGTCCTATAACTGGACTGTAGAAGCAAAATACAGAATCTGTACTTGTACGGTGTCCTCTAACTGGACTGTAGAAGCAAGTTACAGAATCTTTTCTTGTACGGTGTCCTATAACTGGACTGTAGAAGCAAAATACAGAATCTGTACCTGTACGGTGTCCTCTAACTGGACTGTAGAAACAAGTTACAGAATCTGTACTTGTACGGTGTTCTCTAACTGGGCTGAAGAAGCAAGTTACAGAATCTGTACTTGTACGGTGTCCTATAACTGGACTGTAGAAACAAGTTACAGAATCTGTACTTTCACGGTGTCATATAACTGGACTGTAGAAGCAAGTTACAGAATCTATACTGTAACGGTGTTCTCTAACTGGGCTGAAGAAGCAAGTTACAGAATCTGTACTTTCACGGTGTCCTATAACTGGACTGTAGAAGCATGTTACAGAATCTGTACTTTCACGGTGTCCTCTAACTGGACTGTAGAAGCAAGTTACAGAATCTGTACTTGTACGGTGTCCTCTAACTGGACTGTAGAAGCAAGTTACAGAATCTGTACTTGTACGATGTCCTCTAACTGGACTGTAGAAGCAAGTTACAGAATCTGTACTTGTACGGTGTCCTCTAACTGGGCTGTAGAAGCAAGTTACAGAATCTGTACTTGTACGGTGTCCTCTAACTGGACTGTAGAAGCAAGTTACAGAATCTGTACTTGTACGGTGTCCTCTAACTGGGCTGTAGAAGCAAGTTACAGAATCTGTACTTGTACGGTGTCCTCTAACTGAGCTGTAGAAGCAAGTTACAGAATCTGTACTTGTACGGTGTCCTCTAACTGAGCTGTAGAAGCAAGTTACAGAATCTGTACTTGTACGGTGTCCTCTAACTGAGCTGTAGAAGCAAGTTACAGAATCTGTCTTTGTACGGTATCCTCTAACTGGGCTGAAGAAGCAAGTTACAGAATCTGTACTTGTACGGTGTCCTCTAACAGGGCTGAAGAAGCAAGTTACAGAATCTGTACTTGTACGGTGTCTTCTAACTGGACTGTTTAATTAAGTTACAGAATCTGTACTTGTACGGTGTCCTCTAACTGGACTGTAGAAGCAAGTTACAGAATCTGTACTTTTACGATGTCCTCTAACTGGACTGTAGAAGCAAGTTACAGAATCTGTACTTGTACGGTGTCCTCTAACTGGGCTGTAGAAGCAATTTACAGAATCTGTACTTGTACGGTGTCCTCTAACTGGACTGTAGAAGCAAGTTACAGAATCTGTACTTGTACGGTGTCCTCTAACTGGACTGTAGAAGCAAGTTACAGAATCTGTACTTGTACGATGTCCTCTAACTGGACTGTAGAAGCAAGTTACAGAATCTGTACTTGTACGGTGTCCTCTAACTGGGCTGTAGAAGCAAGTTACAGAATCTGTACTTGTACGGTGTCCTCTAACTAGACTGTTGAATTAAGTTATAGAATCTGTCTTTGTACGGTGTCCTCTAACTGGACTGAAGAAGCAAGTTACAGAATCTGTTATTGTACAGAGTCCTCTAACTGGGCTGACGTTACTAACACAAGGTGGTGATGTATTATCTCTCACTCTCTGGCTAATCAGCCGACTCATAGTACCATAATAAAACAACATTGTGTTATTATATGTTCAATCTGATTAAAATCTGATGTCGTGTACGGCTTTAATTATTTTGGCTATAAACTTATTTTAATTTTATTTGTATTACTTTTGTTATTAATGCCTTTTTATTTTATTATTATTTTACTTTGATTTTGATTTCGTGTTTTTTTTTTAATTCCGCCCTACATACATCTGACCCGATGCCTATGTAACGAGATTTCTACGAGACCCACTGTCGACGATTTTTGTCAACGAATTACAGACCTTCTTCTATAGCGCACATGATGGCGTCACCGGGCAGATCAAATAAAATGGCGGATTATACCGACGTTAGCGACCGAGAATAACACGGCTTTTCGGTAAGTTTATCATTGTCAAATGCAACGAAAGTCATTTTATGTTATTTTGCGTAGTTATTCTGGGAGTGACGATTTTGTTTCCACCGGTTCGACCGAACACCGGTGTCTTTTTCCAGTCGCTTGCCCTGGAGACGGATGATTTTTTTGTTGACGATCGGGCCAAAATCGTCTACGGTATTGAAGCCGTAGCTGTAACTATTCATCAAATTGTATCAACATTTTTTACATTATACAATAACTCTTTATTAAAGTAATTGAGCTGATTTGGACTGGAATAAAATATTTTTTATTTGGAACACATCACAATTGATCAGGAAATGTTTTTTTGCTCCAATTTTCTGCGTCGATGCCGTTTGCATTGTTTACTATAGCTGTTTACAGTGTTCTAATCATTACTATTTACTTATTTTTTTGCTTCCATTCTAGATAATTATACTCAATGTTTGATGTTCCATTCTAGATAATTATGCTTAGTGATGTAAAATTGAAGCGATGACTGAATAAACGAACCTTGGCTGGCGAAGATGTATCAGGAAGTTTACACATTTGTTTGAAGTGAACAAAATATTCAATGTAATGACAATAATTGTAAAATGCTGTGGAATTTCTTTTGTAAATAAAAATATACTAGCAATTTTCTATTAATGGTTTATTCAAGAGGGCAAAATAAAATGTACAGAAAGATTGCCCGTATACACTGAAAAGTAAGCAACCGACAGCCTATATAAAAGGGGGGCTGTGATTGGCTGTTACTTACGCGAGATTTGAACGAGACTTACATAGGCGTCGGATCAGATGTAGGTAGGGCGGAATTAAAAAAAATCACAAAATCAAACTAAAATAATAAAATAAAAAGGCATTAATAACAAAAGTAATAAAAAATAAAATTAAAATAAGTTTATAGCCAAAATAATTAAAGCCCGTACACTACATCAGATTTTAATCAGATTGTTATATGTTGTACCAGTTGTTGGTACATTGCATATTAGATAGTACCATATTTGGTACACAGAAGGCCATTACATAGCTGTTGGTCAGTCATTTGTTTGTTTGTTATTAAATTGCGTCGGATCTTCAGATTGTTAGAATATCGAAAGTCATGGAATACCAAATTAGTTATTAAATTAACGATATTACAGTTAGCGGCTGAATTGTTTTAATGACCGCGACGGCTGAATGTCAACGTCACATGTGCACTCTAGTTCAATATAGGGTAGCTGGCTACTAGTAAACTGAAAGATCAGATTTACTTTGAAATGTCATTTTATTTCAAAATGTTTTCACAAAACCAAAACCAAATATATGATCATCAAAGAATTTTTAGCAAAAATCTACATCATGAAAATGGGGGACTGTTTGAGTTATTTGCCATTGATTTCCATGGTAACGAGTTATCGCCACATCTTAAAATTTCTTTTGGTTACATGTGATGAAACAATTATAAGTTATGAAATTAATATTTATGCTTCCCGTGATGTAATTCTGATAGATACTATTTATTTTTTATGGAATAATTTGTTATTGTGCAAACGATTCAAAAATATAATTTGCTGTATTTTTGCAGGATATGTATTCCCAATAAATAATGCGTACTGGAAAAAAACAACGGAAAGTTGGTGTCCAAATCAATAATTATTTAACTCTTTAAAAATTAAAAAAAAAATACTTGATCTGCTTCCCACTATTATGTGTTAACCTTGTGATAAACATATGTAGAACAAACTCACGTTTTGCAGTTTTTTTTCTCACTCAATTTGATATGATGTTGACGTAACACTGACCCAGAAAAAAAAGATATAAACAAAGTACAACAATGCAATATATTTTAACATGTCTATCAATTATAATACCAACACAACAAGATAATGGATAAAGAATTACTATATTTAAAATCTAAATAGTTGCTGTCACAAAGACGTAGTAAACTTTCGAAGACATTTGAGGGGACATGTTTAAACTCACTTAATTGCCTGAATGTTTAGACAAACCTATTGTGGTGTAAATATTCTAGTAGGTTATAACTAAATCTGGAAGGCAATATATTTTATAAATATTCACATCAGAATATGCATTCCACAACACGTGTGCCCAAACATCAAATAAGTTATTAAGTCAGTTTAAACTTGACCACGAAAGTCAAAACTCGAGCAATGTTTTATTTTGTTGTAATCTAGTAAGCAGTACATGTTCTGCGGGAAATTAGATTTATTTTAACAAAATTAATAAATTCTATAAACTATTTTGACAACTTCCTTGAATAGCAATTCACACTTTTAAGATAAGATAAGATTAGAAAGTTAAGTTCATCCTCATTTATTTATCGGTGTACCGTTTACAAAGTGGTTTGTCATATGGAATGCCTAATTGCCATGGCAACTCGTGATTTATTTAAAATTATGCTGAAGGGATAATGTGTATTAAGTGAGTTGATCATGTTTATAAAAATCTCATAGCGTGCGAATCACTCACTCACCCTCAATAACTTCACACAGTTTCGACCACTAAAATCCAGTGCCTATACATTTACATATATTTAATACATAATGTAAACAAATTTATTTATTTTAGCTTGGTATTAATTTTCGCTGAAGGAGTGGTTCAGTAAAAAATAAAATTCAGCGAATATACCTTTTTTTCTATATTTTACATTCAACTCACCAAAAATCAGTGAAAATAAATTCCATACAAAATACCCAAAAAGTATTTTCAGCGAAAATTAATAAATTATTTCACAGTACTAGATTATTCAATGACATCTGTATCACTTAAGTCGTCCACAGTAAGCCTTTATTGACGTTATCGGCTTAACTACGTGTATCTTAAAAACCCGTGTACTGAGCATAAGGTCGCCTCTTTCACTGTTTGTGTTGCGTGCATTCTTGATTTATCTATTGTGTGTTATTGAGCCGTTTAACCCCTGAAATCACACGTTCTGTCTAGAATCGAATACATTGCAGATTGGAAATGTAGTAGACGATGTATATATATATATTTATTCAGTACCATTGACCATAGGCCATAATGTACACACTTAAATGTAACACAAATAAATAAATAGATCGTTTGACAAGAATAACCACTGCTACTACTTGTCTGAATAATACAAACTTATACTTCACCTATGAATACCAAATTATATTTATATTTCAGTTAAATTTCCTTCCAGCAAACTATGACGTTTTTGTAAAGAATAAAATATGTATTTTGCAAGATTTTGTATTGTATGTGTGTTTTCAGATTGCAGTAGCAAAATAAATTTCCATTCAAGCGCTGGGCAATAGTAAAACTTGTATATGAAACGAGTTCTAATTTCCTCAAATTTGAGTCATTGTAATAGAAAATGGAACTCGTTTTCAATGTGATTACAACGATTAGTAGACGATGTAGTAGCCCTGTCGCGAAACCAAAAGCTACATAGCTGGGGGCTATGTGTCCAGGATATACATGTGACACATGTTTACTTTGCTTGTCTTCTTGTACCAAACATCTATATTGATAGTATTCCTATACTATGTAAATACGTACAAGTACATGTGTGAGTCAGTAACAATGGTCAAATTTAAATATTGTTAGGATTATCTTTGCTTACTTGTCTTGGTAATATGAATGGGTCCTGGCAATCATGCTCGTTATAACGCCCTCACATTGCTTGGTAACATGTCTTTCGTTTTTATTGAAATCGGCGTTATTTGGTCACAGCCAGTAATTATTTAGGTAAACGTGTAAATTTGCTAACCCCAAATTAGCAGTCGAACAAGAAAAGGTCAATTTCGCTATCTGGCATGCAGAATTAGAGGTAATTTCTCAACTTACCTTTTATACAATTCTCATCATTACCACGAAAAGCAGTTTGTATGAGTGGCGGATTTAGACGGGCACATTGGATCCGCATCCTCACTACACCGTCGTTACTTATACCACAGTCGCGTGTATCGCAGGGTAAAGTTATTTTTGTTTTTTTAGCAGCCCCAACTATTTCGCCATATCGTCGGGTCATTACCGTTATACAAACGCTCGTAACGAACGAATAACACCCGACCTGTCAAGTGTGCATTATACCATCGTGAATTGTTCTGATTACTGCCTCCACATATTACCTTGAAATTAAGTATCGTATGTTAGTTGCATCGCCACAGTTGAGTTGATGATGGACGGACACAAGACCCGGGCGTGCGAGCGAACGATGACATTTTACCGACATCGTCTATTTCCAATGTACACGGGGTCGGGGTGTATATCACGGGCCTTTATAGTGTTCAATATTTTTCTTTAATAGCAACTGTGAATATTAGAGATTAAAAGTGCACGGTGGTTTGAAGATCATGTTAAACACCAATTTAAACGGCGGTGGTCGTCGCGTCACGTATGCGCGAGATATGCCCGGGTCTCAAATAAACATAGATGGCGACTTTAGCTGTTGCGCAGACTAACGAGTACTGTGTCTGGGAGGCTATCAAGTTTTAATTAGGTTTTTTTGTGATTGGAAGGCCAGGGTATCGAAGGAGTTACTGGCGTTGATTAGTGCAAGTGGTGCCAAGGGCAAAACTCGTACTCGTGAGTTCATTAGAAAAGCGCATTGGATTGTAGGGAAATCAATGTTTATCAACACAAATGTTGCACATGCGCGGAGAAACGACCTAATACCAAACTAATATCAGGTATGAATAAACGCTCAGACGCAATTTTTTTCTTTAGATCTATAAAAGCGATAATGTACATTGACCTCAGACTCCACGTAATGACTTTCGGAAACATGGTAAAAAGTGATTTATGCTAATGGTTTGCGAACACAGATATTACGGAAATAATACCGACATGGTCAAATAATAATATAAAATAATATGATCGTAAATAGTATACGTTTCGTGCAATAGTATAAAGGTGAGGCAATTATACCCCCCCCCCGATATACTAGCGCGTCAGAATAATAGACGTCTGCCGCCGGAACCCCATCCCTAGTCCAAAACAGCGAAAATGGACACCCCTTCTACAAAGTATAGTGACCCCTTTATAGATTACAAGTATATTTCGTATTCCCCATTTGCATTTGTTTTGTGTGGAAACGTACTCCTTTTTGGTTTTCGCGAAAAATACTCGTATTTCCCCGCAGGACGTCATGCGCATGCGCATCCCTTTACAGACCAATGCCCCCGGAATAATAGACTCCGTTTAACATGAACTATATTATTCTTTATGGACTGGATACGGCTTTTGCGGCCCGATGTCGTGCGACAGAAGAGCGAGGGCGCGTAAGCCGTACAAGGCCGTATTCAGTCCAAAAAGGTTTTATCATACACCTTATAGGTGTAAATACCTTAAACACATGACGTAATTTAGAATGACACGTTTCTCTTGAATGATAAAAGCCGGGCGCGCTGGGCCAGGCGTGATACTGGAAATGATTGCTGTGATGTGAGGGCGCACTTCCCATAGCGTTACGAGGCCGGGTAATACGAGGTACAAATGTACATGTATATGATACACACCAACAACAAATGGGTGGATTGATGACGTCACATATTGGGTCAATGTAAATCGTATTTATTGTTCTACGTCCATATAATATTTTATAAACACAATACTGACACAGAAAGCTGCAGCAGTATGGTCTCAGAAACTAAAACATACAAAGTACAACAGGACTAGAAATGATAAAACCATAAAAATGAGAAATAAAGGTGAAATATTTCCGCGTAACGGAAATTTTGACACAACAAGGAAGTTCATACTAGTCAATATATAAAGCGCAAAGGCGAACAACTCTAATTTTTTCAAACACGTAAACGTTTGTTCATATGAGTAACAAAACTTGTAAAATCGAGGTAAAACGACCCATCATCCGAAAACTGGGCGGTCTATCCAGAAACTAGGCCTTCAACCGTCAAATTGTTCATATTGTCATTCTTGTGATTATAAATAGAAATGTTATTTCCTGTCGAGGACAAAGATGAGTGATATAAAAATCCTGGACACTTGACAAGTTTTAGATTATTTGGTCGGCATTGAAATATAATAAGTATCCCAAAACTGACATTTTAAGCGTATACCTTTACAATAGAGGTACACTCGCGGGATCTGACCCCACAGTTGAGCCGTTGGATTACCATTTATCAATTCGTCTATATTATTGAACACTCGTATTCATGTACATTTCAGGCGCATGTTGATATTTATGCGTGATGTGATATTCTTTATTAATTTGTCGTCAAGAAGAGATAACAATCAATACGTCAATCAAAATAAAATAAAGCAGTAACACGGCGGCAGCAGGTGGTTATTGAGGAAATTGCATAATTGTTTTGAAAATTGCTTCTGTTTATTACTCATATGTGCCGTCAATACGTGATTAACAGCACACTACCTGTTTTAAATACATGTACGTTGAAAATCGGCACATATATATTCATGATATAGCGCCCTCCGTAAACAAACGTTGGTTTTATTTATTTTTTACGCTCTACTAAAGAATTGTCATTATTCGAGCTATATTATGAATAATGCTCGATATAGTGGTTCTGAATATTTGGCTCGTTTCATAAAGATGTTGGGTTATCAATATTTTAAAAAGACAATAATATTAATCGGAACATACCTGCCATTCATTGTTTCCCATCTTTTTTCCTTGGAAAATGAACTGGTCCATGTTTCCCATGACGTCATAATATCCGCCATATTGGTCTACCTGAATGCGACGGGTAACGGGAGTGATGGTTCGGAGAAATGTGTTTCATGTTTCATTCTAAAATTGAACGGGATACATATCGCGATTGAACTGGTTTTGGAGGATTTTATACTCGGTGTGTTTGCCGGGCATTTGCAATCGTCATGGCGTCGGCAAACGGATCAATTCGATGCGGTGGTCTTAACAGCGAATTTTACGATTTCGCTTGCAAGGTAGGCTGGGCACACTGTCGTGTTGTCGGTTCGATTTTAACATGTGTATTTGAGATAATATACCGAAAGTGAACTCGAATTTCATTCACGCTGAACTTTCGATTCCCACACACTCTGACCAACTGATTGCTCCCCTTGTTGCGTCCCCAGGTTATGTTGATTGGTGACTCGGGTGTCGGGAAAACGTGTTTACTGGTTCGCTTCAAAGACGGAGCTTTTTTATCTGGAAGTTTTATCTCTACCGTGGGCATCGATTTTAGGGTGAGACTAACTACTTTTACTTTTATATAGCATTAGTTTTGTATTTCTTTCTTTCTACGAACAAATGATACGTGGAGTATTTTGAGAGTCGTGATAATATCGTTGACATTGCCTGATTTCGCCATCACATCGGCAGTCAGCTGTGGTTCGTGGCATATTCACAATACAAACGGGAGCTACTCACTGTCGTTACTTTTGTCTAAACATACAATACGTTAGTCATCGCTGTTCTAATGCATAAATAAAGAATGAGTGATTTATTATAATGTGATATCCTGTCCGGTCACCCCCATCTATAAAAACAACTATTTTCATTCATTGTGCTGCTCTATGCGTACAACCAAAGGAAGTTGTATGTGTACGTGTTTTAATATACGGTCAATGAAGCCAGTTTAATACGACTGCACAGGATGGGATCTCAGTGTTTATTATGTGGCCATTAGAACTGCAAACATTGAGTAAATCACTTGTATAATACAATTATTGTTGTACATTTTTAATGAATTTATTTAGAATAATATATGTAACTCCATTATGATAAAATGCTAAATATTTGATATATATTTTTTCTTTTCTGTGTTTTGTAATAAATTACATTGTTGTTGTAGTTAAAGATATAGTATGCAAGTTTTGAAAACAAGATTATAAAGATATCGAAAATACGATTTTAGTAAATTGATTGTGAAAAGTTTAGTTTCTTAACTTGGTGCTGAACTAATTGCATTGGTCCCTGTATAGTTTGATCGTTCATGGTTCTTGTGATTATTGTATTTACTTTTTTAGTAGCTCATGCACATTTCCAGGAATTAAAATTTGAACTAATTGTATCATGTTATATTAATTCTCAAAGCCCATACTTCACACTGATTAAAAATCACCTCCATGTGTTTGTGTGACTGCTAAGTAAATAAATTTGAAAACTGTGAAAAAATTATAAAGGATACCACAATTATTTTTTTTTTGAAAAATGTTGAATAAAACATGACAAACGTAAACATCAGAGTACTTTTGCATCACTTGTTCCATTTAGGTAGTTGAATCTTTAGAATGCATGCAATTATCAAAAATTTCTGTCATATTTTTGTTTGTACACATGTACAGTCCTGAACAAAGCAAAGGAATCTGATGAGTGCTCGCTGAGTAGTACTTATTTGATTGATCATTTTGATATCAAAATTAGAACAAAGATGTACACTAATTTGCATATCAAAAAATGAATAGTGGAGTTGATGCATTGATTTTTTAATTGATCATAGAATTTTCTGTGACCAATTTTTTGACAGCTAGTAAAAACCAGATTGATTTTCTACTATTATTTAATTGTGTTTGATTTATTAATTATTTAAATTACTTGAAAATATGCAAATTTAGCCACCATAATACTGTTTTATGAATGTTCCATTTATGATAGAGCTCTGAATGTTCCTAAAATAATAAATTATAGCTATAAATTCTATAAAATAAAAAATGGTAAGTATGATGTTTGGTTTACATTCGCTTATATAATAGATGCGATTCTAGTAGAGCAATTACAGTATTTATCGGTGGAATATAAAAATATATCTGAAATAAGCGCCATCCTGCTACTAATTTTATGCGAATTGTCACAATTATCACTATTTAGTCAGTCATGTATCCCTGTTCGAACTTGAACGCATACCTTGAAATCGGCCGTGTGACATTGATATATTCTGCAAATTTACTTACTTCAACTTTTCTTTTCGTGTAAGCTAGTATTTGATTGATCATTTTAATTCAGTCAATATATGAAGTACTTCCTGACCGTTTGGAAAATTTTGTGTTCGACTTAATGTGCCAGGGAAAACACATTTTACAATTAATGGTTTATTTTTCTTGACCTATTAAAAACATAAACGCCTCATTCATTGATTCTCCAGGGGCCTAGTTAATATATGATTAGTAACCTTGGCAACAGTGCTATCAGCTTTAAGGCAATTGTTAGACACGTTCAAAACCATGGTGATAATATTCCTTTAGGTATTCGCAAAGTTGAAAAGTTCATGTTTTTGTGACTCCTATTTTGGCTTTGTGTATTTGTATGAGTGGGTGGATCGGCCACAGAGTTTGTGCATGGTTTCCAATAGTAAAATCTACTTTGTAAGTGTTATTATGGCAGCTCGAGCAGAATGTTGCACTACTGAGCATGTTACACTGTGCATATGTGCAATGCATCATGGGAGGGAACTTCCCACTGTATATATAATGCAACACTTTTAAATTATCCCTCTGAAAGTTTGCTATAGTTCATTTCATGTCCAAGAAAAATTATCAAGATTTTAAAGAAATAATGTCACCATAGAAACAAGGAATTGACATATTGACAATTTGTTATGACATTATTTACGCATACTTTTGTTGGGATCATAATATTGTAGCGATGTCCTAACCGTAATAAATACTTACATGTACAGGTTCAGTAATAAGCTGAAGGAATGATTCAGTGAAAATAAAATCCAGCGAATATACCTTTTTTCCTATATTTTACATTCAACTTTTCAAAAATCAGTGAAAATAATTTCCACAAAAAACGTCCAAAAATCTTTGCAGTGAAAATTAGTTCCAGCTAAAATAAAGTATTTTACAGTATACTACTTCTCTCAGTACAGTACAGGTTTGGCTTATAGCACCTTATCTCAAGCCAAAATTTCTGAAACATAAATTTTTCATTGACTGTGATTGTTTAGAAGAGTGTTAATTAGGATTGGGTACTAAGTAATTAGCTTCTTAGATTTCGATCTCGGTGTTATAGTGCTAGGCCATATGTATCATATGAGGTTGGCGTAAGAAATCCTTGTTGTGTAAACAGTGAACACAATTTTCTCTTGAAACAGATTAAGGGATAACCATTTGAAATCGAGGGGGACTCTTCACATAAACTTATACCCAAAACTATTGTTCACAATTTTCTCTTGAAAACAGATTAAGGGATAACCATTTGAAATCGAGGGGAACTCTTCACATAAACTTATACCCAAAACTATTGTTCACAATTTTTATTTTTCGATATAGCGTTATATGCATTCCCATACCAGGTTTTAAAAAACTTTGAAATGTCAATTATTGAAGACTAGCTGACTCTTCTGCCCATCCCCATTTATTTCTATGTATGGGTCCTTATCAGTTTCAAGGGGAAATTTTGCTCACCGTTTAAGACGAGAGTTTTTTTACCTGATTCAGTGAGCAAAATTCTGCTGACTTGAGAAAATTTTGTTAACCATTTACCTATCCTTGAATCCTATATACTGTAAATAAGCCATGGAGTGTTGATGTACAGCTGACTATGTAAACAAATAATTGTTATACAGGGTGTGACGTGTGTACACTGTGTGACAATCTGATCTTTAATAGGGATTGACCTGGTACTGAACTGCCTGAGACCATTCCATTACAAAGGTAGCGTTGACCATTAAAAACTGGGGGGGGGGGTTGCAATAAAAATGCTGCTGAGAAAATCTTACAGAGGAATTATTAATAAAGAAAAACATGGACATTTAATTCTGAAAAGCAAAAAATTATATACCGTAGCTCAGAACTAAGTGAAGAATATGAATAACTTGTACACTCCCCTCCCATACTTTCTAATGATCAACCCCTTAATTTGTTATATTCTGTAGACATTCACCCCAGCAGAAATGACTTTTTGTGAATTGTGTGTGTTTGTGTGACCCCGTTGTATTTTTGTGTACACTTTTAACATTTTGATTATTTGCAAACGTTTGGGTTCAGTTTCACTGTGTTGGTATATGTATCTTGTGTGTTACAAGGTATCTAGTATTGTTTGATGTTCGATAATGTAGAATTGATGCTGATAATTTTGCTGGTATATCATTGTATAGCAGCTAGTACATTTGTGTATTGATCTGCTCATTGAAGAAGGATTTATGATAGGGCTGCCTGAACAAATGTTTTGTATCTAACTAAAAATAGTGTCTTTGTATTGCTGGCAACATAGTGTCACTGTACACATTGCTAGCAACATAGTGTCATTGTACACATTATTATAGCAACATAGTGTCATTGTACACATTGTTATAGCAACATAGTGTCATTGTGCACATTGTTAAAGCAACATAGTGTCATTGTACACATTGTTATAGCAACATAGTGTCATTGTACACATTGTTATAGCAACATAGTGTCATTGTACACATTGCTAGCAACATAGTGTCATTGTACACATTGTTATAGCAACATAGTGTCATTGTACACATTGCTAGCAGCATAGTGTCATTGTACATTGCTAGCAACATAGTGTCATTGTACACATTGTTATAGCAACATAGTGTCATTGTACACATTGCTAGAAACATAGTGTCATTGTACACATTGCTCGCAACATAGTGTCATTGTACACATTGCTAGCAACATAGTGTCATTGTACACATTGTTATAGCAACATAGTGTCATTGTACGCATTGCTGGAAACATAGTGTCATTGTACACATTGTTATAGCAACATAGTGTCATTGTACGCATTGCTGGAAACATAGTGTCATTGTACACATTGCTAGCAACATAGTGTCATTGTACACATTGCTAGCAACATAGTGTCATTGTACACATTGTTATAGCAACATAGTGTCATTGTACACATTGCTGGAAACATAGTGTCATTGTACACATTGCTGGCAACATAGTGTCATTGTACACATTGCTGGCAACATAGTGTCATTGTACATATTGCTGGCAACATAGTGTCATTGTACACATTATTATAGCAACATAGTGTCATTGTACACATTGTTATAGCAACATAGTGTCATTGTACACATTATTATAGCAACATAGTGTCATTGTACACATTGTTATAGCAACATAGTGTCATTGTACACATTGCTAGCAACATAGTGTCATTGTACACATTGTTATAGCAACATAGTGTCATTGTACACATTGTTATAGCAACATAGTCTCATTGTACACATTGCTCGCAACATAGTGTCATTGTACACATTGTTATAGCAACATAGTGTCATTGTACGCATTGCTGGAAACATAGTGTCATTGTACATTGCTAGCAACATAGTGTCATTGTACACATTGTTATAGCAACATAGTGTCATTGTGCACATTTTTATAGCAACATAGTGTCATTGTACACATTGCTAGCATCATAGTGTCATTGTACACATTGTTATAGCAACATAGTGTCATTGTACACATTGCTAGCAACATAGTGTCATTGTACACATTGTTATAGCAACATAGTGTCATTGTACACATTGCTAGCAGCATAGTGTCATTGTACATTGCTAGCAACATAGTGTCATTGTACACATTGTTATAGCAACATAGTGTCATTGTACACATTGCTAGCAACATAGTGTCATTGTACACATTGCTGGCAACATAGTGTCATTGTACACATCATTATAGCAACATAGTGTCATTGTACACATTGTTATAGCAACATAGTGTCATTGTACACATTGTTATAGCAACATAGTGTCATTGTACACATTGTTATAGCAACATAGTGTCATTGTACACATTGTTATAGCAACATAGTGTCATTGTACACATCATTATAGCAACATAGTGTCATTGTACACATTGTTATAGCAACATAGTGTCATTGTACACATTGTTATAGCAACATAGTGTCATTGTACACATTGTTATAGCAACATAGTGTCATTGTACACATTGCTCGCAACATAGTGTCATTGTACACATTGCTAGCATCATAGTGTCATTGTACACATTGTTATAGCAACATAGTGTCATTGTACACATTATTATAGCAACATAGTGTCATTGTACACATTGCTCGCAACATAGTGTCATTGTACACATTGTTATAGCAACATAGTGTCATTATACGCATTGCTGGGAACATAGTGTCATTGTACACATTGCTGGCAACATAGTGTCATTGTACAGATTGTTATAGCAACATAGTGTCATTGTACGCATTGCTGGAAACATAGTGTCATTGTACACATTGTTATAGCAACATAGTGTCATTGTACGCATTGCTGGAAACATAGTGTCATTGTACACATTGCTAGCAACATAGTGTCATTGTACACATTGCTAGCAACATAGTGTCATTGTACACATTGTTATAGCAACATAGTGTCATTGTACACATTGCTGGAAACATAGTGTCATTGTACACATTGCTGGCAACATAGTGTCATTGTACACATTGTTATAGCAACATAGTGTCATTGTACGCATTGCTGGAAACATAGTGTCATTGTACACATTGTTATAGCAACATAGTGTCATTGTACACATTGCTAACATCATAGTGTCATTGTACACATTGTTATAGCAACATAGTGTCATTGTACACATTGCTAGCAACATAGTGTCATTGTACACATTGTTATAGCAACATAGTGTCATTGTACACATTGCTAACAGCATAGTGTCATTGTACATTGCTAGCAACATAGTGTCATTGTACACATTGTTATAGCAACATAGTGTCATTGTACACATTGCTAGAAACATAGTGTCATTGTACACATTGCTGGCAACATAGTGTCATTGTACACATCATTATAGCAACATAGTGTCACTGTACACATTGTTATAGCAACATAGTGTCATTGTACACATTGTTATAGCAACATAGTGTCATTGTACACATTGTTATAGCAACATAGTGTCATTGTACACATTGTTATAGCAACATAGTGTCATTGTACACATCATTATAGCAACATAGTGTCATTGTACACATTGTTATAGCAACATAGTGCCATTGTACACATTGTTATAGCAACATAGTGTCATTGTACACATTGTTATAGCAACATAGTGTCATTGTACACATTGCTCGCAACATAGTGTCATTGTACACATTGCTAGCAACATAGTGTCATTGTACACATTGTTATAGCAACATAGTGTCATTGTACACATTATTATAGCAACATAGTGTCATTGTACACATTGCTCGCAACATAGTGTCATTGTACACATTGTTATAGCAACATAGTGTCATACGCATTGCTGGGAACATAGTGTCATTGTACACATTGCTGGCAACATAGTGTCATTGTACAGATTGTTATAGCAACATAGTGTCATTGTACGCATTGCTGGAAACATAGTGTCATTGTACACATTGCTATAGCAACATAGTGTCATTGTACGCATTGCTGGAAACATAGTGTCATTGTACACATTGCTAGCAACATAGTGTCATTGTACACATTGCTAGCAACATAGTGTCATTGTCCACATTGTTATAGCAACATAGTGTCATTGTACACATTGCTGGAAACATAGTGTCATTGTACACATTGCTGGCAACATAGTGTCATTGTACACATTGTTATAGCAACATAGTGTCATTGTACGCATTGCTGGAAACATAGTGTCATTGTACACATTGTTATAGCAACATAGTGTCATTGTACGCATTGCTGGAAACATAGTGTCATTGTACACATTGCTGGCAACATAGTGTCATTGTACACATTGTTATAGCAACATAGTGTCATTGTGCACATTGTTATAGCAACATAGTGTCATTGTATACATTGTTATAGCAACATAGTGTCATTGTATACATTGTTATAGCAACATAGTGTCATTGTACACATTGCTAGCAACATAGTGTCATTGTACACATTGCTAGTTGAGTGTATGTATAATTGTGAGTTATTAAATTCATCTACAGTTTCGTTTCTGCCATTAAAGACAACTCTATGAACCACTCATCTTACTGGAATTTAGATTTTGTGCAAAGTGAAATTATCACGATATTTGGATTAAAATACAATTTTTTTTTTCTCTGTGATTTTCTTTGCCATATTACTGCGTAATATAATAGTGCCATTCATAATTTCCTGCTGGTGTGAGTCAGTATATAATTGATTTGCATATGGCCGCATGTAGGCGGTCAAATACACAGCTGAATCTAGAATACATATTTCACATATTTACTATTTCATCATGCTTTATTGAACACCTGTTAGTTTGTCTGCTGGGTGGAAATAATTTAAAATTAGCTTAAAATGCCATTCTCATTATTCGAAGAGAACGTACGCTGCTTCATGTTTAAGAAATTAATTTCAATTTCAAAACGCTGTTTTTTGTCCATGGTGGTTGACATTCCCTACTCCCATGGTACATCTCACTTTTCGTTTGACAACTTCCTGTTTTTAAACAGTAAATGATTTGTAGTGTACTAATACTGTAACGTTGTAATATGTTATCTTGTCGCAAGGAGACTGACGTGTAATAATCGCAGTATGACGCATCTACCATGATTGGATAATGTCAAATCTACAATAGGGTAAAATAATGGACGTGTTTCTGAATGATTACAATTATTTCGTTTTAATATTGGGTTTGAAATTTCACATAGCCATGATTGGAAATATAATAAAATGACTTATAAAACAATTTTGTTGAAAGATGGAATGAGAATGAATGAGAAAAAATTTACATAAATGTAGATACACTTGCCAAAACTTAAATTGTTCGCCATAATTGACTTCATTATTTTCATTTATTTTTTTAATTCTATACTTTAATTTTGTATGAATTTCATTTTCTTGGGTGAACCAGTTAATGATTAAATAGTATGTGTAATTTATTGCATGGTGTTGTACAAATACAGCGGTGGGTGTTCCTAATTTAATCTAAAAATAACTTCTATTTTAAGTCTGTTTTTATTACTCTGTATTTTAATATTAATGTGTATTGGTTTATTCCATCGATTTCTTTCCTCTGTTAGCGATTCATTTGCACATTTTGAAATCAAGTAAAATATGTAAATTGTCACGCGAGAGCAGTCTGGATTTAACGTCTAAGTAGCGAATCAATCATTTTCAAATGTTAATATTTGTATTAGACTTAATTTAACTGCATGTCTAATAAGAAATGGCATTAAATGGGCAAACATTGCAAAGTTAAACATGACTTATTTCATGTTAAAGTACAACTTATGACAAAATTTATAATTTAATTTTGCTCTCTGCTCTCCAAACATGATGTTTAAGGTAGAAGCCTAGTCATAATTTTTGACAAAATTGGTCAAAAATTGCATGACAATGTTCATTAGTTTATTATGTACAATCATGAAGCTAATGTCACATGGTACAATGGAATACCTCCCGGTAGCATTATTTTGTGTGTTACAGTTAAGCTTTTTGAGAAACATGTCCTAATATTTCTTGAAAAATTGTTATTTTTAGAACAATTCCATAGAACACAATGTTAAAGAAAAATTGCATTTTTTGACACTTTTTGAAAACCCAGATTTTTTAAATAATTCAGAACAACAAAAATGTACTCCTTCATTAACAATATATCAGTTTTTCAGCCTATGTCATCAGGCTAGATTTTGAGATATTGCATAATACAATGTATCTGGCATAAGAACCTATGGTAAAAGCATTATAATAGTGTCAAAATGGCGACTTTCCACTAAAATACAACCATCAATTTCTTGAAAATAAGGCTGGTGACTGCCAACTTTTTTAAAGTCAATATCCTTGTATTGCCTTGAAGTACAATGTATTGCAAAATGAATAAATTCTGGGTTTTTCAATTTATGAATAGGCATCTACCTTAACATATTTCAACTTTTTGGATACCTTAGTTAATAATTTTTTTGTGTTTTCCCAAGAATCTTGTTCTAGTAGTGAAAATCAAATCATGTATATTAGGTTCAAAATTATTTTATAAATACAATTTTAACAAATTTATAGAGAAATACATAATGTTATGTAATCATTTTTGCCTGAAAAACTAGAGAAATAGTAAAAAGGTTTTGTACTTACCATAGTTGTACAGATTTTATTATTTGTATACTTAGCATATTTGTTATGTCTCCACGTGTCTCCAATAGAGGCACATGTAAACCCAAAATTGCATTTTGTATGTTGTGAATCATTATTTTTACGACAGAATTACATCTCTCGCAATTTAAGTAAGCAGTTGCACTACTAGTAGAGGTGGACAAAAAATTATTTATTTTTTTATTGAAATTTTTTTTTTATTTTTTTTTTTTTTTATTCTTACATAATTATTTTATTGAACACAATTTCTTTACCCAGTACATTTTTTTTTATTAAATGAAATTTTTTGGAAAATGTTAAAGCATTGTTTTGGAGAAAATAAATATTAATCAATCATGACATCCATTTTATAACTATACATATCAGGATAGAAATCTAAACGAAATTTTGGAATGATGAAACCTTTTCCCCGTAGAAACTAAATTGGTAATGGCTCAAAAATCACCATTTTCATAAATATAATGGACATTTTCATAGAAAAATCTCATTCTGGAAGAAGTTCAGTAGTACTTTATTTTGAACAAGGGCATAAAATAAAACCACATTAAGAAATTCAAAGAAATCAGATCTGTGTTTAAAGACAACCCAAGACAAAATGTACCTAATTTTCATGGAAAGTCACTGTTACTCATTGTCTTGTCACTGCTCCATTGACACGACTGAAGCAATGACAGGACAAATTTCGCTGAGGATGACTCATCTAATAAGTGATAATTCATCTCGCGTGAAATTATAGCGGTTAGCGATAAGTACGCGATCTTAAAATATACAAGTGCATCTTCAATATATAAACGCAAATATTTTTTACTGGGTTTAATTTTTCTATTTTTCCTGAAATCTGATAAATTTATTCTAATGTAAATGTAAAAAAAACCAAAAGAACTCGTCAATTCACTGAAAAATCTGTGAATTTTAAAGCTTAACGAGTATGCCAAAATTTTCAAAGTGGTAAAATTAATGCGTCTACAATAAACACACACAAACTTATTAATTGCCTATACTGTGTGCTATATCATTTTCTATAAAATAATCTCCCATCATTTACACTTTTAATAGAGTGATTATGGTGTTTTATTACTGATACATGTAATTACTGTTAACTGTTGTTCGCTGCTCGTATTTTTCACAACTTAAATTTATGGCATTCGTGAGACAAAATTTTGCAAAGGTCACTGACACTTGATGTTATAAGACCCCCAAGAAATTTTCACTGCTACAAACTTTCGCAATTTTCACTGATTAAAAAATTTGCCTAACGTACTTTGTCTCTCGCAGTTTATAGTATAACATACTATGCCGCTTGGACACTATGGAATCGTTCAATATTTGCATGTATTTAGTTTTGCAATTATCACGAAAAATAAAAAATCGCAACATTAAAAACACACAGACATTTTGTGTTGGCGAATCCACACATTCAAAAATTTCTAGATTAGATATGAACTGTCAAGAGATTCACAAAACAATGTTTATTTAATATTTACACTGTACTTTCGTTGGTTTGATTTTGTTTTAATTAGTCTAAAGTGAAACAAGCGATATTACGTTACATACATTATTAATAATAGGTGATTTTCCGTACAATTGCGAGATCTCGCGAGATGCATGAAAGACGCGCGCCGAACGTCTGCCGCAAAAATCGAACGATTTGATTTTGAACTAGAATTTCTTTATTTCGTAGCTTATATTGACCGGCCGATCTTCGACAGAGGAATATTGCTTCCGAATACCCTTACTTAATCAAAATTGCCTATCATCAAATGTGGACAGCACATCATTAAGCATGGAAATGTCATACAACATGTTTTCCAAAACTGGTTTCATAAAATAAAATAAAATGTTGACACCCAGCTGCTTTACGTAATTGAATGTGACGCACAGAGAAATGTCGCATGCAACACAATTTTACTCCCTTTTGATGTTTGCCGTCGTTTCCTGTCCTTGTATTCTCTAGTGTCAAGTAGATATTTCAATGTGATTTAAATAATACTTTACATTAATATAAAATACTCGTTAAGTTGCAATCTGTACATACACTAATTAGTATTATTCACAACAAAGACAGACATGCACTGTTGAAATGCCGACGGTGAAAATTGTTCATTGTTGAATATTAACCTCATCAATATTGACGCATTGATATAGACAGTTAATATTGAAATGTCAAATGTACATGTGTCATCTTTGTTCATGCTAGATGGCTGGATGGAATCACATTGAACAATGTTGCATATGTCACGCAGAGTGCTCATCAGTTTCCATTATTGCAATTTAATACAAGACTGAAGGTTGTATGTAAGAGCAAAGACTATAATGTTACCATGCCAACAACCATACGTAATCTTATTATTACGAACGGTTTTGTCAAGATGGGGTGGTTAGTAGATGTGATCCGAGATCATATTTTCTTTCTGTCTCTATGTTTTAATTGTTAATGCTGATTGAAACATGGGGATTACACCTAGTTTTCATATACTTCAATCGGAATAGTGTCCAACCGGGCATATATTGACCAGACTTAAGCATGTACCCTGGCAGTCATTAACCATATATGTATTAAATATTTTGTTGAGGTATTTAAATACCAGTGAATTTACTGCATTATTTAATATTGACACTCAGGTGAACGTAGATACACGCATTAAATTTTCTATATATCTTATCAAGAGCCGTATAGTGCACATACGTTAACAGGAATAAGAACGCAACTGCCATATCTTTTGATGGGGTGTTGCATATTTCATACGCTTATTACGTCAATAGTACACATGTGATACAGCAAAGCGCTAAATGAGTCATGTATTGCTTTGCGTGTGTGTACTTCGGTGATATTACAATGTCTCTGAAGGCCTGCGGATCAAATGGCATGATTTCAGAACTGATGAGTTGCCATAGTTACAGATTAACAGTTGCTATGTAGCTAAAAGGAATATCTAAACGGATCGCTCTGATCAGATCCTAACTATTGATGTATTGTGTAAAAGCGCGATCTCGCTGTAAAAGATCGGTTTCTACCCTACGTGTATTAAAGTTACATGTTTTGAACATACCTCTGTGGTTACAGATCTCCCTTTACAGCGTCATGTAGTCATTTGGGGGTTTCGTCATAGGAGGCATGCCAATTAACACTTGTTTCTGTTATTATCAAGATTGTGAGTTGTGATTTGATATCCCTGCATCGTGTGAGAATTGTTTTTGTTTAATTTTTCTGATATTTCAGATATATATCCTATTACAAACTGAAATATTTAATGAATAATTGAAAACTGTAACAAACTAAATAAAGAATTTATTTTTCCGACCTATATTTCTCTTTTTTATACGTATCAGATAACAGGGACTTATAATTTTATCTCTGTGTATCCATGTGTACGTCCACACCTATATCTCAGACGTGCCTGGGCCGATTTTATTCAAACTTCACACACGCTTCATATATGCACATGAATTTCTTTTATGATCCAATTCAAAATGGCTAACTAGCAGTCATTTTAGTGCTAAAAATTCATCAAAATCGAGCATTCCTGCCATTTCAGAACTGAAATATTTTACGAATGTCATGGGCAGAATAATGAAAGGCATCGCACAAATAAACTGGCTCCATTTTGTATCATGTAAGTCACATGAGTGTGAACAATTATTTGGCACTATAATGTTGACAGTCAATAAAAACTAGACAGGGACTTGTCATTGTCAATGACTTCATTTGACAGTAATTCAACATGACTGAGTTTTTCATTCTAATTATACACATTCATAACTGATTTGTGTGTAGTTAAAGCTGATATCACAATCAATCATCATTGATGACGTATCAGGGGTTTCACAAATGCACTTGATAGCAGGGGCACCAGCGCTGCAGCAAGATCGACGTAGGTGATCAGGGGAAGAAAGTAGACGGCCAATTTGGGCTTGTAGCGGGCCATATGGTTGGCGTCAAGCTCTTAACAAAACCCCTGCATATAATGTAGCAGTTGTTTTCTCTGAGGTTGAACACCCAAATAAACATTGTCTCATGCATGCTCTGATGCTACATAATTACTAAGATTATGATTGACAGGTGTCTTTCTTCAGGGCTGGTTGGTGCCCCCTTGGCATAATATTACACTATAAATTGCCATAATGTCATTAGGGTAGGAAGACGGGGATGGCAAATTTGTTTCCATGTAGTTCTGTTTCAAAATGGCTGTCTAGTTTCAGTTTGGTTTACCTATGCGCGAAAAGGGTGGTGTCGTTGTCAATGACTTGTTTTAATATTTTCTCTCTATCAAGGTAGCAACAAGGGGTGAAATGTGTGAAATATTGATGCGTTTTACCTCTGTTGATGCATTAATACTTCAAGAATAACACTGAATGTTTTTCAAAAATGATGGTGTTAAATCACTACAAATGTGTGTATAATAGAAAAAAAACCTCAGATCTCTATGGTGATAAGTTCTGTTGATTATAAACTCAGCTGTCAAGTAGGCATTGAATGCACTTTTTTTTTTTTAGTCACTTCTGTGTAATGTTATCATTTCTGTGTAATGTTGAAAAGCAGTGTCTACATGTAATCCCAAGGTTGTTTTTGAAGGTTTGTCCTTTGTAATAAAGTACATCATGTTATAAGACTCGTGATGCAGCATGGTATTATACTGGTATACAAGATGCTATACAACTTCAATGTTGTCCACGCCTGTGTATGATTGATCTGTTTTTTGCTGGCACGCTATGCTTTTTCAATCTCTGATGTATTAAATCCGTATACTTAGAATGATTCTGGAAAGCCTTAAACTACAAGGCGCCTTTCTGTGCAAAGAAATAAAAATTGCAAGCAGACCATCAAATGCTTTCATTATAGGATGTCGCAATTTTGTTGCAAATCAGTGTGAATGTAATTTTGATAAAAGCTCGGTTCGCAAATTTCTAATTTGAAAGATCAGTGTTTTATGAATTATATTGACACCATTTTCATTTTGTAAATCACGGAATAGAATCTTGAATAGAATTTGTATGCAGTGTTGTTTTTTTGTGTTTTATAGTGAATGTTATCAAGTTGTTGTTACGAGAATACTGACAGTGAATATTTATCTTGACACCCTGTTCTTTTAATTCGTCCCTATCCTGTAGGAATTTCAATTAGGCCAGAATAAAAATAATCTGTTTTTTGTATACTTTGAATTCAGCAAAGCGATGAATGCAATGATAGTGCACATAACAAACACGTAATTTTGATTGAAATGAAAGGCGTTTATACCATTGGAAGTTGTTTTTTCCTTAAAAAAACATTCCAGGTACACATTAACAGGTGAGATGAAATGAGAAACACAGAATTTATTTTTGACCTTGTATACTATAAACATTTTTTTTTCAAATAATAGGAGTAGCTAATTATGTGTTTTGCTATGCTTTAGGTTAATCATGAACACCCTGAACATCTATCCCTTCATTTCCTGTCTCTCCCTGTCACCTTCTATTTATTGCTTTTCTCCTATCTCCTAGCTTTTCTCGCATTCATGCCTTTTTTTTTTTCCTTTAACCTCGCTAGTGTCCTCTTCTATCTGTTTTCTTCCTCCTTTTAGTCGCGCTATCTTCCTATTCTTCGACCAATCCTCCGTACTTTCAGATTCCTTTCTCATCTCACTCAGTTTAGTGCAGTAGATTACATTGATGGATAAAGTAGACCATGCTGACCACTCATTGTAAAATTCCTTTTTAAATTGTGATGTTCATTTATTCATACACTTATATACAGTCCATACAATGTACCTTTTTTCCATATAATGTTTTCTCTATGTCTTATTGTTGCAAAAATCCCTTGTCAGGCTCCCAGCTGGTTTTTTAGTGATATTGGCACTCAGAGAAACATCTCATACTTATTGTATTCAAATACAACCTGATTCAAGGTTGTTTTTGAGATGCAAACACATCTCTCTGGCAAATTTGTGTTTCGGAATCTCTGGTTCTTTTATGTCGTTTTCTGTATTAGTTTGAGGTGCTGTCACATAGTATAGTCGGATCATTCATAACTACTACACTGTAGTACAAGTAATTACTAGAAATTTAGAGCAAACTGTTTCTCATTCATTTTTTTGCCAGGTGATGACAATTGCTGGATGTCTGCTCCTGAGAATTGGGATGATACTTGAAATAAATTAGTATAGAGTGTGACATTAATTAACTTAAATATTCAAGGGAATACAAATTCTTATTGTATCCCCAGGTATAAAGATGTACTGAATTGATTCCAACCAAAATCCAGCAAATACATGTATACCTTTTTTTTCTATATTTCCTACATTCAACTTATCAAAAATCAGTGAAAATAAATCCCATACATACAAAACACCCAAAAAGTCTTTTCAGCGGGATTAACTCCAATGAAAATAAAGTATTTTACAACATTTGATTTTCATGCATACTGATAAGCTAATTTGCATATTGATTACTGTAAAATACTTTATTTTTGCTATTTTCGCTGAAGGAATGATTCAGTAAATAAAATCCAGCAAATATAGCTTTTTTCACATTCAACTTATTAAAAATCAGTGAAAATTAATTCCATACAAAACACCCAAAATATCATGCTTACTGATATGCTAATTTGCATAATGATTGATTGATTTTCTTGCATACTGATATGCTAATTTACATATTAAATGATTATTTGATTTTCTTGCATACTGATATGCTAATTTACATATTAAATGATTATTTGATTTTCTTGCATACTGATATACTAATTTGCATAATGATTATTTAATTTTCATACGGATACGATAGTTTGCATAATGATTATTTGATTTTCGTGCATACTGATTTACTAATTTGCATAATGATTATTTGATTTTCATGCATACTGATATAATTTGCATAATGAATATTTGATTTTCATGCATACTGATGTTCTAATTTGCATATTAAATGATTATTTGATTTTTATGCATACTGAAATGCTAATTTGCATATTAAATGATTATTTGATTTTCATGCATACTGATACATGTATACAATGTATCTGCATTTATGCTTGATGGTTGTAGTGTTTTCTTGAGAAATTAAGTGTTGATTTGCTAGTACAGTATTCATATCTCAATTTTTTTTCCTTTTTTTTTTTTTACAAAGCTTATATTTTTTCATGAATAAATAAACTTTTGATATTCATTGAGTTGGAAGATTCAATTTCAGTACACACTTCACCATCCGCATTCTCGACTGTATTTCACATATCAGTTTCACAGTCAGTATACAGCGTATATGGCATTCATCGTCCTAAATGTCAGTGCACTAGCTGTTATATCATATGCCGTAAGTATTGATTCACACGTTTACGCATATTGTGAACCCATCACAGACAAGTGCATTGCTTGCCTCGGTAAACACCATCTGGTTTATCGATTTCAAAGTTCATTTTGGCTCAGTGCACCTCATACCCATTCATATACTCCTTGAGAGTCAAGAGTGTTGTATTCCTCCTGGACTTGTGCTTTCTAAATGCCCTAGCCAATTTGCAAATTCCTTCCTGTTTGTCAGATTTAATTCGAAAATGGATTTTCTTCCGCGGAGTTATCCTGCCTCGAATAAGGATCAAATGTTATGGTATCCTAATTGAGCTGAATTCATTGATTCTGTATAGAATCTCCGTGACGACGGCGTCCATCAGTATATTAACGTTCATCAACAGTTACCAGTGATTGTATATTCAGATCATCGTATGCGTTCTACAGGGACGTATATATATGTTACACTTACATGTATCTTGTTGTAGCATTATTACAGGTTTGACGGTGCATTGCTTTAGTATGACCTTCACATGATATCTCATAGTACATGTACCTACCATATTTGCTCTATTAAAAATGCATCTCCACTCAAAATGCATATAAACTAAAGATTGCATACTGAATACTTATTTATTTTAACCATAGACACACTCCATTTACATGCTTTGAGGTGGAGAGGGCACTTCACTAAAACTTGGGTACCTAACCTTAAAAATGGAGCTCCAATTGTTTCCACCCAAAAACATTTTTTTGAATGTGAAATAACCGTTTCATGTAAAAAACAGCATGATGAAAGACATACATGGAGAAAATGTGCCTCAGTCGCTTCATCTCTGCTGCTGAGAAGTCTAAAAAAAAAGGTGTTTTTTTTTTATCTTTTTTCGAAGAAGTTTTTTTTTGAGAAGTACCAAGGATATGTTAGGTACTGGAATGCTACAATTTATACCCCTATAAAACAATATGCAACATGCCCCACCCAAAATATTTACCTCTCATTAGGCATATTTTCTTTCAAAGTTTCAATCTCGACTTTTGTTCCGGTGGTTCCCCTGGGTATGCAAGTGTGGAAGTTGATTTGCATATAAATGCTATATAACTTGCCTATCATATCCTCAATCTCAGTGTAAGTTCAAGCATTACACTCTAGAGGTCAAGAGTGTTAAAGGTGCATGCTTTCAAGGTCTGGGAAGAATGCTGCTACTAATAATGTACATGTGCATTATAAATCTACAAATATTGTGGAGACAAATTATTATTAATTCATGGATACTGATGAGCTGAAGGTGTGCCAGCTATATTATAAGCATACTGACTGTTAGTATAAGAATGATGTGTTAATGGTATCATGAATTCAAGATTAGTTATAATTAGATTTAAACACATGGGAATCATAGACAGCTGGCAATTGATTCACCTTCTCCTCTGTGGATACAAACTGAACCAATATTTTCACGGATGCATAATAAGTATGAAATACGTAAAAGAGTTCCTTTTGTACCTCTCACCCCTGACCTCAACTCTAACCCTAGCCCTACCCTCCAGCATTTCCCAATGTTATTTCATATGCCCCTTCTTAAGGACACCTATAGTTATCTAGAGCAGACCTAAAGAATTGAATTGGGGGACCGGGAGGGAGGATTAAAGTTAGGGTTAGGGATATGGGGTACAAAAGGAACTCTTTCTGACAATAGCATGAGTAAATGGAATGAATTGTTCCGTGTTCTAGAACATAATATACCATGAGATAGTTGTAATGTTACATAATGTACTATGTTCTAAAATATAATACAAATGTGCTGAAGTCAAACATGTGGTTGTAATGTTACATAATGTACTATGTTCTAAAATATAATACAAATGTGCTGAAGTCAAACAGGTGGTTGGAATGTTACATAATGTACTATGTTCTAAAATATAATACAAATGTGCTGAGGTCAAACAGGTGGTTGGAATGTTACATTATGTACTATGTTCTAAAATATAATACAAATGTGCTGAGGCCAAACATGTGGTTGTAATGTTACATAATGTACTATGTTCTAAAATATAATACAAATGTGCTGAAGTCAAACAGGTGGTTGGAATGTTACATAATGTACTATGTTCTAAAATATAATACAAATGTGCTGAGGTCAAACAGGTGGTTGGAATGTTACATAATGTACTATGTTCTAAAATATAATACAAATGTGCTGAGGCCAAACATGTGGTTGTAATGTTACATAATGTACTATGTTCTAAAATATAATACAAATGTGCTGAAGTCAAACAGGTGGTTGGAATGTTACATAATGTACTATGTTCTAAAATATAATACAAATGTGCTGAAGTCAAACAGGTGGTTGGAATGTTACATAATGTACTATGTTCTAAAATATAATACAAATGTGCTGAGGCCAAACAGGTGGTTGTAATGTTACATAATGTACTATGTTCTAAAATATAATACAAATGTGCTGAGGTCAAACAGGTGGTTGGAATGTTACATAATGTACTATGTTCTAAAATATAATACAAATGTGCTGAGGCCAAACAGGTGGTTGTAATGTTACATAATGTACTATGTTCTAAAATATAATACAAATGTGCTGAAGCCAAACAGGTGGTTGGAATGTTACATAATGTACTATGTTCTAAAATATAATACAAATGTGCTGAAGCCAAACAGGTGGTTGGAATGTTACATAATGTACTATGTTCTAAAATATAATACAAATGTGCTGAGGCCAAACAGGTGGTTGGAATGTTACATAATGTACTATGTTCTAAAATATAATACAAATGTGCTGAAGTCAAACAGGTGGTTGTAATGTTACATAATGTACTATGTTCTAAAATATAATACAAATGTGCTGAAGTCAAACAGGTGGTTGGAATGTTACATAATGTACTATGTTCTAAAATATAATACAAATGTGCTGAGGTCAAACAGGTGATTGGAATGTTACATAATGTACCATGTTCTAAAATATAATACAAATGTGCTGAGGTCAAACAGGTGGTTGGAATGTTACATAATGTACTATGTTCTAAAATATAATACAAATGTGCTGAAGTCAAACATGTGGTTGTAATGTTACATAATGTACTATGTTCTAAAATATAATACAAATGTGCTGAAGTCAAACAGGTGGTTGGAATGTTACATAATGTACTATGTTCTAAAATATAATACAAATGTGCTGAGGTCAAACAGGTGGTTGGAATGTTACATAATGTACTATGTTCTAAAATATAATACAAATGTGCTGAGGCCAAACAGGTGGTTGTAATGTTACATAATGTACTATGTTCTAAAATATAATACAAATGTGCTGAGGTCAAACAGGTGGTTGGAATGTTACATAATGTACTATGTTCTAAAATATAATACAAATGTGCTGAGGCCAAACAGGTGGTTGTAATGTTACATAATGTACTATGTTCTAAAATATAATACAAATGTGCTGAAGCCAAACAGGTGGTTGGAATGTTACATAATGTACTATGTTCTAAAATATAATACAAATGTGCTGAGGCCAAACAGGTGGTTGGAATGTTACATAATGTACTATGTTCTAAAATATAATACAAATGTTCTGAGGCCAAACAGGTGGTTGTAATGTTACATAATGTACTATGTTCTAAAATATAATACAAATGTACTGAGGCCAAACAGGTGGTTGTAATGTTACATAATGTACTATGTTCTAAAATATAATACAAATGTGCTGAGGCCAAACAGGTGGTTGGAATGTTACATAATGTACTATGTTCTAAAATATAATACAAATGTGCTGAGGCCAAACAGGTGGTTGTAATGTTACATAATGTACCATGTTCTAAAATATAATACAAATGTGCTGAGGCCAAACAGGTGGTTGTAATGTTACATAATGTACTATGTTCTAAAATATAATACAAATGTGCTGAGGCCAAACATGTGGTTGTAATGCTACATAATGTACTATGTTCTAAAATATAATACAAATGTGCTGAGACCAAACAGGTGGTTGTAATGTTACATAATGTACTATGTTCTAAAATATAATACAAATGTGCTGAGGCCAAACAGGTGGTTGTAATGTTACATAATGTACTATGTTCTAAAATATAACACAAATGTGCTGAGGCCAAACAGGTGGTTGTAATGTTACATAATGTACTATATTCTAAAATATAACACAAATGTGCTGAGGCCAAACAGGTGGTTGGAATGTTACATAATGTACTATGTTCTAAAATATAATACAAATGTGCTGAGGCCAAACAGGTGGTTGGAATGTTACATAATGTACTATGTTCTAAAATATAATACAAATGTACTGAGGCCAAACAGGTAGTTGTAATGTTACATAATGTACTATGTTCTAAAATATAATACAAATGTGCTGAGGCCAAACAGGTGGTTGTAATGTTACATAATGTACTATGTTCTAAATTATAATACAAATGTGCTGAGGCCAAACAGGTGGTTGTAATGTTACATAATGTACTATGTTCTAAAATATAATACAAATGTGCTGAGGCCAAACAGGTGGTTGGAATGTTACATAATGTACTATGTTCTAAAATATAATACAAATGTGCTGAGGCCAAACAGGTGGTTGTAATGTTACATAATTATCCATGTTCTAAAATATAATACAAATGTGCTGAGGCCAAACAGGTGGTTGTAATGTTACATAATGTACTATGTTCTAAAATATAATACAAATGTGCTGAGGCCAAACAGGTGGTTGGAATGTTACATAATGTACTATGTTCTAAATTATAATACAAATGTTCTGAGGCCAAACATGTGGTTGAAATGTTACATAATGTACCATGTTCTAAAATATAATACAAATGTGCTGAGGCCAAACAGGTGGTTGTAATGTTACATAATGTACTATGTTCTAAAATATAATACAAATGTACTGAGGCCAAACAGGTGGTTGGAATCAATGGAATGTATAATGTAATGTATGAGTTACACAGCGATAAAAACATACGTCAAGAAATTTAGTAAACTAAAGTAGAATCACTGTTTAACCTTTTCACCACCAGTTCCCTCTTTTCGTCCCAAATTGACAAAATACATGAACATGTAGTCTTGTTTATAGTCTGCACATTTCTTCACAAGATCGAGACACAAATAGTCTAATTTTTTGAGTAAAAACTGAGAATTTACTCAAATTTTGTCAGTTGGCTCCAAAATTAGGCTTCATTTTCAGAAATATTGAAGAATATACTGTAGAATACTTTATTTTCACTATTTTCGCTGAAGGGAAGATTCCGTGAAAATAAAATCCAGCGAATATACTTTTTTCTCTATATTTCACATTAAACTGATCAAAAATCAGTGAAAATAAATTCCATACAAAACGCCCAAAAAGCCTTTTCAGCGAAAATTAATTCCAGCGAAAATAAAGTATTCCACAGAACTATAGAAAAAATGTGCAGAAAAATTTGGATGAGAAAGTCTGGTGGTGAAAATGTTTAAATTTTACAATATTTAACAGACATGAATATTGGCTATATTACATATTAATACAAAAAAAAGGTTTGTACTATCTCTGCACTGTGCAAGCCGTTTTCTTTTATTAAGCAGAATCTCCCAATAGGTTTGACCTATGGTATTAACACACTGATGACAGTGAATGTAGTAACAGTTCCAAAGTGTCATTGTGTATTGTGTTACAGAATTAGTGAAAATAAAGGTGACAACTGACACAAATACTGGATTAAATTTGAAGGTTGTGAAAATAACTGCATAAAAGTATGCAAAATATTGAACTTTAAATTTTGGCGGGAAAAATAGATCTAGATAACATTTTTTCAATGTTTCGTCTGATGAAATATTCAGGACGTAATACTGAGTGACATATACTAAAATCTTTGGAGCGCAGGCTTTCAACTTAAAGCAAATAAAAGACTTCCCACACACTGTTGATAAAATGATTAAATTTCATAAGCTGTTCAATCTGGTGTTTCAGAGACTGTCCTTAGTTCTATAGTGTTAACCAAGCTTTACGTCTAAACCACATATTGTTGCAGCCAACGTACGTACACGACAAGCGTAATTACATTAGTATCTCAGTTTTTAATCTCCACCCCTGCAATGTTTGCGTACGAATTAAAAAAAAATGCTATCGTAAACTTGTAGTCGTCTTTGCATGATTAGATTGCCGTAGTGCAGCTGAGTATGTCTGTAACGATAAAAACAGTTGGGATTTGTTCTGATTTTAAAAGGTACCATATTGTTTCTGTTACAGCTAACTGTATATACGGCCCAGAAAAGAAAAAGGTTATTTTTGTTTCTGTTTAGTATATGCCTCAATTAAATATGTGTGGGTCACCCCCTTCATTTCTTTGTAGGTTTTTGGTAGAATTTAGCAAAAACAACGAAAAAATTAAATTTTCATGAAAAAATCTAAATAAAAGCTCATGTTTTATGATATTTTTTAATGGAAAATGAAAATGTGTGTTCACATCGATTCTGGATAACAGAATGACCATAAACTTTTTTCTAGGATAAATTGTGCTCTAATTTGTGCTTTTTGAGATTTGTTGGTCCATGGAGGTGAAAGAATATGGATGGTCATATAATTACGTATTCGCTCTATTAGAAACTAAAAATTGTATTTGTTGTGTATGTGGCTATTAGAATATGACTTACAGGCTAATATTTTGTACATAGAAAATAACTTCCTAGACTGCATGCAGTAGTGAGACTTGAGTACTAGTGAATTGGTCTGGAGGGCTGTAGGCGAGCATTATTTACGAGTCAGTCTGTGCATGCAAATTCCCAGGGTTGTCATGTGATAGCCAATCAGTGGTGACGCAGAACTCTCTGCCGTCTTCATATTTACGTAGTGATTCACCAGGCCATTCTTGGGTGTCCTGGGAAGGACACTCCAAATGGCTGGATTCCAGGCCAAACTTGAAGTCACTTTTGTATTAATAAATTATAAATAATTTCTGATGAATGAACTTGAACTTAAAGTTTGCTTTTTAAATTATACTTGATTATATTTATGTGCTTTCGTCGTAGGTACTGGTGCTGATGACGTGTAACGTGAAAGTACAGGATTGGTTTTTGTAATTGGACAGAATGATTGAACATATAGATTCTAAAACCAGAACTGTTTTCTGATTTCTAGTACCACAATACGTACATGTGAGTGGTATCCCCACTTAAGTAATTAACACTATACATATTGCTGTGTTCCTTCTGGGAATTAAAACAGTGACTATCACATAAATTTTAGCATGTAGTGAAACCTGTCTTTCAGAGACAATTATAGTCATGTGATACCTCTACAGTACAGTATGCTATACAACCTTTGACCATCCACATGCTTTAAATTTTATGTTTTTCGCGAAAAGGCAAACATTCAAAATATCCCACTCAGATTACACTTTAATACTATGTTCTGACTTTGCTGGTAAGGGTTCTGAACTCTGTTAATCAAATTCTTGGGTCCACGTTAATTGCTGTTGTTGAGAGCTGCAGATAACTAGTCAGGGCAATCGAGCTGCAATTTATTCTCATCATGCCTTCTTTGTTAAGATAGACATGAAATAATCGTGAAATCGTGTTGCATTCAAAATTGCGAAATAAAAAAAAAAACAGTACAAAATATGAATTACAGTATTTAGATAAAAGATTGTAGTTTTAAGAAATCTCATAATTGTGTGTTCTCACGTCTCGTGGAAATGTAGATGTAAATGGAACCCTTGCTGTTTCAACCTTCGTCTAGTGAAAGAAGGTTTCAAGATGACTGATCCAGTACATATGTACATGATTGTGTACGATGAGCACCAGTTGTGTAACAATTTCTGTTCATATTGTCTTATATTGTAAGTTTTCATTCAAAGTACCGTGACTTTGTTGTATCCATCATCTAAATTATTAATAGACAATCGTATGTATTGACATCCCCATTGTAAGAAATTAATTTATCACGTTGTTCGAAGTAATTGACTGTACGCCTCATAATGTTGTAGTTTCATTTTCCTGAATAGCAGACCGTTTGGAAAGCACGTCTGTATGCTTAATAACATTGGTCTACCAATTTAATTTCTTTTCCTACAGACCACGACCACTGTAGAATAAAAGCATGCTAGATGTGATTATTGTGTTCCCAATGACATTACAAAAAGACCGTGCTCAGTCAATTATAGTACTAAAGGTTTTGATATGTTGTGCAATTAATGTTTTTTTTCGTGTGGTATTGCTGCATTTTTCGAGCCTTGACTGATTACTGGCATTGGTGGTGTGGTTGTGGGTCCAGAATCACTTTCTGCCACTGTTAACGTGTTACACCTCAATCTAAGGAATTGCACGTTTTTTACAATATATTTATTCATTTATTTATGTATTTTATATAAAAACAATTGTTAAGCAAATAAGATAAATAAGATAACTACAGAAACACAGCGCGAGAAATGCGTAAATACAATTACGTTAGCCATGTAACTATCAACACGACTTAAATAAGTCATAGAACAATTTGAAGCGAAATAAACGTTTATAGTATAAATCGTCTTTCTGCAGTTTTTTAGTATCACTAGTAATGTTTAACTGCTGGCCGTATGCGCACGTTAAGAATACAAGAATGTTCGAATATTCAAATTCTTCTGAGACTGATTCTGCACGTTAAGTCAATTCTTGCAGAATGGTATTGTTGTTTGTAAGTAGATTAATTATGTGTTCCTAGGTGAGCTTGTTACCAGGGCTCTCTTTGCAATATGACCTTGTACATGTATGTGGCAGTTTCCATGTGCCCATCAAAAGTACTGGTTATATTTTACACAACTATTTTACTGATTTTTCAATATAGGTACAACATAATAGTCTCAAAGTGGTGAATCCGAATATGCTGTAAAATTCTTTAATTTCCCAGAAAATCAAAGAATTTTGTTACAGCAACCTTCGTGTGAGGTCCTTAAACTAGAAGTTTTCTGATTGTTAATATTATATAAATGTGCTTGTGTTCGACCAAGCCTGGTTGACTCCAGGATAGCCGCACAGCCCTGTCAAGTAAACCGAAACATGAATGTGACTTCTATGGCAAAAGTGCACTATGTCTCTGGACTAGCACTTGCAATTTGCATGTTCAATGTCTAAAGCTGTCGCCTGGCACAAAAAAAAAAAAAATTCTGATGGAGAAACTGTATTATTTATGCATTTTTTTATATTTTGTTTTTGTTGATTAGGCTATATAATATAATTGAAATGAAAACCCTAGTTTTTAGAAAATATCTTGTTGATTAGTTAATCATTAATATTATTTAATATACATGCATACAGCCAATGTTATTTTTGGTTTATCTGTACTTTTGTATTCTAATCAAGCAAACACAGTAATTAAATAAATATGTCAGCTTTGTCATGATAATTATATGCTTCTCGTAACTTTGAACTTGACCCAGGTGATACTAAAAATGTTATTCAAGTAAGCAACACCAGAAAAAAAAAAATATGCAGGTAGTCAATAATTCTGACCTCCACCATGCTGCCTCTACCAAGGACATACATGTATGCCAACATTAAGCCATAATTTCCCTTCAAACCAAGTGAAAATATGTATTGCAAAAGTATGAGAGAATGTTGATCATGAACATTATTGTTACACTTAGCGACAACGATCGCAGAATCTGATTTGTATATTATTAAATACAAACACAGGTTCAGTAAATTTTGGAAATTTTCATATCAAAGAATTACAAATACATCTTGCCCTTTTGTTACTGAACAATATATGAGCTGTCATTTTTATGACAGTTCAAATTTCCCTTTTGTTAATTAATATAAATTGCATGCCAGCTGGTACCGCAAGATTACGCCGAATGTTGCTATATATACGAGTACAAAAGTTAATTTGGCTCGTACATTGACAGTATCGACTGAACAAATCTAAACAATCAGTTGTAACACTCTTGGTGGGTTTTATTGGATGATGTTTTTCTTTAATTAGAAAGTCTACGCGAACGTGTCGTATACGCTTCTAGATGGGTGTAGTGATTAACTTAAACCAAACTGTCAAGTAAATCAACTCGTCTATATTGGCTAGTTAGATGATAACAGCGCAACCAAACTATTGGTGGAGTCAACAATTGATTAGGTACCTGGATACGTTCAGATACATACCGGTAGTACATCTGTCAATGTTGTTGACATCTATGCAAATATATGCAAATTACCGCGATGCAACTGTGACACAAATGGAGATTCACTCGTCCTTTATTCTGTAATCTGCTCAGTTTTATTTCGTACATGCCTTGATCGGTAAATAGCATTTGATTACCCCTTTATCAAATTTCTTTTAATATTAAAATCAGTATTACATTATAATAATTGTTCACGAAATAGATTTCCCTCAGGAAATTAAATTTGATTATTAAGCAAGGTATTTGCTATTTGTTGATTATTTCTTCTTACCGTAGCTCGTCATCGTCTAAAAACTTACTGCCAGAGTGTTTGTAGTACCAATCCGAGTTATAATGCTTATGGTGGAAAGTGAAGCGAGAGTTTTCGTCAAAACAAGTATGACTGTATCTATTGGTTACCTCATTTCTTTGTACCAATAATTTACGTTGGGCTCTATGAGTTGCAGATCACATTAATAAAGCTACCTGGTAGCATCTGTAAAATACCTAATTTTCGCTTGTAATTTATTTTCGCTATTTTCGTTGAAGGGATGATCCAGTGAAAATAAAATCCAGTGAACATACCTTTTTACCCATATTTTACATTCAACTCATCAAAAATCAGTGAAATTAAACTCCATACAAAGTACCCAAAATGTTTTTACAGCGAAAATTAATTCCTGCTAAAATAAAGTGTTTCACTGTACTATTACTATAAAAATAATAATAATAATGATGATGAATGCTGAATCTGTAGTTTCTGTTTTAAATATCAGAAATTGGATTGATATTTACATACATGTAATGCCAATATATGGTATTTTCATCCTACTACTACCATATTAGGAATTGTAAATTCCAATTGAATGATTACACACGTAAGCGTCCTCTAATAATAAAAACAAACATGGCGGCCCCCAGGGTTTGACCGGACTCCACACAAAGAATTTCGCTGATTCTGTTCTAAACTTTTTGGATTTCGGCATTCCCATGATGTATCCTTGGAAGGAAAAGATGTATAATAATAAGGTTATTATGAGGATACATCAAAGTATGCACTCGGACAGTACGCCGTTGCATCGACTCGCTGTACTGTCTTTGTGCATACTTTAAGGTATCCTCGTAATAACCTCATAAAATGAATTTTTTGATCTGCCCAATTTTATGTCACAATGTGCATATAATCCAATGAATTGATAATTTGAATATAAATAAATGAATTATTATAATTATATTTGCTTATTATTTGGATTTTCTGCTTTAATTTTGCGAGTTTTCAGTTTAATTTTAAAAATCGAGTTTGACTGCCATATTGCGTCCAATAAGATTTAAAAATAAGTACCTATATGTAATCAACATATGATTGTTTTGAGAAGGCATGACAGGTGAAACGTATGTTTTTCTTAATTTACTTTTTTTTTTCCCAACCCACACAAAAAACCAACGAGTGTTGAAAACAGTCGAGGTTGACTCTCTGCTAATGGAACAAATGTCATACTTAATAGTGTTTTAGTCAAGATGAATGAGCTTCAAAGTTTAAGGGTAAATTGCTGACTATATGTGTACATGTATGTTGGTCTTGTTGCCACATGTATAAACACGCCATTATTTTCCCTGAATTTTGGTGTGAAATTATGCACATTTTTGTGTATTTTTCCATAATTTCTTTGTAAATTTCTACCAATTAAATGTAATTTCCTGCTGGCTACAATCCTTGATCAAAATTTATGAAAAAATATGGCAAAATATGGCAACTGATTTTTTGAGTAGTGACAAATTAAGGTATTAATTCGCCATACTTGTGTTTGTCAACATTTAAACTCTAAATAACTGGTATGAACTGGTAAATATTTAAAGTAGTTTTTAAATTAATAATTATGCTGAGTTGGTTAAGATTTGTTATTCAAGCTACTGGTAGTAAATGCAGCAGTATGTTGTCATGGTTGAACTATTTTTTTTTTCACTTACATTGTATTTCTCTGATGACCATTTTTGAATGTGAATTTAATTACGACACTAGGACATGCATCTGTGATGTTTCTCTGTTAACATAAGATCTCTTGGGATTTCTTCTGATATTGAATGTTCAGTAGGCGTGATTATAGTATGTTTGACTATTAAAAATTACATCATGTTAAAAATTAAGTTTGCTTAATTTGACTGCACCTCATCCTTTTTTTTGTACACATCCCTGTCTTTGTCCAGTTATCCCGCAATAATTATGTCATCTCATCTCTGAATTAGTTCTTCTGTTATTAACGACACCAATATATGTGGTACACGAATTGTGAGCTTTCACTAATATTCTACCGCACTACAACAATAAATACTTGGATGGTTTTATTTCCAGCACACGAGCCAGATTTCAAGGTTTATAATTCAGTTAAACGTCATCAACATATCTATTGTGCTAATTGATAAATGTGACAATTAATAAATTATTGTGTTTTGATTAATCTTAATAAGGTGACAACAACGAATATTTCATCTGACTCATATCACCAGCATGTTAACACCTGCATGCAAATATAACTAACATAAATTGATAAATATTCAGAACAATTAAAATGAATCAGGAAATTGGTAATGAACAGGAAAGTCTGACCCTAACAGACTTGAGTATGATGACATTATCATTCAACATCCATGTAGCCATGGAGATAAGCAGGTATCTGTTTTGACATTGCAGCGGATTTCAAGGATTTATTTTAAATGTCAACAAGTATTACTATAACAGCAATTGAAGAAGATATAGCTTCATTGCATTAGATATGGATGAAAGGCTAAGTAGTTCCGAATTTATTGGAAAGTAATTGACCTTTTTTTTTTGTTAAAATTTCTTATTTTGTTCATACATGAAAATTTGAGCATAGGTGTTCAGTCCTGCTCAGATCTATCTTTGAGATCACTATACATCACCTACATGTAATGTAATGGTTCAATGTTCAGCCATTAAATGAAATACACCTGCTCAAATCATTATACCACTATATGCCCAAATTATTACATTACCATATGGCCAAATATACTATCACCCCTTTATATTAAACATAATGTTCAATATTGATAAGACAGAAACACAATTACACAAACTAGTCTTGAGTATTCTACGACTCTTCAACCTGCGTCACGTTCCCACGTCTATCACATGACCACTTTAAACCTTTTTTTATGAATCCATGCCCCAAAGGAATAATATTGATTTCGTTTTGCAGTGTCATATTTTATTTGAGTGGCGCCATTCTTGTCAAGTGTCTACTACACATGTGTGCAATGAAACACATGTTTCATTGGAGTATGGTTTCTATTCTACTTAATTGTATCTCTGTTGAAATAAGTCTTGAATTACTGGTACATTCTGTTATTGAGAAACAATCTTAAAATACTATTATATTTTTATAGGTGGAATTCATCATTTTTGGGTGTTTTGTATATAATCTATTTTCATTGATTTTTGACAATTTGAATGTAAAATATAGGAAAAAATATATATTCGCTGAATATGTAGTTTCACTGAATTACCTCTTTAACAAAAATAGTGAAAAATAATTTCCAAGCAAAAATAAAGTATTTTACAGTATTAAACTACTGTAAAATCTGTATTAGAAATTGCGGCTTCTATTAAAGTGATACAATGCAAGAGAGGGGATGCAGCTTGTATTAGAGCATCTACACTTATGAGAAATGATGAATTTTTGGTTCTCAATTATTCAAAAAGAATGGGTGTGACTTCTATTAGATACAGATTTTATGGTAATTGATTGCTGGAGGTGAGATGAAATATGACTTACAAAATAAATGTAAGCTAATCTAAATTAGATATGAATTAGGTATTAATCATTTTGATCAGTTTTAATTTACAATGATTAATTGAATATTAATTAAAAAATGAATTCTCATCAATAATTTGTTGTGTTACTGTTACAAACCATGGCCAAAAAAGCATTGTTGGATAACGTGTAAATTATTATAAAATTGCTGAATACAAATGTAAACAATATATGGAACAATAAATTGCAGATAACTTGCATGTGCTATGATGTATAACACTACTTTTCGACACACATGTTTTGAAGGAATCAGGGAATCATGAATTACTTTCATATGATATTCACAAAAATGTGATACTTATAATATTAGTTAGTAATAAAGTACCTGAAGTGTGAAGTGTCACTATTTAATAATTTATTTCTTAACATTTGTGCATATTAACTCTTTGATTACCAAAGTCAACTATGTCTTCTTTTATAAAATAAAACCTTAGTTTATCCTTTTTTTTCAGAATTGGTCAAGATATGTAATCAATGAAAAATATGTTTATTTGGTCCAAATTCAACAACAAAAATTATAGAAAGATGCATAAAAATCTGTAAATTATGGTCAAAAGACAGCATTATTATATTTATTAAAAAATATATCATTTCAGTATGCAAAATTAAGCAATAGTAATTTTATAAATTTATTGTGGGTTAAAAAATGTTGTCACCCATCAATTGTGCTAATTAGAGATTATATATGTTGCCTTTGTACTTAGTTTTATTTCTAAACATTTCTGCAATGATATGTAATCACACATTTATAGTCGCCTCCAGTGTCTCGTAAATGCTGTAGTGATTGACAGATAACTGCGCAATTGCGTTATGAATCACAAAAAGAGAAAGGTGTTATGAACTCTCATCTGGAGAGGAAGGCGATTCTTCATTAATAACTTGAGTGGAAAAATTCCATCTAATTAAGTTCACTGAGAATGAACTTCGTAGTTATTTAGTTGAACTCAAATTGTCATGTCATCACCCGAGCAATGTGTACTCGTATAATGCCCATCATTTACCACGGCGTGTTTATAGCGAAAATATATGACATGCTTGCATATGCTTACAGTGAAGGGCAGAAAATGATTCTGTAGTTCATGAATATATTTATAACAATTTGTAAATATCAATCGTAAAATTCAAGCATTTAATAATAATCGGCTCGGAACTCCACATTGTCTATGCCCATAATGTTCGTGCAAGCCTTCAAGTGACTTAGCATATATGCGACTGTCCACTTTTATTCAAAATAATGTGCTTTCTGATTGGATGGTGTTGAACTAGCTCATTAATATGATATTGTGATGATGTCACCATATCATTTCCGGATTGGTTAATTTGAATTCTACCAGTCATTTTGATTTTAAAACAATTTATAAGGCGTTTATAACATCCCTGGCTTTATGCCTTTCACTGTATATTCTTAAATAGATTTCAAATGATTTATTATGTTAATTAAGGAGTTACTTGACCTCATTTGAGAGGCCCCTTGCAGTTATGCCTGTAATTTGCAAGATCCATGGTGACTTGCAAGATCTACATTGTATGGTGACTTGCAATGTGTATGGTGACTTGCAAGGTCTATGGTGACTTGCAAGGTCTATGGTGACTTGCAAGGTCTATGGTGGCTTGCAAGATCTATGGTGACTTGCAAGGTCTATGGTGACTTGCAAGGTCTATGGTGACTTGCAAGATCTATGGTGACTTGCAAGATCTATGGTGACTTGCAAGGTCTATGGTAACTTGCAAGGTGAATGGTGACTTGCAAGGTGTATGGTGGCTTGCAATGTGTATGGTGACTTGCAAGGTGTATGGTGACTTGCAAGGTCTATGGTGACTTGCAAGGTCTATGGTGACTTGCAAGGTCTATGGTGACTTGCAAGGTCTATGGTGACTTGCAAGGTCTATGGTGACTTGCAAGATCTATGCTGACTTGCAAGATATATGCTGACTTGCAAGATCTATGGTGACTTGCAAGGTCTATGATGACTTGCAAGGTCTATGGTGACTTGCAAGGTCTATGGTAACTTGCAATATCTATGGTGACTTGCAAGGTCTATGGTGACTTGCAAGATCTATGCTGCCTTGCAAGATCTATGCTGACTTGCAAGATCTATGGTGACTTGCAAGATCTATGCTGACTTGCAAGATCTATGGTGACTTGCAAGGTCGATGGTGACTTGCAAGGTGTATGGTGACTTGCAAGATCAATGGTGACTTGCAAGATCTACATTGTATAGTGACCTGCAATGTGTATGGTGACTTGCAAGATCTATGGTGACTTGCAAGGTCTATGGTGACTTGCAAGATCTATGGTGACTTGCAAGGTCTATGGTGACTTGCAAGATCTATGCTGACTTGCAAGATCTGTGTGACTTGCAAGGTCTATGGTGACTTGCAATGTGTATGCTGACTTGCAAGGTCTATGGTGACTTGCAAGATCTATGGTGGCTTGCAAGATCTATGGTGACTTGCAAAATCTATGGTGACTTGCAAGGTCTATGGTGACTTGCAAGATCTATGCTGACTTGCAAGATCTATGGTGACTTGCAATGTGTATGGTGACTTGCAAGGTCTATGGTGACTTGCAAGATCTATGGTGACTTGCAAGGTCTATGGTGATTTGCAAGATCTATGCTGACTTGCAAGATCTATGCTGACTTGCAAGATCAATGGTGACTTGCAAGGTTTATGGTGACTTGCAAGGTCTATGGTGACTTGCAAGGTCCATGGTGACTTGCAAGATCTATGCTGACTTGCAAGATCTATGCTGACTTGCAAGGTGTATGGTGACTTGCAATGTGTATGGTGACTTGCAATGTGTATGGTGACTTGCAAGATCTATGGTGAGTTGCAAGGTCTATGGTGACTTGCAAGGTCTATGGTGACTTGCAAGATCTATGCTGACTTGCAAGGTCTATGGTGACTTGCAAGGTCTATGGTGACTTGCAAGGTCTATGGTGACTTGCAAGGTCTATGGTGACTTGCAAGGTCTATGGTGACTTGCAAGGTCTATGGTGACTAGCAAGGTCTATGGTGACTTGCAAGATCAATGGTGACTTGCAAGATCTATGCTGACTTGTAAGGGCTATGGTGACTTGCAAGGGCTATGGTGACTTGCAAGGTCTATGGTGACTTGCAAGGTCTATGGTGACTTGCAAGGTCTATGGTGACTTGCAAGATCTATGCTGACTTGCAAGGGCTATAGTGACTTGCAAGGTGTATGGTGACTTACAAGATCTATGCTGACTTGCAAGGTGTATGGTGACTTGCAAGATCAATGGTGACTTGCAAGGTTTATGGTGACTTGCAAGGTCTATGGTGACTTGCAAGGTCCAAGGTGACTTGCAAGATCCATGGTGACTTGCAAGGTCCATGGTGACTTGCAAGATCTATGGTGACTTGCAAGATCTATGGTGACTTGCAAGATCAATGGTGACTTGCAAGATCAATGGTGACTTGCAAGGTCTATGGTGACTTGCAAGATCTATGATGACTTGCAAGGTCTATGGTGACTTGCAACATCTATGGTGGCTTGCAAGGTCTATGGTGACTTGCAAGATCTATGGTGACTTGCAAGGTCTATGGTAACTTGCAAGATCTATGGTGACTTGCAAGGTCTATGGTGACTTGCAATGTGTATGGTGACTTGCAAGGTCTATCGTGACTTGCAAGATCTATGGTGACTTGCAAGATCTATGGTGACTTGCAAGATCTATGCTGACTTGCAAGATCTATGGTGACTTGCAAAATCTATGGTGACTTGCAAGGTCTATGGTGACTTGCAAGATCTATGGTGACTTGCAATGTGTATGGTGACTTGCAAGGTTTATGGTGACTTGCAAGATCTATGGTGACTTGCAAGGTCTATGGTGACTTGCAAGATCTATGGTGACTTGCAAGATCTATGCTGACTTGCAAGATCTATGGTGACTTGCAAGGTCTATGGTGACTTGCAAGATCTATGGTGACTTGCAAGGTCTATGGTGACTTGCAAGATCTATGCTGACTTGCAAGATCTATACTGACTTGCAAGGTGTCTGGTGACTTGCAATGTGTATTGTGACTTGCAATGTGTATGGTTACTTGCAATGTGTATGGTGACTTGCAAGGTCTATGGTGACTTGCAAGGTCTATGGTGACTTGCAAGGTCTATGGTGACTTGCAAGGTCTATGGTGACTTGCAAGGTCTATGGTGACTTGCAAGATCAATGGTGACTTGCAAGATCTATGCTGACTTGTAAGGTCTATGATGACTTGCAAGGGCTATGGTGACTTGCAAGGTCTATGGTGACTTGCAAGGTCTATGGTGACTTGCAAGGTCTATGGTGACTTGCAAGATCTATGCTGACTTGCAAGGTCTATGGTGACTTGCAAGGTCTATGGTGACTTGCAAGATCTATGGTGACTTGCAAGGTCTATGGTGACTTGCAAGATCTATGGTGACTTGCAAGATCTATGCTGACTTGCAAGATCTATGCTGACTTGTAAGATCTATGCTGACTTGCAATGTGTATGGTGACTTGCAATGTGTATGGTGACTTGCAATGTGTATGGTGACTTGCAAGATCTATGGTGACTTGCAAGGTCTATGGCGACTTGCAAGATCTATGGTGACTTGCAAGGTCTATGGTGACTTACAAGGTCTATGGTGACTTGCAAGGTCTATGGTGACTTGCAAGGTCTATGGTGACTTGCAAGATCAATGGTAACTTGCAAGATCTATGCTGAATTGTAAGGTCTATGATGACTTGCAAGGGCTATGGTGACTTGCAAGGGCTATGGTGACTTGCAAGGTCTATGGTGACTTGCAAGGTCTATGGTGACTTGCAAGGTCTATAATGACTTGCAAGATCTATGGTGACTTGCAAGATCTATGGTGACTTGCAAGATCTATGGTGACTTACAAGGTCTATGGTGACTTGCAATGTGTATGGTGACTTGCAAGGTCTATCGTGACTTGCAAAATCTATGGTGACTTGCAAGATCTATGGTGACTTGCAAGGTCTATGGTGACTTGCAAGATCTATGCTGACTTGTAAGATCTATGCTGACTTGCAAGGTGTATGGTGACTTGCAATGTGTCTGGTGACTTGCAATGTGTCTGGTGACTTGCAATGTGTATGGTGACTTGCAATGTGTATGGTGACTTGCAAGATCTATGGTGATTTGAAAGGTCTATGGTGACTTGCAAGGTCTATGGTGACTTGCAAGGTCTATGGTGATTTGAAAGGTCTATGGTGACTTGCAAGGTCTATGGTGACTTGCAAGGTCTATGGTGACTTGCAAGATCTATAGTGACTTGCAAGGTCTATGGTGACTTGCAAGATCTATAGTGACTTGCAAGATCTATGGTGACTTGCAAGGTCTATAGTGACTTGCAAGATCTATAGTGACTTGCAAGGTCTATGGCGACTTGCAAGGTCTACGGTGACTTGCAGGGTCTATGGTGACTTGCAAGGTCTATGGTGACTTGCAAGGTCTATGGTGACTTGCAAGGTCTACGGTGACTTGCAAGGTCTATGGTGACTTGCAAGATCTATGGTGACTTGCAAGATCTATAGTGTCTTGCAAGATTTATGGTGACTTGCAAGGTCTATGGTGACTTGCAAGGTCTATGGTGACTTGCAAGGTCTATGGTGACTTGCAAAATCTATGGTGACTTGCAAGATCTATAGTGACTTGGAAGGTCTATGGTGACTTGCAAGATCTATAGTGACTTGCAAGATCTATGGTGACTTGCAAGATTTATGGTGACTTGCAATGTCTATGGTGACTTGCAAAGTCTATGGTGACTTGCAAAGTCTATGGTGACTTGCAAGTTCTATGGTGACTTGCAATGTCTATGGTGATTTGCAGTGTGTATGGTGACTTGCAAGATCTATGGTGACTTGCAAGATCTATGGTGACTTGCAAGATCTATGGTGACTTGCAAGATCTATGGTGACTTGCAAGATCTATGGTGACTTGCAATGTCTATGGTGACTTGCAAAGTCTATGGTGACTTGCAAAGTCTATGGTGACTTGCAAGTTCTATGATGACTTGCAAGGTCTATGGTGACTTGCAATGTCTATGGTGACTTGCAAGGTCTATCATGACTTGCAAGATCTATAGTGACTTGCAAGGTCTATGGTGACTTGCAAGATCTATGGTAACTTGCAATGTGTATGGTGACTTGCAAAGTCTATGGTGACTTGCAAGTTCTATGGTGACTTGCAAGGTCTATGGTGACTTTCAAAGTCTATGGTGACTTGCAAAGTCTATGGTGACTTGCAAGGTCTATGATGACTTGCAAGATCTATAGTGACTTGCAAGGTCTATGGTGACTTGCAAGATCTATAGTGACTTGCAAGGTCTATGGTGACTTGCAAGGTCTATGGTGACTTGCAAGGTCTATGGTGACTTGCAAAATCCATGGTGACTTGCAAGGTCTATGGTGACTTGCAAGGTCTATGGTGACTTGAAAGGTCTATGGTGACTTGAAAGGTCTATGGTGACTTGCTAGATCTATAGTGACTTGCAAGGTGTATGGTGACTTGCAAGATCTATAGTGACTTGCAAGGTCTATGGTGACTTGCAAGATCTATAGTGACTTGCAAGATCTATGGTGACTTGCAAGATCTATGGTGACTTGCAAGGTCTATAGTGACTTGCAAGATCTATAGTGACTTGCAAGGTTTATGGTGACTTGCAAGGTCTATGGTGACTTGCAAGGTCTATGGTGACTTGCAAGGTCTATGGTGACTTGCAAGGTCTATGGTGACTTGCAAGATCTATGGTGACTTGCAAGGTCTATGGTGACTTGCAAGATCTATAGTGACTTGCAAGATCTATAGTGACTTGCAAGATCTATGGTGACTTGCAAGGTCTATGGTGACTTGCAAGGTCAATGGTGACTTGCAAGATCTACATTGTACGGTGACTTGCAATGTGTATGGTGACTTGCAAGATCTATCGTGACTTGCAAGGTCTATGGTGACTTGCAAGATCTATGATGACTTGCAAGGTTTATGGTGACTTGCAAGGTCTATGGTGACTTGCAAGACCTATGATGACTTGCAAGGTCTATGGTGACTTGCAAGGTCTATGGTGACTTGCAAGGTCTATGGTGACTTGCAAGGTCTATGGTGACTTGCAAGATCTATGGTGACTTGCAAGGTCTATGGTGACTTGCAAGATCTATAGTGACTTGCAAGATCTATAGTGACTTGCAAGATCTATGGTGACTTGCAAGGTCTATGGTGACTTGCAAGGTCAATGGTGACTTGCAAGATCTACATTGTACGGTGACTTGCAATGTGTATGGTGACTTGCAAGATCTATCGTGACTTGCAAGGTCTATGGTGACTTGCAAGATCTATGATGACTTGCAAGGTCTATGGTGACTTGCAAGGTCTATGGTGACTTGCAAGGTCTATGGTGACTTGCAAGGTCTATGGTGACTTGCAAGGTCTATGGTGGCTTGCAAGGTCTATGGTGACTTGCAAGATCTATGGTGACTTGCAAGGTCTATGGTGACTTGCAAGATCTGTAGTGACGTGCAAGGTCTATGGTGACTAGCAAGGTCTATGGTGACTTGCAAGGTCCATGGTGACTTGCAAGGTCTATGGTGACTTGCAAGGTCTATGGTGACTTGAAAGGTCTATGGTAACTTGCAAGATCTATAGTGACTTGCAAGGTCTATGGTGACTTGCAAGGTCTATGGTGACTTGCAAAATCCATGGTGACTTGCAAGGTCTATGGTGACTTGCAAGGTCTATGGTGATTTGAAAGGTCTATGGTGACTTGCAAGGTCTATGGTGACTTGCAAGGTCTATGGTGACTTGCAAGATCTATAGTGACTTGCAAGGTCTATGGTGACTTGCAAGATCTATAGTGACTTGCAAGATCTATGGTGACTTGCAAGGTCTATAGTGACTTGCAAGATCTATAGTGACTTGCAAGGTCTATGGCGACTTGCAAGGTCTATGGTGATTTGAAAGATCTATGGTGACTTGCAAGGTCTATGGTGACTTGCAAGGTCTATGGTGACTTGCAAGGTCTATGGTGACTTGCAAGGTCTATGGTGACTTGCAAGATCTATAGTGACTTGCAAGATCTATAGTGACTTGCAAGATTTATGGTGACTTGCAAGGTCTATGGTGACTTGCGAGGTCTATGGTGACTTGCAAAATCTATAGTGACTTGCAAGGTCTATGGTGACTTGCAAGATTTATAGTAACTTGCAAGGTCTATGGTGACTTGCAAGGTCTATGGTGACTTGCAAGGTCTATGGTGACTTGCAAGATCTATGATGACTTGCAAGATCTATAGTGACTTGGAAGGTCTATGGTGACTTGCAAGATCTATAGTGACTTGCAAGATCTATGGTGACTTGCAAGATTTATGGTGACTTGCAATGTCTATGGTGACTTGCAAAGTCTATGGTGACTTGCAAAGTCTATGGTTACTTGCAAGTTCTATGGTGACTTGCAATGTCTATGGTGACTTGCAATGTGTATGGTGACTTGCAAGATCTATGGTGACTTGCAAGATCTATGGTGACTTGCAAGATCTATGGTGACTTGCAATGTCTATGGTGACTTGCAAAGTCTATGGTGACTTGCAAAGTCTATGATGACTTGCAAGTTCTATGGTGACTTGCAAGGTCTATAGTGACTTGCAATGTCTATAGTGACTTGCAAGGTCTATCATGACTTGCAAGATCTATAGTGACTTGCAAGGTCTATGGTGACTTGCAAGAGCTATGGTGACTTGCAATGTGTATGGTGACTTGCAAAGTCTATGGTGACTTGCAAGGTCTATGGTGACTTGCAAAGTCTATGGTGACTTGCAAGGTCTATGATGACTTGCAAGATCTATAGTGACTTGCAAGGTCTATGGTGACTTGCAAGATCTATAGTGACTTGCAAGGTCTATGGTGACTTGCAAGGTCTATGGTGACTTGCAAAATCCATGGTGACTTGCAAGGTCTATGGTGACTTGCAAGGTCTATGGTGACTTGAAAGGTCTATGGTGACTTGCTAGATCTATAGTGACTTGCAAGGTGTATGGTGACTTGCAAGACCTATGATGACTTGCAAGGTCTATGGTGACTTGCAAGGTCTATGGTGACTTGCAAGGTCTATGGTGACTTGCAAGGTCTATGGTGACTTGCAAGGTCTATGGTGACTTGCAAGATCTATGGTGACTTGCAAGGTCTATGGTGACTTGCAAGATCTATAGTGACTTGCAAGATCTATAGTGACTTGCAAGATCTATGGTGACTTGCAAGGTCTATGGTGACTTGCAAGGTCAATGGTGACTTGCAAGATCTACATTGTACGGTGACTTGCAATGTGTATGGTGACTTGCAAGATCTATCGTGACTTGCAAGGTCTATGGTGACTTGCAAGATCTATGATGACTTGCAAGGTCTATGGTGACTTGCAAGGTCTATGGTGACTTGCAAGGTCTATGGTGACTTGCAAGGTCTATGGTGACTTGCAAGGTCTATGGTGACTTGCAAGATCTATGGTGACTTGCAAGGTCTATGGTGACTTGCAAGATCTGTAGTGACGTGCAAGGTCTATGGTGACTAGCAAGGTCTATGGTGACTTGCAAGGTCCATGGTGACTTGCAAGGTCTATGGTGACTTGCAAGGTCTATGGTGACTTGAAAGGTCTATGATGACTTGCAAGGTCTATAGTGACTTGCAAGGTCTATGGTGACTTGCAAGGTCTATGGTGACTTGCAAGGTCTATGGTGACTTGCAAGGTCTATGGTGACTTGCAAAATCCATGGTGACTTGCAAGGTCTATGGTGACTTGCAAGGTCTATGGTGATTTGAAAGGTCTATGGTGACTTGCAAGGTCTATGATGACTTGCAAGGTCTATGGTGACTTGCAAGATCTATAGTGACTTGCAAGGTCTATGGTGACTTGCAAGATCTATAGTGACTTGCAAGATCTATGGTGACTTGCAAGGTCTATAGTGACTTGCAAGATCTATCGTGACTTGCAAGGTCTATGGTGACTTGCAAGATCTATGATGACTTGCAAGGTCTATGGTGACTTGCAAGGTCTATGGTGACTTGCAAGGTCTATGGTGACTTGCAAGGTCTATGGTGGCTAGCAAGGTCTATGGTGACTTGCAAGGTCTATGGTGACTTGCAAGATCTATGGTGACTTGCAAGATCTATGGTGACTTGCAAGGTCTATGGTGACTTGCAAGATCTGTAGTGACGTGCAAGGTCTATGGTGACTAGCAAGGTCTATGGTGACTTGCAAGGTCCATGGTGACTTGCAAGGTCTATGGTGACTTGCAAGGTCTATGGTGACTTGAAAGGTCTATGGTAACTTGCAAGATCTATAGTGACTTGCAAGGTCTATGGTGACTTGCAAGGTCTATGGTGACTTGCAAAATCCATGGTGACTTGCAAGGTCTATGGTGACTTGCAAGGTCTATGGTGATTTGAAAGGTCTATGGTGACTTGCAAGGTCTATGGTGACTTGCAAGGTCTATGGTGACTTGCAAGATCTATAGTGACTTGCAAGGTCTATGGTGACTTGCAAGATCTATAGTGACTTGCAAGATCTATGGTGACTTGCAAGGTCTATAGTGACTTGCAAGATCTATAGTGACTTGCAAGGTCTATGGCGACTTGCAAGGTCTATGGTGATTTGAAAGATCTATGGTGACTTGCAAGGTCTATGGTGACTTGCAAGGTCTATGGTGACTTGCAAGGTCTATGGTGACTTGCAAGGTCTATGGTGACTTGCAAGATCTATAGTGACTTGCAAGATCTATAGTGACTTGCAAGATTTATGGTGACTTGCAAGGTCTATGGTGACTTGCGAGGTCTATGGTGACTTGCAAAATCTATAGTGACTTGCAAGGTCTATGGTGACTTGCAAGATCTATAGTAACTTGCAAGGTCTATGGTGACTTGCAAGGTCTATGGTGACTTGCAAGGTCTATGGTGACTTGCAAGGTCTATGGTGACTTGCAAGATCTATGATGACTTGCAAGATCTATAGTGACTTGGAAGGTCTATGGTGACTTGCAAGATCTATAGTGACTTGCAAGATCTATGGTGACTTGCAAGATTTATGGTGACTTGCAATGTCTATGGTGACTTGCAAAGTCTATGGTGACTTGCAAAGTCTATGGTTACTTGCAAGTTCTATGGTGACTTGCAATGTCTATGGTGACTTGCAATGTGTATGGTGACTTGCAAGATCTATGGTGACTTGCAAGATCTATGGTGACTTGCAATGTCTATGGTGACTTGCAATGTCTATGGTGACTTGCAAAGTCTATGGTGACTTGCAAAGTCTATGGTGACTTGCAAGTTCTATGGTGACTTGCAAGGTCTATAGTGACTTGCAATGTCTATAGTGACTTGCAAGGTCTATCATGACTTGCAAGATCTATAGTGACTTGCAAGGTCTATGGTGACTTGCAAGAGCTATGGTGACTTGCAATGTGTATGGTGACTTGCAAAGTCTATGGTGACTTGCAAGGTCTATGGTGACTTGCAAAGTCTATGGTGACTTGCAAGGTCTATGATGACTTGCAAGATCTATAGTGACTTGCAAGGTCTATGGTGACTTGCAAGATCTATAGTGACTTGCAAGGTCTATGGTGACTTGCAAGGTCTATGGTGACTTGCAAAATCCATGGTGACTTGCAAGGTCTATGGTGACTTGCAAGGTCTATGGTGACTTGAAAGGTCTATGGTGACTTGCTAGATCTATAGTGACTTGCAAGACCTATGATGACTTGCAAGGTCTATGGTGACTTGCAAGGTCTATGGTGACTTGCAAGGTCTATGGTGACTTGCAAGGTCTATGGTGACTTGCAAGGTCTATGGTGACTTGCAAGGTCTATGGTGACTTGCAAGGTCTATGGTGACTTGCAAGATCTATAGTGACTTGCAAGATCTATAGTGACTTGCAAGATCTATGGTGACTTGCACGGTCTATGGTGACTTGCAAGGTCAATGGTGACTTGCAAGATCTACATTGTACGGTGACTTGCAATGTGTATGGTGACTTGCAAGATCTATCGTGACTTGCAAGGTCTATGGTGACTTGCAAGATCTATGATGACTTGCAAGGTCTATGGTGACTTGCAAGGTCTATGGTGACTTGCAAGGTCTATGGTGACTTGCAAGGTCTATGGTGACTTGCAAGGTCTATGGTGACTTGCAAGGTCTATGGTGACTTGCAAGATCTATGATGACTTGCAAGGTCTATGGTGACTTGCAAGATCTGTAGTGACGTGCAAGGTCTATGGTGACTAGCAAGGTCTATGGTGACTTGCAAGGTCCATGGTGACTTGCAAGGTCTATGGTGACTTGCAAGGTCTATGGTGACTTGAAAGGTCTATGATGACTTGCAAGGTCTATAGTGACTTGCAAGGTCTATGGTGACTTGCAAGGTCTATGGTGACTTGCAAGGTCTATGGTGACTTGCAAAATCCATGGTGACTTGCAAGGTCTATGGTGACTTGCAAGGTCTATGGTGATTTGAAAGGTCTATGGTGACTTGCAAGGTCTATGATGACTTGCAAGGTCTATGGTGACTTGCAAGATCTATAGTGACTTGCAAGGTCTATGGTGACTTGCAAGATCTATAGTGACTTGCAAGATCTATGGTGACTTGCAAGGTCTATAGTGACTTGCAAGATCTATAGTGACTTGCAAGGTCTATGGCGACTTGCAAGGTCTATGGTGATTTGAAAGATCTATGGTGACTTGCAAGGTCTATGGTGACTTGCAAGGTCTATGGTGACTTGCAAGGTCTATGGTGACTTGCAAGGTCTATGGTGACTTGCAAGATCTATAGTGACTTGCAAGATCTATAGTGACTTGCAAGATTTATGGTGACTTGCAAGGTCTATGGTGACTTGCAAGGTCTATGGTGACTTGCAAAATCTATAGTGACTTGCAAGGTCTATGGTGACTTGCAAGATCTATAGTGACTTGCAAGGTCTATGGTGACTTGCAAGGTCTATGGTGACTTGCAAGGTCTATGGTGACTTGCAAGATCTATGATGACTTGCAAGATCTATAGTGACTTGGAAGGTCTATGGTGACTTGCAAGATCTATAGTGACTTGCAAGATCTATGGTGACTTGCAAGATTTATGGTGACTTGCAATGTCTATGGTGACTTGCAAAGTCTATGGTGACTTGCAAAGTCTATGGTTACTTGCAAGTTCTATGGTGACTTGCAATGTCTATGGTGACTTGCAATGTGTTTGGTGACTTGCAAGATCTATGGTGACTTGCAAGATCTATGGTGACTTGCAAGATCTATGGTGACTTGCAAGATCTATGGTGACTTGCAATGTCTATGGTGACTTGCAATGTCTATGGTGACTTGCAAAGTCTATGGTGACTTGCAAAGTCTATGGTGACTTGCAAGTTCTATGGTGACTTGCAAGGTCTATGGTGACTTGCAATGTCGATAGTGACTTGCAAGGTCTATCATGACTTGCAAGATCTATAGTGACTTGCAAGGTCTATGGTGACTTGCAAGATCTATGGTGACTTGCAATGTGTATGGTGACTTGCAAAGTCTATGGTGACTTGCAAGGTCTATGGTGACTTGCAAAGTCTATGGTGACTTGCAAGGTCTATGATGACTTGCAAGATCTATAGTGACGTGCAAGGTCTATGGTGACTTGCAAGATCTATGGTGACTTGCAAAATCCATGGTGACTTGCAAGGTCTATGGTGACTTGCAAGGTCTATGGTGACTTGAAAGGTCTATGGTGACTTGCTAGATCTATAGTGACTTGCAAGGTGTATGGTGACTTGCAAGATCTATAGTGACTTGCAAGGTCTATGGTGACTTGCAAGATCTATAGTGACTTGCAAGATCTATGGTGACTTGCAAGATCTATGGTGACTTGCATGGTCTATAGTGACTTGCAAGATCTATAGTGACTTGCAAGGTTTATGGTGACTTGCAAGATCTATAGTGACTTGCAAGATTTATGGTGACTTGCAAGGTCTATGGTGACTTGCAAGGTCTATGGTGACTTGCAAAATCTATAGTGACTTGCAAGGTCTATGGTGACTTGCAAGATCTATAGTGACTTGCAAGGTCTATGGTGACTTGCAAGGTCTATGGTGACTTGCAAGGTCTATGGTGACTTGCAAGATCTATGATGACTTGCAAGATCTATAGTGACTTGGAAGGTCTATGGTGACTTGCAAGATCTATAGTGACTTGCAAGATCTATGGTGACTTGCAAGATTTATGGTGACTTGCAATGTCTATGGTGACTTGCAAAGTCTATGGTGACTTGCAAAGTCTATGGTTACTTGCAAGTTCTATGGTGACTTGCAATGTCTATGGTGACTTGCAATGTGTATGGTGACTTGCAAGATCTATGGTGACTTGCAAGATCTATGGTGACTTGCAAGATCTATGGTGACTTGCAATGTCTATGGTGACTTGCAAAGTCTATGGTGACTTGCAAAGTCTATGGTGACTTGCAAGTTCTATGGTGACTTGCAAGGTCTATGGTGACTTGCAATGTCGATAGTGACTTGCAAGGTCTATCATGACTTGCAAGATCTATAGTGACTTGCAAGGTCTATGGTGACTTGCAAGATCTATGGTGACTTGCAATGTGTATATGGTGAGTTGCAAAGTCTATGGTGACTTGCAAGGTCTATGGTGACTTGCAAAGTCTATGGTGACTTGAAAGGTCTATGATGACTTGCAAGATCTATAGTGACTTGCAAGGTCTATGGTGACTTGCAAGATCTATGGTGACTTGCAAAATCCATGGTGACTTGCAAGGTCTATGGTGACTTGCAAGGTCTATGGTGACTTGAAAGGTCTATGGTGACTTGCTAGATCTATAGTGACTTGCAAGGTGTATGGTGACTTGCAAGATCTATAGTGACTTGCAAGGTCTATGGTGACTTGCAAGATCTATAGTGACTTGCAAGATCTATGGTGACTTGCAAGATCTATGGTGACTTGCAAGGTCTATAGTGACTTGCAAGATCTATAGTGACTTGCAAGGTTTATGGTGACTTGCAAGGTCTATGGTGACTTGCAAGACCTATGATGACTTGCAAGGTCTATGGTGACTTGCAAGGTCTATGGTGACTTGCAAGGTCTATGGTGACTTGCAAGGTCTATGGTGACTTGCAAGGTCTATGGTGACTTGCAAGATCTATGGTGACTTGCAAGGTCTATGGTGACTTGCAAGATCTATAGTGACTTGCAAGATCTATAGTGACTTGCAAGATCTATGGTGACTTGCAAGGTCTATGGTGACTTGCAAGGTCAATGGTGACTTGCAAGATCTACATTGTACGGTGACTTGCAATGTGTATGGTGACTTGCAAGATCTATCGTGACTTGCAAGGTCTATGGTGACTTGCAAGATCTATGATGACTTGCAAGGTCTATGGTGACTTGCAAGGTCTATGGTGACTTGCAAGGTCTATGGTGACTTGCAAGGTCTATGGTGGCTTGCAAGGTCTATGGTGACTTGCAAGGTCTATGGTGACTTGCAAGATCTATGGTGACTTGCAAGGTCTATGGTGACTTGCAAGATCTATAGTGACTTGCAAGATCTATAGTGACTTGCAAGATCTATAGTGACTTGCAAGGTCTATGGTGACTTGCAAGGTCTATGGTGACTTGCAAGGTCTATGGTGACTTGCAAGGTCTATGGTGACTTGCAAGATCAATGGTGACTTGCAAGATCTATGCTGACTTGTAAGGTCTATGGTGACTTGCAAGGTCTATGGTGACTTGCAAGGTCTATGGTGACTTGCAAGATCTATGGTGACTTGCAAGGTCTATGGTGACTTGCAAGATCTATAGTGACTTGCAAGATCTATAGTGACCTGCAAGATCTATAGTGACTTGCAAGATCTATGTTGACTTGCAAGATCTATGGTGACTTGCAAGATATATGGTGACTTGCAATGTCTATGGTGACTTGCAATGTCTATGGTGACTTGCAAGGGTTTTGGTGACTTGCAAGATCTATGGTGACTTGCAAGATCTTTGTTGACTTGCAAGGTCTATGGTGACTTGCAAGGTCTATGGTGACTTGCAAGATCTATGGTGACTTGCAAGGTCTATGGTGACTTGCAAGATCTATGGTGACTTGCAAGGTCTATGGTGACTTGCAACGTCTATGGTGACTTGCAAGGGTTTTGGTGACTTGCAAGATCTATGGTGACTTGCAAGATCTATGGTGACTTGCAAGGTCTAGGGTGACTTGCAAGGTCTAGGGTAACGTATATATATTGATGAGAACATTCAGCATAGTTTTATTCATTAAACATTTGCTTCATTGTCAAAGTGTAGCAGTTAACAGACCATGCACTTTTCGTAACAATCTACCGAGTCTAAAGTTTTATCTTTCCTTTGTTGGTGTAATTCATGGTAAATTTTTTTTTTCCACATGAACAAGCACATTTAAAAAAACAACACAAGTGCATCAAAATGAATCAATGCTCATGCAATATTCACATGTGTTGTCCCCCCCCCCTCCCATCAAGGCTTTATCATTTCAGCTGCACACTCTGGAAATCATGTGACATGTAGTCTGAACTTTACTCTCAGGCTATACATTGTATTGCCCGAACCGGTAAATCTTAATAATGAACACACTTTGCATTCATGAAGAAAGAAAAGACATGTTTATGTCATCGAGGTCAGAAACCTAATTAATGAATTATGTCTCAAATTCCCAGCGCAATATACTTAAACTAAAAATTCTGATTTTGTTTATTAAACCTTATTGACCCTAGGAGAGGTGTACAGTTATTGGCAATTAAAATACTCTGTTAGTGAGAGTGACATGTGTATATTATGTTTGCAAACGTTAAAATAATTGAATTCCTTTTTAAGTTTATTGCAGTCTTCACAGATCCTTGTAATAGAATCGGTCCTATCAATTACCTCGGGAAAGTGACACTTCTCATGGCTGAGCAAGGTTTAACAATGCAGGGCTGTGAAAATACTGTCCAATATTTCCTGTGGTTATAAATAATAACTTTTAGTAATTTTTATCGGACTTTTATTAAGCACCAAAGTCAACTGCTGACCTTTGACCTAGTCTATTTTTGGAATTATGAGGGCATGCTCAGTAGTGCCTAGCAACCAGGTGTTCAGTTCACATACTGGTTTAAATAAACAAACCAGTCCTTTCCCTCATATAAACATAATGATTGTTTAAAGAACATTTCCTTAATTCTCTAATTTGGATGAATACTTTTGTCATTTTGGTAAAAAGTAATAATTTCTACTTCTTGTTAAAAACCAAAAGTCTGATTGCTTTGATACTATACATATAGGTGCCTCGGGCAGACCTCTCTCAGATTTGTTCTTTTTCCAATGATATATTCAGTTCTTTAATTGAAATGTGCATTGCTAACAGCGGAGCTATCTCAGTTGAGAAGCTGCTTGTTTTTCATTGTTTTCCAAAAATGTTGATCAACATTGAATTATATGCCTGTTTGGTCCAAAATTAACGAAGAGATACTTCAAATATTCATACAAAATATTGCACTAAAATTATGGCAGGAAAAATTATGCCATTCAAAAAATTTAAATTATGCTGTGGTCTGAATTGAGCATGTGCATATTTGACAGTTCTGTTCTCTGATTGGTCTATTGGTCTGATTGCTCACAGCTGACTCTACTTTATTGTCACAAAAAAACTTTAATTACAACACATAATTTTGTTAAAATTGTTTGAATTTATCAGCCTGCCTGTAAATGTGCAACATCTAAAAAAACTTGCTACTTATAAATATGTAAACATTTGTTGTTTTGTGAACTTTTGATAAATTCCCTACGCATTCACGTAGTTCCGACAACAATTTTCTTGTAAGCTTCAATAAACACCAATTATTGTTTAAGTTCAGTAACAACGAATAATTGATATCTGCACTTGTTAAACCAGTTTACTGTGTTGGCTCTCTGTTACAAGTACACACACTTGTTAAACCAGTTTACCGTGTTGGCTCTCTGTTACAAGTACACACACTTGTTAAACCAGTTTACCGTGTTGGCTCTCTGTTACAAGTACACACACTTGTTAAACCAGTTTACCGTGTTGGCTCTCTGTTACAAGTACACACACTTGTTAAACCAGTTTACCGTGTTGGCTCTCTGTTACAAGTACACACACTTGTTAAACCAGTTTACCGTGTTGGCTCTCTGTTACAAGTACACACACTTGTTAAACCAGTTTACCGTGTTGGCTCTCTGTTACAAGTACACACACTTGTTAAACCAGTTTACCGTGTTGGCTCTCTGTTACAAGTACACACACTTGTTAAACCAGTTTACTGTGTTGGCTCTCTGTTACAAGTACACACACTTGTTAAACCAGTTTACTGTGTTGGCTCTCTGTTACAAGTACACACACTTGTTAAACCAGTTTACTGTGTTGGCTCTCTGTTACAAGTACACACACTTGTTAAACCAGTTTACTGTGTTGGCTCTCTGTTACAAGTACACACACTTGTTAAACCAGTTTACCGTGTTGGCTCTCTGTTACAAGTACACACACTTGTTAAACCAGTTTACCGTGTTGGCTCTCTGTTACAAGTACACACACTTGTTAAACCAGTTTACTGTGTTGGCTCTCTGTTACAAGTACACACACTTGTTAAACCAGTTTACTGTGTTGGCTCTCTGTTACAAGTACACACACTTGTTAAACCAGTTTACCGTGTTGGCTCTCTGTTACAAGTACACACACTTGTTAAACCAGTTTACTGTGTTGGCTCTCTGTTACAAGTACACACACTTGTTAAACCAGTTTACTGTGTTGGCTCTCTGTTACAAGTACACACACTTGTTAAACCAGTTTACTGTGTTGGCTCTCTGTTACAAGTACACACACTTGTTAAACCAGTTTACTGTGTTGGCTCTATGTTACAAGTACACACACTTGTTAAACCAGTTTACTGTGTTGGCTCTATGTTACAAGTACACACACTTGTTAAACCAGTTTACCGTGTTGGCTCTATGTTACAAGTACACACACTTGTTAAACCAGTTTACTGTGTTGGCTCTCTGTTACAAGTACACACACTTGTTAAACCAGTTTACCGTGTTAGCTCTATGTTACAAGTACACACACTTGTTAAACCAGTTTACCGTGTTAGCTCTATGTTACAAGTACACACACTTGTTAAACCAGTTTACCGTGTTGGCTCTATGTTACAAGTACACACACTTGTTAAACCAGTTTACTGTGTTGGCTCTCTGTTACAAGTACACACACTTATTAAACCAGTTTACCGTGTTGGCTCTATGTTACAAGTACACACACTTGTTAAACCAGTTTACCGTGTTGGCTCTCTGTTACAAGTACACACACTTGTTAAACCAGTTTACTGTGTTGGCTCTATGTTACAAGTACACACACTTGTTAAACCAGTTTACTGTGTTGGCTCTCTGTTACAAGTACACACACTTGTTAAACCAGTTTACTGTGTTGGCTCTCTGTTACAAGTACACACACTTGTTAAACCAGTTTACCGTGTTGGCTCTCTGTTACAAGTACACACACTTGTTAAACCAGTTTACTGTGTTGGCTCTATGTTACAAGTACACACACTTGTTAAACCAGTTTACTGTGTTGGCTCTCTGTTACAAGTACACACACTTGTTAAACCAGTTTACTGTGTTGGCTCTCTGTTACAAGTACACACACTTGTTAAACCAGTTTACCGTGTTGGCTCTCTGTTACAAGTACACACACTTGTTAAACCAGTTTACTGTGTTGGCTCTCTGTTACAAGTACACACACTTGTTAAACCAGTTTACTGTGTTGGCTCTCTGTTACAAGTACACACACTTGTTAAACCAGTTTACTGTGTTGGCTCTCTGTTACAAGTACACACACTTGTTAAACCAGTTTACTGTGTTGGCTCTCTGTTACAAGTACACACACTTGTTAAACCAGTTTACTGTGTTGGCTCTCTGTTACAAGTACACACACTTGTTAAACCAGTTTACTGTGTTGGCTCTCTGTTACAAGTACACACACTTGTTAAACCAGTTTACCGTGTTGGCTCTCTGTTACAAGTACACACACTTGTTAAACCAGTTTACTGTGTTGGCTCTCTGTTACAAGTACACACACTTGTTAAACCAGTTTACCGTGTTGGCTCTCTGTTACAAGTACACACACTTGTTAAACCAGTTTACTGTGTTGGCTCTCTGTTACAAGTACACACACTTGTTAAACCAGTTTACCGTGTTGGCTCTCTGTTACAAGTACACACACTTGTTAAACCAGTTTACTGTGTTGGCTCTCTGTTACAAGTACACACACTTGTTAAACCAGTTTACTGTGTTGGCTCTCTGTTACAAGTACACACACTTGTTAAACCAGTTTACTGTGTTGGCTCTCTGTTACAAGTACACACACTTGTTAAACCAGTTTACTGTGTTGGCTCTCTGTTACAAGTACACACACTTGTTAAACCAGTTTACCGTGTTGGCTCTCTGTTACAAGTACACACACTTGTTAAACCAGTTTACTGTGTTGGCTCTCTGTTACAAGTACACACACTTGTTAAACCAGTTTACTGTGTTGGCTCTCTGTTACAAGTACACACACTTGTTAAACCAGTTTACTGTGTTGGCTCTCTGTTACAAGTACACACACTTGTTAAACCAGTTTACTGTGTTGGCTCTCTGTTACAAGTACACACACTTGTTAAACCAGTTTACTGTGTTGGCTCTATGTTACAAGTACACACACTTGTTAAACCAGTTTACTGTGTTGGCTCTATGTTACAAGTACACACACTTGTTAAACCAGTTTACTGTGTTGGCTCTATGTTACAAGTACACACACTTGTTAAACCAGTTTACTGTGTTGGCTCTCTGTTACAAGTACACACACTTGTTAAACCAGTTTACTGTGTTGGCTCTCTGTTACAAGTACACACACTTGTTAAACCAGTTTACCGTGTTGGCTCTCTGTTACAAGTACACACACTTGTTAAACCAGTTTACTGTGTTGGCTCTATGTTACAAGTACACACACTTGTTAAACCAGTTTACTGTGTTGGCTCTCTGTTACAAGTACACACACTTGTTAAACCAGTTTACTGTGTTGGCTCTCTGTTACAAGTACACACACTTGTTAAACCAGTTTACCGTGTTGGCTCTCTGTTACAAGTACACACACTTGTTAAACCAGTTTACTGTGTTGGCTCTCTGTTACAAGTACACACACTTGTTAAACCAGTTTACTGTGTTGGCTCTCTGTTACAAGTACACACACTTGTTAAACCAGTTTACTGTGTTGGCTCTCTGTTACAAGTACACACACTTGTTAAACCAGTTTACTGTGTTGGCTCTCTGTTACAAGTACACACACTTGTTAAACCAGTTTACTGTGTTGGCTCTCTGTTACAAGTACACACACTTGTTAAACCAGTTTACTGTGTTGGCTCTCTGTTACAAGTACACACACTTGTTAAACCAGTTTACCGTGTTGGCTCTCTGTTACAAGTACACACACTTGTTAAACCAGTTTACTGTGTTGGCTCTCTGTTACAAGTACACACACTTGTTAAACCAGTTTACCGTGTTGGCTCTCTGTTACAAGTACACACACTTGTTAAACCAGTTTACTGTGTTGGCTCTCTGTTACAAGTACACACACTTGTTAAACCAGTTTACCGTGTTGGCTCTCTGTTACAAGTACACACACTTGTTAAACCAGTTTACTGTGTTGGCTCTCTGTTACAAGTACACACACTTGTTAAACCAGTTTACTGTGTTGGCTCTCTGTTACAAGTACACACACTTGTTAAACCAGTTTACCGTGTTGGCTCTCTGTTACAAGTACACACACTTGTTAAACCAGTTTACCGTGTTGGCTCTCTGTTACAAGTACACACACTTGTTAAACCAGTTTACTGTGTTGGCTCTCTGTTACAAGTACACACACTTGTTAAACCAGTTTACCGTGTTGGCTCTCTGTTACAAGTACACACACTTGTTAAACCAGTTTACTGTGTTGGCTCTCTGTTACAAGTACACACACTTGTTAAACCAGTTTACCGTGTTGGCTCTCTGTTACAAGTACACACACTTGTTAAACCAGTTTACCGTGTTGGCTCTCTGTTACAAGTACACACACTTGTTAAACCAGTTTACTGTGTTGGCTCTCTGTTACAAGTACACACACTTGTTAAACCAGTTTACTGTGTTGGCTCTCTGTTACAAGTACACACACTTGTTAAACCAGTTTACCGTGTTGGCTCTCTGTTACAAGTACACACACTTGTTAAACCAGTTTACTGTGTTGGCTCTCTGTTACAAGTACACACACTTGTTAAACCAGTTTACCGTGTTGGCTCTCTGTTACAAGTACACACACTTGTTAAACCAGTTTACCGTGTTGGCTCTCTGTTACAAGTACACACACTTGTTAAACCAGTTTACCGTGTTGGCTCTCTGTTACAAGTACACACACTTGTTAAACCAGTTTACCGTGTTGGCTCTCTGTTACAAGTACACACACTTGTTAAACCAGTTTACTGTGTTGGCTCTCTGTTACAAGTACACACACTTGTTAAACCAGTTTACCGTGTTGGCTCTCTGTTACAAGTACACACACTTGTTAAACCAGTTTACCGTGTTGGCTCTCTGTTACAAGTACACACACTTGTTAAACCAGTTTACCGTGTTGGCTCTCTGTTACAAGTACACACACTTGTTAAACCAGTTTACCGTGTTGGCTCTCTGTTACAAGTACACACACTTGTTAAACCAGTTTACCGTGTTGGCTCTCTGTTACAAGTACACACACTTGTTAAACCAGTTTACTGTGTTGGCTCTCTGTTACAAGTACACACACTTGTTAAACCAGTTTACTGTGTTGGCTCTCTGTTACAAGTACACACACTTGTTAAACCAGTTTACCGTGTTGGCTCTCTGTTACAAGTACACACACTTGTTAAACCAGTTTACCGTGTTGGCTCTCTGTTACAAGTACACACACTTGTTAAACCAGTTTACCGTGTTGGCTCTCTGTTACAAGTACACACACTTGTTAAACCAGTTTACCGTGTTGGCTCTCTGTTACAAGTACACACACTTGTTAAACCAGTTTACCGTGTTGGCTCTCTGTTACAAGTACACACACTTGTTAAACCAGTTTACCGTGTTGGCTCTCTGTTACAAGTACACACACTTGTTAAACCAGTTTACCGTGTTGGCTCTCTGTTACAAGTACACACACTTGTTAAACCAGTTTACTGTGTTGGCTCTCTGTTACAAGTACACACACTTGTTAAACCAGTTTACTGTGTTGGCTCTCTGTTACAAGTACACACACTTGTTAAACCAGTTTACCGTGTTGGCTCTCTGTTACAAGTACACACACTTGTTAAACCAGTTTACCGTGTTGGCTCTCTGTTACAAGTACACACACTTGTTAAACCAGTTTACCGTGTTGGCTCTCTGTTACAAGTACACACACTTTAATACATACAATGTCAAGGTGTACATATGTATCTATGACAAAAATATTTTAATGATCAAGCGTACATTATATGGCATTTTAGATTTATGTTCACGGAGATGCACTTTTATTATTAAAAGCAAATGGTATTTTTTAGGGGTAAATCAGTCGTTGGTACATGTAGCTCATAATAAATCGTTATTTTTGTCAATACATTTGGATACTGTAACTGTGATGAGACAATATTTTGTTTCTGTCTGTATAACTATGTGATATATATAGTTATAATATAGTATATATGCCTTGTATTAACTTATACTAGTCTGAGATACATGTACAGGTGTTCCTGTAACATTTTACCATCAAATAACACACAAGATATACCGTAAAATCTGTATTAGAAGCCTCATCTCTAATAGAAGTCGCACCCATTCTTTTTGAATAATTGAGAACCCAAAATTCATCATTTCTCGTAAGTGTACATGCTCTAAAGGAAGCCGCATCCCCTCTGTTGCATTGTACTATTTTAATAGAAGCAGCGGCTTGTATAGTGATGACAGGGACAACAAAGTTAAAATAAAAAAGTTCTCAAAACTTATTAAATATGGAGGAGTTATGAATAATTTATTTCAATTATGCGCAGCCATTATCATATGGTGATCATTACTGTTTTTTTTTTTTTACGTAAATGAATCCCATAACCCAGGGGTTTTCTCAGTTGTAGTGGATTTACCATTAAACCATACTGTTGAGAATACATGTATAATCTTGTAAACTGACTCAAGGTAATAGTTAAACAGCTTGACTCAACGACGACCGTGCATTGACGTTCCAATAGAATCTTAAATAGCTCAATAATATGTTCTTGCAGTGGCCAACTTTATCAGAAGATCTTTTGTATTGTACCGTACTGTTTATAATCTACATCAAAACATTATTGTTTTATATGTTTTGTGAAATTTACATTAATTACTGGGGGTATAGCATATGGATATACAACTGCATGAGTTGACAATCTGTTAGACAATGAGAACGAAAAGTATAGGTTTACTTTGTGAGAATAAATGTACAAAATGGCTAAAAGTGATTTCTACGCTTGATACACCTACCAGCATGCATCATTTCGCAGTTTCTTGACTGAAGGTAGATAGGATCATGAAATAATATGATCATCAACGAATTTAGTACGAGAGTAAACGACTATCGGTAAATTTGTCGTCAAACTGATTTGAGAATCTTGAATTGTTAATACATGAGTTCAGGAGGTCAGTTTTATCTATTCACGAATGTCTATATTTTGTAAGCTGTTAAGGATTTCAGATCTGTGTACGTGGGTGGGTGCACATGCATATTCAGGCTTACTTTTCAGTAAAATAATGATGAATTCCCTACGGTGCTAGTCGAATGAGACGATGTGACGATAGTGGGAGAGCTTCAGGCCTTGCATATTTACCACGCATCCATTAACTATTGTAGAACTCATTTTATCGTGGTATATGTACAACTTTATCTCTGACTTCGAAATGTAATTTATTATTTCAGAATAAAGTTGTTAACGTGGATGGATCTAAAGTTAAACTTCAGGTGAGTTACTTATTAAGTGATTTTTATTTTAAGTTATTAAAGGACCGTGGTCATTACATTGTATACAGCGTCGTGTTCGATATGGGACTCATAGCGACGTATACAAGGCGTGTAAAATACATTGTTTATTTACACGAAATTCGAACACGCGCTGCGCGACGACCACCGCCCTTTGAACGGATATACTCGCAAAGTTGGTTTTCTCTATTTTAAATAAATAACCTATTAAGCTGCAGAAAATGACAAGAAACTGTTTTGTTCTAATCAATTAATCAATACAAAAAAATACCTTTATTGTGTCTTAAAAATCCTGGTAAAATATCATATATTCATTAACATTTCTGACCTTCCTGACTCACAAGACTCATGAAAAATTATGTTTTGTTGAGTTGAAGCAATTTATCGTAATATCGTTGAAAACGGTAAAAGTGTCAATGCACTCTAGTAATTGTTGTATGTCTTTTGAGACCCAAGACATTTTGTGCGTTTCGCCTGATATTGAATCTTGTCACATGTAGTATTACTTCATCAATACATATCAAAGAATCATAAGATAAGGATATGCAACATTCATAAGCACATACAGGGTGATATACGAAGAAAATCTCATGAGAAGTGAACTCTATCTATTTTACGAGCATTTGAAAATGTACAATTCCCGCATACATGTACATGTCAGTTGAACGTATTTATAATTCCAGAATGAGTCAACACTTGGAAAGGTTTGATTATGTAAACAGAAATAATATTTTTGATAGAAGCGTACTCATAAATGCAGATACCCAAAATTTATTCATTTTGCAATATAAGAATATTGATTTTTAAAAAATTTGGCGATCACCAGCTCAATTTTCATATATTGTATTTTAGTGGATAGTGGCCATTTTGACATTCTTATAACGGTTCCAATGGCAAAGATATTATGTCATATCTCAAAATCTAAGGTGACATTTTATAAATGCCAATAATAATTGAAATTATATCTTGTGACTAATGGGGTACTTTTTGTTTTCCTGAATTATTTCAAAAATTCAGAAAGTTTTAGAAAATGTCAAAAAATGCAATTTTTTTTAACATTGTGTTCCATGGAATTGTTAAAAAAAAAAATGCTATTTCATGGTGCCATGGGACAAAAGCTTTATGGTTTTACATAATAAGCCATTGAACAATTTATGACAAACTTTCTTATTATGAGTAGGCTTAATTCTACTCTAAAAATAAAAAATATAATTGCACTAACGTTTTGGCAGGGGACACAATGGGGCTGCTCTTCAGAGACACTGTAGAATACTTTATTTTCGCTTGGAATTTATCTTCGTTTTTTTGCTGAAGGGATGCTTCAGTGAAAATAAAATCCAGTGAATATACTTTTTTTCCTATATTTTACTTTCAACTCATCAAAAATCAGTGAAAATAAATTCCATACAAAACATCCAAAAAGCCTTTATAGCGAAAATGAATTCCAGCTAAAATAAAGTATTTGACAGTACCAAACATGTCATATAGTGTCACATGCGCTTGGTTCATGGAAATATATAATGAATATATTACAATACCTACTTGTAATGATACTCTACCACACACATCCCCACACACCCCCCACCCTTACCTCATACACCCATGTTTTTTTTTTTGTAATATCAATTTCAGATTTGGGACACGGCAGGGCAGGAAAGATTCCGCAGTGTTACCCATGCTTACTACAGAGACGCTCATGCGTTATTACTTTTATATGATGTCACAAACCGACAGTCTTTTGATAATATTCGGGTAAGTTTTTAATGTCAATGTCTGTATGATGCGAGTGTGAGCAATTGGATTGTAGTTTTAATGTAGTAAAGGTATAAATGTACACTAGTATGTGAAATATATACACATACATATTCTTCTGAATTCACAGTACAGTCAGGGGAGGAGTTTAGGTTAGGGGAGAGTAGAAAATCAAACGGGCGGTTCACCAGCGTGAGCCGCGGACTGCTTATAATTAGGGGTCTCTACCGCGGTGGCCACTGGTACCCGTTGCAACCGCGGTCATGAGAAAGGTGTGAAATACGTACTTAACAGTTCCCTTTGTGAAATAGCTGTTTTTAAATCGAGCAGGTTACGAGCATCGCTGGCATGGAAATATTAAGCATATGGTAATATTATCGGCCCACGTATTTTATTAATATAAAAATCCATAAGTTCAATGCTGTATACTAATTGTTGTTGCGTGAAACAATGTTGTATTTCATGCATGTATTTATCACCAATTCCAAGAGTAAAAGTCGTAACTTTCGAAGGTACGAATGTTATTTACGAAGTTTTAAATAGCCGAGCCTTCCTGATTCAAGCCTCTTGTTGATTTGACAATGGTGGGTATCATTAATGTTTATTCTTTGCGTGCGACATGATTATTAAAAAAAAACCAGAGTTAAGCGGTCATGTACGTTCTATAAATCTAACCTTGCACACATAATCTTGTATTGACGTATTTTTTTGGGGTCAAAAACGACGTTGCCTTTCAGTTAACTCTTCACGTTCATGGTATTTGTGAGAGTTTACCGATTTTTTGAACAAATGTTTAGTAACTATATCGTTTTGCGTCAAACTGGGTGGCCTGAATTTAAATGTCAGTGTGTGAACTCATTGAGGTCATTGCCCATTGCCGCACGTAATTCAAACACATGGTTATTAGAGTTTAGTCGAAATGTACGCGAATAATGCGATCGAAGTGCGCTGCGAGTAATTTAACATTACGCATGATATTGTATGTTATGTATGGTTAATATTACATATTCACTTTATTTCGAATAAAATAATTCACCGATGAGTCACAAGTATTTAAAATATTTTCTCGACTTTCGTTAGACACCTGACTCCGGGACCTTTTTCAATGATTTAAATGCGCCCATGTTTATATTTGCGTAATAATTACGAATGCAACACATTATCAAGTCGGTAATATTGAAATATTCACAGACCCAATAGCCGGGGTTAGTCTCCCAACAATAATAAAAATAACTTAGTTTGCGTAATTATAATAAAAGCAATACATTGCAAAGTTGAAATATTTAGAGCCTGTGCAATACTGTAAACATATTTGCATTATTAGGAAGGCAGCACACTAAGTAAATGATGTTGAAATATTCAAAGCCAATACAGAGTTGGATACAAGTTGTGTTATTACAGTACCGCCGGATATAATAACAATTTTACGAGATCAACGCGCGGACCAAGAAAGAAAAGGGTTGCTAAGGTAACGCGCCAGTTCAGTGCGTGACTTGGGGTCAAATTTCGGTCAACACACACTTGATGTCAGCATCGCCGCGTAGCAAGTTTCGCAACGTACTTGAAGTTCAATTGTGCCCCAAAATGATGTCAACGATCACTCAATTGTCGCAGCGCATGTTGTACCAAGTCCATGATACACCCCGTTTCGACTTTGGCTTGCTTTTTCTTCTTAGTGCATGTTCTTGTTCACGTAAATGCGACCTCTCACCAATGTATTAAAACACTTTGAATTTATACTTATGCGTAATTATATTTAGTCTACACGAAACATTTATCTTTCTAAACATTTTCTGAGACCATGCATGATATATATTCACAAAATAATGCGATCATATTTTATATTATGTTGATCTCTACGTCTTTCTGAATCGTTTTTTGATTTTATTCCAAGGCTCAGGCAAATAAAATAATGTCAACGGTCAGCCGGCGTCATGGAATCTATGCATAAATTTGCATAAAATGCCGTCGACTGGCGAGCACCCACCACCACCGCGGTAATGATCACGGTGCACCAACCGTTTGGTTTCCTACTCTCCCCTTAGATAAGTACCACCCTCTTCTTGGGTAGATCTGCTATAATGCTGTGAAAAAATATAACAACTACCCACTCTATGTATTTCCTCTATTACAAATGCATCTAGACAAAAAAATGTCTCATGTTGTATACTGAATCATTAAAATATTACTTATTTTGACCATAAAAACATCTTTAATAAAAGTAAACGCAAGTCAGAAATTGCATTTATTAGCTATGCTGAATCCAAAAATAAAAAAAACAAACATTTTTTTAACAGATAATTTCTATACGTAACTTAATTATACTACATATGTTGCACATCAAGGGAAAGGTTGGAATAGTTTCACTATGTTTATTTCTATTATGATGAAGTATGATGTGAATGACAAGTAATGTTCTGTCCAGTGTCTGTCTTAATAATAACAATAATAATAGAGGAATTCTGCGTTGGACTGTTTATGACATGTATTGAATAGATGCTCATCATTTACTATATAATACTTTATTTTTGCTTGGAATTAATTTTCTCTATTTTCGCTGAAGGAATGATTCAGGGAAAATAAAATCCAGCGAATTTACTATTTTTCCTATATTTTACATTCCACTCACCAAAAATCAGTGAAAATAAATTCCATACAAAACACCCAAAAAGTCCTTTCAGCGAAAATTAATTCCATCTAAAATAAAGTATTTTACAGTACCGTATATTGATTCTGTGTAAAACTATTAGCCCATAATCTATAAAATAAATGTTAGCATTAGACGACAGTGGTGTCAGGGCCACCGTGAAGCACCTCGGGCAGAAATAAATATCCCGGTGGGTAGGTAGATATTCAAATTCTTGTCAATACTGTCACGGTATTCAAACCGGCTTTGTCAGGCATCAACAAAAACCATACAGATCCCATGGGAAAACTTAAAATACAAAATTTAGATGCAAATACTGTACATGTACAGGAAGCCTGAGATTTCCTCTTCTTTTTTTTTTTTTGTTCTTCAGTTTTGACTATATTTCCAAAGCAATCAAGGCGCAACAATCATTGTAAATGCCTATGATCAGTATGACAATATAATTGTAAATTAAAGAAGGCCGGGAATTTGATTTCCTAAAAGTGAATAATGCAAATTATCTGGATCCCTGGTTGTATACAAATGTACATATATAGAGGGGCTAGAAGCTGATTGGTCAATTTATGATCACCATCTCAGTTATATCTCTTAATCAGAATATATGTTGGGGTTTAAACTTTCTGGTACATAGTGCGGTTGGTTACTACTACCGGTTTATACTGTGAATTATGCGCACGCACGCAGTGATTCTGAATTAACCCAATGATGCGTTAATAGTGACAATACAAGTACTTTTTAAGGTCACTCAACGTCACACGATATAAAAGTTGTGTAATTAAGTTCACTATGAGGTTGTGTAAATAAGGCATTGTATGAGTTGACACATTTTAGTTACATTCATTTCATGTCGCGGAGGTTCAGAATTACTGATTGTTTGTGATGTTTAAGCGTACATCCTTCCACTTTTCCCAAAGAAAATTTTTACTTATTATGTATATAAGAACATTTTTTAATTGCACTAAAAATTTCTGACATTCTGAGAAGATATTGAAATTTCTATTGAGATCATAGAATTATTAATATCTATGAATATTCAAAATTTTGATGCTTGTTTCGGCTTTATGAATTTTACGTTTTGATGTGCGCTAATTTACAAAATTCGCCTCTTTTCAGAATTACTGCTAAAGTAATTAGGATTAGAGAGAGAGAGAGAGAGAGAGAGAGAGAGAGAGAGAGAGAGAGAGTGAGAGAGAGAGACTGGACGATTTTAATATCACTTATCTTGGAAAATAAAACTTTTTTGCTTTTGCAGTAAACGTTAGTTTTCGAACAATGTCCCTTGTTTGCAGCAAGAGTGTAGCTTACAATGTACGACAGCTTGCTATCCACACACCGTGGTCCGGGTGTGGGTGAAGATAAACCCCCAAACTGGAAATTTTATCAGGCCAGAAAGACTCTAAGTGATCGTTATAGAACATATCACTGAACGCACAAAAGAGTTGTGTGCATTTCCACTGCCAATTCAGGATGATATATCTCATTACAAAGTATGACTCAAAGCAGAAAGAAATTATTAAATAATAATAATAAGCTCACGATGAGAATACAGTATATGCACTCAGACAGCACATCTACATGATCTGCAATTTTACTGCATAGCACAACCGACTTGTATATACTTTATAGTATATTCTCGTGGTAGCTTCATATTATTCGTACTACGCCAAAGTGAACATGATTAGTTTGACAATTTGCATGTCGTTATTAAGGGCTTTTTAATTACATTCCTAATTAAATAATATCGTTGATTGTCAAGTTGCGTGCATATCATTTTGATCATGCTATATACATGTATTAAAATCGGGAGCCTTGATGCCCAGGGTCCTAGCAGTATGCATCGTGTTTAGTGTACACTATTACCGTGACAACATGTGTCATTTATTGCATTGATGTATCCATGTTTTAGTCATGATAATGACAATATAAATGCCATCTGTCACTCATTTATATGATATTTTGTTGACATATAAAAATGTAACATATAAAAATAATCTTCACTTGAAAGCTGTATCTAATGAATTCCTAATGTTCCCAGAGCTGTAAATCTGTAAAAGTATGAAATTATCCATTTATGTGAAAACTGTGCGCCTGAATGCAATTGGGTCATAGTATACACCCCTGAGTTGTCAGTGTCGTATATTTTAAAATGATCTGGGGTTCATTATACATGTAACATACTGTGATATGTATATAATTGTCTGTTTTGACCTATCTTTTAATCTATCCATCTATTCCAGCATCACCTTTTCTCACCAAATACAGAATTATTTGTTAATTAGTTTTTTCACCACCAGACTTTCTCCCCCAATTTTTTCTACACTTTTTTTTCTCCAATTCTTCAATATTTCTAGAAATGAACTCTAATTTTGGAGCCAACAGACAAAGTTTGAGTCAATTTTCAGTTTTTACTCAAAAATTTGGCTATTTTTGTTCAAATCTTCTGAAGCAAATGCAGACTATAAACTGGACTATTTTGTGAATTTGTGATGAATTTTGCAGGTCGTTCAAAATTATTCATCTTTCAATTTTGTAACAGTGAATATTTCTTTGAGGTCATACTGAATGGAATGACAGTGACCTTCGGGAAAATTGTGTTTTCACGAGTGACATACGCGTGTAAAATCATCAAATTGCGAAAATTATTATTTTTTGGCTCCGAAAAAAGATCGTCTACAGATGCTGCAACTCATAAAATAACACTGTATTTACAAAAATGTATGCAGTCATAACCAACAGCTGTATATCATGACCTCATTGGCTTGTATTGTTGAACTCTTTTTATTTCCAGTATGTGCATCTAAATTTCATATTTAAAGTTTTTTCATGGGAACTGTATCGTTTGTTGATGTCCGTCATGTTATAAACACAAAAAGCACAGTGTTATTGCAGTATTGTGTTGGGTTATAAGGATTTCTATTAAACATGCAACCATCTGGTTCGACTTTATGTAATTACGAGTGGAATTTTAAAGGGTGGTCGCCGTCGTGCAGCGTATGTTCGAATTTTGTGTACCGTAAATGTGTTGTGTATGTCGCTATCAAACGGCACAGTGCGACAACCACTGCCCTTCAATGATTACTTATTTTTATGCCATAAATCCGGATGTGCTCCACGTTACTCGTGACATTTTGTAATAATACAGACATCACGTTGGATCGTATTCTTACCTGCCTTTATAATTATAGACACATTTAATGTCAAGATAAATAAGCTGCTGCTGTAACCCGAGGCAATGTCGATATTATACGGGGCTGTACCCTTATAAGGATGTGAAACTCCTATATGAGGAGTTCCATTTCACACATTATGATCTGCAGGTTGTGAACTGTATAACACATATAATGTTATCACAGTAATACTGCAATGTATGCACAGGCAGGTTTATACAATATGTAATCCTGATGGAACGGGTTTCCACGCTTTCTTTGTGATATATTCCCCCGCAATAAACCTCATATTATTTTCATACTAATTTCCAAATATTAAACGTGCAGTCATGCGCAACTGGGGAGATGCCTCAAAGATAGTTACATGAATTATAAATTCTCAATGAAAGCCCCAAGGAGAATATTGACAGCTTTCAGAATATGTGCAATCTATTTTTTATAATTATGAAAATATAACGCAAGGTACATTGTATGTTTACGGTGGGGAAGAATACGAAGGCGTATAGCGTGGCTTGTCATCACCTGCAGACATCCGGTCGACTGTAACTCTAGTGTTCTTGTGAATGTGACAGTTTTCTCCTGAACTGCCAACATGTAAAAAAAAAAGTCAATACGTTTCCACGGCAACTTATGCCTAATAGATTGTGCTCCATCATTCACTGATTGATTTTTTTGACAAATTTTTGTTCAAATTTGGTACACGATCAAAGAACGATTAATTTAAAGGACAATTTTTGTTTTAAAAAACACCATTTCTTGGTTATACCTGAGCAAATTTAATTTAAACATAACAGAAACAATTGTACATGGTGGGTTACTGATGCTCGCTATTTGATTCAAAATGGCCAAGAGGTGGTTGCTGTAATCTACTTCATTTCACTTCTTTCGTTTAAAGGATGATTCAGTGAAAATAAAATCCAGTGAATTTACCTTTTTTTCTATATTTCACATTCAACTCATCAAAAATCAGTGAAAATAAATTCCGTATAAAACAACCCAAAAGTCTTTTCAGCAAAAATTAATTCCAACTATAAGCTAAAAGTATTTTACAGTGTTTTGTTATGTTAGTGTGTCCTTTTCTCAGATAATTTCATTAAAAAAATAGATACCATATTTACCATGTCTATTGGTAGTACCTGCACCTTCATAGATAGAAGTATGTCAACATACTTCCTATAATTCAGTATACAAACAATTTCAATTTCTGTCAGAGTTGTGTTTCTACTAGCAATTACATTTATAATATTTATATGAATTGACATTAAATTATTTTCCAATTCAGATATCACCATTATGCCCTAAGGACTTTCATGTTTCAGCTTTTATGTTGGAATTCTGTGATTTGAACGTAATAAATTAAAAAAAAATATGCAAACAAATTCGTTTTCAACATAAACTAATATCAACAGAAAAAAATATGGTTCAGGCAATTGTATGTAAAACAAGATACTTGTATGTCTTTGAATTACCAGTAATTAATTTCTCGTAGATCCATCTTGTAATATGTTAGTTTGTTTGGTTTGTATATGACTTATTTACTCTGTGTGTTTGCCCATCCACTGTGGCTTAAATCATGTTTCCGAATATTCTGTGAATTATTAAGGAGATTTAATACACATAAATGCCAAGGTAAACAAACTGACTGTGATGTATCAAGCACCACCTGAGTTGTATACTCGTACCTGTCATGAGAGTATTAATATATATAAGAGAGAGTACATGTCAGAAGTCACTTGTATATCACTGAATGTGTACAACATGCCAACACAATGACAGTGATTTTTGTCAAGGAGGCTTGAAAAGGAATATGGTTAAAATATTTAATAAATTAATGGCCAATAACAAGAACTTCTTGCCTTATTATTTTTTTGGATGTTTTTTCTCAACAACCAATTTGACCCATAGTAATTGGAAAAAATCCAATACACATGTTGTCATACATGTGCAGATCAGTTAGGGCCATTTTCATACATTGCTTGTAGTCTTAAAAAAAATGGAAAATGCATGAGGAGAAAGTGGTCATCGTCATTCTTACTGTCTCTTATAAATTACACACCTAGAGTTCTTAATTATTATTTATTATTCAGATTCTCAACAGACAAGGTTTGCCTAAATTGTAAATCTTCAACTGTCGGCGCATATTTCTCCTAGATTGAATGTTGTGCTATTTTCGTTCTCTACGTGGAAGTATAAGCACTCATTATGTAGTATTTGAAGAATATGATATATGTGTGTCAAACCATATACACTTACGATAGTTGAATTGACATGGTTCATAGCAGACTTGTCGACAAGTGCTTGGTGTACTGTATATACATGTTGCAAAAAGGTACTGACGTCGTAGACTCAAGTGTGATCGATCATTTTCCCAAAATAGTCACCCTTTCAAGTGTATGCTTAAACTGACTTGCAATGTTCTCTTATTGACCTACACTAACCAATCATAGATGGTGACACTGCACAGTCAGGCTGGTCAAAGTAACATACAAGGTTACCTCTGATTGAATATCCTTCTGAATTGCCTAACCAATCAGGAAACACCTTGTTGTCAGGTTTATTGCTTAGTGTCATCTGACAATTTCTGTTGAAATCCAATATTGTCCAAACTTATTTGATTTTATATTCCAAATGAAGAATTTTTTAAAGCAATATTTTGCCAAATATAGTCCTCAGACATCCATGAAAGATAATGGAAGAATTAAACTTAAATAATACTCAACAAACCATCAGAAATAAATTCATGTGGACTGTGCTGTTGAATTTTTATTACTTTATTCCATATTTTGGTATGCATCCATTGGTGGCTGTAACTCAGATTTGTTCTTTTAGCAATAGTGCTTGTAATGTACGTGTATCAAGGTCTGTGTATTGGAAAAATATCAGTAATTAATATACTAGAAGCAATGGAATATTGAAAATGACTCTTACTAAAATTACTAGTCACTGCAAGGCTGCTTACCAGATTGTACCTGATTGGCTACCTAAACCTAACACCCAAAAGTCAGACCAATCAGCCTGTAGTATTTAACTTCACTTTCGTTAGAGGCAAATTAAAATAGTTGAGTATACTAGGGTGCCTGGAGAAGTTTTAATTGTAAATTGAGTATGAATTACTGTTTTCTTATTGTTGTGAGTGAGTTTATTGATTAATTAAATTCGCAAAAAATAGGTCTTAAAAAGCCCATCAAAATGTCTGAAATATTATGAGCTAATTAAGATCGATAGGAACACTTGAATTCGCTTGATTGACTTCACGCACTGTAAGGTTGAATGACATAGCATCTGGCTTATTGGATAAGCACATGCATTACGTGACTTGTCTTTTATTGTACCAACAAGTGGAAATAGAAATATTTTTAAGATTGTCTTTAAAGACAATCACCCGGTTGTACATACGTTCTCTGTATCCTGTATTTAATAAAGAACTTGGTGATCACATCACATCATTTCCTGTATTTAATTCTACTATTGTGGAAACACAAAACTTCTAAAAAATGTACCAAAGATGTATCTGTGCTACACTTTTCATAAATCATGAACTTTTTTTTTTTTTGTTAACATGAAATATTTATAAACGTTTCTTAAATTTCAAATGATATTTGAAAACACTCGCAATGCCCCAGAAGAAAGAAGACCAGCTGTAAAGAATTCCCTATCGGTCAGTATGGCCTTTGGCTACTGAGTTTTCTCTATCTGAAAATAAATATGTTTTTCATTTTAAACCTTTTGTGCCAAACTGTAGTGATATACTACTTTCAATATTGAAAATATATATCTACGAATGATTAATTTGAAGCATTTCTAATAAATTTGATGATATCTGGGTTTCCGTAAATCAGTCATGATTAAGGGAAAGACGCACAGACTCGTGGGTAATGAGCATTACTCACGAAAACGTTCGTTTTGATTTGACTGTAGCACAATCATCCTCTAAAATTAATATTTTATAAATTTCCATGAAAAACATTCATGCCTAAATAAAAACAATTGTATATCTTGATATATTTATAAAACAAATTATTCACTTTGGTGAAACATTTGACGAATGAAAAATTTATAATTTTTATTTCTTTCATTTTCTGTGAAGTGGTATTTTAGGCCGAAAATAAATTTTTTAATAAATACTTTATAATCGCGTTTGATTAATGTCTAACTAAAGTCGTGACAGATATAATTTATTGTACACTGAACCCTATTATTAATTGAATCGATTATTTACATAGTTTATGTAAGGCTGCAAACGGTACATTGAATCACATTTTGTATTCTAGCAATCAATTCGACCACAACAAAAAACGATTTGTTTAACCGCAACTGAACTTCTTACGACCAGAAACAGAATTGTTTCTTTTAGCTTTGTATTTATAATTATTCACAAGTGAAGAATTCTGATCGAATCATGAGACATGTACGGGAATATCAATTCTTCAGTACAAGTAAAACTTAGCATGTAACATGAGCAAGGATATAATCATTGCTGAATGCTTTACCTGCAGGGTAGCCATTATATAATTTTTCCAGTCTGCAAGCCCCATGAATCTTTTTAATAAGGATACGATGCCTCCAAGCACTATGGCTATGTTTGTCTTATTAGTTTTTAAGACCGAGTCTGTAAACCGACATGGTTAAAACTTTTTTGTTTTGTTTTAGGTTAGGTAATACTGTAAAATACTTTTTTTTAGATGGAATTAATTTTCGCTGAAAAGACTTTTTGGGTGTTTTGTATGGAATTTATTTTCACTGATTTTTGGTGAGTGGAATGTAAAATATAGGGAAAAAATCACTCCTTCAGTGAAAATAACGAAAATTAATTCCAAGCGAAATAAAGTATTTTACAGTAATAGGTATTAAATAAGAATTACGATGCAACCATATAAATTTTATTAATTACAAAATGGATGTAATCTTTCATGGGGTTGATCAAAAGTTTTGAAAAAACTTGTGGGTAATGAGTGTTACCAAAGGGCTTCTCTAGCTAATTAATTGCTTCATATTTGAATTAGCTGTGGTTTCGTAGCCCACTATTGTAGCAGACAACTGATTATTAATTTTGTTATTACTTTCAAAAATATTTAATATTTTATAAATGTTTTTATAAATATTTTATAAATTTCCATAAAAACATTCATGCCTAAATGAAATGATACATTTATAAAACATTTGATGAATACAAAATTTATAATTTTCTGCCATTCCTGTAATTTTTCATGGGCTTGATAAAATATGGAAAAATTTGTGTGTATATTTATTTTGTGGAAAGAGACAAAAGCACATATTTGCTTTCAAATCGCTAAACATAAAAAAGAAGTAGTAATTATCGTAAACATGGATGAAAATTAAACTATTCTCCCCCCTGATCACTGAGTCATTAGGACACTGGACTTATTGTTAAAAAGCTTCTAAACACATTAAGGTGAACTAATTGGTATTCTTTATTGCAGGCATGGTTATCTGAAATCAACGAGTATGCTAATCAGAATGTGGTGATTATGCTACTCGGCAATAAAGCAGATATGTCATCAGAGAGAGTCGTGAAAAGGGAGGAAGGTGAAAAATTATCACGGGTAAGAGCAGAGCGCCCTCTAGTGACGTTTTTCAAAGAATGATTCAGTAGGAGCTAGATGCAGTAACTTGAATCTTACTATAGCATGATTAGATTTTCTATTTAAAGAAGTTTGGAACAAATTGAAAATTATATGTCATCTTCTTTATTTTTTCAATATTATTCATGCTGCCAAGGTACGAAAAATTATAAATCAAAGAATTTTTCAAGAAACATTCTGAAAACTGGTCAAAATATGCATTTTTGCACTGGTTTCTATGGTGAAATTATTTTTAAAATATCTCAAAATTTTGCTTGATTTGAGATAAAAAAAAAAAAGTCATTTATTATTGATACAACTACTAAACATTACTAAAACATTTAATTATTTTAATTCATTTTCATTGTGTTAAGAGTTTTCTATTATGAGAAGTTCTCTCCAATAGTGCATTGCGTATATGTGCATTAACATGCTGAGTAATACAAAATTTGAATTTGATTTGAACTACCTTATGAAAAATTACTGTAACTGTAACATTACAAGTAACAGTAGATACCAAATATTGAAAAGTTTCAACCATAAATACTACAACCAATCAAATAACTATGTATCACAGCACAATTGTAAAAAAAAAAAAAAAAAAAAACTTGCTTGTTTGTTCTAAGATGCTCCATATGAATTCTGGCTCTTCTACTTTGTTTGCACATTCCTTTTGTCTTCACCAGAATAGTTTAAACCTAAATATTATACATGGATTTCAGGATGTCATGTCAAATTTCTTTATCATGTACTATTTGTCTCTTGACAGGATCACGGCGTAGCGTTCATGGAAACAAGTGCAAAAACAGGAATGAATGTAGAGTTGGCATTCATGGCTGTTGCTAAGTAAGTGACACTGAGGGCGCTGTTTAATTCTCAACACTCCTGCATTTGTTGATTATGATAAAAGGTGCCATGGGAGATTTTAACTCTTTTCATTGTTATATACCTAGCAACCTAGCATTTTCTATTACATAGTATATATCATGGGTATCTATGTATTATGCCAGTGCATAATTGTTATACTCTTAGTCAATGGTTGTTTCTTGTCACTTTTAAACTGACCATAAATAAATCTGTTTTGTTTTTTTGTTCTAGTTTTACAAACTTTTTCATTTGTTACACTCTATCACTATTTTGCTCTTACTGTAAAATACTTTATTTAAGCTGGAATTAATTTTTGCTAGAAAGACAATTTGGCTGTTTATTTTTACTTTTTTTTGATTAGTTGAATGTGAAGTATTCTTGATAAAAAAAAGTGTTTTCACTGGATTTTATTTTCACAGATCTGTCCTTTCAGCAAAATAAATTCCAAGTGAAAATTAAGTATTTTACATTTAAACATACTTTAAAATAATTGATCATTTTGCATCAGTATATCTTGGGTGGTAATACTACTAGGGGCTGACTCGAATATACAAGAAATATTCGCCACTGGGACAATATGCTTCACTTTCATTGATCTACCTCGTGTTTTCATTCTGTTATGGTCCTGGCTCTCTCTTATACGCCTTATGTGACCTATGACCTTGGCACTGTTCTTCCTTCTTTGCTGCTGGCCATGTCTTGGCAGATATCAAGCAATAGTGGAAAGGTAGAAAGCGCTTTCCCAAATATTAGTTAATAATATATTATTGTTTTCTTGCTATATCATTCTTATTATAGTATATTTTTATACAGTAGATGCATTTCACTTTCATAAAGTTTTGTTCCCTTAAATGCTTTCTAGCAGCAAAAACTATTTACACTACATGCCAGTAATACATTTCATTTGTAGCGTCTAAACCAACTTTCATTTCACATTTACTTTGGCACGGTTGTAACCATGGCAGTATGTTCAGTATATGGCCATTAAATGCAACTAAAAGTCTAGAATCAGTTCTACAAATGGGTCTAGATTTTAACATTTACATATATGTGTATTTTCTTTTTAATGAAATAAAAGTAAATGATAATACGTTATTTTCAAATGAAAACCAGTCTACACCACAGTTTATGAACTGTTTTATCTAAATTATTTGATACAGCATGTTTTTAAAGAAACAGGTTACATAAGCTACTGGGGAGGGTGTGATATGGCTGTTGGAAACTCAACAAAAAGTGATGCACGAAAAGAAGTCACCATTTTTATTCTCTTTGATGTTTGCCATAGTTGCCAGTCCCTTTGTTCTTTAGTGTCTTTGGTTCAAATAAATGTGACTTCTATTTTGGCATTTGCTAATGGACTTCATTCAGTGCATTACTCTAGCCGCAAAAATGAAATAAATTACAATATTTAAGGATCATTAACTTGTGTGTTACAGGGCTAAGAATAAGTGGCTTTCCTGTCTTCATGGAAACCAAATTACACTGAACTTTTTATGAACCTGCTTAAAGTTACAAAGGGAGTTTTCAAGACTTCTCTACATGCCTGGCATGACTCTTTGGAAATTTGCATGGATTTTCTGTGTCCATCTACAGTCCCCTGTATGATTCTTGAATTCACATTTCATGATGTCCAAGTATTTCCTCATATCATATCATTTTTCAACACATTCTTCACCAAATTAATAACCTGGACGTTCATTTCAACTTTTACCAACTGGATGATGGCGGCCATATTAGTGATGATGTGGAATTACTTGAAACAATTAAAAGTTCATGCATCTTTTTTTTTGTTTTTTCACGACAGGGATTTAAGAATGAGAAAAGTACGACGACAAGGAGAACCCCGATTCAACGTCTCTGATTATGTTGACAGTCAAAAACAGAAAAGTGGATGTTGTAGTACGTAGTCTGTAACTAACAATTATAGATGCTATGGAAAACTTAGGTCAAGTCATGTCTACAAGATCGAGTACAGCAACTGCTATTCTCTACTGCCATGTCTACACAACAGTCGCTCGCAAAATAGTTGTGCGTATCCAGTCTGGCCATGAAAACTTCCCATCCGTGTTAACTACTGCCCTCTAGCTATAAAAACAAAAGGCATGATTTATTGCCTATAGAGGTTTTTAGATGGAATAAGTTGTTTCTTGTATGTCAATATACTTTTATAACAATCTTCTGACAAAGCTAAGAAACCTTCCAAAAAAGTAAAGAAAATGGGCAACTAATTTGTAAACGGCTATGAAGTATTTATTTATTTTGTTTTGTTTTCTTTTAAAATATATTTTATAAATATTTGTAGTTTTGTCAACAGTGAATAGTACATACTTTATTCTGCATTGTGTTATTGTTTTCATTTAGGTATAAGGTATTTTTGACTTTTTGTTTCTATTTAAAAAAAATATATATGAATGACTCTTGATTTGGCAACAGATATACCAGCAATAATATAGTGTGAAGTTTTTGAAGAACTTTTTGTTTTCCAGCATGCTTTCATGACATGTCAGTATCTGTTTGTATTCATTGGCTGGTGTTCCGGGGTGAGAGATTTGTATTTGCACTGTCAGACCAAGTAATATTAGAAACCTTTGCTAACTGAAAAGTTACTGTAAATTACTTTCATGATAGGTTGTCTACAGCGAAAGAGTTTGGTGTAGTTTATCATGTGCAATTCTGAGCACCTTTAACTCGCAAGATGTTGTCATTGTGAGCACCTCTAAATCGCTAGATGTTGTCATTCTGAGCACCTCTAGCTCATTAGATTTTACCACCCTGAGCACTCCAGCTCACGAGTTGGTTCTGACCAGAGCATCTCTAGCTCACAAGATGTTGTCTTCTTGAGCTCCCTAGCTCACAAAATATTCCCATCCTGAGCACCTCTAACTCACAATATTTTCTTATCCTGAGCACCTCTAACTCGCAATATTTTCCCATCCTGAGCACTTTACTACATTGTTTTGTTTTGTATACTACAGGTTTCACACCTGCATTATCTTCCAAACTAAAGGTGCATTTTAAACTCTTGTTGGGAGGGGGGGTAAACACACACACTTGGATTTATAGACTTGTCTATATACCTTGATGGACGGGAATGCACTTCAGGGACAGCCTCTGCGTGAAATATCAAGTATTGATCAATAATGTCTTTAACAAATTTCAACTTACCATATATATTTTAGTACTCAAGAAAAGAAGCATGTTTTTGATCAACTTAGAAAAAAACTACACATACTAGGTTTCAACACAGTGCTGAGAGACTATTTGAGTTATGAATTCCAGTCATTCTGAATTGATTCCATCATTTTAGCTTGATTGAATCAATAATATTTATAGTTTTGAAAAATAATCCCTGTGTCGTGTCAATGTGCCTAGTCATAACGCGGGCAGTTGCATCTCTACTATACAAAATGTCAACTTGCTGTCAAGGTCTGCCTAACTAGTTAAAAGTGCCTAACTTGTCTATCTAACTTATTGACAAGATCTGCCTAACTTGTGTACAAAATCTACCTAACTTGTTGACAAGATCTGTCTAATAGCATGGACTCTTTACACTGAATTGTCTTGACAGCAAGCTTTGCCTTGTGATAGACTCTGCCTATATAAAAAAAAATAATACTTTCATCAACAAAAAATGGCTATATAAATTGAAATATACCTTCAATTATAAGTGATGTATATATATATAAATATGAAATTATGATTCTAATTTGAAATTACGGTAACAGTTTATGTGGATAAAACGTTCTTGTTGTGATGTACCCTTATAATGTTTGTATCTTTTTATTAGTGTGGTTATTTAATATTTTCATATAGTAATTCAGTGTAAATTCCTTGATGCCTTGCATTGATATCTATTATATCTGTTCTTTATTGCTGGAATAGTATTTCTAGTCATTGTACGTAATATCTGATTTATATGATATGAGCAAGGATTATAAATTAATACATTGCTGGCCTGACTTTAATCTTTTTAAATATGGCTGTATGTGAAACGTTGCTTGCACTACGGTTGTATAGGCCTTTTTGTTTTGATTTAACTCATTGTCTGCTGAGAGTCTCCATGAAGAAAAAAAAAATGTGTCGGATGCAGAGTACTTCTGGTAGCTTATTATTATAAAATTCAGCTGCTAGTGAACCATAAATAAGTTGAAACAACTTCTAAACACCGAATAGATCAATGATGTGATCTCTTTCACTGCCATTCTCACTTTCAACAAAATAGTTGAAAATTTTTTTATTTCCATATTCCATGTAATAATGATTTCAAAATGAGATACGAAATGAACACACATTTTGACTTACATGAACTTGTAAACAACACCTTGCTGGATGATTCATATAATTTATTTGTCAAACAAAAATTACGCTTTTTATCACTTATTTGACGCTACGTTTTTCCTTTTGTCGGAGTACAACGTGGGATTGAAAATTTTCGTGTGGGAGTGGGCAAAAGTAGAAATTAGTGTTTAGAAAATATGGTACAAATTATGAAAACTGATTCTGTGTGTAACTTTATACATGTTTCTAAAATAGTGATAATCAAGAATAATTGTATGATCCAAACAAAATGAGAAAATAACTAAAGTGTAAATAGTTTTAATGATTCCAAATATTCTTGTATATTAGAAGCTATCGATTACTGGGATTTAGTATCTGGTATCTGAATTTTATCATTGCTGTATTTATAAACCTATAGGTTATCATTTAGAGAGGGGTGTACGTTATTGAAGAGGGGAGGGAGGACAAGAAAAGGAGTTAAGGAATGGTCATGGTTGATAGAAAAGTGTCATAGTACTGGTATTACATGTATTTGCAAAGTTTTCTGGATGCTGCTTTGATGATGGGAGGGTTTGATGACGTTGATGTTGTGATGCATGCTGGTACAAAAAAGGCCATGTATTTCCCGGGGGTTGGTGAAGAATTAGATTTGGATGAGTGTCAAGGCATTACAGAAATAGGGTTATTTCTAAATTTGTCGATCGTTTGTTGTCACTGTGCTGTAGATCTGTATGTCGATTGTCATGACACGATCACATGCATACTGACGATGACGAAACGAAACGAAAACATTTTTGATAGATAAATGTATGTATTTATTAAATATCACTTTATAGAATTATGTAAACGCTCAAACATGTTTAAAATTGAAGGTATTCTTTTTGAAATTTATGTTATGCATTGTGTTATTGCTGTTGTCCATGGTCTTGGGTCCCATGAAACATACATTAGTAGCTATGTTGAACATTAAAATCAACTTTTGTCACATTTTGCTACAAATCCATTATTTTTTCCCAGATCTGTCACCAATGAAAATGGTGTCCATTTGTTCTAAAATTAACAAAGATAATGTAGAAAAATACAAAATAATTCACAAACATTTTGTTGGGTTTATTATAAAATACTTTTAATAGTTTAAAAATATTCCTAAAATCCACCTTCAAAGTATATTTTCATAGCTGGTTGTCATAGAGTTTGTGCATAGAGTATGAAATATTTCAAACATACATTCACTATAAACTATATATATATACACCTGACTTTAGGTTCACATCTCTCATTTTTGTGATGTTGAAAACAAAAATTCTTCTTAAACAGCCTGGTATGTGTAAATTCAAATGCATGTCATATTTCTAAAGTACCGTGCATCTTGTTTGCCTTTCACTAAATAAACTTGAATTTTTTTCATAAATTTTGATTAAAAACTGTAGGAAATGGATATATCCATTTGGTTCAAAATTATCAAGAATTACAGAAAAATACAAATGTATAAAATATTCCATCAACATTTTGACAGGGATAAATTACGGCTTTTAAAGGGTTAATTAGCATAATCGGCTTTTGATACCATGTCAACTGTGATTTAATATCGATGCACCCAAGGTATAAGTAAATTGTTTTGAAGAGCAGTGGTTGCATGGCTATTGCATTCGATATGGGTCCGATGATATGCATTTCATTTATTTACGAAGCTACACAAAAATTAAAGGCACATGATCGCGACGACCATGACCCTTTAATAACAATATACACGCATGTCCTAATTAGAGTCTTTCCCAACATTATTGTGCACGCTTTATTTAAAAATCGTGTTTTTGTTTTCATATATATCATCATTCATTGTTTGTTTATATATTTTGTTACCTATTGGTTTAATTTATTGCTGAGCATTGCGTTTTCATACTGTACAGTTTTTTTTGGGGTGTTTTGTGCTACATTTGTATATTTTTTGAATCGTCTCTAGCATTATATTTCATTTTTAACATCTATTTACATATTGGATTAATGTACTTACCAGATACTGCCTTCTGTTATCAAGTTTAGCAGTTTACGATTTATATTTTAACTTTACGAATTTTAATAGTCAATGTTTGCTGGGTATACTTGTAGCCCCGGTAATCATTGATTACTCTGTTTTAAAACCTCTCATTTTGTGAACTTATTTTAAACCTCTCATTTTGCAAACTTGCTTCTCAGGGGTTTGTAAATGTCACTGCCCCAAAACGTCTAGTGTGCGTGTGTGGCCAGTATTCAACAGTCACAACAGATGTCCTGTAACAAGATTCTCGCTAATATGAATAATTTAAAGTTTCTGAAATCATGAAAAAGTGAAACTGCAACATTTTCGCCATTGATCTAATATTTGTTATACTGTAAAGTACATTATTTTTGCTTGTAATTTATTTTCACTGGAAGAATGATTCAGTAAAAATAAAATCAAGCAAATTTACTTTTTTTTTTCTATATTTTACATTGAACTCATCAAAAATCAGTGAAAATAAACTCCATACAAAACAGCTAAAATGTTTTTTCATTGAAAATTAAATCCAGCTAAAATAAAGTATTTTACAGTATTTCTGTAATAGCATTGTGTATTAATGATAATCACATGCATTCAAAAGATTTGCACCATGCTTTGTAGAAGAATTTGTTAGCGTTTCCTCTTGGTTCGAAACTAGTAGATATTAATACATATAGCAAATTCAGTCTGCACCTCTATGGCAGGATAGCGACCAAGCAAAACGTAAACCACCAATTTTTTTTTTTTAAACTCATTTCAAATTAATCACGTCAATGTCTATATTATGTATATATTTGGTACATGGGTGGTGTGTTCTTTTTTTTCAAGTATATTGTAACTATGTTTGGTTGAAGGGTAAAAGAAATGTTATTATTACAATCTATGTATAGCTCAAATTTTAAAAAGAGAATAAATCAAATTATATTAAACCGTAGAGAAGTTGCTGAAATTGTATGTGTGAGTGCCTGAATGGTAAATGTGAATGTACTAGGTCACAATATACTCAAATCCTGATGCAGAAAGCTTAATTTTCTTGAAAGCTGCAAACACAGCTGTTCTCAATCAGTTCAGTTTCCATATTAGTAAAAGTGCTACAGACATAACATAGTACATATATCAAATGGAACGTGGTGCAACAATTATATAGTTTGAATTTATTCTCTAATGATCCAGGTTGGTATGAAAAAAAACTTCCCAAGTTGTATTTAATGGTAGACACTATTGCCCTGCCTGTCCCCGCCTCCATTCAATCAAATGCTTGCTGTATAATACTGGGAGTTGATTTGTATCCAGTCTACATGTTTACGTAGATACGGCCCAAAATCGTTTCTAAAATAAACTTAAGAGACCATTTGTTGCATTCTCTCGACAATTCTTTACTATATAGCTGAATTACCAGCAACATGGCTTTGTTAATTTCGAGATACAGTTTTTAATTACAGGAATTGCTTAAACACTTCCTCCCTTTTGAAAATTCAAAAGATTGTTCATGGCACACCTTACAAATGTTCCTGTCATATTAGGTATTAGGTAACTGAGTGAGTTTATAATCCTTTAATGCCACTGTTTTGGTCAGCATTCTGTAAATACATATTAGCCTGAATGTTTACAGACTAATACTACAATACAATCAACTTGAAAGTTTCAGTATTAAAATTGTTATCGATATTGTACAACACTGAACTAAATTAACAATGTTTAGTACATAATTTGAGATTCCTCTTTTTGCTCAGTGTGGTGTTTACAAGATTCCTCTTTTTGCTCAGTGTGGTGTTTACAAGATTCCTCTTTTTGCTCAGTGTGGTGTTTACAAGATTCCTCTTTTTGCTCAGTGTGGTGTTTACAAGATTCCTCTTTTTGCTCAGTGTGGTGTTTACAAGATTCCTCTGTGCCAAGTGTGGTGTTTACTAGAATGTATGTGCCAAGTGTGATGTTTACAAGATTCATCTGTGCAAAGTGTGGTGTTTACAAGATTCATCTGTGCAAAGTGTGATGTTTACAAGATTCATCTGTGCAAAGTGTGGTGTTTACTAGATTGTATGTGCCAAGTGTGGTGTTTACTAGATTGTATGTGCCAAGTGTGGTGTTTACAAGATTCCTCTGTGCCAAGTGTGGTGTTTACTAGAATGTATGTGCCAAGTGTGATGTTTACAAGATTCATCTGTGCAAAGTGTGGTGTTTACAAGATTCGTCTGTGCCAAGTGTGGTGTTTACTAGAATGTCTGTGCCAAGTGTGGTGTTTACAAGATTCGTCTGTACCAAGTGTGGTGTTTACAAGATTCGTCTGTACCAGGTGTGGTGTTTACTAGAATGTCTGTGCCAAGTGTGATGTTTACAAGATTCCTCTGTGCCAAGTGTGGTGTTTACTAGAATGTATGTGCCAAGTGTGATGTTTACAAGATTCATCTGTGCAAAGTGTGGTGTTTACAAGATTCGTCTGTGCCAAGTGTGGTGTTTACTAGAATATCTGTGCCAAGTGTGGTGTTTACAAGATTCGTCTGTACCAAGTGTGGTGTTTACAAGATTCGTCTGTACCAAGTGTGGTGTTTACAAGATTCGTCTGTGCCAAGTGTGGTGTTTACTAGAATGTCTGTGCCAAGTGTGATGTTTACAAGATTCCTCTGTGCCAAGTGTGGTGTTTACTAGAATGTCTGTGCCAAGTGTGGTGTTTACAAGATTCGTCTGTACCAAGTGTGGTGTTTACAAGATTCGTCTGTACCAAGTGTGGTGTTTACAAGATTCGTCTGTGCCAAGTGTGGTGTTTACTAGAATGTCTGTGCCAAGTGTGATGTTTACAAGATTCATCTGTGCAAAGTGTGGTGTTTACAAGATTCGTCTGTGCCAAGTGTGGTGTTTACTAGAATGTCTGTGCCAAGTGTGGTGTTTACAAGATTCGTCTGTACCAAGTGTGGTGTTTACAAGATTCGTCTGTACCAGGTGTGGTGTTTACAAGATTCGTCTGTGCCAAGTGTGGTGTTTACTAGAATGTCTGTGCCAAGTGTGGTGTTTACAAGATTCGTCTGTACCAAGTGTGGTGTTTACAAGATTCGTCTGTACCAAGTGTGGTGTTTACAAGATTCGTCTGTGCCAAGTGTGGTGTTTACAAGATTCCTCTGTGCCAAGTGTGGTGTTTACTAGAATGTCTGTGCCAAGTGTGTTGTTTACAAAATTCGTCTGTACCAAGTGTGGTGTTTACAAGATTCGTCTGTACCAAGTGTGGTGTTTACAAGATTCGTCTGTGCCAAGTGTGGTGTTTACTAGAATGTCTGTGCCATGTGTGATGTTTACAAGATTCCTCTGTGCCAAGTGTGGTGTTTACAAGATTCGTCTGTGCCAAGTGTGGTGTTTACTAGAATGTCTGTGCCAAGTGTGGGGTTTACAAGATTCGTTTGTGCCAAGTGTGGTGTTTACAAGATTCGTCTGTGCAAAGTGTGGTGTTTACAAGATTCCTCTGTGCTAAGTGCAGTGTTTACAAGATTTTTTGTGCCAAGTTTATAACTTTAAAGATTCCTTTGTATATTGTGAAAGTTTAAACATTTGCAAGATTCCATCATATAATAAACAATTTTGCATGATTCCTTGGTACTAAATGTAATGTTTACAAGATCTTTCAAACACACACGCACGCACACAGGCGATTTTAATTTAAAATGATTCCTATAGGCAATAAACTACCCTTGGTACAATAATGCTTTATTACTGTAATCCTGTGGTTAATGATACACCACATAAAGTTTGACTCAATGAAAAAATCATTTTCACACACAACAACCATGAAAAGGTCAATACATAATTAGTATGAATTACACTCTTGAACATTGCTTTTGCCAAGATCTCCCGATTGTTGTAACATTTTAGATTCCAATAAACTCTCAAACTAGTCTGTTGCCATTTGTGTGATTTTATTTTCACTATTTTCGCTGAAGAAATGAATCAGTGAAAATTAAATATACTTTTTTCAAAAATTAGTGAAAATAAATTCCATACAAGACGCCCAAAAAGCCTTTTCAGCGAAAATTAATTCCATGCAAAAAATAAAGTAATTTTACAGTAATATCAACCAGATCAGCAGTTGCATCTTGTATTCGCTACCACAAGCTACAGTGAACTCGCCAGAAAGCACAGAATGAGATACAACAATTTATATCAATACAATTCAGTATAAAAGTGAATGAAAATAAACGTCACCCATCGCCATTTATGGATCACTATGTTACAAGATGATACTAAAAATAGATCTGACATAATCATGACATAATAACGTGTCATGTTGCTCAGCACATGAAATATTAAATGTGCTTGATTGAAAAACGTCAATTTCACTTTAAAGTTTCTTCGCTGTAGATCCGAAACAGGCTTTTGGTTTCTAGATTTTGTTTACTCATTTGTGTGTCCAAATCAAACATTATTCACATTACACAATACTTGATGATGCCAAAATTAAATTTGTATTATTATTCTGATATCAACAACAACAAAACTATTTTTGTTTATATAACCAAGAAATAAATGACCATAATTATTGTCATTTTTAAAGAAGTCTCAATGCACATACGCTGTCATTAACAAATAATTCTGTCTTACTGCAAACTTCGGGCTACATTATCAACAGCATTAGACATTCAATGTAAAAAGCATGTGTGCTGCTTTAACTTGTATCCGGTTGAATCAATGTAAAAATACACAAGGCTGGCAGGATAACGTAACTGAACTTTACGTCACTTTAGCATCAGTATGCAGTTTTAAAAAATAACATGTGAAGTTACTTCGTTACAAATTGTAACCATAGAAATGTGCTACACTGCAACCATGCTGCTATATTGCAATCAAGCCATCTGGTGTTGCAGTCATGTGCTATGCTGTACTTGCATTCAGGAAGTGTCGTTAAATTGCCGACATGGTGTACTCGCCATAATAGTATTCTTTAGCATCGTCATCCAGTTGCCATTTCATGGCACGTAGTTCTATTGCTTGTAGTAGCGGTAATCTTGAAGACGCTGGACTGTTCCAAGCAAGATACGCATCCCGTATGTTGTCGTATAACTCATCCATAACATCTCGGTTGCACTCCTCCAACTGTTTACCAATAGACAACAGTTGCGTCACTAAGCAATCCACCTAAAACATCAAACAATCAGAGAAAGAATTAGATGCGTGCAAATATTGTAACTGTCACTTGAACGTTCACTTGATTACCACAACCACAGTCACTCAGAAAAAAATTGAAAATTGTTTTGACTGTGCGATGCCTAAGGAGATTTATTTACCTCAGAATCATTCTGCAGACATTCTGGTCCAACCAATGTGAATAAACAGTTATAAACAATATCTTGCAAATCAGAATAATTCTAGAAATGAAAAAGAAAAATAGTGTATGCTGTTAAGTCTTTCTACAACGCATTAATAGTATGATTCAATAGTATCAACACTGCACTCATTTTCAACATTTGTTGACAATCTATAAGATAACTCACCTGTAACTCAATAAACAGCTGACATACAAAGCTAACTCACCTGTAACTCAGTTAACAGCTGACATACAAAGCTAACTCACTTGTAAATCAGTTAACAGCTGACATACAAAGCTAACTCACTTTTAAATCAGTAAATAGCTGACATACAAAGCTAACTCACCTGTAACTCGGTAAATAGCTGACATACAAAGCTAACTCACCTGTAACTCGGTAAATAGCTGACATACAAAGCTAACTCACCTGTAACTCAGTTAACAGCTGACATACAAAACTAACTCACCTGTAACTCAGTTAACAGCTGACATACAAAGCTAACTCACCTGTAACTCGGTAAATAGCTGACATACAAAGCTAACTCACCTGTAACTCAGTAAATAGCTGACATACAAAGCTAACTCACCTGTAACTCGGTAAATAGCTGACATACAAAGCTAACTCACCTGTAACTCGGTAAATAGCTGACATACAAAGCTAACTCACCTGTAACTCAGTTAACAGCTGACATACAAAGCTAACTCACCTGTAACTCAGTAAATAGCTGACATACAAAGCTAACTCACCTGTAACTCAGTAAATAGCTGACATACAAAGCTAACTCACTTTTAACTCAGTTAACAGCTGACATACAAAGCTAACTCACTTGTAACTCAGTTAACAGCTGACATACAAAGCTAACTCACTTGTAACTCAGTTAACAGCTGACATACAAAGCTAACTCATTTGTAACTCGGTAAACAGCTGACATACAAAGCTAACTCACTTGTAAATCAGTTAACAGCTGACATACAAAGCCAACTCACCTGTAACTCAGTAAATAGCTGACATATGTAGCTAACTCACCTGTAACTCAGTAAACAGCTGACATACAAAGCTAACTCACCTGTAACTCAGTAAATAGCTGACATACAAAGCTAACTCACCTGTAACTCAGTAAATAGCTGACATACAAAGCTAACTCACCTGTAACTCGGTAAATAGCTGACATACAAAGCTAACTCACCTGTAACTCAATAAACAGCTCACATACAAAGCTAACTCACCTGTAACTCAGTAAATAGCTGACATACAAAGCTAACTCACCTGTAACTCAGTAAATAGCTGACATACAAAGCTCACAAATGATATCCACTTGGATAAAGACTCCAATCTCATTGCACATTTATCTCTGTAATAATTCCGACATAACGTCACAAGACATCGATAAGCAGAATTGGATGATGTCACCTCTAACTCTTTCTGTAAAACAACAATTCATCTTTATATTATGTTACCGAAATATACGAGGGTAGTCTATAAATAAACCTTTTCATCTCACAAGTTATAATTCCACCCATAAGCCCTATAGTAGCAGTGTTCTCCCCAGGCTCAGAGGCAAGCATGGCGGTCTAATTTGCATGCTAATTTGCATACTAATTTGCATATTTTTCAGGATTCACTCTCACAAAAACAAACATACAAGACAGTATTAAAATGTATAAGAGACTTTATTTAAATTACATAATACTTTACATAATATACCATAATTTGACAAGATCGTCATTTAATGTGAACTGTTCCATAAAACTTAGTCTAAACTATTCCTTCTGACTTTGTTGTGCTCCAAACATTGGCTGCCTTACTGTAGTTAAACTCGTCATAGACGTGCACGGGACTTTGTTCCATAAAGAAGATCCACTCTTTGCAATCATGTTGTGCTTTGAGCATTAACTGCACAACATTCCTTGTGGGAAAAAATGAAAAATAATAAAAAAAAAACAATGAGGATTGAGGTTCAAATAAATGTAAACATAACGATTGAATTGTGCCACGATCGGGAACCCAGTGCCGTAATGGATAGCATTTCGTCTGCAAAACATGTTGTTTACATGTTGGTTTTGTCAGGTCAACGACAAGGAGACTCGGGAATTTCGAGGAAAAAAAACATGAGGTCACTATTCAATTAAAACGTAACGATAGAATTATGTATACAAATTGGGATTCCATCGATCATAACGCGTGATGATAGCAGCTGTCGTTCGCAAGACGTTGACAGGCCGCCATCTTGGAAATACCTACACAGGTCAACATGTGAACAGAAGATTACAAAATTCGATTTTTTTTTTGCTTGGACAAATTATAACATACGCGTACCCATTAATCTATGAAGATATTCATAAAATAATCTAAAAAAGTTGACAGTAACGAGTGATGTTTTTTTTTTCATGTCGTGTCTATACCAGCCTCGTGTCTAAGATGTTGATTGAAATCGGTGTAGGCCTACCATGTTCGGTGTTCTTACGATCGGCAAAACATACACACACTGGCATTTTATTTCTAAAATTACGAAATCTTACCTGAACAATTGACCTTAACCAGGGAAATGTCTTTTTCCACGACTCATCAAAACCAGCCTCACGCCGTTTCCGTGTTTCTACACGCTTCCGTTTCTGTGCTGTGCTAGCGATGATTGTACGTTTTAGCCGGGCGGCATCACCTTTTTTTCCTTTACATGTTTTGTCATATAGCATCTCGGTGTTTGCAACTTGAGTGACAATTTGTTCCCCATTGATAGCGTCTGTACTTCACACGTGTTTAACAATGGGGACTGTTTAATGAGGGGGGGCAAGGGTTATTTTCATTCAACATAATTGCAATATTTTTTTGTTCGTACAACGTAAATAGAAAAAATAAATTCCGTAATTCTGTAATCACAGGCTAGACGTACAACGTAATCAATCAAATATTTTTTTCGTACACTGTAAAAATGTGTCATTTTTCTCGGTACGTACAAGAATTTACATCCAAATAAAAAAATCGTAAAAAAAAATCTAGGGAAATTAAATTTCAGAAACTGTAAAACGACTAGATGACACAATTCACTACAAAATTCAATGTCCAAGACGTAAAAGGCCCTCTAACCGAATGAAGAGCATTACGAGGGTAATATGCGCATGCGTCTCTACACACGGCGCAGTAATGGCGGAGCATTTGAGTCGGAGAGCTCTTTGGACCATTCAATGTTCCATTTTTTAACATTGTAAACTGTAAAAACGTTTTTTTTTCCCTTGTAAATTGTAAAAAGCCCTTTTTATTTCACGTAAAACCGTACCAGCTACCCCCCTTGCCTCCCCTCTTTAATTTGTCCTGGCAAGTTCAAACCGCTGTGGCGTAGACGGTGATAATTTATGCAGTGCTACGTGTGTTACGTGTGAGCGGGTCAAATGGATGTAAACAATGCATCCTATTAGCATGGCGGTGAAGTTGTAAGCATGGCGGTCCGAGCCCAAGCGTGGCGGCCGGGTCGCCAAGCATGGCGGTGCCGCCATGCTTTGTTCTATGTGGGGAGAACACTGAGTAGGTTGACATTTATTTTGATCACAGTTGGCTGGTGTACAATAAATTGTGTACACTGTATCTACTAAATTGGGGTGGCCATCTTTTTTTATGTTTTGGGAGAATTCAAGATGGCTGCACCATATAGTAAATATTGGTAAATTACATAAAGTTCCATTTTATTTTGACTGATTTTGATGATTTCATGGACTTATGCCGTAATCTGTCTAATTTTACAAGCAGAACATTAAGGAGCAATGAACAAACACAACTTGTATTAAAGTTACAATGCAGTTACAAATGCCATCAAATAATTATGAAATTATGAAATAACATAGTACAGGAAATAACTGTAAAGTGCTTTAATTTCAGGAGACAAATTTTCATTTGTGAAAGAGTAGAATTTTGTAGCAGTACAAATTTTTCTTGGTTTGTACCAATAGACTGTCAGTAACACTTGCAAAATTTCATCTTCACAAATTCTATCGAGTCCCGAAAATTAAGCAATTTACAGTACCTTTGCTCAACGATTGCAATTAATGTGAAATTTATGTGAGAGTGACAAACAAGGTAGTCAGCATACCTGTATAATAGCCGCACATAGCTTAGATCCTGTCAGTGTGTAATGGCATTCATCAATGGAATATTTACATACATATCCCATAATTGGTAACATGTCATTTGCACCTAATTTTGCTGGATCTAAAAATATAGCAAACACAGATAACTGTCAGCAAAATTCATTCCAGCTAAAAGTATTTCCCAGCACGTATCGATCCTCTGAGTGCTTGTAAACTTGAACAAAAACCAAAAATCTAGCCTTATTTACAATGTTCGATCAAATCTTACCGTGAAACAGCATTGAAAAGGCAAACAGATGACCTCATTTAGAGGTCGGTGGCCACCCACTGATGTAACGATTTAACATTCAAATTGCATGGGGGAACAGTGCATTCTGGGTGTTTATGTTCTGAATTCGAAAAGTGACAAAAAATATGGTTGCTGGATGAGTTTACCGCAAGTGTTTGTAATTGAATACATATTTTAGTTTTCTTTTCCATATACTTTCACTTTATTTTTTGAGAACATAGCATATTCTTGTACTTTGCTAAACAGTTATAAATCATCAACTTTGAACTGAGCATTGCAAAAAATATCAATACTGATTGCCATGACTGCAAATTATAATATCATTATTATATATTTTTGCAAATATAAATACTTGAATAATGTATGCAAATTAGGTCACTCGTCACCTACTGTAAAATACTTTATTTTAGCTGGAATTAATTTTCGCTGAAAACATTTTTTGGGTGTTTTGTATGGAATTCATTTTCAGTGATTTCTGACTAGTTGAATGTAAAATATAAGAAATAATGTATATTCGCCGGATTTTATTTTCACTGAATCATTCCTTTAGCGAAAATAGCTAAAAATTAATTCCAAGTGAAATAAAGTATTTTACAGTATTTTAGATTGTGGAGAACACTGGTCTGCATGATAATATTTGGTTCAAATATTAGTAGTGATACAAAGTATATAATGAATTGTAGAAATCCATGGTAACTAGATTGTTCCATATTTTCAACAAAAATTAAATACTTACTTATCAATGCTTGAATAATATACGGTTGTAAATAGGCGGGAAACTTCTCAATTTTGAACTTGTCGAGGAGAGGGTTCGTCATGACGACATGACTAGGATATGACGAACTCTGTTCAACTTCAGTCTTGTGGGGTTGTGCCGTGGCTTCTGATTTCCTGGCTGGTATAAAAACACAAAGACAAGATATGAAAAGACTGAATAAAAATGGCCGCTGATTTTATATGTCTACATCACGAACATCTACGAGCAGGGGTCAAAATGTTAGAGAGACATTAATTGGAGGTTAACGAACGATAAAGTCTGTACAGCGTTATGAAGTGAAACAAATACGAGTAGTACTGTAAACTAAAAGGCGGTTGTCACACGCACGTTCGATATGACTGATAGTTCCATAGCAACATATACAACAAGCGTAAAATACATCTTTTACATTGTTTTCCAAATGCTTCCAAATTACCCAGCATGCATAGGGTTGTTGGAGCAATGAACAATGATGAAATAAATGATAAGTATAAAATATTGTACAACTTTTTCAACCCTGTACGACAGTAAACACTCAGTGCCCTAAAATTCATTTTTATGTCAAGGTCATGTTTGTATTTAGAGGTTAATTATTAGTATATGTACATGTAACATTAAAAACACAAAAAATTTGATGCTCAGAACTTTCCATTTAAATTTTTTTTTTAAAACCAGGGTTTCGCAAATGTGAATCACAGATGATTCCAAGCCTACCATCTTATCTCTAATTGTTTACTGGCTATTTCATTGAATTAATGCTTGAACATAAATTAATGTGCAATTAGTAATATATAATTATTGGTATAATAGTCTGTTAATTATGAATTAATTAAAAACTATTGGTGTTATTACAATCAACATATAGCTCGTTTCACATATGGTTAGAATCTACAAACTTATAGTGAAATTGTTAGTCTAAAACATCAAACAGAAATACCTTCATCTTGTTGTGCAAATATTGCAATTTGGGTTTTAAGGCGACTGCACTTCAAGCAGTAAGAATATTATCGGGAAACGTACGGTTAGCACCGTACTTATTCAGTATATAAGTACGGGTATATTTACTAAACAAGATGCCATTGCTAAACTACCTGCCGGGGGAACATAGAAGTTCATGGTGGGTTTGGTAGATCTACATCTTGGAGACATGCGCACTGTAACATTTTTAGTGGTCTGATTATCTTGAAGATTTCGGTGCTGACGTCTTCTAATCTGTTCTACGAATCCATGGCCCATGTCTAAACCAGGACTCTCCCAATTTGGCCGATCCATTTTATTGATCTCTATAATTTAGATAGAATGTGATACATTTTATTGTGTAATAGTACGTTCATAGGATTTTGGGTGGGGAGAAGAATCTAGAGTTTTCTTGAATGGTATTTGCATTATGGGAGTTAGTTGCATGAAAAAATCAAAATCTGCAACACCAGCATTGAGTGTGTGGTAGATCTTAGCACCAATACAGCCGTAATTCAACTCAGCATTGGCCATAATTGGTGTCTGAAGACATGGCATATGCCGAAATCACGCCCTCTGTGGTGAGTTTAAGAGAAACCGGTGTAGTTTGATGCAAGCACAGCTGATTCTTCAAGCAAAAACTATGGTCTGGTATAAAAGTAAGTTCACGTCTCAGTATCTTGAAAGAGGATGTCAATCTATACTGATTAGATAATTCACCACAGAACAAGAAACACTTTTGTCATGAAAAAATTTGAACAGTACATAGACCATGAGTTGATTCATAAAATTTACCTCATGAATGATGATTACTTATAATAAATACCATAACAGTATACCATCAGATATATACACAGAACTTTCATTTTGTTTACCAATAGGTCAACTACAAAAAAATGTGGATGTGATTTCGGCACAAGTGTGTTCTGATGAACGCAAAAACATGAAAGAATAACATTTGTCAGGTGTTGATGCTACTCCGCGTTTACTCCCCTAGGACATTATGGAGTGGGGATCCCAAAAACAAAACCCAATTAGCAAAACAATGAAGTTATTAATTTGTTGGACTCATTGTGTATTTAAAAAAAATTTAAATTTCCACCTGATTAATTCACATGGAGCTCAGACTCGATCTGAGAGTTCTACCCACCAGTAACATGACACTTCAGTATTTTTTTTTTTTAAAACCCCACACACACATTGCAATATGCAGTTATTTATTGTTACTATGACTTTTCGTGTTGTGCAATAAAATGTGTCTTATCACCTTTGGTTTATGGATAATACTAGCTCAGTATGTGACGCTACTGAGATCAACAGACTCTGATGAACTAGGTGATATGGTCATATCATTCACTGATACCATTGACACAATAAACCCATTTTCTTGAATCGAACTAGCCAGTTGAAAATCAGTTGAAAATGGTCCAATAGAAACCTCTCATTTCAGTTTGAATTTATAAATATTCATAAAAATGAAGGGAATGCGTTTGTTGTCGATAGTAAATCCATCCCGCTGACCACTATCTACGACATGACTCAACACAACTGTCACAATAGGGAAAATCAGAAATGACGAAGCATTTAGAAAGCCAATTAAGGCCATCGCTTCACATCGCATACGCGTTGTACCATAGAGAGGCGTGTGTGTCAGGCTTCACATAAGTAGTAAAACTAGTATTGTTTCACTGATTTGAAAACCCAGAGTATATGACCAAAATTATTAAAAAGTTTAAAATAAAAACTTTTCATCATATTTTTGAGATAGGGATAATATGTGAATCTGGATCATCAAAAATAAGACCATGTAACCACGAGTGAGGCTAAATCTTCTGACAATTAGCGTTAACTGTACATTTGTGTAGGTCAAAGCCCGCCTTGTTTGTATTGTCACTATACAACAAAACACCAGAAAACACGTCAGATATGTAAAATTATGCATTCACAACACAACATAACATAACATATAAACTACCTTTGTCGGGATCTGCTGATCACTCGATACACAAGTCGATGAACAGATGGCGGTATCAAAATATAAGCTCTTGTCGGTCCAGTCAACCTTCAATGATGACGAGTCCACAAGTTACAGTTTCTTGCACCGGATTTCGCCACCTGTTTTCTTGTAATATGCAAAATAGAGGAAGGCAAAGACAGCCAATAGCACTAATATGATAAAAGGAGCACCTTGCCACAGATGATGTAAATGGTAATGAATCGGCATGGTTATATCGTTGCAGCTGTTCACTTTCCACTTTCTTTGAACGCGCAGTCGACAGACAGTGCGTCGATCGGGTCTGCCAGTTACAAACGCAAAGATATCTACAGTTGCGTCGTTTGCACGAATACACAGACTGATGTTCCTAGTATTGGAGCCACAACATGTGAATTCAGATACTACATGTACTACCAGTGTACTGTACAAAATAAAACGTATTATTAGAATGCAACCAACCAACCTGTAAAAGGTCAATGATGTTCAATGCTCTCGTGTCCTGAAAGTGGTACATAAACGTCATGCCAAAAAGCGCCATCACCGATAGAAGCTGGAAACCTACAAAAATGGACCGAAGAGGGAGTAGTTCAGACTGAAAGAATGAAATGTAAAACTCTCAGCCCGCACTCGTTGTTGATAGGTGAAGTCGTACTATCGACATAAACTAACCTATTCATGACATGTTTTACAACTATTTATAAATTTCAATGGCAGTTTAATCCATCCAGCCATGGAGCTAAAAAAAAAAAGATTTTTTTTAGCTCCATGATCCAGCCAATCAACGAGCGTAGTGAGTAATGACGTCATTTTGATGTTATTTCATAGACCAATCTAATTACTGTTATTCCAATAATGAATGAAACACCAACTCAGCAATATTGCCAGCTAATTTGCGAACCATACGGCTGAGCATTTGAACGCACGAATCGAGTTGGCGTCACGGCATTATCAAGATATTTATAATAACTCTGAGGGAAACACTTGTATTTCTTTAATTTCATATTGAATTTCATATTTGTTTTTATTATATTTTTTGTTTCATTTTAAAATGAAGTTTGTGTAATTGATCACATCAGTAAAATAGGATAGTTTATTGTCGCAAATGATATTTCAAGTGACATCTGGTGATCCATTTCATCTGTCTCACCGTCACTCACACTGGAATATCCCATTTACCAGTGGGGTGAGAGATACTATTGTAATAATGGACCAGAGCATCATGACCACTATATGTGTACGAAATTATAATATTTTTGTTTTGTTTAACAATTATTCTCGGGTTTTGTGGAGGTGTATCCGGTTAAAAAACAGAAGACGTGTTCAACAACACTTCATGAATATATGCATGATATGCAAATATGAAGCCGAATTCCAACTTCTGGGAAAATTCACTCACTCCATGTAACAATACGCAAAATCCTTTTTTTTCACAATCCATAGTGGTCATTTCCCCAGTACAAATCATAAAAAAAAAGTTAATCGGCTATATATATATATTTATATATATACACGTATATATAATGGAGCCTATATCTACCGTTTGTGTTTCGACTTTCTGGGATGATTACGCATATCCCATACCGTTTTGGCTTACTATTTTTGTATTCATTCTAATTTTACAACTTAAAATAAATATTATATATTAGATTAATCTACATGTTACATGAAAAATGACAGGACTTTCAAAATTAAGTTATGTATGTTTATACTAGTCTATTATTACTGTCTATTATTATTATTAAAATACATTTCAATATGATAAGTAAATATAAAAAGATTGTAAATTTTATAGTTTCATAAATGATGTCGTTTGTATGTAACTTCAATAGAGATTATATTAGAGATAACGCTCTGGCAATGGGTCACTCGTATAATATAATATATTATTTTACCATCGATGCCTATATGCATCCTAATCACATCGGCAACATTAAAATTGAGCTTTGCATGTTAAATATGGCCCAACTTTGTCTCGTATATTTTTTCTAAAACATCCTTATTCGAAACGTCCGTCCACCGATGAGAATTGACATCGATCACATTACAAATATTCTCTACCAAGAGCTTGGCATTTACTTTTTCTATAACTAATATCTGCTTTGCAGAACTTACTGCTTTACATCAAACCTATTGAAAGAAAAACCTACAATTCTTTGATAGTTAGCTTTAACAATTTTACCACGTGTTTCCAAATTAACGTGGCTGGGCATACGTCAATCTGATTTAACAATCTGGTGCATTGTACTGTGTGTACTATTTTTTTTTTTTTTTTTTATGCGACGACAGAATAAATTACACATGTTAAATATTTTTTTATTTTTCCCGTAAAAACATGTGTGCTTTCTGGATTTTTTTATTGTAATACAGTTGTAACAGTGACATGCACACCATAATATAATTTTGATTTTTTTTGTAAATTTTGATGCCTTGATGATATTCACTGTAATGAGTTTGGTAGATTATAGGCCAATCACAGATTCCAAATCCAAATAAACTGATCAGCACTAATGAAAACTGTGATCATAAAGAAACTTAACGATATACATCAATTGGAACTGACACTGATGATTATCAGAAGTTTAAAAAATAATGTTTTTTCCTTTTACAGGAAAAAAATAATTATTAAAATAATTATTAAAATATTTTGTTTTCGTTTTTACCTTTTTTATTTGGAAGTCACGTTAAAAACAAACTATCACTTTTGCTCAGCCTGTGTGTAAGAGAAGCTTAAAATAAAATTGAGAAAAAGTAAACACAGAAGAGCGCCATCAACGAGCAGGCTGTGATGATAATTTTAAAATGGCGGCCCCCATGAAATAATGTCTTTGAAAAATACTCCCTCTCTTAAAAACAATATTCTGTTATTTTTTGACGCCAGTTTCCACCCGTGATAGCTATATTTTCCATGGCAACGAGAAGCTGTATCACGCTGTACAATTTTTTTATTTACAATTCGAATTTTGGGCCCAGGGAAGGCGAGGTAAGTGTGAGATTAATTTTAATGTTTTAATATTTTCGTAAATTATTGTTATGATCTTGATCGGTGCTTAAAAACGTTGATCTCCTAATTTTCCATATGCAAGTAATCTATGTGGAAGCTTACACCATAGAACTAATCTTATTTCAGCTCCATGGCTGTATGCAAAGGGTTACCCATTTGAAATCGGGTTGTTGTAGCAAGGATTCATTCAAGTACTAATAGCTGCTACGCACGTAGTCAGTCGGCGTAACAAGTTAGCTCTGAGTACAGTCCTGTAGATTGGCCTCCTTCCCCTGATCATTCGACCCTGGTGCCCCACAGTCCCGAGAAGTTGTATAGACCGGAGATTCAACACTGTATCGGGCGATTTACAGCCGTTCTGAGAATTATTCGGACAGTCAGTTAGCAAAATGACTTGCAACTTTGCAAAACACTTTGGTCTTTGCCCAATCTGGACTTGTCGGCGCCACTTGAGTGACGGGCGTGTCGTTTGGGATTACTATTTCATAGGGGTTGTCGGCTTGGTGAATTGTAAGTATTATCTAGCGTGCGTTTACAGCAACCATTCTTTATTTTTTATAATTATATTGTAATTATTTTCAGTAATTTTGAACATCAGAAGTTGGGTGTTGCTTAAATCTGTCGAAAAATGTCAACCCCTCGCTCAATTTAGTCAGTTTTACCTGTTACCTAAATGGACTAAATATAATAACGGTCGTTATACCCCGTCATTTTCAAATTGCAGTTGAAAAAGTGATTTGATCAAGGAAGGCACTTTTGATTTGACAAAATCCATCAAACCGTTATAATCGAGTGACGTACATTCCCACCTCGGTATAAAATCTGAATTTGATACATAATGCACCAGTAATGTAAAAACAACTTTTAGTTTGGCCCAAAACTGTTGCGAAACTGCAGCGTGTCCCGCTAAGAAACTTTACTTTGAGCCTTCCTGCCAACGACAAGTTCATTAATACCTGGGGTTACTCAACACTTGGGAGTTGTTTTGTAAATTACGCTATGTCAGGTGGACTCAGATGGTTATAACAATTTAAAATAACACTTTGAATGCATATACAACATATAACCTGTTAATATATGGTAATCAACGAATGTCGTTTTGAAAACAGCGTTTTACCCGCATCTTGCAAGATAATGGAATGATTCCAATTGTGGGCGTGCCAATACAACGCCGCCATCAAGTCTAGATTGGAAAAGACCCAAGTGTTTTGCAAAGTTCCAACATATATTGCTAACTGACTGTCCGAATAATTCTCAGAACGGCTGTAAGAGGCATTCAGCTTTGCAGCTAAAAAAAAATAATCAGGTCGATATGTCTAACTATCCAAAATACCACAACTTGAGGCAAAATTACAGAAGATTCCGCACTCGAATCGATCAAATCAACATTTTCCAAAGAAACTCTATCAGTCAACAGAAAACATATGCTGACATCTTGTTCTTGACGTATTTATAAACAAAACTATGTTTTTCGGCCACCTGAAAGGTATTTATGATCGCTAGATTGATCGATCTATGTTTTGGCTGATTACAATCATGTCTAGATGACTTCTCAGGACTGGGGGAGGGGAATGATCAGCAGAAAGAGGCAAACCTACAGGACTGTACACTCGGGGCTAACGTACAAGTGATAATAACATAAATGTGATTAATTTACTGATATTTACTATATCACGTGTTATGCATGAAATCAAACATAAAAACAGGACAAACAAAGGTCATAGCGGTGAAACATCGTAGGGATTCAACAAATGCGAAACTATTTTTCAGGTTTTTCCATGCTTAATAATGTGCTGTACACCTTTGTTGATGGTCAGTTTAGATGAAATAGGGGTATCTAACGCCATATTTCCCTCTCATTGAACTATGAAACGTTACATCTGCGTTTTTCATGCATTGCGCGAGACCTTGCAGTGAAAAAAAAATCACCAATTTAGTTTTTGTTTCCAGTCAACTTCGCGTAATGAATCATGGGAACAGACTAAGATCGCCCATTGATTGGTGAATTGAAGTCTAATAAGTATATGTAGCAAGCAATGCCTGGCGAGCAAGTGGAGCTGAATAGTTTATTGACCCACTAAAAATAAAACTGACGTAACCATAGAACGCTAAACCATGTGAACTGCGGAAATCAATGTATTAGTTCACGCACGAGTTAAACGGGATTCAAGGTGCCACGAACGATTCATATTTTGCCATGGATCAAAATGAAACAAAACACTATTCAAGATTGTTATTTTTTCAGTCTGTTGTCAGAAAACAATTGCCTTATTATTGAACAACATTCTGAAGATTTTTTATCATAAGTGAGCTGTTTCGCTTTGCATAATTTGTAAAACAACAAACAAAATGGCAGTAACCATTGACTGGAAATGCACCATTTTCAAACTTTTGGGGTATATATGAATTTTTTCCATACTCTTCTATATATACACATGTTATCCAAAGAGCATGTTTGTAAGTGTTTTTGGCTGCTCGCAATGCCCTCGCTATAGCAGAGGGATTGTGGTCTATTGCATCAATCAGTGAGCGTCTAAGAGCTTATTTTCCTCATCAATCATGATTTATTGTGTAAATTGACTGGAAACTAATATGGTAGCATTATCATCTTGGATAAATATGGTTTTACGTTTTTTAACCCTTGAATTTGAAATATTATGTAATATTATTACGTGTTATTTGTTACGTTTCAGTGTTAATTAATACCATTATGTGTGCACATTATAATTATGTTAATTATCATTATTATTTTTTACAGGAACACAAAAAGATTTTATTTTTCCATCCACCAGATGCTTCAATTGACACCAAAATCAAAGCAGTCGGTTTGTGTGAAGCCCTTGTCAAGTTTACAGAGTAAGTTGCAAATGAAACTAAAATAGACCAAGAACACAAGTAATAATTAGTAATAAAGAAGATTTTTCAAACTAATGCTTCAGTGAAGTCCAAGAAAACAAATTTCTGAAGATTTATTTATGATAAATAATCTAAGGTTTCTTAATATATATAATTAACCCTTACACCACCAGTTCCCTTTTTTCATCACAAATTCAAAAATGGTCCTGCTATAGTCTGCACTTTCTTTCAGAAGATTGGGACAAAAATAGTAAATTTTTTTGAGTAAAAACTAAAAATTGACTAAAATTTTGTCTGTTGGCTCCAAAATTAGGGTTCATTTCCAGAAATATTTAAAAATATAAGAAAAAAGTGCAGAAAAATTTGGGCGAGAAATTCTGCTGGTGAAAAGGTTAATCTGTGACAGTCTGATCAAACAAGTGCCTCCTATCACCGTCCCTCAATGTTGAGGGACGGTGCTCCTATATATAGTGCAGGAATGAGGATAAGTTTGGGTATTTACAGATGAAATACTGTTAGATACAATACATTAATTTTTCTTGGGGTTTTAATTTCGCTATTTTCACTGATAAGTAAAATCTGTTGAATTAAATCTATGTGAACATGTAAAATAACATTAAAACAGATTGTCTCCTTGACAAATTTGTAAAGTTAAAATAGTGAAAATAAATGGTTTTACAGTACATCTTTTCTTCACTAATGCATATGCGTGAAATGAGAAAGGGGGTGTGTTTGCATGCGCAAACAAGTCGGTCTGCAGGGTGACCTTCAGTGTACCGGAAATCATGCAACGGGTCGGAGTTTCAGCGAGTTTTCATAATTTTCAATGTCGTTTTTAGATTACTTCTTGTTTTTTTCAACCCTAGAAAAAATAAGGTTGCGAAAGTTTGCGAAACATGGGGTTTGGTATGCTGTTTGTTGTTGAGATATCCAGACTTATTCCGTGTTTCCCTTTGATCGCCAGAAGTGGCAATGTGTTTTTTTTTCCCGTTGAATGTCGCTCATTTATCAGTGTTTTTGTCTTGGCGCTATTGTTTTTTTTATGCTATAACTGAAACAACTCGATCACGTGATCTTCCGAAGTCGCCCGATTGACTCCGAAAATGACCGATAGTCAAAGATAAACGTTCATTTGTGTAAATCGGCTTATTTTTTAATGCGACGAAATAAACAGTCAAAATAAACAATCAACATCGCGGCAACTATCATAGTTCAAAGGAAACGAAGTGGTTGTTCTTCCTGGGGTTTATAGTTCCATGTATATAGTTTGTTCAGGGAATTAGGTATAAAAGACTCTTCCCAATCCTACGCAATTAAATATCTGCTCAAATTTAATATTCACATTCACAATCGAACTCCATAGACCGAGTGTGATTAATGATAATACTAGATTTAGAATTCCACTCATTCTGTGTCCATAAAATTAGGAATGAGGAAGTCTTGCTTGACCTCATGGTTTATTATTATTAAGAATTGCATTTTTTGTGTTTTATTCACTGAAGTGTCTCTTTATTATATGGCATAATTCAGTATTAAAATCATCGTTCGTCATTGATTCTTTCCCACACATACTTACATGACCAGCCTAAGCAACATACACTTTATATACAAAAAGATTATCAGTGCATTTCCTTGTTATCAAGCGTTTTACCAGAGTCTCATAATTTCAAACTCGGGAGTAAATCCATTGGTGCATCAATCACAGACTGACTGTAGCCTAACCTTTCAGTTTTATTGTAGCGTTACTTTCTTTTTATTTTTTTTATTCAGAACTTTTTCTGACCAGCCATGCGAGTCGTTACATACTCTCAAAACGAGACAAGTGTTCTTTCAAGCAGAGAAGGACTTCTGGATGGTTATTGTAAGTATTACGTTTATTGCAAAGTCAGCAGAACCATTTTCAGTTTACACATAAATCGGTTGAATACAGTGATTACCATATTTAACTGTGTAAACATCTAATGTCATGTCAAATGCAAACCAACCCCCAACCCTCCACTTTTTTTTTTTTTTAAATGTTTTTGTACCAGGCGACAGTTCCGGACTTTGAATGTCACTGTTGTCTCTCCTGACTTTTTTTTTTATGTGCAAACCCTTTAAAATGTAGAAAATTAGCACGACAAAAAAAAAAACAGCAATACATATATCTGTACAGTAGTTGTCTTTTTGCCAATAGGAACATGATTCACATGATCCTCAAATTCCCCTTTCAGTGTTTCGCCATTTCACTCTGCCACATGTTTTGCAAAAATCAATGCAAACAGATCACACTTCAACATTGGTAAATTACTTCTGCATTGCAATAAAAAAAATATATATTTAATTCTACTCTTGTCAACAGTCATTTATTGGTTTAGTTTCCAAGAACTTCAGATTTTAACTGAATTTTTATTCCCAATTTGAGTGCACAGCCTTCCCCATAGATCTGTAGGCAAGTAGATAATGCTAGCTTTCCATGTGGTCTTAAAATGTCCCATGCACATAGTGGTACTCAAATTTTAGTAAGCCATTACAGCTATCAAAAACATACCAGTAATTAAGTCTGACTTGGAAATGAATTCTGGAATATTTATCAATGTCTGTTTACTCCCTCACAGACTGTAACTATTCCGAGAAGTGAAAGTGAAAAAGATGGTCAGCCAATCACAGAGTACCATGAAGAAGATGTACAAGACTCTGTGTTCCGGGCAGTTTTGGAACAATCCTACAAAATGTTTAAGGTGGGATTTATTTACTGTATCAATGTCGATTTATCTTTTGCTTGACCCCTAAAGGTCACAATTCTGGTATTTTCTGGGTACCGGTATATCATATTGTTCTACAGAAGCAATAATTAGTCCTCGTTCAAACACAGTCCGAAAAGGAGGACTTATGTTTTGACCTCCGTGTGTCCATGCATGCATGCGTGCGTCCAGACCTGTATCTTAGAAATGCCTTGACCAATCACAATCAAACTTCACACATACATCATACATGATATTATACATGCACATCAATTTGTTTTTCGATCTGATTCAAGATGGCCGAATGGCGGTCATTTTTGTGCTAAAAATCATAAAAATCAAGCATTTTTGGCTGTTTACAGATAGATTTTGTTCAAACTTGGTATATATATTATAAATGTTGGACATTAAAGGATCTTGATGCACATCATTTTGTTTTTCAGATACATGTAAGATTCAAAATGGCCGACTGGCAGCCATTTTGTTTTAATGATTGTGGTTCTAGTGCCATATCTCTGACTTGCTTTGACTGATTATGTTCAAATTTTAAATATTCATTAAACATCATGTCATAGATATACATTTATATTGGTTTGACGATCCTATGACATTCCAGGTTCCTTATGCATGTCATTTTATTTTTCAGATCTGATTTAAAATGGCCTACTCGTGGCCATTATGTATTAATGAATGCAGTTCTAGTGCCATATCTCTGACATGCTTTGACTGATTATGTTCAAATTTTATATATTCATTATACATGTATTCAAAATGGCTGATTTTGTTTTAATTAATGCTGTTCCAGAGCAATATCTCTCAAATTCTTGTTTGACGATCAGATACAAATGTCAAACATTTTAATGTTAAACAATCATCATAATCATATTTCTGACATGTTTATGTTCCAGCTATATTACTATAAACAAAACTATATATCTTAAATTCGATAACTAACAGGGACTGTGCCATGCATCAGTCATATTAAACTGTTCTTGACATTGGGAAATTACTGTTATTTTCGCTATTTTTTGCTGAAGGGATGCTTCAGTGAAAATATACGAATATACCTTTTTTTCTATATTTTACATTCAACTCGTCAAAAATCTATGAAAATAAATTACATACAAAAACACCCAAAAAGTCTTTTCAGCAAAATTTTTAATTCCAGTTAAAATGAAGTACATTGTATCAGTAATAGTGAATTTACTAGGGTGTGTGACCATTTGGCAGTCGTAGATAAGTATATTGAAAGTACCAGGATGTGTAACCTTTTGGCAGTCGTGGATAAGTTCTATTAAAAGTACCAGGATGTGTGACCTTTTGGCAGTCTTGGATAAGTTCTATTAAAAGTACCAGGATGTGTGACCTTTTGGAGGATTCAAAGAACTATAATTTCATCAATTTTTTTGTAAATCGAGGTACAAGCTCTGCTGTTTGGCAAACTTTCAAATTTTTTCCCCACAGTTACCTTCATTTATTACAATTTAATAACAAATTAAATTTAAAAAAAAAAAATTGTCTGGCACTGAATTGAGAGAAAATAAATTTAAATTCCTCTCTTATGTTTCATTCACAGCTCTTCATGGGTACTTTCACTAATATTATTGAGAAGACAAATCTTGATCAGTTAATATATCGAATGGACCATTTTTATTCAAGAGTAAGTCTGTTTACTCATTTATTTTAGTCTCAGTATCTTGGTATACATTAGGCCAGACCTCATTCCACAGATTTTTCAAGAGGAAATCCAAAAATGGCAAGTGATTTTTTTTTGAAGTCATGAGGCAAATAGGGAAGATTATTTTTTTTTGTCAGAAAAAGACATAGGAACTCTAGTTTTTACTGCCCCTAAATTATTTTATTTTAAATGAGACCAGAAATGGTTTTTTAACCCTTATCTAACCAGCGTACTTTTTCATCAACTTGACCTGGGTTAAAACACATAGAATTCAATTAGTTGAGAAAATCCTGCTCTGAACATATTTCTATTGTATGTATAAACTTTGCTGCATTGCTGTATCTCACATCATTGTCTCAAAGACCGATTTCAGCAAAATTACACTCTATGATCTTCGAGTCTCCCACATTGGCCTGGCCTTATGACTTTTATTTTGTTTTGCAGTATCTAGGCACTTTGAGACTAAGTCAAGCTGACATTATGGAAGTAGAGAATGGGATACATTTTTTACCATTAGATAAAAACACTTACCTCAGAATACAGTGTTTTATTAATCTTATTGAGGCCACATTCAGGTTAGTCTATGTTTCTCAGAAAAGACCAAATCATTATCATTACCGGTACTCTGTGTTTTGATTCATTTATTGTCAGGGAAACAATTTCTTAACTCAGTAAATCAGAAAACTACTGACATTCAAATATATATACTTTATAATTTTAATTTATATTTTTTTTTTTTTAGCCAAGTAAAATATACAGCATTCCTGTATAATGATCAGCTTGTTTGGTAAGTCTTTCCTCCTCAACTTTTTGAGTGCTATTTCTTTTCTTTGTTAAAGGGAGAGGGCTGTCACCTGCGCACATGCGGGAATTGAGTCCCAAGCGACGATAACAACACACGCAAAAACCGCAAAGGCTCACGGATAGACGCTTGTTTGTAAACAGTGATACGCTATGGCCATCTGACGCATGCGCAGGTGACTACTCCTTGCTATAAATTTGGCCCCAAACTGACATAATTTCCCATTACAAACTACCCCATAACTTGTGTCATGTGACCACTCTATAACTACGCTATACCGGTACTCCAACCACTCTACTATATGGCAGTTCTGCATTCAGAAAATGAACGTAGCTATTCAATCATATCATAGAATGGACTTACATGTATAGTAATGTAAATCTTAAAAAAAATAGCATTTAACCCTTTTAACCACCAGTTCCCTCTTTGCCATCACGAATTCACAAAATAATCCCAATTATAGTCTGCACTTTTCTTCAGAAGATTGGGACAAAAATAGCCAAATTTGTGCAGAAGTACAAACTGAAAATTGACTCAATTTTTTTCTGTTGGCTCCAAAATGTTGGTCTATTTCCAGAAATATTGAAAAATATAAGAGAAAAGTACAGAAAACTTTGGGCGAGAAAGTCTGGTGGTGAAAAGGTTATTTTGTAATTCAGAGGAATGAGGAATTGGGTTAAATTGATTTAGTATGTTTGTGTCCTTGTCTCTGGGCAGAAAATAGTTTGTAATGTCACCACGCCATGATGAGAGAAAGTTTGGAGTAACATTTTTGTTTTTTATTCAGGAGTGGATTGGAACAGGATGACATGAGAGTACTGTACAAATATCTCACAACAAGTTTATTTCCCTCATCCCTTGAAACTGAAGTAAGTTCTGTACTCATCAGAGTGACTATGTTTGTGTACTTGTACATTTATTCTACATACATACAGCTCTGATCTGCAGTCAGGTACTGAGTCATTCATGTGATTTTGTGAACAAGCCAAAATCGTGGATTTAAAAGCCTGCTAACATTTTGTATTGTCCAATCAATGCATTAAAAATATTCTATATACATGTATATATGAATATACCATGTTGCACAGATTCACATTCATTCGATAATCAAGATGGCCAACTGGCGGCCATTTTCTATGAACAAATGCTGTTCTAGAGCCATATCTCTGACATTTTCTGACCATTCTTGTTCAAACTGATAACTCACCAGGACTATTTAATGAAAATTACTTGATACAAATTGTAAATTTTGATCAAGCCCTGAAGCCAATAGAAAATTATGATGCTCTTTTTGTTCAAAATTCTCAAATACACAAAAATATGCAAATATGCACCAAAATATTGGCGTTTTAAATTGTTAATGGTTTTTAGTATACCAATTGAAACTGCATGGTAACCATACATGACTATGGTATTTGTCACTTATATAAATAAACTGAAATTTGTGATGTAGTATATGTGAGTGAGTGAGTGAGTGAGTGAGTGAGTGTAGGTCAAATAACAGGTGTCCATGTTTTGACCTTTGAACCTGCCCTATAGTTCACCTGTTGACTCATCAATCATCAAGTGGTTATTATCGGCTGCCATCTTGACGTAAATAGAACGCAGAATAGAACCAGTATATTTACTTGTCTCTTTCTGTTTTTAGAATTTGTTTTCACTGTAAACAACAATCTAAATATCTATTTTTGTATAAACTCACTGGCAATAAAATCGAAGCAAAAAATAAGTCACCTATAGTGTCACCTATTTCTCATATTTTTTCACAAATTTTGATTCAAAAATAGTAGTCAAGGATAAATAATGCCCATTCTGTTCATAATTAAATAGGTTATTATCGTAAAATTCATAAAAATGTGCCAGACGAAATTTTTTGACGGGAAAATTATGGCATTCAAACAGAATTAAATGATTACATGTATGTTCTTGTTCACTTCATTGTTACAATAATTTCATCAACAATTCTTCAAATTACTAAACATGAAGTGTTTTTAAAAAAAATCAAATTTATGTAACTGTATCTTTCTTTTGACATTTAACCTCAGCTTAAAGAATCGCCAAAGACAGGTGGTCCATTGCCGCAAATGACATCTTCATCACACTATGGAAAGTAAGTCATGTGATCTGTCATGTGATCAATGTATGTTCAACACCTTTTAAAGTTAAGCATAACTTGTATTCTGTTTCAGTCCTACCTTGGATAGCATTTAATATAAAAAAAAAAAAATCTCGTTCAAGCAAAAGTATTCACATTAACTCATGCAAAATGTCGGTTTTCTACATTAAGTATTGAAAAAAAAGGCATGAAAATCAAGTAAAGATTAGAATACATATTACGAGAATCTATTCAATAATTTGTTCTGCAATACCGAAACATACCAATTTATTGAATTCATACTCTAAACATTATTGTATTAATGTGTATTTTTGGCTGATTTTTTTAAATATTCTTCTTTTTTCAGATATGTTACTGGACCTCCTAATTTAAGTGATCCTTCAAATTGTGGTAGAATTCCGCACATCTATGTAAATACAGACAGCAAATATGAAGAATTGAACCTCATTGTTTACAGGGTATATGAATGATTCAGTTCTAGTTTTACTTCTCTATGTTTAGCATTGAAACTGAGGTCAGGGAATATCTTCAATGTAGCACTACATTGTCTATCCTGTTAGGATACTTATACTTTTATTTTTAAGAGTCTACATTTTCTTTTTTCTCTAGGCTTTAAGTGCCACTGTATGCTTAATGGTGGAAAGTAAGTATATTCTATTTTAATTTATTCGCTCATTTCCACTGAATGTTATTGGCCATCGCACACTGACGTCATATGTTTACATTTGTACCAACCAGCACGAGCGTCTGATAACAAATTTCGCTCACTGGTAAGCTCTAGCTCATGATTGACTGCAACCATGTTGCCTATAAGTTGTTTTATTAACTACTACACACGGATGTATATTTACATACAACGTCGTCATTTTATTTTTGAGTGTGATCGGTCGTTTCTTGCGAAACCAGTCACTGCATACGTGAATTTGGTCATAACGTAAACTAGTGTGACAGCCAATATTTTCCATCATTTACAATTGTTAGCTAGCACACAGACACTCATAGGAGGCAGAGAAAATGAATGGTTGTATATTTTTGTTTGCAGCATCCAACATTCCTGGATTTGAGTGGTATCGAAGTATAGATTCGTTTCTTGGTCCCCAGTTGAGTTCGTTGGCATCGGATATCAGTGAACAATATAACAAAAGAACATCAGTGTGAGTTTTTGAAGATAATTTCCAAGGATAGATAGAATTCAACACTTGATAAAAACCTATGCGAAGACGTTCAAAATGATTGGCTAGAACGGTCACATGCCTTGATACCTTCCCTATTTTTTAGCATATTTTACCTCCCATCACCATTTTATATAATAAATTTTACACTATAAATTTGTAGCAATTCCAAAACTTGATTTTTTCCAGTTGTTTACTAGTGGGTGTTGTTTGCAAATATGTGACATGAACACATGGATATGAAAAAATTGAAAAAAAATGCAGTCCATGTGTGCCTTTAACAACATGACAAGAAAGAAAGTTTAATGTCTGTATAATTTATTTGTTTCAGACCCAGTGAACAACAGTACAAGTACATATACTTCAATCACATGAACCTTGCTCAGAAAACCACAATACACAATAGAAAAACACTAAGTGCAATCATTAACCCAGAAATTATACGCCTCATTGCGGACATCAATGCTGATTTTGACAAGTAAGTGTTCTAGCCACGAAATTGGCAACACAACTTCTTTAAATCATAGTTCAGAGGAGAGACTTTCAGATTCTCTTGTTGCTATGATACCACTACTGGTAAAGAGTGCATTCTTATATTTATATTATAATCTGTATCTATTATGGACAATGAATTGCTGAGAACTTCAATTCTCACCATAGAGCGGTGAGAATATAGAAATTATCATTGATATAAGTCAGTATAAAATCAATTCAGCAGAACTGCAAGGAAATGTCAGTTTCTCACTCTAGTCTCACCCTTTTTAACAGTGTAGTGTACAGAGTATCTGCTGGTAAAGGCTTTATAGGTGGGGGGGGGGCAGTCATTTGTAAAGTCTTTTACTGTATTTTATGAATTTAAAAGTTTTCCAAGGCTGTGTTTTATCAGAGATGCGTCTCGATTTTGTAAATAAAATTTTTCCAGACTTCTCATTAAGTTTTAGACCATTCTGTGTAATTACAAGTAATTTGTATCTCGAATAAAATACCATGAGTCTATTTGTTTCCATGATAATCACATGAGCTTTGAACAGGGTTTTGTTTTCTACTACACATAATGTTACAGTATTGTGTTTTGAGAAAATAGTAATACAAGTTGTTTTTCTGTGAATTTGTAAATCATTAATCAAAATAATGCCCTCTTTAATTGTCATCGTATCCCTGTAAGTTGCAGTGTATGGTAATTTTGCGGTGTTGTACATGGTGTCAGCATCCTACCTTATTAAGAAATGCAATTTCCAAATATGGAATGACGTGTTTGAAAATGAAGTTCGTAGCAAGAAAATTCTACTAATTTTTTCACTTGCTCAGTTCTAGGGGTTCATGTACAGAGCAGTTAAATTGGAAAGATGTATAACAATAATAATGTTATTAGGAGGATACTGCCAAGTACAATGTATGCACTCAAACAGTACACAGTTGCATTCGCCTCTGCTACATATTGATTGATATTCCAACTTTACTGTCTACATGCATAATTTTATGGTATCTTAATTTAATATCCTCATATACTGGTATGTCTAAATACTGTTGTTGGCTGTTTTTAGCTCCGCTGTCGACTTTGTCGAGCGGAGCTTATCATATGAGTGATTGTCCGTCGTCCGTGTCAATGTTTTACTTTTTCGACTTCTTCTTGAAAACTACAAGCCTAAATGCTTTGATACTTGGTGTATATGTACCTTGGGTAGACCTCTCTTAGGTTTGTTCATTTCATGTTGATATCTTCAATTCTCTAATTTTGGTGAATATTTTTGTCATTTTTGGTAAAAAGTGATATTTTCGACTTCTTGTTAAAAACCGCAAGTGCAATTGCTTTGATATTACATATATAGGTACTACATGTGGACCTCTCTCAGATTTGTTCATTTCGTGATGATATCTTCAATTCTCTAATTTTGGTGAATATTTTTGTAATTTTTGGTAAAAAGTGATATTTTCGACTTCTTGTTAAAAACCGCAAGTGCAATTGCTTTGATATTACATATATAGGTACTACATGTGTACCTCTCTCAGATTTAGTTCATTTTGTAATGATATCTTTAATTCTCTAATTTTGGTGAATATTTTTGTAATTTTTGGTAAAAAGTGATATTTTCGACTTCTTGTTAAAAACCGCAAGTCCGATTGCTTTGATATTACATATATAGGTACTACATGTGGACCTCTCTCAGATTTGTTCATTTTGTGATGATGTCTTCAATTCTCTAATTTTGGTGAATATTTTTGTAATATTTGGTAAAAAGTGATATTTTCGACTTCTTGTTAAAAACCAATAGTTCAATTGCTTTGATATTACATATATAGATACTACATGTAGACCTTTCTCAGATTTGTTCATTTCGTGATGATATCTTTGATTCTTTAATTTTGGTGAATATTGTTGTCATTTTTGGTAAAAAGTGATATTTTCGACTTCTTGTTAAAAACTGTAAGTCCGATTGCTTTGATATTACATATATAGGTACTACATGTGGACCTCTCTCAGATTTGTTCATTTTGTGATGATATCTTCAATTCTCTAATTTTGGTGAATATTTTTGTCATTTTTGGTAAAAAGTGATATTTTCGACTTCTTGTTAAAAACCAAAGTTCAATTGCTTTGATATTACATATATAGATACTACATGTAGACCTTTCTCAGATTTGTTCATTTCGTGATGATATCTTCAATTCTCTAATTTTGGTGAATATTTTTGTCATTTTTGGTAGAAAGTGATATTTTCGACTTCTTGTTAAAAACTGTAAGTCCGATTGCTTTGATACTATACATATTGTTCATTTTCTAATGATGTCTTCAGTTCTTTAATTGAAATGTGCATTGCTAACAGCGGAGCTATCTCAGCCGATAGTCTGCTTGTTTTAATGTCTTCTACGCCTACCTTTACCCACAATGCAGTACACAAACAAGTGTTCAATTACGAGGTACTGAAAGGTATGTTTATCTTATTTCAATTAGAACTGTTGATGATGTTGAGACCGTGATGAAGACAATGTTGGATTGTTGGGTTGTTGGTAAAAAGTCAGACCAAAGAGAGTTCTACGTTGTGATTAACCAGAAGAATGCAAATCTTATAGAAATTAATGGTAAGTTGAATTGTTGGGTGAAAATAGAAACCACAAATCTGTCTACAACCGTTTCATATGTCATTTATCATACATTTTTATGAATATTTGTTGATGTATATTCATATTGAGGCCTAATTCATGATAGAAATGACGTTTTGTACGCCCTTTATCTGCGAGACAATATTACATGATCCAAACAAGTTTCAACTCTGATAATGGCTGCTGTTTTTAGAGTATTTAAAATAGCCATAGCTCTTCTAAAAAATATGTGATGGTTGTTTAGTCTCAATGTCTGGTATATTTGGTGTCCTTAAAGTTGTTATTCAGGATTTAATCGTCACAGATGGCATCAATAAATATTTATTCATGTCACACAGTTTAAAGTATTATCAACTGATAATATATACTAAAGTGAAAACGTTGGTATAAAACAATCGGTTGTTTATTACGTTTTAGATTGCTAAAGTGTACATAACTTTTTCTTCGGTTGAACGAGGACAACATTACGTGATCAACCAGTGTTTATATCTGTTTTTAAAAATCCATAGGGAATCTGAAACAATTGTATCACCCGATTAAATTGTTATTATTACTCAAGTATAGTACATCCATTCTGTTTATAAATAGGTACTCATGGGGAAACTCCATTTTACTCGTAAATAGTGTCTCTATATATATACTATTGGAGATCCATCCTCTCATTTCCTGTTGTTGTGGTAATATGATTCATTCTGTATTTTTTTTTTTTTTCATTTTCTAGAGGAAGTCAAAAGGTTGTGTTCGACACATTTCAACAATATCTTCTTCTTGGATTGAAAGTGCATCACCAAAACCTGAATAACAACAACTTATAATTCAACGTCGATGAACTTTTATCCCGATGATTTCCTGGATAATTAACGTGAATCATGGAGCATTTAATAATGTTGCAAGAAAATCTCAGAAACAGCATCAAAAATAATTACAAAAAAAAATCAATTGAGTTTGGAAAATCTTGATTACTATGTCTGTTCTATAAGAAGTACATATGAACCATTTTGACCAAAAAAACACCTGTAATTTACATAAGCACATGCACTACCAATAGAGCAAGTACGGTGTTGATATGAACCAATCGTATCAACGTAATTCCCTATATGTATTAATTTGGTTCAACAAATTGATATTATAGGTGTTTTGAATTATGTAATTCATTAATATCTTTTTCAAATATCAATTGAAAGTGAAAGTCATGTGACTTCCTGTCATAAAGGCTAACAGTGAAAGTCACTGTAACTTCTTAGGACCCCAGGGATAGGCACCGTGACTCCCTAGGATCCTAGTGATAGTCACCGTGGCTCCCTAGGATCCTAGTGATAGTCACCGTGACTCCCTTGGATCCTACCGGGGTAGTGATAGTCATCGTGACTTCCTTGGATTCCAGTGATAGTCACTGTTACTAAAAAAATGCATACATTTTTCTATGTGTTTTCAAAAATTTTAGTCAATGAAATTGTGTCCATTTTGTATAAAATTAAGACAGAGATTAGAGAAAAAAATATATAATTTAGCATCAAAAGTCAGCAGGAAAAATGATGGGGTTATGGAATGAATCGACAAGTAAAAATGTTATTCCGAGAGATTCTCCTCTACCTAAGTTTCTTTTACTCTGTGATCATTTACAGATTGTAGCAATTATTTTGTGACAGGAGACAACAGTTGTCTTTTAAAACAATATTCAAACCACTAAACCTATAATTTACTAGTACCGATTTTATAGTGAATATTTGTTCTGTTGATCAAAAAATGATCCAAAAAAAGAAACACCCTTTTTTTAGCTCCGCTGTCGACTTTGTCGAGCGGAGCTTATCATATGAGTGATTGTCCGTCGTCGTCCGGTGTCGTCCGTCGTCGTCGTCCGTCGTCCGTTGTCCGTGTCAATGTTTTACTTTTTAGACTTCTTCTTGAAAACTACAAGCCTGAATGCTTTGATACTTGGTGTATATGTACCTTGGGTAGACCTCTCTTAGATTTGTTCATTTCATGTTGATATCTTCAATTCTCTAATTTTGGTGAATATTTTTGTCATTTTTGGTAAAAAGTGATATTTTCGACTTCTTGTTAAAAACCGCAAGTGCAATTGCTTTGATATTACATATATAGGTACTACATGTGGACCTCTCTCAGATTTGTTCATTTTGTAATGATATCTTTAATTCTCTAATTTTGGTGAATATTTTTGTCATTTTTGGTAAAAAGTGATATTTTCGACTTCTTGTTAAAAACCGCAAGTGCAATTGCTTTGATATTACATATATAGGTACTACATGTGGACCTCTCTCAGATTTGTTCATTTTGTAATGATATCTTTAATTCTCTAATTTTGGTGAATATTTTTGTCATTTTTGGTAAAAAGTGATATTTTCGACTTCTTGTTAAAAACCGCAAGTGCAATTGCTTTGATATTACATATATAGGTACTACATGTGGACCTCTCTCAGATTTGTTGATTTTGTAATGATATCTTTAATTCTCTAATTTTGGTGAATATTTTTGTCATTTTTGGTAAAAAGTGATATTTTCGACTTCTTGTTAAAAACCGCAAGTCAAATCGCTTTGATACTACATATATAGGTACTACATGTGGACCTCTCTCAGATTTGTTCATTTCGTGATGATATCTTCAATTCTCTAATTTTGGTGAATATTTTTGTCATTTTTGGTAAAAAGTGATATTTTCGACTTCTTGTTAAAAACCGCAAGTGCAATTGCTTTGATATTACATATATAGGTACTACATGTGGACCTCTCTCAGATTTGTTCATTTTTTAATGATATCTTTAATTCTCTAATTTTGGTGAATAGTTTTGTCATTTTTGGTAAAAAGTGATATTTTCGACTTTTTGTAAGTCCGATTGCTTTGATATTACATATATAGGTACTACATGTGGACCTCTCAGATTTGTTCATTTTGTGATGATATCTTCAATTCTTTAATTAATTTATTTTGGTGAATATTTTTGTAATTTTCGGTAAAAAGTGATATTTTCGACTTCTTGTTAAAAACCGCAAGTGCAATTGCTTTGATATTACATATATAGGTACTACATGTGGACCTCTCTCAGATTTGTTCATTTTTTAATGATATCTTTAATTCTCTAATTTTGGTGAATAGTTTTGTCATTTTTGGTAAAAAGTGATATTTTCGACTTTTTGTAAGTCCGATTGCTTTGATATTACATATATAGGTACTACATGTGGACCTCTCAGATTTGTTCATTTTGTGATGATATCTTCAATTCTTTAATTAATTTGTTTTGGTGAATATTTTTGTAATTTTCGGTAAAAAGTGATATTTTCGACTTCTTGTTAAAAACCGTAAGTCCGATTGCTTTGATACTATTCATATTGTTCATTTTCTAATGATGTCTTCAGTTCTTTAATTGAAATGTGCATTGCTAACAGCGGAGCTATCTCAGCCGATAGGCTGCTTGTTTTTTTTTTTAATCTCTCTGGACCAAAAACATATCTTTGTAAGCCTTATATAATATCTATTGTGTGCAACTCAATTTTCACTGCTATCCCTTTTTACAATTCATGAGAATGAGAAGGAATTTGCGATGCAGAAAGAATTCAAAATACAATTTTCTCAGCCAAATTGAAACTGATGACAGTATACTAAGTGATATAAATCACTCAGACGATGGTTTAATAAAATTTTAAATTCAACACAAATTCAAATTAACTTGGCTACTACATGTACAAATGTATTATACAATTTCCCCTGGTATTACATAATTTTGTTGAAATACATCTGTGTTGAAAAAAAGACAACGCAACAATTCAATACAATTTGTGTTCTCGTCGAGAACTTGTCAGAATAAATAAGTTCAATGATTTTCTCATTGATTACTTCAAACAGAGTTATTGATAGAAGATAATGACCTGCAACAATGTAACAATCCAAAAGTTTCTGAATAAAGACAGAGTATATAGCCATGAATAATTGAGATATGCATATATCTTTGTCCCCTGTCAGTGACTGTTGACTTGGTCACCAGGTCAATGTAGGAATGAATACCCGGTACCTACAGTGGTGGCTCAAGGTTTTGACATTGAATTATTGCCTAAAATTGAATTATTTATCATATTATTCAAAGTTAGAAAAATGATTTCCGTCAAATCTGACTACTACATTTAGCGTAAGTGGGCATGTGCGTGGATCTGCCGCTGATCTAGTACTAGTGGGTACTCACTGTGTAAATTTATTTCTGTCACAGAAAGATTCATTCTTAATGTATATAACTGATGATATCAGAGGTCTTCATGTTGATGACTGAATATTTAATGTGAGAAATAATAAAAAAAATTAAAATGCTATTTTTGTCATTATTCAAGTTATATATTTGTCTCGGGTTAATTAAAAATGAGTATGTTACAGGAGGTTTTAATGAGAATTCCAGAAACAAATGGAAAAATCATTTTTCATAAAAAAATGTCCTTGCTTTGATTTTGGTAATATTTCAAATTTAAAAACAACTTAATTGATGTACATAGATTGAACAAAAAGTTGGCAGGAGTAACACTGATATGTTAAAATTAATCATTTAATCTTTCAATCAAATGACTATTTTCTATTCCACTTTTATTTTTGTGACATTGAGGAAGTACTGGTGTGTGTTTTCTTTTCTTATGACAAGAGAAAGTTTCGTGGAAGACGATGTAATACCATATATGGATGAGCGACGTCATCGGTTAATGTAATTTGCATAATAGATCAAATTAGCATAATACTAGTAAAAGCCAAAAGCGAGGCTGAACTTTGTCGCCACACCAGTTTGCTCTTGGAAGGCCGCTGCCCAAGTCTTCCAAGTTTTTAATCTGTTTTTTTACGATGGCTGAGCGCAACAAGAGGGCTCTTCTGGATTTACTGAAACGACCGGAGAATGAGGTCTGTGCTGACTGCGGCTCAACAGGTCTGTGCTTCTGATTTTGTGGTAATCGATTAGTTTATCTCGTCGGCAGACCGATTTGTGAGGTCTGCGTGTATCAAGGACTTTATGATAGGTTGTCCGTGCCCGGCCTAATCAATCGTATAACGTACCGAACTCAGAAAAACCGCGCCCACGAAACATAAAACTTCGAAATTGACAAAATATCTGGATCGCTGTAGTTAAAAGTATTGACAAATATTCATACATGCGTTCACAAACTTCACAGGAAATTATTCCGATCAGGAGCTGAAACGGTAAATCGGTAGCGGTTCCTTCTACCGAGTATAGCTTTATGCCACTTTACTTCCGGGTTACCAATAAGCAACTTGAGTACGTCCATAATGAAAATTAACACTGTTTATCGATTAGATTCATTATTATATATCTCATCAAAGTATTAAATTCCGTATTTCTTGTGGTTAAAGACGCGACTTACTGTATTTTACCACTAGACCGGTGATCCCGGTTCCGATCGACCCCCATACTGAAAAGTCGTGAGTGTTGTGAGTCATTTTAGTGTGTATTGCGCTACATTTCAAGACAGCATGCCAGTTTCCTCGTAATTTGACAATTTTCAATATATTATGCATTTCTAAAAATAACTTTGAAAATCAAATATTCTGCTTGAAACAATTTTGGGTGAGTAGATGTTGTATTCAATAATTCCTTCGAAAAAAAGGAAAAAGATTTGTTCATATATTATTATGTATAGTTATTCTTCCCTATTGTCTCTCCCCTAAGGTTTAGGAACATAATTAAATAAACCATGTTCATGAGGGCAATATCACATTTTGTTGCCTGCCCAAGGGATGTTAGTCATTTTAATAGTCATATTGAAGGATTCATTATTGTTTAAATAACAGGACAGTAATCAAAATGTGGCAAAAAATGAGCAAGAATACCAGGTTACCAACATCTCCATCTTGGCCCTGTTATTTTAAACAAGAATAAATCTCCCATAGTGCCTTATTGAGATATTTTTGAGGTGAAGTGGAACGCATTATTGCATAGACCCTATCTGAATTCAATGAGATGCTGTGGGAGATTCATTATTGCGGTTATAGTTTATTTGGAGGACTTTTTGTTGAAATGAATTCTTACATTATTAGGTTTAATGAATGTGTGAATTTGTTTATGGTCATTTATAAATATTTACAAAACATTTACTGTATCCCAAAAGATGATCACGCTTCATTCAAATCTTAAAAAGATGCTTTCATTGACTGTAAAAACCATTTACGGGCCATTACCCACAAGTCTTTGCAGGGTTTCCTTAAATATTGGCCATAAACACAAAACATAGATCCCATCAAATTTAAAATGCTCAAAATTATATAGGGATTCGTTCGCTGGAATAAATTTAAAAGAATGAAAGTACGAGCAGTACCATTATTTTTAAATTACAAAAGCGAGCCAGTACTGTCAAAGGAGAGGTTAAAAATTAAATGTTCACAGTGGAGTTCTATCCAGACAGTAGTCATCCACTAAGGCTTTTGATTGGTCCTTTTCAATAACCATTTGAAATTTATAGACATATATGAATATTTTACATAAAACAAATTCTTGACTTCATAAAACCGAGTGTAACCTGATTTAAAGCTATAACGTTATAAAAACCTCCAATTCTGATCAATAAGGGCAGTGCGATGTCCTTTATTTCAATTGTGTTACCATTGAATGAATACTTGCACATTCACTCGAACAGAAAACACTAATGTCTTCTACTTACACATAGAGCATTCCTAAGCAAACAAAAATCCACATTCAGATGAAAACGACTCAATTGTTTTAAATGTGAAAGAATCAAGATGTATTAGTTGTTTAAACATCCAAATGTGCAAAAAATGTTGCATATATTGTTGTTTTATACACAATTTATTTCCTCAGTTCGTGCTTTGATCTAGTTCTAGTACCGCCCCGTTATCGCATGGTACCGACTAAGCAATGAGAATGCATCATTTCAATTTAAAGTGATATTGCCCCTAGTACATGTATATAACACGCCTATTCTTTACAGAACCAGACTGGGCTTCTTATAATCTGGGTGTTTTCCTCTGTCTTGATTGTGTGGGAGTACATAGAATGTTAGGTACTCACATCAGTAAAGTAAAATCACTACGGCTGGATAACTGGAATGACGACCAGGTGGAAGTAAGTTCATTTTTCAAATCTCAACACAACGATCATATTCTCTGTCTACAGACCCCGATTGGGCTTCCTATAATCTAGGCGTGTTTATATGTAACGATTGCGCTTCTATGCACAAAATGCTGGGCCACCATATTAGCAAGGTCAAGTCAGTTAAGTTGGATGAATGGTCTAATGAGCACGTTGAGGTCAGTACAAGTGTATCAAGCGTAGATTTCTGTAGATGGCTGCTTTATTCAAACACAAACATGCATGTAATGATATCGTATATTATTAGTTTCATCAGGGGAATAAGGATGTAGTTTAGTTACAGTTATGTGATACTCTTTATACCATCTTAGTGCCTCAGAAGGTCCTACCATCTTGAACATCTCTCTCATATCACCACCTTACACAGTGATCTCGTATGGTATGAAAGTTCCCTAATAGGATGCTATAGTGCCCTCATCCCACCATATTGAATAGTTCCCTAATAGGATGCTATAGTGCCCTCATCCCACCATATTGAATAGTGTCCTCATAGGGTATTATAATGCCCTCATCTCATATATATTGAATAGTGTCCTCATAGGGTATTATAATGCCCTCATCCCACCATATTAAATAGTGCCCTCATAGGGTGCTATAGTGCCCTCATCCCACCATATTGAATAGTGTCCTCATAGGGTATTATAATGCCCTCATCCCACCATATTAAATAGTGCCATAATAGGGTGCTATAGTGCCCTCATCCTACCATATTAAATAGTGCCCTCATATGATGCTATAGTGCCCTCATCCCACCATATTAAATAGTGTCCTCATAGGGTATTATAATGCCCTCATCCCACCATATTAAATAGCGCCCTCATAGGATGCTATAGTGTCCTCATCCCACCATATTAAATAGTGTCCTCATAGGGTATTATAATGCCCTCATCCCACCATATTAAATAGTGCCCTCATTGGGTGCTATACTACCCTCATCCCACCATATTGAATAGTGTCCTCATAGGGTATTATAATGCCCTCATCCCACCATATTAAATAGTGCCCTCATAGGATGCTATAGTGTCCTCCAATCGTATTGAATAGTGCCTTAAAAAGTGTTATAATGTCCTCATTCCACCATATTGAATAGTGCTCTTATTTGGTGCTATAGTGCCCTCATCCCATCATTTTGAATAGTGCCCTCATAGGGTACTATAGTGCCCTCATTCAATCATATTTAATAGTGCCATCATAGGGTGCTATAGTGCTCTCTTAGGGTACTATAGTGCCCTCATCCAACCATATTGAATAGTGCCCTCGTAGGGTGCTATAGTGCCCTCATCCAATCATATTTAATAGTGCCCTCATAGGGTGCTATAGTGCCATAGTACCCTTATCCCACCATATTGAATAGTGCCCTCATAGGGTACTATAGTGCCCTCATTCAATCATATTTAATAGTGCCATCATAGGGTGCTATAGTGCTCTCTTAGGGTGCTATAGTGTCCTCATCCCATCATATTGAATAGTGCCCTCGTAGGGTGCTATAGTGCCCTCATCCAATCATATTTAATAGTGCCCTCATAGGGTGCTATAGTGCCATAGTACCCTTATCCCACCATATTAAATAGTGCCCTCATTCGGTGCTATAGTGCCCTCATCCCACCGTATTGAATAGTGCCCTCATAGGGTGTTATAATGTCATCATCCCACCTTATTAAATAGTGCCCTCATTCGGTGCTATAGTGCTCTCATCCCACCGTATTGAATAGTGCCCTCATAGGGTGTTATAATGTCATCATCCCACCTTATTAAATAGTGCCCTCATTCGGTGCTATAGTGCCCTCATCCCACCATATTGAATAGCGCCTTCATCTAACCATCTTGAATAGCCTCCTTCCTCTCTCTCATATGAAATTATAGCTTCCTAGTGCCAAGGAAAATCTTTATTATTCATAACTTTATTTGAGTAATTCTTTCCTTCCTGGGAAAAAAAAACAAAATAAAATAAGTGGTACATGTATTTATAAAATAAAATCAGAATCTGAATCAGAGGTGTGTAAAAGTATTCATAGTGAATTCATCCAACAAAGTTTGTAGATTGCTGTTTATATGGGTTTTATGGTGTTAGAAATGGACATATTACAAGCATTTTATTTGCATGAGCTTAAATACTATTGTTTCTGATGGATGTGGCTAGACTTAGATTATACTTTATTTTACTGTCATTTTGAGATTTTAAAATCTATAAATCTTTAACTGTAATGAACATCTATGGGCAATCAGAAACGATAGTAGAACTAAGTAAATTAAAAAATTGTAAGTTACCAACAGGATCTTAAAATAAAAGCCACTTTGGTCACACTTTCATTCAAAGTTGGTAGCGTCCATTGGCCAATGCAAGACAGCAGTTTAAATATTAAAGTAGCATTTTGACTAATTTGTTGCTAGTGGCTCTCAAGTCGGGCTCATTGAAATTTATTTGCACTTAGACAGCTAGCCAAGTGGACTTGTAATAATATACTGTAATAATGTACTGGATCAAAGTCAAGGTGTACTTTCCAGTAATATTTATATGGTGGCATTATACCTTGCACATAGAAATACCAGGAATTAAATGTCAACTCAGAAAATATTCTGTCTTTAAGTACTGGCTCTTGATTAGAGGTGGCTTTTATTTGAGGGTTTCCGTGGTAACTTGCGTGGAATAACTAACACTACTAACTATTGGTTTAATATTGGTTATATTAGCTAACTACTGGTTCACTAATAATTTTCTTCTATGGTGATGGTGATTATTATTATTATTTATGTTACAAACTAAAACTACTGTAAAACTTAAGCTAACAAGTCAAAAATTATTTCAGCTGATTTAGATAATGTATCTGATCTCGGAATGGTCTTTTCTTATAATATGCATGTATAATATAATGTGATTGACTGTCGAATGGCGCTGTTGCTGCTTCATGCATTGCACCAAATTATCAGAAAGTACATGTAGCTATTTTACAGTATTTTACAGTATGTATAGGTTATAAAATGACACTCCTTTTATACATGGTTTTGAAGTCACAAGCACTCTGCACTTCAAAACCATATATAAAGGGTGTGTCACTTTATAACCGGATTCTAACATGGCTATGGGCCCTCCAATAATAAAATGTTGCATTAGATTAACCGATCATGCGTGTTCTTTTGATGATCTACTGTCAATGAAGATCAGCTGACAAAGCCATGTTCTAAGTAACTTCTCTCAATTGATATATGACAGAGAATATAAATTGTGATTCTGGTGATCTGATTGGTGGAGAGCGCATAGCCATGTTAGAAATACATTATACAATTTAATTGTACTTTTTGTTTGAGTAGCATAGTATTCAGTATTGATTAGTGTTTTTTTTGTCCACAGTATCAAAAATGTACCGGTAGTAGTGTTTGTAATATGATACAATGTATATTCACAAAAACTTTCACTTTAAAGAAACACTTATAACTTGTATCTCATTTGTTCAAAACCAAGAAGTAATTTGAAGAAACTCAGATTCTCAAAAAACAGAAATGTCAGAAACACGAAAGAAATTATTCCAAATTATTTATTGAATAAAAAAAAAAGTTTTACACAATTGCCTAACTCCAGCTTCCCTGATTGCTAATTTCACTGAGAGTGTACTTGTTTTTTTATGAACATTTCATAAACTTTCATAACTAACAATACAGAATCAATATTTTGGCACAAAATTTAAGCTGGTAGAGTAAAATACTTTTATAACCAGAAGTGAATCAGTGTTGATCTACCCCCCCCCCCCTCGCCCCTCCCACTTGGGAGACTAAGCTGCTTGAAACTTCCATAATTGTATAAATACAACACTACACCACAGTGTATTTCTGACACTGAAGTTTTTTTCAATTTGGATGTAATAGCATTGTACTAACCATACTAATTAAATTTGAGAAAAAATATGTAACCAGACAAATTACATCATCATTTCTATTGCAATTTACCCATTTTAAGTTTATAATGTCATAAAAAAGGGAGAAATAATAATGTGTGCAGAGAATGAAACAATGTTTTTTGTGCACATGCCCTTGTAATGAAAGTGTACCTGTAAGTTGAATGTAAAGTTATGTACCTGCATCACCCTAAATTCATTAAATTCTTCTTGGCCTACTGAAATAAATACACAAATTTTCAAACATTATAGTCTGCTAGGCATCTTTAACTTTTTGAAAATGTCAACTTTTGTTGTCTCTAGAAAAACAAAACCTCTTATTTGTAAAAAGTTAAAAAAAAAAAAAATATAGAAAAATGTGAAAAATTTTGTGTTCCAAAATGTTAGTGGGAAAAGTTACGGTTTCTAAGGGTAATGTTAAGGTTATACAGTAAATGCAGTGTACTTGTTACGTGTGAACTTAAATATTGGTAGTATCCAAATATATGAATAGGAAGTATTGAGACAACATAGAAAGTGGATATGTAGGTGTGGGAAATGGTATCCTTTTGTCTATTGAAATATATAGATATAGATTTCACGTTCATGAAAAGGTCTATTCCATGGTACACAGAGCAGTGGCAGTCTGGCTGTCTGCAGGCTTGATGTACGAGTATTTCCTGTTATGTATAAACATGTTTTATTTTATCAGTTTATGGCAGCAACTGGTAATGAATCTGCCAAAATGAAATATGAGCAGTATGTGCCTCCATCCTACCGTAGACCCACACATAGAGACTGTCAGTAAGTATTTACAGTCATATTTCAGTTAGTCGATAGATTTTTATAATTATTCTCTGGGTTTTATATTTTCTAAATGGCTATATGCTCTAGATTTAGAACCCAGTGAAATATGCAATGTTAATAACTGAATGCATTTTTTTCGTAAAAAATCAGTTAACGTAAAACCTGGTGAATATTTTTACATCAAATTTAACTAATAAAAATGTTTTCCTTTACAGTTTTCTTGGTATGCTAATTTTTGTGGTGAAGGATATCTTTATTCTGTATCAAACTATGCAATTGGTTATCAAAACAAAACTATTTAATAATTTGTTTAAGCTTACTTGCCAAAAAGACTTTTGTCGAAAAAAAGTTTTTGAAAAATCATATGAATGAAATTAGGTAGATAAGAATTACATACTGTATATATAAAGGTTCTTGTATTGTAAATGTATTTATTGTTATTTGTTTTAGAGTATTAAGAGAACAGTGGATCCGTGCCAAATATGAGAGAAATGAATTTATGGATGTAGAAAGACAGTCTTATCTGTCAGGAATCAAAGAAGGGTTGCTGTGGAAACGGGGAAAAGATGACAGCAAATTTCAGCAACGATTATTTATGCTTAATGAAAAAGAAAATGTACTAAAATATTATGTCAAACGAGATGTAAGTATAGCATGAATCATCATATGCAAGGTAAAAACCCCTAAGCTTGAGAATTAAATTTGAACCCCTAAGCTTGTGAATTAAATTTGAACCCCTAAGCTTCTGAATAAAATTTGTATCTTGCAGGGTAAAAACCCCTAAGCTTGCAAATTAAATTTGAACCCCTAAGCTTGCGAATTAAATTTGAACCCCTAAGCTTCTGAATAAAATTTGTATCTTGCAGTGGCAAGAATCTCTAAGATTGTGAATATTATGTACTTTAAGGGAGGTGATCAAAATCAAACCAGCGGTTTCCGGTCCGGTATCCCAAGAGCTCCGCCAAACGAGCTTCACTATCACTATCGTACTTCCCAGAGTATAAGCCCAGGGGCCTGAACATATAAAATCGGAAAAAATAAGGGGTGGACTTATACTCGAGGATCACCTCGAAAAAAAAAATTTTTTGGTGCGTTTAAAACTGTAACCATCTTCCCAGCCTCGAAAATTATCCAAATTACATTTTTCGTTCACAGCACCGGTCTCGGAGGAATATTCGTCTTTTTTAGAAAACAAAAATGCGAAACGAATCGTCATTGATTTCAACGACGTTTTTTACAATGAAGAAACAAATATGAACAAAAAACAAAAATTTTATTACAATACGGTTCACATACCGTCTGAATTTACGGTGCAAAAATGGGCAGGGTCTGTGGGAAAACTGTCGAAGGCAAGATCAAGCGCAAACTCTCGATACAAAGCTATTTCCGCCATGGTTTCATCATAATTTGACCTGAACAACTTCCTTTGACCTGGTCACGTCTTTCGTTAACCAATGAAAATGCTCTGTCATACAGTAGAAGTTTTCCGATTATTGACGAAGTATTTTTATCAACGCAATGCGGAAGTGTATTACCGCGATGTTAAAATGCGATCTGTTAACACTGATTTCGACAAAAAACGGCTACTTTTTTCCCTAAAAGCTGTTGATTCGCAATTTTTGAAAGGTAAACTGAGGGTAAGGGAAGTATTTAAACCTTTCACGGCCACCAACATGTCATGTCGAAGAATAGTTTGCTCTTTCACACCCCATTCACGATAGTCTTAATGGACAAGATTATTCGGAAAGGTAAAACGATGATAGTGACCAGGTTTCACAACTTGACGATCACATTTTTGCCGTTTGGAAAACTACTACTCAAAAGAAATATGGATTATTTCAGTATTGCAACATCGGGGTTCATCCTAAGTAAATAACAGAATAGAAAACGTGCGAACTATGTACCTTCGCCCGCCATGCACTCTGAAATTATTGCGAGTTTTCTCGTATAAGCTGGAACCAAACTACCGTACCAATCATGATTTTTATGCAATGAAGTACACTTTTTACATGCATATTTTAATAAATGTTGTTGACGCCCGGTAAAAACACCCTGGGCTTATACTCGGGGATGCCTTCAACTTGTTAAATGCCCAAAACAGAGGGGTGGGCTTATACTCGAGAGGGGCTTATACTCGAGAGGGGCTTATACTCGGGAGGGGCTTATACTCGGGGGAAGTACGGTAATCAGCCTTTAATGAGGTCACCGGGAAAACGAACATTACGAACAGTTTCAACAAATCAATTTAAGATTAACGTCTGTGTTCAAGGAGCCAATGTCTTGTCAGAGATTTCCCATTTCCCAACAACAAGGCAAATATTTATGGCCGTAATTTTGTGAAATCTATGCAAAGGCATTCAGAGACAGAATTATTATTGTCTGGTTCAAGAAAAAGCCACTGGCGCACATTTGAACTTCTGACCTAGGTTTAACAGGGATGCATAGTTCTGTTTTTTTGGCGACATTATACAAGTTTTTATAGCGAACCAATATGTTTTGTTTTTATTGAGAAATAAGCAGAGTACAATTTTTTATTTTCGTGCGACCCACTATAGTTAGTTTTTGAATATTAAATATTTAAGTAAGAGTCATTTATGATACAAATTTTTATGGTTTGTTGTATTCACGCATGAATTGGTTTTACTTGCTGTTATTAATTTTTTTTTATATCATACCTTGGCCAAAATTAGATGCCTATACATCTGATTAAATTAGATTGGTACATATAATGTTGATGTTTTTGCTGTTTTTTCCTCCCATAAATCTATTAAATGTGAATATCATTTTTTGATTTCCTGAGCAGGCAAATCAACCAAAGTGTTCAATAAATTTATCTGAGGTAAATGCCACATTCTGTCCAGACAAGATAGGAAATCCCAACGGTATGCAGTTATCTTTTATTAAAGATGGAAGCACAAGGAATATTTATGTCTATAGTGATGACGGACAGGTAATATCGATTAACCTTTTCACTACCAGACTTTCTCGTCCAAATTTGTCTGCACTTTTTTCTCGTATTCTTAAATATTTTTTGAAATGAACCCTAATTTTGGAGCCAACAGGCAAAAATTTAGTGAATTTTCAGTTTTTACTCAAAAAATTTGGCTATATTTGTCCCAATCTTCTGAAGGAAGGTGCAGACTATAAACGGGACTATTTTGTGAATTTGTGATGAAAATAGGGAACAAGTGGTGAAAAGATTAAAAAGCAATTTAATATAAAGAGCCAAAATTCAGTGCAAATATTTTCACATTTTATAATATTTCATTTTCAATCATACAGTTTCAGATATTGCTTTTAGTTTTTGATCAAAAGGTTTGTCAAATTTATATCAGTATTTTTAGGTGGAGAGGAGCAAACTGTAGAAACTCAATTTGTAGATGGTGTTGAAAGTTGACAATGGCGCTTAAATGTACCTTACATCAATGAAACTTTACTGGAGTAGAAATTGTTAGCGATATTTATTACATTTTATCCTCGCATTGAAATAATAAACGAAAATGATAGCAAAAATTCAGCAATTCACTTGAACAGTCATTGTAAAAAGTAGGAATATTAATTACGTTCAAATCAATACTGTGGTATACCAACCAAATATGCTAAAACACCTGAATGGTGTAGTAAACATTACATTTAATTATAAATACTTTTGTTGTCTATTGTTATTCCTCTAGGATATAGTTGATTGGTATAATGCTATACGATCAGCTAACTATAACAGACTGAAAACCGCTTACCCTGGTGCCAGCGATGACGATGTAAGTATTTGGTTTGTCAGGAATTATACCGTACATGCTTTGGTCTATAGCGATTGACAGTGCAAGCAGTCAAACCGCCATACTTGAGTTTTCTAATTTAATACCCTCTTCAACAAAATATCGATTGTATACTGTTTTATATTTTTTGTATTATTCAATTTAGATTTCTTCAGAATTTATGCACTTTACTGGTGATGTTTGGTGAAAGATGCTTTGTGTATATCACTGTGTTACTTTAAACTCTCAAAATAGTGGTTATGAATTTTCATGACTTTTGTGTTTATCACCATTTAACACCATATTTGGGGGGGGGTCAAAATGGCCGCCGTTCAGCCTTTTAGAAATTGTGAATATCAAACTGCTTTTTTAGTTATTTTTTTTGAAACAGATAAATTCATCATACCTGACAAAAATATTGAGCAAATGAACATCAAGGGATGGTATACCAATTTTATGGAGATATTCAAAGAATAAAAAGCATAACTTTATATTGGACATTGTATGCAAATTATATGCAAATGTGAAAACCTAATAAACAATCTTGCTGTTTTTGTATGTGTAAATTGAGAGTAAACTTTTAAATATTCTCGGAAGAAATTCAAGACATGTGATGACAAATTGGAATGTCTGTCATGTGTTCAATATGGGTCCCATGTGATGTGAGTGAAATGCTTAGCCTTGCTTGATAACAGAAGGAACTAAAAAAAGGATGAAGGGTATATTGGGGGTATAGCGAAAATAAAGCTAGTGAGAGTATGAAAAATGTGAATGGATGAGGAAACAAAAAATTTCAATTTTGAGAAAAAAACTCAAAAATGCTTATACAAGAATTTGATTGGCTGAAAGCAAGTGTTGCCCAGTGTAACTAAATTGCATATCCTGGTAGTTCAGTGCGTTTACAAAAATGGATCCGTGACTCAATGATTAAATCCTTATTTATGTTTAGTATTATAAATTCTGTTCCCCTTGTATGTCTGTAGTTGAACAATAAATTAACCAGGGATTACAAAATAGAAGGACAGTTGTATAAAACCGGACCAAGAGGAACCGGTTTTAAGAAAAGATGGTTCACACTTGATGACAGAAGATTAATGTATTTCTCTGATGCTTTAGTAAGTGTTAAGTTATATTTTCTTTCTCTTTACCATCTTTTGACAACTACCGGTACCTCGGTACATCATAATCTCCCTTGATCTATAAAATTCAAAATGGCAACTAAACTTGTCATGGCCACCACCAGCAGAATCTTTTTGGCAAGATGAAAAATGTGAATTGGTTACAATATAACTAAATCAGACTTCATTTGCAGAAATATTTGAGATACAAATTTGAATTTAAGTAGAATAACACAAAATCAAATTATTTCAAAACAAATCAAGCTTGTGTATAAGACATTGCATTGAGCTCAAAATTTTTTTTATTAATTTTTTTAACATTAATTTTGGACCAAATGGACATTGTTTCCCATTGCCTACAGTTCTTTATCCGAAGTGTTGATAAAATTTGCCAAAAATTCATTTTGTTGAATAAATTTGTCATTATTTGCATTCAAAAGCCTAGGATCATGAATAATACAGTTACTATTAAACGCAACACATTGATTTTGTCATGATTTTCCGTAATCAATGTGTTCAGTTTGTGACATGAATGATTCAAAATATGTATCGTGCCACGGTATATGTGACTTTAAAGCCATTCATTGCAGTTAAATTATTTATTTTAAAGTTTTCTTGTGGTCATTATTCATTTACTGTTTGTCCGCAGAATGCCCACGCCAAAGGGGAAGTGTTCATTGGATATAAAGGGGACGGGTACAATATACGAGAAGGTTTTCCCCAAGGCATAAATCAAGTGACAAATTCGTTCCCTTTTACGCTGGTTACACCAGACAGGGACTATTATTTCTGCGCTGAAACCAAACAGGACCAGGAGGATTGGATTAACATGTTTAGGAAAACAATAGATAGAGTGTTGTACCCACAAGACCAATGTGGTAGGTTTAACACCAAACGTAAACGCTGACAATTTAGAAATTTCTGTACTAGTAGACATTAGTAAAACATCAGTTTTTCACACATGCGACATATATCATAGTTAACAGACTGAGATCAACAGTATTGTGTATTCAATATCATAAAAAAATGATATGATTACTCAGAATATGATTGATTAAAACTATTGCAAAAATCTGAATTCCATCATTTTATTCTAACCAGATTCTTCACATCTAAATTTTTTTATTCTGTGACACTGTAGTTGTTATTGTGTTAACATTTCAATAAATTTAAAGTTAATAAACTAAAAATTAATTCATCCTCTATTTATAAAATTGGTCACTATCTGTTCCAGTCATTTTGATTTATTTTATTCTTACAAAGCTAGTTTAATACAAGACTGTGTCTGATTGGATACCAAACCTTAACACCTAACAATCGGACCAGTTTGCTTTTAAAAATCTTCAATTTGTATTTTAATAATCAAGTTTGGACGATAAAAACTGTTCAGTTAAATAATTGGTAATTTTGACAAATCTACTTGTTCTCTTGAAATCTGGTTTGATTCTGAATCGGAATTGAATTGAATATTTGTAATCTGCTAATATAATATATATTCACAAGATTCAGTATATTCAGTTTTTTTGTGGAAAAACAGTTATTGTCATTGTCAGTTTCATGTCTTTTATACTGCAGTTGTCAAGACATGTATGTTTATTTCAAGCGATCAGTGTTTTGCTTTAAAGGGCATTGATTAGTGATCTGTCCTGTTCAATGTGGGGACCATATTGACGTATACGACACATGTGAAATACATCGTTCTGTTTAACATGAAATTCGAAATTTAAACATGCGTTGTATGACGACCACCATCCATTTAACCCTTCGAGTGACTATCACAGAATTATAAAAAAAAAAAGAATATTGAAAAGAAATATTGAAACAGGTGAAATTTAGCCAATAAAATTATTGTGTTAAAGGGTTGATGTCCTGCAAACAATGTATTTTACACAAGTTTTTAATCTCCCATGGAACCATGTCAAATGATATGATATGATGTGATGATGATGTGATGATGATGTCACTGTAGCCTGTATGTAATTCATCATTGAAAGCTTTAATTGTATTTCAGAATTTTATATATATAAAACAATTGCTAGAATTCCTTCAATGTTTAAAAACAAAATTGTGTGTTTCCATTTTACAAAGAATATTAACAATCATGCTTTTTTCCCCCCGACAATTGTACTTTATAAGTAGTTAAGGATATTTTATGAATTTTTAGTGTGTTAAAGTTTTTAACTTAAAATTTGGTATCCATATGCTATATGCCTCTAGGGTACAAATCTTGTTCCAGATACATCCTGGTAATCAATCGTATCGGTAACTTGTGTTACAGACAATTTTCTAATATGTTAGATTGCAATTAAACTAGATATAGTTTGCGGTGGTGTAAACCAGTCGATGTATTTTATAAATGGAGGAAATCTCAACAAACAATGAATTTTTATAATCAAATTTGTAAACTTTTTTAATGATATGACTTGCTCAAATTTGTTTTTCAAAGAAATCTGTTTAAAATGTATTGCATGTACATTGTGTGTTTTTGGTTTGTCTGAAGTAATTTATTTCTCTAGATATATTCACTGATTTACCCATTCCGAGTGAAAATGAAATATTCAAGATGGTGTGATTTTTTTTTTTTTAGGTTTTGTTTTAAAAAAAATTTTTTTTTTTTTTTTTTTTTTAGATCAGTTTATTTTATTATTCCCTGTTCGAACACAGTCTGAAAACGGGGACTTATGTATTGACCTCTGTGCTTGCATCCATCCGTGCATCTGCCTGGCCCGATTACATTCAAAAATCACAAATACATAATAATAATATACATATATGCATATCAATTTGTTTCACGATCTGATTCAAGATGGCCGAATGGTGAAAAGTTTTAAATTTGACAACTAACAGGGACTGTGCCATGCATGGCTTGTTTATTCGCTTTTTCTCTTTGTATAGTTCTTGGTACATTATGCATCCCATTACTAACATTAAGGCTAAAAAAAAGGATATTTTTCCTGGTCCTAAAATAGAATGTTTTTTGCTGACCAGAATCAAATCATTTTTTTTAACCACATTCATTAATTCATTCTTTGTGTGAACTCTGGGAACCTTTTATGAAATAAACCCAAGGAATTTTATCCTTAATATATTTTTTTTAGTATTAAATATTGAGCAGAAATGTAGGTAGTAAAAATTAAATGAATGCATTTGCAAATGTTGCATCAACATTTTGGCGAGTTCAAACTGTTAAACTTATTGAGTTTTCATATTTTCATCATGCATATGCTTTCAACAAATTCATGCAAACAATTCTGAGTTATGAATTTGGATTAAAAGAAAACTATTAGTAAGTAAAAATATAGCTTCTCTAAAACCACTTGCCCAATTACTTTAAAATTTGGTTTGTATTACTTTCATTTGTTTTTGATAAATCAAACAAAATGAATGTTTATTTTGTACATTGAAATTGGCTACATTGATCATATTGAATTCACAAAAATAACAAAATGTTTGAAAAAATGATCAAAAACAGAAAAATCATTTTGTATCTGTTGAAGGTACCTTCCAGTTTGAGAAGCTCATTGCGATGTGTCGTTCTTTGTCTTTGCCTAAAAAAAAAAAATGGGGGTTCACAATTTTACAGAAATACATTACATCTTTATTTGGTTGGGATATTAAATTGCAGAAGTTGATTATACTCGACAGAAAAAGTATTATCTAGCTCTGTTGTGGGTAAGCTGGAACTGAAACATGATGCTTTCATACCTAAGCCCTGACTAATTAATTCGGTCAATTTCAGTAGTATTATTTCCTTTCATGAAAACAATTATTACATATATATATACTTTCAATTATTAATTTAATATTAACCTTATTAACCATCGAGTTCCTACTTGATTCTTCTTGCATGACTAACAGCATGTTGTGTTCATCTTTTTATCTCTTTACTAGTTGCTGCAAAATTTGTTCACAAGCGCAACAAACCTCTTCAGGGTATCGTCAGTATTAAGAATAAACTGACGTAATAATGAGGTTTCGCCAATGTGTGTTACAGTCAACCCCAGTACTGTCGTTCTAGAGTCATCTCCAATGGACAAGACGTGGGCAAACGGGTGAATCAAATCGATCTGCTTTGAAACATGATGTAGAAAGTCAGCCTATTTTGACTAATGGAATCAAGATAATTTCTCCCATCAATTTATCTTGATCAGTTACTAGATAATGTAATTCCTGAAAGGAAAAAAACATAAGGAACTGCTTTTTGACAGAGTCTTTGTGGTTACCCTATCTGTCTGTCTGTATGTATGTAGTCAATTTTCAGCCTTTCCACTGATTATATCTTGTATACCAATCATCACATTTCAATAGAATTTACATGGATGTCATAGGACAATGAACATCCCTGAATGGTTTTTGTTTAAACTTCATGCATATCAATAACCTAATTTGCATAATTAGCCAGTTTTCGGCTTTTACACTGATATCTAATCTAATACTAATCGTCCCATTTCAATGAAACTAATAATTACCCAATTTTCTACCTATATCTCAAAAACCAATTACTAGTATTGTATTTCAATAAGACTTTGTAAATAAGTACCTGGGAACGATGCTAAAAACCTAATTAGTTTTGAATTGAAACTTGAGCATACTAATTGATTCATTTGCATAATACGAATAATCATCATTGAAATTTGGTTCATAGATACTCTGGCGTAATCCACAGACGTGATTAATTTAATGTTGAAAAAAACAAGCATATTGATTGTTATTATTAGCAAATTTCTCAAAAAAATCTGATTTAAATTTATTATCTGCAAGTATTATAAACTTCAATACTGTGCGTCACATTGTTTTCACGTTGCGCATCTCAAATAGACAAATATTAGTTGCCAAGCTCCTTGTTTAAAAATTTTAAATTAATTTTTAATATACTCTCAGCACACAGGAGTTCTTTCTAAGCTTTCTTTGATATTATTAAATAGTATGCATTATAATTATATTAAGTCAAGTATGAGGCTACATTTTTGCCAGGTATTTAACTATAAAGCAAACAAAAAGTATAATTATGAGCAATAGAACAGGCACATGCAACTTCACCATACTTCATGAGAGAGAGACTTCAGGAGAGATAGATGGTTATCATGAATTCCATGTTTGATATTCTATTGCAAAAACAGAAAGTACCAAGGTCATTGTCGTATACAAAGGTGTAATAAGCACGTAATACACGTTTTGCAAATAAGCAACGACACTTCACGACTGTTTTAGTGGTTCATTTAGGAATCAGAACATTTGCCAAACATATTTATTGGAGTTGTAGCGTATTTAAACAGATATTCATTAGAATGCTTTATTTCATGGTTGTTGTTTTTTTACCTAACACAGTGTTTAAGGATCACTCATGGACATATTTATAGCACCTTATCTTCAACTTTGATTGACCCCCCCCCCCCCCCCCAACAAACAATTTGTGTACTGTAAAATACTTTATTTTAGCTGGAATTAATTTTGGCTGAAAAGACATTTAGGGTGTTTTGTATGGAATTTATTTTCACTGATTTTTGACAAGTTGAGTGTAAAATATAGGAAAAAAGATATATTCGATAGATTTTATTTTCACTGAATCATTTCTTCAGCGAAAATAGCGAAAATTAATTCTGAGCGAAAATAAAGTATTATGCTTTACCATGAAAGCCTCCTGACTCAGTGTCTATTGTTTACAAATATACATGTAGCTTATTTTAGGAGAGCTATTTATTCATATTCTGTCGTCTCAAATCTCTGCATTTAATGGATATATATACAGGTATAAAATAGTCTGTTTCGGTGGTTTATTTAATAAAGTCTTAACTCCTGATGAGTGAGGTACTCCATGTATCTTACGAAACAGTACTGTCGAGTGAACTTTACTCATGTAGTAGTGTCTTAATTTCTCTGTCACGTACGTATGTATACAGGTATATATATATATACACACACACCACACTAGCATATATATTGGTCACGGATGGGTACTGCATAAATTTGCAAAGTGAGAATGAACAGTAGAATTTAATTGTACATATATTATGGTTTTTATTTCGCTATTTTCACTGATAAGTGAAGTCTGCTAAATTAAATCCAAACGAACATGTAAAATAACAAAGTTCATTGATTCCTGTTAAGTTCGTCAACTTAAAACCCAGTAAAAAAATGATCAAAATAGTGCAATTAAATGGTTTTACAGTACAATGCATTAACAATACCATGCATGCATGCAAAACAATTTTTTAGTTTATAAAATTACACAATCCTTGATGTTGGTCTATTAAAATTAAAGGGCGGCAGTCGTCGTGCCGCATCCTGTTCGATATGGGACTCATAGCGACGTATACAACGCGTGTAAAATGCATTGTTTATTTACATGAAATTCGACCACGCGTTGAGCGACGACCACCGCGCTTTAACAACTTTTATACATAGAACTGAGACCAATATACATGTATAGTTTTTTCCCTGCACTATTTTTTCCTGACCATCTGTTCTTCTGTATAATACTTTTGTACTGCATGCTGGGTTTGCAATGTCAACCATTTAAATATTTCTTCAGTAATTTGACATTCCAATGTAACTTCTTGAAAAACTTCACTCAATGACACCTTAAATAAATAAAAATAAACTATATTAAGTACTTGATTGTATGCACTTCATTTTGTTAAGGCTTTTATAGCATTTTATAAAAACTGCTTTCTTATGAACCCGTGTGTGTGACAATTATGTTATGCAAATGTTAGGCACATGTGTAAAATTGGTATAGGTTTGAGGAAGCTAGAAACAAGACGAGTGGGTGTATTTCTGTGGTTATTGTGAAATTAGATTCTAATGTTCTGACATGTGCATGAGTTGACCCCATCATCACATAGAAGAACTTATCTGAAAGTTTCACTTTTATGTGACGTATCTGATGCCTGACTGTTAATGCAAAGATTCGGCATAGTTTCCAAATCACTGTCGTACTAAGAGACGAATCGTCAATGTTCATGCGTCTAAACACTGTTCAAAGGCATTTACAAATTTTAACATGCAATTATATGAACCCTAAACTATCATTGAGACAGGCTGAATATTGTTGAAATTTTGATTTTTACTAATTATTACATCAAATATTTTACATAATAAATTTTACATTCCCAAGACCCCAATAAGTCTTTAGGAATGATCTTGGAGTGTAACTTTAATAGATGAATTGTCTTCAACCTGAATATGCTCATTCCTAATCCATTTTAGTTTTTTTTTTTTTTAAAGTTTCTAATGAGGGTCATTCATCTTTGACCAAGATCTGGTCAAGTACATGGATAAGGATTAAATTTTTTCATTTGTAATTCAGTTAAGATTGAAGAAGCTGTTTTTGGCATACCTGAGTAAACCCAATCTTCTTAAACAGTGCAAGACTGTTTTCATTTTGGCAACCAATCTTAGCAGTGTAGGTTCTTACTTTCAATTCTTGTATACCTGTTGGGATGGGCAAAGATATACACAAGGTTACATAAAAATCCTGGGCTTTCTCAAAAAGATAATATATATTTTTACAAACAACAGATCATTGAAGCCATTTGAAACACGCAATCTGTTGTTATAATTGTAGTTTAATATCAGTGAATTATTCATAATCACGAATGGACTTATTTTAGGCTAATTGTTGAAAAAACACCACAAATTTGACCAAAATACATGCATTTACAACAGCTAAACATGTAAGTGACTTTAAAGCGGGAGGGTCGTCACCTGTGCACGTGTGGAAATTGAGTCCCAAGCGACGATAACGCACGCTAAAAACGTAAAGGCTCATGGGTAGACGCTTGTTTGTAAACAATGACACGCCATGGCCATCTGACGTATGCGTAGGTGATGACTCCCCCTACTTTATTAAACCTTATTGTTTAGAGTCTGGTATACTTGCCATAATTCATCATTAGCAATAAAGCCTCCTTTCCAAATCCTTTACCTCGACAACTGTTCTCTGGATCAATATACAAGAAAAGTTGAAAATATTACATAAGCCTAAGGTCACGTATCTGTTTACTTCCTGTGATGAGAAATTAATTATCAACGCAAAAGTTTAATTATACAATGCAAGCTGTTGCCAAGTTCAAGAACATTTATAGACAGGAAATCAGAATTTATACTTTGTACTGTACTTCCAAAAGTACCAGGATGTATGACCTTTGGAGGCATAAAGCAGATATAAACCGCAAAATCTCAGACTATCTACATATTCAATTTTAGCTCCCACCCCAGAAAATAAACAGAGCAGAAAATATCAATACACTATAGTGTGTTAATAAGTGCTTTCCATTTGATAATGTAATCGATATGAATATTTTCATTTGACAGCTTCTAAGTTTCAATGATTCACAGTCAATTCGTCTAGTTCACATTCGTCCCAACTCTTTTGCCCCATAACTATTTGTCAGCCTTACGATCTTGTGCAGGATGATGTTGGTTTCTAAGTTGGTGTGCTATATTTATAAGTGTGCTAGATTTGACCGTATCTATCCTGGGTTCGGCCAACAGCGTTTACTAGTTACTAGACTTAGTTGATGTATCAGAATTTTGTTTAAACATTACACATGCAAACTGTAAATCTAAACACTATAATCTAGAAATACGAATAACTTGATTCGACAATTGTTGCACGTATTGGACAAGTTAGTATTGGGCTAACATAATAAATCGTACAAATCGACTTTGGGATGAATAAACTTGTGCGATGAATAAACATAACAAGTTTGTATATAACATACCAGCAATCATTATTTCAATCTCTGCTGTAGAATTGTCATCTTGGGAATTGAAAAATAAATTGACATCCCCACACATACAGTCTACAATTACAAAGGAAAGGGTGATATCACTGTAGCATTGATTAAACTATAATACTTATGAAAACAAAAACAAATCACCTGCTAAAATTGTAGTGTCATACCCCGAGTATAGACCAGAGCGATGTATAGTAGTACTATATGTACTGACCAGTGGTATATACTATATGAGTAAAACAGTGACATACTATTTTGTGTAGACATATACTATAGAACAGTGGCATAGTATGTGTATAGACCTGTGACATACTGTGTGTAAACCTGTGAAATACTATGTGTGTAGACCTGTGACATACTATGTGTATAGACCTGTGACATACTGTGTGTAGACCTGTAACACACTGTGTGTATAACCCTGTGACATACTATGTGTGTAGACCTGTGACATACTATGTGTATAGACCTGTGACATACTATGTGTGTAGACCTGTGAAATACTATGTGTGTAGACATATGACATACTATGTGTGTAACCCTGTGACGTGTGTAACCCTGTGACATGTGTGTAGACCTGTGACATACTATGTGTGTAGACCTGTGACATACTATGTGTGTAGAACTGTGACATACTATGTGTTTGTAGACCTGTGACATACTGTGTGTGTAGACCTGTGACATACTATGTATGTAGACCTGTGACATACTATGTGTATAGACCTGTGACATACTATGTGTATAGACCTGTGACATACTATGTGTATACACTATGTGTGTAGACCTGTGACATACTATGTGTATAGACCTGTGACATACTATGTGTATAGACCTGTAACATACTATGTGTGTAGAACTGTGAAATACTATGTGTGTACACCTGTGACATACTATGTGTATAGACCTGTAACATACTATGTGTGTAGAACTGTGAAATACCATGTGTGTACACCTGTGACATACTGTGTATAGACCTGTGACATAATATGTGTGTGTAGACCTGTGACATACTATGTGTGTAGACCTGTGACATACCATGTGTATAGACTTGTGACATACTATGTGTATAGACCTGTAACATACTATGTGTGTAGACCTGTGACATACTATGTGTATAGACCTGTGACATACTATGTGTGTAGACCTGTGAAATAATATGTGTGTAGACCTATGACATACTATGTATGTAACCCTGTGACGTGTGTAACCCTGTGACATGTGTGTAGACCTGTGACATACTATGTGTGTAGACCTGTGACATACTATGTGTGTAGAACTGTGACATACTGTGTTTGTAGACCTGTGACATACTGTGTGTGTAGACCTGTGACATACTATGTATGTAGACCTGTGACATACTATGTGTATAGACCTGTGACATACTATGTGTATAGACCTGTGACATACTATGTGTATACACTATGTGTGTAGACCTGTGACATACTATGTGTATAGACCTGTGACATACTATGTGTGTATACCTGTGACATACTATGTGTATAGACCTGTAACATACTATGTGTGTAGAACTGTGAATACTATGTGTGTACACCTGTGACATACTATGTGTATAGACCTGTAACATACTATGTGTGTAGAACTGTGAAATACTGTGTGTACACCTGTGACATACTGTGTATAGACCTGTGACATACTAAGTGTGTAGACCTGTGACATACTATGTGTGTAGACCTGTGACATACCATGTGTATAGACCTGTGACATACTATGTGTATAGACCTGTAACATACTATGTGTATAGACCTGTGACATACTATGTGTGTACACCTGTGACATACTATGTGTATAGACCTGTAACATACTATGTGTGTAGAACTGTGACATACTATGTATGTATACCTGTGACATACTATGTGTATAGATCTGTGACATACTATGTGTGTAGACCTGTGACATACTATGTGTGTAGACCTGTGACATACCATGTGTGTAGACCTGAGACATACTGTGTGTAGACCTGTGACATACTATGTGTGTAGACCTGTGACATACTATAATACATGTGTACCCCTGTGACATACTATACTACATGTGTAGACCTGTGACATACTGTGTAGACTACTACAATAATATCTCACCAATTTCAGAATTTTTGGAATCCACCCATTTGTCTTTTTCCAAAACGATGAAGGTGCATTTATTCTCATCTGTCCACCAACTTTGTTGCATATCATACTCTTCATCCAAAGTTAAAGGCTCTGATGCAGTTAATGTCTGTAACTCAGTTGACTGCATCCATTCATGGTATCTATGGAAACAGCAGAGTCAAACAATGTAACGATGAGAGTATAATTATGGGGTTAAATACCCAAAATATTTGGAGATATTGGGCCAGAAGAAATTGCTTTTTCTACAAGATGATGAGTTGTCCCTTTTATCTCTTGCCACATCAAGACAGTTTTTTCCACAACTACGAATTAAGTATTTGAACTCATCCTCTCCATGAAATGAATTGGTAGTCATATTTACATATGACTAGAAAACTAGTTTCAAGTTAAAATAAAGTTATTATCTGGCTATGATAAACCTTCTCAGTACTGTACATGCATCAATTATTCACTGGTTTTTAATTCACTATTTTTGTTTTTAAACTTGTAGGATAAGAATAGAACTCATTGTTCCCACAAGTTTTTTTTATAATTTATAGGTTTTATTGGGTACTTAATGAGTTACATTCCATAGAATTACAAAAAGTAACATAACTTCAAGTAGATTCTTCCTGGTGAAAAAAATACACTCTGCTACAGTGAGCCTAGCTCACAAAGGGCAATAGAAGATTCCATTTTTTCAGATGTTTTACCATAGTGTTATTTTTGTGTGCAATAAACCTCTCAGACTGATATACTCAGTCTCATAAAGTTTGATTATTTTCCATTCATTTTGCAAAAATATATATGTTTTCTGACAAGCAGTGCAATGAAATTAATCGTTAATATTACCTTTGGGCCGGAAAGGATTGTGCACAGTTTACTTGTTATTTTCTATTTCCGCTAAGTTTGTGAATTTGTGAAATTGCTCAAAACATCATAATGATGAAATTAAATGGCAGTAAAAGTAACTAGTTTCACAGTATCCAATATGTTGTGCAGCATAAAAATGAAGGACTACCGGTAACATAGCTTAGGGGTGGAACATATTAAATTATAAAGGGTGAATAATTTTTGTCATTTTTAAAAATGGCTAGCCAAATTCACTATTTTATATGTATAGAAACATTGGGTGGACCTCTGTCAAAATCATTTCAATTTTGTGATGATACCTTCAAGTTTGGCAAATATTCATATCAGAAATGCAATTTTGGACCTGCCCCTGGAAACTGTTATATTTTATATATAGTCACCTTGGTGGACTTCTGTCAGATTTTTTATGATTTTCATGTCGATATCTCCAATTCTTTAGTTTTAATGAATATGTATGACTTTTTATTTGTGACTATACCTTCAATTCTCTAACTTTTGTGAATAGTTGTTGTCATTTTAGTAAAAAAAAAAAAAAATTTCAATTCAGTCTTGACATTGTATACATCTAGGTACTTTGGCCAGATTTGTTGATAAAAAAAAAAAAATGTCTGACATCTCTTCAAAACCATTGGCCTGATTACTTAAATGGGTATTTTGGATGAACCACTTACTTATTGATTCTACTTATTCAACAATTTAAATTTTCTCATTATAGTGATTGACTGAATATTCCTTTCTCAGTGCACTCCTCAGACAGCAGAACTATATCAGCCAACATGCTGCAAGTTTTTTCACTTGAAGTCCATCTTGAATAATACATGAATTATTCTAGATTTTCTATCTCTTAGAACTACAAAATGATGTATGTTAACATAACAGGGATTGTAGCCTCAACATTAATGATTATAAAAAGACTCGTAGGCTGCTACTCGATAAATTTAGTTCCAGACTGTTAAATTTAAGAAGTTAGATATGTACTATCGCCATGACTACATGAGCACATGTCCGGATTTCACCTTTGTACACCTTTAATCACATTCCATTCTAGTATTCCATCATAGATCCTACATTAAGCCAAAAAAAAATATCTCTGTTTCTGACTAAAGCAGCTGACCTACAATTTGAATATTACATTTCATTCTGTCCCCATCAAATACTCATGTTTACTAAAAAAACAGTATTTAAACAGTTTATGAAGTTTTTATGAAGTATGCAAATTTGTTTTGAGATGATCTGTTGGGTCAAAGTCAAAGTTGTCAGCCAATTAGTGAGCATGTTTTGCTGACTTGCTGTTCAAAGATTTCCAAGACTAAAAAATTGCTTGGTTTGAAAGGCATTTTCAGATAAAAAAAAATCTTTCAAAATGAGTCTGTCCTTGCTCCTAAAAAATGTTCCTCTACAGTAACTCACTGTGATATTTGGCTGATGAATATTATTTAGCAAGCTACTAATTTGAATATGCAAATTATTGTCCAAACAATGGATGACAGCTATAAACTGTCACACACACTTATGTCAATTGATAGTTACCACAGTGACGAAAGTGGCTAGGTACACCCTTTCTTCGAAACACCAATAAATTTGCATGGTAAATGACCAAAATCTTTAGAAAATCCCAGAGAATAATCAGTGATACAAAAATTTAGCAACCAGTTTAAAAGGGGGGATGGCCATCAGGCTGCGCAAGTGCGACATTTGTGTTGATAAACATTAATTTACCCATAATCCAATGCGCTCTTCTAATTGAAATCACAAGTACTATAGTACAAGGTTTGACCTGGGCCCGGCTTGCACTAATTACAGCCAAAGACTCCTTCTATACCTTTCAATCACCTAAAAAAAATACTTAATTAATTTAAGGCTTGATGTCTCAGTTTGTACTCATTGATCTGCGCTTCTTTGTTTATATGAGACCCATATATCTTGCGCATGCGTGGCACGATGACTACCATCCTTTAATATTATAGAGCCTAAATATATGGTTTATGATTGCAGTTAAAGAGGAGTTGTCGTTTAACTGCGCATGCAGCAGACGACTATAGCTTATCGTTGTTTACAATCCAATGTCTACCCATGAGCCTGTGCGTTTTAGAGTGCGTTGTTATCGTCGCTTGGGACTTAATTCCCTCGCGTGCGCAGGTGACGACCACCTCCGCTTTAATAGATATGCTATACCAGGTCTATACTGTCCACTTCACTTACTTCATAACGTGGTCTACTTTATAAGGAACCAATACCACTCTCTTTCCTTCTATCAAACTATTTTCATTTAGCTTCATATTTATGTAACAAATGCCAAACTACTTTAAGACGGTTGCTACGCTGACGTCAACGTTGCTCATAAATAACACATAATTTCTTGTACCATGAAGCTTAATGCTTGTACATAAACAAGGACGTGATTGGGATCACATTGCGCACAAACACCATTTAGAAGATCTGGAGGAGCAGGTCAAAGGGCGCCCTCAGCTGCGACTACGTGGCAATCTTCTTGCATTGTGGGTACATGGCGACAATGAGGTTGGATAAACGTGACACTTCCTGGTTGACGTAGATTTAGCTGTTTTGAAGACCACCGGGCTCCCTGACATTTTGTAAAACTGGTTGTACAAGAGAGTTAGCCGACATGGCGGGCGGTTTAACAGAAACCGGCGATTTATACTCGCCCGGGGTGAGTTACATATGTCATTGCTCTTCTATTGCATTGCTATACCGGTTCACACCAATTATTTGCCCAGCTGTTTTACGACAGACTGTTATGTGAACAGTGCTGCGTTCACTTAGTACTACATTCAGTGTGCGTAAAACAGATTGTTTGATATTAAATGCCCGAATAATTTATATTTACATTAATAATTTAGAATTCTGAAATAAAAACACACTTTTTTTCTGACATACAACACTTTTTTTTTACCAATCAAAGTTGTCTGTAATACGTATTTTCTCGTATTGCAACCACTACACACATAAACTAAAACATTGACTTTATCTAGTGTGGGATACTGCAGTTGTAGACCCCTGTCTCGGTTCACCCCCCTCTAGTTTCAGTGTGGGCTACCTACCAGTTGTCGGCATACATGACTTTTGATGAAGTGGCTTATTTTGTTAAAAACTCTTAATCCTTGATCCTATTAGGACATTTTCCCCTGTGACTGCTATATTAGAATTCAGGAATTATCAACCAGAATAAACTACCAGCAATAAAATTGTGCTGCGTTCACTTAGTACTACATTCAGTGTGCGTAAAACAGATTGTTTGATATTAAATGCCCGAATAATTTATATTTACATTAATAATTTAGAATTCTGAAATAAAAACACACTTTTTTTCTGACATACAACACTTTTTTTTTACCAATCAAAGTTGTCTGGTAGTCTGGATGGGACTGCAATTCAAATATTCATTCTGCCACCGTCCCTCAACACCAGACTGTGATTCTCCGTAAGGTAATGCCCAATTGATTCTCGATTAAAGATGCCATGTACGTACGAGATTTTGTTACCGGTGTTTCAGTGAGACTTGTCTTGCAGTAACCACAGTTCCTCGGTACAAAATCGGATGACATGTCATTTACGAAATCGCTGGTACATCCCAGGATACTAAATAACAAGTCGAAGCTAGAGGAATCGACATGAATGATGTAATACGTATTTTCTCGTATTGCAACCACTACACACATAAACTAAAACATTGACTTTATCTAGTGTGGGATACTGCAGTTGTAGACCCCTGTCTCGGTTCACCCCCCTCTAGTTTCAGTGTGGGCTACCTACCAGTTGTCGGCATACATGACTTTTGATGAAGTGGCTTATTTTGTTAAAAACTCTTAATCCTTGATCCTATTAGGACATTTTCCCCTGTGACTGCTATATTAGAATTCAGGAATTATCAACCAGAATAAACTACCAGCAATAAAATTATTCTTAAAAACCTATACTGTAAAATATCTTATTTTTATTAGGAATTTTTTCACTATTTTTGATGAAAAGATGAATCAGTGAAAATAAAATTCAATAAAAGTTCAGTTCACCTCGTCATACACAAGGAATTTTATATGCTGATGCATAATGCATAAAAATTGTACCATATTAGTAGTGACGCTTCAAAAGTCATGCTTCATGTCATGCTAGCGAATTTAACTCAATATAACAAAATCTTATTTTAGTTAAAATTGCCAACAATCTCAATGTGAGAGTATGAGGTTATTACGAGGATACTCAAAGTATGCACAAAGACAGTACAGCGGGAGTATCGACTGACACGGAACGGCAGTCAATGTAACGGCCTACTGCCTGAATGCATACTTTGAGGTATCCTCGTAATGACCTTATTATTATACATCTTTTCCTTTCCATGATACATCATGGGAATGCTGAAATCCAAAAAGTTTAAAACAGAATCAGCAAATTTCTTTGTGTCTAGTCCAGTCAAACCCTGGTGGCAGCCATGTTTGTTTTTTATTATTAGAGGACCGCTTAAAGCGTGTAATCATTCCATATTTGGAATTTGCATTTCCCAATATGAAAGTACCCCGTAAAATACTGCAAAATTACGGCACGCTGTAACTTATAGTGTTACGGTGACAGATGTATAATAATTTACTTTATTTTGAGCTAGCGAAATTACGGATACATACTTTTCCAAATAATGAAAAAATATATATATATAAACATTTATCATTGATCTCCTCTGCCAAATATTTCCCATCTAAATTTTCTGTAATTTTGTACGAAATATTACGGTATGTAATGCATGTACAAAGTAATTAAAGGAAGATGTGGTATTTTATTATATTTTCAGATTGGTATGATATATGTTTTCAACCTGATTGTTGGTAGTGGAGCTCTGACTTTGCCCAAAGCATTTGCTGATGCAGGATGGTTTATCAGTGTAATACTTCTTGTGACCCTTGCTTTTATGAGGTAAGTACAGTTCACTACCACCCTATCAGTGAAACAGAGTCAAAGTACACTACCCGAACTTTTCAATAGATTGCTGAAGTCAAAGTAATTAATTTCAATTTTGGTTACAACTGATTTTGTCAATTTTTGCAACTGATATCAAACCCTGAATTTTTTAATGATCTACATGATAAATGTCAAGCAAATCATTAATAAAGTCTTTGCAGTAAAAAAATATCTTATTTTCATGGCATATTCTCTCTGATTGTGAAGTGGAGATTTGAAGCAAATTTGTGATTGGCATAGAAAAATGGTTTACACTGATGTTTCCTCACTCTCAGCAAAGTGATTTAACAAGTTGGTGATATGCTGGGAAAAACAATGCAGTATTAGCCACTATGGGTACAAGTATTTTACACTGGGTGAAATAAACAGTATCATGTGACGGAATCTCTGGTTTCAAATGTGTCAGTTATGATATCAATAAATTGTGTCTAACAGCTCTACGAACAAGTGATTTTGGTGGACAATTTCCGCAATAGTACATGTAGTAAATTACAGTACTAAAGTCAATAACTAAAATTCACAATTTAATTAAAATTAAAATCGAGTTTGAGAATTGATGAGCCTTGTTGCTCAGGAAATTCAATATAACAATAATTTAAATGCCACTTCTCAGTTTACACTCGAAATGTATTGAAATATTTTTATTTAATATTGAATTCCAAATAAGAAGCCAGATTTATTCGTTATTTCATATTGTAGCCAAGCAATCAGGAATAACAAACGCTTTTACATGCATTCGAACAGCATGACGTGTTGCAACATGTGTGCATGCATGTGTAAGCTGCGTACATGTATAAATGTAATTATTTACAAGTCATTTAAATAACCATCTCCAGCTGTGCAGTTTTTTTATTTCAACTATTAACATATTTCTCTATTTCTTCATAGTTTTGATTGTACATGTACAAGCTTGTTTGGGTTTTGTTTTCATCATAGAAATGTTAAATGTTGTTCAGTGCAATGAGCTACGTCACTTAAAACATGAAACGGTTTTTCAATGCATCGTAATCAATCATACAGAGGAGGAATGGTTTTTATCTGCTGGACCCGTTACTTTTCATTCATGCTACACCATGTGTGGCAGCACATTTATAGATATTTAAACTAACAATATTGAACAATTTGCTCCATTGTAACACCTTTAGTATTATAATAAAAAATTGGATACATCAGCTGTGAACATATTGAAATTAAACAAAAAACCTAAACCTCTGCTTTGATGTTTTAGATATCTCAGCTAGTCTCTTACTGCAAGAGGAATATTCACTGGGCCTAATTTTAAGGGATTTTGAAAGGATATTCATTAGGCTTCAAGTTCAATGGTGTGTGAAGGAAACAATACATTCTATTAACCATTAAACTGGGTTTTAATATATTACGTTTCATCAAGTGAAAATGAAACCGAGCTAAGGAGTATGTCCTATATGTATATGGTATGTGTGATAGAACAGTGTCAAGTTAAAATAATTAAGGTAAATTAAAGTTTTGATAACAAATTTATTGTGTGTAAAATCAAAAATTATTATAATAAATTATTAATAATAAATATTATAATTATAATAAATTGAAACTGTAAAACATTTATTGCGGAGTAAACTAACAACCATATGGTCCAGGCAGTAGCATTAAATTGTTCACATTCCCCTCTTTATTCCTTTAAATGTGAAGTCATAGAATAAGCCTGCATAATAGACCATTTTCCTAACTTCTCAAGATCCTTTTTTACGTATGAAATTGAATGTAAAAACCAGACAAAAGTCACAACTTTATGGTAGCGTCAAAGTATTTCAGCGGTTTTTGGGGTACTTTTACATTTACCGTAATTATGTGCTACAGTGTATACAAATTTGATAATTCAAGGTAAGAGTTTATCAATGCCATGTTCAACATTGAACTATAAAAACCAAATTTCAAGTTCAAAATAACATCGTTCAATTGTTACTGCACGAGGTTCAGATGTTCTTGTTGTGTGTCGTTGATTTCACCACTGGGTAGTAATTTCAAGGAATCAACAATCACAAAGTATTTGAAAATAGATGCAGAATTTGTTATATAGTCGGCAATTTGTTAACCTTCTCACCACCACCCTCCTTTCTTCACAAATTCTTCTAAATCTCAGCTTTTTCTTTTCTCTAGTTTTATGACATCAACCTTTCTAATTGAAACCATGGCCGCTGCAAATGCTGCTATTCGATATAAAAAACTAACTGAGAAACCTGAAGTAAGTAGAACACCTCTGTGTACAAGTCCTAACTTTACCGTCTCAGACGGAACAGCCATATTAAACACCCAAACTGCAACATTGCCAGCTTTGCATATCTCAAGATGATTACATGATTAAAACTGGTTTGATTAATAAAATAATTTCCTTTTATGCATAGCAAACCAGTCAGCATCTTACCCGGCAATGTTGCTGTTTTGGTGTTTGGAACAATGTGGCAGTGACAGTCAGACATCATTTATCCATTCTTTCAGTCCCATACATGTATATGCCCTTCTTCAATAATCCAAAGAAGATTGTATATGTTGAGTAAAATTTGCAAAGGATATAAAGTTGCTCACTAAATCCAACAGAAAAACATGCTAAAATTACCTACCGGGTATGAATAATCTCTTGACCAAATTATTTATCAGCAAGGTTTAGCCCTGTTAATAATTAACTTTGTTAACTGTCCAGGGTCTGTTATGCAGTATAATATAAGGTTATTACGAGAATACCACAAAGTATGCACGAAGACAGTACAGCTGGAGTATCGACCAACGCGCAGCGAATGTCGATGCGCGGCGTACTGTCTGAGTGCATACTTTGAGGTATTCTCATAATAACCTTATTATTATACATCTTTTCCTTTCAAGGATACACCATGGAAATGCCGAAATCCAAAAAGTTTAGAAAAGAATCATCGAACTTCTTTGTGTGGCGTCCTGTCAAACTCTGGTGGCAGCCATGTTTGTTTTTATTATTAGAAGACGCTTATGCGTGTAATCATTCCATATTTCGAATTTGCATTTCCTAATATGGTAGGATGACAATACCCCGTAAAATACTGCAAAATTACGGCATGCTGTAACTTATGCCGTTACGGTGACAGATGTATAATAATGTCTTTTGTTTGTGACACGTTTAGGGAGAAGAATCAGACACTGGCAGCCTGAGCAGCCATGGTAGTGTCGAGGAAGAAAAATCATCTTTACTTGCTTCACAATCTGCAAGTATAAACCGTAAGTAGACTGTATCGCTGCAGTGTGTGTGATGACACCGTGTCATCGTATTTGTGTTGTTTATACTCTGGGGAAATTTCATTCGTAAACCTTTTCCTGGGTAAATGTAGTGTTTATGAATGTTTTGTCTTGCATGGCTTTGTGGAATTACAGAATCGTTTACGGTTAAGGGAAATTTTTATTTTTTCATTCTCTATGATGACCCGGGGTAATGTCAATTCATATGACCTATATTTTTGCTTATAGTATCTAGATACATACCTACTAGTATATTCTATGTGAAATACATGTCAACCTACTTTATCTGTTACATCATACCTTATGCCATGTTATTCATAATCATACTTTTTAATAGTGACTGAGTATGAATCATGCCACCTCTCAGTCAATATGTAAGCATCCAACTCCTTAATTTCAAAATATTGCCGACAGTACAGCTCTCACCCAACCTGTTCATAGCATTTTCATTTCCGATTTGTTGCATCATATATTTTGTAGCACGTTACAGCATGCCATTCTGCTGATTTAATTGGACTGACCCAGCCATGGTAATTTAATTTTTTTAATTGCGCCATTCCTTTAAAAAAATCTCTAGCATAGTTGTAGTAATACACTATGCAAATGAACATCACAAGCATAATTGAAATGCAATGCGCGATCAGTGTTATCAGTGCATGATACGATGTCACTATTGTAATACAGGTGCGAACTTACTGCCAGAAGTTAGAATTCGAAACTAAGGCAGGTTACGTGAATGCTGTACTGTGTATGCTATAGTTGTTTCTGTACATAAAAAGTTTGTACAAATGTATTTGTTCATGCCTATGTGTTTAATCTGTTTCTGCTTATGTGTTTAAAGCGAGAGGGTCGTCACCTGCGCACACGCGGGAATTGAGTCCCAAGCGACGATAACAACACATGCTAAAAACGCAAAGGCTCATGGGTAGAAGCTTGTTTGTAAACAATGACAAGCTATGGCCTTCTGACGCATGCGCAGGTGACGGCTCCCCTGCTTTAAGTGTTTTATAGTAGACATATCTGTTCTTGCCTTATGTGTTTATTTTTGCAATCCCAATTCCAGTCATACCAGTGTGTGCTTTATTTTATTTGCATTCTGTTTGTTTAAATGCCAGGCTCATCCAGCTTACCTAAAATACAGTACAAACAGTACTCAGGTAATTGTATAATTATTAGGTACTAAGAATTCTTTTCATTTATTGTTCGTTAGCGTTAATATAATTTATAGAATGCACTTCCTTGAGTCTAAAAGTTTGCTTCTATTGCCAGGATAATAAAATTGATCTTTAAATTTGTATACCAATATTTCATATCAGTGGCATCTTTATTGTCATAGCATATGTCTTTACACCCATGCCATTTCAAACATTGTTGCTTAGATACAATAGCCATTATAGAGGCTAAGCTACAGATTCTCAATAGGCATAAATCATGGAACATCTTACACTGTGATGGTCTTGTGATGTGTAATACCTTGATTTATTGATTTAACCATTTCACCACCAGTTCCCTATTTTCATCACAAAATAGTCCCGTTTATACCAGGGTAAGTCTGCACTTTTCTTCAAAAGATTCGGACAAAAATAGCCAAACTGGAACTGATTCAGAATCAAAAACATTTTTGTCTAAATAAAATAAAATAAAATAGATTACTTTAGTTGATAAATTATTTTCTGCTGGTGGGAAAAAAACTAAATAACAATGTTTAAGTAAATAATGTTCTTGCGATTTTGAAACTTGAGAACAATGACAAATTACATTTCTACAGTCTTAAATTTAAATGTGATGATTCATAAAAGTATATTGACGGATAAACTATAGTAAATTAATGATTTAAATGCTATATTTCTGTATTTTTTTTAGAACTGAATTATATGCACACTTCACTTTAGTAACAATCAGTATATGCCCGTTATGCTTATTCCTGAACACACTGGGTTTTAAAGGTGCTTGTGTTTCCACTCCTATGTTGACTCTGTTCACCACTTCCTGTTTCACATTTTAATTGTTAACCACTTCACTTTTACATCACAATAATTCCTGAACTTGTATCTCATATATAAAAAATATATACGAAATTATCGATATTATTGTGTCATGTTCTGTGACATGCAAGACATAAACATCTTCATCTATGCATGTTGCACTCTGTTGATCAACAAAAGCGTCATTTATGTAACCACAGAAGCTCATTCAAAAATGAGAAATAGGGTAGCTAAAATTTATCCAAATTTCATTGAATTGCCGTACATAAAATCAGGGAAAATACAAGAAGTTGAACATTCATTGAGGAAGCTAGCAATGTGTCAATCAGGGGCTGATATATTGCCTATTGTACAGATGACACTTGACTTTATAATAAAAAAACTATCTTCCACATTTTTCAGTCACACTTGTATAATTTTATGCTATTTCTCTGGGTGACTGTATCATTGAGTTGGCTTTGAAAAGATTCGACTTCAAATAACTTTGTGACACTAGGGTTTCATTGCCTGGTTCCCTGCAAAGTGATGTTATGATGCAGTTGATCATGCTGTGAACCCATGTTCTGTTCCTCCAACTGAACTAGTAATTTGCAAATTGCAGCTCATGAATATTAATAGTAACTCGAATCTTGCAATTCATTTGTTTTTACTTGATCACTCCCCACTTTCAGAGTGTTGGTGGACCACGTGAATCTTGACAGATTGAAGAGTGATTTTCAACAGAGATCATGTAGATGATGTGTAATTGATGTATAAATAATATCATGTTGTTGTTTTTTTTTGTGTTTTTTTCAGAAATCACTGAAATACCTTCCAAGACTAGAAGAGATCACTTTGATATTACACAGAGAATAGAAATGGGTCAAATGGCTTCTATGTTTTTCAGCAGAGGTATTTTCTTATTTTATGATTTTTTAGGTTGTATTGTTTAGGTGACAGACCCTTTATATTTTGAGTTACTTAGCCCAAGAAGCAAATTTCAAACTTTTTACGCTCACAAGGTACTCTGACATAAATACATCATGCATTGCAGTTTTTCTGCTTTGAGTTGCTGCTACACAGAATTACCTTAGTAGGTAATGCGTAAGTTTTATTGTATGAAGAGTACACCTTGTCGCAGTTGTTGAGTCGTCCTGTGTTAAATCCTCTGAATGACTGCACAGTGAACAAATCCAGAGTTTGGCACACATTCCAATCTTAATAAGGTAGTCTTTGAATCATTGCGCAGAAAATATGTGTAATACAATGACTTGATAACACCCTATAAACTTAATCGCGGGAGAGACCATAGAAATGCTTGGTAATTTTTGTTGAGTGGCAAGAATACTGTGGGAAAACTTTATTTTCGCTGGAATTAATTTTCGCTGAAAAGGCTTTTTGGGCGTTTTGTATGGAATTTATCTTCACTAATTTTTGATGAGTTTAATGTTAAATATAGGAAAAAAAGTATATTTGCTGGATTTTATTTTCACAGAATAATTCCTTCAGCGAAAATAGCGAAAATAAATTCCAAGTGAAAATAAAGTATTCTATAGTATTTCATATTTCAAGAACACCAAAGCTGACAATACTGATTTAAAGTATGTTTTTTTTCTATTAAAGCGGGATTTCTTAATATCAAAAATATCTTTTTTTGTGTGTCTTAGAGGTACGGTATTATCATTTTTTTCGACAGCTGGCGTCCATTTATTTTATGCGTGTATTGTTATATATTTATATGGTGACTTGGCCATATATGCAGCAGCAGTTCCTACTTCACTTCGAGATGTAGTCTGGTAAGCTTGCATTTTTATAAACCACCTACTTTCTGCTGTATTTCATAATTTTTTTCTTATGTATATATACCAGATTTGTTTTATTTAAAGCACATCTCCAATAAAGCACATATAAACCGAAAACCACATTTGGTGTATACTGAATCAGTAAAATATTACTTATTTTGCCGTAGAGATACTTGTCATTTATATAAACGCATGTGCTACTTATAGAACAAATATATGGTATTTTATTTTTTGATGTATTATATTTATGTTTTATTATATTTTTCTGTATTTATATGTCGATCATTACAAATTAACAATGTATCTTCGATAGAAATATTGTGTGAATTCATGCATAAGGAATATTATCAGGTTATCAAGACAAAACACAAAGTACGCCCAACGTGATAGCAATGACCAAAGCGTTGCAGAGGTTGATGTGCTGCCATACTGTGAGTGTGAACAGTCTCCCGCCCATCGCTTTACGTCTACATAGTTCTTGAGAATGTAATTTCACGTTAATCTGTTTCAGTTATTCCAACCAAGGCAATTCTAATACTAATTTGAGTGAGAATCATCCATGTTGGAATTCCAAGAACTTGACAAGAATTGATGTCTATAGAATATTTCTGGTCAGTATTACTGTGGAATACTTTATTTTCGCTGGAATTAATTTTCGCTGAAAAGGCTTTTCGGGTATTTTGTATGGAATTTATTTTCACTGATTTTTGATGAGTTTAATGTGAAATGTAGGAAAAAAAGTATATTTGCTGGATTTTATTTTCACGAAATCATCCCTTCAGCGAAAATAAATTCCAAGCGAAAATAAAGTATTCTACAGTATTAGTTTGCTCTATCATCTTTGAGTGGAACAATGCTTCTACTGTCACCGCTGTGTTTTCTGAATATCAAAACGACAACATTGCCTGCTATGTTACTAACTGGTTTGCTATGCGCGCCTGTAGTTCGTTGCACATTTATAACAAGTTGGTCAAACCAGCCTAAACAGAATATTAATAGTAGGTGACATGTTGAATATAAATAGAAGATTACAATGTGATTGCCTTTTAATTTATTCCATTCAATCGTATAAATTTGTATATAATAAATAACAAGTTATCCAAACAAAATCTATGTACTGATATGTCTGTCATGAATAGAATCGTAATGTTTGTAAATGTGCGCATTCAGTCGAATGGCGCATCTTCATAAGTATGGTTTGAACTAACCAATTCTAATCTTGTAACAGCTTTGAAAGACAAATTGCAAACTCGTCATGTTGCTGTTTTAGTGCTCAGAACAATATTGCGGTGATACTAATTTTTCTTCAAAATCTTCTTTGGATGGAGCTCTATCAAATTTGGGTTGTTTTATTCCACAAGATGGGCAATAAAACACATACTTAAACAATGCAAAACCTTGTGAAATTAGGGAGAGAAAGAAAGGTCAGGTGTTGTAGTTAGCATACCCCGCTCCGTACATGGCTTCTGTCTTTAGTCAAAATAAGTCTCATTTCAGTAATCTAGTGTAAAATAATTGCATTTTTGGTTTCATGTGCTTCTATTGGAGATGTGCTTTCAATAGAGCAAACCCAGTACTGTAAAAAACTGTATTAGAAGCTGCATCCCCATTGGAAGCTGTACACATTCTTTTACAACAATTGAGAACTAAAAATTCACCATTTCTCATATGTGTAGATGCTCTAATAGAAGCCCCATCTCCTCTGTTGCATTGGACCATTTTAATAGAAGCTGCAACTTCTTATTTCAGATTTTACAGTTATCATTATAGGCTAGCTACTGCTAGAGCCAGGATGAATATGGTGTCTGTGTAAACCATTGATTTCGGGTTAATACCATATTCCTCTGTGATCCTGAAAAATGAATCTATTGGATACACAGCTGTACTATTCATAGTATCGACTTCTGTCCAGCTTTGTTTTATGTTTTATAAATTATAGATGCAGGGAAATCTCATAAATCAACTTTGTTTATTTGTTTTAGGGTGTTTTCACAGTGACATTGGTGCCATTTGTTTTCTTCAATGTACAGAAAACTAAATATCTACAGATCTTCACAAGTCTAATGAGATGGCTAGGTATGTACATTTCTATATGTTTCATGATACACATAAGCAATTTCAGCTTCTATATGGTACAAGTTCCCTGGTGTACAATGAAGAAATTTTTGTATTTCTGAAACTATTTTATAATCTACATACAAGCAGCTTCTCGGCTGAGATAGCTCCGCTGCGCTGTTAGCAATGCACATTTCAATCAGAAAATCAACGAGATCATCACAAAATGAACAAATCTGAGAGAGGTCCACCTGAGGTAGCCTATATGTATAATATCAGAGCAATCAGACTTGCGGTTTTCAATAAGATGTTGAAAATATCACCTTTTACCAAAAATGACAAAAATATTCATCAAAATTAGAGAATTGAAGATATCACAAAATGAACAAATCTACCCAAGAGAGGTCTACTCAATGGACACCAAGTATCAAAGCAATTAGACTTGTAGTTTTCGAAAAGAAGTTGAAAAAAGTATAAAAGTTGACGTGGACACCAATGGACAATCACTAATACATTGTATAATAAGCTCTGCTCGATGAAGTCAACAGCGGAGCTAATAACACTTACTTTTTCTGCAGAGAATTTTAGTTTTTTCTTAAAAGTTCAAAAGCACAATTTTAACAAAAAAATCATGCATTGATTTGGGAAACATTTGACTTTGTTTTGGGCTTTAAAATCATTGAAATTTTGTCACTAGAAACTTTACTGTTTGATAATTTGGAATCATTCAATGATTTTCTCAGACTCACCAAATTTCATAACATAACATTTTGTAACATGCTCAAGTTTTAACTTAGACTATACAAATAAAGATTTCTGCTTTTCCATAATGTAATGAATTTATCTTCTTTTTACAGCATTTTCAGTTATGATCATTCTTGCCTTGATCCATGTAAGTAAAGGCAAAGGAGCTGGACAACCTAAAGCATTCATATTTTCCGGAATACCCAATCTGTTTGGAGTGTGCATCTACTCATTCATGTGCCAGCATTCACTGCCTTCACTCGTCACCCCGATCAAAAACAAATCCAGATTATCTACTTTATTTTTTGGAGATTTCACTGTAATCTTGATGTTTTATTTAGTGCTGTCTTTTACTGCAGTATTCTGTTTTGACAACAGTCAGCTGAAAGATCTCTACACGCTCAATTTCAGTGACAGCGCAGTCTGTAGCGTTGTGGCAATCCAATACTTTCTAGCTCTCTTCCCAGTATTTACACTAAGTACAAATTTTCCTATAATTGCAATAACCCTGAGAAATAACCTAAAAACAATGTTCCACAGGGAAGGTAAAAAATGCCCGTGGATGGTCGATCAAATAATCTATCCCATGATTACAGTGCTGCCGCCGATCGGTGTTGCATTTTATACCCACGATTTAGAGTTCCTTGTTGGCATAACCGGCTCATATGCTGGAGTGGGTATCCAGTATCTCACACCAGCTTGTCTTGTTTATTACGCCAGAAAACACATTGACAGATGCTATGGAAAAAGACTGGAAAACAAACATGCGTCACTCTTCAAGCACAAGATATGGGTATTTTTTATTTTAATATGGGCTGTAGCATGTGTGATATTTGTGACTGTCAATCATATAGTTTCACGAAAATAGTATAAATTATGCCAGCAACAGAAACGTTTTTTGACGTCTGGTGTTGTAGATTCAGTCAATTCATTTTTGTGTGACGCTGAATTTAACAGAGTTCCCTAAGTCATAAAAGTCAAAATGGTCGACTGATCAACCTGGTTTTTATAACATTTGGTTAACAGTCGAACATTAAAGATACTGTTCCAACAATTATCGGAATCGTTATCCAGTATTTTGGCCAGTAATGCAAGAAAAATTAAATCCTGGTCCAGCTCAACATAGACCCTATAAATATATCATGCAGTACTCAAATCCCACATATGAGAATAATTTAAAAACCTTAAGACCATTGTATGTCATCACCACCACAGAGGATGTTGTATATTTGTATAAGGAGTTGTGTTAACAGGTATAACTAGGCTGAAACTCGTTCACTTATTGATAAAGAATATGTGCCAACGTTTGTATTACTGTATTCAAGTCATATTAGTATTAATTCAATACATGGTCATGCCACAAGATTTTTGTTTCATGCATTTTCACAATGGTGAACTGTAGATGCAATTAAATTTTATTATTGGAATTTGTCGAAATGTAAATCGGCCTCGGACGTATTGGTAATTTACTTGACATAAAATAATGCAATGTTATCTGTGGATAATAAAATGCTGACACAGTACAGCTGGGAACATGTGCATATTTTTGTTTCCAAATACCAATGCCATGAATTTATTAAATTTTAATGTAATTGGTGCAGCTGAGTATTTTCATTATTATCAAATCAAGAAAAGTAGGGAAGAAATTGCACAAGAAACTAAAAAATTTGAGATGTGATAACTTGTTCACATGATTATATTATAGCCTCCAATTCTTAAATGCCCAGACCTTGCACAAATCTATTACAGTATTGAAAGTTTGTAAATATTTATGTATATCTACATTAAGAGGCTTCAAAAGGTTGAGAATAAGAAACTCTGGAATAGTTTTTTTTAGTAATTTTCATTTGCAGATTTTTTTAAAAAATCCAGTGTTCCTACAGTTGTGTTAATTGCAATACATGTAGTTGGGTTCACTTAGTAATCAGTCTGCTCAATATCACACTTTCACCCAGAGAATAATTTTAGGAAAGTTTCTGTTTCAGCAGATTGATAAAATTTTGATCTGTATAAATTTCACTGAAATTTGGAAAATAATTTTGATTTCATATTACAGAATTATGTTTTCTCAACAAGTTGTATTGAATGTTTCATCTTGGTTGATACAAGTCACAGACAAATTTAAAAATGTGTTAATCAATTTATCACGCATTGTTCTTGTAAACTCAGATTTATTACAAATAAAATTTATTTCTTTGTACAAGTGTTTTTTTTTTTTTTGCATGAACTCTAGCGATATGAAATACATATTTACAAAACAAAGCCAAGAAAGAAAACATTACATATAGTTTACAACCATTTTGAGTATTTTTTTATTCAAGGGATTGGACTTTGTTGAGTTTTTGATGAAGCTCTAGATAATGATGATGGTGTTTTATATCCAGCTGATCTTGTTGGGCTTGGAGATTTCTTTACATCCACACTCCGTCTACTTGCTGCTCCGACTTCCTCATCACTATCTGGGGGTTCATGTTTCTTCCAAAAGTTTTCTACTTTAACTGTAATGTCTTCATTTTCTTCTCTCAATTCACGCTGCCATTGTCTTAATTCTTGTACTTCCTCTTCTCTTCTGACCTATTGAAATAAGAGAACATCGAGAGGGTTAATCCTACAGCAATGTACCCAAAGTCATTTAACAGTGTCAAAATTTGGTTAAATGTTGCATTAGTCCCTATTAAATTAAATCTATATATTAGGATACGCAGAAGACTAGATGGCAAGAAGAATTTGAAATAATGTGAAGACAATCTCACAAGTAGCTATCCCACTGAATCTTGAAGGTTATATGTATCAATTCCCAACAGCAAAACCTGCTTGGCCAACTTTTTCAATAGTTTCAAACCATGACACTTGGTCACTCTTTAATTTCAGAAATGCTGGACACAAAAAGACCAAATCTGGAGTTATAGGACAGAATAATGGGTCAAATGACCACAAGTGGTATAATACCAAATGCTGCCAGTAAGTTAATAATCAATGTGAATAAATACTGCATGCTTGACAGTACTAAAATGCCTCACTACACATCGTAGTGCATCTTCCACTTGGCCACAGGGCATCCCTCAAAAAAAGAAACTTAATAACTAATCTTATCAGAGACTGAGAAACTCATCCACAGGAGTTCACAAATGGAAATACAAAACCAACACCATTCTAAGATTAAGCCTGAAAATAGACTGAATTTCTTACCAGATAGCCTCTGTAAAATGACTGGATAACAATAGCTGCTTCTTCTTCTGTCCATATTAATGATAAAGGTAGTGCAGGACGAGGGTTTTCTTCTAAAATTCTTTGTACAAATGGGATTTCATCTATTGTATCATTCTCACGACCAAAGTAATTAGGATTGTGCCTGACATGAAAAACAAACAGAAACCTGATCAGTTCATGATGAAGAAAAAGACCAAGGACTACCTACTAATTTTGTAAATATGTCGGGACTGTAGACAAATGTACTGACAATTTTTTAAAACAAAGTAGGTAGTCTTACAACATCCAGAGAAATCTCAATGACAGTGGTTTGTATTGTAAGTTTCAATTAAATTAAAGTCTGTCTAGTTCAGCTGTGCAGATAAAGTTCAGTCTGACATTAAAAATGCAATACCGATAAGAACAATTCTTTTTTAGTATTTTTGTTGACACTGTATATTGATATTGATACATTGGACTATGATACCCAAGTTGTTTTTTAGTGAAACAAATCTACTAAAATATGTATAATATGCAGTTGTTGTTCTGGTAAAATGCCTAATAGTGGTTTTGATTTTTTATTTAATGAAAACTGTTCTGTGTTTGTAAACACAACATTTATAGTTTATGATAACTCAATTTAATTTAATTCAATTTGAACAAATATTAAAAAATATATCATATTCCATCTCTATTCCATATTTTAAAGGGCAGTGGTTGTCTAATGCGGGACTCATAGCGATGTATACAACAAGTGTAAAATACATTGTTTACATGATATTCAAACATACTGCGTGAAGACCACCACCTTTTAAGGGAACAATTATACTACAAGTCTAAAAATTATTATACCTTGTGTACAAAAAAAACACAATGCTTTGAGAATAGAAATTACAATAGAAAGTAATTCGAGAGAGTTGATACCCTGGCCTGTTAGAGTTAAACAAATGAGTTAAGTATTACCTCCAAAGATATTCAGTTAGATAGTCTAGACCATTGAATCTGAATCTCTTTCTCTGTAAATATATAAAAACAATGTACACGCCATGTTATTGATACAATCAATGAAGCCGACTACAGTACGTCTCCAGAGACGACCAGACTCTTGGTACATGCACATTATTTCTCAAGGTAATGCACCAAATAGGAAACATAGTTTATTATGGGTTCCTCAAACCCAGAGGACCATAAAATATAAACTACTCTATTGGAAGCTCGGGCCTTGTTGAAATACCGGTACTAGAAAATATAGCAGTAGCCAATGTGAGCACCTTCCATACATTAAAGCCACATAATTTTTAGAAAATTACATAAAAATTGCACCAAAATTATGGCACGCATTACATTGAAACTGTATCCTCACCTCAAAACATTTTTGTTCTCTTGCTTCTTTTAACATTTCCAACAAACCTGGTAATAAAACTGGGAAAACATAGTGTTCCAAGTATTCCCTTGGGGTACCTGGAAAACAAAAGAGGTAATATTATCATACAAGTATCAGCATGCATAAAGATATGATTCTATACTTTCACTGATGAAAAATAATACTTTGCCAGTGTGGCCTGAACTATTCATTTTCATATTCGTTATTATATGCATAGTACAGAATCAGTTGTACAGCTTGACAGAAGACAATTTTTAACTATGACGTGATCATGGAATGTTCAAGTAAACATATGCCCAGTAATATAAATATTAAGCATTAAATACTAAAATAGAACAATCAGTGTCTTGTAAATATTTGTCACCAATATGTACTTTATGTACTCTGAAATCAAGAAAGGCATGTTATACTTACAAAAAACTTATAAACCCAACTGTTTTCAAGTTATATCTGTCTCATTCAAAACCAAATGAGACAATTGGAATGGCTTAGTCACTAGGCAGACCCATTCTGTGTAGTGCCCATGAGTAATTACAACATGCTGAAATAGCTAACATTTGTGTATGAACTCATACAATGGTACAACTGCCATTTTCATGTATATTTAAGTTTATAACTAACTTATACACGCTTTAGCTGACTTCAGTATATTGTATGTTACAGGCACATTATAGTTTTGTCTAGATTCAAAATGAAAAAATGTACCAATGATAAATAAATAGTTTTTTTTTTCTAACTTTTGATGAGAATTACATGAACCTTAATTCTGACTTGCATATACTTACATGTGTCTTTTGGTGGAGGAGGTGGTGGCGGTGTTGGTGGTGACTTGGGAGGTTTTTCTAATACTGTGTGTCCAATTAATGCAGGGTGTGAGACAGCCGGGTCAAAATCTGTTGTTGTGTCACAATCTATGTCAATCTGCTCCACCATTTTACCATAGATCACTGGAGTATGAGTAGCCGGGTCAAACTGAATTATTTCAGTCGTGACTGAATCTGTGTCATCTTCTAGCTTGAAAGGTGGCCTCTTCAGTGAAAATTCTATTCAACAAAATGAGTATAATAATATGGTTCATAAATGTGAGGAGTACTGCATGTTTTTACTCAAAGATTAACACAAATGTACATGCTGCAATAAATATGTAAGAAAGTTTAAATTCAAAAACAACAGACTGTTTTGTTTTGTTTATGGTGAGCATAAAAATACATAACCTCAAGAATCAATGGATTGACCAACCCGATCACATAAACCTAGACGTGGTGTAGTTAATCTGTACATCTGTCACTGTAACGCCATAAGTTACAGCGTACCGTAATTTTGCAGTATTTTACGGGGTATTTTCATCCTACAGATCCTAGGAAATGTGAATTCCAAATATGGAATGATTACGCACATAAGCGTCCTCTACCCGGTAATAATACAAACAAACATGGCTGCCACCAGAGTTTGAATGGACTCTACACAAAGAAGTTCACTGATTCTGCTCTAAGCTTGTTGGATTTCGGCATTCCCATAATGTATCCTTGGAAGGAAAAGATGTATAATAATAAGGTTATTACGGTACAAGAATACCTCAAAGTATGCATTCAGACTGTACGCCGTCACATCAATCTCTGGTGCATGTCGATCGATACTCCCACTGTACTGTCTTCATGCATACTTTGACGTATCCTCATAATAACCGCATATTATTGTACATCTGTCACTGTAACTCCAAAAGTTACAGCGTGCCATAATTTTGCAGTATTACACTGTATTTTCATCCTACCATATTAGGAAATGCTAATTCCAAATATGGAATGATTACGCACGTAAGCGTAATACCGGTAACCTCATAATATTCACACAACAGTAAAGTTTTAACCCTGATGCATGTGTATCCTCAGATTGCTATGTGTATCTTCAGGCCACTGAAATATATCTTTATTTAATCTTCAGAGTTTTTCATTACTTAGGTTTAAAACATTTGAGAAGTAATGGCAATGATGCAAGATGGATACACATTGTGTGAGGATGAACTCACAAGTGAATGAGAAATTTGTCAGTAGAATATTAACTGGATGGTCTTGGTATTAAAGATTACATAACTTCTTATTCAATAGTCAAAACAAAATGTGATATTTGAAGTTTATAATAATAATCATATAGCCAAAACTCAAGGATTTCATAAGCAATTATTTATTGCACCAGTGAGTTGCTTGTTACTCACCTGGATTTTGGTGGGAGTGCTCCAAAGCCAGTTGGAACCTGGGCCCAAAAGGATTGATGTTGAATGCTTTTCGCTAAAAAATGGCCTAAATTTTGCCAAAATAGCTTAAAATCATAAAATGGGGTGGTCAAAACATGTTCAGCTTGACCGTAAAAATGGGAGTACACACCAGACACATGCCACACCCCCCGGATTTTTCACAATCACAAATGTTGCATCTCCCACATAGTTTAGTCTACAACAAGGGAAATAGAAGGTTGTTCTGGTGTTGTGTTACCCATGGAGCTAAAATAATTTTAGCTCCATGTGTTACCCAAAATATCACTACACTGTATTATGTTACGGTTGCTGAACTATTAAAAGGGTCAGTATTTATTTATGTTTTTTTTTTAATCTGATTGTAAATTTTTGGTCGAATATTCATGTTCCTGTTGGTGGATATCAAGCAGATTCTATTCTACATGTATTTTATGTTGTTGTTTGGTCCCTGCTGGAAGAGCAATGACTGTGTGATGCAAAACCATTTATTTTCACCGACATTTAATTTTCACTATTTTAATGTTTTGCGCATATTCACTGTATTTTAATTTCACGATTTTGACAAGGAAACATTAATGTTTATTGTTATATCTTACGAAAATAGCGAAATTAAAACCCAGTGAATAATTAATGCATTTACAGTCTATGATCGTGTTGTTTGTTTTTGTTTTCTTTTTTTGTTTTGGAAGGAGAGTGGTGAATACCGGTCCATATACTCCTGTCTACACAACACTTCACTAAACAATTATAATGTTTTAACCCCTTTTATTCTGGCACTTATTTATTACTGATTTTTCAAAATATAAATGCAGAATGTAACTTGGCCGTGAGGAAATTCAAGTTTTCTACCAAACGTTTTACTTGTCATGTGCAGCTAAATTTGATATGCATATTGTGTAAAATTCTATTCGAGACTGATAATTTCGAATAGCAACATACCTTTGCAGATTTCTTCCCAAATATTTGGTTCTTTTTTATCCTGTACGACCGACATCTTGAATCCGTAGCTTGTTGTTGATCTGAGCCTGACAACACACGGAGATAACAATTGTATACTTCCACGTTATAAAATAGTACGTAAAAACGTCAACAGTCCTTTTTGTTGCGCGTCGTGTCACAATATTTTCTTATCATATAAGCATTCCTGTCGTCCAATTTATAATTGAGATAAATTTATACAAATATTGCCCAAATAAGCTCATACTACAAACACGAATTCACCGGTAAAGTGGTCTGGTTACCAAGGCCTTTCTGACCTTTTAGATAGCGGGCGCTGTGAGGTCAAGTGGTAAAGATCATAAGAATTTGTGAACACCAAACACGTGTGAATTCCATGTGTAAAAAGATATCAGCTTCGCCAACGATTACTTTGTGGTCAGAGAGTGAAATAACCATTTACAAGTAAGTACACATGCCGATTACCCGAATTGTTTCTGTTTTATAAGAATAACAGAAAGACAATGTATAGGACTTGTATTCGCACGGACAGTCAAGCCGTGGACTGTTATTGACCGTGACAATGTATTCGAAATATAAAACAGGTAAATCGAAAAAAATAAATAATAAGTGGAATCCCATTTTAGTGTAGTGCGTAATGTATCAAGTCAAACAAAGCTGCAAAGATGCCAATTGCATGTATTTTATATGAAATAAATATAAAAAATGTATATCTTAGTTTATAAACATATTTATATAGAATTTGTAAATACATGTACTGATCATCAGCTTTCATTCAAATATTCAATAATAATTGGCCGAGAGCTCCACATTGCTTTGGATCATCCACTTATTCAAAAAGGAAAACCTTGCTGAGTGGATGATATTGAACTAGTTTATTGATATCAATTGAACTTGTGATGATGTAGCCATATCATTTCTGGATTTGGCAATTTGAATTCTAGCAGTCATGTTGATTCATAAAATGATATATTTATAAAATGTTTATTACATCCCCAGCTTTATGCCTTTATGTATACAACAAATTTAAAAGCCGATAAAAATAAAATAAACAAAAGTATAATTAAATTAATTTTGCTGATTTATAGTTGCTGCTGTTGAAATGACGAAGAAGAACAAGAAGAATTTGGATAGTATTTCCAGTTCTAAAGAATCCTTAAATGAAGATGGAACTAAGCGAAAACGGAAACATGAAAGAAATGATACAGTTGCCATGGAAACCTCAAAAAAAGATGATGAATATGACAATTCTTTTAGATCAAGCAGTAAAAAGAAAAAAAAGCGAAAAGAACGTGGAGAAGAAATGAAGATTATCGGTGTCATACAGAAAGAAAATAAAAACATCTCTGATCTTGGAAGCCAGGATTTAGTTTCAGAAGCTAGTATTAGCTCGAAGAAAAAGAAAAAGAAACAAATGGATGAAGATGTGAGTAAAAAAGCAGTTAATTCTGACAAAAAGTCTAAAAAGTTAACAACGCAAGACCATGCTGATTTAGGAAATGAAGAATCTGGAAATGAACAAAAGAAAAGCAGGAAAAAGAAGAAAAGAAAAAGCAGCAAGGATGATACAAATAATACCATACAAAATGATGTGGAATCTCAAAATATTGGAGAAAAAAAGCAAGATAAAAAATCTAAAAAAAATAAACATCTCCAAGAAGTATTCGCAGAAGATGGGTCTGTGAATGACTCCAGTGCCTGTCATGATATGGTTGAGGAATCAAAGAAAAGCAAAAGAAAGACAGAAAAAGATAAAAAGTCTTCTGAAAAACGAAAAAGAAAACAGGACCAAAATGAAGATCTGAAATTGTCCCAAATTGATGCAGAAGACATTCATTCTGGTACATTATGCAAAAAGAGAAAGAAGAAAAAGAGAGAAAAGATGTCTGAAGAAGAAAGAATAGGAAAGCAACAAAAAAATGAGAAAAAGAATTATCAGGGATGTGATCAAGTTGAGATGAATACAAAAAAGAGAAAGTATGATCCTGGTGATGGGGATGATAATGCTTTCCAAAAGAATGCCTGCGTCATGGCAACAGAAGAAAAGAGGGAAGTTGAAAAGATACTGAACCCGAAGAAAAAGAAAAAAAAGAGCAAACATAAAGATGAACCCGAGGTGGACCAACTGAAAATTAGAGCTCCAAATAATACAGATGAAAAATTAAAGAAAAATAAGAACGATGCAATAAAATCCGAGACAGTTGAGAATTCATTGAATGGTAAAGATAATAAGATGAAGGTGAGAAATGACTAAACATTAATAATTCTATTACTATTCAATACAAAAATGATAAAACCTCTAAATTATTTACTGTCATAGTCAAACTGGCAAACATATCATAATGTATCCCAAGTTTCATTAGGAATACGCCATTGACAATTTAGAGGGGAGATTTGAAAAACATTCTGAACATATAAACTTTTGAATTTTTTTTTTTAAAAATCTACCAGTAATCAAGTTCAAAATCCAGTGAAAAAAATAAATATTTGCAGACCTTTTCTACAAACTCCCCTCCTTGAATTTTTGATGGTCAACCCTTTTATTATGATTTTCAGAGCTGAAATATATACTGTAAAACACATTGAAATAGCTACATATCATTTTAGCTAATTTGACTTCATGCATGAATTGGGAGAATATATTTTATTTTAAATTAGCCAATTCTTTAATCATTCTTCATATGTAATTATAACATTGAACAAATTCTACACTGAAACATTCTCTTTTCTTCCAGAGTAATACGTCAATGGGGCAGTGGAGCTCAGCTACTTTTGACACATCACAACAACAGAATAAATTCTTCAGACTCATGGGGGGAATGAAGAACCAACCCTCAACTAAAGATCCTCAGAATGCAACTTCAAGATCAAATTTCGCTCTGAATAAAACCATGGCAACAAAGATGAATGAAAAACTTGAAAAACAGTTTGAAGTTGCCATGGAAAAGAAATGGGATATAAAAAAAGGTTTCGGCCTTGGTTATTCTGCTCCGGAATCTGTGAACAAATCTAAGAAATTTTATATTGATAAGAATGCGGTGAAATCATTTAAGTTTGAAGACTGAATTGTGTTCATTTTCAATTGTATGTATCTTAAATATGTTAATGTATAATTATAGCAATAATTACCAGGCTTGTTTATTCATTTATGTGACTTTCAACTAAGCTTATTAGATCTGGTAGCTCAAACAATAAAACTTGTGATACAGATGTCTTTCTTATTTGGGAAACTTTTTTTTTTTTGTTTACATTAGACAAAGCAGTGTAGTGGTTGACTAAGGTAGTATCACGTTGCAGAATGCAGACATTGATTACTGGCATTTCGGGGCAGTTAGTTACCTTCCATAAGACAAGCAGGAAAAAACATATAAAATAGTTACTAGGACAAATATTGTAAAGTACATATTTGGGGGAAAATGAGAATGCATCAGTTAATTGTTACAAACTGCCTGAATGCAAATTGTCCATTTCTTACCGACTGATTTAATGAATGCCAAAAATTTTGCGGGGGTGGGGGTTGGTTGGTATTGAATCTTACAGTTGCATTCAAGTATCATGATCTAAGGGGAAAGTACAACTCACTACTTTTAATTGATACATTCAGGAGTCCAACCAACAATTTTCAGATTGACAAGTTATTTGGATGCATAGGCTAAATGATCTAAGCAGGTGTTATGTGATGCAACATGTAGTTCGCTATGATACGTATATGAAGTCATGCAACGCACATACGGTTTCACAACCCCCCCCCCCAATTGTACTGTAGACAAAAAAAACCTTATACTCATTATAGCAAGTATGGTAACTCGTATGCTAATGGTTGTTTAGGGACTCGATACTGGTAGTACCCATGTCTTGCAGGCATCACTTTTACTAGAACCTCAACCCAAACGAACCAACATCATCGTAGGTAACTGTCTGTTGAAGACTGATACAATGGACACAATTAGATTGTGCTGATACAATACAAATCAAGGTGGTAATCTTGTAAACTTCATATCAACCCACAATCAATTAAAATACATTTTTTTCAGATGGTTAAAGGGGTGTAGTCATCTAATAAATTACATGGTTTACTTACAAATGTAAATAAAGTATTTTATTATAAATCAGTTGAGCTGCAATAGTACTTGCAGTTTACCAAGTCATGAAATTTAATCACTCAAACTGGTTCTGACATTTACCGGTATAAAAAAAAAAAAAAAATCTTTTAAATTTATAACCTTTGTGTTTATTTCAAAATGAACAAAATTTGTAAACATTCTTTTTTTTTTAATTGCAATACATAAACTTCAAACTTGCTTGGTATAATCCTGTAGAAAATGATGTGTAACGATTATTTTTATTTGATAACTTAACTAAAATTCCATCTAAGATGTACGAGAAGCATTCACTGTGTCAGTATTTTGATGAGCAGCCCATCAATGTTTTCCAAAGTTTAACAATAAAATCAATATTCTGCTATAATGCAGTATTCTAACTTGTGGACTCTGAAAGAATCTTTACCAAGATCTATGATTCAACAGATCAATCAAGGTACTTTCTTTTTACTGGCTTTAGGTTTTTCAGGTAAAGCACCTTCATTGATATATTAGTTATGTGCAATTTATCTTTGCCAATATGTAATTATTTTAATAACAAATTTAAAAGTTCTTAAGTGTGCATTTCATTTGGGAATTTAAATTTGAAGAATCATTGTCACACGCAACGTAATATTACCGTAATCGGTATAGTACAGGTGTGATGGTTCAAATACGAAAATGGCAACAGTAACACTTCCCTGGCGGCGATGATAAAATACGAACACGGAGCCAACAGATGAGGTTTCAACTGGTACTGGTATTATTATACTCTGCAAACATCAAGTACAATAACGCGGTAAAACTCCAATGACTAGATACTTAAACTCCAATACAATTCAACGAGATCTCTGATCTGAACTTTGTGCTGAACAACTCCCCTATATATACCCGCACTGTCTATAAATAGACCATTACATCAGCATACATAACGAGTCTGGAACTTACTACAAATTTCTAGAATTTTCCATTATCTTCTATTGCCTCCTACAGTGTTCTATTACCTATTCAACCAGTTTCTAAAAAAAAATCTACAATATTCCACCCAGACACAGTACGGTTCTAGAACATTCTCAGTGAAACTGAAGTGGTAAATAAGTCGTATACGACAATCATAACAAAAAAAATAGCAAACATACTAGACCTGCAGCATTAAATACAATCAGTCATGGATTCTTCTATAGAAAAACAGAGATGACGCACAGTAGTTTTATTTTACTAAACAATCAAATGCAAACTTTGTAAAATGATTTATCAGTAAAAAGCTCAATAAAACTTCAAATTTGACACAATTTGGTTAAATTTTTGTACAGTGAAATAAAGTTATGTCAGTACTGGTGTATGCATTCTTATTGCATGTATTGTACTTCTACTTCAATCTGTTACACATGTAGCAGAATCCATAGAAATGTTTGTGCAGGCAGTGGATTGCTGAATGTAAATAACTGAGTATAATGTTATGAATAATGTTTGCACAGTCTCTTTAGAGACGACTTGTAAGATTTATTTTATTTCATAGTATGAGGCATGTACATATCAAGTGAGAGGTGCTCATCATTTTTTCGCTTCATACGTCCACAATCAGACTGATATATCCCACAATCTTTTTAGTTAATATTTGTTTCTTACCGTCTTAGTGAGACTCGTTTGAATAGACATTTATAAGACAGATATATCCATTGAAGCCAGTTTAACTGTGTTATTCCTTCTTGCATGTAGGATTCTTTCCTATATACATGCTTTTTTTAATTTTTAATGTTTGAATGGCTGCAATAAAGCAAATGCATGTGCAAATGTGTGGCATAATTTATACATAAGTTAGGAGGATCCGAGGTGCAGGTGACAGCACAGTCTGATGCACATAGATGAAACTAACCGGAAAGACATCATTTTCAAACTAAGATTGAAAAAAGATGAATAATCATATTGTAAAATTGTTTTCTAAATAATCTGCTTATTGTAATTGATTTAATGATGCTAATTAGGAAGCTAGGCTTAGAAAAAAAAGATTTGGTTCCAAAATATCAAATTTCATTGCATGGATTGGATGTCTAATTCTATGAACCATATGCTATAAAGCTCTGTTTGTGCCACATTTAGGTGAAATCAGTCCAGGATATGTCTACGAAAACAGTGATGTTGTCCAAACTGTGATCAACATCATTTCTTCTAAAATGAGAAAGCAATTCTGAAAGTTTCCTCAACACTGTTCTCGTTTTTGTGTTGACGCAGCAACTGGATTTTCCAAGTGTTCTCATTTACCATAATTCTAGCTTTCAAATATTCTGCTAAAACTGACAGTCCAATATGTTGTTTTTCAGAAAACATCTTGTTCTTTCTCCTTCGAAATCCTCCAGTTTTTGTTATAAATTTCTTAACATCAGCGACAGAAGTGTAATAGTGACTCATCTTAACAGGTTTTCTTTCATGGTCACCATCACTATGTGTTGCTGTGTGCTGTTTGAGATCATAGGCATGGAGATAACTCTTCTCACATTGTCGACACTGGAATGGTTTCTGCAGAATATGAGTCATCATGTGTCGTTTGAAGTCACTTGAAAGAGAGAATCTTTTCTCACAATGTTTGCAACAAAAGGGCTTATCTTCTTTATGTGTTTGCATGTGCTGTTTTAGTTGACTTGACAGGCTGAAACTCTCCTCGCATAGTTGGCAGTGAAATAGTTTATCCTCTGTATGCTTTATCATGTGATTTTTCAGCTGACTTCGCCGATCGAAATTCTTCTCGCATTGATGACATTTGAATGTTGTATATCCTTTATGTGTCATTTCATGCAGTTTTAAATCATGTGACTGTGAAAATATTTCTGTGCAGTATTTACAAGGAAAAGGTTTATCACCCGTATTTGTTTCCATATGTTGTTTTAGCTTACTTGATCGGGTAATTCTCTTATCATAGCGAAGAGTTTTCTCTTGTGCATGCATTAACACTTCATCTTTTGGATGTCCGGAATCAATAGAATGTTTAAGCATGTGTCGCCTAAGAAGACTTGATCGAATAAAAAATTTTTCACACTGATGACACTGAAATTGCCTTTCCATGTGTGTTCGCATCACGTGCAGTTTTAAACGATTTGAACTACTGAAACTGCTCTCACAGCGTTGACAATGATATTGTTTATTTCCATTGTGTATTTTCAAGTGTCTTTTAAGATGACTTGACAGACTGAAACTCTTATCACACTGTTGACATGCAAATGGTTTTTCACCTGTATGTGTTCGCATGTGTCGCTTTAAATCACTTGATGTTGAAAACTTCTTCTTGCATGTCTGACACTGGGCAAGTTTAATTCCTGTATGTATTATCATATGCTGCTTTAGATTAGACTCTTGCGTAAATCTTCTGTCACACTGTTGGCAATGAAATGGTTTTTCCCCTGTATGTGTAAACATATGCTGTTTTAGATGACTTGACACGGTAAAACACTTCTCACACTGTTGGCATTTGAATGCTTTTACACCATTATGTACTAATAGGTGTCTTTTTACATGGCATGGCCGTTTAAAAGTTTTCTCACACCGTGGACATTTAAATGGTCTTTCATCGGTATGTGTCCGCATGTGTCGATTGAAATCACTTGATGTGGACAATTTCTTCTTGCATTTACGACACTGAACCAGTTTAATTTCTGTCATCATGTGTTTTTTTTAAACCATTTGAGAGGGTGAATCTTTTTTCTGACAAGCAAAATGTTTTTCCCCCCACACGTGTCGTCTTGGAAAATTTCAGATTCCTCAAACAGGTCTAAATGTGTTTTTTTCTGATTTAAATCCTTTGTTATGAAATAATTTTTTCTCAGCCTGACAACTTCATTTTTAAGTAAATGAAGCCACAGGCAGTATTCTCTTCTTCAAAAATGTTGCTGACTGTGCAATTCTTCAGATCCTCATGTCAGTCTAAGGTCGATACTCACTGCACTGTGATTTTTGTAATACATACTTTTCATTATTAATTAAGTTGTACAATGACACTGGTAGAACAGTCATTAGTTTCATTTATACTGGAGGGGAAGTCCAAGATGCCTGAAATAAGATAAATAAAATGTTATTTTATGTTATAAAACTAGATGATGCATATACATGGTTAATGAGAATCAGTGATGCCGCTACTGTAAAATACTTTATTTTAGCTGGAATTAATTTTCACTGAAAAGACCTTTTGGGTGTTTTGTATGGATCTTATTTTCACTGATTTTTAGCCAGTTGAATGTAAAATATAGGCAAAAAATTATATTCGCTGGATTTTATTTTCACTGAATCATTCCTTCAGTGAAAATAGCGAAAATTAATTTCAAGCGAAAATAAAGTATTTTACAGTACTTAATGTTTAACGAAAAAACACTTATGAAACAGGTTTTGATGATTTTGTTTTTATTCGAAGAAAAAACTTATTGATTTGCATTTGATTATGTGGAATCAGGAAATGTTGAGAATCTTGTTACAGAAATTTTGTTACAGTAATGCACATGCCAGCTTAATGTGGGTAGAAGGTGGAACACCAGAGCACAGTCACTTGGGGGCTGAAAATCAATAAATACTAATTTTCAAAAAAAAAATCATCCGCTATAAGTATATAAATAAACAAGTTGTGAAACACGGCACCTAATAAATCGACACCCTGTCGGTTTCAAATGTCGATTTCTTACCTTAAAATGCGAAACAAAAATTTTAGAGGGGATCAGGTGTTACGTTAATAACCATTGTTCATAATCGCTAACTTGGTTTTATTCAAAACTCCACAAATCCCGCATTTTTTGATGATATCCGACGATTTCATGAACGAAAATGGCCAGCAGCCAGAATCAAGGGGGATTCACACAGAGTTCTGGGTAAATCAAGGAAATACTCACTGTTACGGCACGCCTGATTGGCTGAAAATGAGTATGCGCACTTGATTTACCCAGAACTCCGTGCGAATCCCCCTTGATTCTGGCTGCTGGCCATTTTCGATCATGAAATTGTCGGATATCACCAGAAAACTCGCGATTTGTGCAGTTTTGAATAAAACCAAGTTAGCGATTATGAACAATGGTTATTAACGTAACACCTGATCCCCTCTAAAATTTTTGTTTCGCATTTTTAGGTAAGAAATCGACATTTGAAACCGACAGGGTGTCGATTTACTCGGTGCCGTGTTTCACAACTTGTTTATTTATATATGTATAGCGGATGATTTTTTTTTTTGAAAATTAGTATTTATTGATTTTCAGCCCCCAAGTGACTGTGCACCAGAGAAATATTTCTTACGAAATTAATCCAATCCACAGAGCTCCATGTGCAACGTGATTCAGAAATATTAGCAATCAAGTTTGCAGTTGTGACTTGAATATGGAATTGAGCATTCTAACATGGTTTTGTAATATTCATATAACAAGTTGGTTATGTAAGTAAAACTAATTTACTACCCAGTATTTCTTGTGAAAATGTTTGTGTTAAGGAGTACTGGCGTGTTAAGTGTTGAAGTCAAAACAACATCACTAAGAATGTTCCAAAAAAATTCATGGTTTCAAGAGAAATTGATAATGAGATAGCAGTTTCATTCGTAAACATATGAGTGGTAGGTACCGGCGACCACGGGCGCTTGCAACAGGATTTATGGTTAAGGGTAGGGTTGGGTAGGGTTATATACTAATACTTTCTATTAGTATATAACCCTACCCAACCCAACCCTACCCTTAACCATAAATCCTGTTGCAAGCGCCCGTGCCGGCGACTGACCAACTATGCCGACCCTACTTTAGGTCATTTTTTATTATCCAAAAAACGCTCCGAGCGCCTGTGGATGTTAACCCCAAGACGTACAGTTATGATTCGAACCGTGAATCCATGGCTTCGTAAAACTACTTTTGATGCGTTGGATACTTGCCTTTTAACATTACTTCTATCTCAGGACTGTTGTTGAAGGGACTGACCAAACTATAGAGGGACTGTGGACTGACCCAGCACATTCGCTTTCCAAACAACCATTTTGAATACAGATAGAGGCTCTAACAGACGATTGGTGTTATCGCCCTCACGCGGTGAGAAAGCGAGTTTCGCTCGTTGATATAATCACACACACATAGTACATGTACTAAAGTTAATATGACAAAAAGGTAAAAACAAAAACCAAGCAGAATGACAAGTTCCTTTAGGTATGCCTAAGAAATTAACAATTTCTAAATTATACGGAAATCAGGAATCGCATCGCACACTATAATTAGATTTCGGGCAAAAACTTGAATTTCGGACAAATATTTGTTAGTTTACCTTAAATATTTTTTTTGCCCAAGCGATTTTCATGACGATTTTTAGTGTCATGGGCAACGTGATTGTTACGATTAAATTAAATTAAATAATAACATCATTAACAAACACAAACGCAACTATCACGTTATCATATATTTATTTGTTTAAATAAAAACGTAATATGGACAAAACAATGTTTTTATTGTTGTTTGATATATCTTTCAAAATCGAATACAATGTATACATATTTGGCAAACGGTATAAAATAAAATATAAATAAAATAAGTCTCTAAAGCACAGTTCCAATTTAAACCTATTATCGTTTTGTAAAAAGTTAAATATAGTGCATAATATGGAGATCCCGTCATTACTTTTTTTTTCACCATGTTTCTTTTTGATTATTCATGTACAGCCTTGCTAAATCTTGCAAAGCATTCAAAATAGAGAATGTTTGTAATTGTTTTCTATATTTTAAAATCGTCTTTTGAGTATGTTCTACTATTCATAGTGCTGTGAAATTTTAAGTCTATAGCCAATAAAAAGCAAAAAAAAAAAAAGAAAATTCACTCCCAAGTTCCCTCCAACCTGCATCTGTACCTTAATAAATATATGAACTTGCATTCATCATTAAGTTTTTCAAACTTAATATATAGAGGGCGCAACAGAATAGACCAGTCGTGGAAATTGCTATCGACGTAACAAACTCGTTCTCACCTTCTTTAGCAATACTTATAAATTTCAATGGCAGCTGAATCCAACCAGCCAATCAACGAGCACAGCGCACAACGACATTTGAAAATGTTCCAATGTCATTCAATTAATAAATATCAATGGTAGAACATGACGTCAAAGCGTCGTTGTTGGCGCCCATTCAAGGAATACAGTATTTACTAGTTTCATCAAAGTTTGATGAGTTGTAAGTGGTACTCAAGTTATCTGTGGAGCACCTAGAAATTGGTTAATTTATGCAAATTAGGTCATTAGTAAGCACAAAATTTAACATATGTACGATACCCAGTTTTCTTGAATCTGATGATTGATTGAGATATTGATGGAAAAATTAAATATTGACTAATTAATATGCATATTAAGGTCAGGTCTGCCCATTATCCAAGAGCATCTATGTATCAAGTTATATTAAAATCTATTGAATAGTATGAGAAAAAGTTAATAGATTGGTTAATTAATATACTAAATAGGTAATTAATATGGACAGATTTCAACCAAAAACTAATCAGGTCTGAGCATTATCCCAGAGCATCCAAGTACCTAGTTTCATTGAAATCTGTTTAATAGTAGACGAGAAACAAGTGAAAATGCTTACAATCAGCTAATCAATATGCAAATTAGGTAATTAATATTCATGGTTTTCAACCTAAAACTAATCAGGGTTGAGCATTATCCCATAGCACCTATGTACAAAGTTTATTGATTATTGGTTCTTGAGATATCAGTGGAACAGACAAATGCAGATATACAGACAGACGCACTAACCGCAAAAACTTTCATTGTGTTCTTCGCACACGGAGGTGAACAATATGCAAATCAGCTGCTAATATGTATGCATATGGAACCAAAAACTGCACATCATTCAAAGCTAAATATGCACCACATCTAGTTCCTATGCAAATAACTCACTCGTTAAAATCAAAATTAATTTAATAGCCCACAAAAGTAAAGGTGATACTATGACATCCTGTCAATAATATATTTTTTAATATGTTCACCACTGAGGACATATCAATATGAGAAGACATTTAATACTTATGTTGTAGAACGGTCTGGCAACGTATTCCCAATCATAGAATGTCGTTTCTGTGACAAGTGGCACTTAACCTTTTCACCCCCAGTGTTCTTTTTATCACAAATTCATAAAATAGTCCTATTTAAAGTCTACACTTTCCTTCAGAAGATTGAGACAAAAATAGCCACATATTGAGTAAAAACTGAAAATTGACTAAAATATTGTCTGTTGGCTCCAAAATTAAGGTTCATTTCCAGAAATATTGAAGAATATAAGAAAAAAGTGCAAAAAAAGTTTGGGGTAAAAAAATTAAGGTAATTTGCTACCATTAAAAAAATACTTGAAATCATATATAATAAAAAATATATAATCATCGAACTTAGTTTCCACAAAACGCAAGAAAAACGCAAAAAATGGCAGTAATATTCCATCGTATCTTAAAATTTTGTTCAGTGACCTATGCGAAAAAAATATGGTGTGTTGTACAAGGGCGATATATAGCTGTCAAAAAAATTGTGAATGCTAGTATAAGTTATCCATGGAATAATAAGTTTACATGGAATCCTATGGAAAATGTTCCAAAATGGCAGATGTTGGGGTTATTTTGCCAGGTTTTCTTGAAAACGTATCTTTCTTTCTCCGTAAAAACTTAGTGATCAATTTTTACTGTTAGTGAACAACCTTAAGTCAGCACTTGCACGACAGTGAAATTAACAATTGCTTTGCATACAAAATATGAAACAAAACCATACTCTATTAAAATTGCTCAATTCTTCTTAATGGATTAGAGAGAAATGATAAACTAATTACAATGATTGGCTACCACCTATACTAAGACCAGACCAATCAGAGAACAGCTTCTTGTTTGTTGACAGGTGTTTTTATTCAATGTATCAAAGCCTACTTTCTATACATGCAATACTTTATTGATATCTACTGTAGAATGTCTTAAAAAATGTTGACGATGAAGCTGCAACATTTGGTCGTAATAACATACTTTTGTTAATGAAATATCACAGTAATTTAATAAGTGATGTTCCGTTCAACTGCGAAATCTCACAAGTTGCATGAAAAACACGGGCCGAACGTCTGCCACAAAAATCAAACGATTTGAACTTGAATTTCTTTATTTCATAGCTCATATCGAAAGGCCTATCTTTGGCAGGGGAATATTCGTTTGAGTACCATTACTTCATCGAAATTGACCATCATTAAATGTGTATAACACATTATTAAGCATGGAAATATCCCCCAAAATACTTTGACGTGTGTCAAATTCCACGCGGCGTTTGTCGCCACTACGATGCTATGACCTTTGTTTGTCCTGTTTTTACATTCGATTTCATGCATAACATGTGATCACGCAGTGAACGGAAAATGGTCTATTAAGATGCTAGTGTCTAGGAACAAATCAACGATTTCCTGTTATGAAACAGTAATGCTATTCAAAATAAACTCTAAAATTTTCAACATCCCTGTTCTCACTACTCTTGATGCAAGTTACTGAAAGCTGATGGATCTTGTAAGCATCATTTTCCACAATTCTAGCTTTCAGTAACCTGTTTAAACTAACAGTCCAATATGTTGTGTGAAAAGAAACATCTTTTTTCCCCTCTCGAAATCCTCTACGTTTTGCTGTAAACTTCTTGAAATCAGCAATAGAAGTGAGAGAGTGGTTTGTCATGTGGTTCCTGAGATCACTTTGAATGAAAAAAGACTCCTCGCACAAATGACAATGAAATTGGTTTTCTTTATGAGTTTTCATGTGTCGTTTTAGATGACTTATCAGCCCAAAACTCTTCTCGCATTGTTGACAATGGAAAATTTTGTTATCGTGATGTGCTATCATGTGCTTTTTTAGATGAGAATAATCGAGGAATCTCTGCTCACACTGTGGGCAGTCATTTACCTTATATCCTATATGTGTCACCTCGTGCGTTTTTAAATCACTTGACTGAGAAAATCTCTCTGTGCAGTATTTACATTGGAAAGGTTTATCACTTGTATTTGTCACCATATCCTTTCTTAGAATCATCGATCGAGTCCTTTCATTGCGCAAAGGTGAATCTTGCGTCTGTGTTACCGTATTATTTTTTTCATGGCCTGAGTCAGGAAGACTCATTTTACGTTGCTGGTGACTTTTACTGCCTGTATGCGACAACATGTGGTAAGTCAAGAGACTTAGAAAATTGAAACTTTTCTCACAATATTTACAATGAAATGGTTTATTTGTGTGTGTTTCCATGTGTTGATGCAGGTGATGTAGGGCACTGAAACTCTTCTCACAATGCTGACAATGAAATGGTGTATATTCTTTATGAGATTGCATATGAAGCTGCAGCCGACTCGAACAAATGAAACTCTTCTCGCACAGTTGGCAATAGAAAGTCTTTTCTCCATGATGCGATATCATGTGCAGTTTCAGACGTTTTAAGCGTAGGAAATTTTTCTTACATGGTTGGCAATGAAAACGTTTTTTTTTATGCCATTTCATGTGAAACCTCAGGGCACTTGAACGAGTGAAACACTTCTCACATTTTTGACAATAATACTCATTACTTGATCTTGTTTTTGTGTGACAGGAAACATCTTGTTTTTTCGTCTTTCGAAATCCTGTATGTTCTGTTTTAAACTTCTCGACATCAGAAGTAGAAGTGAGAGTGTGGCTAGTCATAATAGGTTTGCTCTCCTGTTCATTTCTATTATGTGTTGCCAGGTGCTGCTTCAGATGACTTGAAGTGGGAAAACTCTTCTCACATTTTTGACAATGAAATTGGTTTATTTTATGAGTTTTCATATGCCGTTTTAGATGACTTATCAGCCCAAAACTCTTCTCGCAATGTTGACAATGGAAAATTTTGTTTTCGTGATGTGCTATCATGTGCTGTTTTAGATTAGAATATGAATTGATGAATCTCTGATCACACTGTGGGCAGTCGTATACCTTATATCCTACATGTGTCACCTCGTGCGTTTTTAAATCACTTGACTGAGAAAATCTCTCTGTGCAGTATTTACATTGGAAAGGTTTATCCCTTGTATTTGTCACCATATCTTTTCTAAGAATCATCGATCGAGTCCTTTCATTGGGCAAAGGTGAATCTTGTGTCTGTGTTATCGTATGATTTTTGTCATGACTTGTGTCAGCAAGTCTCATTTCATGTTGCTGGTGCCTTTCACTGCCTACATGTGACAACATGTGATTGTGCAAGAGACTTGGGAAATCAAAACTTTTCTCACATTGTTGGCAATGAAATGGTCTTTTTCCTGTATGAGTTTTCATGTGCTGTCTTAAAAGACGTGCCACACTAAAACTCTCCTCACATAGTTGGCAATGGAAAGTCCTTTCTCCATGGTATGTTGTCATGTGCAGTTTCAGATTTCTGGCACATCGAAAATTTTGTTTACATGCTTGGCAATGAAAACGTTTTTTTCCATGCATTTTCACGTGATACTTCAGCTGACTCGGATGGGTGAAACTCTTCTCACATTTTTGACAATCAAATAGGCGTGTTTTTTCATACAATCTCTGGAACAATTTTGGATTATTTTTGCATTTTTTCTCATATTTTCTATGTGTTAACATATGCAGCCTCAGTTGACTTGGAAAATTGAAACATCTCTCACATAGTTGGCAATGAAGTAAGTTGTTTACTCTATGAGTTCTCATGTGTTTTTTAAGATTACTTGAAGTACTGAAACTTTCCTGACATAGTTCACAAAAGAATGTCTGTTCTGGGTGTGTTATCATATGCTTCAACAACTGATTTGGAAAACTGAAACTTCTTTCACATTGCTGGCAATTGAATTTTTTTTTTCTGTGATGTGTCTGCATGTGCTGCTTTAGATTTTTCGAGCGAAAGAAACTCTCCTCACATTGTTCACAGTGAAATTGTGGATTACTATGTCCTTTCATGTGTTCATTCAACAGACTTAGTAAACTGAACCTGTTCTCACATTTTTGACATTGAAATGGTTTCTTTCCATGTGTTGTAATGTGCAACTTCAGCTGACTTAGGACACTAAAACTCTTCTCACACTGTTGACATCGCCATCTGTTTTTCATGTGAGTTTGGGCATGATTTTTCAGATCACTTGACTGACTGAAAGACTTCTCACATTGCTGGCAATGAAAGGGTGTACCTCCTGTATGAGTTTCATTTGCATCACGCGTAGTACCATGTTCAGCAATTAATGTTTTGTTATTTAACTGATTTGACCAACCAAATGTGTTATCCAAAGGAAAATCGGTGTTCTGCTCACCAGAACGGGAATCAGATTTGTCATGACACATCACTGGAGCTGGTGAGATTAAGATTGACTTGACAGATGTGTGACTGGTATCAGCAAAAAAATTAAATTTTGATGATTCAAAGCTATGCTGAGATTGATGGTCTTGTGATGTTGTAGCAAAGAATATAGCATTGGCATTGACATTGACAATAGAGGTACATGGATCATTGAGCACGCTGCCAGCATTTGCTAAATAATCTGTACTTTGATTTAAGTACTTTTCCAATGAATGCTGTCCCTTTGATACTCCGAGATGCTCATCAGATTCTTGTCTTTTGCATTGCAGTGTAGTCGATTCCTTCTCTATCTCAATCTTTGCTAGAGTGGCGGCTTGTTCTCGAATCATCTTGTCTATTTCCCATAATTCAAATGACCACTCCTCACAAATCTCACACTTCAACACATCAGCAGCACAGTTCCTGCCACAAGGAATGCAAATAGGATGACGATCATACTGCCGCATGGGAGTCTTGCAAATAGAACAAGAGTGTGAGCGATTTCTTGAATCTGGATTCTCCATAGCAAAATGAGATGGTTCTTCTGGAATGGTTCCTATTTGTGTTGCAATTCCTCAGATCTTGATGTTGTCTCTATGTATTTTGCCTTAAGTTGATACTCCCTGCACAGCACTGTAATTTCTGTAAAACCTATTTATTATATTAAGTCCTACAATGACACTGGTAAAAGGGAAGTCCAAATAACCTAAAATAAGACAAACAAGTCATAATCAATAAAATAGTTTCAATTCAGTGTGTATTAGAAACAATGAAAGATGTAAACAGATTATAATTAAATGTTGGGAGAGTGTTAAGCATGTTTAAAATCTATGTTACTGTTTCTTCAATGGGATTTTCACCAGCCAAGATTCATTAGGAATAATGTCCCCCTCCCACTAAATCAGTTCTGTTGCCATGGCAATGGTGGGCCAGAAATGTTTTCGGATTTTCCACCTAACTGGAGTGAAGGTGTGACCTGCCTGCCAAGTTTGAGCGAAATCGGCCAAGCCAAAAAAATCATAGAAGATTGATATGTGAAGACACTGCAAATTACACACACATATATGCACAAAAGTGATTTTAAGAATTTTAGCGGGGCACTGCCAAAAAAATATTTGCACACCTAAAATTTAGTGAAAATAAAATTCATTAATGTGAAAAAATTAGCACAAAACCAAGTGTAGATGACCCTGACCTGGGGCCTTGAAGATTTGGGAAAGGTGTTTTAGTCTCTACCATCCTCACTGTTTAGTAATCACCCATATAAAAGCAGTAAATGTTTAAACCTTAAAATGACCTTGACCTGAAATTGAGCAGTTCTGGAAAACATTGGCCCATCCAGTTCATTTTTCATGTGTACTTAAGAAAGCCTCGTTTCCAACAGTTGTCTACTGGAGTCCATGCCTGCCAAGTTTGTACATAGCCCATATATAACGTATGGTAAAGTGAAAAAATCCCAAAAAATCATAAATTCCACAAAAATGAAGATATCTTCACCAAATGAACAAACTCGAGAGAGAACTAGTCCATGTGTCCACATTATTAATTTATAAAGAAGTCATTATTATTTAATTAATTAATTAATAAAAAAGTCAAAAATTAACAATAAAAAATGCACTAAAAATAGACACTTGCATATGGTGCCATAAAAATAATAAGTCTGAGTGTAAATGGATTACAACATTCATGGCAAATTTCAAAGCAGTTGTGGAAAGAATCATTTTTAACCATAAAGTTACAAACATATTCCCAAAAAATAGAGGTTTACATGTGATGGCGTGAAATGAACAAATCTGACAGAGGACCATGCCAGGTAGGCGTGGTATGAATAACAAGGCAATCCTGCTTATGGTTTTGAAGAGGTCATTTGAATGAAAACAAATTGACGAACGGTGTCCAGACGACAACAGGTGTGGTCAACCCATGACCCGCTCGGTCATCTTGGATGACAGCAGAGCTAAAATTCTTAGACTTTTGAGAAATATTTATATATATATTTATATTTATATATATCGGTTACTAACGAACAACAGGGGCTTAACTATCTAATTGTGTTGTTTGTGGCTGCAGTCAAGCAGGAAATGTTGCTTTAAAAAATAATATTAGCTAATAAGTAGTTGAGTACCGATAGGATGCAGAGCAGATATACCAAATTTACCATTATTGTATTTAATATTTTATAACATTTCCTACTCAACTGCAGCAACGAACCATAGAATTTGATTTTCAAGCCCCTTGTGCCATAGATGAAAAGCGAAATATCAAGTCACAACTGCTGTCAAGTGGTCATTAGTATATTAGGGAGGGGGTGTATGGTTCCTTGGCAAAATAATATGCATTTTGCCATGTGTACCTCCAACCCCATATTTTCAATATGGACAGCCAAAATTTGAAAAAATATATCACTTTTCGGGCAATTTGGGGGAAAATTTATAGTTTTTCTTAGATCATTGTTATTTTTTTACATTTTACATGAACCGTTTTTTGCCAGAACTACCAATTTCTATGGTTTAAAGTGTTAAGGTTTTTAGGGATTTATGTTTATATTTTCAGTAAGTTAATCATTAAAAAATCATATGGGGGGGTGACTGAAAGATTTGTTGGGGAAAAATACAGAGAAGAAAAAAAATAGCATGCAAGGTATGGATAAAACACCATAAATACAATAAAATGCACTTATCACATCCCCACCCCCATGCTTTAAAAAAGTTAACCCCCAACTTCATCGCGGTCACTGCAGCGGAGGTCGGCGGTCGCAGGTCGAGTGCCTTAATATGCAAATGTATGCATAGATTCAATGACGCCGGCTGGCCGCGGTCATTCATGGTTTGGTATGGCTTGCACGGCCATTCACACTTATTGTCAAGATCTTGAATTTTAATGTTAATGCCTGCAACCCTGGCCTTTATGTGTAAGAGAGATTACCGGGGTGACTGGAGGTTTGTTAAAAAAATGCAAACTAGACACAAGGCACCACGAAACAAATAGATGTGTTGATCACCCTGGAGCCGAGACGAACCACTGATGACACGAAAAAATCGACAGAAACTGAAAATACTCAAAATATACAGCTATGATTTGAACCGTGAATTGCTGATCGATCCATGTGTTCGTAAAACTTGCGTGAATGCTTTCAGTACTTGCCTTTTAATGTATCCTGTGTTATTTGTTGAAAAAACTGAACTTTTCGTTTCTTGTCAAACGGCCATTTTGAATACAGAATTTTTAGTATTCTCGCCCTCATACGACGAGAAAACCAGTTTCGCTCGTTTAGTTTAATCCGCAACTTTTGTTTTACGAAAAACAATCTGGCAGAGCTCCAGAAGGAGTACCTACACTTTACGCAAATTTTTTTAAATTATGCTAATTTATTCATGACGTAGCAGTTTCTGTGCTCATGAATATTCATTAATTTGTGGGTCAATACATTTTAAAAGGGGCGATATATTATTTTTGGGGGAAGAGTTAGAAAGGGGGATCAGTAATCATTAGGGGGTCAATACAAAAGAAGGGACCCATTTGGAGAGCAGCCATGCTCTCCGTCTCTGTTGTTGCACGTGACCTACAGCTGTCAACTGTGTTCGTTCTTCGTCGACTTCAACTGGCTTCCATGTGAGGTAGTATTCTTGTGTCCTGTTTTTCTGACTTGAGTTTTTGAATTCGCTGTTTATGTTTTTAACGTCTTTCATGTTTTTTGTAGGAGTGTCCAATCCGTGATTCGAACTTGCGATCTTTGAGTTCCCAGCGCACTGTCTTGTCCACTGTACCACGAGTGTCTTCACACAAGAGATAGGATTTAAGTCCTATTCATAGGAGCACTGTCTTCACTAGCATTCAAAAATCTAACTAAACATACTGGATTCGAACCAGCGATTGCTCACATTGCTGACATAGTACAAATCAACTGAGCTATGTGGGTAGTCATACAAATTCAATAATTTGTTGTCATATTTAGCTTTATTGCCAAATAGTGTTTGCGAGAAAAAAATGGGCTGGCAAGGGAATTGAACCCGGGTCCTCCTGATCACTATATAGAGAACTAACCCACAAGACCACGATGGATTGGCTGGTTGTGTTTGCATTTGATAAGAGTATATAGTGTGTATATATATAGAAATACAACATATTTCTATTATTGGGTTACAATTGTCTAAAAAATTGGCAATTTTGTGTTTTTACTTGTGTAAACTATATACATGGCATAACCCGTTAGTGTACATTTTGCCAATTCGGTGTTTGCCATTTGCGTTGCCCATACCTGACCCGACCCTAACCCTAATGCCAAGACACGTTCCTGTTAATAATTCCGTTGCCCATACCTGACCCGACCCTAAACCTGATGCCAAGACACGTTCCTGTTTATATTTGCTCAATAATGATACTCTGTTGTGCACTGTCTGCGGGTAAGTTGCATTGATGTCAACTGATTAAACAAGTCGCGTTTAAGTAATTTCCACTATTAACAAGTGGTTAAATTGTGACAATAAATGTGTGGACAAATATTTGAGATTAATTTTGGTGTAGACAACTCGTTTAATTATTTTACACCATTACAAGTTGTTAAATTGAGAGAATAAATTTCTCAACAAATATTTAATACTTTATAATAGTTTGGTGTAAACAACTCACGTTTGATTAATTCCCACAATTACAGGCTGTTAAATTAAAAGAATAAATGTGCGGACAAATATTTTAGACTTATTTTGGTGTAGACAGCTCTCGTTTAATTATTTTACACCTTTACAATTTGTTAAATTGAGAGAATAAATGTGCGGACAAATATTTTAGACTTATTTTGGTGTAGACAGCTCTCGTTTAATTATTTTACACCATTCTAAGTTGTTAAATTGAGAGAATAAATGTGCGGACAAATATTTTAGACTTATTTTGGTGTAGACAGCTCTCGTTTAATTATTTTACACCATTACAAGTTGTTAAATTGAGAGAATAAATGTATGGACTAATATTTGAGTTTTATTTTGGTGTAAACAACTCGCGTTTGATTAATTCCCACAAATACAAGTTGTTAAATTGAGAGAATAAGTGTGCGGACAAATATTTTAGACTTATTTTGGTGTAGACAGCTCTTGTTTGATTAATTCCCACAATTACAAGTTGTTAAATTGAGAGAATAAGTGTGTGGACAAATATTTTAGACTTATTTTGGTGTAGACAGCTCTCATTTAATTATTTTACACCATTACAAGTTGTTAAATTGAGAGAATAAATGTGCAGACAAATATTTTAGACTTATTTTGGTGTAGACAGCTCTCATTTAGTTATTTTACACCATTACAAGTTGTTAAATTGAGAGAATAAATGTGCGGACAAATATTTTAGACTTATTTTGGTGTAGACAGCTCTCGTTTAATTATTTTGCACCATTACAAGTTGTTAAATTGAGAGAATAAATGTATGGACTAATATTTTAGACTTATTTTGGTGTAGACAGCTCTTGTTTGATTAATTCCCACAATTACAAATTGTTAAATTGAGAGAATAAATGTGCGGACAAATATTTTAGACTTATTTTGGTGTAGACAGCTCTCGTTTAATTATTTTACACCATTACAAGTTGTTAAATTGAGAGAATAAATGTATGGACTAATATTTGAGTTTTATTTTGGTGTAAACAACTCGCGTTTGATTAATTCCCACAAATACAAGTTGTTAAATTGAGAGAATAAGTGTGCGGACAAATATTTTAGACTTATTTTGGTGTAGACAGCTCTTGTTTGATTAATTCCCACAATTACAAGTTGTTAAATTGAGAGAATAAGTGTGTGGACAAATATTTTAGACTTATTTTGGTGTAGACAGCTCTCATTTAATTATTTTACACCATTACAAGTTGTTAAATTGAGAGAATAAATGTGCAGACAAATATTTTAGACTTATTTTGGTGTAGACAGCTCTCATTTAGTTATTTTACACCATTACAAGTTGTTAAATTGAGAGAATAAATGTGCGGACAAATATTTTAGACTTATTTTGGTGTAGACAGCTCTCGTTTAATTATTTTGCACCATTACAAGTTGTTAAATTGAGAGAATAAATGTATGGACTAATATTTTAGACTTATTTTGGTGTAGACAGCTCTTGTTTGATTAATTCCCACAATTACAAATTGTTAAATTGAGAGAATAAATGTGTGGACAAATATTTTAGACTTATTTTGGTGTAGACAACTCTCATTTAATAATTTTACACCATTACAAGTTGTTAAATTGAGAAAATAAATGTATGGACAAGCATTTGAAACTTATTTTGGTGTAGACAACTCTCATTTGATTAATTCCAACAATTACAAGTTCTTCAATTGACAGAATGAATGTATGGACAAATATTGACCATTATATTTGTGAGTAAATACCTGTTGTTTAATTAATTTCCACCTCTACAAGGTTGTTAAATTGAGAGAATAAATGTGTGAATAAATATTTGATACTTATTTAGGTGTAAGAACTCGTGTTTGACCAACCAACTTCCACCATAGCAAGTTGTTAAAATAATGAAATAAATATACTGGTATCATTGGATATTTGATTTAATTGTGAAACTTTCTAACAAAATGTTAACTGCTGGCTTCGAACCCTCAATCAACAATTCCGCAGACACAGTATAAATTCCACAACACCACAGAAGATATTCGTCTGTTGCCTGAATTGTTTCCGTAATATAGGGAACGCCATCGACGCTTTAACAAAACTTACCTTGACTTGGGTCTTGTTTATCTCTTGTCACAATCTGGAAACTGTTGAACAAATTGCGCGTCGTCCAGTTTAAGACGTTAGTTATTTTATTATTTATTCATTCAGTTTTGTATGGTGGAGTTTTGTGAGGTTTATTATTTTTTTGCGACGTTCTTTGTTTACTTGTTTACGGTTTGAGAGATTTCAGTTTATTTGATTTACGTTTTTACGGTAGATCTGAGCGGGACTCGAACCCACTGTCTTTTCAAGCTAATTTTGTTTTATTTTGATGGCACGCTTGTGTACCACGCCACGACGTTGGTCTTTAAGTGGTGTTCATTTTTCTAACTACTCCAGTGTTCCGATGAGTTGAACGGAAAAGCCAAAACGATTGCTGGTTTCTGATTGCTTCGGTTCTGGTGAGTGTGTATCTAGTGTGATTCGAACCCATGTCGTTTGTATTGGGCGTTTTTTTATTTCCCATGTTAGCTACGCCGTAATATGCAACCACTTCCCCGTTTTATTGTGATTTTGAGTGTTTAATGATGTCTTCCTCACCCGTCACGCCATGACCCAGTTTCAACCACACGGCCATTTTGCAACACAGTTCGTGACCCTCGGCGTCACCCGACTGACTATATGAGCGTTCTGTTCAACTGTTAAGCTAGGATTTATTACCGTTATTATCATTATATTGTCACGTGATTTGTTTTACCTTATGTGTAATGTCTTAAGTATCTTTATTGTAATTTGTATATACCAATTCGTATATACCGAGGAAACGACCCCGATTGAAGGTCATGTATTTTATGACGTCACCAATTCGTGTGTAGGTACTGCTTCTAGATCTGTGCCAACAATCTGACACCAACATTGTAATTACTGACTACTGTAGAATACTTTATTTTCGCTTGGAATTTATTTTCGCTATTTTCGCTGAAGGGATGATTCAGTGAAAATAAAATCCAGCGAATATACTTTTTTTCTTATGTTTCACATTAAACTAATCAAAAATCAGTGAAAATAAATTCCATACAAAACGCCCTAAAAGCCTTTTCAGCGAAAATTAATTCCAGCGAAAATAAAGCATTCCACAGTATTCAGTGCAGAAAGTCATCTATGTTTGAATAAAATCTGTGCATTAGTGTATTATCTGTACATAATTGCAGGTTAATCGAAAATATCGTACCATCAAACCTAGCTCCATCCTTTATCAACTGATCAAACAAAGGGGATGTTATATAAAAATTATTATTAATATTATTATTATTGGTTTATTTATTAATTTTCATAGATAAATGTATAACTACAATCATATATTAAAGCGGAAGGGGTCGTCAAACAAGAAACATCGCACGGTTAAAACGCAAAGGCTCATGGGTAGAAGCTTGTTTGTAAACAAAGACACGCTGTCGCATGCGCAGGTGACGACTCCTCTGTTTTAATATACATAACAGTGGTTATACCGGAGGAAATGCTGAGCACCCCGCTATTTTAAATAGCACTCACATCACACATTTTGAACCCAACATTAAAGTGTTTAAATATAATATTAAAAAAAAAATATGTTGCATTATTGAAAAATATTGTTACAAAATGAATAAAAACAAGTCTAATTTAGATCCATCAAAAAAAAAAGGCATAGAGATATTACAAAGTTCTAGAGGCTAATTATTATGCAAAAATATGTCATTATTATGCATATATTTTAACAAAAACTAATCTGGTCTACGCATTATTCAAGAGCATATATGAACCAGGTTTTATTGAAATCCGATGAGCCGTTCTGAGGTAGCAATGATACGCCCACCGCAAAGACTTGTATGTGTCACAGAAATTCACTACACCTCAAATTCACTACTGACTCAAATGCCTTGTGAATACCAATATACTGCAAGAGGCGTCGGAGAGTTGCCCAATCAGACTGCGCGATTGTTGGCCTCTAAAGCTGCTCTCAAACACGGTCTCATTTCTGGTCTTCGTAGCATCATGAAGAGTCTCTAAATCGGTCTCAAATGGCAACTTCATCTGTTAGAGAGACTCAAAACGTTTTTTCCGTTTAGAGGGTACCTCGGATCTGTTTAGGTTACATCCATATTGTAGGCGTTTGTGCTGGCCAACATGTGTTTTACCATGGAGGTAAGAAAAAATTGCCTCCATGGTTTTACTGACCAGAATTCTATTACATACATATAACAACAAATTAAAACGATATTTTGATTTTTATAACCTGTTTTTTTTTTTGTTTTTTTTTTTTTGAGAAATTCATCCAAACGCTAACATTGTCGCCTATGGAGTTCTAATTAGTGGTATGACCCTATAAGGAACCAGTCACGAATGACACAGACAACATTTTGCCAACTATACCTCTCCTGAAGTTTCATTTAAGGCAACAACATATCAGTTTACTGCACATATCTATGTCGCAAATCGCAGAAAATATATGGTTTTCATTATCAGCAGTATAAATGTCTCCATTCTGTACACTTATTTTTACGTCTAACAAATTTTACCAAATGTCTTGCAAATATATTTGAAGATGATGAGATAAAAAAATGTTACAATTTTAAGTGAAATTTAACCAATATCTTTAGGATGTAGAGGTTCTAAGAAATTAAAATTTACACTAATTGTTTTCGTAGAAGAAATGTTTAAAAACATATCAAACTATATATTTTAAGATTAATTAAAAGTTGATGTCATGTTAGTTGCAACCTTCATGTGGTCACGTGACTGCTAAGTAAATAAATTCTCTGTCGAATATTCAAATGAGTAGTGTGAAGAACTTAAAAGAGAAACATTTTTTTTTCTTGAAAATTGTAGAATAAAACATAAGAAATAAGATGTATTTTCACCAGAATATTTTGTTCGTTTTTACATTCAGATAGTGAAATTTTCAGAATATATAAATTTAGCAAATATCACTGACCTGGTATTTATGTATACCACATCTACATTCTACAAGAACGAAACACTGTTCTATCAAATGAACGGATTCACACAGTTGATAATCATCGGTCGTGTGTAGATAGATTTAATTCAACCTTGGTACATACACTGGGCACTTTGAAACCCTGATGTACATCATTTTGTTTTTCAAAACAGACTCAAAATAGCCAGGAGGCCATTTTATTTGAATGAACGCTGTTCCAGATCCAAATCTCTGACGTAGATTAATTGAACAATCATGTTCAAACTTCATAGATACATTGTACATCATTTCAAACATATGCACAATAATTTGTTAATGATCCGATTCAAGTTTTAACAAATATTTTTGTAATTTTTTGTAAAAAAATTTTGTTTTTTACTTGAAAATGGTTAATTGTTGTAGGTTGCCGACAACTTTTGTGAGAGCAGAATTAAAAAGCAAAGTGACTTAAATCTAGTGAGCACTTTAGTATGATGAAAGCGTGTACAGTCTTCTGAGCACCATTGTACACAAATAGCAAGTTGGGAGTAAAAATATGTGGTTGTGGTGTTTTATGAATAAAGGGAGGTGGTGATCACGCTGCGCAAGTGCGACATTTGTGTTGATGAACATTGATTTTCCCACAATCCAATGCGCTCCTCTAATGGGAATCACAAGTATGCGTTTTTACCTGGGCGCGACTTGCACTGAGTACCGCCAGTGACTCCTTCGATACCTTCCAATCACCTAAAACAATACATAATTAAAACTTAGTAACGTTTCAGTTTGTACTCGTTGATCTGCGCAACAGTCAAAGTTGCCATTTTGTTTATACGATACCCATATATTTCGCGCATGCGTGGCGCAATGACCACCGCCATTTAAATGGAGATAACGCGTCTCACATTGTGGATACTCGAATGGTTTCTAAAGAATATGCATCATCGTGTGTGTTTTTTAAATCGCTCGAAGGGGAGAAAAATGTTCCCACATTGTTGGCATAAAATGTTCAAATACAGCAGTATAGCGCCTTATGTGATTTTTCAGCTCACTTGACCAACAGAAACTCTTTTAGCGTTATTTACATTGAAATGTCACGTACTCTGATGTGTCACCTCATGTGTTTTTAAATCACTTGACTGAGAAAATCTTCGAATGCAATTGTTACATCGGGAACGTTTATCACCTGTATTTGTTTCCGTATGTTTTTCTCTCTCAATAACTTGATGGTGTAATTCTCTTGTCACAGTGCCTAGTTTCAACTTGTGTATGCATCAACGTATGGTCTTTCTGATGCCTCAAATCAATAGAACTGTGTTTCATTTGTTACCTGTATATGTCAACACGTGTCGCATTAGATGACATGGTCGGTGTTTTCAACACTTCCTGTTTCACGGGTCATGAGTAACCAAATATACTCAGCCATGATTACCACCATGTACTAACATCAGGTGTCGTTTAAGATGACCACTGGAACGTGTTCGCCTGTATGTGTTATTATGTATCACTTTAAATCCTTTTTATGTTAAAAAATTCTTCTTGCATGTCTGACACTGGGCAAGTTTAATTCCTGTATGTGTTATCATATGCTGCTTTAGATTAGACTCTTGCGTAAATCTTCTGTCACATTGTTGGCAATGAAATGGTTTTTCACAAGTGTGTGTAAACATATGCTGCTTAAGACTACTTAAACAACTAAACATCTTCTTACAATGTTGGCGATTAAATAGTCAATACCCTATATGTAGTCCCACGTGTAGTGTCACATGTCACGAGTGTGTGACTCTTCCCACACCGCTGACTTATAAATGATATTTTACCAGTATGTGATGTGTTCTCAAACGTCGCTTTAAATCACTCGATGACGAAAACCACTTGATTGGGTAAACTTTGTATGGAATAAAGTGGAGAAACACACATGTTTCTTCATAAAATGTACTAACTTCGGTGTGTAACTTCCTATTTCCAGTACTTCGTATATTTAAAGGAAGTTATATTCAGAATCAACGCACAAATTTGCGGATGAACACCGTGAGCTTGATGATGCATGATTATATATACCGTCGCTTGTAAAGAAAAATAACGATAAAAATAACACGCCCAGTGTACATCCCCCCCCCCCGATAAAAACAGACAAGATGATAATACATTTTACATTTCCGAAGCCGAAACTGATTACTGCCTTTGGTGGCGTGCTAAATCCGTCTCTGTTAAGGCTACATTTTACAACTCAATCCAAGGGATTATGCGTTTTTTTTTTTTTTTGTTTTTTTGCAAATACATATATTATTCATAGTTTAGTATTTAATTTATCATTGATTCAGCGCGTTCAGTTGATTCTAGAAGATTGTGCAGTTTCTCGAACGTGGCTAGGTAGGTTAGAATGAAAGGTGTTTGTTTTCCGTGGGAACACCTTCTATCTTTTTTTAAATATAGTTCCAACAGATTGTTTCATCATCTCTAGTTTTACAAAATCATCAACAAAAACTGAACAGGCCATGTTTTACCCCCCCCCCCCCCATAAAGTCATATGTATTAACTAAGTAATCCGCGAAAAGGACTTTCATGAAACTATTGAACGCATTCTTGAAAGCCCGAGATCGAATTAGTCGATTATTCGAGTTAAATTGACGTTCATGATCTCTTGTGTTAATCCAAGTAATATTGGTCCGTGATCTCACCCGACCCACTTATAACATTGTATAGCAATATGTAATATATGAACAAAAGTCCAAGGACTTTCATGAAACTGTATTGAACATTGGCTACCGTGACTAGGAGAGTAACCGTGATTGAACGCAGTCCTGAAAAGCTAAGCCTGACATCGAATGTTGTCAATCGGTTGAATTCCATTGACGTGCATGATGTGACTAGCTCCTGTGTTAATGCAAATATGTGAACATCTTATCTTTTATGAATGAACATTGTCCAATAACATCAATATACTAGTAGTTCGAAAGAGCCATGTATGTATGATTTAGGGACAAAGAACGAGTCTTATAAACTGAATAATTGATTCAAATCTGCTTACTGTAGTTCATATTATCTTTATATCAATTGTTGTTTTCAATCTTACAATGTTTAACATTTAATGAATACATGCTTTTTAATAAAGAAGTAACTCCAAAACTATGTGGTATGTAAATGCTCTAAACACGACCGACGCTTCCCCGGGATACGCTCGACACTGCAACAGATACACAGCTTTCCTGAAATTTTTTGTCCAAATTTGTATTTCTGTTTTTCCTTGGCGGTCGGCCTGCCAGTAACAGGTGTGCCATTTCTGCTAAAAAGTTTTTTTTTTGTCGATTTGTCAGTTATTTTTAATATTTCTTTGACATAGTAATGTTAGGTGCATTTGCCGAACACATATATTCGAGTTTTCACAGCCCATGACGGCTTTTTAAGGATGTAGAATCTTAATTCAAGTTTTTTTCCCATTTATTTTCAACCAGTACATTTGTGTACTACATGCAATGTAATGGCAGCCGTTTTAGTCTGCTTTTAGTGTGTCACGGTAAATAAATGGTTCGCCGGACTGACTGCATATACGTAGCCGCCCCTGGCAAGAACCTTTCGTTATGATCAGACTACAATAGCTTTATGTAAGTGTGTGTTGTACATCGTCGGATGTGATTAGTCTGAGCAAGACCGACAATGACCTGTTTCTTATATTATTCATTTTCATAGTTCAGTAATCATTTTCCCCATTCTATCGTACGTGGAGCACATCACTGGAACGGCAAAATGCCAAAAAAGCGACGAGAAGCAGTAACTCTTGCCCTTAAGGAGAAAACAGTTTCCCGGAGGCTGCTGTAACACACACTATGTCGCTAACAAATTGGACAGTGCAGTGTTCTTTTTGAAATATGTCTAAAATAAAAAAGGCATAGTTCTATTCACATATTTTATAGCACGATGACGGTTCAACACGGAAGTGGGAGGTAAAACAAGGTCGGAGGTCGGGGCTTCTCTCGCGCTCAGTGAGATCTCGGCGGACATTTTATTCGGCCATTTATCACAGACTCAGTTTCTAATGAATACAGGACAACATTTACGTATAATACGGTTGAATGTGATGATTTCGAGTTAATCAGTGCATTTCTTGTTTGTTTTGCGTTTTGGCTCCACATAGACACACCTTCCAATCCTATTCAGATGCAAAGCACTATTTACTTGCATGTTATACCATAAACCCACTAAAAATGTATTTCAATTTTGTAATCCTTCGTGACATCAAAGTTAAACACGTTAAACCCACACACCTTTGCAACACACAAACATTGAAACGTTTTGCCCGGTCAGCATCTCTTTGAAATAACCACATGTTGTTTTTGGCTTCTGGGTAGTACATGAATTTAGGTTTCAATAATTATTTCCCTCATGATTGATTATTTTAATTTGTGAAATCGACAATGTACTCATAGGTCGACTAAAAATTGATCACCTAACCGCTCTAATGTTAATTTTGGCTATGCCAAGACTATGGGTTATCAACAATCTACAATGTATTTATAAAGTTACGTCGATTTCCAACAATCTACGCTGGTTAGTGCTCAGTTCGATAGATTCTTGAAACTCCGTGCGATGAACCACGTAGGCGAGTAAAGCATCACTATGAAGAGCGCCACCGAGCATTAGTGAAGTGTCGTAGATATGTGCATATGTAATGAGAACTCATGGGTACGCCACAATGCGGTGAAAAAGAAAGTAGGCAGGATAAGAAAAGAATATAAGAATTAGAAAACAAACAAAAAATACCTCCCGGTTGACGAATGATGGGATAATCATGGTCGTAGTTTCAATCACTTGTTATTTGTCATGTGACTAATAATTTGAGGATGAATCACCTACCGCAAAATCCTATAACAGTATTTGAAAGAGGTTTTCAGTGATGCCAGTTCGGCGAGCACGAGTGGTTACGCATCAGTGGTAACAACGTAGACTTGTTGATATATTGATGTACATTTTAATATTATCATTTTAGATTAACCATAGACCTTAAATATATAGACCTTAAAGCACATTTTAAGTTCTAAGTATTAACTTTATTGCAGTTCTTATTATATGAGTATTAATTTCTGGTACGTACTATTAATTCAAAACGCATGCTCATTTTATGTTGTTCGTTACGTTGTTTCATTGGAACATGTGACAATGTATCTGCTGCAAAAACAATGTTTTAGTTTATTCGTAGAGATAATGAGCGCCAACGTGCGGCATCGAACAGAAATGTTATCGTATTTGTTCATAATGGGTCACATTGCATTAGTTGATCTTGGCGGAATATTAGCGCGCAGTATTAGTAGATTTTGAACAATATTAAAATTACTTTTGATAAAAAGATCATACGACGTTGAAAAACAATCGTTCAAAGAACAACTGACTGGAATTAAATGGTAGCATGTGAGTTGGCATGGAAACACTAATACAAGCTGTAATATTCCCAAATGTGCCTAACAAGGGTAACATGATGGGCGATGTTACCATGGCGACCACAAATGGAGACGTGAACGGGGAGTAAGAATCTGACTAATCCAAAATAAACCCCAAGCAAGAAGATAAATGTGCACGATCGGATGTTGAAGAGGAGCTTTTGGTCTCCTAGCAGCCAATGATACGCCGAGCAGTCGAGCAGAACGCACATGCGTGGGATTTCTTAGCGCGTCACCAACTGAATTTCAGTTGATATGGGGACTGTGTAAAGAGCATTCTCCTCCAGAATAGAATCAATTTCGCGACCACTCGCACATCATGTAATTGCTAACCTGTCCTGATCAACTTATCTTTCGGATGCTGCCACATACATTAACGATTTAAGGCATTTTTTCAAGGCGGGAAAATACAGCGATTCAGCACACTCCACCACAAGATTGATGTATGAAATCACGTGTAAGTTGTGATCGTAATTTTTTATTGCTATTCGGGGATTTATTACATGGATCATGCAGACTCATCACTGTACATGTGTGTGTATGATGAACATATTTCCAACAACATGATATATTCTAATAAGAGTTTGTATGTCTGTGTCAGTTTCATGTCAAGTGTCGTATATTTCCAATATATACCAATTTCATACTATCTTGGCAAGTGCCTTTTGAAACAGATATGCATTTGATTTATATTTTTTAATTTTTAAATCTAATCATATCAAAACCTGTTTCGGTTTAACTTTTTGACGACGAAAAGCATATTTCCGTTATATTGGCGCGATATTATTCTATTCTAACTCCCCGGTATTAGCATATGCGTACTGTACGCGGTACTTTACAGTAAACGATCGATGTGAGCAGTATTTGCATCGGTACTTCACTTGTACTGTGTTTCAACTCATAAGTGCGCAGGAAATACGTACCTTTGCCAACTTGAAAAGAAACATATGTTGCATGTTGTAAAGCTATTAGCAACCAGCCGAGGTCAAACACTTGTAAAATGAATATTAAACACTTGGCAACACGTGGCCTTCACGCAACATCAAAATGTCTTGAGAAGGTCCTAAATAGTAACCTAGAACGTGACACCACGTCATAAACGCCAGGGCCGACTCAAATGTTTGGGTCATGTTTACTGGCGGAATTCGCTTTTCAAATTACACCAGCTGTTGGTCTATGGGTTTTTTTTTAAAGCGTTACATAATCTAATTATTCCAATCACGTCTGGGGCTTGGATTCAGTTATATTGATTAGTAGGTATACATTTGCGAAGAATATTTTATTTTCTACTCAGACATTACAAAAGGTTATACATATCCGCGAGACATACGCAGAACGTTACATTTATAAATACAACTACTTGTTTGTAATTTAATTTTTAATTTAATGACGAGATCCAGGTTCCTGACTCATGTATGATCATTTTGTTTTGGGCGGATTTCACTGCCTTGTGTTACGAGCCGAATAATATTACCAAACATGATCTTAATTAACATTTAGCAAAAATGATAAAATAACAAATAAATACTAGTACTGGCTCTGTCAACATGTTTCCGTATGCATGCTTGTCGGTGTAACTGTTACAGTAGTGTACATTGGTTAGCACCTGTCATTGACTGCAGCCTAAAGAAGAGATTCTTCATTTGTACGAGTGAAAATATATATTTTCCTCATCATTTTTGATTCAGTAAACAGGGGACTTTATGTTTTCAGCTAAATTCTACAAGTATAGCAATACACAGCCATTTCACTCGGTTTGTCTTTACTGAATTAAAATATATTCCATAAATGTTCAAGAAGATCTCAAGAAACTATGATTTTTATGATTTTACACCATTAGTTGCTTGAGATCATCTTGAACATTTATATAATATATGAACAAAGTCAGAAATGACTTTTATGTAAATTTTTAATATTCAAGTTTGTGTGCAACCGATTACTTTATTTTTTTCACAAAAGATTTTCATAATAAATCGACAGCCATAACACATCTCAGGTTTGGGTGTGGCATGACTAGAACAGAAGTGATCATGATATGAACACTAGTGGTAATTTAATCAATAAATTCATAAACATTTTGAAAACTGACATAAAGATAAAAGCTAGATACGGTTATTTCCCTGCTTTGCTAAACTGTTGATAACAAGAGGCAGAAGGTGGAAAATGCAAAAAACACGCTTTTTCAAGAAATACTACTTTTTGCTCGTATATATTAAGAAAGTCGAAATGAAATGAATCGTTTATCATAAGCCGTACAGGAAAAAGTACAAGAACAAAAGATTTATCTGACAAGAACATCACACGACATAGCCAATCAGTAAAAAGAGATAAATGGACTTCGAGATCTACATCAAGTGTGAAAAACAGCAACAAGTTCCAAAAAATAGTATTATAGCTAACCTTAAAATATATATAGCATGAGTATAGTCAAATGTCATTTTTATTGTGAAATATCAGTTTGCAAATAAATGACCTCGAACTCGAGTCTTATCCTTGAATCATTAATCAATTATATTAACTTGCTTTTTAGGATGTTTATAATATTATTGCGTAATACATTTAATAAAGATGTACGGTGTTTTGATTCAATAAAGATGCTTTGAATTTTGGCCAAAAATCAGACAATGAGATACCTCCACTTGGAAAATTTAGGTCTACAAATTCTCGCACAAAAGCAACATGTATATAGCCTAAATATACTTTCCCGCAAATGATTTGTAAATTAATCCAATCGCTTCTTCCAGCTACGTGCGTCGTTAAAAGTCCTCGTTCTAACGTGTGTACGTCTAGATTCATATTTCAAATCAGTTTTACGTTGAAAATGAATTATCGTGGACATGCTAAGTCATGTTTATTCAAATTTACATTATACATATCAATGGCAACTCATTTCACAATCGGGTTGGCTTTTAGCTGCACTACTATCTATAAATGTTATGGGTCGTTTTCATTCATAGTTGGCACATACATGAAATACACGTTATGCATTTTGTTATTTGATCGAAAATATCCATCTTTTTGTTGTTGTTGTTGTTGTTGTTGTTGCTGTTGTTTCGTTTTTAGTTTTAGTTTTTACAAAATGAGTGAGTCTGGTTATAAATGAATTCATAAATAGTAAGATTTCAATCTGAGATTTATATTAGCTTGTGTACGGAAATTTTAACTTACACAAGTTTGTATTTTCAATGGATCTCCAGCGAGTTACCATGTGTGTCATTCCCCATTCCCGATTAAGTTGAAAAAATCTGATATCACGTGGTCGAGTTCCTTTATATCCTTATGTGTAAACCCGAAACATTCTCTTTGTGGGTTGAACTATAAATCCATGTATTGGTACAAGTTCATTTTTGATCTATGCTTTGTTCATTGACAAGTGAAATACTAGTAGATCTTAATTTCCCGCCATGAAAGCATTGTTGGAAGTGTGTCATTGGGTAACCCATAACAGATAAATTTAAACACGCTTATGATACGAGATACATATGTTTTACTTTGAATATAAATATGACATTTAGAAGATATTTCATGATTATTGAATCTGAATTTTAAGTTTACTATCCTGACTACATACACTACAAATTCATTCAGGGACAGTTAACCAAGTCACGTGACCAATATTATGCATGTTGGATTTGATTGCATAACAGATACAATGATTTCTGTTCATATTTAGAAATTAAGCATTCACATGCAGAAATACAATGTGATCAGATCACGTGATAGAGGACATACATACATACATACATACATACATACATACATACATACATACATACATACATACATATTGCTTTTTGGGCATGTTACGCGTGTCGGCATGAATGACATTTCCAATATTTGTAACCACACGGGGACTGTGTCATTAAGAATAACTCGCTAAATACGTTCGTCATAATTTTATAAATGCATGTTCCAGATTATGGATCAGTGATTTGAATTAAACCTCAAAACAGGTATAAAGTAGTTTTTTGTAAATGTCAAATTATGCGCATGTCTCGCGGATATGTAGAACCTTTTCTAATATCTGATATTAGATCATGGAGTGAGTGAAAGAGAAAATGTTCTATACATACAAATACTTATAAAATAATCAATTTTACTAAAATCCCAGCAAAACGAGACGAGGTAGGTATGGTAATATGACGAAAATGATAATGAATGAGATTTGTAGGTGATGTTATATTTTTTCAATACGATAAACAAAACAGCTGGCGCAATTCAACCATTTGGCGCTATTGTCAACTTTTGTAGTCTGCTCCTTGATTGATATCAATTGACAAATCTTTGATAAAAATCTTAAAGCCACATCTGAAACTGTACATATGGTTCAAAATGATGTTGAAATTTAGTGAAAATTTTACAAAATATGAAAATATTTGAACTGAAAATTCGGGGCGGGAAAATTTCCGTCACTCAGGCTCAAACGGTCAAAACGCGAAATATCAACTACCTTTCTAACCTGATATTCTTTGTCAGATACAACATACATATAGAAATTAGAATGTTGTACATTTCACAAAACAGTAAATAGTCGTCACGTACCGCGCGTGCGAAGTTCGTGTCAGCATACAACGTATTTTACACGCGTCGTATACGTCGTATGGGACCCGTATTAAACATGGCGCGTGGCTTTAACGGAGCGTAAAGATCAATATATTTGACAACAATTTCTGCCACACCAGAATTCTATAGAGAAAAAATCACGCTTTAAATGCGCGTACTTTACCATTAATTTGTTGATAAAAAATGTTCTGTGTTTTCTCCGTTTCGCAGGTGTGGCAAGATTTTGGCTCAACTCGGCGCGGTTTATTGGAGAAACTTAATCGGTTTTCGATTATAATCTTTGGTAGGGCGTAGTATCAATTTCCATATAAATTAACCTTGATCGGTATAGAAATACACGAATATGGGGAAGGTAATGGACTTGTTAATTGCTAGATTAGGATGTTTTGCCGATTCGAGATAGTAAAGCGATGTATATATCCTTGTATTATCGATTGCGCCCGAAGCTAGATACGGTGAAAATGTGACGCTAATCGGGGATGGTGTTTTTTGCATACCACTCTCAATCCTCTGTAAGTTTGACGACGAAATAAAAGTTAAATCTCATGTATAGTACGGCGGGTATTTTTTTTTTTGAATATATATATTTTATTTTATTTTATTGGTACTATATTTTTTCATTATTTGTATTATTATTACGTACCGGTACATCTTGTTTTGTGTTATTTTAACTACCGTCACAAGCTGATGCTTGAGAACTATCGCGATCAAGTTACCAACATGTAAAAAGAAACTGCCAGCAAATAAATAATAAATTAAAATAAAGTACAGGAAAAATGAATAATTGAATACATATTTAGGAAACAGTAAAATATATATATAAGGTCATAACTTGTGTTGCGTACAAGTCCAAATCTTGAAGTATGGTTTGAAGTGCTTTAGCCGTCGCGCAGTGCGTGTTCGAGTTTCATGTAAACAAACATTGTATTTTACACGTGTTGAATACGTAGCTATGAGTCCAATATCGAACACTTATAGCGCTTTAAAGGGCGATAGTCGTCGCGCCACGCATGCGCGAGATATAAGGGTCTCAGCATATAAACAAAGATGAAAATTTTTGACAGACCAACGAGTCCAAACTGAGACGTTATCAAGCTTTAATTTAGGCATTTTGTAGGTGTTTGGAAGGTATGGAAGGAGTCACCAGCGGTAATTAGTGTAAGTCGCACACAGGTCAAACTTTATATCTGTGTTTTCCATTAGAAGAGCGCATTGGATTGTGAGAAAATCAATGTTTATCAACACAAATGTCGCACATGCGCAGCGCAACGACCGCCACCCTTTAAGTTGCAAATTATAAAATTATGTTGTAGCATTCGCAATTGTAAAAGCAGAAGAAGCTTCGGTTTCCGAGCTGTCGTAAAACTCAAAAACCCATAAAAATTAAGTATCGGTAGGCTAACAAGGTTTTTGACAAGTACGCTTATAAAACATGTATGCACTTGGCTACGATACGAAAATGTTTTGCAGTATTAGGCTAGATAATTTTGAAAGGTGTGCGTCATTGATCACACCGGCGATAGGGATAGTACGACGCATGCGTGAATCACTTCAAGTTGTCCTAATAGATATTGAGATCTTGGGAGGATAATGTATTACTTGCTTTAATAAATATTGAGTCCCGGAGTGATAATTATAAAGGAACTACGTGACGCATTTGTAGGACTGAGTTTAGATGTGGTTAATTTGAAATCAGAGCAAAACCTAGTTGATTAAATCAATTGAAAGACTGGTCGATATAAAGTGATAGCGACAGGGTGTTTCCGACTCAGGGTCGATGAGATCGCACATATTTATAGTTTTGTAGGATGTGAAATATCGATCTTGCCAGTGAAGAGTCAAATAAGGTGCACACGTCGATTTATATATCAACGATATATTTATGGACTCAAGCAAATATTTTTATTCTGATTCACGATTTGAGAGTGCATCGTAATAATTTTATCTTTACGTTCACCGAGTCAGTTTTATTGTTTTTTTCAAATGTCTCCGGTTGAAATACAAAAAAAAAAGCCAACACTACTACAAAATTTTCTTAGTTATTAAAACCATCAAACGGTATTGTATTTCAGATTAAATGTGTACACGTCTTTAGTTTGTTATCTACGATATTTCCCATTCATTTCCAATTCAATGTAGATAACGTGATCTGGCATTTAATAGCTTCATATGTCACGGTCACAGTGTATTTTATTTACAAACACATGGTTAACTGAATAATAAATCATAATAATAATAATAATAATAATAATAATAATAATAATAATAATGCTTGGAAAAAGGAATTGTCTTGAGAATTGCATTTGGTATTTATTATGCACGGATTTCAACTAAAAACTAGTCAGGTCTGTCCCTGCATATATGCAAATTTTACGGAACTAAGTGTTGAATAATGCCTCGAGATATTGGGAAAGTGTCACACGCAACGTAATATTACCGTAATTGGTATAGTACAGGTGTGATGGTTCAAATACCAAAATGGCAACAGTAACAGAAAGACTTCCCTGAGGGTTCAACTGGTACTGGTATTATTATACTCTGCAAACATCAAGTACAATAACGCGGTAAAACTCCACTACTCCAATAACTAGATACTTAAACTCCAATACAATTCAACGAGATCTCCGATCTGATCTCAGTGCTGAACAACTCCCCTATATATACCCGCACTGTCTATAAATAGACCATTACATCAGCATACATAATGAGTCTTGAACTTACTACAAATTTCTAGAATGTTCCATTACCTTCCATTGCCTTCTACAGTGTTCTATTACCTATTCAACCAGTTCTAAAAAAATATAGAATATTCCACCCAGACACAGTACGGTTCTAGAACATTCTCAGTGACACGGAAGTGGTAAATAAATCGTATGCGACATGCCTCCCCTCTCAAGAATATTATAACATATAATATTACATGACTAGCAACGACGTCAATAATACGAATATGATAACAATTTCAAATAAAACAACAATACAATATATCAAATCGAACTGAATAAAGCTCTGAGTACATAAATTCGAAAATCACATACAGTAGAATATAATAAAATATGAAATATAATCATAAACGAATAACATTTTACTATACTGTTCAGAAGTTCAGGTAGTCAGGTAGGTGACGTCTCCCGCTCAACATACAACTTTAACATATTTACATGATACGTCTTCACTTTGTCACCTACCCTTACTCGATAATCGTTTTCACCTATTACCTGCTCCACCACATAAGGACCCCTCCACTGCATCAACAGCTTGTTGTTGTCAGTTGGCAGCAAAATTAACACCTTATCTCCTTCCTTAAGCACTCGTTTCTTCGTTTTACGATCATAGTAACACTTGTATCGGTTCTGTGCCTTTTGTAATTTCTCTCGAGCAATCTCTAAAGTCTGTTCTAACCGATCTCTCAACTCAAACACATACTGGTAACTATTAACTATCTCAGGAGTATCGCTTTCTTTGGTCCATAACTCTTTAAGGATCTTCATTGGGCCTCTAACCGTTCGACCATATAACAGCTCAAATGGGGAAAAACCAGTTGACTCCTGTGGTACCTCTCTATATGCGAAGAGTAAAGCACTAATATACCGATGCCATTGCCTTGGTTGTTCATGGCACAACCGCTTTAACATCTTCTTCAAAGTACCATTAAACTTTTCCACCAGTCCATTACAAATGGGGTGATAGGGCGTAGACGTCAGTCTCTTAATGCTGAGCAATCTTGATACTTCTTGCATGCATTCTGACACAAACTGAGACCCCATGTCACTTAGTACTTCTTCTGGAACCCCCAATCGGCTATAAAAGTCAATCAACGCCTCGGCTACAGTCTTCGTATCTATATTTTTAAGTGGAACGGCCTCTGGATACCGTGTAGCATAGTCCATCATAGTTAAGATGTATCAATGATCCCCGTCACTGGCTGGTGTAATTGGTCCAACCAAATCTATAGCCACACGCTTGAATGGCATATCAATTAAAGGCATCTTACCTAATGGGGCCTTCACAACTGATCCCTTCGATACAGTCTTCTGGCACACATCACACGACCTACAAAAACTGGTAACATCTTGATGTAGCCCAGGCCAATAAAAGCTAGTCACAATCCGGTCTTCTGTCTTCTTTATCCCCATGTGTCCACCAAATATTGAATCATGGGCAATCTCCATAACACGAGTCCTCAACAGTTTCGGCACAACCACTTGACGTACCGTCTTTCCTCCTGGAATTGAATGATCCCGATACACACGATATAGCAAGCCTCCATATACCTGGAACTCGGTTGTATGGTGCCCTCTCACTTCTGGTTCTCTCTTATTATAATATTTCTTCAACGATGTGTCTGCTTGCTGCATCTCGATTAATTTGTCTTTTGTTACATGTGCTCCAGTCTTTACATCACACACTTTGAGCGGCTTCAGCTTACCAGATTTCTTCGCTTGCGCTCTGGTTGTTACTGCTCCACTCACATTCCACACTGGATCCGGGTCATCTGGTGGTCTTGCTCCGGGCACATTCCCAACAATTAACTCATAGATTGGGTCCTGCACACATAATGCTTCAACCGTGCCTCTCAAATATGGTGTATCAATTTCCACCATGGCGACTGGAACCCTTCTTACAGTACGATCAACCATCAATATATGACCCATCTTTTTTGTATACTGGTCATCTGGTACCAAGCTCTTCTTGACTATAATGCCATTACACCCAGTGTATCTCAACATGGTCACAACTGTGTCACCAACCTTCCCTTGACCCACACGCAAAGTCCTGTCCTCCACAACGCCACTCCATTCCATACATGCACCATTCACAACCTTTAACTGCTCCCCCGATGCTAACAACAAATGGTCCTTCTCAATCATTTTAGGCACATCACTGCTAATTTGAACAGCACAGCTAGCACTGATATTAGACTCCCCTTTAACCACTGCAGCTGCACCAGTAGTAGTGCTGGGTTTGACACTCTTTCTTTCTTGACCCCTGTGTTGTCCACTACGGCAGAACTTAGCCACATGTCTTATGGAACCACACCGAAGGCACTGTTCACCTTTGTCATGGTTGACATCAGTAACGCGGGATGGACATTGTGCTGCTCGATGACCAACACCCTGACATACATAACACCAGATACTACTACCCTGTCCCACATCAGTATTTCTAATGGCAGTCTTATTATCGTTACGCCTCACCTGGTCCTTTGTGGATAACTGTCGACCATGTGCCACTAGGTACTGCTTTGCTATTACTGCCAACTCATCTAAATCTTTGGGTGCTCTTTCTTTAAGATAAACTGCAAGATCTTTTGTACAGGCACCAATAAACTGCTCCTTCACCATCAAGTCGGTAACACCATCATATGTTGCTGCAGTGCCTGACAACTCAATCCATTTAGCAAAATAAATCTTAAGCCGCACAATTAACTGGTCAGGATTCTCGGAACTTTCAGGTTTAATTTCACGGAATCGCTTCCTGTACCCATCCTCTGTGAAATCGTATCTTGTTAACAGTGCCACCTTCACACGATCATAGTCAACTTCATCAGTGTCGGACATCCTGGAATATACTTCCAGTGTTCTACCAGTCAACAGCGCACTCAATTTTGTGGCCCATCCATTTCTATGCCAACTCTCATTCGTTGCAAACCTCTCAAACCGCAATAAATAACTATCAAGTTCGTCCTTACCATCAACAAATGCAGGCAACTTTGGTGACTGTGCATCACTGACCACATTTCGTTGACCGCCAAAATCAGCCTGTTGGAGCCCCGGCATTGCTGCTTGCAGCTCTAATTTCCTCAACTCCAATTCTCTTTCCTTTTCTCGCTGTTCTGCTTCCATTCGCAATTCCTCTCTTTCGCCTGCTTCCGCTTCCAGCCATAACTTTTCCTTTCTTTCCTCAATCTCCATTTTCCTTAACTCTGCTTCCCTTTCCTTTTCTCGCTGTTCTGCTTCCGCTTCCAGCCGTAACTTTTCCTTTCTTTCCTCAATCTCCATTTTCCTCACCTCTGCTTCAATTTCCATTTTTGCTTTCCTCTCTTCCCTCGCCGCTTGTCTGTCAGCCCGCTGAGAACTCAATTGCTGCAAAATAAATTTCCTTTTGTCTTCTCCAGTCATTCCCAGTTCATCCACCCATTCCATCAACTCTTGTTTCGACATATCTTTCATCTCGCTGGCCATATTGTCTTCTATGTGTCTTCACTGTTCCCGGACGAGCCCCCAGATGTCACACGCAACGTAATATTACCGTAATTGGTATAGTACAGGTGTGATGGTTCAAATACCAAAATGGCAACAGTAACAGAAAGACTTCCCTGGCGGCGATGATAACATGCGAATGCGGAGCCAACAGATGAGGTTTCAACTGGTACTGGTATTATTATACTCTGCAAACATCAAGTACAATAACGTAGTAAAACTCCACTACTCCAATAACTAGATACTTAAACTCCAATACAATTCAACGAGATCTCCGATCTGATCTCAGTGCTGAACAACTCCCCTATATATACCCGCACTGTCTATAAATAGACCATTACATCAGCATACATAATGAGTCTTGAACTTACTACAAATTTCTAGAATGTTCCATTACCTTCCATTGCCTCCTACAGTGTTCTATTACCTATTCAACCAGTTCTAAAAAAAATATAGAATATTCCACCCAGACACAGTACGGTTCTAGAACATTCTCAGTGACACGGAAGTGGTAAATAAGTCGTATGCGACAGAAAGCTCGGGCTGAAAATTGATTAATTAATGTGCAATTAGGTAATTAATGTTCAAATTAAAAAGTGGGTAACTACAAATAATAACATATTCGTTTTCAGCTTATAAATGACCTTCGAAAAGTGGTAGTTAAACCAATTATTGAAGAATTTACATTAAATCCTTAGATACACTATTTATTGAAATTAGTTTTCTAAAATACAACTCGAGTTAGCTGTAATATAATTTAGTCGCAGCGTAACTGACTGCAAGTCTGAAAAAAATACTTCAACAACTTGCCTACAGCACCGAGTCTAGACTGCATCTGAGACAGTCTCTTAAAAGTAGCTAAACGCGGGGAACCGCAACGTATGGTGAAATAGGACAATTATTGTGAATGGTTGTGGAACGATGGATCTCGAGTTCTTATATGCGGATACGCTCGGGCAAGGCAAGTGGGACGGTGGATCGCGCGGATCGTTAGGGATGACCCATTTGAAATCCGGGGGGTATAGGGCTGCAAAAATTGATCATTTGTGTACTTTTTTCGGGGGGGGGGGTATTTTTTCTCAATAAGAAGGTTTTTTGAGCTTTTGTTGAGAGAACATTTTTCTTCTTACTATGGAGCTTTTTGTTTTCCTTGATTGCTGTTCTCATCAATTGTTTTTCTGAAGTTTTCAGCCCCCTAGATTTTAAATAGGTTACCTCTTAGGTGTGTATGCTCATAAAGACCGTAAAATATATTGAAGTTGATACAAGTTAATGTAGAGTTAGGGGGTACACTTCCCACTATCTCTTTTTTATACTACAGATAGTGAGTCATGATGTTTTCGCTCACCCAATGTTTGCAGCATATTCCCTGTTGTTGCGCAAGAAAAATAGTAATTTAAATATGATAAAAAAACGTGTATATGACCTCCCTGTATTTTTCGTGATCATTCTGCCAATCATTCACTTCATTTTCAGTGGTTAATCAATGATAAAATTTCAAAAGTGCGTAGGATCGTTTAATAATTAAATCTAAATTATTTGTGGAGATATTCTTGTTGCTCTTTTCCACCACAAACACGATGCCAGAAATGGTGCGCTTCTGTTCAAAATAAATGTGACCTACAAGTGACCTAAAACTTGTCAACGTCCCCTTCATATAATCGACTCTACTTCAGTTAAATAACACTGTGAGTGAATATACTAATTATTAACACATGACCGTACATGTTTTCCCCACGTTTGCATATCTACTGACTAAGTGAATGCGTTCTAAACTACCATTAAATGGTCGTCATTTAAATTAGTGTGGGCGCATCAGCGCACTCTGATTGGATCCCGCATTTGGGTGGGTGGGGTGGGGGTGGCGAATGCTCACTGATCACGTGGAGCGCCTTGCGTATACCATCACCAGCCCAGTCTGTGCTACCCAGCGACGTTACACAAGAGGGTCCAATACTTTTTGAAAACAGGTAATTATTAATAACTCGCTCGATTATGTGATATCGAATTTTTGTTTCATGCAGTCGATGTGTATCATCGTAATTCCCTGCGTTTTTTTATGCTTAAAATATATTAGATTTAATATGGGTACCGCCCATAAACTATAATCTTTTCATATTCAAGTGACGCCATTTTGACGCCAGGGTTTGAGGGTTACAGAGAAAATGCTATTATAAATAGGTAAAAAATAATCTGGACCCAGGCCTCTTGCGTTTGGTTCTGTTGCATCGAACGTAATTGGTGCAGGCAGTTAACCCATAAACACAGTTTTTTTCTGGGTTGACCACGTGTCAGTCGGAACGGCTCTTATGCCAGCCTCCCAATTAGCTCATATATTACTTTATATTTAACGGGGCCTGTGTGTTAGAGAAAAATATGTGTATCGCGATCGAAAGCCGCAGGGTTTAATTTAGTATTACTTGTATTATGGTAAAATGCGTATGTGTATCTCTCGACATAGATTCAATGGATTATGGACAATTAGACTGATTACTTTCACAATATTCGTTTTGATTGCGTCCTCGTCAGCCATATACTAGTCGCATGCATGCTTATATGTGTCTGTGTCAGAATTCGTAATTGTAACTGTGTTTATCTTTGATCTTTGAAGTTCAGTATTACATGAGTTGTGTGGGAGTGTTACTTGTTATCACACGAGAAAACATCCAGTTAATTAACTGCAGAGGAATCGAACGGAGGCAGCTAATGGAATTGTGGACTGAGACTCGTCAACTTGTTACTAGATCGAAGCTCCGGATACAAGCCTTGATATCAGTGATCTGTTGTCTACAGTGTTAGATTGGGGTCTCAGTAGTTACCGATAAGCAGTGTACGCACGATGTGGCACATGGCAACCGATGAGAGTATTGCATGATTATTTCATTAGTTATATTAGTTATATGGTATTCCACGGCCCCGTATAAATCTTTTTGAAGCTCAGCCAGCTGAAACATACTTATAGGCATAATACCAGATACAAAGTATAACCGGGAAATAAACTGAATATAATATAAGATGTCAATTATTAAAATGACTTTAAGCTTTTCATATCAGAATTTCATTTCAACGAAATCGTGTCCCGTTAGAAAGTGAAATTCAACGTGGTTCAGTCTGGTCTACATATGTGCCGTCCTTATGATACCCTATTATATTTAATTTGTGTTACCGGTAATAAGTGTTATTTCATTGGTTGGGGTAAGCTTATCAATATTCGGTACTGCCTTGACCTGCTTGACTCCTCTGTCTGAAAATTTGCTGAATGGCACAACTGGTTGGAATTTATTGCACCACCGACGTTCCGTCCATGGTGTTGTAGGAATCCATTCGCGCGATGTTGATAAAAGGGCGGTGGTCGTCGCACCGCGTCCTGTTCGATATGGGACTCATAGCGACGTATACAGCGCGTGTAAAATACATTGTTTGTTGACATGAAATTTGAACACGCGCTGCGCGACGACTACCGCGCTTAAACATGGATATTTTTTTCATTTAGTGAGGGGGCTTAGTTTGATTGTCAGTGAATGAACCGCAGCGATTTGGACCTAAAATTATCGATCAAAAACGTGTGTTTTTCACTAATATTTGGGCCAAAGATGTTGGGGTTTTAAAGACTGGTCATGGGTTACCTTTCACCTGATAAATACTGTGTAGGTGAACGTTTCCTTCTGTATATTCATCAGGGTGAGTACGCCATGTGTTATGAAGATTTTGACACGGCGTAGTGTAATCTAGTCCACGACCCGATGTCCGTAGCTAAAGCGGTTACTTGTTTTCCGTGAACTGTGCGTCCTATGTAGAGACCAAAGGATTCTGGGATAGCACAATAACAAATCACCAACCACGCCCTCTAGTGTTAAATACTCATCGAGCGTTTACAGATCGAACCCCGTTCCACAAGCTGAAGAATGGAACATATAAGAACAAACACTCTGAGCAAAGTTATAGGGCCACCATTCTGTCTCACGGGAAAATGGTTCAATGACGGCTGTCATGTTGCATCATAACGCTACAGCCTCTTTACGGCATCTGAATGTTAGTCCCACTGGTTTACGCTACGACGCGCAAGTGAGACAATATGGCAGCGACAATGCCATTTCGTGAATTTATTGTCTTGAATTGTTTTAAAACTCATTAGTTTAAAAATGAAATGAAATAAATATTATCACCACCACCACCACCCAACCGTTAAATGTTCGCATTCACCGGCATCATACAGTTGTGTTGTTTACTGTTTATATGTATTTTTTTTTATTCATTCCATGTTTGGAATTCGCAACTTCTAATATGGTATGATGCAGATACCCCGTGCAATACCGCAAAACTACGGCATGCTATGACACATATGCATAAAAATTCGTAGTATTTTTTTATTACGTGCATCTTATTTTGTATTATTTTAACTATCACCACTTGCGTGGGCTCATCGAGAGGTTTTAAAAACCGTAATTATATAATATAATAAATTAAATATATGAAGAATAATGATTAAAATAAATATTTATTTGAAATAAAACAATGGAATCATATTTTAATCAAATTCAACAGGAACCCAATATAAATTACTCAAAAAATGCCTTGGTGGAGTTGACTTTTTTTTTTTTTCATACTGTCTATTTATGTGTACAAACTACACATCTGCCCTTCTTCGTATAAGTCTAGATAAACGTACAAATTTCCAGTTGGCGTGGCTTAAACAACTCACTAATTGCTGCCTTTTGATATACGAGCTGTGATCTATGACACCGTACAAGCCTGATATAAGTTACTAGTAGTTTACGTGCTCTTTATACACTGCGCATTTATAATATTCGGACCTGGTCCGAGATCGTGTAGACAACATATTGCGCGTGCCATATGTCTCGGTAGCTTGTGATGCTATACTAATATTGTGACAATACACCTACAGTTCTAATGTATTATGACCGCGCATCATGTTTTTATTCGGGCTGACAATAGTTTATTGATATAGGAATGAGATAATATTATTTTAACAAGTCAAACACAGCACGTGTTGCAAACTCTGTTATAATACTGGAGTGATGAAGATACATATTGCCGGTGTGATAGATCAACTCAACTCGCTGATTGTAATTTATAGGTTATACTAGCAATCTGTCATAATGCAGTTACAGGTATATTAAACGTCACGTCCGTCTACTGCACTGATCGAAACACGGATATGGCAGCCGTTGAATACTGTGAAGGGAACTAATCGTCGCCGCGGCTTTAGAAAAAAAACTAAAACTAACTGCATCGACCTCCACCTGTTTCGCTGATGAATATTGCCCGAAACGTAAGCTATTATCTTTTCCAATATCATTGTCATTATACATAGGTATAATAACTGGTGTAATGTCATTTTAATATCCAATATTAATTTTACAAATGTGTCTCGTCCTTGCAGGTGGTGCGTTATAAAACGTTAATTAAATGTCCATTTAAAGAGCGATCGCTATTTCTATTTCGATATTTTAGTAAATGCGTAGATAGTATCCATGGGGGCGTGTAGAGTTGAATATGTTCCGTATCGTTTCGAACCAATGCCAACGTGGCATCTCTAGTACTCGTATATGTATCTTTATCACATGCCAAGATAATCGTGTGACCTCGTGGTGGGTATTTCCAGGGTTTATTTAATATCCACATTTTATTTTTATTTGTGTATATGTAAGTGACAAGAGCTGGGTTTTGTAATAGTCGTCTTGTCACCCGTACCCCGTTTTCAAATTCTGTGTTAGTGCGTTGATTATCTTGTACATATGGTTTCAGTTTATTCGATTCATTCTCATACCCAGGGCGTAGACGGCATGTTTCGTGATATGACCACTTTAGTGGTACGAGTTTCGGGGGCATTCTTTTCATAATGATAATAAATATCACGTGACATTACAGAATTTAATTACGTCATGGTTTCAACTTGACGAGTGTCTCAGATCTCGTCCGTTCGCATTTTCTTGATAATTTTTCATCGATACTGGTTTTCATAATTTTCTACAGAGCAATAATACTTGTAAGTCTGGTTTACACAACAAACAATTATTATTATTATTATTATTATTATTATTATTATTATTATTATTATTATTATTATTATTATTATTATTATTATTATTAAACAGTTAAATATGACATCAAATTCATGACCCTACATTATAAAATTTATTAAAATCGTCTACTGATTGCCAGGAGATTAAATATTACTTCACTCGTTTAATTAATCTAATATTGTAGAGTCACTCGTAAAATATCATGCATATGTATTAGCCTATGCCGTGACAAAACAATCCATATTAATAAATCAGTATTAAAACCGCGGCACCGTGTCACGCCGAGTACTACGTTGATAAAATACATATTTCTATGGAAACAATACTGGTAGAACAAGTTGAGACAGAGTCGTAAATTCGCGACGAGCAGGTGGTTCAATAGAACACGCCAAATCAAAAGGTCGTTTTCAGTTGAAGGACATTGTGGACGATAGATGACACCATTGAACAACTGAAATGTTTAAAGTGCGGTAGTCGTCGCGCAGCGCGTGTTCGAATTTCATGTAAATAAACAATGTATTTTACACGCGTTGTATACGTCGCTATGAGTTCCGTATCGAACAGGACGCGGCGCGACGACTATCGCCCTTTAAAAGGACTTTTGCAGCCACGAATATCGAATATCGTACTACTGTAGTTAGTGACCAAATCCGATAATGGACTGGGTCATTATTTATGCGGGAGTGACCAAAAGAGAGAAGGGACGAACCCTTTATTTTCTGAACAACTTGAAAGCGAGAAGTAGTGATTCATTGTTTCAGTGGGTGTTGCCATACAGCCCGTTTTTTTCTGGATCCGAGGGGTGAAACAACTCGAACGCGATAAGTAGTGAATCATTAAAATCATTATTAACAAATAAGGAAAAGGTTGGACCCGTTATTTCTGAAGAGTAAACAACTCGAACTCGAGAACTGTACTGGTAAATCATTATTTCAGCGGAATGACCAAATGAGAAAAGGTTTCGGGGCCTTCAGTTGTTTCCGAGTGGTGAACAACTTGAACGCGGGGAATAGTCAATCAGTATTTCAGTGGGGTACCAAACCAGAGCAGTGGGATGACCAGAGCCAAGAAGAACCATTATTTACGGGGGATGAATTTACGGCAGAAATTGTGCAAGTCTTTGTACCATGTTGTTGCTATCATGTTGGCATTGACAACATGGCCAGTGTTCAGAAACGTGGAGTAACATTTTTTCAGCTGTTCATATAATTATATATGGTTTCATTTTCTATGTTATTGTAAATTGTTCTATTCTATAGATATAGATACTCTTCTAGATAATAATTGACCTCTCTCCCAACTAATTACAAATTCAGTGTCAACTCTCACATGAAAATATTGTAAAAGCTCTATTCGAAACCTCATTACATCCTCATTTTATATTTTCTAATACCTCATGTGCGCGTACGCATTTAACAAGGGTCATAAAACCCCACCACACCCCACCCACTTTATCTCAAATGTTGTATTTGTTTACCACTGGCGAACACTTGATCAGTATATGAAGACGTGTGAATGGACGCAGCGCAAACTGGATGTGTGAGTGACTTCACATCATGCATTGCGAAAATCGACTTCCTTTTTGTCATACCCCGCAAAGAAGAGCGTCTCTCGCAGTAATCAATATCGTTAAAAAGGTTATTACTTTCCAGGCGTGTGAACAACAGAAGTAAATTCTTGGATCTGACAAACATATCCTTCAGAAGTGATAAAAAAGCACGTAGTAAAACGCATGCTTCAAACGGACATTCAATTACGACGACGCTTTTCGAATAAAAGAAATATCATATGCACTGGAAAGTGAGGCTTCTCCCAAGCTTTTTTTTAATGTTTTTCACCAAAAAATATACAACCGTGAGTGTGTTACGTTCTTATATGCGTTTTTATATGACAGAATACGTAGCAACTGTTTTTGTGAGACCCCGCCCTCTTTTCTCCGAGACTGTCCTCCGTTCCCTAGTATGTTACATTTCCTACATCATGATATGATGCAAGAAGACACATTATTTATCAATTTCTCACAACATATTAATATAAGCGGTGCCAGAAATGTCAATTGCCGGACGTAGCGTAGACTGTGACATTGTAATTACTTCCACTTGCTAGTACAATTTCCGTATTCCCTAGTAATTTGCATAAATGATCACTACTATACATGGCGGTTAACTCATTTTGGTCCACCCGTGTGTTGTCTATACCATGCAAGGTCAATGTATTGTAAAAAAACGTGGTTTCTATAGAATGTTCAAAATTTACATTTCCTTGCGCTGTCGCCTTGTTTGCATTACAATGTAGTTCGTGTACACAAATCTCATGGAAATACATGTATTACAATTTTTGGAAAACAGCGCCCTCTGGAAAGCGGCGTACGGGTAACAAAACTTTCAGTAGTGTTTGCTTGTTTGTTGGGCCTTTGAGCTTTATAATAGAAAGAAAGTAATTATACATTTTTTTGTTCGACGAAATAAAATCTTAGCTAATAAACGAAAATAATACTGTCACCATAGGAAGGGCAGATATCAACTAAAACAGATGAGTGGTGTTGTCGTCTTTTCACAAACAATCCCGCCTGAAATTTAAAGGGCGGTGGTCGTCGCGCAGCGCGTGTTCGAATTTCATGTAAATAAACAATGTATTTTACACGTGTTGAATACGTAGCTATGAGTTCTATATCGAACAGGACGCGGCGCGACGATTGCCGCCCTTAAAAAATTCAATAATTTTAGTAAACATATACCTAATAGGTTATAATGTTCATTTAGTACTAAATTAACAAAAAATGGTCGACAAAATACATTAAAAAAATGTACGAAACTTCAAGTTTGTACCAGCTTTGTTGGCGGGAAAATGATGGCGTCCAAACGGTCATGCATCTTCGGTTGTTGATTTTTCTCTACTCCTCTATGAGCAGGCACCACGTGACGCTGTTATCACATGCTGTATTAATCATCCTCATTTCGTGAAATGTTGTTATGATCACAAACTCTGAAATTAAATTCCTGTGAATGTAAAACTAGAATTAATCCATATATTTAAGTCTTCAATAGAGATATTAGACAACCAATTAAGCGGGTGAATATTGACGACACGGCGACTTGGGTATTTTTAAATGACAGAATGGATATTTTTTTAAATTAATATCAAGAGATTCTATGAGTTTTTGTGTGGGGTGCGTGCATTTCGCTCGTGTAAGTTCCCGTGAACTTTTTACATGATTATGGCGCCTTCAATTCAGTGATAAGTCTTCAATTCCATGCCCTTGTATACACTTTCAATTTTGTTTTTTGGATTTGTGCATGTATGTTTTTAGGGTCAATCATGTCATTGTTAGTCAAAAGGGCTAAAAATGTGTACCGGTTCATAACTCTCAAACGCTCAGACCGTCTTGCCAGTGAGAAAGGTTATTTTTACCCTATTTATATATTGGCAATGCTCTGACCAATTTCATTTGAATTTTTCATATACGTAATACATTTCATATGTTAATAAACACAATTAAAGTACGTTAAGAGATATAGCTTCGAGCAATTTCTAGGTTATTCCTTTTTTACGTTTTTGTGTAAATACTATAAATACTATAACGAATTGACAGGGGGTATGCGATATGTGTGCCAATCATGTCAGTTTCACAGCGACGCGCACACATGCCAATCCGCTTTCAGTCATGTAAATTAGTCCGTAATAGTGTCGTTCACACTATACTTGCGAGGGCTGGCTATATACATTACATAATTCAGACAACTTTGCAAGGTCACGTGACATGTTCCATGACTGCTCCGTGTGTAGCCCGGTATCGTGTTCGTAATAATTACGAGTACGTAGTTAGACTCGGTATGTACGGGAGCATTGTACGATTGTAGTTGCTGTATTGTTTTGCCGTGGAGCAAAATGCAAGATATTTCTTCACAACGACAACATATTATTTGTATGTTCAGTTGACCTGAAAAAACGGTTTATCTCCCCCTGAAATCCAAAACAAAACATGACTGTTAAAATTACATGTAAAATCATTTAAAGTTGATGTAAGTTGTTTCACTTCATGAACAGTGAACAGAGACGTTAACCAAATACTGTACGCGATTTGCGAGTTATTTGTAATCACTAGTGGAATCTAACGCAACATATGTGTTATCTGTACGTTCGTTGAATCACAATTGCACTCCCCCGCTGCGTGACATGAATCGCCTAAATGAGTCTTGCAGCGACTGAAACTCGCGGGGTTACATCGTTTCCAGTCGAAAGCTGTTACCATTAATTACCGTCGTGTTGTGCCTGGATATTTTGGTAAGATGTGTGTGCGCCATTGCTGCGTTATGACCAGCTTATTGCGTCACTCTGCGAAATCTACAAATGTATATGTATTTCCTTTGTGATTAATTACGTCGTCGTAATTTGTGCCACAATGTCAGTTTCGTGTTTCTCGTGCTTCTCAATGATTCTACAGATGACGGGGTGTTGTTGCGTCATCCACAGCAATACCCGCCAGTTTGAGTTGTAACTAAAGTCTGCGTTTTTTCTTCGTTTTTCGCATTTTGGTTAATTCAATATTGACATTTCCAATGAACAATAATAACACCAATGGGCGTATATAATTCAGCTTACAGGCATTGGACATTTTATTATATATTATTTATTGCACACACTCATTTTTTTTCACTTGGTTAACACATGCTTAGTTATCACGTGGACCTTCTGGGCGTTGAAAGCAAGAAAAGATTGATGGACGTGCATGCCACGCATGCGCACTTGTGCAATCACGAACCGAAAAAGATAAAGAGGTTGTAATACTGAGGGAAAGGCAGAAAGCTGAACCATAGTTTATAATCATATTTATAACAATTTGTGAATATTAATCGTCTGCTTTCATTCAAATTCTAATATTCAATAATTTGAACTTCACTTATATGTTTTCAATGTGCGCGCAAGCCTTCAAGTGACTTAGCAACTGCGACTGTTCACTTATTCAAAATGAAGAGCTAGTTGATTGGATGATGTTAACTAGCTTAGATGCCGTCATATTGTTTCTGCGTGGTTTGGTCATTTTGAATTCTGCCAGTCATTTCGATTTCTCAAATGTTTATAGCATTTCTAACTTTCATGACGTTTACTGTGTAGTTGTCTCTTTAGAAACTTTTTTTAATCCGCCGATTGATGTGCGTAACTTTCAGATTCACTCATATACTGCGATTATCCCCGTATGGCAAAAGTGATATGACTCCGTTCATCGAAAAATCCTGTGTGTTGAATTTGGTAATACATGTACAAGAAAAGTTCATAAAGGTCGATTTTTTCAAGCGTCGCTTAGTGGTGGATTTTAAAACGTCGTACTCATCATGCAGCGCATTCGAATTTCGTGTAAACAGTGTATTTCTCACGCATTGTATGCCTAACGCGAGACTCAAGTTGAACACGACGCGGCGCGGTGGCTTTTACCCTTCAATCATTTTCACAAATCCATGCTGTTTTTCTCACTTTTTTTTTCAAATTGTCCTCCAATATTCATTTTCTGTCATTGTTCCAGTCCATATGAATTTATTCAAGTTTAAACGTTACAAACACCACTGAGTATCACGTGATCGTCACGCCGCGGAAAGGCCGTTGACGTTGCAGGTCGGCGTCCTTTTTACACCGCTTCCTGTGACGACACAACGCGAAGAGGCGGAATATAGTACACGTGTATGACCGCGATCTATCCAGTGTATTGCGCAGTGTCAGTACTCGTCGATCCGCAACAATAAGTAAATATGTCTCCGGGCAGGGAATGTTATCAGAGCATCTTATTTATGAATTATGTATAACACAAATATAGAACGTGTCGTTCAGATAAGTCCGAATCCATGAACTGGCCCGCCTAAGCCGTGTACAACTTTTATATAGCCCGAAAAACACCCATATTCTGATTATAATGGTTTAGCCACAAGCGATACACGAATAACGTATTAGTTTTGCGGCATGCCGTACACGAGTACGACGATCCAGAAATTGCCTCTTGTGTGTATGTTACTTGAGTAGCACACAGCCCGAGGCGCAATGTACAGATTGAGTGGATTACTTGTGTTCACATCCACTTTACGGCTATGCTAGTTCAACCTGCGTGGTTGGTGTGCGTGTCGAGTTTATTCGCGAAGGGGAGTACGAATTGAACATTGTTGAGGTTTTTGTTTTTTACCATTTCATTATTATTACAGATATGACCCAGTCGCAGTGAGTGAATGAGTGAGTGAGGTATTGTAACACGATAACCGAGTCACGATAATATATCATATATAATATGAATAAGGATTTAAGTTCACATTTAATCTGTTTATCGTATTATTCGGGTTTTAAAACCCGATCATGTTTAATTCAGAAAACACACTCAATCTTATACATCGCGAGAATAACAGATTTTGTATATGTGTGTGCTGTCGGTCGGGTGTGTTATAGCAGTTCGATTTGCGATCGATATCTGACACGAGGTTAGACGCCTATTTGCTTTTAGTAATTAGACCACCATTCCCACAGGGTTAATGTGTCGTCTGGTTCTAATAACATGCATACGAGAAGAAAAAATCAAAGGTGTCGCTGGAATAATTTGAAAAAAATCCTTCAACGGTATTTTAGATACATGTTGATACGACTACGTGGTACCTGCATCGCTGGCTTTATTTTTTCCCCCAGCGCTCAATCTAACCTACTATTGGATTATACGCGAGATCTCGCGTGTATGTGTATTTGTGAAAGCCTTGGACGCGGCATATGATAGCGACACTTAAAACGCAGTAGTTTTGATATCCCATTAGCAGTTTCATACTGACACCATGATTGCACGAACCTCATAAGCGGAATGGCGCGCCAGCATTGCAGGTTACAAGTGGGGTCTCGCACGTCGTGATATTCCACGAGTGAGCGCTTGAACGTCCGATATAAACCAACTTATGCAGTCATCGTATGAACCAACTGTGCGATTACGAATTTAAAGAGGCACCGATATACACGTGGGTATAGCAAGACACCCTAATATATTATAACACAAGGCTATGCACATATTAGCACTTACCCGTTTAAACCGTAATTTAATCATATCGTGTTCGTAGACTTCCGTTTCATAATTGCCTCTAGACATATAGATTCATATATAAACAATATGCCAAATTGAAAAAAAAATTGTATGGGGTCAGTTTAAATAAATATATAATCATCAAATCTGCTTTCAACATACTACAGCAAGAATATTGCAAAAGACTGTGTATTCGATTCATACTGTGCGAAGTTTGCATAGTGCTGTTAATTAGGAAGAATCAAAATAGAAATGAAGTATATGTGTATATGTATATACAAGTGACGCCCTCTTGCGACAAAACTCTTCTATGACGTATACAACGCGAATCTGTTCAAAGCGTCGATATCGTTTTGATCTGCAATCTTCCATCGATGGAAGTCACGTTTTCGAGAGAAAAAAAAATAATATAGTCTTGATAACAAACGACTACGCAGCCAAATACAATTGTCGGTTTGCACGATGTCCAAAAAGCAGGCGGTTTGTATGAACTGGACTGGACTGGACGCCATATTCAGTTACCACATGTAGCTTGAATGATTGAAGGGAATAACATATAAATATTTGTACATTCTTGCTATAATGGAAGTTAATTTTGCCTACTTGTACTAGCGTTTCAAACATTAATACATAGTGTGTGCTAAAATGACACTGTCAGTTTAGTAAAATGTACATATCTTGTTAGGATTATTATTATTATGATAATGATTATTATTATTATTATTATTATTATTATTATTATTATTATTATTATTATTATTATCATCATCATCATCATTAACTCACAGGTAGATGAGGTCAAATGCATTGCGTAAGACAAGCCATAAACTAGAAAACAAATGATTGACAACAATTGACAAAACAATCCACAAAAACAAAACAACTGACAAGTACTACACTATACTACTACACTGCATAGCAGTCATATCAGTAAGAGGAATACAAATGAACTCCATGACATACACGACATGAAGTGGTGTCAGGTGTTTCAAAAGGTATTGGCACATCCTGCCCCACAAGCAGTATCAGCCATTTATTATAATTCTGAATCCTAACTGGCCGTGGCAGTTACACCTTATTACATAGGGGATTATTATTATGTAACAGAAATTACTGCTGCTATAATATTGTGAACTTTAACCTTTGTGTTATTTTCACTCACTTTACAGCAGTTACACAATAGTTTAATTTATTCATACCTTTGTCGTGAAGCATATTTCAACCTTTTGCTTGTTGTCGGGTGGACCGAGGTGTTTACAATAAAAATACTGCCTCAATGAAGTTATATGTTTCGTTGTGTTTCAGCACGATAATAGAATATGCGCGTAACACGTGCGCAGACTGAATAAAATATAATTACTTTTTGCGGCGTTCGTATATTTAAACCAGTTTGGCTCCTCGATAGACAGAACCAGGGTTGCCCCCCTCCCGAATAATAACAAAAGCAACGTTAGAAATTTTCAAATTTGATGTGGTTGTTATGTTAGCGGCGCCCCCTGCCACAGACCCACCTCGTGTGCATTTGTCTAGGGTTCAATCTATTAACCGGGTCGTTTGGCGGGATTCATTAATAAGTATGAGAGCGCACTATGGCCATTATCGCTGGGGTAAGTGCTACTCGTGTACGTAGTCAGATGATACCATGCTAGTAAAAAGAGAGATAACAATAGTAGCAATTTAAAGGCTCTATCGTAAAATGTTGATTTTGTCGAGATGACTAATGTACAGCGAAATATATAACCTCCATCGCGTTATATGTTTATGTGCTGGCCTTTTATACAATCCTTTTTCATGCGTGGCATATAATGAAACGTTTTGATCGCCACGGTATTTAGTGTGAATAGCGCATTTTCAACGTTGGATGTTTATAGGCTCGATTAAATATGAATTTACAACCATAGTTGCATAGTCGTACACATGATGAAAAGCATCCGATCGAAAAGCAGACCGTCTGAATTCACTACGACGCGACATCGCCGGTTATTATACAAATAACTTAGACCCTTCAGTCTGAGTGTGTTTAATGATTATAGGTGTTTTAACAGTTTGAATGTACAACCCGACGCATTGAGAACACGATGCACACGATGTCTGAATCGGTTACTGTGAATTCGTCGTTGCATATGTAAAGATGCCCCGGCTAACGGTGTTTTCGTTCTCTCATGTTACAGACGCAGTACAGTGGCACCAGTGACTTTTGTGTTTGGCGTGTTGCATCCATGACAGGCATTTAATGGAAGTACAGGGGGGAAATTGAAGGATCAGTCTCCGAGTATTGGTACCATTCATTTACAGTGCCTACGCACGTGAACAGCTGTTGGAATTAGGAAATCGATTTTGTTGGCGCTCTATATCCACACTACGGGGAAATTTAATATATTCATATTTAAGCGGATTGTTTTTAACTTCAAAGTCGCGTTAAAACACACCCATAACAATATTTTGCACTTATTTCCATCCACGCGGGAACCATTTCAGCGGAAACTTGTGGCAGCAATTATAATCATTATAATTACAATGATTGGACATTACTCGACTTGGTGATATGGTGATGTTCTGTGGCATGCGCTCATTAAACGCCAATTATTATGTTCGCGTTTCACTGCAATTTATAATATAATTGACGTTGTTCATTTAAAGTGCAGTGAAGCTGACTGTGTGTACACGAACAAACGTACTCCCGGAGAGCTGACTGTTGTTGACAAACGTTGGCAGCTGCCACACATGGACTAATTTACCTCTGACTGGCTAGCCTACCGTGTGCATGTGCCCATACGTCTATTAAGACTTCGTCTCCCCAGTGCGCCACCGCCAGCACAGAATACACTTAGTTTGATTGTTGCGGACACGTTCTACCGTCTATAGACGTGGCATCTCCAGATCTCGCGGTTTGTTTGTGAAATACCAGAAGCAGCTGTTATTGAGAAAGCAAGGATTATAACCCCGTGATTTGGCATCGCGCTGCTGCTACATCAGTCTGAGTTCTATAGTTTGCACAGAGACGTATTCAAATCCGGTTCGAAACACCGCGTGTTATAGAGACGTACAAGGGGGTATTCCAGCGGCTTTCAGTGACGCATTAATTGCAGAAACAGTCGAGTATGGGGGATACAGATCTCCGTTACCGCCTAGTGGTGCTAGGAGCTGGTAAAGTCGGCAAGAGCTCGATAATTTCGCGGTTTTTACACGGTAATTTTGCTGAGAAATACAGAGAAACGATCGAGGACCTGCATTGCAGGGAATATGAAATTAATGGCAATGTCATCAAGGTAGATATATTAGACACCGCTGGGTCGCAAGCGTTCCCCGCTATGAGGAGACTGTCTATTTCCACGGCGCACGCTTTTTTGTTGGTGTATAGCATTGATGACAGCGAGTCATTCGACGAAATCAAGCAAGTATACGAACAGATACGGGAACAGAAAAGTAATTATCAAGACATTCCTCTGATTCTAGTCGGAAACAAGACAGATCTGGAATCGGAACGACAGGTGTCAAAAGAATACGTAGATGATCATATTATAACGGAAAATTGGCACGGCGGATTTATCGAAGTGTCGGCTCGAGACAACTCGAATATCCTGGACATTTTTCAAAAATTACTACACCAAGCCAACGTCCCAGCTGCGCGTCAATTGAGTCCTATCCTGCGTCGAAGGATGAGCGAGCGCACGAAGACGGGGAAACCGTCGGCGTTTGTCCGCGAACCTAGCGAAGACAAGATGATGCGACGAAGTCGTAGTCTGATTCGCCGGAGTAGCAAGTCGAAGATGAAGCATAACGGCGACCAAAACCGTAATGACTGCGTTATATCGTGATTTAACTCGAAAAACTGTGGTTTTAAGGAAAGCATGTATACTTTTGACTAATGGGTCTCGAAGTGGCCGGGACTTATATGAACACAGAACACCAATATAGCAATACGAATATCGGCACTTTATGGTAAGAAATGCCCTCACGTGCACAATTATTGGGTTATAATTGCCTGCATGCCAGTGGGTATTTAAAGTACGCCCACCACAAAAATCTGCACGTGCATGATATATCACCACATTTGGTGCAATTTTTCAAGGTATTTCCGCCTATGTCACCAGTTAGATAACAAACAAACAAACACGAAAAAGGGACATATTGAATATATGCGTTCACACTGCACAACTTCTAATTGTTTTATCTTCTCCTTTACGATAAGAGACGTAACGTCGCCGACGCCTTCGTTCTAATGAATATTGATTTCTGTACAACGCGTGCCTCGATCTAATCGTGTTTTCTACTCTCAAACATACAGCGAACAGTCGTGGTTTGACCCTTGTGCGGCAGCCTCATTTGTCAATGATACAATGTACGCTTGTTTTCGGCAATGTTCTGCAATTTTCAATTTTGAACAGATCATTGATATTGATTGGAGATTCCTATAACAAAAATCTTTATAATCAGTTTATTTGAAAGAAGCACATATTTTGGAGAGGACTATATTGTGGAAGGTGACAACAGTTGACAGTGGTGTTGAAAGGCCAAAGACAAACTTGATGTCCGATCACATCAAAAACAAAGAATGTGAAACCACGCGAAGAACAGATGCTCAAAATGCAATCTCACTACCGATTCATTCTCCAAAACAGACTATAATTATAATAGAAGGAATATATATATATCTATATGTATAGGAAACCAATCACAGCCATCGTTTGTTCAAAATGGCGGCTGGTCTTACATGACCACGTGGAGAGCGTCCGTACTTGTTGCCTATTTTTTTGATTCTCGCTGTTGTTTTTTCTATATCTGTCAATCATCCAGAGGTGCTCGAATCGTGGTCGAATTTATGTGTTATATTGACAATGCATTCAGCTCGCTTCTGGTGCTTTTCAATGAAGTTTACATTCACTGTCCATGAATGCTGTATACCTTATGTGTGTGTGTGTTATTTTTAATACGAACACATGTACATGTACACATTGTTGAAGAGAGCGATGCGAATAGTTAGCCATTCATGTAACCATGGCAACATCACGGCATCACATGTCAGTTGTCAACGCATCCAATTATGTTGATTTCATCCCAAAGGATTCAGTTAACGTTCTCCAAAGTGAATTAAAAGATTATCAGATTTAATGTGTAAGCTCGAGTAATTCACAATTTGTTACGTGTGACTAAACTCACAATTAACATTGGAGCTGACTTTGATCGATGCGACACACCCATCGCCCATGTCACGTGATGGCAACAGCAGTCAAATACGCCGACTCTGAGGATTGCGTAAACCAATGTAATTCATTTTCCTGTTTGAGTATTTTGTATGTTATTTTAGTTGGTTTGTTTACTTTTACGTAACACGTGGTAAATACATTGTGTAAAAAAATATATTGTTGCAAAATTGTTATTTGTAAATGTGTATACATTTACGCAATATTTCTGTTATACTTATACTATCAATTTCGTTCGAAAACAGTTTATTATACTTCATGTGTATTTGATGGTGAATTGTTCCGTTTCAGTGTACATGGAAATCACAGACTTTTAACGTCCTTTTAGTTTTCAAATCGTGAATACACGTACTATGTTTTCATACATGATATACGCCTGCTAGAATGTCGTGCCGTCGTTAGCTATACACTCGTAATTTTATTTAAAAAAAACCATGTTGATCTCTTTTCGTATTCTTTATTAATATATTGATTTCTAGTAACTTACTGCAAAACTAATTTCAAATAGAGGAGCTGCGATTGAAACATATTTTATATTTGCGGAAGGTGGGGTGTATGTTGATCGAGTTATACTAAAGCCTGAAAAACAAACGTTGACTAAGAAACTTGAAACATTATTGACAAACGACATTACGTTTATTCAGTTGAACAAAAAGTTTGAGTAGTCACTCCTAAATGAATTTCAGCCTGAGTACTACATGTTTTGCTCAAATGGCATTTTAATTGCTATGTCTATGTACGATCTAACTCTTTAACAATGTCCCTCGTATTGAAAAGCGCGCAATCTTTGCTTCTTTAAAAAAACATACATAATATAAATAATTTAAAGATTCGTGTAAGATGTCTGGAGCCTAGAGTGTATTTTTCAATTAACATTCCTAATAATCTGTCTCATAGTTGTCGGGGTTTGCGCTCGATCTAATGGGGACTTCACATTATGCTATATTTTGTATATTTCTATACTACTTGAGGTCAATGACAGCTAAGGTGTATTCTGAAATAGCTATTCTTGTGTAATAAATGCCCAATCAATCTAAACAGCGCTGAAATAAACCTCTGGGCTTATTAAAAACTGTCAAATGTTTCCAACCGTTTTAATATTGAATTTCCATCTTTCATGAATTTCAATGCATTTTACATCCCTGCGGACGAGGTTCCAACGTAGCAACAGTAGTAACCAAAAACAAAATATTTCATCGATGTACAAACACTAATAATTAGCATTTTAATATAAAGGGTTATTGCTAGTTTCCATCATGGCAATGTCGATATTGTGTTAATAAACGTATGTTTACGAATATATATTGCTTTACTGTGCATACTTAGAGCAGTATGTAATGCTTCCCACGGCGAATACCATGGTTGTCTTGATACAACTTGCATCACAACAATTTACAATTTACCACGTGAATTCGACATAGAGAAATATACATACTCCCACACGTCCTTTGGTTACTTGACGTAGCCAGGAAAAACAGGATATGCGACTGATGTATTTCCTGTGAAGCAATGCAACTTTACATAATTTAAGCTAATCTGCGTTAGGCGCCGTAACTGTCCAACTTCCTGTTGCATTCAGAATCTTTCATTAGCCACACTTCAAAAACATACATTTTAAGTATAAGTGACTGTACAACGTCATTTTTTTGCCTGTGCAATCAACTTACTATCAAGAGGACCAAAAACACCATATTCTGAACAATACGGAGTTAATTTCGTGATTAAAAGAACATAGTGGAAATCGCTGACTGGAAAATGAGCCAAATTAAAACCCAGTGAATATGTAAAATTGAGCATAGAACACGTTATCTAAATGATAAAACTGTGAATTAAAAACACAATGAATATGCCTGAAATGCTTAATCAACGAAATTTAAATCCAGTGAAAATTAATTAATCATTTAGCAGTATAGAAAATTGCAGTGGGTTATCGTAGTCCTTGTTAATTTCTTCATTATAACCAGGCGTTTCGAACATTGACCCTTCATCAGTGTAGTGCGTCATACAGTGCAGTGCGCACCGACTAGAACAATAGGACGTTACGCGCGCGTGTTTGTTACATTGGTGGTTATCGCACCAAGTCTTATTTTTTCGTTGAATATTTTGAATACCAAAACTGCCTTGCCAATGGAAGTACATGAAAATGTTCTTTTGATCCCTTAAAGGTAATTTATTTGAAGAAAAAAAACAATTAATTATACGAAGTCATATCGTAATCGCTGCTTTCTTTGAATATTGCCTCTATAACCAATCCCGCTTCTCAAGGGTTTATGGCAGAAGATATACTTTGTATGTGATGTGTCACGGTAAAACACTAAAGTACAGATCAAATACTGTGATTAATTGAAAGGATAAGTATTTCATCCGTTTAGTCAAAACAATCAACGGTTATCTACATCTCCACGTCTCGGCACAGAGCGCACCCAATCCACTGGGGGCACAACCAAAACGCAACGCGGTCCAATAATCTAATACCGTGTCGCATTTTCTTCAAACATTGATTGTTGCTTAGATAAAGTGATGATAACGTCCTCGCGGTACGCATTTGTATTACTTTGTTAACATACGTGACTCATACCACGACTTTAACTTCGTCGTGTTCTTCAATTCCTAAATCGATTTGGGCATTTAAATTTTACATTGTACCTACGCCAAGAAATAAGCAAGGTTGTATTATGTATATTTCAAGTAACTCCGAAAACATTAAGAATTCATTCAGTACAATGATTCTGAAAATGTCACTGTTGAGAGGATATTTGAAGTTCTTCAGATATATTAGACATGTACATTCAAAATAGCGTTATAGTACATGTAATTTGTTACAGAACTACTAAATACCATGGCAAACACTCAAGTGTTTTTTTCTCTTGTCAAAAAGTGACGCTCATTCGGTGATGAATTGATTCACATCCACGTATACGTAGTTCACACACAAAAAGAATCTGTAAACGGGATTTTGTTTGCATTCCAAGCAATCATTCGACACTGTCACCACCATCCACGACAGTGAAGCAGCACGACGAACGTGTAACCATGGCGACGTCTTGTACACCTATGTAGAGAATTATTCTATTTGGTGTTAAACGTTCCTTCATTTCCGTTCCAACCGTTCTTTTAACAAAATCCTTTTAGCGGCGTTTAAAAGCGAGAATGTGACACCTATTTTAACATTTGCGAGCAACTGCCGAGGCGAAGCCGATTTTTACCTCAACACGAACCTCGCACGAAAGAAATTAATTATCACCAAACACTGGGGATATTAATCAATTTCAAAGTAGGGCGCATCTGCTAAGTGAGCTTTAATGTCCGTGACATATATCATTATTATCCTATTTTTTGCGCGAATACCACCTGCCGATATTAGGGTTTATATTTATGTTTTCGATTTGGAAAGCGTTCTCACAATCCAGACATCAAGACGCCGCGTTTCTTTAGCTACAAAGCTGTAATATCGATTACCATATTTTCGTCGTCTGTCGCGGATTGTGTGTATAATACCATTTGCCGGTAATAACAACTGATACTGCTCCAACATCACCTGTTCCGGACGTAACTATGGCAGACGTATACATTATCACATACTTTTAAGTATGAATATATATAAAGATTTTTGGAACGATCGTTAAATTACTTAAAATGTGCATTGTTTTAAAATAGCAACTTAAATTCATCATTATTTTATCTGCATTTCCCTCTTTTTGCTATGAAAATCACCGAATGCAGTTGTATTCTGCGGCCACCGAAGCTTTCGGTATCATACATATACGAATTCGAACTCTGGGCACACTAACTTCCTAAATGGAAGTTAATTATGTGCTCAACTACACGCATACTCCACGCATACGAATCATATTCAAATCGTCAATTGGCAACTCGATCAGCCAATTAGGTTGATATCGTTGTTTTTTAAAAAAAGGCCCTCTGGTTGAACGACTTCATTCAAATCAACACATTATAACAACATCCATCAGCTGTTGATTGGTGACCTGCAGCAGATGTTCCAGGGCACACATGCAAGGCAATGTATGAATTGAATGTAATCTACGAAAACCACTCAGTGAAGAGGAGAGAGAGAGAGCCACCCATGAGAATACCTGTCATTGAGTTGATTGGGATAACTCTGTATATTAATACCAATTAATAAATTTGTTTAAATGATCGCAAGAAGTTGAAGCATCCCTGCATACGGTAAGTGTATTTTAACCAGGTCATATGTAATCCCCAAACGACAAAAAATAACGATATAATAGTTGCTGTAAAAAGAAAAATATGATTATTTTAATACCCACGAGACGAAAGAATGGTTTCAAGGGCCTCGTTAAGATTAAACAATAAATTTGATTATATCTGTTATCAATAACTCACCAATTATCATCTTTTTTACCCAGTCTGCTTGAAATTCCGACTCTCGCTGTTGTTTTTATAGAATTGAGTTTATTTCCGATATCTGAACTTAATTTCACCTTTCGCCGTCGTTTAAATAGAATTGGGTTTATTTCCGATATACGAAATGGATTTCACCTTTTGCTGTCGTTTATATAGAATTGGATTTATTTCCGATATATGAACTGGATATATTTTAGGATATTCGCATGCGTTACGAAACACAAATCACTTAGATTGAGTTGACTTTAGAATCTAACACAATGGCCATCACGTGCCTTGCAGTCTGCTTAATGCGTTAATTGACATATTAAACATAAAAAGAACTGTACAACAAAAAAGCATCCTTTATATCAATTACAGTTCCTTTTCACTTTCAATTCCTGTTCAAGTCTTTTCAAATTTGAATTACATTTACAGGAAGTAATCAATGCAGAAATGGTGGTAACTCATGTATGGAAGTGATCGAATCCTGAAATGTATTTAAGGCGGAATGTACATACGCAATGCAAACCAACCAGTATAAAAATACCAGTTTTGACCATTTTCCATGAAATTTTGAACACATGTATCTAAAAAAAAAAAAAAAAAAAAAAAAACATTTTTCAGTTTTCGTATCCTGATGGCATGAAGCCCATACAAATGAAAGTGTGATGAACACAACATATACTCTTCAGATCAGAGCGAACCTTCTTCAAGGAACGATTCACAATATATATAGTTAGTAGTTCAATGTTATTAATTATATACACAACTTCTTGGTGTAATATAGAAAAACGATATTTTCATCATTTGCATTGTTATGAAGACATTTTTTTTCCTTTCTAGAAGGAAGCCATATTGTCCACATGTTGAGCGAATTGCATCATGGTAGTAGTATATGCAAATCATGCTTCAGTTATTGCAGTATCAATTTATTGAGATTTACCTAATATACTTTTTTATCGATTTTTTCTTTAATAATTATAGGTTTATGCGCAGCTTTGTGTTTCGCCATCGAACATGTCTGTGTTAATGTCAGTGTTTTGCACACACTGTGGAGTCTGAGACACCAACTTTATTTGAAATCTCAGCATATGATTCTGCGTACGAAAAAAAACTTTTATTGCGAATTCCTTATGGAGTTACTATCTCTTGTCGCATCATAACAAAAACCTGGTTGTGAGCGGTATATGTGCGCCGTCGGTACTGGCGATTTCAGTGTCTACAATGTTCCATATTTGATTACAATCAATACATTGTTTAATAATTTATAAATATAGTTAGATACCAATTAAAAAATTGTATTAACATTGGAGACAGCATTTTCGTTTGATGTTGTGTTGTTATGACTGGGAATATGCAAGCTGCTTGTACTTTTGACAGCTTGGCAGCGTCCCAAAATCTCTTGAAGGATCTTTGGGAATTAATTCCAATATTTCTGATATTTGCAGATGTCGGCTAAAAATGTGCGTGTTTTACTCGTAGGTGATATAGATACATCCGAGACGGACGGCATTACTAAATCACCCAGCTTTTAATATTTCTACCACCGCACGTTTCGCGCATGTCTAGTGACGATTTATCAAAACGTTTATCAAGACCACGGATTCAATAGACCATTTTCCGTTCACTGCGAGAATCACGCGTTATGCGTGAAATCGAACGTAAAAACAGAACAAACAAAGGTCGTAGCGTCGTAGTGGCGTCAAACATCGCGTGAGATTCGACAAACGCGAAAGTATTTTGGGGGACATTTCCATGTCAATAATGTGCTGTACACATTTGATGATAGGCAATTTCGATTAAAAGAGGATATTCGAATGCAATATTCCTCTGTCAAAGATTGGCCGGTCGATGTGAACTACGAAATAAAGAAATTCGAGTTAAAAATCAAATCGTTCGATTTTTGCGGCAGACGTTCGACGCGCGTCTTTCATGCATCTCGCGAGATCTCGCAGTTGTACGGAAAATCACCTATTGACTATGCATCTCCGAAAACGTTAATATTTCGGTGGCTCCAAAATAAACTGACGTTCGTGAACGGAGCCCATGAATGCAAAGATGGTCGGCAAAGGGTATTTTCGTGAGCTATAATCAATTGTTTTTATTTTCGTAATAATGTAATTTAAATAAATAAAAAAAGTAAATTCGTAGACACGAACGAGGCGTCAAATATAATTTATTCGTCCGTAATTTGCATAAAGGTCTTATTTTTTGTAAGCGTATCGAGCATTTTCCACATTAAATGTCGTAATTCGTACGCAATTTTCAATTTTGATTCTCAATTATCAAATTTATTACAAAAATGTAATTGGGAATTTGCTTTATCTGTAAAGTGTAAAAACCTATTTTTTTTACTGTAAATAGGACTTTCATTTTATTTCCTGTAAAAACGTAAAATGCCTTTTTATTTCCTGTAACCTGTACAGGCAACCCAAAGACTCTCTCTACGATGCCACAGTCAGTAATACAGATTCCCGAGGATATGTTGTGTAACAGGGTATATAATTCGCGACCCTACAATATTATATTTAATAAATTCTTGTAGTAATATCGTTTATTCCCCGCCTTATATATTCCAATGAACCATCCATCCTCTATGCCCAGCTGCATATTTGTGTCGTCACGCTCCGAGCATCACATGCGAGTCCATCCACCTGTCATCAACTTTAAAGAGTAGAACACAAACTATTTAGATATACGCTGTATGATTTCTGGGAAATTGCTCACTTTAAATGGTTGAACTGTAATTCCACACAACCCCCAGCAGGAAATGCAATTGAAATTTGCTCTTATGACTTGTCTTTCAGTAATTGACTTCAAAATGAAACCGAATCTTGTTCTTGTAGGTCACAGAAGACTCGCCAAGGGGTAAACCTTCTTAGACATGTTATCTTCTCCAGGCATCGACTTCAGTCTGGAGGGCGTACCGGTTTTTCACCGAGTTCGCGAAACCGTGCGACTCTGACGATGCCGTATTATTTGCCTCTGATAATTCTAGTGTATATTTTTTTTGAGACCTGCAATTTCTCAAATGTTCGCGTTCAAATTCCGTGTAAGCAAAACATTTCTTTTACGTGCGTCGTACGTATAACGTCGCATGGAGCAGGACGTGAAGCGATGACCGCCACCATTCAATTTTAAACGGGTAAATATATGACATTCCTGACACCATAAACTTTAAAGCTTGATCAATACACCAAAGTCGGGTAAGGTGGGTATGTTTTAATTTATCTTTAAATATTTATCAACTCAAATGACAGTCACACAATTTATGAACGCATGCAGTGACGTAGGTAGGCTGTTCTAAACGCATTATAATTTATGCGTGAGCACTTCATGGAATGGAGAGAGGCGCCTGCTCAACTAAACAATGTAGTTTCGTTTGGATTTGATTGAGATTACTTTGAAATGAAAACAGTTGGGTTACTTTTATATTTTTCACAAGTATGTTTATAGGTGTGCACGTACTTTATCTGACCTTGATAGAATCAAATACTATGACAAATAAACTCGTTCTTTTCGCCCGTTTTGAAAAGAATCAATGGCAATTAAACTAGCATTCCGCAATGACGTCACGTTGTTTTATGATAAATATTTTTCAAAGTCTAACATGTGTGAACTGAGGCAATCGCATGAATGATCACGTGGGATCAATGACAGATTTGAAACCTACAAAATCGTTATACGCACTGTATAGGGAAAAAAATAGGGTTATATGTCCTACCCTAATAATCACAATCGTCTGCACGGACATTAGTTGTTCCAAACCTACAAAGTATGTGAAGACTTTTAAGCGTTGCGAATAATGACAAGAAACCCTATCGTGTATGTCCAATGACTCAGAATACAGACTAGATTTACACCCGACTGAAGCAGCTAATCGCCTGAAAAACCCAAGAAACAAGATTAATTGAGTATGAATTTTTGAGATTTTTTTTTTTGGCCGAGGAGAGGACGAGTCGTGACAATCGATTATATTGATAGCCATTGGCATTACGGGGTTTACATTAATGATTTGGATGAGTGCATTTTGATTCGTTCATTACGCCATATGACTCGAGCTCTTTGCCGTATTTATTTATTTTACGCCTTTTCCCCGATACAACTTACACGTACGCATCTGAATGTTAGACTTGTTAGGTTTATTTAATTTCAGTCGATTTTTATATTCTATCTTTTTCATCCAGTATTGAGTCGACAAACTACATTAATATGAAATAAAACACTAAATCCCATGTACAATCAATCCGCCATTCAACCCGTTAAAAGTGCCACGCAGCGCGCGTTCGAAATTCGCATAAAAATAATGTATTTTTACACGCATTGTACAGATTACGCCGCATTGGACCCATGCTGTGGCCTAGGCTCTTCAAATAACGTAGATAAATAAATTAAAGACAACAACTTGATTATTAGAAGGATACATTCCAATATCGATCACGATATGGGAGTGTATTTTGAGGAGAAATAGGAAATGGATTTTGAAGCCGCCGGCAGGTGAGTATAATGTAATCTTTGTTTCCAATTTATAGATATTACTAATGGACTAATGGGGTGTCTACGTATGAAGAATATGACGGGGATGATACATTCCAATGCCTCAAATGTCGAGTCAATGCCCAACCTAACCTGCCTAAGCTAACACCTAACAGTCTGACCAATCAGAGAACCGCTTATTTCTTCGACCTATTAAATCCTGCCTTGTATATGTGCTTCGACTCAATAGATTGAGACGTACAGGGAATCGTATGAATAACTTTAATTTTTTCTATTGATATCATATGACAAATGGCACAAACAATGGCGACGAATTAAGCACTTTCCCTGGCAGTGTCTAATGTTTGTTTATGTGCAAACCAGACATACATCATTTTTGAGAGACACTTAAAGAGTAATTAACGAGTGCACTACTGTGACGGGAAACTTGTCATTATAGACCACACTTAAAGGAACATTACAAATAATAGTTAAGCTACATTAGTGAGATACTGGGGTCGTCACCTTTTGTAGATATACCACACGGAATTCACACACTTGGGATAACGTGATGTATGCATGCGTGTGTTTCTATGGTAACCAGTGGAATGAAATCATCGCCATCACAGTGATATGAGCAGAGAGAAAAAAACTGTTTAGAATGTTAAATACATAGATCATGTCAGTAGATTTAATTTTTTATAGTTGTCCCGTGTTTTGTCTGGAATGTGATGTCGTATAATGGGAGTCGTTATATAATTGTGGAATACTAAACTAAAATTTTATAATTTTTCCTGATTATATTTCCTCGTTTGAAGTCAATCATTGGAACAAATCCACGATGGTGGACAGACAGACAGACAGACAGACAGACAGACAGATAAACAGACAGACAGACAGATAGACAGACAGACAGACAGACAGACAGAAAATGTAGTCCCTCTAAGCCAAAAAAGTAAAAACTAGACAGTGAATATATTTCATTTCCATAAATTCTCCGAGCCTCAATAATTTAATTTGCATCAGTCTATTACATGTTAGCTTTCAGCATAATCTTATGTAAAGAAAAAGGCTCAGGTAACGCCTCATTTGATATGTGAGTATACAGTATAAATATTCTATGATCCTGAATTATACGGGGACTGTAGATCCTATTATAAATTAAATGATGATGTCTACATCGTCTAGCTCGCCCGAAATGTCATATAAATGACTGTCAGGTCGACATACCATATTCCCAGGCTGGTATTGCTAGTACTTAGGATTGATTTAGTTTGTATAACCATATGTCGACCACAGCAAAGTAAATATTGCGATACCCACATCCAAATCCTGAAAATATATGCATTATGTATTGCTTAAAAAACAAGCTATTACGACGAGTAGTGAATGGAAATGTATGGTCTAGCACAACCTTTTGATGTATGAAAACAAGCAATGGTCGAGTAGAGTTGAGATAGGAAGGATTATAAAGCACCATTGCTTGTTAAAATCCTTCTTATCCATATCCATAGCTATTACTTAGTCTAGTGAATTTGTTATATGCCTAGGAAATGTCGCCGAATTTTTATGATAAATATGCAGTTGACATGGCTATCAATTTAGTACATGGTGTTGCAATACAAGTTCCAAAATGCTATAATTTTTACATGAGATACACTGGTACAAAGAATAATATTTTAGATGTTACATAGGCCAGTCCGTATTTTTTAATTGGGTTGCGATCTCTTATATTATATTCATCCTTTTCGAGTATCTATATACTCAGATCCTCCCCAGTAACCTTCAGAACCTTTTGAGTATTCTTCCTAAGTAATCTTTTGGACTCTCCCACAGTATTCTTGCTCAGTGTCTTTCAGAACCTTAGACAATATCCTTTCTCAGTATTATTCAGACTCCATCGACTGTGTCCTGGCTTCCTTAGTAACCTTATAACCCTTCCACTGTATTTCTCCTCAATACCCTTCAGTAACCTACTTCAATTACCTTCTTTCAACACATTCTTCCACAGTAACCTTCAGTGCCCTCTGACAGTGTCTGATCTGTTCCCATACCTTGCATATAATTCTTCTTTGATAACCTTTATAATCCTTCCACTGCGTTCCTCCTCGGCACCTTTTCATGGCGTTCTTCATTGATAACCTTCAGAACCCCTCAACAAAATCCCTGCTCAGTGACAATTTGAACTCTTCCACATTATTCTTTGATCTAAGTGACATTCGAAATCCTTTTACAATATCATTCCTCAGTACCCGTCAGAACCCTCTCACAGTATTCGTCCTTAGTAAAATTCAAAACCTTTCATAGCAACTTTCACCAGTAATAACCTTCCTCATCATTCTGTCTTGGTACCAATCAGACTACCTTGCATATTATTCTTTCCCAGTTACCTGCAGAAGCCTTCCACGACATTCTTTATTGATATCCTATTAGAATCCTCCTACTGCATTCTTCCTCGGGAAGGTTTAGAAAATCTTCCACAGCGTCCTTTTTTGGTAACCCTCAGAAGACCTTCATGTTTTAAATAGTAATATCATTATGCACGCGGGATTGATGAAAGCTTTCCTACGCGTTGGAAATTACGTGAAATGATTCATGTTACTGTTCATATGGTAAGCTGAAATGCGTTCAGACACGAGCTTCCGTTGATAATGTTTATTTGACAAAAGCAATCTAACTAACTATAATGCTTGGCTGACTATGTGAGTTGTGACAATATTTGCGAATGAGTTTCTCAATTAACAAGTCAAAAAATCCCTCCTGTTTGGGATCATGCACTTAATAGTATACTCACGCCTGGAACTTATACTTCAGGTCTCGTGATGGAAAAACACACACTAGAACTATTGACACTACTTGTTGAACAATGAATGTGCTTTTGTTTTTGTGACTTAATAAATGTAGCTCAAAAAGTAGATTTCTAAAACAGTTGTCAGGGTGGTGATTCTATATTACTAAAAAATATTCTATCCATTTTGACACCTCATTATTCTCGAGGTTACACATACATACTGTAGTCACAATGTATTAATGAACGGGAAGACAATGCGCGAATGATTCCAAGTGAATGTAATTAATGCTCAATTTGGACTGATTGAATTGAAATGCTTCTCTCAGATTTACACATGTTTTTTTTTACTGGTGGCTAAATACTACACTATATCATATGGCAACACTATATATCGTCATTCACCCCGGGGGAAATATAGCGCTTGTTTCCTTAGTAACCCATTGCAATCTTTATTAATAATGCAACTTACATCAGCATTGTAATCTCACATTTTAGTTACCTTGACAACACCACGACGTACGCAGTCGTCACGCCTAACCTGAGCAACAACCTCCAGTATGATAAAATGCCAAGGATGAACGAGTGAATGTTATGGACAGTCAAAATTCCATAACAACCGATAACAAGCAGCATCATATCCCAGTAATAAAAATCTAATCCGCGTATATGTCGGTTAGGGTTAGCAGTTCACATTAAAATTGTATTTGAGGATACATAATGGTATACCACTAGACCATTTCAAATGACAAACAATACATTATATGTGGATGATTATTGTGAGATTTATGGACTCAACTGTGGAAGCAAATCTGAAGTTTGCAAACTCAATCGGATTGCTCTGACGTTATATCGCAAACAAAGGAATACGGAGAGATATAAGGGTAATGTAGATTTATCACCTTATTTCTAAATGAAGTACACACCGCTGTCAAATCTAAATACGGATGAATATGCCTTTAATGACAGGTCGTTACTATTGTATAACTGGTTACCAAGAAGGTTAAGTTGGATTCCATGGTAATTGAGATGACGGTTCTGTAGGATATTGGAACTATTTTAAACTATTGTGATTTGGAGCTGATATGTGACTGATAAGCTCGGTGGAATTGGATGTTATAGTAAATATTGGTTTTGGCTGAATAGAAGGATAAAACTAATCAAACTTGGTAGGTTTACAATATGCTTCCCAATAAACATTAGGATTTACAGTACAGGGAACAGAATAAAAGATAGCTATCTCCGTTGTAAGACAATTAGATAAATGGAAAACGCTGCACTGAAGCAAATTCAAACGTGTGACGTAGATGTTACAGTGAACCTATTGCGTAATGTAGTATAACAACCACAATAGGCAGATTATGTAGTCTGAGGTTTAAACAAATGAATCGCACCGTACTTGAGTTAATGCGAAGCCTCTTACAAAATTGTACCTGATTGGCTGCCTAACCCTAACACCCAACAATCAGACCAATCAGAGAGGAGCTTGTTTGTTGACATGTTTTTCTGTCTTGTATATATGGTTTGATTCAACTGCAGTGTTTTGCTACTCCGGTGTCATACACAATCATTGAGAATTAAAATAGCATTTTTTTTTGTAAAGAAAAGTGATGGCGTATCCCTGAAATCTATGTAGTAGCTTACCCTTTGAATAATTACGTTTATGCATTTTGTCATGCAATATCTACAGAATTCTGTGATATTTTCTGGTATTTTATTTGTGAGCGGACAGTCTGTGTATAGTTCATGTAACCGAGTTAGATATACGAATGTTATATGCGACAATAAGCGCAAATGGCAAAACACGACAAATATCAGTCGCGCTTCATTGAATGCCCGTCGATGTTCGTCCGGCTCATCTGTCGAATTTGTCTCAAGCCAAAAGTCAAATGCATATCATTAACTACACACTGATGATTTTCCGTGGTGATGTTGGTGTGAATGTCGTCGGCGTATATCTGTCTGTACGTGTACGCACGTACTATTGATTTAGTAAACAGCACCCTTTGGCAATGGTCGATGTTTTACAGTCACGAGCGTGTATATGAGTGGCTGTGACGTTAAAACTCGATACCGGCAGACTCACGACGTATTTTCACACTGTCGCCTAAATAGGTGAATATTTGGATGAAATACGGCTGCTAAGGCGACATCGTGTGTGATATCGACACCGTGTTGTCGGTAATGTTTACATACTCACCTTTAAAAAGCGAACTCATAGGTGCGAAAGAATGGAATAATCAATGAAATTTATCTGGTAATTGCTATGTGTGGCAATGTGACTGTGAGATGGTACACAGCTTGAATTCCTAGCGGCGTTTATTATAGTATAAATATTCTATAACGTATTAGTTAACCCACTTATAATTCAACCAACGCGAAGTCTCTGTGATACATATCACCTATATAAGTATGAGTAATTTACGTATCCATCAATCTGTTTCTGTCATATTTTAAATTCGCCTTTTAAATTCCGATTTTGAACGTATAGGGTGAATCATTAAAAATAGCGAAAACACATTTGTTCTGTATATTAGATTCAACTAATCAAAAATCAGCAAAAATTAACAACCAAAATGTTTTTTCAACGAAAATTAATTACACCTAAAATAAAGTTCTTTTCAGAATTTTGGTCAAGGAACCAAGATGGCCGTCCAAAACCCAGACAAAAATAAATGTCACCTTCTGTACAATAAGTTTCATATCGTATTATTTATATGCACATTGATCATATTTACGGTGACATAATGCAACAATTGTGGTTAAATCAATGCACACTTCATTCACATTTGCTTTCAAAACCTTGATTTTGATGAAATTACTTATTCAGTTTGATATTATAAATACATTGTGTGCGTCATAGACGTATGTTTAATTACATAATTACACAGTGTTACAGGTAATTGTTAATTTTTTCTAATTATTGTAATATTTCATCAATTGCTTTTGGGTGTATCGATGCTATGCATGCCCGTGTTATTTGCCCTGATATAGATAGTCACTCAGTCGGAACAATTTAATTATCTAATCAGTTGCAAATACAGCAATTAATTTTACGATTATATAATTTCTAGCAGAGACAAATCACATCAATCTTAACTAAATATGCGTTTAGTTATATCATGCAGGAATTAGGAAATAAAACAATATGCACAAATACATTATTTCAAATATATGTAAATACATCAATATATCATATATTTATGTTCATTTTAGTATACCGGCTTCTATGTTTAACCACATTTGATAAAATCATTAAAATCTAGAAACAAGTTTGACATATATGAATATTGCATCAAGCTGTTAATTTCAATTATTCATACAGTATATTATGGGATATGCAAATAAAAGTGTTAATTATACATGGTTTAATGTTGGTAGTACATATGAATTTATCAAAGCAAGACGTCTTAATAATAACGTTTATAGCATGACAAGTTTACTTTAACATTCTTCACAAGTTCTAACACATTGTAGTTACCTCAGATATGACATTCACGAATATGTATTACTTTTATACATTTGTAATACTCAACAACACGTTTCAGTTACAGCGCATTGGTGGACATTACTGTAACGAATTGTCACATTTCTGCTTAGCGTGTAGTGTGTATTTGACAAAATACTTCTTCAATATAATCAACATCATCATATCATATCATATCACTACTGAGGGTTTTTTACTACTCTAGTCAACCCTTTCTATAATTTGATTATGTATGTTCTTTTTCGGACGTCAAATTACGCAAAGCTGTTAGTTCTCAAATGTTCGTTTTCGGGAGAGCATTCTGGTAGGAAATAGATAGGGAAAGAAAAGGGATATATAAATATGTAAGGAAGACATGATGGCAAATTTCACAGTCGAATGGTACTTTAATGACAATAGATATAAGCAAACTATGTCCAAAATTACTGGAATACCACACGGTATCAATCTGATTAAAATCTAATGTAACAAATAAAAAAAATGAAAGAATAAAACCCAAACTAGGATCTCATTTTATTCAGATATTTGATACATTTGTTGGAACACACACAGATCATATGACGCTATAGGATGGGTAACTCGACAGAATGGATATTTTTGTTAATGATTATATTTATTTGCTGAACTAATTAATAACTCGTTGAGTTGAAGTGATAGTAATTGGTTCATGGTCACATATATCATTAACTTCAATATTGGGAATTACTGAGACCTATATAGCTCACTAGTTTTCAAGGTATTCATTTACAGTGCTGGCGGTATTCGATCATATACATTGTGTAATATTTGTGTTTGTTCTATTTTTGAAATTCATTGTTTTTTTCTCAATATCGAACACGCGTATTCGTATTGCCATTAAAAATGTGCATTTTTGCAATTATCCACTCATAATGTAAATATTTGGCATATTTACACAAACCAGACTTCATGTATATTGTAACAGTTCAGAAAACTAGGAAACCAATTCCGATCTGTGATCTGCGTAAACATACACCAGAAATACAAACAGAGGCGGCGGCAAAAAATCTGATCACCAACCTCGCGCCGAAGGTGTAACCTTACTTGGGAGCCCGGAGCATGCTCCCCCTTAAACAGTTTGAAATCTAGATCTTCCGAAACGCTATTCCCTGCATTTTGAGGGTCAATTTTTCTGACACAAAGGGTTTCAGGATGATTTTGGAGGTGCGACGCCCCCAACATTTCTTTCAGGGGTGCGGCCCCTGCACCCCCCCCCCCTGTGCCGCCGCCACCTACGAATTACTTATACTCACTCATACGCTCTAATCTATCACGCGTTTTCTTATGACAAACACAAGTACCATAATGACATGCGCTTCCGATATCTTTTGGAAAAAAATGAGTCTTAAATAGTTTATTCAATGAATCAGACAATTTTCCATCCGTCTGCCAATGCTAAAGAGTCTTTAAAGAATGTGCTGACTCCATAGCAACTGGATTCAGATCACAGCTGAATCTAATCGCTTCGCATATATACATCCTCTTCTAAATAAATCAAGAAAACTTAATTTCATCTGAACTCAGACAAGCTCCAGGTCATAAAAAACCTCTAACCAATTGGTACTTGATTTTACCAAAATGTTATAAGGCGATTCTTATATTAAGGGCGAACTTCCCTGAACAATTCATAGAAACTGTGCATATCTGCTCTGAGACAGAAAGATAAACAAACCTGCCCGCGGGCGAAGATGGTAAAAGCGCCCATACCGAAAAATTCAAAGGGTTGTCACTTTGAAACAAAAATTTAGAAAAAAATATCAGGAAAAAATGAGCTATAATTTGAGCATGCATCTGGCAGCGTTATGTTATTGTAATTATTTGAAATCGATACTGCGGAAACTGTAGAGCGAGGTAGGATTTACGTAAAAATGTGGAATTTCTAGCCAAATCATTGTATTGACTTTTAACATTCCTTCACCTTGACCGCCCCTAAAACAAATTATAGTCATCATTGAGTAATATGTAAATGTAAACTGTAATTCGTATCGGTGTAAATCCGATAGTTTTGGCGACAGTAGTACGATTTTTTGGGAAGTTGCTAGGTAACTGGTGGATGCTTAGCAACCAAGTTATGAGATCGCGACTGTGTCACTATAAGAACATTGCAATCAAACTCTTTTGAATTAGGGGACTGGGACAACCAAACATTAAAACACACAAACACTGCAAGAATATTGGTTTATCTACCCAGAGGTGGTGATTTATGAAACAAACTGTAGATCTATGGCTTTTAATTTATCAGACAGAATGTTTATTCAGCATTGTTTACTCAACAAAATCGTGTTCCTAAACGATGGTTTAAAATCATGTTTCTGAGTGTGGTTTTTGTGCGGTGACTGACGTCATTGCTAGTGAAATTTCCATTATTTATGCCGATATTGAGATGGTGTCAACTGATTCACTTGCTAAACAATTAAGGTGTACATGCACGAAATGTATATTTAGTATATTTAGTTTGCAAACATTACCCAGAAGTACTGGTTATACATATTTCCAAGAACCACAGCGATATTTTTTGTTGGTTTTTATTGGTAAATGTGCTACCAATATTATTAACTCATCATGTGACTTTTTACTAATTTACCGAAAATTGTTTTAACTCATGAATTACTTATTAGATATAATGTTGGATATTGTTGGACAGTGTGAATATACGAATTGAAATGTGGGTTGAATTATCTACTCGAGAATTATCATCTCCCCCAACTCTACCACAACCGGAAGTATTCTAACTCACTTATTTCCGGGAGTCTCAGCATTTTAAAATTATCACTGCATTTTGCATACTACCAGCACCACAAATATAAAATATACCAAGTCATATGGCTTATTGCGATATTATTAATTAATTCAGTATTGCAAATCGATTTATGATTGGTCACGAGCCGGATTTTACATTATTGGCAATTTGTAATAATTGTATTGTGCTCATTAACATATGCACTATCAATATCATGATACAATGCGATCATCTGAACTGCCTGAAAATCATTTTCGTTCTCAGAACAACTTGCTTCATTTGTCTGAAATGTGTGTAACATATATGTACCAATTTATTAAATATATATGCAAAAGCTTATTGCGATTAGCCACGTAGTTTGACTGTCATCATGCACTCAATTCACAAAAAGGGCTTTATTTTAAAGATGTAGAATTGTTGGTGCACTATCAATTTCGAATGTTGTCAGGCATTCTTGGATATGCACAGAAAAATCAAAATTGACTAGTAGTTTCAGGGTTTAACAAAAAAGAAAGCTTCAAGAACGGAAATGAACAGAAGGTCAATACGTTCTAGCCAATGCGGCCATATGACTATAGGAATATTCTTAAAGAACGTAAACCGTTTTACTCTGTATGATGTACAGGAAAAGTGAAATTATAATTTTTACGAGTTCCTCCCACGCCGGAACTAAGGAATACATAAAGTGTAAATTGTGAAATGAGCTATAAGAAATGGAATTGCTTTGCTAATGGCTCTAAAAAGGTTAAGATGGTTTAACATCCGAAGACTCTTGTGGTGCGATATTCGAGATCTAATACAGACTTCCTTCAATCACTACATCAATCTCCTTTTTAAAAGTCAAGTAACGGACGCTCTAAACAATAGACCACTTCGGGGTTTTGTGTCACGTGGTGTGTTTGTTGGAATACGTTATAACTGTCCGCCATTTTGTCTTCCTTGTTCCCAGTTGGCTGTTACACAACTATTACGACATTCCATCAAGTATACATATACTATGCCACCAGGTTTGTGCAGGTACACGTTCGACTGTTATTAGCGTGAACTGCTGAAAATGTACATTACCTTTGTACAAAATGCATTTGATAGCATTAATTGGGAATACATCGGCATTCCAACTTTTTCATTGAATCAAGCATTCTACTCGGATAAGTGTAGTAAAATGAGTTTTATTACGTCATAATTATTTGTGTTGGCCTGAAAGATCTAGCCACAATAATCTGACTAAAATTGGACCCAGTTTGAGCTTTATTTGTTTCATTAAAAAAGTGTTATACTCATTATCTGTCCTTACTAGACACCAAAAAAGTAGGGATTCGGGTAAGTGAATGTAAAGTGCCAAATGTCCTTCACGTAATAGCTTATTATAATGTAATATAGCGACGCCGTGCGGTATTGGTAAAATCGTATATTCAACTTCGAGAGATAGAATCATTTTTAAAGCAATACGTTATCATTAAAGCAGAATTGTCGTCACGCGTAACTTCAAAAGTAGATTGGGAAATAGAAAAAAAATGGTGAGTTGATATGCATGTATTATTAATATATTTATTAATTTAATAATGTAAGATTAAAACAACCATTCAACAATCTCTACTATATCTGCAACTACACATTGTGTCATATTTATAATCACATTAATACACTTAATGTTTATATTAAATATTGGTCGAAAGAAAGCATTGTTCGAGAAAAGCACGACGTATTGTAGCGTCACCGGGAAAATTGAATCCCTACATAAATTGAATTGAAATTGAAATGAAACGCTTGCACGTTAAAAGAGAACACGTTTTAACACAGTATCAACGTAGGATTGATGACCACACACTAACTCAATTGACGTTTGCAGCAATAAAGGCGATGTGAGACGTACCATATTCATTAAACTAGCCTGGCACTATCTTCCCGTATACCTCTTCTTTGGATCTGCAGTTAATTGCCCACACCTTTGAGCTAAGTCATAACTTTCACTGTCGTAGCAACGACGTCTGGATTAACTCAACGTCGTCATATATTCTCACTCAGAGTGTACATTTCGTATATTCCAAGGATCTTTATTTACGTCATTGACGCGGAAGGTAATGTCACTACATTGTGCCGTAAAAACATCCCACTCAGCTTTAATAACGATAGTAACTCAAATGGTACCAATAATACCCGCTATATAAATTTATCAATAAACTAAATTATGATAAAGACAACGTAGACGACATGTTTCTATTGAAATGTGCATTGACCTCGTGTATCGTAAAACGTCTGTTATATTGTATTGTAATAATAACAAAATATGCAAGCAGAAACAGGAATTAAAAAGGTTTCTATGGACGTAAAGAACAATTTGTAACCAAAGGTTTATAATTGTTTATTATATGGTGCATCTTGGACATAATAAATTACGTCAGTGGAAATCTACAAACGTTCACCGAAAAAAAATGGATTTGTGCACCATTCGTGATCAACTATATGCATATTCACATCTGAAGTGATGTCAAGGAGCCGCCCTCACGTAATGCCGACTCCAACATTTTCTATTCTGCTCGATCAATTATAATAGAATATAATACATAATTAAAGAACATATAGATAAATCCTAAACAAGAGTCATGGGACAACTGAGGCAGTTTTCAGAGGATGTTTGCAATGCATTGCGCGCAAGTGAAAGAATTAGTTGATGTGCAGATCATGCATTTAAAGTATATGTCTCGCATGAATTGTATCTCTTGCACCTGTAATTGCTGTTCAGGAAATAGCATAGATCATGGATGTATACTGCGACGGTTGGCACGTGAGTGTTTTGATGACAACAAGTAAACAAAGTGTCATATTTGGGTATTCACATATTTTGACTCCTGGTCATCCATCACCTTGACACTTGATTTTAAACGTCGGTGATGAAAACTTGAATATGGTGTTATGTCTAAATGAAGTGGGACGAGTGGACATATTCACAATGCTTTAAATTACACACACATAAACGTAATACTACTACTGTCTGTACATTGCAAGTGATACCTACCTTTAGTGTTCACAACTTTGACGCGTTTGCAGTATGTGAATATTTAACGTATACAGAACATTTAGTCGTGATGAATGGATTGTAGTTATCCCCATTTGGAAGTATTTTATGGTGTTTTCTTCTCGACTTCCATGTTAAACAAAATACTTTGTTACTTTCGTATTTTGTTTTTCATGTAGTGTATATTAATATGTTTTTTTTTATTTTACGTGATTTTGTGTTTATTCGACTTTATTATTAAGGTTTAAGTTAAATTGACATTTACGTGGTGGCGTGCTTGCCATCAAATCCACTACTACATGGCATTACACGGCAAACAAACGGAGAACAAAGACATATTAATATACCTAAATGCGTCGATGCTTACACATATATTTTGTTTTTGTTTTTTTAATCCTGGTACTAGATCTCACGTCCAATTATTGATTTTAGATGAAATGCTGAATAAAAAAACACATATGAAAGGATATGAACGTATATTGCTTTCATTGTCTGGCGCGTTGAATTAGTTAGGGACAGCAACTAGAATCTTTAATTTCAGTCGCTTCATGACCCAAGGGGGAATGCCACATTAGAAATTCTCCAATGTGCTGCTGGTTAAAAAAAACATATCACCCGATTTGACATGCAAAATAAGAGTATTAAGTTATCAATGTTTAATCAGCATTTTTCAATTTTCCAAAGAATGCATCCAATTTAGTTGGATTTGTTGATTTAAAGCTTTCCATTCATTTCGTAGCTTGTTGAGTTCCAGACGCGACAATAGTTGTGGCAAACATTTAACGCAGAAAATGCTCGTTATATTGGCTTGATTTTAACATCATAATTCATAGTATTGCGTGCACCCCTGTTGGCACGGCAACCGATCTCGGCGATGAAGCCTCGATAGAAAATGTCAAAATCAATGACTATACGGAGTGTCAATTCATCTCTTGCACGTCGCGCTGACGTCACAGACGCTCCGGGAACATAAATGGTCAGTTCGCGCTGTACGTGGCATAGCGTGCAGAATGACATGGTTCCAGTGACTTTACACACAAACTCTCAATGCAGCCAACAATAAAGTGTCTGTTTATTCGCAAAACCCACACTAATACACGCTATTGAGACCAGCACGATCTGTATTACTCATTTTTAGCGCATCAACTCTCTGTTCATTTCTATTTTATTGGACAAGTCGTGTTAGGCGTCAAACATGTGAAACCATGGGTTGTGGCCGGAAGAGTACGAGTGTTTGTTTTCGCGGTGCCTTAGTTAGCGTTTATTTTTTTTGAACTTTGCCAGCATTTTTTCCTGCAAATCCTTGCATGTAATTAAATTTTGTTTTTGCTATATAGCTTGCACATATGTTTTTTCAACAAATCTTCCAATCGCCCTGCCCCTCCGTGACTTCAAATGGTCGACCCCTTAGTTTTTAATCCTAAAATGGGTAAGGTTTAGTTTCCGGCTAATGAGAACGAGACACTCATATTTCTGTCTGTGTGAGGTGGAGTGAGAGAAAAGGAAATCGATTCACCGACATAGAGTTATAACACACCGTCTCGTCTTATTCAATGCAACTCTCGGCGGAGGCGGAAATGGCAGATCAACTGTCATAGTTTTGTTACAAAGGCAGCATTTGTATTTAAACATACTTTAAGGAAATTCTTTTAACTGAACTTATCGTGATATATCTTTTGATGATTTCTCCCAATCTGCTCTCCTACTTAGTATTGCTGTATACGTATATAATCTTGTATTATACGAATAACGTCGTTGGCGTCGTATAATTGCAATTGCAATTGACTTGACGCTCTACGGCTATATGTAATGACTTATTGACACCCACCCGACTCCTTTTAATGTGAATTAACACGTGGACGTTTTGTGTTACCAGCAACTTGTGCTGTCAAACTGCATGTAGAAAGCATTGTGAAATGTGGTTATTAATATTCCACTTCATGGTGTGTGCATATTGCGTTCTGAGAGAGTCATATGTCCATTTCCTTGAAATATGCCAATTAAAAAGTTATTCTGACTGCCTGTTGGTTATTGCATTCACAACCTGTGACAGGAGCATTATATGTATTGCACTAATGGCCTATGACTAGTATATAGCTGTATTTATATTACACCAACTTACGTTGCATGGTTTACTTTAAAAAAACACACACCACGGTATGTGAATCGAATGCATCAAGGGTATTCTTAGTATTGGGACTGAGGTGTGAAGCCCACATCAATCAATACTGCCCTCACTCCAGGCTGCCAGACTGAGCAGTCTACATCAATTTTACACGTCTATTGGACACTCCATTCCACACACGAGCGTTTTTCAAAACCGTAAAAAGCCCGGACCGTTAGTTTGTAAATAATATAGCTCCCGTGGATAATTTAGTGTTATTGATGCCACTGAGATGGAGATTTAAGTAGAAGTATAACATAATATCTGTAAAATAAATGAAAGAATAATAATAAATAATAAAAAAATGAATAAATAAATTAAAGGGGCAAATTCCCTCATAGCATCAAAGGTCCGCACGCGGGCTTTAAATATAGATGGCGACAGAGACACATTTACGAAAAAGAATCCCCCCAACCACCACACACGCACACACAAAATACACAGATAAATAAAAAAGAATGAATAAAATATGGATATTAATGAAAAAAATGGAAGTTTTCATCGGATTTTAATCCGATTGATCTATATCATGTTCTTCATTGTTTTTTATGACTGTTCTTATTTAGCCGCGATTAAATGATCAAACTAATGGCACCATATGTATTATATCTAACACGACATACACAAATGAAACATCCAGTCATCTTGTCTAGTTGATATGGACATGATGCTGTTGTCAATACAACACGTATTAGTGGACAACATAAATAAACAAATATCATAGCAGAACATGCCTATATTGGATTAATTTCATGTCGCTAAGTAAAAGGAATTGTACCGGACAATAAATCAGAATTTGAAAGTCGTCTGTATACGACAATAAGTACTACTCACCCGAGCGATGAAATCGTTGCCATGGTAATTATGTTGGCATCCTATGTCTAATGGGATTTATGGTCAGCGGCTGTCGTGTTATGATTACCATTGAGGCTTACATGGAATTTTCACATAAATATCTTTTCCGTGTTTCTTTTTTTTCTTAATTCTAGATGAACCATCCCCATCAGTATTGCTAAATCTAAAAAAAAATCAAACAAAATGGCTGCCATTAGATAAACTATAAGAAGAAAACTTGACACATCAGAAAGTGAAAGTCGTGTGTACCTTATCGATCCCTGTCATATAATATATGTGGGTTGTGGTGGTCTTTAAATAATTAAATGGGAAGATATAGTTTTGCTACTCACGTATGGCGAATGACAAATCAATCATAATCTGTGTCCCGCAATGACAAGTTTCATTAGATAAAAAAATCCTCATTCATTACAACGCTCCAAAAAATATCACCAGTCACGCTTCCAATAAAATAATACCGCCCGAGGCATATATGCTAATTTGTAGACTTATTCTGACCTATTTCTAGAATTGTGAATCGTTAAAGAAGCATACTTAAAATGGAAAATGCATTTTTTTTCTGTATCACAGTATATTAGTATATATTTTACTACTATGTTATTTTAAATCTTATGTTACCTATTAAGTCTCATATACCCATCTGGGTTTCAAACAATAATAACTCCTTTACTTATAAAGTCAAATAAAAGCCAGACAAAATTATAAACGCAGAGCTCAATTGAAAAGAGGCAAAGGGAAAGCTAAGTTTCTCAGATTTATAGCTAAATTTTTAACAAAATTGTACGAAAACGTGATTCCTCAAGCCTAACATCGCTTGATATTATGACGGTTTACAGATTGTATAAGATTCTAGTTCTTTGAAGAAAAAAATACAGAGGCCAGATGAGTTTCCATGGAAACATCATCATTCACCACACTTTATATATGCAAGTGTTTACAATATCCTGAATGATAATTACCTGCTTTGATGTTTACCTGATTCTTTGAGCGTCGAGACAAAAAAATACCGAATGCCGACTTCATATATTATGTACAAATTATATATTCTCTGCCTATAATGTAGACCATTTACCATCATTATTTACAAACATTAAGATTAGTTATTAGTTGAATGTTGTAAGAGCTAAAAACATAATAATATTGCGCTATAAGCCATACCTATTCTAATAGCGTGAACTAACACGTGGTCCCGAGTCCGTTGAATGTAACATTTAATTCATATGTGATTATCATCAATTCATTTGTGAAATCGACAAAACATGTGATTGGGGGTTTACCAATCAGAATAAACGTACAATATGTTATCTCGTGACCTTCCTGAAAACCGCGTAGTCTAAAAGTAGCTGGGCGAGTTCAATGAGCTCGGTTCCTAATGAAATCAATTTTGCGATCAGCCCAGTTGGCAAATTGGTTCAATTGAAGAATCATATTGCTTAAATTACTGAAATCTTGAATCGAAGGGCAAATAATTTGCGCCAATTAGTTAAAGATGAGAGTCCGTATTAGATTATTATTATTATTAATTGGTACAATTACCTCACAAACATAGTAGTCTAATTGCATTAACTTTGCAGACGAGACTTCATCTTGCCCAATGGGAATACTCAAATTTATTTATATTTGAAATACCTATTAGAATCTTGAAGGATGTTTCACTGTGTAAGAGAGGGCACGCAGTGGATAAGTGGCTAGTTTCTCTCTTTGTTAATTATTCTTTATCTGTAGGTATATCCATAGAAATACAAACAATGAGGTAAGGACAGTCTGAGATGGTCGTAACGAGTACAGCGCCGAGTACAACGTCACTAAATTGCCATCCCATACTAGATTGCGTCGCGTTAAAATTCGACTATCGTATCACCGCGCCAACTGGTCGATTTGAGAACTTTTGACGCTCGGAGTCACGGATCGCAAGGCCGTTATAATTTGTAGTTGAGATTGCGTAAACGTCATTATATAAGAACATGCACCAACAAAATGGTAACAACATAAGCCAACAATTGCCCCTGGGAACATTATGTATCCTCCATCAGTGACGCAATGAGTGATTTTTATTATATAACATAACACGAACAACGTACGCACACTAATTGAAATGAAGACAGATGAACCAGAATCAATCGCACAAACATCTAAGAACTCGTGACGTACTGATCATTCGATCATCGCTGAATATCGAACAACTCATAGATAACTGATTGTGCATGCGGAACACGTTTCGAGAGTGGGTGGAATTCGCGAGGCTGGCTCTATATTTGATAACATTGTGTCACACGTTGAAAGCATTTGTACAATCAGACATCGTAAAAAATGCAATGTGCCGTGCGCATGCGTCTCCGTGACAGGTCTGATGTGTTACTGAAACAAAGCGTATGCCGTCTTTGTCATTTCTCTCAAACGTAGTACAGGACGAACCAGAATGCCTGAGTGGCGCGTTTAACTACTTATGATGGGAATAGTGCCACTGTAATTGACGGCTCAATTGGCCGTGATCAATTTATTTAATATTATATATGTATGCGCAATATGTTTGTAGAATAGGACATTAACTTAGAGCGTGTGTGCTGGTTACGGTCGAGTGACGCTTACAAGGTTCTGATTGATTGACGTCAAAAAGATGGAAAAAATGGCATAAACACAAGTTCAATAATTAGATAATACTGGCAAGAATATGGACTCATATATATATATATATTTGTAGCAAGGTGTCCAGTGTTCCATATTTTACAATTATTAAAACTGGTTAGGTACACTGATTTTTAATCTGAGATGAATACTTTCTATAAACAAAACTATAATGTCAAATATGTCAATATGTTGTTTCTTTAATTAATCTAGTAATTAAGACAACTGTAATTAATTTGTTTATACTAGCAATTTAGGCAGTGGAAAATATATAGCTTTATATAACTGTAATTTATATTTCTTATGATTTGTTTTCAAATGTGGTTGTTATGTAACGATGATTAAAAGCATTCTCGAGTAATCCCTGGTGCTTTGACGGATAAGAGGATTATATGTTCTCTAATGGAGGTTCGCAGACAGACATATAACTCACTCGTCTCAATGCAACCCAATTCCCGGAGTGTGTACGTGCGTGTCAGTTATTTCTCGAGAAAAAAAAACCCGCATAATGAAGTTTGTAAAATATTGCTGGAAACTGGAAAGTTTGTTATGCATTAAACTAAAATTGACATTTAAAGTTTTTCGCACTCACGTTTACGTCCATTGTTGCTCTTTTAAACCATTCATAATTTCTTTTAAGGATAACATCGTCTTCAAATGTTTCTAAACGATACACACATTTAATATCCAACGCAGACAGACACACACACACAATCTGCAAAAAATATTGAATATCTTGTGTCATTGAAGAACTTGTCTATTATACGACCATATTCGAAAAAATACAGCTAATATGTAATTTGGGAAAAAGTATTTACAGCCAGTGTTATTCTTATGTTCGGTGCTGATTCAAGATGCCCGACTACATATAGTAGATATGAGTAAAGCAGTAACATTTATTATTATACATCTGTCACCGTAACGCCATAAGTTACAGTGTGCCGTAATTTTGCGGTATTTTACGGGGTATTTTCATCCTACCATATTAGGAAATGCGAATGAGTACGCGCGTAAGCGTCCTCTAATAATAAAAACAAACACAGCTGCCACCAGGGTTTGACCGGACTCCACACAAAGAAGTTCGCTGATTCTGTTCAAAACTTTTTGGAATTCGGCATTCCCATGGTGTATCCTTGGAAGGAAAAGATGTATAATAATAAGGTTATTACGCGGGTACCTCAAAGTATGTACTCAGACAGTACGCCGTCGCATCGACGTCCGCTGCCGTCGGTCGACACTGCCGCTGTACCGTCTTCGTGCATACTTTGAGGTATCCTCGTAATAACCTCATATTATATTATTCAAGCTGACTGTAAATGGATTTTTTACTCTATCAAAATAAATGTTTTCAACAACGTTTGCGACATTATAAAACCGGTAAACAAAATCTGGATCTCGTTCAGGAGTCTCCCAGTGTATCATCATAACGCGATGAATACGACAGTGCTTGTTAGTTATATAATTGTTCTTTTATTTAGAAAGAACACACACAATGTTATATGCTATAACAATCATTTATGAACTACCTGCTTTGGGGACATATGCAAAAACTCTTTTAAACCTTTGCAAAGTCAGTGACAACATAGAAACGTATTACTAATATCTATTCGCGATCACCTTGATCCTAAATCAAGACACTTATTTTAAGACCAGCAGCTAGTCCGAGCACTGTTTGGACAAATCAAGCGCACATTAACGCAGTGAGAGTAAGTGGTATTAACATGATTTACGACATCCATCGTGAAACTGATTTCTTTACTTATGAACTAAACAGTTCATTATAAGCGACAAAAAAGAACATGAATTTTTATTTTATTTCAAAATCGTTCGAACGCTACATTCTAATACTACATAGTTTCGGGATGTTTACAAACAAATACCAATGACAGTAAACAGGCATATACTTTTGTGGAGTACGATTCAGATATACCGACAAAGTGTCATATCCCTTTGGCAAATCACCGAGATACCATGTCCTTGACCAATATATACACCATAAAACACTATATTGTAATTATGAATGGGTAACAAAAATGTGAAAGTAAATTTAAAATTGGATTTGTAAACACTTACTGACTTTCGTTTTTATAAATATCATGTGTTTACAATGTTCCGAGATTAACGTTTCACAAATTTGCCGAACAAAAGACCTATTAAGCAGAACTTTATAGAGAGCAGTTATCTATTTAAAAAAAAACACGTTGTAGATATGACTGCTGGCAAGAACGCGCTTCAAATCGATACTGTTACAAACGTACGTAATTCCCCGGGGTTACCAGCTCGGTAGATTATAACAAACCACTGTCTTGGGCTTTATGACTTATCACAAAGCGTCATTGACAATATTGATATAGATGCGCTGTTGACAGGTGTTGGTGACACGAGTGTCGTTATGCAAAAATTCTATAACTTTACGACACGTAGCCAGAATGTATTACGTTAATGTTTTTTATTGACGTAATCGTGTGTTCGCGCACCATATTGTATGTGTTTATATGTTTGGTACGTTTTTTTTTCGTTTTTAGATTTCGAGTTTATTTTAAATTTTGCTCATACTACGGATTGGTTTATGACATGTACTGAGAAGCCATGAATATATATACCCACATTAATATTTCTTAATTGTATTTAGTCAATGTCAAAACCGGGTTTTCTTATCTCAGAGTATTTCAGAATGCTGGTCACACATCGCTTCTGTGCTGCCGCAAAACATAAGCTATTTTTGGAACAGAAAATACTGATTTCAGGAAACTGATTTCATAATTCAAATTCGCTACTAGAAGAATAACCTCATTAGGTAAAACCCTTCTTTCTGTTACCGGATGAGGTATTCGTATATGCATTTGGTATCACTTGTATCATTGTGTTGAGTATTAGGAACGCGCTGTAATAATCTGTGTATGGTCTATGGTGTTACACGGATTCAAAAACAAAATGACTGGTATTGCTTGAATTTCAAAATGTGACATTTCCATTACGAGATCATGTGACCAAAATCTGTCTTGTTATGGATACCAATGTTGAACGCTTTATATTCTATCCTATAACTCCAAAGGCAAGAACTGCATGGCAACAGGGACGTAAATAACAGAGATTCGAAATATATCGCCCATGTTGATGTGTTGCGATAAGCAATGTTATGTAAATTGTATGCTAATATTGAACATCGAACAGCTGAGCTTTTAGGGGAAATAGCGCCTTTCGTTGTGTATTTGATATCGTCTTAAATACCTAGGCCTATTTATCATCCGAATGCCTTTCAACCTGATTTGTCATCCTCTGTGTTGGTAACTAGAACCTGACGATCCTGATATAACGAAAAAATATCTGCTGAAAAATTAAATGTTTTCCTACCAATGCATATATCCCACATGATGTTACATATGCATATATATTGTACGCCCTCTGTCGCTAATGATAATACATGGGCGTCTATGGAGCTACATAAATATTTCTTAACCTGGCTCAAAACAAAAGCTATATAATAAAAACAGTTAAACATCGTTTCTCGCGGTAATACCAATAAATTTATTTGCAACATCCTAAAAAATCCAGGAATTAGCACCACGTGTTTCTCAGCGTCACAGTGAAAAATATTTTTCAGTAAATACTTTTTCTACAAATCTCGACTTTTGATAACCAGGAGCGAGGGTTAATTTGAAAAGAAATAAAGAATCCGAGCCAGTATTTTCTGTCATCGAGCTTCTGCTGCTACTGCATGTAATCCCGTTTAACAGAATAAAACGACTCGTGCAGTGTATGGCTTGCGAACGCATACCATAAATCAACACAACTGTATTGACCTTAAATGTACAAAAGTACATCGAACTCATTTAATATCCTTCGGGCGTGCGTTAAATCGGATTTGGCTTTTATGTATGTTTTGTGTTATCTAATTTATTTAGTGACTCAGCTCCATATGAATAAAGAAATGAATCGGCCAACAAGGGAGCACAATTTGTTCTCATTTGAAAGTCGATACTTTTGTAGAAAAAATATACCCCCAAAACTCGACAAATGTGTTGCAAATCAGAAATTCTAGCATACGAACTCATCTTCAGTGTTGATCAGTCTTATTCTTGACAAAGTATACAGATCGTACCAAATTACAATCTGTTGTTGGTAGCATGGCTGTAGTTATTTGGTCGTAGATAAAAACCAAGAGAAAGAAAGACAAACAGAGATGCGACCGTATAGACTACGTAACCTCTTTTGGTACGGCATAGACACGGCCGTATTCGTATATATTTAAGATTATGTTTAGGTTGTTATAGCAACATGTTTAGTAGCGTTTATAGAATGTCTGATTCACATGTAAATTGTTTAAATGCTGAAATGAAGTTACACTCGAAGTCTTATTTATTGCAATTTCTCCACTTCTAGCAAGTGGACAAAAGTTAAAATAAATGTTAAGATTGTTGACAACTTGTCTAAACATTTAAATGACCGAGTGTACGTATCAGATACAAGCTGAGCAACTCATCCGTTCACATAATGATTGTCTTGTGACAAGTAAAAATTGCATTCATGCTAAGAGATGTTGGTTTGTAGAATTGTAGTAGAATTGTTATTCCCTATATTGTTTTTTTTTGTGGGGACATCAACATATATACCATATAGTGTACCAGGATTTTTGAATACATACTTTGGTCATCTGTTAAAGGGCGGTGGTCGTCGTGCCGCGTCCTGTTCGATATGGGACTCATAGCGAGTATACAACGCGTGTAAAATACATTGTTTATTTACATGAAATTCGAACACGCGCTGCGCTACGACCACCGCGCTTTAACACGTGACTCAAGTTTATGGATGCGATACCTCACTTCACTTTTTGCTGCATTCGCCCATTCCAACTGTACCTCCTCTCGTATAGGTCATTGTCTTGAATATTCATCAATGAACGTGGGTCCATATGATATGATATTTGAAGAGCATTATGTGAAATTACATTCAGTAGTCACAAGAAGTGTACGAAGACAACAATTTAGAACATCTCTAAATGCGATAATAAGATAATTTTAGAAATCGACGGCAATTTGTGTAGCGGCAGTAGCTAAACATGTTAATGTAGCCTCGCATCTGCCAAGTAAGTTGACCGCTTCAACGAATAAACCTAGCGCTAATTCGGATATTCTTTGGAATCTGTACAGGAATAAAATAAAACTAAAGTTGTTTTTAACTGAAGCCTGTTAGTGAGCAGGATATTTTTAAAAATACTGGTGATTCTGCTACGTCACAGGCTATTGCATATATAATTGATCATGGAAGGTACTAACGTTAGTACCTTCCATGAATTGATTAATCGTTTTGTAAAAAAAAACAATACACTACTTAAATAGTTTAAAATGGCCAAGCAAGCAATTGTTACAAAAAGAGCTCTAGAACACACGCTGGGAACTATCGCCCAGTTAGTATTCTTAGCTTTAATTCTAAAGTGCTTGAGAAAGTTTGTATACAACTTGAGAAATATTTGGTCAAAATGGTTTATGCTGGGCCTTTGATGCGGTCGACTATTCCATTTTATGTAATAAATTAAAATTAATGGGAGGTGTCCCTCAAAAAGGTATACTTGGCCCCTCAATATTTTTTATGTTACTTTAACTTTCTTCACATCAGCGTAAATTTCGGAGATGAGATTTGTACAAATATCAACTATTCTAAGTAAAAAACTCTCTAAATGTCATAACTGATAATGGCCTGTCATCTGTCAGGTGTCATCGATTCTGAATATGTTCATCCACACTTCAACCCCATGACATCATTGACAAAGTCTCTTGAGGAAAAAAAAAGCTACATATCAGACTAAAAAGATCAGATTTAATCTTAATCTGTCTCCCCGAATAATTGTGGGGCAGAACGGGGTAAAGTAAATATTTTGGATGTGAAAAACATAAATAATTTACATTCATATAACACCAGGGGAACGATTGTGTCCTAAAAATATCAGGCAGAGAATTGAATAAATTACTACGAATTAGTTAAAAATATTAAGTGATCAATTGCGTTTTAAACACACAGTGAAGAAACACTTGGCAAATTTGGTTAGGTAATTTCCGAGTTTATATTTGACGTTCGTTGTGTAATTCTATAGTTATTTTCACATACAAATTCGAATTGTAATTGGTCGTGTTTATTAATGTCTTGGATGTGTATTGTATTTTGTATTGTTGTGTATGTTGGTGTTTACAGTGGGTGTGATGTTAGGACTCTACTGAAAATAAGTGGCTAATGTGACTGTGTATGGTATCCTAGCTATGAAGTTCTTGAGGGGCTTGTTTTTTTGTGTTTATATCTGCTTTGTTTTTTATTTGTTATTATTGATATAAAATGCCAGCAATAATACTAACAAGACAGTCTGTAATTTGTTGTTTTAGAATCCACTCTTAATAATCCAAATTCAAAATCTGCGAAGTGCCTTGAAGTTAAAATAGTCATAGAGGCTTTTTCATATAACGTTTTGAATCGGTTAGAATATGTACTGTTGGCGCAATCTGTGTTTACCCGAAGTAGATGGTATCGTCTATGTCCGTGAGTTTTCTCTTTCAAGGTTTATGAATGAGTACTGTCATATCAACTTCACTACATCCAGTACTAGTCGCATTACCAATAGTTATGTTGTAGCTGATTAGTTTTCTGATCCATCATGCAATTCTCTGACTCTACAACAAGGGAAACTACGTGTGGATCTGTTGATAAATCTTTTCAATTATGCAGACAAGCATAAAGAAAGCAAATCGATCTAAATGGTTAAAATGATTGTAAAGTTTAAAATCTAAAAAAAATATTGATTCCATTACATAAGAACAGTTTTGTTTTTATTTTCCCATTCGAATATTTCCAACGTGTTACATAATATTGTTTTTAGACACAAGTCGTCAACGTTTGAGCATTGTTTAACTTGTACAAAATATTGTAAAAATTAAAACGTTTTTAGAACTCTTTTCATGGGAAATCATGTTAAAGCATTATTTCATAAAAATATACATAATACTTTTTAGAAATTCGTGACAACCATGATTATCAATCTAATAACTACATATAATTTGTTTTTCATCTACCCTATCACAATTTTTAGATATGACAAAACTTGTCACCACAGAGACCGATAAATGGTAAATGGCTCATATTAATGGGTGATCAGCGCATTGTTTGTGAAAAAAGTAGTTCGGTACCTTAACTTTCATAAATTAAATACTGATAGGTTATACAAAATACTGACAATGGAAACTATATTTATTAGTATTTTTGGAACCTTACTTTGGGGATTTTTAGATTCCAGATTATCACCGTCATAGATATAATCAACAAAAATAAGGGATATGCTGTAACAGAACAAAAAACAAAACAAAAAAAAACAATCTGCTCTAAACATATGTGTGAAATATAGGAATGCATTTTAATGATAGAGTGTGGTGTTGTAATTTCTGATTGTCTCGCTTGAAATAGTCTCGAACTATCTGACCTTCATTCTTTAAATATGTATTCTTGTGAAATATTTAAAAAAAAAAAATGGTCTTTCAACAATTCAACTTTCTTAATGAATTCCCTAAAAACGGCTGGTCATATTCTAAATAGTTGCATGCAAAATTATTTCAAAATATGTTAACAATACCAAAAACTACATCTTGCTATCAATATACTTGCAAACTGTCTGGAGAAGGTTTCCAATTGATAATGTATTTTCAATACTATCAACAAAATCTGCAGCCGTTTACTGAGAAAAATAGCAAGATATCTAAAAGAATAAGTAAAATATAAAACAGCTTATTTCATCTGTTTTTGGGGGTGGGACATTTTTTTGTTATTAACGTATGCGTGCATGTACCAAATTTCAACCATTCGGAGCAAACCGTCGTTAATATATAGAAGAAACAATCTAAAAAAGTTAATTATTAATCAAATTAGCTTAACAAGCTCTCTTGTATATCTGTCTGTCTTTCACACATGAGATGTGTATAGCGTTTTTCATACAAAAACAATTAGATTTGCATATGGTTAATGAGGTAATTAAAGACCTTCTCATTTATCCTACAAACCAATTCTATTTCGGTCCATAGATTATAATGGTGGCTTGTACTTTTTTTTTTTATATAACCTATTTCAAAATATAAAATATACATATTTTATCGATGCTATGACGTCTAAATCTATTCAATCAATATTTCATGACCTTTCAGTTGATCCAATACATAACATTTCTCTATATGTCAATAGGAGATCAATTTAGTTGATTTTCAAACCAAAATACTAGTATTTCGCGATGTAGTCAAGTTCTTTTGAGTAGCGTGTGTTTTATAATGTATATACGCACACATTCTTGATTTATCCAGTGATTAGTTGCCGGTGATTTTAGGTTGGATGTTGGTTCGCCCGAATGCAGGAGTTCAGGATGCTTGTTTGTGTACTGGTTACAGAATGGGGGTAATTCTCATAATTGAACACAAGACCTGATGTCAGCTGGAACATTATAGGCATAAGTATACGAATTGTCTTCAACACATCAAACCTAGTAAACACTCTAAACAAAAAAACCCTACTCATACATTAAAATAAAAATAGAGCATTCTTTGTTTTCAACTATTTTTTTTTGCTGAACCCATACACGTCGGTCACTTTTATATTTTTTAAATACCCCCTATTTCTAAATGGTCCGACCCTAATGATCGAAGATGTAACAAATCATCATTACCGCACTCCAGTTAAAAAAATGAGTTGTTTAATTTAGTCAACAAATATTTGACGAGGAACAAGCAACTTTATATAGTTCCAAATTTTCCACTAAAACACAAATTCCTGAATGTAAATACTATTTCAAGTAAATAATCACAGTTACAAGTGTTTCCTGATTGATTTGCCAGACTCCCGTGACAGTGATTGGGTGGCTATATTAAATATATTTTCGTATTTTGACGTGAGGGTAATATTTAAGGTATTACCCTCACGTCAAAATACGAATTTTTACTATTAACATAGAATAGTCATAACGTTATACTTTCAATCCCGCCCAAAATTTATTTTCTTAAATCATACACTTTATTAGCCGCACAGGTCCTTTACGAAGAAGAAAATGGCGGCGCCCAGGACGAGGTGTGCACGTTAAAGTGTCGGAATGTAAATATTGATAACGATCGTAGTGGTCAGAGTTTGAATATGAAAACAAATCAGTTCATTCCAGTGAATTATTCTAGTCCTTCGAGCAACGATTCATAATGTGCGCGAAACTTGTCAGAAGCAGTTGTAATATATCCGTTCGTTCATAAATCAAAGATTTGATCTTGAGAGTTGTATAGCTGACAAATGATTATGGAGTCTACCCACATTGACGCGTGTTTGAAGAGGTTACCTGATGTGTTCCATCTTCTACTGGATTCAAGTAAGACTATCGTGGACGATACGTGCGTCGAAAAACTGCTAACTTTGATTGAAAACATAACACAGTGTACAGGTAAGAGGATTTCCCTGTTTTAGCGTTAGGTGGCTCCCCACATGTAGGGGGCGCGACTAGAATTTATTGGAAATGATATATTACAGCATTGTCAATACTGGATGAGGATATGAGATATGCCGGAAAATACACTAATGAGCGAAGCATATAAGCATGAAAATGCACGTCTAAAATTAGGTATCTTGTGTGATTCAAATATTGGATGAATTAATTAAAAATCAATATCTGGAAAAAAAACAATAAAATAAAACACATTGAAGCCTCGATAAAAGACGTTTGTTAAAATCTTGAAGTTCAATGCCGGAAAAGATGCAAAGAATTTATGCACAATGATGCTAGCGAGTTTGCAAATTGGCTGCCCCCATACTTCTGAGACTTGCTATAAAGTTTGTAATCAGTCTTTGAAATAGCTGCTGAAAAAGCAATGAAAGGAAGGAATCTAATAACGAATACATAAGACCTAGAGAAAACAAACAATCGTAGCATTATGGAAATCAGAATTTGTGTGGCTACGAATGACTACGAGTGTAAGCAGGTTTACTGTAAAATACTTCAAGCTGTCTATGTTCCTTTCTCACAGCGAAAATCAACAATAAATTGAGCAAATAGTCTATGTGTTTCATATTTTATTTTGTAATGAGTGTGAAAATATGAGGGAAAAATAAACAGGACTGGTAACTTTCTACCAGGAAAGGGAAATTTAGAAAGTTACTAGTCCTGACGTCTGGCAATAATTTATGGCCAATTTCATACACTGGTGTAATAATAAAGTTGTAATTAAAATAAAGTAGAATTTATGAAAATTATGTGTTTTGATATTGAAATAAAGCAATTACTGACATTGTCATCTGCTCTTGCCTTGCAGTACATGCGCTCTCGTGACTGATGGGGAGGGGGTGGGGGTGCTTAACGTTTTGAGTTAAAGCTTATCATCCATCCCCATGTACTTTTACATTGATTTGCACAGATAAGGGTCAAAATACAGGAAATAAAATAGGAGTTATGTATACAGATAGAGAATTTTGTTAATTTTACTTTTTGTCTGTCTGTGAATAGTATATTTATCATAAATGCAGGACCAGTTATCGTTTTTGACTGACCAGCAATAATTCACTAGCAAAGCGAATGCTGTGAATGCTTGGAAAATGTTTACGTATTTCTAAATCACTGCCATTCGTGGGACATGAATTAATAATCAAACGACACATTCCAAGTTGCCACTCACATGTATTATGATTTTTTAATCAGAATATAACATATTATACATATACCCAACAGTACCAGCAATTAATAACCAGGGAGCTGTTACCATACCTTCAAAGTCAAGGTGTACTGTGTATGATAGTGTATTCACTGGTATGCTACTGAAGTGTTAAGGGGACAACCATGTTTAAAAATTAATTCCAAGTGAAAATAAAGTATTCCACAGTACTCATATATGTACTGCAATCACAGTCTCCTGCAGACTGTGTTGAAGTGAATGCATTTTTAAAATGTTGTTTAATTATGCAGATTTCAGGGCCAGTTCGCTGTGCTACCTTTCAGTTCTCCAGGGTGTTTACACTTTTATTTTACCGGTATGATATATAAACGTGGGTCAATTCAAGCCTATATGTACTTTCAGTTCACGATCTGTTATATCTAGAGTGTAACTTTGCCAGCTTTAAGCTGGATTAAACCAGCTTAGATTGCTTTCATAGCTTACTTGCTATCTCCCAAAATATGTCTTATATTAGTAACGTAGGTAAATACTAAAAAGAATAATTTGAAATTAATGATGACAATGATACTGACTTTAAAAATGAAAAGTCACCTGATAGCTTTGTGAGTCACGCTCATAATTCTTTAAAAATTATGCCATCATTATGGAATTATCTTTTTTTTTCTTTACCCTTAGACTAAATTGTTCTCCTGTATTCAAATTCTCATGTCTACCTCCCAGTTTGTATATCGAAACCCTCAGTCATTCTGTAGGTACATGTATACTCAGTGAATGTTATCTCAATCACACCAGCATCTGTACAGTGTGCCAGATTAAAAACGTCTATATATGACCTGCTGTATGCTCAATTGGGATTACAAGATGGCATTGATAGCATGTATAAAAACAACTGATTTACCGGTATGTCACAATTAGTGTTCTTAAGAATTCTAAAAAGATAGCCTTCAAATTCTGAACAGAATAATTAACTCCTGTCTCTGATTGGTAATTTTTTTTTTACTAATCTCAGTTAAGAATAATTAACTCCTGTCTCTGATTGGTAATTTTTTTTTTACTAATCTCAGTTAGATTTTAATCACTAAATAATAAGTTTTTTTTTTTTCCAATCCTGTGTCTGTGTCACCAATAAGAACAGGGTATGAGGTCATGAAAGCTTACATGCAGTTCATCAGTGACTCTATTGAACTGAAAGAACTGACGTGACTACGGTTTAGGTCATCAGTGTGTCTCCCCAGATCACAGTGTTATCACTCTGACGATATTTTTTTTAAATAAAATACTTGAAATACGGTATCTGAGATCTAGCGCATTACCGCTTCTTTGATGTGGTTTTCTCACTGTGCATCTATTATCAGTCAAACTTGTCAGACAGTTGTTCTGTCATATGTATGTGCCTGAGGTGGATGCAGGGTGTTTGGTTAGGTGGAAATGATGTCATTGTACATTGCATTGTGGGATATGTTCATATGAGTAAAATGATTTGAGGTATGAACGCTCCCCTGTGGACCCCCCCCCCCTCTAAAATTGTCTCTGTGTTCAACTGCCAATTTTCGACTATTCGTGCTTTGCAACACCTATATTTCTGTGTCACAGGGAATTCAGTTTTAACAACCATCATTTTTAAAATTCTTGAAATCTATGAATATTTTTCTTATTATATTGTGCTTTACAGAATTTGCACATTTTCTGTAATTTTCAAATTATTATTAATTCACATTCAATGATATTTCTATTTTTTTATCAACAATTTTGCTTTTGACAACAATCTCATATATTACCGATAACCAACATTTTAATATTCTGGTCTACAGTCTCATTTGGTCAACAATATCATATTTCACTCAACAATCTCATTTTGATCAACAATCTAAATTTTCTAAAACAATCTCATTAATCTCATTTTGGTCAACAATTTCATTTTGGTCAACAATCTCAATTTGCTCAACAATATCATATTTTGCTCAACAATATCATTTTAGTCAATATTCTTAGTTTGGTCAACAATTTTATTTTTGCTCAATTTCATTTTAGTCAACAATCTCATTTTGTTCATTAATCTCATTTTAATCAACATTCTCATGTTCCTCATTAATTAATATCATACATGTATCATGCTCAACAGTCTTATTTTGGTCAAAATTAGAATACAACTCTATATCATTACAGATGACAGAATGAAATTATTCAAAGAAGACGTTGGATTAGTATCGTTCCTCTCGCATGTTGTCACCACATCCTGCGAACCATGCACCATGACATTTGCGTTAAAATTGAACGGTATCCTGTTGAAGCATGACGACACTGTCCAACTGCTGGCTGCTCATTTTACTGGTATTGAATCTAGTCTTGAACACAGAATCTTCCAAAGAGCCTTGGAGGGGATCGAATACTGGCTAGATGCATCCGTACGCTGTGCCTGGCTCAACAGTATGAAAGTTAATTTGAATTATGCGTATCAAGTAATTACACAGTTAGGTAATTTGAATAATTTATTGTCTCCAACCCTTCTGAGAATTGCTTCTTAAAAGTAAAGTGGGCTTTCTTAAAGAGTTGCATATTATAAATACATTGTCTATATCCTCCAGGGTTTTTAATGAGAATAAAAACAATCCCCGGGCGATTAAACATCCTACTTTGTTTCGGCTAAATTACATCGACTGTGTCAGTATTGTGTAATTTTTCTCAATTAGTGTCGATATATGTGTTGATTTATGGCGTGCTCCTCAAGCAGTGACCAGGTCATTCCTATTAGATTTCATTACGCAGTACATCCATCCATCTGCAATATGACTCCACAATTACAAAACTTAATATCAATATGTAGATATTACACGAGGGGGAAAAAATATCTAAACGTTTATGGCATGTGTACTGACTCTATAATTAGCAATTCAGCCTTCGGGGGTGAATAATTGGCAAGATACTTCTATTTTGCAACTTGCAATTTCTGTTTTGTCCTCAATAAAGTTTATTTTCTCAGGGGGGAATTGCTGTAATGAGTTTTCCTCTATTGTTTATCATGCTTAGCAAACCCTGAGACAGTTGTAGTTTGAGATTACTATATGTTGAAAGCATATCACGCTGTCTGTGCATGCTTCTCAAATAACCTTCTATGGACTAATTAAGTTAATATAAATTTGGTAATAAACGATGATTTTTATGTCAATACATAATTTTACATTAAGTTTACAATAAGTTATTCTTAGTTGACAAATCCTTTTATCTGTCACGTTATGTTTTGTTGTTTTGTGACAAACTACTTTTTATTTACAGAGTGTATTGAACAAATCATTGCTTGTCTTGTTGATGCAAGCATGTTCGTAATAACAGCAGCGCAAGATTTCACCGTTAGTCTCATCGTTTGGTGTTATAAACATGGCATGCTTGCTGAAAGAGAAAAAGTAGCATTAGTGAAAAAGTCACAGTTGGACAATGGAAAAGAAAAGCATGCAATTGATGAGAAGTCATCTGAACGTTTATTGCAGTACATGACAAAAGTCTTAAGAAGTGACTCTACGATAGAAAAGCCAGAAATTGTATCCGTACTACAGATGCTCAGAAAACTCTTTGAAACTGATCAATCTGTTGGGGGAAGTGTTGCCATGGAAACATATTTACTAGCAAGTTGCCAGGATATGGTGATAAATTGTGATGCCGGTGTATGTGCGAATATTGTCGAGTTATTTATAGTTATTGCACGGAAAACAAGGTGACATCTTTACGATATTTATAGTTCCATCAGATAATATTGAAATATTGTATCCAATTTTGCACATCGTAAATATTGTTGACTTCACAGCATAGAGATAATGCTTGGTTTGAAATGATAAATTGGATTATATTGAATTGTTGTCACATTGCAACGCTGAAATAATAACTTTGAAAGCAAGTAATCAAGTCCGAAACAAAATTGATATCTTTATTTCTGTATGACAAAGCTATTTTTTTTTTTAGTATATCATATACACAATACATAGAGAATCTCCAGTGAGTGACAGTGTTATATTTCATTTAAAAATTAGTGTCTTAATTTTCATCTGAGCTTGTCGTAGGATTCTTACCATATCTGCATCTATGGAACATTGTTTTTAAAATACAGTTTACCGACAATAAACAACATACCCAGAACTCTAGAGGGCGCTAGTCAACACTACCTCTCTTGCTCAGGGAAGTGTACAGATGTGAAAGTAGATTGTAAAAGTAAATTGCAGTATTATTAATAATACTCCAAAGAACGATTGTGACAAATATTCAACAGTTTATGTTCTGTGTTGTTTTTCAACGTATTTCGTCTTTCAGGACATCCGACTGGATTCAAATGGATGATATAATTGTGATGATTATGTCACTGATGCATCATGGGAAATTAAGCCCAGCGCTGAAATTAACAACAACGCTGCTATTAGAAATGGATCAACAACATGAGCAGCATAATAGGTAATCATATATTTGACAGAAAGTTGCAAGGTGGAATTTATTATCTGTCAATTCATGATTATATTATACAAGTGCCATAATCGTTTTTCCCGTCAAATTTTTGTGTAGCATTTTGCCATTTTTTATGTATTTTTCTATATATTTTTTTGATAATTTTTGACCAAATGGACCTAATTTTCTATTTACTACAAGTCTTGATCGAAAATTTTGAAAAATTATGAAAAAATTAAAAAAAAATTAAAATTTGTGAATGATGACGCAAGTTGACTTTAAGGCTCAATGCATAATGCTGCTTGAAAAGAGTGTGGCCGTTGCAATTATTCATCTTTTAAATATAGCCCCTTTTTATTCTGAATTTTAATTATTAAGATAAACCCACAAGTTTAAAACACAAACTTACTCAAATTATGGATTTATTTTCTTGTTTTTTTCAGATTATATGAGTTAGTTTTTCTGCCACTAGATTTTTGTCTCCATCCATCTCCAAGTACTGTTATTAGTTCGTCGACGGTGGATTTCATAATGGCCGCCATGAAGTCTAGAGGTACATGCATTAGTTTAGTAATGCACTCTATAATGGCACTGCAACGGCAATGTACGAAGGTAATCAATAAGTTCTTGACAACCGATGTATTGTACTTCAAAGCTATTACAGTGTGCTTGTATCTTTTTAGCTCCGCTGTCGACTTTGTCGAGCGGAGCTTATCATATGAGTGATTGTCCGTCGTCGTCCGTGTCAATATTTTACTTTTTCGACTTCTTAAAAACTACTAGCCTGAATGCTTTTATACTTGGTGTATAGACCTCTCTTAGGTTTGTTCATTTCATGTTGATATCTTCAATTCTCTAATTTTGGTGAATATTTTTGTCATTTTTGGTAAAAAGTGATATTTTCGACTTCTTGTTAAAAACCGCAAGTCCAATTGCTTTGATATTACATATATAGGTACTACATGTGAACCTCTCTCAGATTTGTTCATTTTGTGATGATATCTTCAATTCACTAATTTTGGTGAATATTTTTGTAATTTTTGGTAGAAAGTGATATTTTCGATTTCTTGTTAAAAACTGTAAGTCCGATTGCTTTGATACTATACATATTGTTCATTTTCTAATGATGTCTTCAGTTCTTTAATTAAAATGTGCATTGCTAACAGCGGAGCTATCTCAGCCGAGAGGCTGCTTGTTTATCTTTGATTTTCCAAATGTATAAAGATAGCGCCCTCTAGTGATATATGGATGGGTGAAAGGACAACTGTTCACAGAATTACCGGTACTACTGTTTTTATCAGCATTTCAATGAAAAGTAAATGTTTTTGTTGAATTTGTAATATTTTTAAATACAAGGATTTGAGCACTTTTAGTGATCTACATAATTTTTGTCATTTTTTTTTTTTTTTTTACACATTTTATAGTTAATTTTTAGCTAAACGAGCATTTACGCTACAGAGCTTAACAATAACAAATATGCAATTTTGTTTTGTAAAAGTTGACAATTTTGTCTTTCATGCTGTTTGTAACTTAGATTTTAATACACAATTGACAAATGAATATCACCATATTGATTTTTACAGGGTGGGCGATTGGATGATGATAAGTTGTGTAGATTTCTCAAATATCCCATAATACTCTTACCAATCACAAGTTCACCAGATCGTCAAAATCTATCGACTCAATATACGAAGCATCTACTAGGTAACACCAAATTAACCAAGTTTTTACTGGATTTAGCATTGACATTATGTGATGTATACGCAGTCAGTGGTGAGTAACCTTCCTAACTTTTACTCATTTTCAATCTATTTGCATACTATTAGCATAATGTAGAACTATGTGCATATTATTAGCATAATGTAGATCCATTTGCATGCTATTAGCATAATGTGGAGTCATTTGCATACTATTAGCATAATGCAGAGCCATATGCATGCTGTTAACATAATGCAGAGCTATTTGCTTACTATTAGCATAATGCAGATCTGTTTGCATGATATTAGCATAATGTGGAGCTAATTTACATACTATTAGCATAATGCCGATCTGTTTGCATGATATTAGCATAATGTAGAGCTATTTGCATGCTATTAGCATAATGCAGAACCATTTGCATGCTATTAGCATAATGCAGAACCATTTGCATGATATTAGCATAATGCAGAACCATTTGCATGATATTAGCATAATGCAGAACCATTTGCATGATATTAGCATAATGCAGAACCATTTGCATGCTATTAGCATAATGTAGAGCTATTTGCATACTATTAGCATAATGCAGAACCATTTGCATGATATTAGCATAATGCAGAACCATTTGCATGATATTAGCATAATGCAGAACCATTTGCATGATATTAGCATAATGCAGAACCATTTGCATGATATTAGCATAATGCAGAACCATTTGCATGATATTAGCATAATGCAGAACCATTTGCATGATATTAGCATAATGCAGAACCATTTGCATGCTATTAGCATAATGCAGAACCATTTGCATGCTATTAGCATAATGCAGAACCATTTGCATGCTATTAGCATAATGCAGAACCATTTGCATGCTATTGGCATAATGCAGAACCATTTGCATGATATTAGCATAATGCAGAACCATTTGCATGATATTAGCATAATGTAGAGCTATTTGCATACTATTAGCATAATGCAGAACCATTTGCATGATATTAGCATAATGTAGAACTATTTATGATCATGTGATCTGGCATGTTTCTTATAATTTGTACCTACCTATATTGTAAAACTTGTGAGGTACATTTTGTAAAGAGAAATGAATAAGGTTATTGCCAATTTTTGAAACGCAAAACACATATAATTGTAAATTAAATACATAGCAAAGACAGTCAAGATGAACACTGACCAGTTCTTTGATCGACTTGCTTATTTCTATACAATTTCTAGAAATGTAGTGATTTTCTGATCATATCACTATTTGCCTGACATCATTATAAGTTCCATTCCCCCATGAACTCTAGGTAGTGTGCTGATTGAAGAAGACATGAAAGGAATATTGATCTGTTCATTAAGTTGATAGGGTTTGAAAAGTTGTGAGACAATTTCTCAACTAGACACAAGTGTTAACTTGTAAAAAAATGATTAAAGCAGAATCAAGGTTCAAGTCAAAGCTTCGGAATGACATTTTTTTTCTAGTGATATATAAAGTTTATGTGATGTATGATTTTAATTGTTACCTATTTTTTTTTTTGCCAGACGATGACTTGTATCAACTGAGTGGTGTAGTGGTGAAAATGGTGGACAATCCACATATGGATAGTACCGTAGGTCTATTGTCTTGTTTTAATATTGATAACATTACTCTGTGTTTCTGTGTTTGCTATTAAATTATGAACATCCAAGCCTGAATTTGAAGCAAAGGTTTTACTACAGCTGGTCTGACAAAGTCATTATATAAAAATAATACAACATTTCTGATGTACATGTACACAAAATTTAATTCAATCTAATTTTTAAAGAAAAAACATGATATCTGAAGAGTAGAATTCATTCTCAGTATTTCGTTCATCATATTCATTCTGATCTCCATTGCCATAGCAACCATAAGCATCTTAGGTCATCTCAGTTTATCACCCATCATAAAAACATGGTAGGTGGTTTCCCAGAATAACTTTTCTCTCAACACCGTCTTTTGTAATTACCGCTAGTCTGATGACTCCACCACTTCCGCCATCTCTAGCAATGGCTAGGGATATAGCTGCAATGATAGAAATAAAATATTTAATCATTAAATATCGACTTATACAAAAAATTGGAAGTCATCTCCCTGTATCCCTGTATCCCTGCATATTATTGAATTTTGAACTTCTACGATACGAAATTCCTTTTAATTTGCTGGAATGGTATTGTTAATGTAGGCTCCAATTTTTGTTTTTAATTTTTTTTATATATACCGGATTCTGTCGTAAATTCGCCCATCTGAAAAATCGCCCTGGGCGGTTTCACGGCTGGTGGGCACTTATTTGGGGTTAAAATTTTCAAAAAATTATCATCAAATATTTTTAGGGGGCTTATATTTTCATTGAAAAATCCACCTACGATTTTCAACACCGGCAGTTGGACCACCTAAAACGAAAGACACTATTGCAGAAGCTAATCTAAAATTGTATGCATTTTTTCTAGCTGAATTAAAAAGTAGACGGCGCATTTTTCTCCAAAAAAATCACATTAATGAACCTCGTGCGCCAAATAGAATTATTTTGTTTCATTTTATTAGTAACGAAAGTATATTCTAAAACTAAAAGAAGTTTCAAATAAAAACGAACACAACTGCATTTCTTAGTAGCAAATGATCATGGTAGCGTAAGCCGGTCAGGCTGCGTTTCACAATTGTTGATTATTACCTAGTAATGATTTTAATAACGTACAAAAAATAAATTCGTTGAATTGTTATGAAATGCAAATAAATTTCAACTTTATTTCATCGATTCCGATCGCTTTTTCAATGCTCGATGCTGTAGAAATGAATACCCGCCATGTTTCGACCTAAAATGGTGTTCTTTGACCTGATAGGTCAAATTGATAATTAACCAATGAAAACGATGGATGATGCCAACGTGTTAAAATTACCATAGCTCATTTAAATATGTTAATGTTATTAAACGCAATGCGGAAGAGATTTGCCGATGTTGTAGTACGATCTTTTGGCTTGGATTTTGATGGGACATGATGGGGCATGATTTGTTTTTTAAATAAAAAAATAGTTGTTTTCAAAGGATAAACTGAGCATTTGAAGAATGATTTAACATTGTTAGTCCCCGTTCGGATGAAGTCTGAAAACGGGGACTTATAATTCGGTCCCCGTCCGTCCGTCCGTCTGTGCGTACGTGCGTCCGTCGGGAGTCATATCTCAGAATCCCTTGGGCCGATTCCGTTCATTCTTTGCATGTGCCTAGTACTTTATGTGGGACATATGCACATGCAGTGGTTTAGCGATTCAATTCAAAATGGTCGACTGGCAGCCATCTTGTTTTTTGAAAATGTTGTATTTTGAACGTGCTTTGTCAGTTTTCATTCAAATTTAGTACATAGATTATACATGTTAGGATACATGTCCATGACGATTTATTTCACAATTGGATCAAAGATGGCCGACTGGCAGCCATCTTGTTTTTTGAAAATGTCGTATTTTGGACATGCTTTGTCAGTTTTCATTCAAATTTATTACATAGATCATACATGTTAGGATACATGTCCCCGACCGTCCGTGAGTCCCTGAGTCTGTCCATCTGTCCGTGTGTCCATCCGTCTGTGCGTCAGTCTGTCCAGAGTCATATTTCAGAATCCTGTGGACCGATTCTGTTCATTCTTTGCATGTGCCAAGTACCTTATGTGGGACATATGCACATGCAGTGGTTTAGCGATTTGATTCAAAATGGCCGACTGGCAGCCATCTTGTTTCTTGAAAATGTTGTATTTTGGACATGCTTTGTCAGTTTTCATTCAAACTTGGTACATAGAGTATACATGTTAGGATACATGTCCATGACGATTTATTTCACAATTGGATCAAAGATGGCAGACTGGCAGCCATCTTGTTTTTTGAAAATGTTGTATTTTGGACATGCTTTGTCAGTTTTCATTCAAATTTAGTACATAGATCATACATGTTAGGATACATGTCCCCAACCGTCTGTGAGTTCCTGAGTCTGTCCGTCTGTATGTGCGTCAGTCTGTCTAGAGTCATATTTCAGAATCCTGTTGACCTGTCATTCTTTGCATGTGCCTAGTACAAATTGCAAGTGATGACACATAGTGCATTTTGCCACCGAAGTCATATTCATGTTTGGGACTACATGACAGGGCTGTGTGGCCATCTCTCTGTCAAATGGCAATTTGTAATGCGCTATCCTGGCATCAACCAGGCCCGGTCGAACACAAGCACCTGCGGACCTTAACCAAGGTTCCTCCAAAGTCGCATTCATTAGTGAATGAATCTCGGCCAGTGGAATTGGCCTTCCCATTGAGTCTGTGGCACACTCACCCAGGGTAGGGGTCGACCATTTTGATGTTCAGCCTAACGTAGGATTTGAACTTGGGTCTACCGATCCGTTCATTCTTTGCATGTGCCTAGTACTTTATGTGGGACATATGCACATGCAGTGGTTTGGCGATTCGATTCAAAATGGCCGACTGGCAGCCATCTTGTTTTTTGAAAATGTTGTACTTTGGACATGCTTTGTCATTCAAACTTGGTACATAGATCATACATGTTAGGATACATGTCCATGACGATTTATTTCGCAATTGTATCAAAGATGGTCAACTGGCAGGCATCTTGGTTTTTTTATATGCGGTATCTTGGACGTGCTCTGTCAGTTTTCATTCAAATTTGGCACATACATGTACTTTTATATACATGTTAGGATGCATGTCCATGACAATTTGTTTCAAAATCTGGTCAAGGATGGCCGATTGACAGCCATCTGACTTTTTGGCCTTACTACTATATTTCCACAATTTATATACCATTTTCACTCATATTTGGCACATACATCATACATATCAGTGTGTTTCATAATCAGATCAAAGATGGCCGAATAACGGCTGTTTTAATTTTTGGCTATATTACTACTACACAGAACACGTGTTTTGATGTAAATAAACAATCTGTTGTATACACCACTTGGAACTTAAGTTTCAAGGACACGCTCGCGACGACCCCTCCACTTGAATATGACGAGCACAAAGAGAACTTTCAAAAATTTAACGGGGACTGTGTCATTTTCAATGACTTGTTTACACCGATAACAGGTCATCGTCGAAATGAAGCTAACCCATTCACGCTTGTCGCAATAAATATCAATACTTTTGAATAGGCGGCAATGACTACGGCGAAACTTTTAGGCATCAAAAAAAATTAAAATAACACCTTAAAAAACTGCCGAAAAATGGCCTTGGCGGTTTCTTGGTCCCATTTTATTTTTTTAAAAACCCGAACTGCCGTTTAGCGGCCCTGGGCGAATTTACGGCAGAATCCGGTATTAATATTAAAAATGGAACCTAAATATTGTATATATGAAAGAATATAAATATAAAAAAAAAAAAACGTAGCCAATACCTACATAAATTTTTCATCAGTTCGCTATAAAGGTCTGAGTTTAGAAAGTAGGATTATATTTGTTCTTATATTGATTTATTAAACCAGTGAAATAATTATATTTGTTAAGAATGGAGCAAATGAAAATTGTGTATGCTGGCTTGGCAGCTTCTCAACACCAAAATTAGCACTGGAATCATAGTGTGTACTGGTAGTATCTCAGTGGAATACATTTCTTGCATTTTATTTGGGGTGGTCATTAATAAATTGTAGGTCTCAGAGATGCATTGGCAGCATGTTTATTTATTTTCCAAGATTTTCAATTCAATATCTTTACACAACCCATACCAATTAATCCGTCAAGCTGTGAATTTTTGACGTTTTGAAAAAAACAGTTTGGAATGACTCACCATTTGTTGTGAAATTCATGCACTCATTTTTTGTCATTTGATTGTGATAATATGCATCGATGTAACCGCTGATGTAAGAACTACCAGAACCTGAAATTATAAAAACATTCATAGCTGATATTATTTGACTGAAATGATCACATTTTCAATGTAGATTTTTTAATAAATTGTTAAATCTCATATTATATCTATACTGATACAGTGTTAGATCTACTTTTTTCTACAGTATCATTAGTGCCCGTTCGGATGCAGTCCGAAAATGGGGACTTATGTTTTGACCTTTGTGCATCTGTGCGTCCATGTGGACCTGTATTTTAGACATGCCTGGACCAATCACAATCAAACTTCACACATACATTATACAATCAAGCATCATCTTTTGGATCTATACTTCTGAATTGTTTATGATCCAACTATATTACTATAAATAAAACTATATATCTTAAATTTTATAACTGACGGGTACTGTGCCATGCATGGCTTGTTTCTATATGGTATTGCAAAAGCATTAATTGATATCTGATTTCACTATTTCGAGCATATTCACTGGCAATCAAGTTGAGTCAGCTTACTGACTGCTGAGGGCAGTTGTATGTATGCGTCAAAAAAATGTTGTGACCCCTGACTTACTTTGTTTTTACACTTTATATTGTTTATGAATTTCATTTTACTAAACTTATTCAAATTCTATCAATTACATCAATGCACGATTTTCTGTTGCATCAATGATACACTAGTGACGCATAACTAGTTGCATCACATCAATTTTTTGTGCATCAGTGGTGCAGCATAACGGCTTAGAGGGCACACTGTTCACTGGATTTCAAATTCACAAATTTTTCACTGAAAAAATGTGCTCTATTGAAATTTCACGTTTATGTGGATTTAAGGTGGAAGCCTAGTCATAATTTTTGACAAAATTGGTCAAAAATTGCATGACAATGTTCATTGGTTTATTATGTACAATCATGAAGCTAATGTTCCATGGTACAATGAAATAGCATTATTTTGTGTGTTACAGTAATGCTTTTTGAGAAACGTGTCCTAATATTTCTTGAAAATTGCTATTTTTAGAACAATTCCATAGAACACAATGTTAAAGAAAAATTGCATTTTTTGACACTTTTTAAAACCCAGATTTTTTAAATAGTTCAGAACAACAAAAATTACTCCATCATTACATTTGTATCAAACTATGATTTTTTCAGCCTGTCACCAGGCTAGATTTTGAGATATTGCATAATATCTCTGCCATGGGAACCTGTGGTAAAAGTGTTATAATAGTGTAAAACTGGCGACTTTCCACTAAAATACAACCATCAATTTCTCGAAAAAAAGGCTGGTGACTGCCAACTTTTTTAAGGTCAATATCCTTATATTGCCTTGGAGTACAATTTATTGCAAAATGAATAAACTCTGGGTTTTTAAATTTATGAGTAGGCATCTACCTTAAGTTAAATTAGCGGAATTCACTTATCAGCAAAAATTACAAAATTAAAACCCAGTGAATAATGAATAATTTTACCTGATATGGTGACATGTTGCCTTACACAGGCTCCTCCCATTGGTATACTGTAGACTTGACCACAATTCACACTGTCCCATCCTGCTACTATAAGACCAGCTTGTATTTTATCTCTCCAGGTATAACTCAGTGATTGGAATTGTTTAGCTACAACACTTACCATAGGATTTGTATCAATATAATATCTAAAAACAAAAATTTAATAAATCTGTCAAATTATTATTTTAAAATAATATAACAATATTTATCCATCAACTAAGAGATGGAAAGTTCAGTGGACTTTTTGTTCTGTTTCGTGAAATTTTAATATGAGGTTATTATGAGGATACTGCAAAGTATTCACAAAGACAGTACAGCATGAGTATTGACCGACGCACAGCTGAGGTCAATGCGACCACGTACTGTCTGAGTACCCAGGGGACAGCCATGTTTCTTTTCTATTATTAGAGGACACTTGCGCGCGTAATTCCATATTAGGAATTTGCATTTCATTGCAAGGTAGGATGAGAACACCCCGTAAAATACCACAAAATTACGCTGTAACTTATGGCGTTACGATGACAGATGTATCATAATAATAATTAATCACAAACGTAACTAATACTTCAACAATGACCAAGTATGACATATATTTTGACAATTGTTTAAATATACTAGTTGACATGTATATGTATTGACAAATCTCTAAAAACTGGTTGCTATCAACATGTAAACACTTGTTAATTATGTGAGACTTTCACCTGCACATGTGCAGTTACGCTGACAGTTTCTCTTTAAATAATTAAAACATGTTGACATTAATCATAGAGCACATTTGACAACTATTCATATGGGATGCTGATCCATCACTGATCAAATGAGTGATTAGTCCCAGAAGATGATTTTTTTTTTTTGCATCATCGAGTAATCACAGTTGTATCAGTTCACAAGCTCTGACAGTTTATATAGTAACAATTTGTATTACTGTGAATGAAATGTTAACAACGATTTCAACGTTAACTGACAGTCTTTTTTTTGTAAGGACACAGAGTTGTCATTTACCTGTACATATCCATATAATATTTAATAATGTCAGCCAATGCTTGCGTATCTGCCAAGCTACCCGATCTGGCACAGTAGATACTATCTGTGATCTCGGTGATTTTATCTGACACTTTGTGTGTGATAATAGTCCTAATAAAAATATTTAAAAAAAATTATTAAATATTAATATTTTTTCTTCCACCACAATTTTTGAAAATCCCAAAGTTATAGATTTTTTCACCAACACCTTTACAGTGAATTTCAATAAATAAATTCTTTTGTTTTTCGTGATAGATATACCGATATAGTTATAGCAATTATGTTACAATTCAAGACGTCAGTTTTCAATACTTGAAAGGAGTTATGATAGTTTCTATAGCAACTTACCCAGATGTTGTTCTGGTATCTCCTCCGATCACGACTCCATCATTAAATTCTGTTGCCATGATAGTTGTCTGTAAAAACAGAGATTGTTGTAAATTGTACCATTGATGATGTAATAATTGGACTAATAATAGAAGTTAAGATACCGTAAGTGTTTGCTGAAATTGTGTTGAAGTTGAATGCTTTTGGGGATTATAAATGAAGAGATAAGAACACTTGGAAAATATCATTAGTTTGCAGCCCAAAGTTCACAGAAATCGCTTTGTGCTTCTATGCACGGTTTGAAATAGAATTATGTTTTTGAAATACAATTTCAAGTTATGCATGGTACATTTCAGAAATTTCATGACTGCCGATTGTGAATTGTTTTACAAAATTTTAGACCTTAAAAATTATATAACATGTTACTAAGTTTCATTATTTATTATTTAGCCAAAAAAATAATTGAAGCGACATCTTGCAAACATGAAAAACTGACTTCAAACATTTTCATCCATGTTTCATAGTGCAAATTACCCACTGACCCTCGGTTTTCTGAGTGTAAAAATGTACAAGAGAAAGTTTAGAATAATAGTTTCAGTGAAATTGTCATTGTTTTTTTTTTATCGCAGTTCATACACATACAGTATATACCCTTATCTTTTTCCCTACCTGTGCGACTACATCAGACATACTCACCCCTGTTTGAACTGGTTTTGTGATATCTGGAAATGGAACTGGAAATTTATCCATCTTTAATCTTCTTGAAATTTCTACACCCTGGTCCATTTTTGTAGCCCTGAATTTTACTCTCTGTCGTCGTTTTCAGTTTTTACAGTGTCATGCTCTACATTTTCACCAAAAATTCTCAATAACTGTCTTTCACGCTACTTTTTTGCAGCTGGCACCCTCATTTACATAAGACTTAAAACCTCATTAATCAATCGCTGAAAAGAACCCTCTTAAAACTCGATCTCTATCTGCTGTATAATACCAGTAAACAAAACTTCACTTTTCCTATCCTTTTCGTTAGTCCTTCAAAAACTTTCTGCATAGTTTGAAGAAAAATAGAAAGGAAATTAAGCAATGTGGTATGAATGAAGTGAGGTGTTGGACTCGCTTGTTAACCTTTGACCTTTCATTGAATGTAAACTGTTTTAGCGTGTTTTTGTTGTGGGTGAGTGATCTTTACTGTTGTAGGTCAATTGTCCATGTGTGTGTGGTATAGTGAAATAATGAAGTGTGGCTGCTTTATGTCTTTTCTCTTTTTTGTTTTGAATTTTTGTTTTTTTTCACTCAATAAAAAGTTAATCAAATTACAGTAAACCTTCGGCTTATTGACTCCTTGTATAAAAACAAAATAAGTCAGGGGCCACAACATTCTTTTTGTCGCAGTCAATAAGCTGACTGATTGTCGCACTGCCAGTGAATATGATCAAATATCAGTTATCAGTTAAAATTAATGCTTTTACAATACCACATAGAAATTATACTGTAGAAAAAAGAAGATCTAACACTTTATCAGTATAGATATAATATGAGATTTAACAATTTATTAAAAAATCTAAATTCAAAATTTCAAATCAAATAATATCAACTACAACACTCCTATATCTATAAAATAACTCTTAAAAAAAATATGTTCTACATATTTGAATTGATCAACACACATATACATTGTACATAGTGTATATAAGTTAATTGCAAGTTTTTTTTTTTACCTCATCTATTGTTTTTTAATGGAGAATCTTCATTCTTTCTTATTTTTGTATTTTTATTTATTTATGTATGTGTTGTGGATAATTATTAGTTAAAAAAAATCAGTTTTTTTCTTATACTTCACTTCCAAAACTCAAAAGTCTTTTCACAAAAGTCTCACTTCTGTGTTTTTCTGTATATCGGTACTTTATAATTTTCTCTTTATAGCCACTGCCCACTTGGACTGGTCTAAAAACGAGTACTGTACTTATGTCAAACTTTGTATAAACATTGCACGTGGTGGGTGATGTTTCACGATTCAATTGAAAATGGCCGACTGGCAACTTTAAATGTTTATTGACAAGTACCGGTGACCTGTAAATCTCGGCAGCTCTTGATTAGACTCTTTCAAACTGGCTGCTTTTCTGAGAATATTGAAACCTGACAAATCTGTGTGTTTTGTTTACATCCATTTTGTAGGAGTTTGAGCTGACCAACATGTGTTTTACTGGCCAGAATTCTATTACATGCATGTGGTTTCACCAAATTACAAAAATATTTTGATCTTTTTTGGAGACATTATCTCAAACACTAACATTGTCATCTATGGAGTTCTAATGGTATGAGCCCATTGGTACGTTTCGCAATCAGACATTCCATTTAATCATAATCTCTCTCATCATCTGAACCAATCAATTATTGGATGATGAGTTTAGAAATTATCGTCATGGTTACTATTATAAAAATGCCAACTCATTATGAAACCTAGGAACATAGTCGGAGAGGAAACCATGGATTCCAATATCTAAATAGCTGTCACCTAGGATAGAAATATTTTAAACCAATCAAGCAATTATAATTGTAATTAAATTGTCTGGGTGTGTGAAGAGTTGCAAAATCCTGAACATTTCATGTTGGCCTGGTTGTCATAGTAATTATTATGTTTATGTCCAAATACAAATTGATTGTTTCATTTGTTTGAATGAAAAAGAATTTATAACGATATATTTATGTTTTTTTTGCCAACATTAACCCCCCACCCACAACCACCCACCCCAAACCTGGATGAGTCCCCCACATGTAAAGTGTCTAGAGACAACAGAGGCAGTACTTAATGTCCTTCGCATAGCACAAGAAAACAATTAAATTCAATCTAGTGAAAATACCGATATGTAAGTGAAAATATGTTCCAAATTGATTGAGAACATTTTTGGATGTGGTGGTTTTGGTTTAGACATGTTCAAGTTAAGCAGGTTTCAGTTTAGACATAAACTCTATATAGTCTATGATTTAAACAGATTTTTAAATTTAGTCGGGGTGCTCATCAACTTGACATTGAAAAAGGGAAGTTGAAAATTGTTCTGAATGTGATACATTAGAAGATAAGAAACACTAAATAAAAACTACTCATAATAAGTTACTCATTATCGTTTGCCTTTTATTTAGGTCATCTGCAAGTCGCTGAAGACCATCACCGCCATACTACGTCAATCAACAAGTTCAGAAAGTGAATCTGGAGATGAACTGGTTGCTAAGAAACCACGCTTACAGGATACAGAGGCGTGCAGTCAGCCCAGTGACCTTATTCTGTCAAAAGTCTTCTTTAATATATTACAGAAAAGATCATATGACACTAGATGGGATGTCAGAGATTCTGTTATTAATTTCATCACTGATATTACACAGTTGTCAGGTAATACTCAAACACCATCATTCTGGTGAAACATTTATTTTTAGCCTCCTTGTCTGCAACAATGAAGGTAATCTCATTTCAGTCTGTGTATGCAAAATCTCAAAAAATTCAAAGTGGATTTTGATCAAATTTTCTGTATATTGGTGCTGAACACCTGCTATCTGATGATCTTAATCTATAATGCTATTGCTCTTTCACTGACTGTTGGGGAATATTCATCATTTAGATATTTGTATTTTTTATAAAATAACAGCTTTACGTAGTTTAACTTTGATTTTATAACTGATTGTTGGGAATATTCATTATTTAGATATTTTTTTTCCATAAAACAACAGCTTTACATAGTTCATCTTTGATTTTATTTTAGATCAAATAGACATAAATTACCATTGTCTTGATGAATACTGAGGTCTTGACTAACATTTTAGAAAAAGAATGACAATATAAAGGTTAATCCAATGTAATAAACTTGTTTTTTATTGTTCCTGTTGCATTCTGTTTTCTTCAGCTGAAAAAATGGCCACATATTGCATATATTATCAAAAAAGAAAAAAGTGCACAAAAAGGGTGATAGTTGTTGTCGTTTTCAATATGTTTTTTTTGTGCCAGGCGACAGTTCCGGACATTGGGTATCACTGTTATCTCTCCTGACTTTTTTTTTTGTATGTGATATAATATAATATTTTTTGTTTACATGATATTTGCATATGTGCTGCACAAAAACTGTTGTGTATAAATGTAAAACCATAACAACTTTCCATCTCCCTTCTGATTCAGATAATAGAAATGTTGTAGCTTGGATTGTAGAGTCAAAACTCGGCAAAGAGGTTTGGGAGAAACTTAGAGATGATGATGATAGTTATGTCAGAGCCTCGTCTTTGTTTTCACTGGCACAGATGTCATTGTGTGAGGAATTATGGTTGCAGTTTATGTCAACATGTGAACAGACAATGGTATGTTACACTAAAAACAAACCAAAAATGTTTGTGGCCAATCTCTTTTCTAAAATTGATGCATGCGAGTCTGAATCAGGGAATTGTGTTTTGGGTTCCAATCATCTGACTGATCATTTTTAAGACTTGTTCAAAGGAGATTCAACAACAAGGCACATTGATCAAGTTGCATGTTTGTTTTTCATATTGTTGACCTCTGACCGACTTGGTGGCCATTGTAGACTAAACAAACAGTATTTGTACATGCAACTGTTTCTCATGCATGTCTTGGCCGATTTTTATTCAGACTTTGTATGAACACTGATACTAAAATATAGTAACCCTGGTATGAACACATGATGGGTTACTGACCCATATACAAAATGGCCGACTGGTGGCCATATTGTTATTTTCATGCGTCCCCATACCCATACCTAGACAGATGAGATATAATGATGTAGATGTTCGATATGTTTTTTATTTCAATAAGCTCTGAACAACCGGTGGCTACTTTTTACTCAGGCATGTTTGGTGTAACTTAGTATTGAACATCACGCATAATGTTTGATTTGATATTTCTAACTGATTCATGTGTGGATTATGCAATTTTGTTTGTACGATATGAGAATGATCTGATCAGAGGTGACAAGTTGAATAAACTAAACCTGGAAAAGGTGAAGTAACACTGTTAATTGTAGTTGAATGTCTGTCTAAAGCTTCATTGCATATAATTATATAATGGAATTTTTGGGGCTTTATATCTTAGTAAGTTGTGAAATTCTGGATATTCTGTTAATATCCGAATCATTTACAATGACTTGTTTTGACTTCATTTTACAGCAATCTGTGGTACAAACTGTAACTAATGTGCTCCTCCATGATACTGAAGCATTCCCCAGAAGAGCTGCAGTCGACGTTTTTTTAAAATGGTTGACGAAGCATCCACAAATCAGATCATATCTACTAAGCAGCAACTACTCTACTTATAAGATCGGCCACAAGGTAGAGGAGGATGCAGGAGAAAGCAACACCGAACACCGCTCAGTGTTCAGTATCATGCTTCAGGCCAGTCACGATTTAGATTTTGAAGTAAAACTCAGCGTGTTGAACTTCTGGGAGGTGATTATCCATCACTATCTTCCATGTTTTGCGACAAAGAATCTGACGGAGTCTATTTGGGATGAGTTGTATCACATTCAGAAGACTGGTTGTTTAGAAGGATTACAAAGTAGTTCTGATGACCATGACAGAGTGGTGGCAGAGAAGGCTTGTACAATCCTGATAACACTGAAAGAGTTAATAGTCAAGGGACTTGATGGCAAAGATAAGAATGCACTAACAGTGAAGCACAAACTTGATATTAAATTTATTGACTTTTTATTAAAGACTGATTTAGATCGTATTCTGAGCGAAAAGTCCCGAAGTGTTGACATATACGAGTGGAATCCTCTGGCTCTCATTGATGATATGTTGTACTCAAGTGAAAGCAATGATGACAACTTGTTAGATTGTTATTAAAAGCGCCACCTAGTGGTTGATAATTCAGTTCTTTTGTTTTCAATGGGAACACTAAGAAATGTGGTTCTCACATATACAAATCATGGTGCGATATGTTATTTGCTTTCACTGCCTTGCTATTTAAGTGTCAAAAAATTTGATCCAGTTTATGCCAAATTTAAAACATACATTTTCATCAATGAAAACTAAGAAAAAGTTCGTCTAAATTGCCACCATTAAGTATGTCATTTGTTAATGCCGACTTCTGTAATTGTGTACCCTTCCACGATAATAAAAGTACACATTACTTCATTACATTCCTAGAGCCATTCTTGTACATGGGCATATTTTGCGGTAATGTTATGCATACATGAGGATATGTCAGTTTTAGTGTAGTAACTTTGAAACTAAAATGGAGACCATTTATGCATGACAGGAAATAAGCAAAATGTTTCAATTATCACTCCCAATAAAGAACGTTGAGCATGCTATAAAGTGATTGCACCACATGCAGGGTTGATTCTTTAAGACAAATACGACAAAGAGTCAGTGAAACATCTTAAATGTGAATGGCCGCAACAAGACTTTTCACATTGCATCTGTGTTGAAGAAAATGAATGAAACAGTATGGAGTCCATGCAAAGCTACTTACTCTGCCCTAACAGGCTGACCAATGAGCAATTTGTTTTCTTCAACTCCTCAAATTCTGCCTAGTGTGTATTCTTAAAGTGGAAGGGGTCATCACTTGACCATGCACACACAGAAATCAAGTTCTAAGCGATAACTCACACTGAAAAAGGCATGGGTAGATGCTAGTTTGTAAACAATTGTTGTCTGTGCAGGTGATGACTCCCCCCCTGCAATATTTGAGAGGCAAGTCTTGTGGCTGTCATTTGAGTCTAAAGTATATTGACTAGCATACTGTACGTCTTCATAGTTTAAAACAATTGCTCCTTTTCATCACGCTCGCGAGTTATTCTCTGCTCTATGTGGCTATTGCCCATTCAATTTATACTATAGTAGGCCACATCTCTCCCAAGATCTATGTTGCTAATCTATTTCACTGCTCATTAGAGCTGGATGATGTACAAACTGTACATGCATCTATCGCATGATAAGCTCAAGTGTGAAACCGATCAGAGAAATCACCAACTGAGTTTACATGTTTCAGTGAATGTTTTCAAAATAAACTCTAAAATACACAATTTCTAGTCTGCAATTGTCACAAACCGATCAATGACATTTAGCATGCATATCAGTAATATTTCAGACTAAATATCACTGATGAATAAATTTATTTGAAGGGGGTGCCATACTATTTTTAATAATTCATCAATGACTTTAGGTGGCACTCAAATGCTAGTGTCAACTCCATTGTTTTCAAAAGTACTGTATCCCGAACCGCGTGTCAAGGTGATTTTTTTTATTTCAGACAAGTCTTGTAGGCGATTAAAGTACAGTGGCTGTCATACAGTGCACAAATAATGCATTTCATTGCATGGGACCCACATCCTTGAATAACATCTCGATTGATACCAAAATAAAACATTTGGGTATAATTTATCACGCCAAAGAAACATTGTAATATTAAATACAGTTGATTTTATTTGGTAAAGGATGGATGTTATGAAACAAACATGACAGCTTTAATTAAAGCAACTTCAATTTTAAAATTTGTACAGATAAGGAAAAAATAAAACATTCCAAACATTGTTATGCATTTCAAGTAAATAAAGCTAAAGTAGCATCAGTGCTTGGATTGGAGGACATTGATGATACGGCAGAGTGCATTCAAATGGAGGATAACTGGTGCACAATTCAGGCGTATCTCACTGGGACCAGATGGCGAACCAGAGAAGAGGACCCCTACCCGTACGGTCTCCGAACAATGAACGGATGAACATACAATAAATTCAGGAGAAACAATTGATACTGTCAAAAGGGTGATCAAAAAAGAGATCCATTGTAAGAAAATATAGAAATTATGACATTTACAGGGCAGAGCTAATGACTGCAAAAACTTGAAAAATAGATTCACACTAAAACATAAGAAATCTTGAAATACAAGGTATTATTAGTCAGTATGATTCAGCACCAAATTATACTGAAATTATTGTTCCCTTCATGCTAACACTTCATACAGAAAACTTAAAATGCTTCACAATTGTAACTATTGATTTTTTATTTTCTTTGCCATTTTATTCAAAGCGCTACCAGCTATGAACCATCGGATCTGCGTTTCGTTCATTGTGTGATTTAATTTTATGTGTCTTGTTTTGCCATTCTTGTGTTTTACAACACAGTCTACATCCTGCAAGATAGAAAATAATTACATAATGGTTAACACCAATATTTGCTCAAATCAACTGTGTTAAGTGTCAATACAGAAGAGCAGGAGTGTATAATCAGGTTACATTTGTATATACAGAAGATTAAAGTTGCATTCTCAGAGCATCCACCCTTTATTAGGAGGGTATTATGTGAAATATTTGAAGGTCTGAATGAGGATTTAACCTAATTTTGAATTGCAGAAACAGAAACAAATTATTGTCAATCAACAAGTGGTCAAGTACTATTCAAAATGGACACACAGTCTAATAATAGCTAGTTTTCAACATGCCGAAAAGCATATATTTCAGATAATAGTACCCATATGAATGATCTCAAAGTGCATATTTAGATCATCAAATATTTCACATAATATTCCCAAGACCCCAATACAGCTATATGAATAATCTCAGAGTGCATATTCAGATCATCAAATATTTCACATAATAATCCCAAGACCCCAATACAGCTATAGCAATGATGTCAGAGTGCATATACAGACCATCAAATATTTCACATAATAATCCCAAGACCCCAATACAGCTATATGAATGATCTCAGAGTGCGTATTCAGATCATCAAATATTTCACATAATAGTCCCAAGATCCCAATAAAGCTATATGAATGATCTCAGAGTGCATATTCAGATCATCAAATATTTCACATAATAGTCCCAAGATCCCAATAAAGCTATATGAATGATCTCAGAGTGCATATTTAGATCATCAAATATTTCACATAATAATCCCAAGACCCCAATACAGCTATATGAATGATCTCAGAGTGCATATTCAGATCATCAAATATTTCACATAATAATCCCAAGACCCCAATACAGCTATATCACTGCTCTCAAAAGTAAATGTTTAATTGTTCTTACCACTCCTGGTGCAAGATTTTTCAAATTAATTATTGATATTTTATCGTCTGGCTGGATGTGTTCATAATCATAAGGATCATCAAACGTCAACGGCAACATTCCTTGCTTCTTTAAGTTAGTTTCTGTTGAACAAATTCATAACATTTGTATTATAGGTGCAAGATAATTGACCAGATGTGTGACGTACGAGTGAACTTTAAACTTGATTTGTCCAGGCATGTATGAGATATTTCACCATGGAACTGTATTCTTTAAAACAAAAATGGCGCCAGTCTGCCATTTTGAACCCGATCCCCAAAACTAAAATTACATGCACCATATTATGGTCAGTGTCTGTAACCAAGTTTTTGAACAAAATATGTTCACATATCTATCAGTGGACCTTTTAGTTTAGTTGGGCTGTATGACAACTAAACATGCATGTGTGTTTTCAATGTGCCACGTTTTAAATTAGTTCAAGTATTCGTAAATCCACAATATATTACATATGTAAAAGAATATCAGCACCATAACTGTCTGTGTACTAAGTTTTGACAATGTGCATTGACTAAATTTGTAAACAAATTTAGCTGCCTTGGATTATTTCCAAACAGGTTCAATGGCTGTGAACTTCCTTAGAGACGATAAACGAGTGGCTAAAATCAACATTTGTCATCTTTTATTAAAGCAAAATTCACATAATTTTGTCAAGATTTGAAGGAGGAACCCTGATGGTAATACAATAACAGCCACTGAAAGAAGTAAGATACTGTAGAATACTTTATTTTTGCTTGGAATTTATTTTCGCTGAAGGTGAGATTCCGTGAAAATAAAATCCAGCGTATATACTTTTTTTCTTGTATTTCACATTAAACTCATAAAAAATCATTGAAAATAAATTCCATACAAAACGCCCAAAAGGCCTTTTCCACGAAAATTAATTCCAGTGAAAATATAGTATTCCACAATACCAAGTCATTTTGGGGTGTTATTTGTTCTGTGTGGCTGTGAATGTGTTTTAAGGTACTCACCGTGTATACGGGCAAAACTCTTGACAATGATGGCCCTACCACCAAGATGTCTTGGTTCCAGTGCAGCATGTTCGCGACTACTGCCTTCACCATAATTTTCATCACCAATGACAACCCAAGGTATGTTGTTGGCCTGTCCAAAATAATCAATTACATCAGTGAGTTATTTGATGTACTACTTTGACAGAGGTTCATTTGGAAGGTGGTCATCGCAATATGCATGTACGGTACATGTACGAGATGTGGGTACCATACAAACAAATATGATGACTTTAATTGCTGTGCATATCAACATTGAAGTACAAAAAAGAAAAAAATCATTTACATTCAAATAAGGAATTCTTAAGATGACTGGATTGCGTTAAAGTCAGTATTTAATGCACATTGCGAACAGATCAAATTGTACTTTTCTTAAAACAGCATAAAAGGGTCTAAATCTCCCTGCTCTAAATAGCTTTTGAGTTGACAACACACATTTGTGGGATAAATACCTACTTTGTAATACCTAGCAGTGTCTGGCACACTTCCATATTCGCCCGTCACTAAGTTCTTCACTTTATTCACTTCACCATTTTCAGCATTGACAGCACTGAAGAAAACAAATTAACTACTCAGTTTGTACACATGTTGAAATGAATAAGCTATCAAAAATGAATAGAGCAACAAGTTGCAGGCTTTAACACAAAACATTAAGACTGATCTATGAAAGAAGTTTGAGGCTGAAACATTTTTGTTGCGAGTTGTCTTATAGAGGCTTTCGCGATCTCTGGTCCATATGGTACCATGTATGCAATATCACTGGTATCCTTATGTATGCTGTAGCTCATGCAGCGGTGAAACAGCCATGAAAAACGGGAGCAAATTGACAACTTAAAAAACAATTTGTCTTCCAACTGCAAAACTGACAAAGGCACAGACTCAAAAGAACAATCATAAACCGAACAACTCAACAGTTGCACAGTAAATTAATCATGAATATGACTGACAAGATAACATGTTTAGAAATAAACACTTAAGGAAAACTTACCCAATAAATAAATTGTTTGAAATGTTATCAAGGTGACCACGGAATTTAAGCCAGGGTCCAGCAGCACTGATGTGATCTGTTGTACATTTTCCTTTAGTCTGCAAGAAACAATTTGGTATTTTTAGGTGTGTCACTTTTACAAGGAAACAATGCACTTTCAATGGCAAAGCCAGTTACACATTTTCATTAACACCATTGTGTTCACATAGAATATACTTTCTGTTCATGTAAAGCCAGTTACACATTTTCATTAACACCATTGTGTTCACATAGAATATACTTTCTGTTCATGTAAAGCCAGTTACACATTTTCATTAACACCATTGTGTTCACATAGAATATACTTTCTGTTCATGTAAAGCCAGTTACACATTTTCATTAACACCATTGTGTTCACATAGAATATACTTTCTGTTCATGTAAAGCCAGTTACACATTTTCATTAACACCATTGTGTTCACATAGAATATACTTTCTGTTCATGTAAAGCCAGTTACACATTTTCATTAACACCATTGTGTTCACATAGAATATACTTTCTGTTCATGTAAAGCCAGTTACACATTTTCATTAACACCATTGTGTTCACATAGAATATACTTTCTGTTCATGTAAAGCCAGTTACACATTTTCATTAACACCATTGTGTTCACATAGAATATACTTTCTGTTCATGTAAAGCCAGTTACACATTTTCATTAACACCATTGTGTTCACATAAAATATACTTTCTGTTCATGTAAAGCCAGTTACACATTTTCATTAACACCATTGTGTTCACATAAAATATACTTTCTGTTCATGTAAAGCCAGTTACACATTTTCATTAACACCATTGTGTTCACATAGAATATACTTTCTGTTCATGTAAAGCCAGTTACACATTTTCATTAACACCATTGTGTTCACATAGAATATACTTTCTGTTCATGTAAAGCCAGTTACACATTTTCATTAACACCATTGTGTTCACATAGAATATACTTTCTGTTCATGTAAAGCCAGTTACACATTTTCATTAACACCATTGTGTTCACATAGAATATACTTTCTGTTCATGTAAAGCCAGTTACACATTTTCATTAACACCATTGTGTTCACATAAAATATACTTTCTGTTCATGTAAAGCCAGTTACACATTTTCATTAACACCATTGTGTTCACATAGAATATACTTTCTGTTCATGTAAAGCCCATAATCACTGCCAGATATCATTTCATACTTTAGTAGACTCATAATTTTGTAAAAAAGGGAAAATCTGTAGTACCAGGGTCTTTAAGCAAAGTTTGTGAAATGATTGCCCATAAATATCATCAAATCTTACAAATTTGCAGAAAATGAAATCAAGTGCATGTAGGATTATTAATATATAAGTGGATTTAAAAGTTCAAATAACTATGTATTCTGACCAATTTTCTATTCAAAATGGCCACTAAATTGTGGCTTAACAGTAGAGGGGGGAAATCGCAAGAATTGTTAGTGTTTTTAAATTTTTCCCACTTTTTCCAATTATCCAGGTGTACTGTAAAATACTTTATTTTCGTTTGGAATTAATTTTCGCTGAAGGACTGATTCAGTGAAAATAAAATGCAGCGGATATACCGTTTTTCCTATATTTTCACATTCAACTGGTCAGAAATCAGTGAAAATAAATTCCATACAAAACACCCAAAAAAATCATTTCAGCAAAAATTTATTCCAGCTAAAATCAAGTATTTAACAGTATCCTTAAACTTTTTCACAGGTTGTAAATAGAGATTTCAGATGGTGATGAGAGTCTGTAGCTCATTGCATGTGTCAATTGACCTACCTTAATTAGTATTGTCATATCTTCTAGATCTTTTCCATCCCATGCCTCAAACGGTGACAATAACTGTAATCTGTTACTATTTTTATCAACATCAACACTGACACTAGAACCATCTTCTGGTGGATGTTGGTATGTGTCTTCACCAGGATCAAACCCCTACATTTACACAAACATAGAATATTCAAATTTAAACATCCATACAAAATCAGTGAAACTTTCAAATTGCTGGACCATGGGTAGAAAAAAAAGAAAGATGGGGCTATATTTGTGAAAATTTATCTCACCAAGTTAATACAAGGCATGGTGAAAATTGATGATAGCAAACTAATAATTCATAATTTCTTACTCATCATAATTGTTTTAAACAAATTTAAATTTTATCACCCCCAATAAAGAATGCTTACTGATTAGTTTGAGGATAATTTCATGCACATGTACCAAAGTTGATTAAGGAGGTGTCACACAAGTAACACAATGATGATCTATACAACTGTTATTATTCTACTAGTGTTGTGTTTAAAGTTACATTCCCACTAGCTTTCTATTATATACAGATCGCCATAAAAAAAAAAGATAAAATCAAATCATTTGGCAACAAAACCTGAAATATTGGGAGTACTACGAATAGACGACACAGAGGGTCCTTGTTTTTTAATCAACAAATACTTTTCCTTGTTGTAATCAATCATGGCCAATTTTTATTTTAGGTGTACTTCTAAATTCAATTTCAGAATTATGAACTGCACAAAACTCAAGATCTTTATCAGTATATGAAGCTTACACAGGTCAGTGAGGTGTACTGCAGATCATGCGTAGTGTGAACACAAATTTTAAGGTTGTAATGTGTCCATCACAGATACAGATATTCTCTGTGACTAACCTTGGATGGAAGTTCATCACCATAAGGACTTTCAAGTTTAAATTTTTCACCATTAGCACCTCTGAGTGAATCCGTTTCTGGGTTGAAAGATAGATCACCAGCAATGGCCAATGCTGTCACAATCTGAAGGAAGACATACAGTACAATTACGACAGGAATAGTAATAACACCACAAGTTTAAAAAATAATGCATTTTGTTTACAGTCAAATATATATAATAGTGGATGATTAAAGTCTATATTGACCACTGTTTTGGCACCAGTTGCAAGATGATGAATGCTTTGTGTTTTAATTCTTTACACTAACATTTGCAATTTAATCAAAACAAACACGTCTATTCCCCATTTTCAAATCTTATAATTATATGATTTTATTATAAAACTTGATGAATGTCCCAGCAACATTAAAATCAGTGAATTAGAATTCACCTCTTGCAGTAGTCAACTGTATGATTTAAGATGCATTGAACTAGCCATGTACTTTAATGTTCTTACCTCAGGGGAGGCAACAAATGCATGGGTTTGAGGATTTGCATCATTACGGCTTGTGAAGTTTCTATTATATGATGTCACAATGGTGTTTTTCTCTCCTTTCTTGACGTCTTGTCTGCGAGAACATAAATGTACCCAGCTCAGTATTTTCATTTAGAAATCTGATTAAAATAACATTGATCAATTGTTTTGTACATATATCTGACCAACTTTTATAGGAAGTTTTATTCAAATCTCACAATTCCAGACAAAGTGTTGCTCTGTGTGTACACAGTAATAACGCAGGTACATTATAGAATTAAAATGTTTTATAGTAATTTACTCTGAAGTGATCTCATGAAGGAGACATCGTGTTGGTGTTGGTGTTGGTCAGATGCATGTACAAAGCACTTGTACATTTTAATCAAAATGGAGAATAATATTGTATGAAAATGTAGTGCCCTCTAGAGACGAGTTTTAAAATATAACAGCAAATAAAACTTTCATGAAACATTGACAAACAGTTATTAAAGCGCGGTGGTCGGCGCAAAGTGCGCGTTCGAATTTCATGTAAATAAACAATGTTGTATACGTCGCTATGAGTCCCACATTGAACAGGACTCGGCATGACGACTGCCACCCTTTAAACATATAACATTCATGGCATTACAACCTAATGTATTTCAATGAAATTTGCACTTTGCAAACAAGGTTGTGATTGGAAGGATGCCCTCCACCGTATTTGCTCCATTAGTAGCTCTTTTGCTTATGGAAATGGAACAACAGAAGATATACTGTAAAATAATTTATTTTAGCTAGAATTAATTTTTGCTGAAAAGACTTTTTGGGTGTTTTGTATGGAATTTATTTTCATTGATTTTTGATAAGATGAATATAAAATATAGGAAAAAGGTATATTTGCTGGATTTTATTTTCACTGAATTATTCCTTCAGCAAAAATAAAGTATTTTACAGTATTTGAAAGATCCAATATACAATAAAAGCAATTTTGGGTTTATGCATGCTTCTATCAGCTTCAAAGAGCAAATATGGGATAAGTGCAAGTTATAGAAAAGATTATAGAATGACCTATGAGAGACCTCTATGGGGTTTTAAATATGGCGACTAAGTGTCATCAAAACCTAGTATAGGCAAGTCAGACATTCTAAAACTGGATTCTAACATGGCTACGATCGGAGTAATGGTTATCTGTAGAAACTTTTGTGAAGTATATGTTAATTTAACAATGTCTTATCAATGATACTATCATTTTTAGTATCAGTATGGAGATCTAACTGACATGACTTTGCTAAAAAAAAATTAACAAAATAAGTTAAAGTAGCTCCACTTGTGTCAGTCTGTTCTAATTGATGACATTCACGTTTCCGAAAGCTATTATGTTGATTATACCATGGGCATATCTTGATCCGATTGGTAGAAATGGCCCAGTCAATTTGAAGCTTGGTTAATTACTTTTATTTCTCACCTTTTAATATCGAATCATTATTTTTCACATCGTGCTTATATCAAAAACTACTGTAAAAGGGTTTTAATGCGTTAAATTAAAACCCAGTGAATATGTAAAATTGAGCATAGAATACATTATCTAAATGATAAAACCATATGCCTGAAATAATAAATCAGCGAAATTTAAACCCATTGAAAATCAATCATTTTACAGTATGTGAGAATAATAGTAATAACTCTTACCTATCCCACTGACCGATGCAAGGTCCACAGGCATTGGCTAAAACTGAAGCACCAAATTCACGGAAAATATCAGCCTGACCATCTCGCTGGATAGTTGCTCTGATTTGCTCAGAACCTGGTGTTACAGTGAACAAAGCCCTGGAATAAACATATTCACAGCAGGGTTATAGTACGGTGACAAAATGAAAATGTGATGTGAAAAATGTGAGAAAATCAACTGCAATTGACGGACCCCAATAAAAAAAATGTCATACAAATCATGCTGCTTAAAATTGAAATATAATTTAAATTCATATGGTTATTTAGACAATGATATTACATACTCATGCAGAGCACTCTGATCTGCTTCATTCTGTCATTGGGATGTGATATGGGAAACCTACTGCAGGGAGCAAAAACAGCTTCCTCTAGAAATGATTGCGGTTTATCCATCGTAATCTGCTACTCATTACTAGGATACAAGAATATTCTACATCTACACAAGATCATATGAGCCTTATCCAACCCCTTTGACAATTGTCATAAAATTTTGTGGGCAGAATGTATTAATTTTTTCTTTGCAAGTGAACAGCCAACCACAAAAGTTCACAGACTGCACCATATACTACAGTTCGACTGTTCCAATAATAATTTTTTGAAAATGTCAATAGACTACCTGGTTAATTGTCACTTGTGCTAATAAATTAAAATTCAATACTTACTTCCCTTTGATGCCGTGATCTAAAGCTTGTTTTGCAACACTGGCAGCTCTACTCATATCTTCATAACTACTATTAGTACAGCTACCAATAAGACCTGAACATCAAAATAAATATCCAGTTCATTCAACTCAGTATTTGAATTTCCTTAAAATATAACACGTAAATCTGATAATAAAGACTGCTCTGTTCATCAACTCTCCACTCCAAACATGAGTGACAGGAATATATCACTCACGTTTTGTTATTACAAGTAGAAAAATAATTATGTTTGGCCAGTATGACCAATTTTGAAGGCAACAATCCAAAGATAAGGACATATTTCAGAATTTCAGTGAGACTTAGGATTATAAACACTTACCAACTTTGACTTCAAGTGGCCATCCATTCTTTTTTGCATTCTCTCCAAGTTTTGAAATAGGACTGGCGAGATCTGGAGTGAACGGGCCATTCACATGGGGTTCCAACTACAAAGATTAATTAAAATATTAGCATAAAGTAATGCATGATTCCAGCTCAGTCATACGCATAAGAATTATATGAATAATCATTAACGTAACAAATCTTGTTTCAAATACCTGGTCCAGATTAATTTCAACTAGTTCATCATAGTCGCATTCTGGATCTGCTGAAAACATAGCACTATGTTTATCTGCAGCTTCAGCAATACCTACAATAAAAATACAAATTTCAATAATAGTATATTGTCTGCAGGGGTTTTTCTAGAAAAAAACTGCAAGACGGAGCCCTGCAATTTAGCGGTGCAACCAAGTGACGGGAGATAGGGTTCTCCCTACCAGTGTGTGGAGTTTTTGATAATTCTAAGTTAAAATGGAGCATTCTATGGCTTGCTTGGGGCCAAAATTACTATCAGACAGGTCACAGTTGAAGACTGTGGCCACATGTGATCCTTGGTCAATCAGAATTTTATGGTTGTAAAGGGTCTGAATAATAGGCTTGCTGTCTGTCTTTACTCTGACATACTAATTCAATTTTAACAATGAATTATACAGGCTAGGAATATCTCAAATGTGATGCACTGTGGCAGCCAACAGACTTCAAGGGTTTCATGATCACATAGTATTTTTGCTCAAGTATAAAATCCAAGTTGCAAAATAACTCGAATAGTTAAAGTCAACTGCTATAGGATAATTTGTACATATTATTTATACTATTTACAGAAAGTATTTTCATAAACACATTCATGCCATGTTTCATGTTCTAGACAAAAAAAACATATAAGACGTGATTGAGTAGACCCACCTGACCTATTTGTTGCCTTTAGATAATCTCTCATTCGTCTATTGTATGGGAACACTGACGTTGTAGCACCCACTTCAGCACCCATGTTGCAGATGGTCGCCATTCCTAGAGAGTTGAAAGATGACACATCAAAGCTTTTTATAACTTTGAACACCATTATTTTTTAGTTGGACTACATAAACAAGCAGCCTGTCGGCTGAGATAGCTCCGCTGTTAGCAATACACATTGCAATTAAAGAACAGAAGATATCATTAGAAAATGAACAATATGTATAGTATCAAAACAACAGGACTTCAAAACAGATTTCAAAAATATCACTTTTCACCAAAAATAATCATCAAAATTAGAGAATTGAAGATATCACCACATAATTAACAAATCAGAAAGAGGTCCACATGTAGTACCTATATATGTAATATAAAAGCAATCAGACTTGCGGTTTTCAATAAGAAGTCAAAAATATCACTTTTTACCAAAAATTAAAAAAAATATTCACCAAAATTAGAGAATTGAAGATATCATCACAAAATGAACAAATCTGAGAGGACTACATGTAGTACCTATATATGTAATATCAAAGCAATTGGACTTGCGGTTTTTAACAAGAAGTCGAAAATATCACATTATACCAAAAATATTCACCAAAATTAGAGAATTGAAGATATCACCATGAAATGAACAAATCTGAAAGAGGTCTACCCAAGGTACATATACACCAAGTATCAAAGCATTCAGGCTTGTAGTTTTCAAGAAGAAGTCGAAAAAGTAAAACGACGGACAACGACGACGGACAATCACTCATATGATAAGCTCCGCTCGACAAAGTCGACAGCGGAGCTAAAAAGGCCACAATTAATTGGTGGCAATCTGAAGAAAAGCAGCAAAAATATGAATTCTCAGAGAGTGGTTATTAATTTCACCAAAACATGGAAGTAAAGAAGCCACGTGTAATGTGACAAACTGTTTTGCATAAAAAATTACAAAAGTGAAAAAAAAAAATAAATATGCAAATCACTTTTTTTGACAGACTGGAAAACTAATTTCTTAGTAGGACAGCATTTTCACATTTTGAAAGTAGAATATCTTAAAACCTTGTGATTTTGAAATTAAAACATGTGGGGGGGGGGGTGTCTCCATTCTAAAATTCATACTAATATATTTTCTCAGTGGCTATTTTCCATTGGTAACAGGTCAGAATTTGAGTAAATTTATCCATACTTTAATTAATTTGATCATCAAGACATTATTTCACATTTTTGAACAACATTTTCCCATACATTTTGAGTGGTGAAATCAAGCAGATTCAACAGAACCAATAACCACGATATTTGAAGAAATGTGACCAGAATATCAAATGAAGTAAAGAGAGTAACTGAATTGACTCAATGAAGCAGAAAACTCACGCTTGAAGTAAATGTCAATACTGGCTTTCTTGCGATTACATTTTGGATGAGCGCAATTCAAATACTGTACATATCAGCTCACATATTGATGTGGAATGATTTACTAGAGTTCATCACACAACTGATCAAATATAAAGTGCATGCAGATTAAATCAGTGGCACTTATGAAATAACACTTAAACACTTCTTTATTCGTTTGTCTAATTAGATCATTAATATGCAAAATTTTTACAAAAAAACTAATCAGGTATGTGCTACTTAATAGAGCAAAATAATGCAGTATGTGAAGTCATTGGTAACAATAACATTTGAAACAATTTGAAAACATTATATTCTGATAAGTCAATAAATAAAATTAGCTAATAAATATACGTAGAGATTATAAGGATGGATAACTTAAATTATATGTAAACAAACAACAAGTTTGTATGATTACCTGTACAAGATATTGATTCAACACCAGGTCCAAAATATTCCACAATATGACCAGTACCTCCTTTTACAGTAAGGATGCCAGCAAGTTTTAATATTACATCTGGAAAATACAAGAATAGAAATGTTTGTATTCGTTGCACATTATTATGTCTGTTAAATTATTAAATTTCATGATTGTAGGCAGCAGTATACATGGGTATTCACTAGCCTTATGATAAACCCACACCTGATAACTGCATTGTACTGATTTAATATCTTCTTCTGCTTACATCAGTACGTCTTTAATCTAGGTCTTGTGAGATATCCATAATATTATAATAACTGTGGTATAAAACTAGTTAAATACAATGGATGCATAAGCTCAGTGACCACATCTCAGACAACAAAACTGAGTTGAAAATCTGTTCATGTTTTACAAGTACAAGACATACAATGAACAAAAACTGCAGTTATACTAATTCCTTATCTAAACCATGAACACATAAATATATATCCATAAACTGAATCTTAGTCTCTTTGGTGTTTCATTTGGGACATGACTGAAAGACCTCTATAAATTGAACATTTCTGCAAACAGAAAAATCAGCGTCCTTTTGGTGTCTAGTGCAGACGTGTTTAAAAGGAATCAGTTCATCAATTCAATTTGAAATGCATTTCTGTGGTTACCTTTTGGTGCTGTCCATCCTTTTAAGGCACCTTCAAGTCTGACACCTATTACCTACAATAGAAATAGATACAGCTCAGCGAGTAGTGTAAGTATTGTAGTATGAATAACTTCAAGAGTCTGGCTTTTAGTTTGTACGAGTTGTACTTCTGTTTGTAGTGCATGCTAGGTAAATTATCTTTTAGGTAGTTGAGGCAAATTTGGCACCACTGAGCATGTTATTGTACATGTGTGCAATGTATCATCGAATACACTTTAATATTAGCCTAAAAAATCATTAAATTACATGTCATTTTTTTAATGTTTTCACAATATCAATAATATAAGACTTTTTCATTCCATGTCAATCAGCAAAATTTATACTCTTCAACTCAGTTTATACTAAAGATGTGTTTGGGGTTAGTTTTTCGAAATAGAGTTAATTTTTTGATTTTTTTTTCTTATGCACAAGACATACCAAAGCTATGCAGTTTTATGAAACATTTTTAAGACACAAGCTTGAGTTGTGTACCATTTTTCTATGTGCATTTTCTTTTGTACAATGTACATGCAATAATCCTAGCTGCCATTCATAGTATTGTTGAAACATTCAGAAAATATGATAAATATCATATTTTGAAGGTGTGGCTAGTTATAAAATCAAGTCCCTTATTATAAAACATAGATTTAATACTAAAATGTGGCAAACACAGTAACCATAATTATGTATCTCTCAAACTCATTTTCAGAGAATATAATGACATTACTGTGGCCGCAAAAAAAAAATGGATCAGCAATATTGGGAGACACTGTTTTGCTAACAAAATAGGTACATTACACAAAGTGTTGCCACAGGAAGCTATGGCTACATTGAGAGCAATATAGCTATATCATTAGCAAAACAGTCTCATACTGCATTCTTTCTTGTGGCCACAGTAACATCATGCCAAGACTAAGCATCCAATTCATAGAATCATATCGGACTTAACTCACGTATTCTCGAAACGAGCAATTTCAAGGAAAAAATTTCTAAAATTCTTTACACAGATTGAAATTGTATAGGAAATAATGAATGATTTTGAAGGGCATTAAGGAATTTAGAAGGATCACCTAGAATCCGGTTCTAATGCCTATGAATTTTTAAGCTGTGGATTCATTATCACTGTAAAACGATCTAATTTCCTTTAATAGAAACACTAGTCCAACGTTAAATGATAAAAGCACCCTCCAATTTTTTTTAGTTATTCAGGAACAAATATCAATAAAAAAAATGAAACTCATTTTATTATAACAATTCTATTAATAATGAAATTACATGGCCTATGTGAATTTTTAAGCTGTGGATTAACCATCCATTATCACTGTAAAATGATCAAATTTCCTTCAATAGAAACATTACTCCAACGTTAAATGACAAAAACATCCTCCGATTTTTTTTTAGTTATTCAGGAACAAATATCAATAAGAAAGAACACATTTTATTATAACAATTCTATTAGTAATTAAATTATTATTAATGTTTTATTGAAAAAATAGTACAAAAATATGAAACTAAAATTTATCCCTCAACAGATACAATAAATATTTATTCATTCATAAATATTAATATTCATATGGTTAAAAGCATTATGCAAAGTCATTTTGAGCTTTCACGAATATGGAAGCACTTTTTCTTTTAGACAAAATAAACTTTGGCACACATTTATATTCATGAGCTTCAAATAGAAAAACTAAAATAACATTCCAATAGAACATGTAGCAGTGTTCATGCTTTTAGCATACACTATTATTTACAGAAACTATAGTGGGAAATTGAAACTAATAATTGGTGTAAATCATACTGTAAAAAACTTTTTAAATACATTTTAGCTGGAATTTATTTTCACTGAAAAATTGTTTGGGTGTTTTGTATTTTTGATGAGTTGAATGTAAAATATAAAAAAAAAGGTGTACCCGCTGGATTTTATTAGCCTATTTACAGTACGTCACAGTATCACGGTACTGATTATTGGACGAAAAAAATGAATTAGCGTATTTACATATTAATTAAACATAACATCTTTCAATGTATATATACTGTAAAATACTTTATTTTCGCTTGGAATTAATTAACGCTATTTTCGTTGAAGGAATGATTCAGTGAAAATAATCCAGCGAATATACCTTTTTTTCTGAATAATGAATAAATATTCAACAATAGAAAATGTCTGTTTTTAATGCACACATTTTCAACAATATTTCATGGGTGACATAAATCAGTTTTCAAACTTAGAAGAAGATCACCAAAGAATAAGGATAAATTGAAAGCTATGTACATGACTGTTTAAATCACGTTACCAAACTGACACACAGTGAATAATGATGTCATCTATTCACATACTATTGACTGGTGCAAAATCAAAAGATTCTTTTCACTTGAAAGCACAGCTGCGTGGGTTACTGACTTAAACCCCTCACTTTGAATAAAACATAAAATGTTATTAAAATGACTTACTCTAGGACATTTTAATTCCCAAGGTATATCAGCCATAACATCTACAGCATCAGCACCACCAACACCAATACATAGACCACCCAGCCCACCACCATTAGGTGTATGACTATCAGTACCAATTACTAAGATACCAGGGTATGCATAGTTCTCTAGGACAATCTGTAAGCAAGGATAGTCACATTATACATACTGTATTACTGGTTACATTCAATCAAAACTTGTTTCTGTGGATTGTTTCTATTTTCTGTAGTTTAAGGTCAGCATAGACTGCAAAAATATAACAAATATTTCAATGGAGTTTATTACGCTCATAATACCGCAATTGCTCAAAAGCACACCACCAATTTTCTGTTTACTGTGAGATCATGTGTTACGCATAAAATTAAACGTACAAACAGGACATACGAAGGTCATAGTGTCACATACGCATCAAAACATCGCGTGCAATTGGTCAAACGATTTTTGGGCTATTTTCACGCTCAATAATATGTTATATACAATTGAGGATGGTCAATTTTGATTACCGGAGGTAAGTATGGGTATCTCAATGCAATATTCCTTCTGAAATATAGGCATTGCTACTTTAAACTATAACAAGCAGCCTCTCGGCTGAGATAGCTCCGCTGTTAGCAATGCACATTTCAATTAAGAACAGAAGATATCATTAGAAAATGAACAATATGTATAAGTATCAAAGCAATCGGACTAGCTGTTTTTAACAAGAAGTCGAAAATATCACTTTTCACCAAAAATAACAAAAATATTCATCAAAATTAGAAAATTGAAGATATCATCATGAAATGAACAAATCTGAGAGAGGTCTACCCAAGGTACATATACACCAAATATCAAATCATTCAGGCTTATAGTTTTCAAGAAGAAGTCGAAAAAGTAAAACATTGACACGGACGACGACGAGCGCCGACGACGGACAATCACTCATATGATAAGCTCCGCTCGACAAAGTCGACAGCGGAGCTAAAAAAAAAGGAAATCAAATTATTCGATTTTTGTACAAGATCACGGAAAATCATCTACTCGGGTACACATCAACCAAGAAAAAACAATTTTGCTTTGGACTTGAATACATCAAACCCACTCTGAACAATTCATTCTAACCTTCATGTAAAAGAGCACATTTCTAAAAAGGGCAAAATTGGCAAACCTTACGTAAAGGAGAACTAGTAGTACCGTACCACGATATCAACAAACATAACTGAGGCCAATTTAGTACTGTGCTAAGATGATCTATTACATTCAGAGGCAGATATTGTAAACTTGTATTAAACTTCTTTTCTCGTGGATAAAAGTCAAACCTTACAAAATTTGTCAAATATTAAAAATACTCTTAAATGTTATTTCACTTCCAGGAATAAATAATAGACTTTTAGGAGTTTAATATCAGTAGAAAACAAAATTAAGATGAATCCAAATTGTACGTAATACAGACAGTACACGTATAAGGATTACTTCCTGTCCACATTGTCTTAACCTTTAATCCAATGATTGCATTGCAGCATTTGTAATATGCTTCTATTCATAAAATTGTTTGGAACATAAACCTAGTTCACTTGTAATGTAAGTAATCCTATCGACTTTATATTGTGTACAAGAATCTCTCTATATTTCAGATTTAATTGAAAAATAATTTAATAACATTCAAATTCAGAATTTGAAAATGAGAACATACCGGTAGTACTTGCTCTACTGTCGGCAGTATATTGTAGCACATATGCTCGTGAATAGTAAATGACAGGTTGTTTTCCTTGGTCATAATAAATCATATTTTAATGAAGCAGAATACAAACGCTATTTTGAATTATGTGCGATTCCATTGGAGATGTACTTTGTTCTAACAGAGCAAATATATTGTGGGCAGCAGTATACATGGGTATTCAATAGCCTTATGATAAACCCACACCTGATAACTGCATTGTACTGATTTAATATCTTCTTCTGCTTACATCAGTACATCATTAATCTAGGTCTTGCGAGATATCCATAATATTACAATAACTGTTGTATAAAACTACAGTTAAATAAAATGGATGTATAATCTCAGTGACCAAATCTCAGACACAACAAAACTGAGTTGGAAATCAGTTCATGTTTTACAAGTACAAGACATACAATGAACAAAACCTGCAGTTATACTAATTCCTTGTCTAAACCATGGATACATAATTTCAGTGACCATATTTCATACTCATGTGATTCAGAGTGTTGGAAATATGATTCCGCATGTTGGAAATTCATGTAACATATTAATAGATAAATTCTTACAAGGATGTGTCAAAAGTTTCAAGAGCCAACTATGAATCTAGATATTAATTAGACAGGTAATTATTTTTACAAACTCACTATTCTTCTATTTTTTCCATTTTTTTAATAAACAGCAATAGGAATTTCATTTGTTTCAGTGGCTTAATTAAACCATAATTATTTTTATTTTTTTTTGGGGGGGGGCATTTTTCTGCCAATTTGAGCTTGAAAACCTTGAATGATTGTATATGCGACTCACAACTGTGTGGTAGTTTAAAATGTACATACCATGGAATAGAATGATTCTATATACAGTTATATACATGTAATAACTGTTGAGGGTCTCCTCTGAATTTCAGAAAACTGCACCACAAAATCTATTGACTGTTCTTTAACATTGGAAAGTTTTTCTACAGATTCACAGATTCTACAGATTTTTTTTTTCAAAACTGAGAGGTCTGGCAGTTAATCGATGCTGTCAAATCACAACAGATTTCCACTGCATTAGTTACCTGATGGAGGGTGCGATTCAACTAGCCAAGCAGGATTGCAGTGAAAAATGATTGAAAGTTAACGTTTAGGAATAATCACGTGCTTTTTTTGGCTTTGTATGCTCAATTCTTAGCAACAGCAGCCAATATATTTGGCAGTTCTAATTAAAAAATTTAAATGTAAGTTGTTTTACCAAAATTTTTACCATTTTTCTAAATTTTCAATAATTTCTTAATTCATTTCAGAACAAATGGACAATATTTCTGATTGGCTATAGGACTTAGTCAATATTTAAAAAAAAAAAAAAATATGGAAAAATAAGTCAATTTCTTTTGGGCAAAGCAACTGATGTTAACTAGCACTCAGAATAAAAAAAATCCAAACATATATTGTACATATTTCCAAAACATATTAAGATGACATTACTGAGAAATTTAAAAGCTTTGAAAATATGTATCCCTGCACAATAATGATTATTAGGTGCAAGTAAGTAGAGCGTATTGAACAATTAAATTACAGTTAAAAGCAGTAAAAGGGGTCAAAGGTCGAAATGAAGTAGTTTCTCCACAGGATATTAACTAATTGTATTTGCCAACACAAAGCTCTTACAGGTTACCAATTTTCTTGATGATAATGTAAAAGCTTATTTATGATAGAACATTCCTTGTCAATAGATACATGAATCATTTCCCCAGGAGACAATAAATCGGTGAATTAACAAGAAATTTAATTAAGATATTTTGCAGTCAAAAGTGGGTTGTTAAGATAAATTTAATGTTCCTTCTATGATTAAAAGAACTACATGTATACAGAATGAACTGCATACATTGTAAGCTAACTGATATACAAGTATTCATTAATATTTTGTATTATAAATTTTTCTTATGTGGGCATTGTGTTTATTATATTATTAGAAAATCCTGTATTACTCGATGCATACCATTGTGACATTAAATTTGGTAATGACAAACATTTCTGGTGGCAAGAGATGTGAAATAAAAGTATAATACTGTAAACGAAATACAATGAAGCTTTTCACAGAGAATACATAAACTTTGAAAATTGCTGACGATCAACTGTGTTGTCAGTATATCTCAGTGTGAAGAGATGTACACTTGCATGTTCCAGGGCTAAGACGTGCACATTCACTGGCACATAGTACTGACTCTAGATTCAATATGGCACTGTGAGTTATTCACAATATTTAAACAAGCAGTCGAAATAGCACTACTGTCCTGAAAGAACATTGTGGTAGCCAATTCAAGTAATGCACACGCATAAAACTTCTTCATGAAAACTGTTAATTAAGAATCAAAGTAGCAAAGCAATTTTGAAGTTGAAAATAGCATTTTTTACCAAAAATATTCACCAAAAAAAGAGAATTGAAGATGTCATCACGGAATGAATCTGACAGCGGGTTCACTTAAGGTACCTACAAACCAAGTATCAAAGCAATTGACCTGGTAGTTTAAAAAAAGAAATCATAAAAATGTAATTGCTGACAAATGGATTATCATCTATATGAACATCTCTGTTATCTATGATGACAACAGAGGTAAAGAAAAAAAAAAACATCATTCTTAGCATGATAAATATTAAAGATTGATCAGATAACAAAATTATTCAATACGGCTTGGGAAGAATCATAATGATCATCAATCAATGTTCGATTGAATAAAAATACTTCTAACATTCTTTACCTGATGAATAATTCCAGACCCTGGTTTCCAGAAACCAACACCATATTTGGCACTAGCTGTTGCTAAGAAATTATAAACTTCTTTGTTGATATCCTACCAAAATAAAAATAATCACAATAGAAGCTCTTTATGAACAAGAATTTGAGTTGACTCAATGGTAAACTATGGTCAAAATCAAATAAACACACATTTGTCTTTTTCATAATACAAACAGATACTCCAATATTTAGAGAATTAAAGAACTTATTGCATGGGAACATGACAATGATGGGATGTGCAAATATAAAGGAGAAAATGAATCTAATAAAATAGTAATTGACAAATAGATAAGCACATTTTGAATGCGATCCAAACAAAATGCATTAGTAACCAATATGTACAGCCTACCGTAATTCAGTTAAGCATGACAAATACCTTAGCTCTTTTCAAATCTTCTTCCCCTCCTTTCTGAGCTTCAATTAAGTGATCACAGTGAATGGTTGATGGTACTGCCACCTGGGAAGTGAATATAAAGTGTAACCAGTACATTGAAAATATTAATTACGATCATGTATACAAGTTGAGTAAACAAAATTGTAATGTTTGGAAGTATGAATGCAGTTTTCTTTTGTTCATTGGCATGTTTGTTTTTTAAATTGCAAATCAGCAGCCATTCTTGAATAAACAAGAAATGCTCGATTTTTATGATTTTTTAGCACAAAAATGGCCGCCATTCGGCCATCTTGAATCAGATCGTAAAACAAAATGATGTTCATCAAGGTCCTATAAAGTCCAACATATATACAAGGTTTGAACAAAATCAATCTGTAAACAGCAGGGAAATGCTTAATTTTGCTGATTTTTAGTACAAAAATGGCCGACATTCGGACATCTTGAATCAGATCATAAAACAAATGGACGTGCATATGTATGATGTCATGTATGATGCATGTGTGAAGTTTGATTGTGATTGGTCCAGGCATTTCTAAGATACAGGTCCAAGCGCGCGCACGCACAGACGCACGCACGGACACACAGAGGTCAAAACATAAGTCCCCGTTTTCGGACTTCGTCCGAACGGAGACTAAAAATGTCATGCATTTGCTCTTTGTATTAGTAGCATACAAGTTTACGTAACTGACCGTGGTCTGTCTATGGACACAAGTTATTTTAATAATCCAGTATGTGTACCATAAATGCTATTCTTTTTATTTATGCGTGTCTAATGGGCGAATACCATTATATTATTACATATGTACTGCAGTTTATTTTGATTCGTCCCTGAAATCAAAATCGGTATTTCCACAACCCATATGCAAATGAGGTCCGAGAGCAAACAAAGTAGTCTATTCAGGAGTACAGTTTTTCGGAATAAACAATATTTAGAAGTACGATATTTTCCCCTTGGGGTACATGAATATAGTTGCCGAGTGACATGAAATTTGAACAACAGTAATGGTACTTTTAGGCAGTCACTTATTTTGGCCCAAACTAATTTGCATATCACCCATGCAATAATGTTTTCGGTATTTTCACGGTCGATATGCAAATGAACATGGTATTTTCATTGGCTACCGAACTATTATTATTTTGTAAACACATTTTCGTCTGCTATTTTTATCCAGTTCAAATCGTTCAACAACATTTTTGGCATGTCAGGTGTACATCACATGGAATACTACGATTGGAACAACTTAATGTATATTGACCACCTGGAAACTGAGTTTTATAAATCTTGAAGGGCTCTCAGAAGATCCTCCAGCAGTAAAATCAGCGATTACTATGCAGCCGCAACCATCAGCATCGAGATACCAGTTTCTGCTGGCGACGTTGCGGCGTTACTCAGTTCCAAATAAAAATTACCAACGCCAAGAGAGCAACATTTTAACCGGTAATCAAGACTCAGTCAATCCACGACCAGCAAGCAACATCACACACGAAGTTGTAGCGTGCAGCTAAGCGACAACCGCTGTCGACGAAAGTCATCCCGTCTGTGGAGTACCGCAGTTGCACAGCATGTTTGCCAATGCACAATTCTGTGGCAGAACTTTTAACTTCAACATAAACTGTGTATCATAGTCGTCCAGTTCAAGTTCTGGTTCTGCTGTGGCCCCAACTAAACGTCAACGAGTTATTTATTCGGACAGTGACTCAGATTAGACGTCTGATTATTTTAATTTCAAACAAACAGTGACACGCGTTCTCCGGGCGTGTTCTACACTGACACGAGCTGCTAACGCGTAACACTTATATTGGAACATATTAATGGGCAATGGGGTTCCCCAACCTAAATTCCATCCCGGTTTGCACGTTCTTTCTTTAATACGAAATAATCAAGTATGGAACATATGTAATAATAACAGAACCCCACACCCTCCCCGTGGCTTTCGTTGCGTATGGAAGTTATTTTCACTCGAGATGCGATGTATTCTGCTGTACTTTCACTCGCTTCGCTCGTGAAAGTACGGCCGCAGGATACACTGCATCACTCGTGAAAATAACTGGGGTTCTGTCATATTATTTTTGATTTTAGAAGACAACACAATGTACATGTAGCGATCACAACATTAGTATTAGTAACTATAAACTTTAGAAGCGACAGTCAACAAAAAAATATTATATAAAATTTGTCTGAAGGGACGCAATTACATACTTGTGAACAGTTAAAAATGTAAGCAAGGTATTATTCAATGCATTCATTTACGTACCTTTGGAAGACCACTAGAAATAAACTGTAACATTGCCATTTGTGCAGTAGCATCCTGCATTGCTACTCTGTCTGGTCTTAGCTTTAAATAACTTACACCACGTTCAATATCCTAGTAGATAAAACAAAATAATTATTCAAAAATTCTTTCAAGTTGCACACTGTGGATATGTATATTAAATTTGTGTTTGCACCATTAAACTTATTATTACAGTAGAGTAACTGGAAAACATTAAATTTAAATCAGGCAAGCATTGCTTGAAAGATAAGAAGACCGGTAACTTTATTAACAACACAAGTGCAAGTGTTGCCTCGCGAGTTTGTATGATTTAATTGTATCGCCAAGACTGGTTTGGCAACAGCACTTGAATAACTTCAATTTGTTTTCAGACAACTAGTCGCCTATTGCCATAGACAGTAACCATGTGTAACAGTTGTCGCATTGTCATAAATTTCTGGAGAAAAAATATAACTGAAAAAACAAAATTTTGAAAAATACTTGGATGTGTTGAATTTGAAACGAAGAATTTCAATGACAATCACAATTTAGCAATAGAAAAAGGAAGGCATATGCAACCAAAAATACCTACTGAAAATAGTATTTGCAAACAATTCACTCAGAATGAAATAGAAGATGAACTGTACTTATTATGATATGTCCACAATATAAAGTAATACGTCAACAAATCATACAAGACATTACGTTTCCACAAGAAACACAGGATGATTCCTAGAAATTTATTTTCTTGATGACTTCAAAAGATGATTTAATAATAAAAAAGATTGGCAACTATATTCATAACTCATTTCAATCAAGAAATGAAAATGCCATTTGATATATAACACTTGTTTTATCCCATTAACAACTAACTTTCTTTTTGTAGTAGCAGTTATCACAACTAATCTTTATTGCTATTAACTAAAGATACATTGTATTTCTAAAGATGCAATAAAGTTATTATTATTATTATTATTGCCTCATCAATTACATCATGTAAACTAGCCAGGATGATACAGTTGTATGGTACATGCAGGAATTACCAAAACGATTTCTTCATCTGTCAGACCTGGTACATGTGCGAAAAATATGCTTTTATATTTATTCGGGATCAATTGAACTACTCGCAGAACAACTTTTTTATTTTTAGAAATACTGCGAAAAATAAGTGGTAATATAAATGTTATGAGATAAAACACTTCTGAGTAGATGGGTAGGCAGCCTTTTGTGACCTCAATATTACTGAAGATTTACATTTGACAAGCTGCAACAAAATGAAATATCTTTCCACAAATGCACTATCAACACGCTGAATAAATTGAAGCTATTATGCTAAAGTCAATGAGAGACATGGAAATAAATAGTATTCAAATTTACAGCATCACTGTTGGCTTTTAAACATGTAACATCGGGTTCACAATTTTCTATGAATGCTATTTTGCAAATTAGAAATCCTTTTTATGAGTAAGCCAAACAAATTGCCATGAAAGTTAGATGCCTACTCATAAATAAAAATACCCAGAATTTGTCCATTTTTTTGTTCAGTATTTTGACGCTTTTACTATTGGCACCGATATGCAACATTTTAAATGCAGGCTGGTGACATAGGCTGAAAAAAATATATTGTCCTAAATTATTTAAAAAAATTGGATTTTAAAAAGTGTTAAAAATACAATTATTCATTAACATTGTGTTCTATGGAGTTCTAAAAATAGTGAATTTTGATAAATATTAGGACAAATGTTTCAAAATACATCAACACACAAAAGAATGATATTTCATGGTGACATAGTACAATAGTATTATGAATATACATAATAAATCAATGTCATGAATTTATGACCAACTTTCTCAAAAATTGTGTGTAGGTTTAATTATACCTTTAACCAATGTTATTGACAGAATGAGAAGATATCAAATCGGTGTGAATTTGACAATTAATGCAACAGAAAATGTGCTAGAGATATGTAATATTATAGTCATCTGGACTACTTAATAACAGACTATTTTTAAATAGATTGCATTGGCAAGAAAAATTTGGGCATATGGGAGTAAAATATAAAAAAGTCTGATGGGAAATAGGATTTAAGTCTACAATTCCCATGCTGACTGATCAGCTGTACTTTGCAAATACAGTAAGTAGAATAAATGGATGGCATTTCATCACATGTCATGTATTCTAAAAGGACTAATGCATCTTTGTAAGGTATTGTGACGTATGCTGCGAGGAAAATAACAAGTTTCAATAATTGTCACAGCTAGGCTGCAAATTTTGATTATTGATATTGAAATGTATTGATTTATAGGTAAAATACAAATGATAATGAAATAAAATACGACTTATTAACTGATATTCATTATAACAGACGGCAGTCTTGACTGACATGTATGAGATATGGCACTGTGGAACATGATAGCCACCAATCAGTTATTTTGGATTTCGTGGTGACAAAAATACATGTGTATTTGTCCAATATGTCAGATTATAAAGGAAGTTTGTTATCGGTCCAGATATGTTGAAGATCTAAAAAGAAAATGGCTGCCAGTCCATTTTCATACTGATGAAAAGTTGAATATCTAGAGAATGAAGAGTGATACAAAAAAAACTGTAAATTGCATTCTCCTACATTTGTGGAGCTTTTTTTTTTGGAGGTCATTATGTTGTTTGGATTGATGTTTCCTTTACATCACGTTGTACGGCAGCTGACTGTAATAACATTCCCCACATTTATAATTCTAGTTTTGATGAACCTTTGTATACAGATTCATGATGCAGTGGTGAATACCATAGGTGTTCCATTTAAAGCACATTTCAAATAGCACACATAAATATACAACTACATTTATGATGTACCAGATCATAATTATTTTTATTACAGACACACCTGTCATTTATGTATTATGTATGCAATTTTATATAAGAAATGCAGTAGTTCAATAATTTAAAGTGTGCATATTAATGAGCCCATATGCATATTATCGATCAGCTGATTTATTATATCCAGCGATCCTGTAATTAATTAGACCAGGGGAAAAAATATCTTTGTTCGAAAAAAAAATTAAATTCCTTTCTTTTTGTCAGTGGTAACTTGATTCTAATAAATAGAGAAGGTGTGAAACATGGGGAAAACACAAAAAGACTGTATTAAAACATTGTCTTTTGATAGTCTCCAGTGATAGCCAAAATGAATGGGGGGGAAAAAGGCATCAATATGTGATGTATTAGTTTTCTTTTATATCAAGAAACACAGTTGGATTGGAAACATCTGAATGCAGGGGGTTGAATTTTAAGACGAAAATAAATTATTGTTTTAACAGAAATTAGGTGGTCCACTAATAGGATTATGGTATTAATCTGAATTGTACAGCTCAGTTATCATAACACATACAAGAGTAGTTCAGTGATTAGCTTAAGCGACAATCATAGCTAAGTAGAAACAAGAATTCAAAGCATGCCCAAGCTATTAAAACACTGATAGACCCTCGTTGATTTTTTTTGTTAACCGCATTTGTAATGAATGAGAAGTGTACGTTGGAAGTAATCTGACATACCCTGTTATTTGACAAGAACAATAACTCCAATCCTCCTCATGTAAATCAAAATCCACAAGAACAAGTTTTCACTCTTTTTGTTGTGTACTGGAATGTTAGGTATCAAATAGACAAAACAATTAAACTCATAGCAGAGAAATGTCGGAGACTACACAACATCCCACACAATTTGTTGCTAGAGAGAAATTATATTTCATTAAATACATGGTAGTTCAAAGTTTTCAGATTTCAGAAGAGATATTGACTCACTCTCTTGTTCTCATCTAATCGATTTCAGAGGAGCTATTAAATCACTCTCCTGTTTCACACCTCACTGATTTCAGAGGAGCTATTAAATCACTCTCCTGTTTCACACCTCACTGATTTCAGAGGAGCTATTAAATCACTCTCCTGTTTCACACCTCACTGATTTCAGAGGAGCTATTGACTCACTCTCCTGTTTCACACCTCACTGATTTCAGAGGAGCTATTAAATCACTCTCCTGTTTCACACCTCACTGATTTCAGAGGAGCTATTGACTCACTCTCCTGTTTCACACCTCACTGATTTCAGGAGAGCTATTGACTCACTCTCCTGTTTCACACCTCACTGATTTCAGGAGAGCTATTGACTCACTCTCCTGTTTCACACCTCACTGATTTCAGAGGAGCTATTGACTCACTCTCCTGTTTCACACCTCACTGATTTCAGGAGAGCTATTGACTCACTCTCCTGTTTCACACCTCACTGATTTCAGGAGAGCTATTGACTCACTCTCCTGTTTCACACCTCACTGATTTCAGGAGAGCTATTGACTCACTCTCCTGTTTCACACCTCACTGATTTCAGAGGAGCTATTGACTCACTCTCCTGTTTCACACCTCACTGATTTCAGGAGAGCTATTGACTCACTCTCCTGTTTCACACCTCACTGATTTCAGAGGAGCTATTGACTCACTCTCCTGTTTCACACCTCACTGATTTCAGAGGAGCTATTGACTCACTCTCCTGTTTCACACCTCACTGATTTCAGGAGAGCTATTGACTCACTCTCCTGTTTCACACCTCACTGATTTCAGGAGAGCTATTGACTCACTCTCCTGTTTCACACCTCACTGATTTCAGGAGAGCTATTGACTCACTCTCCTGTTTCACACCTCACTGATTTCAGGAAAGCTATTGACTCACTCTCCTGTTTCACACCTCACTGATTTCAGGAGAGCTATTGACTCACTCTCCTGTTTCACACCTCGCTAGCATAATTTATTCCCTAGAGTAGCATCATGTAACAGAACAAATGAATTACTACTGTACACAGAACTTAAATCAGTTACAAAGAACATTTTGTTTGTATTTATGATTTACTCATATCAGCCAATTTTCCTGTTAGTCAGCGATTTATTCTAATCAAACATGCTACACTGCATGTTTGACGGTAAATTCAGCAAATTTTGAAAAATATCAAATTTTTTAGCTGTCAGAATCTCTGAATATTTTAAAGTGCACACAGGTAATGTGACTCAGCATAACAGTTATCCTTATTCCACCAGGCCCCATGTACTTTGCATTGACTTGACCAGAAGGAGTTTTGTCTGAGAAATTATGTTGCACCTATTGTTTTCTGGACTATAAATATTGTAACAACAAAACACACTGGCAAAAAAATGCCTACTTTTACTATAGATGCAATATTTTATTGTTGCACAAGCATTCCAATTCAAACATAACATTTTCTGCTCACCTGATTTACTGGGTCATCTAAGTGTCCATACAATATTTTTTCTGCAAGGGTCATAGGTCTTCCAAGTCTATCCATAACAATCCTGAGTCGTTCCTCTTGTTTTTCATATCCGACATAATTTTTGTCTTCAAACCTGCTCATAGCAATCTATGAACCAAAGAAAGTTATCATTATAGTAAATCTAGAAACTATAACGCACGAACAAAATTATGGGTAGAGATCAATCATTATTTAAGAAGCACTTTTTTTTATCTGTAAACAATGCAATTGCAAATACCAGATGTAAACGGCATGTGCTCCTGTGTTTTTTTGAAAAGAATTTTTTAGTACTGTTTATTTACTAAGTTCTGCAGTTATTTTTTGATACTTCGTTTTATAAATATTTTTGAAATTATATGCTTAATGGTAAATTTTTGGAAATATTTATCAATTTAGATTAAAATTCACGCGAGAGGGTGTGATTTGCTATTTTTAAACAGTTGTAACAAAATATTGCTGATTAGATGACACTCGTATCATTTGGAAAATTGAAGCTACATTTGTTTTTTTCCCCAGTTTTTTTTACTCTCATGAGACAAATTGTATCACAAAAATGTAAGAAAAGACAGAAGAACAAGTGTAGAATAAAATTCAAACATAATAAACATTTGAGTACACTGTCTCCACTATAAGGGGAACAAAATACTTTATTTTTGTCTCTACATGGATGAGTAACTGTCTCATACTGTCTAAACTGATAGAACAATTGCACTCAACATGTTTAATTCCTGGCGAGAACTCTGCATGAGTGACGTCAAATTTGAATTGTTAGACGGTGTTCAACTACCATTAGATGTTTGAAAATATTTAAATTGACTGAAAGCCACATCCATGGTTACCTAACCTGAAACAATAGTATCCCAACAGCATACATGCCCCAAGTGGCAGAATTCAGCCATTTCACTTCAAGAAACAAGCAAAATAAAATAAAGCCATTTAATAATATATGAAAAAATACAATTTTAAAGCACATTTCACCAAAAACAATAATGAGCAACCAATTAGAGTGATTTGGAATCAATGAAATAAATAAAGATTGTGCTACCCGAATGTACACCAAGTGTAACCTTATTTGAATTTCATATCAAGACACTGATATGGGTATGTTACAAACCTGGCAGGAATTAACCACTTCACCCCCCCCCCCCCCCCCGAAACACACTTTCTGCAAGAATAATCAGAAGGATTAATGTTACAAAGTATCAATTTCTGTAGGAGTTTATTATTACTTGAAGTTACCCTGGGAGAACAGCATTATTATGGTTTTATTGGCGTCTTCAGACAATCATGCTAGCCATTTAATGATCTGAATTTGCTTGCATAACAGGAAAAAAACTAGATATTAAATTTTCTGCTTATAATTTCTCTGCATAGTCCTGTCCTGTATGTGTTTTGGCCATTCTGCACACATTTTGTATGTTTGTTTTCTGTCAACTCAAGAGCTAAATCAATAGGATTAACATCCAATGTCAATAAAGTAGCCAAAGTGTTAAAAATAGATCAAATACTAGAAAATTCTTCATGGGTATATTTCTAAGGCGTGCTTTTGGGTTCATTTAGTGTACTTTTTTGGACTCAGCAGCCCTTAAAACGTAATATTACTTGAAATAAAGTAACAAGTTTTCATGTTTTCCTCGTAAAGTGTGTTGGCTGTTCTCTCTCTGAAAACCAGGGAGAATATTTGGTTTATCGGCTTAAAGTAGGATTTAGATCGTACAATTATAATCCAAATCCCCCTTGATAGAGTTGTAAACAAATTTTTATATGTATGATTCCTTAGGATTCTGCTTTGTTTCCAATTACTGCAGTAATTCAGAACAAAATTAAAACTTTGTGAATCTATGCTCTTTGGAGCACTTAAAAGTCTTAGCAAATTTGAACATACAACTGGGAAGCCAAAATTATCGCTAGTGTGTGGATGTAGTGTTTTCCTTTATCATCCATTTTCCACAATTAGTGCTAATTTAGAAAATCAATTATTCAACATAAAAGTCCTGAAACCCCAATAAAGCCTAAAATGCTCTCACACTGCAACTTTAATACCAGTTCAGTCTAAATTAAATGAGCAGTACAGCCTGTCTTGCTGTAATCCCAAAATAAGACTACCTGTTGTGTACTTGTTTTCATTTGGCAAATATACATGCAGATACATTACTTGTAACAGTCGTGGTAAACAATGGTTATTTCACAATGCCTAGCCGCTGAACTAATGTGACTGCCTCTGGCGACTGGCAAGTTGTAGCAGTGAAAAAATGGAAAAACACAGTCATAAGGTAGATTCACACCAGAAATTAAGGCCAGCCTTAGGCTTACCCAAATTTTAGGCTTGCCTAAATTTTGTACGTGAACACAAACCAAAATATTTAGGCTGGCCTAAATAAAAAATGCCTAGAAAAGAGTGCCATAGCCACTCTAACTACAGTAGAAACAAGCACCAGATTGGGTAATCCACACTATCATTGACTGAATATGCGAATCAGGTTTGTGAGCTTTGTAGCACTGTCTCAAAACCTTTTCACAATCACAACAACTATGGCTACGAGTGTGAGAGGAGTCAAAAATGAAATCATTGATTGTTGTGTGGATGGGAAAACAAGGTCAAAATGAAGGAACCTAAAAAATTGCAGCCCGGTTAGGAGACACTGAAATAGCACAAGTGAAAAGAAAGACATCTGTGAGCAGATTTTAAAGCAATAGTACCAGTTGTCACTGGTCACCATTGCGTTGTTTATTTTGCACATGCGTTATTATGATAAATTAAACAATGTACACAAAAATTGACAACTACGAGTGAAAGACTGACAAAACATTCATGTACTAGTACGGATATATATCGAGAGACGATATCAAACTCTAAACTGATGGTATGAACTAAGTTATTGAGATTAGTTATAGTTAGTCTGGTTTTAGAGTTAGCCAAATTGTTTTTCTCACAACTTGTTCTAGGACACATCATAAAGGTAACTGGAACTCTATGTTGGTCATTGGCCTTTGGACTATTTCATTCTATGATTTACCGTGTTAGATCATGAATATTCATAAAATGATCAATATGCAATGATGATCACCTGTAAATTATATGCGAACAATGACCACAAATTCTGAGATGTCAACAATCACGCACACGTGCACTCATTCACGCATTGAAAAACAAATGTTCACAGATTTTTATAGCATATTCTATTTAAAAATTGGAGCATGCCCCTTTTCCCATTACAAATTTCATGTAAAGTAGGACTCAATAAAAGCCTTCATTAAGTATGAGAAATTTTGCAAAATACATCTCTATAGATAGTTTGGAGTCATGGGTTCTAAGTCAGATAATGCTCCCCTAATCAAACTCTTCTGGGATATAAAGTCTCGCCTGAGATAAAATGTTGATACTACAGCTTCATAGTGGGGCATCTTAATATACTTAAATCACTTTGGACAATTCATTAAATGTCCATCATAATAATAAGTCTGAACACTGACAATAAGATAGTCTATAGCCTCAATTAACGATTAACATAACTGTACAGTACATAGAGATTAGAAAAACGTGCATTCCAGTAGACAGTACTAAGTACAACGAGTCATCATAATAAATGCCTAAAAAGTTTATGGGGGCATGTAACATCCTGTCCAGAAAAGGCAAAGGTTAAACCTGCAATAATATTTGACAGCATTCAAGACAACAATGACAGATAAAACATCACAATATTTTGTTAATGTCAAAACAGATATTTTTAAGCTCTGGTACCATTCACAGTGTTCCTTGTCCTTTACTAAATATGTTATTTAATATGTGTTTTAATTGTTTTCTTTGGACTATTATGTGAAATAATGGATGTTATAAATATGAGAAATAATTTTAAAGTATGTTTAAATGGTGGCACTCCTAGATGCTGTTCAACAGTTTAATCAGAGTATGATTTTTGTCTTCTAAAGTTTAACTGCAATTTACAATGGCCAACTTTAACTATTACCCAATACATTTTCTGCAATGTACAATTTCAACCAGACCAACTAGTTTAGGATAAGTGAAAAAAAAAAAAAAAATTCACAAGCCTTGAATGAAAGTCGCTGCTATTGTAGTAGACAAGAATAACACTTCGATAAATTTTATTTATTTTTAGCATAAATCTAAATATGAGCAATGGTGATTGCTTTTCTCAACATAACACACGATTGTTGTTTTTTGGCATTTTGGCACATTTATGAAAATTAAATATTAGTACAACTTAACAATTTTCAGTCGTTTACGGAGAATTTTGGAATCAATAGTCTGGTAATGAAATCTAGATTTCGAGAGCTCTGACAACCATTTTTTTAACCCCTGCTGATACAAATACTCCCAAATGTCACAAAACGCATTATCTTAGAGTGTACCGGTATATTTGAAAGCTGACAGCCTTACAAAGAATACCATATTTATTCTAACAGCAACTTACATAAATGACAGATGGTCGAAATATGCTGTATTATATTAAATGATTCAGCATAATATTTATGCAATTTTTTGCTCACATGCACTTAATATAATATATAGTACATTGAGTTGAGTTTTTTTTACATGATTTAGAGTAACAGCAATTGATTGATGGATTTACATTTGCCCGTTTGGTCAATGAAACTTTTTAACTATTGTATGCATGAATATTGGCACAGGATCAAGTTTAATTTCAATAAAACGTTACTTTGACTGGGGTATTACGTAATTTGCCTGGCCTATTAAGTAATCACCAATATAATTTTACAGTGGGCCAAAGTAACTGTAGCTATGGAAAATACAATGGTGTCCAAAATAAAACAAGCAATTAAGAGTCTGGTGTGCGAAATAATAGAAAGCTGATGGTGGTAAAAAAAAACCGACAGTACCTTTTGTGAGGCTGCTCCTGAAGTCTGTAACAGGCGGACATGCAGCCCAGGACATAACGTCCGCTGCACCTGTAAGAATAGAAATTAAATGAGTAAATATTGCCAAGAACGACGACAGCATAGCATTTTAATGTAAATAAATATATTTAATGTCATTCTCGACTTTTCTGGTGATTAAAATTAAAAGAAAGTTGTCGATAAAAAAAAAACGTTCAGTTCATCCAGACTGTCACGAAACAAATTAATTATGCGTTTTAATTCACCCAGTTCAACTGATGTTGCCAGGTACAGGATACTGGTGTACATGTTCAACAGCAGACGATAAAAAGCAACGATTACAAATTAGATGTACGCATGTTGCGTGAGCAGAGCTAATGTAAAAATGCCGGTGCCGGGCACTGTAACATATCGTTGCAAAATATTTTCTATGATAAAAGTTTTTTCACTATAAAACTGAAAAAGGAGATGCACGAGGATGATTCAGTTTTGCTAATGTAATCTGAAGGTATGTAATAGAAGAGAAAGCATAATTATATTACCTGTCGCGAAGACAATCTCAGCACATACGCCATTTTCACCTTGACACTGACAAAATGGCGGCCGGTCGAAAAAAAGCACGTCGTCCTTGCCTATGTTTATCGCTAGAGGGCGCACTTATTGTCAGAGTTTGCACATTCACAGAAAATATAGTCGAACCACAAGGAATAGGAAAAATATATTATATTGAAAAATGTACAATAAATAGTTTGTATCTAAACCCCCCCCCCCGGTGTAATGAACTGATCTCCTTGCCAATGACCTTCGCCACCGTTTTACAGAATGGAATGCTCTCCTTAAACATTAGGGAAGTTCATCGTCAAAGAGGACAGTAAAGTATACATGAGGGGTTGATTAAAAAAATATTCATATTTTATAAATTTGTGCTGATAATATATTTCTCCTACTCCCTGTGTTTGAACTGTTGGAGATAGTGCCTTGGGTGAGACCTGGGAAAAATTCTCAGGGGAATAACATGACATGACACAGTATTTTCCTCATGAAACAGAAGGAAGTTCAAACTACCGCAAGAGGGCGTGGTAGAAGAAGGTAAGTTTCATATGAAAAGGATTAAGGAAGTAGTAGAGTTTCCGAGCCAACCACTATTGTATGTACAAAATATTTGAATTTGAATGAGAGCGATTGGTCGGTATTTACAATTTTTATAAATATGTTTTTAGCTAAGGTACGGCTTTTTGCCCGACATTGTACCCCCCACCAAATAAATAAAAGAGCCAGTAAAACTCTGATTTTGTCTAGCTTTTATTTTATGACAGAAATTTTAAAGAATTTATACAATAAAAATCAACAGTACATGTTTCAAAAGTATAAAAATTTAAAAGATTTGAAGAAATTACTCAATTGACAAAACGTGCACTCCAAAATTACATGCAAACATTATGCAAATTGATAGGCACAAATATTACCATAATCAGGTTTTGTATCACCCAGTGCTTTACTCAAGAGCTGAAAATAACAATAGCATATTTGCTCCAGTTTATTAGAAACAAATAAACTAGACACTGTATTTATTGTACAGTATACCGGATCATTAAATCGCGGTAGTCGTTGCGCAGCGCATGTAAATAAACAATGTATTTTACATGCGTTGTATACGTCGCTATGAGTCCCATATCGAACAGGACGCGGCACGACGACTGCCGCCCTTAAAAATATGACTGATATTGATTATAGACACACCTCTGTCATATACGCAAGCATGAATATTTTTATTCGTATGACGTGTAAGCCAATTTTTTTTTGCTTGGTTCACTTTATTACAATTTACTTCCATTCAACAGACGACTCGACTTCGTCTTGTTGGAGGCTCCTTGCTGCTATGATTCTGCCACCACAGCCGATAGTTGACTACACTTTTGATTGGCTAATCTGAATATGCTAATTTTTTCCAAACAAAAGATTATACTTTTTTTTTCCTACACACAATATCAACCAACACCATTAAAAAGTATGACCTTCCCATTCTCCCCAATGTTGCAATATATTTACATGTGTAATGTAAAGCAAGTCCACACTACTGTAAAATACTTTATTTTAGCTGGAATTTATTTTGGCTGAAAAGATTTGTATGGAATGTATTTTCACTGATTTTTGACAAGTTGAATGTAAAATAAAGAAAAACTGTATTTTCGCTGAATTTTATTTTCACTGAATCATTCCTTCAGCGAAAATTAATTCCCAGCGAAAATAAAATATTCTACATTATCTGGAAAGTAGGTAACCAGTGGAACAATAGTTAGGTAGACCATGCTTGTTACAAGGAATCTACACTGTACCAACTGTGAATTTAAATCATTTTCATGGTATTACAGCAAGCTGCTTGCCCCCCCCCCCCCCCCGATTGTGAAAACACTCCCCCTGATATATAACACACCAGCTCAATACAAACTGTAAGTAGAACTTTAATGTAATTTATTGTTGTTGAAATCAAAGAGTGTATCATGTGACCCTGAGGGAGCAATCAATTACAAATAATGACAAGATCCAACTTGCATTACAATAATTAAAGACGCTGATTACAAAAAACCTCGGGCTAGGCCAAGAATAAAAGGTTTTGCTTCTTGTTATAAAGAGCATTAGTTCTAAAATTGAGTCTTGTAATTTTTACTAGTGAAGTGTGGCACATACAGTAGAATGGGGTAAAGTTTGTTTTCTGTTTTAGAGGATGTTTTGTCTATTTAAATTAACTTTTAATGCATGTATTCAAAAGCGTTATTTAATTAATGTTAAACATATATCTTCTTCTTGTGGTATTGATTAAAAAAAAACTTTTTAAAACAATATTGCGTCATTTTTCAATAAGCAGTGGGAGAAGCAGCAAAACCAATTTTTTGGGGCCTCAGTTATTCATTCATGCATTTTGTAATCAATTACTGAAATGTCATTGCTAGGGCTGAAGGGGGGGGGGCTCCCCCTAAATCCGCTCGTGGACAACTAATAATATCTGCACATTACCTGAATTTGATCAAAATCTGCTTAGAAGTTTTTGAGATTTGTGCTTATACACAAACACAGACAGATCAACACTAACCCACCTGACTGTTTGTTTGTGTGCACAATAGCTAAAATTCATAAGTAGGATTCTTCTTTAAAAGAAAATTTGGTATGAAAATAACACACAATAAGATTTGTAAATAGCACAGATCTGAAAAAACAGTTTGGCAGCTCAAATACAAAATATTAATTACTTTCTATAAGAAAGACTCAATAATGAGATTCATTTATTATATTTCTTTATTTACATGAAATGACATGAACAAAATATATCAATTACAATTAGAATTTTTATTGGTCAGAATTATACAGAAGTTGAAAGAAAAGTCTTGGTTGCTATGGGCACAGTCTCAATTGTCAAATTACCATATGCCTATGCAATAATGACAATACTTTAAAATATTATATAAAATACATTTAACGAACTACAATTAGTTATTTAATTGCACCATTGTTTACACACAAAAAATGTAGATTGCAGATAGATATAAATTTGCACAATCCCATGATGCATTTCATTTTTATATCATATGCCATAGTTCATTGCTTTGGAACTTTCCTCCAAAAACTAAATGAGTGAAAAAAAAAATGTTATCCTTTACTTTAGAGATATTTTCTTTACTCGTGGCAAAACAATTTTGTCCCAACATTCATTCCATCGCAGATTCTGAAACGATTCTAAATTTTTTCGGAATTTTGAAAGTTGCTTCTGGTTGCCAGGGAAACCAATCAATAGATTCTAAAAGTAACAACAACAAAAAAACAAAACGTCAACAAATTATAACAACATAGTTGAACTCTGGTGACCTTGACCTTTGTTATATAATATAATATAATTCCCATTATCATAGTTTGTTTCAATATAAATATGCATTGTCATAATTAATTTTGAATACAAACAAGTTTTGGGGTTGAACCAACAGTGGGGAATCAGTCTACCGAATGTCCTTAAAAGATGTAAATATCTTACAAAAACATTGGTGCCTTATTTGTTTGATTATTTCAAGGGACATAATTTCCAGCTTTATTCAAAGTAATTCAGATATTTTAGTAGAAAAACAAATGTCTCATTGCAAAAAAAAGTGCTGCATTTAGATGTGAATAGATTCATAAAACATGCAAGATAACAGAAAATTTTAGCTGGCTTTAGTTCAAGTATTTTGTACAGGTGTCTGTCAAAAATTAATGATTCACTGAGACAAATATGAACTGCCTCATTGTGTGACTACTGTATTATATGAAAAGTAAAAAAAAAACACCTTTTATGAATAGCTATCATGTTGCAAGCTCTGCTTTGTATGCAAATCAACTTAAATAGTTAGTTGGTGTCCAGTGGAGGGAGAAGTCAACAGTACTGTTGCCTCCTGAGAATCTACATCTTCAAACACTGCAATCTTTGAAGTGCGTTTTTAAACTAGTATTATAAAAACTCTATCATTCTGTTCTAATAGCTGAAACATATTCCTGTGAGTTTACATTTGTCAAATGAACTGTTTGTCAAATACAGAATACATATATTTTACCTTTTAAAATGTGGATGAAATGTTTTATGTATTGTTTTTGATTTGATAACTTTGAACTAAACAGATTTTCTATTAGCTTCAGATCGTGATCAAAGTTAGGCACCCAGTTCATAGGAGTGCTTATATTGATTTTCTGACATCTTGTTTTCTGTAAAGATTTTATTGGTAGGTTTGCAAATGTGTATCAGACTGTGCAATCTCTCCATGAGTTGGTTTTGAAACCCAGTATGGGATTCTGAGATACATTACCAAGGATATTATTACAAGATAAATCATTTGCTTCATTGAACACATACAACAATGCACATTTCCACTGAGATCAGTGACCTTTGATGTGTATCACCAGTGATCAGTCAAGTAGAAACAGTCAAAATATTTTATCAGATTTTCTTAATTTGTGCATGATATTTTCATACAGGACATCTGTTGTTCAAACTCAGGGAAGACTTTATACTGATGAATAAGGTGATCAAGTTTGATAAAGTTTGGAATAGAATTAGTAAAGTTATTATGCACACAATAACAATTATTAACGACGACGACGATGACGACAACAACAACGCCGGACAAAATTTTTCCCTTAATATACCTTTCCCTTCCATCTTTGATGGTACGGGCAAGGTAAAAATTGAAATGAAACATAAAAGTAACAGATTCATGAAAAGTATTATATATTACTGTATGTTTATTAGCTGCAATGTATTTTTTTTCCACAAAAAAAAACAATTATGTTCAATTGAAATCAGGCTAGTGTTGCCTCATAGATTCACATACACCTAAAAAACAATTTGGAGTAGTGTAAGACATATTTATAAGTTTGCAGCTTTTATTAGCTGCTTGTGGACCTTCAATATCAGATTTATTAAATTTCTGTGTAATTTACTTCACTCATTCTGATATTGTTAGCTCACTCATGAGATATCTATACATCTGATTCAACTTCCTAGCACACTCACCTGCAGCTGTTGAGACAGTTCATTTTCATTGTGGAAAACCAAACCATTTTCTTCATGTTTCACCAACTCATCAAGACTATTGAGAAAATCAAAGGTATTTATTATGTTAAATTAATAGCTATAAACAGGTTATTACAAAAGAAATAAATAAATACATAAAATACATTTGTACTAGTATATGGCACATACTGGCAGTCCACATCCAAACATATCTACTACTTACCAGTTGAAATGTATGGCACATACTGACAGTCCACATCCAAACATATCTACTACTTACCAGTTGAAATGTATAGCACATACTGGCAGTCCACATCCACACATATCTACTACTTACCAGTTGAAATGTATGGCACATACTGGCAGTCTACATCCAAACATATCTGCTACCTACCAGTTGAAATGTATGGCACATACTGACAGTCCACATCCAAACATATCTACTACTTACCAGTTGAAATGTATGGCACATACTGGCAGTCTACATCCAAACATATCTACTACTTACCAGTTGAAATGTATGGCACATACTGGCAGTCCACATCCACACATATCTACTACTTACCAGTTGAAATGTATGGCACATACTGACAGTCCACATCCACACATATCTACTACCTACCAGTTGAAATGTATGGCACATACTGGCAGTCCACATCCAAACATATCTACTACCTACCAGTTGAAATGTATGGCACATACTGACAGTCCACATCCACACATATCTACTACCTACCAGTTGAAATGTATGGCACATACTGGCAGTCCACATCCAAACATATCTACTACCTACCAGTTGAAATGTATGGCACATACTGGCAGTCCACATCCAAACATATCTACTACCTACCAGTTGAAATGTATGGCACATACTGGCAGTCCACATCCAAACATATCTACTACCTACCAGTTGAAATGTATGGCACATACTGGCAGTCCACATCCAAACATATCTACTACCTACCAGTTGAAATGTATGGCACATACTGGCAGTCCACATCCAAACATATCTACTACCTACCAGTTGAAATGTATGGCACATACTGGCAGTCCACATCCAAACATATCTACTACCTACCAGTTGAAATGTATGGCACATACTGGCAGTCCACATCCACACATATCTACTACCTACCAGTTGAAATGTATGGCACATACTGGCAGTCCACATCCAAACATATCTACTACTTACCAGTTGAAATGTATGGCACATACTGGCAGTCCACATCCAAACATATCTACTACTTACCAGTTGAAATGTATAGCACATACTGACAGTCCACATCCAAACATATCTACTACTTACCAGTTGAAATGTATGGCACATACTGGCAGTCCACATCCAAACATATCTACTACTTACCAGTTGAAATGTATGGCACATACTGGCAGTCCACATCCAAACATATCTACTACTTACCAGTTGAAATGTATGGCACATACTGGCAGTCCACATCCACACATATCTACTACTTACCAGTTGAAATGTATGGCACATACTGACAGTCCACACCAAACATATCTACTACTTACCAGTTGAAATGTATGGCACATACTGGCAGTCCACATCCAAACATATCTACTACCTACCAGTTGAAATGTATGGCACATACTGGCAGTCCACATCCAAACATATCTACTACTTACCAGTTGAAATGTATGGCACATACTGGCAGTCCACATCCAAACATATCTACTACCTACCAGTTGAAATGTATGGCACATACTGGCAGTCCACATCCAAACATATCTACTACCTACCAGTTGAAATGTATGGCACATACTGGCAGTCCACATCCACACATATCTACTACCTACCAGTTGAAATGTATGGCACATACTGGCAGTCCACATCCAAACATATCTACTACCTACCAGTTGAAATGTATGGCACATACTGACAGTCCACATCCACACATATCTACTACCTACCAGTTGAAATGTATGGCACATACTGGCAGTCCACATCCAAACATATCTACTACCTACCAGTTGAAATGTATGGCACATACTGACAGTCCACATCCACACATATCTACTACCTACCAGTTGAAATGTATGGCACATACTGGCAGTCCACATCCAAACATATCTACTACCTACCAGTTGAAATGTATGGCACATACTGACAGTCCACATCCACACATATCTACTACCTACCAGTTGAAATGTATGGCACATACTGGCAGTCCACATCCAAACATATCTACTACCTACCAGTTGAAATGTATGGCACATACTGGCAGTCCACATCCAAACATATCTACTACCTACCAGTTGAAATGTATGGCACATACTGGCAGTCCACATCCAAACATATCTACTACCTACCAGTTGAAATGTATGGCACATACTGGCAGTCCACATCCACACATATCTACTACCTACCAGTTGAAATGTATGGCACATACTGGCAGTCCACATCCAAACATATCTACTACCTACCAGTTGAAATGTATGGCACATACTGGCAGTCCACATCCAAACATATCTACTACCTACCAGTTGAAATGTATGGCACATACTGGCAGTTCACATCCAAACATATCTATTACTTACCAGTTGAAATGTATGGCACATACTGGCAGTCCACATCCAAACATATCTACTACTTACCAGTTGAAATGTATAGCACATACTGACAGTCCACATCCAAACATATCTACTACTTACCAGTTGAAATGTATGGCACATACTGGCAGTCCACATCCAAACATATCTACTACCTACCAGTTGAAATGTATGGCACATACTGGCAGTCCACATCCAAACATATCTATTACTTACCAGTTGAAATGTATGGCACATACTGGCAGTCCACATCCAAACATATCTACTACTTACCAGTTGAAATGTATAGCACATACTGGCAGTCCACATCCAAACATATCTACTACCTACCAGTTGAAATGTATGGCACATACTGGCAGTCCACATCCAAACATATCTACTACCTACCAGTTGAAATGTATGGCACATACTGGCAGTCCACATCCAAACATATCTACTACTTACCAGTTGAAATGTATGGCACATACTGGCAGTCCACATCCAAACATATCTATTACTTACCAGTTGAAATGTATGGCACATACTGGCAGTCCACATCCAAACATATCTACTACTTACCAGTTGAAATGTATGGCACATACTGGCAGTCCACATTCAAACATATCTACTACCTACCAGTTGAAATGTATGGCACATACTGGCAGTCCACATCCAAACATATCTACTACCTACCAGTTGAAATGTATGGCACATACTGGCAGTCCACATCCAAACATATCTACTACTTACCAGTTGAAATGTATGGCACATACTGGCAGTCCACATCCAAACATATCTACTACTTACCAGTTGAAATGTATAGCACATACTGGCAGTCCACATCCAAACATATCTACTACTTACCAGTTGAAATGTATAGCACATACTGGCAGTCCACATCCAAACATATCTACTACTTACCAGTTGAAATGTATGGCACATACTGGCAGTCCACATCCAAACATATCTACTACTTACCAGTTGAAATGTATGGCACATACTGGCAGTCCACATCCAAACATATCTACTACTTACCAGTTGAAATGTATGGCACATACTGGCAGTCCACATCCAAACATATCTACTACTTACCAGTTGAAATGTATGGCACATACTGGCAGTCCACATCCAAACATATCTACTACTTACCAGTTGAAATGTATGGCACATACTGGCAGTCCACATCCAAACATATCTACTACTTACCAGTTGAAATGTATGGCACATACTGGCAGTCCACATTCAAACATATCTACTACCTACCAGTTGAAATGTATGGCACATACTGACAGTCCACATCCAAACATATCTACTACTTACCAGTTGAAATGTATGGCACATACTGGCAGTCCACATTCAAACATATCTACTACCTACCAGTTGAAATGTATGGCACATACTGGCAGTCCACATCCAAACATATCTACTACTTACCAGTTGAAATGTATGGCACATACTGACAGTCCACATCCAAACATATCTACTACTTACCAGTTGAAATGTATGGCACATACTGGCAGTCCACATTCAAACATATCTACTACCTACCAGTTGAAATGTATGGCACATACTGGCAGTCCACATCCAAACATATCTACTACTTACCAGTTGAAATGTATGGCACATACTGGCAGTCCACATCCAAACATATCTACTACTTACCAGTTGAAATGTATGGCACATACTGGCAGTCCACATTCAAACATATCTACTACCTACCAGTTGAAATGTATGGCACATACTGGCAGTCCACATCCAAACATATCTACTACCTACCAGTTGAAATGTATGGCACATACTGGCAGTCCACATCCAAACATATCTACTACTCACCAGTTGAAATGTATAGCACATACTGGCAGTCCACATCCAAACATATCTACTACCTACCAGTTGAAATGTATGGCACACACCGGCAGTCCACATTCAAACATATCTATTACTTACCAGTTGAAATGTATGGCACGTACTGGCAGTCCACATTCAAACATATCTACTACTTACCAGTTGAAATGTATGGCACATACTGGCAGTCCACATCCAAACATATCTACTACTTACCAGTTGAAATGTATAGCACATACTGGCAGTCCACATCCAAACATATCTACTACCTACCAGTTGAAATGTATGGCACATACTGGCAGTCCACATTCAAACATATCTACTACCTACCAGTTGAAATGTATGGCACATACTGGCAGTCCACATTCAAACATATCTACTACCTACCAGTTGAAATGTATGGCACATACTGGCAGTCCACATTCAAACATATCTACTACTTACCAGTTGAAATGTATGGCACATACTGGCAGTCCACATCCAAACATATCTACTACTTACCAGTTGAAATGTATAGCACATACTGGCAGTCCACATCCACACATATCTACTACTTACCAGTTGAAATGTATAGCACATTCTGACAGTCCACATTCAAACATATCTACTACTTACCAGTTGAAATGTATAGCACATTCTGACAGTCCACATTCAAACATATCTACTACTTACCAGTTGAAATGTATGGCACATACTGACAGTCCACATCCAAACATATCTACTACTTACCAGTTGAAATGTATAGCACATACTGGCAGTCCACATCCACACATATCTACTACTTACCAGTTGAAATGTATAGCACATTCTGACAGTCCACATTCAAACATATCTACTACTTACCAGTTGAAATGTATAGCACATTCTGACAGTCCACATTCAAACATATCTACTACTTACCAGTTGAAATGTATGGCACATACTGACAGTCCACATTCAAACATATCTACTACTTACCAGTTGAAATGTATAGCACATTCTGACAGTCCACATTCAAACATATCTACTACTTACCAGTTGAAATGTATGGCACATACTGACAGTCCACATCCAAACATATCTACTACTTACCAGTTGAAATGTATAGCACATACTGGCAGTCCACATCCAAACATATCTACTACTTACCAGTTGAAATGTATGGCACATACTGACAGTCCACATCCAAACATATCTACTACTTACCAGTTGAAATGTATGGCACATACTGACAGTCCACATCCAAACATATCTACTACTTACCAGTTGAAATGTATGGCACATACTGACAGTCCACATTCAAACATATCTACTACTTACCAGTTGAAATGTATAGCACATTCTGACAGTCCACATTCAAACATATCTACTACTTACCAGTTGAAATGTATGGCACATACTGACAGTCCACATCCAAACATATCTACTACCTACCAGTTGAAATGTATAGCACATTCTGACAGTCCACATTCAAACATATCTACTACTTACCAGTTGAAATGTATGGCACATACTGACAGTCCACATCCAAACATATCTACTACCTACCAGTTGAAATGTATAGCACATTCTGACAGTCCACATTCAAACATATCTACTACTTACCAGTTGAAATGTATGGCACATACTGACAGTCCACATCCAAACATATCTATTACTTACCAGTTGAAATGTATGGCACATACTGGCAGTCCACATCCAAACATATCTACTACTTACCAGTTGAAATGTATGGCACATACTGGCAGTCCACATTCAAACATATCTACTACTTACCAGTTGAAATGTATAGCACATACTGGCAGTCTACATCCAAACATATCTACTACCTACCAGTTGAAATGTATGGCACATACTGGCAGTCCACATCCAAACATATCTACTACTTACCAGTTGAAATGTATGGCACATACTGACAGTCCACATCCAAACATATCTACTACTTACCAGTTGAAATGTGTGGCACATACTGGCAGTCCACATCCAAACATATCTACTACTTACCAGTTGAAATGTGTGGCACATACTGACAGTCCACATCCAAACATATCTACTACTTACCAGTTGAAATGTGTGGCACATACTGGCAGTCCACATCCAAACATATCTACTACTTACCAGTTGAAATGTGTGGCACATACTGACAGTCCACATCCAAACATATCTACTACTTACCAGTTGAAATGTGTGGCACATACTGACAGTCCACATCCAAACATATCTACTACTTATCAGTTGAAATGTGTGGCACATACTGACAGTCCACATCCAAACATATCTACTACTTACCAGTTGAAATGTGTGGCACATACTGGCAGTCCACATCCAAACATATCTACTACTTACCAGTTGAAATGTGTGGCACATACTGGCAGTCCACATCCAAACATATCTACTACCTACCAGTTGAAATGTGTGGCACATACTGGCAGTCCACATCCAAACATATCTACTACTTACCAGTTGAAATGTATGGCACATACTGGCAGTCCACATCCAAACATATCTACTACTTACCAGTTGAAATGTATGGCACATACTGGCAGTCCACATCCAAACATATCTACTACTTACCAGTTGAAATGTATAGCACATACTGGCAGTCCACATCCAAACATATCTACTACCTACCAGTTGAAATGTATGGCACATACTGGCAGTCCACATCCAAACATATCTACTACTTACCAGTTGAAATGTATGGCACATACTGGCAGTCCACATCCAAACATATCTACTACTTACCAGTTGAAATGTATGGCACATACTGGCAGTCCACATCCAAACATATCTACTACTTACCAGTTGAAATGTATGGCACATACTGGCAGTCCACATCCAAACATATCTACTACCTACCAGTTGAAATGTATGACACATACTGGCAGTCCACATCCAAACATATCTACTACCTACCAGTTGAAATGTATGGCACATACTGGCAGTCCACATCCAAACATATCTACTACTTACCAGTTGAAATGTATGGCACATACTGGCAGTCCACATCCAAACATATCTACTACTTACCAGTTGAAATGTATGGCACATACTGGCAGTCCACATCCAAACATATCTATTACTTACCAGTTGAAATGTATGGCACATACTGGCAGTCCACATCCAAACATATCTACTACTTACCAGTTGAAATGTATGGCACATACTGGCAGTCCACATCCAAACATATCTACTACTTACCAGTTGAAATGTATGGCACATACTGGCAGTCCACATCCAAACATATCTACTACTTACCAGTTGAAATGTATGGCACATACTGGCAGTCCACATCCAAACATATCTACTACTTACCAGTTGAAATGTATGGCACATACTGGCAGTCCACATCCAAACATATCTACTACCTACCAGTTGAAATGTATGGCACATACTGGCAGTCCACATTCAAACATATCTACTACTTACCAGTTGAAATGTATGGCACATACTGGCAGTCCACATCCAAACATATCTACTACCTACCAGTTGAAATGTATGGCACATACTGGCAGTCCACATCCAAACATATCTACTACCTACCAGTTGAAATGTATGGCACACACCGGCAGTCCACATTCAAACATATCTATTACTTACCAGTTGAAATGTATGGCACGTACTGGCAGTCCACATTCAAACATATCTACTACTTACCAGTTGAAATGTATGGCACATACTGGCAGTCCACATCCAAACATATCTACTACTTACCAGTTGAAATGTATGGCACATACTGGCAGTCCACATCCAAACATATCTACTACTTACCAGTTGAAATGTATGGCACATACTGACAGTCTACATCCAAACATATCTACTACTTACCAGTTGAAATGTATGGCACATACTGGCAGTCCACATCCAAACATATCTACTACTTACCAGTTGAAATGTATGGCACATACTGGCAGTCCACATCCAAACATATCTACTACTTACCAGTTGAAATGTATGGCACATACTGGCAGTCCACATCCACACATATCTACTACTTACCAGTTGAAATGTATGGCACATACTGGCAGTCCACATCCAAACATATCTACTACTTACCAGTTGAAATGTATGGCACATACTGACAGTCCACATCCACACATATCTACTACTTACCAGTTGAAATGTATAGTACATACTGGCAGTCCACATCCACACATATCTACTACTTACCAGTTGAAATGTATGGCACATACTGACAGTCTACATCCAAACATATCTACTACTTACCAGTTGAAATGTATGGCACATACTGGCAGTCCACATCCAAACATATCTACTACTTACCAGTTGAAATGTATGGCACATACTGACAGTCTACATCCAAACATATCTACTACTTACCAGTTGAAATGTATGGCACATACTGGCAGTTCACATCCAAACATATCTACTACTTACCAGTTGAAATGTATAGTACATACTGGCAGTCCACATCCAAACATATCTACTACTTACCAGTTGAAATGTATGGCACATACTGACAGTCTACATCCAAACATATCTACTACTTACCAGTTGAAATGTATGGCACATACTGGCAGTCCACATCCAAACATATCTACTACTTACCAGTTGAAATGTATAGCACATACTGGCAGTCCACATCCAAACATATCTACTACTTACCAGTTGAAATGTATGGCACATACTGGCAGTCCACATCCACACATATCTACTACTTACCAGTTGAAATGTATGGCACATACTGGCAGTCCACATCCAAACATATCTACTACTTACCAGTTGAAATGTATGGCACATACTGACAGTCCACATCCAAACATATCTACTACTTACCAGTTGAAATGTATGGCACATACTGGCAGTCCACATCCACACATATCTACTACTTACCAGTTGAAATGTATGGCACATACTGGCAGTCCACATCCAAACATATCTACTACTTACCAGTTGAAATGTATGGCACATACTGGCAGTCCACATCCAAACATATCCATTACTTACCAGTTGAAATGTATGGCACATACTGGCAGTCCGCATCCAAACATATCTACTACTTACCAGTTGAAATGTATGGCACATACTGGCAGTCCACATCCAAACATATCTACTACTTACCAGTTGAAATGTATGGCACATACTGGCAGTCCGCATCCAAACATATCTACTACTTACCAGTTGAAATGTATGGCACATACTGGCAGTCCGCATCCAAACATATCTACTACTTACCAGTTGAAATGTATGGCACATACTGGCAGTCCACATCCACACATATCTACTACTTACCAGTTGAAATGTATGGCACATACTGGCAGTCCGCATCCAAACATATCTACTACTTACCAGTTGAAATGTATGGCACATACTGGCAGTCCACATCCAAACATATCTACTACTTACCAGTTGAAATGTATGGCACATACTGGCAGTCCACATCCAAACATATCCATTACTTACCAGTTGAAATGTATGGCACATACTGGCAGTCCGCATCCAAACATATCTACTACTTACCAGTTGAAATGTATGGCACATACTGGCAGTCCACATCCAAACATATCTACTACTTACCAGTTGAAATGTATGGCACATACTGGCAGTCCGCATCCAAACATATCTACTACTTACCAGTTGAAATGTATGGCACATACTGGCAGTCCGCATCCAAACATATCTACTACTTACCAGTTGAAATGTATGGCACATACTGGCAGTCCGCATCCAAACATATCTACTACTTACCAGTTGAAATGTATGGCACATACTGGCAGTCCGCATCCAAACATATCTACTACTTACCAGTTGAAATGTATGGCACATACTGGCAGTCCACATCCAAACATATCTACTACTTACCAGTTGAAATGTATGGCACATACTGGCAGTCCACATCCAAACATATCCATTACTTACCAGTTGAAATGTATGGCACATACTGGCAGTTCACATCCAAACATATTTACTACTCACCAGTTGAAATGTATGGCACATACTGGCAATCCACATCCAAACATACCTACTACTTACCAGTTGAAATGTATAGCACATACTGGCAGTCCACATCCAAACATATCTACTACTTTCTAGTTGAAATGTATGGCACATACTGACAGTTCACATCCAAACATATTTACTACTCACCAGATGAAATGTATAGCACATACTGGCAGTCCACATCCAAACATATCTACTACTTTCTAGTTGAAATGTATGGCACATACTGGCAGTCCACATCCAAACATATCTACTACTTACCAGTTGAAATGTATGGCACATACTGGCAGTCCACATCCAAACATATCTACTACTTACCAGTTGAAATGTATAGCACATACTGGCAGTCCACATCCAAACATATCTACTACTTTCTAGTTGAAATGTATGGCACATACTGGCAGTCCACATCCAAACATATCTACTACTTACCAGTTGAAATGTATGGCACATACTGGCAGTCCACATCCAAACATATCTACTACTTACCAGTTGAAATGTATGGCACATACTGGCAGTCCACATTCAAACATATCTACTACTTTCTAGTTGAAATGTATAGCACATACTGGCAGTCCACATCCAAACATATCTACTACTTTCTAGTTGAAATGTATGGCACATACTGGCAGTCCACATCCAAACATATCTACTACTTACCAGTTGAAATGTATGGCACGTACTGGCAGTCCACATCCAAACATATCTACTACTTACCAGTTGAAATGTATAGCACATACTGGCAGTCCACATTCAAACATATCTATTACTTACCAGTTGAAATGTATAGCACATACTGGCAGTCCACATCCAAACATATCTACTACTTACCAGTTGAAATGTATAGCACATACTGGCAGTCCACATCCAAACATATCTACTACTTACCAGTTGAAATGTATGGCACATACTGACAGTCCACATCCAAACATATCTACTACTTACCAGTTGAAATGTATAGCACATACTGACAGTCCACATCCAAACATATCTACTACTTACCAGTTGAAATGTATAGCACATACTGACAGTCCACATTCAAACATATCTACTACTTACCAGTTGAAATGTATGGCACATACTGGCAGTCCACATCCAAACATATCTACTACTTACCAGTTGAAATGTATGGCACATACTGACAGTCTACATCCAAACACCTAGTACTTACCAGTTGAAATGTATAGCACATACTGACAGTCCACATTCAAACATATCTACTACCTACCAGTTGAAATGTATGGCACATACTGGCAGTCCACATCCAAACATATCTACTACTTACCAGTTCAAATGTATAGCACATACTGGCAGTCCACATCCAAACATATCTACTACTTACCAGTTGAAATGTATGGCACATACTGGCAGTCCACATCCAAACATATCCACTACTTACCAGTTGAAATGTATAGCACATACTGGCAGTCCACATCCAAACATATCCACTACTTACCAGTTGAAATGTATGGCACATACTGGCAGTCCACATCCAAACATATCTACTACTTTCTAGTTGAAATGTATGGCACATACTGACAGTCCACATTCAAACATATCTACTACTTACCAGTTGAAATGTATAGCACATACTGGCAGTCCACATCCAAACATATCTACTACTTTCTAGTTGAAATGTATGGCACATACTGACAGTCCACATCCAAACATATCTACTACTTACCAGTTGAAATGTATAGCACATACTGGCAGTCCACATCCAAACATCTAGTACTCACCAGTTGAAATGTATAGCACATACTGGCAGTCCACATCCAAACATCTAGTACTTACCAGTTGAAATGTATGGCACATACTGCCAGTCCACATCCAAACATATCTACTACTTAGCAGTTGAAATGTATGGCACATACTGGCAGTCCACATCCAAACATCTAGTACTTACCAGTTGAAATGTATGGCACATACTGGCAGTCCACATCCAAACATATCTACTACTTACCAGTTGAAATGTATGGCACATACTGACAGCCCACATCCAAACATATCTATTACTTACCAGTTGAAATGTATGGCACATACTGACAGCCCACATCCAAACATATCTACTACTCACCAGTTGAAATGTATGGCACATACTGGCAGTCCACATCCAAACATCTAGTACTTACCAGTTGAAATGTATGGCACATACTGGCAGTCCACATCCAAACATATCTACTACTTACCAGTTGAAATGTATGGCACATACTGACAGCCCACATCCAAACATATCTATTACTTACCAGTTGAAATGTATGGCACATACTGACAGCCCACATCCAAACATATCTACTACTCACCAGTTGAAATGTATAGCACATACTGGCAGTCCACATCCAAACATCTAGTACTTACCAGTTGAAATGTATGGCACATACTGCCAGTCCACATCCAAACATATCTACTACTTAGCAGTTGAAATGTATGGCACATACTGGCAGTCCACATCCAAACATATCTACTACTTACCAGTTGAAATGTATAGCACATACTGACAGTCCACATCCAAACATATCTACTACTTACCAGTTGAAATGTATGGCACATACTGGCAGTCCACATCCAAACATATCTACTACTTACCAGTTGAAATGTATAGCACATACTGGCAGTCCACATCCAAACATATCTACTACTTACCAGTTGAAATGTATGGCACATACTGACAGTCTACATCCAGACATATCTACTACTTACCAGTTGAAATGTATAGCACATACTGACAGTCCACATCCAAACATATTTACTACTTACCAGTTGAAATGTATAGCACACTGGCAGTCCACATCCAAACATATCTACTACTTACCAGTTGAAATGTATGGCACATACTGACAGTTCACATCCAAACATATTTACTACTCACCAGTTGAAATGTATGGCACATACTGGCAGTCCACATCCAAACATATCTACTACTTACCAGTTGAAATGTATGGCACATACTGGCAGTCCACATCCACACATATCTACTACTTACCAGTTGAAATGTATGGCACATACTGGCAGTCCACATCCAAACATATCTACTACTTACCAGTTGAAATGTATGGCACATACTGGCAGTCCACATCCAAACATATCTACTACTTACCAGTTGAAATGTATGGCACATACTGGCAGTCCACATCCAAACATATCTACTACTTACCAGTTGAAATGTATGGCACATACTGACAGTTCACATCCAAACATATTTACTACTCACCAGTTGAAATGTATGGCACATACTGGCAGTCCACATCCAAACATATCTACTACTTACCAGTTGAAATGTATGGCACATACTGGCAGTCCACATCCACACATATCTACTACTTACCAGTTGAAATGTATGGCACATACTGGCAGTCCACATCCAAACATATCTACTACTTACCAGTTGAAATGTATGGCACATACTGGCAGTCCACATCCAAACATATCTACTACTTACCAGTTGAAATGTATGGCACATACTGGCAGTCCACATCCAAACATATCCATTACTTACCAGTTGAAATGTATGGCACATACTGGCAGTCCACATCCAAACATATCTACTACTTACCAGTTGAAATGTATGGCCCATACTGGCAGTCCACATCCAAACATACCTACTACTTACCAGTTGAAATGTATAGCACATACTGGCAGTCCACATCCAAACATATCTACTACTTTCTAGTTGAAATGTATGGCACATACTGACAGTTCACATCCAAACATATTTACTACTCACCAGTTGAAATGTATAGCACATACTGGCAGTCCACATCCAAACATATCTACTACTTTCTAGTTGAAATGTATGGCACATACTGGCAGTCCACATCCAAACATATCTACTACTTACCAGTTGAAATGTATGGCACATACATGTACTGGCAGTCCACATCCAAACATATCTACTACCTACCAGTTGAAATGTATGGCACATACTGACAGTCCACATCCAAACATATCTACTACTTACCAGTTGAAATGTATGGCACATACTGGCAGTCCACATCCAAACATATCTACTACTTACCAGTTGAAATGTATAGCACATACTGGCAGTCCACATCCAAACATATCTACTACTTACCAGTTGAAATGTATGGCACATACTGGCAGTCCACATCCAAACATATCTACTACTTTCTAGTTGAAATGTATGGCACATACTGGCAGTCCACATCCAAACATATCTACTACTTACCAGTTGAAATGTATGGCACATACTGGCAGTCCACATCCAAACATATCTACTACTTACCAGTTGAAATGTATAGCACATACTGGCAGTCCACATCCAAACATATCTACTACTTACCAGTTGAAATGTATGGCACATACTGGCAGTCCACATCCAAACATATCTACTACTTACCAGTTGAAATGTATAGCACATACTGGCAGTCCACATCCAAACATATCTACTACTTACCAGTTGAAATGTATGGCACATACTGGCAGTCCACATCCAAACATATCTACTACTTACCAGTTGAAATGTATGGCACATACTGGCAGTCCACATCCAAACATATCTACTACTTACCAGTTGAAATGTATAGCACATACTGGCAGTCCACATCCAAACATATCTACTACTTACCAGTTGAAATGTATAGCACATACTGGCAGTCCACATCCAAACATATCTACTACTTACCAGTTGAAATGTATGGCACATACTGGCAGTCCACATCCAAACATATCTACTACTTACCAGTTGAAATGTATAGCACATACTGGCAGTCCACATCCACACATATCTACTACTTACCAGTTGAAATGTATAGCACATACTGGCAGTCCACATCCAAACATATCTACTACTTACCAGTTGAAATGTATGGCACATACTGGCAGTCCACATCCAAACATATCTACTACTTACCAGTTGAAATGTATAGCACATACTGGCAGTCCACATCCAAACATATCTACTACTTACCAGTTCAAATGTATGGCACATACTGACAGTCCACATCCAAACATATCTACTACCTACCAGTTGAAATGTATGGCACATACTGGCAGTCCACATCCAAACATATCTACTACTTTCTAGTTGAAATGTATGGCACATACTGGCAGTCCACATCCAAACATATCTACTACTTACCAGTTGAAATGTATAGCACATACTGGCAGTCCACATCCAAACATCTAGTACTCACCAGTTGAAATGTATAGCACATACTGGCAGTCCACATCCAAACATATCTACTAAGCAGTTGAAATGTATGGCACATACTGGCAGTCCACATCCAAACATACCTACTACTTACCAGTTGAAATGTATGGCACATTCTGGCAGTCCACATCCAAACATATCTACTACTTACCAGTTCAAATGTACAGCACATACTGGCAGTCCACATCCAAACATATCTACTACTTTCTAGTTGAAATGTATGGCACATACTGGCAGTTCACATCCAAACATATCTACTACTTACCAGTTGAAATGTATGGCACATACTGACAGTCCACATCCAAACATATCTACTACTTACTAGTTGAAATGTATGGCACATACTGGCAGTCCACATCCAAACATATCTACTACTTACCAGTTGAAATGTATGGCACATACTGGCAGTCCACATCCAAACATATCTACTACTTACCAGTTGAAATGTATGGCACATACTGGCAGTCCACATCCAAACATATCTACTACTTACCAGTTGAAATGTATAGCACATTCTGACAGTCCACATCCAAACATATCTACTACTTACCAGTTGAAATGTATGGCACATACTGGCAATCCACATCCAAACATATCTACTACTTACCAGTTGAAATGTATAGCACATACTGGCAGTCCACATCCAAACATCTAGTACTTACCAGTTGAAATGTATGGCACATACTGCCAGTCCACATCCAAACATATCTACTACTTAGCAGTTGAAATGTATGGCACATACTGGCAATCCACATCCAAACATATCTACTACTTACCAGTTGAAATGTATGGCACATACTGGCAGTCCACATCCACACATATCTACTACTTACCAGTTGAAATGTATGGCACATACTGGCAGTCCACATCCAAACATATCTACTACTTAGCAGTTGAAATGTATGGCACATACTGGCAGTCCACATCCAAACATACCTACTACTTACCAGTTGAAATGTATGGCACATTCTGGCAGTCCACATCCAAACATATCTACTACTTACCAGTTGAAATGTATAGCACATACTGGCAGTCCACATCCAAACATATCTACTACTTACCAGTTGAAATGTATGGCACATACTGGCAGTCCACATCCAAACATATCTACTACTTACCAGTTGAAATGTATGGCACATACTGGCAGTCCACATCCAAACATATCTACTACTTACCAGTTGAAATGTATGGCACATACTGACAGTCCACATCCAAACATATCTACTACTTACCAGTTGAAATGTATAGCACATACTGGCAGTCCACATCCAAACATATCTACTACTTACCAGTTGAAATGTATGGCACATACTGGCAGTCCACATCCAAACATATCTACTACTTACCAGTTGAAATGTATAGCACATACTGGCAGTCCACATCCAAACATATCTACTACTTACCAGTTGAAATGTATGGCACATACTGGCAGTCCACATCCAAACATATCTACTACTTACCAGTTGAAATGTATAGCACATACTGGCAGTCCACATCCAAACATATCTACTACTTACCAGTTGAAATGTATGGCACATACATGTACTGGCAGTCCACATCCAAACATATTTACTACTCACCAGTTGAAATGTATGGCACATACTGGCAGTCCACATCCAAACATATCTACTACTTACCAGTTGAAATGTATAGCACATACTGGCAGTCCACATCCAAACATATCTACTACTTACCAGTTGAAATGTATGGCACATACTGGCAGTCCACATCCAAACATATCTACTACTTACCAGTTGAAATGTATAGCACATACTGGCAGTCCACATCCACACATATCTACTACTTACCAGTTGAAATGTATGGCACATACTGGCAGTCCACATCCAAACATATCTACTACTTACCAGTTGAAATGTATGGCACATACTGGCAGTCCACATCCACACATATCTACTACTTACCAGTTGAAATGTATAGCACATACTGGCAGTCCACATCCAAACATATCTACTACTTACCAGTTGAAATGTATGGCACATACTGGCAGTCCACATCCACACATATCTACTACTTACCAGTTGAAATGTATGGCACATACTGACAGTCCACATCCAAACATATCTACTACTTACCAGTTGAAATGTATAGCACATACTGGCAGTCTACATCCAAACATATCTACTACTTACCAGTTGAAATGTATGGCACATACTGGCAGTCCACATCCACACATATCTACTACTTACCAGTTGAAATGTATGGCACATACTGGCAGTCCACATCCAAACATATCTACTAAGCAGTTGAAATGTATGGCACATACTGGCAGTCCACATCCAAACATACCTACTACTTACCAGTTGAAATGTATGGCACATACTGGCAGTCCACATCCAAACATATCTACTACTTACCAGTTGAAATGTATGGCACATACTGGCAGTCCACATCCAAACATATCTACTAAGCAGTTGAAATGTATGGCACATACTGGCAGTCCACATCCAAACATACCTACTACTTACCAGTTGAAATGTATGGCACATTCTGGCAGTCCACATCCAAACATATCTAGTACTTACCAGTTGAAATGTATGGAACATACTGGCACTCCACATCCAAACATATCTACTACTTACCAGTTGAAATGTATGGCACATACTGACAGTCCACATCCAAACATATCTACTACTTACCAGTTGAAATGTATGGCACATACTGGCAGTCCACATCCAAACATATCTACTACTTACCAGTTGAAATGTATAGCACATACTGGCAGTCCACATCCAAACATATCTACTACTTTCCAGTTGAAATGTATGGCACATACTGGCAGTCCACATCCAAACATATCTACTACTTACCAGTTGAAATGTATGGAACATACTGGCAGTCCACATCCAAACATATCTGCTACTTACCAGTTGAAATGTATGGCACATACTGGCAGTCCACATCCAAACATATCTACTACTTACCAGTTGAAATGTATGGCACATACTGGCAGTCCACATCCAAACATATCTACTACCTACCAGTTGAAATGTATGGCACATACTGGCAGTCCACATCCAAACATATCTACTACTTACCAGTTGAAATGTATGGCACATACTGGCAGTCCACACCAAACATATCTACTACTTACCAGTTGAAATGTATGGCACATACTGGCAGTCCACATCCAAACATATCTACTACTTACCAGTTGAAATGTATGGCACATACTGGCAGTCCACATCCAAACATATCTACTACTTACCAGTTGAAATGTATGGCACATACTGGCAGTCCACATCCAAACATATCTACTACTTACCAGTTGAAATGTATGGCACATACTGGCAGTCCACATCCAAACATATCTACTACTTACCAGTTGAAATGTATGGCACATACATGTACTGGCAGTCCACATCCAAACATATCTACTACTTACCAGTTGAAATGTATGGAACATACTGGCAGTCCACATCCAAACATATCTGCTACTTACCAGTTGAAATGTATGGCACATACTGGCAGTCCACATCCAAACATATCTACTACTTACCAGTTGAAATGTATGGCACATACTGACAGTCCACATCCAAACATATCTACTACTTACCAGTTGAAATGTATGGCACATACTGGCAGTCCACATCCAAACATATCTACTACTTACCAGTTGAAATGTATGGCACATACTGGCAGTCCACATCCACACATATCTACTACTTACCAGTTGAAATGTATGGCACATACTGGCAGTCCACATCCAAACATATCTACTACTTACCAGTTGAAATGTATGGCACATACTGACAGCCCACATCCAAACATATCTACTACTTACCAGTTGAAATGTATAACACATACTGGCAGTCCACATCCACACATATCTACTACTTACCAGTTGAAATGTATAACACATACTGGCAGTCCACATCCACACATATCTACTACTTACCAGTTGAAATGTATAACACATACTGACAGCCCACATCCAAACATATCTACTACTTACCAGTTGAAATGTATAACACATACTGGCAGTCCACATCCACACATATCTACTACTTACCAGTTGAAATGTATGGCACATACTGACAGTCCACATCACACATATCTACTACTTACCAGTTGAAATGTATGGCACATACTGGCAGTCCACATCCAAACATATCTACTACTTACCAGTTGAAATGTATAACACATACTGGCAGTCCACATCCACACATATCTACTACTTACCAGTTGAAATGTATGGCACATACTGGCAGTCCACATCCAAACATATCTACTACTTACCAGTTGAAATGTATAACACATACTGACAGTCCACATCACACATATCTACTACTTACCAGTTGAAATGTATAACACATACTGGCAGTCCACATCCACACATATCTACTACTTACCAGTTGAAATGTATGGCACATACTGGCAGTCCACATCACACATATCTACTACTTACCAGTTGAAATGTATGGCACATACTGGCAGTCCACATCCAAACATATCCACTACTTACCAGTTGAAATGTATAGCACATACTGACAGTCCACATCCACACATATCTACTACTTACCAGTTGAAATGTATGGCACATACTGGCAGTCCACATCCACACATATCTACTACTTACCAGTTGAAATGTATAGCACATACTGGCAGTCCACATCCACACATATCTACTACTTACCAGTTGAAATGTATAGCACATACTGACAGTCCACATCCACACATATCTACTACTTACCAGTTGAAATGTATGGCACATACTGACAGTCTACATCCAAACATATCTACTACTTACCAGTTGAAATGTATAGCACATACTGACAGTCCACATCCACACATATCTACTACTTACCAGTTGAAATGTATGGCACATACTGGCAGTCCACATCCACACATATCTACTACTTACCAGTTGAAATGTATAGCACATACTGGCAGTCCACATCCAAACATATCTACGACTTACCAGTTGAAATGTATGGCACATACTGGCAGTCCACACCAAACATATCTACTACTTACCAGTTGAAATGTATGGCACATACTGGCAGTCCACATCCAAACATATCTACTACTTACCAGTTGAAATGTATGGCACATACTGGCAGTCCACATCCACACATATCTACTACTTACCAGTTGAAATGTATAGCACATACTGGCAGTCCACATCCACACATATCTACTACTTACCAGTTGAAATGTATGGCACATACTGACAGTCCACATCCACACATATCTACTACTTACCAGTTGAAATGTATGGCACATACTGACAGTCCACATCCAAACATATCTACTACTTACCAGTTGAAATGTATGGCACATACTGACAGTCCACATCCAAACATATCTACTACTTACCAGTTGAAATGTATAGCACATACTGGCAGTCCACATCCACACATATCTACTACTTACCAGTTGAAATGTATGGCACATACTGACAGTCCACATCCACACATATCTACTACTTACCAGTTGAAATGTATGGCACATACTGACAGTCCACATCCAAACATATCTACTACTTACCAGTTGAAATGTATGGCACATACTGGCAGTCCACATCCAAACATATCTACTACTTACCAGTTGAAATGTATGGCACATACTGGCAGTCCACATCCAAACATATCTACTACTTACCAGTTGAAATGTATGGCACATACTGACAGTCCACATCCACACATATCTACTACTTACCAGTTGAAATGTATGGCACATACTGACAGTCCACATCCAAACATATCTACTACTTACCAGTTGAAATGTGTGGCACATACTGGCAGTCCACATCCAAACATATCTACTACTTACCAGTTGAAATGTATGGCACATACTGGCAGTCCACATCCAAACATATCTACTACTTACCAGTTGAAATGTATGGCACATACTGGCAGTCCACATCCAATCACCTACTACTTACCAGTTGAAATGTATAGTACATACTGGCAGTCCACATCCACACATATCTACTACTTACCAGTTGAAATGTATGGCACATACTGGCAGTCCACATCCACTCATATCTAGTACTTACCAGTTGAAATGTATAGCACATACTGGCAGTCCACATCCAAACATATCTACTACTTACCAGTTGAAATGTATGGCACATACTAGCAGTCCACATCCACACATATCTACTACTTACCAGTTGAAATGTATAACACATACTGGCAGTCCACATCCACACATATCTACTACTTACCAGTTGAAATGTATAACACATACTGGCAGTCCACATCACACATATCTACTACTTACCAGTTGAAATGTATGGCACATACTGACAGTCTACATCCAAACATATCTACTACTTACCAGTTGAAATGTATGGCACATACTGGCAGTCCACATCCAAACATATCTACTACTTACCAGTTGAAATGTATGGCACATACTGGCAGTCTACATCCAAACACCTAGTACTTACCAGTTGAAATGTATGGCACATACTGACAGTCTACATCCAAACATATCTACTACTTACCAGTTGAAATGTATGGCACATACTGACAGTCTACATCCAAACATATCTACTACTTACCAGTTGAAATGTATGGCACATACTGGCAGTTCACATCCACACATATCTACTACTTACCAGTTGAAATGTATAACACATACTGGCAGTCCACATCACACATATCTACTACTTACCAGTTGAAATGTATGGCACATACTGACAGTCTACATCCAAACATATCTACTACTTACCAGTTGAAATGTATGGCACATACTGGCAGTCCACATCCAAACATATCTACTACTTACCAGTTGAAATGTATGGCACATACTGGCAGTCTACATCCAAACACCTAGTACTTACCAGTTGAAATGTATGGCACATACTGACAGTCTACATCCAAACATATCTACTACTTACCAGTTGAAATGTATGGCACATACTGGCAGTCTACATCCAAACACCTAGTACTTACCAGTTGAAATGTATGGCACATACTGGCAGTCCACATCCAAACACCTAGTACTTACCAGTTGAAATGTATAGCACATACTGGCAGTCCACATCCAAACATATCTACTACTTACCAGTTGAAATGTATGGCACATACTGGCAGTCTACATCCAAACACCTAGTACTTACCAGTTGAAATGTATGGCACATACTGGCAGTCCACATCCAAACACCTAGTACTTACCAGTTGAAATGTATAGCACATACTGGCAGTCCACATCCACACATATCTACTACTCACCAGTTGAAATGTATGGCACATACTGACAGTCCACATCCAAACACCTAGTACTTACCAGTTGAAATGTATGGCACATACTGGCAGTCCACATCCAAACACCTAGTACTTACCAGTTGAAATGTATAGCACATACTGGCAGTCCACATCCAAACATATCTACTACTTTCATGGGTAAGTCTAATCCACTGGACGAAGTATGTAAGCATATACCAATATCAGCAGAACCTTACAGCAAATACAAAAATAACAAGTCATTATAAATGACAGTTTGATTTAAATAATTTAATAAGCTCTGAAGCTGAGTATCATGGGAGCTAAGATTCATAGTTGTTCATTACCATATGAGCTCTATTAGTGGTGCATATGCTTATGTATATTACAGAAACTATGTCTATGATCAAAATAAGCAATAATTGATAGATTCAGCCTACAACAAATTGGAGATGTGCTTCTAGTAGAACAAATATAGTACTGCAGGTGCAGTAATTACGATGAATCTTTGTGAAATCCATCATGAGCATCTGTTTGAAACATGCAGCTCACATTATTTTTTGCAATTACAGGTGCCTGTATGGTAGAATGAGAAAGTGTTGATCAAGATCAATTTTAATGCATGTTTTTAAAAGCATTGTTAAAGAAATGTAAACTTGCTGTTGTTTTGAATAATCTTAATACTACAAATAAATTAAGACCTCATCATCGCATCATTTTTAATTTTCCCTTTGATGGGGAGCAAAGCTTTTTTTTTGTTTTTGGTCTTTCATATCTAGACTTTTGTAATCTTGTTCTGGCGAGATTGGTCAAGTTATTCGCAAACAGAATTTTTTTTCAATTAGCTCTAGGTCTAACTATATATTGACTGAACTATTGAGGGGATTGTGCTAGTGGGCAAACCCAAAATGTCACCTATGTATACAACTCTTTTTTAACACACTACTGGTATTATCAGTTAAAGTGCTGTTACAACACTGAAAACACAGCCGGATGCCTCTGTACACAGACTCACCTAATAACAACGGATAATCTTCTGCAGCTAACCAAGGTGTACATATATGAACATGTTGGAACTTCTTTGTTGCTATGATACCTTGATAATATTCTTTCATGGGACCTTTCCCAGTAATTGCACACACAATTTTGGGTAAACCGGAACTACTTTCACAGCATGCAGCTTCGTATTCTGAAACATTTTAAAAAATGTTTAATTTTAGAAACTGCAATTGCATTTCCAATATACTGAAAAATTTGTATTTTTTTTGCTGGAGCTAGAAATGTTCACAATTTCAGAATTTTATGGAATTTTTAAAGACAAAATTTTGTAAAAGTCACTGACAGTAAATGTCATAGAAAAAATGTCCCAGAAAAAATGTTCACTGCTACAAAAGTTCACAAATTAGTCTCTCGCAAAAAATTTTAACAGATCACACTATATTATCATAGATACTGTGGAATACTTTATTTTGGCTTGGAATTTATTTTCGCTATTTTTGCTGAAGGAAGGAATGATTCAGTGAAAATAAAATCCAGCCAATATACCTTTTTTCCTATCTTTTACATTCAACTCGCCAAAAATCAGTGAAAATAAATTCCATTTAACACACATAAAATGGCATTTCAGCAAAAATTAATTCCAGTGAAGATAAAGTATTTTACAGTATTTGCTTCTAATTTTAATTAGAGAACTTCCCTGTATCTTACTAAGTATACCAACGATCTGTTAACTGCACAGATATTAACTCTTTGAAGTCAGTTGCAATTCCCAAAATAAACCCACAAGATTGTCGGCATTTGAAAATTGTACTAAATTTTTGTGGGGAAAATTATAGTGCTCAATATATTGACACTTCTATGACCATTTTTAACTTTTTTCAAAATTCAATATCATTGAATAAAATCACATGCAATTGTGAAAAAAATAACAATAAATTATAAAAAAATGATAGAAAAACATTGTGATGGGACTGACATTTGTTAAATTATTGTAATCGAATTCTCTATGCTTTATGAAAATTCACTGTTAGCTCCCTCTGTATCCAAGCACAACTGAGGGCTGGTTGTTTGATGCAGAAATGTTTGATTTTGATGCATTTTCAAACATCAAAATGACAGTGTATACATCTCCTAACATGAATGCGATTGACCCAGGCATGTCCAAACACATGCATGCATGGCGGTGAATCCATATCATCCCCAGCTAATGTCCAAATTAAATTGACCAGAAACCTTTTTTTTCGGGGCTCGAGCAACCACAGACTCTTGATTGCATGTCACATCAATTCAATGCTTGAATAAATAAAAGAAAAATTTACTTTCTAAAGCTGAAAGAAGTATAGAAAAATCTTCATCTTCAGTCCAACTAGTACTGCTTATAAGCAAAGCAGGTCTTTCATTTATTGATTCAACACCACCATTACTAGTTTTTCTTGTAAATGCTGTTGTGTATTTCTTGTTTTCTGAAGCACCAAAGACTGCATAGTCTTTTGATAACCTGAGAAATAACTGATTTTTAAGAAAAGTAAAATAAAAAGCTTGTGTTTATTATGTTTATATTCATGAAATAATATTTTGCAGCAACTTAAGGGGTACCAATTTACCATATTTGTGAGTTTAATATAAACAATTGTTTGTAGTCTGCTATTTCCATTTTATTTATAGTTTGTTTTATATTTACATTAATCTTTTCACCACCCTCTATTCATCACAAATTTACAAAATAGTCGTATTCGTATTTATAGTCTGCACTTTTCCTTCAGATGATTAGGACAAAAATAGCCAAATGTTTTGAGTAAACACTGAAAATTTACTCAAATTAAGGTTCATTTCTAGAAATACTGAAGAACATTAGAAAAAAAGTGCAGAAAAATTTGGGCGAGAAAGTCTGGCGGTGAAATGGTTAAAACACGATAAAGGTTCATATAAAAGCAAATCAATCTTTGCCAAAGTTTGATGCAAATTTACAATAAACTCCAAGAGTTATTGCTATCGAAAGAAAGAAAGGGACATTTTGTCACTGTAATGGCTTCCTCAAATTTTGTTTTGGGAATGTTAAAATGTTGATCATTTGACTCACCTTGTGTTGTTCACTTTTTGAAGTTTGTTTAAAAATAAGTGGTGGTCTGTCGTGCATTGTAACAGCTTTTATCGACCAGTTTACAGCAAGATCTTCTTTCATAGCATTCGTAACACACAAATTATCGTGAGAAAATCTACCAAATAATTTCTCATACCTGTCAATAAAAATATTTTAACATAGTGAAAATATAAAATTAAAAAAAAAAATATTTTAAGTTACACATTTTGTAAAATGTTTAAAACAATTATACAGAAAGTCAAATTATATATTCTGTTCAAAATTAACCTTTTCCCCTCCGGTTCTCTCTTTTCACAACAAATTTACAAAATAGTCTTGTTTATAGTCTGCACTTTCCTTCAAAAGATTTCTTGAGTAATAACTGAAAATTGTGCTTCAAAATTAGAGTTCATTTCCAGAAATATTGAAGAATATAAAAAAAAAAGTACAATATATAAGAAAAAATTAATAGGGGAAAAATTAATACATGTAGACCTACCATTTAGATATTTTTACAAGTGGATGTTTTTTACCAACTGCCATACTCAATATGGTATAACCATAATTATGCCAATCAATGAATAACTTTGAGCCACGCAGAAAGCAGATGAGGCTGGCTACACCGATTGTCGGCAGTGCAGGAGGATTCTGAAATGATAAAAGATCACATCAGCTGATACAACAAATTATAAGTTTTGACTGAAAAAGGTTGAATTCTCCATTATAGTGAGGCAAACAGGAACGGGGAGTCAGCAAACTCCTTAGGAAAGTCCCTATAAAACATTGCAATATAGCAACGACTAATGTTATGAAAATGATCAGCTACACTATGGCTAAGTTGTTGTCTGTTTTCAAATTGCAACTATGTTGTGACTATACTAAGGAAGTTGTAAATTATCTACACAGATCTTATTTGTGGTTGTTTCAATCATCTGGGAGAAGTTGATGGGGTTATATGAGCACTGATACAGACTTTCAAAGGGAAGTTGCACCTTCTATATTTGCATATTTGTTTCAGATGTCTGTGAATTAAAACACCATCTAGGGATGGCCAACTGATAATGACTGCAACAGTTGATCCATGCATTCTCATGTGAATGACACAATTACTAAGGTTTAGCTAGTTTGAATCACAACAATGACAAGCACTGTATTAGATGTATTCGATGTGCAGAACTTTCATTTCCAGTTGGGTCATTATATCTGTTATTTCAAGACAATCCAGTTACATATACATGTAGTTTTCACCAAAAATTCTTGGGTTGTCATAGTACCAGCTATAAAAACATACTGAAATAAAAAATATTAGTTAATTCCAAACTTTTTTCAAACCAAAACAAGTTAAATACACTGATTAATTTGCCTGAATTATGTATTTATTAACCAACAGCATGAAATAAATCATCATTCAAACATGCAGATATAATGATCTTAAAAAGTGACAAATTTGAGTGACACATACTGACCTAGACTGTCGACAGTCGTTATTATTAATAAATATTGTGTATACACGTAATATGCGTGAGTAAATTGCGAACACCAGGACAGAAAGTATGGGGTGCTGTTAGGCACAAGATGGCAAGATGTAGATCGATCGTCTCTGCCACAACAAATTTGATTTCTTCGCATGGCGTAGTTCTGTTGATCCCGCGAAAGTCTCCTCTGGTTTTCTATAGTTTTTTATTTGACTGCAACACAAACAATGCACATTGTTTCCTTGGTTCTAGGCGATTTAATAGTTGTCTTTGTTATTTTGGTTGGAGTAACTGTATCAGCCTACACATTCAGGAGGTCAGCCATTTAGAACAAAGCTGCATACATTTATGTTAATATAATTTATTTCGTGATGTCAGCACCAACTATGAATTATTCATATCAACTAGAAACCTGCAGACGAGGACAGTCTCTCTAACTAACGTCCTTCGCGTGAAATGCTTCGAGTGAAATGCTTCGCCTGTCGACAGTCTAACACTGACCAGAAACCAATTTTTGTCGGCTTGTATATCAGTAAAGCAAGTGATTAACAATAAATATGAAAACTGTGATTTGAGATGCACCACAATTCCTCCTTCAGACAAGAACTATTCTCCCACAACCACACTCACAAACAAACTTACCTGTAGTAATACCAGCTTTGGTTTGGAAATTCCCAACATAAGATAAACTGCCAATATAATAGACTGAAGAATTATCTTGAATCCATAATGAAATATTCTTGGAATAACTACAAATAAAAAGAAAACATGAAACATCAAATCTGTTACAGAAATGTTATTACAGACTTGGTACTGGTATATCAACTATAGAGTTAAAGAACACAAAAGTGTTGGTCACAATTGCACAATCTTATTAAACGTCGAACATAAAATGCTATTCAGCTCGTGAAATGGATCAAATGCGGGCAATTTGGCAGACAAGAAAAATAATTTCAATCCCGACTGCGTTACTTTGTAGCGGCTTTTTAGTGATTCTCAGGGAAGTTTACTACTTGAACAACAACATTGCAACATTATTTCAATACTGCAACAATTATAAATACGCGTGTCACTATTATAGTTTTTTAATAATACATGTAATTTGTTTGTTCGAATCGAACATGATAATAACTCTGACCAATGCAATTCAATGTAAGGCTCCAAAGTCACAGACCTCACCACATAATTTGAATTCCATTACTTGCTCAGATGATATTCAGCGTTTCTATGAATTGCATAAACATTCTATTTTTTTTTAATTGCTGTTACATACAAATGTGCTATTTATGTAAAATGCTTTTATGATTATTTCACATTTATTTTGAGTATTTTGTACGAACCCATACAAACGCATATGGATTTTGGTTACATGTTAATGTATGTGTTCACAGTGTTAACAAAAATGTACTCACAATGTATGAACCCATACAAACATATATGGATTTTGGTAACATGTTAATGTATGTGTACACAGTGTTAACAAAAATGTATGAACCCATACAAACGCATGTGGTTTTTGGTAACATGTTAATGTATGCGTTCACAGTGTTAACACAAATGTACTCATAATGTATGAACCCATACAAACGCATGTGGATTTTGGTAACATGTTAATGTATGTGTTCACTGTGTTAACACAAATGTATTCACAATGTATGAACCCATACAAACGCATGTGGATTTTGGTAACATGTTAATGTATGTGTTCACTGTGTTAACACAAATGTATTCACAATGTATGAACCCATACAAACGCATGTGGATTTTGGTAACATGTTAATGTATGTGTTCACTGTGTTAACACAAATGTATTCACAAAGTATGAACCCATGCAAACGCATGTGGATTTTGGTAACATGTTCATGTATGTGTTCACAGTGTTAACACAAATGCACTCACAATGTATGAATCCATACAAACATATATGGATTTTGGTGACATGTTAATGTATGTGTTCACTGGGTTAACACAAATGCACTCACAATGTATGAACCCATACAAACATATATGGATTTTGGTGACATGTTAATGTATGTGTTCACAGTGTTAACACAAATGCACTCACAATGTATGAACCCATACAAACATATATGGATTTTGGTGACATGTTAATGTATGTGTTCACAGTGTTAACACAAATGTATTCACAAAGTATGAACCCATGCAAACGCATGTGGATTTTGGTAACATGTTCATGTATGTGTTCACAGTGTTAACACAAATGCACTCACAATGTATGAACCCATACAAACATATATGGATTTTGGTGACATGTTAATGTATGTGTTCACTGTGTTAACACAAATGCACTCACAATGTATGAACCCATACAAACATATATGGATTTTGGTGACATGTTAATGTATGTGTTCACAGTGTTAACACAAATGCACTCACAATGTATGAACCCATACAAACATATATGGATTTTGGTGACATGTTAATGTATGTGTTCACAGTGTTAACACAAATGTACTCACAATGTATGAACCCATACAAACGCATGTGGATTTTGGTAGCATGTTAATGTATGTGTTCACAGTGTTAACACAAATGCACTCACAATGTATGAACCCATACAAACATATATGGATTTTGGTGACATGTTAATGTATGTGTTCACAGTGTTAACACAAATGCACTCACAATGTATGAACCCATACAAACATATATGGATTTTGGTGACATGTTAATGTATGTGTTCACAGTGTTAACACAAATGTACTCACAATGTATGAACCCATACAAACGCATGTGGATTTTGGTAACATGTTCATGTATGTGTTCACTGTGTTAACACAAATGCACTCACAATGTCTGAACCCATACAAACACATATGGATTTTAGTAACATGTTAATGTATGTGCCCACAGTGTTAACACAAATGTACTCACAATGTATGAACCCATACAAACACATATGGATTTTGGTAACATGTTAAACCACTTATGCCGTTTACAATACTCACATTTTGGTAAAACAGGAATTTGCGGCATTTCATGTAAAGTGATATTCTTACAACTTAAGAGTTCATCATGTGGCTTTGAACCTAAAGATAACAAGAAACATGTAGTCATCTGGAATCCCAGTCTTGCAGTCAGAATTATGCAAAAAAAACTTTTGCTTCTTGAAAAACAAATTAAGGCATTTTTTGGGTGAATATTTGTGTTGTAAATATATACATTTTTTGACATGTGTGTATAGTTAATTCTGCTTCAGTCATATGACCATCATTTCGTAACAGAAGTATTCTATCTCAACAACGCCCATTCCGCTACGGACGACCCCCCCCCCCCCCCCCCGCCAATATATATCAGCACAAATGAGTTTCAATGTCAACTATTTCGGCACGTTTGTTAATGATATTTTATAGATTAATAAATTATAAACTTATGATTTTGTTATATTTTGCACATTTTAATTGATGTGCTGTGATACATTCAATTGATCATAAATTATGTATTTGTATTCACTGCGTGATTTCGTGTCAAATAAAATTTACTACTATTCCTCGACTAAGCCACCCTCCTACTAAAAGTAGTTAGTCTGCGGACTGTTAATAATCACAAATCTAAAAAGTAAAATCGATACCTCCATATCCAAGCATATCAACGTGGTAGCCATGTCTTGCAAATGACAGGGCATGATACTGCATACGTGGGTGACGACCGATGTCTCCGAGAACAAGTACGCAGACCCTCTTGTCCATGCCGGGAAATCGCAATACCAGACACAATAGAAGAATCAGCGACAGCAGGCATAGGCATATATAGTTACCACCCGTATCAAAGGCAATGACGATTGTTGCAGAAAACAATAATACAAGCGACAGAGCCAGTCCTTCCCAGACTCTGTAGGACGCTGCCATATTTTATTTCAGACGATGACTCTGGCGATGACCTCAAACATGTTAAGTGAACGCCCTCAACATGCGAAAGATGTGCGTATTTGTTTTTTCGATCGACAGAATAATATACTACTTACGGTACATGCGCTTCATTTTGTGAGCGCAAAATAGCTTCTTTTGGTGCGCACTATTAAAGATAATGCGAACAAGATCAGTTTTGGCCAAAATTATTTCTGCGAATGAAATGGCAGACAAAGAACTATTTTTATTTATGTGTACCATTATGTGAAATTGATGTCTTTTTTTTTTAAAAGTGTAATAGTTACTTGAAATTCAACAATAAACAAAGCATTTATGTGGCACTGTGCATCAAACAACTGTACATGGTTGCATTACCCCGGGGTCACGTGAAGTTGAACTTCATGGCAAATATACGTCCAGAGCAGCACAAGGCGGAGCACAGAATGAGTCTTATCCAGAAATAACATGGTTCTTAAGTTATACCACATTGTATAAATGCAGACACAAATTATGAACGAATATAAAATAGGTGATTACATTTTAAATCTTGCCCATGTCTATAAATTTTACGTTTTTTTTATTTATTTAAATTACATTATTACGAAAATAAAAACAATTGATTACAGCTTATGAAAATACCCCTTGCTGACCTTCTGTATAGCAATCACCAATGGTACTTCAGTAAAATGGTCTTTATAGACAGGTGATTTTTATAGGAAGGTTTGATTATTTTTTTTATGAATCACCAAATCATACTTTATAGTCTGGAAAATAATGAAATGATACTGTTGCAAAAAAACACACATTTATTTGAGTTGATCAGATTCAAACGAGTTTGACTTGAGAAAATTAAAAATTGTTCATGATCAAAATGTTAATTATTATTTTTGTTTCAAAACAGGTGATTCTGCAAAAATATTGCTGAAAGAGTGGTCACTATAGGAAGATGGTCTTTATATAGAGGCTGTCACTATGGGCAGGTGGTCTTTACAGAGGTTGTCACTATAGACAGGTGGTCTTTATATAGAGGTGGTCACTATAGACAGGTGGTCTTTATATAGAGGTGGTCACTATAGACAGGTGGTCTTTATATAGAGGCTGTCACTATAGGCAGGTGGTTTATATAGTGGTTGTCACTATAGGCAGGTGCTCTTTATATAGAAGATGTCACTATAGGCAGGTGCTTTTTATATAGAAGATGTCATAGGCAGGTGGTCTTTATATAGAGGTTGTCACTATAGACAGGTGGTCTTTATATAGAGGTTGTCACTATAGACAGGTGGTCTTTATATAGAAGATGTCACTTTAGGCAGGTGGTTTATATAGAGGCTGTCACTATAGGCAGGTGGTTTATATAGAGGCTGTCACTATAGACAGGTGGTCTTTATATAGAGGTTGTCACTAAAGACAGGTGGTCTTTATATAGAGGTTGTCGCTATAGGCAGGTGGTCTTTATATAGAAGTTGTCACTAAAGACAGGTGGTTTTTATATAGAGGTTGTCACTATAGGCAGGTGGTCTTTCTATAGAGGTTGTCACTATAGGCAGGTGCTCTTTATATAGAGGTTGTTACTATAGGCAGGTGGTCTTTACAGAGGTTGTCACTATAGACAGGTGGTCTTTATATAGAGGTGGTCACTATAGACAGGTGGTCTTTATATAGAGGTTGTCACTATAGGCAGGTACTCTATATAGAAGATGTCACTATAGGCAGGTGGTCTTTATATAGAGGTTGTCACTATAGGCAGGTGCTCTTTATATAGAAGATGTCACTATAGGCAGGTGGTCTTTATATGGAGGTTGTCACTATAGGCAGGTGCTCTTTATATAGGAGATGTCACTATAGGCAGGTGGTCTTTATATAGAGGTTGTCACTATAGACAGGTGGTCTTTATATAGAGGTGGTCACTATAGACAGGTGGTCTTTATATAGAGGTTGTCACTATAGGCAGGTACTCTATATAGAAGATGTCACTATAGGCAGGTGGTCTTTATATAGAGGTTGTCACTATAGGCAGGTGCTCTTTATATAGAAGATGTCACTATAGGCAGGTGGTCTTTATATGGAGGTTGTCACTATAGACAGGTGGTCTTTATATAGAGGTGGTCACTATAGACAGGTGGTCTTTATATAGAGGTTGTCACTATAGACAGGTGGTCTGTATATAGAAGATGTCACTATAGGCAGGTGGTCTTTATATAGAGGTTGTCACTATGGGCATGTGGTTTATATAGAGGTTGTCACTATAGGCAGGTGGTCTTTATATAGAGGTTGTCACTAAAGACAGGTGGTCTTTACATAGAGGTTGTTACTATAGGCAGGTGGTCTTTACAGAGGTTGTCACTATAGACAGATGGTCATTATATAAAGGTTGTCATTATAGGCAGGTGGTTTTTATATTGAGGTTGTCACTATAGACAGGTGGTCTTTATATAGAGGTTGTCACTAACATGGGTTTTACTGTACTGTACTTGATTTAAATTAAACATAGTTTATCAATACAAAATTAAAAGAAGGCATTCATTTTTTTGTATGGAAAGGAAGACCTTTCACTTCACTCAAATCCAAAAAATATAGTTTCACGAGTGACAGAAGCCATTATTTGGTTACGCTCATTAGTCTTTGTGGATTTCATTCAATCTTCACCAGATTTATTACTATACATCCGTATAAAGGCGCTGTGATTGGCCAGGTTGTTTCCAACCATCAATTGACATTTATAAAATAATTATACATATGGTACACATAAAAAATATTCATGCCTTCATGAAATTTACTGCACAGAAAACTTAACTGTTCCCAGCAAAAAGGTTGATAACTGAAAAAAATATACTGTAGAATACTTTATTTTCGCTTGGAATTTATTTTCGCTATTTTCGCTGAAGGGATGATTCCGTGAAAATAAAATCCAGCGAAAATACTTTTTTTCCTATATTTCACATTAAACTCATGAAAAATCAGTGAAAATAAATTCCAAGCAAAACGTCCAAAAAGCCTTTTCAGCGAAAATTAATTCCAGCGAAAATAAAGTATTTCACAGTATATATTTTTTCCTAGGGATGGAAATACATAACTTTTGTTGCTAGTTTACTTTCTTTCAGGGGCTTGATCGTATGTATTGTAATTCATTTTCATTAAATAGACATTTACCATCATATTTCTAGGAATGACAGGATCGATGCACGTTGTTCCGGCTCGTAGTCAACGCATGATTACATACACAAGTATTCAGTTACTATAATGAGCAATGAAATATATATACATTTGCAGACGAATGTTAAAAAAGTAATTCAATTTATTTGCAAGTTTGTACAAATCTAGTATTGATACACAGGATACAAAGGCAGTATTGTAGTAAAATATGAAACAAGTAACTACAAGCGCGGTGGTCGTCGCGCAGCGCGTGTTCGAATTTCATGTAAATAAACAATGCATTTTACACGCGTTGTATACGTCGCTATGAGTCCCATATCCAACAGGACGCGGCACAACGACTGCCGCCTTTACATGTATCTTAGTATGTGATGATATTCTAGTAAGTCAAAGACGACCTTTGACTTCTAGGTGAATCCTGATGTACAATTAATTCATTGTTTTTAAAATATCAAAATACTGAAATTAAGGATCGCAGACTGATTTTAATAACATTACAAATTCTCACTCAAATAAAAACAAATACAAATCTGCATACCCAAACTTGTTTCCATGGCAACAACTACTTTAGACATTCCCCAATAGTGATACACTCACTCAGACTGCCATTTTGAATTTTAAAATCGATCAAACAATTGAGGTTCATTATTCAGTTACGGAAAGTCTTTTCTTTGGACTTTTAAACTGTCGGTCCCATGCGTTAGCCATTCTAAAAATATCCATTCTAAAAATAATTCTGATAACAAGGATGATTTCAACTTTAGCAGAGTATACTGGGTTGGTAGTCCCAGATGTACAAGACATAATCCACAAGTAAATGCTATCTCCTTGGGATTATCCTTAATTTGATAATTCTGACCCCCCCTCCCTCCTCCCACTATAAGTAAACAAACCACCTAATAAAATTAAAATATCCAAATTTAATTTAATTAGTATTTTTATTTTGCAATTCATTAAATCATGTTTTATATCATTATTGCAAAGAAATAAAACTATCGTTACTTTTAGTTGGACCTTAGAGTCTGTTTTGTGTTTTGTTTCCACTTTCTCCAGTAAACCCACAATCGATATATACAGATTCAACCTCTCAAAAAGTATCATTTTAACATATTACCATATCAATAGATATTGCTGTTGGAAACATTGTCATAAAGATTGAGGCATTAGATGGTATATAAAAAGGTCTATTTAGCTAAGACATCAGGCATGGATCAAGGTATACAGTGACGTGGCAGCCAGATTTACCTATGTTATGCTGCACGATGACAAGCCTTTGTAAACTGACAACAGTCACTCATCCTTCCTTCTCCAATCTCAATGTCAGTATCAGCACAAAATTCCTTTAACATTTATATTACAGTAGTCAAGATATTCAACTCATCAGTGATTGATGATCACCATTATTCAGAAACTCATCTTTTATTGGATGAATTTTTAAACATAGAACAAAGTAACTCTCTTTGACCACCACCATTTTGAAATAATCTCATTTTTAAGGATGGTTTTGCCGGTGTCGGTAACACGTCGTCATCATCTTCATCTCCTGAGTCCTCGTCTTCCACACTTTCATCTAAATTAATAACTGAAAAATGCAAATAAGTTACTTACTCCTCTTCTGCTGGGTGAATAATGATAGACGACACACAAATACAAAGTTATTTTGTATTGGTAGCCATGATGTTTGTTTGTTTGTTTGTTTTTTGTTTTATATTTTATAATCACATCTAGATAATCTGTCCTCGATGTGAGGCTACTCAAGGTTTCACATTGCTTACAAATCAATATGTTGAACATGACAATATATCAACTCTCAAACTAACATTTGTTGAATCATAAGTTCAGACCACACTCTAGTATGGCTGAGATTAAATCAAGTTCCAATTGTTTGCATATCAGCTAGACCCAATTGTGGACATTTAACTTTAATTTCTCTGTTTCTCTGTTCTCTGTAACTCAGCCCATACTAAGCATTCAAACACTTTTCTTAGTACAGGCTAACGTTGTTATTACAAGATATTACTAGCTATGACATTATATACAAAACTCAAGGCAGTATAATTTCAAGTGTATGCAAAATACCAATAGAAAACAATACAGAATTATAAAAATATACATACCACACTGTTGAGAAGAGCTTGGTGTTGGATCATGACCAGTTAAATTTTCTTTATTTGCAAGGAGAAATGCTGGTAAGTTCTTAGGGTTGAAATTACAGGATTTTTTATGTGACGCCAATTGTTCCAGCTGACCGATGTGAAGACAGCCTGACTTCCTGTATGGACATGCAACCATTTGATCTCCTATTATATTTGCCAGAATGAAATCAAAGTGCAGCTGATGAATCTGAACTGGTTTTCTGAAAAATAAGTAAAGTAAATATTGTTATTGAGTTGACTTCGAAATCAAACAAAGTTTTCATAACAGTATTCAATCCATTCAACATTGTTACTGTTAATTTTCGCTGATAGGTAAAATATGCTGAATTGAATCTACGGAACATGTAAAATAATACTAAAACTCATTGTTTCTCAAATTCGTGAAATTAAAACACAGTGAATTTGCTCAAAACATCAAAATAGTGAAAATAAATTGTTTCACAGTACTAGTAGTCGAGAAACGTAATTATTAATATACCAAAAACATTAAAATGGCATCTTCCATTTTATTGTATTTCATATACCGCGTATATGTGGTATTAAATTACTTTCTTAGTGAGTAATACACTGAGAAAATAAAACAAACTGCGATAATCATAATTAGGGTTACTCAAGTATCTTGCCTATCATTTGCAAAAATAGATTTCATGAAATTTCATTTTTTTTAACCTAAAAATGGTATGTTTTTAAATAGCAAACTATAAGTGTTGATTACTCACATCAAAGTATTTATAAATCTTTGAAACTTTAAAATTTGTGTCACCTTATTTCATACAAATATTTAGTGTTTCATAAAACAAGATTTGTCTGAAAAATTGGATGGTCCCACGCCATAATTTAATTTGTATTTTTGTTTTCACATCTGTATTCCAAAAACAGGTTATGAAAAAAAAATTATTATTATTATTTATACACATTTTATATAGCCCTCTGTACTATGTTTCAAAGTGGTTTACAGAAACAAAATTACACAAAAAAACAAAACCATTAAAAACACTCTTGTCCCATGAGAACTGGTGCCATAATTCTGATGGTAAATTTTTCCATAAATAAATTACAAAAAGAAAACATCTCCATTAGTTTTATAATAATCGGATCCTTTAGAGATTCAACCTCAGTATCTTATTAATTAGGCAAATGAATATCTGTGTGAAACATGGCTTAGATTTTGCAGTCACTCAAAATCTTTGATTCAATGTTCTTCATTTTAATTTAACAACAAGAAAATAGCACATACCGGGGTAACTGGGCGATAGCATACATTTACAATAAATTTTATCTTACCTGTCGTCGGGACATGTTTTACTTTTATGTAACCATGGTAAAATGCACTGTAGAATTGAAATGGAAATACTATAAATGTCTCATAATGCAATTAAACTCTCCATATACGAGAAGATGATAAACATGAAAAGCAACAAAGCTAACCTGACAAACCAACAATAGACATTTAGAAATTAGATGCGAATGGCCACCAAGTTATTGTTAAAAATGAAAGAGCCACATAACTTATTCTTGCCTCTTAGTAAAGATCTATTTTCCTGCATCCATATGTAACTATGGTAATTGGAACAGTGGACATGATGACAGAAAAAAGAGAAATGAATGGGGCAAACTAGTCTCACTCTCAACAATATCTTGGCAGCCATTTTGGAATAAGATGTACATCTATGTATCTTAGCAACAATTTTGGAATAAGATCTATGGCACACTCATGTGAGTTGCCAGCAATGTACTGTAAATTTCACAAGGGGCAAATTTTCATGAATTTCACAAGTCAGTGAAATTCCCAAAATTTTGAAGCAGTGACAAATTCTCTGCGGTGTCAGTGACTTTCACAAAATTTGTCAAGAAATAGACACACCATGATTAGATTTGAATCCCTCTTACCTTTTTACAATAGCTATGTCCACAAGGAGCTCTTTGAGGCTCAATGAAAACCTCCTGACAGATGGAACAATATAGATGTCTACTAACAGCCGTCGGGTTTAGAAAATATCTAACAAGAAAAAATATCATACATCACTCATTTTTAGCTACTCAAAGATGCAATCTGCACTCAGAGTTACCCATGTTTAGAAGGAACCTTTTTTGAGGGAGGTGGTACTATCCATGAATCTCGCCAGCCCAACGTGAGTGCTGGTCGGTCATGAATATTAATGAGCTATATGAATATTAATTAGCAATGAATATTAATAAGTTCGGTCGCAGCAAATATTTTTGGAATTAAGAAATTATGTTTCACAATTTAGAAGAGTTTGAATTTAAAAACATCGATTTCAGTTGAAAACTGCACAACGGTGAACGAAAGAGGTGATTAGCAATTTTTAAAAGGTAAAATAGGTTTTGAAAGAAGAGTTTTACATGAATCGCGATGATAACAGTTCAAGCGTATTTTACCAAATCACGCAATAAACACGTTGATTTTTTTCTTGAGTAGCGTAAACTGTCAGATCATGAACTCCGCTTTGACCATGTTATATCGGGGTGAAATTGATTTTGAAAGAATTTTATCTTTCAATCTAAAGACTGACACAGTCGGAGACATTATCGCAGAAAGTATTTACTTACAAAGAGGTGCTAATTTCACAAAATTGACTAGCCGCTACGTATCGTGCGACTAGGTCTATTGTTTACAAATTATATAATCCGCGACTGACAGGATGTGTGTCGGTCGGTACATAATTATAATAACAATCGGACAATAGTCCCGGTCGGAAGCATTTCCGTTGTGGTCGCTAATTTTGGGTGCCGGTCAGGGCCGACCACCACCGACCAGCGTGGCGAGATCCCTGACTATTATATGTGGTACTATTGCTGATCTACATACATGCGTAACCACTGAATTGATCGTAAAGACTTGTTTAAGTTGATACATGTACATTCTAAATGTGGTATATTAATTATTTATTTTGCTAACTTGTTAATAGTGATTGGCTCATGGGCTAAAAATTGTCTACGCTCATAATGCGCACAGATGCCTTCTCATGACATAGCATTTGCAACCAATAATAGGTATTTTTTTAAGTAATTGGAAGGTATCGGTAATTAGTGCAAGTTGCGCCCAGGTCAAACCTCATACTTAAATTTCAATGCATTGAAATATGGGAAAATCAATGTTTATCAACACAACATTAATTTGAATTCTAAATTCTAAGAACCAATCACAAGACTGGTTACAAACCAGTTGAGCAAGGCTAACCGAGTCGTAACCTTGATGTGGTTCATACCAGTCTTATGATTAGTTGTTGACAAATGCTGAACAGGCCACGCCTCCAACTGTGCCGTGCGTTCGGGCCAACCGTTAATTGTTCATAAATGGAGTCAGTTTGTTTAGTTCTGCTGTTTAGATTTGTTCTGCAGATATAGGTAAAATATAGGCAAGGCTTCGATGAAATTTGAAAGAGCAACTAATATTCTTCAACCTGGTATTTTTTATAGATTTTATTTTTCATTCTGTTCGTCTGTTTTCCAGTTTAAAAAATGTGAGCCGATACCCCACCCCCACCCTCCGCGCACTCATAGGGAGTGCGTACAGTTGATCATAGTTCCTGGGCTCCCTTTGATCTTTATTTTGAATATACCATTGAGCTAAATCACAGAGAATGAGGGTTAAATCATTGATCAATTATTCAGAAATCTTTTGACTGCAGAACCCTGATTCAGAGAACAATCTGTTCAACAAAAGCACCAAAATGGCGAAATATTCATAGAAACTTACAAAAATCAAAAATGTGATTTTGATGTTTATTTTTTTAAAATCGGGCCCAATGTGTACAGTCCTGCCACATCGTCAAAGTTTAGGGACTGTGGTCCTGTACCCGGCCAGTTTAATAACACAAACACTTGATCGATTATGACACAAACCTTAACCATGTATGGCAATAAACTTTGTGTCCCGTCACGGTGTACAGTCCTGTAGGTTGACCTCCTTCTGCTGATCATTAGGCCGAATGATCACCGGAAGGAGGCCAAGTGTACCAGGGCTAGTCACGGAGTGGAAGTGTATATAAATTTTGTCACACTCGACAATGGTCATGGCATCGCTGTTTATTTTCAGTCGATCGACATACATTACAGCCTAGAAATATATTTACTATACCTTTCCTCTTCGACTTCTTCTTCTTCTACTCGCTGTCGTTTTTTAAACATACTAACTATAATTTGACAGAAACCGCCAGTAGGCCAATAACACTGCTGCGGTAGAACTTATTTTTTTAAACTTGGTGCGTATAAGAATGCGCATGCGCGTCTGTTGTAGCGAACTCGTTTAGCGCCACCAACAAACAATTTGAATATTCTTAATATATGTTCGCGCAGGCAATAAAGTTACTGACATTTACACCATATCACTTCTGCTTTTTTTATGAATCTAAACTGAGCCATTCCATAATATCTCATGTAAATTCCTCAAGGTAAAAGCCTACTCATGAATGAAAATACCCAAAATTTATTAATTTTACTGAATGGCAGCCATTTTGTCAACATCAGAATGCTTTCCTGTATGGAGATATTAAATTGTAGGTTGGTGACATAGGCTGAAAAAATATATGAAATATTTGGCCAGTTTTCTGGCATAACTGCAACACACAAAAGAAAAGTGTTTCATGTTAGCATGGAATAATGGCTCCATGGTCGAACAAAAATAAATCAAAGCACATTGTCATGTAATCCATGCCCAACTTTCACAAAAAATTATGAAAAACGAAGAACAACATGAAAGAAACAAACCATTTATTATATCACAACAAGAGTAAATACAAGAATATTTAAAACTCTTAATAAATATATTATTCTTTAAAATAGTTTAATGTGTAAAAAGACATATGATAGAAAAATACACAGCAAGGTACTAAATACTACAGTAGTTGTAATCCATGCAAAAAACTATACTCCAATATAAGAAAGGTATTCCAAACTGTGCAGCCATACCATTTTCCATCTTTCTTATTCTTTTAAAATGGTTCACCCCTAATCTTCAATGGCAATATGATCATTATTCTATTAAGCAAGTCAATATTATAAATCATTAGCGTCAATATTTTCATTTTACTATTTTTTTTTACTATCATCAACATAGTGGACTTTTGACAGTTTATTCATCCACAATTATTAAAACTGTCATTCAAAAGTTGAGGAAATGATGGATTATATCTGCTATTCAAATTTTGTTGGAAATAACTTATACTGCACGAATATGATTTAATGTTGTGACGGTTGTATTGAGTGGTCACCACTTATCATTTCACAGAAAGGTTATGAAAGCAATGACCATTGCACAAAACATGTAATAAACTTTAACTTGATTAAATAATCAATGTGAATAATATAAGATGTTTGTGGGTATATTTACCGGTATGCATTTTTTTATTTCTTATTCTTTATTCCATTTTATTACCCACCATACTAATTATTTTGCATTATTTTAACTTTCGCGATTAACAAAAATACAAGCAAATAAATAATAAAATAAAACAAAAGATAAAATAGAAGAATACATATTTAAAAAGATGAAAAAAAAACAAGCACTCAATATATTCATTTCATACTCAATTCATTTTATAGTTGCACTGATAATGTTTTTTATATCTTAAATGAGACATGTTAAAAAATAGGCTTTTCTATTCATTGACTCATGTAAATGTAAATATGTTTTAAGTATACAACAGTTTTCAATGCTTGATATAGCTCAAGAAACAGTCCTGATTAAAAATTTTCATTTACTCAGAATTTGTATATAAATGTCATTATGTAAATTTTAAATATGCATCATCTCAGATGTAGCAGTAAATATAAATTGTGGAATTAAGTATTATTCAGGTCAACATACAGACAGACAGACAGAGGACCATCATACGAAGACCATCAAAGGTGCATTTTAATGAACGCTCTCACTGTCATGTCTTCTATTTTGTCAACAGCTTCAAGTGCATGCTTTCCTCCGTCCTGATAATATTCTGTCAATTTTTCTGCATAGTCTATCCACACACAATTGTAGCAGCCGCTCATGCAGCAGTGTTGGGGTAATTCAGGGGGTGGTCCTCGTCCTGGAATTTCTTCAGCTGTTCCTTTTACTGTCGATATACAGTTGCTTCTTTCCGATTGTTCAGAAGAATGAGCAGGTACTTCTTGGACTTCTTGTTTAATATCATGTGACTCTGTTTTCATGATGACTTCTGATATTTGTTTATTTGGTTGCATTGTAGTATGATTAACAAAGGGAATTGCCACTGGTTTCTGAGAAGTCTGTAATCATAGAATGAATAACATTAATGAAATAGGTGTGTCTTGCAGGCATGCATACTTACATACAACCCCCTCCCCCCTACATGTAACACGACATAAATAATCATTTGTATTCTTTTAGTGACTGTCTGATTGCTCCATTGCTTTTCTGAAATTACCATATGGGACATGTTTAACATTTGCATATCTACCGTATTTACTCTATTGAACGACATCTCAGATAGAAGAGCACATAAACACAAAATTGCAGTTATAATAGAGTAAATATGGTATTGGATTATAACCCATACTGTAAAATACTTTATTTTCACTATTTTTGCTGAAGGAATTATTCAGTAAAAACAAAATTCTGCGATATACCTTTTTTTTCTATATTTCACATTCAACTCATCAAAAATCAATGAGAATAAAATAAATACAAAACACCCAAAAAATCTTTTTCAGCGGAAATTAATTCCAGCTAAAATAAAGTATAGCAATATAATCTAGTGATTTTCCAGTGAATTATTTGTCTCATTTTATGATCCATTCTTGGTTCTCATGAAGTGAATTAATTTAATATTAGCTAACAAATTTAGTTATGTAATATGAACTGTTAAATTTTTCCTTCTATAGAAAACTCATCATTTGTTAACACAGTGAGTGGGGCAGTCACCTTGAAAAACAAAAGTCTTCTGGAAACAGGAAGACAATTCAAACTTTTCTGCAACCAAGAGTTGTAGCAAAGTGGTAATACATACTTCAGAGCATACAAAAAAACAATAGTTGTCTTGTTAGTCTTGTTACTGCAGCACATATTCTTTACTATTATGTGATGTATGCATATTCTTTATAGTTCTGCTAAAAGTATATATTTGAATAAATATTTTCCCGTAATTATAAAATAACATATTAAATCTGTTTCATGGTGTGAAATAACATTCGTAATGCTATTAGTGAAATCAGAGATCTAAAATACTATACTAAACCCCCCTGATGGTTTCAGTAGTGCATAATACAGCTTTATCAATTATTACATTAATTAAAATTGATTAAATTATACTAATTACCACTATTAATATAAAATCACTGAAACATCATGATCTGTATAGCAGACCCTCGAGTCTATTTTTGTACTAAAGAAGACTAGTAAATGTCATTGAAACTATTCCATGTCACGTATTCCGGTACTGTCGTGGTTTCGTGGCTTCCGGGCTTTGTACAGCATACCGGAGTACTCCGTTGTACTTTTTTTCCGTAATGATCCAGCAGAATGCCTCGATTTACAAAACAATACCGTGAACGCCACAAACACTACCAGTCTCCCGCTGGATGGAAGTATTTTTGTAAGGTATCATAATCAAGGTCAACTCACCAACAGCCGCCTCACGTTGAGACAACAAAATAAAAGACGACCTTGGGACATGTTTTATCAGCATGTCTCCTAATTCTTTGGTAAAACTGTCACCAAATCGTAAGCAGGAATTCCGAGACGCGATTCAGACGAAAGAAAATAGAATATGCCTTCGAGTCCAACGAGATAAACATTCTGGTTGGGAATTTCCTCATTGACGTCATAAGCACATTGCGCAAGTCTGTCCACTTGTCAGTGAAATACCCGGATGTTGGGATACCCTATAACACTTCATTTGACCCGTGCAACACGTTGGATTATTCGTACAGTATTTTGATATTAATTCATTGATATTTGTGTCAAGCATAGCAGTTTGTGGATTTCGATTTATAAACTCAGGGTATCACACACAAACACAGGATGGGCAGACATAAAAGGATAAAGAAAATAGACCCGTTTTACCAGGGAAAGGGAAGGGAATCCACCACAGATGCCTCCAAGAAATCAGCAACTAGCAAAGGAAAACCAAGACCTAGGTACATATACAGTATGTTCGCGAAGCATTTGAGTACATTGATGTGTCTCAGTGCTTTGCACCACTCTTGGCATGTCATCTATTGATCGGGCAATTTGTGTATTCATATTTCTAACATGATCTATGGTTTTTTCGTGCAACAGACAAACGACACGCTTGTCTATTTGTAATTTATGTGTAATTTTATGTAAACATCCACACTTGTATTCATATGCTGATTAAAACTGATTATGTGGTAGTTGGGTTCATGTATACACTTTATATGCACTTATCCTTTCGCCTCAATACTATTGTGGTTTCACATAAATATATTCAAATCATGCTTTTAATGTCACATTAAATAATTACAGTTGCACTCTGAGATCATTCGTATAGCTTTATTGAGGTCTTAGAGCTTGTATACAATTTACATTGTAATAGAATGAATATGCATGAGCAACTCTTTGTAAATCCATTTTTACCCATAAAGAGTAAGCATAGTAAATCCATGTGTACTGGAACACTAATTAAAAGCTTGGAAGCCCAAACTTATCACCAATATTTCTAAACAGTGAAATTTAATGTTTCATTTGACATGCACAAAACTATGAATCCCTAGCAAATAATTTATGAATATATAATCACAAAAACAAACCCATTTTCCTTTTTTTTTATAAATATTTTTAAATTTCAATCGCAGTTGAATCCAACCAGTCAATCAATGACTTCATTTCAATATGTTCCAATTTTATTCCATTGGCCAATAGAAAAATTCCTTTAAGTTCAAGTTTGTATTGTGAAATTTATAAATATTTATAAAAATCATTAATGGATGTGACAATATGTGTAATATTGAACTTGAATGAATCCTGTTCTTAGGTTACGCAAACATGAACAAAAAGATGATTTACGACCAAAAAATATCAATGAACAAGAGAAGATGTCACAGAGGTTTAAACTATTTGCAGAATCAATAAAGGAAGCAAAAAAACACAAGTTATCTGAAGGAAAGAAGAAGCAAAGGAATAAATATAAAGGTATATTCAGTGATTATGAGGTTAATTTGGTTTATTATTTTTTAACCTTTTCACCACCAGTTCCCTCTTTTCATCACAAATAGTTCCGTTTATAGTCTGCACTATCTTTCAAAAGATTGGGATGAAATAGCCAAACTTTTTTTAGTAAAAACTGAAAATTGACTCAAATTTTGTCTGTTGGCTCCAAAATTAGGGCTTATTTCCAGAAATAAGAAGAATACTAGTATAGAGGAAAAAAGTGCAGAAAAATATGGGTGAGAAAGTCTGGTGTTAAAAAGGTTAAAGATTCTATATTTTTCTCATTCTATTTTTGCCACTATAATTTTATAAATAATTCAAATAAATAATTTCTTTTTGTTCATACTTATTTACATAATATAAAATAAACCATTACCAGCATTTCACATGGCCTTGTCATGTTCTACATTCTATTAAAAATAGGCATTGCAAAGAGATCATCTGTTTAATATTAATGAGTTTTAAATCATATAAGCCCATGACTTTAAATTTTCAAAGTTATGTTTACCTAAAAGGTTCATTCTTTTCTAAGCAAGATACTCAGCTCAGAAACTTGTCAATGTCATTGGCTGGGAAGTCAGAAATAAAAATATTTGTAAAATTGGCGTTAAATAGACTTGATTGTTTTGATAATGCAACCGGTAATCATAACAGGAATGTGTGTCACATGATTCCAAACATTCTTAACCCGCACCTTTATCTTGTTTTCAAACACCATTTCAGTTAGCACCCCCAATCAGAAATTGAAACCTGAAGATAGGGGAGAATCTGGCATGGAAGAAATCACTTTTACACCCAAATCATGGGAGAGTGAAGAAAGATTTATCCGGAGAATGGACAAAGAAACGTATGAGGTATTTGATGGTGTTAAAATGGTGGAAAAACTTGAACAAGGCATGGAAACAGTACCAGAGCTACAAGAATCAACTAAAGATAAGAGGAATAAAAAGAAAGAGTAAGTAATTTCACTGGAGTACGTTATGATGTATATTTTGACATAAATGCTATCACAGAGCTTTTTTCTTTCTAAGGCTTTTAAATTGCGTAAATTTTAACAAAAGTACTACTAAAGTTTTACTAAAACAACTTCTACTACTGTAGCTACTATCAACAACACAAACCCATTCCCTTAATTTTTATAAATAATTAGAACTTTCAATGACAGTTGAATCCAACCAGCCATTCATCAAGCTCAATGCATACTGATGTCCAAATATGTTCCAACGTTCTTCCAGTGGCCGAGAGAAACCTGTCGTTTCAGTTTGAATAGATGACTTTCTATTCACTGCGCAAACTCGCATAATGCGTGATTAGAAACAGAAAAAAAATATTTCCACATTCTACCATGTGTGGCACACTTTAACAGTATGCAAAATTGCAAGTTTCAAACTGAAAGCAAACAAAAGAAAACCTATTTTGGTTTTGCCGAAGTGTGTCTATATACATTTAATGCAATATATACTTCTAAATGTACAAACCTCATAACATAACACTCATGATAATAAGTGACATGTGAACAATTCTGAACAATTTGTTTTCTATAAATTCTTTCAGTGCCGAAGTCAGCTGCTTTAATATTGTGCCAGACACAAGTTCTCAAATCAGTGACTGTGTGAAAATTTTCTCTGGAGTTCTACAAGATGAAGTGTCAATGACTTTTGCTAATTTGGTTTTATGAGTGCCATAAAATCATAAAATTCCTCAAAATTCAGTGAAATTTAAATGGTTTACACTAGTATTGTCAAATATTTGATTTTTGCCTGGAATCTATTTTCACTAAAGGGATAATTCAGTGAAAATAAAATCCAGCAAATATATCTTTTTTTCCCATGTTTTACATTAAACTCATCAAAAATCATGGAAAATAAACTTCATACATAACAAACACAGCAAAAATTGATTCCACCTAAAATAAGTATTTAACATTATGATGCACATGTTGACCCAGGTGTCTTTGTTTATTCCCACTATGTCATGTTTATTTGTGTTTTTTTTCATTCCCATCAGGAGACTAGTAAGAAAGAAAGAAAAAGTTAAAGCCAAGAAAATGAAAAAAGTACATGATGCCTTGGAAAAGGAAGTATACATAGGTCAGGCGCTTGCCAAAATTTTTCTACACTTTTTAGCTCCGCTGTCGACTTTGTCGAGCGGAGCTTATCATATGAGTGATTGTTCGTCGTCGTCGTCGTCCGTCGTCCGTGTCAATGTTTTACTTTTTCGACTTCTTCTTGAAAACTACAAGCCTGAATGCTTTGATACTTGGTGTATATGTACCTTGGGTAGACCTCTCTTAGGTTTGTTCATTTCATGTTGATATCTTCAATTCTCTAATTTTGGTGAATATTTTTGTCATTTTTGGTAAAAAGTGATATTTTCGACTTCTTGTTAAAAACCGCAAGTGCAATTGCTTTGATATTACATATATAGGTACTACATGTGGACCTCTCTCAGATTTGTTCATTTTGTAATGATATCTTTAATTCTCTAATTTTGGTGAATATTTTTATCATTTTTGGTAAAAAGTGATATTTTCGACTTCTTGTTAAAAACCGCAAGTCCAATTGCTTTGATACTACATATATAGGTACTACATGTGAACCTCTCTCAGATTTGTTCATTTCGTGATGATATCTTCAATTCTCTAATTTTGGTGAATATTTTTGTAATTTTTGGTAAAAAGTGATATTTTCGATTTCTTGTTAAAAACCACAAGTCTGATTGCTTTGATATTACATATATAGGTACTACATGTGGACCTCTCTCAGATTTGTTCATTTTGTGATGATGTCTTCAATTCTCTAATTTTGGTGAATATTTTTGTAATTTTTGGTAAAAAGTGATATTTTCGACTTCTTGTTAAAAACCAATAGTTCAATTGCTTTGATATTACATATTTAGATACTACATGTAGACCTTTCTCAGATTTGTTCATTTCGTGATGGTATCTTCGATTCTATAATTTTGGTGAATATTTTTGTCATTTTTGGTAAAAAGTGATATTTTCGACTTCTTGTAAAAAACCAATAGTCTGATTGCTTTGATATTACATATATAGGTACTACATGTGGACCTCTCTCAGATTTGTTCATTTTGTGATGGTATCTTCAATTCTCTAATTTTGGTGAATATTTTTGTAATTTTTGGTAAAAAGTGATATTTTCGACTTGTTAAAAACCAAAAGTTCAATTGCTTTGATATTACTATATAGATACTACATGTAGACCTTTCTTAGATTTGTTCATTTCGTGATGATATCTTCAATTCTCTAATTTTGGTGAATATTTTGGTCATTTTTGGTAGAAAGTGATATTTTCGACTTCTTGTTAAAAACTGTAAGTCCGATTGCTTTGATACTATACATATTGTTTATTTTCTAATGATGTCTTCAGTTCTTTAATTGAAATGTGCATTGCTAACAGTGGAGCTATCTCAGCCGATAGGCTGCTTGTTTCTTGTATTCTCCAATATTTATGGAAATGAACACTAATTTTGAAGCCAACAGACAAAATTTGAGACAATTTTCAGTTTTTACTCAAAAAATGTGGCTATTTTTTGTCTAAATCTTCTGAAAGTGCAGACTATAAACTGGACTATTTCATGAATTTGTGATGAAAAGAGGGAACTGGTGGTGAAATAATTATTAAATAGATCTACATTTTGTTTGACTTAACACTTTGTATGCTGACTGTTTTTTTCCACTAATTGTGGTATGTCTATGGATGTTTTCAACTGGCAATGTGCTGAGCATTTTTCTAAACTAACACTTGCATTCATTCATTCATGACAATATTCAATATTTTTATATGATATATTTTTTATAATTATGAATAAGCATGAATTTTGGAAAATATTTTAGGAATTGCCTGTATTCGTTCATTCCCAATTACTGCGACATGCAAATCTTTGTGAATGTTGGAAAAATGTTCAAAAAAAAGCATTTAGGAAAATGAAATTTAAACCAGAAGGATTGCAAACATTCATGCGCACTGAAAATCATTCAAAATTATATTTTTTGCAATTCACGCCAATTTAGATAATCAAATACTTGATATACCATATTTGTCCTATTAGTACCAGTAATGTGTGTGCTTAAGTACATGATAGAGGTATGTCTATGGCCATAAAATGAAGAATTGTAGTTGAATGTAATCAGCCAATTAATGAGCATAATGATGTCATTTGAAAATGTTCTAATGTTGTTCCATCAGCTAAATACACCTCTCATTTCAGTTTGAATTGAAAAATATATAAAAATGCAAAGTATGAGTGGTTGCTTTTCTACTCCACTGCAGATAGAGTTAAATTTGGTGAGGTTGTTATGGAGCCACCGAACATCAGAGCAAAACCCAGGAAAGCCAGCGGTATTACCAAGGTGAGAAATCTAAATTTATTTTATATATGTCAAATAAAAAGTGGTAGTCATAAAAAGCCGTTTATAGTTTGTTTGAGTTTTGATCATGGCATACAAGTTGCGTTCACACACAGTTATTTAGCACAGGCTAACTAAGAGGTCAAACACATTAGCCTGTACAAATGTAAGAAAACATTACACACTTAGTATAAGCCAAGAAATAGCGTGTACAAGGTACCGGTAAATCTGACCAATTTTTAAAGTTGCATTCCAATTTTGCAAATTTTTGAAGTTTCATCTCCTGACCAATATATGCACTGCCAAATGTTGAGATTGTGGATGAGCTAAAAATTCATCAAAATAAGCCATCCATTAATCTGGTTCTGTATAGACAGATTTCGTTCAAACTTGGTACAAATATCATTACGAAACCTTGATGCACGTCATTTTGTTTTTTTAGATCAGATTCAAAATGCCTGACTGGTGGCCATTTTCTTTTAATGAATGCAGAAATGGAGCTCCATCTCTGAAATGCTCTGACCCTTTATGTTCAAATTGTATATATTTCTTGAACTTGATAAGATAACTAGTGTAATGCAATCACTTTTTATATCTTCCCCCATTCATTCTGCAAACTCCTGAATATTTGTAGACTGAAGCGCAAGATTTTGCCAAATCTGCAATACCCACCCCATTCGGCCATCTTGAGATTGGATCAAGATGCATATTTGTCTTAAGTTGCATGATGTATGAGTGAAGTTTGAAAGTAATCAGCCCAGGCATGATAAAGGTGACGCACAAACACGCACACAGAGGTCAATTGAAACATAAGCCCTCATTTTCAGACTTTGAACAGGGACCATTTACAATAGAGGACAACCAAAAATTATTGAAATTTGTCATGTCAAAGAAAGCTATTAAAGTTCAAAATCAAATACACCTTCAGCTCATTTGCATAATACAAAATATGTATGAGGAAATGCTGGAATGAATGTCATGCATAATTATTTATTGACCCCTGAATATATGCAAATTTTCTTCAGTGAGATCTTCATCACTCACTGGCATTTGCTAGCCCTTAATTATCTTCCCTTGAATATGTAGTGATTTATTTGAACTCGCGTCTATATTGTTATTTTTGTTTCTATTTTAGCCAAGACAGAAAATGCTATTACTGAACAAAATTCTCGAAAAATCATCAAAGCCAGTCGTTAAAACACAGAAGAAAACATCAAATAGAACAAAAGCAAGCAAGAAGAGGAAACACATGTCTGTGGCGGAAAAGAGAATATTTGATAAAAGCCAGGCATCAGCCATACAAGCATACAGGGATGTCAAAAAAGCCAAAAGAACTCAAAATACATAAAGAAAATTGATTCGACTTGTTTCTATTACACAAATATAAATGACTTCATCTACAAGACTCACCACAAAGTGTGCCCCCAGTGTAGGAGAGCAGTTAAGACCTTGGATTAATATACTTACAAAAAAGAAATGTAACATTTTTCTTTACGGTTTTAATAATTTATAAAAGCTCTTGTATTTTCTTACATTTTTGTGATACAATTTGTCTCACAAAAGTAAAAAACCTGGGACAAAAAAAATAAACTACAAGACATATGTTTCATGTCTGGTTAGAACACTGTTTATACCACATAGATTCTGCAGACGAATGACTGTTATTTTAAGGTCTCAGTCCACATAATGATTAAATATTGAAGAATATATCATTTTATATTTTAACATTTTTGATCAGAACAAATATGTTACAATGTTCTTTCTTGAATAATTAAATTGATTATACAAACCCTGAGCAGATAACAATTTATCATCTTATTTGTAAACTTTGTGATTGGCTAAAATCTAGTCATGTGATTTCATTATAAGGTTCACCATCAATAACTGGTTATGTAAAATCTGCATTAACGTGTGCCTTCTGTTAAATTGATACAATGCAACAACAGTAGGGACAACACTGCACATACGAGAAAAGATGAATTTTTGATTCTGGATCAATCTTTCAAAAAGAATTCAAAATATAGAAAACTATAAATCCATCTGTTCTTTGGGTATTGTATTGTCTGCAAAATCATCCTACCAGCAGTAACACAAAAAACCATCTCACTCAGTCGATTCTACTAAATGGCACTTCATTACAACTGGAACTTTGATTTCTATCTATTTTCATGTTTCTTTATCAATATGAAAGTTGTATCCTAATGTTGATGTCAAAAATGTCTGATAAACAAAATCTTATGAATTAAAAAAAACAAGTCATTGAAAATGACACAGTCCCCGTTAAATTTTTGAAAGGTCTCTTTGTGCTCATCATATTAAAGCAGAGGGGTTGTCACGAGCGTGTCCTTGAAACTTGAGTCCCAAGTGGTGTATACAACAGATTGTTCAAACACATGTTGCATGACGACCCCTCCGGTTTAAGACAGCAAAGAAAAACATAGATCAAAAGTGAAAGCATGTCCAAGTTATCACATTTTAAACAAACAAGATGGCCGCTAGTTGGCCATATTTGATCAAATTGTAAATTGAATTGACATGTACATGTATCCATTTATGACATGCTAAATATCAGTGAAAATGATACATGGGTGACAGAGATATAGTAATATGGCTAAAAATAAAAACAGCCGTTATTCAGCCATCTTTGATCTGATTATGGAACAAACTGACATGTATGATGTATGTGCCAAATACGAATGAAAACGGTACATAAATCTTGGAAATATTGTAGTAAGGCAAAAAAGTCAGATGGCTGTCAATCGACCATCCTTGATTCGATTTTGAAACCTAACATGTATAAAGTATGTGCCAAATTTGAATGAAAACTGACAAAACATGTAAAAAACACGACATTTTCAAATCAAAGAAAGCTTAGAAAGAACTCCCATGTGCTGAGAGTATTGGAGACACATTAAATATAATTTGAAATTACTTAGCTGAAAACTAATTATGCAAATCAGAAAATTAACATGAACAGATTTGATTGTAAAACTAATGAGGTCTGCGCAATGAAACAAAATCTATATGTACCAAGTTTAATTGAAATGTGATTAGAACCAAAAAATTATGAATTATTATGCTAATTAGGGAAATAATATGAACAGAGTTTTACCCCAAACTAATTAGGTTTGTACATTGTCCTAGAGCATCTTTGTACTAAGTTTCATTAAAATGGAAATTAGTACTTTAGATATCAGTGTGAAAGCTTAAAATTGGTTAATTATGCAAATTAGGTAATCAATATGTACAGATTTTAACCCACAATTATCCAGGTCTGTCTATTGTCCTACAGCATCCATTCATTGATATGTGATGATTAGTACCCGAGATATCAGTGTGAAAGTTGTAAATTGGTTAATTATGCAAATTAGGTGATTAATATGCACAAATATTTACCAAAAACTAATTGGGTCTCTGCATAATTCTAGATTCATTGAAATGTGATGATTAGCACTTTAGATATCAGTAGAAAAGCTGAAAATTAATTATGCAAATTAGGTAATTAATATGCACAATTATTTACCCTGAAACTAATCAGGTCTCTGCATAGTCCTAAAGGATCTATGTACCAAGTTTCATTGAAATGCGATGATTAGTACTTGAGATACCCGTGGAAAAGCTGAAAATTAACTAATTATGCAAATTAGGTGATTAATATACACAAATATTTATCCGAAACAATCAATCTCTGCATAGTCCTTGAGTATGTAAGTACCAAGTTTCATTGAAATGTAATGCTCACTACTTATATCGAAAGCTGAAAATTAATTAATTATGCAAATTAGGTAATTATATGTTCTGATATTACCATAAAAACTATCAGGTCTGTGCAGTGTCATATGACATCTATGTACCAAGTTTCATTGAAATGTGATGATTAGTACTTGAGATATCAGTGGAAAAACCAAAAATTGACTAATCATTATGCAAATTAGGTAATTAGTATCCACGGATTATTACCAAAAACTAATCAAAACCTAGCATTAGTTCAGAGCATCTATGTACCAAGTTTCATCAAAATCCAATGAGTGGTTGTTTAGATATCAGTGGAACAGTCATGGAACCACTAAAAAATAGCTAATTATCATGCAAATTAGGTAATTAATATGCACGGATTTTTACCAAAAACTAATCAAATCTGCGCATATGTTCAGAGCATCTATGTACCAAGTTTCATCAAAATCCAATGAGTGGTTCTTTAGATATCAGTGGAACAGTCATAGAACAGCTAAAAATTAGCTAATTATCATGCAAATTAGGTAATTAACGAGCATGGATTTTTACCAAAACCTAATCAAATCTGCGCATTGGCCCAGAGCATCTATGCACCAAGTTTCATCAAAAACCGATGTATGGTTCTTGAGATAGCAGTGGAACAATCGGACACACATACACACACCCACACACACACACACACATACAGACACACTAACTGCAAAGACTCCCATTTTGTGCTTCGCACATGGGAGTCAAAAACAAGATGGCTGCCAGTCGGCCATTTTGAATCGAATCGCTAAACCACTACATGTGCATATGTCCCACATAAAGTACTAGGCACATGCAAAGAATGAACAGAATCGGTCCAAAGGATTTTGAAATATGGCTCTGGACGGACTGACGCACGGACAGTCGGGAACATGTATCATAACATGTATAATCTATGTACCAAATTTGAATGAAAACTGACAAAGCATGTCCAAAATACAACATTTTCCAAAAACAAGATGGCTGCCAGTCAGCCATTTTGAATCAAATCGCTAAACCACTGCATGTGCATATGTCCCACATAAAGTACTAGGCACATGCAAAGAATGAACAGAATCGGTCCAAAGGATGCTGAGATATGACTCCTGACAGACGGACCAACGCACGGGTGGAGACAGAGTAATAAGTCCCCGTTTTCGGACTTCGTCCGAACGGGAACTAATATCAAAGAAAGCTTAGAAGGAACTCCCATGTGCTGAGAGTATTGGAGACACATTAAATATAATTCGAAATTACTTAGCTGAAAACTAATTATGCAAATCAGAAAATTAATATGACCAGATTTGAGTGTAAAACTAATGAGGTCTGCGCAATGTAACAGAAAATCTATGTCTCCAAGTTTAATTGAAATGTGATTAGAACCAAAAAATTATGAATTATTATGCTTATTAGGGAATTAATATGAACAGATTTTTACCCCAAACTAATTAGGTTTGTACATTGTCCTAGAGCATCTTTGTACTAAGTTTCATTGAAATGGAATAATTAGTACCGTGAAAACTCCAAAATTTCGACCCCTCTAAAAATTCGACCGCTTATTTATTTGCCGGGTTTCGGTGTTTTATTTACCTCCAAATTTTCGACTCCACTAAAAATTGCCGACTCATTCTTATTCGAAAATTGCGACCAGTTTTAGTTTTCCCCCAAACGAAAAAAAACCCGATGTGAGCGTTCAAACGGGACCTTCCTCGAAGGCATGAATCCGGGTTTCTGATTGACCATGGAGCTCCATGGATTGACTGAGAGATTTTTATTTTATTGGTAACGAAAATATATTCTAAATAAACGAAGTTTCAAATAAAAACGAACACAAAAATCTCGGCATGCTGCGTTTCTGAATTGTTGATTATTACTGTACTCAGTAGTGATTATAATAATGTACACAAAATAAATTTGTTGAATGGTTATGAAATACAAATAAAAGTCAACTTAGTTTCATCGTAAGCGAATGATTCCGGTCTCGTATAAACGTTTGATGCTGTAGGATATCCGCCATGTTCTCTTAGGTCAAATAGGTCAAATCGCTAATTAACCAATCAAAAAGCTGGATGATGCCAACGTGTTCAAATTACCATAGCTTATTTAAATATGTTAATGTTATTGAACGCAATGCGGAAGAGATTGATGTTGTAGTACGATATTTTGGCTTGGATTTTGATGCAAAAACGGCATGATTTTTTTTAAATAAAAAAATTAGTTGTTTTTAAAAAATAAACTGGTCATCTGAAGAATAATTTAACATTTTTCACAGTGATAACAGCTCATTCTCGAAAGGAAGCTTACCCGCTCACGCTTGTCACGATAAAAATCATACATGTGTACTCTTGAATAGACAGACGTCAATGACTACGGTAAAACTTAGACTCTATTTTAGCCGGCAGGATTGATTGAAATGTCCGAAAAATGACGCCAAAATACACCTTAAAAGTCCCATTTTATTTTCTTAAATCCCATTTTATTTTTTAATCCAAGGGCGAATTTACGGCAGAATTTGGTCCCTCAAATAAGGGACACGTGAGCTTTGATTCTAACCGGATACATTGCACTGGGTCGGGGAGATTGTTTGCTAAACTTCCATGTATCTTTTGTCCAATGGGTACCTGTACTTCGAACATTCGCAAGTTTTCCTAGGTAGTGGGAGACAGCTTTGTCTTTTGACCTATTAGTTTTGTGCTGACCTCTTCTCCGCGTCTTGATGTTTTGTTTTGCTTGTCATAATACTCACTGATTGATGACTTTGTTTAGATTTTGAGTTACAACTCGGCCACGACCTTTGCTTTTACCGTGAAACATGAGGAAGTTTACGTCAATTGACGGACATTGCATTTTTTAAAAACTAATGAAGCACACTGTCTATCATCCCCATTTTTTCATTTGCTGATTTCTATTCTGAAAAATTCGACCGTCCGAAAATGCACCTTAATTTTGACTCTAAAAACACGTCACATTTCTAACACCAATTATTTAAAACCGGTCGAAATTTTGGAGTTTTTACGGTGCTTTAGATATCAGTGTGAAAGCTTAAAATTGGTTAATTATGCAAATTAGGTAATTAATATGTACAGATTTTAACCCACAATTATTCAGGTCTGTCTATTGTCCTACAGCATCCATGTACATTCATTGATATGTGATGTATAGTACCTGAGATATCAGTGTGAAAGTTGGTTAATTATGCAAATTAGGTGATTAATATGCACAAATATTTACCGGAAACTAATTGGGTCTGCATAATTCTAGATTCATTGAAATGTGATGATTAGTACTTTAGATATCAGTAGAAAAGCTGAAAATTAATTATGCAAATTAGGTAATTAATATGCACAATTATTTACCCTAAAACTAATCAGGTCTCTGCATAGTCCTAAAGGATCTATGTACCAAGTTTCATTGAAATGCGATGATTAGTACTTGAGATACCCGTGGAAAAGCTGAAAATTAACTAATTATGCAAATTAGGTGATTAATATGCACAAATATTTATCGAAAACAATCAATCTCTGCATAGTCCTTGAGTATGTAAGTACCAAGTTTCATTGAAATGTAATGCTAACTACTTATATCAAATGCTGAAAATTAATTAATTATGCAAATTAGGTAATTAATATGTACTGATATTACCATAAAAACTATCAGGTCTGTGCAGTGTCGTATGACATCTATGTACCAAGTTTCATTGAAATGTGATGATGAGATATCAGTGGAAAAACCGAAAATTGACTAATCATTATGCAAATTAGGTAATTAGGATCCACGGATTATTACCAAAAACTAATCAAAACCTAGCATTAGTTCAGAGCATCTATGTACCAAGTTTTATCAAAATCCAATGAGTGGTTGTTTAGATATCAGTGGAACAGTCATGGAACCACTAAAAATAGCTAATTATCATGCAAATTAGGTAATTAATATGCACGGATTTTTACCAAAAATTAATCAAATCTGCGCATATGTTCAGAGCATCTATATACCAAGTTTCATCAAAATCCAATCAGTGGTTCTTTAGATATCAGTGGAACAGTCATAGAACAGCTAAAAATTAGCTAATTATCATGCAAATTAGGTAATTAACGAGCATGGATTTTTACCAAAACCTAATCAAATCTGCGCATTGGCCCAGAGCATCTATGCACCAAGTTTCATCAAAAACCGATGTATGGTTCTTGAGATAGCAGTGGAACAGTCGGACACACATACACACATACACACACACATACACACACACATACACACACACATACAGACACACTAACTGCAAAGACTCCCATTTTGTGCTTCGCACATGGGAGTCAAAAACTACAAGACAAAATTATTATAGAGCAATGTTGTGCTTTCTTCATTCATTTATTTACCAAATTATCCATGAAAATTTCTTGTACATTTCTTATTGAATTCACAAATACCTCCATAATAGTAAAAAAGTATTTCATAATACTCATAAATTTTCAGTAAATGAGTTCAAACCCCACTTCATAATTTTGTAAAATTGAACCTGCTATTATTTACACAATCTGTAAAAAAAAATATCACACAAATAAATCAATTGGTGGGATGTCAATTGTGATGTACTTAGAGAGGGAGGTGGTGGTATTCCGAGCTAGGTTGATAGTTCTGAATGTAATATTTCATCATACAAGTCATTGTTTACTTTGCCCATGAGCTTGAAGGTGAGAAGTCTCAGTAAAACAAAGAAATAAACATAAATGCACATTTCATGCACATGTAAATCACACAGATTGTGTCTGTTATAACTGGAACAATATCTCACTTCAATCCTTGATAGCAAGTTTACCTACCCCCCCCCCCCAAATCAACTATTGTCAGTTTAGCTGCTAAATGCAAGGATATCATGGCAACAACTTTCAAAGATGACAAATCAAAATAATGAAAGAGACTGCTACATAGCTTTTAAAATGGTTTTAAAGATGATTAGCCAATGGCAAATAAAGATTGTATACATGTAAAACCCTAGAATGAACCATTGTTTCATATACATATTTAAAAATGCTTATATCTTTAAAATGATCTTTCCACAAAAATTACCATAATTGCCATTTCGAAGTAATAGCGAGATAAAAGGCAAAGAAAAAAATGACGTATACTCTGGAAATACTTTTCCCAAGTAAATGTTCTTAAATACGGTACAGATCAACAACCCTGTTTTTGAGAAAAGTCCATTCTCATTCGACTTGGATCAGAGAGTTAAAATATTGTTTTGATAAAAAAAAAATTTTAAAAAAAAATCCATTTAAAATAGTGAAAAAGATTTGATTCAGTTCGAAATAAAAAGATCAATATTTTTTTTTTGAATATTTTTTTTTAATATTGTGAACTGAAAGATTCATATTTTAATTTGCAAATGGGGTGGAATTTCTGGTAACAATGACAAATGGGATGATTAAAAAGTAGCAACACCTGGCTTTATCTCCAATGGACCTGGAGACAAACAGTGTCTACGGTAGTGGCGTAAAAACATTACATGGGATTTCACAAGTGCGAAATTACTTTTAGAGTATTTCCACACTTAATATTATGCTATAAACATATGATAATGGTCAATTTTGATGCAGTAAAGGTAACTCAATGCCATACTCCTCTTTGAAAAATAGGCATTTCACCATTAACTTTAAAAGTTCAAAATCAAGTTATCCCATTTTAACGGTCTGCATCTTTCACAAATTATGCGAGATCTCGCAGTGAGCGGAAAATGACCTATTATGTATTTTGCAACATTAAGATTTACAACATCATTTTATGTTTGAATTGTTAATAAACACAATGGAAATTTGATATGCCAATTATATATATTGGATGGAAATTACTATTAATATGGTCACATTCAGAGTGAACCATCCGTATGTTTCTGATCTGATGAGTTCATGACATAAGTCGAAGACTGCTTCGCCAGTACCCTCTCATAAAACAGACAGCTCATCTTGTGTTGTAAATTGCAGTATGTTGTTATAAAAAGTTACAAAGACGTTGTATTCTCCAGAATCATTTCAAGAAACTAGAAACAAGAAATAGAAACAAACATTATGCTCATGTAAACACAAAACAATTTTTTATGAGGATTGCAAACCCTTCTTTATTATCCACCCTTGATAAAGTACAACTTTATTAACATATTTGTTCTTAGGAGTGCATAAATGACAAATGGTAAATAGTTTATTAGTGATTCCACATACAATATCATATTTACTAGTAGTAGTAGTATTAGTAGCACATGTGCTTATGTATATGACAAAGCTGCGTCTATGTTCAAAATAAGTTACATTTTAATGATTCAGGATACCATGAATCAGTGTTCTCCCCAGAATACAAACAGCTGTGCTACCATGCTGCTCTGAGAAACTTTATAATAATATTGATTATCTTGTTTAAAGATTTAAGCAATGACTCATGTTTTCATTCTAAATTATAAAACTATCGTATTACCCCGGGCACGCGCCCCTCCCTGGGCAAGTGCCCACCCCGTTTTCACAAAAGTTACATGTTGGGGACATCCTCGGTTAAACGCCAAGGGTGATTTTTAGCCAAGAACGGGATCAACAATAAAGTTTTATTTGTCAAAAACGAACGCGTTCGATTTATTTAAATAGTGTGTTTGTTACGGTAGTTCTCTTTTTGGAGTGTGTGGTGGCCCTGAAAAGGGCCGCTTTTTTGTGTGTTTATACGTAAAAACTCATTGGAACTTAACAACGTAAGATGAACCACGCAGCATGTGGTGCACACGTTCTGCTTTCTCTTCATTCACGATGAATCCAATATTGCAATATTGCAACGATCCATACCTTGGTGAGTGGTTTGAAGCATTTAGCTTTGGTTTCAAAACGTAGCATTTCGCTGACTGTGAATCCATAACGGGAGCTAGCACTTTTGAGCCATCACGTCGTAAACTTGCTACTTTCTTTCCATCCTTCATCACAGCGATGGCATTATGGTCATGTGGATTATTTTTCTGTCGTTGAAGAAAAACATTTTGCCGACCTCAAGTCCATTACGATAACCATAATGAGGTATGCCGACGATGGGAACTTGTTGCATCATCGTTATTTTTGTCATTTTGTCACGTGTGTGGGTGCGTGAATAAATCATGTTAATAAGATCGACCAGAGTATATTTTCAGTCTGTTTTTTATGTATCGCCATTTGGATATGTTTATGTATTCACAATAGTTTGTAAACATTTCACATCAGTAATAAAAGGTTTATTTGTTTCATAACCCTGTCTGCTATTCTTCAGTAATTACCGGTACGATGCGATGTATCAATACGTGCGTGAACAAAATTATGCTAATGCAATCATCGTCATCTTGGATTACAAGCGGTAGTTTTTCCCGGCCGTTTCGACTTGCACTGATCATGGTTACTAAAAAAGTAACCGTGCATTGATTACAATACTTACCATACTTTGTAGCCAATTTCAGTGAGTAATACAACTTCATTCGCTGACATAAAACAAGTTTTATTCTTGAAATTCAACCCCGTGTCTTAGTGTTCCCACAGTTCTTGACCGAGTGCTCACGTTTATTGAAACCTCGCATAAATCAAGAAATAAGTACATGTACAAAGTGTACGAAAGCATTCCTTTATTTGACCTTATCATACAATCACAAAAACAACTTTTTAAAATCTTTTTTGGGGTAGTCCTCGGGTAAGCGCCCACCCCCAATTTTCCCTGATTTTGTATGTTCAGGCCCCTGGGAGCGTGCCCGGGGTAATACGGTAAAAGTAATACAGTGTATAAGCAGTCTATGGAAAATAAAAAAATGTACAAATATTATGAATAAATTATGTAAATTATATGCTGATTATTATGCGAATTAGCCACCATTCTTGACAACAATCCTGGGGAGAACTGGTTGGATGAGAAGCAAATCATAGGTGTGTTTGCTAATTTCCGGTAAGTTGAATTGTCTAGATATAGACATCAAAATGTTTTCTATAATTATTATTCCATTTGCTGTATTATTTCTGTGCAGCAATAGCTTTGATGTTTAGTTTAGATTATTCGTATTCCTATTATATCATATTTGACATATGACGTTATTACCGCGATCAGTGATTGGTTTAGAACTGACCTATCACAACTCGAGATTTGTGTCATGTGATACATGAGAACCTTGTGGTTCCGCCATTATTATTATTATTTTGTTGTTTCAAGTCGATGTGGTTGTTTCGTGTTTCATAGTTAATAAATGTCAATCCTGACATGAAAATTTCCGACTTTCCGTTAATTGTTCTGACCCATAATATACAGTGGCTATACTCTGAGCCAAATCACAGCCACAAGAACACTGAATGAATGCAACTTCTGTTTCACATGCGTTTCTATTGGAGATGTGTTACTAATAGAGCAGATGCCATAAATACAATTTTTGATGTACCGGTATGTGTACTTCTGTCGGAAACGTGCTTCTAATGTAGCAAAAACCATATTTCTAAGAGCATCCTATCTATTCGCACATTTTTTTTTTTTATAATAATTATAACAGTCAATGGATGAGTATACATACCTGTTCATAGGTGACTGTAATCCAACCAGATTGCTGGGTGTCCTTGACTCTAAATGCTTCCGTCAATGATTTCAACATTACACAACACTGTATAAAATCATCAAAATTTATTGTACTGCTACTGGCTCGGTCAAACTTTGTAACGATCAGTCTACAAAAGTCCATTGACCTGAAAAGCAAAGTTGACAACAAACATTTTTTTGATATTTGTTTACAAAAGTTCATTGACCTGAAAGGCAAAGTTGACAAGACACATTTTTTTGATATTTGTTTACAAAAGTTCATTGACCTGAAAGGCAAAGTTGACAAGAGACATTTTTTTGATATTTGTTTACAAAAGTTTATTGACCTGACATGCAAAGGTGACACATTTTTTGAATATTTATGTGAACATGTATAATTTAATACAAAACATTATCAATGATATCATTACTTTTGTTTTTTTGAATGCCATATTTTTCCCGCCATAATTTAAATGCAACACAAGTTTTGCCAGTTTTTCTTATAATTTTTCCTAATTTTGGTTCATAATACACAATTTTCCAATGCCTACCATTTTTGATCAAAATTTGTGAAAGATTTGAAACAAAAGTATAAAGTCCTGATTGAAAACAAATGTTTGCATTTAACTGTTCTGTTTATTGAATTGATTAAATTAAAATATATACTTACAATGTATACCCAAATGTTCTGAAAGCATTGTTGAGTTCATTGGCGTCAATATTACCAGACCTATCCAAATCAAACCTGAAATATACAACATTCATGTCAAGTATAAAATAACAGCAATGGTTAACACAATATTACCATAAAGTAAAACACAATAAAAAAATTACAAATATGGCAATGGAAATATGACATATAATGGGTTGGTTAACATGGTAACTCAAGAATCTATTATTTTGTTAATATTCCACAAGATTCTATTTATTTTTTCATTTAATTTGATTTAAGACAGTCACAATGAAAGTTAACAATTATAATTTTATAATACCTGGCTATTATTGAAATGCTTCATTCTCATTGGTAGATCAGTATCACATGCAGCTCCCCACCGCCTCCCCAATCAGACAATAAAGTGTTTGATGTCAATGCATGTACAGTAACATCCAACAAACCAATCATTATACTTGCACTATATACGTGTTGTAACATGTTGTCATTTACTCATGAACTTTGTATGTGTAACTGAATTGCAAGTATCCTTGACACGCTAACAAGATGTCGATTTCTTTTCTCTTGATAGTATCATATATATACCGTGAAATCTGTATTAGAAGCCGTTTCTCATATTTGTAGATGCTCTAATAAAAACAGCATCCCATCTGCTGCATTGTACCGTTATAATAACAACACTACTTCCTATACAGATTTTACGGTACTACATGTGATCTCAATGATAATTGATGACGTACTTATCAAAACATTCTTTCCATTGCTGTATATATTTCCATAAAGCAGCAAATTCATGAATATCAATAGTACCATCTCTGAAATTAAACAAAGTAGGAAGAATGAATAAATTCGAAATGGTGATATTTGCTTTATTATGGTGATGCACAAGTCTTACCATCATTACCGGTATCCTCTATTTATATAGCAAACTGTTTTACCAGAAGCATGCGCTTCTAATAGAGAAAATACATGTACGGTATTTAAAAATAAACATGTTCTTTGCCTCATGACGGAGAGCTGTGTTCAATTCATTTGTCAAAGGGTATAGAAGAAACTGGAAAAAACACCACTGTGTATTCTGAAGAATTTTTGCAACTGCATGTCTGTTTGTAGCCTTTGACACATGAAGTACTGTAAAATGCATTATGTTTGATCAGAATTTATTTTTCCCTGAAGCGGTGATTCACTAAAAATATAAAATCCAGCAAAAATACTGTTCTTCCTATATATTTTATGTGCAACTCATCAAAAAAAAAAAAAAAAATAAACTCCATACAAAACACCCAAAAAGTCATTTCAGTGAAAATTTATTATACTACGCATACTACGAGCAATTATACTGTAGAATACTTTATTTTAGCTGAAATTAATTTTCGCTGAAAAGACATTTTGGGTATTTAGTATCTTACAGTTTTTTTTCTAGAAAAACCCCTGTGCAGGTATGGACTCCATTTGTTTTTTATGAATATTCTTCTGTTTTACTTTTAAGTTTTTTATATAACGTATCTTACCCAGGGTATTAGTTTTTAGGGTGACCGTGATACGATAAAAAAACAGTAACAGCAAGTAAAACAAAACAAAAATAGACGTAAAAAATTAAAAAAATAAATAAAATTTATTACACACCAAAAAATAAAAATTGGAGCCTATACCAACATTTGATTTTAATCAGATCGGCACAGAATCAACTTCTCATTCAATATATGTCACTGTGGAAGCTAAGAAAAGAAAAAAGTTACTAACTTATTTTTGTCAAACATGCCAATCATTAATCTACATGTCTCTGGATTGAACGGTGACCAGTTACCATTTAGTAACGCTAGTCGTAGCTCATCTGAAGTTATTCTACCATTTTTATCTTGATCTACAACCTGGAAAAAATAAGATAAGTATTTCACACAAATGATAAAATGAAACAGTAATTTATCTTTCTACGTTACAATGCAGAAGTATGAATTAACGACTGTTTTTAGCTAAAAATCATGTCTAGCCCAAAGCTAGATATGACTAAAATCTGCCAAAAACTAACAGTCGCTTTTTGGGTAATGTTGGTTACTTAGCCAGTTTCTAAGATTTGTGGTAAATATATTTCAGATTCTGCCAGTTCATGTGAGCTATTGTAACAAACTGACAACCTTTTCACAAACAGTTCCTTTTTTTCATCACAAATTCACAATATAGTCTGCACTTTCCTTCAGAAAACTGGGACAAAAACAGCATAACTTTTTTGAGTAAAACCTGAAAAATGACTCAAATTTGGTCTGTTGGCCCCAAAATTAGGGTTCATTTTCAGAAATAATGAAAAATGTAAGAAAAACATGGACGAGAAAGCCTGGTGGTAAAACAGAATTGTAAAATACTGTAAAATACTTTATTTTCGCTTGGAATTAATTTTTTGCTATTTTCGCTGAAGGAGTGATTCAGTGAAAATAAAATCCAGCTACCGGTAATATACCTTTTTTCCTATATTTTACATTCAACTCACCAAAAATCAGTGAAAATAAATTCCATACAAAATACCCAAAAAGTATTTTCAGCGAAAATTAATTCCAGTGAAAATAAATTATTTCACAGTACACTATTTTAGCAGAAATAACTTTTTCATTTAAAAGACATATTGGCAGTTTTGTATGAAGTTTATTTTCACTGATCTTTGATGAGTTGAATGTAAAATATAGAAAAATAGATATTTTCACTGGATTTTTTTTTCATTGATTCATCCCTTCAGCAAAAATTGTGAATATAAACTCCCAGTGAATATAAATTACATTATAGTATTTCAGACATTGCATTAACCCAAAATGTTGCTTCTTAGACACCAAATACTGAAGAAGGGTCGCCATCTTAGTACAAGCAAAGGACACCATGTACACCACAGAACTGTACAACTAAAAACAATCAAATATTCATTTAATATTCTCTTACCTGAAACATGGACCACAACGATGGATCTACACCTGGAGGAGGCTGAGGTGCCCCTCCAAAACCACCACCACCACTAAATCCTGAACCTGGAGGATACCCTCCATATCCTTGTTGAGGGGGAGGGGCACCATAACCCTGAGGTGCACCATATGCTTGTTGTGGGGGTGCCGCACCACCGTAGGCTTGATGTGCAGGTGCACCATATCCTTGCTGAGCTGGTGGTCTATACTGAGGTGGTGGGGCTCCATACGCCTGTTGAGGTGCACCACCATATTGTTGCTGAGAAGGAGCTGCTCCATAACCTCGTTGCTGGTATCCACCACCTGGCGGAACAGCACCCTGAATTCAAAAACAAGTCTCTGTGTTAATTATCATATTTAAATGTATATTTTTATCACATAAGTTAACACACCACCTGCTGAAATACTCGACTGACAGCAAAAATAAACGAGGGGGAAAAAAAAAAAAATCATCACCGCCATCAGAACTCCATGTGAGAATAGGATGGCTTACACAACAACAAATGTTTGCATATTGATGATGGCCAGTTTTAGAGATCGGGGTAATAGCCAGATGCACATTTACAAGCAAGCTAATCAATTCAAACAATGGTCAAAAATTATGTGTTATGCTTTGTCATACTGTAAAATACTTTATTTTCGCTTGGAATTAATTTTCACTATTTTCGCTGAAGGAATGATTCAGTGAAAATAAAATCCAGCGAATATACCTTTTTGTTTTCCAGCTAAAATAAAGTATTTACAGTAGTTAAATACCGGTAGTTGTGTAATGATAAAATACTATAGTTACACACGTTCGACTGTGTAAGCAATGTTAATGTTTTGAACTGCATATACCATAGTGAGTTGTGTGCAAAAATGTACGTTATAAAAGACCAACCAGAGGAGAGAAAAACAGTAACAGAAAATTTTGGACAACCGTCCCGCTTTAACAGATACATGTAGTTCATCACAGCAGATGGATATGCTTTTCCAATCATCAATTTTCCTAACAACTGTCTCACTTTTTCGTTTTATCAAGTCGATTAAAAATTATGGGGCACTGAACTTGTTTCCATAGAAGGTATACCTTTAGTGTAGAGGCTAAAATTGACAACCATTCTATTCTGAAACAAATCAGGCCTGTCTAGATTGATAGAAAAAGGACAAAATCATGATTAACCAGTAAAAATAATAATAATAAGCAAAATAATGAAGAAAATGATAATCAGTTTGGTTTCAGGAAAAACAACCAAACAGACAATATTTTCATTTTGAGAACTCTTATTTCAAAATTATTAATATGTCCAGAGTAAGGTAATTAATTGTGTAATTTGATACAGTTTTGTTCAATTTTGCAACCTGTGTAACGACAACAAGATTAGGAATGAAACTCATTACATTTTTTACTGTAATCACTAAAGCTTATTTAGCACAGTTTGTTTTAATATTTTACAATTGTTATAGTTTGTTTGTTTGTTTGTTTGTTTGGATACTGTAGTATTTGTTGGTCAACCTGTATTGTGTACATTCCAAATAACTTTACTGACATGATGTGTTTACACATTGACAATGCCAGATAGCATTTAAATTGTCCCATTACAGAATTAAGATTGCTTGCTGGTACTCCACTAATGAATACAAAAAAACTCACTTTAAAAGGAAAATTAACTTACTAATCTGGTTTTTAATTTCAATGTATGTATTAATCTCATATACTGTTCAACTCTAATCTACAAATCACTAATCACTTTTAATTAAATTAAAATATTTTTGCATAAAATAATTTAATTATTGGTGACATATACATGTTAGAGTATAGATTTATGAGCATACTGTATAGTACTTTATTTTGTCTAGAATTAATTTTTGCTGAAAAGACTTTTTGAATTCAGACTTAGTCAGTTCATTGAGACATGGTTTTAATTTCTGAGGTCAAAACATTAATTCCAAAACTTTAATTTCATTAGTCAAAACATTTGATTCTCAGGAAAAAGCATTAAATTCAGACAAAATAAAATCTTTCTCAGACAAAACATTAAACAACATTTAAAATCTTGGGATGGACAACATTCTCAGAACAAAACTTTAGTTTCCCTCACATTCAGTCACGATTAGCATATAATAACATATTTGCATTAGTAACATTACTGGAAAATTCCATAGTGATTTATTAATAGAATATTATTAATTAATTACTGTGACCCATGATGAGAAAATCTATACTGTTGTAGATATCCAGATGTATTTCAGATGTATTTTTACGAGGTATCAACATTATTACATATAGATCTGTACACTATTACACAGAAAGATATTGTATTGTTACAGAATTCTGCACTACAGAAATCTTCATATGATTACATAGAGAATATTATATACATTATGTGTATAGGGGTGATGAATAGTGGAACATCACATTCAAGTTACCGGTAGATCATTTTTGCATTAGCTAACCATTTACGCAACAGAATTTAGTATTATTCTGTATTATTTCAGTTGTGATCCCAGCATAAGCATACAAAAAATGGTTTTGCCATTTTGGACAATGGTTTGGACAAGTTAGCAAAAAGCTTGAGTCGATACAGTCAACAATTAGACACTACACAGTGGCACTGTTTCTGGATCCATGCAGACCACTTCTTTAGTCGTATCAGTAATGCACCACCAAGTGATTAATTTAGTTATACTTTCACAATTTTGTGAGAATAGAAAGCATAATTTAGTTTTGCACATGATTTCTAATGATTGTATATGCGGGTAATATACAAATTCTTCTTGAATAAATTTAACACATTTTCACACATACACTTTACCAGTTTGAGAAAAAAAACATTTTCAAGCAGAGAGCTAACTAAAAATATATAGCATGTAGGTAGTCAAATGCCGTCTTCACTGTGGAATATAGGTTTGTATATAAGCACCCATCATGGGCCATGAACTTTGTGATCATCCTTAAGTTTCTATTCCTATAGATATATAATGCAATAAAAGGTGGGGTCAGGAAAAAATGTTACAACACAACTGATTGTTTTGAATTATATCCTAATTGATTAAAAAGTATCATTTGAACATGGACTTATGCATATGTATGTTGAAAATACTGTAAAATGCATTATTTTAGCTGGAAATAATTTTCGCTGAAAAGACTTTTGGGTGTTATGTATGGAATTTATTTTCACTGATTTTTGATGAGTTGAAAGTGAAATATAGGAAAAAAAGGTTAATTTTTTCAGCGAAAATAAATTCCAAACGGAAATAAAGTATTCTACAGTAGTTGTGAATCTTGTTTTGATCCCACTGTCACTTACTGAATGAGAGACACGGTTGTCATGTTCTTTACTGGATGAGTATCTTTCAAAATCATTATTTTCGTAATCACATTCATGTAATTTTTCAATAAATAACTTATGTTAAAGTAAGAATCTGTGTTGTTGTTACATGTTCTGGTGTATCAAATGGTTTCACCTTTAATCAACCTTTTGTATGGGGATGCAAGATGGCAAGATTTGCAGTTCTGAAAAACTAAGTTTTCTGCTACAAATTTAATGTTTTGTCCTTAGAAATTAAAGTTTTCCCCAGGGGATTTAACGTTTTATGAAAATTTATTACAAATTTAATATTCTGTCCTTCAAAATTAACATTTGTCCTAATAATTACGTGTTTTGTTCACAAAATTATTTTTTTTATAACATAATTGGTCAATGCCACCCCTATTTTCATCTCGCTAAATTAAAGAAAAATCTGTTCTTTACTATTGTCATAACATGGATGTACATGGTCATAACAAGTAGTAACTTGTGATGACCTTGAAACCACCTGTCAAACGACAATGTTGATGAGATCATTTTACCTCCATGATGAGATACGGTAATGCAAACAGCTATAAACTACTTATAGACCACAAGAAGACATCGCTGAGTGGGAAAATAACCACTAAAAAGTTTCCAAATCATTACATGGCCATAAAATAAGACCTTCACATCACCCGCCTATCTATTGTTACACTTGGACGGTGAAGTTCATTTCGTGGTGTTCCTACTGCAGACACCAACACTATGTTCTGGCCTTGAAATCCAGTCTGTAGATATTCATGGCTAATGATCGTAAGGAGATTAGTATGTACATGTACAGTCGTACATGAATGGGATTGCTAGACTATTGTAACAACGGATCAAACAAACAATACTATGTAGCGTCATGCATAAATCAGAAAATCATAGATTGATCAAACGGAAAACAATGATGAACTGGGCCCGTAACTGGAACTATTATAAAGCGATCTTTACCTGATACTGGGGATTATAAGACGGATTACTACCTCCCCACGACATGATCAACTTGTAAATAACATAAATATCGTCCAATGGTCAGTAAATAACGACCACACTTCGTCAGCGACAACCTTGTGGCAACAACGCGAATCGCTTCCGGGTTTCTGAAACCAAGTTGGGCAAGTTGTACCCGGTCACGTGACCAAGAGTTTGCGTCAAAGCTTATAAATAAAGTGAAGTTAACGGCAAATTTAAAATCTTCACAAATTATAATTTTTAAAAAAAAAATTAAAACGAGCGGCTCTGTTATAAACCCACTGATATAAACCCATAGGGGTACTATTTATTGCACACAAAGTCTCGCGATAGCTTGCAAGTCTGGGTGAATTCTGTGTCATCGATTCTGCGCAGTTGGCGTAACCTTCTGCAACGGCCAGTGCATTCAAAACAATACGTTCAGCATCTCATTTCAACAGCCGAGAAAGCAGAGACGTTTTATTGGCGTCCAGTCACCATAGTTGCACCGTTTACTGATCGGACTGTGAGACAGTCTTCGCCAGGACTAAACTTCATCGTTTTAGCGTATCGACGCTTTTTTGCAACAGGTAATGTCATTTTTGTTTCATCGTAAAAATGTAATCAGCTGATTCAACGATCAACCGCCCATTTCGGTAACCGAACTTCGATGCCAAGTTTGTGAACTCTGAAGTGTATACAAGATTTACAGAGTAAAACCGACAATCCGTTATATGCGATTTTGTCAAATATTCTTTCCAGTATTTCGTTTATTGTTTGCATAACATATTCTCAGTTATATAATATTCAGTTCCAGTTTCTTTTGGAGGGAATACTGCTACTTCCGGGTTGTAGGCCGCCTAAAACTTGTTTGGCAATAGTCCAAATTCTGTTAAAAGTACTATGCTTGTTCATGCAGTCGTAGTAACGTTCACAAATTCCATTGAAGCGGAGTGCCACTACACCGCCTATTGTTTTGCAATCGTTGACCACAGTGTATTAAACTACTATCTCTGCCAATCATTATATTTAATAAAGTTAAATACCTTTTCTGTGTTTTTTGTTTGTTTTTTTATTTCTAAATGAAAATAATCACTTGGAATCAATTATTTAAGAAATTTGGGTTAGCACTATACCTTAGTGAAACATCATTTTCCCCCATATTTTACATTCAACTTATCAAAAATCGCTGAAAGTAAACAAAGCACCCACAAAAATCTTTTCGACAAAAATTAATTCCAGCAAAAATAAAGTATTTTACAGTATATACTTGGTTTGCTGTATTTTTTTTTAACCGTTAAATCAAGAGTACCGGTAATGGAGTTTAATTGTTTTTTGTGGATCGATTGTGAAAAATGGCTTCCCTTCACTCCCATGACAAGCAGAATAACCTTACAGAAATACAGTGAGCTACCTAACAAAGTTGTAGATCTACAAAAAGAAACTGTAGCTACTAAACACTCTTCTTACAGCAAAATGATATGAACACCAATATCTCCAAACTTCTGTGGTTAAAAGGAGAACACCAACTTTTCCATTTAAAAACTTGTTTTCTGCTGAAATAAGATATTGAGTATAATTAATGTTGTAATATAATGTTGTGTTCCACCTTGTTTATATTGTTGTTTTCATTTCGTAGAATTGTAGTGGCAAGTGGCATAGTGTAAAACATAGTGTAAAACTGGGATAGAAGCTATATCAATCACAGTGGTGTGCTACCATTTCTTTACTACCTGTTGTATGATGTATTTGTTTTGACAATATTGACAAGTACTGGCATTTAGTTCCATTTAAAATGTACCATCATCCTGTGTAGTTTCTTTGTGACTCAACTTCATGAGAAATTGTTTTTAAACTTGTAATCAAGTTTATATACACTTTAAACCACACAAAGTGTGTGCAACCAGTTTGACTACCAGCTTGTCCTGGAATGTCACTGTGTTCAGAATACAATAGGGTCTTCTCCTATTGTCCTTCACTTGTAACCAACTCTTGCAAGATTGTGATTATCTATTCAAAACGTTAAGTGATTTATTATAAACTGACGCTAGAATGAATTGAGGTGAATGAGATACAATAAAACAGCGTTTGTAGCAACAGTGTTACGTTATTTAGTGTGTAAAAAACAAACCAACAACGCTGAAGAAATGTGACCCATATTGATTTTTTTTTCTTGTGATACGTTGTATAGTTATGATCTGAGATAATATGCTGCAGTCAGGACATCCTAGTCACCACCCTCTCAGCCATTTTGTCTACATGTATTTGTTGCCATGGTAATATTATCAGTAAAGCTATTGTTATCACAACTGTCATCTGCTTCAGTTAAATATAAAGTTTTATGAATTGAACTTTTTTTTTTATTGACATTTTAAATGTAGTCCATTTGGTTTGATTACAGATATTTATTGTTGGGTGAGTTGTCATGGCAACAATGGAAACTACACAAGAAATGACTAAGAAACTGGATGAGGAATTTGATGGTGCTTTGACCGAAATGAAACCATTTGTACTGAGGCTACCACACAAATCAGGTAAAAACAGAAACTAGGTCAACGTGTCTACAACAAGTGAATGTTGTACATACAACAATTATAATAGATATCACTGAACTGTACAATGGCTGGAGAACTTATTTTTACAGTACAATGAGTGAGAATAACAACAGTAGAAAACTTTCAGTATTGGGTCATAACATTTTTAAGATCCTCGTGTGGGCTTTTTTGATTTTTTTTAAATATATGTATTTAAGTATTATTTTGATATTTTATTTTTATTTTAATTTATTAATTTATTTCTGAGACTTTTTTGAAGTTTTGGTAATCATAGAAACTCATGTGGCAATACAATAAGATGTATGTAATAAAAATGAAAGCAAAACTACCAAATAATAAAAATATAAAATAAAATATATTAAATAAAAAAAGTGCAAGCTGTACAAAACAGAATATACCAGTAGATACTAAAAATGAAGTGTAATTGTTTCAATTATTTTGATAATTACAAATTGTCAATTTTAATAAATCATAAATATAATATTGTTTGTGGCATAATATTAAACTGTTAAATATATGCTCATCCACTTTGTGTATAATACTCTCGTTTTCAAAGCAAAATGGCTAATTCGTATACATGTCACTGAAAAGCACTGATACTCCATGTCGTAGGACAGCAGAGGAATTTTTACTGCTACAAAATTCACAATTTTTATTGACTCGCGAAATTTGTGGAAATTTGTCTCTCTCAAAATTAAAGCGGTTTACAATATATAATCAGACATTTGCTAGATTAGATTTTGTATTAACTGATGATGTATGGTACTGGGCTAATGACTGTAGTGTAGTCAAAAGTGGATATGTTAATTAAATACTGTATTCGCTATATTAGAAGCATTGTTACAATGTCTAAATTTGATTTTTAATGTTATTTTGTTTTTATTTTTTATTTAGAACGACAAAGGTGTGCTTTATGGATCAAGAAATTATGTGAACCACCAGGTTCCGGGGTCACTGGAAGGTAAGGATTGACAGGATTTTAGTCGATTGGTGTTTGAGTTATTTGAAAATGAAAATATCCATTATTGATGTTCTGATACAAGTTACTGGTGCCAGTCAGAACATAGCTGGAGATTGTTACCTAGCAACTGAAAAATATAGATAAGTAGTTTAGTTTAGTTCATAGTTTCTCTTGATTTAGTGGCCGTTTTTGGATCATATCTCAGTTGCACAAAAAAGTACTTAAAACAATATGGAAAGAAATTAAAAATAGCAATTACAAAAATATGATAGAGCCTGCAGTTCTCATTCTGCAATTATACTCTTGATTGACAAAAATGTAAAAACATAGTACTCAAAATTTGGCTCATGATTTGGCTAGTTATTAAAAAAATCAAATAGTAAACAGCATCACCACACATGTTTATAGTCCCAAAAATGAAGCCCATTCGAACAGGCAAAATATTCCACCAAAATAATGAGAATAATGATGGCACTCAAAGGGTTAAATAGAAGAGTTTGAAATCCAAGCAAGTCCATCTATATCTATACCCTTGTACAAGGTAGATTATTAAATCATTAATTTTTCTACCTGGCAAAATGTTGGTTGTCAGTAGTCTTTGGTCAAACATAATGTCTTGTGAACCTCAATCAAAGTTCCACCCAAGGACGTATCTGATAATGAATGAATTACAGTCAGTCGGCTCACCATTGAGGCTGTAGCAACCTCATTCGGGGTTGGAGGTTGATCTAGGTATGGTTTGTCTTTGGACATATCGATCATAGATCTCACTCGCCAACCTCCAGTGGTCAGTATATCACAGAATATTGATAAATTAAAAATATGTGCAGAGCGGTTCAACTTCTGAGATGATCACTTATGATAAATCGTTTTATTCCTGATTCGTAGGAAAAACAGGAATCTTTATGCTGAACTGTTAATGCACATGTTAAACCGTGGTGTTCTAGAAGGACCGTATTCACATAGACCGGATCCTGGTGCTTTACCTACGCTACCTGCCTACATGGTAAGTTTTGCTCTCATTAACTTCATCTCAATCACATCCATTCATAAAGTACTTTTTTTAATCAAATTCTACAATAAAAACTTGATTGTAATTCTAAATCTTGAACTTCAACAAAAATGACTAAACGTTTAGCAAGAGAAATTCAGACCATGAAATAGTTGAAAACAAAATGTTTGCACCTACTATACTCGTACATTATCCACATTATGTTCCTGGTCATTACGTGCATCGGTTAAAAAAACTTTTTTTTTTGTCCAATTGTCCAAATGTTTGGAAGTAATGAAAGTCAAATTTAATTTTGATGCAAAATCAAGCACGATTTCACACTCCACTGTAATCCATGCTACCTTGAACAATTTACTTCATGTAAAACTCAAGATAGACCTCAAGATAGAACACTTTATAGACCTCCTTTTTGAAACTTTGTATATTGGTACAAAACTTCAAATATGTTGATTTAAACATTGATATCAATTATTTTTGTCTGCATGCCATGTTTATATTGATTTTCTATCACATGTAGTTCATTTCACCACCAAGATTTTGTAAAACAGACGATTCATATATTAAAAACTTACACTACACTCTACACTACAATCAACAATTATTTTATTATATAATTATTATTTTTACTTTGCAGTCTATATACTTTGACGAGCCAAATAAGAAGAAGGTATCTTCCAAGAATCTTGAAGAAGCTGGCAGATCCACACCTGATTGGGTACAGGGGGAACTCGGAGAAATGTTCGTATTTTCATCACCCTCATCTTCATATACCAATAGAAATTTAGGAGAGCCAAACGGATCTTCTACACTAAGAGATAGGTTTCATGCTGTCATAGGTGGTTCTCCTAGGCGAAGGTAATACCATATAGCCAAGCAGTGCATTCTACAACTAAATAGTCTTCAACACAAAACAAGAACAGACCTTTTTCTCAATAGTTTTTGTCTGCCTTTGTCTAGACTAACTGCTTGTAGCATGTTTAATTCAAATCCTATTGCCAGTGGGTGCTAGATTGCGTTCTAAATCATTTTTTCTTAATTATTCACCAGACCTAAGGTGTTCTAGTGGCCTAGTTTTAAAACCCAGTGTATATAAAAACAAATAAATCTTTGTGTTAAAACCCAGTTTATAAAAACAAAAGATTTAAAAAGTTTCATTTTTGGTGTCACAACCAAGTACCGTTAAAGTCCTATTATAAACCGCGGTTTATATTACAATGTATCAATTTAAAAATTGGGATCAAAAGCTCAAGTTCGGGGTGCGGTTTCTATTACGTACATATTGCAATCACTAAATGGGCGTGGTCATTTTTTTTCCACAACACATGCACAAAACAAACAATAGTACACTGTACAATTTCTTGAATAGGCGTCGGGGAAGAGTGAAAGGCCTTATTTTGGTTCTAAAATAGGCGTTACGAAATGTTGAAAAATTACAGTCAATCAAAAAAAAATTCCACATGATACAAAAAATACTCAGTATTTTTAATATAATATGCATTTATTTTTTTAATTTTCTTGGTAACGAAAAGTATATTCTAACAGAAGTTTCAAATAAAAACACGAATGCACTGCTTAGTAGCAAATGATCACAGAACGGTAGCTCGATCCGGCCATGCTGCGGGTCACAAGTGAATAACTTACTTGTTTTTGAAGTGTTGATATTGGTGATTATTATTTAGTAGTGATTACAATAACGCACGAAAAATAAATCCATTGAATTGTTATAAAATGCAAGTAAAATTCAACTTAGTTTCCCCGTAAGCGAATGATTTCAGTCACATGTAAACAGCCGATACGATATATCCGCCATGTTTTTGAATGCTCACGTGACGTATTATTGACCGGATAGGTCAAGTCGCTAATTAACCAATCAATATGCTGGATGGTGCCCACTTGTCTAAATTACATAGCTCATTTAAATATGTTAATGACAGTTCAGCGACCTCATGGTGAACGCAACACGGAAGAGATTTACCGATAATGTAGTGCGATCTTTTGCCTTTGATTTCCATGGGAAAACGACATGATTTTTTTTTTAAATCAAGAAATTATTTGTTTTCGAAAGATAAATTATTCTTCAATGCTCAGTTTAACACTTTTACGGTGATAAAAGCTCATTGTCTAAAACTTACGAAACACAGACGTATTCAGAAAGAGTATTGACAGAGGTTGCCGCCAGAACAAAGGCAGTTTCATTGCCTGTCTGACATCTTATCACCGCTGAACAATAAATAATGAATAGGATTAGGAACAATGCTGTTTTGGAACAGCTGGTTGAAACAATGAAGTCAGTCACGGTCTTGTTGAATTGGGGGTGCGGTTAGTAATAGGTACTTTTCAAGTTTTCAATTTTTGTTAAGAACTCTTTAACCCCGAAGCCGGAATTGGGGGTGCGGTTACTATTACATATGCGGTTTATATTAGGACTTTAACGGTATATAAAAACAAAAGATTTCTAAAGTTTCCCTCTTAGTTTTAAACCAGTGTATAAAAAAAACAAAAGATCTCATAAGTTTCATTTTTGGTGTCACAACCAAGTGTATAAAAATAAAGTTTCCCTCTTAGTGTTAAACCAGTGTATAAAAAAACAAAAGATCTCAAAAGTTTCATTTTTGGTGTCACAACCAAGTGTATAAAAACAAAAGATCACAAATTTTCTCTCTTGGGGTTAAAATCCAAAGTAGAAAAACAAAAGATTTTTATTGTTTCACTCTTGGTGTCACAACCAAGTGTATAAAAACAAAAGATTTCTAATCCTTCCCTCTTGGTGTATTTCCTACCACCACTGTGCTACCCTTTGAGCACCATATTTTTTCCTGCCAAAATTTTGTGCATTTTTTAGTATTTTTATACAATTTCTTTTTTAATCATTAGTTCTTGACAGGTCTTGATAATTTTTTTTCCATAAAATCTGGAATTTATCTCTGCTAAAAGTAACATTTCAGCATGTTGCCTACAAGTAAAGTTCAAAGGATTTATCTATTTAATTAGAAGTCATGTTTTCTTTGAAATCATTAATCCAGTTGGTATGGATAATAATAATATGTTGATAAATCTATTATGTTTGGCTCTATGGTATTATTGATAATATTAATAATAAGACAAATAACAATTACATATATCCTATGTTCACATTAGAAGCTTAAATCTAATAAAAGCACAATGTAAGTGAATAAATGTGTTTATATACATTTATGTGTAGATTACAAGTTAATTGCTAATATCTAAAGTGTCTGTGCTTCTCATAATACTGTGAACATATTAATTATTCACTGGTTTTTAATTTTGTGATTTTCGCCAATAATAAAAATTTGCTAAATTGAATCCATGTGAACATGCAAAATAGAATTGTTTTCCTGCCAAGTTTGTGAATATAAAAGCCAGTGAAATTTCTCAAAAAATTAAAATAATGAAATTAAATGCCAGTGAAAATGGTAAATGGTTTTACAGTATATGGTAAAACCAGTAATTATGATACTTTATATTTTATATTTCATTATATGGCTATTATAATAATATTAAGTAATAACAAAAATAATTAAAAAAAAAAAATAATTCAATAAATACAGTAGTCTTAGTTTCTGTGGTGTGCTAACTTTTGCTGGTTTCATTGTAATGTTAAACCATTGTGATATCACTCACTTAATTCTACGTGTATTCTATTAGCTTAATATTATCTTCATTATTTTTACATCTTTTAGGAGAACTCATACAACAGGTAGTGTAGGAGGAACTGGTGACGCCCGGGAGTCGGCTCGCGAGTCTGTACGAGAATCTGTGTCTTCTCCAGCACCTAAATCATTGTTTTCCAGGAGTAATGATGATAAATCACATGGCAAGGTAGGAAAATACACAATTCTCATGTTAAACATTTTGGTTTAATTTTTCAGTTAGTGAAAACTATCATATGTTAGGAAAGAGCATCTTGGTTATTACCAAACGCTTCAGCGTGGTATTAAGAGTTTGTTTTCAGGGGTGGGTGATACCAAGGTGGGAAATGGATGCACATAAGGGGTTAATTCCTTGAATTGCAATATAGAGGGTTCAGGCCGAAAGACAATATATAGTGTTTTCATGTTTCGTCTGATATTTCTGTGGTATTCTGCTGCTGTAAGTAATGCACGATTTGTTCCGAAATTCAGTATTTTGTGTGCATTCCATTGTTATTCGTTTTTTGCTGAAAACACCCCTATTTTTTAATGACAGAGTCGAATAGTTTCACTCCCACTGGGAAATCTGCATTGTTGCTTGAATGAGAGCTAATTAAACACATTTCCCAGACCGGCGAAAGAGTATGCAACAGCCAATTTTAACAGCCTGTCACATGATTTTAGTCTGAATGTCAACATGAAAAGAGGCTCACCATTTTACGCAGGAGTAATTGGGAGTAGAACATGTGAGGGATAGTATTAACAGAGATGTGTATACTGGAAAGTAATAACTATCATACTTTTGCACTCTGAGCATTCCTGTTTTAGTATATTGGTTTGAAAATGTTGAACTTGCATGATTTGCAATGTTTTTTTTTATACTGAAACTCCCCTATTGATCGAATTCCGGGTTTGAACGAGAACGACACACCACGTGATTCATTTGAATACAATGCTGAAGGCAAGCATGCCGTGCTACTGTGGTACTCCACTGACGGGATGACTTACTAGTACTGCATGCTACAACTTCGCTTCTGATGTTGCTTGCTAGCCGTGGATTGAATGAATCTTGATTACCGGTTAAAATGTTGCTCATTTGGCGTTGGTAATCTTTATTTGGAACTGGGTAACGCCGCAACGTCGCCAGCAGAAACCTCCTGGTACTTCGTACTATGATAAAACTCAGTCAACATACACCAAGTTCTGTCAATCGTAGTATTCCATGTGATGTACACCTAATATGCAAAAAATGTTGCTAAACTGGATAAAAATAGCAGACGAACATTTATTTACAAAATAAAAATACTTCGGTTGCCAATGAAAACAAGCCGGTAAAAAACAAGCAATATGTTTTCGGCTGTTACCATGGTAGGACATGAACGTGAAGCTAATGTCGGTTTATAACTAAAACCAGGCACCTTTATACGAGGTTCGCAAAATAACATTCAGTCTTTAGAAGTCCCTTTATTTTATTGCTAGGACGTATTCAGCCGTTAAATGTATTATTTCCAACCGTTTTGCGATAGTATTTTCTAGATTGGAGGCAGCATTTAGATTTTATTCAAAGTTCAATTGGGATTACGTTGACAGTGTAACAATGTCGGCGCCAGTGATCTCTTACCAGTGCGCAACGTAGCCAGAATAAAAGGCATGATCATTTGGCCACTGCTATTACAAGACTGGTAGGAGGTAATAAATTTGGGGCGAAAGTATTCAAAAAACAGATTTTGGCTGTTGCCATGGTAGCGGTGGGTCAGGATTGTTTTTCCAATTAGTGATGGTACGATCTGCCTATCAAGTTTGAACAAAATCAGCCAAGCCCAAAAAAATCACAGAAGAGTTAAAAAGCCATTCCTGGTGAACAGTTACTCTAACTTTGGGGTCAAATTTCTCATTAATGAAAAAAGATATAAAAAATTCAAATAGTAACTTTGTACCCACACTCAAACCGAGTACAATGAGCTATGTCTGAGGTGTTGTATCACAGGGAATTGGACAAACTTATGTATTTTAATAAATTATTGAATAATAAAATGTTATATAACTTTTCTTTTACCCCCTCCCCTTCCTGGTATCTATTTTTAAAATCACATTTCCGTCTGCTATTTTTGTCAGGTTCAAATCGTTCACCAATCGTTCATTTTTGGCATGTTAGATGTACATCACATAGAATACTAGGATTGGGAAAACTTAATGTATGTTGACCACCTGGAAACTGAGTTTTATCAATCTTGAAGGGCTCTCTGAACATCCACCCGCAGCCTGGACCCGCAGTAAAATCAGCCTTTTCACTTTGGCGCGTAGATGTTTTGACTTGACAAGTTGTTTGACAGCTAGCAAAAAGATTGTGCGACGCGCATCGTCGGCGGCGTCTTTTTTATGACGTTTTGAACACTTAGTCAATTTGAGCAGTATTTATTCGGACAATGACTCAAGTTTAGACGTCTGATTATTTTATTTTCACACATACAGTGACACGCGTTCTACACTGACACGCGTTGCTAGGTCGCAGCATTGTCTTGGAGCATATTAATGGGCAATTGGGTTCCCCGACCTAAATTTCTATCCCGATTTGTTGCACGTTCTTTCTTTAATATGAAATAATCAAATATGGGACATATGTAATAATAACAGAACTCCATACCCTCCAAGTGGCTTCGCTCGTGAAAGTACGGCAGCAGGATACACCGCATCACTCGTGAAAATAACTTCCATACGCAATGAAAGCCACGGGGAGGGTATGGGGTTCTGTCATAATACTTCATTATCACTGAAAACATTTTCCCCCTGAAATAAATTCCAGTGAAAATGCCATTTCCCTCACACTCTATTGAGACACAGCACAGTGAAAATTGGATTCACATGTAATGCTTGAAAACATGTCAGCAAAAATAAATTAAGTGAAATTCTACGTGACTTCATAAGAGTTGGAAATGAACAAATTACACCCGATCCTACCACTCCATACACAATGTAAACTACACCCCAAAACATCCTTTCGCCCATGGGTACTATCGTGTTTCACCAGTGTATTCTATTTGACTTCAGGAGAAATTGAAATAAACAAATTAATTATAATTTCAGCCTCTAGTTGAGCACTACCTCGTCTTTATGTCAACTTTAAGTTATTCATTGCCTACATCAGTGACTTCAAAATATATGTTTCAATCCCAAGAATTTAACTCGCTGTTAATTGCATGGGAGTGCCAGTCTTTCATGAATTACTGGGATTACTGGGAACATGAAGCTGTAACTAAATCCTGGTATAAGCACCGGTTAGGCAGGCTTGAACTATGCATGTGAAGCCACCTGAGAGGTATATTCAATCCAATAGATTTCTCATTGTTTGGTAACTATTTGCTGCAAATGCAGCAAAAATCAATATAAAAATATTACCCACACAGCATTCTACAGGTTACTTGTTTCAGTTATGATTTCGTAGCGACTGTATTTGTTCTATTACAAGCGCATATGCTCACATAAATTACAGAATGTTTCTTTGGTCAAAATAAGTACTATAAAATACTTTATTTTAGCTGGAATTAATTTTCACTGAAAAAACTTTTTTTTGAGTGTTGTATTGAATTTATTTACACTGATTTTTGACAGGTTGAATGTGAAATTTAGGAAAAATGCATATTCGCTGAATTTTATTTTCACTGAATCATTCCTTCAGCAAAAATTAATTCCAAGCGAAAATAAAGTATCTTACAATAGTTTTTTACCGGTAGATACAGTATACAACAAATGTTATTTCTGGATATGCATTTCTAATGGATATTTGGTATTTGTCAAAAAAGTTATATTTAAAGTTATAGTATTCAATAAATGCAATACAGTTTCATTGTTTCAGAAATTTGTTCTAGATAATAATAGTTACATAATGTGACAATCAATGTCTCCTCCAAACGTTCATCGTTTTCTGTCATAATTTTACGGCAGTATCTTGTACAGTATTTGTTTAAAAAAAATTTTTGAAATTTTATTCATTGCACTGAGGCACACCATAGCTCTCACATCAAATTTGTAGATGGTTTTTCAGTTTATTCTGATGCCTTTCGTAAATGTACATTCACTGTGTATGATATAATATGATTTGATGAATATTTTAATTCATCCTTGTTTTGATTTAATAGCATGATGATGTACGTGGACGTTACAAACCGTCATTTACATATTCCTCTGATGAAGAGGATCATTCTGATGGATACAGAAGAGCAGCATCATCTCCTCCTCCGCATCCTTCAAGAAACTTTGTAAGAGAAGAATCATCATGTAGATGTATTAGTTTCGCTATCAATGTATAATTATGTTTATGAGAACGGTAAAAAAATCAGTGAAAATACAATAAAATCCAATAAGGCTGGGAAAAAAAAGGTTTTTTCTTTTCATCTCATGGAAAAATTCTGCAATGATGCGACCAGAACCAGAACAAAAAGATGTACACATTAACATGCTTTTCAATACATGCATTGAATGTTGATTTTGATCGAAAAAAAAAAAAACATTTTCCACTGCACTGGTCCACGGAATTGCAGCAACAAAAAATTGAGGTACAGGTTTCAAACTGACATGCACAATAACATAAAACAAAATCATTTTTTAGCCAAATATTTTGTGAAATATTTATTAAAAATATTATGCTGTTTGTTAGGTGACAGAAGTTGATTTCAGTGTTCAAAGTTTTAATTCGGCTTAAAAGCACATACGTACCAGTAGTTCCAGTTCGGTGTACCAAATTCAAATCTTTTTGTTTAACTTCACCCAAAGTAGATAACAAACGTTTATATTCATTTTAGGATGATAAGTATGGTCATGATTGGAATCCATCAAGCTCACTTTCAAGACCAATTGCATCGAGAGGTAAGTTTACTAAATATTGCCGATACATGTATACTTAAATCTTAATATTCTGACCTCTTGCTATTGCTAATTATGAAACTTGTAATTGATCGAGTCACTATGACACCCAATGCAAATTAACTCCTGCTGAAAAAGTGAATAAAATGGCCGCTTCAGGGCTTGGTACTGTCATTTGTAAAACTGATGATGATTTCTAGTCACACCACACAACAATGACCTTGTCATAGGTAGTGCCATTACATTAGTCCGCATTGTCATGTCTTTGCATTTACCAATTGATCAATTTTGTTCCCCACAGGTCTTTCCTCATTCAGGGACGAAACTAGTCTTGTTGGAAAATACGAAAAAGAACTTGAAATGAAGTCCAAAATGTTACAAGCTAGATTCCATGAAGAGAAATTGAACATGCAACAAAAACACGATGAAGCCATCCAGAAAGTAAGAACACAAATTCATGTAAACAGTTTAATTTTCACCGCTAAAAGTTTCTGCTCTTGAGGACAAAATTTTGTGATTCTGTTTTTTAACCTTTTCACTACCAGACTTTCTCACCCAAATTTTTCTACTCTTTTATATTAGATTCTTCAATATTTCTGAAAATGCAGCCTCATTTTGGAGCCAATAGACTAGCTTTGAGTAAATTTTCAGTTTTTATTCAAAAATTTGGCTATTTTTGTCACAATCTTTGAAGGAAAGTGCAGACTATAAACAGGTTTTATTTTGTGATGAAAAAAAGGAACTGGCAGTGAAAAGGTTAAGAACCCAAGTTGAACGCTGCTACAAAAATTTTGTGATTCTAACTGACTTGCAAACATTTTTGACTCCCGTGTGCGAAGCACAAAAGGGAGTCTTTGCAGTTACCCTGTCTGTATGTATGTCTGTATGTATGTATGTATGTCACTTTTTTTGTTCCACCGTTATCTCAAGAACCACTAATCAAATTTTGGTGAAACTTGGTACATAGATGCTCTGGTATAATGCGCAGAGTTGATTAGGTTTTGGTAAAAATCTATGAATATTAATTACCTAATTTGCATGATAATTAGCTGATTTTTAGATGTTCCAAGACTGTTCCACTGATATCTGAAGAACCACTCATTGTATTTTGATGAAACTTGGCACATGGATGCTCTGAACTAGTGCGCAGATTTGATTAGTTTTGGGTAAAAATCTATGAATATTAATTACCTAATTTGAATGATAATTAACTGATTTCAAGCTGTTCCATGACTGTTCCACTGATATTTGAAAAACCACCCATTGGATTTTGATGAAACTTGGCACATGGATGCTCTGAACCAATACGCAGATTTGATTAGTCTTGGGTAAAAATCTATGAATATTAATTACCTAATTTGCATGATAATTAACTGATTTTAAGCTGTTCTATGACTGTTCCACTGATATTTGAAGAACCACTCATTGGATTTCAATGAAACATGGATGCGCTGAACTAATGCACAGATTTGGTTAGTTTTGGGTAAAAATCTGTTAATATTATTAATTACCTAATTTACATAATGATTAATCAATTTTCGGTTTTTCCACTGATATCTCATGTACTAATCATAACATTTCTATAAAACTTGGTACATATATGTCATATGACACTGCACAGACCTGATAGTTTTTAGGGTAATATCAGTACATATTAATTACCTAATTTGCATAATTAATTAATTTTCAGCTTTTGATATTTTGAGTAGTAATGATCACGTTTCAATCAAACTTGGTACATAGTTACTTGAGGACTGTGCAGAGACCTAATTAGTTTTTGGGTAAAAATTTGTGCATATTAATCACCTTATTAGCATAATTAGTTAATTTTCAGCTTTTCACCTGATATCTCAAGTACTAATCATCACATTTCAATGAGACTTGCGACATAGATATTCTAGGACTATGCAGAGACCTGATTAATTTTGGGATAAATAATTGTGCCTATTAATTGCCTAATTTGCATAATTAGTTAATTTTTTGCTGTTCTATGGCTGTTGCACTGATGTCTAAAAAACACTCATTGGATTTCAATGAAACTTTTAAAGAGTACCCATCACATTTCAATGAACCTAGGACTATACACCATATTAGTTTTTGGTAAATATTTATGCTTCTCAATCACCTAATTAACATAATTAATTAATTAATACTGATATCTCAAGTATTGATCATCACATTTGAATAAAACATGGTAAATAAATGCTCTAGGACAATAGACAGCCTGATTAATTTTGGGTTAAAATCTGTTCATATTAATTCTCTAATTAGCATAATAATTAATATTTTTTTGGTTCTAATCACATTTCAATGAAACTTGGTACAATAACATTGTGCAGACCTTATTAGTTTTACACTTAAATCTATTCATATTAGTTACCTTATTTGCATAATTAGTTTTCTGCGTTTCCATCAACATCTCAAGTTCAAGTAATTTTAAATTAATTTTTAATGTGTCTCCAATACTCTCAGCACACGGGAGTTCTTTCTAAGCTTTCTTTGACTGAAATTGTAAAATTAAACTGGTGTACAGTATTGTTGTGTGTTTGACTTTAGACTTTTTGGCAAATCCTTTCAAAATTTGTATTGTTGAAAAATTTGTAATTTCAATTTCTTTCTGAATTTCCACAGATTCTGGATCGTAAAAATGTAGAGATAGAAGAAGTTAAGTCACATTACAGAGGAAAAACAAAAGAAAACGATGAAACAATCAAGAAATTAGAAAAGAAAGGTAAGAAAGTGATTTGTAAAGTTGTGACAATTGTTAATTAGGCGACTGTTTCCTGTCCCATATATTGTCATTCAGTCCTTGTATGGATTATGTTAATGAGGTTCTACCTTCACTTGTGACTGACACAATCCTGTAACACCATATTCTCACAAACGAATGTCTGAATTTCTCCATTTTCAGTTCAAACCGTAATCAGGGAATCCACTGTAATCAGAGAAAACAAAGATAAGCAAATATCAGAGCTGAAGAAAATGGCGGAACATTCTTCACAAAGTACTCAAAATGATTATGACAAAAAAGTAAGTGCAAATCAGTGTTACATATTTCAATTTTTTTTCAATTGAAAATGTCGAGCAAATCTCTGCAAAATTCATTTTCTTCCACGTGGTTGGTATTCTCTCAAGAAACTTTTCCAATTTCTGTGATAATGTGAAATTCGTGTAACATATGGTAAAATTAAATTTATTTCTAAATAAAAATATTTTCTATGACCATTTATTAATCAAACTTGAGTTTCTGATTAAAATGTACTGAAATAAAACTTATCTATTTGTATTTTCATTTTTTTTTTAGCTTCATGATGCCATTGCCGACTTTGAACAAGAGAAATTTGAAATGCAAAAACAACACACCAAGAATATACAGGAGTTGCTTGATGACACAAATACCCGTCTCCAGAAGATGGAGGGAGAATACAACGCACAAGTAGAAGCAAATGTAAGTTTTACCAAATATTGAAAATTCACAAATAACTGATTGCTTCAAATAAAAAACAAAACAAAATTGTTATCCATCAATAGACCTTAACCACAATTAGTCAATTTTTTTGAGATTAAAATTGTCAAGACACTTGTATTTGCCCCTCAAATAATGTCCCATTCCCCCCTGTCATCAAGTTGACTGTTCCCCCAATCTGGGTAACCAAGTTACTGTAGAATACTTTATTTTCGCTTGGAATTTATTTTCGCTATTTTCACTGAAGGATGATTCTGTTAAAATAAAATCCAGCGAATATACTTTTTTTTCTTATATTTCACATTAAACTCATCAAAAATCAGTGAAAATAAATTCCATATAAAACGCTCAAAATGCCTTTTCAGCGAAAATTATTTCCAGCGAAAATAAAGTATTCCACAGTACTAGTATTTGAAACTAAGAAAGGGATGATGGGAAATATGTAAATGACAGATATGCAAATTAGAGAACAGTGAAAATCTGATCATACTCTTGCTATAGAATCTCACGGTTATCTCTCTAATTTGCATATTAATATCTGATCAGAATCTCACTGAGATTCTTGCAAGAGTTTTGGTCAGATTCTTGTTAGAATGTGGCCAGACTTGAGTCAGAGGTTTTTGTTAGGGAACTCTTTGACTTTGAAAAATAAATTTTACATATTGGCTGACTTTTCCACAACCCCCATGTAGTGAGCCCTTTTCTGTTATTTTTGCCAACTGTTTCCGAGATGGATTCTTCATACTTATGTGCATATATTGTGCATTCATTCAACTAATAACTACATTTTAAAATACCCAAATAATGTCTGACTGAACAACTGAAAATGTCTTTTTTTATTCAGGCTGGTATTATAAAAGAATTGGAAAACAGAATACAAGAGTTAACTCAAGAAGCTGAAACCCATAGTACGACAAGACTAAGAGTTGGACAGGAAAGAATGGACTTGGAGGGAAGAAATATCAAACTAACAAGCGAGCTTGATGATATGAAAGTGAGGCAAGTAAAACAAACGTGTCAATTCTATGATTTAAATATTTTGTTTTAGAAAGTACATTACCCGTACATTGGATTTGAAAGTTGTTTTTAATACCGTAAAATACTTTATTTTTTTTGCTTGGAATAAATTTTCGCTGAAGGAAAGATTCAGTGAAAATAAAATCCAGCAAATATATAGTCAATGAAAATAAATTCCATACAAAACACCCAAAATGTATTTTCAGTGAAAATTAATTCCAGCTAAAATAAATATGACCGCCAGAAATATCATCACTGCACATAGATACATAGACCCAAATAACTTCAATATTTTAATCATCATGATGCAAAATTATTTCAACATTTATTATTTTCATTCTCGTTCTCATCATTAGATATTCAGCATTAGAGAGGGACTACAATCGTATGAAAGAAGACACCGAGAGAGAAATCCGACAATTACGCAATAAATCAGAGGCGAGCATCGAGTATATGAAACAAGAACACACACTGTCCTCGTCTAAGGTATATATGGAATATTAATATTTAACTTTTGTATTTCAATAACTGAAAGTATTGTGCTGCTTAAGAGAAGTAAAGGGTGGTAGTTATGGTTACAATTTTGTCTGTTACAGTGATCATAAAATGTCTCTGTTTGCATAATGAAAACGCAAAAAATTGTGTCTTTTCCATTCTCTTTGAAGTCTTTTATAATCTCAGGGTTCCGTGGATAATTAAAATATGCGCATACCAAATGTAATATTTGTTTAGGTGATAGAGGGGGTCAAAGATTTCAATTACTGTGTGCAAAATTCGCACTGATTTGTTTTTAATGTTTCTTCTATTTTTTTGCACTCGCAAACTTATGTTTTGAGGGGCGGTGAGAGGGTGTTAACTGTTAAATGAAGAGATTACATTTCTACATGCATGTGTTTTAATTATCGATAGGCCCTTCCTAAAAATAAACTGAAAATCTTTCCAATTATTTTGATCAAGACCTGCAGACATTAGTCCAAATTATGTCCATTTATCAAAAAATTAGGTGAGAAATAAAGCATTTAAATACCGAAAAAAATACTGCATTTTAAAAGTTGAAGAATGCACTCTCTGAAAATCATCAAGACACTATGTCAATATAACCCTTTCCACTTGATTCTGCTAGAGGGCAGTATAACTACAAGTATTGACCATTGAATGTTTACTTTTCAGTCGAGTGACACAATACGGGACTTGGAGCAACAGGTAATGCAATTAAGACAATCACTGCAGGAGAGTGAACATCAAAGACAAAGACAAATCAGGGTAAATAAAGTTTTTTCTTATTAAAATGTTTGTATGTATGTCTGACGAATACCTGAAGAACTGTTCACATAGATGGTACATTTAATGCTCAGACCTGAATAGTTTTTGGTTGAAATCTGTGAGTATTAAAAAAAATGATCTCAAGAACCACTCAACAGGTTTCAATGAAACTTGGTAACTATATGCTCTTGAATTAGACAAGAAATAGTGTGATTTGTTATGTGTATTTAAGAAAAAACTTCATCTACTTCATCTACTTCAACAGGCCTGAAAGGACTATTCAATAACTTTAATTTATTTTTATTTATTTTTTGCTTTTTTTTTTAATTCTTATCATTGTGATGCACAGGCTTTTTGAAAGTATGGTGCTATATAGTTTCAAATAATATCAATATTAATAATAGTTGAATTAATGGTATAAAAACAAATCTCCAAGCTTTAAAATGGTAACATTTTTCAGATAAAGAAAATATTTTTTAAATCATGTTAACTAATAGATCAGTTCAATCGCTACAGTTGTCTTACAGTGCATGTTTTAATTTTGCATATTTGAATAATGTATTTTTGCACATGTTGAATCATAACATGGGACCCATATCAAACAAACGACTGTGGTATCTCTTTTATTGTATTATTATGTTGTTATAGCAACAATAATTTGAATATTTCATTTGCAGGAACTTGAAGCCGTACAGCAACAAGACAAAATGCATTCTGAGCATATGCACGATAAGAAAGTTCAAAGCTTGAAAAATGAACTTGACCAAGAACGACAAGATTCCTCAAGAAAAATTAAGAAATTAGAACATGCTGTTAAGTGAGTCCCACACAATCATTTCTGTTTTGCATATCATTCATAAATCTAGTGTCAGCTTTAACCTTTTTACCACCAGACTTTCTCGCCAAAATTTTCTTTGCACTTTTTCTTATAATTCTTCAATATTTCTGGAAATGAACCCTAATTTTGGAGTCGACAGACAAAATTAAGGTCAGTTTTCAGTGTTTACTCAAAAAAATTGTCTATTTTTGTCCCAATCTTCTGAAGGAAAGTGCAGACCATAAACGAGACTACCGTACTTCCGCAATCATAAGTCCAGGGGCCTGAACATGTAGGGGGTGGGCTTATACTCGAGGACCACCTCAGAAAAGATAATTTTTTGGGGGGTTTAAAATTGTAACCCTCTTCCCAACCGCGAAAAATCATCAAAATTACATTTTTCGTTCACAGCGCCGGTCTCAGAGAAATATTACGATTTTTTGATTTCCACGACACTTTTTACAATGAAGAAACAAATATGTTCATAAAAATACACACATTTTATTACAATACAGTTTACATACCATCTGAATTTACGGTGCAAAAATGGGTAGGGTCTGTGGAAAAACTGTTGAAGGCAAAATCTTTATCATTATCTTTGCTGTGGAATGTTTTTGATCGCTCGCACACTCTCGATACAAAGCAATTTCCGCCATGGTGTTTTTCATCATGATTTGACCTGAACAACTTCCTTTGACCTAAACAGGTCATGTCTTTCGTTAACCAATCAAAATGCTGTACAGACGAAGTTTTCTGATTATTGACGAAGTAATTTTTTCAACGCAATGCGGAAGTGAATGTTAAAATGCGATCTGATTTCGACAAAAAACAGTGATTTTTTTTCCCTAAAGCTGTTAATTCCCAATTTTCGAAAAGTAAACTGAGGGTGGAGGAAGTATTTAAATGTTTCACGGTCCCCAATAAGTCATGTCGAATAATTTGCTGGTTCACATCCCATTCACAAAGGTCTCAATGGACACGATTATTCGGAAAAGTAAAACTATGTTCAATGACCATTTTTGCCATTTCTAAAACCACTACTCAAAAGGAATATGGATTAATCAGTATTGCAACATCGGGATTCATCGTGAGTAAATAACAGAATAGAAAAGGTGCGAACCATGTTCCGTACGTTCGCCGGCCATGCACTCTGAAATTAATGGAGTTTTCTCGTAAAAGCAAGAACCAAACTACTGTACCAATCATGATTTTTATGCAATGAAATACAATTTTTACATGCATATTTTAATAAATGTCGTCAATGCCCGGTAAAAAAACCCTGGGCCTATACTCGGGGAGGGGCTTATACTCGGGGAGGGGCTTATACTCGGGGAGGGGCTTATACTCGGGGAGGGGCTTATACTCGGGAAGGGGCTTATACTCGGGGAAGTACGGTATTTTGTGAATTTATGAAAAGGTCAATAGTTTTGACCTCTGGTTATAAGTCAGTAACATAGCAACCATAAAACAACTTATTGCTCTATAATAGATAATGGGTCAATTTTATGTGCGATGTGACAAGAATCCTATCAATTGTTGAATCTGAAACCAATATGGCACTATGGAGTGTTGATTAGTTTTTATGATATATGGCCCTGGTTTATGAATATGTGTATCTCTCTATGCTAAAAAAAATGCAGACAACACACTGAGTTGATTATAAAAGAATGTTTAATGTTGCTACATATCTGTTTCCATATTGCTTTTATTTTGTCGTCACAAAGCCTGCAACACTAGAAAAGGTTTTTTTTTGTAACCAGCAAAATATGCAGATTCAGGGCAGATGGAACACGATAGAGTATCATAATATTTTATCAATGGTGAAATGCGAAGTCCAAATCTGGTATGTTATAATAATAATTTATGTTTTTCTTTCTAGGGAGAAAGATCAGAATATTGCAAGGCTTACCGAGTCGCAGCGGATCCAATCGCAGCAGTCAGAAATGGCTTTAGAGGATTTCAAGAAGCAAGTAGAAAAGAATTCAGGAAAAATGTTTGATGAAATGAAACAACAGGTAAGGCCCAGTAAAAATAATGTATTTATGTTTCTGGTCATCTCGAACATTAGAGAAAAACAGACGTTTTTTTCATGTATTTTGTTATTTTTAGAAGACATGAAATAAAATCCTGTTGCCATGGAAAAATCATAATAAAAGCACAGATTTAAAGCCAATTTTAGAATAAAAAATAAATAAATAAATCTCTCGCATCAATTTTAGAAATGAAGTTGACTTGATTCTTTCTTTTTTTCTCATGTATACCTAGCTGATAAAATTATTATAAAATTACTTTATTTCACAAAGTCATTTTCGCAAAAAATCTCAAACTTACTTTCACTGATTTGTTGCTTTGTCTCTAGTGGAAATAAAATATATATTACAGTATCTGAAAAGTTCCATTTATGAATGTATTTTTATGAAAAACTGGAAATATGACAATAATGTTTATTGTTTACAGAAAATATTTGATATTGAAATGACATTATTCATCATGTTATTATTTGTCATTACTTATAAAGTTTCGTGTTAAGTATTAATTTCACTGTTTGTTCTTTTGTTAGATGGGGAGAGTGGAAGCTGATTTATTGAAGTCGAAAGCTCTCAGAGAAAAACAAGCCAAAGAGAATGCTAGGCAGATGGAAGAGGAGCAACAGAGATATGAACAGGAGGTAGGAAAATTGCATTCTATTAGAAACCAAACATTTTCAATGAGGTGCTCTAATAAACTCTGTGTTGTGTAGTGTAGTGAGATGAAAATAAAATAATATTTTTTTACAATTTGCTTCACAGATTGCTGAACTGAGGTTGAAGTTTGAACAAGAAAAGGCAGCCATATTGAGAGACTCGCACGCTGACAAGGAGATGTCACATAGGGAGCATGAAGAAGAAATGGACAGATTGTCTGAAAAAATGAGAAATGGACTTGAAGAACAAGAACTGAGGTTTAAAGAACGACACGAAAGAGATTCACAGGTCAGTTTATGAGTGTTATGGTTATGTTATAAGCATTATGATTAAAAGTATCACAACAACAAAGTCGTATGAGTGTTACGATTTTGAAAAATGTACCCAATGCTGACATGTTCATTCCAACATGTAACATCAAAGCCTTGTCAGCACCAAACTAATAAAGATATTTTCAAAATGTTCAACCTTGCATGGTGACCAACTCGCTTCAGACAATGTATTTCCCACAATTCACTGCATTGTAGTTGAACTTTGAACCATGAAATGAGACATTTCAGCTAACGTCTTTCTAACTTTGTTTGGCTGACTGACAGCATGGCAGTTTTTTTCTTGTATCATTTGTGTCTCAATAGATGTACCCTCATCTTCACTCATTCACAGTTATGACTTTATCATTAATATTTTCATGTTGAAAAATTTATAATTGAAATTGAGTCATTAAATGACGCATTGAATTTTTTTTTTATAAATAGACAATAAATGAACTTGAGAAACAAGTGAGAGATTTGCGAGAAGAAGTCATTCAGTCCAACTCGTTGCGAAAACAGCAAATTGTAGAATTGGGGTTGTTACGAGAAGAAGAGAAACAGAAGTCAGCAAGGGAATATGAGGCCGATGTAAGTTTCTCATTTTACCCACAATTCATTTGGTATTTAGATTCCATATATGGAGTTAGTCGTTGTTGGGTATTTACAATTTGAATATGGCTTGCGTGACCACAATTACAGTAGGAAGTAAGAAATACATGTACTTGTTTTGTTGCTAGTCATTTGTTGATTGTGAAGTTCCTGATTACACATCAACCAAAATTACATTTTCAAAAAATTGTATCTTCATCATATTAGTAACAGACCCTTGCATTAGTTCTGATGAATGAATCTATACAGAACAGAATTCCAATTTTTATTATTTTTATAGAATAATAATCCTGAATAAAAACATTCCCATTTTTGTAACTTTGTGTCTTGTCTTTAAATTCACTGGCTTTGCTGCTAATGGTGTTCATATACTGTAAAATACTTTATTTTCGCTGGAATTAATTTTCGCTAAAAAGACTTTTTGGGTGTTTTGTATGAAATTTATTATCACTGATTTTTGACGAGTTGAATGTAAAATGTAGGGAAAAGGTATACTGTGGAATACTTTATTTTCACTGGAAAATACTTTTTGGGTGTTTTGTATGAAATTTATTATCACTGATTTTTGACGAGTTGAATGTAAAATATAGGGAAAAGGTATACTGTGGAATACTTTATTTTCGCTGGAAAATACTTTTTGGGAGTTTTGTATGAAATTTATTTTCACTGATTTTTGACGAGTTGAATGTAAAATATAGGAAAAAAAGTATATTCGCTGGTTTTTATTTTCACGGAATCATCCCTTCAGCGAAAATAGCAAAAATGAATTCCAAACAAAAATAAAGTATTCTACAGTATTCGCAGGATTTTATTTTCACTGAATCATTCCTGCAGCAAAAATAGCGAAAATTAATTCCAATCGAAAATAACGTCATTTACAGTAACAGGATTGATGGACATTGATAGTCTTTTTCAAAATTCCCAGGTCTCACAGTTAAAGTCTCAGATGGAACAGCAGAAACTACAACTACAAAGAGAACACAGTAACGACATGGAAAAAGCTCTTGAACAGGTAAATTATTTACTTCACAGAATTGCACTCCCTGACAATACAACATTGCAAAATAGAAGAATTAATTGAACTGATTCTATTTTTTTTGTCATTTTTATTACGAGTATTTGCTTAAAAAAAAAATTCTCTTTTATTATTAAAACAGACCAATGGCAGGCTGAAGGAGATTGAAAAAGAATACACACACAGACTTACAAAGTCTGCCGAGGTAAGTGTTGTTTAATTTTTAATTTAATCAGCGTACTGTACATCATAACACCTTTTCTATGAAACACGCCCTCTAGTGGTAGAGTGCTTCTGTGTCGTAAAACAACGTATATTAATAAAGGCAATGTTGTTAAAATCAAAAACTGCAATCCAGTTTGTCATCTATAACATAGTCAAATTTCTCATTAATATAATCTTCATTGGTATCGATAATTTGAATGACCTTTGTATCATTTACATCATTGTAGCACTAGAGGGCGCAATTCATAGGAAAGCTGTGTAAGACCATAGCATTGGTTGGTTTATAAGCAAGCTATTTTTGTTTACTCACTGGAGAGTATATTTTTATTCTAGCTACTTCATTTGTAGACTCTTTTCATCCATATAAACTAAATCTTTTTAAAATTGTTTTCAGTCAATTGCTGAACTCCAGAGTGTGATACAAAGCATGAGAGAAGATGGACAAAGGTAAAGACAACTAGTACAAAACATCCTTGTTTGCTCAGGCCCAAGATAAAGTTTAATTCCTACCTGGTATTGAACACCAAAAAATTGTCAGTCATCGAGTATACCTCTTGATTGAATAGGGAGGCAAAAGCCACTGGCCGAGATTCATTCGCTAATAGATGCGTCTTTGGGGAATCTTGGTTAAGATTTGCTGGTGCTTGTGTTCGATCAGGCCTGGTTGATACCATAATGTCACATTAATGATATGAAAATGATCCCACAGTCATAGTCTTATAGTCCCAAACATGAAATATGGTTTCTGTTAGGCAATTTGCACATAAAATAATAAGTTTTAAATGTTTAAAAATTATTTCCTGTCGCGAAAAAATTTATTATAAAAATATCCAAAAAAACTTGCCACAGCAGTGTTACAGTGTGCATTCAAATGTTGTGTAAACATTGTACGCGTCACATGGGACCCCATATCAAACAGGACGGTGACTCTTGCCCTTTAAAAATTGAGCAAATATGTGTGTTTTAAAAAAAACAGATAACTTCACATTAGCCATAGTCCCAGACCATACAGATTTTTCTTGTCACATAGTGTTTTAGATTTTTAACACCACAATTTTAATTGCTTTACTAGCAACAACGCTTTATTGGCATTTATGTAACATTACATTACAGTGCAATTAGCTTAGGGCCGAACCGAACCAATGATAATGGATGTATGCTTACATTGATTTAATTTAATTTAGGTTTTGCAATTTTTTTTAATATTCGCTATGAAATTGACATTGACTCAACACTACATTGTATCAGTTTTACCACCTACTTTCACAAATTACTGACAATACCTGGACTAAAAAAAAAATTCCATTTTAAATTAAAATTGAATAACCACGAGAACATATCGTTAAATACAATGGGCAGTTTCTTGTCACATCAAATGTGTTATTGTATTATCTTTCCAATTATAAATAAATGGTTTGACTAATATTTGGATTATAGTAATGATGAACAAAAAAAATCTGTCACTTGTTAGTAACAGGTCTCCACTTGACTCCAGCACTAGTCGACTGGAACCATTCAGTGATGATGTACATATGCAAAGCGGTTTTGTTTGTTCACTGGCTTTATGTCTTTTACCATGTCATGTGTCAGGAAGTTTTATTATTCTTTGTAATATGAATTTGATATTTTATTTTTAAATTGTTAATAATATGATATGATATTGAAGAGAATGTGAATATATTATATATTATTTGTTGTGTTTTTTGGAAAACTGAATTAAACTTGTGAACTCACTGATGTTTTTTTTTTTTCTTCTCTCAGCTCGAAATCGGAGTATGATCGAAGACTATCTGACACTGTACAGAAATATAATGAAGAGAAAGAGATGTTGAAAAAACAACATAGCAGTTTTCTTAAGGTTGGTAATCTGCATAATGATATCATTTTTTGATGATTGTTCTAGCGTCGACAGTGCCTTGTTGAGGTTACTGATTTGTTCATATCATATATATTTTTTTAAAACAGAATTTAAAAAAAAAAAGTGATTTATCATATACCGTAAAATCTGTATTAGAAGCCGCATCCCTAATAGAAGCCGCACCCATTTTTTTTGAACAATTGAGAACCAAAATTCACAATTTGTCATATGTGTAGATGCTCTAATAGAAGCCGCATCCCCTCGGTTGAATTGTACCATTTTAATAGAAGCCGCAGCTACTAATAGAGATTTTACAGTAATTGTTTATTAATATTTTATTTTACAATTGGATGGATTTAAAATAAAATGATTTTCACACCATGAAAGTAAGAGTATGTTCTTTCCAGACCGTTAAATATGGACAGTATAAAAAATGCCCTAAATGCATACAGAACAATGCAAAGAGGTTGAATTTCTACAAAATGATGTCAAAATAAACTCTCTTTCCTAAGTCTTGTCTAAATACATATCATATTTGTTAACAGAAGCAAACAGAAACCAAAAAGTAAGAGACATGTCAGAGCATCTACGATATACATTTTGACAAGATTTAAGAAAGTGAGTCCGTCCATCTTGGCGACACCAAATCTGCAGTTTGTCTGCAATATTGCCAAACTGATAACAATCAAGACAATATTCATAAATTCACTAGAAAAGAAAGAAACTAATTACAGAAGTTGTAGGAACATTAAACAGACAACATTCTCGTGAGAAGAACTGTTGCAACGACTTTGATATCTGAGAAATGTTATTTTTAATGTTTAAATGCCTGATTTACATGTTCGAACAGGGACTTCAGCAAGACTGCGATACCCAAAAAGGCAAAGCTAGAAAACTGGAAAAGAAACTACAGAATCAAGAATTTGATTATCAAGAAAAGGTACGTCAACTGATTATGCAAATGAAATAAAAAATACATCACCAGGCATTTTTCAACATTATGCAAATGATGACCTTGGTTTTACGATGATGGCAGATATGCAATGCATCATGGGTACTGACGCACAGTTTCTCATTTTTTGTTTGATTAGATAAATCATTTAAGGCAGGATTATGAAGATAAAATCAGGGGATTAATGCCGGCTCAGATAAGAGAGGTAAGCATAACCAACCAACCAACAAACAAACAATGAATCAGGTGTTTCTGCCATCTTGAAATTGTGCACATCACTTGACCTCATCGAAAACATCTATTTGTCAATCTGTCATGATTTCATTGCAATTACATTTTTTTTTTTTTTTTAAAAACATTCTTGCTTTTTCTAGGAATTGGAAGACACCATTTCATCATTGAAATCCCAAGTAAATTCCTTACAGCAACGCGCCATGGTCTTGCAGGAAGAGTTAGATACTAAAAATAAATATTCTATGGGGTTTGGATCCCCTAGCAGGATGTAAAAAAGAAAGCAGCCCACCTAGTATACCTCATATAGATAACATGATGCAGCTTTAAAATGTATAGTAACTTGTATCTAGTAACTTTAACTTGATGTGAACTTCAAATCAACATCTCCCCATTATCTATTTAAGAAGAAATGAATTATTTTGATTTTTGTTTCAGTGACAGTAAAATGATATAATTTATTAGGTCAACTTGTCCTCTCCACCCACCCCCCCGCTCCCCTAGAAATTATTTTATTGTTTGTTTAAATTATTTTGCAATTGTATAAAAGATTGATCTGTATATTAAGCCGTCCCACATTGTAGCCGTCCCACATCAAAAAAAATTATTCAATAGTTGAAATCTAAATTTTTGTTTTATTGGAGTTTAATTTTGTATTAATATATTCTTTTCCGGAGCTGTATTGTATTGTTTGAAAAATCCAAGGATGGTACAAAATTTTATTTAAATATTGTCTTTTTTAATTTTAACCAAAGACTTTTAGATACATGGTTGTCCTTCTAAAATTTATTCGCATTCAATTGTCTCAGTGATGACGTCACCAACGCTTTTCATTGACATCACCAAGCTGCACAGTGACATCACAAACTTGCTCAGTGATGACATCACCAACTTGCGCAGTGACATCACCACATTGCGCCAAAATAGTCATTATCATTTTTTTTTATGTGACATTGTCATAACAAAACATAACAAAACAATATTTTATTTGATATTCTTGGAGAAAATAGCAAAGTTGCATTTGCTTAGAAGAAATACTGTAAAGTACTTTATTTTCGCTTGGAATTATTTTCCGCTATTTTTGCTGAAGGAATGATTCAGTGAAAATAAAATCCAGCGAATATACCTTTTTTTCTATATTTTACATTCAACTTCCGTACAAAACACCCAAAATGTCTTTACAGCGAAAATGAATTCCGGCTAAAATAAAGTATTTTACAGTATCTTGGCCTACTTATAATTGTAAAATGTTCCCTTTCCAAACAATCTTTCACTGAAAACAATAGCTTTGCATTACTAAGTCAATATAATAATAGTATGTGGTATTCTGAATACGGAACAATATACTTGCGTAAAACTGTACAGATCAGAAAAGTATTATTTACCTATTTTCTATCAATAATTGTATGATCTTTTTGTGTAAGTATTCTGATCTTTGGTTTTATCGTGATAAAATTTAGCAGGTTCAATGTTGCCAAATAATCAGGTTAAAATTGGTATTTTCATTAGTGATGTATTGTTACATAATTCACGTTGATAATGACTTGTTCCTGCAACAACAAATCACAAAGTCTAATTCATCGGTTTGTCGTCATGTTATATACCACTCTCACCAGTCTTGTAAACGTACAGCAGATTTAAAATGAACTGAAAACTGAAGATTTTTTTAAAAAAATTATCTCTTCTTTAATCAATCTGAAATATTGAAAATAAAAATAGTTATTTTTGAATAGTAGATTCAGTTTCTGCATGCTCTTGCTGGTCATGTCACAGAGCCGAGGCAGTACACAGTATTTAAAGTGCGGTTGTCGTTTTCATGTAAATAAACAATGTATTTTACACGCGTTGTATACGTCGCTATGAGTCCCATATCGAACAGGACGCGGCACACAACGATTGCCGCCCTTTAATCCTTTGAGTGCCAAAGTCGACTTCTTTTATAGTCCCCTCTTTTCATTACATTAAATGTTGTGAAAATTTCAAACTTTTTGATCAAAAACTAGAAGCAATATGACTTTTTTTTTTTGTCCAAAATTAAGCTTGAATTCAGTAAAAATTATAGAAAATTTACCTAAATTTAAGTGGGGAAATAAAAAATTGGCACTCAAAGAGTTAAAGCAAGACAGGTTAAAATACTGGAATATTTTGCCTGTAATAATTTTTCTACGATTGAAAAAAAAATATATATTTTTTTTAATATCTTATCAACAAAGTATTAATTTTGTAACTAAAATGAACTTTTTTTGTTTTTTAACAAATACTAGTAAATAAGATTATTGTTTTGGTGTATTTCCTTAAAAGGCACTACAGGAAAATGCTATTTAATATCATGTGTTAAACTTTTATTTTTGTTTTGTTAAAACATGTAAACAATAACACATGTCTGTTTACTTAATCATACAGTACTTTTTATATTTTTTCTTATTAGTTTTTAATTTGATACAAATTTTGTAAATATTAATTCTTAATTTTGTATTATGTGATTTATTTTGTATATACGAATTATATTAATTAATAAAATGTATAATTAATGTGATATTGGATTATCTAACATTTCATTATGATGATTATGTGATTTGTAACCCTATGGCTAGCATCCAATATACGATTCCCAACAAACAAACTAACTAGATCTCTTTCGAACTATCCCCTGAACTACAACTTGTGAAAAATCCTAGCCTCATGATGCAGCAAGTATCAGGACTTTAATTTCAGCCTGTACAATAGTCTATTTGCATAATTTGTAAAAGTCTTACATCCTGGTACGTTCTTGGGGTATTGTAAGTAAGTAAGTAATTCTTTATTGCTATCGTATCCCATTTGAGATCTTGACATGAAATACAATAAAGTCAAAAACATGTAATTATACCAAAAAAATGAAAATAAAAGGAAATACTAAAAATACTGTAAATGAATGAAATAAATACATATCTCACAATAAGAGATAAATGAATAATTGTAATATAATGTAAATAAATGTAAATCTGTGTTTGGTGGGTTTTTTTGAGGCAGCTGGTACTGAAGTTATTGTTTGATTGTTTGCTCCCTAAGTATAAAGCAAGTATAAATGTGTTTTGAAACGTCTTTAATTATGTGATCGTTTTTATTATTTAATATGTTTATTAATGTCTCTCTATACATTTTATGTTTAGTTTCTTTATCATATAGCTAGCACGTGAAAAGGAAATGTTTCTCATCTTCAATTTCTCCAAGATCACAGACATCATTTTCTATCAGAGATGGAAATGTTTTTGTATCTGCCTGATTCAACTGTAAACGGTGGGCACTTATTCTAAGTTTAGTCGTTGCAGCACTATATAGTGGATTTTTAATTATTTGGAGGTATTTCTCAAAAGAAAAATCAGTTTTTAGTTCTCTGTCTGTTCTCAATTTGATTTTGTGATGCATGCCCTTATCATCATCAAACATGCATTCTTTACTTTTTTCTGGGATTGCATTTCAAATTTTTCTGTAATGTCTTCAATAGTAGCATTGCTGTATTTAATTTGCCCATCTTTCCAGATATTACTTAAATTTAGGTTTTCCAAAATCTTTTTCACACCAGATACCCAGTTTTTAGTACCAGAATCATGCATCTTTATACCAAGCTTGTATGCTTCACATACTAATGTATTTTCAGGCATTTCCTGAACCCTCATCCAATATTTTAACAATTGTTTTGTACCCTGTATTGTAAGAGGGTACCTCCCTAATTCAATTAAACATGGCAAGTTTGAGGCTCTGCTATTCACCTTTAATAAAAACTTGCAGAATTTGGTATGGAGTTTTTCCATGGGTGTTGTCAAATTCCAAAGCTGTTTTGTGTGGGCAATAACATCACTAGACCATATTTCAGTGCAGTATAGGAGAATTGGTCTAACTACTGCATCAAACATCTTCAAATGAATTCTGAGTGGTGTACAAGTTGCCGAAAATAACAGCTGATTCATTTTGAAGCAGGTCTTAAGAGCTTTGTTTTTTAGGTCTACCTGGGCTTTGTCTAATTCAAAGTTCCCTGTTGTATTTAAATTTATGCCAAGGTAAGTGTATGATGTCACTCTTTCCAGTACATCCTGGTTTATAAAAAAAATTATATTTGTCTAGGCGTCTACCTGCTTTGTTAAATATGATTGTTTTAGATTTTTTAATGTTGATGTCCAACTTCCATTTGTGGCAGTATAATTGCAGGGAGTTGATCGCATTCTGAAGACCTCTCTTGGATTCTGAAAGCAGAAGCAAGTCATCTGCATAGAGCAAACATGGAAGTTGGTTATTTAATAAAGTTGGTGGGTCAGTGTGTGATGCATTTACTAGTATGTGACTTTTAATATCATTTAAGTATATATTAAAAAGCAGCGGACTTAGACCATCGCCCTGTCTGATGCCTTTCTCAATTGGGAAAGTATTGGTCAAGCCGTTTTTAACCTTCACACATCCAGTAGAGTTTGTATAGATTGCTTTAATAATATTATAAAATTTACTAGTGACTCCATTGTTTCTGAGCTTGTGTAAAAGACCCACATGCCAGATGGAGTCAAAGGCCTTTTTGAAATCGATAAAGCATGCAAACAGGTACTTTCCATTGGTAGTATGTTTTGTTAGCAACTATTTTAACACAAAAATGTGATCGCGGGTCCCAAATTTTGGTATGAATCCAATCTGCTCTTTGATTATTAATTTTTTCTCCAGGAGAAATGGTACGGTATGTACCGTAATAGCAGTAATTTCTAATATACAGCAATTTGTGTTTCTATGACAACAGAAAATACCAGGATGTGTGACCTTTGTAATGATGGGGGTCATTCATACTGGCTATTGGATTATCTTGCAGTCCTGAAATGAATTTTCAAGTACGCGCTAGTAATTATGTACATATTGCATTTACATATTTAGCCATAACTGTAAATATGAATGTGATAGCATGATGTCACCACTAGAGGTCGCCATACTACCGATATCGAAAATGTCCTACGAGAATTCATAAGAACAATAACGTACCTTGTTTACAAAGGTTATTTGTTTAATAGATGTATTTAATATATTTACGTGTTATGTTTGTCGGTTACTTTGATTGCTTTGGATTGCAATTAAATCGCTGATGTTGATTGAGGAAATTACTGGCATCTGATATGACACATCGCATTGGATAGAAGCCAGTAATTATCGTTTTATGGTGACCCCTTAATCCATCAGTGTCAGTCACATCACCTCACCCTCTCGTAAAAAATAATATTACGTCAAGGCGTCCCTCGCTCCCTTCGTCCCATGCTGTTCGCATCGCCATTAGCGGTACTTCAAAGGAACCGTTTCCGTTGTCCCGTGACACCCATTCGTGAATTAGCTCCACGCGCTTGACCGTGTACAAATATCAAGATAATAGTTTGCATTAAAAAAGACTGTTATTACATTTAGTTGGACAATTAAAAGTGTACAAAGAAAGCCGCTCTGCGTTTGTACGGCATCACTGGACGGTTCCAGTGAGCTCTCGTGTTGGAGTCAAGTGGAGACCTGTTACTAACAACTGACAGTTTTTTTTTTTGTCCGCGGTTACTACGATTCAAATATTAGCCAAACCATTTACTAGGATTGTAATACAATAACACATTTGATGTGACAATAAACTGACACTCTGTCCATTGTATTCAACGGTATATTCTCATGATTATTCAATTTTAATTTAAAATGCAATTTTTTTTCAGCCCACATAGTGTTTGTCAGTAATTTGTGAGAGTAGGCGGTAAAATGATACGATGTCGTGTTGAGTCACATTTCCGCGTTGACATAAAGAAGGCATGTTATTTTTCACAAAGAATATTATGGAAATTTCAAAACATAAATTGAATTAAATTCAAGGTGTGAATCGAACGTCATTGCTTTGGTTCGACCCTGTGCGGCTCGGGCTGTAGTTTAATGTTGACAAATCTCTTTAATCTTGGAATTTACACAGAACTGTATAGCACCCGCCTGTATTTTCCTTTTAATATTATGTATTGTATTTAGATTTGAAATGTATTTATGTCTTGTTTGTTCTTGCCGTACACAACACACAGATGGTATTTGCAGAGTAAAAATATTATTTAGTAATAATCGCAGTTATCATTAAAGTTAGTAAACACAAAATGCTGAGTGATGATAAACTACGCCCTCGTTTAGGAAATGTTTAGGTCGGAAAACTTTTTAAAAAAATACTGGTTTTACGGGCACCCATTGATTCATTCTGATTTCAAGAAAGTGTAGCATGGTGCCGGCTAATAAAAAGTAATTGCATTTCGCAAGTACTAAGGTTTTAATGGACAGCGGCGAGTATTTAAAAAAATAATTGGTTGTATTGCATCCATAACATTCTTGAAGGGTTTCGGTGAAATTCCACTCACAAAATAGTTTTATTTCGTTGCTCCAGATCAGATCAGTTCGGCGAATACGAGGAAGCTGCTTGTGAAATAAACACGATGTATGTTGGTTGGTTGAATGAATGAGCAGTGAAGATGGATGTGCATTGAGCGAGCGAGTTAGTAGCGAGTGAACGAACGAATGAGGTACGTAGATGAATGAATGAATGAATGAAAGTGGGTCACTGAAAGTGAAAGAGTGGGTGGCGTTTTATTACAGTGAGTGGGTTAGTTTGAAAATGGCTAAATGAATATACGTGCAGTTCTACCCATCCGCTTGCTACTGACACATGACAAGTGACACCGTTTTACGTCGGGGACTAATTTTAATTACCAGTAAACCAATTTTCTGTCATTTATGTCTAGTACATTTCCACCACAACATCGTACCACCACAGACATTGGGTATGGAAGCCACAGCATTGACGTTATCAGATAATTCTTCTAAAATGCCTCTAGAGATTCTCTTTTTTTTTTCAAGATCGAAAATTATAAAAGACTTTTAACTGTAAATAATGCGTACGTTATATTCTACAAAAATTAACGATTTTCAGATATCATCAAAGTAGGCAGTAAATACGTCACGCGTTCTAAAATTTCGAATAATCTCCGATCATTATGGTAACGTTAAATTCTATGATCAGATAATTGTCGAATGTTTAGATTAGATGATAACTATCAAAATTGAGAAATCTCCGGTAATCGTAATATTTATTACTTTTTCATGTTCGGTGACTGTTTTTTTTATTATGTCATTGTCGCGCCTTTACAAGAAAACGCACGTTATCGGACAACTATGTATTGCTAATAACATAGATACTGTGCGCTATTACTCGCAATGGTACCGCACATATTAATAAAACGGTACAGTTGAGATGTCACGTCGGCTTGTTACTCAATATCTTGACAATCAGCGGTGTTCGGCAGGTGCGCCGTGTTGACAAGATTCGATTTTATTCCTATACTTTGGCTTGATAATTTGCGTGGCTCTTTGTCGGTTTGCGAAGAACGTGCCCCGATGGTCTGATACATCACAGCAGGAGAACAGAGTGCTCTCTGTATCACCCATATACCGCTACTCGGAATGCCATTGATCTCGCAATTGCTTGCCTTGGAGAAATAAATGCATGAAATTCGAGTACGCATTGGCCTACAGGGATAAATAAGCCGACTTGCGCCGGTGACTCTTATCAGTTTTTTGCTATCTGATTTCGCGTTCAACGTTATTAAATATTGTAAGTTGTATTCTGCTATATATATTAACCTGTACTTCCCCTCCCCTCTGTCGCCGCCAATAAATACGAACGTACTATTTGCAATGGGTAGAGTAATGAAACGTTTATTACTACAAGTTACTTCTAAAGAAGTACGTCATTATCTGTTTCGGCACAATACAGTGCATGACATATTACTCGTGGAGTGTTCACTCTCCCTCCCACTCTACCTGGTGATTATGTGGATGTTAACATCTTTGGACACTGAACGCTGCCCATCTGATTTAATGGGCGGTGATCGTCGCGCAGCGCGTCTTCGAGTTTACTGTAAACAAACATTTTACACGCGTTATATACGTCGCTGTGAGTCCCATATCGAACAGGGCACGGTGCGACGACCACCGATCTTTAATTTAATTTAATTAAGACAGTGGCTCGAAATAAATAAATAAATAAATAAATAAATAAATAAATAAACAAAACAAACAAACAAACAAACAAACAAACAAACAAACAAACAAACAAACAAACAAACAAACAAACAAACAAATAAACAAACGAACAAACGAATAAATAAATAAATAAATAAATAAATAAATAAATAAATAAATAAATAAATAAATAAATAAATAAATAAATAAATAAATAAATAAATGCGATTGTAATATTATATATATAGTAGATACTTTTATCATAGGGTATATCAATATAATCTTTATAGTTTAATGATGTATATATTTAAATGGGGCTCATACGGCCTCGTTTCGTTCCTCGGGAGAGATCTTACTTTAATCTTAAAATACGCAAGGCATTATTTTAATAATGACTTCGATCTGCGGTGTTAAAAGAGACCGTCTTAACCTTTAAAGCGAGCGGTGTTCTTATACTTGTTTTTATTTTGTTTCATGGCATCCTGCAGAAATATGAGAAATATGGCCTGCAGATGAATTTTTTTTCTGTTAAGAAGGTATTATCGCAAATATCATCGGGTGCTATCTGTGGAGATTCATTTTCCGAGTGTGGTATGAATCATTTTGGAACATTTGGTTTGAAGTATTAATTACCCGGTATTACCAAAGCTAGTAATGTGCGTGGTGGGTATTGAATAGCTGCTTATCACATATGTATACTAGTATATATTTATGTGATTTTAAAGTCTTACATTTCTAAATAACTACATCGTTGGTTACGTATTTTAAACTATAATGTATCTACGAGTCACTGGGATGCGATCCAGCAGCTCAACCACAGAGTGATAGATCTCGACTCAGCGGAATGTCACAATGCAATATAAATCTTACGAAGCGTCGAGTGCGATATGGTTTCAATGCGTCGTTTGCAACGCGTGTGAAATACATTGTTCGTTCACGCGAAATTCGAACGCGACGTTTTAATTATTGTGCCTCGTACAAAATTGCGCACAGCCCCGCGTCGTGAAGGTGAAATAGAAAATTTAGTTCGAGCTAAATAACTAAGGGATGAACCAATTGGAATCTGGGGAGGGACCTGGAAGAAAATGGTCAACTGCAGGCAGGGATTTTTTTTTCTTCCTGAAAGCATGTCTGAACATTATTTTTTTTTTCAGTAAGAGGCTGTTTTCACTTATGGTGAGAGAGCATTTTATTTCTTCTTACTATTGAGACTTGGGATTTTTCCCTTGATTTTAGCCCACATCATTTTTGTTCTCCAAAATCTTCCCGCTCCCTCCTCCAGATTTCAAATGGGTTAAGCCTAACTAAAGAAATCTTATCATGTTGTATATACGTAACTTTTTAGAAGATTGTGCTGTCATTGATTGTTATCACGTGTTTGTATCTTTTCTTTGTCCTTTCTATTATTCATGAAGCGCGAAGTTTGTACAAGATAAAAGCCTACACATGCCCATGGGCTGCTGCGAGCTTGGAAATCTTATCAACATTCCGCAACAAGATGCACAACTTTTAAGTGAACTGCAGATACATTCACAGTTTTCACGTCATGATATCCGCACTGTCCGTGCAATGTTGACGTGATGGATCAGTTCTATCAAAAGAAATCAGTAGCCCAACAACCTATTACGACACGGCTTTGACCGACGTCTAGTCTCTTGGCACCTATGCAAACAGCTCGGCACGGGGCTGAACAACAAAGAGGCGCACCGGCATGGGGATTTCTTTTTGTGGCTTTATAATATCCCGTCTTTAATCTGAGATCTAAATAGAAGGCGCGGACGAGAAATCATTAACACCTACCTCCCCCCTGCTACGCCATCATGACTTCTCGACGAAGTGTTAACATGGGATATTGTTTAACGGCCCACTAACAATAGAATTACACCAACAACAAAATGTTGAAGGTACGTTTTTCTGAACTGTTACTTTTTACAAAAGCCGTATTCATTTGATCGTTTTTACCAGCTGACGCGTAAAATAAAAATAAAAAAATTGCAAAACAAATGTTTTACAGTATTTTAATGTTTACAATGTAATAATTAATTGACATCATTAAACGTTTCCAACTTAAACCGACTTCACAACCATACAAACACAAGACTGAAGGTCATTTATTTTGACGATATGCCATGGCCAATTGATTATGCTATATTAATGCATCAATGAATTCAAATACATTCAATTTATAAAGTAAAATATAAAAATATAAATGGATAGACACATTTGCATTCCATTTCAGTCAAAAGCAGTGAACCATTTTTTTTTTCTTATTTTTTTGGCCAACATTCGCAGCCAGCACCACACATACCGTCCAGTTTGGTATCGGGACGTAAAGTAACAAAGGAAAAGTGCGGTGCTATTGTGTAGGCGCGTGGTATAGTATGGCACCTTGTGCTAGCAAGGCCGGGTAAGTGACACCAAATTAGTGATATTTCATATTCTACCGGCAGCATGTATCAACGGAGATCAAAAGAAGGCGGTGCACTTGACAGAGTTCAAAGGAAACCGCGCTACCGTCTGTCTTTGCACATTGTCACCTATCATATTACATTATACAGGGCAGCAGCCAATCGGATCGGAGTATCTGAAAGGTATCACCCTGCCTATTCATAACGCATTCCAAAGCTACTAGGTTGCCCTATCACAACCGCATTGTGTTTGCATATTACCACGCACCGTGGCTTTACTCGAGATTTCGTGAAACTCCGTTTTAAACGTCCCACAAACTTGAACAGATGTTTTCGAACTATCTCGCGTTTTAATAACGCCTGTCAAAGTGGATTGCTTGGTCAGTTTTATGCACAGTCGATCGCAACATAGTACGGTCGGCGCGGGGATACAAGTGACGTTAACGCACCAGCTGATTGCACTCACATCCACGGTGAATTTTCGACCAACTCAAGGTCAAGCTGTCTCACCAATCGCCCGCCGATATTTTTATCAGCACGAAAAAATGTGCACACGCCGCCTTTAAACCATCTTTCAAATTATGTATACCAATACGGCGAACGCGTTGTTTTGTTTTGTATTTTACAGAATTTTACGTATGTTGAGTATCGTGTAGGATTTGTATAGTTATAACAGGCGTACGTAAAGAGCAACGTTTGTCGGCTGCCGTTCTTTATTTTGGTCAATTTCTTTTTAATTGATTTTACATTTCTTTAACTTCCAAGTCATTACTATATTCCATTAACCTTGTTTTAAGCACATACACAATATTTTCCCTATTTGTTAAACTAGTTTGTTATTTTGTTGCAATATTTTTGTCTGAATAAAGCAGTTTGCGTCCTACTAAATATTGCCAGGAATTTCGCGTCACTAAGTAATAAAATAAAATAAATTACAAAAGAAAAAAAACGGATTCGGCGAAAAAAAAAGAGAAAGCACTGTGAGGCCGAAAGAAGGAAGTTTCCTTTTGTTAGCGATCGGAGTGCTCGTAAAAATAGTGGAGAGTAGAATATATCTGGCGGATAGAGGCACATAAAAACCGTCATAGTCACCCAGTAATACTTAGGGAAATAGACATTTGTGTGTGTCGGCAACATCACAGGATAAAATTCAATGGCAAGCCAGTCGACTCATGAATATGTCACTGGCACTGAAAGATCGCCGCTTGACCTGTCCACCGGCAGACTTGATCGTCAGTCCACACACACGTCACCGATGGTGTAGATTTGACCCAAACTGTATATCTGTGTATGCGACATGAACACTGCTAGCAGTCACATACTCCCATTCAGCCATGCATGTGAAGCGGAAAATTTAGCTTTCGGAAAACATGCGAAACAGTGCGGGCTTGCTTTTATGACCGCGGTGTAATTTATACGACTCAGGCGTAAAACTGGCGATGGCTCACTGTAAACAAAAGTTTTGCGCTTGCATTTAGGCAATCAAAGCGCAAGAAAATATATCCATAAAACGGCAATCGGTGATATAAAATGAATCTTCAGACAGAAACTGGTTGAACGCAACCACACGAAGCCAATACTACGAGGAAAATGCGAGCGCACATTGTAAGACTTCGAATTCTCCCAACCTCTGAATGGTGTTGATTATGTGGACCATTGAACTTTTGAACTCCAATAGGGGTCACAGCATTTCCTGTGCATCATGCCCGTCAGATAGAAACGTAGCTATAAGCTGTATTATAAAGTTAGACACGTACAGATTTTAAAAAATATAGCAAATAAATATAGGTATTCGTTATTAAATATTATATTTTTAGTTGAAAATTATTTGCCGTACTTAAAAATAGTATACGGTTTATAGAATGTACGCCTTTGTCGAAATAATGCGTTATTGAAAACGGCTGCTTCAATTTATTTTTTTTAAATGCAGGAATGCTTAAAAATAAATGAAAATGTTGTTTTGAATGTTAAAATACATGAGCTATAAAACACTGTAGACTTGATATAACGACAACTGCGGAAAAGCCTATCCGGCCAAGGCTTCCCACCCCCCAAACCATGCATTAGCGGCGTCCTAGTGTGTCACAGTATGAGCACTCTGTGTTACATTATCTGGCACTCTGATTGGTGCGGCTTGTTTTCAATGTTTACGTCACGATCCTCTGGGAGTTGTTTCGGGTGGCGGGCATGTGCTTTGATGTTATAGTTTGCAACATACAAACTTCCTCACATTTTCAAATTTGTGTCGGTTTCAGCTGAAAGTGGAAAGACGACTACGGGAATTCTCTGCCATATAGACGATTCTCTGGATTCTGTTATCAACCAGGGATACACATTGTAGCAACATGAACGATTCTATAGGTTAGTTTTGCCGGAGAGGTCATTCTATTCTGAAAACCCGAGGTAATTATGTATCTGCTCTCTTGGTTATATGAATACAATTCGGTTGCGCCGATTGACCGACGACAACTCTAGGTCGTTCGTTATTTATCAAAACCCATCTTTCTTTGCCCCTATTCTCGATGACCAGGACTACAGTGAGATCATGTTCAAGGTAATATTTGGAAATCGAAACGGCATTCTAGAGACTGGCTGAGACTTTTAGTTTTAACCGCTGTTTTTCCCCATTTACTACTGGTTGACTAGCTCTTCGATTAGCGCTATATTCAATGACACATGTAGTTTTCTACTCGGCCTATGTTGTGTTCCGATTTCGGTGGTTTGTGTACAAAAGCGTGAATTATTTGTACCATCGTTGACGGTCTTTCCCTTAGCTCGACAGATTTTAATCAGTATCTAGCATAGTAAAAGCCAGCAAAGGCGGTATTTTTATGATTGGGTCGTAAAAATCAGGTATTAGCTGTGTGTTTTTTCACACCCGACTGTGAGTTTCGGAGCTCGATAGAAGTCAACTAATAACCGAATTGCGAGTTTGCCCTCGCGTCTCGCCTTTCTGGTTTTTTTTCGGAGATTCTTTGATCAACCAAGTCATCCGTGTACTGCCTGTACTCAGCCTGTTTATGACAGGGATACATATACGCATTTCTGTGTCGTCAGCTGAGTAAGAGAGTTATTTTATGTTGATCGCAGCACAACATAAGCTGTGTGGGGCCTCACATGCAACTTGGCATCGTGTTGAGTGAACTGACCAGACGGTATATATTTACTTCCGATCTCCGTGTTTATAGGTAGGGTTCATATCTGCTTTGTGTCGCCACATTCGTTGTGACATTGGCTCTTGTATTCGTGTACAATTGTGCCGCTTTTCAGATCTGTTATGAGACCAAGCAAATCGAATTTCGTATACTGTGTGTGAGAATGAGTGTACGGTATCCAAACTTTCATCAGTTCCTGGTCGATAAATTTCTATGTAGGCTGCGTGGTATTAGAAACTCGACAGATAGACAAGGGATAACTGAATGTTCCCTCGTCACATTCTCGTTCGTTTATCCGCGTTATATGAGGGTGTTTTAATAGTGCCTTTTCGATCTGACATGGGGCTAAGGGTTCAACTCTATGCTGGAAAAATTTACATAAAATGGCGGACGCAGGGATTTCCATTTTCACAAGATCATGCCTGAGAACCGTTTTACGTATATACAGTGTGCCCACGTTTTTTCCCAGATTTGCCCAAGTATGACGATATATAAAAGGATACATATCTGCTCAGTATCGTATGGATGTTTTATTGATGAATTTATATCCGTTTCAACAGCAGCCTGCGTCATGTTTATGTATTAAACGTGAGACTGTTCAATCACTGACATTTGTATTGCTTTGTGATGGCAATTTTCACAACATCAACTGATGTCTGATTTTCCTCTCTCTCTTTTTTTTTTACACATATTTTTAGGTGGATGGATATCAGAATCAACACATCAGTGACATTGCAGGTGAAAATATCTCGGCTCTAAGGATACCATCTATACATTGATATACAACATACCTCAATTCTCAGGGAAACTTCAACTTTGTAATAGCATGAGTGTGGAAGTTCCACAGATTCCTGTGGATCCTGGGGAACACTACGCTGGGGATGTGCCAACTGAACAACGTCCTCCTGTACCAGGGGAGGAAAACATTGAGACGATATCCAATGATGGTTGCAGCAGCCATAGTCACTATAGTAACAAAACAGTTATTACAAAAACTGAATTGACTCATTCGCCAGCAGCAACGCCGAGGCGATCGAATATTGATCAAGGGAAATATGCGTCATTATTACAGTACCATGTCCAGAGAGGGGTCAAAGGTACCGAAGACATTGAAGCACCCCTTGGATTTGAACCTGAGGGCAGTGCAAGTGTCACACCACCGTATACACGATGGGCAGAGAGTTTTCGTGCACTTCTGGACGATAGTGAAGGAATTAATCTTTTTAGGGAATTTTTACAGCAGGAAAATGACGAAGACAGTTTACTGTTTTGGTTTGCATGCCAGGGTTTCAGGAATAAGCTTGCATCGGACCCAACCAGGGCTGGTACAGGAAAAGTTATTTATAAGAATTTTATAAAGTTGAATGGACCACAGACAGTAAAATTGTCGGAGCAAACAAGGAATTACATTGCTCAAGATCTAAATAAAACTCCCATTACTCCAGGATTATTTGACCAAGCACAATCGGAAATAGAGGACCTAATGCGAGAGACTACATATCCGATGTTCCTAAAGTCAGAAATCTATGTGCAATATGTTCAGAACGGTGGACTCTTAAGTCCCAAGTGCGAAAGTAGCTCCAGCTCATCGAATGCGCGTTACCCCACTGGCTACTTGCCTACAGTACATGAGGATGCTGAACTTTGTTGTGATGTGAAATCTTCTACCTCAGATTCGGAAAAACAGGTTCCATTAACGAGTGAAATGTTAGCAGCGACGAGATACGCCAGAATGGGAATAGCCGAACACCACCGAGAAGGGTAAGTTGTCCAGAATGAATGAAATACACAATTTTTATCATTTATTCTCAATTGTAAAATATATACTCGTGTTTGAAAAGTTGGGGCTACTTTGAAGAAATAGTAGTATAGACCCTTAATCAAACATGTGCGTATATTAAGGTTTATTTATATTAGACATGTTAAGAAATGCACGTGTAATGGAAGTAACACTTGAACTGGAGCTGATACGATGATGAGGTCAACTTTTTTTTTTTTATCCCAAGTATGCTAAGCCATGGTGAATCTACATCAACTTACTTTGTAACAAGATATTTTAACTCTGGGCAGTTTAATTTGGTACAGCGTCCACTGGGACTGCCATAGAAGTTGCAATTCGAAGGGCCTAATGTGATAGAGACAGGTACATTAGGGAGAATGCAAACCATCTAATAGTTGGATGCTCAAGTTTCTGAAGACTTTAACAAACAAAAAAATACCAGTGGTTTATCCTGTCCTTGTTTTTGAGGGAAGGAAAAGGGATTGAGTCAGGGCTAAAAAAAAAAAAAAAAATTGTTAGGTGAAGGTAGCTATAATTATTGGGTTGTGACTAGGAAATGTAAACCTGTCACCAAAGAAGGTCATACTAATACTTTATTGACTATCAGTGACCTTTGACCCCAATCTGCTATCACAAAATAGCAGTATCCCTTAATAGGTTTTCTACCTGGCTTCGCAGGATATAACTTATTCATTTATGATGTATAATAAATGCTAGTATATTATCAAAATCATTCTGGGAAAAAAAAAATAGGGTGGGTTTCTTTTTCTGTAGCAGATAACGTTAGATATCCTGGCAATTTAGTGGTTGCCTTGGCAACTGGACCTCTTAAATGAGCAGAGTACATTTTATTTAGTGTGTGCAAGAGTTGTCTTCTTATGTTGATAGGCCAGACACTTTGTAATGCGTTTCACTTGTAGTGTAGTGTCAAGTTTAGTAATGGTCGGAGGTTGCACTTGTGAAAATTGACTGTGGCAGTGTGCGAGTGATTTGAGATTCTTATTCTGATAAAAGGCAATATCATTATGCTTTTTTATAATGTAAAATTTTTTATTTTTTTGTTTGTCTAGCTTGAGATTTTCTCAGTTTTGCACCCTCCATACATGTGTATGTTGTACATTCAAATTAATGTGTACCATGTGATATCTATGTTGCTGTGTGCTTCTCCCAAATTAATGTGTACCATGTGATATCCATGTTGCTGTGTGTTCTCTCAAATTAATGTGTAATATGTGATATCTATGTTGCTGTGTGCTCTCAAATTGATGTGTACCATGTGATATCTATGTTGCTGTGTGCTTCTCTCAAATTAATGTGTACCATGTGATATCTATGTTGCTGTGTGCTCTCAAATTGATGTGTACCATGTGATATCTATGTTGCTGTGTGCTTCTCTCAAATTAATGTGTACCATATGATATCTATGTTGCTGTGTGCTTCTCTCAAATTAATGTGTACCATGTGATATCTATGTTGCTGTGTGCTTCTCTCAAATTAATGTGTACCATGTGATATCTATGTTGCTGTGTGCTTCTCTCAAATTAATGTGTACCATGTGATATCTATGTTGCTGTGTGCTTCTCTCAAATTAATGTGTACCATGTGATATCTATGTTGCTGTGTGCTTCTCTCAAATTAATGTGTACCATGTGATATCTATGTTGCTGTGTGCTTCTCTCAAATTAATGTGTACCATATGATATCTATGTTGCTGTGTGCTTCTCTCAAATTAATGTGTACCATGTGATATCTATGTTGCTGTGTGCTTCTCTCAAATTAATGTGTACCATGTGATATCTATGTTGCTGTGTGCTTCTCTCAAATTAATGTGTACCATGTGATATCTATGTTGCTGTGTGCTTCTCTCAAATTAATGTGTACCATGTGATATCTATGTTGCTGTGTGCTTCTCTCAAATTAATGTGTACCATGTGAAGGGTCAAAAGAATAATGGAGATAGATAACTACTATAGTGTGGTTTGTTAATTGTCTGGGTGTGATTACTGTGTATGGTTGATTGGTCTTCAGCATGTTGGATGACCAATAGCTTTCATAAATTACATGGGTGTTCACATACACAAAATTGGTCATGTCCGTAGTTATGACACATGTAACATTACTCAAGGCCTATATGTTTTATGTGCAGCATATTTTATTGATGTATTTATTGATGTATTTTAGAATATACTAGAGACTTTGCTTCACTGCTTCTCTGGAGTGAGGTTAGGTTATAAATACTTTGCGGGAGCGTGGCCAAATGACTGATTATACAGTCAATCCCATTTGTGACCAGCTTGTGTCTATGTTGACATTTTTTTCAGCGGCATTTTGATGTGGCGGCTCTCTGTGTTGCTCTGTTTAATACTTTCAACTGAGTTAAACAAATCAGTGTCAGCAAAGTGGGTCAGTCATATCCATTTCTGTGTGGAACTTGTGATTTTCTAAGCTGGTAGGGTATGCTAATATGGGATGAAATAAGAATGCCAGTGAATGGTTCCATTGTGAGGCTGTGTAGATCAAGTCTTTCTGGCGTTGTTAGAAAATACATCAATGGGCAATACCACACTCTAACCTTGACATTGAAACTGAACTTATGGGTGTATTTTTTTTTTTTTTAAAGTTTAAATTTGTTAAATTTAAAATTAGTAAGTATTTTTGTTTTGTTATTTCTAGGTAACAATCGCGGCAGTGTTTAGACTTAGGGAGAGTCACTGTTAGGTTCTGCGCAGGTGTGCTTGATAATAGACATGCACACCACCCCTTTTCAGAGTTCTTAGCATTATATATCATAGCTCACAACGTCTGCATTTGCTGTGGTGTATTCCGTTTACACCACTGAAAGCTTGTTTAGTGTCCTTACAATTGCTACTCTGCCATTGGTTGTGTAGAATAATTAATGACGAGAAAAAATTGATGTATCAGTTTCAAGACCACCTGAACTGTTACACAGGTTGGAATGTGTTTGTAAAGTGACCCTACTGGCTGGAGCGTTTATTCACCCAGAATGCCTGTGTGTGAAGTTCCCTTCTCTGTAAGCATTTCGGTTTATTGTTATATCTCATAAATTGATTTGTTTTTTACAATTAGGACACATATTTAGGATTTTAAAAATAGGTGTGAAGTTTTTTTGTTTTTTTTTCCAAAGCTTGGACTTTATTTGTTGTGGTTTGATAAATACTAGTACACATGATTCAGTCGTTAAATGGGAATCTGGGGAATTGGTGCTGACCTTTTGGGGGAGAAAAAAGATTCGCAATTTTGAATTTCCTCCTGCCTTTGAGGCATGAACTTGTGAACTATGTGGGTGCCATGTTTAGCCTTGCCTTCTTTAGTTCACTGCGTGACCTCATGTGTATTGAATTACATGAAGAATTTTGATATGCCAGTTTTAGCTGCCCTTGTGCCTTGATCTATTCAGTTCTCCGCTGCTATGTTGGGAGTTAAAACTGTAGCAAAACAAAATAACTATTTAACCCATGGGTATATATTCACACTAGCTTCAAATTGAGGGCCACAGTGTAACTGTTTTGTATTCTCTCAATCAAATCAAAGGCACAAAAGTGTGGAAGGTGTACATGGGTGGGACAGTGTTCTTGTGTGACTACTGTTGGCTACTGACCTAATTCCCCCTTGTTTACAAGTTTTGTATTTTTCACTCCACAAGTTTTATTTAAATAACCTTTCTCAAAAGCCGGCTTATCAATTGATTTAGCATTTAAACAAATGATGAATGTTTTAACTGGAGAAATTATGTTGTCTTCTGTATAGTTATGTGTGTCGGTTTGTTATATTTAGAAGATCTTTGTTTCTTAATTTATTTTTATCGCAATATTTACTAATTATGTCAAAAGATACAAAATGATTATTTAATATTGTGAGTTGTTGTCATGCTTGCTTTCAATTCACAACTGTTAAGTTTACTTATATATTCCAAACAAATCCAGATTAGTTGCAGGGTTTGAAACAGTGGTCTGTTGGGACCAGTTATTATGGAGTTCATTTAACACCATTGTGTTGGTATGCTAGGGGACACACAATATGTGCCTTTGAATTTCCATGTCTGTCTGTCTGTCTGTCTGTCTGTCTGTCTGTCTCTGTTGTACCAAAGTCTCACAGCTGATTAGATTTTAGTTATAATTTGTGCATATTAATTATCTAATTTGCATAATATTTCCTGTTGTTTGTTTGTGTCGTAACCACTCATGTAATCTTGTTGAAACTTGCTTAATATCAAAAATATTTACATAATACTGTGAAATACTTTATTTTCATTGGAGGAATGATGTAGTGAAAATAAAATCCACCAAATATAACTTTTTTCCTATGTTTGAATCAGTGATAATAAATTCCATATAAAACACCTAAAATGTTTTTTCAGCAAAAAAAAAAATAATTCCAGTTAAAATGAAGTATTTTATAGTAAACAAGAGCAATTTTTCTGTTGCATCATGATCATGAATTTGTTAAATTCTGTTAAAACTATATCAACTCATTTATTGTGTTCATTTCCATATTGAATTTGTTCTAAATTATTCAATAAATTAGAATTTTTTTGAACATTTGTAGGTTTGATAAACGATACAATATTGTGTTCCAATGTTTTTTTGATGAGGTGAAGTTAATATTAGTGACGTCAAAAATTACTTTCTTTTAGATGTCGGTGCTATGTGAAGTGTCAGTTTATTTTGTTAGCTCATTCTGTATATTTATTACATTAGGGTACCTTTGTTATCTGTGCCATGCTCATCTATATTGTCTTTCAGTACTGAAATCCCAGTGATTTTTTAAAATTAAGTTCATATTTATTTTGGCAATTTAAAAAAAACAAAACAAGTATTTCAAACAAATCAAGAATGCATTGAAAGTAGTTCGGTTCAGGAAGTGAGTTGGTTTGAATTTCTTTTTATGTTTACCTGTAATCTGACCTTGTATCCATCCACTGTGTTTGCAGTCGTCACAATTTGGGTGAAATCAGTGTTATTATTTTGTACGGGCCATTGAAGCCATTCAAATTTCCTTCACTGCAACTTGACTAGCTGTAACCCCTACTTCTTACAATGTAATAACCTATATAAAAAAAAATGAGTGAGATGGAGGGATTCTTTTTTTTTTTTTTTTGTCTATAAAGTAATTTTTGTGTGGATAGTGACAGTGGATTGATATTTAATCATTTGGGAAATAAACAAATAACAGCAGTGGAAATGGCAAACTCCGAAAGGATGGACCCTAACATTTCTTGCCAACCGACTAGTGCATGTTTTTGTGATACAGTTCTGTTAATGCAAATATGAATGTGAATTTGGCATTGATAATCTACAGAGTAAATATGACAACAGCCTTCACACTTGGTATCCAAAAACCATGTGTGCTAGGGTTTGCAGAATGCTGATACCGCCAATCTGATTGGCCAACATTGATGCAAGTGTAAATATTGGCCAATAAGATTTAAGGATAAGGAGACTATTTGGTGCCTCCTCTGTTTGTCAGTGTGAGCTCGCCTGATTCGCTGTCTCTGCAATGACCACCATGTTTTATTGGTGCAAGAAGCAAGGTGACAGCCATTACAAAATTTATGGGGAGAGAGGGAGAGAATGTTTATGTCTGAAGTAAGAGTGTTTTCTTAGCTCAGATTGCATAATAAAATAGTCTTGCATGTGGATAGTAAAGAAATGGCCTTGAAACCCTTATGGAGATGCTTACCTTTACTCTGTGGAATTTCCTATCAAGGCTTCAACATAAAAATGAGCATTGAATTACTGAAGGACATTAAAAACTGCATTTTTACCCAGAATGCCTCTGAATATTACACTATCAACACAAAAATGATCCAGACATGACATCCGCATTGTACTGAATTTTTTTTTTTTTTTTACATTATTTCAAGCATTGACTTTTGAATTTACACATATTGTAATTTATCTCAATGCAATAAATTTGTATTGTTATGAAAAAATAAATATAAAAATAATTTCTTGTAATAAATTGATGTGATTTATTTTTTTTTTAATTTCTAGGAGGCATTTGCAGTCGACCTTATCAAAAGTAATCAGTCCATATCATCCTAGTCTAGCTTCACATGCGCCAGCTACATCTACCAACGACTCAGAGCTACAAAGTCTATCAAGTGATGCAATATCCGATGATACAATGTCACTAACAGACTCCAGTGTGTAAGTAAACTCTTGTTATAGAATAACAATAGAAAGGGAGAGATGGCCATACACATGAAACTTCAATCATTTTGGAGTGAGTCTGGTTTGACTTGATTTATTTTCCAACTTGTTGATTTGTAATTCTTCCTACCAAGAAAGCTCCCTCTCTTCTCAGTGTATAAGGTGGTTTCCTTCTAAAGAGTTCTAGCCCACTGTTTTAATCATAGTTAATGGTATCCTTAGAAGACCCAGGCCTTCAATTAACTCAGCATTGGGGGGGTTTTATCTCGGCAATCTGGGAACTGCTTCGTCGGTTCTTTTGATTTCGTACTGCCATATGAAGTAATCGCTGCCCGGGGGCATGCATGCTAGACAGCCGAGGAGTTTATTAAGAGAACGGTTTTGGGGCACAGTGAAATGAAAAAAACAAGAATGAAAGACAGCATTTACTTGTGTAGCTAGCCCCGAATCACCGTGATCTGTTGTCTGTAGGCACTGTATTGAGCGGAACTTTAGCGTGAGGATGAAAGCCGATGAAGTAGCGACACAGCAAGCAAAGTGGAGCTTAAAGAGTACAGAATGGTATGCCATGCCTATAAGACATTTAGCGGTTAACAAGCATAGGCTAGTAAAAGGAAATTTGAATGTACTTTTGAGCATTTTAGCTATTTATCTTAAATCACCCGAACCAACGTGCTTGTGTCTTTTACAAATTAATTATGTTAGCTATAAAGGTCAAATATAAAATAAAAAAGGGTCATTAATATTTTTTTTATTTTTTTATGTTGAATTTCTTGGTAGTTAACAAGACATTTAGTGACAGTTTTCATCATCCATCAGTTTATAGGTAACTCATAGAAAATAAGATTTTTGATTATTGGAGTTGAACAAATGGCTGTCGCTGCGTTGTTGTCAAGACTGTTAAATTCGTATTTTTAAACTCTGTTAAATATTCATTAGAGTGTCCCTAAAATATTTTGTGCTTGTCTCCACGACAACCCCCAAAGATTCTTGGTTTGAAAACTGGGATGGAGCTAGTGTTAGAAATGGATCAACATACTTTTGTATGTTCAACAGTCTGTTTGTTGCCAACTCCCGTAGACCCAGTCTTCCATTGACGTGGTTACTATCAACTCAGTGGAGCTGTCAGTGTAATAGCACAGTTTTCATTCCGCTCTAAAAATTCAATTTTTGCAATCAAAGTGTGCATTGATGCTTTGTGTAAATATGCTAATGAGTTTCGACAATTCAGGCTAGGTGACTTTCTTTGGGTTTCTCCAATCCTTTGAAGTGTACCACACAATGGGTGTGTGCAAGTAATGCTGCTGTTAGATTCGCACACAATGGTACTGGCCTGGTTACTCAAGTGTCACTATGTAATGAGCTAAACTGCAGAGCCAGTCTAATCAATACCGATATCAGTCCCCTGACGATTCCCACTCCACGTAATTGGATTCATGAAAAAGAACATGACTCGGGCTTCAAACACTGACATTGACATGGAGCTTATTCTGGAATACCTTACTATTGGCAACTTTTAAAATTCATAAAATGTTATTCATCATAGGAGTCTTTTGTGAAACTGTTTAAACATGTGTTCACTTTGTATGATTTATTTAAGAACTTTATTTTGTAAACATGAAAAAAAAGAGAAAAAAATAACTAGTAAGATTTTGAATAACATCGAAAATGAAAGTTAAAATGATTCACTGATAGACATGCTGTGATGGGGGAGGGGGTGAAGGTATCTAAAGAATGAAATTGATATTATTTGTTACAGATTGAAAAAAAAAAAAAAAAAAAATCTTTCTAAAAGGTCTGTGGGGACGTCATCCATGTTCACTTGCTGTTGTATCTGTGGGAAAATAACCTGTGGGAAAATAACCGTGTTGTCTTGCTGATTGAGAGCACTGTGGGAGGATATTTCCATGTTCAGTTAACTGTGGGAAGGTATCCTTGTTTGTAGATTATCTCCTGAGGGAACGGAATAGAGACACTGAGGCTGGGTCATATTAATGAGATCTGGTGTGTGTTGAGTGATCCGCCATGGTTTGTTCAATCCCATGCATAAATATGATAAACGAATAGTATCACTGGAAAACCAGGTGCCCTTATTTAGTATTCCCTTTGGCTCTCTGTCGGCTTCCATTTGATGTTTTCCATGATATCTTTTGCCATAATTACATTGGCAAACAAACTGTAAACCATATGTTGGTGTAAACTACTACAAAGAAGAATGATATTATTGGATTTCTGTTCGCCTGACTTGAAAATTATACTTTTATATTGACCTGGTTAATTTTTTTTTTTTTTATTTAATCCTAGGGATGGTTTCCCAACGACGAGGAGGAGGGAGCAACGTCGCAGGAGAGAGATGAGAAGTATGAATATGAATATGAAACAGAATGGCTGCATCAAGTCTTTTCCACCATTTCCTGTAAGTTTGAGTTTCAATTATCCCCCTCTCTTCTCCATAGCCACCTTTCTTAACTAGCCAGTTTGTTAAATGCAAATATCTCTTTCCGTTTCTATGTTGCTCCGGAAACGGCAGGTCTGAGGATGTAATAGAATTTGCGGTTTACGCACCCAGTGTTAAAAGCCAGTTAGTAACTGGGCTGACCTCTCCAAAAAAAACATAAGCCAAGTCATTACCGGGGAGTGCAGTTCTAACACAGCCAATTCAATGGGATTAAAAGTATCTAAAATGTTGCCAAAATGTTTTCCATTTCACGGGAAGAACTCAAGATGCAGACAAATGGTGTTTGCGGAAGATAAATGCATTGTATTGTGCCCGGGCCAGTTAAGGACAGGAACTAGCCCATAGTTTGACACCCCCTTTTTGCCTGCATTGCTTCTGCCTCAATGAACCCTTTGACAGTTTTTTTTCCAATAAGCCCAACCGAGCCCGAAAGGAAAAAAAGTTAATTACTAAATATGGTTCATTTAAATAGCTCTTTTTGTGGCATTGTGAGGTCCATCAGTTCGACATACGGAGCAGCCAGTTGAGTTGAAAAGTGGTTTTCAGAATTGTAGCCGAGTAGAGTGCAAGTTACAAATGGTAGCAATAAGATAAATAGAGTGCTGTAAAGAGAAGGAAAACTTTTAGACACCTCACAATCTGCGGGGAAAAAAATAAATTAAATTCTCATTCATTAGATTCAACTATCTCTATTGAAAGCAAATATGTTATGGGTATTGTTTATCTTGTTTGGTTAATTTTGGGATTATTTTTGGTTAATTAATTGAATGAAGCGTTTAATGCCATCTTCAGTTGAACGCTCTACAGCATGAATACATTAGTTTTGGGAAATTTTTTTGCTTTTTGTATAAATAAAATGTAATTGTGAAATGGATACGTGTATGCTTCATCGTAAACTGTCACTGTTGAATAAAAGTTTTATGTATTTTATTTTTTTTCCAATTTGTTTCATGCAGCATTCTCAGAGAAGGCCGAAAGAAGTCCAACCAATGGAGCCAAAGCAGTTTGCAGCAATTTTAACAAAAAAGTTAGAAGATTACCTTAAAAAGTTAGAGATGAATGAAAAATTTGAAACCAATATGCGAAAGTTGAATCATGAGGTGAGATATCGTTCGTAAAAGTGTTACCTAGGGACATTTTCTTCTAAGACTTAATAATTCTCAATGGTGTTACTAACATTTTTTTGAACTATAACCGCATTTACTAAATTAAAAATATATTTATTTTTTTTCAAGGTGGAGGAAGAAAATCAGCAACTGTTTGTGCCGAGCAGTGCACCCATGGTAAAGACGTTACCCCCACAACCTGCCAAAAGTTTTCCTATATCTAGTGATGATACAACTAGCGGTGTGGAAGAGGACCCAAATAGTATTATAGAAGAACACTTTTCTAGGGTGTTTGATTCCTCAGGAAAACACACCCCACATGGATATTGGTCACCAGGTCGGCATACGCCAAAGTCGAAATCACCAGATCGTGCTTTCAGAAAAGTTAACTATCATGGTGTTTCACAGTTGCCACCTGCAATGTTACAAAAACTGTCGCACCAACAACATAAATCGCGACATGCCAACCGGGATAGTGGCACCATAACAATTTATGATACAGAGACTGGTATGGCGCATCATCATAAACACCACCACCACCATCATGTGCATCATCATACATCAACGAAAACAAAACATCAAATTGAAGCCGAGGCGACGCAGCGCAGCATGGCTATGCTTGGCGTAGACCCGGCTGAAACATTGTTCAATCCCAAATCGCGACCTCGTTTGGATGCGGTGAACACTCCAGTGATGGAAACTGTGTTGGAGCCCAGTCGGCATAAACGAGAGAGTAAGAAATCATCCAAGAAATCGGATGCATCTGTTACGTCGAAAACTACATCAGGTGTGGATAGTGGAATATTTGAAGGACCAGTATCGTTACCTCCATCAGATTCAGGCAGTGAAAGGTATGCCACTCTCTGGCTTTGCATTTCTCATGTCAACTACAGCTTCATCCTTTACAATGCTTGCCACTTAGACAAAAAAAAATCATATTTTTTAAAGGGGTGGGTTGTAATTTAATGGGGTGTATCGTTGCTGATGTTTATAATAGAATATGAACCATCTTTATTGGACATGAAGATGTCAAACTATGACCAGATTTGTTTCGATGTAAAAGTCATCTTCTTATTTATTGAATTAAATAATTTTCAGGAACCGAGCAATAATGGACTGGATTCAAGAAAGTGAGGAATTTACGAGACATCAACAGCAGCTATATGCTGAAATGATTTCTAAGCCGCGCGACTCAAGGCATAAACGTCCTCAACATACCAAATTACCTTCCCAGTCACCGTCTCCGTCGCCGCATAGAATGGGGTAAGTGGTTCTTTTTCGCAATTTACTAAAAATAGATATAGGGTTCAGCTACAATGGTGACTCCTTGGTTATTGTCTTATAAAATGAAGATATCTATGATTGGCTAATGTTTGTAAAGGTCTGACATATGCACAAGTTGGAATTACATTATTACATAGAACGGTTCTCACTAATTTTTATATTTGTTTTTATTTTCAGATCAAAAAAGCCTGCCACTTACGGTACGTCGCGTCAAAGTTCAACCGAACGTCCATACAATGTTCAGGCTGCGTGGGTTAAAAATAAACCAGCTCAGCCCATCATGCAAGATCCAAGTATGCCTGTGAATCCGCCTCCAGATCCGCTTAGTGTCTTGGAGGAAGCGAGGAGGAGGATAGACGATGAGAAGAAATTAAAACATCCAAAGGCAAAGTGAGTATGGCGTAGATGGACTAAATATTTGATCCGATCAATTGGGTTAAGAAAGGATACCATATTTGCTGTATTTGAGGCACATGTGAGCAAAAAATTGCATTTGTTGTTTAATGGAACATTATAAAAAACACCTGGAATGTAATTTACGCAAGTCAATTCACTACTAATAAAACAAATACTGTAGAATACTTTATTTTTGCTTGGAATTTATTTTCGCTATTTTCGCTGAAGAGATGACTTTGTGAAAATAAAATCCAGCGAATATACTTTTTTTCCTATATTTCACATTCAACTCATCAAAAAATCAGTGAAAATAAATTCCATAAAGAACGCCCAAAAAGCCTTTTCAGCGAAAATAAAGTATTCCACAGTATGATATTGTATGCTGAATCATTAAAATATTATTTATATTGACAATAGAAACACCTCTGTCATTTATGTAAGCTCATGAACTACTAATAGAGGAAATCCTCAATTTGTCATTCGTCTCCCGCACTCTGTTTAGATCAAGGTTATATATTCATCATATTTTTTGATCAAATACATTGAGCAAAGTGTTCAAGGATTAACAATATGAAAGAGGTCTTGATAGGTATTTTTCCATCTTGTTAGATTATTCTATTGTTCCTGTGCTGCTTGTAAGGCTCTGGCATCAACACTGAAATATTTGCTTAATTGTGTTTTATTGTTTTTTTTAACAGGCACCAGAGTGACGCATCTCGTAAGGAAAGAAGGCCATCCACTGTAAACATACAATCACAAAGTTCTCGAAGTGCAACGGGTACTCCGAAAAACATACCTCCTGAAATTGAACAAGCAGAAGAAGAGCAGAAAGTGCAACAAAGTAGCAATAATTCAACAATGTAAGTTATCGTATATTCATCGCTAGTGGTTTGTTTTCTTGTCCATTGACATTTCGACAATGCCAATCCCGTCATGTTGATATTATCTATTATCATACAAAATTGAACAATTTGCCTTCGTTTCACTGATTTCCTGTTCTGATGTTTTTTTTTCTTCAGGAAAAAGTCGTCACGGAGCAGTAAAAGCACGTCAACGAGTAATCAAGACAGCGAGAACACTGTTGTTGCCTATTTCTTCTGTTCAGAACCCATTCCATACAGAACATCAATACTGGGAAAAGAAATCACGTTAGCACAATTCAAGTCACTCATTACCAAGAAAGGACATTACCAGTAAGTTGAACATTTATTGACAGTTTGTTTTTTATGTTACCGTACCGTAATTCATATCCTAAGGTATGATATATTTCATCCACCAAAATTGGTGACAGAGATAACATTGTTTTATTTGTCTTGTATGACATACAAGTGGGGGGGGGGGGGTGTAACGCGAGATGAGATAACATGCCATCCGTAAATGTACTTGCAATACAGGTATCAGGAATGGAGTAATAGAAATAAAGAGTGTACACCGACTAATCTAAATCTTTTGACCCTGTATGACCTACATAGATGAGATCTGTTTATATATAAAGTAAATATGGTCTAGCTGCCTTGTTCCCTTGATACCACATATGATTCAGTTTATTAACAGTAAGCTAGTTAAAGCAAAATGAAGTCTTGTAATCTGATACCTATAGCCAAATGAGATAAAGATTGCCATATAAGGGATAGTTCATCAGTCTGGTGGGGAGGGGGTGTTTAATAGGTGAATATTTTTTGACACAGGCTCATGTCGTGTGGGGTACTCCAATTTAGTGTAGCTCGTCAGTCCCTTGGATTAGGTTATTTGTTTAATTAATTAGAGCTGGCACATAACTAGGTCATAACTCTCTGGTCTTCTTGTTAAACAGGGACAAAATCTCTTGTCCGCAAGATGGCAAGTCATTCTCTTCGAGGACTGATCCATCATGAACTAAGTTCACAAAATCCATGCATAAAAGTATGCTAAATAAACAACCACTTTGCAGTGACCCTGGGGAAAGATGTGCAAAACACCGAGAATACTGCGTTATGAATAATGCATGTCCTGTGCTGCATAAATTACAGTTGTGTACAATTGACATTATGTATGTGCAAAGACATGTTATCTAATTCACAAATATTACCTTCAATTGTCAGGAATCGTATTTCTTAGAGTAGAAGTCTGTTATTTTCTACGATGATTGTTGCTATCTTTTATGTTCTTTCTTTGAAACTACATTGCACTGATCATTGTGGTATGAAAAAAATAAAATGCCATGGTCTTATTTTATCTATTTTTTTTTTTCCATAGATACGTCTTTAAAAAAGCCAGCAATGAGTTTGAGTGTGGAGTCGTTCATGAAATCATTTGTGACGACAGTGCCATTCTTCCAATTTTTGAAGGAAAAATAGTCGGTAAAGTTGAGAAGATTGACTGAAAACCACCAAAATGGTGTACGGTCCAGAAAAGCGAGACATTCAACGTGCCCGGCTAAGACCACCAACATGGCAAGTGGACAGTGCAGAAACACAAGACGACCAGTCTGACCAGTGAGCGCATCTGCCCAGAAAGTCAACACTACTGGTCTTGACAACTGTCTGGTGTTCAGTATCAAGACCGAACTGTCGGTGATGCCATGAATGTTACTTATTCTAGCGGTGCTACATAGATTAATATAGAGAATTAGGATCCATCCCATGATGCATTGTGGAAACAGACAAATATGAAATCGAGCAGCTGGTTGCGGACAGTCTGTCTTTTATGTACAAAATTTACTGTCTTCTACAAGAGAAATCATACTTGGACGTATTCACAAAGCTGTTTCTCAGATTAATCTATTTTTATACTAATAAGTGGCCATAACCCACTTACAAGCTACTTGAAGCAGTCGTATAAACAAATAAAAAACTGCATTTGCCTGCTCCCATCATACATTGCAACATTTTTTACTTGGTTATTATTATTATTATTATTTTTTTCAAACAGAGCTATTTAAATTGACAGCCATGTTGTCATTGGTATTTAGCATTCTTGCAATGTATGATGGGAAAAGTGTATTGCCTTTTTTTTTTACCATTAAGTTGGAAATCCCTAACCCACCTAATGTATTTATACCGGTCCACTTAGTACGTTCAAACTAGATATATTGTTATTATTTTTGCTGTAAACTATGCTTTTCTGTACCATCAATATACAGTAGCTTGTGTACAAGTTCTGTGGCAAAATGCAGCTTTTTTTTTATTTTTTATTATATGGCTTGGAACATAGTTTTATAGATATACTTAACATGGGTGAAGTAACCATTAAAACCCCAGACAACTACTGGTAGCCATGACAACCAGAAAAAGAACCCGACTAAATTGGTTTATTGATCATGAAACTAGAAAATTCGTTTGTCAAACCCCCCCTCTCCCTCACCATATGACAATTGAGTACCAGTGTACCAAACATTCTATCATGTAAATTGAAAGTTAGTTGTAATTTTTATTTTGAACCAAAAATGACAAGTCTACGGATGAAGAAAATCAGATTGTTTTGTTTTTTTGAGCAATTTTTTGTTTTGTTTTGTTACAGGCCATGTGGCGATATCAGATTTATTATATTGGAATTATTGCCTATTGTTTACATACGTACATACATACACACACACACACACACCCCCACTTTGTGCCTTCTCTTGTTTTGGCATTGTATATAAAATGTATCCCTGCCTCCCCTCTCCCCCCCTCCTCTGTTCAGACATTAAAAGTTTTGTTTTTGTTACAGAAAAGACATTTTTGGTTGCCAAGTGCATGGCATTAGGTGTAAATGAATTTATTTGTAGGCTTGGAACAATAAATTTATATATATTTTTAAAATCATACAAATAACTTGTATATTTTCTGCGTTATGTCAGTGTGTGCCTTTTGATTTGTGTTTTTAGTACACCAGAAATTGTGGGGTCTAAAAGTCCATTAATCAACCGTAAACACCTGCCCCCACCTCTCTTTCTCTTTCTCAACCTTTCTACTTTTGAATTTGATAGCACAAATTGCAATATTAAAAAAAAAAAATTTCTGAGATAGATTCTGCCATTCTAGTGAAAATACTTGCAACCAAAAGCATTTTGTTGCTCACAATGATAGTCACCCCTGCGGCTGATCTGCACTAGCTCGAAAGATGAATTCTGATTGGCTAAAAAAACAAAAAAACTTGTGGCGTTGAATGCACGTTCATTGTCAGTATTGTTATGCAAATTCAAACTAGCTAATCATTTACAACCTTCCGAGCCAGTGCAGATTAGCCCCACCCCTGAACAATGAGAAGTTCACCATCATGCGAGAAGGTGAGAAAAAAATATTTGAATGATTCAACCGAAAATATATGCAGTTTTTCATTCATTAATGTGAGCTTGTACTGAATATACGTTTTTAATAGAGCAAATACAGTACCATATTTTCTTTATTAATCATTGTCCGAATGAAAGTTACATGTGCTTCTAATAAAAAAACCTATGCATGTAGGTGTGCCAGACACTCCTATCAGTCTCCCAAAGCGTACTGGATATTGTCAAGGAAACAGACGAGTAATGTAAGAAATCTTTGGAACATCCCTCCCCCTCACAAACACTGCTTTCCCCTTCTGCCTGTAATGTCTAATATATTTACATGTGAAAAAAAGGTTGAGTGAAATGAAGTAGTATATTGTTCGGCAGCATCTCAATACGATGTGTGGTCTTTCCATTCTGCCAAATCTACTTTAGTGCGTTTGTTTGGAGTCAGGAGATCGTTATGTTCCGTCATCTTCTCCCAAAGTCTGCTATTTCATCATGGGTAGAAATATGTGAATGGTATTAACAATGAATGTCAGTGGACTGGTTACCATGTGATTTGAATCTGAATAATCAACACTAGAAAAAGCAAACCAATCATAACAAAGAAGAAATAAGAAAAATGGATGTCATTAATGTTCTAAGTTGAGGGCGCCCTACTAAAGTTAATCCAAAATGAGGCTTTTCGACTTGTATGTAAATTAACAAAATGGCCTCCAAACAAGTGGTATATACCACACAGTTGGATTTAATGTGAAGCTAATTACAAGACTGTGTCTGATTGGATATCAAACCTTAATACCTAACAGTCGGACCAATCAGAGAGTGCAGCTTGTTTGTTGACCCTCCAGTGGACCCTCTACTGTAAGGTCTTTGATTGTATATTGTAAAATACTTTATTTCAGCTGGAAATAATTTTCACTGAAAAGACTTTTTGTGCATTTTGTATAGAATTTATTTTCACTGATTTTTGACAAGTTGAATGTAAAATATAGGAAAAAGGGTATATTCGCTGGATTTTATTTTCACTGAATCATTCCTTCAGTGAAAATAGCAAAAATTAATTCCAAGCGAAAATAAAGTATTCTTCAGTGTTTCAACTAAACTGGAGTAGTTGGACCTTTGCAGGAAGGTTCTGCAATACATGGGGGGGGGGGGGTTAAGTATTACTGTTGACACCATATATGTGTGTTTCAATGGGCCTTGCCATTCAGGTAACGATTATTCAGATTTCAACCAGTTTGTAAGATAAAATCACAACTCATTTTGTGAAAAATGTAGCACTGTACAAAAGCAATAATCACAAGGAATAACTGTGCAGTTGAGTACAAGCATATATATAAGGCAGAATTTGATACGTCGAAAAAACCTCTCAACAAACAAGCTGCTCTCTGATTGGTCCGATTGTTAGGTAGGGTTGGGTAGCCAATCAGGCACAATCTTGTAGCCTTGCACTGAGTCAAACTATGAAGCCGACCTGTGGTACCCGTCCCAACCCCAAGACTCCAGGCATTAAGATTCTAACTTCAAGTGGCGTATTTGAATTTGTTCCCAACATGAATAATCACTTAGCGATAAATCCACACAAAAGCAATATAAATCAAAAAGTATGAACACAAGTTAAAGCGCGGTAGTCATATATGGGTCTCATATAAACAAAGATGGCGACTTTGACTGTTGCGCAGATCAACGAGTACGAACTGAGACGTTTCCAAGCTTTTAATTAAGTAATTTTCATGTTACTGGAAGGCATCGAAGGAGTCACAGGCGGTAATCAGTGAAAGTCGCGCCCAGGTCAAACCTCATACTTGTGATTTTCATTTGAAGAGCGCATTGTATTGTGGGAAAAACAATGTTTATCAACACAAATGCGACAACTACCGCGCTTTAATCCATGGTGATTAGATTTTATATACCATTCACTACAGCTTACTCAAAATTCTTGGGGGGGGTGGCTTAGCAATATTTAGTGTTTAAATTAGCATATTACTTTCCCATTGGAGTTTGGCAGTCAAAATATGTTTTACATTACTATATTTTGAAAAAAGGACCAAATTTAAGACAAAATTGCTATTTTAATAACAGCTGCTATAGAACATAGAGAATTTATTACATTATTACAGTGGAAAGCAGAAAGCTGTGCCTCATAACCATATTTATAATAATTCATAAATACCGATCAACAGCTTTCATGCAAAATTAAATATTTAATAGTGATTGACTCCTCAAGAGCTGGACATTGTCTATGCCCATAATGCACCCAGATTCTTGCATGTGACGTAGCAACTGTGATCGATTACTTCTTTAAAATGAGCACTTGCTGATTGGATAATTTTGAAGTAACTCATTAATATTAATTATAACTAACGATGACGTCACAGTACCATTTCTGGATTGGTCAATTTGAATGCTAACTGCCATTTTGATTTATACAGATTTATGCTTATAACGACCACAGCTTTCTGCCCGTCACTGTAAAACCCAAATTTTAAAAGGAATTCAAAGCGTACCTTATCAGTCACGATATCAACATCAAAAGCACCACGCACACACGTTTGAGATTTAAACTACATGTACCCCAATGGTGAAATTTATTTCCAAACTGCAAAATGGCCGCCTTCAAAGTATGATAAAACTAACTTTCTTTTTGTTATAGGGTTGTGGTCGTCGCGCCGCGTATGGGCAACACTTGTGTTGATAATTATTGATTTTCCCACAATCCAATGCGCTCTTCTAATGGAAATCGCGAGAACGAGTTTTGACCTGGGCTTGACGTGCACAAATTACCGCCGGTGACTCGTTCGATGTCATCCTTTCAACCAACAAATTACCTAGTTAAAGCTTGGTAACCTATCAGTTTGTACTCGTTGGTGTGCGCAACGATCAACGTCGCCATCCTTTTTTTATATGAGACCCAAGTCTCGCACATGTGTGGCGCGAACGACGACCACCGCCCTTTAATTCCCGTATTGTCTAACGTTTTGTCCTGTGCTGGGAATGTAATGTGTGACAATAAGCCTTGGTGTAAAATTCTATATTTATATCAAAAATGAGAAAATTAATTTTAATTTCACTTAATAATTACAAACTATCTTTCTACTTCGTCATCGTTTCGTCAACTAAATTGTCATTTTCTAAAAAAAAAAAAACCGTGATGTCACCTGTTAGGATTAGAGGCCTAGGACAATGGGCAATTAGTCGTAATTTCACCAAGCTGGTAATAAGGTAGCTCATCGTATCAGCAATTGCGCACATCAAACGTGCCGCCGATTATAATGTCACGCTGTCTAGGAGATCGTAAAATTCAACAACAGCTTATTCTATCAATCATGTCTCGTTTCGAAGCTTACCACTAGTAGTTACAAAATCAGCTGTTTTGCTCGTATAATTTACCGCGTTCTCACTTGGAAAAGGTTACACCGGCTTAGAGTTGCGCCGGCGGATATCATTGCGTTGTTTACCGTGGAATTTAGATATGACAACCACAGGATAATTCGCACGATTTATCGACTCACAAATATTTCAGTTAGCCATATATTTCCGCCTTTATAGTCTTTGCTTCTACGCACTCGACCAATTCCTGGCCATATTAAAGGACGGTCATGGTCGTCGCGCCACACAAGCGCGAGATATGGGTCTCATTTGAACAAACATGACGATTTCGACTTGCGCTGACCAACGAGTACAAACTGAGACGTTACCAAGCTTTAACTAGGTAATTTCTTTGATGATTGGAAGGTATCCAAGGAGCCACCGGCGGTAATGAGCACACGTTGCACCAAGGTCAAAACTCGTACTCGTGATTTCCATTAGAAGAGCGCATTGGATTGTGGGAAAATCAATGTTTATCAACACAAATGTCGCACATGCGCGGCGCGACGACCACCGCCCTTCAAAACCCGTGATAAGCAGCCTCTATGTACAGGTCTGTAGAATAACCTAAACTACCTGAAAATTGGGAAATAAGGTAAAGGAGATTACAGTCGACTTAAAAGTAGTTTAGGAACTTTTTTGAATTCACGCATTCTAGAGATTTTACTGTCCGAATGTAAAAACGGAAACGGAAACAGTCTAGTGAAACACAAACTTAGACCTGTTCAACAAACCAGAAAAGTTGCACAAAATCGTTTTGACCTATATGTTTCTAGTGTTTTATTCTACAATTTCCGATGAACACATTTTTATTAGCCCTTTTAATTTCCTCGCAATAGTGATTCAAAGTCTCAATAATGGATTAATTAACTGAGGGTTGCAACTGATATAACAATTGTTTTTATTTATTTACGGTAAAGTCTGGACTTTCATAAAATATATAGGTTGAAATTGTTTAGAACGACTCTTCTGGGAATATATTTAATATGTACTAGTATATTAATACTTCCGGGAAAACTCTACTACATCCTTAACTTACAGATCCCGTGTGAATGATCGCCGAGTGATGGCGTTTCAGTCCGGTTCTGTGTTCACACCAGCTTCTTTGTACGCCGGTATAAGTTAACAAACAGCCATTAGAGGCTTGCTATTGGTGTCTGAACATACCATGTGGTAGTACACCGGCTTATCCTACGCACCTCGTACTTGCACCTATCTCAGAAAATATGGTGCACAGGGGTGGCGAATCTAGGATTCTGGAATAGAGGGGGCCGATAAGTTGGCCGAACTTGAAGGTCTAGCTCGCGAGCGCCGATGGCGCGAAGCTATTGCGGGCGGCTCCCTCGCCCCCTCTAAATCCGCCCCTGGTGCATGTCAAATTTCTTGGACTGGACTGTGCATTAGCTCCGTTGCCCAATCATAAAACGACACGGTCGTCACGTAGCGCGCGCTCGAATATCATGTACATTTTAAACGCGTTGCGCACGTCATCGCATGGGACCCATATCGATAACGACACGGCGCGACGACCACCATTCTTCAGTACACCCTGTATAAGATTTGTCGGCAACGCAAATAATCAGAAGAATGCCAAATCACGTGCGGACTGAAAGGATCGTCTCCGTCAAGAGTTTCAATGTATATCTGACATTGCCAGTAACCGTCCCGGTCTCCATTCACAGATACCACTATGGAAACTCGAGCAACAATATCTGGAATGTTTGCTAGCAATTACCAATCACCTCGAATTTAGAATATCGATCACCGGTCACTAAGATGTCAGTGACCTCTTGTTTTAAAAATTCAGCTCTAGCATGAAGAATTCCGAAGAAGCATATTTGCTGAAGATTCAATTAGTCTCCACTGCGTCGATCATTAAGAATTCAGAAATCGACGAATCAGAAGTTTAATCGACACGCCAACCACTGTGACGTAGAGACAAAAATGAATGAATCATCGGGAGAACTACAATTACTAAAAAGTGTAACCGTGATAAAACGTACTATATTCGATATATCTCTATCGTGTCAGTTTTTTTTTTCAATATTCGCTCGATACTCCCTTCATTCGCTATTATGATTTGTACTTTGTCGTGCGTAGAATGGCGGAATGACTAACATGTCTTGACCAGAGTACTTCCGGTCGAACAACTGGCAGTATGTTTTTTTTTATTTCAGATACTCATGGCGTAGGTATCTGTTCTACAGAGTATAGGCTTTAATAATAAATACTTAAACTCTTTCAGTCGCCTAGTAAAATTAATTCGGATAAGCTAAAAGTGAATTGTCCATAAAATTGACAACTAAATAAATAAAAGTATATGCGCGTGCTCAGAATGGCTAATTTGTATTTTTTTGAAGTCCGGTTATTTATCGATATTCGTGGTTACTCTGAAATATTGTAATATTTTGAACGCCATTGTTATCACCTTTAATAAAAAATGAACCAGTATAATTTTCTTCCCATATTTTATTGGTAATTTGTTGACTACGATAAATAGTCATTTGATTCAAATTCAATGCATACAAAACATATTGCGTTCAAAAAGTTACTCATCATTGGTTGAATTGTTCCTATTTTTCAACACGAGCGTGATATCTTTACCTACCTATGGGTTTGAATGGGCTGAATTGTTTTTACATACTAGTACTATGGGGTTGATCGGGCTGAATTGTTTTACACACTAGTACTATGGGGTTGAATGGGCTGAATTGTTTTTACATACTAGTACTATGGGGTTGAATGGGCTGAATTGTTTTTACACACTAGTACTATGGGGTTGAATGGGCTGAATTGTTTTTACACACTAGTACTATGGGATTGAATGGGCTGAATTGTTTTTACACACTAGTACTATGGGGTTGAATGGGCTGAATTGTTTTTACACACTAGTACTATGGGGTTGAATGGGCTGAATTGTTTTTACACACTAGTACTATGGGGTTGAATGGGCTGAATTGTTTTTACACACTAGTACTATGGGGTTGAATGGGCTGAATTGTTTTTATACACTAGTACTATGGGGTTGAATGGGCTGAATTGTTTTTACACACTAGTACTATGGGGTTGAATGGGCTGAATTGTTTTTACATACTAGTACTATGGGTTTGAATGGGCTGAATTGTTTTACATACTAGTACTATGGGGTTGAATGGGTTGAATTGTTTTTACATACTAGTGCTATGGGTTTGAATGGGATGAATTGTTTTTACCTACTATGGGGTTGAATGCGCCGATTTGTTCCGATTGGCCAACGCGAGCGTGATATCTTTACCTGCCATGGATTTGAGGTGTCTGAGTTGTCCTGATTGGCCAACACAAGTCTGATACTTTTACCAATCATGGGTTTGAATGGGTTGAATTGTTTTAATTCGCCAATTCGAGCGTGAGATCTTCACAACCTACCGTGGATTTTAATGGGTTGAATTGTCCTAATTCGCCAACTCCAGCGTGATATCTTCACAACCTACCGTGTGTTTGAATGAGTTGAATTGTTCCAATTCGCCAACGCAAGCGTAATATCTTCACAACCTACTGTGGGTTTGAATGGGTTGAATTGTCTTAATTCGGCATCGCGAGCGTGATATCTTCACAACTTACCGTGGGTTTGAATGGGTTGAATTTTCCCAATTCGCCAACGCGAGCGTGATATCTTTACAGCCTACCGTGGGTGGGTTTGAACAGAATTCACTATGCCTGTTTCCATGTGCATACATTTATCTCGTCTTCCCTTCACTGTCTTAAGAGTGTTGACTACTTAACTTAGAACTAAGCCCCGAGTTCTGAGAACACATCTGCTATATATTTGATATCTGCTTTTTGTTGGGTGGTATTCATCGTTCAAACTCAAACTTCACCACGCCGACTAGTAAAATGTTATGACACAGATAATATGCCAATCTTGAAGTTAAATACAAATTGTGTAGATTTTAAGAAAAACGGTGAAATTATTAAAATATAATTAAATGCTCCACATGAAAATAAACACGACTGTCCTTTACTTTGCGTGTGTTGGGGAGAGGTTCTTTCGGCCATATATATCGTGTACATGTTGGCACATGGGTAGGTGTCGCGTAAAATAGCTTCCGTATTTTCATCCTCTACGTGTGGGTGGCACACAAAAAGATATATTCACAAACCTGGCGCTAGTATGTATACAGACATTACAGAATGCTCTACAAAAAAAAACATACAGCATATGAAGAATTCTCAGTGGAGCCGACAAGATAAAACATAATATATTATTTAAAAGATCCGTAAAGGTCGTGTACCTACATGGAAATTTAACCAAGACAATATTTCTCAAGAGCGTCTCAATATATACAACGACATTTGACCTTCGTTGTTTTTATGTGCAATCGATCCATAAAATACAGAAATGCCAACAAAACACAACTGCTTGCTACGGTAATATACTGGTACATTTCGGTGGTCCAATTAGAAGGAACACGCGCGCAAATGAAACGTTGGACTGAAGCACTGAATATCCTCCGGTGAAATCAGACTGGTTTTCTTCTTTGATGTTGCGGCGCTGAAATAACACCGTATCATACACAATAAAATCCGTGGCTTGGTTTATGTATCGCCCACTTTCGTTTAAAATTAATTTATATTTCAAAATAATAACTTATAATTTATCTGTTGTTTGTTTGACTGATTTATTATTCGCAGAATACAGCTCAGTTAGATCGCAGCCAACCTACCATAAGACCCCAACAAAAGTAATTAAACATGAATATAATAACACAAAAAACGACTGTGAACCCGAGAACACATATTCTATATGCCTCGTACACATGTGTAGGCCAAGTCTTACATATCTTTTACACAAGAAACAATTTGTTTCGAACTATTTGTCCATCTACAGTTAGCTGTTTTTATATTAAATATATTTTATTGCATCAATACACACACATTAATTAAAACCGGGCACACAAAATCAAAATTAATTATATTACAAATCAATTGAGGTTATGAAAACAAATCAAGAACTATAAATATGCACATACACCTTTTTATATCTTTATAATTCTCCAGTTTGGCATAAAAACGCCGCCATGTTTTTTTTCGTAGAACGATTTGCACGTTATTTCTAACATTCATTTACTTTTTCATTCTTGTACAACTTTCTCTATTTGATATGTATCTGACACCAGATTAAACTAAGTGAACTAAAACTGAAGACGGGGGCAGTGCATGTATCGAACAAGCCTACGATAACATGTACGCATATTATTATTACACACCCTGGCCTATGCATTACGATTGAAATTGTCTGTATGTTACGTTTCTAACCATTGTCAATGCGCATAGACCAGAGGATTGCGTTATCTCTATATAACCCAGGAACCTGCTCGCTGCAATATCTACTATATATTTAATTATAATTAATGCCAGTGAACTTTATTTTTTTTTAGAAATATGTTTTATCGTTAATGACGAGCACATATGTACAAACACATCATAAATTGACATCAGGCAGTGTTACCATAATGATTCTCCCATCATTGTCCACATTCTAATCTCTGGAAACCAGCCACATATATGCCAGATCGTAAGCGTCTTAAAGTTTGAAGCGGTTTACATTTTCCACAATATATTATTATTATAATAATACAACAAAGTCCAATACAATGCATTGGATTGTTTTTTGTTTTTTATTTTGATGTAGTAAATTAGTATTTAATTGTCCTGAAATGCCGCGAGCTTTTTTTTGTTAACTTGCAATCGTCGATTATATACACGGTAATGCTTTTTATAAATGTAACTACTTATCGGTTTTTGCCAAAATGGACGCACAATAGGATTGGAGACATTGTTTGGGGCATACGTTTAAAAGTTCCACAATTTAGTATAACTCCATTGATAGAACAGCTTTAAACTCCGAAACCACAACGAGATTGTGTACAAGAGAAAATCATCACGGAAGCCGGCCCCGCGGTGGGGATAACACTCGGTCGGCTCGTTGCTAAAAAAAAAAGACAAATATCATCATTATGGCGCCAGCGAGGCAAAGAGATGGTGTTTACGTTCTTTCCATGTACCGCTTCGCCCCCAGCATTTTCCCATAACCAATATGAAGATGGTTGTGCGAAAGAAACATAGAAGAGAGATTTTTGTTTTCTCTCCGCGTTCAATATGGTTGATTTCTTTGTAATGCTCATCTGATGCCGCCATCAACAGTATGGCTAGCGAAGTTTTATAAACTGTAGCCGAGCCTTGGGGGGGATGGAAAGAGTTTCAAACACGTACCGACTTGCTACATGCCGCATCACGACTCCTGCCTCTAGAAACAGACTCGCGAATGTACGTGTATTCCATCCGTATTCGGCACCTTTGTACTTCACAACTAAATGACGACTTTTCTGAATAGCTCACTTTTGATTGTACGTGGAGACTTCGGACAAAAAAAAAGCCAATTTTCACACCTTGAATTTCACAGTACTCACACGTAAATGGCTATTGCGATAATTTAGCATACAGATACATACATGGTTGAAAAACGCATTCAGGGCGTACATACATCCACTTTTATATGGTTTGTTGTCATGGAAACTCGGCATGTCGTATCTTTGATCTCATTCAATAGGTACGCCCGGTCCAAATACAGTAGAAACACGTGTGTAAGGTTTAAGGCCATAATGTACCATTGATATTGTATTGCCGGGACAATAACTTTACAGTACGTTTCAAAACTGCCCCGAACTGAAAGCAAGCATAAATACCGGGTAATTGTTTAAGTTTTATGTCCCCAAAAGGTGGAGCACATATGGGAGGGAGTATGAAAAACAGCAGATAATTTTATTTTCATTTCCTATTGTAAGATATTTGTAACATACTGACGACATATTTTAATGATAACGAGCATCCATAATTCAAATTTTGCCGATCCCCGCACTTCTCGCTGCCCCTGCTACTGCTGCTGATACGACCCATGCTTGATCTTTCTGTGCCGGGTCCGAGTAGCCATGGTAACTACATAAATCTGTTCCGCCGTATAGATTTTACAACACTTCGATTTTCAGCAATAGTCTAAATGAACTCTACCGTGACTCATGGATTCACACCTGCATATTGCTTCATGGGCTCGTATATGGCCATCAACGGTCGATTCATCCGTATTGATGTTACCATGGTTACTTCAATAATCTAGATAATTCACCCAAGTGCTTCGGGGCCAAAATTGTGAAGAATGATGGTCGTTAATGTTGTTTCAGTAGGAACTTTAAAATATGCATCGTGTCAATACTTATAAAAGGACATCGTGTAATAAATGCACTTGACAGGTTGTGGAAACCGTGCACCGTTCTCCTCATCAATCTGGAACTCGCGGATGTTAGTCACTTCGCTGTTTCCAAATACTGAGTTGGGGAAAAGCTATGCAGATGAGTAAAAATAGGCAAGAGGTACCGGAAAACACTTTCTGATTTTATTGTGTCTGCTGCTTATTTTTACGAGAACATTTGATATTATGGACATTTATAATAGAATTTAGTTTACGGCAAAACAGCGCCCTCTTGCTAAATTGTACTTCGAACTATCAGCTTGACGGGCGGCACGTGTGATGAGGTTTGGTAACACATGACGCGGGGTAGCTGGTACAGCAGGGGTGGACGACAACACGTTTATTCGAGTAGGCTGGCGGTTTCCAAACGAACTTGTCAACAGTGTACGTACCAATGTAGGCTGGCACAATCGTGGACATTTTATTGCTTTATATAACTCCTCCTTTTTAAAATCTTGGGTCCGACGCGAAGCACAAATTTTTTTTCAGGACACTGCTGTCCCTCCCGGGCTGTCCCTCCTGACTTTGTTATATTCAAATATAGCTGTGATTCATAGCCGTCTTGGACACCTGGCTTGGACACATGGGCCGGACGATGAAGTATGGCTGGTAGCATCTATCAGAAACATCTTAAATTATATACTTACAGCTTACAACAAAATAAGAACACGTCATATAAATAAAAGGTAGTGAGCGACGGAACGGCATTTTTTATAGGCTAGAGAAGCCATTTTTTAGTAACGCCCATGTAATTTTTTTCCAATCACGGCCGGTTTGCGCGGATCCTATTCCATAAAATTAATTCAAAACACCACAAATTAATTGTTCGCAAAATCTGATACATATATTTCGAATAGTACAGGCATGGTCGATGTTGAGTAAAGCGTGGTATAATTGGTGTCGTCATATTGACAGCTAAAGCATTGTGATTGGTTGAGCTGTTTCAAAAATGTGTTAAACATGTCAATTCATTCACAGCTTTCTAAAATGTAGAATATAGATAGATAAAACATTCTTAATTTTGCAGATCGATAAACCATTTGCAAGTTAACAGGTCTCGATTATCGATTGATACAGTTTACATGTGAAGTACGGGGTAGTGAAAGCACATACTTATTACTATACTCATGCGTTTTCTGAACTAATTTCTTCATTTAAAAGACGTATTCATCCGGCCCAGGAATGAAGGCAGAAACACAACCATGGTTACGCGTGCGTAAATTGCGCCACCAACGGATATAAACAGTCAATATTTAGTTGAGGGCGGTATACTACTCACGTGCGCAGGGGTTTTAATAAATCTCCGTCCAAGGCAATGTCTTCTTTCAAATTTATTTTTTTTAAAAATGGCTATGGCGAGCACCCCCCAAGTTTAGACATTCTCGGTCAATGCATGCATGAACTTTGAACATAAACTTGAGTCTGGTCTCTCCAGCAACAATATGATTATGATGTTGACGCAAGTCAAGTCTTGATAAGTGACCACCACAATATAGACATTTAGCAAAAACTAAGATATTTTTTATTAAAACTTGCACATTATATGACAAATGTAAAACTATGTGTGTAAAAAATAAAATAAATAAGGTACAACTTGCCTGAGATGCTGAATTGTTCGAGTTACAGACAACAAGTTACAAAATCATAGAGTTACAAAAACGAGCACGTCAAATCAAATTTTGGGCGTGGTTTTGCAAAAGTGGGCGTGGTTTCTAGAATATGGGCGTGGTCATTTTTGTAATTCGATGTTTTAATTACTCAATGTTTGTAACTCGAACAAATTCAGCATCTCATTCGTCTTGCATGTATTGAACATCACTGGGCTGAGAAAACTAGTATTTCATTGGAAAGGACTGCCTGCCAGGGGTTCACCTAATTGATTTAACATGAGAGATCTCATTCAAATGTTTATGAAAGCATTAATACACCATTTTGTGTGTGAAATTTAACTAAAGACAGGGGAAAACAAACGTCATAGTGTACTGGTGGTGTCAAAACATTGGCATGGGATCAACAAATACAAAAATATTGTTGGCGTATTTCAACACACGATAATGTGCTATACACATATGATGATGGTTAGTTTCGATGAAGTAAGATTGGAATTTCAACATTAAGCTATAATTCACAAAGTGTGAGATTCTCACAAAGTGTGAGATTCTCACAAAGTGTGAGATTCTCACAAAGTGTGAGATTCTCACAAAGTGTGAGACCTCGAGTTTTCAATTTGAAATATATTTTAATTTTATGCATTTCATAATGTACACAGATAGCTGAACTTATCATATAATTTGTGCCAATCTGTTTGGTTTGTCAAGGCCCCCTAAGTGAATGGTTAATGTCAATCTCAGGCTCATATTTTGAATGGTGGTGGCAGGGCTGGACTAAAAACATCATTATCACACCCCCCCCCCCATATCCCCAACAAAATTGTATATGAATTAGTAGCTGAATCAACTGTTTATTATAGAATTATTGCAAGATGCACGGTAGACTCTATACAAAAATGTTAATGAATGAACAGTGTGTTCGACCTATGTATGTAACATTGCTAAACATGGGGCACACAACCCTAACCACCAGCCCCCTTTGATATTAAAATGCATATAGTTCAGAATACAATTTTATAGGAAAACAAGAATTAGTAACCAACTGAGACTGAAAAGCAAAACAAAAAGAGTATATAACGTAAGTCAGTAAACAGTCTCTACATTGTCGTTATCCATTAATAACTGCGCATTTCTCTCTGTTTCATCTGTGTTGACTGTAAGACTCGGTATCATTGGCTCGTCAATCTGGAGGTCATCGGAGTCACCATCCTGCACCGTAGCTATTACGGTATACTGATGCCAGCCTTTAGGTCTGCAGAAAGAAGAGAATTTATCGCTTAGGTTTTGGAATACTTGGTTGCAGTGATCTGTAGTTTCAGGTCACTCAAGTCTATCCCCCAAATTCCAAGTGCAATCGCAGCGTTAATGAGAGATAACAGCGACTTTTTTTGGATTCATTTTTCCCCGGTCTTAATACACATGACGTGTATTAACCAAGGAGGTCTCAGTTTAGAGTAGCGAACTAAACTCCATGGAAAAAAAAAATTACTGTTTCAAAAAGTATAAAGCTCTGAATTAGAGGTTATTTTGTGAAAAAAAACCTGGTGAAAATTTGAATGTTGGTAATACTCAATCAATTTGATAACTTACATTACTTATACCATGTTACTAACCTTAGGAATGTAGCAAGTAGTCCTGGATCAACAACTTGTAGTCTCTCGTCTACAATAAAACATCGGATTATTTCACTGGATATTAATCCAATTACGACAGTTACTAAGAAACCGACACCGCTGTACCACATAAATGACAACTGAAATAAAACAGATGCAAAAAGGATATTGTAGATGCATTAATTGTCACTATTATTTTATTTCATTATTTTAATATTTTATATCTTATGAGGTTGTTACGAGGATACTGCAAAGTATGCACAAAGACAGTACAGCGATAGTATTGTCTGACGTGCAACGTAGGTCGAAGCAGCCGTGTACTGTCTGAGAGCATACTTTGCAGTATCCTCGTAATAACCTTATTATTATACATCTTTTCCTCCCAGAAATACATCACGGGAATGCCGAAATCCGTTTAAAACAGATTTATTTATTACTTCTTTGTGTGGGGTCTGGTCAAACAGTGGGGCAGCCATGTTTTATTATTATTATTATTATTATTATTATTATTATTATTATTATTATTATTATTATTATTAGAGGACGCTTACGCACATAATCATTCCATATTTGGAATTCGCATTTCCGCATATGGTAGGATGAAAATACGCAGAGCAATACCGCAAAATTACGGCACGCTGTAACCTATGGCGTTAAGGTGACAGGTGTATAATAATTGATATCGAGCAAAGTCACAAATTACAAGTAAAATAATAAGTTCTATTGTAATTTTTCTTGTTTTAATAAGTAGATTTAATACAGTGGATTAATTTTGAAGAAACTTTAGGTTGGAAGCTTAAGTATGGGAGTCTAGCTTTGATACAAAATAAGCTGAGGGTGAATCGAGGTAAGATAAAAGTCATGGTCAGTAGGAATGCATCAGTTAAGAGTGGTAAATGGCCATGTGGTGTTTTTTTTATCAGTCGAGAGAAACTTGATTTATTGTAACATAAGCAAGCATTGGATTCATAAAAAAGTGTAGTGGTATCAGATGAATAGATGCAATTATACTGTATCTATCGATGTTATAGTAATTGCTGAGAAAAGCGAAAATAGAGACTTGGGAAAATAGAATTGGATTGTGAGTCTGGTTTTCCTACTGATTTTTGTAGACAGTGGATGTAATGAAAGTTTTGTTGCTAGAATCATGAAACAAGTTACCTAAGTATGAGATGAGTTTATAACCTATTTACCACTAGTTCCTTCTTTTCATCACAAATTCACAAAATCTTGCTTATACTAGTAGTCGGATTTAAACAAAAATAGCCAACATTTTTGAGTAAAAACTGAAAATTGACTCAAATTTTGTCTGTTGGCTCCAAAATTAGGGTTTATTTCTAGAAATATTGAAGAATATAAGAAAAAAAAGTTTTAAAAAAATTTTGAGGCTAAAAAGTCTGGCGGTGAAAAGGTTAAGTCTTGAAAAAAATGACATAAGGATGACACGACACATTTGTGAACTGAGTAGTGTGCCCTCAAACAGGGCTAAATTTGTAGGTAAGTAAAGTCAAAATGGAATCCCTAAATTCAAGTTGAGTCAACATGTTGACTGCTGGAGAGGTTAGTCTTCAAGATATTTGAAATACAAACAAAAATGATTTCCTTCGTTTATACATTTATTTTGTTTGTGAAATGTGAATTTAATTTTACCAAATTACAAATTCCATTATATCACTATATCAAAATAAAATTTTCTGCTACATCAATGATGTGCCCTTGAATAAGCATAACTAGTTGTGACACAGCAAATATTTTGATGCCAGAGGTATGTCATATCAGTTTAGGAGGCACACTGGAACTGAGAGAATGACTTGAGATTGTTAGCATTAAACAAGTTACGTGGAGTAGAGAACTGCAGTGGTATAGACACGTTTGTTGTTTAGCTGGTATATGTACAAATTACAGGAAATAACAAAAGCATTTTACGTTTTTACAGGAAATAATATGAAAGTTGCATTTACAGTAAAAAATATGTTTTTACACTTTACAGATAAAGCAAATTCCTAATTACAGTTTAGATGTTTATAATATATTTGTTAATTTGAGTTTAAGAATCAGAATTGGAAATTGCATACGGTCAAATAAAATAGCTGATTACATTTTACACCTTGCCCTCAGCAATGACCATAGAGGGCGCTCACAAAGGAAATGACAGGGACTATTTTGTAAACCATTACTTACCCTATACAAGACAAATGCGTCGGGTAACACATCACCAGTAACAGGATCTTTATAAACCATTGCACCAACAGCTATCCACACAGCCAATGAGAAACCAGCTAATAAACCAATTAAGACGCCACTGAAAAATAAAGTACAGAAGATTAAACTATTTTTTTTTTTTTTTTTGCACTGTACAAGATCCAAACAATGTACATTTCAATTCACAGAAAGAATCTATTTCAGCTTTTAAATCAAAACTTACTTTGATGTTTTAAAAGTATGTATAGTAATTTGCATCTTACCCTGAGTTGGCTCTTTTGAACAAAATACCAAGCGTGAATATTCCCAATAGTGGGCCGCCTGCTGTACCGAACACTGAGTTGACACTTTTTACCAGGGATCCGATATGTGCTGCCACAAATGCCAATCCTATACTCGTTACACCAAATACAAATGCTAACGAAACAAATAAATAAATATTAGTGTTCAGTGTATGCTTAAAGCAGGGGAGTCGTCACCTGCGCATGCGTTAGATTGCAATATCGTGTCATTGTTTACAAACAAGTGTCTTTGCATTATTAGCGCGTGTTGTTATCGTCGATTGGGACTCAATTCCCGCACATGCGCAGATGATGACCCTCTCGCTTTAAGCTACATGTGACATCATGAGAAATTACTCTAATGTGATACATTTAGTGAGGTTCCAATACAGCTGACTTATCCAGGTAAAACATTTGTGAAACTGCACATGCATTAACAACTGCACATTAACAACGTTCACTTCAATCAAGTAACTGAATACTGAGCCCTCTAGTGGAGGACCACGGTAAGTGACTGTACTGCCCTTTAGTGGAAGACAAAGATAAGTGACAATACTGAGTGCAGGCCGCTAATCAATATTCATGAGCTCATTAATATTCATGAGTTAATGAATATTTATTTTGCCATCCAACTAGTTTACAATTTAACTACTTTAATTACGGTAATATAACTTTTATTTTAAATAATTCAATGTAAAATTAATCTACTTTGATAAAAGTGAAAATATATGTACACTTTATTTTTATAATCACATCTAAAATACGTATTTTGAGATGTTGACCTCTGACCTGGCAGCCATTTTTTTTCAAAGCATGCCGCTCATTTGTTACACCTAAAGTGGAAACAAGAACTTAATCTGTTTTCTTTTCTAATGGAATGCTGCTGGTAAATCACGTTGTTAGTGAGAAATAAGTATTCTTTGTATCGCTGACTAAATATAGATTATGAATTTAATTTTATGAACGAGTCAAGAAGCCAAAAACATTAATGAATCTTACTATACTTGAGTACAAGTGTAAATTAAACAAGCGACAGCTTGACGCATATCCTCCCTGCCGTTGACGTGAGCAAGTTATTGTTCAATTCAACAAATCCTACGCAGAACTAAACTGCAATTATAAACCTTCCTCCTGTTTATTTATTTATCATTGTCTTCCCTTCCATTATCTTGATGTACGACTTATTTCAATCTGGTTCGTTTGTTAAAATTAACAGAATGTCAATCGAAGAAGGTTAAAACAAAAACACACGAGGCCGATGTTGATTTTGAACAACATGGAACGTCTTTTGACGTAGCTCCACCCCCAAGGTTACTTCCCTCTAGTGACAAAAATCAGTGAGTATACTGCCCTCCAGTGAGGACAACGATAAATAGTTATACTGCCCTCTAGTAGAGGACAAAGACAAGTGAAAACAGTGCCCTCATAAAAATATCAAAAAATAACCTACTTAAAATTTTAGTTATTTTTGTATCCCTGGCATCCATACTGGCAGTATTGATAGAATGATTACTATGGCGACGATATTCTCTCCATGGCTTGATGATGTCTACAAATGTGACAGTTGCCATGGCGTTCAAACCAGAGGCCTCAGTGCTGGAAAGATATCAGTTTTGTTATGTGTCTGACATTTGGAATAAAAAAACTAATTTATCCCTCCTCAGTTACAAATAAATACCACATTTTATGACCCCTATTCTCTGCAAGTCAATAATGTAAATAATATCATATTGCTACACTGAAATTGTTTACTGGTATCTTTGGGTCAGGAATTCACAGTATTTAGTCTGTCGGGCAAACAAACAGACTACAGAGACAGAAATACCTTAGTGTTCCGGCGAAGATACAAGCTACAAATAATCCCTGCATCCCTGGTACACCTCCAATCTCTTCACTTACAAAGAAGACCAATATCTAGAAAAACAAAAATAAAATTAAAATAATCAATTGATAAATCCAAATTTAAAAATTTGAGACTCAGCAAACAAAAGTATACCTTCAATAGAACTTTGACACAAATGGCTGCCCTGATTTGGATGTTAACTGCTTAAACAGTGTTTCCCTCCTCATCATCATGTGCATTGTTCTACGTAACCATGGTATTTGGAGAAGTGGACACAATGGTGGAAGACAATGTAGAACTATCTGAGGGTTTCAGTCTCAATAACCGTTTGTGCACAACGTCAATAGCAAGGCATGTAAAGCATATGTCTTCTTATGACAATATCCTTATCCAATATCCTACCATGGAAGTGCTTCCAGCTTATTTGATTGGTTTGGTGAACCTTTTGACCTTTAACCCTTTGACCTTTAACGCTTTGAGTCAACTTTTGTCAAATTTCACAAAATAAACCTACAAAATTTCTTTCAAATGTATTTTCAAAAATTTTAAAGTTTCTCTAAGGTATTATCTGATGGAAAGTTTTGCTATTGTGCTTTTTTGACAATGAAAACTTTGTCATAGTAGCAAGCCAAGTAACTTTTATACAGAATATGTCCTCATTTTTTTTTAAACGAGGACACAATTACAGTCCAAGCTTTTACAAAAATAATAAAATAAAGATTTGTTCTTCAGTGGTCCTTGTGTTGAATGGTTCAGTGATCAGAAACAAATAATTTTTCATTCAGGGGAGGGGTGAGAATAGAAAAAGGGAGGTCATTTTCTGAATAATGAATGGACACTTGATATATTACACGTATCTAAAAGTATGATTCACTGACCTGGTCTATGGAGTTGTACTGAGGAGTATAGTGAGGAACCATTGTGTCACTCACTTCAATACTACCATCTGCAAAAAAAAAAAAAAAATAATTAAATATGTTAGCAATGCCAGATCAAATAAGCATGTGTTACTATAACAACCATTGCATCATCAAAAAACCACAATAGCCAAACTGGACATAAAATAATCCCCCAGAAAAACATTGGTATCATACACACTACCATATTCGTCTATATCTAAGCTTTCAGATGATATATAGGTTGGTATAGTAGTATGCTTAGTAACTTTTAAAGAATGTCTGAATCGTAGATCAATTAATAACTTTTTTTCTTCTGTTGCTACTTAAAACTTGATCTGGATGTACAGCATTTAAACAAAAAATTTTAATTTAATTAAATTAAAAAATGTTGTTGCATTTGAGAGGGTGTATATCTAACAACTGATATGAAAGGGTGTAAGTCACGAAGTCACAATGCACAGAAAAATAAACATAGTCAAAAAACTATGACAACGACTGCTGAAAAATTGTAACTGATACATAACAAAATTCACACTAAACATATGGACAGGAAAACAGTGCATAAACAAAGAACTATGAAACAGATTGGCCAACAGACTGATGAAGATAACCATGGCAACTAACTTACTTATGGTACTATTTATAGCAGGAAGTAGACTGGTCATGTCATCTATTATTCAAAAGAAAATAATTATTATTTTAATTTGAAAAATCAACTGAACTGAATGACAATTGACTTACAATTTTCTAATCAGAGTATCTGAGATTTAGTAGTTTTATTAATTTATGGGGTATTCTTGGAGGCAGAACTACATCACAGGATGTTCTGTAGAACAGCGGTCGACGAGCCAGTGAAAACAGCTAGAGTTAAGAAAACAGCCCAAACTCAAAATTGAGGCAATCATGAAGAGGTGGTCTTGTTACACTGTTCGGGAGAGTCAACAACTAGCCCGTTTTCTGAGAGTTTTTGACCATTCTTTTCACTGTTGATGATTGTCAGGAGGTGAAAATGCCCAGATATTCGTCCTAGGAATATTATGTTTTTGAGATTTGTTATTATTTATAAAAACCATGTTTTTATGTCTTGGGTGTGCCAACATGGGAGCAATTTTATCACCTTTTTATGTTCATATTTGTACATTTAAATTGTTAAACATGTTAAATATGTCCCATGACAAACACATACCTCTGGAACAGCATTCATTAAAACAAAATGGCCATCGGTTGGCCATTTTCAATTCGATCAAAAAACAAAATGACGAACACCAAGGCACGATTATGTACAATGTATGCACCACAACAGCAAAAAAATTGTCTATGCATGACTGAGATCCAGTTCTGAAGTGGCACAAATGCTTGATTTTTTGGGACTTATTTTGACATAATGAATGGAAATATACAACAAAAGCATGTCTGAAGTCTGAAGTTGATCAGCCATAGCATGTTGGCGATATGTCTCTGGAACAACATTCAATAAAATAAAACAAAATGGCCACCTTAGCGTGTGTTTGATTTTAATGACTTGGTCTGAACAGAAACTAAAAATGACATTATTTCATATTTGCACCTCTATTGTAACTTACCCATATTTGCCAAGAACATTAAAGTTTAAAAGACATTTTGCCACTAGATAAATTTGAAGTTAGATAAAAAATTTAAATAAATATGCTTGTTTTAAAAAGAATGCACATAAAACATTTTTCATCATTTGACTAAATCAGTGCCAAAAAGGGAGGTCTCTGGTTACATTAAACAGGTGACATTTACCCAGTCTATACTGATCTCTTTGAAGTTGAATTGGATAAAAATAAATTGCAACTGTCCAAAAGTTGTTGCTATGGTGAGGCAGTCACTAACACTAACACTAAAACTGTATATACCGGTATGTATTAAATGCAAATTCAGACATGTAGACAAAACATAGATTATCTGATTCATAATAATGGTAACCATAACGACCAGATAAATGAACATACTTACTATTATAAAATGCAAATAATATTATTCCAATGAATGATACAAAAGTGAACATAATAATATTACCAGGAAGATTGATCCAAACTGATCTGCAAGTGAAAAAAGTACTTTAAAATCATGAAATATTATCAAAAAATTAATAAAAGAAATTTAGAAAGGTTTATTAAGAGTTGCTGAATTTTAATATTTAGATTACATTTATTGGTGGATGGATTGATGCATAATGTTTATTGGTGGATAGCATGATGCATAATTTGTATGGTGGATAGTGATCCATAACTTTTAATGGTGGATAGAATGAAGTGCAACTTGTATTGGTGGATAGATAGATCCATAACTTTTATTGGTGGGTAGACTGATCCATAACTTTTATTGGTGGATAGAATGAAGTGCAACTTGTATTGGTGGATAGATAGATCCATAACTTTTATTGGTGGATAGACTGATGCATAATTTTTATTGGTGGATAGATTGATCCATAACTTTTATTGGTGGATATATTGATCCATAACTTTTATTGGTGGATAGAATGAAGCGTGACTTTTAACGGTGGATAGATTGGTGCATAACTTTTTTTGGTGAGACCAGACTTTTATTATCCCTTGTTTCGCGAACCCGCCAAATGAACAAGAGCCGAAAATGAAATAAAAATGACATTTTATTTCTGCGTAACTTCTCGCACCCTCAGAATTGTGAGTGCAATAAATTGCTAAAAAAAATTATTTTTATCTTCATTTTTTTTCCGCCCGCTGCCTAACAAATCTGAGTTGCATTTTCATGAGAGTATCTTGATCAAAGTACCGAAGTCTCGTGCAGATCTATACTTTATGCGCGTTGGTTGGCAGTGAATCTCGATATTGACCTCTCTGCGTGCTGCTTGAGACTACCAGGCGAACATGGTGGCGGTGTGGTGACACGCCGTGAAACTCTGTCGTCAAAAACCGAAAAATCCCTCATTAATGCTAAAAATTGTGCCACCATTGGCGACATTGCCAACCATGTTATACATGGAATAACATTTTATTTCATTTCTTCTCTTCGGTCAATAATCTCACTTACAATTCTTTGAGAATCACACAAATCTAATGGAAAATTAACTTATAAAACTCGAGAAACAAGGAATAAAAAAGTCTAGCCTGAATAGATTGGTGCATAACTTTTAATGGTGGATAGATTGATACATAACTTTTATTGTTGGATAGCTAGATGCATAACTTTTATTGGTGAATCTGGTATATTCATTAGATTACTTACTTAACAGCCTCTTGTTTTGATTTAGAAGTTAGAAATCTCTGTACAGCAGTTTGACTAACGGCCCATATTGATAAGTTATTGAATGTACCACCAATAACCAAGGACCAAAAAGACAGCCTTGCAGTGGGATCCACTGTAAAGCTAAAAATATAAAAATAAAATTTTTCAATAATAGATGCTTACAAATATTAAACAGCAATCAATGTTAAAGGGCGGTGGTCGTCCCGTCACGTTCTGTTCGATATGGGACTCATAGCGACGTATACAATGCGTGTAAAATACATTGTTTATTTACATAAAATTCGAACACGCGCTGTGCGACGACCACCGCGTTTTAACAAACATCGAATGGTAAGCGAAGACAAATGCAAAATTTGATACTTACTCGAAGAAATTCAAATGTCCATGATTTGAATTATAATGCCAAATATAAGACATACCGCCAGTGTGTATAGTACCCATAATAATAACAGTCAACAATGCTCCAAACAACACACAGAACTGGAAGACATCAGTCCAAATAACAGCCTTTATGCCACCCTACAAGAAATAAAATATAATAACAAGTGGTTTAATAACACAGTGAATTTTGAATAACTGAAATATAGTAAATTTCCACTATTTCCGGGTGTGGCAACCAATGAAAACAAAGACTGTGATCTGTGCTTTGGACTAAATGTTGAGACTCCCCTGAACATTGTATTTCTACATGTGCAACAAATAGAAATTTACTTGTTCAAGGTTGCCTCAAAGTTGAGTTTGTGATGTTTTCTCAATTTTAGCTGTGTTCTACAGCAGCTGGTAGATCCCATAGAATTACATGGTACCATGGGGTGCGTCCAAGCAGCATAGAATGCACTGTAATGTAGCACCGCCCCAAGAATATACAGATTCACTGTTTCAAATTATTTCAACCTTAACGTGGCACCCACTGGATTTTGTACAAATAATAACTACAAATTTTTTTAGGCATCTGACATAGCAATGAATTTGAGATCCCATATAGCATCTTTCCAATCTTTTCTTTGTGGACTTTATATGACGTTTATATGATGTAAAATAAGTTTAAACTTAACCAAATAACTTCACAGATCCTGTTGAATAGTAGACCTGTGCAATTGACTATTTATGGAGAATCATCTTCTTTTTGTCAATGGTTCCATACCATCCACGTATGAATTAATGTCACGGTTTCCACGGTTTCCACTTACCAAAGATGTATAAAGCGTACATATTGAACCAGTAATTAAAACTGTCTTCCAGGTTTCAAATTTTGTCACTGAAAAAAAAAAAAATTCTCGTTTGTTAATAGCGACTATAGCTGCAGCACAGTTCAGCAGTTTGAGAAATTGAGGGAATTGTAATCTAATTTTTTTAAAAGTCACATACATTTTAGTTAGTAAGAGTATTCAAGAAGAAGACAAGTTTAGGTTACATTTTCATGAATCTTTGAAAACTTTCATCCGCAACATGCCGATATCAACCTTGGCAAAGACCCAAAACTGGTTAATAATTTATCCAAGTTTTAAATTTTTTTATAAAAACTGTTATTGTAACCAAAGTAAAATTTTGAGCTGGTGAGAAATACAGACATTTTCTTTCAGTCATTCCATCTATTATGAGTAAGGTAATAAAACTATGACCATATAAAAGACTAAATGACTACTTACCAGCCTCCAGGGCCAATGCTGGAGCATATAAAACTATGGCCATATAAAAGGCAGTCTGTGTTAAGAACAGGAAGGAACCACAGATACGCACACTCACACTAAATCTTTTTTGAAGGTACTAAGGTTTAAAAAAAAAAAAGTTATTTGAGTTCGACATTTTCAAAAGCAATGCTGAATATAATGCAAAGGAATAGGAAGAGAAACAAATGGTTAAGGGATCAGACCAAAATTGTAGACATCATTAGACAAGCCGAAATCATTGAAATGGGATTGGGCAGGTCACATTGGAACAATGGCAGATAACCAATGGGCAAAACAGTGCCTGGAATGGACATCATGGAAGAGGAAGACCGAAAAAGAACTGAGAGACGAAATAGAAAACAAGTAGACTCTTGGCTGAGATACGGTAGCTCTGCTGTTAGCAATGCACATTTCAATTAGAGAATTGAAAATGTCATCACATAATGTACAAATCTGAGAGAGGTCCACCTGTACTTCTTTTATGTAAAATATCAGACTGGACAAGAAGTCAAAAATATCACTTTTTACAAAAAATGATAAAAATATTCATCAAAATTTGAGGATTAAAGATATCATCAAGATATGAACAAATTTGAGAGAGGTCTACCCAAAGTACATATACACCAAGTATCAAAGCAATCAGGCTTGCAGTTTCAAGAAAAAGTAAAAAAGTTAAAATTTGATGTGGAAGACGACAATGGATGATGATGATGGACAATCACTCATAGGAGGAGTCAATTGGTGAGGAGAACAGGAGATAGATTATGTTGGAAAACAATGGGAAGGCCACAGGCCTGTAGTGACATGAATGGTTGATGACGATGATGATGATGATGATGATTTACCTTACTTTATATTTAAATTGGAATGATCAGTTAACCATCATATCAGGAGGTATTTGCTCTAGTAAAAGCACATCTGCAATAGTATATGTGAGCCAAAACCATTACAATATCATGCAACCCAAGTGTGCATGACCCGGATGGGAAAAAAACTTACTTCATAGGCACTGATAATTCCTAGTCCATGGAAAACTGGTATAAAAACCATTGCAGTTATGGGAATTGTAAATAAGAAACTGAGTACAATAATCCAGTACTGTGCTCCATGGATAAATATCTCGGCTGGAATACCCAGAATGCTAATGGCCGATACAAAGGATGCCAGTACAGAGATAGCAACTGGAATACTGTACATACTTCTATCAGCCATTAAAAATCTACGTCAAAAAAAAAGAAATTATATTATTAGTTATGCAGTATGCAATATGGTGATCGTATCGACTAACATATAGTGAAGGTTGATGCATCACTGTACTGCCTGAGTGCATACTTTGCTGCATTCTCGTGATAACCTTATTATCATGCAATGATAGTACTCCTGTATCTGATGTAAGGAAAGTGTTCAATTATGACAAAAATGTGATGCACAATTTTCAATTAAGGAAGACATTCAAACATGTTTTTAACACTTTCAAACATGCTCATACGATGTTTTACGGGGTAGGTAAATTCTATTGTTTTTGATGTCTGAAGTATAATAATAACTAAAAACTTAAAATTAATTTTATTTCAAGGGGTAGAAATATGCAATCACAATGAAACAAAGTTAAAATACAGTGAAAAAAAGCCGTCACTGTCGTTCAATTTGAATAATTCATGCACAGAAGACATATTTGCATCTCAAAACAATGTACCTGTATGCATAATTTACAAATAAATAATGTTTAAAAAGTACATTACATGTACATTAGGCCAACCGCAAACAAAATTCGGCCGAATTCTTGTGTTTTGTTTGGATAAATCCCTTGCATACAAAGTACAGTTTTTTGAGAATTTTTGACTATGATGGTTGTCAGAATATTCACTCCCAAGAATTGAGCAAATACAGTATATCTTACTTTGATGTCGTTTTCTGTCCCCCTCCACTGAAAGCATGATACAACCCTGTCCCTGCCGATATACCCAGCATTACACTGAAAATGATGTAATCAACAATCCCAAACTGATGAACTTGGTCATCTGGTGATTTCATGATCATGTCTGCTGATCTCTTGGTAATAACATCATCTGCGAAAATAACAAATAAGCAAATATAGCATTTGTGTAGGATTTTGCTAAAAAAAAGGGAAATCTGGAAATGGTGGACATTTTCTCATAATCACATAATCCTAATTTCTCCCCAAAAATGTATATTTATTCAGAAACACATACACATTCCACAGAGGAACGGTAATGGTTACAGAGTCTATTGAAAGCAATAAAGTAAAAATAATGAGCACCCAAAATCAAAAGACTACCATAAGTACTCACAAAAAGTTAAGGAAATCAACGAATTTGCTTATTTCAGGACTTGACAACAAGCGAGGAAGCTCTTTTTAATGAACTGTGACACTTGAGTAATAAGATGAACTGTTCGTTCATTGGTTTACTGTCAAAATGTTGGATCGCATTTTTAGCCAATGTGAACAGTTGAGTTTTATATTGATGACATTCCATTAGAAAATGAAATTCATCTTCAATGTGGTCTTGCTTGCGCATGTTGCAAGTTCTATTCTTTAACAAAACTTTGAAAGTGTATTACGGAGCTCATAGTTTGTATAATCCTAAAACATTGCACTCCTATCTTATTCAATTACAATTGTGATCCTATAACACTGCCTTACACACCGCCATGGAAGAACCACAGTCTCTCTATCATAGAGGGACTGTGGAAGAACCTAGAGTCTATGCATAAATTAACTGTTCAAGGTCAAAATAATAACGAACGAGAAAAAGGTCGGTATGGGTCGGCAAATATACCGGCGACTGGGTATACCCACTCGTTCTTTTGTTATCCCAGAAACCAGAAACATACCGAGTGCATATGCACTGAGCTACCAATGGTACCCTTGTCGTAATAGTAGCGAATATATAAATATAGACTGAAAGACCAGTACTTGCAGCTCTGCAGTTCCCATTTGGAAAACTAAAACTAAAAATTTATAGAAATATTTGTAATTACAACTGTAAACCTAGTGAATATCTTAATGCTATTGAAAACCCATCCCACAGGGCAATTCTTACTAAACTACGCATTAGTCCTCATAACCTGAACATTGAAAAAATGAGGCATAATCCGTCTATCCTCCCTGTATGTTTTCGTACATGTCAATTTTGTACAAACCATATGGTGGAATCTGAATACCATTTCGTCACAGAGTGTACCAAACTCAATCCGACAAGGGATAAATTCTTCAACACAATTGCCTCCATTTATCCCACATTTAGTATATTCAACAACACTCATAAATCCTACTTTATCATGGATCCTCCATCTGATATTGCTCACTCGGTTGGGTCATACCTTTATCAAATGTACAATCTTAGATTATACTTTGTTGCTGTGTAATTTTCTGTATGTTTTTTTTTACCCATACCTCCAGAAATGGAAGGTTGTGGTCAATATTAAGTTATAGGAACAAATAGGATGGAACATCACAATGAATCCAGATTGACTTCTAAATTCAATCGTTACACATGTCCATTATTATAATATCCTGTATTTTCGGGATCATCTCGATCATTGGTCGGCACTGTCCGTTTTCTGTCAAGCGCATATTCGGTTGGATAAAAATCAACATGACTAACCTTCAAAAAAGTAACTCGCAATCATGTAAACCACGACGCTAAATACGAAGACAGCACAGACATATCCCTGCCACTTTATCATATTTCAAAAGTCAACACTGCCTTATGCTGAAGTATGAACCAGAATTATCAAGCCATGTTCACTGTGGGTGTGTACTAGAACGATTATTCCTTCTTCGGTTGGCGACCACAGAACTGCACTTCCGCAAATAAAAGAAAAAATAATTGACCTAAGGTCAAAGTTTACGACCTTCAGAACCTTTTCCGTCGAGGCGATTTTTAGCTTGGTTACAAAAAAAGTAACCGTGTTTACGTCAGATGCATTCTCTAGAAAGTTTATAGTTGATTGTATGTACAAATTTATCAATATATATATTAGTTCAAGTTGATTTTTTTGAATACTCGAATTCGAATACAGCTTTAATAGCAAAGCATCATGGGATAAATATTTGTTATCCGTTTGTAAATCCAGGAATGTGAAATAATGAAATGGCGAAATAACAGACTGAATAAAATAATTACTATTTGGTTGCTTTTAAACAAAAAAAATACTTGTATAAGTCATCTTGTTTTTTTCACAGGGTGGTGGTCTTTAGCGAGTGTTCGAATTTCAATTTTCATGTAAACATTTTGTATTTTACACGCGTTGTCTACGTCGCTATGAGTCCCATATCGAACAGGACGCGGTGCGACGACCACCGCCTATTCATACAAAAAACAGAAGTTTTGTTCCTAAACAGAGATGTTTGCGTGTGATTCAATTTTAAACACCAACAATAGAATATATTAAACCAGAATCTAGGTATAGTCCCTCTATCGATAGAGGGACTGTGATCTAGGCATTCGGCTCGTGATTTTCGAGACTCTCGTTTTAAATGAAAGTGCTTAAGAACCCCGCCAAGAACATTTATATCTCAAAACGAATATTACATTGCTTGTTTTACGTAGTACGTCATGCTGTACCCTGACAATAATATATTCCATCTAAATCATAGTATATATTCTTCGTTCTCCATTTTTTTGTTTTCAGAAACCCCTCATCCAATCTTTAGAACGTAGGGCCAAGATTTACGGTGGTCCACATGTACGCATCTAATTGTTAGGGCTACACGTTGAATTCGTGGGACAAAACTTATTACTTCAAGACGAAACTAGATTTTTTGTAGACAATACTACAAGATTGATGCGCACAACTTTTAAATGGATGAACAAAGCCTAATATTTCAGAACACAAATATATTTTCATATGAGTAAACTTTGTAGGGAAAAACTTTTAGATTTCAGGACACAATTATAATTTTCGGTGAACAGAACTTTAAAATTGTTGGACACAATTTTACTAGAGCATAACATGGCATATATTTGATGCCATGACAAGCGACATTTCACATTCCTCTAGAATCCTTAAACATCCAGTGTATCGCCATTTTCTATATCGACTTACTACAGTAATATCAGAGAGTATCATATACCGGTATTTACTTCAGATCAGTTTTGTAGGTTCGTGGCAAACGTCAACCACGTGTACAGTTTGAATCAGCTAGTGAAGACGGGGCGTTTACCTTGACCAATATGAAGACATTTTAATTAGGTACTTCTTTTTTAGTGGGTGTAAATATGACGAAATTTTGCAGTTCTGGTGTTGACAGTACCAAAGTACCAACGGATGAACCGGACCCCGAATTCCAGGCCGAATTCGCGGTTTTGTGTGTGGAAAAATCTCTTGCATACGATCACCTAATTGAAGAATATATATTCCTTTATCATGATATTAGAAAGCAATATCGTTATCTAAACCGCAAGGCCATCCCTGGTTGGTTCCCGGGTTGTCCAAACGGATCGTTTGGCTGTGAAGTTTGATATTTTCTTTCTTGATTTGTATGAATGCGAAACACCCGTTTCTCAACTTGCTTCTCTATTTAGTTTCATGTCGTATTCATTCTCAATGAGCAAGTTATTCTTTGTCAAATAGATTATATATAAAGTATGATCTTTCAGATATATACACTCTTATTCATAATCCACCTAATAAATGTCGATGGAAATCTTTTACCACCACATCTGTAAACTTATATTTGGAAAAGATTAAATAACAATATATTGATATAAATAAATATTGATATATATATATAATTGCAAAAACACACCGTGTTTGGAATACAACTAACTCCACTGTAATAGATACCAAGAGAGCAAATGTTAAAGTTAGACTTCTCCCGGCACCTACACATTTCAACCTAATAGGTCCAAATATAATCAATGGAGGTCAATTCCACTATTATGTAGTGATTATTATCAGATGCACCCTTTGAGTCAGCAAAATTTGCCCCTCAAAATGCAGGAAAGAGCGTTTCAGAGAGTCTAGATTTCAAAATTTTCAAGGGGGAGCATGCCCCCGGCTCAAGGTTGGTGAGCAGATCTCGCCCCTCCATGCAGAATTTCGTGACGCCGCCTCTGAACCTTGCTCCTGACGATCGTATTCAGTTCATCTTAGACTGTCAGTATCTACAAGATCCGCCAAAATTATATTTCCAAAATAAAAAAATGTTTTATCGGTGGCATCTCCGATTCCATGTTCTCACTGGGTCCAAATTAGTATGCCGCAAGGCCATCCCTGGTTGGTTCCCGGGTTGTCCAAACGGATCGTTTGGCTGTGAAGTTTGATATTTTCTTTCTTGATTTGTATGAATGCGAAACACCCGTTTCTCAACTTGCTTCTCTATTTAGTTTCATGTCGTATTCATTCTCAATGAGCAAGTTATTCTTTGTCAAATAGATTATATATAAAGTATGATCTTTCAGATATATACACTCTTATTCATAATCCACCTAATAAATGTCGATGGAAATCTTTTACCACCACATCTGTAAACTTATATTTGGAAAAGATTAAATAACAATATATTGATATAAATAAATATTGATATATATATATAATTGCAAAAACACACCGTGTTTGGAATACAACTAACTCCACTGTAATAGATACCAAGAGAGCAAATGTTAAAGTTAGACTTCTCCCGGCACCTACACATTTCAACCTAATAGGTCCAAATATAATCAATGGAGGTCAATTCCACTATTATGTAGTGATTATTATCAGATGCACCCTTTGAGTCAGCAAAATTTGCCCCTCAAAATGCAGGAAAGAGCGTTTCAGAGAGTCTAGATTTCAAAATTTTCAAGGGGGAGCATGCCCCCGGCTCAAGGTTGGTGAGCAGATCTCGCCCCTCCATGCAGAATTTCGTGACGCCGCCTCTGAACCTTGCTCCTGACGATCGTATTCAATTCATCTTAGACTGTCAGTATCTACAAGATCCGCCCAAATTATATTTCCAAAATAAAAAAATGTTTTATCGGTGGCATCTCCGATTCCATGTTCTCACTGGGTCCAAATTAGTATGGTTCCGTCTCACCCTAATACCACAACTATATATAAATTGACTTCAGACCAAATTGAAATTGTATCGATACGGCTGAGTCTCCATGTTCCTAGAACACTTCTGCTTACCCCATGTTGTACATATCGGTAAATTGCATTTATTTTATGATCACGTGTACGTCAGCTGATTGTGAGTATTCTGTACTAGGTTCTTTTGCATCTACTTTAATTAATAGCGAAAATAAGAACCGCGCAATAATAAAGTATTTCACAGAATTGTATCTCAACAATATTGTAGGCAGTTTATATTGTTATTTGGATATCCAAACAATTAATTTATGGTTTTAAATTGTGAATTATTGAGTTTTTTTCTATCAAACTGAATAGTCTGTCCTGCAATCTTAAAATACTGCCCATTTGGATTATAATTGTTTACTTAAATATTAAAATTGTATCGACCCATTAATCTTGTATCCAATATTAAAGTATTGGATTCGCCGTTGATGGCGTGATTGCTAAAGTGAAAAACTCAACAAACATACAGATAGTTGCCAATTAGTTTCGTATTCATATTGTGTGTTATATTCTTATAAAATCTTTGTTATATACTGGCTATTACCTGAAATAACACATTTTATTATTTTCAAAACAAATTAAATTACGAAACTATCAGTATACTATTGTTCTTTAAGCATTTAGCCGTGAATTTTTGAGGGCATCCCAATATTCCTCGAAAACTCTTTCCAATCTGTGTATGAAAGTAACTGATTACCATCACTGAAATTGGCTCACGTGTGTTCTTTTCTATTTAAAATTGTAGTTAATTTGCACCAATAAAGATGTCTGACGACGAGAAAGAAACAGAAACAAAAGCTGAACATTCGGTTGAAGACGAAGACGATCAGGTAACATTTCATGTGTGCGTTGTCTGTCGATCATCTGAGCCAGTGCGGGAAAGGTTGTGTCGTGGGACATGCTCATCCATTCGACTAGAAACATTATTCACAAAAGCTTGAAAATTCAAGTTTTAATTATTTTTTCAAAATAAAAATCTATTTTAATGCATGTATTATTAATGTTGCGTGAATATACGGTTTTAAACGTCATTATAGAGTAAAGATAGCGAGTGACCCCTGGCGAGTGACCCATGTATTTGGCTGTAAATATAATTTAGAATTGAACTCTGAGGTCATTTATAAAAGCTTAATTCCTGATTCCCGAATTACCATCAGATGTGACTTAATTCTATTTGCGCATGCGTAACCTACCTAGCAATGGGTGAAGGTAGGACAAAAATATAAAATGTCAAAAGACACCGATACTAGACATGCAACCCAAAAGAAGTCAGCGGCATATTTCAAACAGTTTTTAAAAGATAGCGGAGTGAGTGTGGATGGCTACAAACACGGGCAGCTGGAAGAACGATTCAAGACAGCTGAGAAATGTGGATTTCCAGTTGAAAAGATGATTTTTCAGAAAAAATGCATTGCGACTCAGCGTGCTTAGAACGTTTAAAATCTGTCCTACCTTCTGGTTGGTTGACTCCAGGTTATGCAATACGTGCAAGCACACAAACGATGTTCGCACAAACGTTATCAATTCGGAAACCCAGAATTGAGTCTTTGAACTATTACCTGAAGTATGTGATATTCTGTATATGCACAAATTGTATGTGTAAGTGAAGAATCCTTCCAGATTCATGCTTGCTCAGAACACAGTCCTTCAACAAATTTGTTAGGGACTGTGCTCAGGAATAGCCCTGCGTACATGGAATGTGCCGGAATGCTTTGTACCATAATACGAACAGATGATAGTACCCGACCATAGCCATTCCCAGTGACCATAACAATGCGCTTGATCTCCGCAGTCACTTTGGAAGTAGATATCAAAAATTAACTTTTATTGTCTCAACAACAAATAGAATAAACATAAACTTCTATTTTACTGTTTAAATGACTCTTCCATGTTGTCTCGGAACTGTATTTCTTTCACAAATGACATTCTACACTACTGATGGAAAATTCTGTGTAATCTTGCATTAAAAAGTAGTCTTCCGAAATGGCATATGTACATCCTCAAAAATAGTGTTTTGAACAAAGTTATTCAGTTTTTCTTGTAATGGCACCCAAAAGGGTGATCAAATGATACCAGTGGATCAATAAATATTTATTGGAATAATTGAACCAGGTATTTCAGAACGATTGTCTTGAATGCATTCGTTTTCCTATGCATGGTTGTTATTTGTGCTGATCAAATACAAAACTACTGTGACTACGTAGGGCTGTGTATTGGGGCATCTTCCATTAATTCACCCTGATCAACACAGCGTCATTTGTAGGGCTAGTTCAGAAAGTGCAGTAATTTAGAACAAATGCAAATTTTAAAATTTGTGCATCAGAACACAAACTTTCAAAACAAACTTTGGTCAGAACACTACCGGTAATCAAAAACGTTAGCGAATTCAATTTGATTGAACACTTCAATTGGAAGTTGAAATGATTGTCAACATCAGACGTGCTGATAGTAATTGAAAATTGAACGTGTTAAGTTAATATTTCCCAATTTTATGCAAATAAATAGATCCTGGTTTAGCTTTATGAGTGATTTCATAGTTCAATTTTCTTTAAGATTTGGACCAAAAAGTCTAGGGTTGTGTTGAACCATAATAAAGTATAGTTAATTTTTTTGAAAAACTTAACCATATCATAATCATCTAACTCAATGAGCGCTTAGTTGAGCACTCTCTCCCATCAAATTATCTAAAATGACAATTTTTGCTTACTATGAACCGAATGAACCAGACAATGCTTACAATGAAGAACCAGATATTTTCCCCAAAAATATGCACATTTCATTACAATATTATTTATGTACTATCTGAATTTACAATGTAAAATTTATTACAAGATAAAGATTTTCATCATTATTGTTGTCCAATGATTTGATTGTGTGCAAAATCTCAATGTGACACAATTTCCACCATGACGTTTTTCTGCTTGATTTGCTGATAGGTCAATCAGAATGCTGTGTGGTACTGATGCAGTTCTCTAGTAATGTTCTGCCGAAGTGATTATTGATATTGAAGTATGATCTGCTGAAATTTTTTTTTTGCGAATGAATGAGGCAACCCCTGAATTGAATGAGACAACCCCTGAATTGAATGAGGCAACCCCTGAGTTGAATGAGGCAACCCCTGAGTTGAATGAGGCAACCCCTGAGTTGAATGAGGCAACCTCTGAGTTGAATGAGGCAACCCCTGAATTGAATGAGGCAACCCCTAAGTTGAATGAGGCAACCCCTGAGTTGAATGAGGCAACCCCTGAATTGAATGAGGCAACCCCTAAATTGAATGAGGCAACCCCTGAATTGAATGAGGCAACCCCTGAATTGAATAAGGTAACCCCTGAATTGAATGAGGCAACCCCTGAATTGAATGAGGCAACCCCTGAATTGAATGAGGCAACCCCTGAATTGAATTAGGCAACCCCTGAATTGAATGAGGCAACCCCTGAATTGAATGAGGCAACCCCTGAGTTGAATGAGGCAACCCCTGAGTTGAATGAGGCAACCCCTGAGTTGAATGAGGCAACCCCTGAGTTGAATGAGGCAACCCCTGAATTGAATAAATCAACCCCTGAATTGAATGAGGCAACCCCTGAATTGAATGAGGCAACCCCTGAATTGAATGAGGCAACCCCTGAATTGAATGAGGCAACCCCTGAGTTGAATGAGGCAACTCCTGAGTTGAATGAGGCAACCCCTGAGTTGAATGAGGCAACCCCTGAGTTGAATGAGGCAACCCCTGAATTGAATGAGGCAACCCCTGAATTGAATGAGGCAACCCCTGAATTGAATGAGGCAACCCCTGAATTGAATGAGGCAACCCCTGAATTGAATGAGGCAACCCCTGAATTGAATGAGGCAACCCCTGAATTGAATGAGGCAACCCCTGAGTTGAATGAGGCAACCCCTGAGTTGAATGAGGCAACCCCTGAATTGAATGAGGCAACCCCTGAGTTGAATGAGGCAACCCCTGAGTTGAATGAGGCAACTCCTGAGTTGAATGAGGCAACCCCTGAGTTGAATGAGGCAACCCCTGAGTTGAATGAGGCAACCCCTGAATTGAATGAGGCAACCCCTGAATTGAATGAGGCAACCCCTGAATTGAATGAGGCAACCCCTGAGTTGAATGAGGCAACCCCTGAGTTGAATGAGGCAACCCCTGAGTTGAATGAGGCAACCCCTGAGTTGAATGAGGCAACCCCTGAATTGAATGAGGCAACCCCTGAATTGAATGAGGCAACCCCTGAATTGAATGAGGCAACCCCTGAATTGAATGAGGCAACCCCTGAGTTGAATGAGGCAACTCCTGAGTTGAATTAGGCAACTCCTGAGTTGAATGAGGCAACCCCTGAGTTGAATGAGGCAACCCCTGAATTGAATGAGGCAACCCCTGAATTGAATGAGGCAACCCCTGAATTGAATGAGGCAACCCCTGAGTTGAATGAGGCAACCCCTGAATTGAATGAGGCAACCCCTGAATTGAATGAGGAAACCCCTGAGTTGAATGATAATTTCACAATTACCTGTCACCAAATCAAGTAATTAATAATACAATATCTTGTATGATTTCATTTGCAAGGACTATGAAGATGAAACAATATCAGAGAGAATAATGGCGTTATCAGAAATATTTCCTGAACGTTTACGCAATGTGGTCTCTAAAGTTGGTAGTATAACCAAGACAGGTACCATAGCAACATACAGATTTAGCAGAAGTGCAATGTGGATATTTACCACATCTTTCCTGGTTTTGGTTTTACCAGTTGTCTTTGAAGTAGAGATGACTCAGATGGAACAAGCACAGATTCAAAAAGAAAGACAGGTAACAAATCTAATTGTTTTTAGATATGTATCTAAAAAAACAACAATTTGAATTAAGGCAGTTTGAGTTTAATTTGAAGTTTTCTCTACTGAGCATGTTACTGCACATATATGCAATGCATTGTGGGAGTAAACTTTTGAATCGAATGCCCTTATGAATGGGTAGTCGGTCTAAATTGTATACTTTGTGATGGGTTCATATTTTTAGCTCCGCTGTCGACTTTGTCGAGCGGAGCTTATCGTATGAGTGATTGTCCGTCGTCGTCGTCGTCCGTGTCAATGTTTTACTTTTTCGACTTCTTCTTGAAAACTACAAGCTGAATGCTTTGATACTTGGTGTATATGTACCTTGGGTAGACCTCTCTCAGATTTGTTCATTTCATGATGATATCTTCAATTCTCTAATTTTGGTGAATATTTTTGTCATTTTTAGTAAAAAGTGATATTTTCGACTTCTTGTTGAAAACCGCAAGTGCAATTGCTTTGATATTACATATATAGGTACTACATGTGGACCTCTCTCAGATTTGTTCATTTTGTAATGATATCTTTAATTCTCTAATTTTGGTGAATATTTTTGTCATTTTTGGTAAAAAGTGATATTTTCGACTTCTTGTTGAAAACCGCAAGTCCAATTGCTTTGATATTACATATATAGGTACTACATGTTGACCTCTCTCAGATTTGTTCATTTTGTAATGATATCTTCAATTCTCTAATTTTGGTGAATATTTTTGTAATTTTTGGTAAAAAGTGATATTTTTGACTTCTTGTTGAAAACCGCAAGTCCAATTGCTTTGATATTACATATATAGGTACTACATGTGGACCTCTCTCAGATTTGTTCATTTTGTAATGATATCTTTAATTCTCTAATTTTGGTGAATATTTTTGTAATTTTTGGTAAAAAGTAATATTTTCGACTTCTTGTTGAAAACCGCAAGTCCAATTGCTTTGATATTACATATATAGGTACTACATGTGGACCTCTCTCAGATTTGTTCATTTCATAATGATATCTTTAATTCTCTAATTTTGATGAATATTTTTGTAATTTTTGGTAAAAAGTGATATTTTCGACTTCTTGTTGAAAACCGCAAGTCCAATTGCTTTGATATATTATACATATAGGTACTACATGTGGACCTTTCTCAGATTTGTTCATTTTCTAATGATATCTTCTGTTCTTTAATTGCCATGTGCATTGCTAACAGCGGAGCTATCTCAGCCGACAGGCTGCTTGTTCATTTTGTGTGATAAGGCTGTTATATTCTGGAAGAGTTGAGGCTTCCTCAGTTTGCTTTGAGATAAAATAATAAGGCTGTTTTTAATCATCTGTCCTTTAAATAACAATTAAATGGACTAACTGTTTTGTGGTTTCTGTTGTAAGGTATTTTCTGATGGAAGTTATGTTCCTGGATTTGAAAGTATGCAGATTTGCACACATTACCAACACGGCTTTGCATTTACATTAGTTTATGATTACACACAGATGTTGCAGGAATAAAAATACACCCCTCTATCTGCATGGATAGGAGGTTTAACTTGGCATGATTGGGTTTTGGATCAAAAGAAAAAAAAAAGTGTAATTTAAAAAAAAAAGCATCCTCACAATTGGGCAACATTTAAGTTCATATCATCAGACTTAAATACTAGTCCATGACATCACTGATGATATAAATCGTCAGGTGGCAACATCATAATACCGGTACTTGAAAGTTTATTATCCATTTTTGTCTCGACAGATTCTTCTTGGACCCAATGCAGCATATTCCGGAAGCCCAGCCATGCCAGCTGGTTTAGCTCCAGCTCCTATGGCGCCGCAACCACGATAGTATAGTATAAATGGATGCCTATTTGCAGTGTATTTTATGTTTACAAGGAGCTTTATTATAAGTTCATTTAAACAATTCATATACTCTTTCATAAATATGTCAAAAATTTGACTTATTTCATAAACATATTGGTAAAGTGCTCCATTTCTGACTTGCATCTGGAGGACTGTACGGACACAATAACATTTCTGTGTTTTTATCAGTATGGTCTGTTATATTTGCTGTCAATCATTATAACTTTATTATCATCCCAAACATTTTTTACTACAACGAAAATAAACATTACAGTATACAATGTATACCTGAGTGATCTTTTTGTTAGCTCCGCTGTCGACTTTGTCGAGCGGAGCTTATCATATGAGTGATTGTCCATCGTCGTCCGTCGTCGTCGTCCGTGTCAATGTTTTACTTTTTCGACTTCTTCTTGAAAACTACAAGCCTGAATGCTTTGATACTTGGTGTATATGTACCTTGGGTAGACCTCTCTTAGGTTTGTTCATTTCATGTTGATATCTTCAATTCTCTAATTTTGGTGAATATTTTTGTCATTTTTGGTAAAAAGTGATATTTTCGACTTCTTGTTAAAAACCGCAAGTCCAATTGATTTGATACTACATATATAGGTACTACATGTAGACCTCTCTCAGATTTGTTCATTTTGTGATGATATTTTCAATTCTCTAATTTTGGTAAATATTTTTGGTAAAAAGTGATATTTTCGACTTCTTGTTAAAAACCAATAGTTCAATTGCTTTGATATTACATATATAGATACTACATGTAGACCTTTCTCAGATTTGTTCATTTTGTGATGATATCTTCAGTTCTCTAATTTTGGTGAATATTTTTGTCATTTTTGGTAAAAAGTGATATTTTTGACTTCTTGTTGAAAACTGCAAGTCCGATTGCTTTGATATTACATATATAGGTACTACATGTGGACCTCTCTCAGATTTGTTTGTTTTGTGATGATATCTTTAATTCTCTATTTATTTTGGTGAATATTTTTGTAATTTTTGGTAAAAAGTGATATTTTCGACTTCTTGTTAAAAACTGTAAGTCCGATTGCTTTGATACTATTCATATTGTTCATTTTCTAATGATGTCTTCAGTTCTTTAATTGAAATGTGCATTGCTAACAGCGGAGCTATCTCAGCCGATAGGCTGCTTGTTTTAATTTTGAACCAAATTGACACAATTTCCCAATCATGTCTTGATCCAATTTTTATAAATAGTGAAAGGTGACACAAATTGACCAAACATTCCATCGATACCCAGTAAGTGAAAGCTGCCAGGACCGATTAATTTCAATGTTGATAGAAGGTAATTTTATTCTTTGCTAATACTTTCAAGCACTTTAAGATGAATTTTGCAAGTTATGAAGATTAATTTCATTTTGATTTTTCATAAAATGATGGTGGATCTAGGCATTGTCTGTGTGGTAGCCAGATTTGCGAGAAGGTACCAAAGATTGTAATTGTTTACTAACTTTGAATAGCATGACAGCAAGGACTGCACGAACTTAGAGCCCCCCCCCCCCAATTTTAATACTTTCACAGAACATATCGTCAATGCTTTCGCATCGGGACTCTACACTTTAAATGTTAACTTTTTCACCCCCAGACTTTTTCGGCCTAATTTGTCTGCATTTTTTTCTTGTATCCTTCAATATTCCTTGAAATGAACCCCAATTTTTACTCAGAACATTTGGCTATTTTAGTCCCAATCTTCTGAAGGAAAGGTCAAACTGTTATCATTATTGTCTCAAGCGGTATTCAGTATTAAAATCTGGATCCTCTACTGTTTCATCATTGCTAACATAGTCAAGTCTCAACCCCTAAGGGGTAAAAAAATATATTTACAAATTACTTTTACTGTAAATGCATTAATTATTCACTGGTTAAATTAAGTAAAATCTGTTAAATTTAATCCACATGAACGTTTAAAATAACAATAGAACTCATTGTTTCTGTGCCAAGTTCATGAATTTAAAACCCAGTGAAATTGCCCAAAACATCAAAATAGTGAGAATGAATGGTTTTACAGTAGTTAGTATTACTCGCTGTCATAGTTGAGGGCTTGCACTCTTTAATTTCACAAAATACTGGACACCATTTATAGGAAAATGAGTTTATTTCAAGATTTACAAATGAATTTATAGTAGAGTCTGATAAATTAAAACGCCTAAAAATTACAAATAAATACAAAGTTATTTTTAAAAGCAAAATCGCAATTGAATGTTAACAAATAAAAAATAGACAGCTGAGAGAAAAAGCACCATGGAACTTGTTTTTGGCCCACAAATAGTTAAATTCTCTTCTATCATCTCATCAATTGTTCCCTTGTTGTAACCAAAGAATAGTGGACGCAATGACGAGAGACCATGGAATTACCTGAGGGGCAAAATCAAGTCACATGGCGGCCATTTTGTGTCTATTTTTTAATGTCAAGATAATTTACCCATAGTACCTTTCAGGGTGTGATTGGACGGAAGCAGTAATGTACAAAAGGACACACTGTATGAGCACATGATTGAAATTAAACCAATCGTTTCCGTTATGTGTGATATTTCTTGAAGTGATTCAGACCACTCTATTCATTTTATTGCACATTAGTTCAATGTACAATTACAGCACTAATATAGGCTCTAGTTTCATCCTCCAAATCCAGTATGTTTCTTGCTGTCTTTCACTCTGCCACTACCGCCTCTCAGTTCTTCAAATTTTTTGTGGCTGAGATGACTCTCTGCTGTTGTTTCTGCCAACTACAAGGAACAAAACATTAATTATTAAACTGAAGTTTACAAAAGTTATACAATATTGTCAATGGGCATATTGCAATCACCATAGGCAATGCGAAATAGATAGAAATCATACAGGAGATCACAGCAAAAAAAAAAGACAACAGCATCGAATTCAGACATACTAGCATGATCAATAAAAATGTAACTTACCACAACCATAGACACATCTGTCATTTAAGTAAGCACAAATATGGTAGTGCTACCCAATGTATAAAAAACCTCACAAATACAGAATAAAATGCAATTCAGAAATGTCTGGGTAAATCAATCAACAAACAAACATACATACATACATACCATGTCTAAAAGCACTTCTATTTTTAATTTAAGGAGATTGTTTTCTTCTGAAAGTGCCTGATTCTGTTTCTTTATTTTGTTGAATTCTCTTTGATCTGCACCACCAGGTGAACCATCTGTAAAATGAAATGTATAAAGTTTATGCAGTCCTTGTATATGATGGTATTAAAAAGAATGTTTTCATGTTGCATTACTAACACTGAGATTTCCTTCTTTTTCTTAATAGCCAATTCAATATCCCTCAATGATTTTGTATGGAATACCGTACACCTAATAATGTAATTCAAGAATGGTCATGGCTTACACACTTTTGGGGCAGTAATTTGCTAAAACTTCCTAAAAAAAAAACACTTTGGGTTCCTGAACTAGTTTTTGAACTTTGTATTTTACCTATTCTCTAATCATATATGGCCACCAAAGTCAGGCTTGAAGATACGAGAAAGTCGCAAAAGCATTGTTTCCATGGAAACAAGATCAGGTTCCCCTGATTTTGAATGCTCTTTTATCAAGTATTTGGAATGCTTTTATTTGTATACAAATACCAATATCATACGAATTACATGAAGAACATAAAACACTTTCCCTGGGTATACCAAAATTGGTATCTAACTGTAAGGCCGATTGGCTCCTGAGTTGAAATGACAATTTTGTGTTTTTCAACTTGGATCTTATTTAGTTTGAAGCAGTTTTCAAGATGGCGACCCCCATATAGTAAATATCGCATTTGTTGTATTATCACTTGTACAACAGCTAACTGTGTATGTGTAGATTGGAATGAATATGTAGAAATTTTTGGAAATATCTGAGAAACACTCACACATGCTCTGGATTTTCATCATGTCTGAACAATTGTGTTTTATTGTTCATGCTTTTTAATCATGGTCTGACACTTGAGAATTAACAAGGATCTTTTTTTGAATATTAAAATGTATCATCAGATCTTTTGAGTGCAATAGTGCAACTTTAACACATACCTTCCACCCAGGTTCCATTTTCAAACACTAGTTTATGGTTACCAAGGTTGACAGCTGCTGGTCCAAACTCCATACCGTACTCCGCCTCCCTAACAGCATGGTCTAGTTTATTCAAATTATTCAACGAAGCAGATCTCCGCATTGGAGTCTTCTTGGGCGAGAACTTATCCCCAAACAACGGCATATTCTGAATAGAAATAAATAACTGAAAGTTATATATACAATTTAACTGCAAAAACGCTGTACGGAATAGGAGGCATTCTGAGAGTGGCTGCTTCAGCAACCATTAAGAAAATAAATGCAATTGCACATTTATACTTCATAGAGATTTTTTTGACTTAAAAATTATTATAAAATATGTGGGCAATGTCAAATTAAAGCAGTTTTGTTCATAATTATGCCCATTTGTAAGAGCGAGAATTTTATTATCAATAAAATAGGTTGCTATGGTTACAGAAATTCAGTGTTCTTCACAAGACTAAGGTTTTGTTGTGCCACCCACCAACTTCCCTTTAGCGTCTTTAGATATGCAAATAAGAAAACAAATGATTGTGTTATGCTAATTGTATGCAAATAATGCCACCTATCTCACATTTCAGTTTTGTGGAGAACACTGTAATTACTTTTGTACATGCCACCCTAATAAATTACACTTTTTCAACAGTGAAACACAAGAACTAACCAGTGCAATGCTTGCTAGTCCTTGCAGCTCAGATGTTTTTATATCTCTTTGCGATGTCAAATTGAGTCAAAGCACACATTATACAATGCAGGAATTGATACGCCAAAAAAAAAACACTTTTCGAAAAACAAGCTGCCCTCTGATTGGTCTGACTGTTTGGTATTGGGGTTTGATAGCCAATTAGGTACACTGTTATAAGTAGCTTCGTATTGACTTGAACAGACCCAATATGGTTTACTCTGTCCTAGAGATTGCCTGTCACGTATTATTATAAGAATCAATTTAACATGCAAAATATGTTGCATATTGCATTACATGGTTACTTACAGACCACTTGTACACACTTGGTAACAATGGTAACCATATTCAATTACTGGGTTTAAATGTCACTGTAACAAGCTTGTGTTTTTTGCATTGATGATGACAAAATATTAAATTACAACCCAGCATTGACTCTCAAAACATCAAAACAGTAATTTTTAAAAACTCGGTTTACATACTAGTATTTTCCTTTTTACCAGCTTGTTTACCTAAATCCCAGATATTATATACTTAGATAAGCTGCAATAATATTTGTACTTTCAAACAAATCATTTAATATTAAAAATTGCCAGTCTTCAGCATCAAATTTAATTTTATTTTTGTCACATAATGACTATGGGAGTAATTTCAAACGTGATCATTGTTTAAAACAAATTTCATCACCCACAGAAAGGTAAATTAAACATCAGAATACATATTGCATAAAGTATGTGTTACGGTAACATATTTCAAGTTGCTACATGAATCTGACAAATTTTGTGATTTTACATAATCTTCACCAGATTTGTGAACTTGCTAAACACGCTGCTGATAAATGGCTAAAACAAAGTGGTATTACCAGTAGCAGCCATGGCTGTAACTATTTTATCCTTAACAGTAGCCAATGCTGATGCAGACTTGATTTTGTTCATCATTTAACGGAACTCACGCAAATGCAGACTTATTAAAATCAAATCCAGAGCGTTAGATAAAAAATAGAGGTGATTATAAAAACATATAATTTCATATTATCATGAGAAATGATCATGGTATAATGTTGATTACCTTCAATGAACACAGATATTCTTATTACATTATTAATACTTTGTTACACATGGAACCAACAAGTAAAAAACCTTGGTGATAATAACGGTGCAGAAACAGGTGATACATACACACTACCGGGTAATGTTATTACTCTAGTGATACTACAATGTGAGTGGAGTGTACATGTATGCAGGCAGTGACAGTTTGAAAAACACATGTAAGAATGTATTAAACTGTCTACCAATTAACAAGGAAACAGAAAACATTTACCTAAATTTGAATATTAAAATGCATAAATTTGCATATTTATCACCTAATTTGCAATGATCAATGAAATCTAAAATTTGTTTTTGCTCACTGAAAAATGAGATGTATCGTTGAAACCATAATAAGCCATAGGTGTTGACTGACATTCCATTACAGTATTGATTCAGAACGCAGTCACTGACTGGTTAATCTCTGTATGAGTGGAAAACGCCGTAATGTTCTATTTCACTTTTAAAAGTTAAACGATAGTTGTGTTCCAGTTTTTTGTTCGTGCTCAACTGTGGGTCAGTTCTACAAGTTTATGTTTTTATCAGTTCGTTGAAGAATTTCGTTCGCAAATAAATGCAGTTCATGTTATCAATTGATTCGTGAGAGTTCAAGTTCAAGTTCCGCTGAAATCCTACTCAAGTTGGAATGTGGCCAACTGAACCCAACCACAAGATGAAAGGTTATAAAAATTGCTTTATTGTGCCCTGTGGAAAGCTCTCATATCAAGAAGACAATATCAAAAAAAAAGACTGGCACTACGACAAGCTGCAAATGAATCCCAGGAAAACACTGCACACCAAGTATGTGCTTGCCTTGGGAAACACAAATACATTAAAATCTGATGAAACAGAGTGTAAAAGCTTACTAATATGCTGAAGCAATGAGTGGAGTTCAAAAGTTCAATTAAGTTTATGTGATCAGAGCGAAATAATTTTGCGACTATTCACACAGCAACAAAACTCTCCACAATTCGAAACCTTTTACCCACCAACACGTGACAGTGATCGTGAAATAAAAACAAGTTTTTTCTACAGTACCAAGCATGTAACTCTTCCTGTGTCCATAGTGCTCGTAACTTAGTACTCAGCCTGTGTGGGTAAATTAGTATGTTGGAGTATACATAATCTATAGAACCACTTCACAATGTGTATTGTGGGTGTTGCCCAGTAAACCATTGTACTTAGCTTTATTCACAACCACTATTATTCTAACAATGTAAACAAAGCGAAAGGTACATGTAAATTCATATCTGTACATGTATGAATATACTTCAGGTTATGTGTCAACTATCAAAATATTCATTATTTGTTTTTTCAGAGTGATTCTTTTTTCTTGAGCAAAATATGTTCTCACTAGTATTTTGTAGTCAAAAAAAACTAAATTAAATTTAAAATTTGCATTTTCTGCATTTTCAGTTTCTAAAGGTGAAGAAAAGTGAATAAAATTGTTATTTTTCAAACATATGAGAGTTTAAAACCCAAAAAGTGCAGTCAAATAAAAAAAAATTACAGAAAGCCATTGTTTACCTCAATCTGAGGCGCTCTCAGTGTTGATGTAACAATGAAACACCAATTCTTTGTCACGTATTGTAATCAATTAGTTTGTATTATTGTACTCCACATACTGTAAAATGACTAATATTCACTAAATTTAAATTTCGCTGATTTAGCATTTCAGGCATATTCAGTGGATTTTAAATTCACGGTTTTATCATTTAGATAATGTGTTCTATGCTCAGTTTTACATATTCACTGGGTTTTAATTTTGCGCATTTTCCAGTCAGCGAAATAAGCAAAAATAAAACCCAGTGAATAATTAACCCTTTTACAGTAGTCAACTTTTAAGATAATAGAAGTATTGAAAGGTGAAGAAAAGTGAGTAAAATTTTTATTTTTCAAACACATGAGAGATTCAAAGCTATTGTTTACCTAAATCTGAGGCGCCCTCAGTGTTGATGTAACAATGAAACACCAATTCTTTGTCACGTATTGTAATCAATTACATGTAGTTTGAATATTGTACTCGCATACTGAACTTTTAAAATAACGGAAGTATTGTATTTTCTCTATTGGAAGTGAGCTTGTAGGCTGAAATTGTTTTATTTTGATTAAAGTTTACGTAAGTGTGCACATAGATGAAATCATATAAAAAGGAACTGCGATATGAAATAAACAGACATGTGATTTTGTCAGAAGTCATTCATGGATGATATACACTGTCAAATTCCTTACAATGTTTGCTATTTCATATTTTTCCTAGTTCAGTGAAAGTCACAGTGTATGTCACAGTGACTACCTGTATTAAGAGAATACCAGTAAAACATCACTCCTATTAACAATATTTCATGACAAGCGAAATTTTGTTTCTTGTAAATAAATCAGCTTACAGTTCTTTTCACATGCTTGTGGCGACATACACCACCGAGACCAGCAGCAAGACTATCAATTTAATTCATAATGCTATCAGACGAGTTGTTAGAGAACACACCGACTGCATGCAGCCTTACAACGTTTTATCTCACCCGTGCAGTGTATAAAGCGGCAGTGCTAGTGAGTTTTATTAGTGAGAGACAAGAAAATCAGGCACTTTGACTTAAAATGCTTGTTAACAACTCACCAGCTTATTCATATCTTGGATCAAAATTTAAAAAAAGAACAGATGACAGATTTCATGACGTCAGAAGAAATAAACATCCACACATAAAAATGTAATAAAACATAGATACATTAGTATAGTAGTAAAAACACAGATACTGTAATATAAATAAGAAGAAAGAATTTGTATGACATGCAAATTTAACAGAATGGCAATTAACAGAAACATAAGACAGCATTGGATCAAAATTAATAATATCACTCTGGATAAATCAGATAGTGTAAAAATAGTTACTGGTATTGTGTGTATGTATCGGTACATACATTTCATGGTGGTTCTGGTAATTTCTACATTACTATGTTATATTAATGTACATGTAAATCTACCTGAATAATTAGAACTTACTAAGTATATAAATATTTGTTTTTATTTATGCACATTCATGTGTACAATGAAGTCAAAACAGACAAATTTCTGGTCTTAATTTCGTGTGACTGCAGCATGAGCATTGTCTCCAAAAAAAATGAAAAAAAAATCTTGATTTAACTTTAGCCACATTCTAATGAAATCATCAAATGGATGAGACCACCAGTGGTTGAACCCACAAGTATAACAGATCTAGTGTCTATATAAAAGTAACCCTAGCTGGTACATGTGATATACAATAAAATCTATAAGGGGATATTTTTAATTTGTCAAAAAATACATATTAATATTGTTATTCAGATGACCTGCTACAATGTTTTTCTGTGAATAATAGAATATAGAATAATGTCTGGTTAATTATTAATACAGGTATATTATCTAATGCAAATGGGGTAACAAATAAGCAGGGTTTATGCTAGGACAAATTATTAAAAAGTTATTGAAATTAGCAAAATTAGAATATTAGAAGAATAATTGAAGATTCTAGAGCGATTAATTTATTATAATATAGTTTGTACTGAATGACCTTCTGATATCGTTGTAGTTGAGAGAATACATTAAAAAATAATGTTATGTTTATTTGGTTAATGTGTTATATAATAAAAAAAACGGCGAATCAAACTTTGTAACACTAACATAAGCGTAAGTATTTACAAGAGGTTTAATGTTACTGTTAGAAAATTGCAGTCGAGTTGGTTTAGTAAGGGAGGTGTAGAGAGAGGTGTTGGCTTTTGTAATAACAGTGTTTAGTAATACGTTTTACACAACATTGAAATGAGTGAATGTATATGCAATGGTGGTGATTGTATGACACATTTCCAATGTTGCAAACATAATATATCAAAGCTAGTTCTGTGTATTTGATTGTGAATTTACAAACATAATTCATTGAGTGACAACGCAACGAAAAATAGGAAAATTGTGATGAAAACAAACAACAGTTTTTGACCAGTTATTATTTCGCATTTTAACAAATAATGTTGAGATCGGCGCAACCCAAATAGGCACGAACACTTTGTGATTTAAACTACTTACTTCGATGTTATGATTGTGTCGGAAACAGCACCAAAAACCAAAGGTAGATAACAAAAACAACAAAACGACCGCTGGAATTTCACGTCCCTGCCTGTATTATTTTAACTGTTGTCGTACGTCATTTCCGGTAATCCATTTGAGGAGAGATACAACGAACATCCTCGATTAAAAATGGCGAACATAAACAGAGTAACTTCGCCGATGAACCTTTATGAAGAGGATTTATTAAAAACCAGAGAAGAATTAGACTTGATCAAGAGCGATTTATTGCGAAAACAGAATGAAAGTCCCGGTATCCTTTTGTTAAATCACAGTTAACAATTTTGTGTTTTTATTTTGCTCAGACAGTTGACAGTCGAGTAAAAATAGACCGATGTCACCGTCTTGGTTGCTAGGTTCTCTACAACGCTAAAATATTGTAATAACACGTGGTTGTGTCAGGTTATTGGAGAAGTTGGTTTTATTTTCAAAAATACAATACATAAATTTAAATTTTTATAGTCATGATTTTATTTACCACTAGTGACTGATTTACCCAGTACTATATGTGCACATCATAAAATTAATACCATTCATATGTATTGCTACCTCCATGTCGCAACTAACATGATCAATAAGCTTTTGAATTTATTTAATTCTAAGTTCCTTTTTCATGGAATTCACAGTTGAATTGTAACAAAGGTCACTGTATGTGGCTAATAGAAACATAATTGATAGAAAAGCTACAACAAATCGCATTATATATGTGTATTTATCAATACAATCTTGGATTTACTAGATGAAAATCGTTTTCCGTGTCACGGCGTGAGGTCCTGCCTAGGATTGAGAAGAGACCATAATTTGCAAGAGGAAAGAGATTTCAATGAATTAGAAAACATCATAAAATAGAAATCCTTGTTTAAAAAAAATAAATGTAAAATTGTGCTGTTGATTCAAGTTAAAGGGTAGTGGTTCTGTTCGATATGGGACTCGTAACAATTACCATATACAACACATGTAAAATACATTGTTTATTTACACGAAATTTGAACATGAGCTGCGTGACAACCCCCACCCTTTAATTACCATATCCAGAATCAGTGAAAACATTTATTGTTAATATTGATCCTTCCATTTTTTATAATAATAACTTTATTACACTATTATGCCATCAGAGGGCGCAGTATGGTAAATAAAATACAAATCATAACAAAATACAGTAGCTAAACTATAAGATAAAATTAAAAGATGTCAAAAGCTTAATAGGAAACAAATTTAATGATAGTCACAGGATTCTCCCAATGTAGAGGTGATAGCTTTCATATACCTGATTTCTGTTATGCCTTATTTAGAAACTTTGCCAGGGGTATGAAGCAGATCATTATAGTAGTCATTCAAGGCAGTCATACATGTAATAAGTGTATGACTAAATTGTTCATGTTTTAAATGTACTGTTTTTTTTTTATTTTATTTTTTGGTGGTTAGCAATTGTTTATTCAAAAATTTTAGAGAAACTAAAGCCTACCATATTTGCTCTTTTAAAAGTACATTTCCAGTAGAAGTGTATACATTAACCAAATATTTATAGTGTACTGGATATTGTGACCACAGATACGCACCTGTCATTTAAACGTTTCACCATCGGACTTCTCACCCAAATTTGTCTGCTCCATTTTTTTTATATTCTTCAATATTTTTGGAAATGAACCCTAATTTTGGAGCTAACAGACAAAATTTGAGTAAATTTTCCATATTTACTCAAAAAAATTTGGCTATTTTTGTCCCAATCTTTTGAAGGAAAGTGCATACTATAAACAGGACTATTTTGTGAATTTGTGATGAAAAGAGGGAACTGGTGGTGAAAAGGTTAAAGTACTATCATAGTGCAAATATGGTATGTTTGCTGTGTTGTCAAAATGATCACCTTACTGTTTGCACATGTAGTTTGCTGTTATAGTATCACCTCCTCTTCATTGAAGATGCCATTAAATCCTTTCTAACACCTCTACTTTCTGTGACACCTCTCGTAACCTTGTTGTTGTTGATCCACTAACACCATTGAAACAGAATACATCTACATAGGAAATTTCTGTTTTGAAATGTGTGTTTACCTGAAAGGCCCTTGACCCATTATGTAACAGCATTTCTGATTGGCTCGATTGATAGAGTCAATGAGAAAATAGCTCACTTAGATCAGCAGTTGCAAAGCTACACAGAACTTGTCATAGAAAGTAGAGCTTCCAATTTTGATGATGATTATGGAACAGCGATGGATGTGCAGCCACCGTACAGAGAAAAGGGTTATCAAAAAGGTATTAAAACATGTACTGTATTCTTTATTCATTACTGTCCACGCCATATAGTTTCAGACAGCAAAACGGCAAACATGAGTATGGTTGTTACAATTCCTATGTACAACACAAATTCTTCAAAATAAATGAACAGGCTATTTTTCCTGAATTGTTTGTTACTGCACATTTATAAGTGTAGTGCAAACTATTATAACTTTACTGGTAAAGTAAAAGTGAGTAAAAGTGGGTTACTTTCCATAAAAACATAAATTAAAGAATACACTCATTTTGATTTGACTTAAAAAATTTTTGAATAATTATAAATATAAATTCAAATTTGAATGAAAGGTTGTGATGCTCTTTTTTACTGTCCTGTTTGTGACTTGAAACAAATCAACCTGTGAAATGAATTAACTTTAAGAGAAATCTACCTGGGATGAATGTACCGGTAATCTGGGATGAATCAACTGTTTCCCTTTTGAGCAAAACTAATTTGCTGATTAATCAATGCTCAGATCATTTGAAAATTACCTTCATCTGCACCAGTGATGTCCATTTCCAAGCTGCTGTGGTTGAGTAGACAATTTTCAACCACCATTTTGAGTTTCAAAAGGCTCTTTAAAAACTTATAAATAATCATACAACAACATTCATGAGAGTACCAATAGTTATCAGTTTCTTGCCTAAAGTTAGTTACAGTTATTGCCTATACAAAATGTTAAACGTTATTGTTTTTACTTTATAGAAAAAGAAATCAGAGAATTGAATCAGTTCGCTGGACTCTACTCTATTAAAGCTAGTAAGTTATTTTTTTTAGTAAGTTAGTTAGTAGTCTTTTTTCAGAATCAATGTTGATTTTGTTTAGTTCATTATCTATGGAATGTATTATACAAATCTTTGTTTACTGGTAGCAAATCTATGTGGTGTTTCCTTCCCTATACCTCATTCCACTATTGCCTATCTGGGATGCTAGTAAAATCTTTCCCCATTCAGGTTTATGCAAACATGACACTTAATGGGATGTCATAGACTTCTATTTGCATTCCATTTCTATATTGTTGGGAAGTACTGCCAATTATTTTGAGAATTATTCGAAGGTGAAAGACTGTTGATTAATTACTTTGATTTGCTTGGCGCTGCATGTCACACCTGATTCGCTTGGAGGCGACAGGCTGTCTATTACTTTGATTTGCTTGGAGGAGATGAACTGCAGATTACATCGATTTGCTTAGAGGCAACAGACTGCTGATTTCTTTTATATTCTTTGAGGTGACATACTGTTGATTACTTTGATTTGCTCGATGGTGACGAACTTTTGATTATTTTGAAAATTGCTTGGAGGCAGTGGACTGCCAATCATTTTTGAGAGTTGCTTGAAGGCAACGAAATGCCGATTATTCAGATAATTGTCCGAATGTAACAAACTGCCAGTTGTTACTTGGTGGGTAGAGTTTGTCTATTGTGTAGTGAAACTTTTGTGATAGCTCAGTGATAGCTTCCTTGTATTATTCAGGCCAGACTTTTATTATCCCTTGTTTCGCGAACCCACCGAATGAACAGATGCCGAAAATGAAATAAAAATAAAATTTTATTTCAGCGTAATTTCTCATGCCCACCGACTTGTAAGTGCAAAAAATTGCTAAAAAAAACTTATTTATATCTTCGTTTTTTTTTTTCGCTCGCCGCATAACAAACCCAAGTTTTTGTGGGAGTATCATGATCAAAGTACTGAAGTCTCATGCAGATGAGAAACATGGTTATACATGGAATAAATTTTTATTTCATTTCTTCTTTCAGATCAATGATCTCACTTACAATTCTTTGAGAATCACACAAATCTAATGGAAAAAAAATTAATTTTATTTTTTTCCCGCCCTCCTCAAAAAAATTGTCTGAAACAAGGAATAAAAAAGTCTGGACTTAGCAAGTCAAAAACACTGCAAAACATGTTTAAAACAGAAAACAGTGTGTAGAGCTGTGTACATTGTCAGATAAGCAAGAGTTTTCTAAATGACAAAAATGTTCAATTGCGGAAAGGTGAATTATTATCGCTTGTATAGGGCTTGAACTTCTGGCTTGAAAAGGCACCCAGCTAGTTTCCAAGGCAATGTTGAATAAATTTGTTGTTAGCAATAACATAGACAATATTTGTAATGTTTGAAGACAACTCTTAGGGCATCTATAGTGTGAAGCCCTTTGATGCATCTGTGAAGTTCAAGTCCTGCTGGTATTTTTACCTGCCTAAAAGATGGTGGTTTTCATCTGTGAAAATGATGTATTTGTAAGTATTTACATATTTATTTATTTTTTACAGCTTTGTTGCCTCAGGTCAATACTAAAGTCAAGCAGCTTACGAAGATTCCTTTGCCTGCCAGCAGAAAGGTTTGTAGGTTAACTTTTACTTAATTGTTTTACTGGGATCCTTCTTGATATTATCCACACTATGGGGAATAAATTCAGAAACATGTAAAACACTTTTGTGACAGTTTTCTCAATTTATTCCACCTTACCTGTTTACACTGAAATGAAAATTAAAACGCAATGGATATTAGATAAAGTAATGCATTATAGAATCCACATGTTCTCAGACATGTTATTCCTTTGCTTTATTTCCTATGTTGGCAGTTACTATGAGTTCACAATTATTTGTCAGTATTTTTTACTGTTATTAAAGCTGCACAATTCGTTTTTGCGAGTTTCACCATTCGTACAGATATGAGGGCCTTTGCCCCAATATCTTACGCTGTGTGGCCTAGATCGGTATGGACAGAAATCACTTTCCCTTTTTGGTGGATGCCGGTGGATGAGCGAAAGACATGCTGTGGTGCTAGGCGATTTAGTGCTGTACGCGAGTGTCTGTTCAAGTCATTCATACAGTACACGTTAATTTGATTCAACATAGCATTTACTGTGCCATGTTTTCAGTTTTAGTTCCTTGCTGTCAGAGGTGCCTGGTTTAAATAGCGCCCTCTATAGCTAAGAAATGTACACTGCAATGATGCAAGAGGTACACCACCTATTTAGCGTGTTGTATGAGTTTTGATACAAGAGTAATGTAGCTTTATACTTCATTTAAATTTGTGTCACTACCAAGATTAATAATAATGTTACTAAATATTAAAAATAAAATAATGGTTTTACTTATGGTATGCAATTATGATAATGCATCTTGGGATACATATGAATGACTATTTGTTTCATGGTGCGGTTGAAGTTGGCTGAATGACGACCGTTTTAGTGCTAAAAACAAAATCAAGTATTTCAGCCACTCCAGAACCAATCTTGGTTGTGTATGGATGGTTTTCATTCAAATTAGGCACCGGGTACATACATTGGACATTATGGAACCTTAATGACTTGCCTTGACTGATTACTATTCAACTTACAACTACATATCCTGTCCTACATATTACTATTGAACAACTGGACTGGAACAATTGCATAACTGTTAAATACCAAGTCTCAGAATACGGGTAGTTATCTAACATGCCATAAAAAGAGAATCACTGAAACATATTTTAACAGAAAAGTCATAAAAGTATCAATCCCTCTCTCTGGTCATATGGCTCAAAATTTAGCTCCATGGATCTTGATTTTTGAATATTCTTGGTGCTTCTTTCAGGCTCTTCCCTGATATTCCCTTATGTCGTTCCTGTGGGTCTCACTTGCTTCTTTTTAGCTGCTGTGAAGTCCTGGATAATTCAGGCTGTTTTGTCTGATGGTGTGGCTGAAGTAGTTCATTTTCATTTTCTTTATTTGCTTCATCAGCATTTGCTTCGTTCTGAGTAAAAGTTTCCACAACAATCAGTATTTGTTTTTTCTAGAAAATGTTAATAATTAATATGGTAATCTATTTACTACATATCTTTAATTTGTTGTAGACTCAGCAGTCAAAGGAGATGAGTGCCATTAAACCAAAGTTAGTAGAGGTAAGTTTTCACCACCAAAAAATTGTTTTCAATTTCCCCTGATTAATCTATACCTTAATATAAAACTGTCAATGTTTTACTTGTTGGGTTCAGTAACTCTAGGAAGCAAATTGTCTTTCATGCAATGTGATGAGTGAGAAAAAAAGTCACATTCTCAGGATTTCTATAATTTCTGCTGACAGGCCATAATGTAGAGTGTGTATACTTTATTAAGGTGCTTTCTTTGAGAATTACATTGCTCTGTTTTGTCAACTCCTACAGCTTTACCAGTATCCAGGATTTGAACCAACTGACTTAACACCTCTACCGGACGTGGACGCATTGACCATACTGAAAAAAATAGCCTCAGCCAAAAAAGATTTAGACAGAAAGCCATTTTATAAAGCTGAATTCAAAAGACTATTTTATTCTAGGATGTCAGAAGCGATCCTTGTGGTGAGTAACTCTGTAATTTACCACTAGAGGGGGTACTTTACTTCTCAGTATTATAACTGTGAGGGCAGTGTTGTCTTTCACTGATTGGAATAGTATTACTGAGTATTTATCAATTTAATATATTTTAGAATAAAAGCTGACATTAAAAATTGGAGACTGAAATCCAATTATACTGAGTAGAAGGTTCATTACCTCATTGCCGTATAAACTTCATTTAGTTCATTGCATTATAAATCTTTATTGACTACTACTTTTCATGGCCCCCGGGTTGTCAAGTACCTGCCAGTGCTGAGTACATGCACTTTACTGCTAAGGGCCACTCCAAGGTCGTGTTCCATCAATAAAGTGTTATCATTTATACCTTCCGAAGCGAGAATGAACATACACATTTTTGTTTTTAGGTGTGATGATTTATTCGTTAGTTTCTAGGTGCAGGGTTGCACTTTGCGGGTTTTACTCTTGAAGATACTAATTGTCTGTGTTTAGTTTAGTGTCCTCCCAGGGGAACCTTTGAACATGCCGATGGCGATATTGTCATGCATGCTTTTTTCAACATTGAGGTTATTTATATTCTAAATCGTATCTTTTGTGGTCACAATTATCACCAAATCTGATGTGGATTATCTTCCATTAACATACAAACTGTCTCTTTTCCTCACCATCATCATCACCACAGTGATTACTCATATACTCATGTACCCATGCTGACACATATATCAGCGATGCTATTTCATGTAAAAATCTGTATTAACTTTATAATTATTTCAATATTAATAACAGACTTTTTTGTTAACCTGTTCTTTTCGGAAAAAAACTATCAAATAGTATGAAAAAAATAAGAATTTGACAAAATTAAACCCCTATAAAAAGGTATATTGTCTTTCAATTCTACTAAAATGATGTCAATTGATGTTATACTTGTTAGAGATATTTCCTTGCAGTAGCAAACAATAATAAAATGCCTTAAAACTTTCAATATTGGACCTCTATTTTATCTGTTTTTTTGTTTTTGTTTTTTTCATAAATTTTACTTTTTTCATTCTTGTAACATAAAATGTGACAAAGAAAATTAGATCATTTCTTACTCTCATGTGTGACACACAATGAGTCATTTCAGTTACCCTGTGTGCATGCATGTACTGTATACTACCCGTATACATCAATGCCCTCAGCTCACAGTAGTTCTCTCTAAGCTCTATTAAATTACGGTACTTTTGAGTAGCGTAAATGTATCTCCTAAAATCCCCAAAGTACTAGTATATCTATGTATCATAAGACTCTAATCACCAGAAAATTTGTTTTGAAAATTACCATATCTGTAAATAAAAAAAAGAGCATCTATAGTCACATGTTAATAATGAAGCATACTGTATAAAAATACTTTTTGGGTGTTTTGTACGGCGTTTATTTTCTCTGATTTTTGATGAGTAGAATGTAAAATATAGGGAAAAAAAGTATATAGATTTTATTTTCACTGAATCATCCTTTTAACGAAAACAAATTCCAAGCTAAAATAAGGTATTTTACAGTACTATAATACTATTAGAACAAATATAGTCTTCTTCCATCTTTAATATATATTATGTCTCCTGGGCATCTTCAGCTTTATTTAATGGTTGATGTTGGTATTTGGGTTGCTGATCAATGAAAAATTAACTTACTGACTGAAGAATTATAATTAAATAATATTATGAAATAAAATTAATAAAAGCATACCATATGTTTTTGCTTCTACATGTACTTACTTATACATTATTTATTCTGGGTCACTTGTTCAGCATGAAGCCAGTCTGTCGCAAGGTTTAGTCAATAAAATTAAAATATGCCATGATAATATAAATCCTAATGAAATACACAATTTGAGTACAACTTGAATCTTAAAATCTATTCATTAAATATTTCACAAAAAAATTTATAAAAATGATTTTAGAAAATTAGATTAAAAAAAGTGAATATAAGTTATCGTAGAGAAGGTAATTTAACAATATAATATCTGCAACATTTATTAGATTTCCCGCAAATAACATTTGAAGTAATCTATTTATAGCAATACCATGCAATTTATAGATATTTATATGTTACATATACCTAAATATAGTGGTCAAATTGGATTACTGCAGTGAATCCGCTGAGCTGGTAAGTCCTAGATACTGGTGAAATAATTTAATAATTTTTAGAGGAGATTAGAACATAAATTGGCTTTTTTGTTACATGCAAGTAAAACAATCCATATGACTAAGTTAAGTTTGATCATTACATTTTCATGAAAGTCCAATTTTTGAGATAAACTTGATATTATTTTTCTCTGATTTAAGGATAATACATGGGACTCTTATACAGGAAAAGTAAAACCCAACCTGTTCAATTATTAAAAATAACTCCTGTGTACAATGTACAAAGAAAAAAATAATAAGTAGTTCTGTAGTAAAACATGGGCGATGTCAGATGTTTTTCATGTGAGTAACCCTTCATGTCCACTTCAAACTCACCCACGTTCATCAACCTTCATCGATCAACATGAAGAGAGTCATAGAGGTATCTTAGCACTGTTAAAAACTGCATCTGACTGTACCTCTGAGTCTTATTACAATTCTGTCTATACGCTATACTAAGATTAGGTAATCTATTCCTGTCATGTTCGCATGCCCCCATTAGCATATAAAAGCTAGTATAGTGCTGCCCTGACTCAAATTTGTTATTATTCTAGGACACATATTGGTGGATATTCTTACAGCACTATCATCCTAGTAAGAAATCACAGTCCAAATTATTCAACCGCATAGCTCACAACTACGTCAAATTATTACTATATGCCAAAGAACCACAATACCGAGACGTCTTCTTCAAGGTACGTTAATTTTTATGGTTATTACTACATCGTAATCTTTTTATGACTGCAGAAGGAAATGGCTCGCAAGAACTATGTGATTATTACCGTCTTGAGATGAATATAAGTCATATAAGCATAAAAGGTTGCCGCATGAATTCTCTTACTTTTATGTGCCGCTAAACTTCTTGAGTTTAATGAATAATAAAAATTTGATACTTTGAAACAAAATCAAATTCACAGTTATGTTAGTTTTCATCTCCCATACAACTAGCTCCATTTATTTTCTAACTTTTTTCCATAATTTTTTACAATGAAAAATTGGAACTTAATTTAAGATCATCATTATTATGATTGTGTTCGATGAAATTTATTGGTTTCATTTAAACTGCATTTTAGTTTAATATGAGAATGTATTATCACAGGTTCTATTTATTTCAGTAGAAATGCATTTGCTAAATTAATCCATTTACAGGATTGTGTTGTACTATACTCTGAATCTGGTAATGTTGCTAAAAAGTCTAATATCACTTTACACGTGTGCTACTAAGTACCGTAAAATCTGTATTAGAAGCCGCATCCCCAATAGAAATTGCACACATTCTTTTTGAACAATTGAGAACCCAAAATTCTTCATTTCTCATATGTGTTGAAGCTGTAATAGAAGCCCCATCTCCTCTGTTGCATTGGACCATTTTAATAGAAGCCGCCGCTTCTAATACAGATTTTACAGTAAGTATGTATCGGTATACCATTTTCTCGGTAGTAAAAATAATTGTTTTTTTCAAGAGCATGAATTAAAAGGATTAAACTGGAAATTTTTGTTTTGTGTGTGAAATAAAAGCTTAAGAACTGTTTTTGCCCAATTTAATAAACAGTGATTCGTTTTTTTTGTTGGGATGAAAAAAGATACAGATAGACGTAACATTGACCATAATATTATCTACACAATTGGCACATGGCAATTATATATAGTAGCAATGGACTTCCATTTATTCAACAACATGACCTCAAAGTTATTCATGCTGAGTGAAGCTTTCTAATTCTATCTGTGTTGACTGAGAAAATGTTACGATCTATAGGCCTGTAGTTATGCTTCTCTCTTGAGTAAAAAGTATAAGTTCAGGTTTTGTTGAAATAGTCGCTGGTACAATATGTTGTGATTTCCATTGGGATAACTGGAGATGTACTTGGAGAATTCCTGACATATGACACATACATCAAGTGATGTCATATTTTGCAGTATTATTTATAATGCCGCAAATTACAATTTTTTTTTTGAATTCTATGAATTACCAGTACGGTAATAAGACAGTGTTCTCCCCAGGCCTATGAAGCGACACGGTACCGTGACGCTTGGTCACTCGCCCGTGATGCTTATTGCGGTTGAATAAATGCACAAATTAATTAATAGAGTAAATTAATAAATGAAATAATTAATTTTATGGTAATTGATAAACCAAATGTTATTGTTGTTTTTTTGAGCCAAAAAAACGGTTTATTTCACAACTGTACTTTTAATGGGCAAATTACAATCCAAATTATACAAAAACTGGAACGAAAACGTGGAAAATCTGTTGTTTTAATGATCCAAACTGTACACGACCATGTATTTCAAATGGCGTTGACACAGTCAGTCCCAAATGTTATTGTTACAAATGTTATTTTGGACTGATTGGAAATTTCTCATTGTCTTGATCAAATTTGCTGATTAAAATTATATAAAAAGAAAGTGCTCTTTTGATTTGGAGCAAGAAAGAGAAAGTACAGACAATGGGTTTAATAATTAATTACTATACTTGTATGATAATAATTAATGTTCAAAGTGAAATGATTTACACCATGAGCAATTCACCAAAATCATAAATTTAAGCAGCCTTGTTGAACAAAAATTGAAAAACTAAGGTTTTTGACCACTAGGGGGCGCTAAACATACCCAGGAGGCGCTCACAGCAATCATTTTAAAACTTTAAGACCTCAGTGTAGATATTAGTATTAAACTGTACTGCAGTTATCCCTAAATACAGACTTGGATGGAAATCCTTGAAAATATGCCTTTTGCATTTAAATTTATATTAAAAATCAATTTTGAAGTGCCAAAATAATACCATTTGCTTGAATTGAAATAAAGTAATAGAACTGTAATTTAGTGCATCGTTTGGAGAACATTCACGGATTTCTCAAGCAGTATTTTTTATTTTCTCTTAAATTTGAAATATTACTTCAGAAAATGTGATTAAAAAAGCAATTCCATGTTTAGTCAAATTTGAGTTTCTGGGTTCATACAATTACATCAACTGACCATAAGAATTACTTTCTTTATTACCTTTGTAGAATTATCCAGATTTGCTATCACAAGCTATTTACAGTAGCTTTTGCGAAGCCTTCCCAACATCATGGCGTCAGTTTGATGATAATTTTCGGTCTGATATTTGCACCGTGACCTCGCAGTGGATTGACGGTACTAATCCTGTACCACGCTCCTGGATGGCGTGGAATTACAAAGCAATTGAGCCTCAGGGGATGAGAAAAGCCGAAGTTATAACTAACAAATCCAAGAAAGGTAAGTGTATTACAATAAGTACAATTGTAAAACTCTTCCGCTTTCCTGCATTTTCCAATCAAAAGTCCTGGTAATTTGTGTTAATATTTGTTGACACCAATCCTTGCATCAATTTAATATGATTTCAAAAACTTGCTTCACATATTGTAATTTTTTTTACAATGACTGCTGATCACAATCTCATGAAAATCAGTCATCAGATACTGTATCATCAAATTATTGTAAACCCCATGCATATTAATTAGTCTAATTTGCATACTTATTTATAGCATTTCATCAATATATGACTTGAGTGAACATAGTACAAGATTAGGTTACTTTTTTAATTACCTGATTCCGCTGATAGGTTAATTAGTTACTTAATTAACTGTCTGTCTGCATAATGCCCACGCTTATTGAATACATCACGTCTGTTTGATTCAGTGGGAATCGCACAACTTTCAACCTTCCAGTGTTTACACATGTATCGTTCAACAGTACAATCTTGTTTTTGCTGGAAGGGCTTGCGAAAATGTACAGAAGAGTATAATCGGCTATAATACCAGTGAAGTTATGTCTACCATGCTGTGTATTGAGTTTCCAGAAAATGAAATATGACCCATAGTACATTTTATACAAATATTTTCTTCTTTGCTGCGCTTTTCTTGTGATGCATTGAGTGAATATGCTACAAAGTCGTATATGTTATGAATTTGATGGTTTCAATGTTACTGAAAAAATGTGTCGTTTTCATACAAGTTCATAGTCTCATTTGCACTTTGTGTACATTTCTCACAACAAATACAATTACAAGATTAGTGTCTATGTGTAATAAAAGCCCCTGTATGACAATTCTTTCTGAAGAGTACAAGGTACGAAAGTACAAGGGCAATTTCTGACTCAAAACTGACTGTTTTTTTGTATGGCAAATTACATACTTTTGAAAACATTTAGTGATTCCTGTCAACATTTCTGCATGAAATTTGAAATGAGAAAGGGGATCCCTGTTTTCAAAATAATTATGCTATAAAAGTTTTAGAACTTAAATACACAATGGATGGATGCAATACACGTATGCGTGAGCATTGACCTTTCAAAATTTGTAGTCAATTTTCTCATAAAATTTGCATACTGAAATTGCGGCAGGTCAACTCTAATATGCCAGATCTGCATAGTGATCAACTTATAAATATTCATGATCTAACTTGAAACATCATATCGCACAAAAGCTAATGAGCAACATCATGTTCAAGGTAGCATGTCTATGACATCACCAGTCAGTGTGTGTGCTCTGAGTTTGAACTTAGACTTTGTGGTTTCTCCCTAACACAGTAAAACTCGGTCTATGTTTCCTCTTTGATGCCACATACATGTACTTGACCTGTATAAAGTTATAGGTCAGTTTATGAGAACATGTGCATATAAAAGTCCTAAGAAAATCTTTAGTAAAAAAAAGACAATTTATGAGAACAGAGAGATTTGGCATGAGAAATGAGTCAAACTCCAACAGAATATTTTGGTATACTGGTATATACTGGTATAAGTCCTGCAATTAGGCATTCTATTTGGTCAAGAAGCATTTCAGTGGGTTTTAAAGGAGTGATTTTGTCTCTACTGTTACAATGAGAGCAACTCGACAGATGTTCTAGGTTTCAACTTGGGCTCGCTATATCGGGGCCAAATGAGTCTACTATGTTTGTATTTGTATCCACCAATTCACCAAGAACCGCCTTGTGCTTGTGTTCACTGAAACTAGAACTGCATATGTATTGAGGAGATGAAATTACACTATAGAAATTCCTTATATTCTTTTGGCTAGAATAAAAACAGTTTTCCTTCCACGTAGTGTTGCTTCCTTTTTGAATTTTAAAAAGTGCCAGACGTTGACTTTTAATTAAAAAATTTAATATTTTTTTATTATAAAAGAAGGTTATCGAAACCTCGGCGTAATTACATGTACTGTGTCAATAAAACAGGTTTTCTTAGCATCCAGTTCTAAAGGTGGCTATATATTAAAATTATGTCACAAAGTGTATTTTCCCATGTTCAAAGAATTCTACTGAATGCCACTTTTAATATCCATATCTCACATTTTGTTCCAATTTTTTTTAATTTACGAGAGTCGACAGGAAATTAATTTTTTCAGGTGTTTCCTATTTTCATAAGCAATATGCTTGTAGTTATTGCTGTGTCTCTATCACTTTTCGTGTTTCATTACACACGCTTGGATAGCTGCACAACCACATTAGTTCATAAGTTTATTGTATGTGTTCATGATTTTAGTATTAATAACTGGAAATCCAGATAATAGCTTGTTAGTTGAGCTTTGCTGTCAAATTGATGACATCCGCTCAATTTTAAAATTAAAAATTTCTGACGAAAACAAAAATTGAGTCAGTACAATCACTATTTTAATTATTTTCAGATGAAAAGTTGAGTGGAAAATAAAACAACTCGTTGAGATTCATTATTTTGCCTCTACTTTTCCCATCTTCTTTTGACTAAACAATTATGTTACATCAACAGTGGTGAGTCACTGATTCAAAGTAGCTGACTGGAAGCCATTTTTACCTTGCCCGTACCATCAAAGATGGAAGGGAAAGGTATATTAAGGGAAAAATTTTGTCCGTTGTCGTTGTTGTTGTCGTCGTCGTCATTAATAATTGTTATTGTGTGCATAATAACTTTACTAATTCTATTCCAAACTTTATCAAACTTGGTCACCTTATTCATCAGTATAAAGTCTTCCCTGAGTTTGAACAACAGATGTCCTGTATGAAAATATCATGCAAAAATTGAGAAAATCTGATAAAATATTTTGACTGTTTCTACTTGACTGATCACTGGTGATACACATCAAAGGTCACTGATCTCAGTGGAAATATGCATTGTTGTATGTGTTCAATGAAGCAAATGATTTATCTTGTAATAATATCCTTGGTAATGTATCTCAGAATCCCATACTGGGTTTCAAAACCAACTCATGGAGAGATTGCACAGTCTAATACACATTTGCAAACCTATCAATAAAATCTTTACAGAAAACAAGATGTCAGAAAATCAATATAAGCACTCCTATGAACTGGGTGCCTAACTTTGATCAAGATCTGAAGCTAATAGAAAATCTGTTTAGTTCAAAGTTATCAAATCAAAAACAATACATAAAAAATACATTAAAAGCAAAACATTTCATCCACATTTTAAAAAGAAAATTATTCTAAAATATATGTATTCTGTATTTGACAAACAGTTCATTCGACAAATGAAAACTCACAGGAATATGTTTCAGCTATTAGAACAGAATGATAGAGTTTTTATAATACTAGTTTAAAAAACGCACTTCAAAGATTGCAGTATTTGAAGACGTAGATTCTCAGGAGGCAACAGTACTGTTGACTTCTCCCTCCACTGGACACCAACTAACTATTTAAGTTGATTTGCATACAAAGCAGAGCTTGCAACATGATAGCTATTCATAAAGGGTGTTTTTTTTTACTTTTCATATAATACAGTAGTCACACAATGAGGCAGTTCATATTTGTCTCAGTAAATCATTAATTTTTGACAGACACCTGTACAAAATACTTTTAGCTGGACTAAAGCCAGCTAAAATTTTCTGTTATCTTGCATGTTTTATGAATCTATTCACATCTAAATGCAACACTTTTTTTTGCAATGAGACATTTGTTTTTATACTAAAATATCTGAATTACTTTGAATAAAGCTGGAAATTATGTCCCTGAAAATAATTAAACAAATAAGGCACCAATGTTTTTGTAAGATATTTACATCTTTTAAGGACATTCGGTAGAATGATTCCCCACTGTTGGTTCTACTCCAAAACTTGTTTGTATTCAAAATGAATTATGACAATGCATATTTATATTGAATCAAACTATGATAAAGGGAATTATATTATATAACAAAGGGCAAGGTCACCAGAGTTCAACTATGTTATTTTTATGGGTCTACCTGTTATATTCTGAAACACCAATTTTGTTTAACGATTTCTGTGCCAATGTCAACTTCAGGTACCATCCACAAAATAGTTCCATTTGTAGTATATTTATACAAGCTCTTTTCCACATAAAATGTAAATATTTTAAATTTTTGGATTGAAAACAAGCAGGAATGTCACATTTTGTTTTTTCGGTCCAAAATCAGTGAAAGTGTGAAAAAAAAATGTTGTGCTCAAAGGGTTAAAGTTGTTACAAAAACAAGACATAATGAGTGCCTTGTGTTTGCATTTTAATTTGTTGGTGGTTTATGGTTTTGGCATGATTTTTTTTAAACCAACAAATTAGTTGATTTTGAAAAATAAACTGAGCATTGAAGAAGCATTTATCACTTTTTACGCAGATAACAGCTTATTGTCAATACAAAGTTTACCCAGTCACGCTAGGCACTATAAACATCAGACTCTGGAATAAGCATCAATGACTATGGAAAACCTAAATCAGACTCTAATTTAGGCATCAGGAAAGATTGAAATGTTCGAAAAATGACGCCTAAATTAAAGATTATACAGTAAGCACACATGGTGGAATACTGACACAAATTCATTTTTTAGGGAGATTTGATTCAAAATGGCCGACTGGCAGCCATTTTCTTTTCATGTATTCTTTGCGATTACTTTTTGTAATTAGTCACACCTAAACCAATATTTTTCACATAATATTTTTTTTTAATGAAATTTAACTGAATAGTATCCATTTCTTATTAAACTGTTTAGTTGATGTGCTTACAATTACTTGTTATACATGCATGCATGATTGTGGACAATTACATTAGTCAGCACAACGTAATCATGAGCTCTATATTTTATTGATCAATCATTTACACACCTACAGGTACAATTCAAATTACACAGTTTATGTTCACTGTTTGCATTCTAAAAGTAGTCACTTTCTCCAAGTACATGTAGCATGAATTGGAAGACTTTTGTAATAAAACTCGCCGATATTTCCTTGGATTTAAACATAATCTAAATTGATTTAATTGCTGTGTCTACTGTAGACTTGAAGAAATTAACAGTCCAAGAATCACTGATTTACATATTCAATGGTGTTATAACAGCATTCTGTTAACAAAATTGTATCTTAGAACTGTTCCGTAGAACACAGTATTAAAGCAAAACTGAATTTTGTTAGCACTTTTTAAAAGCAGATTTTTTTTTTTTAATTATTTGTAATGACACAAAATATGCATAATTTCCACGTTTCATGTATGTCATCAATTATGATATGGCAAATTATATCTTTTCCAATTTTCTAAAAGACATAAAAAAACATCAGTAACAAACCATATACATAAAATATGGTCATGATTTCATTAAATATTTATAATTGTTACACCATAGCCACTTGGAACCACCTTGATTATATTTCTAAATGCCGTATTTGCTCTATTAAGAAGCACATTTGCTCAAGTTTAAATGAGATGCATGTCTGTTGTCAAAATAAAACATATTTCAATGGTTTTGCATGCAAATTTTTGCACTTTGTGTTGGAGATTGCTTCTAATATACAGAACTAAATACAGTATTATTTGTACTTAATGCATCCAATACCCTCAGCACACAGGAGTTTTTTTCTAAACTTTTTGAATTTTTAAATTTTATATTTATATTTAATAATAAATATTTTTGTGCTTGGCTATGTTACTACTGTTTCTTCTGGAATTTTTTTTGTTTATGTGCAAATTGCAAGTGTATGCTGTGTGCAACCAGTCTCCAAATTCTATTAATACAGCATGATTAAACGGCAGGGCAGACTGTACTCTTATTTTTACTGCTGAGTGAACAATCAGCTTTGGAAATCAAACTTGGCTATGTAATCGCCTTCTAGCGGTGAGCTAAATGAGTACGTATGTATAGGAGTCTTATCTTTGCATATGTAATCTTAAATTACAATCACACTTGATAATAATTACTCTATCCTAATACCAATTTATGACCAGGTTATTTTTATTTGTTTTGTTTAAGGCAATTTATTGGATTTTGATTTCATTTCCGCTGAGAGTTCTCGCACTAGCAATAGCACTTCTGTGTTATCTGATGGCAGTCCTTCTTCATCAGTGGCGTTGTCAAATAAATATGGTAGATCTTATCAGAAACGACGTAATTCCAAAGACGGGAGAGGTTATTACGAGTCTTCTACGTCTGGCAGTCAACAATCAGAAAGTGATTTAGGATCAGCGGAATTGCAAAAACAGGTATCACCGCAAGGCATGAGGGCACGCCACCGTCATCGCATTGTAAAACCGCAAATGTCTGCGAACAAAGTTGAAGACAATGGCAAAATGCGTGTTGACGCATTGACGCCAATAACAGAAAATCTCCACAGTGAAGGAGATATTGAAGAAATGTCTCTGTATATCAGGCGTCTTCCAAAAGGAGCTCGGGGAAGCACTTGTGGACCCCAACCACCACCAAAAACTTCACTGCCTATGGATACGTACACTAGGAATCGCAACAAATCACATAAGTACCAGAGTCCTCATAGAAGTCCCGATGGAAGCAGCAATAATTCGCTGACTAAAAGTCCTCGACATATCACCCGTTTTGAATCACCAAGTGGTAAGGAATTAAATAAAAGTAGCAAGAGTGGTGGCGCCTTGACCCAGCAGTCATACGCCAGCATGACACATGCCACTTCAATCTCAGCAATGAGGCAGCTTAGTGATGGAGCAAAGAAAAGGGAGGTAATGTCATATCTTCTCACTTCTCACTCATTTATAGTGACTCTTGGAAACTAGAATGTTTTCGTGTTTTTCTTGCTGTCTCTTTTTACCATGTCTGAAAGTACAGTGTGTATATTGGCTTCATGTATAGTACTTTTCATTTGTGCTCTTCTTAAACATTAGTTACCTTCAAAAGTCTTTGATTTAAGTGCATCTTATTGATGATAGATTGAATGTTGTTAAAAATAGTTTACTGTCATGAATTATATTGGTGAACTATCATTAATATTTTGATATTTGATATGCACTCGCTGGTTTTCCAGTAAAATGATAAGTTCAGTGTTCACATGGATTTAATTTAGTTAGCATATTTAATTTATCAGCAGAAATATCCATTGAAAAATTAATGAGTACGCAGATGGGCTCATTACTAATTAATATCTTGATGGAATTCACATGTAAGCTAAAATATATTCTTTAAAATTTAATTAAAATTATTGTTACTGTGATTGCAAGAATAAATGGAATGGCAATATTGCAGTATGAGAAACAATGGCTACATTATGAGCCATATAGTTACCGGTATTTTGTTAGCAAAACAGTGTCTCAAATATTTCAATATTGTCGTTCCATTCTTTTTTTGGGTCACAGTAATGCATTTTGTAATTCTGGCCCAGACTGTTAAATTGTTCTTGGTCGATTAGTTAAGAATAATTATTTTTTATAGCTTTTTAACAAACTGATAAGAAACAGGTTTATTTTGTGAAATATTTACAACTGTGCAAACATCTGCTGCTTAGCATAATTTATTCGCTATAATATGTTAATCATTCCGTATTACTGATAGTCATCTATGTATGTATGTTTTATCATGTACTTTGATGGATTATGAAAGTAACTACGGTAACCATATTTTCAATCTTCTGTCATCCATCACATTTACAATCAAAACATGTTGCAACGTCAAATTTTTATTCCCAAGAGATATAGCGATATGCAGGTGTGTAAGAGTTACGTTATAGACACCCACTAAGAAACTTCTTGAAGTCTTATTTTGGAGGTGGTATAGTGTATTCCTCGATAAAAGTGGAATTTACCATTCCTAAGATTTTGATTCATGGTTTGCTGTCAGGAAATCTTAGTGGGTGATTCGTACAGTACTTATACTACCGGTACCTTCATTTCACATGCACATGATCTATTCTTGTTATTACAATGTTGCGATCATAAGTGTCTTTTTATAATCCTATTCTAGTTCACATTTTATTGTATCTTGTCTTAATGACCGTAGCTGCTTTTTAAAGTGATTTAATGATGAGCTGTAAACACCAAAGTAGGATTTTTTAAGTAGATGATTTCTGTCCGTGGCAGGTGAAATGATCAAAGATCGAGATGATTACTTGTACCATCTTTGATGTCTTTTTTTATTTCAGTCGCATCCAGCCTGCAAAGGACCGGATTTTATCAAGACAATGTTTAACGTTCACTCTCAGAGTCCGTTAGTTGCACATTTTCTAAATCAGAAAGGTCTACGATACGATGTTGGTACAAACGTAGTGGTGCAGCGAACGGAAGTTAGAAATTTGCCTCCATATCCTTTTATTTTTGCGTGAACGTGATAGTGTGTGTTACGTGATGAGTATTTTCATCATTTCTCATGTCATTGATATACATGACTAATATTAAAATGAAGGTGGCAGGTTGTCAATAATACATGTGTTAGTATTGAAAACCTGACATAATGTGTCAAAGATCAACAGATCATGCATTGATCAATTCTAATGTAATACCCCAGTAAATGTAGATTACATTTGACGAAGACAAACGAATAAATAACACCATACCCAATCCTTAACCCTCGTACCATATTTTGGTGTAATATGTTTATATGTATATTTCTATAATTACTTTGATAATTCTTGACACAATGGACATAATTTCCCATTTGCTAGATTTGAGTTCCATTAAAAAATGTTGAATTAACAGTAGCTTATTCCAGATGAGTTTTACTGTATTTTGAAGGTCTACATGTATTTTGTACCATGTTTCACCGGCAATCCTTAGGTCCAGTATACCTTTAAACATGTATGCCTCTCTCCCTTGGAAGGACTGGCTATATCAACACTTGACAGCCATCTTTAGATATTCAGTGTAATGTTAAATTAACAGTAGCTTATCCAAAATGAGTTTTACTGTATTTTGAAGGTCTACATGTATTTTGTACCATGTTTCACCGGCAATCCTTAGGTCCAGTATACCTTTAAACATGTATGCCTCTCTTCCTTGGAAGGACTGGCTATATCAACACTTGACAGCCATCTTTAGATATTCAGTGTAACTCTTAATAAAAACCGATCATCCATACATTGTATAAGAACTCATTCCAATGCCTAGTACATGGACACCTTGTTCTCTGATATCTATCTTTAATACTGCTAGCCTGACAATTTCCTTGATGGATATCACCAGGTCAAGGGTCAAATTGCTCGTCTTTATTCCATGGGGGTATACAGGATTCCCTAACATATAATTTCATGCTTCAGTGGACACCCCATGTCAGGGTCTGTTTGTCTTTGTAAACATTCTTTATTCAAATCATATACTTCACTATTGGAGCATAGACATTAGAAAGAGAGGTTTATGACTTTAGTCTCTTTAAAATTTACTGATTTGAACTTGAATGAAAAATTTATTTTAAATCCAATAATACTTGCTAGAAGATCTAAACTATACTTGTAATGGTTTAATTCAGTGTGGAAAGGGCGTGGCTAATTGTTAAATTCTGTTCAAAATTGTTACAGACATGTTTGGATGTGTTACAGACGTTTTCCTCATATGGAAAATGTCCGCTACATTTACATTACTTCTTCTTCTATGTTTACATTTGGCGCATCAATGATGTGGTGCATGATGGGAAAGGAATCACATCAATGAATGGCAGCACAAGTATATGAATCTTGTAAAATGTCATTCACTGGTATTTTTGACGATTATGAAATTATGAGTACAAGAAAGAAAAAATATTGTTTAAGATGAGAAAGTATGTACTCAGGCAAAATGGGATCTCATTGACCTCCAAGGCACACCATCAAAACAATCACCATATTGTTTTTGTGGAAATATTATAAAATAATGCTAATTCATATAAAAATGTTTAAATAGGTTACAATATATACCTGTTACCCTTTTGGTTAGTTAGTCCCCGTTCGGACGTAGTCCGAAAACGGGGACTTATGTTTTGCCCTGTGTGCGTCCGTCCTTCCGTCCGTCCGTCCGTGATCACCTGTATCTCAAACATACATGGACCGATTAAGTTCAAACTTCACTCATACATCACACATTATATGGGACATATGCACGTGCATTTTTTTCATGATCCGATTAACGATAGCCGAATAGCGGCCATTTTAAGGCCGAAAATGCATCAAAATCGCACATTTTCACCATTCCGAACCCGGATCTCAGTTATGCATGGACGGATTTTGTTTAAATTTGGTACATACATTAAACATAATAGGACTTTGATGCACGTCATTTTTTTTTTTGGATCGGGTTTGAAATGGCCGACTGGCGGCCATTTTGTTTTAAAGAATTCAGTTCTGGATCCGTATCTGAGACATGCTTGGATTGATTGAGTTCAAACTTCACACACACAAGGTACATCATGAAACAAATATGTATGTGCATTTGTTTCATGATCTCATTAACGATAGCCAAATTGGGGCCACTTTAAGGCCGAAAATGCATCGAAATCGCACATTTTCACCATTCCGGACCCGGATCTCAGTTATGCATGCACGGATTTTGTTCAAATTTGGTACATACATAAAACATAATAGGACCTTGATGCACGTCATTTTTTTTTTTTTGGATCGGGTTTGAAATGGCCGACTGGTGGCCATTTTGTTTTAAAGAATTCAATTCTGGATCCGTATCTGAGACATGCTTGGATTGATCGAGTTCAAACTTCACACACACAAGGTACATCATGAAACAAATATGTATGTACATTTGTTTCATGATCTCATTAACGATAGCCAAACGGAGGCCGCTTTAAGGCCGAAAATGCATTGAAATCGCACATTTTCACCATTCCGGACCCGGATCTCAGTTATGCATGGACTGATTTCATTCAAATTTGGTACATACATTAAACATAATAGGACCTTGATGCATGTCATTTTTTTTTTCGGATCAAGTTTGTTTTAAAGAATTCAGTTCTGGATCCATATCCGAGACATGTCTGGATTGATCAAGTTCAAACTTCACACACACAAGGTACATCATGTCATGAATATGTATGTGCATTTGCCGAAAATGCATCAAAATCACGTATTTTCACAATTCCGGAACCGGATCTCAGTCATGCATGGATGGATTTTGTTCAGATTTAGTACAATGTGTTGTACATATGCTTTGAATGTATATGTCACTCAAATATGAACGGAACAGGGACGTGTCATTGACAATGACTTGTTATTAAACAATTTGTACCCATGGCATTTTGTTTGAGGAGAGCGACCACTCTGCTAACCTATCTTGCTTATTACAGCTCATGAGAGCTATTATCACTCACCCAATTCAGATCTATTTGAAAAGATTGTAATAACATAGCTCCCGTAACCCATTAAATTACTGCAGGAGAGCCATTTTTATCTCACCAGCCATTCTCAAAAGACTAGTCTGAGTACCAATTACTCTTGAATTTATACAAACTGTCTTTAATAGCAAGTTTTTAAAACCGTGTGGTGAAAAGATTTTTAATACACAAGAAAAAAAAAGGTAAGGATGAGGCTTTTATTACTCGTATGTAACCTTTTATGCTGTGACGTCATTTGCATTGGATAATGCAAATTGAGTATACCAGTTGAGGTTGTAACCAGAAGGATTTTTAATTAACATTGTATTCAACGGTGATGATGACATTTTGTCATCATAATCTTCCCCACTTTTATATTTTGCGAATGCTTAAATTTGTCACAGTCGTCCTGCAGGTTGCGTTCAGATTATGTGTAAACAAAAATTTTGCATATGTTATATATTTTGCATGGGACTCATGATCCTTCTATTTTTTGCTCAACCGTCAAGATATGATTCAATTTAAAAAAATAAATAAATCCTGTGTCATACTAGTAGTTGAAATGATGAACTAGGAATCAGTCTGCTTAGACTCAAATATAAACACTTTTGCTTCATGCCACTGTATGTATTTAGCCATGCTGACAGTGTAAGCTTGATGTATCCATGTGTGAAACTAACGTCTGAATTCAGTCAAGTCTGTCCAATGACATTTCATCCGACATTTCTCGTCATGCTGCAAGGTGCCTACAATAAATGACTTGTACACATTCCGATATTACATATGTCCACTATTATAATGCATCAGTACTTCCAGGTAAACAGGAAATTGTGACTGTAACGTTTGACGTCTTTATTACCATGTCTTACATTCTCCAATTTCCTGTCTAATGTTCTGATTTTTTTTTATTTACGATAGTGGCTATTTTAAAAAATTTATAAAAAAGGCAATTTCACCTTGTCTGTAATGATACCGTAATAAAGTGGCAGGGTATAAAGGTTACAATGTCTGTCATTGTCATACTTGTGGCCAGGATAACTCATGACAAGTAATTTGTGTGCAATCTTTCTCAAACTCATAAAAATTGCAGTCATTGTATGTTCTCCTTGGCACAGTTCAATTTTTGTTGTGGTTAGCTTATTTAGCTTATTTATTGAGATGTTGGTGGAACTGCTTTTATTAGCTTAAATAGGAGAGGTAGTTTGTACCGGTAAGTATCAATATCCTTTTCAAATGTCTGCCTGTGAGTAGAAACATGAAACCAACACATTTTTTAAGATAAATTTGGGGATATATCTGTTTTAGTTTTAGCTTGAATTTTCAAATAAAGTGGAGAAAATATTATACTGATAAAGTGGATTGATAATAAATAGGCACTCTCATTTTTTTTTCATTCATTTATTTGGTTTTTATTTTGACAGATCACTATCTGTTCAGTAAAATTCAATCCTAGTGTGATGAACATAGACAATTTGTATGAAAGTAAAATATATATAGTAATATAATTCATATTAGAAGATTATAAATATTGTCAGTGGTTGTGCTTGTTTGTATGCGCATGTCATCGATATCGTCCAAATTAACTATTCATTAATTTAATATTACATCAGACATATGCACCTGCATTTGTTTTCATGATCGATTCAAGATGGCAGCAATTTTAAGGTAAAAAATGTATCAAAATCACACATTTTCAACATTCAGGAAATAGATCTCAGTTGTGCATGGACAGATTCTACTCAAACTTGGTTCAACATGGCCGGCTGGCAGCCATTTTGTTTTAAAGATTGCAGTTTTGGATTAATATATTTTCAAGCATTTAGTGATTTTTCTATTGTATTTTTTCTTGCATAAATAACATCTTAATGCTACAAGCCATTTTATAATTACAGTTAAGAGAGTATAAAGTTTTTGTGTTGAACACATAAAGGTTTTACTAAGAGACAGATGCTAATTTTACTACCGGTATATTCAGTTATTTATACTTGTGAGTTATACTTGATTAAAATTTGATTATCAGCAAACCAATGAAAAATTGTATTTTTCTTTACAGTTATAATGTTTTATTTTGTATTTATTCATATCACCCTTTTAGGACCTCCCCATAATTTTCCTTCGCGGTGTGGGTTACAAGCACAAAATTAACACTACACATATACACCACATATAGAAAGTATTATATATCGGTACATATCACACATTAGTTCTTCTAGTAGATCTTCTCTCAAAAGCACAGATAAGAAAAATACTGGTACTAGGCGAAGGAAAAAAAAAATATTTTTGAGTTTTGTGTTGATATAAGAGAAATAAATTTGTCACTTGTGTACTGTAAAATATTTTCGCTTGGAATTATTTTTTGTTATTTTTGCTTAAGAATAATTCAGTGAAAATATAATCCAGCGAATATACTTTGTTTCCTATATTTCACATTAAACTTGCCAAAAATCAGTGAAAATAAATTCCATACAAAACATCCAAAAAGTCTTTTCAGCAAAAATTTATTCCTGCAACATTTGTATTAAAAATAAAGTATTTCACAGTATTGTAAATTTGTATTCCACTTCTAATCACCTTGTATCTTGGACAAAAAAAATAAATAGGAAATGAATCTATAATAAAGATTATTATTATTACTACATTGTACTCATAGATAAGTACTACCGTATAACAGCTGTCAGGTTAAGAATGATGTAGAAGCATGTTTGTAGTCACAACTGGACACTGATCTCTTGCGATTTGGTTGCTAGCTTCAATGATTGTTTTTGAATATGTCTCCCTATTGAAGTATGATTTTGCAAGCTCCTTTTGTTCAATTTTGATGCCATTAGTTATTGGGAGAACTTACTTAGGGATAATCTGCAAGCTGCAGAATGCAATTTAACCAAATTGAACCAAATAGGGGTAAAGCGACTTTAATGTTGTATTGTGGGTAATTGAGTGCATTAGACTACTACTGGATTTATTGAGTCGCAGATTGAATGGCTGCTAAGTAGTCAACTGGGAAATTCAATTCTGTTGAATAAAGAAAAAAAATATCTATATGTGGCCTGGGTTGTTTCTGTTTGTAAATCGAATTAACCCATTTGATTTGAACCACTAAATTGACTGTTAATGTGTTGATGTTTAGTAATTACTTTTTGACTTTTAAATCTGGGTGTTGAAACTAAGATGAATACCCAAGGCATTCTTAGTCTTTGCTTAGACTTGCTCTGAATTTGGTTCTACTGCTTTCATGTGTCTAGCACTCCTGTAAAATCTGTATTAGAAGCTGCATTCTTAATAGAAGTCGCACCAATTCTTTTTGAATAACTGAGAATCAAATATTCATCATTTCTCATATGTGTAGATGGCTCTAGTAGAAGCCGCATCCCCTCTGTTGCATTGTACCATTTTAATAGAAGCCGCAGATTCTAATACAGATTTTACAGTATTTCGTAATATTGCCATAACTAATTTTGTTTGTAAATAATATTGTTTGCTATGATGTAACATAATTTTTTTGAGGTGATCTAATTCTATATGGTTGATTGGTTGTCATTTTTTGTTCTCAAAAATACACTTTGAATATGCCCCAATCGGATTGATTATTCTCTTTCAATGTACAGATGCTAATGTTCATCACATTTGAGTACATTGCACTAAATATCTATGCAATCAGGTAGATTCCCTCTGGTGAGATTTGTCAGCCTATTAGGACAGGACTCACTAGAAAGTGGCCTGTAACATGAGATTGGTTGCTGATCCTACAAGATAATTAGGTAATTGATCAGATGTATCCGTAGTCAGATAATGACTAAAGGTTAAACCCTTTAAAGATCATAGTTTCCAAAATAACAAAATGTTAGTCCTTGTCAAAATTTTTGAAAAAAATACGAAAAACAAAAATATGCATGTTTTGTTTTTTCGAAAGTTGACTTTTTCACTAAAAGGGTTAATGTCTGTTTCATTTATATCGGTTTATTTCAATATGGTCATTTCGGAATTGTCTTGAATTTCAAACTGGAAAAGTGTAATCTGGTAAAAAAAACAACAACGTTGATTAGGTTCCTATATGGGTCTTTTATTATGTAGTATGTACATACAGGTTTGAATATTGTGGTTATTTTTATAGGTTTCAATATGTGCAGTACTGTGACAAAGTTTCCAAATAAAATACTATGCACAATGAATTGGCATGCATCTCAAACAACTCAAAACGTCCAATTTAATTATAAAAACAATATACAAAACTTGTCACATCAAAAATCATTTTCACCTTAATTCTAGCTAATATTTGCTTTGTATTTATAGTTTATCATATAGCATTGTCACATGTACAGTTCTGAAATGTGCTTTTTGATTGACAAATTACAAAAAAGTATAAAATCTGAGCATTTATGTAGGTTGTCTCGACCTTGTCTTATCTATGACATCATTAATTAATATGCAGCACACTTAGTGCACAGTAGCAACAGATTTTTATGTTTTCTATAACACCTCTCTATTTGTGATTCCCTGCGGCTGTAATGCTTTCACACTAAATCTCTTCCATTATTTTGAAAATGTACATAATCGACACGTAGTTTGAAAATTGAGTAAAAGCAGGTGGAAGATTTAGCGTGAAAGCAAGTATTGCAAGTCTTGTGAAAAAGCACCACTATAAAATAATCATGATTAAAAAAAAAATAGCCCCTCAAAGAACATCCTGCACCGCCCTTTACTTGAATGGATTGTTCCGAGAATTTGAAATTGATTCATAATTGTAAACTCATCAAAACTGGCAAATTGAGAATTGAAATGTCTAATTATAAATGACTAACTGAAACAACATGAACAAGAATGTTTAAATTATTGAAAGTTGAAACTATAAATTACACCTTTATGACCTTTGAACTGCTTGACCCTGCTGACCTGTGAACATTTGATGAACAGCTTTCTTCTCACTCTGATGTCTAACTATATACTGACAAAAATGTTTTATGAAATATTTGTTTTTATTGATCAAAATCAATTTTCCAAATTTTATACCAGTATAAGAATTAGACCCTATATACATGTATTTTTTTCCCCAGTTTTGGTTCATAATAATTTAAATTTGCATAATTAATCATTATTTATAACATTTATTAAATATCATGGTCACATAAGCATGACATAATTTTGATTAAATTTTACTGAATGTCACTATTTTTTTTAGCAGAATTATTATAAATATTTTATGAAGAATAATCTCTTTACAATCACACTGTAAAATCCAGCGTTGTATCTATAATTCACAGGTTTTGTGTTTACCCTGTTAGTGGCATATGCGCTCACATAAATTACAAAGGTGTAATTACAAAACGAGTGATATTTTATTGATTCAGTATACAACAAATGCAATTTTTAGTTTGTATGCGCTTCTGTCGGAACAATTACTGTACAGGGACCGAAATATACATACTGCCATGTCAATGCTTATACCCTATCTCTGCTTTCAATATCCACGTCTATTTTTCTAGATAAATGCATTCACTGGTGACATTTAATTACTACCCCCCGAAAAAAAAAAAAGTGATTCTTCAGAGGCATAAGTGATTTTCTCAATGAATAAATGTATTTACAAATCACTCTTCAATGTATGGACTTTTGATAGAGTCTTGCCGCCTCAATTTCCGGACGAACTTATTCCATTATCCCATAAGATTTCCAATTTCCATACTTTATTTAGGTACCATGCCGTTATGGCTTTCAACGTTTCCCACTCACTGATGGACGGGAGCTTGACATTGTCAACTCTAAAAGGAATTCCATGTTTTGTTGTGTGTTTGAATTCAATGTGTTTATAGAAGTGGCAATAGGGTAATTAACCTTGTTACTCTAACAAGATAAAGTGCAACCTGGGTATAATACATAAAGATGTGTCAATTTCTGTTAAATAATTTACATATTGACAATCATAAAAAAACTTGGTTATAGAAAAAAATTGATCCCTGTAAACAATATACTGACGTATATCAAAAATGAATTGCCTTCAAATCAAATTACAGATGCTGTTTTTCTAAAATGTTAAAAGTATTACACTTTCCTCATTCCTAGTTGTGAGTTATAAATTATTTATATTGTTTTATTAATTTCTTGTTTAACTCTGGTGTTCATCTGTCAGTAAATTGACCTCAATGTGGGTTCATCTTATGTGAGATCCCGAGACGATCTGTGGTTGATGTAATCAAATCCTCTCCTTTAAATGTCAAGTTATAGCCCTAATAAAACATACAGGCTCAATGTATACCTGTAATTCGTTGATTTTTTTTCTTTTATTTTAATATTAACTACGTAAATTTGCTGCAACATGGTATAACATTGATTTAGGCATCATTGCTAACATATACTTGAGTTGTTTTTCTTATGATTAGGATTTTAATGCTATTCGAAGTTTGAATTGCACATAGGGTTTATATCACTGTAAAAAGAGGAGTCATGAGTGCATGCATAAATAGGGATTTGGGGCGAGAGTTTTTCCACTTGAGATTTGCATGATTGACTGAATGTGCCTGGTTGGTGTCTGGTCTGGTACATGTAGTGATTGTTGTTGTCAGTCATATATGATCACATTGTCTGTCAAATAGAGGTGAACTAGACTAATCCTGCTGATTAATGCCAGACACAGTAATACTATCAAGAAAAGAAAACAGGCATTAGTAACAGTTTAGTAACAAAACAGATAATGTGAAAGTCTTATACAATCAAGAGTGTTGCATGACGTCCTTCAATTTCTACATTTAATGACACTTTTGCCTTAACTAATGTTCACGCTAGAAGCGCCAACCTATCGCGACATCATAAGTGATGCTTTCCGCTCCGTTAGAATGTTAGAAGATCAGTATCAAAGGATGTATGAAGAAGGATCTCGAGCCTCTAGAAAGTTTATCAAAGATCAAAAGCTTCAAGAAAGAGAACACTACAGGTAAGAACATCTTCTTATAACCCTCTATATTGATGGTGATATTTATTCACCCTGGCTAGCTAGGGATGGGCCATGTTGTGTATGGGGTGGGGCTTTTTAACTATTCTTTTGGAAATATATGTGTGTAACTGATTATGTATTGGTCTACTTCTTTCTTTTTTTTTAGCTCCGCTGTCGACTTTGTCGAGCGAAGCTTATCATATGAGTGATTGTCCGTTGTCGTCTGTGTCAATGTTTTACTTTTTCGACTTCTTCTTGAAAACTACAAGCCTTAATGCTTTGATACTTGGTGTATATGTATTTCATGATCATATCTTCAATTCTCTAATTTTGGTGAATATTTTTGTAATTTTTGGTAAAAAGTGATATTTTCGACTTCTTGTTAAAAAACGCAAGTCCAATTGCTTTGATATTACATATATAAGTACTACATGTGGATCTCTCTCAGATTTGTTCATTTTGTAATGATATCTTCAATTCTCTAATTTTGGTGAATATTTTTGTCATTTTTGGTAAAAAGTGATATTTTCGATTTCTTGTTAAAAACCACAAGTCCAATTGCTTTGATATTACATATATAGGTACTACATGTGGACCTCTCTCAGATTTGTTCATTTTGTGATGATATCTTCAATTCTCTAATTTTGGTGAATATTTTTGTCATTTTTGGTAAAAAGTGTTATTTTCGACTTCTTGTTAAAAACCGCAAGTCCAATTGCTTTGATATTACATATATAGGTACTACACGTGGACCTCTCTCAGATTTGTTCATTTTGTAATGATATCTTCAATTCTCTAATTTTGGTGAATATTTTTGTCATTTTTGGTAAAAAGTGATATTTTCGATTTCTTGTTAAAAACAGCAAGTCCCATTGCATTGATACTATGCACATTGCTCATTTTGTAATGATATCTTCTGTTCTTTAATTGAAATGTGCATTGCTAACAGCGGAGCTATCTCAGCCGAGAGGCTGCTTGTTTTTTTTATTAGTCAGAGATTTTCTTATTTTAATGCACAATATATCACCCCTTTCATATCTCCATTGGTTTCTATTCAATTTGATTAAAATCGGATGTGTAGAGTCGGAAGTCGATTCCAGTCACCAGTGACATTGCCATTTGACCAAATACCTACCTGCAAGCTTATGAGCTCTCAGGATTAGTTACCAATCAGAACTTGTGTTACCTAATCTTAGATTAGGTAAATAGATTCAGCAACCAATCAGAATGTGTGTTACAAGCTGCTTTCAGAGGAACTTGCATACTATTGGTTGTTGTTCAAAATCTAGTTACCGGTAGTGACAATGCACTTGTGACTGGAATTTAAAATGGCCAAAAACCTTGACCTGCATCGGATTGATTAAATCCCACAATATCTTCTCTTACTATATTTGAATCATGGTTCAACAGACGTTCAACCTTCTAACATATGACAACATGTTGTTTATGTGATGCATATTAATGATATACCCTGTCCTGTCGTATGCCATACTGTGGAAACACGGCTTGTTTTATCACTGCCAGCACACACCATTGTTGCCTTATTACAACTACAGATGATCCAAAATATAGCGTGTATGCTGTACAAGAGTCCCATCTGTTTATGTTATCTTGTTCAACTGAAGCAGAATAATCGAGCATCCTTGTCAGTCAGGAATTGTATCTCATATTTAACACAAACACGGTGCCTCGATCTGTGTACCTGGTTCACTCAGAAACTCATCTCTGATGTTGAAATTTTGCAATAGTCATTGTGACTCCCATTCTTTAACCTTTTATGCACCATAATTTTTCTCAACCAGTTTTTTTTATGTATTTTTCCATATGTTTTTTCCTAATTTTGGGAAGATGGACATGATTTCCTATTTGCTATAGGTTTTGGTAAAAATATGAAAACAATTATGTGGGTTTATTTTGTTGACTTCGCACGCAAAGGTTAAAGGACACATATGTGAAATATTCACTGCTGGAAAAGTTCAAAATCTGAAACATATTTTCATATTAACTATGTTTTTATTGATGATTAGCATTAGAAAGTCATCATTTGAACATTGAGTTTGGGTCTTCATGTTATTCTGGGTAAATTTTGCATTCCCCACCCATCAATTACTTCTGAAAAGGAGTGTTTTCTGTGTGTTGCTTCCATCATTTTATGTTTACACTGTATTCGCTCTATTAGTAGCTTATGTAAATGAAAGATGTGCTTCTATGATCAAAATAAGTTATATTTTAATAATTCAGTATAGAATAAATACAATATCTGGTTTATGTGCACTTTTAATAGAGCACTTATATCGTGGTATTATAGTATCCATGTAATTGCTTGTAATTGAAGATATACACAGATATAATTGGAGACAATTAATTAAATATACCCATTAGAATTACATTAAAAATACTTATAATATTAGCATTAACAAATCATGGTATGAGTTTGGTGCATTTAACAATTTGTGTATTGTCGGGGATGGAGCTATGTAACAGAATGATCTATGTTGCTAAGATGCCCACCACTCTATCATGTATTTCTATGGGCTCTGTGCGAGCTGCTGTGGAACGCCAGTCTAAGAGCCGGTGAAAACAGCTGAGTCAATGAAACAGCACAAAATCAACTATGAGACAATCCTGAACTATCAAATTTATATATGTTGTACATGTAAGGGTAATCTTGTTACACTGTTCAGGAGAGTCTCAACAACTAGCTCAAAACACAGTTTTCTGAGAGTTTTCGGCCTTTGTTTTCGCCGTGATGGTTGCCAGGTGGTGAAAATGCCCAAATGTATGCCCCCCCCAAGAATAACAAATAATGTTCGTTTGTATACACCTCTATTGGTGTGTTTAATTGAAGTAATTATCATAATATGATAATCTCATATTTTAATATTGAGGTTAAAAAAATTGATATTTCATCAAGATTAAATGAAAATTAAATGTGTAATTTATATGATCAAGATTTGAATGATATGGGAAGTAAGTAGTACTAAATTATTAACAAAAACTCATTAATGTATAATTATAATTTAGTATACAATTTTTCAGGTAATTATCTTTTAATTGATCATCGTCACTAAAATAATCAACCGTCTATTAAAAGGTTAATCGAAGATGAATTTTGTTTCTCCTTTTCCACCCACTCAATATGACTCATCAAAGTATACTATATAGTACAAAGAAGTCAAAATAAATCTAATCTGAATGATAAAATTATACATTTTTTTAACTGACATGATGCAAACGCTCATATTGTGAAGCTGCTATGTCATCCCTGCATTTGAAATGGTTCGGTCCACGGAAGCTGACCACCCCCAGAAATAAGAGTGGATGATTCCTAACTTGAGGTAAAAAAAAAAAGCACAGGTGCATTATCCTTTGCGGAATGTTCCAGTTCATTTCACATACAGGTCATCTCTTTTATATCACGATCACAGTATATCATAATTATGAAATACTAATATTCTAGATAACACTAGTTGTTCCTTACAAAGTTGTAACCCTGTAAATTGTATATCATTTTGCTAAATGTAAATCATCTGTAAACTCCTGTTTTGATTTTTTACTATAACACAAATATATGAATTTCATATTTATATTAACATATCAACAGCTGTAGTAGTATGTATGATAGTAGAGGATATGACAGCATTTTAAGTACCGTTAAAATCCTAATATAAACCGCATACGTAATAGTAACCGCACCCCCAATTCTAGCTTCGGGGTTAAAGAGTTCTTAACAAAAATTGAAAACTTGAAAAGTATTTATTACTAACCGCACCCCCAATTCAACAAGACCGTGACTGACTTCATTGTTTCAACCAGCTGGTCCAAAACGGCATTGTTCCTTATCCTATTCATTTATTCCACCAAAGTGCCTAAAAATATTCATACCTATTTATTGTTGAACGGTGATAAGATGTCAGACACGCAGTGCAACTGCTTTTGTTCTGGCAGCAACCTTTGTCAATACTCCACATGAATACGTCCATGTTTTGTAAGTTTTCAACACTGAGCCATTATCACCGTAAAAGTGTTAAATTCTTCGTTAATGCTCAGTTTATCTTTCGAAAACAACTACCGGGTAATTTCTTGATTTAAAAAAAAACCAATTCATTTTCCCATGGAAATCAAAGCCAAAAGATCACACTACATTATCGGTAAATACTGTAAACAGCTTCATTTTTGCAAGATAATTTTTTTTTTTCAAATTTCGTGGGAGCTGCAAAATTTTGAAGCACTTACTGTTTTTTCATTAGATTCGTTAAGACCGCAGTGACTATTCTAGCAGTTACCATTTCTTCAGAATTGCATCCCTTTGAAAATATGTATCACATCAAAATATGTAAAACATCACATGAAAATATGTAAAACATCACATGAAAATATGTAAAACATCACATGAAAATATGTAAAACATCACATCAAAATATGTAAAACATCACATCAAAATATGTAAAACATCACATCAAAATATGTAAAACATCACATCAAAATATCACATCAAAATATGTAAAACATCACATCAAAATATGTAAAATGTAACATCAAAATATGCAAAACATTACATCAAAATTTGTAAAACATTACATCAAAATATGTAAAACATCACATCAAAATATGTAAAACATCACATCAAAATATTCAAAATATCACATCAAAATATGTAAAATGTAACATCAAAATATGCAAAACATTACATCAAAATTTGTAAAACATTACATCAAAATATGTAAAACATTACAATAAAATATCTAAAACAGTACATCAAAATATGTAAAACATTTCAATAAAATATATAAAACAGTTTTAGCTTCAAACCCAACAGCTGCGAGTCAATTATAATATGCCATGATAGCTTTAACACCATGATCTTACCTACCTTTCTATATAAAGTCTGATGTGCAGCCAACTGAGATTGAATTTGCAAACTGGGGAAAAAAACATGCCTGATATAATCATTAAATCAGTGCACGTAACCGACAGGCAGACGAGCATATACAATTTAAAATAGGTTGATTTTGTGGTAAAGTGGAAGAGCGAGGGCAAACGATGAATGTGAATCAAACGAAATGGTAAATAATTTCTCTCCTTTTATGCAACTTATAGGCAGACTAATCCCTTGCAGAGGGACTAGGTTTATATTCACTGTAGCAGTAAATCTGTTATAAGCTTTGAGTCTAAATTGTCATTTAGTTCCTGAGCATTAATGTCAGAAACCTCTGTATATCTGTTACCCCGTTTCCCTCTTTGCGTCTTTGAATTCTGATCATGGCAGGCAGTTTATTAACAGTATTTTATTGCAGCATTGGATGAAATAATACATGATCAAATAAGAGTGAAACCAAATCATGTGTAAACATACAGGAAACTGTCACATGTCTTTTTCATTGGCATGCTTATGTGGAGATACAATTCTACGCTGTATATCAATCACCTGTGTAAACAAAATCAATTCTCTCAGTATCTTTGGTAGACAGGCTTCAACTGTTACAAAGTTTGTTGGTGTTCTAGTTCTGTTTATAAAAGTGCTGGGTTTATTGAAGTTTAAAAGTGTTCTGTTTCTAGAAGTGTTGAGTTTACTGAAGTATATAAGTAGGTGTTATAATTGTTCTGTTCGTAGAAATGTTGGTTTATGAAGGTGTTAGGTGTTCTGTATATACCAGTAGAAGTGTTACATTTACTGAAGTGTGTAGGTGTTCTAAACGTTCTGTTCATGGAAATGTTGGGTTTATTGAGGTGTTAGGTGTTCTGTATATACCAGTAGAAGTGTTACATTTACTGAAGTGTGTAGGTGTTCTAAACGTTCTGTTCATGGAAATGTTGGTTTATTAAGGTGTTAGGTGTTCTGTATATACCAGTAGAAGTGTTACATTTACTGAAGTGTGTAGGTGTTCTAAACGTTCTGTTCATGGAAATGTTGGGTTTATTGAGGTGTTAGGTGTTCTGTATATACCAGTAGAAGTGTTACATTTACTGAAGTGTGTAGGTGTTCTAAACGTTCTGTTCATGGAAATGTTGGGTTTATTGAGGTGTTAGGTGTTCTGTTTATAGAATTGTTGCATTTACAGTTTGCAAAATAGGGGTTTATTCAAGGATTTTGTGTTCAGTTTGTTAGTTCAACTCAATCCTCTTAATTTGCCAGTTTTATCGTAACATCAAAGATGCAGCAAATCATTCGAATATCTAATTTAATTCATTGTTCCTTGTTTTTCTATAAATAGTAGAAGTTAATAATGAATGGCCTTTAATCTTTGATGGAGACAAGTATTCGTGAATAATTCGACATCCATCATAGACGTAACAATCAGCTGTATCTACAGAAGCCGATTACAACTCGTAATTATTTTACCATTGTTGCTATGATTTATTACCAAATTTAAATCGACCCTTGTTAGTATATATATACACCAGATTGCTTTTTATCAATTGCTTTGCTCTTTTGAGGTGATCTCATTTTGTGATTTATTTCAAATAAGATGAGTGAACTTAGTGTTACACAATACTTCCAGCATATTGAAAAACATTTTTATTGAAAAATTTTGCAAGAGCCAATCAACCATGTATTTTTTTTTTTTTTTGAGAATGGTCATTGTGAATACATCAGTGTAGTGAATTACTGTGCATAAATCAAAATGTATTATACTACTACTCTGCGGGAGACATTGTCAGCAATATCTGCTGGTGTACATTTTTTTTTTGATTGAAATTTTGATTAAGCAATCATAATATCTTGAAGTAGTAATAATTATTATAAGGCCACTGAAAATAAATTTTGTGTTTTCAGTATTAACAGACTAAACAAATATTTTATTTATTTTAGTTTAGTCTTACATTTAATACAGAATTAAGATTAAGAAAAAATTAACACCAATTGCAGTTATAGTGGATTTCTTATCCCCTACATCAAAGGAAATAAATGAACAACATTATTTTAGTGGCTAGTTCTTGGCTAATTTGCATAAAATGGAAATTTGTTTAAAAACGTCCAAAATGTCTATTTCAGCGAAAATTAATTCCAGCTAAAATAAAGTATTTTACAGTAGTTAGATTTTTTCTGTCATGAACTTGTGTATATTAATTAAAAAATCTGACTCCTCATAACATTCTATCAACTTATATTTTCTTCTACTTTGATCTTGAAAACAAGGTGCACAGGAGATAAACATAGCCTCCATATTTTGATAAATAATTTTATGGGTAGAAGTGAGAGATGAGTGAGTTAAACTTTGATTCATTGGCCAGAGTGATGATTCTAAGCTATCCCACAGTTTAATTGGGTGACCATATGGCACATACATGTATGCCATGTTGTAATTATTAGAGTCATGGTATGGAGATTAATCAAACCTATAGTGGATCTAATACAAGTCTCCTACATGATTAGTGTCTGATGTACTCATATTAGGAATCCATGTAAAAAGAAAATTGTGATTGTTCTATATCGAATCATTAAAATATTAATTATTGTGACCATAGAAACACCTGTAAAGCGTATGTGTAAATAAGGTAAAGAACATACTTTGAGTTGTAAACTGGTCTAAATTATTTTGATTTTAAATTACAGTTTTAGTCACAAATATCTGAATATACAACTACTTTATTTAAGAACTACACTGACATTAATTAATGCTAAACACATGAAAGTATACTGTAAAACATTCCATCAACATCACACACATGTTGAAAAATTGTGGGAGACTGAATCTAATGTAATTCAGTCCTTGAAAATATTTTTCAATTCCCGATTTTGTAGAAGCTTTTTAAAAGGCCTGGTGAATAATGTTTATTTTGACTAGGTAATCCATTTTACTGATTTGGGACGGGTGCGGATGAGCGGGTTTGTATTTTTAACATGCAGCATTACATATTATTCTGGTAAATTCACTTGCTATATTATTTAGGTGAGACCTGATAATAATTCTGTGCACACTGCTGATCTTGAAGCTGAACTAAAAATATTATCAAACTATCACATACACACACAGGAGTTAATAATCATACTGGCTTTTGCGATAATGGTATACCTGTAGTCAGTAAAAATATATATTCCAGCGCATTACTCAAAGTCCATTTTAAGCTAGGAAATATACCGGTATGTCTATCAAATTAAAATAAACCCATAATCATCTTATCAAATCTAATATAATCAAAAGTCAGTTACATTGGTTTAGAGAACGAGTAAAATCTCTGGTCAAAGTAAGGTATCAATTTTAATTACATGTGATTCAAGCCAGGTAAACTTTAAAAAATATACTTCCTTCCACATATTAATGACTAGACATAGACAATTCTGAACTTCTTTTGAAAATTTTAAGTATAAAATATAAGACAGCAGGGAGTTGAAAAGTGTCATGTAATTATTTGGGTGCATGAATATGAATGATCATGCACTTAACTTTGCGTATGGAGAATACATGTATATAAGTTAGTTGAAAATCCATTTTGTGATGTTTACTGCAAGATAACACAATTCTGCATGCACAGCTGATCAACCTTTTCAATTTTTTTCATCACATCTTCCCCTTTAAATTCAATTTTTCTTTCTTAGATTTCTTTCAAAATTTCGATCAAGATATGTTGCCAATAGAAAATAATGTCTACTAATTTCAAAATTATCCCAAAAAATTTTGAAAAATGCAAATAAATTTGGCGGGAAAAAATATGGCGCACAAAGATTTAAAATACAACTTATTGTTAACGTAGACACCCCTGTTTCATTTATATATGAAAGGCACATGCACATACTAATAGAGCATATACCACACATGGATTTACAGAGAGCCCCTCCCCCCTCTTTTTCAGCCCGCAAAAAAAAAAGGCAAATCAATTGACCAACCCAGCCCAGGGTAATAATTTCTGGATCCGCCAGTGTACACATATAAGCAGTCCTGCATAATATTGCACTGTAGTCATTATAACACTGAATTTATCCCATTCATTTATTTGAATTAGTAGTAGAATGGTACGATATATAATAAAGTCTGCTTTCATTATTTATAAGTGATACATACTGTTAATTACGACATGTTTATGTATGCTTACTGAAAAAATGCATGCTTTCATTATTTATAAGTGATACAAACTGTTAATTATGACATGTTTATGTATGCTTACTGAAGAAATTCATGCTTTCATTATTTATGGCCAAATTGAGTTGTAAATTTATGAATTCTAGAGCTTAAAAGAAAAATAAGAAAAGTTATCGACACTGTGATGTCGCTCTCCGAGGTGTCTTCGACTTTTATGCCAGTATTTACTTTTATTGCTTCAGTTCTGTCAAACAAGTCTCTTGAAAATAATACCTTTTTTTTTATTACTGTCATCAAATGCTAGTTTGTTTTCAATTATTAAAACGTGAAATGAAATGGTGTTCTAAAGGGATTCCACCTTGGAATGAGATCATTTTGAATACCTGATGTTAAATTTTATTATATAGATGGTTGGCATTTCTTCCATAATTTATGATGACTGATAAATATTATAATATATTTGTCTTTTAGAGAGTTCAGTTTAAGTGCACTGAGTTTGCTTGTAGAATTTTAATGCCATTATTGCCCTTTATTTTGATATTTGCATAATTCTCCAGGGTTGATCAGTTAGATATATTATTTTGCTTTGTCTGTCTGTCTGTCTGTCTGTCCTTCCGTCCGTCCATCCGTCCGTCCGCCCCATGCATATTAATTAGACTAATTTGAATACTTTTAACAATAAAGTATAATATCTAGTTAGCTATTTGAATGAATCTATACATATTAATTAGCTGCTTTTATTGCCTTAATGGTGTGTGTATGTGTGTATGTCTCAAAATACAGTTTCCCAATGTTGATGAATTACATTCTATGCCATGCAATGGACATGACCGGATTAGCTAATAAAAAACCTGATGAAAATTGATTTAATATCTGTATAATTTTATATTCAAACAAACTCATATATTACAACATGAAACACACGATTAAAACTTGCGATCAAGCTGGCAGACTCACTAACCTACCTTCCCACTCTTACTTCACCAAAATACGTGTAGTGCACATCGCCCAACAAATGCATTATGGCTTTATATGCACATGCAGTCAGTTTGTCATCCAATCAAAGATCACTGCTGGCATCATTATGGCATACATATGCACATGCAGTCAGTTTGTCATCCAATCAAAGATCACTGCTGGCACCATTATGGCATACATATGCACATGCAGTCAGTTTGTCATCCAATCAAAGATCACTGCTGGCACCATTATGGCATACATATGCACATGCAGTCAGTTTGTCATCCAATCAAAGATCACTGCTGGCATCATTAAGGCATAAATATGCACATGCGGCCAGTTTGTCATCCAATCAAAGATCACTCACTGCTTGCACCATTATAGTTTTCAAAATGCACTACTGTCTGGCATTTTGAAATCCAGACATGTAGAATTTCATTGAAGTTCTGTAATGTTAACCAACGGGGACTGTGCCATGCATGGTAAAAATTTTATGACGACCTATTCTAAACAACTGCTGTTGCGCTAGCCATAGATTTAATCATTTCATACTGGAGTAAGAAATTCCATTGAATTATGTCGTTGATTTAACACATGCTGTTGAAATGAAACCTAGCAATTAACCTAGATGTAACTTATTTAATGAAAGCATGATGTCGTATAATGTGTGCATGTTCTTTGTCCATTTCCATATTTTATGTCTGTGTTCAGATTGATTAAACCCAGGATGGGGTGTTGTCATCTATAATGGGATTTTTCTCAGATTTCATTTTCAGATTGTAACTTATATATAGATTATGAGACTTAGTAAAAATGATGTCCCTTACTCTTTTCTTACTGACCAAGGTTATACTCTTTTTAGCTCCGCTGTCGACTTTGTCGAGCGGAGCTTATCATATGAGTGATTGTCCGTCGTCGTCCGTCGTCGTCGTCCGTCGTCGTCGTCCGTCGTCCGTGTCAATGTTTTACTTTTTCAACTTCTTCTTGAAAACTACAAGCCTGAATGCTTTGATACTTGGTGTATATGTACCTTGGGTAGACCTCTCTTAGGTTTGTTCATTTCATGTTGATATCTTCAATTCTCTAATTTTGGTGAATATTTTTGTCATTTTTGGTAAAAAGTGATATTTTCGACTTCTTGTTAAAAACCGCAAGTGCAAATGCTTTGATAATACATATATAGGTACTACATGTGGACCTCTCTCAGATTTGTTCATTTTGTAATGATATCTTTAATTCTCTAATTTTGGTGAATATTTTTGTCATTTTTGGTAAAAAGTGATATTTTCGACTTCTTGTTAAAAACCGCAAGTCCAATTGCTTTGATACTACATATATAGGTACTACATGTGGACCTCTCTCAGATTTGTTCATTTCGTGATGATATCTTCAATTCTCTAATTTTGGTGAATATTTTTGTCATTTTTGGTAAAAAGTGATATTTTCGACTTCTTGTTAAAAACCGCAAGTCCGATTGCTTTGATATTACATATATAGGTACTACATGTGGACCTCTCTCAGATTTGTTTATTTTGTGATGATATCTTCAATTCTCTAATTTTGGTGAATATTTTTGTAATTTTTGGTAAAAAGTGATATTTTCGACTTCTTGTTAAAAACCAATAGTTCAATTGCTTTGATATTACATATATAGATACTACATATAGACCTTTCTCAGATTTGTTCATTTTGTGATGATATCTTCAGTTCTCTAATTTTGGTGAATATTTTTGTCATTTTTGGTAAAAAGTGATATTTTCGACTTCTTGTTGAAAACTGTAAGTCCGATTGCTTTGATATTACATATATAGGTACTACATGTGGACCTCTCTCAGATTTGTTCGTTTTGTGATGATATCTTCAATTCTCTAATTAATTTATTTTGGTGAATATTTTTGTAATTTTTTGGTAAAAAGTGATATTTTCGACTTCTTGTTAAAAACTGTAAGTCTGATTGCTTTGATACTATTCATATTGTTCATTTTCTAATCATGTCTTCAGTTCTTTAATTGAAATGTGCATTGCTAACAGCGGAGCTATCTCAGCCGATAGGCTGCTTGTTTTTAGTCCCGATACTTAGCATGTCATGCAGTACTGGTAGTTTATAAATGTATAAATGGCATACACAAATCCATGTGCATAAACTTTTACAATAAATGCTTAGCTGCATTGTGATCCAAATGAATCAAATTAAAATGCTTATGATAAACTCCCATCTGTGAAATTATAAAAATAACAGAAAATCATTTCATTAAATGAATTTTTTTGTTCTCAATCATTTTGAGAACAACCAATGGGAAATCATGTCTATTTGATTGAAAATTAACTAATAAATTATGGAAAAATAAAAAATTTTGCCAAATATTGCATCCGAATTTTGTTAGGAAATATTATTAAGTCATTCAAAGAGGTAAATACAATCACTAATTAGTAAAAAAACTGAAAACCAAAACAAACAAAAAAAATTTCATTTGGGGGGATAGTGAAATGTACGAGTCTAAAGGGCAGAATAAGTGCATGCTTGAACAGGTAATTGTTCCCGAGTGAACAGAAAACCACGACAAACTTGGAGACTTGATGTTTACTCATGTGAGTTGCATCATCCAGACTATAGCCAACTCAAATCACTCGTTGACGTTTCTAGCCTTTAATTTCATGGTACGTAGTTATCTACAATAAAACTCACCAACGCATGCACAAATCACAACAGATTGCACTCTGAGACGATTTACAGGTACAACTCCATTAAAGATTAATTGCCTACAAGAACCACACTGAGCCCCCGTCTTATATGTTCTTTAATTTAGATGCATAAACAACTTAAAAATATCATTCTCAAAGCATGTTCAGACTCCGGGGACTTTAACTTAACTATACCGATATATACCTACGATTTTCAGTCAACTGTTGACATAATGAATCGGTTTGTTCAATCGTTTTACCTACATACCTCAATCAACTGAATCAAAAATGTGTTGATATAGTGAGTGTGAATTATAGTGTCTTCTGTCAATAGACAGATTGAGAATTTATTTATTTAAGACAACTCCACTAGGCTCAGCTTTCAATGTGTGTTTACATTTCCCATTTGTTGATTGCTCTTAAACTATAATCACAGTTTGCAATACTTGCAATGGTAATATAGGTAAATATAACCCTCCACTACACTTCCAAATAAAGCAAATTTGAAGGTTGAACACTTTCCAATCTGTACTTACACTGTACATGTTGCCTTGTGCATAATACCAATATTAAATCAGAACAAACAGATTTATCAGCAATTGCTCTCTGTAGTCTACTGTAAAATGACTAATTTTCACTGTGTTTAAATTTTGCTGATTTACCATTTCAGGCATATTCAGTAGGTTTTAAATTCACGGTTTTATCATTTAGATAATGTGTTCTATGCTAAATTTACATATTCACTGGGTTTTAATTTAGCACATTTTCCAGTCAGCGAAATAGGCAAAATTAAAACTCAGTGAATAATTAATCCTTTTACAGTATTATAAGCACATGTAAACCAATCCACAGTTGCTGTCAATGTTCAGATGCAGTCTGAAAATGGATTCAGCTTCATAACTGTGTGCATCCATGAATGAATGAATGAAGTTTATTTCTTTATAAAACATATATACAGATAATAATATACAAATGTATTTGATATATAAACAAATGAGTAAATAAAATTAAGTAAATAGGTGTATATTCTTATCCTCGTATTTGTATGTTTTTTTTTATGTATTGTTTATTTTTTCCAGTTCTGTTAATGGGTTTGCTCGTTGAACAATGTATTGTATAAAAAAATATATATATATATAATTTGAATTTTAAATATATATATTTTTTAGATATTTTTATAAATTGCTTATAGTCTAGTCTAGTCCATGACTTTTTGAAATAAATGAACAAAATATTAATAAGTTATATATAAGTACATAGTTTTGTAAATAATTGAATAGACTCAAAGTCTTAAATTAACAAGAGAGACGAAAGAAAATAAACTGATTAAAGCATTTTTGTCTATTACTTGGAGAAAAAAAACTTAATCATACAAAATCAAAACAGTAACAAAAAATATACATAAAAAACATAGGAAATAAAATTATAGTAGACATGGACATGCCTGGACCAATCATATTCAAACTTCTAACATGCATCATGAATCTTGGAATACATTAAAAGCACACTCACCATTTGTTTTGCTGAATGACATCCATTTTACAGCTACAAAAAAAAAATCAAGCATTTCAGCCATTTCAAAATTGAATCTCGGTTATGAATGAATGGATTTATTGTTAATTAAGTCATGAATCGCACAAATAAACTTACACAAGTTTGTATCCTCTCTGTCATACGATATTACTTCGAATGTCAGTCAGAAAGGAACATGAATGTCATCATCGATATAATTTGTTATATTACCGGTAGTGACATTTGGAAGTTTTTACAGTCTAAATAAGTATCCAAAACATAGGTACTTCAAAAGGATATATAAAAGTGCATATAAACCAGGAATTACATGTTTTGTGTACTGAGTTCTTATAATAACTTATGACCATAGTCTGTATTTTACATAATTGCATACGTTACTAATAGAACAAATACTGTATTTGTGTTGTGTACTACTTACCCCGCCATGGATTTCAATGGCCATTTACCCCTATTCAAAGATGGTTGCTTACTGCATAGAATGAAAACATGCACTGGTCACCCAAAATTGTTGGAGAGAGGCAGGCTAATTTGCATAAAAATAAAATGTTTCAACTTTGGGCAAATTTTGTTATAGGTTAGGTTAATCCCTACATTTTTTTGTTCTTGCTCATTCGAAATAAAAAATAACTGTAAATAAACACCTTTTGCTTTCTGTGTATCCATTTGTCACATGAATAACATTCTAGTTTAATTCCAGTGAAGTTATATAGACTTGCAAATAAGAATGCTTTACATTTCGATGGTGTTAATGTGGTATCTTGCTTTATATAAGCATATTCCCATGTTTGACATTCTCTTGTGTCATGTCCTATCAGGGGATTATAATAACCATGTCTGCTTTTTTTTTTTTATCCCTGTACGACTATAAACTACATGAATTTTTAAAATTTTCAATCATGTAGTTTACTTTGATTATGCATGATATCATTATTTTATGTCTGCTGGTGATTGCATGATGACGACACTTTCTGAATGGCATAATTCACCTATAAAGTATTGTGGTAAATTGCACATTCAGTCTGTATAACCTTATGTGTTTGCAGGCTAAGCTTCCACAAATACAGGCACCGTACCTGCAAACTGAAAAGTCTTGACTGCCAAAACCTACCTGATGACATTGATATATGTCTGCAACCTATTAGGTTTACATGTACATGTGCTATTAATGCATTTTGCCAAAACCAAGAAACCTACATTTTATACTTACCGTACATATTATTCTATAACAGGGAACTAGTAACATAATATTATTTTCACATGCGCAGGCCAAATTTTCTGTTCTTTTTTAATGAATGCTGAATTTTTTATTTCCTTTTTTAGCTCCGCTGTCGACTTTGTCGAGCGGAGCTTATCATATGAGTGATTGTCCGTCGTCGTCCGGCATCCGTCGTTCGTGTCAATGTTTTACTTTTTCGACTTCTTCTTGAAAACTACAAGCCTGAATGCTTTGATACTTGGTGTATATGTACCTTGGGTAGACCTCTGTCAGATTTGTTCATTTCATGATCATATCTTCAATTCTCTAATTTTGGTGAATATTTTTGTAATTTTTGGTAAAAAGTGATATTTTCGACTTCTTGTTAAAAACCGCAAGTCCAATTGCTTTGATATTACATATATAGGTACTACATGTGAATCTCTCTCAGATTTGTTCATTTTGTAATGATATCTTTAGTTTTCTAATTTTGGTGAATAATTTTGTCATTTTTGGTAAAAAGTGATATTTTCGACTTCTTGTTAAAAACCGCAAGTCCAATTGCTTTGATATTACATATATAAGTACTACATGTGGATTTCTCTCAGATTTGTTCATTTTGTAATGATATCTTTAGTTCTCTAATTTTAATGAATATTTTTGTTATTTTTGGTAAAAAGTGATATTTTCGACTTCTTGTTAAAAACCACAAGTCCAATTGCTTTGATATTACATACATAGGTACTACATGTGGACCACTCTCAAATTTGTCCATTTTGTAATAATATCGTCAATTCTCTAATTTTGGTGAATATTTTTGCCATTTTTGGTAAAAAGTGATATTTTCGACTTCTTGTTAAAAACCGCAAGTCCGATTGCTTTGATATTACATATATAGGTACCGTACTACATGCGGACCTCTCTCAGATTTATTCATTTTGTAATGATATCTTTAATTCTCTAATTTTGGTGAATATTTTTGTCATTTTTGGTAAAAAGTGATATTTTCTTCTTGTTAAAAATCACAATCATTTATGGTGAAAAATGATATTTTTGAATTCTTGTTGAAAACAGCAAGTCCCATTGCATTGATACTATGCATATTGTTCATTTTCTAATGATATCTTCTGTTCTTTAATTGAAATGTGCATTGCTAACAGTGGAGCTATCTCAGCCGAGAGGCTGCTTGTTCTGACTTTCTTTGGGACTTTGTTTTGAAGAATATTCATGCGTTTATGTGTTAAAGATTCAGGCTGCTTTGGCCTGGCAATCAGCATCACAAAACATATTGTCTTTGACTATTTTATGCCTTAAGTTTTGTGTGGATGGTAACATACAATCTAGTATACAAAACTTAGTATAACATTTGTTTATTATAAATATTTTGTACATCTATCAGTTACTATGATTTTTGATACCATAACAGCAAAAATTGCTCAGTAGTGACAAGGAAAATTTATATCGTGAACATATCCATAGACAAACATACTATTTGAACTTGAGCTACTCTTCTGGGTTATTCTTTACAAAGACAGAAAAATTGAGAAATTATCCACAGCTTTCATAGGTTCATGGTGCGTGGCAGATTTTCCGAAGATTAGACGCAGTGTTCCACTGCTTTCTGGGTTTGCAATAAATTTTTACTGAAAATAGTTTGTAACCAAATGTCTTTGTGTTATAATTTTCTGTCACTATGTATAAAGGCAAAGCGACTATTATTAAAGTTTATTTTGAGAGATAGAACTTGGTTAAAATAGTTCCGTCTTCACAGTATCCATGGCATGGACACAGGAATCAATGACATAGAACAACCAGGATATAAAACCATATTCCCTGCTCAACCAGAAATAACTTAGCTTGTGCCCATGATAAATTATTCTTTTTCCTTTCAATGCAGGCGTGAAAATGCACTGTTAGCAAAAAACAGAGAAATTAAAAGATTGAGTGATTTACTGGTGTTGGAGTTATTGGTAAGTATGGAGTTTGTCTATCTCTTATATAATATGTACATAGGACCCCCTAGACTAATGTCAGTATATTAGTACATGTAGAGAAAGGACACAGACCAATCCATATATGTACATACAACACCCTAGACTAATGTCAGTATATTAGTACATGTAGAGAAAAGACACAGACCAATCCATATGTACATACAACCCCCTAGACTAATGTCAGTATATTAGTACATGTAGAGAAAGGACACAGACCAATCCATATGTACATACAACCCCCTAGACTAATGTCAGTATATTAGTACATGTAGAGAAAAGACACAGACCAATCCATATGTACATACAACACCCTAGACTAATGTCAGTATATTAGTACATGTAGAGAAAAGACACAGACCAATCCATATATGTACATACAACACCCTAGACTAATGTCAGTATATTAGTACATGTAGAGAAAAGACACAGACCAATCCATATATGTACATACAACACCCTAGACTAATGTCAGTATATTAGTACATGTAGAGAAAGGACACAGACCAATCCATATATGTACATACAACACCCTAGACTAATGTCAGTATATTAGTACATGTAGAGAAAAGACACAGACCAATCCATATGTACATACAACCCCCTAGACTAATGTCAGTATATTAGTACATGTAGAGAAAGGACACAGACCAATCCATATGTACATACAACCCCCTAGACTAATGTCAGTATATTAGTACATGTAGAGAAAAGACACAGACCAATCCATATGTACATACAACACCCTAGACTAATGTCAATATATTAGTACATGTAGAGAAAGGACACAGACCAATCCATATATGTACATACAACCCCCTAGACTAATGTCAGTATATTAGTACATGTAGAGAAAAGACACAGACCAATCCATATGTACATACAACCCCCTAGACTAATGTCAGTATATTAGTACATGTAGAGAAAAGACATAGACCAATCCATATGTACATACAACACCCTAGACTAATGTCAGTATATTAGTACATGTAGAGAAAAGACACAGACCAATCCATATGTACATACAACCCCCTAGACTAATGTCAGTATATTAGTACATGTAGAGAAAAGACACAGACCAATCCATATGTACATACAACCCCCTAGACTAATGTCAGTATATTAGTACATGTAGAGAAAGGACACAGACCAATCCATATGTACATACAACACCCTAGACTAATGTCAGTATATTAGTGCATGTAGAGAAAGGACACAGACCAATCCATATGTACATACAACACCCTAGACTAATGTCAGTATATTAGTACATGTAGAGAAAAGACACAGACCAATCCATATGTACATACAACCCCCTAGACTAATGTCAGTATATTAGTACATGTAGAGAAAGGACACAGACCAATCCATATGTACATACAACCCCCTAGACTAATGTCAGTATATTAGTACATGTAGAGAAAAAACACAGACCAATCCATATGTACATACAACTCCCTAGACTAATGTCAGTATATTAGTACATGTAGAGAAAGGACACAGACCAATCCATATGTACATACAACACCCTAGACTAATGTCAGTATATTAGTACATGTAGAGAAAAGACACAGACCAATCCATATGTACATACAACCCCCTAGACTAATGTCAGTATATTAGTACATGTAGAGAAAGGACACAGAACAATCCATATGTACATACAACACCCTAGACTAATGTCAGTATATTAGTACATGTAGAGAAAGGACACAGACCAATCCATATGTACATACAACACCCTAGACTAATGTCAGTATATTAGTACATGTAGAGAAAGGACACAGACCAATCCATATGTACATACAACCCCCTAGACTAATGTCAGTTTATTAGTACATGTAGAGAAAAGACACAGACCAATCCATATGTACATACAACACCCTAGACTAATGTCAGTATATTAGTACATGTAGAGAAAGGACACAGACCAATCCATATGTACATACAACCCCCTAGACTAATGTCAGTATATTAGTACATGTAGAGAAAAAACACAGACCAATCCATATGTACATACAACTCCCTAGACTAATGTCAGTATATTAGTACATGTAGAGAAAGGACACAGACCAATCCATATGTACATACAACACCCTAGACTAATGTCAGTATATTAGTACATGTAGAGAAAAGACACAGACCAATCCATATGTACATACAACCCCCTAGACTAATGTCAGTATATTAGTACATGTAGAGAAAGGACACAGAACAATCCATATGTACATACAACACCCTAGACTAATGTCAGTATATTAGTACATGTAGAGAAAGGACACAGACCAATCCATATGTACATACAACACCCTAGACTAATGTCAGTATATTAGTACATGTAGAGAAAGGACACAGACCAATCCATATGTACATACAACCCCCTAGACTAATGTCAGTATATTAGTACATGTAGAGAAAAGACACAGACCAATCCATATGTACATACAACCCCCTAGACTAATGTCAGTATATTAGTACATGTAGAGAAAAGACACAGACCAATCCATATGTACATACAACCCCCTAGACTAATGTCAGTATATTAGTACATGTAGAGAAAGGACACAGACCAATCCATATGTACATACAACACCCTAGACTAATGTCAGTATATTAGTGCATGTAGAGAAAGGACACAGACCAATCCATATGTACATACAACACCCTAGACTAATGTCAGTATATTAGTACATGTAGAGAAAAGACACAGACCAATCCATATGTACATACAACCCCCTAGACTAATGTCAGTATATTAGTACATGTAGAGAAAGGACACAGACCAATCCATATGTACATACAACCCCCTAGACTAATGTCAGTATATTAGTACATGTAGAGAAAAAACACAGACCAATCCATATGTACATACAACTCCCTAGACTAATGTCAGTATATTAGTACATGTAGAGAAAGGACACAGACCAATCCATATGTACATACAACACCCTAGACTAATGTCAGTATATTAGTACATGTAGAGAAAGGACACAGACCAATCCATATGTACATACAACACCCTAGACTAATGTCAGTATATTAGTACATGTAGAGAAAGGACACAGACCAATCCATATGTACATACAACCCCCTAGACTAATGTCAGTTTATTAGTACATGTAGAGAAAAGACACAGACCAATCCATATGTACATACAACACCCTAGACTAATGTCAGTATATTAGTACATGTAGAGAAAAGACACAGACCAATCCATATGTACATACAACACCCTAGACTAATGTCAGTATATTAGTACATGTAGAGAAAGGACACAGACCAATCCATATGTACATACAACCCCCTAGACTAATGTCAGTATATCAGTACATGTAGAGAAAGGACACAGACCAATCCATATGTACATACAACACCCTAGACTAATGTCAATATATTAGTACATGTAGAGAAAGGACACAGACCAATCCATATATGTACATACAACCCCCTAGACTAATGTCAGTATATTAGTACATGTAGAGAAAGGACACAGACCAATCCATATGTACATACAACCCCCTAGACTAATGTCAGTATATTAGTACATGTAGAGAAAAGACACAGACCAATCCATATGTACATACAACCCCCTAGACTAATGTCAGTATATTAGTACATGTAGAGAAAAGACACAGACCAATCCATATGTACATACAACACCCTAGACTAATGTCAATATATTAGTACATGTAGAGAAAGGACACAGACCAATCCATATATGTACATACAACCCCCTAGACTAATGTCAGTATATTAGTACATGTAGAGAAAGGACACAGACCAATCCATATGTACATACAACCCCCTAGACTAATGTCAGTATATTAGTACATGTAGAGAAAGGACACAGACCAATCCATATGTACATACAACCCCCTAGACTAATGTCAGTATATTAGTACATGTAGAGAAAGGACACAGACCAATCCATATATGTACATACAACACCCTAGACAATATATATGTATATAGACATAGATCAATTAACAGGAATTAACTCTTGGGAGACATTTACTTGTTCAAACTTGTTTCAATACATCAAATGACATGTACTGTCTTCAGACAATTCTCAGCAGTGCTTTCTGTCATTTTGAAAAATATATGTGTGACATGCTCACATAATTAACTTATTTGTGCAGAGCCACAATTGCATCTACATCCAAAATAAAATATTGAGTCTGTAGGAATTAATTCACTTTATATGGGCAGTCGTTTTTTTAAATAAATTACCTCAAAATCACAATGACATTGTACTTGTTAAATCAGATAAGCAGCTTTCCATTGCTCTGTAATGCCTTATTAAAGTGGAGTCTCTACCCAGCCACTTTGTATTACTAGAATGAAGTTTATAATGAGCTTGCAGTGTTACAAGATACTTGGCTTTAATTCAATATTCACTGGGCATGTCGAGTAATCCCCACTGATAATCACATTCAATTAACAATGACGTATTTTTAATAATTTTGTCTGTAATTCCATTATTTTTTGATCAGTCTCTTATCGTCCAACTTAATCCTGTCTTTTCTCCAAATCCTATTAATGATCCAATCATATTATAGCTTCACTTAAACCTTAATGCAACCTAGTCTATGAATATCAATTAATCCGTCAGTATAATGTTGAAAAGTTTCATTCTGCTGTGACTCACACAGAAGATCTTTGCTCTAGTTGTATATCGCCATAAAGTCACTTTCTTAAATTATCACATGCCGTAGAAGGAAGTTTTTAAGTTATTTTAAGAGCTGCATGAGCCCAGGATTCTGCTAGCAGTTACTCGACCTATAATTTGCCTGAAAATCATCTCTGTTTCACTTTTGGCTTCTGTGCTCTCACACGGTTAGTGGTGTATCCATTACATGTATATGTACATGCGGAGATACAGTGATGTCTTTGTAAAATCTGATTCCAACAGCTCTCTTGAATTACTGACAGGATTTTGATAAAACCTAATTGGTAGAAATTCATATCAATTATCTGTTCACTGTGAGGTTCCGTATTATGTTTGAAATCAAACATAGAAATAGGACAAACAAAGATCATAGCGTCAAAACACTACACAAGTAATTTTCGAGTATTTCCATGCTTAATAATGATGATATTTGACTATGGTCAATTCTGATGAAGTAAGAGTATCTCAATGTCATTTATGTTTGGAATTGATTTATAGTACCCCGATTTGTTAATTATCTATTTGTTTATTTTGCATTTTAACAGTTATCATGCTAACTCTGATATAGACATATGCAAATAAAAAATTGCATTTATTGTGTACTCGGTCATTCAAATATGAGTTATTTTGACCATAGAAATGTTGCATAAGTACAACAGATATGTATGGTCTTCTGTGTCCTAGGTAGCATAGATGCTACTATTAGAGCAAATGGATTGAAACTTGGTACATTCATACTGTTTGTGTAGTCTAGTGTCTATTTAGTTTTCTAATATTTTGGAATCAACCCTCTGTCTCACTTTAATACAAACTTACATTTTGAGTAATATTGCACTCACCTCAGACAGGTGCACTTTCTAAATTTTCTCTCTGTAACAAATTTCAACGGAATATCGATGCCGGTTATTACTTTTTATCTCGCAGTTCCATCCATTATTAGTTTCTCAGTGAACATATGGTGACCGAGTTCTGGGGAGGCACCAACTTATATGGTTCATTCACTTTTCATTCAGAATATTGTTATGCGACTGAATGTCTTGATTTATGATAAGAACATGTATATAGGTATACTATAATAGTATGACATATGACATGATGAATATCAGGATAATAAGGGATTATTTTGTAATCTTTTGAAACATCCTAACTCATAACCACCTTGTCATGCATCCTGCATATTGTAATATTTTTATGAACCAGATTCAGCGGTATGGCTAAGGAATTATTTTTATTGACTAATAAAATGTTGTAATGGTTGAAAGCTTTTTATGTCTCCCATTTCTATATTAAAATGTTTATGATTTTTGGCTCCCGTCTGCGTTATTAACAAGGGAAGGCGAATGTCATACCAATGTCTGTCTGTCTGTACGAATATGTGGATGGATGGATGTGTCAAGTCTTCTTTCACACGTATCTCGAAAACCACTTGGTGGATTGGGATAAAATTTGGGACAGTTTTTGTGTGTGATACACTCAAGACCTTATTAAATGTTGGTACTAATCAGTATGTTCGTTCATATCATATCAACAGTTAGCTCAAATGGTTTAAAATTTATACATACATACATACTGTTTGTGGCGTTGACAGTTTAATACTACTTTGGAATTATAGACTGCAAAAATTATGTTAATTAGCCGTTTTGCATATTTTTTTTTATTCCCTCCATCTCTTTGTTGTTGTATTACATACATGCCAGACTCTACATCCCAGTAGACAGAAACAGAAATGCTTTAGTGTACTTAGCGTATAATAATCAATACTTCTCCAGGCTTGCGTGTCTGTGTTTGGATTTTGAAACACGTACAAGCTATCAATATACAATTCACTGAATTGCAATGGCATAAACCCCTCTTAACAACAACAGTGCCCACCCATCTATCCATCCATTAGCAGATTTATTCTATACTTGTTCCACATCCTGCATCTACCTTGCTTACATGCTTATGCATGTTCTATTTCCGTTTCTATTCACAATTGAATGTTCTCTGAATACCTTATAAATCTAATTCCACTTTATCAAGTCTTAAAGGGCCTTTAAGTTCGATTTGATCTCTGTCACAGATTTTTTTTTAAGCGTTAAAAAAACTAGATTGTATGTACTATATCTACTGTGTTTATTGATTTCTTTATCTCATTGCAAATGACTGAGGTGAATAAAGAAGTGACCACTTTGTCTGCAATGATGTGAAACTGAGTAATAAAACATTGCATTAAATGTTAAAATCTGTGGATGATGGGATGTACTCCTAATATGATAGAAATGCACAGATTTGTTCTCATAAATGATAAATACTTTAATAAGAGCTACTTTTACAATCTGATAAAATCTGATGCATAGGTATGAGCTAAAATATTTTATTCATTTTTTTTCACTTTTTCAGTTTTTTTTTTTTTTTATATACCACCATTGCCTTGAAAAACTAAATGAAAAAAAAAAAAATTCTCCCAAACAAATTAACAGATAAACACAAAAAAAAACTAATAAAATATTTGAATAGATGATAATAAAAAACGATTATTAGAAATCAGAGCTACGGTAATTCATATACATTGCATTTTTATGATGATTTCTATAAGAATGACATCAACAGACATGAGTGATTATTAACTATTTTAGTGAATATCGCTGGTAGCTAAAACTCATGTATCGTTTCCTTCCAAATTCCAAACTCAGTGAATATCATTGCAATATCAAATTCACTAAATATGAAACCCAGTCAATTTCCAATCTGTGCGTTCTCAATAGGATTACTATAATGACTCTCGGAATTGCTAAAAATCATTACGTATATGAGCAACCCAATTTTCCAGATTATCAAAAAAGTCAGTCTTGTGGAAAATAATTGCCTTGCAATAACAAATTATCTTGGTAAAATAAACACTAACTCTTCAACTCTGTTTAATGGGAATTATTCTTGGCATGTATCCCGAACAAGGCCTTAAATTTGTTGGTATCAAATAAGTCTTTATCAAAAAAAATTACGCAATATTTTTTTTGAATTTATTAAAACGATGTGTGTATCTCTCAGCTGGTTATTTTATCAACATGTATGCATTGAAATAGATTATATAGCACCCTTTGTGATTCATTCACACACTATCATGTCGTTCACACATATCATATGTTAATCACTCAGTAGTGTTCCATTAGTGGTTCACATCATTAAATCCACATTATTAGATTTACCATTGCCTGCTCTATTAATGGACTCAAGCTGTTACTGTCTAATTACTAAATATATCTTGTGTTATTATTACAGAAAGATGCTGATGAGATGACAACCGGAGCTGCTCAAGCTGTGGAAAATGCATTGATGGAGCAAGATTAAGACTGATTGGCCGGATTGTTTGAAACAGCATTGCTTATTGATCAGCTCGTCAATGGCAACCAGTAATGTGGCTTCTTGCTGAACATGATTGTACATACTAACTGCGAACAAAAAAACATAACATTCTCTTATCTTATTTAATGCTGAAATCAATTTCTATAAATTCTATGCAATACGATTATTGTGCCAATATTTTTCCAAAATATCTACTTTTTAGATTTATCAACCATCTATTTTATGCTTAATATTTACATTACCTGTACCATACATTGTACATGTGTAAACCAGTTTTCCAGAGTAACAATTATTTGTTTCCGTCCATTTGGTTTACCAGTGAAAGCACAAACAGAGTTTAAAGACTACCACAGTGAACTGAAAATAAAACTAATTTGGCTGATATTGATTCTTCATTTAATTTCCCCATATGATGTTCATTAGTAGCCGCAAGTTTATTGTTGTTGTGTTATTATTGAATATAATAAAATGTTTTTGTGTGAATAATTGTTGTCATTTCTGTTTGTGGGTGTGTTAAAACGTTTTTAGATAACAGCCAGAGCTGTTTGTATAGTTGATTGTCTGTCACGGCCGTCTCGCAAGCGTTTTTTCTTGAAAACCATTAACCATTGCTTTTATACATGGTACATATGTTCCTTGGGTGGACCTCTATAACATTTGTTCATTTTGTGATATATCTTAAAATATTAATGAATATTTTCTTTGGCCTCAGGTTGGTTATTGAAGCCTTTGTAAGGTCTTGGGGGAGAAAGGGGTCCATTGGTTGCAATGTGACTGTTTCAGAGTTTATGACATAGTGAGGGACTATGACCTGACTCATGCAGTGTCAGATGAGCCTGGGTATCACAGTAGTGTTCCTCAAAGTGTGAGGTTGCCCAAAAAACACACTAAAGAGGGCCATGCTGTGACCTATTCAGGAGCCTACTCAAGAAAGGAGACATCAAGGATGAGCACTCTTGTAGCACCAACCCAGAGAGGTGATGATATACTGGTAGTATGAATAATGTTTGAATCATGAAACTGTCCCAGCCTAAAAAAGAGGTTGGGATAACTTTAGGTAGTCCACCTCGGCAGAGTAGTAAAGCCATGAACCACCAACTAGAAGTTTCCCTGATAGTTGCAAAAGATCATCATAGTGAGCTTAAACAAGTCAAGTACTCTGTGTTCAAGATAAAGATGGTGCTAGGCAAACAAGAGCACGAAAAGCCACGGCCTGGAATGTGCTTGGGGTATCCCTTGGCACAAATGTGCACATTCCCCTCAAAGTGGGATGTGAATTGGAAGGTTCAAGACGCCCATCTGTGATATGACTATATCTCTGAATGGCATATCATGAACAAAGAATTTCACCATGTATAGTTCTCCTGTAATCCCAGAGTTGAATGAAATAATGTGTGTTGCGCAATGTGGATTTACTATTATTTATTTGACTTGATGACCAAACCTGATGTTGAATGGTGGGCTGGAATCCTGTATGTGCAAGGTTGGAGTGTGGTTCCTGCATTTATTCAACTATGCATGTTAGGACAACTTTTAGAGGGTAATGCGCATGACAAGCCAAGCACCTTGTCACATATGGGAAAAGTAGCCAGCAAGCTGGCTGTCTCCCAGGAGACAGAAGAGGCTATAGTCGTCAAGTGATGCAGAATGACCACAGAGGGACACCCCCCCCCCCCAGTTGAGATTGGTATCCCAGTCAGTAGTACAGTAGTACCCCTGCATCAGACCGCTAAAAGGTGATCCCCAATATCACCCAAAACAAAAATTCACAATTGAATTTTCCCTCTGCATTCTGATAATAATAGCTAAAATGAACTCTCCTAATGATTTTACTATGGAGATCCCTAGTTGAAGATGCATATGATCCACCAGAAAGTCAGACAGGAATAGGTCTAGTCGCAGAGAAAGACAATGAACTGGAACTTTGTCTTTGGGCTAAGCCCCCCCCCCCCCCAATATCGTCATATCGGAAGACTGTACAAGGTATACTCTGGATATTTTGGGTTCCAGTGGTCTTATGTCCCCAGATTGATAGGAATGTCATGATGCCAGGCGGTAGCTGAAATCATAATCAAGCTGGCCGAACATCATCCTAATAAGTGAGACGTACACTTTCTAAAGAGACTTCCATTCATAATATCTGTTTGAAAGAAGTTTGAACTTAATATGCATGGACTGATTGATACTTCTGTGAAACTGATATGAGATTGAACGAAATCTGGCTTCTTTAATTTAAAGTTGAATTAGTTCATGATAAATGTGGATATTACCCCCCCCCCCCCAAACACGTTCAATCGGAGCATATTCCATGAGATAGTGTGATTCTGACAATATATCCGCTGATAACAGTTAGGTACACACTGGAAGTCAGGACTGAAGTAGATGGCATTAATATGCAATCAGTATTTGATAATACATATTTGGCTACATCATATAATATTCGATTCTATCGTGGACAGAAAGTTTGCTACATTTTGGTATACCTTCAAGGCAAAGCAATATAAAAAGGTCATGTGCAAAGCTTCAATTTGTTCTCATTTTTGATATTCCCAAACCTCACTTAGCTTAATCTTCTTCGCTTCAACTGGAGCATAAGGCGCCAATATAACTCCTCCGGCCTTCACGGTCCTGAGCAAGCCAATGAACCACGTTCCAGGTTTTCCCCATTTCTACCATTTCCTCTTCCACTGTTCTCAGACAGGTACCCAATGGTCTGACTCTTCTACTCTTTCCTGGCGGTTCCCATCTGAGTGCAGTGTGTGGGTGTCTGGTCTTATTCATTCTCATCACATGGCCCAGCCACCCCAGCGTCTTTGTTTTGCTCCCGGGGGGGGGGGGTACTTCCACATTAAATGGGTAAGGGCGTGAAGCCCACCTCTCGTAAACCATACTCACTTCTAAACCATTTTTTTCTATATATATACCCACTTCTAAACAAAACTGTTTTTAGCGAAAAAAACACCCAGCTCACAACTTTCGCAACCAGTGAGCGCATCCGGCCGATGCAATTTATTCAGCCTTTTCCGGTATTTGGCCTTGAATATAAGGACCTGTGAAAAATGGAATAAATGCTACACACTTCTAAACCAAACCATTGATAAATGACCACCCACTTCTAAACAAAATAACGTGAAATGACACCCCAGTCGGGCGGCACATACCCGTATTGCACTTCTATGCAAGTAGCATAGGAGGGGGGGTTGCTTCATGGACGATAGTTTTAATACCTGACTTCTACTATGTTGTGACCATTGTACTTTAAAGATTCGGCGGTGAAACCAGCTTTCAAAGTCTCTGAGTCTGCTTTCAATTTTCTCAAGGTTTCGGTTGCATACAGGAGAACTGAGCGGACATTTGATTTGTAAATTTTAATTTTGTTGCTGGATTTCAGGACTGATGATTTCCAGATATTCTGCAGTCTACTGAATTCTAGATGCGATTTCCTTCTCGATACTACTGTAAGCTGATATATAGCTGCCAATGTATTTGAAATGCTGTACCTCTTCTATGTGTATCTACATACAGATTTTGGTTGTGTTCTTGTTCTTCAGTTACATGACCTTGGTTATATGCCTCTTGCAATTCTGTTGTCTCACTGCCATACAACACAATTAGTTAGATTGTGCCATAAAAAAGTGATATTTTAACATTAACGTTATTTTGGTATAGCTTGCTTAATTGGCTAGCTAAAATGTGTGAGTCCATGAAACTAGAACTAGATAGCACCCAAGGTGGCGTCTATTCTGTCACCATAAAGGAATCAATTTCAGAATCAATTGAGTCTGCTGCCAAGCCTTATTACAGCAATGTTTCGATTTATTTATTTATAGCAATAATTCTCAGATTGTTCAGAACCCACCCTAGTTGAGCTTAAGGGTGACAGATCGTCAGCAAAAAGCTCATAAGGAGATTTCTTTGTAACTATGTGAATGATCTTGGTACATTGCATTTCGAATGTCATTAATAAAAAAATAAGAGAAGTGGTAGTATACTACCCTGTTGGACACCTAATTCACATCTGGGAAATGAAATATGTGATTCCAACAGGTGAACAGATACATACTTTTTGAGTACAAGGAACGTAATACTGTGAATAGTTTACCCTTAACGCCAACTTTAGCTAATTAATTTATAGAATGAAATGCATGATTACATCAAAAACTTTCTCATTGGAGCGGAAAATATGTCATTGTATAGAGCGGGCAAATATACATAGGACAGGCAATGTATCACATTGCAGAGGCGGGGAATATGCAATTGCACAGTGATGTGATGTAATGTAATGTTTAATTTAATTCACGTGCAGCAATGTCTTCTTGATTAGCTATTATTTGGTTGTCATAAAATAAAGATGATGATCTGTACACGCTCCCGTTATTGATCTTCGACGCAGATAGTTGTAACAAGAAAATATTATTATTGATAATATCAAGTCAACACTACAATAGGGTTAGGTTTATCTGTGTATATGGTTGAACCCCGAAAGCATAACCAGGGGACAAATTGAAACATTTGTATGTAAACCCCAGGCTACCGCATCTAATGAGTAAGTTAGCTATTTCTCTTGTTCACATAAATGAGATCCCGAGATGAGATGCATCATGGGAATATACAATGTAAATTATTAGGGATACCTTGGGACGTATATGTTACTCTGCAGTTTTTCTGTTTCATTTTAGTTTCGGGGCTCACTTGCCCACGCAATGAGCTTAATTTGATTTCAGTGAAAATACTCATTGCAGCAATAACCTGCGATCCTTTTGTTACAAAGCCGGTCTACGCTAACATTGATATACGTTATTTGCAACAATACAAAAGATTCAGAAAATGCATGCTTTCGTTTAATTGGTTACTTCTTTTTATCAGCTACGTTGCAGTGGTGAGCATAAGAGAATTGTCATTTCCCATAACGAGGTTCCCCTGTGGTCATAACAAATCCGATATCATGGCGATATTGTCTTAATTGCTCTCGTTTTATCGCTCCCTCGCGTACTCCTCGTGAATTGTCAAAAGTCGGAGAGGTTTTTTAATCTCTCAATCATTGTGTGCGTGTGTCATCATTTGTATTCGAGGAGCTCAGCTATACCCGATAACGTTCGAGGAGTTTTTTCTCTCTTCACTTCCTCTGCGTGCGCACCGGTACCTGAGGCATGTTGTAAACTTTTTGATATAAATAACAGTTTAACGTAATTGTAAGTTCAAACAACTTTATTACTGGAATTAGTTTACCATGTATGCACGCATGTACCGGCATACATCAAAGCGTGTAGTTTGAAAAACAAAATTAATGTGGCTGGTAATGACGTCATTTCCGATCTGATCTTGTGAATGTATTTGCTCACCAAAGATGACCAATTCATAATTATATTATGCACGACTCACACTGATACCATCTCGAAGTTTAAAAAAAAACACATTAGCCATGTATTTGGTCGAGTAAAATCAGGTGTTTGTAAATAATTATTATACCAATATCAGAAACATTATGTCCACGATCACGTGATACCATGTTGTACACAGCGTGGTGCGTCAACTCAAAATATTCATGGACGAGCTCCGAATATCACTTAATATGCAGAACGCCCTCTCACTGATTATCTCACCGATTATTGTGATCAGCAGAAAGAATGAAAACAAATATTAGGTAAGCATTCTCATGAACTGTACATAATTGAAAGGTCTTGTGACACTTACAGCGGTCATTTAGGGAATGGAACTTTAATTTTCTACTTAGATAACCATGAGATAAATCAACCTTACCGACATGTGTTCACTAAAAAGTCGACCCCCTACGGGTATTTAATTTTGTCATCGAATAGATGACAGTAGAATCAGTAGATGAAAAAAGATTGGTTGTCAACTCTGTGTGCTCTTCTGTTTTACGGGTCCTCTCTAGATGTACCTCTTGTAACGTGTATGGACGGCTGCTATAAATGCTAGATATACCCTCAGAGTATGCTACCCGTTAAGGATGAGGGGTAAGACAACTTTGAAGGCCACATATAGGCCAGTTGTCTACTCATACACGGGGTAAAGGGTTTCCTGTTTTGAATATGTTAAACAATTGGTACATTTTGTACATGTAATGAATTAGTCCATGTGCATGTAGTTTATATTACTTCCACTCAGGTGCTTGTCACTGCTGGTGAATTTAACTGTCCCCGAGGGTGATCCTAACAGTTTGGCCGTTCTGAAAACGGAATACTAGATTTTATACGCGTCTTTTGTTGGAGGGGCAGTGCGTTATATCGTAACGGGGAGCGCGTCTGGCGTAATTGCGAGTTCGAATCCCATGTTTCGTATTTATATGTTTGTAAATGTGACTGTAATTCATAATACCTATTATGAATTGATACACGAAGATGAAATTTGGGGGTATAATGAATTGGTAAAATGACATTTACATATAATGAATTGGTACAATGACGTTTACATATAATGAAGTAGTGCAATGACGTTTTATACATATAATAACTGATACACGAAGATGATTTTTCATACGTATAATGATTTTTTTGAACGATATTTTATATGCATATAATGCAGTGATATACGAAAATGACTTTTTACACCTATTATGAATTGGTTCACGACGATGGCATTTAGACGTATCAACAATTGCACAATGACATTTTATACATATAATGAATTCGTACAATGACATTTATACATATAATGAATTCGTACAATGACATTTTATACATATAATGAATTCGTACAATGACATTTATACATATAATGAATTCGTACAATGACATTTATACATATAATGAATTCGTACAATGACATGTATACATATAATAAATTCGTACAATGACATTTATACATATAATGAATTCGTACAATGACATTTATACATATATTGAATTCGTACAATGACGTTTTATACATATAATGAATTGATGCAATGACATTTTATACATATAATGAATTCGTACAATGACATTTATACATATAATGAATTCGTACAATGACATTTATACATATAATGAATTCGTACAATGACATTTATACATATAATAAATTCGTACAATGACATTTATACATATAATGAATTCGTACAATGACATTTATACATATATTGAATTCGTACAATGACGTTTTATACATATAATGAATTGATGCAATGACATTTTATACATATAATGAATTCGTACAATGACATTTATACATATAATGAATTCGTACAATGACATTTACATATAATGAGGTAGTGCAATGACGTTTTATACATATAATAACTGATACACGAAGATGATTTTTCATACATATAATGAATTGATACAATGACATTTAGACATATAATGAATTCGTTCAATGACATTTTATACATATAATGAATACGTACAATGACATTTTTTTTACATATAATGAATTCGTACAATGACATTTTATACATATAAAGAAGTAGTGCAATGACGTTTTATACACATAATAAACTGATACACGAAGATGATATTTCTTACGTATAATGAATTTTATGAATGGCATTTTATATGCATATAATGCAGTAATACAGAAAGATGACATTTTATAAATATATAATGAATTTATACACGAAGATGACCCTTTATACATATTATGGGTTGGCTTGTATACTACGATAAAATGGGAACACGAAAATGACATTTCATATAAAGAACAGCACATTTTTTATGACTGGGGTGGGACAGGAATTTATGATGACACTGTGATAATGCACCCCATTCCCTCCACTAAGCAATTCCCCTACTAGCTATAAAGTATCCGGAACCAAGAAAATCTGTAAGATGCGTCGCCATTCACGAATTGTGAAGTAGTGAATAAAGGTACGGGAAATGCAGGTCAGGCATACCCAACTAATAATACACCAATCGAACAAACAAAATAATATTTACAAAAACAATCATACACCACCGAAATACGACAGTCCCCTAACCACCCAAGTGCATGCATGAACCATCCCTACTACATTGCCGAGTCTATGACGTCATATACATATATAATGATTCACATGATAAGCTATGCACGTCATTGCACATTTTGCAATTTAACTTGATCGAATTGGCGCCGTGTTCATGTTCCATTAACTTGGTGTTCATGTATTTTGTCGTTGTCGTGTGTCGTTTATGTCTCTTAAATTCTAATTATATTTATGTAAATTTGTATTAACGTATTGCAATTGTCTCATTACAATATTAAAATATGGAAAGCTAAACATAAGTTACAATATGTAAAACAAAAGTAAACACATGTTATATCTTTTCAAATTGTTAATAATTCAGCGTATCTATGTTGAAGGCTGAACAAATAGGAAATAAATTCTAATCAAACTGTACTCGTTCGGAACGAAACAGGAGATCCTACGTCACATTTCAAGGAATACTAGTATATTGAAATAACAGTTTTCAACGTCGTCACACTTCAACTGACACCAGAAAACGATGTACAATATTTCTCTTACGAGCTTTTGCGATTGTGTATATAATCGATATACCACACGATTCCGTTAATCGACCACAGACTGCCATTTATAATTCAGTCAATCTGTTTTATTTTTGTTTCTAACTTGGACACAAGAGACAATTGGAAATCCTTATGGCTCGTCTGATAAACACGCCATTTGAAAACGTATTACAAAGTTCAAACAATGCAGTAAAACGATGTACTAAAATAACAATCCTGGTATGAGTGGAAATCCGAAATCGTAACTCGGCATTAAACAAAATAAAATCGATCGATCGTAGCAATAACATCACGCAACATAAATGGCTAATTCGCACCTGCAAGAGACGTTCTCACTGCAATATACAATGGAACAATGTCGCGATCTTTGGCGACAAAGCGTTTCCGTGACGTAAAAATGACGTAAATGGGTGAAAACATTGTCATTCAAATCGAAAACTGTTTGCTAGCGATGTCGCTCGTCGTCTGGAATAATAGTAAATTGTCTCGAAAGCATTATTTTTATTGAAGGGCAACTACATATCAAAACAATTTCGACAATATGAATGGCCTTTGCGTCACCGTTTTACGTCATAGAATCGTTTCGCCGCAAGAGGGCGCAACTCATAACAAAGGTGTATGACGTCATGACTAAAATAGTCTGTAAAGTATGAAACCTATTACCATGGTATTATTATCGGTGACTTATTAATATGGGGAAATAGTCAGTAGTGTACAAACTGTCTGCCAGAAACGCTGAGCTAACTGGTTTTGCTATCCCCATTTCCCACGGTCATATCGTGGTATCTTCGTCATCAATAGTCAGAAGGGATGTTTTATGTTGTCATGGCTACGAGTCGTCACTGATAATCCTAATGGGAAGTGAGAGTGAGCCGTCGGAAACGACATAAAGCCATTCATTATTGGTTAACCGTTGCACGCGTTTTCACTATAATCACTAACAAATTCAATAATGTGCCCCTCGGTCTAGCTGCCATTTATTGCGAGAAATCAGATAGTTTATTTTGCGACTGATTGTACCACTTAAAGAGGTAAAACAGTTCAACAGCACCAAGAACCACTAAACCACCCTATATTACACAATATAGCGTTCTCTTATCGTCACGACGCACTTGTGATGAGATAACGCCTGTCTCCCGTGGCAGCGTGTACATTGTATTCCCACTCGGTCTAGTGTCTTAAATTCGTTCAGATTGTAAACCTCTACGTGGCACAGCTGTTCGCGTGTTCACATCGCAACAGATTGAGAGCCGGTTAAGGGTTCGATTCTCCCAATCGACTGTTCACTTAGCAGTATAATGTGTAGTAGATTCTTCTTCAACCAACAAAACACGCGATAGTAGGTAAAAGAGGATGGCGTCCTATCGAATAGGTGACACTAAATACCGTCAGTCCCGTGCATGATAAAAAAAGGCATTATCGTACGAGTAGTGAATTCCCGCAGGGTGATAGTTGCTGTATCTCAGATCATCCCTTCGTAGTAGCTGTGGCTACCAGAGCTCTTTGCCTTATTGATATGAGTAAATACATAAAGGATGAATAAATAAATTCTTGTATGTTGCTCTGTGGTCTAGTATATCTTTTCAGGTAAAACGCGTGATGCACGGTGCTGTCGAGTAACATTAACATTGATACACGGATCGATTAAAACACGTTATTTTAAACTCGTTCTAAAGGAGTCTTCGCACACTAACGGGATGGTACGGTGTATATTTATTTATAACGTGTAGTTATAAAGCCGGAGGTACCAAGGTCCCGTGGTCTCGTTAATAATGCATGGATATCATCATTATGGTTAGTTAAACAAACAGTGTAATTATACACATAAGTGATAAAAATGTGTGTTTGAATTAGCAGCTTTTGTCACTGTCACATGTCGCTGTTCGACCTGTATGGATAATCACCTCGAGCGATCGGCGCCCTCGATTTAAAGATATGCACACAGCATTCTGGGTAAATTGATCACGGTTCATTTCTGTCTACTACAATTTACAAACGCCACCTGCATGACCAGTTTGCATGTGACAGTCCAATTCTACGGGATACACGTATACAGCAGAGGCGGTGTTTATGTGTGCACCGTGACGCCAAAAGATAAAAGTTGCCGTACGCGTCTTTGCAGGCAGCTTTTTACTTTGAGCTAGAGTGTTACCGAAGATTTCCATCATACGAAGCACGCGATATAATGTTCGAGGAGTTGAAGAAGCATCTCTCCGTTGCCGCTAATGCACTTTCTCGTCAGAACTTGACCTTGAGTATACGCACCGCGGGATTTGAAAACATATCAGTTTTAAGTATAGTATACTATGAACGTAATTTAATAACGACGGGAATTTATTTGTGAATTGCGATGTTCGGGGGCATTGGACCATATTGCTTCGCATTGTTGACGGTAAGCCGATTGGTTTGAGCGTATGTCAGATAGCTCACTGGATAATAAAATACGCCTTGACAAATCATTGCCAACTTGAATGGAACCAAACAAGCGGATTCTCCTCCGCGTTCCCATGCTGATGAATTATACGTCTATCCTCTCATCACCATACTCGACGCAGCGCTTGTAAAGGGGAATGACGCCTCTACAGACAACTTTGGCAGGGTTACTATTCTCTGGAGAAATATGCGACAAATTGAACCGTATGTCCATATGTGTAAATATAAGCAGCATAAGTTGCAGGAATAATCGGTAAGTTGGTAGACGTTGATTGCCTCCACCAGCTGTGGTACCATTGCTATTCTTACTACTCGTAATATTCAAACTCAAGGAATCTTTGCGTTTGTGTTATTTGCGTCGACCGCAACGCCGGTTGATAACCATCTTACGAGTGCAACGACGTCCTTAATGGGTTATCATAACCATGAAGGTATTATACCGATGAAATCTGCTCATATCTGGACCATATCTTGGTGTTGTTGTAATGGATTTATCTGTGTGACATTCTCATCCCCCGGCTGGTTGATACAGGAATGTTCAAAACGTCCCGTCATCATCGATCACGATAAAATGACATAGTGGTCATTCATCCAAATCTGTGCCATAAATAGTAACGCATCGCCGTTATATTCTATTCGCTTGACGGCGTATAGAACCGTCTTATTCATCTTCAGGAAATTGTATCTCCGTGTTCACCGTTTTCTGATGTAAGTGTTCTCGAAATAACCCAGAATCGGCATTTGTCCGCACGCTATAGTTTCCGTTGTTGGGGGAAGATTCGCTGTATGCTGCGTATAAAACACGCTTACACTAATGCTGCATACTTTAATGAAGAGTAAGCTTGCGATCTGTCTATGTCCCATGAATTGTGACCTAAAACGGCTACAGCTGACGGTTTAAGATTTTACCGACAACGCCATCTCCGTCGTTTTGTAGTTATTAGAGCTTCGCTCGTCGGCGGCTGAACACTTTCACGATTATTCGCGAATCATATTTAATGAATTAGTTCACGCCCGCTAAAGAAGCTTTTTCACAGATATAATTTCCATGGATACAAGTGGAGTATTCTATATTTCCATGGCAACGTTCAAACTGACATACCAGGATAGCATCTGCCAATGCTGCCTGATGCTATTATGGTTCTGTTGTGCGTTTCTATTTCAGTACCAAGTAGTTTGTGGCAACGTCTATGTCTCAGAGCACATCGACGGGGAAGAGAGTTCAACAGAGGAAGCTTTTTGTCCTTATTTTAATAACCGCTCCCCGAGGAGAGAACCTTATTTAAAAAATTGCACCTGGTACCGAGAGTTTTCCTGCTGTAACCAGGAAGAAATAGATATTATATTTGACGGCATACCGCCCCCTTACGGCGCGGAGGACAGATGCCTAAAGTTCTTAAATTTTCTCATGTGCTACGTGTGCTCCCCAGAGCAGTACAAATTCTACAGACGTGAGACGTTGACAGTGTGTGAAGATTTCTGCGATGAAATGTTTCATGCGTGTGGAGATTCCAGCCTGAAGGGACAACGTATCAAAGATCTGTACTCGAGTGGACGAGAATTCTGTGTTTCCAGGAAATTTAAAGTGGAGAGGGTAAATACGGGGTCGGATTGCTTTTCCTACGACCCCGATAGCTACGTAGACGGTGTACTTTTAACCACACACAGTACACCACTTATCGTATTCATATGTTTGTTGTCTTTACTTATCAATCTCCATCAACCGCTTTAGTGTTAAAAAACATGGTCATCGCCCAAGGCGGTTTTAAATCGACATTCTTTCTATATATAAACGTCATCGACTATGGGGTCGTTTAAAGGGCGGTGGTCGTCGTGCCGCGTCATGTTCGACATGGGACTCATAGCGACGTACACAACGCGTGTAAAATACATTGTTTACATGAAATTCGAACACGCGCTGCGTGACGACCATCGCCTTTTAAGGCGCCATCGCCGTCACGCAGAGCGCTTTCGAATTCAGTATACAGAAATAACGTATTTTTCACGCGTTGTATATGTTGCAAGCACAGGGAGCCCTAGACTGGCGCAGTCGAGGCGATTAATTTGTTTTTGTAGTTTAAATAAAATTTAAAAAATCGCGAAATGGAGGTGTTAGCGCGAAATCACGATTTCGCAGTTACAGGTGATTTCGCAGTTACAGGTGATTTTTTTAAAAATTGTATTTAAACTACAAAAAAAAAATTAATCACCCTGACTGCGCCAGTCTAAGGGAGCCCAGGAACTATGATCAACTGTACGCACTCCTTATGAGCGGGGGGGGGGGGTTATCGGCTGGTATCTGGTGTAAGTAATAGACAAGGGATGAAGGCTCCAACCAGCTCACATTTTTTAAACTCGAAAAAACAGACGAAAAGAATGAAAAATAAAATCTAAAAAAAATACCAAGTTGAAGAATATTAGTTGCTCCTTCAAATTTCGCCAAAGCCTTACCTACATTTTACTGATATCTGCAGAATAAATCAAGAAAACTACACAAATTTACTCCATTTAGGAATTCCTAACGGTTTGCCCGAACGCACGGTACAGTTGGGGGCGTGGCCTGTTCAGCATTTGTCAACAACCAATCACAAGACTGGTTACGAACCACATCGAGGTCACGACTCGGTTAGCCTTGCTCAACTGGTTCGTAACCAGCCTTGTGATTGGTTTTTGACATTTTCAAAAATATGAGCTGGCTGGAGCCTTCATCCCTTGTCTATTTCTTACACTAGATACGAGCCGATAACCACCCCCCGCTCATAGGGAGTGCGTCAGTTGATCATAGTTCCTTGGCTCCCTGTGTTGCAAGTGGCAGTTTAAACTCAGCAGACACGATCCATTTTAACAAGTCGGAAGTGTTCTCATGTTTTAAGGGACGACGTCAAAAGATCGATGTCGGATAAAAAACTTATTTCCTACAAAAACGATTTTATTTTTTAATGAAGTCAAAAAAATCTTGGAGTATTTGTAGTTCGTTTTTTTCTATTCAATCATGGACAGAAATAACCGAAAAGGGGAAAAAAACCCAGAAAAAATGGTTTGGTTCGAGGGTAAATTTGTGCGTCAAATGAGGTGCATTTGTAAAATTATTTTACACCCACCCGACAACCAACTGCTATGCAATACTACTGTCCGATTATCAATTTGTATTTAATGGTGAATGTAGTCTGACGCCATGACCAATATTTATCAATTAAGTTTCAGTGGGGGTAGGGTAGGGGGGGGGGGTTGGAAAAAAACTAAAGGAATTAAGTTTTTTATCCGACATCGATCTTTTGACGTCGTCCCTAAGTCACGTTGAGTTGACAGTCAGTTGCCTCAAATTCGCATCGCGTACTACTAGTATATAGCATGTGAGAAGAATAACACCAATATTTGATTACGCGTACCGAACGAAAGATCGCCGTCGTCACGTGATAATTTTATCGAAAGTTTCGTGATCAGTCTGCCAAAATTTCTTCCATTGTATAAGTATATTCCAACTTACATGAAATACTCGGCAGATATAATGATGATGATTACCGTCGCCGTGCATCGCCCAAAATGACCCACCGTACGATTTACTATTGATGCCGTTACAGAATTTTTCGGAGGATTTTTGGGGCCAAAGTTACAACATTGAGATACTTAAAATGTATTTCTGATGTAATCTCTGTGAAGAAAGCAAAAAACAACCTTTTTGGTTTTGAGATCAATGCTTCACTCTTGAACCCATCGTTTCCATATATCCACGATGCGCACGTATACACTGTGGTTTCTACAATAAAAGCGCATTAAAATGGCCGTGCCTTGTGGTCGCCATGACCAAACATCGTTAACGTTGACTGCACCCGGTAAAAGGAGAACACACGAGCACTTAAATCGACAGGAAATGCATATTCCGCGGGAATAGGTGTCAAGCGAACGTAAATAATTACTGGCCGTGAAGCAGTATTGCATTCGGGAATTCTCTGAGAACGGGATTTTATCTTTAAGCACGGAGGAATTGAAAATTAAGCATTTATAATAAATTCACGATTTGTCAAACGATTTAGTCAAAGATTCTGTTATTTCTAGTATGCATGTTTTCATAGTCGCCACTCAGTAATGCAGAATGAGCTTAAAGTATATGCACTCAGCGGGCCCCAGAAAATTTTTAATAATTAAAGCTTCTTTAGGTTTGCCTATATGCAACTTCCGGTTCCGGTGAAGATATTACGTCATGGCGCCACGATTACTTCATAGCTGTTATTGTTTATTGCCAGCTGGATTTTTCTTTCCAGTCAGCTTTAATATCCGAACATAACGCGAATATGTACAAATGTGTTCAAAAGTACAGACTAGCTACAGAGGGCGTCCTTTTGCATGTGATGATTCGGCGACGATGCCCACTTTCTGTTAAACCACAGTCCCTCTGTACAGTGCCTCTGTACTCTATAAAGGACTGTGGTTAAACACAGAAATTGCTGTAACTTGTATGCGTCAGGTTAGACTCCCCGTATACTTCGGTTAATACTTTTCCCCAACAATACAGAGATCGTTTTTGAGAATGTTTAAATAATTATGTATGATATTGCCTTAAGTTAAAATCAGTGTTAAATAAAACATTTTCGTATAATTTATCGTAAAATAAAAATAAAGTCTCGGCCGCAGTGTTTGTTCGATGAAATACTGAAAACCCGGGTTGTTAATTACAGATACGTACAGCTAAATCTGACGCATGCGCAATTCGTCGAACTAATACCTTTATGTTTGCTGCAAAAACAAGGGTTTTATCTTATGAAAAATCACTCCTAATGTTTTTTATCAGGATGTATTTAAACACGCTCGAAAATATGACATTATTACGAAAATACCGCACGGGGGGGGGGGTTGATACATAGCTGGGTAGGAAGGTGCCCCTGAGTGCTTCAAAGTGTGACCATTTTTATACCGGGATAGTGGCAAAATCTATACCCATATTTATTCCAAAGTACCATTTCTGTCATCACTGTTTATTCCAAATAAAACAGTTACCGTATTTGCTCTATTAGAAAAGCATCTCCAATAGAAGCACATGTAAGCCAACAGTTGTATTGTATATTGATTTATTAAAATATGTATTTTGACCATAGAAACATCTCTGCCACTTACAGAAGAGCATACTATTAACACAGTGTTTAGGTTATTTATACCAAATCGGAAAAAATATTACCGCTATTTATACCTATCTTGACCAGAAAAAAGACGAGACCCATTTCAGGGGCACGTCCCCATTAGACAAGTTCTATGTATTGTCCCCCGGGGGTATGCACATGGCAGTACGTGTATCGATTGTGTCGACCGACGCGTAACGTTCCCTGTACGGTGTAATAGTCGAGCATCAACATCGTATCCCCAAGATACACGTAATATTGAAACCCACGTCCACACACCTACAGTAGGCGGCCCTAACCCCTGTTGTCATCCACCATGCAGCGTCAGGGTTTGCAGAAAACGACATTGTATACACTCGTACAATCCACCAGCTCTCCAGATATCGCCTAGTTTATATTGACGACACATTAAAGCTTATATTTTATATGAATGGAATAGATGTTCCGTGACTGGTTGTTAAAAATATGACGCCTACTCTAGTCCCCAGAATACTACTAGTCTGCGCCTAGTCCAATCAGATTAAAATCTGATGTGCACGGGCTATTATTATTATTTATTTTGTAAGGCGACAAAATGTTATGAAATAATAATAATAAAATAATAACACTACATAAGATTTTAATCAGATTGGGTCTAATCTGGTCTCAGACGCCGTGCCTGGGGTCGCCTCGACTCTGAATGAGTTGGCGACAGTCACGATTTTGTTCAGATGCAACAATCAAACATCTTGATCAACTCTATGCACAGGCAGCTAAAAGGTCAATAAACACTCTAAAAGGTGAACAAATATACATATTTCATCATGCAGGTTATACAGATTCTGAACCAGTTCAATGTAAAAAGCAGTATCGATTGTGCCATCTTTCTAGAGCACAAATCCAGTGAGCCAAAATCAAGATACCGGGTGATCGATGTAATCTCACCATGCGTGTACAGTATTTGTGCAGAGTATAATTTCGCGAGCGCGGATAACTCAAGCAAATTGTAATTTACCAATACGTCTCGATGATCACAATAATTAAAATAATTCGCAATTATTCAAAGAAGAACTAATTTCCCAATTTTAAGCGAACCGAAGTTATCGGAAGCACGCGATTCTATCTTTAATTATACATGAATGTGCAAACCGCAATTTTTTATCGTAGATTTTAAAGAATACAACGCGATAGTGAAAAACTGATCTAATACTGGAAGCAATCTATGTAAACACAATTGTGACGCGATGTATTGCACAGAATCGGTTTTGTAAAAAAAGATTTTGATTTCGCACGTATATTGAAAAGGAAAGTAACAAGCTCAGCCAAATCTTTTCTGTGTCAACGCGTATCGTTGGACGCAACACAGTAACTTGATTGGAGATAGTATTCTCTATTTACGAATACAGTCGGTTGCCATAGCAAATTGTGATTGCCAGAAGTCATCAACCCCGCGTAAAAGAATTGTTACCACAAATATTTACAAAGACATACTGGTGCAATTTGCAGATCACGACTACATGTGTATTCATATATTAATGAAGCTATTCAATACGCTGTGGGCCATTCAATCGATGCCTTTGCTGTCAAAATATAATGCATATTAGTATGGTAAATGGGAAATGAATCAATCTCGCTTAAGAAATGACTTTTTTGATAAATAGCCATTAAATGTAATCTAGAAATGACCCTTTCAACAAATTGCAAAGTAATACGTGTATAACGTTAGTTGGTCCACGGCACATTTTCTTGCAAATAGTTAATAAAGGGCGGGAGTCGTCGCACCACGCATACGCTAGATATATGGGTCTCATGTAAACAAAGATGGCGAGATCAACCAGAACAAACTGAGACGTTTCCAAGCTTTAATTAAGTAATTGTTAGGTGATTGGAAGGTATCGAAGGAGCACCGGCGGTAATTAGTGCAAGTCGCGCCCAGGTCAACCCTCATTGTGATTTCCATAGGAAAACCAATGTTCATCAACACAAACGTCACACATGCGCGGCATGACGACCACCACGCTTTAAACAGAACCTTACTCTAGATGTTGTGCCAAATTAAAATATAACTAATTATTTTACTGGCGAACCCGTGAATTTAAACACATAGTCCCGTGGAACTAATATAACCTTACCCTGGATAATTTTGCTCAAAATTACAATATAACAAATCATTTTACTGGTAAACCCGTGGATTCAAACTTAGTCTCGTGGAGCTATTGTAACCTTACCCTGGGTGATACTAAGCGAATTGCAATATAACTAATTATTGTACTGGTGAATCCATGAATGTAAACATAGTGAGACCATTGCATTAGAAGGACAGCATACGCAGTGTACGTACGTACGGGTAGTGTTTATGTGTGTTCACAATATATAGAAGGGTAAATTAGCTCGTTCCTTTAAATTTGGCACACGTTCTTACGTGTCTCACATGACCTGGTTGCATTTTAGGTGAAAATACAAAGGTCATGGCCAAACTATATGTTTATGTATGATCGCAATAGAACTAAAAGGAAAAGTTGCTAGCGCCTTCAAACTTGGCACATATTAAAATGGCTAACATAAGAAATAGACTTGTGTTAAAGCAACGAAACGTTGCAGATAGTCGCTGAGTTCCGTCTAATCTTTGCAACGATAATGTTTTCCGTCTAAATGTAATCTGCATATTATGCAAATGTAATAGTTTATTATTGGCCCAATATGGTTATTCTAATAGATCCTAGTTACGCGAATTACGTCACTGATTAGAAACCTGTTCAGTGTCGCGGAGGGCGCATGCAAGGCATACAATTCGCTGGTTCAAGGCGTCACGTGCGAATAGTAAGCAGGGTGAGGATTAGAGTGTGTGTGCAAAGTGATAAAGCAAGAAACAATTTAATATTCGTACAAGTTTTGGTTAAGCGCTGACGTTAGGTCCCCAAAGGAAATAGAGCAAAAACAAACAAACGACAAGTTACCCATGTTACCAACTATACTTAGTTGGATTTTGAAGTCAAACATCAATGCAACATTGACACTAAACACGTTTCCGTATGCAACGGCCCATAAATCTGAATAATTTTGAGAGTTGATATTGACTTTGATGTTGTATGATTCACATGACGTTACTTTGATCATGTGACAATACAACGCATTTATGAAAATTATGTCAATTTTATTTTTGAATCGGATTGTCAAATCAAGTCATAAACCACTAACTGACTTTATGATTTGGCCACGTCTGGGAGCGCTCAACAGATATGGGGATTTGAAGGATGTTTCGCGAGTTTCATTTTATACTCAAGTATACTTAGTTTTATCAGAGGTACATTACTTGGGGTTTGCAACGCGCATAGTACTGTATGGTGACATCATGCCAAGATCCCATTCAAGTCTCATCTCGCAGTTAGCGAGACTGATGCTACGACCTTCTGACATGACATAGGCGGTTTGTAATAAAACAATAAAACATGTATTACCACATTCATAGAGAAAAAATGTAATACATCGAAAATGTACAGAAAATATAGTTATCGTAATCCGTCATCCGTGAGCAGCTATTTTGATCCGCCTGGACATCTCAGTATCTTAGTTACCTCGGGCATGCGCATTCGCATTTTTCTGAGTTTGAACGCTTATGCGAGAGCGAGATTGAAACGGGATCTTGGTATTATGTCACCGTAGTTGCAAACCCCAAGTAATGTACCTCTGTTTTTATATATATGACTGTTAGTAAGGCAAAGTATTTTCTGTCTTCTCCCCATTTTGCATGCGTGTAGTAATGATTTCTTAAAGAATAGTGAAAACTGACAACGAGTACATCTCAAACAAACTACCCATACAAAAATACAATGGCAATTCCTCCCGAATGAATTACCTTCTAGACTAGACTTCATCCCAATAATCACTCAACAGGAATTTTAACTGGATATTTCTTCTTTATTAGTAGTTTTGTCTGACCTTTAGCAAACAATTGACTTTTTGTCTATGTACGCCGTCATTTCAATGTTTCCCATAATCCTTAGCGGTTCTTACGTATATATACACAACACAAAGTAAATATGTCTAGGATATAAAGATCTCCCTGAGATAAAAATGTCTCAACCTGCGGCTTCGCATTTTTATCTCGGATCGGACTTTATATCCAAGTCGAGTCCTCAAACTCGGGCTTTATCCTATCCAGAGGAGTAGAATATTAATATTCTGATTGGACATCGTACAACTAAATCTCTTATCTTATCTCACAGCTAAACACTATGGTAATTTGACTCTTACCAGGAGCTCGTTTTACATCTGTATATAAATATCAGCGGTGAAATCGATTATATTGTTATTAGTCAAATTTCGATGAAATTCGTTACGTTTGGCAGATTTGTTTGTGAACGCTTAAATTATTTTAATAGTAGAAACACAGTCCATCTAGAAAGGGATAGTGGGACTGTGATATAAACAAATAAAAATAATACGAGGCTATGCACGAAATACCGGGATTTACGACCGAGTGCATGGTACAGCGAAGGTACCAATACCGTGTACCTTATTATTATACAATATTGTTGTGGACTAAAACGATAAAATCAGAGATTCTCTGAAGTTTAAAGTTGCGTTAGTGCAGTATTACATCGATCGCGCCTCGGATTCACCGTCCCCTGCATCGCCTGTTCTTTACCTTTTCAATCTTAGATCTAGTTTTAATGTATGTACTGGGACATGATGGCCATTGGCCAGGATTACCGACACTGAAACTGTATTGTGCTTATATAGCTGCTATGAATACAAAGGCACGGTCACTAGTAGAAGTAATTGTGTCATAAGAGAGCGGTTACGTCCTTTCTCATGGTCCGATCGAGTAAGACGTGTGAACATTTTGAATACGTTACTTGACAGCGCCTTGTGGTAAATAGTTTTGAAAGCGACATTTTTCTATTCTTTTTAGTGTCTTTAAAAAGTAATGTACAATAATAAGGTTACTTACAAAATATCGACTCGGAAATTTAGGGTCTCGTACTTACATCGGCATATATGCACCGCAATAATTTGCGTTGTGGTTCCATTGGTGAAGCAGAGAGGTCAAACAAAGTACAATAATAACGACAACTATCACAGTGTTAGTCACACAGCTAGGCGTATAATAATTTCATGTGGATGTAAACTATGATTATAACATCATAGGTGAAAGAACCGCACGGTGTAGCAAGGATGTCATGATACTTAATAATTAATATAATTTTCAAATCGGTAAGTTGGCAATTTTGTTGTTTTCCTTAGGAAAAAAAAACCCTAAAGTTTTAGAATAGCTTTAGCAAAATGTTGGCACACACAAAAAAATGCTCCTGTGGTCACCGAGTCACGCCCTCAACAATAAAAACAATTATAGTGACCCAGTCTGCCATAGAGGGCAGCACCAATCACTAGACAGATCATGCACGTTGATAAACATACATTGATTTAATCAAAGAAAAGGAAAAGAATAACGTGTGGTGCTAAATTACTCACAGGAATTAACTTTTTTTTAAATTTTGCTCATACAACATTCTGAAATGATATAAAGCATGAACCAAACTCCTAAGTAGTGGCACGTTATACATATAGGATTTATCTACAGCTTCTTGGCTAATGAGAATGCTTCATATACACTAAATCTAGTCTTCTGAATGATTAAATCATCTTCTAATCCTAGAGTGCCTATATACGTATCTAGTTGATTGGGTCTAGAGTTATATCCATTAAACAGCCAACAATTATAAAATACTGTTAAAATAATACATGGAACATCTGCAAACAATTGATGTACCTTTAATAACAACTTTTCTTTGTATATTACCAGGACCTGGGTTTGTTTCATTATCACCACTATAATTCTCATCAAAATATAGCTCTGACACCCCTCTACATTTTCCACGGAGATTGGTAATGGTACGACCCATCTGTCACTGATTCAGATCACTAAAAACCCGAGCATTAAAATCTAAGCTAATAGTTTATTCTGAGCATGCTCAGTTGTTCTCTCAGTGCAGTAGAGAGAGGTAATTTTGGATGAAAATCATGAAAAAAGACCCACTTAGGATTTTCAGATCTGGAAACAAAAATTACGTGCATATTCGGCAAAGACTTGTTCATCAACCTGCCAAGTTTCATCGATATCTGCTGCAGAATTTCTGAGAAAATGTTAGAGACGTCACAGACGGAAAATTGAAATTCAGGCTGCACCTGAAATGGGGACTAAAATCTAAACAGGTCTGCGTTATAACAAATTCAGTTTCAAGTATCAATAGTTATGAAATATCAGTGTAACAGAGACTCAAGCATACATACACAATTACTCGCAGTAAATATTTTTCCAGTTACTGACTAATATTTTGAATAATGCAGAGACAACAATTAATTTATGATAAATCATATTATTATTGAAAGAATATTGTACATTAACTTAAATATTCAGTTTTTCTAACTGCATCCTAAGCTACTATACGATCGTTATAAGGATCACCGAAGATGAACTACAAATAAATTCAAAAACAAATCAAATCACCATTACTGCAAATTGACAACAGCATGTTACACCTTTACTTCCACTAAGTTAGCTGAAATTCAACAAATTTTACTACCACCTAAGTTAGCTGAAATTCAACAGCCTTTACTACCACCTAAGTTAGCTGAAATTCAACAGCCTTTACTACTACCTAAGTTCGCTGAAATTCAACAGCCTTTACTACCACCTAAGTTAGCTGAAATTCAACAGCTTTTACTACAACCCAAGTTGAAACCCTTTCAGCAGAGAATATAGATACCAATATAAATGAAACAAGAAAAATACATTTTATTATCTAAATACTATAGATATGCTAATTTAAATAAGAAAAAAAATATGCAAAATAGTTAACTGACAACAGTACAAAACGAAAAATCAATGCATGAATAACAAACATATGGCCAATATGGGGCTGCAATATATAATTACATGCCTTTCACTCGCCAGGTAGCGCAATTCTGTCATGAACAATAGCTACATGGCAGGAGTCAGTCAGTCACTTCCTCACACAATATCACAGATTTTGATTCTTCTGAGTAATGAATGGTTTGACTTTAGTAAATTATTTAAATATTACTATAAACACACTATTTACCCCGGAACCAATATAATGAAACATTTCATACAAGGTGCAGTATCATTGGTCAAATAGTTTTCATACACTCTTCTTGTGTGTAAACATTTCAATTTCTCGATTTTGCAAAAGTAGTTCTTAATTTCTTTCACAACTGAAAGAATAATATTTCAAGAAGCTAGGGAAGCTCTCAACTCTGCTCCCTGGCCAGAGCAAATTGGTATCTTCTGTAATCCCAGTTTCTCATTCTCATTCTAGGGAATATATAGCTTTGTAGAAGATAAAATACAAAACATTCAACAATATCTGTTTCTAAACCTCCTTTTTGAGTCGCTGTTTTTCAGATAATCAATCACATAGAGTGCAGACTAACACTGGAATAATATCATTGTTGTAGATACCTAGAAAATGCAAAAAATTTGAAATAGTTGAGGAGTCAATTACATGGACATTGATTGGATGTTTTGGTCAAATTCAAACAATTAGGCAGTCCATTATATCCAGATTTCCACCTGTATGAACATTAATTCTAGCATTGATTGGTCTTGTTGGAAGCAGTTAATGAGGTCCATTATATGCAGATGTGCATTCTATGCAAGGGTGGTCATGTAAATCAAATTCAACCAGTTAGGGAGTCCATTATATGCAGATTTCCACCTGTATGTGCATTAATTCTAGCATTGATTGGTCGTGTTGAACAAGTGCAAGCAGTTAGGGGGTCCATTATATGCAGATTTCCATCTGTATGTGCATTATATGCATTAATTGGATGTGTTGGTCAAATTCAACCAGTTGGGGAGTCCAATATACGCAGATTTCCATGCAATGATTGGTCATGTCAGTCAAATTCAAACAGTTAGGGAGTCCATTATATGTGGTTTTTACCACCAGAATTTATAGTTATTCAATCTTTTGTTCACTACATCATCAATGCTGCATTATTTCCCAAAACTTGCAAGCAGCTAGCCTGCAAGATATAGACCCATAAGATCATGAGTACCACATTCTATACCGATATTATTCTACAGGAAATATCACACTTTTCAACACACAAAATGAAAACACATGATCCTTGATAATAACACTGACAGAAGTTTGCGTAAATCAATGACATGTTATTGACTTACCAGGAAATGGCGAAACTTCTCCATGCAAACAATTAACAGCAAACTGGCACCCACGTTTGGTGGCCATCCTATAAACAAAATTTAAACAATTTTACCTGTCAAACCTCCTCTGAGTTGATACATGTAAAGAGTCATTACAAAGTTGGCACAGGGTAAACATACAGTACATGCCAATATATAGCTGGTACATGCCAATATACAGTTGCTACGGGTCAATATACAGTTGGTAAAGGTCAATATACAGTTGGTACATGGCAATATACAGTTGGTACGTGGCAATATACAGTTGGTACGTGGCAATATACAGTTGGTACGTGGCAATATACAGTTGGTACGTGGCAATATACAGTTGGTACGTGGCAATATACAGTTGGTACGTGGCAATATACAGTTGGTACGTGGCAATATACAGTTGTTACAGGTCAATATACCATTGGTACATGACAATATACAGTTGGTAGAGGTCAATATAGAGTTGGTACATGACAATATACAGTTGGTAGAGGTCAATATACAGTTGGTACATGGCAATATACAGTTGGTACATGGCAATATACAGTTGTTACAGGTCAATATACCATTGGTACATGACAATATACAGTTGGTAGAGGTCAATATACAGTTGGTAGAGGTCAATATACAGTTGGTACAGGTCAATACAGAGTTGGTACATGACAATATACAGTTGGTACAGGTCAATATACAGTTGGTACAGGTCAGTATACAGTTGGTACATGGCAATATACAGTTGGCACAGGTCATTATACAGCTGGTAGATTGTCAATATATGCATGGTACTAGGTATCTTACCTTACTCTAGCCCTAGCTCCATTACAGTAATCTGGCGGAGAACGGTCTACTTCACAAAGAATAACTTCACCAAATGAACACATAAATTCATACAAGGTAGTTTCAGAAACATCAAATGGTAAGTTTGCCACTTCAAATACACATGGTCCTTTAGAAAATAATTCATCCTGTTGAACAGAAAAAATGTTTTTTATAACCATATGTACAAAATTTGTCTGGATTTCTCCCAGAGATGAATATATTACAAACTTATTTATAAAATCATTAATATTAATCATTAATAACATTGTTTTATTACAATATTCACATTATGAGGACAATTCCTTTGTGATAATGTGCAACTTAAAAACAAAATGCCAAGATTAATTTCCTGGATCTTTATCAGTAAACTGGTATTAGTAAATTAGTATAATGGTTGCTATATCGACAAACTAATAAGTAATTCGTTAAAATTAGCAGTTTACAGGAGGACGGGTCGACCATATAGAAAATCAGATTCCATTGGACACAGAAAATGAAGTTGAGTGAAGTAATTTGAAGGTAGAAAAAACCATGCAGGTATACTATTATATACACCGAGAGGATATCTCCCATAATGCACTGCATATATGTGCAGTAATATGCTCAGTAGTATAAAATTTGAAGTTGTCTCCCATAATGCATTGCACATATGTGCAGTAATATTCTCAATAGTGCAAAATTTGAAGTTGTCTCCCATAATGCATTGCATATATGTGCAGTAACATGATCAGTAGTGCAAAATTTGAAGTTGTCTCCCATAATGCATTGCATATATGTGCAGTAACATGATCAGTAGTGCAAAATTTGAAGTTGTCTCCCATAATGCATTGCATATATGTGCAGTAACATGTTTAGTAGTGCAAAATTTGAAGTTGTCTCCCATAATGCATTGGATATATGTGCAGTAATATTCTCAGTAGTACAAAATTAGAAGTTGTCTCCCATAATGCATTGCATATATGTGCAGTAACATGATCAGTAGTGCAAAATTTGAAGTTGTCTCCCATAATGCATTGCATATATGTGCAGTAACATGATCAGTAGTGCAAAATTTGAAGTTGTCTCCCATAATGCATTGCATATATGTGCAGTAATATTCTCAGTAGTATAAAATTTGAAGTTGTCTCCCATAATGCATTGCATATATGTGCAGTAACATGCTCAGTAGTACAAAATTAGAAGTTGTCTCCCATAATGCATTGCATATATGTGCAGTAACATGATCAGTAGTACAAAATTAGAAGTTGTCTCCCATAATGCACTGCATATATGTGCAGTAACGTGTTTAGTAGTGCAAAATTAGAAGTTGTCTCCCATAATGCATTGCATATATGTGCAGTAACATGATCAGTAGTACAAAATTAGAAGTTGTCTCCCATAATGCACTGCATATATGTGCAGTAACATGTTTAGTAGTGCAAAATTTGAAGTTGTCTCCCATAATGCATTGGATATATGTGCAGTAATATTCTCAGTAGTATAAAATTTGAAGTTGTCTCCCATAATGCATTAGATATATGTGCAGTAACATGATCAGTAGTGCAAAATTTGAAGTTGTATCCCATAATGCATTGCATATATGTGCAGTAACATGATCAGTAGTGCAAAATTAGAAGTTGTCTCCCATAATGCATTGCATATATGTGCAGTAACATGCTCAGTAGTACAAAATTAGAAGTTGTCTCCCATAATGCATTGCATATATGTGCAGTAACCTGATCAGTAGTGCAAAATTTGAAGTTGTCTCCCATAATGCACTGCATATATGTGCAGTAATATGCTTAGTAGTGCAAAATTTGAAGTTGTCTCCCATAATGCATTGCATATATGTGCAGTAACATGATCAGTAGTACAAAATTATAAGTTGTCTCCCATAATGCATTGCATATATGTGCAGTAACATGATTAGAAGTAGTCTCCCATAATGCATTGCATATATGTGCAGTAACATGATCAGTAGTGCAAAATTTGAAGTAGTCTCCCATAATGCATTGCATATATGTGCAGTAACATGATCAGTAATGCAAAATTTGAAGTTGTCTCCCATAATGCATTGCATATATGTGCAGTAACATGCTCAGTAGTGCAAAATTAGAAGTAGTCTCCCATAATGCATTGCATATATGTGCAGTAACATGATCAGTAATGCAAAATTTGAAGTTGTCTCCCATAATGCATTGCATATATGTGCAGTAACATGATCAGTAGTGCAAAATTTGAAGTTGTCTCCCATAATGCATTGCATATATGTGCAGTAACATGCTCAGTAGTACAAAATTTGAGGTTGTCTCCCATAATGCACTGCATATATGTGCAGTAACATGATCAGTAGTGCAAAATTTGAAGTTGTCTCCCATAATGCATTGCATATATGTGCAGTAACATGCTTAGTAGTGCAAAATTGGAATTCGGCGCAAACCTCCTTAAGTGAAGAATCATCCAAGATACAATATTGAGTACAATATATTGGTGAAATACACAAAAAAAATTTCCAAGAAAGATGCAACTGAAATTGGGGGGGGGGGGGGGGTCATACTCACATTAAAGGATTGGTAGCTTTGAATTGACTCATTAACAAAAGCACAGTAAGCTTCTTCCACATCCCAATCCTCAGCACCAGACTTTAGACTTTCAGCTCCGCGTGATGTAGAATTATTACCTCCTGTCTGGTGCTCATCTGGTTTGCGTTGAGTGACTGGTATACTGTACCGATCTGCGCATATAGGTACAATTGCTTTGTCCTCATAGATAGAATTCTGTACGTTACAAGGATCTTTCGTTCTGTTCTTAACACCACTTATGTTTCCCTGTCTGACAGAGTGTGACATAGTTTTCAAGGCAGCGTTGACGTCCGGAACACCACCTACGGCACCAGCGTACTCATCCTCATCGGGATCATGTACAACCCCAGCAAGATCAAACGATTTGACTTTTGAAAACAAAAAAATGAACATGTGTTTATCTTAGGTATACTGTAAAACATGTTGAAAAAGCGGCATGCAATTTTAGCGAATTGTGGTAAAATGACGTAATAGCGAAATGTTGACTTAGCGAATCTCTCTTGTCATTGTTGATTTCTTTGTTTGGCGGCCATTTTAAATTGATAATAAAGTCATTAGTGACATCTTGAATTAGCGAATCAGTTCTCTCGCCAAATTCGCGAAAAAGACATGCTCACGAAAAAGACATGTTTTACAGTATTCCAGTCTCCTTGAAATCATAACACAGGACAGCTTTTAAAGACTGCTTGTGGACTCGTTCTCATTATTGTATTATTACTTTGCTTGCACCTTCTTTAACATTCTAGTTTTTGATTTACTAATGTTGCTGTATGAAATGCATTATGCTATACCCAACCAAGTTTTCTTCCTGTCATCATCCCAGTATTCTGAACCCATTCCCCACATGAAAACGTTAATGCTAATGGATCCAGAATTGATATCAGATTATAAGTACAAATAGCCAAAGTACAAATTTATGACGAAAAAAAAAAAATTAAATTGTTATGAATTGAATGAAATGATTAATCACTTGCTATTCTGACTTTTCCATTTTTTTTCGACTAGATTAAATTAGAGTTGTTGTAGAAACTACTTACCTATTGCTGTCTTTTTCTTTCGAATTCTTTGAAATGGTGCTTCCTCATTGGATAATTCAGCAAACTTGTCTAACTTTTTATTGAATGCTTCAACCGTTTCCAGTTCTGGGAATAAAGTACCAGCTCTGAGAGTAGATATAACAGAGAGATCATGAATATTCATGAGACTATAGACATATTTTTGCATAACATTGTAAATATTCATGACACTAGAAAAATTCTTGCATAAAATTCATGAATATTCAGGATACTAAACAGATTCTTGCATAAATCATTCATGAGACTAGACTGATTATTGCCCAATGTATACATGAATATTCATGCGACTAGAAACATTTTTGCACAATGTATTCATGAATATTCATGAGACTAGACACCTTTTTGCACAAGATCATTCAAGAAACTAGACTGGTTTTTGCACTAGATCATAAACATACACAAGACTAGACAGAATATTCATGAATATTCATGAGATGGTAGACAGATTTTGTTCAAGATCATCAACATTCATGAGACTATAGAGAAATTCCTGTACGAGATCATTAATATTCATAAGTCTGTAGAGATCATGAATATTCATGAGGGTAGAGATATTTTTGCATGAGATCATGAATATTCGTGAGGGTATGCAGGCTCTTGTTCTTGAATATACACAAGATAAGCAAATTCCTGCTTTTGTGAGAGACTTACCTATGTGCCCAAGAATTCTGATTTGAGATTGAAGTAGTTTTTTTGACAAAATTGGTCAACTGCTTTAATTTATAATCTGTTAAAGGAAGTGGTTTTCTTGGCTGTGTTGTTGGAGCAATTTTCTAAAAGCAATGGATAATTTATCAGGTTATCAAATTTGCATATTTTTGAGCATATACAGATTTATATAAAAATATTTATTGTCAAAATTGATTGAAGATAGCCCCGCTGTTAGCAATGCACATTTCAATTAAGAACTGAAGATATCATTAGAAAATGAACAATATGTATAGTATCAAAGCAATCGAACTTTGAAAATGTCACTTTTCACCAAAAATTACAAAAATATTCATTAAAATTGGAGAATTGAAAATATCACCACGAAATGAACAAATCTGCGAGAGGTCCACATGTAGTATTTTTATATGTAATATCAAAGCAATCAGACTTGTGGTTTTTAACAAGAAATTCAAAAATATCACTTTATACCAAATATTCACCAAAATTAGAGAATTGAAGATATCATGATGAAATGAACAAATCTAAGAGAGGTCTACCCAAGGTACATACGCACCAAGTATCAAAGCAAGTTGACAATACTAATAAGAATCCTACCTTTCCCCCTGTATGTGCATAATACAAGATCTTCTGAGACAACACGGTAAATAAATTATTATTATTATTATCAAAGCGGATGATTCTACTGCATGACCTTTTTTTGATGATTTGAGCATTTTTTAAAATTTAAAACGATAAATCCCTTATATTGAGTTTTGTGATACAGGAGCTAAAAAATTGATTATCATGAAATACTTACCGCTGTAAGTTTCCCACCAGGTTTCACTTCCGTCTTTCCTATTGTTTTATAACAACTGTACATTCCACGTCCTCGACCCATCAACTTAGGAATAGAGAAATTCATTTCATGTTCCCTTTTGCAAATATTTCCAGCCTGAACATGAATCAAAGAAAGCTTAGAAAGAACTCCCATGTGCCGAGAGTATTGGAGACACATTAAATATAATTCGAAATTACTTAGCTGAAAACTAATTATGCAAATCAGAAAATTAATATGACCAGATTTGAGTGTAAAACTAATGAGGTCTGCGCAATGTAACAGAAAATCTATGTCTCCAAGTTTAATTGAAATGTGATTAGAACCAAAAAAATTATGAATTATTATGCTTATTAGGGAATTAATATGAACAGATTTTTACCCCAAACTAATTAGGTTTGTACATTGTCCTAGAGCATCTTTGTACTAAGTTTCATTGAAATGGAATAATTAGTACCATGAAAACTCCAAAATTTCGACTCTCTAAAAATTCGATTGGCTATTTATTTGCCGGGTTTCGGTGTTTTATTTACCTCCAAATTTTCGACTCCACTAAAAATTGCCGACTCATTCTTATTCGAAAATTGCGATCAGTTTTAGTTTTCCCCCAAACGAAAAAAAAAACCGATGTGAGCGTTCAAACGGGACCTTCCTCGAAGGCATGAATCCGGGTTTCTGATTGACTGAGAGATTTTTATTTTATTGGTAACGAAAATATATTCTAAATAAACGAAGTTTCAAATAAAAACGAACACAAAAATCTCGGCATGCTGCGTTTCTGAATTGTTGATTATTACTGTACTCAGTAGTGATTATAATAATGTACACAAAATAAATTTGTTGAATGGTTATGAAATACAAATAAAAGTCAACTAAGTTTCATCGTAAGCGAATGATTCCGGTCTCGTATAAACGTTTGATGCTGTAGGATATCCGCCATGTTCTCTTAGGTCAAATAGGTCAAATCGCTAATTAACCAATCAAAAAGCTGGATGATGCCAACGTGTTCAAATTACCATAGCTTATTTAAATATGTTAATGTTATTGAACGCAATGCGAAGAGATTGATGTTGTAGTACGATATTTTGGCTTGGATTTTGATGCGAAAACGGCATGATTTTTTTTTAAATAAAAAAATTAGTTGTTTTTAAAAAATAAACTGGTCATCTGAAGAATAATTTAACATTGTTCACAGTGATAACAGCTCATTCTCGAAAGGAAGCTTACCCGCTCACGCTAGTCACAATAAAAATCATACACGTGTACTCTTGAATAGACAGACGTCAATGACTACGGTAAAACTTAGACTCTATTTTAGCCGGCAGGATTGATTGAAATGTCCGAAAAATGACGCCAAAATACACCTTAAAAGTCCCATTTTATTTTCTTAAATCCCATTTTATTTTTTAATCCAAGGGCGAATTTACGGCAGAATTTGGTCCCTCAAATAAGGGACACGTGAGCTTTGATTCTAACCGGATACATTGCACTGGGTCGGGGAGATAGTTTGCTAAACTTCCATGTATCTTTTGTCCAATGGGTACCTGTACTTCGAACATTCGCAAGTTTTCCTAGGTAGTGCGAGACAGCTTTGTCTTTTGACCTATTAGTTTTGTGCTGACCTCTTCTGCGCGTCTTGATGTTTTGTTTTGCTTGTCATAATACTCACTGATTGATGACTTTGTTTAGATTTTGAGTTACAACTCGGCCACGACTCTAAAAACATGTCACATTTCTAACGCCAATTATTTAAAACCGGTCAAAATTTTGGAGTTTTTACGGTACTTTAGATATCAGTGTGAAAGCTTAAAATTGGTTAATTATGCAAATTAGGTAATTAATATGTACAGATTGTAACCCACAATTATTCAGGTCTGTCTATTGTCCTACAGCATCCATGTACATTCATTGATATGTGATGTATAGTACCTGAGATATCAGTGTGAAAGTTGGTTAATTATGCAAATTAGGTGATTAATATGCACAAATATTTACCGGAAACTAATTGGGTCTGCATAATTCTAGATTCATTGAAATGTAAATGATTAGTACTTTAGATATCAGTAGAAAAGCTGAAAATTAATTATGCAAATTAGGTAATTAATATGCACAATTATTTACCCTAAAACTAATCAGGTCTCTGCATAGTCCTAAAGGATCTATGTACCAAGTTTCATTGAAATGCGATGATTAGTACTTGAGATACCCATGGAAAAGCTGAAAATTAACTAATTATGCAAATTAGGTGATTAATATGCACAAATATTTATCGAAAACAATCAATCTCTGCATAGTCCTTGAGTATGTAAGTACCAAGTTTCATTGAAATGTAATGCTAACTACTTATATCAAATGCTGAAAATTAATTAATTATGCAAATTAGGTAATTAATATGTACTGATATTACCATAAAAACTATCAGGTCTGTGCAGTGTCGTATGACATCTATGTACCAAGTTTCATTTGAAATGTGATGATTAGTACTTGAGATATCAGTGGAAAAACCGAAAATTGACTAATCATTATGCAAATTAGGTAATTAGTATCCACGGATTATTACCAAAAACTAATCAAAACCTAGCATTAGTTCAGAGCATCTATGTACCAAGTTTCATCAAAATCCAATGAGTGGTTGTTTAGATATCAGTGGAACAGTCATGGAACCACTAAAAAATAGCTAATTATCATGTAAATTAGGTAATTAATATGCACGGATTTTTACCAAAAATTAATCAAATCTGCGCATATGTTCAGAGCATCTATGTACCAAGTTTCATCAAAATCCAATGAGTGGTTCTTTAGATATCAGTGGAACAGTCATAGAACAGCTAAAAATTAGCTAATTATCATGCAAATTAGGTAATTAACGAGCATGGATTTTTACCAAAACCTAATCAAATCTGCGCATTGGCCCAGAGCATCTATGCACCAAGTTTCATCAAAAACCGATGTATGGTTCTTGAGATAGCAGTGGAACAGTCGGACACACATACACACACACACACACACATACACACATACACACATACACACATACAGACACACTAACTGCAAAGACTCCCATTTTGTGCTTCGCACATGGGAGTCAAAAACAAATGCATATATCTAGTTGATAATTGCTTCTAATACATCAAATATGGTAATTAGAATAATTCTGGAACTGTTGGTAGTTTGACAGATGAGCTCTGCTCTCTCATCTTCGATGGCGGCAGAGAGAAATAGTTGATTATTGTCAAAACAGAATTTGATACATTGTAAAAAACACAAGCTGCTCTCTGATTGGTCCGACTGTTATGCGTTAGGAATAAGTATCCAATCAGGCAACATCTTTTGAAAAGCTTTACATGACTCAATATAATATATAATTACCGCTGTGAGTTTTTCACCAGGTTTCACTTCCGTCTTTCCTATTGTTTTATAAGATCCATACATTGCACGCCCTCTCCCCATCATCTTCATGGGGAAACTAATGTTGTGTTTTTGTTGGTAAATACTTGAAACCTGTATGTGGCGAAACATTTACAGTTTGCTTATGATACATGGAGGGGTGTAAATGCACACGTCTCTAACAGATGAAATACTTAATTAAACTACCCTGCAAGCACATGTTACAGGCACAATGTATTTATATTTACATACTGTTCCATGCCGTGCTTGTAACATAGGTTTATTAGTAAATAAATATAGTAAATATGTACGTGAAACATGCCAATTATGAGTAAAAAATCTAAATAAAAATCTAAATACGCAGAGTTATGAGTACCGTATTACCCCGGGCACGCGCCCCTCCCTGGGCAAGCGCCCACCCCCCTGTTTTCACAAAAGTTACATGTTGGGGACATCCTTGGTTAAACGCCCAGGGTGATTTTTAGCCAAGAATGGGGTCAACAATAAAGTTTTATTTGTCAAAAATGAACGTGTTTGATTTATTTAAATAGTGTGTTTGTTACGGTAGTTCTCTTTTTGGAGTGTGTGGTGGCCCTGAAAGTGCCGTTTTGTTTGTGTTTTTACGTAAAAACTCATTGGAACTTAACGACGTAAGATGAACCACGCAGCATGTTGGCGCACACGTTCCGCTTTCTCTTCATTCGCGATGAATCCAATATTGCAATAATCCATACTTTGGTGAGTGGTTTGAAGCACTTAGTTTTGGTTTCAAAACGTAGCACTTCGCTGACTGAATCCATAACGAAAGAGCATCGCCAGGCGATGGACGCGGGGCTTTTTGGCAACGACCGCAAACGTATCTGTGTCCAGCCATTGCTTGGCCACGTAGAGGTCAAAATACGCGTTCTATTTTTACGCGTTAAGTTTGGCTCTTCCGTTTCACCCCCTCCGGAATGTTCTACTTTCGCAGCCTAATCGCAGGTTTTTCAAAAAACGTCGAAAAAAGAATTAGTAGAAATGTTCCTGTTTTGGGATTATTGATAGAGAATAATTTCTTTATTACAAAAATGCTGAAAACCCGTGAGTTTTTGCCTTAGTTATTTTGTTATTGGCGAAAAACTGAACTCTGCAAATTTGGTTGCACAACTTCCCTTTATCATCTACACCCAGCGACACCGATGCCAGCTGACTGTGAACGGGAGCTAGCACTTTTGAGCCATCACGTCGTATACTTGCTACTTTCTTTCCATCCTTCATCACAGCTATGGCATTACGGTCATGTGGATTATTTTTCTGTCGTTGAAGAAAAAACATTTTGCCGACCTCAAGTCCATTATGATAACCATAATGAGGCATGCCGACGGTGGGAACTTGTTGCAATTATAATTTTGTCGCGTGTGTGGGTGCGTGAATAAATCATGTTAATGAGGTCGACCAGAGTTTATTTTCAGTCTGTTTTTTATGTATCGCCATTTGGATATGTTTATGTATTCACAATAGTTTGTAAACATTTCACATCAGTAATAAAAGGTATATTTGTTTCATAACACTGTCTGCTATTCTTCAGTAATTACGATGCGATGTATCAATACGTGCGTGAACAAAATTATGCTAATGAGGTCATCGCCATCTTGGATTACAAGTGATAGTTTTTCCCGGCCGTTTCGACTTGCACTGATCATGGTTACTAAGAAAGTAACCGTGCAGTGATTACAATACCTACCATACTTTGTAGCCAATTTCAGTGAGTAATGCAACTTCATTCGCTGACATAAAACAAGTTTTATTCTTGAAATTCGACCCTGTGTTTTAGTGTTCCCACAGTTCTCACGAGTGCTCACGTTTATTGAAACCTCGCATAAATCAAGAAATAAGTACGTGTACAAAGTGTACGAAAGCATTCCTTTATTTGACCTTATCATACGATCACAAAAACAACTTTTTAAAATCTTTTTTGGGGTGGTCCTCGGGTAAGCGCCCACCCCCAATTTTTCCCGATTTTGTATGTTCAGACCCCTGGGCGCGTGCCCGGGGTAATACGATATATCAATATAAATACACCGCACATGTAACACGCGAGTCATTAGTAAATAGTTATAAACAAGAGATGAATGTCACAGTCCTCGTTATTAAATTATAAAATACTCATGTTAAAATAATACATAGAACATCTGCAAACAATTGAATTAATATGTACTCTATGTGGGTACAACTCATCATAAAATGATTTCCCTTAATCTGATAACTGAAAACTTCCATTGACCCATGCCCAAAATCTCAGAGTACACAAGTGCAACCAAACTATGTCTCATACATGTACACATGTTCAAGAAACTGCATTCATAAACCTGAGTAAAACTTGATGAACAACTTAACTTCTTTGTATATTACCAGGACCTGGGTTTGTTTCAGTATCACCACTATAATTCCATTCAAAATGTAGCCCTGACACCTCTCTATAGTTTCCACTAAGATTCGTAATGGTATGATCCATTTATCCATTTATTTTAGCCCTGACAACTGAAGCTATATTTAGACCACATGTGTCAATGTGCCTGGCCAAGATTTATAAGCAGTAACTGCAAAGTGTTTTCACTGATCTTCAACTTTGTGACTAGGTATTTCAGTGATGGCCCTTTTTAATGGAATAAAATTGTTACAGTTTAAAGATATAATATACAACAACATTTCTGACTTCTTTTTTCAAGATTTCAGCATTAATTTTTCATAACACCAAACAAAAACCAGACTGTGGTCCATTTCTGTCACTGATTCAAATCAAGGTCATGACATCACTGAAAACCCTAGCATTACAATCTAAGCTAATTATTCTGAGCATGCTCAGTTGTTTTCACAGTGTTGTAGGGAGAGATAATTTTGGATGAAAATCATGAAAAAGACCCATTTTCAGATCTGGAAAAAAAAAATTATGTGCATATTCAACAGAGACTTGTACATCAACCTGCCAAGTTTCATCATTTCTTCAAGTTTTATCTGCTGCAGAATTTCTGAGAAAATTTTAAAGATGTAACGGACAGAAACTGAAAATATGAAACAATACTGCCTTTTTCTGGCTGCGACTGAAACTAGGACTAATAAACCTTTGGCAAAAATCAGTTGCCGAAAGATCAGGTCGTAAATGGTGGCCGAAACGTTCATTCACCGCTTCTAATTTGAAAAGATTAAAACAACATGGTGATTGTTTGGTACTACAGTACTACAAACAATGTATGTTAAGTGAGTATCATTTTACAGTATTTATGCCACGAGATCTCACGCTTTCTCATACCAATGCAGGGGGTCATATCTCCCGCCATTGTCTTAAGCGGTGCATTCAGATAGACTTGCCGGTTTCTCTTTGAGGCAAATTATTATCAGTTTTATTCATAATTGTCAACCAAACACGTCTAGAAAGTTTAATTATGAATAATCTACGCACTATGGGTACTCGGATGCAGAGTAGAAAACGCACGGCTGAGGAGAATGGGACGGAAATCGCGACTACTTCTGTAGTGTTGGAAACTCAACTGCCTAACCGCCCGAAGAGAGGACGTCCCGCGGCTAGAACATCCCGAAAAAGGAGAAATCTGGACTATAGTAACCCCGCTAATTGGACTAATGCTAAGTTAAGATTGGAATTGAAAGACATGGGCTTTAATTTACTGACTAATTTAGCCCGGAATTCCTATATACGCATATATGAAATGAATAGACCAAATCATCGTAGTTCGACCATCCAAACATCAACAGCAGACATGGGGCCAGAGGCGGCCGAGATCGACAGTCTGGACGATAACGAGGGAGATACGCAAACAGCCTCAAATGTTCTATCCGGCGATGTTGTAGCAAGTATTCGCCGTGATATTTCTGACTTAAGGCAAACAGTAACCTCTATAATTAACAATTCCAGTATGGCTACAGGCGTATCGATTTCACCTTCGGCGACATCGGTGCCTGAACAGGAAGAGAGTCAAAGGTTAACAGCCGCAGTGCATTGTAGGGCGAGTGGTCACAACAATATGGCGGACCCTAGGTCAGCGGTGACATCGACGCTGCCGACAACAAGCCAATTACCTACCATTGACGGTTTTGTAACACAAGGCAACTCTGTAAATAACCCATCAATTAATTCTAACGTCTCATTTGAACGAAGGAAATACGGAATAGCGGCGGAAAGTTTGCCAAGGATCGTTAACGTGTCACCGACAATGAGGGATAACATCATTAAAGGTAGATATGTAAATCTTGCTGCTTTATTAATACCTGCCCAGGAAATGTCCGACAATCGATGTATAATGGATGTTGACGGCAATGAAATAAAAATTAAAGGTAACAATGATCCACGCCTTAATAAATCCTTGACATTATCAGAATTCTGTGTGGCTTTTAACAGATATAAGTCTGTCATGTGTAGTGCTCATCCAGAACGTCGGGAAGAACTGGATGAATATCAAGCAGACATTGTGGACATACATAATAGTTGGGGTTCAAGATTTTATGACTATCACGTGCAATTTGCAATGACTGCTGCCACTTAGCTTCAGCTTGAAAAAATTAAAGTGGACTGGTCTGTAGTAAATCATTCTTTGCTCAATAAGGTTGTTGCAAACCAGAAGGCCGCTGCATGTATTATTTGTAGCAGCACACTGCACATGCAAGACTTCTGCCCTCAAAAGAGAGGTTTTGGGCCACCACGCACCTACCAACAACAGGGATCTACAGACGGGAGAGGGCGCAAGAGGATTTTTCATAATGGAAAGGAAATCTGCATCAATTACAACACAGAAGAGGGATGTAGACGAAACCCATGTGAGTATATGCATGCATGCTCCACATGCAAAGGCGGCCACCCAGGCCGAAGGTAAATTTTCAGTAACCTTGTAATTATTACTGGGTAGTTGCCAAGCTGAAACTACCTATAATCAATTAAATAACTTCACGCGGTATCAACATCGCAATAAACAACCACATCGCTCTAGATGTTTCAAACAGTCGCAGTCACGCTGCCTCTGTCATCTCATTACTAACTTCACAGCAGCACAGCCTGCTATAACTTTTATACGTTCTTTGTACTAACTCTGTTGTTTTGAATTTATTCCTAATCAGTCGTGTATTTTTCTATCAGTCGTGTATTTTTCTATATCTTTGCAGTCGCATTATGGGGGCCGCACCAGGACCATAGGTTAATATTGTATTAGCAAACAGCTCTGTGGTTTTGGTCGAGCCCCCCTTTTTTTGCCAATAAATAAGCTTTAACGTATATGAGATCTCGTGTCATAAACACTGGATTAACACTGACAGTCATTTTGAGCAGTCAAAACAGCTGTTTTAATCGTGCTTTCTCGTCATTTTTACACGGAAATCACACTGATATCACCCCGAACTTGTAAATTAACATCGAAATAGTATCACATATATATTCATGCGACATTAAAATAACACACCACAGACATTAAGATTATCGAAAAGAGTGAATGTTTCATGCTTGAGTATCATTTGCATACTGAAAACTGGTGGCCATCTTTCCTTTTATACACCCGCGGTTCAAGTTTGAAATATGAAGAAACAATTAACCGCAAAAAACAAATTTTTATGACATTTTGGATTCGTATTTCTCAAAAAATTCTTTAATTATGAACACATGAAAAAGATGACAAACTTGAACTCGATTTGAGCCTCCCTAACTCAGCCCAGTTGCTATACCATAAAAACCCGCAAATAAGCGCCACCCTCAATTAAGAGCCACTCAGTGAAAATTTGTTACATTTGACCCTCCATTAAGAGCCACCAAGAGTTGAGTGGTTTTGTCAATAAGAACCCTGAAATAAGCGCCAGCCGCCCGGTTGTTTACAATCAGGCAGACACCAAGCTTGTCGTGCCTCACTTCCACCCTGCATTGTTTATTGCCCCACAGAAGGTGTGAGACAAATAAAGATTATCCCCATAACTTGCCTGATGTCCTGTGTAATTGAGAACGGAAAAATGATAGACGAAAGAAATGCACTGAGAGCGTGAATGTGACTGTCAACTTGTCCATTTTATATTTCTGACACACAATCGACCAATTCACAAACTCTTCAGTAGTAACTACTAGTATGTTTTTTGCCGAAATACCGAAGGACACGTTGAGATATTCATTGCCAATGTTGTCTTTATAACCAAGTAAAGAACGTCACGATTTTAGAACGCCTTTATCGGAAAATCGGAGGTATCGAAAATACATTCTCACAGACGGACCGAAACAAGAAGGCAGCAGAAAACAAAAGATTTTTTCCTTAGCGTGGGGAAAATTTGGTTAGCGTGGGGGAAAACAGAGGTGTTAATCTGGTCCTGGCAACGTTTGAGGGATCGTGACGTAGCTCCGACTGTGAGAATGTAATGATTACGCAGCCCACTCTCGCTGATCGTGATTTTGGGTCATTTTTTGCATTTTATTTGAGACGTTCGTTCTTGGGTGATTCGAGACAAAATGTTTAGGGAAGTAACAAAATAACTGGCATTAGTTTGGAGAGGACTCTCTTGCCGAAAATAATCAAAATTGAAGTCGAATGGATTAGTTCCACAAACTTGCGCGATCAACTTGTCTTACAGCAAAGTGAAGTCTACGTGACCTGCCTGACCCAAATATTTAAATTAGCTATTTGTGAGAATTGAAAATAATCTGAACTTGTACCAATCAGAAAATGCCTGGGCTTTCGTGAATGATTTCGTCTCTCTGATTGGTCACGTACAGGAAATTATTTTTAATACATGTAATTGTTACTTTCTCGGTATCGTTTCGTATTTGGTTGTATAGGGGTGGGGCTATAGTTTGACCCTGTTTGCGTGGACTGTGAAGTACGTGAATATCATTAACATATCATTATAAGCTGGCTTGATTATGAAACAGGAAATATAAACCAAAGCTGTACTGTCAGACGTCTAGCGCAATTAAAACAATGCCCAAGTACCCAAGCTGTAAAAATCTATAGAAAAACGTGTTTTTATTTATTGTTTTTGCCATAAATACAAGTGATTGGGCATCATTTTTTTCATTCGTTCCATGCTTGCTTTGCAAGTATGTCTTCTCCTGTCGCTGCTGGTCAGATCAATTCTATCCGAAACTATTTTATATCGTCACCAAATCAACCACCACGCCAGCCACAGCCACGCAATTTATTCCCAGTTTTCAAGAAAAAAGTTTGCCATACCAAACTTGGTAAACAATTGTACAACGGAAGTACAAGTGATTCGAGTGTTGGGTCAGACACTGAGAGTGCTACCAAATCCGACTTCAGGCATCGCTACGCATTGTCAGTGAAACGTGACTTCAGGCATCGTTACACATTGTCGATGAAACGTCAAATCGTCTTATTTATTTGATATTTGTTATTCCCATAACAGTATTTTTACAGAATGCATTAATTGCAATGACACATCATTAATAATTACTTGTCTGTTTTGGTTGTGTATGTATTTGCCTATCTCCTTCCCTATTTCACAATGAAAAAGTTTGATGACCCTGGTTTAAGAGCCACTGGCTACAAAGTTGTCAAAATGTTACCTCAAATAAGCACCACCCAGAAATGAAAGTGTTACAAAGTGGCTCTTATTTGAGGGTTTTTATTAACAGTTGTAAAAGTACAATACACAGACAGCACTTACAAAGGGTGAGACAAGATGTCTTCGAAGAATGAATACCAAAAGTTTGGTTTTTTTATGTAGTTTACACATATAAATCACATAAATGTGCCAGACACATTTCATAGGCATAAATCTGGCCCCTTTAATTCATACAATTACAGACAACCATATACAAATACCTTTGTGTTGTAATCTCCACCTCTAACTGCATTGCTTGGCATTTTAATCTCAGATTTGTCCTGCATTTTCCTCCATGTACCCCTTCCAATGCCACACACATAGCTTGGTGGTCTTGATCCAGTGTAAACCGCATCCTCATCACGTTCAATATCAACCAGGTAGGTAGCCCAAGGCATGACTGTCTTTCTACCAAAACTAGAATTCAAATAAAAAATACAACAGGTCAGTTGCCATAGTGACTGGTAGATACAAAGGCATTGCATTGCACTAATGAATTAAGTTGATTGAATTGTAATTGAAATGAACATGTATGGCATTATTGCTAATCTATAAATGCTGAATTGTTCGAGCTACGAACATTGAGTTACGAACATCAAGTTACGAAAACATTGAGTTACGAAAATGACCACGCCAAGCATGCACACTTCTGCAAAACCATGCTTAAATTGTAACTTGATGTTTATGTAATAGTTAACAGAATTTTGAGTTACGGGCAATTAACCTATATTTTTGTTTTTGTTGAACGTTCACATTTAGTAACTCAAACTTGAATTAACAGTTAACCAAACTTCGAGTTACGGGCAACATGGAATTTTTATTTTGTTTAATGTTGTATATTTCCCGCAATTCGAAGTTCAATTAACTGATATTTAAAATTTGAGTTTTAAATTTGAACATTAAACAAAACAAAAAAATCCATGTTGCCTATAACTTGAAGTTTGGTTAACTGTTATTTAAAGTTCCAGTTGCCAAAAATGATAAAAATATTCACCAAAATTAGAAAATTGAAGATATCATCACGAAATGAACAAATCTGAGAGTGGTCCACATATAGTACCTATACATGTAGTATCAAAGCAATCGGACTTGCGTTTTTTAACAAAACGTCGAAAATATCACTTTTTACCAAAAATGACAAAAATATTCACCAAAAATAAAGAATTAAAGATATCATCATGAAATAAACAAATCTGAGAGAGGTCTACCCAAGGTACATATACACCAAGTATCAAAGCATTCAGACTTGTAGTTTCCAAGAAGAAGTAGAATTAAAGCCGCAAGCGGCGTCACCGGGGCCCAAGCTGACAAGATTCTGTTTCATAATTAATGTGGTCACATGTTAGACAATCAGGTAGCTTGAATTATCAGTAACATGAGATCAAAATAAAGTTGGTACCATGTATTTACCTGGTTTGGTTATCGAAATATGGTTTTCAGGATATATAATGAGCCATGTTCTTATGCACAATAATGAGATTACATAATCATATATAGCCATTTCTAATGTCAGTTACATCTTTCATTCAATGTCTTCATAATGACACTAGTTACATGTCCTGCTCTGCGACAGTGCTTAGATATGACTGCTTTGCATATTAATGAGTTCACATGACCATATATGGTCATCTGTTATTTTAATCAAATCTCTTGTTCACTGTTGTCATAATAACACAGGATTCATCTTCCTAACTGCAACAGTGTTTAAGATATAATGGTTATGCATATTAATGAGTTCACATGACCATATATGGTCATCTGTTATTTTAATCAAATCTCTTGTTCACTGTTGTCATGATAACACAGGAATCATCTTCCTAACTACAACAGTGTTTGAGATATAATGGTTATGCATATTAATGAGTTCACATGACCATATATGGTAATCTGTTATTTTAATGAAATCAATTGTTTAATGTTGTCACAATAACAGAGGTTTCATCTTCCTAACTCCAACAGTGCTTGAGATACATCAGTTATGCATATTAATGAGGTTAGAAGCCCCCACCCCTTAGGCGCTTGGCGACAAAACCCAGCCACGTGCCATTCGGTTGAAAAAATGCATCTCATGAGTAGAATGCACATGTACAATTTTAGCCAAATCGGACCAATACAACACATGTAAATGCACAAGGTTTGTTTTCATAAAATCCAAGATGGCGGCCAAACCATGTGACTGATCAAAATAATATTATTTTTCTCATATGGAGATGAGGCCAGGCATGGTAAATATAAAAACATCTTGTAGGTTGGTTGAATCACCTCTGAGAAACAAATGCCCAAACTTTTGGTCAATTTTGCTTAAAATCCAAGATGGCGGCCAAACCATGTGACTGATCTGAAATCTTTTTTAGGTTACTGAAAGGGATTGATATACAGATGCCATGAAGCAAAATTGAAAATAATCCCTCAAGTTTTGCCAGAGTATAAAACTACTTCCTGTTTAGAAGAAACCCAAAATGGCGGCCAAACCATGTGACCAATCATAACAATTTTTTCAAACGTAAATGGGATTCATATATAGAAGCCAAATACTATATATGAGAGCATTCTGCATAGTGGTTCTGAAGAAGAAGATTTTCAAGTGTTTTTTGCCGTTTTTAGGAAAAACAAAATGGCGGGAAAAGTCACATGACCGCTAAAGTTTTTATTTCTGATATTTATTACACATGAGTTGTACTATATACCATAAAAAAATCTAGACGCCTAGACCCTCAGAAAGTGGTCAAACAGCCACTTCCGGTTTTATTTCAATCCAATATGGCTGCCAAACTAATTGACCAATCGAAATTCTGAAAGCATGTTGCACCAGTTCACATTAGGGACTATCAGTATAGAGCATTATCAGACCATTCCGTTAAGCGGTTTTCTCAAACGGCTTGACGAAAAAAGTTACGGAAGAAAGAAAGAAAGAAAGAAAGAATTAAAGCCGCAAGCGGCGTCACCGGGGCCCAAGCTGACAAGATTCTGTTTCGTAATTAATGTGGTCACATGTTAGACAATCAGGTAGCTTGAATTATCAGTAACATGAGGTCAAAATGAAGTTGGTACCATGTATTTACTTGGTTTGGTTATCAAAATATGGTTTTCAGGATATATAATGAGCCATGTTCTTATGCACAATAATGAGATTACATAATCATATATTACATAATCATATATAGCCATTTCTAATGTCAGTTACATCTTTCATTCAATGTCTTCATAATGACACTAGTTACATGTCCTGCTCTGCGACAGTGTTTCAGATATGACTGCTATGCATATTAATGAGTTCACATGACCATATATGGTCATCTGTTATTTTAATCAAATCTCTTGTTCACTGTTGTCATAAGAACACAGGATTCATCTTCCTAACTGCAACAGTGTTTAAGATATAATGGTTATGCATATTAATGAGTTCACATGACCATATATGGTCATCTGTTAATCAAATCTCTTGTTCACTGTTGTCATAATAACACAGGATTCATCTTCCTAACTGCGACAGTGTTTTAGATATGACTGCTATGCATATTAATGAGTTCACATGACCATATATGGTTATCTATTATTTAATCAAATCTCTTGTTCACTGTTGTCATAATGACACAGGACACATCTTTCATTCAATGTCTTCATAATGACACTAGTTACATGTCCTACTCTGCGACAGTGTTTCAGATATGACTGCTATGCATATTAATGAGTTCACATGACCATATATGGTCATCTGTTATTTTAATCAAATCTCTTGTTCACTGTTGTCATAAGAACACAGGATTCATCTTCCTAACTGCAACAGTGTTTAAGATATAATGGTTATGCATATTAATGAGTTCACATGACCATATATGGTCATCTGTTATTTTAATCAAATCTCTTGTTCACTGTTGTCATAATAACACAGGATTCATCTTCCTAACTGCGACAGTGTTTTAGATATGACTGCTATGCATATTAATGAGTTCACATGACCATATATGGTTATCTGTTATTTTAATCAAATCTCTTGTTCACTGTTGTCATAATAACACAGGATTCCACTTCCTAACTGCAACAGTGTTTGAGATATGACAGTTATGCATATTAATGAGCTCACATGACCATATATGGTCATTTGTTATTTTAATCGAATCTCTTGTTCAAGGTTGTCATAATAACACAGGATTCATCATCCTAACTACAACAGTGCTTGAGTTATAACAGTTATGCATATTAATGAGGTTAGAAGCCCCCACCCCATGGGTGCCCAGCCACGTGGCCTAACATTGTGCTATTGGGGCAAAATGATGCATCTGATGACACAAATGCACATACAAAATTTGAAAGAAATCAGACTAATACAAAACATGTAGTTGCATAATTTCTATTTTCACATAATCCAAGATGGCGGCCAAACCACGTGACTGATCAAAATAATATTATTTTTCTCGTATGCAGCTAAGGCCAGGCATGGTAAATATAAAAACATATAGTAGATTGGTTGAATCGTCTCTGAGAAACAATTACCCAAACTTTTGGTCAATTTTGCTTAAAATCCAAAATGGCGGCCAAACCATGTGACTGATCTGAAATTTTGTTTAGGTTTCTGAAATAGTTTGATATACAGATGCCATGAAGCAAAATTGAAAATAATCCCTCAAGTGTTGCCAGAGTAAAAAACTACTTCCTGTTTAGAAGAAATCCAAAATGGTGGCCAAACCACGTGACCAATCGTAAACATTTTTTCAAACCTAAATCGGATTCATATATAGAAGCTAAATACAACACATGAGAGCATTCTACTTGGTGGTTCTGAAGAAGAAGATTTTTAAGTGTTTTTTGCCGTTTTTAGGAAAAACAAAATGGCGGGAAAAGTCACATGACCGCTAAAGTTTTTATTGCTGATATTTATTACACATGAGTTGTACTATATACCATAAAAAAATCTAGACACCTAGACCCTCAGAAAGTGGTCAAACAGCCACTTCCGGTTTTATTTCAATCCAATATGGCTGCCAAACTAATTGGCCAATCAAAATTCTGAAAGCATGTTGCACCAGTTCATAGTAGAGCCTATCATTATAGAGCATTTTCAAACTATTTGGTTCAGCAGTTTTCTCAAACGGCTCGACGAAAAAAGTTACGGAAGAAAGAAAGAAAGAAAGAAAGAAAAAACTGAACGATAATAATAGGGGCCTCGCCCTTTGGGCTTGGGCCCCTAATTAAAGCCGCAAGCGGCGTCACCGGGGCCCAAGCTGACAAGATTCTGTTTCATAATCAATGAGGTCACATGTTAGACAATCAGGTAGCTTGAATTATCAGTAACATGAGGTCAAAATGAAGTTGGTACCATGTATTTACCTGGTTTGGTTTTCAGGATATACAATGAGCCATGTTCTTATGCACAATAATGAGATTACATAATCATATATAGCCATTTCTAATGTCAGTTACATCTTTCATTCAATGTCTTCATAATGACACTAGTTACATGTCCTGCTCTGCGACAGTGTTTTAGATATGACTGCTTTGCATATTAATGAGTTCACATGACCATATATGGTCATCGGTTATTTTAATCAAATCTCTTGTTCACTGTTGTCATAATAACACAGAATTCATCTTCCTAACTGCAACAGTGTTTAAGATATAATGGTTATGCATATTAATGAGTTCACATGACCATATATGGTAATCTGTTATTTTAATGAAATCAATTGTTTAATGTTGTCATAATAACACAGGTTTCATCTTCCTAACTCCAACAGTGCTTGAGATATATCAGTTATGCATATTAATGAGGTTAGAAGCCCCCACCCCTCAGGCGCCCAGCGACAAAACCCAGCCACGTGCCATTCGGTTAAAAGAATGCATCTCAAGAGTAGAATGCACATATACAATTTTAGCCAAATCCGACCAATACAACACATGTAATTGCACAAGATTTGTTTTCATAAAATCCAAGATGGCGGCCAAACCATGTGACTGATCAAAATAATATTATTTTTCTCATATGGAGCTAAGGCCAGGCATGGTAAATATAAAAACATCTATTAGATTGGTTGAATCACCTCTGAGAAACAAATGCCCAAACTTTTGGTCAATTTTGCTTAAAATCCAAGATGGCGGCCAAACCATGTGACTGATCTGAAATCTTTTTTAGGTTTCTGAAAGGGTTTGATATACAGATGCCATGAAGCAAAATTGAAAATAATCCCTCAAGTGTTGCGAGAGTAAAAAACTACTTCCTGTTTAGAAGAAATCCAAAATGGTGGCCAAACCACGTGACCAATCGTAAACATTTTTTCAAACATAAATGGGATTCATATATAGAAGCTAAATACTACATATGAGAGCATTTTACTTGGCAGTTCTGAAGAAGAAGATTTTAAAGTGTTTTTTGCCGTTTTTAAGAAAAACAAAATGGCGGAAAAAGTCACGTGACCGCTAAAGTTTTTATTTCTGATATTTATTACACATGAGTTGTACTATATACCATAAAAAACTCTAGACGCCTAGACCCTCAGAAAGTGGTCAAACAACCACTTCCGGTTTTATTTCAATCCAATATGGCTGCCAAACTAATTGGCCAATCAAAATTCTGAAAGCATGTTGCACCAGCTCATATTAGAGACTATCAGTATAGAGCATTTTCAAACTATTTGGTTCAGCAGTTTTCTCAAACGGCTCGACGAAAAAAGTTACGGAAGAAAGAAGAAGAAGAAGAAGTTTAAAGAAGAAAAAACCGAACAATAAGAATAGGGGCCACGCCCTACAGGCTTGGGCCCCTAAAAAACTGAACGATAATAATAGGGGCCTCGCCCTTTGGGCTTGGGCCCCTAAAAAATAAAAAGTTGACGCGGACGACGGAGACGGGCAATCATTCATATGATAGAAAAGCTCCGATCGACAAAGTCAACAGCGGAGCTAAAAAACCCCAAATAAAACATAACATGTAGTAAGCGCTTCGTTAGGATGCAACAATTGGATATTACACAATTAGTATTGTTTAGGCCGTACTAATTTGATTACATTGGTGAATGGTGACATCATCCAGGGTGTCCAAAACTGTCACGAGCGTACCAAAAAAGGTAGACAAGACAGAAAACTGACATTTATTATGAAATCTAACATAGCATACAAAACATGGTTAATAGCAATGATTTTCCATTTGTTACATTTTCTTTGACCCTAGAAGACTTGGTGGTGCAAGCAAGTTGCAAAACAGGTACTATCCAAGCGAATGTCGGCTGCGGCCGTTTTCTTGGTTTATTCGGGTTCACTTTTTTTTACTGCTTTCCTCCTGGTCGCCGGACTTAAAAAAAGTTACAAAATACAAAGCCCAACAAAATCATCTAAAATACGTCAAAAATCAGCTGGAGTCGAATAGGGTTTTGGAACATAGAGATTTCGAAACATAGGGCTTGAACCGTCTTGATTGCGTGTCTGGTAATTCTAACTAACTACTATTTCGCAAACTTTGCCCAGCCTTGCTTCTGCCAGTGATTTAAGTCAACTCCAATATTGTCCTTCTCAGTGAAGGTTAATGCAGATATATTGTAAATTACACAACAGTCTTTGTGCTGAGGAATTTATGGTTTACAACCATCACCAGTTCTCTTGTTTTTTGGTGTTGATTAGTGGTTGGACATACCACCTCTTTCAGATGCCATAAACTGTTTTGAACAAATTAACATAACAATAAAATGTCTGTTATACCTACAGTGTTGCTTTGAAACCTATGATGGATTGAATATTGTTACAGTTTAACAGATCTGATTGGCCAATGTTGTACTGTGTCACGGCCAAGGAAACTTTGTATCATCGAATCCAGTGGTGACATTCTCCGTTAAGACAGTCACTAAAATCAAATTCTTAGATGTTTAGGACTGGAGTCGTAACTTTATCAGATTTAGAAAAGCTACTACGCTAGCTTCTGTATCTGTTTACGGTGGGGCATTATAAACACATGGAACCAGTACACAAATAAAAATGGTTTATAGACGATTTGTGAAATCACATTTCATGGTCAATCAACTCCTTTTGAAATCTGGCGCAATGGCGACGCAAAGAAGGATAACTTAGTACCTTATCATAAATTGTAGTAAACTTGTACAACAAACAAGTTACCAATGTTTGAACTTCGATCAGTAGTACTCACCTTAGACGTTTATTAATAGCGCTAATTTCTCTGGGTGGATGTGTTGGTCGTCTGACAGTTTAAACCACTGTGTAATGCTTTGGTTTTCTCTTCCACGTCGCGGCCCGAATACTGAAACGAAACACACATTTGCAAATGTATTCATTGGGCATGTTCAATCTAAATATAGCGCCACCAATCAAGCATTTGTTAATTATTCAGTGTCAGACAGATATATACGCTTTGGTGATTGGCTAAGATATTAACAACATATGCGGAATAGCCAATTGAATTAGTCGGTACATGCTTCTAATTAGTGGGTATATGTATAGTGTCAAAGGTCATTGTATGTTGTTTTCACGTCGTTGCAGCCTTTATTTATATGGTGTCTCGAAGGATCGTATGAACAAAAAATTCGAACGCTTCAATAGAAGGGAGAAACAATATCATTGACAAAAATGTCGTCGATGAATTTTGGCCAGAAAAGCTTTACGCCAAGAGCTCCAGCGAAGGGCAGTTTCCCCCTTGATCATGACGGTAGGTGAACAGCTATGTCTACAGATATGTGAATGTGTTTCGTTGTGATTTAGACGGCATCTCGTGGTGCCATCTAGTCGCAACGTCACGATGAATATCCCCCGATAGCAGCCATCAGAGAAATAGTCCTGCTTACAAGAGTGTTCGCCGGGGGTTAGGATCAGTGACCCAAACACTGTATCATCGGATGCTGGCTGTGGTTAACGCCCCAGCCTCAGTAGATTAGGGAAATCACACATAGCCATTAACCCAGATAATTATAGAGCGATTGCGTTATCAAGTTGCTTATCAAAACTATTTACTAGTATTATGAATAACAGACTGACATCCTATTTAGAAAGCAATAAATTATTAAATGAACTACAATTTGGATTTAGAAAACAGAGAAGAACAACTGACGCAATTTTTCTACTAAAAACAATAGTAAATAAAACATTATACACTAAAGAAAATGTCAGTAAACAAAAACGTTTGTACAGTTGTTTTATAGATTTCAGAAAGGCATTCGATCATGTTTGGAGAGATGCATTATTTCTTAAATTGCAAAACTTAGGGGTCAATGGAAATTTTTATAATATTGTGAAGTCAATGTATACAGGTTTAAACTACAAAGTAAAATTACCTAATGGTGTATCAAATGATTTTAAGTCTACTTGTGGTGTTAAGCAAGGATGCAATATTTCTCCAACACTATTTAATATATTTCTGAATGACCTACCCGATTTATTTGGTAAAAAGGATGATGACCCAGTCTCGATTGGTAAAAAACATATAAATTGTATCCAATATGCAGATGATTTAGTATTGGTGTCTAAGACTCCCGAAGGTCTACAAAATTGTTTAAATAAACTAGCCAACTATTGTGAAAAATGGAGCCTTGTAGTAAACATAAAGAAAACAAAAGTGATGGTTTTTAATACTGGCAACAGAATTCTTAAAAATCAAAATTTCTCAATTAATAACCAAAATATTACAGCAGTGGGTGAATTCTGTTATTTAGGCACTATATTCACACCAAATGGAAAATTTAAATCAAATTTATTAACGTTAAAAAACAAAGCAATGAAAGCTTTATTCTCTATACGACAAACCATATTAAATCACAAAATGGTGTCCCCTTCACTGTGTTTAAAGTTATTTGACCAACTAATCTCACCAATTTTAATGTACGGGGCAGAAATCTGGGCATGTGATTTATTAAAAGATGACAATGATCTTGAACACACCTGTAATCAATTTTATCGTTTCATACTTGGTGTAAGTAAAACTACATCAGTAATCGGTATTAAAGGAGAACTTGGCAGAACGCCAATAAGAATTAAGGCGTCAACATTGGCAACTAAATATTGGTTCAGGCTAAATACCCTACCTGATAACCATATACTTAAATGTGCTCTCGATGAAGCAGTTAAGAATAATTCTAGTTGGATAAAACATATTGAAAATATAATGGGCCACAATGACTTTGAAACAATAAAATTAAACCATACAGTAAATAACATTGATCAAATCTCAAATGTTGTTAAAATAAAACTCACAAAAGATTATGAAAAATTATGGAAAGAAAGCTTAAATTCTCCTCACAGTAAAAATGGTAAACATGGCAATAAAATGAGAACATATAAATTGTTTAAATCGTTTTTGAAAATAGAAACTTACCTGACCGAAATAACAAACTTCAGCCTTCGGAGAATTGTGAGTAAATTTAGGCTTAGTGATCATAATTTAGAAATTGAAAGAGGCAGACAACAACGACCAAAAATTCCTGCGGATGAGCGATTTTGTAAAAAATGTAATACAAATTCAGTTGAGGACGAACAACATTTTATCCTAGATTGTGAATTTCTCAATAAAGAAAGAGGGGAGCTGTTTCAGGAAATAGGAATTAAAAATAAACTAAATAAAACAGATAATTTCATTAAAATAATGACGTGCTTCATACCCCTGGCAAAGTTTCTAAATAAGGCAAAACAGAAATCAGGTATATGATAGCTATCACCTTTACATTGGGAGAATCCTGTAACTATCCTTAATTTGTTTTTCCTATTAAGCTTTTAACATCTTTTATTTTAAATTTTATCTTATAGTCTAGCTACTGTATTTTTTCTTATGATTTGTATTTTATTTACCATACTGCGCCCTCTGATGGCATAGTAGTGTAATAAAGTTATTATTATTGTAACTTTACAATGCGTCGATTCAGTTCACACGACAGTATTGTACACATTTCTACATCGCTTTGGAAAGGGGAGAGGGAGCGGTCGCCCACCCAGAAAATGCTGGGGCGGGGGGCGTCTCCCCCAATAAAGATGAACCCTTTGTGCCAGCAAAATTTGCCCCTCAGACAGTACGCCGTCGCATCGACCTCTGCTGTACTGTCTTTGTGCATACTTTGAGGTATCCTCGTAATAACCTCGTATTCTATGATTTTACAATTTTTTAAATTTGATTTCCTGTGTCAACTGCTTGTGTGTAAGCTGTATACATTATGGCAGCTTACATAGTATGTGTGGTATTATATATGTAGATAAACTTGCATTATTCATTCACTTAGACAGTTGGTAGTCAAATTAATACAGCCACGTGTTTTATTTGCATTAGGAGTTTTTTTAAACACGGAAACAAGGGCGGCAGCGCCCTCATGCCATGGCTATGCGCCGCCTTACCCTGGGGAGCAGATCCTCTGGCAACCATAAAATTTTGATTGACCAGGGATGACATGTGGCCACAGTCTTCAACAGTCTGATAGTGATTTTGGCCCCAAGGAAGCCATTGAATGCTCCATTTTAACTTAGAATTATCAAAAACTCCACACTTGGTGGTTCCGCTGAATTGCAGTGCTCCCTCTTGTAGTTTTTATCTAGAAAAACCCCTGTACATGTCTAAACGTGAACAAAATAAAATCCTTCACACAAAACACATAGATATAAACTTGTATGTATCAAGTTTACTTTTACCAATATGAGAAGTTCATTTCCAATGGTTTGAGCGTGTATATGTTCATTGTTTGTTATAACTAAGCAGGTGACCAAATATTCTCATATTACTGTAAGATACTGTATTTTCGCTTGAAATTTTTGCTATTTTTGCTGAAGGAATGATTACTGGTAATAATAATAAAATCCAGCGAATATACCTTTTTTCCTATATTTTACATTCAACTCGTTAAAAATCAGTGAAAATAAATTCCATACAAAACCCCCAAAAAGTCTTTTCAGTGAAAATTAATTCCAGCTAAGCTAAAATTTAGTATTTTACAGTATAGAGTAATTAAGCACCTTTTTTTTAGGGGTACCCCCTCCTATTCCCCGTATCTTCTCAATAGCTTATATTTGTCCTCAGGATGGGTTTTTCATTTTGGTGAAATATCAGCTTTTTATTTTTGATGATTATTATCATAACATGTACTGGGTACAAAAAATGGTCACATAGCAACTTCAGTGTATGCGCATGTCAAGCAATTGCTATAGTCAGTACTCTATTCTCTATTCCTCTATATTTCTCTTCCATCGAACACTCTTATCACACAAAATCAAAAGCATTAGGTAATCTTATTATTCCAAAATACCATACTACCGGGTAATTCGGGACAACATTCAATAAAATATGCTGGGGCTAAACTCTGGAATAAACTTCCAGAAGAAATTTGTTCTATGAGCTCAAGAATTTCATTCAAAAAAGAAATGAAAAGATTATTACACTATGCATAATTGAGTTGTATGTAAATTTTTGTTAGCGTTCACTTATTATTGTAGTTTGTATTTCACCTAGAAAAGGGGGTGGACTCAACTAGTGTTTTACACTATTTTCCAGCTTCCTATTCACTATGTATTTTAGTGTTGTTTGTATTGTATTCTTTTATCAATATTGCTTGTAATTAAGTGAATAAATTCAATTCAATTCTGCCCATCGTTTTTTTGTAATATATATCTTAACCTTTTATTGATTTTTCTAGGGGAGTGTAAAGCCCTTATGACTGTCTACATGCAGTGTTTAAGAAGACATCAATTTGAAAATACAAAATGTCGACAGCAATCTAAAGAATATCTTGAATGCAGGATGGACAAGTAAGACAAGATATTTCCTATACACCCCACCCCCCAAAAAAACAATGAAAAAACAACAACTCAGTAGCACCCCTGGGGATGCCTAGCAAAATTTGAAAGGTCTCATACATTTAGGGAGTGGGATACTTATTCTTGTACATGTATGTAATTTTCTAGTACATATTTTTTGTAGCAAACAACTCCGTATATCGTATTTATCTTGGTAAGAACCCAGGTTCCTGAACATAGAAAATTGACAAAAAGTAGTGTTGGGCCAATGCCCTAACATCTCCTGCAAAAAAAACGATAACACGCAGATCGAACTGCAGCAGGGAATAGAACGGCAAATGAAAACATGAAACAGAAGTAAATGAACAGTATGCAACATTAGAAGTAAAACAAAAATAATTTATTGCTTTAATAATGTGACAAATAAACCAGAAATAATAAAAATGACAGTGAGGAATCATTTGAATTAGGATTTCCCCGCTGAAAAACACGCCCAATATGTGTGAATTCAAAATGAACAAAAATGTCAGAGGTAAAATTATTCCCGGTTTTGACAAATACTGGATCAACAGTCATACAAGATCAATAATAATTTGCCAATTTACACAGTAGAAATATCAAAAGTCCATAGTAAACTTTATTTGTACTTTCATTGCCATCTTGTCAAAGTCAAAACCCCAACAAAATCCCTATAGTGTCATCCTGAAGTTCGCCGATGTCACCACACACAGTTTGGACTTAGCACTGTTAATCCACAGATTTCGCTGATTGTAAGCTTGGCACATTTAATTCATGCCTAACTACAATAATGGGACAAGAAAAATGGGGTCGCTCTGCTCCAATGGAACACAATGCTTTTGTTTACAGTCTGTCAATCATCTTTGACCTTTAAGCATCTGCTTTACTGATTGGCTAAGAATGACATCACTACTAGTGTTTCATCATCATCTTATCAGACTAGACGCTCATCAATCATGGTGAAAGTTATCATTCAGCAAGTTCCGGAGGTTGGAATGTCTCACTATATGGATATCACGGTGGGCTTGAAATAAGTTTTCTTTTTTCCAACGGCAGAAGAATAATAACAGAAATGCAATAGCTGTGATGAAAGATGGTAAAAATGTTGTCAGTCTCCAGCGTACATTGCAAAATTGCTGGCTCCAGTTATGGATTCACAAGCTGCTAACAAATATTTTATAAAGCCAAAACAACGTGATTTCAACCATTCTCCCAGGTATGGGTTGCTACAACATTGGTTTCATTGTTGATGACGCTAAAGCCGAACGAGTACGAGGATCGTTTCTGAGGAAGCACAAACTGTTTCTGCTTTAATATACGTTTTTTGTAGATTTGCTGACTGTTATGATTCTGATAAAAAATCTTGAAAAATAGGTGTTTCGAGCGAAACTTAATTTCTGAGCATTGAGGGCGCCCTTGAGCGCCAAAGGAATCAAAACATAGATTCAAAATGGCAGCTCGCACTGATGTAGCGAACGGTGTTGCTTTGAAGGTCATGGAAATCACCATTTTATAGAAACATTTATCATCTATATGATGCTGTATTGAGTGAGTTTTTTGGCATATACATTGTAGATGATTGTTGTCGTTTTTCTGATGTGGATATGCCATTTCCAATATTGAAAGACATGTGGTTATGATTTGCCGGATGGTTACAGAGGCTGTATAATGAGTAATGGTGATGTTATATTTGTTGATCAGTTGCGTTGTACATGTAATTTTAAAGGAGTTTTAAAGGATGATGTTTACTACAGAATACGCTTAGAAACGTTCGGTGTGATTTAATGTTGAAGCAACAAACTTTTGCATAGTTAATCCAGCAAGTTTACTAGTTTGTGATGCATAACTGGAAATATTTATGTTGAGGTGTTGATAGTTTAGTTTCTGGTATTTAGAAAATAGTATTATATTAAAGGATCAATAACCTGTCTATGCTGCTAACCTGTGATGATAGTCAACGCTGCTAACCTGTGACGATAGTCAATGCTGCTAACCTGTGACAATAGTCAACGCTGCTAACCTGTGACGATAGTCAACGCTGCTAACCTGTGATGATAGTCAACGCTGCTAACCTGTGACGATAGTCTACGCTGCTAACCTGTGACGATAGTCAACGGTGCTAACCTGTGACAATAGTCAACGCTGCTAACCTGTGACGATAGTCAACGCTGTTAACCTGTGACGATAGTCAACGCTGTTAACCTGTGATGATAGTCAACGCTGCTAACCTGTGACGATAGTCTACGCTGCTAACCTGTGACGATAGTCAACGGTGCTAACCTGTGACAATAGTCAACGCTGCTAACCTGTGACAATAGTCTACGCTGCTAACCTGTGACGATAGTCAACGGTGCTAACCTGTGACAATAGTCAATGCTGCTAACCTGTGACAATAGTCAACGCTGCTAACCTGTGACAATAGTCAACGCTGCTAACCTGTGACGATAGTCAATGCTGCTAACCTGTGATGATAGTCAACGCTGCTAACCTGTGACGATAGTCTACGCTGCTAACCTGTGACGATAGTCAACGGTGCTAACCTGTGACAATAGTCAACGCTGCTAACCTGTGACGATAGTCTACGCTGCTAACCTGTGACGATAGTCAACGGTGCTAACCTGTGACAATAGTCAATGCTGCTAACCTGTGACAATAGTCAACGCTGCTAACCTGTGACAATAGTCAACGCTGCTAACCTGTGATGATAGTCAATGCTGCTAACCTGTGATGATAGTCAACGCTGCTAACCTGTGACGATAGTCTACGCTGCTAACCTGTGACGATAGTCAACGGTGCTAACCTGTGACAATAGTCAACGCTGCTAACCTGTGACGATAGTCAACGCTGTTAACCTGTGACAATAGTCTACGCTGCTAACCTGTGACGATAGTCAACGCTGCTAACCTGTGACGATAGTCTACGCTGGTAACCTGTGACGATAGTCAACGCTGCTAACCTGTGACGATAGTCAACGCTGCTAACCTGTGACGATAGTCAACGCTGCTAACCTGTGACGATAGTCAATGCTGCTAACCTGTGACAATAGTCAATGCTGCTAACCTGTGACAATAGTCAATGCTGCTAACCTGTGACAATAGTCAATGCTGCTAACCTGTGACAATAGTCAATGCTGCTAACCTGTGACAATAGTCAATGCTGCTAACCTGTGACAATAGTCAATGCTGCTAACCTGTGACGATAGTCAATGCTGCTAACCTGTGACAATAGTCAATGCTGCTAACCTGTGACAATAGTCAATGCTGCTAACCTGTGACAATAGTCAATGCTGCTAACCTGTGACAATAGTCAATGCTGCTAACCTGTGACGATAGTCAACACTGCTAACCTGCGACGATAGTCAACACTGCTAACCTGTGACGAGAGTCAACGCTGCTAACCTGTGACGATAGTCAACGCTGCTAACCTGTGACGATAGTCAACGCTGCTAACCTGTGACGATAGTCAACGCTGCTAACCTGTGACGATAGTCAACGCTGCTAACCTGTGACGATAGTCAACGCTGCTAACCTGTGACGATAGTCAATGCTGCTAACCTGTGACAATAGTCAATGCTGCTAACCTGTGACGATAGTCAACACTGCTAACCTGCGACGATAGTCAACACTGCTAACCTGTGACGAGAGTCAACACTGCTAACCTGTGACGAGAGTCAACGCTGCTAACCTGTGACGATAGTCTACGCTGCTAACCTGTGACGATAGTCAATGCTGCTAACCTGTGACGAGAGTCAATGCTGCTAACCTGTGACGATAGTCTACGCTGCTAACCTGTGACGATAGTCAATGCTGCTAACCTGTGACGAGAGTCAATGCTGCTAACCTGTGACGATAGTCAACGCTGCTAACCTGTGACGATAGTCAACGCTGCTAACCTGTGACGATAGTCAACGCTGTTAACCTGTGACAATAGTCAATGCTGCTAACCTGTGACAATAGTCTACGCAGTTAACCTGTGACAATAGTCAATGCTGCTAACCTGTGACGATAGTCAACGCTGCTAACCTGTGACGATAGTCAACGCTGTTAACCTGTGACAATAGTCAATGCTGCTAACCTGTGACAATAGTCTACGCTGTTAACCTGTGACAATAGTCAATGCTGCTAACCTGTGACGATAGTCAACGCTGGTAACCTGTGACAATAGTCAATGCTGGTAACCTGTGACGATAGTCAACGCTGCTAACCTGTGACAATAGTCAATGCTGCTAACCTGTGACGATAGTCAACACTGCTAACCTGCGACGATAGTCAACACTGCTAACCTGTGACGAGAGTCAACACTGCTAACCTGTGACGAGAGTCAACGCTGCTAACCTGTGACGATAGTCTACGCTGCTAACCTGTGACGATAGTCAATGCTGCTAACCTGTGACGAGAGTCAATGCTGCTAACCTGTGACGATAGTCTACGCTGCTAACCTGTGACGATAGTCAATGCTGCTAACCTGTGACGAGAGTCAATGCTGCTAACCTGTGACGATAGTCAACGCTGCTAACCTGTGACGATAGTCAACGCTGCTAACCTGTGACGATAGTCAACGCTGTTAACCTGTGACAATAGTCAATGCTGCTAACCTGTGACAATAGTCTACGCTGTTAACCTGTGACAATAGTCAATGCTGCTAACCTGTGACGATAGTCAACGCTGCTAACCTGTGACGATAGTCAACGCTGTTAACCTGTGACAATAGTCAATGCTGCTAACCTGTGACAATAGTCTACGCTGTTAACCTGTGACAATAGTCAATGCTGCTAACCTGTGACGATAGTCAACGCTGGTAACCTGTGACAATAGTCAATGCTGCTAACCTGTGACGATAGTCAACGCTGCTAACCTGTGACAATAGTCAATGCTGCTAACCTGTGACGATAGTCAATGCTGCTAACCTTTGATACTACTCAGATGCTAGCCAGAAACGTCTAACCTGTAATTATATCCGGTCACAGTAGTGAGTTAAAATTTATTAGTAATTTTAATGTCATTGGTCATTTTGTTGAGACAAATTTAGACATGTGTGATATGTGAGTCAATACAAATAATACTGAGTAAGGGGAATGAGTTTGTTGTGATGTATTTTTAACTGAAAATAGTTTTCTGTTTATTGTTATTCACAGAATTGAATGGTTGATCAATAAAAGATCTTTCATACATTAAAAACGGGTGTAATTTTATGCGTTCTTGTCCAGTCGGTCTCACCAATAAATGTAAATTCGGTAAACAGCGATGAACGCGCTGCCCTGGATGCAGGACATGAAATTACCTATTTTGCTGTCACAGCTATTTCCCGTTCATTCCTTGTTTTACGCAGTCAACATTTATTTTTTAAGAATTTTTATCAGAACCACAACAGACTGCAAGAAAGTCAACTGTTAATACAACAAACAAAAATATTTTTATATTTTATTTTTATTTTATTGTGGGAAAAGACCCCTGGGCATATGTCCGGACACAAGCTCAATTTCTTAATTGTATCAAAATTGGGGGGGGGGGGGTAGAAGTTTGCCCTGGCACGGGCTCTTACCTGGATAATAACGGTGCCATGTACTGTATTCTGTTTAGTAGTCATATGTGCTTGATTCAAAGCACATCGCCAAAATTACATTTGTTACATATATTGGATTATTAAAATATGACCCATTTTGACCATAGGCATACCTCCAACGATCCATAGATTTGGTTCACCACAAACGCCTCATGCATACCACGAAAATACACTCACTGCATTTGATTTTAGCGGATTTGAATTGCAGGGATATTCACGAGATGTTAAATTCACTGGGATGTGGCTCACTATTATGCCTTGGCAGGATTTCCACGATGAACCTGTATTCGCCGTCAACGAAATCAAACACAACAGTGCATAACGTTACAGGAATGCTGATTGAAGGATACAGCTCCTTGGCGTGCCCAATCAAATCATATAATTAAATACAGCTTTTCCTAACACAATCATGAATTCGTTCATGGGGACAGCCATTGATGGTCATCTTCAGCAAAACTGTATGAATCAGACGATGATTTTTACATGTTCAAGTGATTTAGTGGAATTTGCTTATCAGGAAAAATAACAAACTACCAGTAAATAATTAAAGCATTCACAGTACCGTAAAATCTGTATTAGAAGCCGCATCCTTAATAGAAGTCGCACCCATTCTTTTTAAACAATTGAGAACCATAAAATCATCATTTCTCATATGTGTAGATGCTCTAATAGAAGCCGCACTCCCTCTATTGGATTGTATCATTTTAATAGAAGCCGCGGTTTCTAATACAGATTTTACAGTAGTACTTAAAAGTGACATACAAATGCTGTACTGCTGTTTTCAAGAAATTTATAAGAAAGTGAGAATAACCAACCACCTGGTTGTATTGCTCAACTTGGCCATTTGTCGTGTACTTTGTATTTGCTTCCACATTAATTTATTTTGTCATTTTTCAGACAACTCATGGCCAAAGAACCACTCAGTAAATTGGGATACAGCGATTTTGAGGACAAAAAAAGTAAAGTTGATGAATCATAGTGTTGAGATGACATGACAGTGGAGTTGTTGATCAGATGACATTGTTTTTATCACCACCCAAGACTGTCCTAGCGTATATCAAAATATTCAGGCCTAAATTTAGGCTCTCTGTAAGATGTCGTACAACGAGATACATTAGTGTAATTGACTGGATAATGCATCCTCTGATTTCCAATACACATGTTATTTTTTTTATGCAGCTCCAATTTTGTACTGATGTTGTAATGTAGAAATGAAGATGTACAGAAAATAATCATTGAGATCGAGTGAATATCTCTGGGATACCACCTATTTATACCTCTACAACAAACGACAGCACAGTACACTGAAGTTAACAAACCCATGTTTTGTATTTGTATATACCGGTATACTATACTTAGAAATATTTATAAACAATCAGCTTTCGTCTGAAGTCAGTCTCATTCAACTGAGATGATTGGCTCAGTCAGTAGCACCTCCTTTCTTTGCAAATTACAACAGCTGGTTTATCCGATGATGTCACTGCATGAACTCGTGCAATGTGTATAACTGCCATTTTGGTTCATAATTAATCTATAACATACATGGGTTTGTTGACTCCAGTGTATTCTGACTAGGTATCTGAATAAAAATACATTAATGAATGTAATTCAAATTGATTGTACAATGTAATTGCTCTATTTATTTATTCATGCATTACATTTAGCTTGGGTTAATAAGCGAAATGTTATCAGCAACTCGAGATATAACCAGCGTAAATGGTACCAAAGGTGAAATATTGGCCCAGACATTAGTGATGAGTGGGTAACAAGTTGGACGAAAGACTAACTATGTTGGGTCCAATGTCAAACTTAAAACATATCGTACCTGTAAAGGGTTAGCATATTCGCTATATTCAACTTGTTGCATGCATTGTCAAAATCATTTTCCTGATTTTGGCTCATCGCCTCCCTAGCAGTAGTACTCAACTGGGGAAACAATATAAGCAGGCTGAAATAGAAAGCTAAGAAATCAAGCAAGAATCACCATCAGTAGTTGACAGGTGGAATCTCGGCTTCTTGTCTTGTGCAACAGTCTTTTAGTTATACTTCCACCCCTTACCCTGACAAATCTCTAACCCTCCTCCCAAATCAATTGTATATACCCCTCTAGATACCTGGTGTCGCGGTGAGGGACATATACAATTAATTTTTGGGGAGATGGAGTGTTGTGGTTGGGTTAGATTTAAGATTGGGGGTACAATGGAAAGTCTTATTCAATGCTGGACTATACAAGATACAGCCTGTTAATACATGATGAATATTTCCAATAAAAAAGTTGAATGTAAGATTTATTTTGTACAAAAATTACAATCTTTATTATTTATTGACATGGACGACATGGTGGAAATGGATTGCCATGTATTCATCCAATATAGTGATAATTAAATTACATGTTTGTGTACAAAATAACTTTTGTTATTTGAGCTTTATTTATCATCCCTCTCTCCTGGAACATAATTCTAGTAAGTATATTATTAAAATAACCAACATTATGATTCACAATGGCTTAAGTTTGGCCAGCAGTCATCAGGCGAGGATGGGATGTACATAGAAATAGATGAAAGTTATTTTAATTTTCCTCGGGGAATATTTAATTTTTGTAATCTTTGTACTACCACTAACCCATATGTCACAAAAGGTTTAGGTTCATTTCATTCCTTTTGTTTAACTGATGATTAATGGTCAACCTGGCACAGGCAGTGAAGAAAATTTTTCCTGTGACCAATCAGTTCTGATGAAACAGTGTTACTGGTCGCCTAAGGAGACATTGTCATTTCAGAAATGTGCGTAAATGTCACGAATGTCATTTATAATTATCCTTTACCAACTGATACTGTGACTTTCAACTTTTTTTGAAAAACTGAGAGCAAAATGTAACCATTCTCTTAACTTTTCCTAGAGTCAATTCCTTGTTGATTACTGTGGTTAGGGTTGATTTGTTTTGTGTGCACGAGAAACATAAACGTATTGCATAAATAACATCAGCAGGATATAAACGCTAGAATACTAATTCTCAACTTTATTATAGACTGCCAATTCATAGAAAGCAATCGCTTGCAATAAACAATTACTTAAATGCTCTTTGTCAATCTGCGACCCCGCCAAATACATCTGAATCAAAGACGGCGGTATGACGATCAGAGGATTACGATGCATTGCTGCCATTTCTACGTATTTCATCGCAACTGGTTGGCCGCTTTTTCTATTCAGGCCGACAAATAGATCGAAGTGTTTCCCCACTGTCATTCTACCAACGCTGACGACTTTGTGTTCGTGTGTATCTGGATAGCGACCGTTTAACATCCCGTATAGCATGCTTTCCAGTGTCCGTATGTGGAGCATGGCGGAGACTAAACTTAAACTTTTCTGCCGAAATGTTATGTACTCCAATAAATAAAGATCAGCCACTGGCATTTCTTCTATCAATGACGATACCTGTGAAGAAATAGAAACCATTGTATACTGTGAAGCATTTATTTTTTGCCGCAAGAAATTTTCATGATTTGGGGTTTGTATGGCATTCGTGAAGACATAAAACCTATGAAAAATGTTTACTACCATAAAATCTGTATTAGAAGCCACATCCCAAATAGAAGTCGCACCCATTTATTGTGAAAAATTAAGAATAAATAATTCATCATTTCTCATAGGTGTAGATGCTGTAGTAGAAGCCGCATCCTTTCTGTTGTATTGAAGCTGCGGCTTCTAATACAGATTTTACAGTACTACAAAATTTGGCGATTTGCATAAATATTTGTTTCTCGCATTTTATAGTAATTAACACGAATATAAATTAATGGCGTTTTAATTTATTGCATTTCTCTATACAAGTAACAATGATTATATGTGCCATTGAACACCAAATCATTCTAAATTGAATGAACAATATTCCACAGGGAATTTGCTGCTCTGGTTGGACAACCTTACTTTTTAAAATGTTTTTTTTTTTATGATTACCTGTATCACGACTGGCTGACCTACCAAGTGATCAACATATGCCAATGGTGAAAAGAATTTGGTGCATCCAGTGTTACCCTTATGTATGTCAAAATGAAAACAAAGAACACAAGTACACTATAAGGCAAATTCCACATGTGGTACAGTGACCAATAACAATGCAAGTGGAATAGTCACATGTATTAAACTGACCAATCATAATGTAGGTAGTATATTTTTGTTGGCTATACGGTTGGATGCCAGAATATGTTCTAGAAATCAGACAACATTTAACTGCGCACATGAAAGTTCAATACTTACATTCTCCACATAAGCAATTGGGTCATGTCGACTGGGCTTTACATCTAATTGTTGGTGTTTCCAATCACATACTTTCATATCCCGCTCCATGTGAATCCAAGCTATACTTTTAAATGCTATATCGATAGATACAATACTTTGAAGGCTCTGATAAGTAAATAAACCATTTAGACAAAAGTAAGTTAGTAATTATTTATACCTAGGAGTTATTGTGAACACATTCAGTAATGACAGTTGTGAAGTCAAATGAAGTCTTTTTAAGGCAATAGCCAACTCTTATTCGATTTAAAATTTTGTGTACAATGATGTATTGTTCGCATTTATGGGCTAAATTTTCCAAAGCTAATCTAAATGTTGTGTGTGTTGCATAAAACAATGCTTTTTGGGTTATTTGATGTCAGTTGCAACTTGAGTATTTCTGAAACTCAGATTGTAAATGGTGTTAGGTAAATAAATTTATTTCGAAACCATTCAAGAACAGTGCATAGGTGATTGTGTTGTCGCAACCGTGACAACTTGGATGAATATGAATGCCACATGGACAAAACCAAAAGGAAATGAAGCATATTCATGATCAAAACGTACCTGCAATCTTTCCTCTGACAGATTTGGTTTCATTGCAAAGAAATTCATTTTATTACTGGTTTTAATGTTTGATTTCTTCTGCGTCGCTGACTGGTTTCCGGCTATTTTGTCCATGATATCGACGCAGTAGAACTGCATCATTTTTTCCCCAATCCCGCAGATGCCAACCAAAGAATGTATGTCTTTAAATAAGCCATGTTTTTCTCTGTGTTCTATAATCTTTTTTGCCGTTCGGACTCGTAAATATTTGATATTACATAGTTCGGCCTCGTCTGCGTTGTTAAATCGATCCAGCAGCAACTGTCTTTCGTTCTCTGTATATAAATTTGTCAGGATTTTCTGTGCTTTATTACGACGAATTTTAAGTTCTTTCGTTTGAGTCACCTCATCGTCTTCTGTTATTGTGGGATGTTCAGTATCTTCGCATGACTCCTTGGCAGTGCTGCATTGTCTGTATCTTGTTGCCAAGCACTGATGCAAACGAATCTGATGAGAAAAACAGAATCTGTAAATATGGAAGTCGTTGCTGTAATGATGTTAGCTAACTTCTATACAAGTGTGTAATTGTAACAAAAATATACAATTGCATAGATTTTTATAAACAATTAAGGGAACGGGCGCAGCACCCTCATACCATGGCCATGTGCCCCCTTACCTTGGGGAGCAGATCCTCTGGCAACCATAAAATTCTGATTGAACAGGGATCACATGTGGCCAACAGTCTTCAACTGTGACCTGTCTGATAGTAATCTTAGCCCCAAGGAAGCCATTGAATGCTCCATTTTAACTTAGAATTATCAAAAACTCCACACCCTGGTAGGGAGAACCTTATCTCCCCCACTTGGTGGCGCCGCTGAATTGCAGTGCTCCCTCTTGCAGTTTATTTTTTAGAAAAACCCTGCAATTGTTACAATTATTATGGCAGGGTTTCCATGGTGCATCTCACTTATTACATCACAACTTTGTGTTATGAAAAAAATAATAATATTGACATCAGCTGGACATATAGAATATACTTTCAATAATATTAAATAAATAATTATATTTGACGTACTAGGTTTGTTAATATTTATATAAATATTTCTATCTCTAGCAGGGTTGCGAATTTATCCTGATATTTTACGTAGGGCTTTATTTGGGTGTCATATTTTGTCTTTTTATATGTATTTCTCATCAATTTTATTCATAATTTTTGGAATAAATGGACATGTTATATGTACTGGTCAAAATGTTTGTAGAAATATGAAAAACAAATTACGTAGGTTATATTATGTAAAAGTGACGGTTTCAACATTGTTAAACAGTTTAATGCATGTTACAGTGTGTGACAAAAAATCTGAACCTTACTTTATAAATTCAAATAATTTATTTTGATTAACTCGACATAACATTCTTTAAATTACTTTAATTTTGAGATTGACAAATATTTGTGCACTCCATGAGCCAGTAAAAATCGCAAAATTTTCCAGCAGTAAAAATGAAAACCGCTATCTCCCAATCAGGGAGCTGTATGAGCATTACAGGTCCCTGCTCCCAATAGAACGTTCATAGCATTGGTAGCGAGATAGAAGTTTTCATGATCAGTTTATTCTGGCGCCTGCTGTAATCAGCTGACAATTTAAACACATTAGTACTAAAGATATCCCCCTACTTGTTACCTCTACATGCACCAAACACATTTTACTGCAACGCATCAGTCAAATTCGTGTTGTCTGATTTTATGTGTACGAGTCCGTGAACTACATTTAACATGTGCGTGCGGACGACGCCAAAAATTGCACTTTTAAGAGTTTAGTTTCCCTAGTCATATCCATTCAAACAGTTGACTTACCTTAGTTCTGACCGATCTCAATGCACACACGCAAAACATGTCTACAGACGACGACAGTCCGAGTTCCAAAAACGATCACTTCCAGCAGAACGGAAACAACATGGCGATAAATACGTCACAGGTGAATCCTCTGAACATAGATTTCAACATAGAGGGCGCCGGACCGAACAAATAATCAAAAAAGATGACAAACTAGACGCTGGTGTCAAAATGATCGAACAGTTTTGTGAATTATTTCTCAATAAAAAAAAATCGCTACAGCAGTTACAGAGCGTATAAGGGCAGTACCATTTTAAAATTCAAGGAGGGATTGTAAGATTGAGGAGGGGGTAAACATAATACTTGTGCAACGATGTGGGATTTCTTTAGTTTTGAGTTCCAGAGCAATAAATAAACTACTTTGATTTTGACTAAAGAAGATAACTAACAATTTGAATATTACCCTTCAATCATTCTGTCTTCAACAAATAATAGTCATCTCTTAAAAAAAAATATTTTTAATTTTATAAGGTTTTACAGTACGGAAACATATCCAAAGTTCGTCAAATCTGCTTTGTCAAACAGTTTTCAGCGATTTTGTGAGCAAGTTTGCTAACTTGCTGCCCAAATACTTCTTACTTTTTTCCAGGGAAGTCTCCAATCTTTCAAGTCTACTACATGTGCTCTGTACCTTTCATAACAATATTATAATTTTGAGAACACGAAAAATAGTAAAAAAAAAAAAATTCAACTCCACTCACTATTAAATATAACAATCTGTAAACGAAAGTGGGATATATATATTCCTCATTTTTATTATATAATAGTATTTGATCTCATTATCAACAAATAAAAAAGCTGATCGTCTGTGTAGCAGATTATCTTTATTTAAAGGGCGGTAGTCGTCGTGCCGCGTCCTGTTCGATATGGGACTCATAGCGACGTATACAACGCGTGTAAAATACATTGTTTATTTACATGAAATTCGAACACGCGCTGCGCGACGGCCGCCGAGCTTTAATGTGTTGATCTACCATTGCAGTTTCCTTGATGAATAACACAAAATGAACATTTTGTGTAATAAGGAGGTCAACCATTTGAAGTTGAGAAGGGTGGTGGTGGTTGGAAGATTATTCAGATTTTTTTTCGCAGTGTTTTATGTGAACATTTTAATTTTTTTTAATGTGCCTTGCAACACCTTGTATGCAATTTTCTCTTGGTGTTCATCTTGCAATTTTCCGTTTTTAACAAACCTACCAGCCACCCCAATAATTTCAAACGGTCCACCCCAACAGTTTTTTACAGTTAAACATCAAAATACACAAAGAATAGTTTTATGCCAAAGAATATCATATTTTATTGTTTGTATTAAATTGATACAGTCTTATATTCTTCAAGTTCATTGTGATGGAATGTTACATTTAGACCGGTAATGCTGTGTAGAGGTCTTGGTAGAATCGTTGCATGCACAATCCCAACCAATACCAGAAAGACTCTACATTGATTAGAAAACGTACAGCTAAACATTAACACACCTGAAAATAACATATTTGCTCTATTATAAACAAGTCGATGAAATAGGTAGCATAAATGTATTGGTGTGAGAGGGGTGTGTATGTGAAATTACACCAAATATTTTCAACTGCGTCTCTTTTGAAGACGAACTTCTTAATAGAGCAAATACAATATCTAGACAAGGTTTGAAATAGCGCAATGGATTTACTGTAAGAATGCTCATGTGATGAATCATTCGCAGCTTGCTCAGTGAAATACTCTAGATTGCGTATTCAAAGTAATCGCGGAAAATAAACGATGGAATAATATAACTCATATCTAATTCTTTTATTTATATAACAGCAAAACCCTGGGACATGACACAGAAAGTATTATTGCCGGTTAACTATATAGTATCAGTCAGTATTTAATATCCAAAGTAACAATGAAAAATAATTTTAAATGTACTTGTAGAATCATGGTAGAGGATTTTTTTTTTCTTACTCAAAAGTGAATCTAATATATGCCACTAGAGGGCGCTATGCACAATTACAATTAAATTTGTTCCACTGATCATACTTAATTACAGGTACTGGTATGATTTAAAGTGTGAATTATACCTTCCAAATGCTTTTTTTTATATATATAAAAACCCACATAAACGCATTTTATTTTTAAAAAGTTGTCTATAATATAAACTTGAGTACAAGAGTCATCAACAATTTCAGTGTCAAAGAAAAACACTATAAAATGTTTCAATATTGCATAAAAAAAACAAAACAACAACAGAGTGATAAACAAACAATTGATACATCTCATGCAAGCTAACCATACCCAAACATACATAAATAAATCATGGTCAAAATAAAGCTTAAAAGTCTAATAAATTTATTAAAAAAAAAAATAATTGCATATTTGTTTTATTAACTTGGGTATATTCAACTATGTCTTGTGGTGCAGTTAGGATCATAAGTCAGACAAATAAGTACTGTAAAACACATTAAGTTTGCTTGGAATTTATTTTCACTGAAAAGATGATTCAGTGAAAATAAAATCCAGTGATTACACTTTTTTTTTTAAATTTTACATTAAAATCATCAAATATCATTTTAGCGAAAATTAATTTTAGGTAAAATAAAGTATTTTACAGTATCATTTTGGATCTATAGATAGGGCTTACAAGACAGGTGTGTGTGGATGGTCAAAATAAATCCCATTTCAACAATCCACCATAAAATAAATTCAATGTGTAGTCTAAAGCAACTCTACTCAAGTAAACATGCTAATGATACTCTCAAACTTAGTGGTGACTGCAAAAAGATTTGTATTCTGTTTATATTGTAAATTATTTCTCATGCATAGATTTTATTTTTTAATGTCTATTTTTAATTTAGCCAGTCTATTCTGAAACTACCAGATGTCTGGTGTATTTACCAGCATTGTGTTTGCTTTTTTAACTTGTTGTTTGGTAACACAGTAATAAACATCAAGTGGGGAAAATAATTGTGAAAGACATTGAGCAGTTATGTATAATAAAAATTATAATGCGCACATAATTGTTAAAAATGATAAAAAAAATGTTTTTTGTTTTTTTTTCTAATTTGAAGAAAAAGTGTGAATGTAGCATGATAGAATGGAATGTGATTGGAAAATTTCAATTCAGAGTTTTTTGGGGAACAGCAATACACAATGAATTGATATAATGTATTTGAACTTGTGGTAGCTGTAGCCATGCAAATGCCATTTGTAAAATTAATAATATAATACATATTTATCAATGGAATGGAAATGGAAATAATTTTCCACTGGTCAAAGGTCTCATGTGAAGAATGCCTCAATCAAAGAAAAAAAACTCTGTGATTTATTAGTGTTAAACACTGAAGTCAGCAAAGGCAATTTATTTACATACCATATTTACAATTTATTTACATACCATTTCTAAGCTTGTGCAGTGATGTCAGTGTTCTAACCAGGGTTCTAACACATTCTTATTTATGTGTGATCACTAGCTGAATGGAGGGTGAATACTGACTGAGCCGATGCAACCGTCTTGATTTGAATTCAATTGGCCTGCTTTCAAATGAAAATTGGGTATATACATTTTTGTAAGTATAAACATGCCTATGTTGACTTCAGTGCATGTAATACTATTTCTAGAAGGATATCAACATGACACAAGTCGCAGTATTTTTAATGCTCATATAAAGGTTGGAAGATTATTTCATAACGTTCAGAACGATGATATTATGCTAATTCTTCTATCGTGATCGATGTTGAAATAAAGTCATCATTATTTAAGAGTTTAGCTTCTGAGAACCTGACATTCAGGATTTGAAAAAAAAATCCAAATTGAAATATGGGCCTCTTTTGACCTAAGCCCGCTATGGTCGGACTGTAATAATAAGAATGGTTTTAATATTATGAAATTCCTAAGAATTTACAACATACTGATGATAACATATTATTTAACAGTAATTTCAAGGATCTGAAAAACCAGATTTTTTTGGGGAAGATTTCTAGTTTCTGAATCTACCAGATGTGTATTTACCAGCATTGTTTTTGCTTTTTCAACTTGTTGCTTGGTAACACAGTAATAATCATCAAGTAGGATAAACAATTTTGAAAGACATTGAGCAGTTATTATAATTATTAAAATTATAAAAAAGCTGTGTTTAAAAAAAATAAATGATATGTTTGTCAGGTAAATATGAAACAAAGCGTAAAAGTCAGGCACGTATAAATGCAGAACTTGTCAGATACTTTGGCACTGAATCAGAAAGATGAAAAAAATAACTTGGAGATATTTCGCATGCATGTACATATTTCATTGGTTGCTATGACTACTGTTTCTGTTCATTATCATCGTATTCTGCACGTATTGCATCTAGAAAACTAGCTCCTGATTCCTCCATCTTTTTATGGTGTTCTGTGAAAGATTTCTGTCTCTCCTAAAACAAAGAAACAAAAAAAAAACATTGTTTACAATGACAATTGAAAAATGGTGATTTCTATCACAACCTCACTTCTGGGGGTATTGATGTATTATTTGTGTTACGGTATTACATTCCAATTTTGGGGGGTATTCATAGACAGTGAACTATAGTCACCTGAGTACTGGTAAGTACCCCAAGATATTTGACCTTCAGTGGCCATATCATGTTTTCTGTGTTTTTGCAATAGTAAACCATTCACCAAAAAACAAATTTGTTCATCATTTTTGTTAAATTGTATGTATGTTAAATTGTATAGTAAGCATAGGCGCTTATGAAATAATGCTGTAGCAAGCAGTTAACATAGAACACAGCAGTGTTCAGTTGGTGTGATTCCATTACATTTATTGGTCTTTCTATTTTAGGTGTATGTACTTCTAATACAGTAACATTGACTTCAACACGTACTGCATACAGAATTTGATTAATTCACTGGTATCAGTGCATTGGATAGTAAAAAACACCTGATTCAATGATTTTTTACTAATTTATGGTTGTTTTTATGCAAGATTTTTTTACAGCATTTCAGAATTGTTATGTAGTTAATAGAGATGTAAACATTCACAGGGTGCTAACAGATGTAAACATTCACAGGGTGCTAACAGATGTAAACATTCACAGGGTGCTAACAGATGTAAACATTCACAGGGTGCTAACAGATGTAAACATTCACAGGGTGCTAACAGATGTAAACATTCACAGGGTGCTAACAGATGTAAACATTCACAGGGTGCTAACAGATAATACAGAGCACCATAAATAAACCATTTATAGTGTATTCACCTTAAGTGCCATGTCTTCCCTTTCTTTCATTTTTTCAGGTAACACTTTTTTGACATCAGTCTCTGATTCAGATCTTGTAATACTACCAGAGGAACTTCCACTCTGAGTACTGCTGCTACTGCGCCTTCGACTACGTCTATGATAATGGCTGCTGTCACTTGAGCTGCTGCTCGTATAACTGCTAGAGCTACTACCACTGTCGCTGCGTTGTCGCATGTTTCCCCTACCACGTGCTTGCCGAGCCTGACAGATAAGTGAATGTTAGTATGTTACATTTAGGGAGTGTTGTGGTCATTGTTTAGCACATGTTAAATTTCAGTTAAACAAAGAATATATTTTGTATACTTCGCATGAAACCCACATCAAACACAACATGTTTACTACAAGTACACAAAGGCATTAACCCTTTCAGTGCTAGAGTTTTTCCCGACGCTAATTCAGTGCAAATATTTTACATTTTGTAAAATTTTCACTAAATGTCATCATCATTTTGGACCATACAAAGAGTTTTTTATAACATTAACACTTCAAAACAGTTTGACTGATCATTTATTTAAACATTCGTTTTTTTATAATTTCTTTGTGCATTTTGGACAAATACTGTATTCACTGGGTTTTAATTTTGCTATTTTCGTTGATAATCAAAATTCGCTAAATTAAATCTACATGAACATGTACCGTAATATAACAATTATAAAATTCATTGTTTCCTTGACAAATTTGTGAAATTAAATTAAAATGAATATGCTCAAAATAGTAAAAATAAATCGTTTTATGGTATACATCACTGAAAAGTTGATCAACTTACATTTTGGTCGTCTTGCCAACTGCTTCCAGAAGATGATAATTTTGCATTCATTAAATCACTGAAACCCACTTGGATTGTCTCTTGGGGTTTACTGGAAGTTGAAAACAGACACAAAAAAATAACATTAATAAAAAGCAACATCTGTTTTTATTTTTAAGACAAGTAAAAAACAGATTCAAAACAAATAAAAAATTTACTTTGAAGCATCAGACAAGAGATAACAAATTTGCAATTTAACTGTTATTTGCACTCAGATGGTTTCCATGAACTGATACTCACTCAGATTTTGTGGGACTTCTTAACTGTGATATACTGCTGTCTTTCTTTTCTAATTCGTCTTGACAAGATTTTAAAAACTTCACTACCTCTTCATGGTTATACTGCTCAGCTAAATCTAACGGTGTTCGTTCCATGATGTCTTTGACGTTCAATGACGCTCTGTTTGCAACTAGCCATTTACAACACTCTAAATTTCCACTGAAATAATGATAACAATGAATAAGTCAGTAAAAATCGAAGACGCCACATAAAAAGACGCAGTGACCCTTTTCCGAACTTAGAATGCAACTTCCAGTTTGGGTGTAATTTTATCTTACCAGGGTAGAGCCAGGACATTAATAATAACAAATTCATCATAATGTAATGTAATCATGTGTAATTCATGAAGCGATCAGACACAGTAATACTGTAAAACATGTTGAAAAAACGACATGCAATTTTAGCGAATTGTGGTAAAATGACGTAATAGCGAAATGTTGATTTAGCGAATCTCTCTTGTCATTGTTGGTTTCCTGTTTTCACAAGCGCCCCAAATTTTTATCTTCCAGATTACTGTATACAAATCCCCAAGCCTTGGCCATTTTGAATTTATAATAAAGTCATTAACGACATCTTGAATTAGCGAATCAGTTCTCTCGCTAAATTTGATAAAAAAACATGCTCGCGAATAGACATGTTTTACAGTAACTTAATCAACAGAGAGCTTTTTCATACCTCATGGCTGCTAAATGCATCGGTGTTTGTTTATCAACGGTCGATTTGTATATAGATGCACCCATTGCAGATAACGACATTACGCATTTGACGTGCCCGTTCAATGCCGCCAAGTGCATTGCTGTGTACCCTGTGTTAGTTTCCTTAGTCAGATCACTTTCGTTGACTGACAACCATTTTAATATTTCCAACTGGTTAATCTCAGCTGCTATGTGTAATGGAGTCTTGCCGTGCTCGTCAGTTTTGCTAAAAAATAATGTAAATACAAATACTTATAAATATGCATTTTTATAAATCAAAATATATAAGCGACAGTGAATCATGTCCAAAGCAAAACTATAAACTAAATTAGAGATTTAACGCTACAGTGCCATAACATCGTCTATACCGGACACTTACTTGATGCAGCTTTTGTCCTTTCCTACAAGCTCTTTAACTCTGTCCAAATCACCAGCTTTTGTTGCTTCATGTATGGACTTTCCACGGTGTTGATGACTCTCTTCTTCGTTCTGAGAAGTGGATGGTGTTGCCTTTAAAGTAGTTTCAGAATCCTCGCTGGCTTTTATTCCAAGCTTTAATTAAAAAGAAGGTTAAGTCATTTTAAATACAATACAATACAGTAACTGTGTTCTGTTATGTTTCATCTGTTTAACTTTATAAAATGAGAACAGTGAAAAATGGTCAGAGTTACCAGGTAAATGTCACAATTTGGATTTAAGCATGTTCATTGGATTTTACCAGTAAAAGTAGTATGCGACAAAGAATGCAGACATACAAATGTAGAAAGGGGGAAAACATTCGTCACACATCGCACATTCAAATCATGTGCATTTCTCATGTGATTATACATTGCATGGGACTCATAACAAACTGTGATGCTTTAAAAACCAAATATTCTGATTTACCTTAAACCCTTCCATGTAAGCCTCGCTGGTCTTTTTATCCTCGTCTGACGTTACTGTTGTTGTTGAAGGAGGTGGTGTTGGCGATGATGGTCTCGGAGGGATATCTTTCGATTTATCATCCTCTTTTCTCCTTCTATCATCCTCTGTTTCACTTCCGCTGCTATAGCTACTACTGGATGAAGTCACACTATCTGAATCGCTATCGGTGTGAGACTCACTATCTGAGGAGTATCTATTCTTTGTTGATTCTTTTTGTTTTTTTGAGTCATCGTTGGTTGTCATCTTTTCTCTCTCCTTGACCGATTCATCATCAGACTCAGACTCGGACGACGACGACGATGATGATGACGATGAATACGTAGATGATGATAAGGAGGCTTTGCTTTCACGATCTTTTTCATTAATTGTGGGCAAAGCAGTCCCCGGCCTATGTTCCGAAGATCTTCTTGATTGATCAGAAGACGACCCATCATTATGTTTGGCTTCTTTTTTCTGATCCCCACGCACCCCCAAAGGCTTAGCGCTTTCCCTTGAGGGTGCTTCCTCGTTTCCCGAATAAGACTTTGGTTTACTTCTAAATTCAATTTCAGTTTCGGTTTCAGTTTCTGTTACAGTATCTGAATCAGACGATGAGGATTCAGAAGCCAAAGAATTTGTTCTGCTGGATGCAGATGAGAGTTGAGGAGCCGGATCACCGCGGCGTACTCGTACGACTTTGACACTGCCTTCACTATCACTATCACTCTCACTGTCAGTATCAGTTGCAGTATCAGTATCAGTTGCACTATCACTTTCGCTTTCACTACCAGAGCGACCACGAGATACACTAGTATGACTAGTTTTGCTGTCATATTTCTTCTCATCTTCAGATTCACTAACTTCCTGTGTTTCCGTGGTGTCACTTACATTTCCATCAAGAGACGGCTGACTATAATGTGTACTTGCTTCACTTTTCTCGACCAGACTTTCGGGCTCTGTCTGCGTATCATCCTCGCTTTCAGATTCGCTTGAAGATTCTACAATGAATTCAGACATTACAAATTTAAGTTACACAAGATTTAAATTTAAACAAATTTTTCTCAACTATATTTTTTATAACTCTTTTGTTGATATTAGATCATATAGATATAATTTATTATAGTTTACTTTTTTATCGTATAAAATACACAAGATACTGTGAACCAAATGTTTTGAAATTTAGATAAGTGAAAATGAAAATAAAGTCACAGCAACTTAAAAACACCATTAATAAATTATCAGATAAAACCTGACTTCACTAATATAGTTAAAACACGGTGGTAGATGCCCTATTGAAATATAATTTAAACCATATGATAATTATAAATATATGCAAACATACCATAAGTAACATTCGAGAGCGGTAATACTCGTATTGTCCGTCCATTGTCATCTTTGGCCGATAACCATCTATTACATAAAAACTCGTTAACTGTGCCTTCGGCTTCCTTAATTATGACCTTATCCAGATACCAACCCATACCTATAACAAGTAATCAAAATCATTTTTGTAAATACATTTGTGCCTGACATTGAATATCGCTGTGTCTCACAGAAAACATATTCCATGTATGAGACTATGCGACAGAGTTGTACTACAATGGGACAAAAAAGGTTGTAATGTGCTATCAACCAGGCCTGATCGAACAAAGTGGCATCTATTGGTGAATGAATCTCAGCCAGTGGAATAATACCTTCCCATTGAGTCTGTGACACACTAATCAAGAGTAAGGGTTAACTACTTTTTGGTGTTTAAACCGAGCTGGTCAGGTTACGGTTCGTGAATTTGATGAAACAATTGCTACACTAGCAGTAACAAACAGTGTTGAAGTCGTCAACTTGATAAAAACAGCTCCAAATATTTGAGGAAAGAGGGAGGTGTTGGAGTCGTCAACTTGATACATGCTGCTCCAAATATTTGAAGGGGAGGGGGTGTTGAAGTCGTCAACTCGCAACATGCACTTCCCAATATTTGAGGGAGGAAGAGGTGTTGAAGTCATGAACTTGATACATGCATGCTGCTCCTAATATTAGAGGGGGAGGAGGTGTTCATGACAAACACATTTAAATTATTTGTAAATACATGTATATACAATGCTCTTGATATTTATATTATGATAAGAAACTGGTCACATAGTAATGTACTCCGGAAACAACTATATCCAAAGCTGCCACCTAGATACAACTAAAAAACAAAGTTGTGAATTTAGAAATATCAAATAAAAATTATTTACGTATCCTCACCTAGTTCTATTCTATCATGTCCAATTTCTATACATTCCAGTCTGCCAACATGGTACGTGTCGACTTTGAATAAATCAGTCTGTTAAGAAAGAATCAATATGTAACATGAGTAGTACTGTAAAATCTGTATTAGAAACCACGGCTTCTATTAAAATGGTACAATGCAATAGAGGGGATGCGGCTTCTATTAGAGCATCTACACATATGAGGAATGATGATTTTTTGGTTCTCAATTATTCAAAAAGAATGGGTGTGACTTCTATTAGGGATGCGGCTTCTAATACAGATTTTACGGTACAGCATTTGTATCAATTTTCAAACATAACAGGCGGGGGAGTCGTCACCTGCGCATGTGTCAGATGGCCATAGCGTGTCATTGTTTAAAAACAAGTGTCTACCTATGAGCATTTGCGGTTTTAGCGTGTGTTGTCATCATCGCTTGGGACTCAATTCCCGTGTGTATTTGGTTTTAATTTTTTTAAATGTAGACACAAAGTCTACCAATCATGTTCAGGGAACAGCAATTTAAGTTTATTTACTCACCTGTCCTTTCTGGAATTTAATTTTATTTCCAAGTTTTGATTGCTTGAGTTTTATTTTACCGGTGTTTCCTTTGATGCCGTATATAGTTAGGTATATATCAGCTTTGGTGCTGGCCCCCAATCTATTGCCGGTCATAACTTGAATCTCATAGATGGTCCGCTTTCCAGATTTTAGTTTTGGACCATGTTTTAATTTCTCTAACTCATTCTACAGAACAAAAAGAATGTTATGCTATTAGAAATAATGTATCAATATAGTCACTATGTTGAAGAAACTAATACTTGGTTTAGTAAATTTGAATGAAAGTTTTATTGCAATTTAAATTAGGGGTAAACATTCAGACAATTTTTCACTTTCACAAAATTTGCAACCCAAAAAATATTTTTAGTTTTTATATATTATGCAGACTAGATTTGTCCTATGACCTTTCTCACTGAAGAAGACTGATTAGTATGCAAATATATGGTAATGATATGCAGACTAGTTCGTCTTATGACCCTTCTCACTGAAGAAGACTGATTACTGGTAGTATGCAAATATATGCTAATGATATACAGACTAGTTTGTCCTATGATCTTTCTCATTGAAGACCGATCAGTACGCAAATATATGATAAATATATATAGTTTAGATTTGTCATGTGACCTTTCTCAGTAAAAAAGACTGATCAGTATCCAAATATATGCAAACTAGATTTGTCTTATGACCGTTCTCATAAAAGAAGACTGATCAGTATGCAAATATATGCTAATGATATGCAGACTAGTGAGTCCTATGAACTTTTTCATTAAAGAAGACTGATCAGTATGCAAATATATGCTATGATATGCAGACTAGTGAGTCCTATGAACTTTCTCATTGAAGACGACTGATCAGTACGCAAATATATGCTAATGATATGCAGAATAGTTTGCCTTATGACCTTTCCCATTGAAGAAGACTGATCAGTATGCAAATATATGCTAATGATAGGCAGACTAATTTGTCTTATGAACTTTCTCATTAAAAAAGACTGATCATTATGCAAATATATGGTTATATGCAGACTAGTTTGTCCTATGAACTTTCTCATTGAAGAAGACCAATCAGTACGCAAATATATGCTAACAATATGCAGTCTAGATTTGTCATGTGACCTTTCTCAGTAAAAAAAATGTTCAGTATCTGAATATATGCAAACTAGATTTGTCCTATGATCTTTCTCATTAAAGAAGAATGATCAGTATGCAAATATATGCTAATGATATGCGGATTAGTTTGTCCTATGAACTTTCTCATTGAAGAAGACTGATCAGTATGCAAATATATGCTAATGATATGCGGATTAGTTTGTCCTATGAACTTTCTCATTGAAGAAGACTGATCAGTATGCAAACATATGCTAATGATATGCTAACTATATTTGTCCTGGCATTGGATATTCTACTCACATCTGGGTCTGGATCAGCAGGTTTGGGTATATCAGCCTGTATTGCTATGCCAGGCATCTCAGTAGTTTGTGCATAAATTGGTTTAGTATTCACTGTAGCTTGTGCACTGCTATCAACCAACTGAATACCTGCAACAGGGTGAGACATCATTAAACCAAATTTACACAGATATTTTAATTTCTAGCTAAATTTTGAAGAAATTATATTCAACTTTTTTTTTCAACTTCAACATTTGTAGTTTATTTAATACATGTACAACATATTTCAAAACAGGATTGATGTGGAATATGCCTATCATTATAATAACTTTTGTCAGCAACTTTTGTCAGCAAGCTATCGCAAAATAAAACCCACACTTTTTTTCCAAATTACGATCAGGACATGCAATCAATAGGAAAATACGTTCATTTGGTCCAAAATTATAACAACAAATTTAGAAAAATACATAAAAACAGGCAAAGAATTGCACTAAAATTTTTGAGGAAAAAAAAAAATTATGTTTATATATTGTTACTTACCAGTGGAAGCATGGGTTACAGTCTGGACGGATTTGGCACCAGCATAACTAATTGTCTGCGTCTGTTGCGTCACGTCAGTTTGTGTAGACATATCGGTGCTGACAAAATCACCACCTCTCTCAACTGGACTCCTTTCTCGTCTATGATCACCATTTCTCTCAACTGGGCTTCTTTCTCGCCGATGACCGTTCTGTGTTCTTCTTTCTGGTTTGGGTGGTTTTTGATCCCTTGCTTTTGCTCTTTGCAGTCTGTGTACAATAATTCATTAAACTTAAAGATACGGTACAGTACGTGAACTTGAACGTCATTTCAGTCCCTCCTCAATACAATTATTGCTCATATAAAACACATCTATTATTAAAAATGCACGTAGTGCTTCTCCACCAATGATAATGCTCTATTGCATTTAATATACACTAATGTCCTGTTTTCAAGTCTGACTCATATTCTCAATCAAATCCCTTTGTTCTCATAAATTTCTTTCAGATTTTTGCAACATCAAAAATGAAACACTGACCAAGTTTTACTGTGCTTAAAAAAACACACGATGATTTGTATTTTTGAACTCAGAGTTTACAGAAAAGGTGATGTGACTGATATGCTGCCTATTGAATTCTATGGAACACAGTATTGGTCATTTGCAGTTTGAGGCTAAATGATGTTTCAGATGATAATGAAGTTATAAGTATTCGTAAGTTGATCATTACATGGACCTTGCATAAAATGATTCACCACCATTTTAGTATTAATTTTATATTTCCACATTTTCAAGTTTTCTAAATCTGTATCTGTTTAACCATGCATGCACCAAAACTTTCAGAATGTGCATCTTCATTAGTGAGAGCATACTACCTCAAGAGGACCTATTCAAACAGTGTTGTCCAAGGGAAGATCCAGTTCCGAAGCATGCAAAAAACAATCAGATATTTGCTGTGCGCCCTCTTAAATATACCCGGATGATAAAGAGACTTCTACAAAATCACAATTACTGTTACTTACGCGAGCCATTCGGGTAAATGTTTAGTGTTTCCTTTTGGTACAATGACTTTTATACCATTGGGTCTGTGAGGAACTCTATCAGAACTTCTATCTGTTTCCGAATCTGATCTGCCATTTGTATATGGCCCTGATGATTCCTACAGAGTAAATAGATATTTGAAACACATTTGTCAGCTTTGGATATACAGATAATATGTGGTAAAAATCACAGTCCATCAATAAATTGAAATCAATAGCACCGCTCTAAGAGGCTACCGGTAAACACTATATTGAACAGATATCTTATTAGTAGCTTGATCCACAGTCAGTGGATTCAATGAAGCAAGTTTTTTCTCTCAACAATGTTGTATCGGGGATTGCGTTAACCCCATATTTTGCTTCCCAGACTCTAATAATTGAAGAGAAACCCAATTTTTCAGGCAAGCTGGGGTCCAATCTCTAATAAAGTTATCCAGGGTCAAATTTCAATTTATTAAAATTTTGTAAGTAAGACTCGTCTTGCTAAGACATTAGCGCAAACCCTGTTGTATGCTTTTGCTTGATAAACGACCAACTCAAAATGTGTGAATAGATTTTACTGACTAAAGGTACATTAACATTTTCACCACCAGACTTTCTTGCCCAAATTATTCTGCACTTTTTTCTCATGTTCTTCGATATTTCTGGAAATGAATGCTAATTTTGAACAAACAGACAAAATTTGAGTCAAAATTTAGTTTTAACTCAAAATAGGTGGCTATTTTTGACCCAACCTTCTGAAGGGAAATGCAGACTATAAACAAGATTATATTGTAAATTTGTGATGAAAAGAGGAAACTGGATGTGAAAAGTTTAAGGTTATACTGAGAAATAAATTACAGAAGAACATTAAAAGATAAACCTGAAAACTTACATCAACTCTTGAAATTCTATATTTTCTGCCACTAAGATCATAGGCAAATTTAGCACTACTTGGTCTGGTGGGCCTCGGCCGTGCACCTTTAGCGGTCCTTGGTCTGTTGGGTCTCCGTATATACCCACCGGTTGTCCTTGGCCGTGGCCGTACTGCAACTTGGCTACTGGATGCACGAGTAGAAGTATCATCACTATGGTAACCATGTCGATGATAATGATCATCGGGATGACTGTCTATGTATGGTAAGCTCTCTTCATCGTCATCATGTTGAATTCCATAGTACTTAAAAAAAAATTAGGAGATAAAAATGTTAAACTTTGTCTATATTTCAATAAGTGTGTTTTGTTGAAAACGATATGCCTTCTAACATGACTGGTTTTGTACGGAGTCATAAACTAAAATGTTGTGATTCCTCTTTTATTTTGTTTTAAAATGTGAATTTTATATTACCAATTCACAAATCCCATGAATATAATATTCGTTAAGATGTTTTTGAATGTCTATATCAATGTATGATTTCCTGTGGCATCATTTTGTATTCCAGGGAATAAGCTTATCTTGCAGCATCACAAAAATATCTGTACACGTGAGCAATGTGTGTTCTTTCGACTCAGACGACACACTGGGTTACAGCAAGCAGGTAAACGTGATACAAAAACATTTTGTAAACACTTTGGATTTAATATTTCACTCATACATTTTTTAATTATACCAATGACAAATGATGTTACAGTGGAATTGGATAAATTGGAGTCTCTGTCTCATGGATGTTATCCAACTCAGGATATATTACAATTTTGTACTTACAGAATCATATGGTCTTCCATGAGGAGCTTGTTTTTTTTTCCCCCTTCCTTTTGTTCCTGTAACAGCTTCCTGAAATGAAACAACACATACCATGATAATAACAGCCATGTGACATGTGTAAATGACACATAATATCGCATACGGTAAAATACTTTATTTTCGCTATTTTTGCTGAAAAATAAAATCCAGTGAATATACCATTTTTCTTAAATTTTACATTCAACTCATCAAAAAACTATGAAAATAAATTCTATACAAAACACCCAACAAGTTTTCTCAGCAAAGATCAAACTGTTTCAACAATTTTGAGAGAGTTGTACATACAAAACTCCCTGTGAATGTATAACTTATAAGAGCTTAACCATTACAATCTTTATTTGGAAAGAGTTCCTTTTGTATCCCTTGCTCTCTAACCCTCATCCCCTAGCCCCCAATTCAATTATACATTTCAATTATATACGATGGGCATATATAATTAAATTGGGGTGTGCTGGAGGGTAAGGGCTAGAGTGGGGGTATATAAAGAACTCTTTTCCTTCATTTCACCATATTCAGATTGTACAACAAACAAACATTTGACTTTGTCAGTGTATCACAGTAACGACTTTCAATAGTGATTTCTATACCGTCATTTCCCACTATGCGTGCATGTATTCCCAGCATTCTAATGTAAAACCTTTGATTAAACTAAAAAAATTCAACCCAAATGATCCATTTTGCTAAATTAACTACATGTTGAACTTAATGGACTTAGCAAGCTCCTATTAAATATATCTAAAATAGCTGAAAAGAGATGTGCTTTACCGTAGTTTCACCTGGTTCTGTCTAGAAAGCAAAATTGAATTTGTTTCAATATGAGTAGTAAATAGTCACAACTCAGATACTATATGTGTATTGTGACGAAGTACTGTCTCAGTGTCATGCATTTAACTGTAAACAGCTTTAAATTTCTATCACCAGTGAAAATTATAAATTTTGTTGGCAGTGAAAATTACACTGGTCCTACGAAATGGAATGTCACAAATGTTATGAATCTTGAAATTTGTGAAAATTATCAACAGTAAAAATTAAGTGATTTATAGTTAATGATTATTATGAACTTAATTCATTGGGTGTGAAAAGCATTCCCTTTTTTTAAATTAGAAAAGTTAGGCTAAGTGTTACGATGACATGCAACACAATTGCTAGAGATAAATTTATTTACACCAACACTGTGACACATGTTCCGTTGTGTATTTCTAAATTCTAATCCATAAATGTATGTATATCAAAACTTTTGTACATCCTATATAAATGGGTGTGTAATGAAACAAAACCATGTAATGGTTTCACAGCGCCATATTATGAATCATTATGAATCTAAATATTTGAGCCAACATTTCTATTAAATTGAAAAAGAAATGGACAATCATCGTCAACAACAAAATAATTTTTTTATTTGCCCTAGTTCATTATTTTAGTATTAATTAATACACATGGTATTGTATATAAATTAGTTAAAAAATTTTCTGCAACAAAACCAACCATGGGCTCTACTGTAGTGATATCGGTAACATAAACCTGTATGATCAGTTTATCCTATCCATCAGTTAATGTATATACTTACAGTAGCTGCCAGTAGTTTGGTTGCTGTGTTTATAATCCTCTCGGCCTCACCTTTGGAAACATAACCTGGTGGTCTGCTTCGTAACTGGACATTACCACCTCGCAGCGAACTTGATTTTCTGTGGACGGGAAAACGTTAAAATTGTTACAAACACAGTAATCACTGTAGGTCTCACCAGTGGCTGTAATTTTAACAGACCAGTGAGCACACCGGGTAAACTGATTCTGATAATGAAATTTTGAGATGAGGTTCACTTTTTAACCTAGCTAGAATCCACTAATGCAAGAAATCATTAAGGTTTACTAATAAAGAAAACACACTTCTAATTTCACAGATTGGACCACTGGACTATAGTACTTTAAGCAGTGAGAATGAGGTTGTCATGGCAATGTATTGATGCTAGGAGATGTCATTCAGATACGATTATATTGTCATGGCTAGGCAATTTCAGCATCATGGTTCTCAAATATTACACAGTTGTCAAAACACTAGACAGATGTTGTATTTTTATTTGTACATTTTAAGGTTTAATTTTTGTACATGATGGGAAAGATGTCTGAGTACAACAGAAATTGCAATTTCTGTAATTTTCACAATTCACTGTATGTTATGCCTGCTCATAAGAAATGTAATTGGCGAGTTTGTCCAATTTTTGTTTGTTCAATAAATAGCGTGCAAGCACATCATGTTGAAAAAAATAAACATTTTTTATTTTTTATCTGAATAGTTGATTTCCCGTTCACTACATGATCTTGCACATTGTGTGAAAGGCATGAACCAAGCCAAACGTCTGATGCTAAAATAGAATGATTCAATTTTGAATTTCTTAATTATACAGCTCAATTTTGAAATGCCAATCTTTTAGAAGGTAATACCAATAAAATTGACAACCAACAAATGTGTATAGCACATTATTAAAGGGGAACCGCTCAATCCGATGGATTGCACCACATGCTCATGAGTAATTAACTCCGCCTCTGTCCACAAAGTAAATGAATGCTTATTATGCTTGCTTACTCAAACTGTGATTGACAGGCATTTTGCATATATTAGCCGCCATTTTAAAATTAGGATTTTTACTTGTCGCGGCACGTTTCTACCAAAAACAACAACATTTATACATCAAAAGCCCAATCAGATAAGTGTAAATGCTAGCATACATATTCATGCCCCGTAGAAATGTATTTGAAATCACAGCTTGATCTCTAAACATTGTAAATGGAACATTTACCAGAGCTCCAGTCATGATGTAAGTGTATTATGTTCAATTTCACACTTAATACTTGATGGCCATAATTGTCGATATGATACGTACTTTCTCCTAGATGGTCCAGCCGAGTATGATCTACTTCCAGCAGAGTATGGTCTAGAACTACTGCCATACCATGTTTTTGCATTTTTCTTTGGTCTGCCGACAGGTTTGGATTCAGTTGCTGGGTCATATACATAAACTCCCTCTGGTAAATAAGGATGCTGAAACACAAGAATAGCCAGTTATAAGGGCTTGCATTGGACTAGATTTTTCTTTTTTGAGAAAATAAATGAAGAAATTGAAAAAAAAATCCTGAAAATACTAATGGGAAATGATGGAATGATCACAAAAAAACAAACAACTTGTATCCCTTGCATGCGCCCTCAGTGACGCAGACTAGCTTTCTAATCAATGTTGTAATTCGTATCACTAACATATGATCTATTTCTGAAAAAAAGCCTGCTTCGTTACTGTAAAATACTTTATTTTAGCTGAAATTTTCGCTGAAATGACTTTTTGGGTGTTTTGCATGGAATTTATTTTCCCTGACAAGTTGGGTGTGAAATATAAGTAAAAAAGGTATATTCGCTGGATTTTATTTTCACTGAATCATTCTTTTCAGCCTGTGCTGTGGACTTGTATTTTTTAACATTGATTATGATATATCATATACACTATATACATTTTGTATTTCACTTACTGTAAATGTTGAATTTCTCATGTGACGTTTTATTTGTTCTCTGAAATAAAAAGAAAAAGGTTACAGACAACTTGTATGAAATATGATAAAATATGTGAAAAATTACCACTGTTCTTTTAGCAAAATCATTACTGTTACAAAGTATTAACAGATTATTACTCAGTTTAGAGAAAACTACACAAACTGTTTCTCACTAATCTTGGGTAGAAAATAAATAAAATAAAAATATATAACACAGAATTTGTTGGTATCATGGTATGCTATACACAAACTGTAAATCAGTAGTGCAATAGGTGATTTTCCGTACAATTGCGAGATCTCGTGAGATGCATGAAAGACACGCGTCGAACGTCTGCCGCAAAAATCAAACGATTTGATTTTGAACTCGAATTTCCTTATTTCGTAGCTCACACCGACCGGCCGATCTTCGACAGAAGAATATTGCTTCCGAATACCCTTACTTAATCGAAATTGCCTATCATCAAATGTGGACAGCACATTATTAAGCATGGAAATATCCCCCAAAATACTTTCGCGTTTGTCGAATCCCACGCGATGTTTTACGCCACTACGACCTTTGTTTGTCCTGTTTTTACGTTCGTTTTTACGCATAACGCGTGATTCTCGCAGTGTACGGAAAATGGTCTATTTATGCTGCTAACAATTTTCGAGACTAGGCAATTTGTGTGCTTTCTTCAGAACAACATTTTGAGAAAGTCATTGTGACTCACTGTCTTAAAAATCTAAAATAAAATTTTCACTGCAGTAACATTTCTCTTTATCGGTTACTGGTACTTGTGAAACAGACCTTGGATGCAAATGGCCATTGAGATTTCATTGAGAGAGAGACACACACACACACACACACACAATCCTTGTTTTTGCATCTCAAGTTGTGTTTTATTCCGTTCACATGACCACAGCATTTGCTAGGAAAAGTGGACAAGTTCTTGGTGGCCTAACATTTAATATCTATTCATGACTATATGATTCTCACAAAATTAAAGCAGATTACAGTAAAACAATTTGTATTCAGCCTAAACAGGCAGCTAAGTAAACACTTTTGAGTGATGGAATATCACCTCTATAGCCTCAGACTAATTCTATTGTACCTTGGGGGCAAGGACGTAACAAACTTACATTCAATAACATGAACTGCATGCATTAGTGTCTGAACCTGTTTTCATTTCAATTGCATACCTTACAATTACACCCAAAAAAACATTACCCAAATAGGTAAAAAATAAAAATGTTTGTACGTTGTAATTTTTTTTTTTTACCTATCTTTGGTTTGTAATAAAGCTTATAGCTGTGAACACAAAGTCACACAGTTATCATCCAAAGCAAATGGTTTTAACAGAGAATAAACAGACATCAATTCACCCAGCAATTAATTAAAAGACTCATGTAAGGTTGTCTTATGTATAACCACAGTCCCTCCACATGGTGTGCTGGGACTGTGGTATAACATACAAAGTTAGTGCTTTAACTAGATATATATTTTAGCAAATTCGTCTCAATGCACGAATTAACTGAATCTTAATTTAGCTACTGTAAAGTGTCAACAATCTCATTGTGAGAATATACTTTATTTCAAATCTAATAGCGATATCTTGAATTATCAAATTTACAGATTACCAAAGTTAGCTAAAATAACTTGTTTTACTGTATTTTGACACTTGTTTTGGGTTTTAAAGGTATGCATATTAATGGCAGCATATGAACAAAATAAAACTGCTTGGTTGGCTGACCACAGACACTGAGGAATTGTTCCCTAATCGCAGAGGTCATCAGAGAGTACAGGTCTCGAACAACTGAATCTGTAATCAATAACTATAAGTGTTATACAAATTATCACCAAGTACCTGATATAAAATTCTCGCTCTGAGTCAATCTCGCAGTCCCTGGCGTTTAAATGATTCAATTTTTGTTTCACCTTCGGGTCATGGAAATAATGTTTGAGACTTCGGTCATGAAGGCCATCATATCGAAGTGTCGATTTCTAGAGAAAAAAAAAAAAGAGAAATATAATATACACATCGGACTTGTGTCACATGGTACCTGTTTTTTTTTTTCTTTTTTTTTGCTGCAAGAAATATTAATGATTTGATATTATTAGTAAGGTCAACAGTTTTTGGAAAGTCACTGTGACCATCGCATGTCTTACGAATTCCAAAGCGATGTTCACTGCTACAAATTCCAGAAAAATAATTAAAATAATTTACAGTGTACTTAAAACTTTTAAGGAATTCTGTGCGTGGATGGCATTTAATTTAATTTGTGAGGGAGTATTGTGTAAAAGTCACTGTGATTTCACTCTACGTAAAAACTTTCAGAATTTTTACAAACGAAAATTTGTCTTCTGCGTAAATAAGGCAGTTGACAGTTACATATAAAATATTACTATTGTCGATGTTTTTATTCAAAATAAATTATTAAATAAACACATGGCATACAACAGATTATTTATTTAGAGTTAACTATTTCATGCTCTCCATATTTTATCACATAACACCCAGTAAATCTATCCATCAACAAATGGAGCTGCTGTACTCATTAGTTTTTAAATAAACCAGTAAAATCACATTTGTATACAGTTCAACCTTCTAGTTGTTATATGCATAACTACCTTTATTTCATTTGCACAAGAGGTTCACTTAGTGGCCACATAATATACCATTGTGGAATTCAGTCCACTTTATATCTCCTATAACCCTTGTATTGTGTGGATTGTTTTTATAGCTGTCTCATTACACTTTTACCTGACACTGCTTAGTTACCTGTACACTGAAGGCAACACAATGGGTTGCTAAGGACATGCATTATCATGAATTACACCTCAGTTTCTGTGTAGTAATAAATCAATGCTCACAGATAAAATTCATTTTATTTAACAAACTGAAAGTTGACTGGTAATTGTTATCATTTACAAAATTAGAATAATTTTTAACCATTTTCATGAGAAAAATTTGACCTACATAGCAATTAATGAGAAAGTAAGGACATTTGTTCAAAAATTTAACTAAGAAATTATGGAAAAATGTCAATGTGCAAAATAAGAAAAAAAAAATATGGTGTTCAAAATTTTTTTTTATAAATGACAGTTGAACAAATTAAAATTAGAGCATATCAAAAAACTGTATGGACAAACAGAAAAATTGAAGTTTAGCGGAGAATATCATTGCCAAAAAATGTCTATTCCTTCGTCATGTTTAAAATTATGATGTTATGATGTCATCATACCTGTCTGTCTGTGTGTGTTATGAACACTGTCATCATACCTGTCTGTCTGTGTGTGTTATGAACACTGTCATCATACCTGTCTGTCTGTGTGTGTTATGAACACTGTCATCATACCTGTCTGTCTGTGTGTGTTATGAACACTGTCATCATACCTGTCTGTCTGTGTGTGTTATGAACACTGTCATCATACCTGTCTGTCTGTGTGTGTTATGAACACTGTCATCATACCTGTCTGTCTGTGCGTGTTATGAACACTGTCATCATACCTGTCTGTCTGTGTGTGTTATGAACACTGTCATCATACCTGTCTGTCTGTGTGTGTTATGAACACTGTCATCATACCTGTCTGTCTGTGTGTGTTATGAACACTGTCATCATACCTGTCTGTCTGTGTGTGTTATGAACACTGTCATCATACCTGTCTGTCTGTGTGTGTTATGAACACTGTCATCATACCTGTCTGTCTGTGTGTGTTATGAACACTGTCATCATACCTGTCTGTCTGTGTGTGTTATGAACACTGTCATCATACCTGTCTGTCTGTGTGTGTTATGAACACTGTCATCATACCTGTCTGTCTGTGTGTGTTATGAACACTGTCATCATACCTGTCTGTCTGTGTGTGTTATGAACACTGTCATCATACCTGTCTGTCTGTGTGTGTTATGAACACTGTCATCATACCTGTCTGTCTGTGTGTGTTATGAACACTGTCATCATACCTGTCTGTCTGTGTGTGTTATGAACACTGTCATCATACCTGTCTGTCTGTGTGTGTTATGAACACTGTCATCATACCTGTCTGTCTGTGTGTGTTATGAACACTGTCATCATACCTGTCTGTCTGTGTGTGTTATGAACACTGTCATCATACCTGTCTGTCTGTGTGTGTTATGAACACTGTCATCATACCTGTCTGTCTGTGTGTGTTATGAACACTGTCATCATACCTGTCTGTCTGTGTGTGTTATGAACACTGTCATCATACCTGTCTGTCTGTGTGTGTTATGAACACTGTCATCATACCTGTCTGTCTGTGTGTGTTATGAACACTGTCATCATACCTGTCTGTCTGTGTGTGTTATGAACACTGTCATCATACCTGTCTGTCTGTGTGTGTTATGAACACTGTCATCATACCTGTCTGTCTGTGTGTGTTATGAACACTGTCATCATACCTGTCTGTCTGTGTGTGTTATGAACACTGTCATCATACCTGTCTGTCTGTGTGTGTTATGAACACTGTCATCATACCTGTCTGTCTGTGTGTGTTATGAACACTGTCATCATACCTGTCTGTCTGTGTGTGTTATGAACACTGTCATCATACCTGTCTGTCTGTGTGTGTTATGAACACTGTCATCATACCTGTCTGTCTGTGTGTGTTATGAACACTGTCATCATACCTGTCTGTCTGTGCGTGTTATGAACACTGTCATCATACCTGTCTGTCTGTGTGTGTGAGTCTTTGGTAACATTAATGTTTACATAGCAATAGTGGGTTTCAGATTCTCCCATTTTGCTTCTCCGGTTACTCAGTATAGCTAACATTGCGCAATCAACGTTTATTCACCTCCAGGCAGCAGGAATATGCAGATTAGGCAGATATTTTACTATACCAGCTTAATATTCACAATTTTTAAACAAAGTTGATTTTAAATGTTATCCACATTTTCGTAAATATTGAATATACGTTTTTTTTATTTATATACACACACCATGAAATTTGACATAAAATATTATTTCTAGCAATTTGGTATACATATATATTGTAAGACATATCTTTCGGGAGATATATGGTATGCCTATTCAGCTTGTGAAAAACTGAGGTAAATCTGCTCATGCACCTTGTAATGTAGTCCAGGGTACTCCAAACTCGTCTATGTATATAATGTTTTTAACAGGTGTGTGAAAATGATATGGCACATATGGTACTATCATTATTTTAATTTTGCAAGAAATAAATTCAAACAAATTCTGTGAATGCCATAAAATCTTGGAATCTCCAAAATTTCTAAGCGTGAAAATATACAGTTTACAGTACATAAGCAAGATAGTGAAAATTGTACAGTCTTTTTATGAGCCAATTATAGGTAATAAGGTCCATGAAAATATTAGGTTTTACCCAATTATTTTGTTCTGTTTTTTTTTTATTTTACTAATTTAATTTATCAAGATTCAAATAAGAATACAATTCAATAAAAATTATCATTATTTATGAAGTCATGACAATTTTGATTTATTCCTTTCTGCCATATTTGTTTGAATGAACCACCAGGGAATTATTAATATAATATGCAGTCTTGAAGACCCGAAGAGAAATTTGTTGCTATCTAAATATTTGCCATTTTGAACAGTATTTATCATTTTCAGCCATCAGCCAGTGTATCTGAAACTTGTCAGTTCTACCATGAAAATATACCAATAAATCTATGCTTTGAGGTCAAAGAATCTGCCTTAGTTGACTTCCAAATGCTGTACCCCCCCCCCAAAATATTACACCCAATTTGTTGTTGCTTCATGCAGATAGGGATAGTTATACTGTGATCACACAGGTAGCAAATTGTGGCGTTCAGAGTTCATTTTAACCCACTGTTGAAAAACTTGATGTGTAAATATAGATAGTGTTCAAACCCTGCGATGAGATAGATGTGAACATGACCTCAAACGGTGACCAAATTTTAAATGAAATGTGAATAGGTATGAACACAAAATTAAATACAATGTATTAGCATCTTTGAGTATCAATTAGGGTGGGTGTAGCCGATTGAGAAGGAATATTTACAAAGCAATCTAGCAAAATTTTAGAATATATCAAATACTACTGTATAACTTAGCAACTGTTGTTGCTAGGATTAAATGACCTCATATAATATGTTAATTGATGGCAATTAGTAAGCTAACATAATTTGTTTGGACTGAATGCTATGTCTGTATACATGTGTCAATACAAACATTTTTCGATTATTCTCCCTCATGTATATTCATAATTGCAGAATCTGTCTCCTATTGATGCTATATAATATCATAACTACATGTAGTTACCCGAGAGATCTGAATAGATGCAGAAGTGGATGCAACATGCTGAGTAAGAGTTGGTGTACCTTTACAATGACATCATTGTCGCTCTGTATTGTGGAATATATCTGCATAACAACAATTTTAGAGGAGATGCGCACTTCCTACATCCCTTTCTAAATTCGCCACTGGATGAATACTAAAATAATTGGTTTTTAAATATAGAGAATTAAATATAAATATAAAAATTCCAAGCTCTGAATGAACTATTAAGTCAAGGCTGGTGGCCACCAATGATTAGGTATTGTACCATGTACTATCAAATAAAAGGAACCTTAGCAACTTACACTTCACTCAAACTATGTCAACAGTAATACCACACATTGTAAGTTTACTTTAAGGTGTGTACTACAATGAAACAATGTTTAACAGCACAAAACTAAATAGTGTTACTGCGTACTAACTACCTAAATGTAGCTTAATACTGTAGAAGCTTAAATGTTAAGAAGATATCAGCAAAATGAATGAAAATAAAACCATGTTAAAAACTAAGCCTTGCACAGTACTGGTATACCTTAATTTTAAATAAAATGGAATGGGTATAGATAGTGGTATAGTATAGGAAATTTTTTTTTTTTGTAAATAAAATACATTTTCTGTATTTATAACTCATTATAAATTAATTATGAGAGTAAAACAACTTATAAATAGATTGAGAGCAGGTACATCTCAACAGGTGCCTTTATTTGTAGAAATTGCATACCTAACTTTATTAATATATATATCACAAAGGCAAAAACAAACTAGAGTAAAGCATAGACCCAAGGCTCTATGAGCAAAGAAAGGAATTCTTTGCTGTATCCAAATCAATTTTTTTTGGGACAAACACGCATAGTTATTGGTAAACAATGAACTTGTTTACTAACGTCCCAGAACAAGTTTTTGCTTGATTTGTTTTTCAGAATTGGTGAACATGCATTAATTTATTTTTAATATTGTTATTTTCATAAAAAAAATATTTTTTTTTCTTCTAAAAATCTAACAAATTTGTGTCACACACAATTTTATCTGATGTGTATGATGATGGAAAACAAATTTTCTGGGCGTATGTTTGGCGTTGTGACTGCAATAACTGTTGGATTAACAAAAATCATCATAATCATGAGTCGCAATATTTGACTTCCGCTAAAAAATCACCACATTGTTGAAATGCTAAGACATCAACAATAGATAAAATATGTAGTCATTTATATGTTGGCTCCATATGCCAATTATGCACCAATAACTAGATGACAGGACATCAGGAGTGAATTATTTTAATGGATTTGGCATTCTTTGAACAACAAAGTAACAGCCTGTAACCATGACTACTATGAAGTATGTCCATGTAATGCTACCAGTGACACAGTGACCAAGAATTAAATATCATAATTATTTTCATAGTTTTGAAGTGTTATCACTGTGATTGAATTGCCATGCCAACAGTAGATACCAGAATCAAACACCATTTTCGATACAAATTTATCAGTACTCTGAATTGTTTTTAATTTTGTGAAAAGCAAGTTTTAGGAAATTTGGTAAAATGTTAGATATTTTGTACCAGTTAATATTTCACTGAGTCATGTGACTTTGCATAAATGCACTCAATTATTATGAGATAGCACTCAGGTTTTAATTTGCTGGATTTTCTCAGTGAAAAAAATAATGAAATTAAACCCCATATCATATAGTATAATTTAAGTGTAATTTATAGCTATACAAGAGCAGCATACAACCTATTAAATAGAAGTGATTAAAATATTACATTTTTTGTTTTGTTACATAATTTACTTGAACACAGGTGGTCGATTTTCAGTTCAGTGACCATGCCTACTCTTTTTTATCTAGATTTTGTGAGCAACCGCATAAAATAAAGCCATATTGTAAAAGGTCACATAATGGAATCTCATAAAAACACATTAAACAAACATTAATTTTGTGAAACTCATTTTCTGGGAAATTTGGTAGTAGTGAAAATTTTACAGCGATTCTTTAAACAGGAAGTCAAATTGACTTTTAGGAAAATAATACAGTCACTATGAACACAATAGTAGTCAAGTAGTCAAATTACGAACAGGTCTAGGGATGAAATTTGTGACAGATTACTGTAAAATACTTTATTTTCACTTGGAATTAATTTTCGCTATTTTCGCTGTAGGAATGATTCAGTGAAAGTAAAATTCAGTGAATATACCTATTTTCCTATGTTTTACCTTCAACTCATCAAAAATCAGTGAAAATAAATTCCATACAAAACACCCAAAAAAATTTTTTCAGCGAAAATTAATTCCAGCTAAAATAAAGTATTTTACAATATATTACTGCAAACCACCGTAATTTCAAACAAGACAAATATTAGCCAGTAAGTGAAAATTTTGCAACAATGAAAATACCACTTGGGTCCTACAACATTGTCTAAAAATCTTCAAATCATGGACAATGAAGAAAATAGATGATAGTAATTATTTAACTACGGTACATAAATTGCAGTGGTCTCCCCAGGCATCTTTGACCATGGTGGTTTTACCAGACTCAAACTTTCAACAAACAAACAAACAAAAACAATAGTTATAAAATGATAATGAATACTTGTAAATTAATTGTAAAAATTGTTTAATAAAAGATATGAAATTGACCGGGAATTGAAATGAAACCATCTGCAGTGTTCTTCACAGAAGTGATACAGAATGTGCCACAGCTCTACGCAAATTGGTTTTATTTGTAAATTTTTTGGGAGATTTGGGTTTGATAATTTTCCAGTATATGACTGTGATGATAAAAATTGCAAATTTTAGTAAATGTATATCAACTCATTATAAAAATGTATATAACATGTACCGTAACAAAATATGCATATTCTGTGCATAAGGCGCTGAAGAACAAAACTCTAACGCAATTAAATTAACTACAGTATTAAATAATAAAAAAAGGAATTCTATTAATTATTACTTAAAATTACTGTCATCGCCATATTGTTCCGAATATCAAAACAGCAACATTGCCTGCTCAGTTGCTGACTGGTTTGCTATGCGTGCCTGGAGATCGTTACGTTTAAACCAACTTCAACAGGAAAGGTCAATCTAATATAGGGGGACCCAGACATGTTGAATAAAAATAGAAGATCACGATGCGATTGCCTTTCAATTTATTCCATTCAATCGTATAAATTTGTATATAATAAATGGCAAAGTTATCCAACTAAAATGTATGTACTAACAGAGTAGGAAATGTCAGAACACGGTCCATAGTGAGACTGGTGCATGTCATAATGCTCGTGAATGAGAGGATTCAGCCGAACGTAAATGTGGTTGGACTAAACAGTTCTAATCATGTAACGATCTTGAGACGTGCATAACAAACCAATCAGCAACTCAGCTGACAATGTTGCTGTTTTGGTGTTCAGAACAATATGGCAAAGACAGTAATAATGCTAAGAATTACTTTTTGAATTTTTAAATCAAATTCCAGTCGTAGCATTTTAGAGTTTATTTCTCGGCTCGCCAAACGAATAAAATCATATCTTTGTTTATACACCAAAGTGCACCATGCATGTCAGATATATTGTAATTCTTAGCTTACCGCTTTCCTACGCTCACTTACTGGCTTCTTTGCTGGGTAATGTTGTCGTGGTAACTCAGGACCCGATAAATCAAATCCATCTTCTAATCTTTTAATTTCCATATAATATTTTCTGAAAAAAAAAAGAAATATAAAAGTTGATGATATAATGTTACATAGAGCTGACTACTGTATGTCTCCATGACAAAGTAAATCAATAATAAAACAAAAGAGTGTTATTCTTGTATTTGATGAATTTAGCAGAAATCAATACAAATTGACTCGCATCGATTACAAGAAAGAGACAAATTGTGTCATACAGTGCTGTGTTTGATATGGCTTCCATATGCAAAATACTAGTGTATGCAAATTTATTTTAAAATTATTTTATCTAGAATATGCAGCATGATAAAATTATACATATATTGTATTTGCTCTATTACAAGCATCTTCAATAGCAGCGTATATAAAAATAAAATCACATTTGTTGTATACTGAATCATTAAAATTTTACTTATTTTTACCATAGAAACACCTCTGTAATTTACGTTGCATTGTGATCACTGATTTGTATATACATTTGTACATATACATTTTCTAATAGAGCAAATTACGGTAATAAATTATTTCAACCACATTTACATTTGAGCCCTATAGCTATATGTATATGCTGGTGGGCAGAAACCAATAGAACACACATAAAGACAACTGCATAGTTAAAATTACACCCAATCAATTTGATTTTCGTTTAAATGTTTACCATCACTTGCTCATGACTGCCACTCAAGTGCATACTTATGAATTGCAGTAAGAACTAACCTCCTTACAACTGCAATGAACTCAATTACAATACGGTATAATGCAATAAATCTCACACTTGACTGTTGGCAGTTTTAACAATGACTCTATAGCTATATGCAATAATAGCACAGGAAATTGAAACAAATGGTCTTTTCAAAGTGACTAATCTGAAGATATAAAGCTGTAGGAAAACAGATTATAATGCCATAAATAAATAAAATAATAGCAGTGTTTGTTTGTAGCCAAGAGCTTAGATAATCGAATTGCAGATAAGAAATGTTAAAAACAAACTACTACATTATTTAACCTTTTAGGCGAGATATGACATTGATCGGCTACAAGCACCATAGAGGAGAACCTCTCAATAACCTGGGGTCTGCAATAAGTGCTTATTTAAAAAAATCAATGATATAAACTAATGCTTATCTTTCCCCCTGTCTCATTATTCTCCTAAGACAACATCTGATATAAACATTCATTGAAAAGATTACAGTTACAATAATGTTTGGGCACAGTTTACTCTGTCATTTGTGTCAAACTATTATGTCAAAGTTTGTATACGGTAAAGCACCACATGCATGATGTACTGTAAAATACTTTATTTTCGCTTGGAATTAATTGTTACTATTTTCGCCAAAGGAATGATTTAGTGAAAATAAAATCCAGCATTTTTCGTATATTTTTGATTGAACTGTTAATAAAACAGTGAAAATAAAATCAATACAAAACAAATAAGTCTTTTCAGCAAAAATTAAATTCCAGGTAAAATAAAGTATTTTACAGTACTGCATGATTGGTTACCATCAAATTAATAAACCCAACTTAACATAACTTCCTCCCAAAGTGACTTTCCATTTAGGGTCAAGAGTTCCATTTATTATAAGCATGGAACTATAAACCATTTATACCGGTAGTTCTATGTTATAAGAAAACCACTAATTGTCCATTCCTTTGCACAGCACAACACTATGCAACTGTCAGCTACCAACACAACCTTCGCACGCTGGCAGATCATCTGTTGACAGCGACACATAAAGTAGCCATGGCAACACAGTTTGTACCCATGCACTATAAAATGTTCATGCCTATACTATCATGTAAGTCTGATATGGTAGGTACAGCATTGACTGAGACCACTAGCTGTGACTTCACTGTATCACATTTCTCCATAGGTGGTGGTAGAATAAGCAAAAACACATTATACAGCTTTCTGGGAGTGTTGCAATAATGATGAGTGCCTTTTTTATAGTTTCAGAAATAGATCCCATTCTCTCTGGTACATATAATGATTTTGTGGGTTAACTAAATTACATGTATTTAGTTGAAGCATAGAGCTAAAAAGCTCTATATCTATATTATAATAATATAGTCTAGAAACATGTGTTGTATCCCCTCCAATTGGTTGGTTGGCAGGCACTTGGGTGGAACTATTTTGTTGATATACACACAACACTAAATTAATTTAGTTTCAACAACAAGTATGCCAATTATCATTTATAAAAAGTAAGGGTTGCATTGTTATATGTATTCAATCAGGCCAACAATGCAAAAGAATGATGACCAGAACCCAGTACATTTAGAGTTACAGCAGCAAAGCATTCTAGTGGAAGAATTATAAATCATTTAAAATATATGATTGATGATACAATGGCATTCGTGAAAATCAGTGTGATCCCATGTAACTTCAGGACCTCAGTGAAATATTTACACTGCAAATATTAATGAATATCACTGATTCAAAAAACTTGTATGTCCCGCACAAAATTAAACTGAAGCGGTTTACAGTTGCGCCAAAAGCAACGTGGCATTGAATTGTTAGCAATTTTCACTTACAATTAGTACAATTACTAGTAGAATTATATAATGAATTTCTATTTGATATCCAACACTGTTATAGTGTGTTTCATTATTGGCTTATTCATACCGTACCCCAAGAACCATACATGATGTTGTTTTAAGATCAATAAATCTTAAGGGCGTACAATGTACTAGTAAAACTAATTTCATGACACAACTGTTACTTTGTTCACGTAACTTTTGAGTCCTTCTAAGACCATTTGTAATTTATCTGGAATAAAAGACTTTTGACACTGACATGCCCTTATGACCTAACTAAATAGTTTTGAGTTGTTGCGGACATGGGAGAACACTGACGGTTTTGTAGTACATACAAAGTATCAGTAGATAATGAATGGGAAGCCATTGTGTTGTTGCTGCTCCTTTTTGTTAGAGAGTTGTACCACCTAGAATTCCAAACCATGGATTATGTATCCAAACGTAATTTTTAAAGGGGGAGCTGTCAATCTTAGGGATTGCACCAGGGAGTTATGGGACACTATTAGAAGTTTACCTAACGCATCTGTCTTTTGTTTGCCATTGTTATATTAATCCAGGAAATAAACCTGTAGTGAGATTTGGATGTCCTATTAAACCTCAGACTACTAATACAACAAACTGGCAACGCCTATTGTTTAAGGTGTTAATCGCCTTAGTTGTATATTCTATGTGTGCCAAGCTCAGCAATATTGACATAGACACTGTCAAAGTTTACCAAACATAGATATTCTGTACACTTCGCGCTTCTTCGGAAATTGCTTATTTCTCTGTAAAAACGGATCTAGACATTTTCAAAACAGGAGATGCGTTCTGAACATTTTGACCTTTGCAGCTGTATAAGAATTTTAAGAATCGGCCAACATGTAGGCGAGTTACAAGTAACTGAATGTCTTAGTATATACCTCAAATAGTTTTTGAATATATAATGATTTTGCGGAAGGTTTTTGACATTTTTTCGGAAAGGGCATATCGCTGCATTTCGAGTGATCATACCACTTTGTGTGTTTCTGTGTTGAGGGGTGCTGAAACATGGGATAGCTGGTGTCATATACATGATATCCCTCAGTGTATCAGCGTAATCCGGTTATCGATAAAAACTGGGGGTGTGTTATTAGTAAGTGATAAATGCGTTGTTCATAACTACCGTCCTCAGATTCACTGGATTCTTCCATAAAATTGATTTTCGAATTCCGGTGTGGTCATGGAGGTAATAAGAATTAGCTATGTCCTGCGATAGTTGATTGGAATATGAATTGATCTTGTGTTATTTTGTGAGAAGTGTGCAGAATATCCGGTGTTTCGCAACGTTTACTAGATATAAGAATTGATAACCTAAACAAGCGTGGCAGCATTACTTCAATAGAAAACGCCATGTTGCCGGTCTGTTAGTTGTCTGAGATTAAACCACAGTCCCTCTACAGCTGTGAGGAAATTGAAGGGTCTATTAAAAAAGAGAAATATCTACAATTTTTTAATTTAGCTATTTTCGCTGATAGGTAAATCTGCTAATTGTATCCAATAGAATAACAATAGAACTTATTGTTCATCTGTCGTGAATTTGAACCCAGTGAAAAGACTCAGACTTCTAAAATAGTGAAAATAAATAGTTTTACAGTATAGTGATGCTGACAGGAAATGTAACAAGCATTTCATCAAGACTCAACCAGGTAGCTGTTACTTATTTTATCATCATTCTATTGACAAATGTCACAATTTAAAATTAAAAGTAATTTAATAATTTTTGGATAGAGAATGGCATATTAAGATCAAGAGATAAAGAAGAACAGTTCTATCATGTTTTAGTTCCATGGTTCTATGAACACTAACGACCAATATATACTTACTCTTCCTAATATACCAGTAACACTAACAGTGGTAAACGGAAGTCACTAAGCTGTCAGAATTTGGTTGGTATTTGCTTTTCAAATTTCTGGGCCATCCTTTTTAAGTCAACTGTCTCACAATACCCTAATAAAGACGAAGTCAGTTTATTTTCAAAGCATCCAAACTTAAATCTCCAATTGAGCCTCAATAGTATGAGTTCGAATTCCAGAGGGAACAAACATCCTTTTATCAAAGGCATAAAAAAACGAAGGTCTGCTCGTGAAACTGAAAGTGTCATAAAATATAATGACGTGTGAGAGATAAAGTTTGAAAACGCCATTTATAACAATGTCGTGCCAAACTCCTAGATAAAATGGCTAGATTATGACACCTACGTAGCATGGAGCAAGTTCAGAATGTGCTCATGGCGAGGAAAGGCTCCATCGTACTACGTACAATCTCAGTCCACTTTTAACCACAGATCCACAACAGTTTCAAGGTTAAGATAACAAGAACGAATACTCACAGTTTCCTAGCCGTTGATTTCACGACTTCTTTCGACATTTTTATCTCGAATAATTCAAGACATTTATGCACGTATATATAGTCTGATTCCAAAAGGTATTACCACACAAGGTGGTTGCTTCCCCGATTACTGTTTGTTGTTGAGGACATTGGGACTTCTAACAGCTGCTCATAACAATGAGTAACTACGCCAGGGTAGCTTAAGAAAAATAGTACTCAGAAGTAATCGGTCAAACAGAAGTTAAAATTTGTCTGTGTTCAAATATTTTTAGTTATTGCTATTTTATCTACGTTTAAAGTACTTTGACAAATAATAAAATTAATAAACAAGAGTATTACTACACGCTTGACGACCATTCGCCATATGTGCGGACGAATCAATAATAGTTAAACGTCTCATCGTTTCCATGCACAGAACTACTTTTTTAAAAATCTGGAGCTAACAAATTTGGAACACACATACGACTTTTCAACATGGCGGCGGAAAAGTCGAAAATGAAAACAAGTTTTCAAACAAATCTTCCTATTGAGAAATTCAGATCAGATATTTTGAAAGCAGTGGAAAACAATCTGTGTCTAGTCATTATTGGTGAAACGGGTAGCGGAAAAACGACACAACTTCCCCAGTTCCTCTATAAAGCAGGTACGAATCTGAGAATGTGAAACTGTGCGCTTGACATATTGGCCATAGACATGCATCTGTGATTAACGTAAACGCACGCGTTACTGATACAGCAAATCATCAAATCAGTATATCATTACTTTGATTAACGTGATATAATTTATCAAAAAATCTGCTCTAATATTTACCAATACTCCTTGGTCGTAATCCGTGTGGGGGCGCTCTGCATAACCAAATTAAACCCCAATCTAACTACATTGTACTTTATTTTCGCTTGGAATTAATTTTCGCTGAAGGAATGATTCAGTGAAAATAAAATCTAGCGAATGTACCTTTCCTATATTTTACATTCAACTCATCAAAAATCAGTGAACATATATTCCATACATAACACCCAAAAAGTCTTTTCAGTGAAAATTAATTCCAGCTAAAATAAAGCATTTCACAGTAGTATGGGCCTGAAACAAAGATTCTCCTAATGTCTCCAATCGGCATACAGTCTATACCTCTGATGAGAGAACCAGTAAACCAGCACATTTCACTTTTCTAAGCCCTAAAACCTGTCTACTTTTAGACAATTTACAACTGTGAATATCTTAGTAATAGTACTGATTTTACTTCAAGTTTATAAGATTATTACTTGAACATTATTGATTTCCATGAAAACCTACAATATGAAGACAGGCAAGAAAAAAGTAAAGGTGTCTTTGTGAATAAACTTTTTTCAATCACTGTTATCCAACGGAGATGGTCAATAAACTAACCTTTTGTTATCTGTTTATAAGCAGGTTTTCTTTATTTACTTATACATCGTCTTAACAATTTAACAGACGGCCATTGTCAGCACCCTGAATAGTCACACCTGCACAATTCTTCCCATGTTAATTCGTGAAGGGACGCGACCATTTAAAATATCATGTTATTACAAGAATGCTGCGATATTATGCAAATTGGTAGTGCGCTGATCATAACAACCAATGTGTTAATACAGCTAGTACCATCATATAAACTTACAATCGACAGTAGAGGCAAATAAACAATAATTGCAATGTTAAATGTATATATTACATTTGTTTTGTCATAACCCTATCCCCTATCAAGTGCTAGTAGTCTATATGGCATCTTACTGATGGTTGAATTATGTTGTTTTCTCTGCCAGAAAACATTTTCACTAATTTGAATCGAACATGGTGCTTTTGTGAATACACTGAATTGGCCACACTTCTATCATGAAATGTAGTAAGAACTCCTAATATCTGCCATGATTCTTTGTACGAGAATTTACAATAGTTTCAATACAGGAAATGATTCATGTTGTAGTTGGTGTATTGGGTTCAGATTATAAACAATGGGCATACTTTCACACATCTTTGATTGGTAAAACAATGCTGTTTGATTGTGGTCTTGCGTGTCTTGTGGTCTGACAACTATTTTATCACAAGTACTAGTACTCTCAAAGAATGTGAGTTCTTTTCGTGGTAATTTGTCACCGTTCGTATTTGGCACATACATCATACATGTCAGTTTGTTTCATAATCAGATCAAAGATGGTCGAATAACGGCTGTTTATATTTTTGTTTATATTACTTTATCTCTGTCACCCATGTATCATTTTCATTGATATTTAGCATGTCATAAATGGATACATGTAGATGTCAATTCAATTTGCAATTTGATCACATATGGCCAACTGGCGGCCATCTTGTTTGTTTGAATTGTGATAACTTGGACATGCATGCTTTCACTTGTAATCTATGTTTTTCTTTGCTATGTCTTAAACCAAGGGGTTGTCACCACAAAAAATCTAATCCCGATATTTCTTTGGCAACAAATGTACTCCAGTACAGTTGGCATCAACTGGCAATTGGCACGAACACTATTCTCTGCATTTCAGTCTGTCCACATCAACACTGACTTCTGATTCATCACTAGAACTTCAAACATTCTAATTCTAAGCAAGTCTAATTGCTTTGATATTATATATACTACATAGTTACTACAGGTAGTCCTCTCTCAGGTTTGTTCATTTCGTGATGATTTTGTTCTTCAATTATCTAATTTTAATGAATATTTTTGTTAAAAAGTTGTAAAAAGTCTGATTGCTTTAATACCCGGTACTATACATATTGTTCATTTTCTCATGATATCTTCAGTTCTTTAATTGTAATGTACATTGATAGCGGACAGGCTGCTAGTTTAATTATACTTTATCCAGAGGCATCAGATAGTATGAATGTAACATAAAATCCTAGAGTTTTGTCGCTCTCTAAGGGAACATTGCTAAAAGCATTAGCCTCTCTTTATTTAAAACCCTGCTATTATGTTTAATGTTTCTCTAAAAACATGTTTGTAGGCTATGGAAAGCACGGATTGATAGGTATAACCCAGCCAAGAAGGGTCGCTGCTGTATCAGTTGCTTCACGAGTTGCAGAGGAAATGAGGTGTGAAGTAGGAGAAAAAGTTGGTTATCAAGTACGGTTTGATGATTGTACCTCTCAAGGTAATTACACCAGTCTACAGTCTGTAATATATTTACAGCCGTTCTGAGAATTATTCGGACAGTCAGTTAGCAAAATGACTTGCAACTTTGCAAAACACTTTGGTCTTTGCCCAATCTAGACTTGTCGGCGCCACTTGAGTGACGGGCACATGGTTTGGGATTACTATTTGTCGGCTTGGTGAATAGCAAGTATTATCTAGCGTGCGTTTACAGCAACCATTCTTTATTTTTTTATAATTATATTGTAATTATTTTCAGTAATTTTGAAAATCACAAGTTGGGTGTTGCTTAAATCTGTCGAAAAATGTCAACCTCTCGCTCATTTTAGTCAGTTGTACCTGTTACAAAAATGGACTAGACATAATAACGGTTGTTATACTCCGTCTTTTTCAAACTGCAGTTGAAAAAGTGATTCGCTCAAGGAAGGCACTTTTGATTTGACAAAGCCCATCAAACCGTTATAATCAAGTTTTCCATCCATGTATCCCTGATGTACTGTACTCTCCCACCTCGGTATAAAATCTGAATTTGATACATAATGCACCAGTAATGTAAAAACAACTTTTAGTTTGGCCCAAAACTGTTGCGAAACTGCAGCGCGTCCCGCTAAGAATCTTTACTTTGAGCCTTCCCGCCAACGACTAGTTCATTATTACTCAACACTCGGGAGTTGTTTTGTAAAATGCGCTATGTCAGTTGGACTCGGATGGTTTTAACAATTTAAAATCAAAGAAAGCTTAGAAAGAACTCCTGTGTGCTGAGAGTATTGAAGACACATTAAAAATTAATTCAAAATTACTTGTACATGAGATATTGATGGAAAAGCTGAAAACTAATTATGTAAATCAGGTAACTAATATGAACAGAACAGAACAAAAAAATATGAATTATTATGCTAATTAGAGAATTAATATTAATCAAAATTAATCAGGCCTGTCTATTGTCCTAGAGCATTTATGTACCAAATTTTATTCAAATGTGATGATCAGTAATTGAGATATCGGTGTTAATTAATTATGTTAATTAGGTGATTAATAAGCATAAATATTTACCAAAAACTAATTGGGTTTCTACATAGTTCTCTTTAAAAGTTTCATTAAAATCCAATTTGTGGTTCTTTATATATCAGTGGAACATTATGCAAATTAGGTAATTAATATCCAATTAAAACTAATCAGGTGTCTGCATAATCCTAGAAGATCTATGTAGCAAGTCTCATTGAAATATGATTACTACTTGATATATGAAAAGCTGAAAATTAATTAATTATGCAAATTAGGTAATTAATATGTACTCATATTACCCTAAAAACTATCAGGTCTGTGCAGTGTTCTATGACATCTAGGTACCAAGTGTCATTGAAATGTGATTACTACTTGAAATATCAAAAGCTGAAAATTAATTAATTATGCAAATTAGGTAATTAATATGTACTCATATTACCCTAAAAACTATCAGGTCTGTGCAGTGTCCTATGATATCTATGTACCAAGTGTCATTGAAATGTGATGATTACTACTTGAAATATCAAAAGCTGTAAATTAATTAATTATGCTAATTAGATAATTAATATGTACTCGTATTACCCTAAAAACTTTCAGGTCTGTGCAGTGTCCTATGACATCTATGTACCAAGTGTCGGTGAAATGTGATGATTACTACTTGAAATATCAAAAGCTGAAAATTAATTAATTATGCAAATTAGATAATTAATATGTATTCATATTACCCTAAAAACTATCAGGTCTGTGCAGTGTCCTATGACATCTATGTACCAAGTGTCATTGAAATGTGATGATTACTACTTGAAATATCAAAAGCTGAAAATTAATTAATTATGCAAATTAGCTAATTAATATATACTGATATTACCCTAAAAACTATCAGGTTTGTGCAGTGTCCTATGACATCTATGTACCAAGTTTTATTGAAATGTGATGATTAGTACTTGAGATATCAGTGGAAAAGCCAAAAATTGATTAATCATTATGCAAATTAGGTAATTAATATTGCATAGATTTTTACCCAAAACTAATCAAATCTGCGCATTAGTTTGGAGCATCTGTGTGCAAAGTTTCATCAAAATCCAATGAGTGGTTCTTTAGATATCAGTGGAACAGTCATGGAACAGCTAAAAATCAGCTAATTATCATGCAAATTAGGTAATTAATATGCATGGATTTTTACCAAAACCTAATCAAATCTGCGCATTGGCCCAGAGCATCTATGCACCAAGTTTCATCAAAAACTGATGTATGGTTCTTGAGATATCAGTGGAACAGACGGACACACATACACACACACACACACACACACACACACATACACACACACACACATACAGACACACTAACTGCAAAGACTCCCTTTTTGTGCTTCGCACACGGGAGTCAATAGCACTTTGAATGCATATACAACATATAACCTGTTAATATATTGTAACCAACGTATCTCGTTTTGAAAACTGCGTTTCACCCGCATCTTGCAAGATAATGGAATGATTCCAATTGTGGGCGTGCCAGTACAATGGCACCATCAAGTCTAGATTGGAAAAACCCAAGTGTTTTGCAAAGTTCCAAGATATATTGCTAACTGACTGTCCGAATAATTCTCAGAACGGCTGTAAAGGGCCATGTACTTTATTTTTACAAATGTTTATAGAGTGACGGCATATTTTTTTTACATTATGAGCACATATAATACTGAAATCAATTTATTTATTATTGACAATCATTACTGCAGCTTTTTTCCTCAGAGCTTTTCTAGTTACTAGTACTCTACTAACTACTATGTGTGAATTTCATTGAATCAAAATAATAAATTATCAAGGCAAAATAATCGATCACCACCTCGCTCACCTCATATGCAAATTATCCACATCACTTTGGCACACCTTAACATGCATGTTTAATCACTTTAGACTCAACATATGGTACTGATTCATTTTCAGAAACTAGGATAAAATACATGACTGATGGATGTTTGTTGCGAGAATTTTTAGAAGATAGAGAACTTTCTAAATATAGTGTCATTGTTTTGGATGAAGCTCATGAAAGAAGTTTAGATACGGTATGTATGGAAAGCATTGTATTAAAAATGCTTTAATTTCATGAGACAGTGACGAAAACAGTTAATACCGATGTCTTGTATATTATTTCGACATTTTTGAGACTACTTTATTTGATGTGTCAGAATATATAATTTTGTAATGCTGTTATATGCCACCTAATCACTTGTTTGCGTATTGATATTTCTTAGTCTGTCGTGAAAACTCCATGTTTTTTTTTTTGATGTTTTGTGTGTCCCTGAGTCAACACATCATAATCAGATTATATTTGCTTTATTGAATCAACTCGCACATAAGTGGTGTTCTCACTAGACGAAATAAGCCGTTGTCCCAACGCCTTTTATTTGAGAACGTTGTTAAAATGTGTGTGAACAGAATACGCTGTTGTGGCGTTGGCGTTTTCAACATCATCCTAAAAGGGGTGAACCAGATCCTAAACGCTGATGTCACACTGGCTCTTGCACAATAGAATGTGCTGTGTGAATACAATATGACGGCCAAACGTGCTCTATCACCGACTTATTTTGACATTACTTGCTTGACATTACGCAAGATGGCATCAGAGGTCACAAGTCGAATGTCGAACTGGTCAGTCGAAGAAACTAGATTACTGATATCCTATTTCTTCCCACCAGTTATTTCTGCATTGTCAAGTCCAAATCGCTCGGGTTGCTGGGTCTATTGTTGCGTTAGTCATACACACGAATAGCGTGAACATGAACCGATAATTTCTTGGTCTCGTTCGATCTAACAATTTGGTGATTTCTTGCTCTTTGAAATCTTGATTAATCGATCGTCGTTCCCTTCTTCTCGAGCGTAATAACACAAGGAAAAACCTTTTGACCTTTTCGTGATATGATATTATGGGCGCATAGATTAACTTTGCAAATAACATGAACAATAGTGTCCCATGATTCTTTGGTGCAAACCCTGGGCTTGGAATGTTCCACTTTAAACCTTTCGATACAGTCAACGTTTAGCGCCATTCACAAAATTAAACATGCATTATAATTTCTCAAAAAAATTGTAATCAGAACCTGGTCACTTGGTCTAAATTTATTGGAAAAACGACAGAAAATTGCATAGAAATATGTTGCAACTAATTGTTGGTGGGAAGAATTAATGCGCCCATATAGTTAATATATTGCAGTAGTTTATGCTCTATTCATGACCATAAAACATCTGGCTGTTGTGAAACGAACAACGCTATGAAATATTAGTGATGATATGCTGAATAAAATCATGTTCATTTCAGATCTAAACATTTTGAAATCAATGTAAACAAATATTTGTGTCCGTATTCTAAAATTTGAACTCACAACGTTACCAACAGAATAAAGTAAATCAACCAATCATGTTTCACCAGTGGGTTTCATCATGCTTTCCTCAGCGACAGTTTTGTTTTAATAACTGTACCTCAGCGCATAAGATCCCCATAGGCTTTCACAACGAAGTTGAAAAACATGACTTCAGCCCGCAGTCAAGGATACATCTCCATATGTGATTTTTTTTTTCTTGCAGGATATTTTGTTTGGGTTGATGAAAGAACTATTTATCAACAACAAAATCAACTCAAAGCGAAAATACTCATTGAAGGTAATTGTTATGTCTGCAACGCTGGATGCTGGAAGGTTCTCAGCTTTTTTCAACGACTGTGAGATAATCAACATCCCTGGTAGATTGTATCCAGTGAAAAGTATTTATTGTAATTTAATAAATGAAGAGGATGTGAAGAATCCACATTATGCATCAAAGGTTTGTACAATTTGCATGATCTCATCTACAATACAAGATAAACTATTGTAAACGTATTAAACATTTGCTTTTTTTAATTTTGTATTTTCGCTGATAAGTAAAATATGCTAAATTAAATCCTCATGAACATTTAAATTGACAATAATAGTCATTGTTTCTCTACCAAGTCCGTGAATTTAGAACTCAGTAAAATTAAACGCCAATGAAAATAAATGGTTATACAGTATATAAGTACCAGCTGTTTGAAATGAGCATAAGTTTTTTTTTTTGTCTTCCCATATTTTATAATTCATGTAATACTGAGTAATTCCTTTGTGGTACCAAATGAACATGTATGGGATAACAGCACACAAGCAGCTGGAATTTGTTTTTGATAAAAATAAATATATATCTAATCATATTCCATGTTACATGACATATCACTATGTGTTTACTCATTTTCTACTACAAAGGTAATTTTGGCTTGATGTCACATGTATTAAAGACTACTACTCATATCCCTATAATGGATATCTAGAATGTGTAAAACTTATGATAATGGTAGCACGAAAAAACTGATAAATGAATATTTTTGCAAGCTTGTCAAAGAATGTATCACATTAAAAACAAAAGCACTGAAAACTATGTTTCATGCTCTAGGTGGCGCTCTCACATTGAAAACATTCATAGTTGGGCTAGTATTGTTCTTATGAGTGAAACTTGAACTACTAACATGTGAATATCGCCTATAACTAGACACCATTATTGGTGAGATTACAAACATTTGATTACAAGTATTTAAGATTATCTACAGCCAACATGACTGTGCTCTTTGGACCTTCATTAATGTCTTTTTGAGTGATACTCTGTGTGCATGCCATGCATACCATTCAATGCCATATTGATAGCTGGTAGAATAAGTACTAGTCTGTGAATGGTATATGCCATTTAAATTTGCTTGATGACAGGACTTATACCACCATCCACCTCGTCCGTATCGCTTAGAACCTGATGTACATGCACAACAATAGGAACTGATACCGTCATTGTCTTGGTCTTTTGCACTGAATTTAAGTAGGTTGTGGTAACCCAACGAGTCACCAGCATTACCTGAATATTTTCCTAGTATTAAAAGATATTTAGTTGCTTCGCTGCCAATTTGAAACGCATCATATTTCGCATATTTGGTGGTTTCAGTCCAGTCCTCTAGGTCGATTTGTAGCTTGTATTTGCTTCCACGAACCAGATAATGAATTTTCTCGTTTCCCAACCAGTGTTCACCGGTTATGTAACCAAATCCGTATTTGTATGTTTCCCATTCATTGAAGAAATTAACCGAACCATCTTGTCTTCTCTGTATAACCGTCCATACTCCAGTGTCAGTCACTTGGCAGTAGACTGGGAATGGTTCTGGGTAATCTGTAGGTTGGATCAGATGTACCCCTTCTACTAGAGTATCACCATTAAGTATGTATGCATGCTCACAGTCTGAAATAAAGGAAAAATGATTCTGTTCTATAAAAAACACTGTGGCTATTGTATTTTTTGAATCTGACAATATTCAATTAACTGTAAAATTTCAACGTGTTCAAGTTGTATATATTTACTGTTATCACTGTAATGTTTTGTATGCCAAAAGTGCCTGCTGACTCGTATGCATTTCTGGAAACTGTTACGAGATTTTATTTTATGAGGTTTTGTGTTGTACACTCATCCTATTATATTTATTTTGTTAATTTACTAATTATTATGCAAGGTAATTAATTAAATGACCAAGACCAATTTGTTGACTTTAGTCTGACATACGTTCTTAGAATTTTGGCAACATTGATAAGAAATGATTGGTAGGTGTGTTCCCTTGCAACCAGAATCATGTCCATAGCAACTATACAAGAAACATCATTTTTGTATGGCTTCATAGTTGACATGTATTTGGTTTTGAGTAATATTGTTCGTACCTAGCACTTGTGACAAAGCTCATAAGTAACCATGTCCTAACCTGGTACGTCGTTTACCATTTGATACACCTAGACTTTTTTGTGACTTCTTTGCAAGACTTACATTTAGGTTTTCTGAGGGTGCCTAAATTTCAAGGGCTAAATTTGTAAAAAATGCCTCAGACTGATTGAAATGGTGAAGAATATATATGTTGCCTCAAGGGACTTCTCGGCATTCACCTGCGTGGCCTTCGTCAAGACCTGACTTTTTTATTGATTTGTTTCCCACACAAAAGTTGAAATTGAATCCCTGTGTAGAAGGAAGAATTTTGCCCCCATGCAAACAATAGCCATACAAAGGTAACAAGTTCAACCATTTGACCAATTGTCAGAGAAAAGTTAGAGTGGGTCTTCTTATGATATTTAAAATGACATCTTGTCTTGTTTGCCGATTTACTTTGTTTTCTCTTAGTCATAGTTACCGTATATGAAGGCAACTGATATACAATGCAGAAAATACATGAGAAACCGAATAAACAAAAAAAACGCTACATCATATTGAATGGTGAATTTCTGTTATTTTAGAATGTAATATTGTTTACCTTGAGGATATCTTGCAGAATTCTGTCGATTGATAGCTGACCGCACGTTGTATAGAATATTTTCCACTCTAGTTAGTTTATTTTGAAGTTCCAAGCTTGATGTGTTTTCACATCTCTGTTGGGCCTGTCCTTGTGGTACAATAAACGTATAAGTACAAACATTTCCGCCAGGAGTCTGAAAGTCATGATTCCTATCTAATACTTGCTGTAAAGTAACAAACCCACAAAACGATAGAAGAGTGAATGAGAACAACAACATGGCTATGGAGTCTGTCTCAGCTTCCAGATGTTTGTACTTAAGTCCCACATGTTTAGCTTACTGTTTGACTTTTTGCAGAAACAGGATATTTTGTTTGGATCATACCAGGAACTACGTTAACTTATTTATGGGAACTTTTTTATGAGAAAGCAATTGGTGTCAATAGTGTATGTCAGACTGTGATGATGAATGGTTTGTAAATGTTTATGCCAAAAATTTAATCACTTTATCCGGTAATATATACCATCTGACTGAGAAATCAAATTTTCTGTACATCCTATTTTCTTTTGAAATATTCGCTAAGTGTTTTAAGTTGATACATGCTTCATGTGTAAAGTGCTCTGTTTATTAATGTGTGATTGAAAAACTTCTGACCAGTTTTTTGACGTCTTAAAATGTAGATAATAGGTAAGCATTTAAAGATGTACTAAAACTTGTTCATATTTGACTGGGAATGTGCAAATTTAGTCATCACAACAATGTGGGTTGTTAATTCTCATAGAAGAATTAGATATACTGATAAATTCTATAGAATATAAAAAGTTAATTTTCATTAATATGTGCCCCCAAAAAATTTGTATATTCTTAATATGATTTTGATTTTTATGTCCTAAACTTAACTTAAAAATTGTATGCAGATTGAATCAGGGTTGATGGAATGCAGTAGTAATACACTATGGTCTGATAATGTACAGCAATGACATACAGCTATGTCCAAATATAAGATATAGTAGGTGATATTAATTGACAAAATATAAATGCTGAATTTGGGATAGGGGTATGGTACAGTTTTTGATGTTGATAGCGTGGATGTATTTCCACACCAGATGCTCAGAATGATAACATATGTCAGATACTAAATATGAAATACTGGTACATAATGGCATTTGTTTTGTTTTGTGAATACTAATACACCACAAATAATAGATATGAAGAAACCAGACAACACTTTAATATAAAATGTAAAAGTACATAAGAAAAAATGTTAAACATGAATAATATTAAAAAAAACTGCTGATAAATCCACTAGTGAATTACTGGCAGTAATTCTTATAATAATAATTTTATTAATGCTTAACATGCCTTTGAGTGATTGAAAATGGTAAGAAAATAATAACATGTGACTTTAAATGACATGGCATCTTCTGTGTTGTTTAATTGACTACAAACACATACTGTTACGTCATTCCTTTACTTTACCAGCATGCCAATGTCTGATAACAAATGTCACTTACTGATCAGCACTTGCGATCTGTTGCGACAACGTTGCCTGTGAGTTGTTTTATTGACAAGGACAAATACATGTGTATATAAAACAACAGCAGCAAGCAACACTATTGTTTTATCTTTGGATGTGAAAGACCGGTTCTTGCCAAGCAGTCGCTGCGCTCATGTATGCATGGAAAATGTAAACAAGTGCGATGACCTATATAACAGTATATTAGTTGCGTTCACGCACAGCTCCTTAGCACGAGCTAAAAGGTCAAGTTCCTTAGCGTGAACGCTTAGCACGGGGCTAAGCACCCTCTTTGACGACCTTTGGATGTGAATATTATGCATGTGATCAAATATATGCAGCGTTCTCATTTCCAAAATGACAACCAAGCTCAGTGTGTACGAAACTTCGTTCCCTCACAAAAACTGGAGCGATGAAGAGACAAAAGCTCCACTGGGATATAGAAAGACAGTGAAATCTTGAACAGAACAAATGCTTACCAGGATATGCAAGCTAAATTAGAAATGATGTGATTTTTCGAAACAGCAGCTTAACAAGGGTCACCGACTGATGGCCCGTGCTAAGGACTTGTCCTCCCAGTGCGTGGACGCAATTGGGTCCAGCCGAAATGCAAACATGTGAGATAAGCCTAAATCAGCTTAAATATTAGCCTGTACTTTGTCTAGTGTGAACACTACTAATGACTGTGTCATTAATGTGTAAAATATGAACTATTGTAGTGTAGACGCTAAAATATTTAGTGAGGGGCTATAGTGGAATCAAATATAAATGACCATATGCTATGAGTTAAGTATCATTTGGGTTGTTAATTTGTCTTTTGTGAAAGTTATATTTCTTTAATCATCCCAGCATGGATGTACTCGTTGCACTTTCATTGTAGTTTCTTTGAGTGAATAATAATGTCCATGCCAATGGTACCATTCCATACCACTATAATAGCCACCATTGTACTTGCCATTGTTACTAGTGTAGTACATGCCATTCAGATTAGCTTGGTGACAATTATCATACCACCAACCACCGCGGCCATGACTTGATGTACCTGAATTACATGCACAGCAATGGCTAGTTCTATCGTTATCATTGTCTTTAGTACTGAATCTCATGGCATTGTGGTAACTGAAAGAGTCCCCAGCCGTTCCAAAATACTGTCCAACTAATAAAGTATATTCTGAGGCTTCATTTCCTATTTGCATGAATTCATATTCAGCATATGTTTTGTTATTCGACCAGTCACCTAAATCAATACGTAATTTGTACCGCCCAGCCCGCAAAAGGTAGAATATTTTCTCATTTCCCAGCCAATGATTGCCATTTATGTACCCAAAACCGAATTTATAAGCTTGCCATTCATTTGCAAATGAAACTGTACTGTCTTGTCTTCTCTGTATAACTGTCCATACATCGTTGTCAGTGACTTGGCAGTAGACTGGGAATGGTTCGGGATAGTCCTCGGGTTGGATCATATGTATCCCTTCGACAAGAGATTGGCCATTCAAAGAATGTGCATGCTGGCAGTCTGAAAGTAAATCATGTAGATATGAGATATCAGGAGTAATCAGTAATAAAACAATCACTGCATATTAATATGTAATTTTATGTGTTAAAGTGGGTTTATAAATGATGAATTTTGAGTCAAATACCACATTCAAAATAGAAATGTTGCTTTTAGTGTTTGTCCTCTCCCATGCAGGATATATAATATATATATATATAAAACACATTATTTATTAGCTGGTTATTAATTTTGCTAGTTAAATTTACATGAACATGTAAAATAACAATAGAATTCATTGTTTCCCTGCCAGTTTGTGAACTTAAAACTTAATGAAATTGCTCAAGGCATCAGAATAGTGAAATTAAATACCAGTAAAAAAATATTTTGTTTACAGTATTTTTTACAGTTTTGTTTTACAGTAAATAATAAGGATGAATCTCACCTCTTGGATATGCTGTAGGTGTCACAGAATGTGTTACTGGTATATCACTCACTGTCTCATGCAGTTGATCCAGGCTATGTTCTAGAATTGCTAGTGTGTTCAGTAGTTTGTGCTCATTGGTGAAGCTTGATCTATTGGCACAAGACTTGCCAGTCTCTGGTAGCGTGAATGTCTTCGTGCAGTCTACATTGAAGGGAGTATGACCGTCTTGTTGAGAAAATGCATTATCAGTTAAAAACAACAGAACAATGAAGAGGCGATTACACAGCATCTTTTTAGTTTGGCTTTTTAGTATTCTCTGATTAGATTATAGAATTACAGTCTCTAGTTGCCAGATGTGAACTTTGTTTTATGGGCTATCAATCAGTTGATTGAACCTCAAAACTGTCAAGTCAGTAGGGGTATTTTAGTGACGTAGTAGGGCATGGTTTGCTTATAATGTTTTGCATGTTGCCTTTTTGTTTTGAAAGTTCAATGACAGCTTGTGATTTTTTGCGCGTAAGCTATTTGAATAATCACGCCTGGCAGTTGTGCTGTGAGGGGACTCAACGGCTGAAAAAAAGTTTAGAGGTTAGTGCAGTACGTACACCCCTAAAAACAAATTCAATTTCAGATACTTTATGATGAAAGATGGAATTCTCTGAGTCTTTACCAAGGACAATAATTATCTTTTCTTTATTCAAATTGTAATACAGTGTAATAATACCCTGGTGGACACGAATGTGCCTGGATGAACGATTATAATGGGGCCATATCTCATTCAAACTTGGTACACATGGATTTACCAAGTATTACTCAGGCACTTTTTAATTTTCTGATTCATGTATACTAAAGGGGTATTTTGGGGCATTTATATTAAAAAATAGGGTCCTTTTTTGTTATTTTTAGTCTGCAGCACAGACTGGGCTCATGGATTTGGTTCTGTCTGTGCATCAGTCTGTCTGATTTGAAAACAAATTTCGTGGACAAATTGATTTGTGTCATGTACAGTGGCGCATGCACATTCAGGGGTATTTTAGGTAAAGTTTTTGGTCAAAAATAGACTGCAAATAATGTCTTTTTTTTCATTCAGCTTTGCATTTACCATTTAATTCAAACTTGAAATATATCCCCAATGGTCATTTCCTGTCACAAAATAGAACAGACCCTCGCTCTACTATACCAATGTTGCTGTGTCCGTCGTCTTGAGTTGTTTGGATGGGTGTGGGCGACTTCTTCTCAAAAACTGCTGAACCGTTTGTTGTGGAGCTGCCCTGATGGGTTCACAAATGTAGGAAGTCAATCTGCCAAAAATTATGCAAATTAGCTACCAAAAACTATAAAAATGCTTAAATGACTATTTCTATAAACACTATTTCGTCTACATGGCTGATATTGATAGCGCACATGCATTGGGTTGACCTTTATCAGTTTTATTAGCTTCCCTGTCATATATATGGTAGGTGATTGTCCGTTCGTCAACCATCAACAATTTGAAATGAAATGAAATGGAGAAATCATTATGTGTAAAGGTTGGAAATGTTGGGCCTCGTACTACCACACTAATCGCTTAGTATGTCGTACCCACTACTAGGAGTGCAGCTGGAGGATTTACACCAATTAAGTTCTACTTGTACATCCTTCTTGCTGGATTTTGACGATTTCTGACTATGTGATTTTAAAGGCAGTGAACTACCTCAAGTATTAGCGTGAAAATGGTTAACTGGTGACTTTTTAAAATTTCATTCTCAGTCAGACTTTTACCAATTTTGTTGAAACTTGGCACAAAAAACAAACACAACAGTTTATATAATTTTAATATCATGAAGACACTAAATAGGAACAGAAAGTATTTTATTTGCTGTGGCATTTTCTTGCAGGGAAGTGACAGGAAATCAGTCTGGTACTATAATAGTAATACCTACCTTTGTAACATAATTATTACATATGGTAGCTGGAATAAATTTGTATACACTGCTTCATCTATTACTGTTTTCAATTAATATTGGTTCTACATTTTGATGTATTTTTCTATGACTTTTTTTCTGAATTTTGAATCAAATTAAGATAATTTCTCATTGCCTGCAGTTCCTGATAATTTTTTTTATCAAAAATATGTGAACACTATGTTGGTTAATTTTGTGAAAGGTAAAAAATTTAGACTTGGCATTTAGGTTCTGGTATAGTTGGATATCATACTAAGTGTCAGTTTCTTTGACTTTTAACAAATGGTTTTATTTTATGCTGTTACTCACAAATTCCAGAATAAAAAAAAAATGGTCACTGAACTACAAAATGTGTTATACACCCATGAAAATGGCAATTTACCATTTGCTATCATATTTCACCATACACCAACATTTTTTGTGGGTACATATGGTGAAAATATCATATGTAGTTGTGAAATGTCACTTATGGTTGTCCAGAATTATGATGAATACTATTAATTTTTATGAAATAATGTTTTAAAAAAATAGTTCCAAAACAGCCCATTTTTGCATAATTTCAAACTATTTTTCTCCAAAAAAATATATATCATACTGAGTAAAAAAATTATGACTTGTATCTAAATTGATAATTATGTAAAACTTTTAAAACAAAAGATAATTTTGTTATTTAATACATTGAATGCATGTGGTGGACTTTAAAGCATTAAATTAAACTTTTGCGACTTTCAGCATTGTGTATTTGAGTGAATAATTATGACCATGCCATGTATACCATTCAATACCATACAAATAATCACCATTATACGTCCCATTCACATAATAATTTCCATTCAATTTGGAATTATGGCAATCATTATACCACCATCCTCCAGAACCTGGAATATCATCGTCATGATTACATGCACAGCAGTGTATGGAGTTGTCATTGTCATGGTCTTTTGTGCTGAATTTCATTCCATCATGATAACCGAGCGAATTTCCAGCATTCCCGGAGAATCCACCAACTGATAATGTATATTGTGTAGTTTCATTCGCTATTTCAATAAAAGTATAATCGGCATATCTCTTTGCTCCATTCCAATCTTCTAAATCGACATGGAGTCTGTACTGACCTCCTTTTAACAATCGATATATCTTCTCATTTCCTAGCCAATGTTCACCATTTAGGTCTCCAAATCCCAGTTTGTAGCTTTGCCACTCCCGATCAAAATCCACTGAACCGTCTTGTCTCCTCTGTATAACTGTCCATATTCCTGTCTCGGTCACTTGGCAGTAGACTGGGAATGGTTCCGAGTCTGGATCAGGTTGGATCATATGCACTCCTTCATCTAATGAGCTTCCATTCTGAATGTAGGCATCTTGACAATCTGAAAACATTACATTAAAGGTAATTTGAATATGCCACCAGGGTTTCTGAGTATGTCTCTGGATTTAGAACATATCTGTCTCCAAAAATCTCACCTAAATGCACAGTACCGGTACTGTATAAGTGCAGAGGTAGATTTGGAGGATCAAGTTAACCAGTCCATGCCTCCTATAACCCTTTGACTGCTAGATGTTTTTCCACCCAAAATTCAGTGCAACTATTTTCAGTTTTTGTAAAAAAACAATTAATACTTCATGACACAATACTACTTTAAGATTGGGAGTTGATCCAGGTGACTTTTGAGGTACTGTAAAATGACTAATTTTCACTGGGTTTAAATTTCGCTGATTTACCATTTCAGGCATATTCAGTGAGTTTGAAATCACGGTTTTATCATTTAGATAATGTGTTCTATGCTAAATTTTACATATTGACTGGGTTTTAAATTAGCGCATTTTCCAGTCAGTGAAATAAGCAAAATTAAAACCAAGTGAATAATTAACCCCTTTACAGTATGTAAGGGGGTATAAAAACTAACTCGCAATAATCAACATTTGGTGAGTCTCACATTAGTTTTCAGACCCCCTTACATACATGGACTTTCCTAGTGGTTTTCATATAATGCAAATTTATAGTACTGTAATTATTACATAAAAGGATACTAAATTGTCAGTTGACAATGTGTAAGTGATTACGAACAAATTGGGAATTGGATAATGAAAATAGTGTAAGTAGTTCCGATATGGTGAAAGCTATTTTACCCCCGTTTTTTTTTTAGTGTGTGTTTTTTGCTTTGTTATATTTCGTTATTTTGTTATACTTCGCCTTGTTATAATGTGCATTGTTTCCATTATTATCGATTCCAATGGATGTCAAGTGATTAATTAAATAAAAATATAGCAGAATTCTGTATTTTTTTTTGTATTTTTTTGATAAATATTTTTTATTACCCATAAACAAAAAATTACAAAAATAAACAGTACCCGGTAATTTACAAAAAAAAAAGAAAACAAAACAAAAATAAATAATGAAGACAGATTACCAAGTAACTCCAATTGTAATAAAAAATTGTGGATTGTAAGATGCACAAACCAACATTAGGTAAAGTTTCTCCACTTCACCTGAAACAATTCGATAGTGATATTTTTACTACATATACAATATTCCATTTCTTTTGTTTCCATAACTTTTTTTGCACCTTACGAAATGAAGGTGAAGTGCCATTTAATTTACAGGAATAAATAATTTGTTTAGTTATAATAATGATACGGTTCAATAAACTTGAGAACTGATCATCGCCCAGCAAAAATCTAATATCTGTGAAAGTGTCTGGGGTATTTAAAAATTCACCCCATCTATTACATATTGATGTCCAAAAGACAGTAAGTAACATAGTTGCATGTAACGAATAAATGTGCTATTATGACAAAAAGAACAAAGGCTAGAGGTGACGAGAGGAGGTCTCATACGGTGAAAAAAGTAGTATTCGTAAATAAAACGTTATGATTTAGTTTCCACTGGAGTTTTGTTTCAATGGTAATTCTAAATGGTAACTTGAAAATAATTTCCTACTTAATTTCATTTAATTGAAACAACTGCTGAAAATAAGTTTTACATTTTGGTGGAATAAAATAAAGAGATGAAAGAGCATTCCGTATTACTTTACATGTTACCATATTCAATGGACAAAATATGTTGTTAATGTACAAACCAATAGGCAATTCTGGTCAAACAAAAAAGGGAGTACAGCCTCTCCATTCTAGTGGTATAGTGGAAATTATGCAGTGCCAAAGGAGATATTGTCTAGGAGTAAACCCAATTTCTTGTAGTTGTGCCCAATATTTTCCCATTTGAAATATAAAGGTCCGAGATATAGACAATGCCCTTTAAAATGAAATCTATATAACACACACACTCTTGTTATCAATGAGAATGTTGGCGTTATTCCAAATTATATTGTGAGCAACTGTTTGAACTTGATGCTGGGATTGTAATTTCCACCAACTGCACAATAGACTGTGATAGAAAAGGGGTAAAGTAACAGGTAATAGCTCAATTTTATAATTACATCTAACAATTAATGAACCACCAAGGGGAAGCAGATAGTGTGATAAAAAAAGTTTCCAGGGATGATTAATTTTTGAATTAAGAAAGCGCTGGGTCCATTTAACTCTGAAAGCGTGATAAAGAACAAAAATGTCCAGCATATTTAGACCTCCCTGGCCAACATCCCCAATCAAAGTGTTACGTGCAATTCTGTCTGGGCCTTTCCAAATAAATTTATGAAGTTTATTATTTATTTTTTTAATATCCGCCATTTTGACAATTATGAGATTAAATATATAGAGAAATTTTGGAATAACCAGTGATTTAATAATTTGAATTTTGCCAATTAGACTCAGACTACGTGAGGACCAAAGATACAAACATTTATTAAGAGAGTCAATAGGAGCTTCCATATTTGGTAGATAGGCACTCTCATACCTGTAAGAAAAATATATACCAACAATTTTGTTTGGAGTTGATGGCCAGAGAACCCCAAATGGTTTATCCGTACGAGACCTCCAGCAACCTGTATTTTACACTCACCTTGTGGTAGGTGTTTGGTTGTGTTGTTTTCTCCTGTTTTGGATTGTGACCCACTTTCTAGTTGAGTTACTCTATTCAATAGTTCTTGGACAGCTGAGTTACTTTGCGCTACACACATCTCATCTAGAGCCGGAAGAACCAATGTATAAACGCACCTACTAGTATGTCCAAGGTGTTGGCTTCGCATAGCAATCCAGTTTTTCTGATTCACAAATGTAGGCTGTGTGTAAACTGATACAGCCAGTATTAGTATGAAAACTACTGTTGTACTTGGTGCACGTTCCATGTTGAAAGGTCTTTGTGGTGTAATTTCCAATGAGGAAGTGCATGTTAATATATCCTGGACGTAACAAAAGGTTTATTCATTCTTTCAGTCCTTTTTGTATCAAACAATGACCTGTTTTACTTTGTTTCCTTACTGCTTTTAGCTTCAGAAGTCAAGAATATAATTTTCTAGACTTGGAATCAACTGCCGAGCTAATTAAGCAGCTTGTTTACATAATTGAAAAATTTAAGATTTTTGAATCTGCATACTGATGCAATATAATTTAAATGAGATAAAACATGATACACAAATGTATAATATCACCAAAATCCAATATCTTATTAGTTTTTGGGGCAAATCTGTTCTAATTAAGTGGCTAATTTGGCAGATTTATTTTATTAACTTGTGTCTCGATATAAAATTCTATTGAGATTAAACTAATATATGAGTACTCAAATTTCAATAAAACTTGGTTCATCGGTGATGTTGGATAACCACAGATCTAAATACTTAAGGGTTGAAATCAATGCATAACTGTAATATTTCAAGCACTGTTGCAGATAAGAACATGCAATTTGTGCTATAATGGAGGCACTTGACAAGAAATACATGTATGACTAATGTATCAGATGACCATATATGGTCATGTGACCTAATTATTATGCATACATGTAGTGTATTAAGCGCTGCTGTAGGTAATGACATGCAACCAATGCTATGATGAAGGCATCAGACCAGAGATATGACTAACACATCAGATGACCTTATATGGCCATGTGACCTGATTAATATGCATAATTAGTCTCCGTTCGGACGAAGTTCGAAAACGGGGACTTATAATTCGATCTCCGTCCGTCTGTCCATGCGTCTGTCCGGAGTCATATCTCAGAATCCCTTGGACCGATTCCGTTCATTCTTTGCATGTGCCTAGTACTTTATGTGGGACATATGCACATGCAGTGGTTTAGCGATTCGATTCAAAATGGTCGACTGGCAGCCATCTTGTTTTTTGAAAATGTTGTATTTTGAACATGCTTTGTCAGTTTTCATTCAAACTTGGTACATAGATTATACATGTTAGGATACATGTCCATGATGATTTATTTCACAATTGGATCAAAGATGGCCGACTGGCAGCCATCTTGTTTTTTGAAAATGTTGTATTTTGGACATGCTTTGTCAGTTTTCATTCAAATTTAGTACGTAGATCATACATGTTAGGATACATGTCCCCGACTGTCGGTGAGTTCCTGAGTCTGTTCGTCCGACTGTTCGAGTGTCCGTCTGTACGTGCGTCAGTCTATGCAACGTCATATTTCAGAATCCTGTGGACCGATTCCGTTCATTCTTTGCATGTGCCTAGTACCTTATGTGGGACATATGCACATGCAGTGGTTTAGCGATTCGATTCAAAATGGCTGACTAGCAGCCATCTTGTTTTTTGAAAATGTTGTATTTTGGACATGCTTTGTCAGTTGTCATTCAAACTTGGTACATAGATTATACATGTTAGGATACATGTCCATGACGATTTAGTTTGCAATTGGATCAAAGATGGTCGACTGGCAGGCATCTTGTTTTTGTTTTTTTATGCGGTATCTTGGACGTGCTCTGTCAGTTTTCGTTCAAATTTGGCACATACATGTACTTTATACATGTTAGGATGCATGTCCATGACAATTTGTTTCAAAATCTGGTCAAGGATGGCCGATTGACAGCCATCTGACTTTTTGGCCTTACTACTATATTTCCATAATTTATGTACCATTTTCATTCGTATTTGGCACATACATAATACATATCAGTGTGTTTCATAATCAGATCAAAGATGGCTGAATAACGACTGTTTATATTTTTGGCCATATTATTACTACACGGAACACATGTTTTGATGTAAATAAACAATCTGTTGTATACACCACTTGGAACTCAAGTTTCAAGGACACGCTCGCGACAACCCCTCTGCTTTAATATGACGAGCACAAAGAGAACTTAACGGGGACTGTGTCATTTTCAATGACTTGTTCTAATGTATTAAGCACTGCTGCAGATAGTGACATTCAACCAGTGGTGTAATGAAGGCATCAATATGACTAACATATTAAATGACCATGATATATAGTCATGCAATGTCATTAATATGCATACCTGTAATATTTAAGGAACTGTTGTGGATACTGACATGCAACCAGTGCAGTATTGTAGACATCATACAAGTGATATGACTAATGTATCAGATTAATATATACAGTGACCCCAATAGTATGCTTAACTAAATATCTTAAGCACTGTTGCAGATAATTGTGTTGTTGGACAAGATTTATGACGAAAATATTAAGTCATCACATATGGTCATGATTTTATTAAATATTTATAATTGTTATACCATATTAGCTTCTTGGAACCACCTTGACCACTGCTTGCAGTTATATTTTTAAATGCTGTATTTGCTCTTTGAGAAACACACATTCTTACATATAAGTGTCAAAGTCTGTGGTCAAAATTAGACATACTTTAGTGATTTTGCATGTAATAAATGCAGGTTACGTTTTATTTGTATTGGAGATGTGATTCTAATATAGTAAATTATGTATTCCTTCTGTTCTTTCTAAGCTTTCTTTGATTTTGGGTTGAAATCTGGGTATATTAATTGTGTAATTTGTGTGAATTAGCATATTTTTAGCTTTTCCATAGATCTCAATAACAGCTCATCAGATTTCATAGAAACTTGATATATAAGTACTCAGGGGGTAATCCCTAGAAGTGATTAGTTTAAGGTTGAAATCGTGCATATTAATTATTAAAATAAATTAGCCAATTTTCAGTTATTCCACAGATCTTAAGTACCATACCACTGGGCGATTTATACGAGTCTCAGTCTTCTTAAATTTTGAATTCATTTTAAATATTCCATAATTTTACATCATGTGCTTTCATTTCTCTCAGATCACAGGAATTCTTTTCTAAATGAAAATTGATACAGAGAATAATTGTACTTTTGTTTATATTTTGTTTATCAAGTTTGTATGTGTACTCATTGATAACCAAAGAGTGTCACTGCCTGATATCAACACTCATGACCATATTTAGTTTACAACTGATCTGCTACTGTGAACCTTGTGGTATGATTGATTAGTTGGTCTTATCATCTAGCATCAATTTTTCCTGGAAAAAAAACACTTATGAAGGAGCTCTATTATACTTTCATTTCATCAGGATATCGAAAATGATAAGAAAATTGGGGTCACCAGACAAGATTTTTCGAGACTATAGTCCCAAATGTTATGGAAAAATGTCATAATTTGAATTTTTGCTATGGTTTTTATTATTTATTTGTTTCATATCACAAAATTGTGCTCCATTTCATATTGTATGAAAAAATAATAAATTATTTATTGATATGAATCCTAATTTTCAAAAAAATCACATTTAATCTAGCAATTTCCCAGTATGATAAATAATTGACAATAGTTGAATGAACGAATATTAAATAAATAAATAAATAAATAAATAAATAAATAAATAAATAAATAAATAAATAAATAAATAAATAAATAAATAAATAAATAAATAAATGAATGAATGAATCAATGAATGAATCTCACATGTACATGTATACTTGATTGAATCTTACATTTCTGATAAAAATAAACAACAATGTAACATAACTGTATTTGTTTATTGTACAGAGGAAAATTTGACATGATATTTGCAATACATACAAGTAAACAATTAAAGTGAAAAATTGATCAGTAAAATTGATCATTATACATCAATGTGGTGTATTGTGTAATAGAAATAAATATTTCACTTTTTTATGCGCAGTCAAACTTTATTCCAGTAAAGAAATCAGTTACGCAGGAGTAAAGCAGCATATTACTAAAACATACAAGGTTTCTGTAGGAAGGTTGCTGTGGAATCCCTGCTGTCAGAGTAACTACCTCCTTAGGGATAAACTGGATGTATATACTGTACAGTGTCACTATCAATCAAGTGAGATTACAACACTTCTACATCAAACACTTAGTCTGCTCAGGGGTAATTCACATATTCAGACAATTACACATACATGCAGTTTTCTATCTACATTTATAAGCAGAAATGTAGGCTATTACAGTTTTATGATAATTTATTAAGACAGTTGGTAGATTCAATAAATGTAAAAAAAATCAGACAAAAAATTGAATAAAATATGTTTGATGTTTAAAATATATTTCAACAGACACAGGCACTGTATTTGAAAAATGTTGGTGACAATTAATGATATGTTTTGATTGTATTCATATTGTGAAAATTACCTTGTACATTGTATATTCAAATATAATATTCCAATATTTTATTATTCAGGGATTTAAATTCACAGAGATATCAAAAGCTATTGCCTAGATATCTTAGCTCTTCGCTTTTCAAGATATATTATTCCTATACTGTATTATCTATTTTGGCCTTAAAACATGACTGTTACATGGAAACTATTGTCATTTAATAACCAGAAATTTTTTTCTTGATTATTTAAGATAATTGTAAATTACATACATTTTTAAATTCCCCAGACGAAATTAAAATCGTTATTACTGTAGTAGTGTATGCGCTGTGATAAATGAAAGAGGTATGTCTATGGCCAAATTTGAATGATCCAATTATTGTACTTTTTTTGTGTTTAGACCTGTCTTCTATAAGAGATAATAGATTTATCATTTATGGGACACATATTGAATGTGTGCTGTATGACAGCCACTATACTTTAACGCATTGTCTGCTGTAAGCCTCCATGGGTAGGGAAAATAACATGGGTCAGCAGGTTATGTGTTCATATTACATTACATATAGATGAATATACTGTAAAATACTTTATTTTAGCTGGAATTAATTTTCACTGAACATACATTTTTGGTGTTTTGTATGGAATTTATTTTCACTGATTTTTGACAAGTTGAATGTAAAATATAGGAAAAATGTATATTTGCTGGATTTTATTTTCACTGAATCATTCGTTCAGCGAGATTAGCGAAAATTAATTCCAACTGAAAATAGAGTATTCCATAGTAGATGATTTCAGTTAAACAATGATAAAACACTTGTTTAAGTCTTACCAAGATAGCTGTGAATTTTATTTGACTAACAATTTTTTTATCGTCAAAAACAAATCACAAAATAAATAATTATATTCTTATAGCTAATTGTGACCATCTATTGGACAGTTTAACTTGAATGCCAAGTCTCTTTGGCCCAGAAAATATGTTTCTGGTTATCACGCACATCATTTTATAAAAAAGTATGCGTCTCAGCTTTTTTTTTATTTTTTTTTATTTTTTTTTTTGGAATTTGAAAAAAAAAAATTTCATGATTTGTAGCTAGGGGTACAAACATCATGGTTAATTTACACAATTAAAAATATGTAAGAAAGATAGAGAAATATATGAATGAACATTAACAGTAATATAATATATGGTAATATAATAAACAATTCAGTATGAGACCCAAAATGACTATATGAAATATTAGGTAACGATTATTATGATTGTCTTTTGATAGAAACTGTTTTGACGTTTAAATTTATCTCGCAAATTATTGTAAAATTCCTTATATATTTTGATCATATATTCCCACCATTCGAAATGAGTAAAAAATACAAAATTTAATAATTTCATCATCTTGTATTACAAATTGCTCTGTTGCTATTTTTCGTTTAAGTTTTGCAACATTCGCTGATTAGCTTGTGCAAGTAATGTTAACGACATAGATTCCAGAGGTATCTCATTTGGTTGGTTCACACTGTCCTGATCCACATTTGGTACACAGTGATAAAACATGCCGAGAAAACTCTGACGAAACTGTTTGTATTTGAAAACATAAATAAATGGGTTCAATATGGAATTCGCAAATGCTAGTAATACAAAAACATTATAGTAATCAGAGATGTATATAACAGAAGCTCCCAAATTATGCAGTAAAAAAAGAAATTTATTCGGTGTCCAGCATATGATATATGCTAGCATTACCAACAGTAGCATCTTAATGACACGCCTCCTGGCTTTAGCTCTTGTCTGCCCTGATGGATTTGAATCTCTAGCCCTGGATTTCAAACTGGAAATAATTCTAAAGTAAGCCCACGTCATGAATATGACTGGTATGAAGTAAGTTATGATGAAATTTAATGTCCCAAAAACCATTCCCCAGATTGCAGACGGCCACTTGAACAGTTGGCACTCCCCTTGATGGTATCGGTGAAAAATGGCGAATGTCAATTCTAGGATACAGGCGGATGCCCATGATATTGCAACCATGATCAATACTTTACATTTAGTGAAATACTCTCTGTACGTCAGGGAGTTCACTAAAGCGAAATATCGTTCGAAGGTTACTAGCATCAGATTGAAAGTTGATGCCTTGATAGTCGCCCAGAAGAATTGCGCGCTGTAATACAGGCGGCAGTAGAACTGCCCGGAAATCCCTGCGGGAATATCAGGTGATATTACATGCATCATATACCGATTGAATATTAACAGCATAGAAGTCAACAAGTCGGCTACAGCCAAGTTCAATATCAAGTAATTTGTCAGTGTTTTCATTCTTCTGGCGTTCAAAACCACCACAATAACAAGAGCATTTCCTAATGTGCCTATGATTCCGAGAACTAGCTCTGTTATGTAAACATAAGCGGGTATCAAATGTTGATGTAACGTCTGATCCTCAGCGGTACTGTTGGCTGCTGTGGCGTTGCTCATGTTCATTGCCTCGTACATGTAGCGTAATGTTGTGATATCCATACCTTGATGTAGATCGTTAGCCAGAATCACCACCATTATTTGATCAATCCACCCACATGAGAGAATATATATCCTGTATGTCACAGCTTTTGAGATGCTCAAGCTGAAATGGGTGTCTCCACATCTCAACAGCGTTATAAAAGCGTCAAAACAGGAAAGTGAGTGTGCTCATGATTTGCAGACTCAGCATGTTTCCTTTTGTCCATATCCTGTTCGGATCGTCTAACCATGATGATGTATTTGGCACGCAGTAGGCTGACGCAGTAGGCTGACGCAGTAGATGTGCACTACTCATGGTGATGAGCATAATGAATCAAAGTACCCCAGAAGCATTGTGGTCAGAGTGTTACAATAAAAGCTTTACCTGAAAGACCGCTTCGCAATCAATTCAATATTCTTGCCAGGTGGTCTAATTATACTTCCTATTACCGCTGATAATTTATTTTCATGTCAGTTAGATGAGTCTTTCCTCTTTAACGTGTTTTCTAAACATACCTACTTGACTCAGTAGCTGCACAAATGTATCGGGTAATCAAGTGTTGAAATAATGCTGACAATCGATTTTGACAATTATATGTTCTCATTAGGTTATATTCTGTTCATCAACACGCCTGTCCATGAGTGAATCCAATGTTTTTTCTTTTCAGACATCGTTTGATCAAAGATGTACTACACTGATTTAGAACATAATACTTTTAATAGAGTTTACCTTGGCACATCAATTTATTTTTGGCTGACTGGCAGCCATTTTTGATAAAATCAAATGAAATTGCAAAATAATAACAATTTGAACGTCACATCATATGTATTTTTTCTGTGTGAGTAAACATTTGGAATTTTCAATGTTGGGATGGTGGATACCATGGTAACGCTCCTCTTACTCTTTTGCTTATTGAATTGTGAGGGTATATACTGTGTATATATATTCAGGCTATCATACATATTTCATTGAGTTTACGTACATCATTGAAGTATGCTGGACATTGATTGTCAGTCATCAAACTCAACATTTCATTTATTTTGACTTGTGTATGTACATGTAGTTTGAATGACCATCAATATGAGCGAGCGAGCGAGTGAATGAATGAACGAATGATTTCCTTTCACCAAATAAGTAGTAAATTGTAATTGCTCAGTTGAACATATATACCTATTTGCTCTATTAGAATCACATTTTAATGTAATTGTGGAATCCTCAATTGTTGCATCATGGCAAAGTCCATCAGTGTACGTCTACTTCCATCAATGTTAACTTTTAGGTCATAGCTAGGATTAGTAATATACTAGTTGGCCATGCACATGAAAAGTAGGTTACTAGTTGGCCATGCACATGAAAAGTAGGATACTTGTTGGCCATGCACATGAAAATCATGCTACTAGATGGCCATGCACATGAAAAGTAGGATACTAGTTGGCCATTCACATGAAAAGTAGGGTACTAGTTGGCCATGCACATGAAAAGTAGGATACTTGTTGGCCATGTACATGAAAATCACGATACTAGTTGGCCATGCACATGAAGAGTAGGATACTAGTTGGCCATGCACATGAAAAGTAGGTTACTAGTTGGCCATGCACATGAAAAGTAGGATACTAGTTGGCCATGCACATGAAAAGTAGGGTACTAGTTGGCCATGCACATGAAAAGTAGGTACGAGTTGGCCATGCACATAAAAAGTAGGATACTAGTTGGCCATGCACATGAAAAGTAGGGTACTAGTTGGCCATGCACATGAAAAGTAGGGTACTAGTTGGCTATGCACATGAAAAGTAGGGTACTAGTTGGCCATGCACATGAAAATTAGGATATTAGTTGTCCATGCACATGAAAAGTAGCATACTAATTGGCCATGCCCATGAAAAGTAGGGTACTAGTTGGCCATGTACATGAAAAGTAAGATACTAGTTGGCCATGCACATGAAAAGTAGGATACTTGTTGGCCATGCACATGAAAATCATGCTACTAGTTGGCCATGCACATGAAAAGTAGGATACTAGTTGGCCATTCACATGAAAAGAAGGGTACTAGTTGGCCATGCACATGAAAAGTAGCATACTAATTGGCCATGTACATGAAAAGTAGGGTACTAGTTGGCCATGCACATGAAAAGTAGGATACTAGTTGGCCATGCACATGAAAAGTAGGGTACTAGTTGGCCATGCACATGAAAAGTAGGGTACTAGTTGGCCATGCACATGAAAAGTAGGGTACTAGTTGGCCATGCACATGCAAATTAGGATATTAGTTGGCCATGCACATGAAAAGTAGGGTACTAGTTGGCCAAGTACATGAAAAGTAAGGTACTAGTTGGCCATGCACATGAAAAGTAGGATACTAGTTGGCCATGCACATGAAAAGTAGGATACTAGTTGGCCATGCACATGAAAAGTAAGATACTAGTTGGCCATGCACATAAAAAGTAGGATACTAGTTGGCCATGCACATGAAAAGTAGGATGCTAGTTGGCCATGCACATGAAAAGTAGGATACTAGTTGGCCATGCACATGAAAAGTAGGGTACTAGTTGGCTATGCACATGAAAAGTAGGGTACTAGTTGGCCATGCACATGAAAATTAGGATATTAGTTGTCCATGCACATGAAAAGTAGCATACTAATTGGCCATGCCCATGAAAAGTAGGATACTAGTTGTCCATGCACATGAAAAGTAGGGTACTAGTTGGCCATGCACATGAAAAGTAGGGTACTAGTTGGCCAAGTACATGAAAAGTAGGGTACTAGTTGGCCATGCACATGAAAAGTAGGGTACTAGTTGGCCATGCACATAAAAAGTAGGATAATAGTTGGCCATGCACATGAAATGTAGGATCCTAATTGGCCATGTACATGAAAAGTAGGGTACTAGTTGGCCATGCACATGAAAAGTAGGATACTAGTTGGCCATGCACATGAAAAGTAGGGTACTAGTTGGCCATGCACATGAAAAGTAGGGTACTAGTTGGCCATGCACATGAAAAGTAGGGTACTAATTGGCCAAGTACATGAAAAGTAGGGTACTAGTTGGCCATGCACATGCAAAGTAGGATACTAGTTGGCCATGCACATGAAAAGTAGGATACTAGTTGGCCATGCACATGAAAAGTAGGATACTAGTTGGCCATGCACATGAAAAGTAGGATACTAGTTGGCCATGCACATGAAAAGTAAGATACTAGTTGGCCATGCACATAAAAAGTAGGATACTAGTTGGCCATGCACATGAAAAGTAGGATACTAGTTGGCCATGCACATGAAAAGTAGGATACTAGTTGGCCATGCACATGAAAAGTAGCATACTAATTGGCCATGCACATGAAAAGTAGGGTACTATCAGGCCAAGTACATGAAAAGTAGGGTACTAGTTGGCCATGCACATGCAAAGTAGGATACTAGTTGGCCATGCACATGAAAAGTAGGATACTAGTTGTCCATGCACATGAAAAGTAGGGTACTAGTTGGCCATGCACATGAAAAGTAGGGTACTAGTTGGCCAAGTACATGAAAAGTAGGGTACTAGTTGGCCATGCACATGAAAAGTAGGGTACTAGTTGGCCATGCACATAAAAAGTAGGATAATAGTTGGCCATGCACATGAAATGTAGGATCCTAGTTGGTGATGCACATGAAAAGTAGGGTACTTGTTGGCTATGCACATGAAAAGTGGGATAATAGTTGGCTATGCACATGAAAAGTAGGATACTAGTTGGCCATGCACATGAAAAGTAGCATACTAATTGGCCATGCACATGAAAAGTAGGGTACTAGTTGGCCAAGTACATGAAAAGTAGGGTACTAGTTGGCCATGCACATGCAAAGTAGGATACTAGTTGGCCATGCACATGAAAAGTAGGATACTAGTTGTCCATGCACATGAAAAGTAGGGTACTAGTTGGCCATGCACATGAAAAGTAGGGTACTAGTTGGCCAAGTACATGAAAAGTAGGGTACTAGTTGGCCATGCACATGAAAAGTAGGGTACTAGTTGGCCATGCACATAAAAAGTAGGATAATAGTTGGCCATGCACATGAAATGTAGGATCCTAGTTGGTGATGCACATGAAAAGTAGGGTACTTGTTGGCTATGCACATGAAAAGTGGGATAATAGTTGGCTATGCACATGAAAATTAGGATACTAGTTGGCTGTGCACATGAAAATTAGAATACTTGTTGGCCAAGCACATAAAAAGTAGGGTACGAGTTGGCCATGCACATGAAAAGTAGGATAATAGTTGGCTATGCACATGAAAATTAGGATACTAGTAGGCCATGCACATTAAGAGTTGGTTACTAGTTGGCCATGCACATGAAAAATAGGATACTAGTTGGCCATGCACATGAAAAGTAGGATACTTAGTCGGCCATGCACATGAAAAGTAGGGTACTAGTTGGCCATGCACATGAAAAGTAGGTACGAGTTGGCCATGCACATGAAAAGTAGGATACTAGTTAGCCATGTACATGAAAAATACGATACTAGTTGGCCATGTACATGAAAAGTAGGATACTAGTTGGCTATGCACATGCAAATTAGGATACTAGTTGGCTATGCACATGAAAAGTAGAGTACTAATTGGCCATGCACATGAAAATTAGGATACTAGTTGGCTATGCACATGAAAAATAACATACTAGTTGGCCATGCACATGAAAAATAGGATACTAGTTGGCTATGCACATGCAAATTAGGATACTAGTTGGCCATGCATATGAAAATTAGGATACTAGTTGGCTATGCACATGAAAAGTAACATACTAGTTGGGCATGCACATGAAAATTAGGATACTAGTTGGCTATGCACATGAAAAATAGGATACTAGTTGGCCATGCACATGAAAAGTAGGGTACTAGTTGGCCATACACATGAAAAGTAGAATACTTGTTGGCCATGCAAATGAAAAATTAGTATACTAGTTGGCCATGCACATGAAAAGTAGGGTACTAGTTGGCCATGCACATGAAAAGTAGGATACTAGTTGGCCATGCACATGAAAAGTATGATACTGGTATTACCGTGTCATTAATCATCCTTGTCTACTTTCTTATTAATCCATGCGTTAGGTTGTGGATGTTGTAATGGACATTCATCTTGACCAAACCCAGGGTGACATATTAGTTTTCTTGACTGGACAAGCAGAAATAGAGAAAGCATGTGATGCTTTGTTTAAGAAATCGGAAAGACTGGATTATGAATATGATGTACATGATAGCAGTGTCAAAGCATTATTAATATTACCAGTTTATGGATCAATGCCTACTGGTAGGTGGATACATTAAGTGTTTAAGATGAAATACTTTTTAATCAATGTTTTCATATTTTGTTAACCCATGGATTAGTGAGCTTTGATGATCTTGTGATGGTAAATTACCACTCTTGGGGTTAGGATGTTAAGCTATGCATATGTAACAGTTCCTTAAGATGGCTGAAAAATGAATTTGCTATTTTAATCCTATTATTACATCATGAACATCAAATAGTACAGTATTTATTAACTTTTTCACCACCGGTTCCCTATTTTCATCACAAATTCACAGAATGGTCCAGTTTATAGTCTGCACTTTCCTTTTGAGATAGGACAAATATGGCCAAATTTTTTGAGTAAAAACTTAAAATTGACTCAAATTTTGTCTGTTGGCTCCAAAATTAGGGTTCATTTGCAGAAATATTGAAGAATATAAACAAAAAAGTGCAGAAAAATTTGGGTGAGAAAGTCTGGTGGTGAAAAGGTTAAAGGGCGATGGTTATCGCACCATGTCTTATTTGATATGGGACTTGTAGTGACGTACAAAATGAGTGTAAATTACATCGCTTGTTGTGACAACCATGGCCATTTTAATGAATCGGACAGTGAGCAAGAGTTTAATATATATTATTTCACTTATTGAACATCAACATCACACTATTTCCTGCTTTCTGATGATCAACATGTCTTTTGCTTATAATTTTATTATACTTTAGTATATAAAATCAAAGTTGATTTGTTTGTAATCTTCATACATCTGAACCTGAGATGTACAATTACACTATCAGGTGTAAAACCTTATGGTAGCGGGACTATTATTTGCATGCTTGTTTTCATCTTCTAATTGTGACCAATGACTACAAATATACCTAGGAAAGTATATATTTTTTGAATCGCCAGACTTCATTCAAGCTTTACAAAGGCGTGTTTGTCATGCCCGTATCTGCATTCTACGTTGCATTACTTAATCAAAAGTGAAAAATTACTTTTTTTGTAAAAAAAATAATTACGCATTTATGCTGGTGATAAGAAGTTTTTTTTTTTTTCACTTTTCCTAGTTGTTCAATAGTTTGGTAAATTGAATGTGTCTGGTCAGTTTTATTCAAGCAATGCGTTTTGAAAAGTAGTGTCCTGAATTTTAATTTCACATTGCCCCCAAGTCAAACCACAACACATTGGTAAATAAACCATGAAATAGTTTGTCTGGACACAATCAAGTTCCTCTCATTGTAACCTTAGAGCTGTGAAAATTTGGTGTTAATCCGACGACAATAAGTATACGTTATTTTTCGTTAAAGACCTTGTATTTTGAAAAACATAAACTCCTAGAAAACGTCGATGAAGTCACAGCAAAGATTTCAAGCTTGTTTATCAGCACAAGCGATTTGTTTTCACATCAAGGTCTGTTTTAACGTGTTGTAGGGGCATTCAAATGTATAAGGCTATTGGAAACCAAAAAATAAAGGAATGGGGTAGCTATAATTCGATAAAATCGGCAGATGAAAACACCCAAATCAATGATTGTTTTCAGTGGCTGTGTGACCTTGTGTCTGACACATTCATATGCAAATGACTAATCTGTGAAATAAACAGAGGCGGAGACAAACAACTCAAATGTTTGGAAACACTCATTGTGTTTCAGATAGCCACTGATAACACATCCCACCATTGCTTTGTCTTGAGTTAATCTTTGAAACTTATAGGCACACAGATTAAACCTGTGTTGTTGATTTTGGAAAACACTACTGAAGCTGCCTGCTTCCCTTCAGAAAATCTACATTTTAACCAACTTACATGACATTCTAGATTATGTTGACTTTATCAGATGAAAGTTTATAGTGCATTTCATCAATTAATAAATAAATGTGAAAATTGTAATTTTCAACACAAATAATAGTCTCGCTACCTTAAATCAAAACATAATAACCTCTCTTGGATTTTATTAGTCTTATTTTGTCTTGTGTGGCATTTAAAAAGAATTACAAAAAAAATGTAGTTCTCTTCTGTGATCATTTTGAATTTTGAACCATTTTTAATCCCACGAGAGACAAGTTTTCGTGAGTCAGTGAAAATCGTGGAATTTTTTGGGTTGTACGACACAGATTGCAGTGACTTTCGTGAAATGTTGTCTTCATGAATGCCATTTAATTCCCTAGCCACTTCAAAGGGGGAGGGGATGGAAAAAAAGTAATATACTGCTTTCTGTATGCTGTAAAAATCCATCCCTTATGTTATGTTACATTCATTATGTTGAATCACTCTTTATATTCACAACCAATTGGTGAATTTGATTACCTAAGCCTTACTAGGATCGATTCTCATTGACTTTTAATTGCAATACAATTACGATTTACCAGACTCAGTTTGATTGATTAGATTTCTGCTGTGGTTACTAATCCGTCCATGCATTTGAATGAATATCTAAACTTATCAGAACCAATCGTGTTCAAATTTGAAATGCTCCCTAAATTGCATACAGTTTTGTTTCTGGAGAGCTGGGGGAAGAAGTTATATTATGTCTACGTGTGAATGGTAAACAGTCTTTCACAAACGGGCAGGACATACATAGCAAGTACATTTAAATTTTACCAATTGAACTGCTATTTCATGTTTTCCCTTGTGTGCCATTGAACTGATTGCATATATATAGGTTAATATATCAGAAGTCAGACATGCGCATTACTAATGATTTCGATCTTGAACTCTCCAGCAGACAAGGTTGATTTACACTGAAGTCCATTAAACACATGATTAACACTGACTTTATGGTTGATCGATTACCTGACTAAATACCTTGTACCAAGTATTATATCAGTTGATACATCTACTCTAGAGACAACATCGTGGTTTCAGTATAACACCTAATCAATAATCAAAGAATTCCTCCGCTTTCACATAGCTTTATATCGTTAATGGAGGAACTAAACAATTTTTATGACCATTTAAGTACTTTCATTCATGTGAGTCTTAAAGTTAAATTCCCTTTTTGTATGATATACTAAAACCTCTCACTGCTCTCTGTTTATCCAACAGAATCATCCTGAAATTTAGCAATAATGCAAACATACAAATTTGCTGCCAAACCAACTAATTTTATTATTTTCATGGTGATCATAATAATCACTGGGTTCATGTGTTCTATATAATAATACATCATGGAAATGCAACTTAAAGGTTTTTGAAATAAATAACAAATTGGTCTCTAGAAAATAAATTACTTTTAATAGAGTATTGAGAAATGTTTTTTTTAGAGATTGATTGCTATTTATGATTGAATTCTGTTAGTTTAATAGTCAGGTCATTTTATGAGCATCATAATTTAAGTTTCATAGTATGTTTCTTTCCATTGATGTATGATTTGGTGTTCGGGCAGGATACAAATCAATATCTTTTACTGTCCGGGCAGGATACTATCAATTACAGTTACTTTTTCAATCATTAAAAATATTCTTCTGCAACTTTGTTTAAATGTATATCATATCTGTGTTATCATCTTTATTCTATATATTAAGTTTTATGACATTAGGAATTTTTATTTATTCTATACACAGAAATACAAAAGAGGATATTTTCACCAGCTGATCCTTGGGTTAGAAAATGTGTTGTAGCAACAAATATAGCTGGCACGTCTTTGACAATTGATGGTATAAGGTCAGTATGTGTATTCTACTTTTGTTTCTTTAGTCTACATTTGGAATAAGTTCGAAAATATTTGCATGTGTCTGTGTGTGTCTGTAGGTATGTAATAACCTGTATTTCTGACATGCCTGTATCGATCACATATTGCATATTCATGTCAATTCGCTTCATGATTCGATCCAAAATGGCCGAATGGCGGCAATTTTTGTTATTAAAAAATCATCAAAATCAAGCATTGTTTGGTCTTGCTTGTGTATGGGCAGAATTTGTTTAAACCTTATATATACATTGCACAATATAAGGCCTTGATGCATGTCGTTTGGATTTTCTAATCAAATTAAAAATTTATTGTAATGAATGCTGTTTTCGAACCATACCTTTTTATAGAGACATTGGACATAGTGGCACCTTGATGTACATCATTTTGTTTTTAATAACTAATTGAAAATGGCCAAATGGTGGTTGTTTTGTTTTTAATGAATACAGTTCCAGAGCTTTATTTCTTAGATGACTTGACAGATAATGCTTGAAACTTTAAATATATAACGTATATTTTGACACACATAATGTAGCTGGTATATTCGTTTGCGATCAGATTCTAGATGGTGGTACGGTATGGCAGCAAAAAGTCATTAAAGTCAAGCATTTCTGCCATTCCGGAACCTGATCTTGGTCTTGGTTGATTATTGTTCAAGCTTGGTACATACATACTTGAACATTGTCAGACTTTATTTGATGTTATTTTGTTTTTCAGATCAGCCATTTTGTTTTTATTAATGCTGTTCTATGTTTCTGACATGTCCTGACTGTTCGTGTTCAAACTTATATAATATATTATATAACTCACAGGGACTATGTAATGTATGCCTGTTCTGATTTGTAGGCTGAGATATACATGTTATTGATTTATTGATTGATTAATTAATTAATTTACATGATTTGAATTCATACAAGTTACACTTTCACATGTTCTTATTAATACTGATTGCAATTAAACATTTAAAACACTTCACCTCTTCACTTCAGACTCATCACCATGCATAAACTCATAATTTTGACAAAATGTTTAACCAGAAAATAACAACACAATACTGCGGCAACAAACAAATATGTAGGTTTTACTTGAAGAATTTAAAAATTGAAATCATAAATTGAAACTCCAGCTTCAAAGTGTAATGTAAAAATAAAGTCGTCACTGAACTCTTTTGTTTCTATATTTTTTTTTATACATGCAGCATATGATTCTGTTATATTACATACATGTATATTATTATTATAATAAATCATGATATTTTTTTTCATTGTTTATAGATATGTTGTTGATTGTGGATTTGTTAAACAGTTGGCATATAATCCAAGGACTGGATTAGATGCTTTGCAAGTAGTACCAATATCCAGGTAAAGATTATGGTACTGTAAAAGCATTATGTTTACGCAAATTACATTTTTTAAATATTTTTGTATATATTTTTGAGCATATATTCAAAGTATTTCAATTTCACATAAGAACAATAAATTCTATTGGTACAGTAATCATTATATATTCACATTGATTCAAAAGAATTTGCTTAGCAGTTGAAATAGCGAACAATAAATATTTTGTGGGTTAACGTCCAAGTTTCGTGACATGGTTTTTGTATTTACAGATTCCACATAAATTCACCCTTTCAGCCCTGTTCATTTATTTCAACCACTTTATAAATTCATACAGAATTACATTCTTGTGAATGAATGGCATTTGTCTCCAACAATTACATCACAAAATCCATTCTATAGAAACCATTAGCCTTACTGTCATTGAAGATTACAGAGCGGAGCTATTCATCATCACTCCATCAAAAACCTTTTGATCCTTAAGTGGACAGCTATCAGATTTGTTCATTTTGTGAAGATATATTCAATTCTCTATTTTTACCGAATATTTTTGTCATTTTGGGTAAAAAATGCTATTTTGGACCTTTTAAAAACTACCAGTTCAATTACTCTGATATGTGGAGTTCATGGGCTGACTTCCATAAGATTTGTAACAAAATGATAACAATTGTAATTGGCATGGCAAAAACCTAATAATTGTAATATTGCAACTCTATTAACAAATTGTTAATATCTCATCATGTTTTGAGAAATACACTTCAAAGACAGCAGAGCTTTTATATTAAATATTTTAGACTTTTCAACAAACCGCACTACGACTTTAAGGTTTTGAAATCATTTTTCAAGTTGCAACATACAAACCACATTAAATAATAGAATTTCAATGGTTCGTAGTTATGATATTCAAATTACATTCTCTTTGTGGTTATTTCATTGACAGATCAGAAGCCATTCAGAGAACTGGTAGAGCTGGAAGAACTGCTCCTGGTAAATGTTATAGACTTTATACAAAGTAAGTACCAACTGCAGAATAATAATAAGCTACCGATATATGTTTTTTTGTAAATTTGTTTGCCACTGTAACCTACAGAAGTTTGAAGATTTCTGAGCTGAATTTAAATTTTGAACTACTGAGCATATGTTCATGAATTATGGGAGATAAATTCAAATCTTGCCTATCTGAATGTGTTTCTGAGCAAATGTGCAATGTCTGTTGGGAGAGGAAATTAGATTTCACTCTACTAAGTTACTGAGGATATCTACATTGTGAGATAACTTAATTGAATATGATAAAAATATCACATTGGAAATTCACTTATTAAATTCAATTTGTTGAAAATTTGAATATTTAATTGTATTATCTCTTACTTTCTATTTCAAACTACATAATTGTAACTATATGGCATATGGATCCCAAATATGTAACAATTTATGTTTTAAATAGCTTAAGAGTATTCAATAAATGATTTTTTTTTGGTCTCATTTAGAGGTTTTTATAAAAACACTATGATTGAAAATATGATTCCTGAAATACAGCGTACCAGTCTCACTTCGGTGGTACTCAAGTTGAAGTGTATGGGTATACATAATGTATTACAGTAAGTATTCTGCTATTATATATATATGTTGCATATATTCCGCTAAGGTCAAATACTGTAAAACATGTCTTTTTCGCGAGCATGTCTTTTAGCGAATTTAGCGAGAAACCTGATTGGCTAATTCAAGATGTCGCTAATGACTTTATTATAAATTCAAAATGGCCAAGGCTTGAGGATTTGTATACAGTAATCCGGAACTTGACAGTTTTTTGTTGTTTTTATGGAGGTGATAACTGCGCATTTGTTTTGGCAACAATGACAATAGACATTCACTAAATCAACATTTCGCTATTATGTCATTTTACCACAATTTGCTAAAATTGCATGTCGCTTTTTTAACATGTTTTACAGTAGGTTTTGGCCATGGTGGCTGTAACTACATTTGTATACTACTTTTCGGAGCCAAATATGAATCAGTTTAGCTTGGCAAACAGGAAGAAGATATTCCACAAAGGTCATGGCAAGATTGCAATATTTTAAAAATTGAAATATAATCTATCACCATAATTTTATGGTTATCTTTTTAGAGGATGATGTTTTGGTAGAATAATTATGTAAGTGCATTAATTGGTTTTTAACTTCGCTATTTTTCCTAATAAGCAAAATCTGCTAAATTAAATACTCTAGTACAACAGAAAAACAATTGCTGATGCTTGTGTATATATGTCATAATTTTGTGCAAAATCTTGTGATATACCTTTGAGATATTGGTTGTTAAAATTAAGGAAACAATATGAAAGGGCAGTGGTCATCACACTGTATGAGCGACATTTGTGTTGATAAACATTGGTTTTCCACAATACAGTGTGCTTTTTTAATGGAAATCATGAGTACAGGTTTTTGGTGCAACATGCATTAAGTACATCGATTTTTATCTTGCATTCTAATTTTAATTGTACTACAATATTGTAGTGTTTTATCCTGTGTACTTGTATTGAAGAATTTTTTTTCCAGTCATATATATATGTATAGCGATCACACAAGAACTTCATTAAAAATGGCCTTTATAGACAGGTAGTCTTTGTATTACAATTGGATTACCGGTATTTATATTTTGATTGCCAGAAAATTAAATGGTACTGTTGCAACAAAGCCACATTTATTTGAGTTGACCAAAATTGAAATCGAATAAATTGACTTATTCTCTAAACGAAGGTGAATCTGCAAGTATACTGCAGAAAGGGTGGTCACGTATACGACAGGTCATCATTATATGCATGTTGCTCATACGTTATGCCTTGAGACTGCCTAAACATGGTCATTTTACACAGGTTTGACTGTATATGATATATTCTGTTTGCTGTTTTATTACTTTGTTTCTATGTTATTACTTTGTACTTACAAAGCTTCCATACCTGAACACATCACAGCATGTGGTAAGCGTATCATCAATCTGTCTTGGTTAATGAGCTTCTCATGCTTTATAGATTTCATTATCTTGATCCACCCGAGGAAAGAATGCTTTTAGAAGCTTTACGTCAACTCTATTACTTTGAAGCAATAAATAAGTAAGTATCCATCCTCTGGATGAGTTTTTTTTTTCTAGTTTATATTATCATCCATCATATTTGAGAATACGCTATTGTTTTGTTTTATCTATGATTACATGTGGTACTAGTTGGTAGCATTTTGCTAATACTTGACAGTGACAAATGTTGGGAATGTGAAATAAGACGCGAATTGCCCCATGAAATAAGAGTGTGATATGTATTCAATAATGGTCAAAATTGACATTTTTGCAATGGTTTAAATTGCATAATTTTGCTAGGCAACATAGGATAATACTAAGATTCAAATCAAAAATAATATATTATTTTTGATATAAATCTTAATATTTTTAATACCCTTCCCCCCCCGGTACTTAATATCATTTAAAAAAAATTACATTTAATTGAATGAGTTTCCAGTGAGTTAATAATTTGTTATCATATACAATGGATATACAAGTTATATCCCACAATGCTTTGCACTTTCCAATATGTGCTGTAACATGCTCAGTAGTTCAAAATTAGAATTAGGCTTAAACTGCCATATTTATTAGATTAAATCGAAATATACCGATGAATGTGAACTTCATTTTGCAAGTACTTAATCCTCAAATCCATATTTTGCTGAAGTCTAACAAAAAAGCTTTAGCTTTGAATGCAAATACATTAAAAATTTGGTGAAATGCTCTTTTACAGATAACACGAAAAAAGTATGTTTTATGATAATGAGTACAAAATACCAAATTGCCAAACTATGCTTAACCATTCTTTGTAAATATAAGATTGAGTTATATAGCGACTAAATCTTTGCATGGGCAAATAAAAATATAAATGCTGCGTAGCAAGGATTTGCTTTCAAGCCGTAGATCGTTACACTTGTTTTATGTGCGTGTCTGGTCGGCAAGAACTGGTCCTTCATTTTGGAAGATAAAATAGCGGCGTTATTCATTGTTATTAAATATATATAATGTGTTCCTGTTAAAAAACAACATGCGGACAGTGTTGTCATATCAGATCGCTAGGTATGGATGATTGGTAAGTGACATTTGTTATTAGACATTTGCAAGCTAGTCAGCAAAAGTGTAAATATATGAAATCACAGTGGGTTGGCCTATAGCAGCATGGCCAAAATGACAATACTATTGTATTCAATAACAATGGATAATTGTTCTGAGAAAATTTTATTTAGAGCTGTTTGCTATTGGTATGGGTTATGACAACAAGAATATAATATAAAATTAATCTTTCATACACTGTTGTCTATTTTTATAAACTCGACCATGTTGATATCGTGTACATATTTCCTGTGTGGTTGCTATGCATATCTGATAGTTGCAATAAAAATAAAATCGTTATAAAAGTGTTATCAAAATGAAACATCACATACGTTTCAAGGCACTATTCGCTAACAATTACAAAAATAAATCTTTTATTGATGTGTAATGGAAATTTTACATAAAATGGCTTCTATATCTTCCGCTCTAACTGTCACTAAACATAAATGATTATCATCTTCATGATTAATCAAAACAAAATTCCATTAACTTGTGCTTGCAGACCAACAAGATCTATTGAGACTAGAACAAGTATGAGACAGAGAAATCACTGGAAATAAATGTGTTTGTGATAAAAAGATATTTATTCCAACCTTCTTAAATCTTGGGTTAATAAATTAGAAGAGTTTTTTAATCTAAGTCTAAGTTAGGAAATACTGAATCCTCGGGGGCGGAGCTACGTCACAGACGTTCCACGTTGCTAAGACGCGCACCACTGTACCATGCATTTCTATGGGCTCTGTGCGCGCTGCTGTGGAACGCCGGTCGAGCCGGTGAAAATTCGAGAAAACAACACAAACTCAACTTTGAAGTAATCCCGAACAACCAAATTTATATATGTTACACACGTAGGGCTAATCTTGTTACACTGTTCAGGGGAGTCTCAACAATCATCCCAAAGTACTGTTTTCTGCGAGTTTTGGGCCTTTGTTTTCACCGCCGCGGGTTGCCAGGCGTTGAAAATGCCCGGATGTCCGCCCCCGAAGATAGACACATCTATGCAATTCAGAATCTTTTACTGTATAAGATGTATTTCCTATAGCGCCCTCTATCAACGAAGTGCTGTGACATAAATGGATGGCTGTGCTCGGTGTTGATGTTGTTTTGTTCCATAGTACACATAGTACGTCAATAAAACAATGTTTTTCAGAGATTTACTATATTCTAAATGAATCACTGTTTCAACAAACACATTATCATTTTAAATGACTTTGAAATTTTATGTAATAGAATCAAATTTCCGCTTGAAGGTACCACAAGGTATAGGCATTTTGCATTGAAAATCCGTATTATTAGATGATTTTTTTTGTATTTGTGGCTTTTTGTATGTGCTTTATGTCCATCCAATTACATAGTATACCAGTTACTGTAAAATACTTTATTTTAGCTGGATTTAATTTTCGCTGAAAATACTTTTTGGGTGTTTGAATTTAAAATATAGGGAAAAAGATACATTCGCTGGACTTTATTTTTACCGAATCAATCCTTCGGCGAAAATAGCGAAAATTAATTCCAAGTGGAAATAAAGTATTTTACAGTAATTGATGCTTTAATGTTTAAAATAATTTCAAAGGACATGAAAATAATGAAATTAATTGCCTCAAAAACATAATGCACTGCATGGTATAACACTTGATGTTATGCTGCCCTCAAGTGTTGACTATTTTGAATTTCATTGTATTTGTTTATTTATACAGCAATATGTGCTGTATTAATTGATGCTTGACTTTTTGTGTTTATAGAATTGTACTTTGCTGTTTTAGGAGTGGTCATATTAATGGATTAGGACATCATATGGTTGATTATCCATTATCTAGTGGATTATCTAGATTTATTTATAGAATTGTACTTTGCTGTTTTAGGAGTGGTCATATTAATGGATTAGGACATCATATGGTTGGTTATCCATTATCTAGTGGATTATCTAGATTTATTTATAAAATTGTACTTTGCTGTTTTAGGAGTGGTCATATTAATGGATTAGAACATCATATGGTTGATTATCCATTATCTAGTGGATTATCTAGATTTATTTATAGAATTGTACTTTGCTGTTTTAGGGATGGTCATATTAATAGATTAGGACATCATATGGTTGATTATCCATTATCTAGCGTATTATCCAGATTTATTTATAGAATTGTACTTTGCTGTTTTAGGGATGGTCATATTAATGGATTAGGACATCATATGGTTGATTATCCATTATCTAGCGGATTATCCAGATTTATTTATAGAATTGTACTTTGCTGTTTTAGGAGTGGTCATATTAATGGATTAGGACATCATATGGTAGATTATCTATTATCTAGCGGATTATCCAGATTTATTTATAAAATTGTACTTTGCTGTTTTAGGGATGGTCATATTAATGGATTAGGACATCATATGGTTGATTATCCATTATCTAGCGTATTATCCAGATTTATTTATAGAATTGTATTTTGCTGTTTTAGGGATGGTTGTATTACTGGATTAGGTCATCATATGGTAGATTATCCATTACCTCCTGGATTATCCAGATCTGTTATATATTCTGGTATGCTAGGATGTTCCGATGTAATGCTACCTATTGCTGCTATGTTATCAGTTGAAAGTGTATTCATTAGGCCAGGTAAGACGATCATCAATCTGTTATCTACAATTGACAACACATTAAAGGACGGTAGTCATCGTGCCGCGCCCTGTTCGATACTCATAGCGACGTACACAACGCATGCAAAATACATTGTTTATTTACATGAAAAGTTTGGCTGAGATGTGATGAAACTATGTACATTTGCTATGTTGCCTTATTCATGATCTCAAAGTATTCATGCAAAGCACATACTTTGATTTCTTGTTAAATAACGTAAGGTTATATGGTAACCTGATATCACTTTTTCGTAGAGCTGGTTAATACAAATAACATCATGGGTCAGGGTAATCCATGAAGCAAAGGTGATGGGACAATACTGTAAAATCTGTATTAGAAACCGTGGCTCGTATTGAAATGATACAATGCAATTGAGGAGATGCGGTTTCTATTAGTGAGCATCTACACATATGAGAAATGATGAATTTTTGGTTCTCAATTATTCAAAAAGAATGGGATGTGGCTTCTAATACAGATTTTACGATACTGCCTTTAACAAATACTGCTATGTTGGAAATATTCATCACTGTTCATGGAAATAGATTTCCAAAACATTTCCAAAATGCCATGCTGTGCAACGACTGCATGATGCTTTAAATATGTTGATATTTTTCAATATAGGTGATGAGAAAAAACAAGTTGCTGCTACTAACTGTCACAGAACTCTTGGAGAGATAGCTGGTGGTGTCAACGACTTTGCTACATTGCTTTACATTTACCAACAGTGTAATAGTAGGTGAGAAAGACAACGGTCAATGTGCGTATCTGACATTACTTAATATTTTGGCATATAAAATAATGAATAATGAAAAAAAATAAATAAATAAAAAAAATATAAATAAAAAAATATTTTGGCATGCTTCCTCTTTATTCATAAATGAGTTTCTAATAGGAAACATAATTTCATCGAACATGTCCTCAAATTTGTGCATATATTGTTTCCACGTCACTGAATTATAAAATTGTTGTCGCTTTAATTATTGCATTTGCATCAAAAACAAATAGACGGTGCTGCTGGTAAACAAATAAATTTCTTTAACATTATAATTTGTTTTGAAAATGATGACAATTAAAATATTCACAAATTTCAAAAAAATAAACCATGATGACAAATTCAGCAATAAATCCCTGTCAATTCCTTTAGGCCAATATTTGTGAATCTGTTTTGAACCTAGACAGCAACAACGCCAAGATATTGATGTCAGTTAATGACCTTCCAAATCTTAGGATTTTCTGCCATTTTCATTTTTATTAATTGATTTTTTTCTTTCCTCTTTTGTCTTGTTTTTTGTGTGCATTGTATCATCCATTCTAATGGATGTTAAGTAAATAAATGATTGAATAAATTAAGAAGTAAATAAATAAATAATGTTATTGTTTGCAGTGATTCTCCTGCTCGATGGTGTCGGGATCATTACATTCACTGGAGAGCTGTTAAAATGGCATCCAGTATCTGTCAACAGTTACAAGAAATACTGAAGCGGCAAACAGAGGTCAGTTACAATTTATTACATAATTTAAAATTCTGTTTCCTCTCAGGTAGAATGCTACGCAGAAGTAAAAGTATTGTAATTTCCAATACTTTTAGTGGGTTTTTATAATATAACTGTGTTTTTATTGTGGTCTATGGAAAATGCTGCTAAAATGGCATTTTATGCATATATTTTACACTTTTTCTCAAAATACAGATTGACAGTGAATGAAAAAAGTGTTCACATACTTACTGTTCACTAATACTAAAACGAATAATTTTGACACACAATATTGCTACCATATGCACTGAAATATGCGCAAATGTGACTCGTGAGCAGCATTCTACCTACATTTTACGGATACCGACTCTCCCACTAAGTAAAGGGATGGTACCCTGGTATATATTGCACAAGTCCATAAAATGGCACAAATCATTTTGTAAACCTATAAGGAGAAGCAACAGGAAGAAAGTAGTCCCTATATAGAATTTACAATAAGACAACCCAACAAATCTGTTTTATCAGCTGAGTTTACCTATTTGTGTTTACAAATTCCTAAGCATATAGCCCTTTCCAGTGAATAAATGCCAAACTGTTTTCTTGTTATGCATGTGTTACCTGCGCACATTATTTACTTGTTAGTTATGGCATTAATATCTATATATTTATGATATTACAGACCTAATGTACAGTATATAACATGTTAAAACGTAGACACAGCAGGGGCTGAGACTGCTTAGCTTAGATATTGATGCAGTGAGGGCAGCAGTGTGTATGGGAACTGAGGGCTGCATGTAGAGGTCAGAGGTAAACACAGCAGGGGCTATGCCTACAGATGTGGATGCAGCTTGTGCTGTGGTAGGGTTAGGTAGCGAGGACTTCTGTAGACGTTAAATGTAGACCGTGACAGTGGGGGGCTGTGCCTACTTATTAAAGTTAGATGTTAGATGGAAAGTAAGTGTTAAATTACAATAAATTGCTCAACTACAATCTTGAGTGATATGAGCAGCTTGCGAAGTCCCCAAACCATCATTAAATGCGTTATTAAAACTTGAATCTGGATAGAAAATTTTCAGATCTCTACTTCAATCTTGAAATTGCTGCTCTTTTCACATGCACAGTCAGTGTGCTGTTGATTGGCTAAAAGTCATGTGATTCAGTGGGCCTTTCTCATTCTCTGAACAAGGTTTGACAGTTTAAACAGCATTTAAACTCTGTATGAGAAAGTACTACAGTGAGATATCTGATGGCCTACATCACCTGTATCACCATTTTTGATTTGATAACAAACTGTCTGTGGCCTTATCAATGGCGGTCAAACCTTGCAGCAAAAGGATATTCCGGTAACAGATCATCATTTAGGAAAAAAGACCAATATTCAAACAGTAAATATATTCACTAATAAACCTATAACAGCAATTGTGTTAATTTTTCATCCATGTAGTCTTCCAGTTTTCAGAAAATTACCAGTACAGGTTCAGAAAGTGAGAAATTAAGAAAAGCACTATGTTGTGGATATTTCTGTAATGCTGCTAGGAAACGCACAGTTGGGAGAGGATTCCAGACAATGGATGGACATGGAACTGGTGTATTTATTCACCCCTCATCTCTTGTGAGTTACTATGTAATGATTACAATGACTTGTGTGTGTATTTGTATAGAAGTAGAGCCAGTGGTCTGGTTACATACCAACAAAGTGGAACCTTTTGTACAAGTGGAGCCTCACACATGGGGACTCACAATGTTTCATAATTTATATTAATATTTAATCGAATTTAAGTCAAGTTTGCGTAGCTTAGGTTCAGTAAAGGGGAAGGTATGTTCAATTTATATTAATATTAATATAATTGTACCACTGAGTTTAATTAAACTCCAATTAAAACATAACCCTATATAGGAACACATTTTAATTGAGTTGATTTCACAACTATATTAAAAGTTAATTGAACTATATTAAAAGTTAATCCAATGTGTTTTGTGTGTGTGTGTGTGTGTATGGTACCAACATTGTGACGTCTTCAATTTAACTTTACACTGAATTGTAACGACAGGACCTACATTGTGACGACCTCACTATTTTCATGATTTATATTAATATTTAATCGAATTTAAGTCATGTTTGCAAAGCTTAGGTTTAGTAAAGGGGGGGGGAGGTATGATTCAATTTATATTAATATAGTTGTACTATATCTACCCCCCTTTACTAAAGCTTTGCAAACATTTCTATGTTCAGTCTCGGGATATTCAACTTTTATTTAATTAAACTTAATTAAAACGCAATTCTACGTTGAATTGCATTGTAATTGAGTTTAATTAAACTCCAATTAAAACGCAACCCTATATAGGAACATGTTTTAATTGAGTTCATATCGCAACTATATAAAAAGTTAATTCAACTATATTAAAAATTAATCCAAAGTGTGTCGTATAAAAATGTCATTGACATTTATGTTTATCAACTTTTTCATGTATATCAATTTGATAGGTTTCAAATTTTGTCTATACTTTAATTAATTTTTTTTTTTTTTTTTCTGATTTGTATACAAGCTGTTCGATAAAGAGGAAGATTTGGACTGGTTAATATTTTATGAAGTTGTGTGGACAAGTAAAGTTTATATCCGTACAGTATGTCCAGTGAGTTACTTTTTATGTTTTCACTTTTAACATCTGGGTTCTTAATAAACAAGCTGATCCTGTATTGGTTTATGATTTAATACTTAGGTAAGCAATATTTTATGGGTACAAGTTATGATTCTTGTATAGTACTTCTCTGATTGAAGTTTGAAGTTGTAAATTTGGCCAGTTGGTTATGGTTCTTGTATGGCCGGTACTTTGTTTTGACTGTGTACAGGCAACTTCTCTAATCAGTAGAGTTTGAAGTTGTATGTGGATTGCGAATATGTTGTATGTGTATGATACTTTGATTAGACTGTAGTAGTATATCGCCCAGAATGGCTAGAGTTTGAAGTTGTAGTGTGGCCAATGAATATGATTCTTGTATTGTACTTTGGTTTGACTGTTTGAAGTTGTAGGGTTAGCCAGAAGATTTATGATTCTTTTTCGGTATTTTTTTTTACTGTAGTTGCTGGTATGGTAATTTAACTATACTTTTCTGTTGCAGATCCGATATGAATGGGTAAAAAATTTGCTGCCAAGACTGCATGAACTTGATGTCTATGCACTTAGCGGTTGCTTGAAAATGATAAATAAAGAGACCTCAGAAAAAACAAATGATACTATTGAAATGAATTTAACCGCAGAAAGTAAGAAAAAATGTCTCTGATTAGCACTGCTCATGCCTTGCATTACATATTATACATACATTTTTGTACAGCAGATAATGTAATCTAATATTCAGTCCCCGTTCAGACATTGGTTTATGTGTCTGTGTTTTTGCATGTTCATTTGTATCCAGCTATATCTCACTCATGCTTTGGCCGATTAACTTCATACATAAATCAGACATTGTATCGGACATATGCACATGTATTTGTTTCAAATACCAGCCATTCTAATGCTAAAAATACATAAAAATCACATATTTTTACCAATCAGGAACCAGATCTCTGTTGTGTGTGAACAGATTTGGTTTAAACTTGGTACATATGTTGAACACAATAGGACATTGATGAACATCTTTGTATTTTTCGGATCAAGTTCAAAATGACCCGGTTTCATATATCCAACATGCCTGGGCTTATCAAGTTGAAACTTCACACATACATCAGTCAAATCTACATACATTTTTGTTACCACCGTAAATCGTAAATGGTTGACTGGTGGTCATCTTGTTTTATTGAATGCAGTTCTATGTAGCCATATTTGATACATGCCTGGACCAATCCAGTTTAAACACATCAGGTCATGTAAATTTCATGTCTGTAATGTGAACAGGGACTATGTCATTGACAATGACTTGTTCTGATCAATATGTTATTCTATGTTAAAATATTTTCATGGGTTATTCATTAAATACATTCAAACCCTTTAGTTAGTTATTTAGAACCATATTACTGTTTTGGGGTCGTTAATTATGTCAACTTTCCTGTATGTATATCTAAAATAATCACACATTTCAATGTTTTATGAAATATAATCTATTTTTAACTTTTCAATCTATTTTGTTCTCCCACTGTGTAGATGTCAGTATTGCTCCAAAGGTAAGCAGACGTAACACTGATTCATCCATTGCAGAGGCAAGAAGACGATATTTGGAGAGAAAACAAATGCAACTATCTGGCAATCAGTGAGAGAGTACATGTGGTTGTTGGTTAAGAGAATTCAATTATATGATGATGATAGCAGAATTGTTAGATAAAGGTGCTTCTGATGGAGACTCCAATGTGTAAGCTACTTGTGGGCCACATATCTCATTATTTCAGGGCCATATTCAGGCATTCAGAAAGGTATAATTGATAGTAGCAAGTCAATGTCCAATGATTTTTTTAAACCAGTGTTTGGCCATTACAAGTGAACATTTTGCTCAACATAGGAAATCACATTCCATCACGATTTATTTATACTACATTTACTGAGAATCTGGAATGTAGATTTTTTACTGAAGTGCAATAAAGTGCAATATATATTTCTTACATTGAATAAAGTTATATGTGCATGTACAAAATAACATAGTTCAGTTGATCAAGCAGCAGATTCTCATTTGCCTCCTTATGTATGGCATTGGTGTTGTCATAATTTAACCTAGACAATCTATATACAAGGTTGTCCAAAGTAAAATTATATATCAAGACCAACAAAGGAGCAGAGGAAAAGCGCCCTGCAAATTCTTAAATGGTCTTAAAAATTAGATACAAACACAATGTAGGTTAATGCTGCAAGCAAATAGTTGTGAGAGATGATCCTTCCCTGCGAATATCAGTACTGTCAAAGGGATCTTTCAAGTAGTATGAAACAAATGTGTGAGTTCCATTGACCTACCACCAGCACATGATCAAAGGCTATGCCATAGTAAAAAGCCTCAGCAAACCTGATAGTTCCCATAACTTATATGGGACAGTGCGGCACAGCTCATGTTTCCCTTTACAAGAGAGTTGAACATTTAAGATAGTATTGCTACTTTGTTGCTTTGAACCATTGTGAAGAGTTAGAGGAATACCATACTTCACCAGTCATAAAAATAATCGGTTGTGGTACCGACTAGTATGGAGAACTGCAATAAAGAAGTTGGCATTCATAGCGTGGGTCAATACAATATAAATAGAAACACCTAGGTGAAAAAGTCAAAAAGCCAAGACCAAGAGCCTCGTAGTAATAAGATCAGAAGTAACCACTCCATGCAGAGTTGATGGATATACCAACAGCCAGCTGTTCAGCTTCACCCATGACACAAATGACATGACATACATATTATATATATGTAAACATACAGCCTGTCTCATTGTTTTAGCTAGACTAAAAAGCTAAAATTTCACCCGATTTTAGAAGCTTTTACAGTGAGAATTATGTTCTACAGCTACATGAATATATAGTGATAACAGTGAGTAAATTTCTCTAACTCAGACTACATGCTGTCATGTACATTACAAGGCTACACTAATAAATTAACTGGAGGACAATGGAAGACATTCATTAAAGGTAACAGCTTAGAAGAAAACCATCTAGAGGACTTCCAAGTCTAATTGAGCCTAATCATCTGTACACTCTGTAAAACTGTTACATGTGCATTGTATGACCTATAATGTACAAAAAAACAAAACAAAATGGATGCTTGAACATGCGAATACGAGATGCGGTGTATTCTGCTGTACTTTCACTCGCTTTGCTCGTGAAAGTATGGCCGCAGGATACACCGCATCACTCATGAAAATAACTTCCATACGCAACGAAAGCCATGGGCAGGGTGTGGGGTTCTGTCATATTCTTTTTTCCCATTAGATTTGTGTGATTCTCAAAGAATTGTAAGTGAGATCATTGATCGGAGAGAAGAAATGAAATAAAATGTTATTCCATGTATAACCTTGTTTCTCACCTGTGCGAGATTTTGGTACTTTGATCATGATACTCCCACGAAAATGCAATTTGGGATTGTTATGTGGCGGGTGGAAAAAAATGAAGGTAAAAATATTTTTTTTTTTTGCACTTAACATTTTATTTTTATTTCATTTTCGGCTCCTGTTCATTCGGCGGGTTCGTGAAACAAGGGATAATAAAAGTCTGGCCTTACAAGAAAACAATGTGGAGGTCAAAACAAACAATCAGTTACATTGATATCAAATACGAACTATACTGACATCTGGTTAAGCTGAAGAAAGCGTACCCAGAGAACCAACACCAATATGAAATTAAACTGAAGGAAAAAACTGAACAACTGCATTTAACAAGTCAAGATGGCCATACTGTAACTATTAAGGTTCACAGAAATGGAAGACTGCTGATACAAAGAAACTCCTACCACAAATGGATAATGAATGAAGGATTAATAGTGATGAGACACATACAGAAACAACTACAACTGGAAGTAGAAATTAACAATAAAGAAACAGATACAACAAGACAACGGCTAAAAAGAAAGACCACAACAACTTTAAGATACAGAGATATTAGTTCAGGTGACTCTGAATCTGAAGAGGTAACCACTGATCCTGACAACAAACATCAACTGAATGATGGCATCACAACTAATCAGACTAAGATCGCTAACTCAATTAACAAATATTGGAACAAGAACACAAAGCACCAAGCCCAGATATCAACACACATCAACATCAATGATAAGAGAAGAAACACCAAGTAAAATTCCTGTCAGCATAAACACATCAATAACAAGTCATGATTACAACAAAGATGATACTAATATGCTACAACAATCAAACTAATATGCTACAAATGATGTAAAAAAACATAATATATGATGATGATAACTGAACTGGATGCAAAGGTCTCAACAAGTCATAATCATAGTTTCTCAAGAAAATATCCAATGACACCAACAAAGAACAAATTGGAAGTGAAATAGCAAAAAAAAAAAATACAGTCCCTAAACAGCTGCAAAGTAAAGAAAAGATATTGAAAACTACAAAACAGTCATTAAATAAGGAATTGAAGAAAATGCCTGGAAAGCTATCAAGATCACTCGACTTAAAGACGGAAAACTGCAGAAATAAGACTTAAAGAGGAACATACAAAACAACTACAACAATTCCAAAGTGACAAAATAAATACACAAGAACAAACTAAGAAGGAAGTACAAGACATTAAATTATCCATAACAACTACAATTATGACATGAGAAGATAAATACATCTACTTGTACACCAGTAAATAAACAACAAAGGACGGTGGTTTCAAAAAGAAACAAATACCAGAAGGACGATTCTAAAAAATATAGTGACGTAGTACGACTACACTCTCATACACCAAAAGTAAACCAAGTCAGCAGGGAAAATTCAACACCAAATGGCATGAGAAATGCACGACCATCCAAAATAAAACGAATCCCAGAACAAGTGGAACACTTACTCATCAGTGATTCACAGTCAAAATATATACAAAACAGATATCTCGCCAAGAACCAAATGGTACTCACCTACAGCAGTGCTGTAATATCCAACATTGGAGAAGTCATCGCTGATAACAACTTTCCATATCTTAGAAGTATTACAGTCAATGTTGGTGGAAATGATATCGACAATGACTCAGATCTTGAATCAAGAAAGAATGAAATGAAAGAATCACTAGAAGAAACACACGGAAAGTACCCAAGAACAAAGGTGTTCTTATGTGAAGTCTTCTCTCGCCAACACTGGAGAAAATCAACATTCAACACTATGAACGCAATAAACAGATACATCAGAACCATGCAACCTTCACATAAACATGCCATTACCAGACACATATACATATGATAAAATAGTCAAAAATGGAGAAACACTGATACATGGGAGAATGAATTTGGAGAGGAACTAACACAACTATGTAAAGAAAATCGTCTACGTATATTAAATGGGCGGACTTCAGGAGATTGGTCAGGTCAACTGACATGCTACGGTTATCATGGTGCCAGCACAGCGGACTATGCAATCACAAGTGAAACACTACTACAGAATATCCTTCATTTTAAAGTTGAACAACTACACCAGGCAAGTGACCACTGTTCCATCAAAACCATCTTGAAAATACCTAAATACAAGCAACTCACTGATATGAATGAAGTCCTTAAACCAGTACATCAATGCTATCAATGGAATGCAATGAATAAAGGCATGTACAAGCTATATATGAAAACAAAGGAGAGTGAAGATATTGTGTCCACATTCATAGTAAACAATACTAAAAACACAAGTCATGACATGGCAATACAATTCCAAGAGATGATATACAAAGTGGCAAACAAATGCTCCATAAAATTAAAAACAAAGATGAAGACCATGCATAGGAAAGTTAAGTACACAGACAGGCAATGTAATAAGAAAAAAGAACTACAAGCAATTATTAACAATTGCAATTATATTACAAACAAACCCGTCAGATGGAACTCTCAGCAAGTATGTAAAAAGAATGCAAAAAGACAAGAAACAACAAATATTATCTCTCATTGCATCAGCAAATGAACATGCACAATAATTTTGGAAGAAAATAAACTCAATCACGAACACCAAAGTAAATAACAAACTGAAAGAAATCCTACACTCAGTGTGGACTGAACACTTTCAACGAATTGGAAACAATAACCGTCTTCACGTCAGATAATAGAATAAAACAAATGCAAACACAACTAGAACAGTTATAAAACAATAAAACAAAAGACAACCATGATCCGAATAAACCAATATCATTAACAGAAATTGTGCAGGCAACAAGAGCATTCACAAATAACAATGCAAGTGGACCAGACGGTATTCCAGGAAAGATGTTAAAATACAGCAATATACAAATTAAACAAACATTGAAACATATGTACCATCGTGTGCTAGAAACAGGACTTTACCCAGAAATACACAAGAAAAGATGGAGACCGCGGTATATCAGTTGGTAATGTCATAGCTAAAGTATTTAATATAATCATAAACAGCAGAATCGCAAATCATATAGAAAATAATAAGATTATTCATCCAAACCAAGCGGGATTTCGACGAAAAAAAAAAAACGAACAGTTGATCATATTCTGACTCTCCACACAATTATAAAGAAACAAGAAAAAAAAAGTACTGTTATTTTGTGGACCTCAGAAAGTGTTTTGTCATAATTTGGAGGAAAGCATTGTACTATAAACTCAGTGTTCTCCACGAGGGGTTTTAGCAGGGCGGTGCGCCCTGCATAGGAAGTCGTGCGCCCTGCATTCACATTTCCGGCCCGATCAAATACATTGTATTGTTAGTTGAGTATTCAGTGTTCTCCACGAGGGGTTTAAGAGGGGCGAAGCGCCTATCTTTAATTTATTTGCGCCCCTCTTCAATTTGTAGCGCCCCTCTATTTATCTACAGCACCCTCTTTTGTTTTGGGTGACAGGCTGTTTCACAGTCCCGGAAGATGTCCCGACGACGTTATTGAGAGACCCCTTAAACTGACAGGCGATAAAACAAAGAACTAAGAGATAGATAGTGGCATAGATTACAACTAGAACAATGGATTGGATGTCTGCGGAAAAACTGGCTGAATAAATAAAACAATGAATGGATGCGTGAAGTGATTGTCACAAGCATTGCGTTAATCACGCAATGGGATAGTCAAAACAAGTTTTCTCATCATTCCTGAATTAGCTGAAATACTTAAGAACAGGAGAACCAGCAACAATTGCTTGTTACTTGCCTTTTATTGGCGAAAAGTAAAAAGAATCATCAAATAAATCACCAAAACGAAACGTACGATAAACACTGAAACAACATGGATGTCACGGTATATGATTTGACCCTTGTCCTCAGTACCCACAATGCAATCAACACAATGATTAATTTATTTACAGTCATCGGATTCGATTTTTCTTTTTCTTTTAAATGGTAATTTTGTTATGTGAAAATATTTTTCTTATTATTACTTGGGGCTTTCAACTACTATACCTACTATACCTCAGTGTATAAAACCTATGAAAATGAAAATATTTGAAAGAAATTTAAAAGAAATAAATGAAAGGCTAGAATTTCACAACTTGTTCCATTACACCTTTACAGAGAATAAAATTGATATTCTTCATTTGTCAAAGTTTATATTTTTTTTACACATCAAGTGGTTTAACTTATTCATCAAAATAATTCAAGAACATTAATATAGTACTTGTACACAGTATTTAATTGATGTAAATATAAAAATGCTAAGAATTTCCTTTGAAATGTTTGATTAGTATGCTAATTACATGCAAATTAAATATGCTAATTATATGCAAATTAGCGCCCCTCTTTAAATTTTATTTGTGGAGAACACTGAAACTACTATGTAACAACATCAACGGAAAAGTATATAACGTAATTAAGAACATGTACACAAATATGGATTTTGTAGTCAAAATAGGTGATGTAACAACAGAACAATTTAAAACTAAAAAGGGGGTTAAGCAAGGTTTTCCTCTGAGTGCAACCCTGTTCAACATCTTCATAAATGACCTTATTACAGGACTCACAAAAATTGAAACAAATGCACCTGAACTGGATGACAGAACAATCAATAGCCTATTATATGCCGATGACATTGCACTATTATCAAAATCATTTGAAGGACAACAAACTGCAATAGACTTTCTCCATAAATACACTTCAGACTGGGGGCTACAAGTAAACACACACAAAAAAACACGCAAGTGATTGTATTCAGGAATTTGGGATGCAAACCAGATACAATAAAAACAATGAAACAATAAAAACTACAGGATTATACACTTATCTTGGAGTAACATTTATGGCCAATAGATCAATAACCTCTACTGCAGACAGACTGGCAGACAAGACCTACAAAGCTGCAAGGATCCAGTCGCGCATATATCCGACAAACATGAACAGTATAAGGATAAAGGAAAAACTCCTGAATGGGACACAACTACCCATATTAACATATGCAGGTGAGATATGGGGCATTTTCCAAAATCAGATTAATTGGGACAAAACAGCAACAGAAAAATATAATCTACTCTTTTGTCGTCAAATTCTAAACATTGGCAACAGAGCGAGCAAAATTGGATGCAGAATGGAACTGGGAAGAAAGCCACTGATAAACAGAATATACTGCTCAGCAATTAACTATTACAAACACCTCAAAGCGATAGACAATGATAATTTAGCTTTTTATGCTATAAAAGACATCGAAAACAATACTTACACATGAGCATGGTTGACTACCTTAGAACGAAACTTGAAATTTTACAACAAAAACAATGTCACAGGTTTTACGAAACAAAAACTAAATAATTCAATTAAACAATATTACATTAACAAATGGAATATAGACAACAACAGGGAAAGTACCAAATTACGCACATACGGGACATTCAAAAACTTCTTGGAACAAGAAGAATACATAAAAGTGATGGACAACCCACAACATGTCAAAACATTAGCTCAATTTAGATTAAGTTGCCATAAACTTGCCGTTGAAAAAGGTCGTTACACTAAACCAAAAACACCAGTGGAAGACAGGTTTTATCTTATCTTATCTTATCTAATGTCAATGCTTACATCAATGTATTACAACATTGTATTATAAATAAAAAGATCACATTTGTCAAAAAAACAACAAACACTAATATATGATATAGTGACAATATAACATAAATATCTACTCATGAGTCATAGTGATGTATTCACTCGCTAGTTTGTCTAGAATTCAAGCCAATATCACGAAATCATCTAGAATAATATTGTACACGTGTTTGATTATTACAACTAATTGTATGCATCAGAGACCATTGCAGACTGGATGCCTGCAGCTTCAAAAATCAAATAACATGTCCACTGACTCTCTTGTTTCTTTGTCACGTCTGTAATACAACATCCTAATACAACTTGCGCGGACTTCTATAGCATGTTTTGATTGTCAGTGAAGCGAACACATAAGTACATGTCGTGTCCTGTCTTCAAACAACTCTGCTGTACACTGATTGCACAGTTGCTATGCCGACCAGAAACGAATGGCTGCTTACCCAACTGTAACCGAACAACATTCACGCCATTACCTAAAGAGTTGTTTACCGTGTGTGTGTGTGTTAGGGGCGGAAGGGAGGGGGTATCAGATTTTCTGGGCTACCATAATATTGATGATTTTTGAATAAGGTATTATGACCTATTATATCTATTTCCAATCTCCTTTCAGATTGAGATTATAGTTGTACTCGATTACTGCTGTGCTTTCAACTTTCATAGTTTACCAGTAATTTACGAGCATGAAAATGATGATACTTATGATAGTATGTATAGTATGGAACTAAGTCAGATTTGGTTGTTCTTTTTGCCAGTCCTAGAATTAGTCCTTTACTGTTATGTATATTCATCTTTTTCCGGTTTCATTATTTAATGACAAAAAGCTTAGTATTAAATGATAGTTTTGTCATTTTTGGTGCTAAGTTATTTTTGTGAATAAGTTGGCCTTGAATAATGAAGATATATCTTGGAATTTTGAGCGGCCAAACAGGTAGGACATTGATGGGTTTTTCTTACCACAAACGACATTGCTCAATCAATATGCAAATTCAAGAGCAAAACTGGATTCAATGTCATTATATTTTATATGTGATATAGAGTCGAGTAATTTCACAGCACTTAGCATTTCACAGATATTTCCCACAAAGAATTTTCTACTGGGGTTCAAGTGCTCTATCCATCGTATAATCTGAATCAACCCCCATAACGAGAATGCTGAATGGCCTACTGCCAACTATGTGACGTAAATTTAAACACACTCAGACAAGAACACACACAATACAGCGTTCATTGTGGACACGTATAACCATAAACTAAATAAAATCAGCGGCTAGCTGAATAGTATATACCTGGGGCAATATAGTCTGCAACCAGAGTGTACAAACGAATAATGACAAAAACAAGATCGAAACCAGGTCTTAAAGCGGGAAGGTCCTCACCTGCGCACGCGCGGGAATTGAGTCCCAGGGGACGATAACAACACACACTAAAAACGCAAAGGCTCATCGCTTGTTTGTGAACAACGACAAGCTATGGCCATCTGACGCATGCGCAGGTGACGACTCCCCTGCTTTAAGCAATCGTATTTGTTTAAAATTAATTTGTTGAAATTAATTGAGCTGTTATCTGAGCCAATGACTGTATATTTGTGTAATAATAGGCCTACTATATTTTAGAGAAAATATGTGATAGATAAATGTTAGACGCTCTTGTCAAACATGTGTAACCCTGTAGGACGTATGTTCCCTATCCACTGCACAATTTAATTTCGAGATTTTCAACGGGAAGGTTGTAAACGTTACATAATGTTTTTTACTCGAATTAAGATATCTCTCTAGTGTGTTCTCGTCAATACTAAAAAAGCGTGAGAGAAATGACCTAATCTAGAAGATAATCAACCTTTTGCATTCAGAGCAGACGTGTAAAGTAGGCAGGGGAACATTATCTCCATCATTCTAACGCCATTCAACCAAACCGAATATCAATATGCTGCAATGTATATTTTTTAGAAAACTGACTGACGAATTGATCAAACGCACATACTTCCAAATGCAAAAGTGCCAACTCGCATTACATCTATTTTAAGAGAGAAGCTTGCGTGAGTTTGAATCTTGGTTGCCTGTTGTTATGTGAATGTTTGTTTTCTCGTAATTATTTACATTCCCTTTCTCTGATTTTGGAGAGTCTTTGTCTCCGCGGATACTCATAAGCTGAATGGTTTGTTAAAATACTATACGTTGTTTGTGTTGTCCGAGATTCAGCTCGAGTATTTTCATCTAGTCTCTGAGGGGTGCGTTTTCATCGCAGGCCATTTCAAGCCGACTTTCCTGAGTCAGTTAGTATGCCTGAGTATTTAGCGCTACGCAGTGTTATGTGGATGTTGGTTTGTTTGTAATTAATTGCAATAAATTGTACTCCCTGTCAAAACAAGAATATTGACTATTGTTGTATATGTTTTATTGAATGGCGTCATTTTTTCCTTTTTTGTATTGCTTTAACTTGTGGTTCATTTGTTTTAGATATAAGATACCTCAAATCTTATGTTAGATATTTAGAGTGAAATATTCATATATCGTGACTGACAGAGTTACCTTTCGCTATCCGGAATTATTTTTAAAAATCTGCGTTTAATGACAAATATAGCTCCGTGATTGTACATTGTCCTGATATTGGACAAATTGTATATCAATACAAAATATTTAGAAGTTAAATACATACAGCCATTTTTATTAAAACAATAAAATTAATATAATCGCACACCAGAATATATCTTCCAAATGTAACCTTCAATCAACCCGAAAAGGCAACTAGTAACCAGACTTTCATTACAGGCCTCGTTCGACACGTGCGAATAAAGCGTGAAATATGCACAGACACGCACATATGTTATATCTTAAACAAATATCTTAAACTAAAAGCATCAAACATATAACAAATACCCTATTCTACCTACTGTCTGATGAGCCTGGAAATTAAGTGGTCAAACGACACTACTAAATGAATAGAAACATGGTCCAGCAATCTCACTGCTGGAGGCCGTGCTAAATACTGTGTTACTGAATATGTAATTACTTAATTTAATATGCATATCACCACTATGAATAAATATACCAATCACCGAAGTATAATATAGATAATAAACTCAGCCGATGTTGTGGTGGCCGTTGTCGTGCAGATGGGTTATATATATTCAACATATTTGTTGTTGTTATTTCCTTATAATATTAATAATCCACGTCAAAGTAGAGTCTTGGAGTAACATTATACAAACAACATTTTACCGTTCAGAAACAAATTATAGTTTCCCACAATATGTCATTGATCATTATGCAACAATTGTGTTCCGTGAGTTGCAATAAAATCAGTTTTCTGTTATATTTCCATTGGACCATTCCACACATGTCACTTGCATTCAATCGTAGATCATATGCAAGTCTACGTACTTCTGGATAGTATTCAAAACAGAACCAATCATCTACCTCTGGTTTTGTCACAGTGTATGTAATTGTCTTGTAGTTGGTGAAGTCGTACGCAAACTCAAACGCATAAGTACAGTTATGACTGCTAGAAAACCAACATCACTAGAATAATCTTTACACGAAATTCTTTCTCTATATGCGTCTTTACCTTTAATTTGTGTGCATTTAAACGGCACATTAACAACACTTTGATTACTTGTGATAATGTTTCTCACTGAAGTGAACACGTTATCATCAAATTTATAAGAATTCCAATCCCAATAATGTATATAGTAATCATCAAATTCATGTTCAATTCTCGATGAATAGATCTTAGTGCGTATTTTAATTTCAATGTCTATATCATCTGGCCACCTTAATGTAGCTAATGTGAGCATAAACGATAACGTGAACATGGCTCCGACAACGAATGCTATCGTAAATAGTTCAAGTGATATGCATGTATTGGTGTCATACGCTCTTTTCGGTGGTGATTTTCCAACTGATCGCAGGAAATAATAGAATACCATGAATGACTTTGTTGCTAGAGAGACTGTTGTGACTACCATTGACGCTACTATAGCTGGATGGATGTTGGATACGGTACACGGATATATTGCAACATAATATATTATAACCATTGGGAAATCTTCAACAAACACTGTTGTAATGTCAATAATTGAAATTATAGTAGGTCTATCGTTCTTAGCTTTGCGATGTCTGTCAGTTGTGTCGACACTGTTGTTGGCGCTCGTATATTTCGCGATGAGAATGTTGTACAATATATAAATCACCGTGGAGATTGCACACACGGAAGCTATTGCCCACTGTGTTGCGACACTCTTGTAAACATAAATACCGAAGCTACTTCGAAAGTAAAATGTAAATACGCACCAGTGCAGCACGAGGTCTGTTGTATAAATAACCCACAATATCAACCCATACACTGTCTTCTCTGACATCATGGAGAATAATATTGTAGACGTTCTTGGTTATTACAACTAGTTGTATGCATCAGAGATTACTGCAGACTGGATGCACGCAGCTTTCAAAATAACATATATGAGTTAATTGACCCTCCTGTTTCCATGTCAACCCAAACTGTTGTGTTATTGTGTGCGACGTGATTTACCATGTTGTCAATAGTTTACACAAATGACCCATAACCTCAACCCATAACCTCATTATAGTGCCCACTCTCGATGACACAAAATATGTACAGCCCTCGAAAGGTACATTTATTCATATCAACCACATACACACACACCGAATAAATTTAATTAAACTTTTCAAATATATATTTGTTATATATATATGTTTTATGTACTGTAGTTTATTTTTAATTACAAGTTATCTCATCGTGAGAAATGGTACCAAAAATTAAAATTGTGACGTTAAACGTCAATGGTATAAGAAATCTCGTCAAAAGAAAGAAAGTATGGAATTGGCTAAATAGAAAACAAGTAAATATTATTTTCCTCCAGGAGACCCATAGTCTCTCCACGGACCAGTATAGTTGGTCGTCGCAACTTAGAGGTCAGGGTTTCTTTTCACATGGTACTAATAGTAGTAAGGGAGTGCTTACTGTTATTCGTGATATAGACATATAAACGTGATATATGATGTTAAAAACACTGTCATCAACCCTGATGGTCGTTTTGTTCTTATACATACGTTAACTGAAAATAGCCCTTTCTTGTTGCTTAATATTTACGCCCCAAATGACGGAAAGTCACACTGTTCTTTTCTGGAACATATTCAGTCGTGTATCGACAACTTAGATTATGATCCTGACACTCAGATTATCATTGGGGGCGTTTTTAATTTTACCTACGATATTAACATCGACCATCAGGGAGGCAACCCCCATACCTGGGTTAAATCTAAGAAATCATTTTCAAATTTGCTAGAAAAACATGATTTGGTAGATATATGGCGTATCCGCAATGTAGATACTCGACGTTTTACTTGGAGGAGAGGTGGGACCACACCTATTGCCAGTAGAATTGATTATTTTCTGACCACATACAAAACATTGTTGACTCTGTCGACTTCAGCCCAGTTTCATTTAGCGACCATTCGGCTGTTGCCCTTGTTTTAGATCCACATGAGTCACCACGTGGACCTTCCTTTTGGAAATTCAACTGCAGTCTTTTAGATGACAACAATTATCATAACCAATTTAGCGAACGTTTTGTTGAATGGGAAAAAAATATAGTAACATAGGTGATAAGGGGCTTCTTTGGGATCTCTTGAAGTATGAAATACGCAAATTTACTATTCAATATAGTAAACAAAAAGCACGACAACGTCGTTCAAAAATCGAAGAATTGGAACATAAATTGAATGATCTTGATATTTTATGTGGCTTGAATCCCACTCCTAAAAATATTGAATATATTTAAACGACATAAAAGCGGAACTTGATTCACTGTATGATTATGCTGTAAAGGGTTTAATTGTTCGGTCAAGGGCCCAATGGGTGGAAGAGGGAGAGAAGAGCACAAAGTTTTTTTCTGGGACTGGAAAAACGAAATCAACTTAGATCTCATATAACGAGAATTATAGGCTCCGACAATAATTTAAAACAATCTAAATCTGAAATTTTGACCGAATTGAAAAAATATTATGCCACACTTTACAGTTCAAATCACACAAATACAACTTTAGACGTAAATTTCTTTTCGGGGTTAACCATACCAAAACTTTCGAATGATGAAATGAGTGAGTGTGAAGGTCATATTTCACTCGGGGAGGCGCACCGTTCCCTGTTGTCCATGTCAAAAGGCAGGACACCTGGAAACGATGGTCTCCCAGTAGAATTTTATATTGCTTTTTGGTCTATTATTAGTTCTTATGTACTTAATTCCATTAACTATGCCTATGACCATAGCTGTCTGTCAAAATCCCAGCGCCAGAGTATAATCACTTTGATCGAGAAAAAGGGTAAAGATAAACAATATATTAACAATTGGCGGCCAATATCGCTAATCAATATAGATGCTAAAATTGGTTCTCTTTGTATTGCAAAGCGGATGGAAAAGTTTTTACCAAAACTTATTCACTATACACAATCAGCTTTCGTTAAGGGGAGGGACGTCACGGATTTAATTAGGTTAATTGAGGAGGTACTCCTTAGTACTGATGAGAATAATATCCCAGGTATTTTAGTTGCCATTGATTTTGAGAAGGCTTTCGATTCTTTAGAGTGGCCTTTTTTGTTTGATTGCCTGAAAACTTTTAATTTTGGTCCATCATTGATTCGTTGGGTGAAATCGTATTACTGTAACGTGGAAAGTTCGATTATCAATAATGGTTTTACCACGGGTTATTTTAAAGTTCAGAAGGGGGTCAGACAGGGGGACCCTTTGTCCCCTACATTGTTTATTCTGGCGCTGGAAGTGTTTTTAATCTCCATGCGGGCAAATCCAAATATTCAAGGTATTAAGTTGGGTGATGAACTTGTAACAGATGTAACATTTGCTGATGACCTATCATGTTGCAAGATGAATCTTCTGTATTACATTTGTTTAAACTTTTGAATTGCTTCCAAAAAGTATCAGGGTTAAAAGTAAACACAGAAAAAACTGAAGCCCTTTGGCTTGGGCCCTGGAAAAGTCGAAAAGACACACCTTTTGGTATTAAATGGCCTAAGGAGCCAATCAAGATTGTTGGTATTTATGTTTCCTATGATACAAATTGGGCTGCTACTTTAAATTATGCCAAGCCAATGGAAAATTTACAGTTAACCTTGAATCTGTGGAAGCAAAGAAATTTAACTTTAATTGGTAGAATACAGATTGTAAAGAGCTTTGCTATATCAAAGTTTGTGTATCTTATGAGAATGGTCTCTGTACCAAAGAAAGTTTTACTTGAGGTAAATAGAAAGTGTTTCAATTTTATTTGGCAAGGTCATGACCGGGTGGCCCGCAATGTTATGATTGCAGACATAGGAGAAGGTGGCTTGAAAGCCCCTGATATCTTTACAATGTACGGTACATTTCGTATAATGTGGTTGAAAAGGTACTTTGACCCTTCAATGACCCATGCATGGAAAAAATTATTCTTAAAAAGGTTAAAGCCTGTTGGAGGCAACTTAATATTTAGTTGTAACTACGGACTTGAATATTTGAAAATCAACCTGTCCGAATTTTATCGTGAAGCCTTGGTAGCTTGGTCTACTCTTAAAAATTTAGATATTAAAAATCAAATATCACATCATATAATTTGGAACAACAAGGATATCCTAATTGATAACAAATCTGTGTTTTTCCCTACAATTGCCAATAAGGGTATCGGTTGCATTGGTGATTTATTTCCAAATAACACACCCGTTAGTATTGCTGTCTTATCTGCTAAACATAACCTAACCAGACTTGAAATATATCTTGTGAGTTGTGTTTTTATTGCAATTACAAAAAACACGAGGGAAGCTTGGTCACATGTTTCCTATCCTATCCGAAGGTTTTCGTACGATTCAGTGCCAAATATTTGTATTGATGGTAAGAATATACTGGCATCTGTGCTTAGTAAAAATTAAAATAAAAAATAACTTTCTTCGTGCAAAGACTATTCATCCAAATAGTTCAGAGTATTTTATAAAAGATTTTAAACTCAAATTTGCTGCAATATCTAAATATTATGTTTTACCATTTAGGACAGCAATCGACACGAAATCAAGAGAATTTCAGTTTAAGTTACAACATAAAATTTTGTTTACTAATTATGATCTTTTTAAAATGAAATCATCAAAGGTTAGTAGTCCGAATTGTTCGTTCTGTCATCAGGAAACGGAAACTACTTACCATCTTTTTTATTATTGTAAATATACAAACAAATTTTGGTTTGCCTTTAGTGATGTATTTAAAAACATCTTTGGTCCAGATGCTCTTTCCCTCAGACAGATAATTTTAGGCTGTACTGATTTTCCAGTGTTGGCGAATTATTTGGTACTTTTAGGGAAGCAATATATTTATAATTGTAAAATGAGTAAGAGTATACCGATTGATGTATATTTTCGTAAGGTGGTAACTGAAGCATGCGAGATTGAAAAGCATATAGCTATATCTAAAAACAAATTGGAATTACATTTACGGAAGTGGTCTATTATCTCTGATAGTGTGTAATTTTTTTTTATTTCAGTGAATTAGCAATTATCTTGTTTTTGTTTTATTTCTTTTACTTGTTTGCTTGTCTTTGTCGTTTTGTATTATGTAATTAATGTTTACTGTAATGTATGTAATCAAATGAAATAAAAAAAAATGCTTAGTTTTAAAGTAATGGTTTTGTCATTTTTGGTGTAAAATTAACTTTGTGAATAAATTGGCCTTGAATAATGAAGATATATCTTGGAGTTGTGAACGGCCCAACAGATGGGGCATTGATGGGTTTGTTTTACCACAAACAGCGTTGCTCAACCAACACGTACAGTAGATTCAGTACAATAACGAATTGCTTGGAAGTGTTTATATATGTGGTATAGTGTCAATTGATTTCACAGCATTTCATAGGCATTTCCCATAAGGAGCATTCTACTGCGCACACTCTGTCACCAGGTGAAAAATGGCCGCGATGAAGGAGGAGAATGTAACAATGTTTAGGGAAGGAAACAAGTTTCTTTACGCTTGATTGGCGTTCATGTTCTATACAACAGCATACTTAGGTTATTTTGTCCGATTCGATAATATCATTGTCCTACATTATCTGAATAGTTTGCTTGGTGACATGATGTTTCAATGTTATGGTCATCGCACCGCTTCCTGTTCAATATGGGACCTATAGTGACGTGTGCATGGTTTGTTTGCATGAAATTCGCCGAAACTCAACACAATAGAATGTCAACATTGCCCCAAATGAACTACTGGTAAATGCATTACTTATTCACTGGATTTTAATTTCGCTATTTTCGCTGATAAGAAAAAATCGTTTAATTAAATCTATTTGACCATGTAATATTACAATACAACCCACTGTTTCCTTGACGAAATCGTGAAATTAAAACACATTGATTCTGCTCAAAACATCAAAATAGTGAAATTAAATGTCAGTCTTACAGTAATTTGAATATATTAAAAAGTCATTTTACCATTATTAAGAGATCATGAGTAAAATTACTCGTTTCTATCATCAGTTACTGGAATGAAACGAAGATGTATACGAAAAGTGCATACTTATACTACATACATAATTTCATACAATAAATGAAAGTATTTTGATTTTAAATTTGCTATTCTTTGATCAATTCTTAGTTCACATACGTACACGTGTTTAATGTAGTTATGCACTATCAATGATCAGTCGTTCAATGAACTGTCACGAACTGGATTTCCACAGAAGTCAGTGTCGAACACGTGATTGTCCCGTGGGTCATCGGATGGGTACTTGAAATATACATTATGGACATCATCGCCTCCATATGTATTCTTCCACCCACTCGTGAAGTTCCCAAAGCATCGCCAGTCGGAAAACGTCTCAAACGTACCATTTGAACTTGCGATAAAGTGTATGCGCTTACTTCCATCGTATGTGAGTTTATAATTGAAATAGAAATGTAATTCACACTGAGCATGCGGTGTGATGTGGTAAGTATCTTCGGAGTAATTACCACAGACAGTATAATCCACCTTGTTGTAGGAGAATGCCGGAAACAGGCTGTTACAGTGCAGCTGAATATGTGTGATGTTCTCGCCATTATTGATGATGTCACTAGCATTGAACAATAGTGTATAATCACCGTATCGCGTACCACTAGGATCCCACAGACGAACCAGATTACCATCCTCATTTGTATAGGTCGAGAAGTAGTAAGTAGTGTGGTACACGTATACTCCCAACTCGTTTATCAACTGTGCTTTCACCATCATGATTATGACTAAAACTAATGTCGCTATGGCAGTTGGAATTACAAAAACCAGTGCCAAAATATAGGTTCCTATCTTCCTTGAATCGCTCTTAGAACACGAAACCACAAGTTTCACGAACATCACCATTATTTTCACAAGGCTACTTACAATGGACGCCCACCATGCTATGAGCAGCCACGTACTGAGCCAGCCAACCATACAAGGATAGACGAAACGAAAATATATAATAATTGTTGGCAGATCTTCTAAGACAACTGACAATATTTCAATGACACTTCTGCCACGGTTGTATGTTTCGTTATCGATTTCTTTATCGTCAGTCTGTTCGCCTTCACTGTTTTCTGGAGCAACTGTGTTGACAGGTTTGTTGATCTTGCATGCAGAGAAATAACTTTTAAACATTAGATAAGCGTACATAACCTGCATCATGGTTGACGCTAAACATATTGCCAGTAGAGTCCATTATGCTTCCGGACTTTTGTAGACATATAGACCGAACTGATCAGTTGAGTCCAGTATTGTGATTAGATCGAACAAAGAAACTAGCCACACCTCAATAGCAAGCATACGAGACGATAGTTTTCTGCATTCGCTTGTATCGCTTGATTCAACCATATCGCCAATATCTTCCACAGCTCCGCAGCAAGCGTGGCTTGCATTTGCGACTGCTTCTGAAGCATCTGCCATGGTAGTAGGATATTGACATATTAACAGTGAAACCTCAAGTGTTCTGGAAACTCTAACGCAACAGTAACACCGGTGCAGCAGTGTTATCCTGGTTGTATATCAACTGACATGTGAAATGGCATGACATGAGAAAGATTTGCATATAACACTCGATTGTCTCTGATGCGTTTATTCAGATCTATCTCTATTTAATAACATCTCACGCCACTGTCATTGTACAAATGATATCATCCTTGACTGATTTAGTGGATCCAGATAGCGTATGATGGACTGGGTGCTTAACATTGTTACATGTAATCGCGAACTAAATATATGAATTGTGAGGGCGGTCTTTAACAAAATCAATCCATTTTATTGTGCTCAATAGACATCGTAGCAGTATGGCTTAAATGGCGGTGGTCGTCGCGTCGCGTCCTGTTCGATATGAGACCCATAGTGACGTATACGACACATGTAAAATACATTGTTTGCTTAAGCTAAATTCAAACACACGCTGCGCGACGACCACCGCCCTTTAAAAGCCGGTAGGCGTCGGGCCACGCATGCGCGATATATATGGGTCTCATATAAACAAGATGGCGACTTTGACTGTTGCGCAGATCAACGAGTACAAATTGAGACATTCCAAGCTTTAATTAGGTAATTCTTAGGTGATTGAAAGGTATCGAAAGAGTCACGCCCAAGTCAAACCTCATACTTGTGATTTCCATTTGAAGAGCGCATTGGATTATGGGGAAGTCAGTGTTTATCAACACAAATGTCGCACATGCACAGTGCGACGACCACCGCGCTTCAGGCCAGAGTCACCGTACAGCACACGTTAGAATTTCACACGCGCTGTAACGTGGTACACCACCGTTTAACGGTACAACATCCGCGAATTGTTTTAATAACATTGACAGTGGAAGTGTGTTCAGTGCTACAACAGATTTTTTCTAATAGAACACGTTTTACGAAACTTAGTTGCATTGTACACATGTTTATGAATACAACTATGAATAATACACCTTGCGTCAGTGCCTGGACTAACACGAATCATCATCACTAGAAGCTAATCTATAAACATCTGAGGGAATTACCAAACGTTCGTATTATATAGGGTAGTTGGGGTTTAAGTCTTGGCTGGATATAATTATTCGAAACGTTTTTTTTTGGAGCCAACGTAAGTCATTCGCAAATCATTTAGTGTTAAAGATGTATGCTATCATGGAAGTTATCCTTGAGATCAGTCAGTTTCTTTCCAACCGATAATCATTCCTAAGAATTTTTGTATAAGATTTAATTTCCCATAGCAATGCGTAATATAGTTATACGGCTGCTCGTATAAACATATACCCAAGTTTGGCATTGAAACAGTAAAATGTCGCTTACGCTAGTCGAAATAATGTCATAAGAGTTATAACAAATTGTTCAATTTCAAAAGTAACGACGCGTGGTGTTCGGTAGGGGTTCACTGCGGCGACGCACACAACGCACGTAAAACACGCTGTTTATTTACACAATACTCGGGCGCGCTGTACAACGGCGACCATCTTTTTACTCCTCGACATTAATTACAAAAACAACTAGAGACAGACAGACATAATTGCAGTAAGATGGAAACTAGGTTTTAAAGCGGGAGGGTCGTCACCTGCGCACGCGCGGGAATTGAGTTCCAAGCGACGATAACAACACACGCTAAAACGCAAAGGTTCATGGGTAGAAGCTTGTTTGTAAACAATAACACGCTATGGCCATCTGACGCATGTGCAGATGACGACTCCCCTGCTTTAATGACTATGCGTTGTGCTTTCGACCCCTTGCATAAAAGACTGGCTCGCTATCTATATTTATTGTTCGAAGTTGTTTTAAGCCTGATCTACTGAACCGGACGAGCTGGCTGAACTGTCGTTTCCGCATATAATAGGTATATTTAAGCTTATAATGACGAGCATCATACAGTATTGAGACACGTGTGTATATTCATATTGCATGGCACACTATAACACAGTCACAGCTTATGTATTTGTTTACATGTAACAGTAATCAGATCAATATGCCAAGATCTCAATAGTTCCTTTTTGAAGATAGCGTCACATTCATGAGCTGAACGGGTTTAATCGTTGAGAATTATAGTACCTTCGGCGAAAAGTCGCATAGATATAACACGTTCGTATTTGCCCAGGAAAATAATCATGCTTATTTACAATTATACAGTTCAGAAATTGTTTAGAAATATATCACGGCTTTTGTACGTCTGGATATATAAGAAAGAAATAGGAATATGTTTACAATATCAGCCAGTATGTATGTCAATGTTGATGCATTACAACCCAGTAAAGATTGACAGATTATTTTGAATGGACTAACATAATAACACGCCACACGTGGGTCTCAAACATCCGAAATATGTGTATCATGGCCGAAATTTACGATCCTCCAAGTCGGTTGATAATATTAATGTATCGATGGGGATGACGGATTGAAGAACATCTCACCGACTGGGACAGTATTGCATTAGTTAACTACGTAACAGACGTATTATTCCGTGTTAAAAATATTGCAGGTGTTATCCCGACAGAAGTAAACACGGAAACAGTGAGGCACATGCGCGATGTCCGAGTAGCATACTTGGTTCTACATCGGCTCTAGAAATACGTTTAGATTTTACATGAAAGATACGCCCCCCTAACATATAGTGTACCCAGTTTGCATCGTCAAGACCCTGTGTTGCAGTATGCCTGGAGATGGAACGAAACTTAACAAGAAGAAGGAGGAACAATCCAAACTAACTTTCGGCAAAAGTACAAACGAAGAGAGCAGCCATCTTGTCGACCACGAGGTAGAGGCCATGTCGGGGCCGGAGTTGGTATCCAATGCAGATTTGAAGAAAATTGTTGAAAATGGGTTTAAAGAGGTTGCAGTTCTGAAAGCCAGTGTCGAGGTGGGTTTTCGTGAGGTAACTGAGATGAAAAGAAACTTGCGGCTGAAATGAATTTTGCAGCGCCTATGGAAAAATTACATGCATCATTAAACATTTGGAGAATTCGAAATTTAACTTTATTAGGTAAAGTACAGATTATAAAATCAATGGGAATATCTCGCATGTGCTCAATCTCAGTGATCCACAAATGAACCAATTAAAATAGATTAACAAATTAATGTATAACTTTCTCTGGGGTGGTCCTGATGGGGTGGCCAGGAAAACTGTTATTGGTAGTATTAAACAAGGTGACTTAAAAATGCTATATTTGCTATTTATGATGTTCAGCGCATTAGTTGGCTTAGATGGTATTTTGATCATGATATTCACCATCTTCGGAAATGGTTTCTTCAAAGTAAACTTGAAAAAAATGGTGGTATTGAAATGCTACTTAAATGCAATTTTTGTCTGAAATCACTGCCATTAAAACTTAACAAATTTCATTTTAACATGTTACAATCCTGGCTGTCAGTGTCTGGCCATAAATTGGAGGAGCACTACCTCAATCAGCGCATATGGAACAATTGCAACATAACAATTGGTGGCTGTAGTATTTACTTTAAATAATTTGTAGATGCTGGATTGATTTATATAGGTAATTTATTCAATGATTGAGGTAGCATTTTGGAATGGGATGATGTTGTAGGCAAGTTTCACAGAATGCTTATCTAAGGTGGTACGGTTTGGTTTCAGCATTACCTTTAGTGTGGAAGCCAGCTGATTTGTCAAAGTTTGATATTGAAGTTCACGATCAAATGATTGGTATCAGATTCACTAATGCACATTGTCATTTAAAACATTGTACAACCAAGGTGATTACCAATCATAAGACTGGTTACGAACCACATCGATGTCACGACTCGGTTAGCCTTGCTCAACTGGTAATCAGGTGAAGCGGGTGATCCCATACCAACCAACCACACTTCGTTCAAAGACAGGTCTAGGTTATTCCTCTGCGTGTAATATTTAAGAAATATGCGTGCAGATGTGTTTATGTTATGGATTCCTGAACAATGATTGTGATTGTACATTTTTTTTCAGTTTTGCCATCGCTCCGAAGTTTTTAATGCTTCTCCTATAATCACATGTATTTGTCTATTTAGAAAATACGAGTCAAAATAGCGTTTAGGAAAGTGTGAGTTATTTTCTGGTATATTTTGAGACAACGTGACTGTGAAGACCGTCATAGGAACGTAACATGTCCCACAAAGCCGTGTTATAGTACTATAGTGCGGTAAAGAGAACAAATCTTTTTTTTGGGAGGGGGTTTTCAATAGGCATTATTCCCGGGGGGGGGGGGCTACTTCCATAGAAGTGCAATACGGGTATGTGCCGCCCGACTGGGTTGTCTTTTCACGTTTTTTTTTGTTTAGAAGTGGGTAGTCATTTATCAATGTTTTGGTTAAGAAGTGTGTAGCATTTATTTACCTTTTCACAGGTTCTTATATTCAAAGCCAGATACTGGAAAAGGCTGAATAAAATGTGTCGCCCGGGGGCGCCCACTGGTTGCGAAAGTTGTGAGCTGTTTTTTTTTTTGGGGGGGGGGGGGCTGAAAACCATTGTGTTTAGAAGTGGGTATATAAGTAGCAACAAAATGGTTTAGAAGTGAGTATGGTTTTCGAGAGGTGGGCTTCACACCCTTACCCACTTAATGTGGAAGTACCCCCCCGGGCGTTATAGATGGTTGTAATCTTTTCAAAGTTTCGATCAGCTCTAAGTCACCATCACCAAGCTTATGGTAAAAACCTCTGTTGCCTTTGCTTGATCTACAATAAACGAATCGCTGCCATATTTTACGAATGCCCCGGTCACTGAAGCGATACTTCTCGGCTATTTCACGGAAAGATGAACAATTCCCAGTGACCGGATCTCCCCCGTTCAACAATATGTCAGTTACAATAATGTTTTGTAGCTCCTCGATGTTTCAGCACCTCGTTTAAATTTTCTGCCCGTGTTACTCACGTTACCGGCCAAGTTTCAGTAGTCAGCTTACGAGCTTGATGTGCTCAGAAGCAGTGGGCGTGGTTTAACATTTTTATTTTGGCGCGTCAACCTTTTCTGTTTGGCGAGTCGATGTTTTTGTTTGACAAGTTAGCTGACAGCTAGTCAATTGATTGGGCCACGCGCACTGATGGCGGCGTCTTTTTTTTATTACGTTTTGAACACTCGCTTGGCTTCCGCAGTAGGTGATGTTTGCCGTATTGATGACGGAATCGTCGCACGCTTCTTTCAGAAATTTGTCTAGATTTCGGATACTGATACAGCCTTAGTCCCCTGTTTGACAAGAGCACTGACACACTCCGTGTCAACAATTTTGTCGATCTCCATTTCAACTTGCATAATCATGAATTAGTTAACGTCGCTTTGGTTCTAGAATATGACGTCATATGTCTGAATCGAGCATGCGTTGAACTGTATAAATATTAAGAAGTGGGCGTTTTTGTTAGGGCAATATTTGAGGGTCTTGAAATAGAACTTACTGCAGTGGTATCATTGTAGCTTGTGCTTGTTTATGATCTGATACCATTTGTTGCTGCGCTTGCCGTCGTTTGGAAATGTGCAAAAAAAAAACTCCCATCCTAGCATTTCAATAAAATAAAACGTCCGAAAATGAAAATCGTATTTTGATATTCGGCGTTCATTTTGTGATTGCTTACTGCAAATTCATCAAAATTACGCCAAAAACCAAGATGTTAAATTCCACAAAATATTAGTAATTCATTGGCTGCGGGAATAGTATTTTACGGTGTCATCATGCGGGTATCCAAACCGTGTACATGCATATTCTAATGATTGCCAACTGAGCGTTGTTAAAGTCTAAACACGCACATTCACCAACACTGCTTGGAATACATGGATACGGAAAGACGTATCTATGAAAGATCAGTGCGTCACGTCACATTATCAAGAACAGACACTAATCCTATATGGAACGTTTATCACTATACTAGTATGTGGCCCTCTCCAGATTCGTGACCTATGTCGAAACAGCTCTTAATCAGTATTATGGTAATTTGTATGTACTTTCCTTGAGTTATAATATGGGAACGAATACCCACCCCTTCGCAGTCACCACGCCCGAAGCACACCGGGAGTCAACTACTTTTGTAAAATAATTTCCAATGTGTGAATGCTCGTTAAGTAGTCTGCACCTGTTCCTAACGACTTCAGAGTGGCTGTTAGTTGCACACCGCGCTGTTCACGATCTCATTAACATGCGCACTAGTTTGTCCAGGCAGATAAACAGATAATATATTGTGATCGTAATTATAAACATCATTTTTATTGAGCTCATGGTTTGCAACGTTATGATAATACAGTGTCACGTCGGTTCACTGAATGAGTGAGACGGTAAGAATAAATGTCCAATAGTTTTGTTCAATTAAGGATTTATCATCGTATTCCATGTTTATTTTGCGAGATTACGCTCAATACAATGTCAATGTCTATTTAAGCTGCAATTCTTGAGTTGTTGAACATTGCATATATGAATAAGACATTCCACGTTGTTTTGCTTGTAGCTTAACTATGAATTCCGAGTTGAGAAAATGGCTGACACTGGTATGCGTAGTCTCCTTGGTAACCACGGCTATGGATTTCATTCTGCTTCACGACGGATACAACGCAATTTTCACGATTATGCGACCATTAAAGGGTACGTCACATTTGCAACAGCTGTACGGGAAAGAAGCGAGACTTGATAAAATACTTAATAGCAAAAATATGAAACGTCGAAAAAATGTTTATGTTATATTATTTTCACGATTTCGCACAGGGTCATCGTTCACAGGTCAATTATTCAACCAAAACCCAAATATATTTTATTATTTCGAACCACTGCACGCGTCGGTAGATGGCACCAATGGAGTACAATTATTAAACAAGTTGTTACAGTGTCGCTTTCCACCGAAATATGCAACAGAACTACGACGGTGGAAAATAGCAGTTGCCTATAGTAAAGCTATCCAAAACGTTTGTCGAAAGTACAACCAGTGTTCCATGGTTCCACCTGTCGTTCTTTCAAAGGAATGTGCTAAACGTCAAAGTATAGCAGCAAAGATAATCCGGGCATCCTCTCTTCGAGAACTCGAGTCATTGTTAGACTCGTATGGAACGTCCATTAAACTTATCCACCTCGTTCGTGACCCTCGTGGAGTTGTGAATTCCAGATATGTTTTTCCCGTGGTCAACAAAACACACGTTACTCGAATACACAATGGAATAACGGATAATATACGCGAATATTGCGAGTGGATGACAAACAACAGCGACTATGTCGATGCATCTAATATGTGGACCTCAAATAACTACAAATTAGTACGGTACGAGGACATAGCCTCGAACCCAATCAAGATGGCCGTGGAGTTGTACAGGTTTGTCGGAATACCGTTGCACAAAAAAGTGCTTGAGTGGATAAACTTTAATACAAGACAAAGTAATCCTACCATTGATAATAATATGTCAACAACCAAAAATTCCACAGCGGTTGCGCAATCATGGAGAAGTACTCTTCATCTTGTTGATGTACAGCACGTACAAGCGGTTTGTTTTGACGCGATGGACATGTTCGGTTATACAATGGTTTGGAACAATGTGGAGTTGTTAAATATGACACAGCCACTCTGGTGATTCAGAATCTAGTACTAACTGAATTTTTTAACGATTACACATAGTCTTTTCGAGAGAATAGTTTGTCACTGTGTCAATCATTATACACCGTACCAGGAATGAGCTCTTTGATAGAGTACTACATTCCGATTTCAATATTATTTTTTATAATATAAATTAATGTCCTTTTTACATTTTGTTTACATCTATTTTTTTGTCTAGGGTCAATGCATCCCTGTTCCTGATGAATATGATCAAATATTGTACTATTGCATCGTTTAAGAGCGATTTTCTTCTTTCACTCACAAAATACCATTCAAAAGTCACCCCGTCGTTTTCGGGGCACTGTCCTATCCGCTCCAAAACATCTCATTCACATACCTCGTCGACTGCTCGAGTGACGGGCACACAAAGAACTATTATTTATTTTAACAGCTTGAACTAATGGTAGTACACAGGTTAATATTTAACGGACTGCTCATGCGTGTGATAAAGGCTTATGCAAATTAGCCAATCTCTTAACTTGAGTTATACAGATTGTTACGAAAGTTTAAACCAATTAGCCCCTGAAGTCCCGTTTTGTTCCTAGCCTAATTGTCACTCATCTCGTGTACACGTCTGGGATTGGTGACACATTTGTTCTTCTGTAACAGGGTGTCTGCCACGTAATCATGCCTACTCAAGCTTTTAACAATATGATAAGCATGTCTGCCACGTAATCAAGCCTACTCAAGCTTTTAACAATATGGCACACATGATGTCTGCTACGTAATCAAGCCTACTCAAGCTTTTAACAATATGATAAACATGTCTGTCACGTAATCAAGCCTACTCAAGCTTTTAACAATATGGCACACATGATGTCTGCTACGTAATCAAGCCTACTCAAGCTTTTAACAATATGATAAACATGTCTGTCACGTAATCAAGCCTACTCAAGCTTTTAACAATATGGCACACATGATGTCTGCTACGTAATCAAGCCTACTCAAGCTTTTAACAATATGATAAACATGTCTGTCACGTAATCAAGCCTACTCAAGCTTTTAACAATATGACAACATGTCTGCCACGTAATCAAGCCTACTCAAGCTTTTAACAATATGATAAACATGTCTGCCACGTAATCAAGCCTACTCAAGCTTTTAACAATATGATAAGCATGTTTGCCACGTAATCAAGCCTACTCAAGCTTTTAACAATATGATAAGCATGCCTGCCACGTAATCAAGCCTACTCAAGCTTTTAACAATATGACAAACATGGTGTCTGCCACGTAATCAAGCCCACTCAAGCTTTAGCACTTATGGCACATATTGTCAGAGACAACACACCACCTACATAATGTGAATATTCAAATCTATTGTACACAAACTCTAAGAGTTATTTACTATCGCCACACGTAGCGTTCGAACACCAATGCAGCTACGTGCAAAACATAATTGTTGTGTCAATCATTTTAATCTCTAATTTACCAGCGTGTCAAAGTATGTTAAAAGTTTACTTTTTATATAACTCAGGGGAGGCTAAAACGATATAAGTGTAGGTTTATTTCGGTATTGACATATTCTACAACGCTTATGTTCATTTCATTTTCATCTATCTACACATTGTGCTTGCGTAATTTAGAAATAAATAGTTAGTAAGTAAGTATAGTAATTTTGTTTATGTCTCACGTCACCCTCCTACTCCCTATCGATTAAATTGTGGCGTCGTATCCCGGAAAGGACTTATATTTAATCATATTATCACATGTGCATCTCCAGTTATAATTGTATAATACATCTTCTTCCATATAAATAAATGGTTCATCAAGTACGTCGTTTGCAACTTTTTGCAAACTAGATACATTAAATATCAATTATATACATTACATATGGTGGAAACAACCACTGTATGTATTGTGTAATAAGTTTTTGCTTTACTCACATGGCTTCGATGATATATGTTTGGTTTAAAATAAATGCTATCCGAAAAAATGTGTTTTATAGTTATTTGTTTAAACATTTGATCGCACTGATTTCGGAAAAGCTAAAACAAAGACGTTATGTCTTGGATACAAAGGTATTCCTTAGCTGAAACTAAGAATATTGAACCAAATCATGTAGTTTTGCGATATACGATAATTAATTGTGAAACCAGGGTGCGCAATTTCTGTCTGTAGTCCAGTGGGAAATTGCAAAATCAACAGACGTCACACCCTGGCTCTGTCTCTCAAATGCAGTTATGCAGATAGCTGTCTCAACATTTTTTTATTACGAAAACAGTGATTGAAACCTGTCGAAAACAAACGGAAATATATTTTTTTTAGCCTCGTATAAAAGAGAAAAGTTTGCTGTCGAAGTCCATCATCGTTCAGCGACCATTTTAATTTGAAAAACAATTGCCAATCACGTGACGCGACCGTCACTGAATCTTGCGTAATCTTATTACTGTGCGTGGCAACAACGCGTAATGCGTACATGGCGTACGACGTAAGGCGAACCGGACACGAAGAAACACAGTCACGTGGTTTCTAGGCAAACTAATAGTAACTAATACTAATTTTAATTTTCCGAGATTTTCCAAAGTTTAAAAACTTTTTCTATGTATAACAAAGACAAAACGCGAGATATAAAAAAACGAATTAGGAAACCTAAGTGAAAATGCATTTGTTTTTAGAGACGAATACAAATATAGTGTGGCAGTGTGTGACACACATTTGACAGAGCTATCCCGTAGAGAATGGATGATTGCCACTGGTCACAGATTCTGCCTTGATTCTTACATGAATCTTGTATGTATACTGAGGAAAATCCAATAAATAAATAAATAACAATATGAGTGTATGTGAAATGTTGTGGCATAATAATGGTTAATAATGTGGGAATTATGCAAAAGAGAATAATATTCTAGTATCAAACTTCATTTAGAAATTGTTACACATGTTTATTGCCTCTATCGCCTGGTACAGTAATAATGGGTTAAGAGTAATTCAAGCCAACAAAAAGTACTCAAATATTATGCAAATATTATGCAAAAAGAACAAACGCTTCAATGGCTATTTAGATATATTTGAATTTATTCGAGTGAATAAACTACATTAAACTATATATTTCATTTGCGATGAAGAGTTTTGCTGATTCAATAAAAGAATGAAAGTATGAATGAATGAATGAATGAATGAATGAATGAATAAGCTAATACATAAATAATAAACGAACGAATCAATAGATATAAATAAATGGATGATTGAATAAATTAGTAAATAAGATGAATTTACAAACCCACAAACAAATCAATGAACATATTATATTACAGGGTTACCAACGTCTTCTGCAAATGTTATGTCACTCGCATGAAATCTGGTGTTTCAATAGCCCAAATATTAAAAAAAAACACAATTGGGATATTGACCGTCATGTAATCTCGTAAACAAACATGGCACGGCATATGCACTACCATATTAGTTTATATCTAAGCAATCGAATAATATGTTGTTCTGGTAGCATTCTTAGTTCCCTTTAGGAATGTCTAAATTACCTTAATTCAGCATTCAATCTTAGACCATGGAAATCATTTATCGAAACTTAGAGTAAAGAAAAAAATAAAACCGACAAATAAACTAACTGCTCCTAAAGAGTTGAGCATCTAAATGTACTGATGGTAGTGGTGTAATTTAAATGTAGATGTATTTAATCTGCCACAGGCTTACCATATTTCACAGTTTTCTTTATAAACATCAAATTGTCTGTAGAAAGTACAATTCGTTTCACAGTAACCTTAGAACAAATAAAGAAGTTGAGTATTCATGTGATGGTGTTTTGGCGGACCATACGACAGAATTTATGTAGCATTTTGTCAAAATGTATAAAGATAAAAATACACCAAGTGTAATAAAACTTCACAATTCAAAAATGATGAAATACCTCCAAGATATTGTCCAGACAGATATTCAGGAGGTGGACAGCGAGGATCAGTACAGCAAAGCCGACTGATGCTCCTTTCGTCAACACAAACGTCACACGTTTCCACGCACATATCCCCTACAAAGTCGGACGGACATGGGCAGGCTCCGTCTGTAAATAAAATCGTTTTCATATATTTCAGCATACACACCAGTGAATGAATTAATGAATGAAAGAACGAACGAAAATGTGAATAAATGAATCAGCATGGTACATATATATATATGAACGATTTTGTCAAAATAAGAGGTACTCACCACATGCCGGATCTGGTATACATTTCCAACTTCCATCCTTGCACGTGCTATCGGAAATTAAAAACAAAACAAAAACATTACCAATCTCACAATCTTTTAATTAACAAAGCAGAAGGTATTAACTATGTTACTGTTACAATACAATAACAACTCATTACCAGATTTCACAGTCTTCATTCACTACATCTCCCGGCGAGTAATATTCACAGTCCAACTCACAAAACTCTTCTGTGGAAATTAAGAACATTTGTGAGAGCATATTAATGATATTCTTTCTTCCGATTACGTCATCAATATGGCGGTTCTATTGAAATGTATTTACAATGTGCATCACGTGACACCACTAGACTCGTGTAATGCACATCCATTAACCATTTGCTCGTTTTTTAAATTCATTATTAAGAAAAATTTACAATTTACTATGAGAGAACTGTCGTTCTGAACTAGGTTTTTCTCACGTGATTTAAAACGGTATCACGACATTTTTCTATTTAAAAATGGGACAATTTATGAGCAGCAAAACCCTAAATTATGAAACAACGGTAATCAGATTGACAAGCTTTTTTTGTTTGAAACACATGTACTTTACAATGATATGCAAATTCAGATGCAAATTCTATGTAAAAGGGGTTAGGTGTAACACATACACTGTAATAACAGGGCTGCAGAAAAAACAACTCGCAAAATGCGCTGTATTACAAAGTCACGGACGTTTACTACTTAGTATCTTCGTAGTCGAACTTTAAAGCGGGAGGGTTGTCACCTGCACACGCGTGGGAATTGAGTCCCAAGCGACGATAACAACACAGGCTAAAAACGCAAAGGCTCATGGGTAGACGATTGTTTGTAAACAATGACACGCTATGGCCATTTGGCGCATGCGCAGGTGACGACTTCCCGCTTTAACTCTCAGTAACAATTAATGGGTTTATAGTGTATTTAAATTTAAACAAATTGGCAGCAATTTATTCCAGGATTCACAACCTAATCCGCAGTGTGAAACATTTATTCTGATATTTCCCTAAAATTACCTGGTGTGTATACTCCTCCTAAACACGATGGTGCCACACAACCGTCGTCTACACAACACAGATAGCCAGGCGTCACGGATGCATGTTCATCACAAAGAAAATTGTGGAGTGTATACTAGTGCACTTAAAACAGTGAGCTGAAACAGGTGTTTCCAATTCTGCTAAATGAGAAAGGCTTGTCCAATTAAAAAATATGGTGTTGTTCATGTTCAAAACAACTATTTACAGTATAGCAATTTGCAATTAATAACGTCGTATATCTTATTTCAGTGCTTTGTTACAAATGATGTTGACATACACCTAGAGTACAGAATAACATGTTTTGGCAGTTTGCAGTGGTGTGGATTTAAAGTAAAAAAAACTAACTTAGGATTCCAACTTTGCAAATATATACGGTACCACCCCATGACCATTACATACACCATAATATTTTAAGATATGAAATGAAAAATTAACTGCAAAATATACTATTTTAATTCAATTTAATTTAATTTGTAAACAAGAGACACTTAGTTAGAAGGGTATGATTGTTTTCGAAGGTCGGTTACTTTGTTGGTATGTTCGTCTAAGGAATGCATTTTGTGGTTTGGTGAGAAAAAGATACCTATCTTGTTTGACAAAATCAACTGTTACAGCGTTTTTACACGTTCTATGTCTTGGCTAGTTATGGGAGGGGTGATAGAAAAAGTGGAAACGCAACCTTACGACTGATGTGGTTGGGGTTTCACGGGATTTGTTCGTAGTATTCATACTTAATTATTTGCATACTTTTGAGGGATAACCTGTGGCCGGTTGGGAAACGCGATTTGCTATCGTGCGTATTTGTCGGTTCGAGTTGTCCACGCATTTCATGCTTAATATTATCAATTTGTATTTACGGCGTTGTGTATTCGATATTATTTATGGGAGGTGAAGACTGTGAGTAACAAATAGTCAGCATATCTGCCCTGCAGTTAGTAAGATCCTAGGCCCATTCACTAAGTTGTTATTGATATGAATAAAAATGTTAGTTATTGCATTAAAATCCTGAAAAGGTCTGTACAATCACGATTATGTAAATGAAACCCCATATCGTTTACAAGTATTTTTATCAAATAATACATCTTTTTTTTTATTCTGCTAAAACTAAAAAATGCAATATGCATCGATTATCATTCAGTCCTGAAGAAGCTGTCTATGGCATGACCCTAAGATATATTCTGTATCTCACATTTTCTGAACTTACATGTTATTTGAATTTCACTATGTGTGTCACAGGGCAGTACAGCTTATCCGTATAGCTTGTGTATTGTAGTACTACAGCCATTAGGTTTGGAACCCCATGAATTATGCTTTCACTGGTTTGTAATAGCCATATTACTCATATCCAAAACCTAAAGAAACAGGAGACGATGGCGACAAACTTTGTAGTAGTGAGATAAGAGATTGGTCATATCTACGACTGAATTGAAGATGGTACATTAAAAAAAGAAATTATATTTTACTGGATTCTGTTGGTCAGCTGGCCCCTACACATGATAAATACAATAACTATGACCTAACTGGGTGATTTAACATGGGGAAATATAATATTTGCAGCAATATAATTGTCAGGAGTCAAGCTTTAAACGATATTGAGACACATTGTCCTAATTTTATATCCCATACATAAAATACAAAGCTTAAATGGTAGGTTTATAAACTAAGCGACCACATGGCAGACAGGGTTGGTACCGAATTTTTCAAATTGTGTATAGAAAAGTGTGTTACTTTTACTTCTAATAAAATGTTTATGAGAAACGGATAAAAGTGAAATGCGTACTTTCAAAGCAATCTTGTTAAGTTTTAGTAATTTGCAATGAATAGGGTCGTATGTTGCTTGTAAACATACGTCTAATATATTGCGTAGCTGCATGTACATTGATAGAAAGTCTTTTAAATTATTGTGAAAACTAGTAACAGTTCAACTAATTAATATCATGGAATCACAAGAAATGGCTCGCCACACGGACCTGAAATACACGTAATTGGTTCACCATGTTTCAGTCTCGACAACTAATATAAGGCCCACTGTAAACATGCAAGTATGATGAAATTGTTTTTGCGTATCTGTTGGCCGACTTAATTAGTTGATTACGAGTGACTGGCTGTGTTATGTCTGGCATCGTTTAGGCCATTTGAGGTTCTGGACGGAACTCGACTCAGTGATTTGGAACTAATTACGAGATATAACCGTCGCTATTCGGACTACTATTTCTGACAGTTAGTATTCGTAGTTATTAATGTAATGAACGATTAATCAAAAAATATGACGTGTCCAGTGCTTAGTGTGATTGGCTTTATGATTGAAGGGTACGCCCTAGAGTCTTTTTACTGCTTTGTAATTGGTAAATGTTTTGAAAGCGAATAAAGAGTTTTTAGTTGGTCTTGGCGAGTACATCAGGACAGAGGCAGTCCAGTCCTGGACTGGGGCGAGTCTTGACGCAATCTAAAGAGAGTCTTGGGTCAGCCTTGCGATAGTCTTGGGGACTTTTCCCCAGGGCGCTGTGTCTTATAGAGTGCTCGACTGACCGACAAAGACGAGAGTTGAAACGTATTTCGTTGTGTGTGTCTATTTGACTGTAAGGCTTAAGTGACTTTCCCGATCCCGTACCTCAAGGGGACGCGATATAGAGACGAGACGATATTCCCACCTGACACGTGTGGAGAACCCTAGAGGAGGAGATTTTCCCCCTCATACAAGACTATTTGTCAAATAAGCGGAAAATGTCAAATAGACAGCAGGTAAAGTAAATTAACGTGTGCAAACCATGGAAATACAGTGACATTTGAATTCATTTGATTGAGGGTCTAGTTATGCTGGGCCAATATGATGGACATTTAGTATGGAATACAAAATAATAAAATATTTGAATAATGAATAAAATATATATTTATTTTACAGTCAGCTGTTTTTTAAATTTATCTGAATTGAAAAGAATGTTTTGTTGTACACGGATGTGTATGGCAATTTTTTGGCAACTGGAAATGTGTTCTAAGTTGGTACTTTCAGATGCATGAAGGACGGTGGTTATCGCGCGCTGCTCATGTGCGACAATTGTGTGGTAAACATGAGGGGCAAGGGGGTAGCTGGTACAGTTTTACGGGAAATAAAAAGGTTTTGTTTACAATTTACAATGGAAAAAAAATACGTTTTAACAGTTTACAGTGAAAATTGAATGTTTACAGTTTACAGAGAAAATAAAGGTTATTTTACATTTTAATAAAGGTTATTTTACATTTTACGGAAAATTAAGAAAGAAAACCTAGAAAATTCTTGTACGTACCGAGAAAGATGACACATTTTTACAGTGTACGAACAAAATATTTGATTGATTTCGTCTAGCCTGTGATTACAGAATTACGGAATTTATTTTTTTCAATTTACGTTGTACGAACAAAAATATATTGCAATTACGTTGAACGAAAATAACCCTTGCCCCCCCCTACTCAAACATGTATTTCCCCACAATCCAATGCATTCTTCTAATGAAAATCACTAGTACGAGTCTTGACCTGGGTACAACGTGCACTAATTACAGCCGGCGACTGCTTCAATACGCTCCAATCACCTTCAAGTTGGAAATTACATAGTTAAACTGGGTAAAGTCTCATTTCGTACTCGTTGGTCGGGGCAACAGGCAGTCTTGGCTAGGTAGTGTTAAAATTTTAGAGCTTTGTCAATGTTGGAACGTACTAAAAAAAAGACTTTAAAATATAGGAAACCAAGGAACGCGTATATGGTTAAAAGTCCCGAAAGTTTGTTTATGTTGCTCTTGATGCTATATGCAAACGCGTTGCTGGCCCCAGTTACGGTACGGCGGTTTTTGACTTCTGTCCTAGCTGCCTGATTTACCTCAAAAGAGATCAACTATCTTCGCAAACAACAAAAAAAGCTGACAAGGCGTAGACGCTTCCAGTATGCAAGCGGAATAAAAAAAACATACAGTTGTAAATGATAAGTAAACTTGTTCACCTGTACAGCCAAAACAAAGTCAGCTTGGACATTCAGTTGTGAGACATGACAAAATAAACGGTGCTAGTGAAAGGCTATCAAAGGCGCCGATCACGCGCGTTGGAACTAAATAGAACGCGTTGCGACGAGAAATCTTACCTGCATCTTGCACTCACGCAAACGCACACACATGTTATTTCTGTATATTGAATACGTTGGCAACGGAAGGGACAAGTTTAAATCATCTTTGTATTAATACAACTCAGTGGCGGATCTAGGGGGTGGGGTGTTTCTTGGGGTCCGGATGAATATGAATTGAATATCCATCTTTTGAAAAATCAGCTAAACAGTTCACCACCACGATTACGGTGAATTGGCGAGTTATCAACGAAGACGACAGGACGTTTCTGATCATGAGCTGGCTGGTTCGAATTTATCCACTTTTACAGTGATGAATATTGCGTTCGAGTTGAGTTACTAGTAATTACAAGCCTGATTTACATTTAACTTGTGGTGTTATTCGTCAATGTATTAAATATAAGTGCGTTGGGAAATAGCATAATATATTGCGTGAGTGGCTGGTGCGTGAGTGCGTGTGTTTCCAACGCGCGTGGTCGGCGCCTCTGATTGCGTTTGTTTTGTATTTTTATTTTCGAAATGTATCACTGGCTGCCTTTTTTTTGTTACGTCTCGCAACTGAACGTCCAAGCTGACCTTGTTTTGGCTGTATCTCGCAACATGTCAGCAACTTCCAGCCTGACAGCTTCCAGTGATAGACTGTTAAATAGTTTGATTTTTTATTTATTTATTTTCCTTTAATTTAATTTTCCTCAAAGGCATTTTAACACTAATAAAATTGTTTCGCTGTAACGGTCACCGTGCTGATAAACACCACCTCTGTAACAGTTGTTGTCATCGGTAACTACTTGAGGGAACAGAAAGGCTACCACGTGGAACTGTTCTGAGAAATATCCAAGAAAGATCTGCTGCCTGTATGTCTGATTCAGCAATGTGAAGTGATTTTACCTTGCCCTTTGCATCATCACGCCTAGGAGGCTCTGGTCGTTTCCTGGGTTTGTCATAGCGCATTACATTCTTCAGTGCCTTCGCATCATCACAGTCAAGAGACAGTGACTTCTCTTGGCCAATCTTCACCCTGTCTTCTGGGCAAATGACATCTTTATCAATTGCTTGTTCTTGAAATACAACACGAGCCATGGAATGAAATGTTCCCTTTCCATCAATTGTTGCACAGTTGATGTCAATATTGTCATCACCTTCTTGAATAAGCTTTCCTCCATGTTGCCGTGAGACTAAGCCATGTGGTATATATATGCGATGTTGCATTCTTTTAAGTTCATCTTTTCCAAGGGCTGTTAAAAAAGCATCGAAGGCTATCGTAGCTTATGCTGAAACCTTGGGCATTGAGAGTGTCTATTATATCTCGTTTTCCGTGATCATGATGCAATTGCGCTGCAAGCCCTAAATGAAGAGGGGTTATTATACTGCTATTACTGCTATGAATAACACTTTCTGCAAGAGCTAAGACTCTTCTTTGTACTTTCTCTGATGACTGGTAATTTGAATCACCAGATTCAAATGCATCTTTGCTGAGCAACCAAAGAAAAGCCTTCTGTAAAAGCTCTGGTACTAATGTTTGGGATGTTTTCAAGCCGATTTCAGCAGCAGTGAAGTATTCAGTTGGTTTTTTTCTCTCTGCTATTTCATGCCTAAGCACACCAATGACGGAATGAAGCAAACTTTCAGAATTCACTGGAACATTTGATTGTTCTTCAGCAGAACCAAGTGTCATCTCATTATAGTTGAACTCCTCCTTCAGTTGAGCAAAGGCTCTGACAGCATCTCCTAAGCTGACACTACTACTGACAACAATACTTGACTTGGACTGTCCCCGCTGGGCATAAAAAACAATTTCATCACCATAATGATTCATAAGACGGCGCTTCAGTTTGTGTGCACTGTATCCCTTGGTGTCAATGTGGTCAGGTAAAAGATCATGGAATTTATATAGCAGTGTTTTCAACTTATATGCTCTTCCGTGTTGCAGATTAACATCTATTTCTTTTACCAGCGCCATAAATGCCTTCTAAAATATGTTCTCTCCTACATCCATTTTCTGTGAAGCGCTGATATTATGCTTGCTTGTATAACTTACCATGCAGGATCTGTGATAAATAGCATCAGTTGCAATGAGGTCTTCTCCTTCAATTATAGCAAGCATAGTGAAGTCATTACAAGCTTGTGCTGCTCGATAGAGATTGTTTTGACATGTTGTCTGTACCTTATGTAGGCTGTCTCTCTTCCATGCATATTACACACATTGGCCAATCTGTAAGCTTGGATGTTTGAGCCCGGGTGCAAACACTTTGATCTTCTGTACTATGTGTTGCAGAATCTTGAGTGCCATTTTTACAAGTAACATGGGAAATGTTTTTCTTGCTTGTAAATGATTGATAACAACTACGGTGGTATTTAACAGACATACTTTGTAATTTTGTAAGGTCATCAAACTCAGATTCAAGTCGCTGAAAAACATCGTCCTGCCTTACCAATAATGTTGATAATAATTTGTCAATATCCACTTTTGTTGGTGTCACAAGTTTTTCCTTGCTGCTCTGATGACATATCACACATTTCTCCCAATTTGTGGACAGCCGCTGCTTCTTTTCCGGTACAAATTTTAATGGACTTGAGTAAGGTTCTGCCATTTTTATGCCTGAAATAAAAATAATTAGATTTTGAAGAGTGCCATATATATATATATTTGACAAATATCTGTCAATTATAAGCTGTACCTAGCCCACTAGACCAGTATATAATTGTGGAACGTCTTATGATATAATGTACCAATCAGGAAAGTAATCATTAATATTAATATATAGTAAGATAATTAATAATTTAGTCTAACATTATTTCATTTAAAAACTAAGAAAGAAAATATCTTAGCTATAAATAGTATTGTTGAAATTAAATATTGTTATACCATTTGTGATGAAATCACACTTTCAACTTCATAATAATACCTTACCTTCCGTTTACACTACAGGCAAGGTAAAAATGCCAATTATCTTCATTGATTTAGTTATATACCCATCTTGACCAGAAATGAGACCGTTACTCATACCAAAAATCTAAAAAACGAGACCCATTTCAGGGGCACGTCCCCATTAGGCAAGTTCTATGTATTGTCCCCACTTGTCAGCTAGCAAGTACCGGTAGCGATGTCACAAAGTACTAGTACGTTGGATGGCCGTGCTCGACGAACCTCTGAATACAAGTCACACTATGAATGAGGTATGGTGAGTATTATTGCGGAAATAGTGATGACCGCAATTGCCAAAGTATTCGGCAGTGCCTATTACTTAACATTGGCCAGGGCATGGAGTAGTGTGGCTACAGTCCGAGGGGGGTATTTTACTTGTCTCAAGTGAAATACATTACTATTTTCGCGAATTACCCCACTAACCGCGAAATCGTCCCCCCCCCCCCCCAACAGGTTATGTCTGCTGTATTCATATATGCATTTTATAACTAGATTTTGCAGGCCACGTGAACATTCTGTTCAATGAGGTCAACGGTCGAGTCAAAATGACGTAACTTCTCACTCTTGTTTAAACATCGCGGCCGGAAATATACCCATCAATAATTTACTTCTAGTTACTACTAATGCCGCTATAATGCAAGACGTGATAATATTTCATTTGAACACGTTCCACCTTCCATATTTCGCCTCATCGCGGGAACTATTCAACAATCTCTTCGTCTGCTTGTAGTATTAATGAGTGGAGGGCAACTTGGGTCTTACGCCACACTGCCGCAAATCATACCGCCCTCTGATTGGTTTAAATAATACTACTCACCACATTATTAGCATTAACAGTACATGATAAAAAACATCGTTTTTAATGATTCCGATAGAGGGCGGAGCGGACGCCATTAGTCTTCGAGTAGAGAAAATATTTTTTAATTGAAAACCTAAAACAAGACATAAGGCAGACAGTACCATATGAGTTACCCTACATCAAATATTAAAAAATACAAAATTGAAGGTGTTTGGTACAATCAAATTCATTCTCCCTCCCAACATAGCGGGCGCAGTGCGGCCTCATTTCAAAAACGATCTTTACATATTGTAGGAAAGTGAATCATAGGCCAGTTGATGTAGTGTTGTGATTAATTTCGGTGGGTGGGGTGGTGGTGGGTATGGGGGGTTGGCAGCAGATTGTTCCTAAGATGTGTTGGGCAGAACATAGACGGTATGATGGATATGTGGGTTGTCAGTGAATTACGATAGTATGGTTGCCTTTCTTTATGAATTATATGATGGCGATCCAGAATATTTTCTCCAAGAGGATCTTGTTAACAATATTGCCTTTCGTCAATGCAACCGGGTCCAGCTAAGCCATACTGATTCCGGTTGTCGAAAAGAGTCTATGCTATATTAACCTAATGTCATTCTATTCAGAAAAAAAAACATGGGGAAAGCAATAAAGTTGGTATCCTACTTACAATGCGATATGCATTCGTAACACATTCGCTGTGCTTATCCCTGTAGTACATATGCAGATTGTTTAAAGGGATATTGTATTTTTTCATCAATTAAACCAAGGGTTTACCAGAGAATGATTAACCTTAACATTGAAAAGTTGTTTTTGCAGATATAATTAACGTGTTTTTAAATATGAAACTCGGATAACATCAATATTACTTGTATGATGCAAGTGTCTTAAAAAGGGAATTTGATTATGACCCAGAATGACACGTGCTCAATGTTTTCGTATCACATTTTTGTTGTATACTGCATATTCATTGTACTCACATACTTGTAATTTACCCTGTTGTGTGTTGAACAGTCTACAATTGGGTAGGTTTTAACGTTACTTCAATGGTGGTCATAATGTTTTCGTCCGAAAAGTGATATAAATAAGCTCAGACAAGTGAGTGAGTACCCAGCGTGATCACAATTACGTCACAATTAGCATGTATTGTCCATATTATAAATACGTCATCTAATGTATTCTGTTTCCTGTAACACGCGCGCGTACTGAGATCTGTGATGACATGTCGATAAAGATAGATAAATACTAAAGATAGATCCTGTTTGATCAGCGGGTAAATAAAAATCAATAACGACTGGACAGTAGTAAACAGAACCAAGAATTCCCGCGGGCAGGCCAACACCAAGTGGCACGGACAATGGGGGAATCGAACCCCCCTGCCCGTGCCATCGGGATAACAGTCATCCGTTTGACACATTTCTTGGTTCAAAATGAAACGATTAAACGATTACAAACGACGGTCACGAACAAGTAAACAATGAAAAAATGACGACGTGGACGACATTAAACGATAAAATTCACAAATGGTAGTATACTTAAATTACAATAGTTGAATGGTAAAAATTGGGTTAAAAATAACAATTCTAAAAATGCTTACAAGTACAATACTATTAAAAGGCAGGTTATTACAGTTACAAAGGGTATTTTTTCAGCCATTGTCTAAAAATTCGGGAATTTTTAACAAGTTGCCATCCAATATGGCAATGACGTCATTTACGCACTACTCTGTTTGAAATACATCTAGAGATTTTGTAAGAAGGTGATAGTTGTTTTCATTGGTCACTCGGTACTTAATTTTTGATTTAAAACACTCGAATACATTTGTTTGTACACGATCGTTCATCATTTTGTATCGTGTTACGTGAGTTGCCGCTTCCATGGTTGCAATTATGTAGCAAAGCAGACGGTGTGTAGCCGTTCTTTTACTTGGTGGAACAAGTATGTACCACGATAGTGGTATTGTGTCAATATTTAATAGTTTATTGATATTTAGTTTCGGTATGTTGAAAAGTTGGGCAAGTCTTGAACATTCAATAAAAAGTGGGTAATATCGTCTCTTTCATCACAAAAGAGACACGTATCTGTGTTCTGAGCTTTGCTTTTTAAAAAAAAAACGCCAGTTGGGTAGGCGCCGTGGAGGATGCGCCAATTAAGGTCGCCGTCTTTTTTTGTGATTGGGGTCACATAGCAATCTTTAAAGACGGGCTTAGCGTTGGGAAACAGACAAAGGAGGTCGTGCCATATGGTGTTAAACTGTGAATTGTGATTTGAATAATACTGATACATTATGGGGAATTTGTATATTTCACCCCTCTCAAATTTGTAAAGCGGAGTATTCAGAAGAGTGTCATTATCATCGTCTCGGTAGCAAAGTTCAATATAATATTTGATTTTAGATGACTCGTGTTCGTCTGTCTCTTTTTGATTGAGTATAATTCCCTTCCACTCAACAGGTATGGCCCGGTGAATCACATCGAGTGCCATCCCCGCTAGCCGCCTCGAGTACACATTCACTTTACTATGTATGGCGTCAACGCCTAACCATGCACCATTATTAAAAAAGGTCACCGACCTTTGTGAGGCCAGCCTCACGAAAATGTAAAAGATTCAAAGGTGTATTTTGAATTGGATGAATAACGAGTTGGTTAAAAATAACGGCTCTTGAGCAATCTCGTGCAGTGCAGTCGGTCTGTCTTTCCTGTTTGTTGGACGGGAAGACCAGACTGTTGGCAAGTCAGAGTAAAACTGTGGTAAGTGAACATTGAGTGTTGGAATGTCAATAATAAATAACTGTTTATCATAGTTTAAATGGTTGAATTCTTTTAAAAAGTAATCTGTAAAAGCAAAACAAGCAGGACTGACACTGGAGTAGAGGTAACGTTGGTTATACTGAATGCGAAAAGACGCAATGCGAGTAGGTAAATGTATCAGGCCGTGGCCGCCACCAGCTGCTGCTGGTAGATAAACTGTCTCAGCAGGGACCCAGTGACGTGGGTGGACTCGTGCACATGCAAGAGTGAAGTAGTTTTGACGCAATTAGTTGGTTTATTACTATAGTGCGCCCTCTATAGGTCATAGCAGGGGCGTAGCGTGACCACCAACCCAATTTGGCGTCAACGTTTCCTATAACACCGTCCCAGTTTTGAGCAACAAAAGTGGCGCTGTTACCTAGATAGGTACTAAGAACTTTCAGCCCTTGATTATTCCACGCTATATTTAGTGGATTGTCAGTCCTATCCTTCCACTTGCCTACCCACAATCCTTTTGACTTGCCATAGTTTATACGAGAATTGCTGGCAGACTCGTACACACGTAACCAATGTTCAAGTTTGTTAAAATCACTGTTTTGAGTTAAAAAGAAACTAATGTCAGATTAGCAGGTTTGGGACTATTGTTATGCAAATAAACCCCATGTATTTCACTTTCAGTCTTTATTTTGTGTAAAAGTGGTTCAATGGCCAGCGTGTATAGCTGCCCAGGCAGAGAACAGCCCTGACGAATACCACGTTGGAACAATACCGGACTGGTTATAGAGTTATTAACACGAATTAAACTTTGCGTGTTTGAGTAAATTAATTGCATATACTTACAAAACTCGTCCCCACAGCCGAACGCTTTGAGGGTTTTAAAAAGATAGTCATGGTTGATACGGTCGAATGCCTTTTCCTGGTCCAGGGCAACGATCCCAAGTGGCAAGTTATTGATGTTAGAATAATCGATGACGTCACGCACCAGATGGATGTTGTCGAAAATCTGTCGCCATGGAACACAGTAAGTTTGGTCGGGGTGGATGATTTCAGGCAAAGTGGTTTTAAGCCTCATGGAGAGCGCTTTAGTAAGTATTTTATAATCGGAGCAGAGAAAACTAACTGGTTTCCAGTTTTTCAACAAACTGTTGTCACCCTTTTTGGGGATTAAAGTGATGACGGCGCGTCGACATGACAACGGAAGTTGACCGTCCTTAACTGAGGCGTTAAGGACATCGTGAAGATCCGGTCCCAACAATGACCAAAAATACCGGAAAAATTCACCAGACAAACCGTCAATGCCAGGAGACGTACTTTTTGACAACAATTTGACAGCGGAAGTTAATTCATCAAAAGACAGAGGGGCGTCACACATGTCTTTAAGCGCTTCGTCAAGTTGGGGAAGTCCCTTGTGTTGACGAGCTTGACAGTCAGTTGACACAGGGTCAGGTGAGAACAGATTAGAATAAACAATTTTGGTGAGAGTGCGCATTCAGTTTCAGCTAGTGACTCGGTAGTAGTAGCATTGGGTCGTTGTAAATGGGTTATGACCTTTTTACCCCCCCCCCTCTGTTTTTCAACAGCTGAGAAAAAAGAGGTGGGCGCATTGGTTTCATTCAGAATTTTATGGCGCGATATAATGGCAGCCCCTTTTGATTCATTGTGCATTAAAGTTTGAAGTAATGCCCTTTTTTCATTTAATTGTGTTGTGAGTGCATCAGTGGGACGATCAACTTGTTCAAGGGTGTGTATGTCATCACAAATATTTTGTTTTATGCGCTTATAGTTATTGCTGAGTTTCGTGCAATCTGATTAAAATCTGATGTAGTGTACGGGCTTTAATTATTTTGGCTATAAACTTATTTTAATTTATTATTACTTTTGTTATTAATGCCTTTTTATTTTATTATTTTACTTTGATTTTGATTTTGTGATTTTTTTTAATTCCGCCCTACCTACATCTGACCCGATGCCTATGTAACGAGATTTCAACGAGACTCACTATCGACGATTTTAGTCAACGAATCACAGACCTCCTTCTATAGCGCACATGATGACGTCACCGGGCAGATTCAGGTGGCAAACACACTCAAATAAAATGGCGGATTATACCGACGTTAGAGACCGAGAATAACACGGCTTTTCGGTAAGTTTATCATTGTCAAATGCAACGAAAGTAATTTTTATGTTAATATTGTGGTTCGAATGGTTCGAGTTTAGATCGTTATTTTGCGTAGTTATTCTGGGAGTGACGATTTTGTTTCCACCGGTTCGACCGAACACCGGTGTCTTTTTCCAGTCGCTTGCCCTGGAGACCAGGTATGTAATGGCAATCTTGAGCTTCAACCTGAGCTTGCTCAGAGTCAACCTGAGCTCCAACTTGAGTTTCAACCTGAGCTTCCTCAGAGTCAACCTGAGCTCCACCCAACTTGAACCCTGGAAATTGTTTACAACAGAAGCTCTAAATTCAAATCAGTTGTGTTGGAGTCACACATTAAAGCAGTTGTTTCACACACATGAAACATTTTTCCTTTTTTTATTCTAATCTTTATTTCTGCAGTTACAGTTTTATTTTATTCTGAAAAGGAAAAATTGACTAATTATTTAAATAATAATAATGTTTATTTAATATTATTTTTCTATCAGTCTACAACAATAAAGTAATAAATGGAAATTGAGTTGGTTAATAATAAGATAAAGGTAATAGTAAACAAAAGTACCTGAAAGTAATTGTTGTAGAGATGACAATCCATGAAGAAATGTAATTTATTTTCAGTTTTATTATGTAATTCATCTTCAGTTTTATTAGCTTCGCTGTCCACTTTGTCGAGCGGAGCTTATCATACGAGTAATTGTCTGTCGTCGTCCGTGTCAATGTTTTACAATGCTTTGATACTTGGTGTACATTGTATATGTAACTTGGGTAGACCTCTCTCAGATTTGTTCATTTCAAAACTCAGATTCGAATTTCAGTTAGATCTGAAAATATGTGCGATGCACTAGAATGACATTACAAAAACATGCGATCTTCGGGTAAAGACGTGTCAATTAACTACCAGCAAGATTAGCCATGGCTCACACCTCCTCTCTTACATGCCCCCCAATTCACACATACAATAGGTGTTGCTAGTCTGTTCTATTGTAGTCTGAGGTGTAACATAGGCAGAACAAAACACTTTCATCATTAACACATAAACAATACACATAAACATTAAATTACCAGACAATAATATCACAAAACAAGCATACCTTGAACAAAAGAAATCCAATTTACAATGGTACTCTTCAATACAAAAAATGATGAACAACATGAACTTTTCACGAGAACAACAGAATGATTGGTTAACAAAACATATACAGCAAATTGGCAAAGTTGTCAAACAAAAATACATAAATTTCTGGAGAAAAAATATAACTGAAAAAACAAAGCTGAGAACTTATGAAAAATTCAAAGACTCTTATAATTTTGAAAAATACTTAGATGTGCTGAATTTGAAACAAAGAATTTCAATGACAAAAATTTCGAACTAGTAATCACAATTTAGCAATAGAAAAAGGGAGACATATGCAACCAAAAATACCTACTGAAAATAGAATTTGCAAACAATGTTCACAGAATGAAATAGAAGATGAACTGCACTTTGTTATGAAATGTCCACAATATAAAGTAATACGCCAACAAATCATACAAGACATTATATTTCCACAAGAAACCCAGGATGATCTCCAGAAATTTAATTTCTTGATGACTTCAAAAGATGATGTAATAATAAAAAAGATTGGTAACTTTATTCATAATGCATTTCAATCAAGAAATAAAAATGCCATTTGATATGTAACACTTGCTTTATTTTTTTTTTTAACAACTAACTTTCTTTTTGTAGTAGTAGTTATCACAACTAATCTTTATTGCTATTAACTGATAGAAACATTGTATTTCTAAGGATGCAATAAAGTTATTATTATTAAACACTAGGTACAATTCCTTGAGTAAAACTGCAGAACAGAAAAGATTGTTCCGTCGCCCGCTTGTTGTTTTTTTTTCTGCCCATCAAAAACGTCAACTGGAAACAAATTAAAAGTATTGATAAAAACATTGTTTAAATATGTGATATCATAATTTGAAGCTTGGCAGCAGGTAGAGCACTTCCTGTTGTCCAGCCATTTTAACCCTCGTAACAAAAATTAGCATACTTATAAGCTCAGGGATATATGTACATATATTGGTATTTGAAGGGGGATTTGAGTAAATTTGATTATCTAACCCGAATTAAAAAACAAAATTTTGCAAAGTTTGATGAGTAAAAACCAGGCTTGACTATGCCCTGGTTTGTTTGATCATGGATGTACTATGGTTTGATTACAAGCTACATTAAGACCAAACCAAGGATGTCCATCTTTCATTTTGTCGGTTCATTCTTGGTCTCTCCAAATTCACACCAAAAATGGCTGTTTATGGTGAGCTAGGAAGGTACCCAATTGACTGTTTTATCAAGAAACAACGACTTAAGTATATATATATTCAACCGAGTAACAAACTCTGATAACATATTATTAAGAGAAGCCTACTTAGTAAATAAGAATGTAAAAAGTAAATGGTTTACAAGTGTAGAAACCCTCATGCATGATATTGATGTTATTACCATTGTAAACTCAAGATAAATAAGAAAAATTTAGACTTTATTCATAAAAAAATCAAAAAATCATTTGGATTTTTCACATGCATAATGATAATAGAAAACAAACCTTGGCTAAAACAAACTAAGAACATACAGACTTTTTAAACAAGATTTAAAAATTGAAAATTACTTAATGAATATGCAGAACCATAATCTTAGGAGGTTAATTGCAAAATTCAGGACAAGCAACCATGACCTTAAAATTGAGAAAGGCAGACATAATAATGTGCCACTGGATAAAAGAACATGTGATTTGTGCAGCCAAAATATAATTGAGGATGAGTAGCATTTTGTAATGAAATGTACAGCCCACCATACTCTAGCACCAGCCTTAGCTGTCTTCCTAAAAAACAGCTATGGAACAAAACAGCAACAACTATCAGTGTATTAGGTTACATTTTGTGTTCATTCTATATTCTGTATTCACCATTGGTTGCAAATTGTCTTTATTGTTTATTCATATTTGTTTTTGATTTTTTTTATATTTTTAGAATAGGTTTTTCTTTTTCTTTTTAGATTATAGTTTTTAAATTTCTTTCTGTAAGACCCTTTTATCCTTTCCTAAGGATTTTATGCGTCTAATGAATATTGTTATTATTATTATTATAAACAAAGCTAGGTCTAACACCTCTCCACCCCAAAACAGACTTTTGATGTGTTCTTTATAAATGTATTGTATTTGACGTGTACTTTTGATGTGTACTTATTTTACGCTTGTCTCAATGGAATTTTCTGTTTTTACTTTTTTATTATTATGATTTTTTTCTTTATTGTAATTTTATCTATATTTCAACAGAGATTTGATAACAACAAAGTTATTATTATAATTTGTTTTATTCATTCTATATACCACAGGCTTTCTATATAGGATGGAGCTCAATACTGTGAATAGACACAAGCTGCTAATTATTCTGTGTTGTTGCACTTTAATTTGTTATACTGGTACCCTAAGATTCGATGAGTAAATGACAGATAAAGCCGATTATTAGTGATTTGTTACCTTAGATTGTTCAAACATAAACAACCCTGGTCGAAAAGACCATGGAGCTAAAAAAAAGCTCCATGAATAGACAAAAGATAAAATATATTAGAGACAAAAAATCTTAAAGCACAACAAAACTATAAATACACTGTATCATAGTGTAATGTCTTGAGACGTCCGTATAGCATTTGGTAGGAGAGAGACAAGAGATGAGACACAACACACACTGAGTGCTGATAATACTGACCACGTGTTTATTCAAGTCCAGGCTTTATATACTTGAACCATTGTTACATAATAGTAACACCTGGTCTAACAGACCATTCATATTGAGATCACTACATCTCTCCCTAACTTTATTAAATTTCATGATTAACTTTACTTTCTTAAATATTACAATCATGTCAGGGGAATATTCAAGCTATAATATATACATAAATTGAGCAATAAATACATACAAAGTTTCATACAATAAAACGATATATACATACGAATGTTCACAAAATTAAGCGATATACACATCACAATACAAATCTATAGTAATATTAAATACATTTTTTTTATACTTTTGAAAATGTTTTTTTAAATTTTTTTTATTAGCTTTATAATTTTTTATTTTTGTTGTTGTTTATTTATAATATTAATCTTTTATTCTATGTACAGCTATTGTATTATTCAGCGTTAGTATCAGTGTCAATAACGCAAGAATTCAGTCTGTTTTCTAATTCTGTTGGACCGTCTGAGTACAGGTACTTCTGTCTGTGTCTGTGTCTGTGTCTGTGTCTGGGTAGAGGGCGTTTCTGAGTGCAGTGATGAATGGGAGTTCAGCATGTTGCGATTTAGTGTTGTGTCAGCGTTAATATTTTCCATAATTCTATCCAACTCCTCATCCTCGTCATACTCTTCTACATCCATCTCTTTTCTATCTATTCCTTTATACGATTTAAAGTAAGATCTATCACGTGTTACACGTTTTCCTTGACTGTTTTGGGCTGTTATCATACTACCTTTTGTATTTTCAACTTGGAAAACGTCTTTTCTGTACCGGGGTTCAAACTTAGTACGTCGGGAATTTTTCAATAATACCCTTTCTCCTTGTTTCAATTTAGTATTCTTCACTCTTCCATGACTATCGTAGTACAATTTGTTTTTTCTGTTACTTTTATTGTGTCGTTTACAAATATCACGTCTATATTTAGAGTCATCTTGTGCGCATTCCACAAAAGATGGCATTTTATTCTTCATTTTGCGACCGAACATTAGCTCTGCGGGACTTTTTCCAGTGGAAGGGTGGGGACTAGAGCGATAATTCATCAAAAAACGGCGAATTTCATATTTCCAATTTTTCTGCTCAACCAAAGAACAGCGAATTGATTTACCGAGGTTTTTCATAAAATTTTCGGCAAGTCCGTTTGCTTTAGCATATTCAGGCGTGATTTTCTGATGTCGAAAACCAGCATCCTTCGCATAGGAACTAAACTCACTTGAGTTGAAAGGTGGACCATTGTCGCTTTTCAGCTTTAAGGGGTATCCGTATGACGTGAATATTCTATCTAATTTGGGTATGACCGCGGCTGCGCTCGTCGAAGTTGTTATTTCGACTTCGGGAAATCTGGAGTATTCGTCCATTACAACCACCGCGTACTCGCCTGATAGCAATGGTCCATACATATCAGTTGCCAAATGAGACCATGCTGAATTCGGCAAACGAGAAGGTTTTAATGGTTCTTTCGGCTTCATGTCGATGTTTATCTGACATGCGTAACAACCAGATACGATTTCATCTACTAGCGAATCCATTGCAGGAAACCAAACCTTTTCCCGGATTAACGCCTTAGTTTTAGACGAACCTAAGTGACCTTCATGCGCGGTATAAACTAACCGAGATTGCAGTGACGGCGGTATCACGATACAAGGTCCTTTAAGCAGGATCCCGTCAGTGAAACTCAGTTTATCTCGATTCTGTTTAAACATTTTCAGTGATTCCCGGTTCACGTCTTTTGGAACTTTATGCCAAATATTCGTCTGTAAACATCGAGAAACAAACATCATTGTGGGGTCATTTTGTGTAGCAAGTCGGATTTCCGCCAATGTAATGGCGCGAGGGCTTGCATGTTTATGAACGAAAGCGACATACTCGTCATCTTTACATCCGACGTTCTCAATGACGGTGGATGGGTGACGGGATATATAATCGCTGGGGTTTTTTGCTCCAGGGCAATATACTACTTTAAAATGAAAACGTTGCGATTTAGTTACCCATCGTTCAATGCGGCTTGACATTTTATGTAGCTCTCTACGATTAAAAATCGTCACGAGCGGTTTGTGGTCAGTTTCCACAGTAAATTGGGGGAACCATCAAGATACAGACGGTGATGCTCCAAACCCCAAGAAATCGCCAGGGCTTCCCTTTCGCATTGACTGTAGCGAGTTTCCGTTTCCGAGAGAGCTCGACTTGCGCAACTAATTAAGACATCCCCTTGACGCAAAATTGCGCCAATGCCGACGGGACTAGCATCGACACTAAGGGTAGTCTCCTTATTTATATCGAAATAACCCAAAACGATTTTTGAACAAATAACCCTTTTAATTGAATTAAACGCTTTTTCCTGACTTTCACCCCAAACAAACTTGACACCCTTTTTGGTTAGAGACCTAATTGGTTCGGATAATGTACTAAAGTGAGGTACCATCAAAGCTGGGAGACCCAACATGCCTAAAAACGATCTCACTTCCGAAGCATTTTCTGGGCGTTTCATGTCACGAATGGATTGAATACGCGTTTCATCACAATGCATGCCATTTTTATCAAATACGAAGCCGAAAAAGACAATTTGTGGAACTGAAAATACACATTTGCTTAAACCCAATGTAAGTCCTTTATCGGACAACCGAGTCAAACACTTATCTAGGGCCCGGTCATGCAATTTTTGAGACTTACCGTGTATAATAATATCGTCTGCGATACTCTCAACGCCTGCGAGATCTGACAGTGCTAAAGTCATTTCATTTTGGCAAATTTCAGCAGCTGCATTTATGCCAAATGGGAGACGTTTATATCGCCTTAAACCAACATGGGTACTTATTGTAGTGAGATTTCTAGATTTTTCATCGAGTTCAAATTGCAAATAGTGCTTATTCGCGTCAAGTTTACTAAATACTCCAGAAACATTTAATTTTGTGCGAATTTCTTGCACAGTCGGGGTTACATGGCGCTCTCTCTGAATGGCTGAATTTACGGCCCTGTAATCGCCACATATTCTCACATTATCAGTTCCTGGTTTAGGCACAACAACAATGGGACTTACCCATGGAGTTGGACCATTTACCTTCTCCAAAATATCGGCTTTCTCTAATAATTTTAATTCGTTTTCGACCTTTTTTCTCAAATGGTATGGAACGCGTCTGTGGCCTTGTTTTACGGGTCTGACTTTCGAATCAATATGCAATTTGATTTTCTTTTCGTTGTATTTACCCATCCCGCAAAATGTACTTTCGTGATTATAAATTATTTCTTTCACAGAATCGGGACAATCTGGTATATTCAAGTTAACGTTACTGTTTGTATCACGTCGCGTATTGTTAGATTTTGTTTGTTTTGTCGCATGGTGGACATGTGACCCTATTCGTCGTGATTGTGTGTATATTCGTTCTGAATGAGAATTAATTCGTTTCTCTGAAAACCGTGCAAACTTGTTGGGGTTAATTTGTATAAAACCAAGGTGACTGGATGTCGGATAGCCCAAAATTGACGAATCTGTAGTGTCCACTACTATAAACTTCAATATTTCACTCCGGGTTCCCAAGTCAACATTGGTTTGTACTATACCCAACACATTGACACTTTGTTTTCCATAAGTAGAAACTTTCCTATTTGTTGGTTCTAAAATTACATTATCATTAATCAATTCATAGTCATGCTTATTTAGTACATTACATGAAGCACCAGAATCTAACATGAAATCAATGGATTTATTCTCCACATTCAACGTAGTGAAGGGAAGTTTTCCATTGTATTGGTCAAAATTAGTAACATTGAATATATACTCGTCACTGTCTGAGCAATCGTCAGCACAGATATGTTTGATTTTAGTACTCACATTGTTAGAATCTTTCTTTCTTGAACCTTCTAACTTGCGACAACAACGAACAAAATGTCCAGTTTTATGACAAAAGTTACATTGTTTACCCATTGCAGGGCAAGGGCCCTTGTGTGGATATTCGTGACCACATTTATAACAAGAGCGTTGCGTCGTCGGTACTTGGTCCGGAGATCTACGGGCTTTCTGAGGACGTTTTCTAGTAGGGCGCGCTGTCGTCCGGCTGGTAGTGGAGTTTCGTAGTTGACAGGAAAATGTCTTCACGGAATCAGGATTACCACTTTCTATACCATATGCTTCACGCTCCGAGACTTCTAACGTCCTGGCCAAGGTGATTATCTTGTCAAGAGACATCTCGTCTTGCAAAGCACGGCGACGAACCTTCTTATTCTTCCCTCCCTGTATGATTTGGTGTTTAATTTCGACATCTTTGGCTTCTGCGTCTTCAATACCACAGTTATTTATCAGTTTTCGTAAACGAGTTACAAACTGGTCAATGCTTTCAGTGTCGTATTGAGTGGCACGCCGAAATTGATAAATTTCGAACTCAGTGTTCTTTTTGGGAAGAAAGTAGTCTTCTAATGCTTTGATTAGTTTCTTGTAAGCGTTGTCATATTCAGGTTCAACGGGCATGGTTAGCGTATCGCAAATCTCGAATAAGTCGTCGCCACCTCGGTCCAAAAGCATAGCTTTTTTCTGCTCTGGGTCAGTAATCTTCCAGGCTACACAGCTGTTTTCAAAGCATGATAACCAACGTTTCCAACGTGGTGCTAATGTACTAGTGTCCCCATGGACGTCAAACGGAGATAACTGGGAAAACATGAAACCTGCTTGTGCTGCCATAATGAACACCAGTCCAACGAAATACGAGTGAAATTTTGCAAACAAGTTCGTACAACCTGATGTCTTCTACTGAGAAGTAGTAGTTTCTGTTGGGCTCACAATCCTCGTCGCCAATGTAATATCTTGAGACGTCCGTATAGCATTTGGTAGGAGAGAGACAAGAGATGAGACACAACACACACTGAGTGCTGATAATACTGACCACGTGTTTATTCAAGTCCAGGCTTTATATACTTGAACCATTGTTACATAATAGTAACACCTGGTCTAACAGACCATTCATATTGAGATCACTACACATAGTAATATTTCGACAGAAAGGTGAGATTTATTTTCAACATAATGTTTCAAGAAATGATTTCGCTCTTATTGTGCCATCAGAAAGTCTTGGGCGATGACAGAATTGGAAACATAATATTTAACTTCAACACAGCTGATGTGACCTTGGACGCTCAGGTTGGAGCTCTGTGTAGGCGCCCCAACTTTGTTTGAGCTTCTGTTGTAAACAATATGCAAAGCTCAAGTTAAAGCTCAGCGTGGCGCAGCGCTCAGGTTTTCATGGAAGGTAGTAAGGGGTTTTTCTATGGTTATTGTAATAATCTTCCACTATTAATACTGGAGTAAAATTATTCCCCGTTTTGGCTTCTACGCCCAGGTCGTAATGCTCAGTTTTGTTGCCATATTTGCTGATTTCAATAAAAAAAACTACCATCAATGGGAGACTTCATTTTACAAACCGTGCAATCATTTTCGATGAGTGCGTTTCTTTCACTTGCTTTAACGGGTGACTTAAACCGAGCTGATTCGATCTCAGATGCTCAAGTTGGAGCACAGTGTCGGTGCGCCAAATTCGTTTTGAGTTTCTGCTGTAAATCCAAGCAACAATACCCAACTATAATCCAAACAATCAATGTCAAAAAGCAATATTACAAATCATCTCTTTTGTCATAAAGTCTGGTAGAAAGATGACCATTGTTGTCAAATTCGAGGTAAATGTCAAGGTATGAGGCCGAGGAAGCTGATTCTTTAGTTTCTTTAATGTCTAGTTCTGTGGGATATATCAATGGGAGCGAATCACAAAAGTTAGGATTGTTGATGGAAAGGACATCATCAATATATCTAAATGTAAAATTAAAAGATTTAGCTTCTTTTAATTGTTTGTTTCTGAAGAAACTCGGTCTCATACAAGAATAAAACCAAGTCGGTCAGTAAGGGAGCACAGTTAAATATATGTCCTCCAAACTTAACAAATATATTATCTATCAAAAATTCAAGCATGAGGACAATGTCGTCTTCACTGTAAAAAGTGGTGGCATTAGTTTCATTCTTGACGAAATAAGTGGAATTGTAGTTTAGAACAATATATTTATATCGCCTAGAACCATTCTTATGAAAAAATGATTGATGAACAATATCTAAAATTGAATGTTTTAATAGACTTTATTTCAGATAAAGATCTAGATCCGAGTTTTTCCAAAAGTTCTTTAGAATTGTGCAATATCCACATGTGATTTAAACCAAATTAAATCTACCAAATTAATATGCAGTATTAATTTGTATAGATTTTCACCCAAACTAGATGTACTATCCTAAACGTATTGGACAAAAAAGATATTTTATTCAAATGATAAATTAAGATAAATTTGCATGAAAAACTAATCAGTATACTAAATAATTTCCCAAGCTCAAGTTGGGTGGAGCTCAGGTTGACTCCGAGGAAGCTCAGGTTGAAGCTCAGGTTGAAGCTCAAGATTGCCATTACATACCTCTGGAGACGGGTGATGTTTTGTTGACGATCGGGCCAAAATCATCTACGGTATTGAAGCCGTAGCTGTAAATATACATCAAATTGTATCAACATTTTGTAAATTATACAATAACTCTTTATTAAAGTAATTGAGCTGATTTGGACTGGGATAAAATATTTTTTATTTGGAACACTCGCAATTGATCAGGAAATATTTTTTTGCTCCAATTTTCTGCGTCGATGCCGTGGGCCGGTGACCGTTATACAATTTAAAATCAGTTTGCATTGTTTACTATAGCTGTTTACAGTGTTCTAATCATTACGATTTACTTATTTTTTTGCTTCCATTCTAGATAATTATGCTCAGTGTTTGATGTAAAATTGAAGCGATGACTGAATGAACGAACCTTGGCTGGCGAAGATGTATCTGGAAGTGTACACATTTGTTGGAAGTGAAAAAAGTATTCAATGTAATGACAAAAATTGTAAAATGCTGTGGAATTTCTTTTGTAAATAAAAACATACTAGCAATTTTCTATTAATGGTTTATTCAAGTGGGCAAAATATAATGTACAGAAAGATTGCCCGTAGAGTATCGCTACAATGAAAAGTAAGCAACCGACGGCCTGTATAAAAGGAGGGCTGTGATTGGCTGTTATTTACGCGAGATTTGAATTGGACTTACATAGGCGTCGGATCAGATGTAGTATAGGTAGGGCGGAATTAAAAAAAAACACAAAATCAAAGTAAAATAATAATAAAATAAAAAGACATTAATAACAAAAGTAATAAAATTAAAATAAGTTGATAGCCAAAATAATTAAAGCCCGTGCATTGCATCAGATTTTAATCAGATTGAGTTTCGTGCTATATTGTTTTGTTCGTTCCTTTCTTTTAAGTTTACCCATATCCCACCACATTTGAACGGAGTCAAAGCGACCTTTTTCCTTACGCCATAGCAACCAGAAGTCATTAAGGATATGGCAGTACTCTTCGTCATGCAGTAGACTAGTATTGAAGTGCCATATTGGGTTTCTGTTTGTGACGTCTTTGATTAGTATGCGTATCGTAACAGGTGCGTGATCAGAAAGGTTACAGTGAGTTTTGATTGTGCTACGTTTGATTTTGGGTGAGAAAGCTTTGGATATGTAAAACGTGTCAATGCGGGACTTGCTGTCATTCCTGACCCATGTATAGTCTCGCCTGTTTGAGTTAAAATATCGCCATGTATCAATAAGTTTAAAGCGCGTGGCTATGTTAGATAACGACATAGCTGATTGAGCATGTGGTTCTGGGCTGCCAGCTCTGTCTAAGTCGGGTGCAGAGTGCAGTTAAAATCGCCGCCAATTATGATTGGGTCTTGATTAAGGTCATTGAGTGTTTTCTTAAGTATTTTAAAAAAATTCAAGCCGATCTACCCCAACGGTGGGCGCATAGACATTTAGCAGGTGAACTGGCGACCCGTGTATCTCCAGATGTACGTGAAGCAAACGCCCCGGGAAAACACTAGCAACATTCAATACCTTGATGTTTTTATTTGTATTTTTATTGACTAAAATAGCCACACCAGCAGACTGTGAGTTACCATGCGAGAATAAAATGGAGGAACGCCATGCAATTTGCCATTGGACTTCATCAGCTTGGACAGTGCGAGTCGATGGAATGATTTAATTTAAGGAATTCAAAGAGCTGGTATCGCTTCAGTGAATCGCGACACCCGCGTACATTCCATGTAACAGCAGAGAAGCTCATGATTAGCATAATATAAAAATTTAAAACAGTAATATATGGAGTATAAATTTTATTATAAATGATGAGCAATTAAATTAAACTGTATTGCAATAAAATAACTATTTTATATTTGCGACGTCGGTAGCTGGTGGTGGTTGAATACCACGTTTTTTCTTTAAAATTCCTTCTTTTAAGGTGTCGCGGTTTTCGACCACGAAGGTAGGGTCTTTCATTTTACTGATATGTTTTATTATTTTAGTAGCAACCCGTTGAATGCGCACTTTTTCGTTGCTCCATGGCTTCTGAAGATAAGGTCGATATTTCAGAACAGTCAGACACAACAGACTCCGCATCATACCTCTCCTCAGACAGACCCACAGGGATAGTATGCTTTGTCGTGTCAAATGGGTTACATGACTCTCATGGTAAAATAAGGGGAGTAAAGGGGTGGGTTAGTACCAACTCTTCATCATTTACATTAACATTTGTTGTTTTGATATCAGTTGGCATTGTATTATTTGTATCGGTTTTGCTCGTACCAGGAGCGTGTGTTATCAAGTTTTCATTTTCATTAATGTCATTATCGTTTATAACCTTGTCACTCATTTCATTTTTTTCGTTTTTGTCGTTATTGTCACCATTATCATTTAATGTGTCACCATTACCGTGTTCCACATTTTCGGGTAGATTTTCGGTTTCCATAGTTTCATTATTGTCAACAGTTTTATCAAGGGAGGGGCTATTTTCATCAATAACAGTGTGATCAGTAGGTAGAGGTTCGGGGTCGGGGTGTGTATCGGTATTTTGCACGGAATGCCCACGAACAGGGTCACCCGAAGTTGACTGTTGGGTTGCTGTACAGTTTCGCATAATATGCCCCTTTTTAAAGCACTTGTGGCACACGATCTCATCAGTAGACAAGTAAATTCTATATTGTCTCTCCTCAAATGTGACATTAATAACACCGTCAAGTTTATTACCATCACATAGCATATAACTTGGCGGCGAAAAGATTTAACATGTTCCAACTCGGGGTGTTTACACCCGAGTGGAATTAAGCGCAGATTACTCACGACACGGCGATACCGTGACAATTCAGTTTCGAGAACATGATTGGTTATGAAGGGCGGTACACCTGAAAGAATCACTTTAGTGGCGGGTTTTACTAGTGGTTGTACATGAATGAAGCAGTCTCCCACTGAGAGACCAGTAGTGCAAACAGTTTCAACAGCGTTGATCGAATCCAGAAAAATTATGACACTTCCGTTTGCACGAGAGGCAGCAATACTACAAGCAGGTTTGAGTATAGAAGAAACACTTTTAACATAGGTTTCAATTGAAATCCCATCAATCGACTTACATTTGAGACCGTGTTTACGTGTCAACCCTGCAAAATGGTTGACACGTGTACCCGCCGTGGAGGCCGCCATCTTGGAAAAGCCCCACGACGAGCGAACTGAAAGTGAAAAACAAAATCAAAATAAATAAGTGTACGTATGTAGTAAGTATTAACAAAAAAAAAAATACGAAAATAGTAGTAGCTTACTAACTATTTGAGGCAAAAAACCGTGTTTTTTGAGGAGCACTCGCAACGCGTGGCAGACATGCGCAGATATACAGATAAATAGATAGATAAAGGTAATACAGTTTATTGTAGGCAAAGTAGAAATATATACCAATTAAGCTGTCATCGTGGCTAACAAAAGTAAGATGTACAATATCATTAGTGGCACTATCATCATCATCAACAACAACATTATTTACAGGCCAAGTTTATTTGAATAAATTCGAAGAAACAATTATTGAATATATATTAGCTGTCGTAACCAACCATAGTTATTGATCGTATAGTTTATTTGCGAAGAAGGGGTTTGCCGATTAAAGGATGACTTAAATAGATGAATTCAATCAAGTGTTAGCTCAGCCTATTGTCAGTCTTTCAGCGGTAGCCTCGAGCTCGACTGCCTCGATAACTGTAAAGAAAATTAAATAAATTATTTTAATTTTATAATATTTTATGGATGTAATAATCATCTTTATTGTCAATAACATCCATATACATGGTATATTTTATGAATAAAACGAGATTTCCAAACTTGTTTCACATGACTTGTTTTTACAGTAGTTTCCAAGTTTAACTTAAGGCAATTCAAATTTCCCATCTGCTTTCTGAGATACGTAGTTATATTAAATGTAGAAGATTGTGACTCGGGCAATTTTGTCGTTTGCTTTGGTCCGAATATCTAGAACTTAACAATATAAGTTGTTAAATAAAACGTACCTGTATCCCCACACAGAATCTTTGTGCACATCCAGGTTCCATCGCTCATACAATAACTGTCAAAGGATATAATAAATGTCATTAGACTGATGTAATTTCAGTGGTTGGTTTACATGTGTTATTATGATGGTTCAAGTGGCCACTATAGACTGTTGACTGCTTGGATTGGCACTTCAGAAACGTTGATTTGACATAGATTGAAACGGATCATTAAGCACTAAGCCGAATTTGGTGGATACGTTATGGTAACGAAATAGGAAAGACAAGGCAGCATTCATTATCATAATGTTGTGTCGACTGCGATTTGACATTATCAATCAAGCCAAGAATGTTATAATTATAGCAATCGCTCTAGAACTTTTTGCAAAATTATTATTTCTTCATTTCTTTCTTAATTCCCTTGACATTGCATATGAAGGATGCATTTTTCATCAAATCATATAGAAACATTGTAATGACCATCTGTCAGCGCCCTCGTGATCCAACCTGAGAAATGTAGCGTTTTAACGTTTATAAGTACTTGGTTGTTAAACGTACTGTAAAACATGTCGAAAAAGCGGCATGCAATTTTAGCAAATTGTGGTAAAATGTTGATTTAGCGAATCTCTTTTGTCATTGTTGATTTCTTTGTTTGGGGGCCATTTTAAATTTATAATAATGTCATTAGCGACATCTTGAATTAGTGAATGAGTTCTAAATTCGCGAAAAAGACATGCTCGCGAAAAAGACATGTTTTACAGTATGTATTAAAAAGCTATATTAGTGATGATGTGAACAATATGACTCAAAACCTGGTTAATAAGAAATCATGCAGTATTGTAGTTGCAAAAAACAGTGTCAGCCGGCACAACTGCCACATTACTGTAAATTACTCAATTGTTTGAACTCAACAATATATATGTAATGCAGCTAAGAATAGAAAATTGAGAGACGTGACACCAAATGCTGGATACACATAGCAGCGAGATTTAGGTTCCGGTTACGGATTGTGAAACTTATAATACGACCGGTGCCGACAGTCACGGCTATTCAATAGCCCCGAGTACAGTCCTGTAGGTTGGCCTTCTTCCACTGATCATTCGGCCCCCACATTCCTGAGAAGTCGAATAGACTGGGAATTCGACACTATTGTGAAGGAATGTTCGGGCGATTTAAGAGGCATTCAACTTTGCAGTTAAAAAATAAGCAGGTCGATACGTCCAACTATTCTAAATACCTAAACTGGAAGCGAAATTACATAAGATTCCCACTAGGGTCGATCAAATCGACATTTTCCAACGTCAACCGAAAATACACGCCACCATCTTGTTCTTGACGTATTTATCAACAAAACGTTGTTTCGTTGCATACAACTAGATTTCGTCAATGTTCTAGTACTGTAGGTTCATTTTTCGGCCACAAAAAAAGTATTTGTGATCGCTAGATTGGTCGATAGATGTTTTAGCTGGTTACAATCATGAAAACGGCAGAACGGTTCTCCGCCATATATTTGTAGGCGGGTGTCGAATCCTCGGTCTATGCGACTTCTCAGTACTGTGGGGGCCGAATGATCAACGGAAGGAGGCCAACCTACAGGACTGTACTCAGGGTTAGGCTATTCTACTACATGACATCGGAGCATTGCAGGCTTTGTTTTATTTGGAAAATTGTTTTACATAGGGTAAAATGTGGGAAATTACCATGCAACCAAATATTGATCTTTTTCGCAGTTCAATAACATGTTATCATAGTAATGATAGTAACCGAACATTTGAAAATAGTTTAATTGAATAAACTGCCATATTAAGTACAAATATTGGGACAGAATGATTAAAAATAATAAGCCCCAGACAGGGTGTATCATAACTTGTAGAGCTGTTTGACACTCGCTCATTTCTGTCAGTGTCACTAAATATTTTTGTAGTACTAACTAAGTTTGTTTACTCCTTCTGACTTCACCCGCTCTTTTGAAGTTGCTTTCGCTTACATGCTTACTGGTTGCATGTACGTTTTCTAATTTACAGATGCGTTATGAATTGAAATGTCCCAAACGATTGGCATGTCAATATTGGGTTCAACGCCCACACTATAACTGAATCCATCAAGCAATGCAACAAAATTAAACAAGAATATATAATATATGTTTGAAAATAAGCGACTTCGAACCAAGGTGTTAGCATAATGCAATATAGCTTTTTGAATAACAATTAATAATAAACGTATCTAGTTCATCTTTAGTATTACGTAACGAAATGTCCACTACATTCACTAATAACCTACCAGGTATTGCAGTCTTCTTTTCTGCCATCGCCTTCCTGGTAAATAACGCCCTCATGGAAACATGGGAACACAGGATCTATACAAATGGTGCCACATATTCCAGAAGCACAGCATTTTTTCTTCCCCTGGCAATCGGTATCATCTTGGCATTCATAGTAGCAGTAACCCTTTGGACGGACAGCGTCGATAGATGGTACCATTGGGCATTGTCCGGGTTTATCAGGTTGTTCTGGAAGGAAGCATTGTGACGTTTAGAGCTCTCAGGAAATAATTTTACACCTCATGGAAACGCTCAGGTGCGAATGCAGCAATCACAACTTTGTCTGTGAAATGACAAGTTCTTACGTAATAGTTAACATATTAATTGTATATAAATACGTACCATCACAACAGTATCGAACTTTGTAATCATGACATTCATCACCAGCTGGCTGATCTTTGTCAAGACAAACAAATCCAGGATCGACATCGTGATGTAGGAATACCTGCCCGGTGCTTGATGAAGGTTGTTCAGTGGCGGCGACAACAACTTGGATGAATAACGGATTTTTACACATTTCATTTAGATATTCATCTTGGATTACGGCGGTGACTTCACGATCTGCATCTGAACCTTCACATGGTTTATCGGTGTTGAACCATTTTGTCCACTTGTCACAATCTGGCTGTTCTGTATAGTGATATTACATAAATGAAAAACGTGGTTAATGAGACGAGACAGTTTTTCGCTTATAATAAGTATTCAATTCAAAGTAATACTCAAATTCAAATATTCAACTAAAATAACGTAAAAACATAATATATTATTTGTTGTGAATATTTGAATATTGATTTACCAGGACAACAGAATCTGACTTTATAATCTTCACATTTCTCATCGTCCTGTTCTTCATTCAAACAAGCAAATCCATTAATGATATCATTGCTGAGTAACACATCGCCTGTTAATTCAGCTGGTATGCCATCAATAGTCTGGGCTTGAATTGCGCTGGGTCGTTCGCACGTCTTTTCACATAGTGTTGCTAGCGTTTCTAAATCGCCAATCCCTTCTTCTGGACTGTCTTCGTCGAACCATTGTGACCATTCACCATCACATGGGGGATTAGCTGTTTGAACAAACATTACATATATAATACTGCATATTACACAATCAACGTTATCGGACATGCTACAACGAGGAATCAATGTTTTTAACCACGGGACAACATCTCAACAATATTTTTTTTAATATGAGAAGAATATTTGTTACATACATATGTGTCACCTCTGCAGAACCATCCACAGGTTGACTTAATCTACGACTATCACCTCACCATATCCTATAATGTTGTACTTCTAATGTACACATTTGTGCGGAGCTACACTACACACTGTCAATATTCCTTAGATGTTATTGATATTCAGTTGGTGTGTGTGTTATATTACCTGGGCAGCAGAATCTAACTTCATAATCAAGACATGTGTTATCTGGTTGATCTGCCATCTGACAAACAAATCCCACTTCAGGTGAATAGTGCGAAAATATTTCACCAGTATCCGCAGCAGAAATGCCATCTAAGGTCTGCACTTGTATCGCCGATGGATTGATACACATTTGATCTCCGAATTGCTTTATTAGATCTTGAGTCGTTTCCCAGTCCCCGGTAGTTCCTGGGTTATCTCTATCGAACCAGATAGTCCATTCACCGTCTTCACATTCTACAAGTAAAATTTAAAATTGTTTTGTTTGTAATTACAGACGTTTGACTAATACGTGAGTAAAATCATGTACAATCATTGCATAACACCAACTTCATGATGAGACTTGGATAAAGTTGGATTCACCTGTATTTGCGCAACATACAGCAAAAGCATCAGCAGGGTGGATCACACAATGGTAACCAAATGGACACTCAACTCCACCGCGACCACAGTACCATTCAGACCCATCATCACCAATTAATGGAAATCCCGCGGAACACGGTGACACAACTATTTTAAAGGAATTATTGATTAATTTGTGACTCAGAAAACATAACATGTGAATGTATACCGGTTTTCCTGCAATATACAATATGATAAATGTTTTACCTGGACAGCAGTATCTCACTTGATAGTCAAAGCAAGTGTTATCTGGCTGATCTGCCATCCGACACACAAAGCCAATGTCCGGTGAATAATGCAAGAATGTTTCACCAGTATCTTCTGCAGGAATACCGTCAAGGGTCTGCACTTGTATCGCCGATGGTTCGGTACACATGTTATTACCATACAACTGGATGGCAAGTGATGTCGTTTCCCAATCTCCAGTAGTTCCTGGGTCATCTCTATCGAACCATACAGTCCATGCACCATCCACACATTCTGCAAGTATATTCCAGGCATATATTATTCATGAAATTTGAATGACTCGCGAATATTCATGAACTAAATGAGTGGTGTGTACTCACCTGTATTTGGGCAGCACACTGATGTCAAGTCAGTTGGATGGGTGTAACAATGGTAGCCAAATGGACACTGCTTATCAAGAGAATCACAACCAACGGGACTCCCATCAGCATCAATTAAAGGAATTCCCATAGGGCAAGGTGGTTGAACTATAAGATCACAAACACCCACGCTGTAATTATTAGTGAGCCATAGAATATGTAGTACACACATGTATATTAGAACATTAGGTAGCCATGGTGCAGTTAAATTAAATTTTATATAAACAGTACTGCACCTTACCCGATTACCTAAGCTTATCTATGCAAATTAAAATTATGGAAATATTTTTTACATAGTGACAGCCAATCATGTTTTAGTTTCAGTAGCAATTCTTGAAAAGTTAACTTACCACAATCAGGGTCCGGTTTGCAGTACCACTTGCCGTTTCTACATTCGCTAAATAGATTTAAACAAACGCAGTTTATATTAACTTTTTCAAGAATAATGTAATTCATACTACAAGGTACAAATTTTTATCTGCTATCGTTGATGTAATTTTGATCAGGCAAATTTCTAATCTATGAACACTGATGGCCAATCTAATGGTAATACGGGCACAATACTGAGAGCATACTCGAAATTACTACACAAATGCCCCCGGGTAATGTCGCGTCAATGTTCATGTGGATATAAGTATAACTATCGGTAACACCATAACGGAGAGAAACGACCACTTGGTCTTGTCATAAATGGTGGTTACAGTTAGTGTAAAGTAATAATATTATTATTGTTTTTTCCGATAAGCAGTGCCCGGTGTTTACAGCAGTGCAAAAATGTTGAAATTTGTTTCGTGTGATGTTATACAAAGTACCCCCGTTCATCGGGTCACTGGTGTCATTCACTAGGAGAGAACCAATTACTGCACGGACAGGTTTGCCAGAACGTTATTTTCACCCAAGCTGATTCACCTTGTTGGGTTTTCCACTGATTCTGCATGAGACTACAGTGCCAGTTGTAGGTAATGTTGGCGCTAATAAATGTTGAGTTCGAACACATCTTTTTATATATGAAACATTTTTGCACTTTTTGTAAAACATTGTACAGTGATTATCGGGGAAGCAATTACAATATTGTTACTTTACACTCACTGCGGGAATACATGTGTGGAGTAGACGTTTTTGCTGCTTACCATATTTCACAGTTTTCTATATATGTTTCAAATGGTTTATAGTAAGTACAGTTCTTTTCACAGTAACCTAAGAACAAATTTAAAGAGTTGTATAATGGCGTTTGTCGAATACTGTCATGCAGTATTCACAATCAAATCACCACATATTACAAACGTCATATCACCGGGCATGTAAATATCATCATTATACTAGTACAGTGTATGATGTTAACACACAAATATGATGTGATATATATTTCTTAACTATACCCATACCATTTCCAAATTTAAACGCTGAAATACCTTCAATATAATGTCCACCCAGGCATGAAGGAGGCAGACAGTTTTCAATGTCCGAACAGCAAAGGTAATCCTGATCAGGATTTGCAATACACTCGTCGCACGATTCCCAGCACACTTCCGGTACAAAATCGATTGGACAAGGACATGGTCCACCTGTTAAAACAATCATTGCCACACATTGCAACACACGAAAACAATTACAGTCGAGTAATTCGAATTTACTATTGTATTACTTTTGAAATCGAGTGTTTATGCACGACATTTTTAAAGTAACATGTACTCACCGCATGCCAGTTCAGATCGACAAATCCAATCCCCTTCTCTACAAACGCTGATAGAAAGTATACAAATATTTTGTTCAAGAATATTTAAATTGTAAGTTTCGTATTAGTTAAATCTATTAAGTCTAATGGAACTTAAAGGGCGGTAGTCGTCACGCCACGCATGCGCGAGATATATGGGTCTCATATAAACAAAGATGGCGACGTTGCAGATCAACGAGTACAAACTGAGACGTTACCAAGATTTAATTAGGTATTTTTTAGGTGATTTGAAGGTATCAAAGGAGGTAATTAGTGCAAGTCGCGCCCAGGTTAAACCTCGTACTCATGATTTCCATTAGAAGAGCGCATTGGATTGTGGGAAAATAAATGTTTATCAACACAAATGTCGCACATGCGCTGCGCTACGACTGCCGCGCTTTAAGCGAAGATAATCAGAAAAACAAATCTTTTACCATATTTCACAATCTTCGTTTACTACATCTCCTGGCGAGTAATACTCGCAGTCCAACTCACAAAATCCTTCTGTGAAAATTAAAAGAAGTTGTGTGTGTCTATAATTATTAACTCATTGAAGCGCAAGGGTCAACATGTGTCATCATTCGCAATTTCTTTTTATTTTCAATATTTATAAGTCCATTTGACCCAAAATTAGAAAGAAATCAAAAATAAATATACATGGGCAAAATATTGTACTAAGGTGGTGGTGGGAAATGAGGACCAGAGATTCTGGCAAGCGAGATGTTTGATTAGGTCAGAAACTGCGATACACGCTCATGTACAGGTTGTGTGAGGGAATAATTTTGGAGGCGAATATACGGGTTCTCTGGAGGAATAATAGCATACATTGTGATAGATTATCCCCGAGCACGGCGTTGCAATTCCGTGGATATGGTATATCCATTATATTACGTTGTATGGTGATATTCTCTTGAGTGTGTAGTAGATTTCATATATTACACATATTGCGTATGCGTAGTATGTTATTCGTGGGCATTTTATCGATCAATTCGCATATAAATTTACCATTTTAGGCAATTATAATTACTACATCGGGGTGATCGGTACTTGTACCCGGATTTCTATAGTCTACTTTAAACTTTTGTAGTCGCAATTGTATTATAGTCAATTCAGTTCTGAGACATAAACTTAAGCCATTCAGTGTCAGGCATATAAGACATGACTAAAACCAATAAAAGGCCAGGTTTCGACTAAGCACAGAAAAGCGAAGGTCAGCTGATAATCTCTAAGCTGTTGTATCTGTACTATAATTTCCATTACCTGGCGTGTATACTCCTCCAAGACATGCTGGTGCCGGGCAGCTACCGTCGTTGCAACATATATAGTTTGGCGTCGTTGATGCATGTTCATCACAAACGTCACAATTCAACCAACAGACTTGACCCAGAAATCCTTCAGGACACGGGCATGGTCCATCTTTTTTTGGAAAAAGATATAATAATGATATTCACGTGATACTAATCACATGCACTGATGTGTGTACATGTACATGTACATGTAATATCTATGTCATTACGAGTACACAGATGACGTGTTGCTTACCGCAATGTCGTCTACACGCTTCTTCCGTCTCAAAATTATTGTTGTTTCCTTCACATCCTCCGTATATGAACTCTATACACTCATTTATTTGACAGTCAAAGTACCATCTGGAAATGGAACCTTCACACGGACCAGGATCAGCAGGAAAACAGCAGTCACCTATAATTTTAAAATATTATCATATATCTGTAATTAATTATTACTGAAATGAATTTTATCATTTTGTTATTAATCCGTATTTAAAAACTGGGATACTGTAAATTTCATTTGCACATTGCTTACCTCCGCATTCTTTTTCGCAATCTGCTCTAGTATGAAAATTGTTATCATTCCCCTGACATCCACCGTAAATAAATTCTTTGCACTTGTTATCCCGGCAATCGTGATACCATCTTGGCAAATATGCTTCACACGGTCCAGATTCAGGTTCAAGACAGCATGGGTATTTATCTGTATAATTAGATACCGAGTTATTACTATTTCTGCAATACCTCTGTTATTGACATTGTGTACATATTGCGACAGATCGAATCGTACAATTTGTACACAAATATGTTAGTTCAGTATATATGGCATAATACATTTCTTACGAGCATGACCCTACCTGGACAACATACACCATATTCAAAATTAAGCACACAGGAATATCCAGTCGGACATTTTGTAAATGCGCAATTGTACGGGTATCCAGTTTCAGCTAACAAGGGCTTCTCGCATGGAACCCAGTCTGTTGGTAAAAAAAAAAAACAGTGTGTATATTATACAATAGTTGTCAAATATTACGATCTGATCTAAAACAGTATAACGATTTCCTGTCAAATGGATGTTCCAAGGGTGCAACAAACTGGCACAAAGAAAAAATGTAAACTTGTAGCTGTTGACAAGTACATAACACAGAATACATGGTGGAGTAAATTATAATTAATTCAAAGTAAACATATATTAATACTACTGTTGGACTAATGTTTGTATCATAAATGTAGCACGTGTTCATAACGATATTCACAGAAATTGCTGGTAAGTTTTAATATCAGACGATCAAGTGAAATCAACGTTCATATCTTAAGGCCAGACTATTTTTTATTCCTTGTTTCTCGAGTTTTTATAAGGCAATTCTTTTGAGGAGGGCAGAAAAAAAAAATTTATTCTTTTTTTCATTAGATTTGTGTGATTCTCAAAGAATTGTAAGTGAGATCAGAAATGAAATTTTTTTTTATTCCATCTATAACCTTGTTTCTCATCTGCGCGAGACTTCGGTACTTTGATCGTGATACTCCCACGAAAATACAACTTGGATTTGTTATGCGGCAGGCGGTAAAAAAATGAAGAAAAAATAATATTTTTTTAGCATTTTTTTGTGCGCTTGCAAGTCGGCGGGCGCGAGAAATTACGCTGAAATAAAATTTTATTTTTATTTCATTTTCGGCTCCTGTTCATTCGGTGGGTTCGCGAAAGAAGGGATAATAAAAGTCTGGCCTAATGTTTAACATATATCGTACCACTGTTACAGCATATTCCTTCGATGCATGTGAAGCCATATATATCCAGGCAATCTACATCTGACAAACACGTGACTACATTACCCAATTCGTCCGTTTGTGGAGTAACACAAGCTAAAACAAAAATCAAACAAGAGAATAGTAACGTGTTACACATTCCGGTGACGATGCGCCAGAACTGTTTATGTAAATTACCGTCTGCACATGCAATGGACACGAAAATAACATTATTGTGACGTAAGCCATAACAGAATGTTTCTTACTGCAAGATGGGTCTGTGGTACAGGGGTCCCATTCGGCGTTTGTGCATTGACTGCAAAAAATAAACAATGTACATTAGACAACACAAATTGCCTACGTAAATATAAATGAATTGCCAATCGATTTATATACAAGGTATTTGAAAAGTATATACCATTCTGTGCATGGTGGTACTGTTATTGTATCTCCTGGCGTAAAGTATTCACAATCATATCTACAGTAACCTATAAAAACAATAGAAAACCACAATGATGGGCGCACATGTAGTACATATTGTAATATATTATACATGGATGAACATTTCCGGTCATTTGATGAATCAAACACTGGTGCTACAGATGGAATACATTCACACTTGTATGTCACAGATACTGCACGATCGAAAAAAACAACGTGAACATAACCCACCAACAGTATTAATGAATCCAACACAGCTTCCTGGACACGCTTTCTCATCAATGCAACAAATGTCGTATGGCGGGTGGTTCATACAATTGTCACAGTTGGATAGACATACTGGAAAGCTATCTATTGGAATGCGGGGACAGGGGCATCCAATCGGATCTCCTATGAACAGGACAAACGAGAATCACGTGAAATTAAATGTACGGTGTGTCAGAGTGTACTTTATAGCAGTCGGTTAAAACTAATTAATATACAGTACTCACTAATAGGACAGCACACCGATAGACCACTCGAATCTAGCGCAGTGCATTCATATCCTCTAGGACAATGCTTTATTCTCGTTGCATAGTATTCTGATGTCAGAAGAGCTCCTGAACAGAACACTGTTCCAACACCATCCTCTACATAAGGATCACCTCCGTTCGGACATATTTTATCTGGAAAATATACATACTACCGTTGATTATAAATATAACCACACTAGGAGAACGTGAATGTATATGCGTTGCTGTTTTTCTAATATCTGCTTACATATTTAACATAACTTACCGCATGGTATTTTTTCAAGGCATTTCATACCACCGTTTACACATTTACTGGAAATGTCAACAAAAAAACATTATAGTGAGAAAATTACAATTAACCAGCATTGTACTAAGTAGCCACAACATGTCTTTGCTTCAGAATGAGCATTGAATATGCAAATGTCATTACATTTATGATGTACAATATAGGGAAATCTATAATACCCACCATAACACACAGTCTGGCATCAAAATTACTCCGCCATTTGGAATCAGAACTCCATTAACAACGCAATCTTCAGCTACAGATATAAATATAAATACACATACTATTGATTGATCTCATCAATTATCTCGTACCCATAAACAATGTGAGTTAAGATGAAAGATCGCATTAACAAGCATCATTGAAGACGATTTGTATTGAAAGGGAAGACTTACAAGTTGCTGGGCAGCATATACTGTATCCGAGGTCTAAAGGATGGCAAAAATAATCAGCCGGGCAATCCCCTTGTGTAAGACTCAATGGTGCATCCAGTGGTAGTGTACAGAAATTAACATCTGTTCCCGTACTTGTATAGTAATCATCGCCATTTGGGCAGATGGGTTCTGATAGATCTAAGAAATAAGGTGTTGTGGTTAATAGGAGAGACAACGGCAACACAGTAGTTAGCAATCAATAGAGCACACTAGCTTATGAGGCTTTAAATAAGATCAAAAATTGGTCTATTGTATTCATCAAACAGAATGTGTATATGTTGCTATAAATATTACTTACGACTGATTTGCTGTTAATCTATAACCATTAAATATTGTTGTCACTTACCACAAATAAGACCAGGAGGATATAGACATAAAAACGCACCATACAGGCATTGACTGGGAAAAAAATTAAAAAGTTAATACAGTAATGTAATACAATTGTCAATTCTGCTTGTTTATGAAACGGCGCATGCTCAATCTAGAGAACCATGTCGTTTACGCAACGATGATGTATATGTGAAACTTACCAGAGAGCGCAGTCCAATATTACAATCGCGCCATTAGGATATGTAACGCCTTTAATATTATAGCACGCATCATCAACAGCTGATAAATAGAAGGGAATTAATTCACATGAAAAAAATCATCCCGGAGACTGAGGTAGAATATAGTTTTATCATATATTCGTATGATATATTTGTATGATTGCATAGTTTTCTTGTAGAATCTTCTTTTTGTATATTTATTTTATATTTGTAGTTTGTTTCGCAAATTGGGTATGTTCTGGATTAAAAACGCGCACGTTTCCACGATTTACTAACGTTTTATACTTGTCTTTAATGTGTCTGACTTTTTGTCTGGTCCATATTTGTTTAAAATATATATTGCAAAGAATCCAAAACTTGATTTTGGGTTCACCATTTGTTGCAGGGTGTGTTGTATTGTGAGTTATAATTGGTTCATTTACAATGCTACAAAAGCTAACCTGGAAACACTGATGGCTATCTGGCAATTGTCTGACAATCAAACGTCGATGTATCTTTACTGAACGGAGTAGATGTTAAAGACATACAGTCGCCGCGTAGCGCATTCGAGTTTCATATAAACAATGTCGTAATGGTATAGATGGGAATAACATGCTCATATACTTACATTTTTGTGGGCAACATACACCATACGCATCTGTTATAATGTTACAGTACAAAAAACTTGGACAGGTTCTAGTTAATGTACTACTAGAGCACAATACGTTCATGTTATACTCGTCTTGGTAGGGTGTACCGCTGGGACACATTTTATCTGCAAATAATTGTGTTATAAACGTAGATAATCAAATAGTAACTCGTTCAATTCTAAGAAGCCAACATTCGAGCATTTTCACCGACTTGCAACTACAACGTTCGAAAGCTGTCAGTAAAAACTGTGTTTTGGGTTAACAGTGACTCTCTTCAACAGCCTAACAAAATTATTCTAACATGTGCAGAATATATAAAGTGTGTTTTTCAGGATTGTCTCAAAGTAAAGTTTGTACTAATTTCTCGACTTCAGCTGTTTTCACCGGCTTTTCGACCAACGGTCGACAGCAGCTCATATAGAGCCCATGGGAATACATTGTGCAGCGGTGCCTTACATAGAACATAGAACGCTCCGTGACGTAGCTCCGCCGGAGAACACATACATTTATATCTAAAACCTAATCACTGGCTCAAATATTATACTTCACCTAACACTATAATGTGTTAAGATGAGTCATGTTGTTCAAAACTACGTGGTGTATTTCTACATGTTATACAAAACGTTTAATGAATATACACGTACCACACAATGGTGTATCTTGACATGTAATCCGACCGTCTTTACAGTGACTGAAACGAAAGAAAAGTTGATAATTACAGTATGAAGTATAGTTTCAGAGTATTGCTTGGGTGTGATGTTACAAACAAGTATCTAAATGTTGAGTACGAGTAATTTCAAATGTTCAGTCTGTATGTACTCCATGTGACTATTCATCATTAGCTTCATTAACCTTGATGTACAGATGAAAGAACAACATTTAATTATGGTTAAAGTTCAGGTGAATCGAATTATTGGTGTATGAGTTTATTTATATTATGTTTAGGACACCCCAAGTGGTCAATGAATAACACAATTCGGTTGTATTGGGTTAATCCATTATAGTCATAAGCCACACGACCGATCGAAATGATGTGAGTACTGCCTGCAGATGTTACACTGTAAATGTCTCATGTGACCAACGGAATACTTTATGTGTGCCTTTCATCAAAGAAGGACCATGTTACAAATAAAGTGGAATTTTCAACATTCACCAGATTTCATATGACTGCTGGGTCACATCGACAAACGTTAAACAAAGTTAATAAAAAGTAATCATGTTAAAAGGCATGTTAATGAATATATATACATACAAATATAAAGCAAATAACTTTCTCACAACTAACTACTCTAACTCACCATTCTGTGCAATTACCGTCAATATAGTAATCACCATTAGGTATAAATGTACGATTCACAAAGCAGCCGGAAATAGTATCTGTCGGTACAACAAATCGTAATAATATTCATAATTGAAAGCGTAAATTCATACTATTCATACAATTGTGGAAACTGAATTATATTAAAGATATTATAAAATTATTTTACCATCAGGACAGCACAGAGAATATTCATAGTTAGAATCTGCGAGACAGGAATACCCGGATGGACATTCTTCAATAATAAGATTTTCAATTTGAGGAGTGCCACCACAGAACACTGGCGAACCATATGACATCAAATGAGCACCACCAAAACACGGATGGACATCTGTTGAAACACAACAATTTTACTTTGTCATCACATCACATGACAGTACGATTTTGTGAATTTGAGATAATATAGTACACTAAAAAGTGTTAACAAATTAATGTTTAATATTTTTTGGTTATGTATATACTCAATCAACACACACTTTAAATCGATTTAAAATCAAAGCAAATGCTTCTAGGATCACTGAGTGGAGAATAACAGAATTGAAACTTCATTACATAATTGATACAGAACGAGAATATTTACATATCAGCATGAGTGGTGGATGATAATTGTCTTAAAATCCAAAAAAAGTAATACAGTGCCTTGATTGGATGTAACAGTATAAAGGGGCAATCAAACACGTGGCTGAATATAGATGTGAGTATGCTGAATTGCTATTTCACATGAGTTAAATTATTGAGTAATTTTGCCTTCACAGATTTGAGAATAAATCTCTGAAATACAACAGATTTTTTAACATGCTAGTAATTGATTAAAACGTAAGAATTTTGAATTATACTGTTTACAAGATTTGGAAAAAATATTATGATTAAAACAACTCACCACAAATCTTATCAATACACACAAACAATGTGCCTTTGCATAGACTGAATTAAAAAAAAAATATTGTAAATTTTGACTTTAATCGAACACATACTACATATATTACGTTAAACCCACATGGCAGATAATGTGTGGCGTTATATATGTTTGTACGTACCATAAGACACAGTCCATTATACGATAAGAACCAGATGGCCAGAATGTTACATCTCCCATCAGACATCCAGATGGTTCTATATAAAAGGAAAATGTATACATCAACTATATGTATATTTATATTTTAGATTTTTTCTAAATTAATATGTGTACAGTCCACATTGATACATAATGCTCACGTGTTCTGCAAGCATACAGCATTGATCACAACATTTCTCGAATGCAGCGCAATGCACTTAGTATTTTGCTGTTTTACAGTATTTTATTTAGTCCAAATAATTGTTTCAAATGTGTTCATTACCCATTGTAAATCGAGCATATGTTTGGTAGGAATTTAAACCAAGTTTTATATCAACGAAAATGTCTGTACTTCGGACACGGTTCCAATATCGCAACCATACACAGGGCTATCAAACAGAAAAACACTCTATAGAATCAATGTTCGATCGACACTATAAATGGACATTTAATTTCATGGAATCAGTGCCAAAATACAATGTTCAACTATTATTGACAAATCATCGGTAGTCTGCATACCGCGAAATCGTGTCTATAATCGTGTCGAGAGAGGGAAATATGCTTTCGTGACCAATGTCTGTGTACAGAACTATAACAATATAATGTTTTTTTGTTTTAAAGTCATTATTAAACATGAAATATTTCAGATCCCTGAAATTGACAAAATCAAGAAATTTAAATATAAACACCCACCTGTTGATATATCGGGGGGTATATTTACCATCTGCTGCTGAATGTATAAATTATATATAAGTAGGTACATAAAAAGTATTACACTATTTTATTTAAGACATTTTTTGTGGGTAAATTAGACACTCTAAGTGTAAAACCATATTTACGAACACCCTTTCAAAGATTCACTCAATACGCAATAATTCAAATGAAATTTGTTTCTTGACAACCTAGAAAAATATCCATACCAACGATTTAGTGATTTTGAAATCGTACTTTATTGAGTCAATATTTAACACAACATCCACAATTTTGATGAAATTCATGAATTAACATTGGCCACGTTTAATGGAATTAGAAAAACCAAAGGTCTAATGTCATTAAATCATTGCCAGGCAAGCCATTTTAAACATTTTGCAGACAATGTCCAGAGAATTACCCAAAGCGCTGATAAGAGTACATTGACGTACAGATGGACAGGTGATTGAAAATTCCAATGTATCAGACTCGTGGAATGATTCGATCTGAAATTTGCTTTGTATGATTTGTTATATATCTAAATAATTATACGTACCCTTAAATCACGTGCATTAATGACGGCAAAATAGCCCATTAATAGCGATAATAATGTAATCAATTTCATAATGACGAATTCTGAAATGAAACATAATACGAATATAAGCTGTAACAATTACATTTTAGCGATGGGTTTAATTAACGTTTCGTAATAAGTACAAGTGGTATACAGTTGTACTTATAATCTACGGCGTTTGGTAGTGTTTGAATTAAAATATTATGGCACACAATCAATCAAATGTCATAATTCAGGAGAAAACCAATAAATGAAATGAAACACAGTAATAGCTAATTTAATGTTCGTAAATCTTAGTGAACAAGTTTGCAAGCAAATTAGATTATTGGATCAACAAGTAGAAAACCAACATATTCAAGGATTCTTTTTTGACATTTTTCAATGAAGCAGCAGACACATGTTATGGATGGCGGTATGCCAGCTCTCTCGACCGGAGACGTCGTCGTCGTCGTCGATAACTCGCTAATTCACCATAATCGTGGTAGTGTACTGTTCTATTTTTATATCATATGAGTATTCATAATCACTCCAATTTATTCGCCCGACTTTAATGCAGCAGAACATGCTTTCGGAAATTTGAGATATGTCTGATGAGAACAAAGAATACGCGATTCTTCAGGCAGTACTAGAAATTACTGCTGATGATTGTACCGTTTTTTTGTGCAGGAGTTTTTTAATACACCGTTCACACTAATGGCGAATGCCGCGCTTTAAATCGGCGAGCAAAGCGCCGTCATTTTTGTTTACTTTTCCAAAAATATCACGATCTCCTAAGTAATGTGACGCTCTGATACGCTCTGATACGAATTGGTTGCCGCTTTGGGGGACGAATTATTTCCCGACTTGTTACGGTTCCTCACGCTTTGATCCTGCTTTGACCAGGCTTTGTTACGCTTGAAATCACGCTTTGATAAGCTTTATTACGTTTTATTACTCTTTATTACGCTTTGGTGCGATTATGACGCTTTAAATCAGGCTCTGATACGATTATCAAGCTCTGTTGTGCATTGTTACGCTCTGTTAAGCTCTGTTACGTATTGGAAAATGTCGAGATCGCCGATTTCATGCCGCTTTTGATCCAGAGCCTACATAAAGATGCAGAACACGATGGCAGAACAACAAGATCCAGAAGTTCCAGATGTACCAAAGCATGATCTATCTGAAGAAGACATGATGTTTGTCTCCCTGCTGTATAACTACATCCTAGCCCTTGAGGCGGAGGAGAGGGAGGAAGAACAGAAAAGACAAGGGGAGGTTGAGGAGTTCCCAGAGGGGTCACAAGAGATGGTGGCCTGGTGGTTATCCCAAAATCACTCAGGTTCAGGGAGTCTGTGGTCTTGTCAGCAGCAGCAGCAGTATAACCTTGGGAGCTGGTAGCTGTTAGTGAAGGTGATGACCTTGCTAGGTGTGTCATGGCCCTAGTTGCCCCCGTGTCCAGGTCCAGGATGTTGGTAGAGCTCATTGATGGTTGTGGTGATGGTTGTGGGTACAGGGCAGGGTACTGGCTGCTCATGTAATGATAGTCTTGAGAGCCCCAGACACTGGTGGGCTGTTGACCTGTCATCTGCTGGGTCGACCATTGTGATGGTGGAGGCTGCCACTGGTGACTCTGGGACACCGTTTTGAGGGGTACTGCCTGCTGGTGGAGCTTGGTAGGTACGACTGAAATTGTGGCTGGATTGGCTGGATTTGGGCGACCTGTTGCTGCTGCTGCTGTGGGAAGGTGGGCATCTGCTGGAACATCTCGTGACACTCTTCAGCCTGCCTCTGTCCCTCGTGTAGCACTGCCATGAGTTTGATCTGTGTGGCCCGTTTGATGTCCCCAGGAAGCTGGGCCAGACCCTCATCTATATGTCTGGCAAAGGCGGATGTACCACCTTTCTTTCCAGACATAAAGTCCATCAGACTTCGCTTCAAGTCAACACTCTCTGTGGAGAGTCTCCGAGAGGGGGCTTCTGTAGACTGGGACTCTGACCCAGAGTCTGACTGGGTGATGACTGCTGTTGGTGGGGGTACTGCTGGCCCCGTAGCTGTGGCTGTTGCTGGTGTTCCCCTCCATCTACCTCTACCACGGATGCTCACCACGTTTCTGCGTTCCATAGTTTCCATGTGGTCTTTGAGGAAGGAGAACTTCTCCCACACCCACTTGTCCATGGCAGACAGGTCCTCGACTGTCTCAGCACCCTCACCGGACTTCCCCACAGTCCTCTTAAGGCGGCTCATCTGGGTACGGTTGGACTTGTAAAAGGTTTTGAGGGATGCCACCTCAACACCCATGTCAGTAGCTTTGTCCTCCCATAGCTTCTCTTTGTTCTGCGTGTCTTTATAATCTGTCATTCTCTTTGAGTAGATGGAGGGATTGTCTTTTAGCCAGTCAATGACCTCTTCTTTTTGCGCCTCTGTCAGTGTTGAATAGTAGTAGGGTTTGTTCGTATGGTTTTTGCGGGCGGCTGCAGCTGCTGGCACTGGTGTGATGTCTGGGAGATCATCCCCTGCAGGGTGAGGCTGTGGCTGCTCTGGCTCTGGAACCAGCATGGCTTCATCTTCTGCCGGCGGTGGTGTTGGAGACCTCGGCCTTTCAGCCATCTGGCCTCTGCCTGTCCCTCTCTGGCTCTTCTTTGCTGCATCTCTACCTCTCTTGGGTTCCATCTTTGTATGTTTTGGTAGTTTTTCAGGTTCAGGATACTTCTTTTTCGTTTGGAAACAATGCAATGATTGGCACTCAAGTCGCAGCGCTATTTTTAGGGATGGAGACAGAGCGTGGGTATCGTAGGAGCACGTGAAAGAGCGTGAGAGAGCGTGAGGAAGCTTGCCAAGCGTAACAAAGCCTAACAAAGCGTGTCAATCCTTGATAAAAACGTCTCAATTCGTGGCAAAGCGTGAGAGTCCTTCATGAAAGCATAACAAAGCGTAACAAAGCGTGTCAGATCTTGATGAAAGCGTCTCACCTCGTGTCAGATCTTCCTGCCAGATCGTAGCAAATCTTGAGACATCTTAACGAAGCGTGTCAAGTGGTGACAGATCGTGAAGACTGGGGGCCCCCCGCTTTGAACCAAGCTCTGTTAAGCATTCCTACGCTTTGAGTCAAGCTTTGCTGAGCTTTGTTACGCTTTGTTAAGCTTTGATACGATCGTGGCGCTTTAATCAATTCGTGACAGAGCGCCCCAAATTTTTAAACAGTTTAAAATTTTTTGGCGCTCTTGCCGAATGTCCCACTTTACTCCAAGCTTTTCCACGATCTATTACGACCCTGACGCTTTAATCAAGCTTTGTTACGCTTTGGTGCCGCTTTGCACGCCGCTTTAAAGCGCCGTCAAAGCGCCATCAAAGCGCCGTTGGTGTGAACTAAGCATAACAATGGCTCAAATTTCCGGAAGAATATTCAAATAAGTTGGGATGAATATAAATTGAATATCCATCTTTTGAAAAATCAGCTAAATAGTTCACCACCACGATTATGGTGAATTGGCGAGTTATCAACGAAGACGACGCCTCCGGGCATGAGCAGAGTTCGCGCGTCTTGGAAAAATTAAAAGTTAAAAAGGAATCAGTGTCGGGGAACCATTGTTGAAGTTTGCATGAAAAGTCCCATGGAAAAGTTCGTTTTTTTCGCGCATCTTTAGATATACTCTGTTACAAACACTTGGGTAGCTGAATCCCGAATAATTCATAAATAAGATTCGGTAAGGGTAAATTTCCTGCAGTCTATTAAGATAGCCTTGAGTGGAGATTAAATTTTCTTAACGCTGGTCTTGTCATCCGTTTGCATTTTTCAGGAAGTCGACATTTTACAATGTTGAACACTACGATAAAGATTTCCCGTTCTCGACATTATATAATTCTTCCTTAATTGGGAGAAAAAAACCCTGAAAAAACTAATTTTGACAAGATAATCTAGAAATTGATATTACGAATAATTCATAACGAAATGTATTTTTGATTAACATTTAACGAAATTGTTTGAATTTTGAATTTGATGGCTGGTTCGAATTTAATTTTATGATGATCAATGTTGCGTTCGAGTTAAGTTACTAGTAAATACATTTTCTTGGTTTACATTTTCTTGTCGTGTTTCTTTCTTGTTAATGTATTAATTATAAGTGCGTGGGGAAATAGAATAATTATATTGCGTGAGTGAAAGGGTTGATAAGACTGTGTCACAACGCGTTCTATTTTCTTACAACGCGCGTGGCCGTTTATTTTGTTTTTTTATTCTCGAAAAAAATATCACTGGCAGCGTTTATTTTGTCATGTCTTACAACTGAATGTCCAAGCTGACTTTGTTTTGTCTGTAAAGCAATATGTAAAAAACAAAAATTGCAAGAATATTCATCACAATTAAAGAATTAAATATACCATCACGAAATGAACAAATCTAACAGAGACGTCCGCCCAAGTTACATATACATTAAGTATCAAAGCAATAAGACTTGTAGTTTTCAAGAAAAAGTCGAAAAAGTAAAAGGTTGACAAATACGACAACAGACAATCACTGATATGATGAGCTCCGCTCGACAAAGTCGACAGCGGAGTTAATAAAACTGGCGAAATATTTCCGACTTTCAGACGTTTCATGACGTTCCATGAAACAACTGTTCATCGTAAGGAAAATAATATTTCTTCTTCACTCGCACATTTATTCTCGGGGGATATACGATCGATGACGATAACTAAACCCATGAATACCCATGTTTATATTTGTAGGTACAACGACAGTGACGACAGCCGTAAACGTAAACCTGAGGATAACAGGGATGTTTTTATTACAGGATATAGTCTGTATATATTGTTTGTAACAAACAAATAAATTTATGCCATGTACACATAATTGTTTTTTTTCAATCCCTGGTACTTTCTGAAAAAATTCTAAAGTAAATTTCAACTGTACGTATAACGGTTTTGCAAAGTACGACGGAATTTACGCGATATTCCACAATCGCCAGGCACCAAAGGGACGAAAACGTAGGTATATCAGCATGTTCTGAAAGTTCTATCACAGGGAAATTCTTCTCCTCTGGGGTTCTTGGGGTTCTCCCACACGTGTCAGGGGGGAATATCGTCTCGTCTCTATATCTCGTCTGCTTGAGGTACGGGATCGGGAACGTCACTTAAACTCTACAGTCAAATAGACACACACAACGAAATACGTATCAACTCTCGTCTTTAGTCTGTCAGTCGAGTACTCTATAAGACACAGCGCCCCGGGGAAAAGTCCCCAAGACTATCGCAAGGCTGACCCAAGACTGCGTCTCTCGTGGTGTTCTCGCCAAGACCAACTAAAACTCCTTTATTCACTTTCAAAACCTTAACCAATTACAAAGCAGTTTAAAGACTCTAAGGCGAGGCCTTCAATCATACAGCCAATCACACTATGTACTGAACACGTCATATCTTTTGATTAATCGTTCACTATATTACTAACTGCGAATACCAACTGTCAGAAATAGTAGTCCGGATAGCGACGGTTATATCGTGATTAGTTCCAAATCACTGAGTCAATCTCCAAATCACTGCGTCAAGTTCCGTCCAGGACCTCGCATGAGCCTAAATGATGACAGATCTAACACAGCCATTCACTAGTAATCAACTAAATAAGTTAGTCAACAGATACGCGTAAACTAATTGCTGACAGTTCAATAAGCTTTCCCTTTTGTGCATTAGTGCATGTATGCACGCTCCTTAGAGAATTTATGAATTCTGGAACATTGTTCGAATTAAGATTATTCAATATGTTACGCTCCTGTCATTCAAAAACACCCCAACTCACAATGCGCACGCATGCGATCGAACATTGCAACTAAATATTTTAAGTCACTGGCCTTGATTTCCTGTACTCGACAAGACTGAATTCTGAAGGACGAAACATGCGAAAAGAGCATTCCAACGAACTTAGTTGATTTAAGTTTAATCTGGAATGTTTCAATCCCAAGTAATTAACATGTTTTGTATATGTCACGTATGTTCACTATGCGATTAACAATACACGTACTAACCATGTTTCTGAAATATAAACTTAATATTAACTGATAGATGAAACACTGACTCAACGATGACTCATTGTCTATGCGCGGAAGGAGCTACTCTGTTGACGGAGAAAGATATGCAACTTCAAGCACATTATTTCTAACCTATGAAAATGTTCAAATTTCCATATTTATATTACTTCCAATTAATAGTAAGAAACTCCCCTTATCTTTAACTGCAAAGTGTTTAGCTGGGACAATGTTCAGGCGGTGGGCACGATCGCAAAATGTATCAATAAGTAATAAGAACACTCGTAAATACTACGAGAACTGTTGTGAACAGCCTCCAATTAACAAACGGAAGAATATATTCTGCAATGCAACCCCGATTATGAAAACTCAAATCAGTAGGTAAATACTCACCAATGACGAACAGCTGTGAGTTTCGCACGAACGCACCGGGATATGTGCAGTACACCCTTAGAACATGTCAATATATTTGGTGTTATGAATACAATTTGTTGCGGTGATTTGCATTTCTATATAACAATGAACAATATTAAAACGAAACAATTCATTGAACCGAAAACCCAAACACTGTAAGCCAGTATATCAACACGACAGTTAAACATTGGGATAAATTCGTATGTACCTTGACGACCGGATATAAACTAATGGAAACCAGCCAGACGAACATAAAATTCGTTACATAAACTTATGTACTGAAATATATTGCTTTAAATACAAATAATGTGCAATAAAAAACGCGTAAATGTGGAGTGTATACCGGTGCATTCAAAACAGTGAGCTAAAACAGGTGTTTCCAATTCTTCTACACGAGGCAGGCTTGTTCAATTAAAAATATGGTGTTGTTTACGTTTAAAACACCTATTTACAGTATAGCAATTTTTCATTAATAACGTCGTATATATTTCAGTGCTTTGTTACAAACGATGTTGACATGCGCCTAGAGTACTGAATAGCATGTTTTGGCAGTTTGCAGTGGTGTGGATTTAAAGTAAAAACTATTAACTTAGCATTTCCGCTTTGCAAATATGTACGGTACCACCCCATGGCCAATATGTACACCATAACATTTTAAGATTGGTAATGAAAAATGAACTGCAGACTTTTTTTTAATTCAATTTAATTTGTAAATATGAGGCACTCGTCGAGTTAGAAGGGTTTGTTTGTTTTTGAGAATCGGTTACTTTGTCTACTTTAGGTAAGAGTCTATCTATCTTTTTTGAACTGTTTACACGTTCTATGTTTTAGCTAGTTATGGGAGGGGTGATAGAAAAAGTGGAAAGTTGTGTATTCGATATTACGTATGTGACGTAAAGACTGTGAGTAACAAATAGTCAGCATATCTGCCCTGCAGTCATTAAGATCCTAGGTACATTCACTAAGTTGATATTGATATCTGAATAACAATTTTAGAAATTGCATTGAAATCCTGAAAACGTCTGGACAATCACGATTATGTAAATGCAACCCCATATCGTTTACAAGTATTGTGATCGTTTCTTTATTCTGCTAAAACTAAAAAAATGCAATATGGATAGATTATCATCCAGTTCTGAAGTAGTCGTCTATGGCATGACCCTAGAATATATTCTGTATCTCACATTTTCTGAGCTCAGATGTTATTTCTCCCAATATATGCGCATGATCCAGACATTACAACATTTCTTCTCATCACGACTTTCTATGACTTTTACATATGCTTATGAGATCATTTTCCATTGGACGGCATAAACCATACATAGATTTGCAGTGCATGCATGGATAATGCATGTGAACCCATTTTTTAAATCGTAATATTTTGAAATTCTCAAATTGAACATTTTTATTGGAAAGGTACCATTTCGCTTTCTATCCAATGCAAAACGCAATACAAATTTGAATTTCATTATGTGTGTCACATGACAGTACAGCTTATCCATAAAGCGTGTGTATTGTGGCACTACAGCCACTGGGCTTGGAACCCGATGAATTATGCATTCACTGGTTTGTAACAGCCATATTACTCATATCCAAAACCTAAAAAAACAGGAGACGATGGCGATGAACTTTGTAGTAGTGAGATAAGCGACTGATCATATCAACGACTGAATTGAAGATGGAATATTAAAAAAAAAATATTTTACGGGACTTTGTTGGCCAGCTGATATGACGTCACTGGGTAATTTATCACGGGTAAATATAATATTTGCAGCAATATAAATATAAATGTCAGGAGTCAAGCTTTAAACGATATTGAGACACATTGTCCTAATTTTATATTGCATATAACATAAATACAAAGCTTAAATGGTAGGTTTATGAACTAAGCGACCACATGGCAGACAGAGTTAATACCGAATATTTAAAATTGTGTATAGAAAAATGTGTTACCGTTACTTCTAATAAAATATTTATGAGAAACGAATAAAAGTAAAATGTGTACTTTCAAAGCAATCTGGTTAAGTTTTAGTAATTTACAATGAATAAGGTCGTATATTGCTTGTCAACATACGTCTAATATATTGCGTAGCTGCACGTACATTTACCATGTCTTGATAGAAAGTCTTTTAAATTATTGTGAAAACTGGTTTTTAATATCATAGAATCACAAGAAATGGATCACCACGTGGACCTGAAATAAACAGAATTGGTTCACCATGTTTCAGTCTCGACAACCTATAGTAAACGTGCAAGACTGTCAAATAACCGGAAGTGTCAAATAGACAGGTAAAGTAAACGTACGCCAAATTAGCGTATGCAAACCATGGAAATACAGTGACATTTGAATTCATTTGATTGAGGGTCTAGTTATGCTGCATGGGTCAATAAGATTGACATTAGGAATGGAATACAAAACAAATCACTGTCAAGGCGTTAATGAATAAAATATATATTCATTTACAGTCAGCTGTTTTTTTATTTATCTGAATTGAATTGAACAGAATGTTTTGTTGTACATGGATGTGTATGGCAATTCCTGGCAACTGGAAACGTGTTCTAAGTTGTATTTTTCAGATGCATGAAGGACGGTGGTTATCGCGCTGCTCATGTGCGACATTTGTGTGGTAAACATGTATTTTCCCACAATCCAATGCGTTCTTCTAACGAAAATCACGAATACCAGGGTACAACGTGCACTAATTACAGCCGGTGACTCCTTCAATACTTTCCAATCCCAGCTCCAATCACCTTGGAAATTACATAGTTAAACTCGGTAAAGTCTCATTTTGTACTCGTTGGTCGGCACAGCAGGCAGTCTTGGCTAGGTAGTGTTAACATTTCGGAGCTTTGTCAATGTTGGAACGTACTAAAAAAACGATTTTAAAATATAGGAAACCGAGGCAGGCGTATGTGATTAAAAGTACTGAAAGTTTGTTTATGTTGCTTTTGATGTTATATGCAAGTGAGTTGCTGCCCTCAGTTTGTGACTTCCTGTCCTGGCTCGCTGATTTACCTCAAACGAGATCAACAACAAAACAAGCTGAAAAGACGTAGACGCTTCCAGTACGAAAGCGGAATATAAAAACATACAGTTGTAAATGATAAGTAAACTTGTTCACCTTTATCTCGCAACATGCTAGCATGTACCGGTAGCAATGTTGCAAAGTAGGTTGTACGGCCGTGCCCGGAGACCTCTGGTACTATGGCACTCTATGAATGAGGTATGGGAAGTACTATAATGAAAACAAGGATGACCGCAATTGCCAAAGTCTTCGGCAGTGCCAATTACGTAATATTGGTCAGAGCACGGCGTAGACTGGCTACAGTCTGGGGTCATTTTTGCCTGTCTCAGGTGCCCCAACTATTTCCGCGACATACCCCTCTCGTCGCGAAATCCCCAATCACCACGAAATCCACCCGACTGGTTGTGTCTGCTGTATTCATATATGCATTTTAATTAGATTATGCAGTCCACGTGCACATTCTGTCCAATAAGTTCAACAGTCGTGTTAAAGGTCATACACAAAAATGGCGCAACTTCTCGCGATTGTTTCTCATCGCGGCTGGAAATATTTTGCCTCTAGTTATATGCAAGACGTGATAATATTTCGGGAACTATATATTCAACGATCTCTTCGTCTGCTTGTAGTATAGATGGATGGAGGGCTATTTGCTTCTTACGCTACACTACCGCAAATCATACCGCCCTCTGATAGGTTAAAAGAAAACTACTCACTACCGTACTAGCATTAACAGTACACGCTAAAAAACACAGTTTTTTATGATTCTGATAGAGAGCGGACACCATCAGTCACTTCGAGTGGATAAAATATTTTTTTCAATTGAAAATCCCACAATGTTTAAAAAAATCGTCCTGACTGGAACCAGTTTACGTACGGTGTGGCGGGAAACATGTACACATTGAAGAGTACATTTAACACGGCAAGAGATAACAATTATTTGTGAATGTTTCCACAATTCATGATGACCTAAAACAAGAAATAATGCAGAAGGTATCATACGAGTTATCTAACATCAAAATATTAAAATATACAAAGTTGGAGGGAGGTTGTTGGTACAATAAATGTCATTCTCGCTCCCAATATAGCGGGCGTCGTTTCAAAGGTGACCTGTACATATTACAGGAAAGTGAATAATAAACCAGCTGTTGTTTTAGTTGGTGTAGTGATGTGATGAAGTCAGAGAGGGGCAGTAGAATGTTCGTAGGATGTAGGCAGAGTATGGATGAATTGATGGATATGTTGGTTGACAGCGGATTATGATAGTACGGTTGCCTTTGAATTTTATGATGGCAATCCAGCGCCAGTATGGACACAGACCTGTTGTATACAGAGCTTGGACTACGACCAGACACTTCGGTTGGAGCGCTAACGAGCAAGTAACTCCGTTTATTTCTCAACGGGAAAACAGAACCAACATGGCGGGGAAAACACAACGAGAGAACAGAGCATGCGTAGCAAAATGTAAAGCGAACACAAGAGGGCGTTAACATGATCGTAAAATCAATAAACACACATAGTGGCGCAGAATATTGTCACCAAGAGGATCTTGTTAACTATATTGCCTCTCATCAATACAAATGGGTCTAGCCAAGTCATACTGAATTCGGTTGTCGAAAAGAGTGTATGCTATATTAACCACATTTTTTTCATCTAAACAATTAAACCAAGGTTTTACCAGAGAAAGACTAACCTTAACATTGAAAAGTTGTTTTTGCAGATATAATTGGCGTGTAGTCAAATATGAATCTCAGATAACATCAAGTGTCTTCTTAACAAGGCAATTATTACCCAGAATGACACGTGCTCAATGTTTTCGTATCACCTTTTTGTTGTATACTATAATGTTATTGTACCCTGTTGTGTGTTGAATAGTCTACAATTGGGTATGTTTTAACTTTACTTCAATGGTGGTCATATTGTTGTCGTCCGAAAAGTGATATACATAAGCTCAGACAAGTGATTGACTACCAAGCGTGATCACAATTACGTCACAATTAGCATGTATTGTCCATATTATAAATACGTCATCTAATGTATTCTGTTTCCTGTAACACGCGCACGTGCTGAGATCTGGGATGACATGTCGATAAAGATAGATACTAATAGATAAAGGGAATACAATTTATTGTAGGCGAAGTAGAAATATATACCAATTAAGCTGTCATCGTGGTTAACAAAAGTAAGATGTACAATAGCATCAGTGGCACTATCATCAGCAGCAGCAACAACAACAACAACAACAACAAGAACAACAACAACATTATTTACAGGCCGAGTTTATTTGAATAAATTCAAAGGAACGATTATTGAATATTAATTAGCTGTCGTAACCAGCCATAGTTATTGATCGTATAGTTTATTTGCGAAGAAGGGGTTTGCCGATTAAAGGATGACTTAAATAGATGAATTCAATCAAGTGTTAGCTCAGCCTATTGTCAGTCTTTCAGCGGTAGCCTCGAGCTCGACTGCCTCGATAACTGTAAAAAGAAATGAAATAAATTATTTTAATTTTATAATATTTTATGGATGTAATAATCACCTTTATTGTCAATAACATCCATGTACATGGTATATTTTATGAATAAAACGAGATTTCCAAACTTGTTTCACATGACTTGTTTTTACAGTAGTTTCCAAGTTTAACTTAAGGCAATTCAAATTTCTCATCAGCTTTCTGAGATACGTAGTTGTATTAAATGTAGAAGATTGTAACTCGGGCAATTTTGTCATTTGCTTTGGTCCGAATATCTAGAACATAACAATATACGTTGTTAAATAAAACGTACCTGTATCCCCACACAGAATCTTTGTGCACACCCAGGTTCCATCGCTCGTACAGTAACTGTCAAAGGATATAATCATTGTCATTAGACTGATGTAATTTCAGTAGTTGGTTTACATGTGTTATTATAATAGTTCAACTGGCCACTATAGAATCATTATACACACAGACTGTTGACTGCTTGGATTAGCACTTCAGAAACGTTGATTTGACATAAGGCTGAAACGGATCATTAAGCACGAAGCCGAATTTGGTGGATACGTTTTGGTAACGAAATAGGAAAGACAAGGTAGCATTCATTATTTTGTGTCGACTGCGATTTGACATTATCAATCAAACTAAGAATGTTATAATTATAGCAATCGCTTTAGAACTTTTTGCAAATTTATTATTTCTTCATTTCTTTCTTAATTCCCTTGACATTGCATAGGGTCCTATTATCATCCAGAATGGATTTCTCATAAGATCGTATAGAAACATTGAAATGACCATCTGTCAGCGCCCTCGTGATCCAACCTGGGAAATGTAGCGTTTTAACGTTTATAAGTACTTGGTTGTTAAACGTACTGTAAAACATGTCGAAAAAGCGGCATGCAATTTTAGCAAATTGTGGTAAAATGTTGATTTAGCGAATCTCTTTTATCATTGTTGATTTCTTTGTTTGGCGGCCATTTTAAATTTATAATAATGTCATTAGCGACATCTTGAATTAGCGAATGAGTTCTAAAATCGCGAAAAAGACATGCTCGCGAAAAAGACATGTTTTACAGTATGTATTAAAAAGCTATATTAGTGATGATGTGAACAATATGACTCAAAACCTGGTTAATAAGAAATCATGCAGTGTTGTAGTTGCAAAAAACAGTGTTGGCCGGCACAACTGCCACATTACTGTAAATTACTCAATTGTTTGAATTCAACAATATATATGTAATGCAGCTAAGAATAGAAAATTGAGAGACGTGACACCAAATGCACCAAATATGTGTATAGCAGCGAGATTTAGGTTCCGGTTACGGATTATGAAACTTATAATACGACCGGTGCCAACAGTCACGGCTATTCGATAGCTCTGAGTACAGTCCTGTAGGTTGGCCTTCTTCCAATGATCATTCAGCACAGTCCGTAGAAGTCGCATTTTTCGGCCACAAAAAAGGTATTTGTGATCTCTAGATTTGTCGATAGATGTTTTAGCTGGTTACAATCATGAAAACTCCAGAACGGTTCTCCGCCATAAATTTGTAGGCGGGTGTCGAATCTTCGGTCTATGCGACTTCTCAGTACTGTGGGGGCCGAATGATCAGCGGAAGGAGGCCAACCTACAGGACTGTACTCTGGGCTAGGCTATTCGACTACATGACATCGGAGCATTGCTGGCTTTGTTTTATTTGGCAAATTGTTTTACATAGGGTAAAATGTGGGAATTACCATGCAACCAATTATTGATCTTTTTTGCAGTTCAATAACATGTTATGAATGTAATGATAGTAACCAAACATTTGAAAATAGTTTAATTGAATAAACTGCCATATTAAGTACAAATATTTGGACAGAAAGATTAAAAATAATAAGCCCTAGACAGGGTGTATCATAACTTGTAGAGCTGTTTGACACTCGCTCATTTCTGTCAATGTCACTAAATATTTTTGTAATACTAACACAGTTTGTTTACTCCTAGTGGCTTCATCCGCTCTTTTGAAGTTGCTTTCGCTTACATGCTTACTGGTTGCATGTACGTTTTTTCAATTTACAGATGCGTTATGAATTGAAATGTCCCAAACGATTGGCATGTAAATATTGGGTTCAACGCCCACACTATAACTGAATCCATCAAGCAATGCAACAAAATTAAACAAGAATATATAATATATGTTTGAAAATAAGCGACTTCGAACCCAGGTGTTAGCATAATGAAATATAGCTTTTTGAATAAGAATTAATAATAAACGTATCTAGTTCATCTTTAGTATTACGTAACGAAATGTCCACTGCATTCACTAATAACCTACCAGGTATTGCAGTCTTCTTTCCTTTCATCGCCCTCCTGGTAAATCACGCCCTCATGGAAACATGGGAACACAGGATCCATACAAATGGTGCCACATATTCCAGAAGCACAGCATTTTTTCTTCCCCTGGCAATCGGTATCATCTTGACATTCATAGTAGCAGTAACCCTTTGGACGGACAGCGTCGATGGATGGTACCATTGGGCATTGTCCGGGTTTATCAGGTTGTTCTGGAAGGAATCATTGTGGCGTTCAGAGAAATTAATTTTGCATATCTAAAATAACAACCTCATGGCAACTCTCAAATGTTCAGATACGAGTGCAGCAATCCCAAATGTGTCTGTGTAATTGAATGACAAGTTTGTAGGTAATAGTCGAAGCGGGGGAGTCGTCACCTGCGCATGCTTCAGATGGCCATAGCGTGTCATTGTTTACAAACAAGCGTCTACCCATGAGTCGTTATTAGCGTGTGTTGTTATCGTTGCCTGGGAATTCCCGCGCGTGCGCAGGTGACGACCCTCCAGCTTTAACATAATTAATGTATATAAATACTTACCATCACAACAGTATCGAACTTTGTAATCATGACATTGGTCACCAGCTGGCTGATCTTTGTCAAGACAAACAAATCCAGGATCGACATCGTGATGTAGGAATACCTGCCCCGTGCTTGATGAAGGTTGTTCAGTGGCGGCGACAACAACTTGGATGAATAACGGATTTATACACATTTCACTTGGATATTCATCTTGGATTACGGCAGTGATTTCACGATCTGCATCTGAACCTTCACATGGTTCATCGGTGTTGAACCATTTTGTCCACTTGTCACAATCTGGCTGTTCTGTATAGTGATATTACATAAATTAACATGGTTAATGAGACGAGACAGTTTTTCGCTTATAATAAGTATTCAATTCAAAGTAATACTCAAATTCAAATATTCAACGAAAATAACGTAAAAACATATAACATATTATTTGTTGTGAATATTTGAATATTGATTTACCAGGACAACAGAATCTGACTTTATAATCTTCACATTTCTCATCGTCCTGTTCTTCATTCAAACAAGCAAATCCATTAATGATATCATTGCTGAGGAGCACATCGCCTGTTAATTCAGCTGGTATGCCATCAATAGTCTGGGCTTGAATTGCGCTGGGTCGTTTGCACGTCTTTTCACATAGTGTTGCTAGCGTTTCTAAATCGCCAATCCCTTCTTCTGGACTGTCTTCGTCGAACCATTGTGACCATTCACCATCACATGGGGGATTAGCTGTTTGAACCAAAATTACACATATAATACTGCATATTATACAATCAACGTTATCGGACATACCACAACGAGGAATCAATGTTTTTAAACACGGGACAACATCTCAACAATATTTTTTTAATATGAGAAGAATATTTGTTACATACATATGTGTCACCTCTGCAGAACCTTCCACAGGTTGACTTAATCTACGACTATAACCTCACTGTATCCTATAATGTTGTACTTCTGATGTACACATTTGTGAGGAGCTACACTACACACTGTCAATATTCCTGAGATGTTATTAATATTCAGTTAGTGTGTGTGTTATATTACCTGGGCAGCAGAATCTAACTTCATAATCAAGACATGTGTTATCTGGTTGATCTGCCATCTGACAAACAAATCCCACTTCAGGTGAATAGTGCGAAAATATTTCACCAGTATCCGCAGCAGGAATGCCATCTAAGGTCTGCACTTGTATCGCCGATGGATTGGAACACATTAGATCTCCGAATTGCTTTATTAGATCTTGAGTCGTTTCCCAGTCCCCGGTAGTTCCTGGGTTATCTCTATCGAACCAGATAGTCCATTCCCCGTCTTCACATTCTACAAGTGAAATTAAAAATTGTTTTGTTTTTGTTCACAGACTTTTGACTAATACGTGATTAAAATCATCGATCATTGCATAACACCAACTTCATGATGAGACTTGGATAAGGTTGGATTCACCTGTATTTGGGCAACATACAGCAAAAGCATCAGCAGGATGGATAACACAATGGTAACCAAATGGACACTCAACTCCACCGCGACCACAGTACACTTCAGACCCATCCTCACCAATTAATGGAAATCCCGCGGAACACGGTGACACAACTATTTTAAAAGAAATTGTTGATTAACTTGTGACTCAGAAAACATAACATGTGAATGTATACCGGTTTTCCTGTAATATACAATATAATAAATGTGTTACCTGGACAGCAGTATCTCACTTGATAGTCAAAGCAAGTGTTATCTGGCTGATCTGCCATCCGACACACAAAACCAATGTCTGGTGAATAATGCAAGAATATTTCACCAGTATCTTCTGCAGGAATACCGTCAAGAGTCTGCACTTGTATTGCCGATGGATCGGTACACATGTTATCACCATACAACTTGATGGCAAGTGATGTCGTTTCCCAATCTCCGGTAGTCCCTGGGTCATCTCTATCGAACCAGACAGTCCATGCACCATCCACACATTCTGCAAGTATATTGCAGGCATATATTATTCATGAAATTTTAACGATTCGCGAATATTCATGAACTAAATGATTAGTGTGCACTCACCTGTATTTGGACAGCACACTGATGTCAAGTCAGTTGGATGGGTGTAACAATGGTAGCCAAATGGACACTGCTTATCAAAAGAATCACAACTAACGGGACTCCCATCAGCACCAATTAAAGGAATTCCCATAGGGCAAGGTGGTTGAACTGTAAGATCACAAACACCCACGCAGTAATTATTAGTGAGCTGCAGAATATGTATTACACACATATACAGGTGTGATATTAGAACATTAGGTAGCCAAGGTGCAGTTAAATTAAATGTTATATAAACTGTACTGCACCTTACCCGTTTACCTAAGCTTATCTATGCAAATTAAAATTATGGAAATATTTGTACATAGTGACAGCCAATCATGTTTCAGTTTCAGTAGCACTTCTTGAAAAGTTAACTTACCACAATCTGGGTCCGGTTTGCAGTACCACTTGCCGTTTCTACATTCGCTAAATAGATTTAAACAAACGCAGTTTCTATTAACTGTTCCAGGAATAATGTAATACATACTACAAGGTACAAATTGTTATCTGCTATCGTTGATGTAATTTTGATTAGGCAAATGTCTAATCTATGAACACTGATGGCCAATCTAATGGTAATACGGGTCAATGTTTATGTCTTGTCATAAGCGGTGGTTACAGTTAGTGTAAAGTAATAATATTATTATTGTTTTTTTCCCGATAAGCAGTGCCCGATGTTTACAGCAGTGCAAACATGTTGAAATTTGTTTCGTGTGATGTTATACAAAGTCACTGGTGTCATTCACTAGGAGAGAACCAGGTTTGCCAGAACGTTATTTTCAGCCAAGCTGATTCACCATCATGGGTTTTGTTTTCCACTGATTCTGCATGAGATTACAGTGCCAGTTGTAGATAATGTTGGCGCTAATAAATGTTTAGTTCGAACACATGTTTTATACATGAAACATTGTTGCACTTTTTGTAAAACATTGCAATCCGGGAAGCAATTACGATATTGTTACATTACACTCACTGCGGGGAATACATGTGTAGTGTGGAGTAGACGTTTTTGCTGCTTACCATATTTCACAGTTTTCTACATATGTTTCAAATGGTTTGTAGTAAGTACAGTTCTTTTCACAGTAACCTAAGAACAAATATAAAGAGTTTTATAAATAGCGTTTGTCGAGTAGTGTCATGTAACATCAAATCAAATCACTACATATGACAAACGTCATAGCACCGGGCATGTAAATATCATCATTATACTAGTATAATGTTAACACACAAATAAAATATCATGTGATATATATTTCTTAATTATACCCATACCATTTCCAAATTTAAACGCTGAAATACCTTCAATATAATGTCCACCCAGGCATGAAGGAGGCGGGCAGTTTTCAATGTCCGAACAGCAAAGGTAATCCTGATCAGAATTTGCAATACACTCGTCGCACGATTCCCAGCACACTTCCGGTACAAAATCGACTGGACAAGGACATGGTCCACCTGTGAAAACAATCATTGTTACACATTGCAACACACGAAAACAATTACAGTCGAGCAATTCGAGTGTGTATGCACGACATTTAAGAACAAAACAAAACATGTACTCACCGCATGCCGGGTCAGGTCGACAAATCCAATCCCCTTCTCTACAAACGCTGATAAAAAAGTATACAAATGTTTTGTTCAAGAATATTTAAATCTAGTCTACGATTGTAAGTTTCGTATTAGTTAAATCTAACAAGTCTAATAGAACTTAAAAGGCGGTAGTCGTCATGCCACGCATGCGCGAGATAAATGGGTCTCATATAAACAAAGATGGCGACGTTGCAGATCAACGAGTACAAACTGAGACGTTACCAAGATTTAATTAGGTATTTTTTGGTGTTTGGAAGGTATCAAAGGAGGTAAGTCGCGCTCAGATTAAACCTCGTACTCATGATTATATTAGAAGAGCGCATTGGATTGAGGGAAAATAAATGTTTATCAACACAAATGTCGCACATGCGCTGTGCTACGACTGCCGCGCTTTAAGCAAAGATAATCAGAAAAACCAATCTCTTACCATATTTCACAATCTTCGTTTACTACATCTCCTGGCGAGTAATACTCGCAGTCCAACTCACAAAATCCTTCTGTGAAAATTAAAAAAAAAAAATTGTGAGTGTCTATAACTATTAACTCTTTGAAGCGCACGAGTCAACATGTGTCACCATTCGCAATTTCTTTATATTTTCAAATATTTTTAAGTCCATTTGACCCAAAATTAGAAAAAAATAAATAAAAAAATAAATATACATCGGCAAAATATTGTACGAAGGTGTTGGTAAATGTGGTCCAACGATTCTGGCAAGCGAGATGTTTGATTAGGTCAAAAACACGATAAACGCTCATGTACAGGTTGTACAGGTCATATACGGGTTCTCTGGGGGGAATATTAGCATATTTTGTGATAGATCATCACCGAGCACGGCGTTGCAATTCCGTGGATATGGTATATCTATTATATTACGTTGTATGGTGATATTCTCTTGAGTGTGTAGTAGATTTCATATATTACACATATTGCGTATGCGTAGTATGTTATTCGCGGGCATTTTCTCGATCAATTCGCAAATAAATTTACCATTTTAGGCAATTATAGTTACTACATCGGGGTGATCGGTACTTGTACCTGGATTTCTATGGTCTAGTTAGTTGTTTCCACTTTACACTTTTGTAGTCGTAATTGTATTATTATAGTCAATTCAGTTCCGGGACATAAACTTAAGCCATTTAGTGCCGGGCATATAATACATGATTAAAGCCAATGAAAGGCTAGGTTTCGACTAAGCACAGAAAATCAAAGGTCAGCTGGTATTCTCTCTAAGCTGTCGTATATATACTATAATTTCAATTACCTGGCGTGTATACTCCTCCAAGACATGCTGGTGCCGGGCAGCTACCGTCGTTGCAACATATATAGTTTGGCGTCGTTGATGCATGTTCATCACAAACGTCACAATTCAACCAACAAACTTGACCTAGAAATCCTTCAGGACACGGGCATGGTCCATCTTGTTGTGGGAAAAGATATAATAATGATATTCATGTGATTCTAATCACATGCACTGATGTGTGTTAATATACATGCAATATCTATGTCATTACGAGTACACAGGTGACGTGTTGCTTACCGCAATGTCGTCTACACGCTTCTTCCGTTTCAAAATTATTGTTGTTTCCTTCACATCCTCCGTATACGAACTCTATACACTCATTTGTTTCACAGTCAAAGTACCATCTGGAAATGGAACCTTTACACGGACCAGGATCAACAGGTAAACAACAGTCACCTATAATATTGAATTTAAAATATTATCATATATCTGTTATTAATTATTACTGAAATGAATTATATCATTTTGTTAATAACCCCAGCATTATAGGAATTCATATTTAAAACAGGGATACTGCATTTGCACATTGCTTACCTCCGCATTCTTTTTCACAATCTGCTCTAGTATGAAAATTGTTATCATTCCCCTGACATCCACCGTAAATAAATTCTTTGCACTTGTTATCCCGGCAATCGTGATACCATCGTGGAAAATATGCTTCACACGGTCCAGATTCAGGTTCAAGACAGCATGGGTATTTATCTGTATAATTAGATACCAAGCTATTACTATTTCTGCAATACCTCGTTAATGACATTGTATACATATTGCGACAGCTCGAATCGTACAATTTGTACAAAAATATGTTAGTTCAGTATATATGGCCATAATACATTTCTTACGATCATGACCCTACCTGGACAACATACACCATATTCAAAATTAAGCACACAGGAATATCCAGTCGGACATTCTGTAAATGCGCAATTGTACGGGTATCCAGTTTCAGCTAACAAGGGCTTTTCGCATGGAACCCAGTCTGTTGGTAAAAAAACCAGTGTGTATATTATACAATAGTTGTCAAATATTACTACGATCTGATCTAAATCAGTATAACGATTTCCTGTCAAATTGATGTCCCAAAATGCTGGGTTTTGCTATTGTCCACGGGTGCAACAAACTGGCAAAAAGAAAAAAATGTAAACTCGAAGCTTTTAACATATAAAGTAAAGCAAGTGAATAACACGGAATACATAGCGGGGTAAATTATAAGTTAATTCAAAGTAAACATATTTTAATACTACTGTTGGACTAATGTTTGTAACATAAATGTAGCACGTGTTCATAACGCGATTCATAGAAATTGCTGGTAAGTTTCAACATCAGAAGATCAAGTGAAATCAACGTTCATATCATAATGTTCGACATAAATCGTACCACTGTTACAGCATATTCCTTTGATGCATGTGAAGCCATATACATTCAGGCAATCTACATCTGACGAACACGTGACTACATTACCCAATTCGTCCGTTTGTGGAGTAACACAAGCTAAAACAAAAATCAAACATGAGAATAATAACGTTATACATTTCCCGGCGCCAGTACTGTTTATGTAAATTACCGTCTGCGCATGCAATGGACACGAAAATAACATTATACTGACGTAAGCAGAATGTTTCTTACTGCAAGATGGGTCTGTGGTACAGGGGTCCCATTTGGCGTTTGTGCATTGACTGCAAAAAAAATCAACAATGTACATTAGACACCACAAATTGCCTACGTAAATATAAATGAATTGCCAATCGATTTATATACAAGGTAATTGAAAAGTATATACCATTCTGTGCATGGTGGCACTGTTATAGTATCTCCTGGCATAAAGTATTCACAATCATATCTACAGTAACCTATAAAAACAATAGAAAACCACAATGATGGGCGCACATGTAGTACATATTGTAATATATTATACATGGATGAACATTTCCGGTCATTTGTTGAATCAAACACAGGTGCTACAGATGGAGCACATTCACACTTGTATGTCACATATACTGCACGATCGAAAAAAATAACGTGAACATAACCCACCAACAGTATTAATGAATCCTACACAGCCTCCTGGACACGCTTTCTCATCAATGCAACAAATGTCGTATGGCGGATGGTTCATACAATTGTCACAGTTGGATAGACATACTGGAAAGCTATCTATTGGAATGCGGGGACAGGGGCATCCAATCGGATCTCCTATGAACAGAACAAACGGGAATCGCGTGAAATTAAATGTACGGTGTGTCAGATTGTACTTCATAGCAGTCGGTTAAAACTAATTAATGTACGGTACTCACTGATAGGACAGCACACCGATAGACCACTCGAATCTAGCGCAGTGCATTCATATCCTCTAGGACAATGCTTTATTCTCGTTGCATAGTATTCTGATGTCAGAAGAGCTCCTGAACAGAACACTGTTCCAACACCATCTTCTACATAAGGATCACCTCCGTTCGGACATATTTCATCTGGAAAGAAAAAAACATGAATATACGTTTTATATACTATACTTTACTGATAATTGTAGGTACAATAACTGTTGTTTTTATTGATGTTGTTACTTACCACATGGTAATTTCTCTATGCATGCCATGGCGCCGTCTATACATTTACTGAGAATACGAACAAAATATTTACTAGTGAGAATGTGATCGCCGATCCATGTGCTACCAATCATAGTTTCGACAACAGGTTTTAAGATGGGTTTGCTAATTATTACTTCACGTTCACTAAATATGAGATTGAATGGAGAACATTGAAGGAGATGCTAAGAAAACACACTGTGTTTTAGCCGACATTTTTATTAAATCTGTGATACCCACCATAACACACAGTCTGGCATCAGAATCACTCCGCCATTCGGAATCAGAACTCCATTAACAACGCAATCCCCAGCTACAGATATAAATAAATACACATACAATCAACGCTTAATGTTACCAATTATCCCGTATGATGGCATGCGACAAGAGTTACGGTTTCACACCAAGGTTTTCATTTTTATCCAGTCCATTGGCATCGTGTCAGTGAACAATAGTTGAAAAGAGAATTGCAATAACAATCACCACTGAAGACGATTTGTATTGAAAGGGAAGACTTACAAATTGCTGGACAGCATATACTGTATCCGAGGTCTAAAGGATGGCAAAAATAATCAGCCGGGCAATCCCCTTGTGTAAGACCCAATGGTGCATCCAGTGGAAGTGTACAGAAATTAACATCTGTTCCCGTACTCGTATAGTAATCATCGCCATTGGGGCAGATGGGTTCTGATGGATCTATAAAAAAAGTGCGCTTGTATTAAAAAGACAGGCAACGACAACTTAGTAATCTGTAATAGGTCATACAACAGTGTACTGTATCTACAAACAGTATATATATATAAACACTTGCAATCATTAATCAATTGGTTAATTTTCTTCATCGACCAGAACTTATATATGTTGCCATATTTATTACGATAACGTTTGCTTTTGAACTTTTAAGTACCAAATATTACCGGAACTTACCACAGATAAGACCAGGAGGATACAAACATACAAATCCACCATCTCGGCATTGACTGGGGACACAATCAAAAACGTTAGTGTAGCGATATTGCACGATTGTCAATACTACTTGTTCATGTCATTAACACGTACAGGCAGATACCGTATACTAGCGCATGAGCAGTAATGGACAGCATGTCGTTAACTGAACAATAATAACAAATGTGTGAAACCTACCAGAGGGCGCAGCCCCATATCACGGTTCCACCAACTGGGTACGCAACGCCGTTATAATAACACACATCATCAACTGGTAAATAGAGCAAATGAATGCATATAAAATTACGGTCGTGAACACCCAGACATGATTTTTCTTTACTCTAAATAAGTTACGTTTAACATTCTAGTTAGCGGAGAAAAAACACTTGCGATGATGTGTATATGTTAATTAATCCATAATATAAATGGCGAATAAATTAGTGACTTTTTTATTTATTTGTTAAAAGCTCGCTACTGCTGCGCAGAGTAGATCGTTGTATAGCGTTTCAAAATGTAATTGTGATAAAATGTAATATACGTCCGTTGTATACGTCGCATGGGACAGTATACAACACGGCACGGGACAGAAACTGTGACGCCTTAACGTCTGATTTCGCAATGAAAGACGTTAACATTAAAATAAAATATGTAAATACTTACGTTTCAGCGGGCAGCACACACCATACGTACTCGTTATCATGTTACAGTAGAAACCACGTGGGCAGGTCTGAGTTAGTATACTATCGACACCAATTGCAACGGAGCACAATGCATTTATGTTTTGGTCGTCTTTATAAGGTTGTACTCCACTGGGACACATTTTATCTACAGATAATAAATTCAAAAGTGAAGTCTAAAATCTAAAACCGACTAGTTCAAAACAAACTGTTTATCCACTACTTTAGTTATTACAATTCATCTGACATCGCAATGCGATATGAAAATGTCTATCGCATGATAACGTGCACATGATGCATTCATTCAATTTTATGATGTTTATACCATTATCGAACGGTAAACGTTACACGTCATCAATTTATGCGTATTTGAAAAGGACACCAGAGAGAAAGAGCGTTAGGAGAATTGACAGTCACTGACACGGTTAGACTCTATTCCTAATTAGCATAAACCATAATATTATATGTGTCTTTGTGAAAATGGGATTCATGGGGTGTATTATCCACTCGCCCTCGATTTGTGGCTCCTACTAGTCCATGACGTCACTAGCGTCAACAAACAAGTGATATTATGTGATAAATCATTTTCACATTTCATATGCAGAGGTTAATGGATATACACTTACCACATAACGGTGTGTCCTCACATGTAATCCTACCGTTTACACATTGACTGAAAAGAAACAAAGTGAACATTATAATGACATCTGGATTATGACAAACATGTGCAACATTATAACTTGATAACGACAATACGAAGTAAAGTGACATAGCAGAAATGCCCGGATGTCAAGACGCCCGCAGGAGATCAAACCTTAAACTATGTATGCATAAAATGACATCTTCGTCATCTGTGTGATGTATACAGTATTGGAAGCATTTAAATGACATCAACAATTGAACAAAAACAAGTTTGGATCTAAGTGGAGCAAATATATGTTACCAACCAACAATTTAGACCGCTAAATAAATGTACGAGCACGAGGAATTGAGAGCTGTCAGTTAATATTCGACTTGCAGTTTTTGTGTGACTCATCCCCACTATACTCATTAAAGCCGGTGAACTTATAATGAGATGAAATTTAAACATTTAAAGTACCAACATTCACGAGAATTGGCTTATGGGTAAACAAATCATTTGTCTATTTCTGCTGCTGTGGCCACTAAACAACATGATCAAGTCACGATTTTCATTATCTTCAAAGCATCTGATGAGAAGTTAAATAAAAAAATTCATATTCAGAGTAACACTTTCCCTATGGGGTCAATCTAAACTAAATAAAAACTGGTGTGAATATATTTTGAATAGGAACACATAATATCAATATAAACATAACAATAATGAAAGCCGTTTAAGGTCTTGAATCCCTAAAAAGTAATTAATTTATATGGAATCCTAATAAAGATATGCTTCCAAAAGTTAATTGTTATTCTAAATAGTTTCTTGCGTATTTTAACTCACCATGCATAACACTCGTCGTTAATATAGTAATCACCATTTGGTATATAAGCATTATTCACATAGCAGCCCAAAGTAGTATCTGTCGGTACAACAAATATAATATATTAATATTCATAATTGAAAGAGTAAATTTATACTGTCCATACAATTGTGCAAACTGAATTATATTAAAAATATTTTACCATCAGGACAGCACAGAGAATATTTATAGTTGGGATCTCCGAGACAGGAATACCCGGATGGACAGTCTTCAATAATAATGGATCCCGTTTGAGGAGTGGTACCACAAAACACAGGATAACCATGTGAGGTCAAATGAACACCACCGGGACATGGATGCACATCTATGAAAGGAAAACTTTATAATATAATTTCATTTCTTTATCACAAGGCAATTTGGCACTGTAATGTACTTGAAACAAGCTTGTTTAGACAACAATAACAATGTTGTACAATGGAATGATACAATATCCATGAAGAAGTACCGACTTCAAGATCATTGGAGCGAGATTGATCGTAAAGAAAATCATAAAACTTTATGAAAATTTCTCTAAAAAAATTCTGTATAATTTGATTCGAAATGCTGATAGTACATTATTAAGTTGCTTAACTAAAAAGGCATTAGTGTAAGACAGTGATGTGTAGAAGTCTATTCTAAATTACATTTCATCATGTGAAGTAGGTTATGTAAGAATTTATATATTTATAATAATTCATAATATTGTGTCTTGGTTACTGTTTGTAAACATGAACAATCAAACTCAGTGTATTGAGTGCGTGTACCATGGTAATTAAATTACTTTGCAATTTAACGTTCACAAATCTCTGAAATATGAGTCATCTTTTATTAACATAGTAATGATTGATTTCCTATGAACTAAAAAAGTATATAATTTAAAGGATTTTGTGGTGGAAACTTTTTAAAGCAACTCACCGCAAATCTGTACAATGCACCTAAACGCCGTGCCTTGACACTGACTGGATAAAGAAAGTAAATTATATATTAAAAATAATAACACATACACAAATCGAACAGAATTCACTGCCGTGTTTGCTTTATATTACAATAAACGTGTATATTAGATGAACCATGACATTATATATTGCATTGTACCCGTACATACCACAGGACACAGTCTATTATACGATAAGCACCATCTGGCCAGACTGAACCATCACTCATAAGACACCCATACGGCTCTACATAAAATGGGGTTAACAATATACAAACGTTACTCCTATTGATAACCAAGGCGAAACCGAGGTAAAAAATAAGTTATGATGTCATTGACATTGCATGCCCACTGTTGCTGAGATGAACTTTGTTATTATTATATCGAATAAAGCATATATTGGAATGACATTGTATGAGTACTACATTATACATTAATATCAAATTCTCACTTGTTACAGCAACCTTGCAACAATCATCACAACATTTTTCGGAGGTACCGCAGTTCCTGTCACTTATGCATGGGATACATATTTGGTCATCATCAACAATTGTTGGACATTCGCCAAGGTGATCTGAAATTAACAAAGTACGGTACGACAATATCATCAGAAGTAGGAATATTTGATAAACGCGTTTTTTTTATTAACTTTTTAACCAAATTGTGAAGTGGTGGATATCTAGCGTAATTACGGTATAGAAAGGTGATAACTAACAATAACTTTGTTAAACTAAGAACATGCTGGACAAAGCAAACATAAACAAATTAAACAGCTGTTCCAAATAAATAAACAGATAGCAGATGATGACATATTGAACTATTTAATTTGATTAGGGAAGTACTTGTTGTATTCAAGCCGTTACTTATCCTTAAAAGCAAATTTGTGTTTATTTTTTATTAGAAGGGTTAGAGACGTGATGAATATTGAACAGACAACATTGTCACAGTCAAAATACAACAAAATGGGGGAGGGGGTTGGAGTATAGCAATTGTCATTCTTTATTTTGTCCTAACAGATGGATAAACATCGTTATTTGTTGTGCCACATTCTAACTCATGTTTTGATATCAAGATCACAGGGTGTATCGGTTAGATTTTCAAACACATGTCAATAATTTGTAAAAAGCTGAATGAAATATTTGATTTGTAATTAAAATATGTCTATACGCAGACGACACTTTTGACGTTCTAAGCTTAGCCGAGATAAAAACAGTTTGATTACATGACGCGGGCAATTCCCAGCCTGAAGACTCAAATCATGATTGCATCTTTATATTTAAGTTTGTTACAACCTCCTTGGTAAAAAGTGTAACTTTGAATGTAGTACTATTGAAATCGTAATATTTTACGATATAACACGAGTGTGAAAATACACCTGAACATTTACTTGCGTGCAACAAATTCTTCAGTACGGTTTATTATATCCAAGTCGTATTATAATGAGGTAAAACATCAATGATATCGACTCATAGTTGTATTATTAACTATTTTTGACGTATTACAAAACATACACTTTAATGATTACCACGTCGATCTAGCTTGCGATTAACCCGAATGCATAATTTGAGCAGTGAATTAATGAACAACATTAAACCAGTAAACAAAGGTAAGTCTGCTGAAACATTTCTGTGTTCCAATGTTGCAATAACATATCCAACCATAAATCCTCAAACAAAAGTCTTATAGGGAAATCTACAAGTCCAAGATCACAAAACAATTGATCGACAACCATTGATAAAACGGTCACCAAAAACGAAATAATAAAATGACAATTACTTTACAATATATAGTCAATAAATAAGATGGTATATCAGTTATGGTATAATTACCCGAACAATCCAATACATTGCCGTCAGCATCATAGTATATAGCGTTACAACCACCGCAGTAATCAGCTTCACATCCAGCATAAGGAAGTTCGCATGACGTCACATCACATGGATCCACTAAGCAGTTAACCAATGATCCATCGGAACATCTCAATTCTAGAATAATATTTTAAATATATGAAATGATTTTCAACAACACAGTCGTCACTACAATCTACACGATGCCTGATATAGCAAATACTTCACGATAAATTTCTATTTTACAAACATTTTATTAAGTATGGTCAATGAAGGTAAATTTGATTCAAAGTATGCAACCAAGAGTGAATATGAGTATGTTGGAAGAAAAATCAGCCGAGTCCGAGTCATCATTTATATTATGACAATCAACCCACGAATGCAGATTAGGATATAATTTATATCACTATTAATCAAAGCTCTCCAAATATATTGATATTGATTTGGATAATATCATATCCAGGCTGTCACTTCACACTATCGATATTTGTAACACACAGTGTAGTTTTAAATAATCAGGTATATCGAGTTAATACGTTGAAACAATGAACACAAATACTCACCAGCAGTGGCGCTTATTATTTCAACTTGCTGGTATGTCGAGAAAAAGAAAAGTACGGCGTTAGGTTTCCATTGAGGAAGGCAATAGATGTGATATACAACGTAAATTAGAGATGGCATGCGTAATCTGGACGTAAAATGTATAGAGAGAGTAAAATTGTTATTATACTACATACACTTGTGATTTTGCACTATCTAATGTTTTTTCACTTAGGTATTGAAATGTTCCCAATATACAGCGTCTTGTAACGTGCATTCAATTTAAGCTTCTGTCGAAACTAAATTTTCGTTTAAATGGCCGAAGACAATCAGGAGGAATATATATATATATATACATACACGGATATACAACAACGGAAATGAGTATCTATTTATTTATACTTACCCTTACACCGCGTGCATTTGCACAGGCAATTACGCATGTGTAAACTACCAATAATAAACTTAACTTCATGTTGCAGACAACTGAATGAAAACATGGTGAAAAGTTAAGTGTTAGGAAAAATGTAAATTAATAAAGGCGATAAGATAAAGCGCACCGATTCGCGGAATACTATGAGCAACAGCGAATGTGATTACACTAGTGCTTCGCCTCGTTTTGTTTCATTAATGGATTAAAGGGCATGTTTATATTTGGAGTAATTTTTGATGACATGATTACTATTTTGTGGAGTTCATTTAATTCGTGGTTTTCACACGCTCCAGGACGGGTTGTCGCCTATACCACTGACGAATTGAGATATAGTAAATTGTTGCACTGTCAAGACAAACGACTCAACACAGTCAACAACCAGCTCTAACGGAATTTGCCAACTTAAGAGCACACTAATAGTATACGGATACTTGGTAAATGTTATCAAACCCATAATATTTAAATATGTTGAAGGGTGGTTGTAGTCGCGCCGCGTCCTGTTCGATATGGGACTCATAGCGACATACACAACGCGTGTAAAATCCATTGGTTGCAATACATTTAATTCGAAGACGCGGCGCAGCGCGACGACCACCGAATTTTAAACGTGACTTACCAACCAATGTTAGATAACCAATCATACACTAACAAAGCTATAAGGAGTGCACTCAATAATAAAAAGTAAAATTCAATAAATTAATAAAGACTCGAGATTTGCATGTTTACTGTTAATTCTATTTGTGAATAATAAAATTCACCAGATGTTAATAGTGTATATACCATTTCAGCAACAACCTTGTATCCTGTTTTATGCATAATTACTTTCTACCAGAAGTTAATAAAAAAGGTACACAACCAAGCAAACTGATTAATATTTGTTGAAAGAACATACGTCACCGTGTAATTAATTTCCACATTAAGGTCAGTGCTGCTGAATGCAATGCATATTAAAATGTATTTATGTTTTGATTTAAAGCGTAACGAATCAGATGATTATTTCTGTGGGTCTGAAGTTATACATACGTTTGGATTTTAGTTAGTATTTCGTTACTCGTTCAAAATTTACACGAGAGAACGTACTCTCGCAGTAGGGTATCGAATAGAACACCTGATTGGTTGGTTGGCTGGCTGGTTTGTTCATTGCAATTCGGATTGAGCGTAAAAAGATTACACAATTTGTTTAACTTCAATGCGAGGCATAGCCGCAAGGGTATGTCCGTCACCATGTTGATTTCAACAACAACATTCACACTGTGCTGAAACAAATACAATTCGGGATTTCACGAAAATAAATGATAGACAGCGAATCAATATCCAGTTAACGCGTTAACGCTGAAGGTTTGCTTGTTCGGTAATACTTTCAGTACTTATTTTCTAAGCTAACAACCTCGATATTATGAGTCTACGAGGCGAAGTACCATATCCACTGAGTGACGATTGAAACCACATTAGTCACTGTAATGACAGATTGTCGTTATAATAGGGAAACCTTCAAAAAGCACGGGAAAGTCAATTTTTTTAAGTTAATTTAACTCACGTAAAAATTTTAACAAAACTTTTAATGATATGAAGATTCAAATAAATACGTTGTAGTCATTCATGTTTACAAATTTTAGAAGCATTTATCTGGTCAAAAACATAGAAAGGCCGACAAATCCTGAAACGTATGCAATCAGTAATGTTCATGTACAGCGTAATACTGGTTTATTTTTACCCATGGCAGAAATCGAACAATTTGAAATTTTAACAACAGACCTTGGCAGTCGGTCTGTTTATTGCTAGCTGAGATTTGAAATGTTTTCATTAGTTGTAACGCATTTTAGTACAAAACATATTAAAATACTGTATTGTTTATTTCCGTAAAAGCCCTGTTTTTTCATGTAATTTAAGCAAATGTGTCGATATCACGGTCTTTTGTTCATGTTGGAAAGCAAAAAGAGAGATCGACGATTTAGCCAGAGATTACGTCTCAAAATCGCCCAACGTTTATAATCACGAATATTACTACATAACGGTCTTATTTTGAAATAAATAACCTTAGCAATCGATTGTTTATATTCGCATAGTATTATATGAACACAAAATTATTCGAATTTATACGTATCAAAGTAAAAATATTAATAGAAGTTCGGTTTTAAATGTGTAATTTCGTTCTCGAAGTACAGTAGGACTGTCATGTGACTTAAGACCGTTACACCTAACTTCATGTCAAGTCTAATGCGTGCTAAGTAAGTAACACATATAAAGTACGCATCTACTTATTAAATATGCTCCAACAACATTTCATAAAACTAACCTTAAAACTGGACCGTCATCTGCCGTGTGTGTACTATGGTAAAAAATCGCAATTTTATACACTAATACTTGCTTTGTCGGTACATAAAATATTGATTAGTTATCAAAATAATAATTCAACTAGTATCGTTATTAATACGGTTTTTCAAGAAAATTCCAACACATGCTTGTAATTTATGTAAACAATATAAGTAATAAAATAACGAAGTGTACGCCATACGGTCCTTGAGAGAACATATTGCACTGCGTCGAATAGAACATCTGGTTAGTGATTAGTTTGCTTGTTTCTCGTTCTTTTTAATTAGATAATTAAATATTATTGAAGTTTCAGACAAGAAAGAAAGTATGTTTGAGGAAAAATAATTTACAACTTTATTATTTGCGTGGGTGTTATTTATTATTCAACATAAATTACAAATACATAGTAAACATGTAAAATTGCACATGCTGTACTGCGAGTGTATCGGTCGCACTATCACGTTTGGTTCAATTATAAAAACAGATCTTTTCAGTTATTAATCATGTTTTTAATAGAATCCCATGTGAAATAGGTAAAATAGGGTTTTGAATTATGATTGTTGAACAATTCCGGATAATACGCATACTGGGTTTGTGATGTGCGTATTTTTTGCAAAGTTTTGTTTTCCAGTGGCGTGTCATGTAATGTTATTGACTGATTCATGGTTGACATTTGATTCGAGCAAACAAATAATTAAACAAAACATAGAATAGTTACTTGCGCATTTATAAATATCGCGGCATTTACATATTTTAGAAACGCAATAAACCTAAGACAGCAAAGTAACGCATTTGAGGTTGAAATTATTGACGTTATTGTCTGCGTTTTCCATATTTTTAAAATTCCGCTTCGAGACCATGTGAATCCATGTGACGTAGGCATGATATATTAAATAACTGTTGGAACATTTCTATTCATAAAAAAACGGTTTATCTACAATCTTGACTACAGATGACGAGATAACAGATAAATTGACGACACGGGAATGTACGTGTCTCCCGATACACCTGTGCTACAAATCGCGCCACCTAGCGGCGATGCAACACAATAAAAGAAGAATCCCTTTTCTTTCTGAACACGAGTTGTGTATCGTCGTCGCCTGGTTGTCAACCTAATTTTTTGAGAACTAGTTTATATGATGAGCGTTAGTAATAAAATATCTAGTAAACCTGTTTTGCTTTGTAATTTTTATTACAAACAAATATTTGCCGCTGGCTTTTTCGTTTCCGTTCGGTGACTAGTCAGTCTTTGAATCCGAATCAATGACTCGTGCCGTACATATAGTCTCGCTTGTCAGACTTTGAATTTGCAATACTCGATGATAATGGATCCCCTAGGGCACCACTCGCGGTGAAGCTGCGTGAAATCGTGCTCTTGTATTACCATTTCAGATATACAGCCAATATTTGTATTAACCAATTGCCCAAAATATATATATAATGTTATCCAAAAATCTACATTCTCTTTAGATAACTGGATCGTTATTTGATGCAGGGAATCTCTTCCAAAATAACCGATTCTTGTTTTAACCAGCTGCTTGACATTCACGTACAGCCTCTTTAACGACCAGCATTATATCTATATATTCTGTCCATTTTATGTGCATGATTATTTGGTATTATTGACACAACATCTAGTAAACAATAAGGAAAATAAATTGCTCTACGTTAATGATGTATCTATATGTACGACTGACGAGAAGCTCAAAATAAAATTTACAATACAATTTTACATCAAAATTAAACAAACGAATATATATGAATATATATATGAATATATATCCTACATTCCATGGAGTGTGAGCTGTAGCTCAATAAATGAATTGTTCACATGACAGTTTACACGCTGATTTATTTCAGGCTATTTTTTCTAATTATCACTGGATCGGGATTGAACGGAGGCGTGATGCTGCATAATAGTGCGATGTATAATTAACGCACAATCTTAAGTGGTCAAACTTAACCAGACTGTATTGCAGATTCCACGTCTAAACAAAATCTCACGGAATTTCTCAAAAATTTACACATGATTTACTATCGACAGGATAACGTAATTAAATATCCGGCGACAATATCCATAAAAAACAATACTCTGTGACCCCAAACCGTTTATCGTCGGGATACGCTGTATATTATAGGACGGATTCGGTGTACTGTAAAAATTTATTAATAATTAATTAATGGTATTCAAATTGTAATCCTGCAAACAATTTCGTTTATAATATATATCCCTGTAACAACACTTGTTAGCCTGCATTATGCTTTCATCTCAAATACAGTGGTGTACAATGTTCCCATGATGGCATCCTCCGAAATATTACATTTCAATATACATATACTCGTATAATCTCTTAAGTATATTCATATACTTACGAGATTCTGTCAGACAAAACATGTTGCGTGAAATTCTCGTGTATTTGTAGTATAGTAACACATTGACACCTATTACGTTATCGTCACCGTTATCATTCATATTGTTTCCGTGACTTTTGTTATACTCTACATTTTCGGGCGTGTCGTCAACTTCCATCGTTTGACTATTGTTATCATTACCACCATTTTCATTAATGTCGTTTGCTTCATCTGTTTTATCAAGAGTAGCAATAATAGACTGATCAACAGGTATTGGTTCAGGGTCTGGCGGGTTTTACTATTTGGAAGAGAATGATCGCGAACTGGGTCGTTTGAAGTTTTCCGTTGACTTACTTGGCAGTTTCTCATAATATGTCCCTTTTTTGACATCTGTGACAAACAATATCATCAGTTGACAATTAGATATTCCGCCGCTCATGAGTGACACCGTGATGTTTATTTATTTCGCACAACATATAAACTTGACGGTGAAAGGATTTGACGTGTTTCAGCTCGCGATCGGGTTGTTTGCACCCGAGTGGAATTAAGCGCAAATTGCTAACAACGCGGCCATACTTTGACAGTTCAGTTTGAATAATGTGATTTAGTATATATGGGAGTACACCTGAGAGAATTATTTTAGTGGCAGGTTTAACAAGGGGTTGCACATGGGTAAAGCAGTCTCCCACTGACAGACCAGCTGTACAAACAGTTTCCACAGCGTTCACAGAGTCGAGAAAAACAACAACACTTCCGCTCACTCGGGAAGCGGCAATAATATTCACAGGTTTGAAAATAACAGAAATACTTTTAACATATGCTTCAATTGGTATCCCATCAATTGATTCGCATTCAGACCATGTTTACGTGTTAGCCCTGCAAAATGGTTAACACCTTGGAAAGGCCCCACGACGAGCAACTAAAAGTGAAAAACAAAATCAACTAAAATACGGTAGATTTTTACCGAGAAAACAAAATGAATAAACGGCAGTAACTAAGAAGTATTTACAAAACGTATTGGAATAAAAGTAGTCACTTACTAAGTATTTGAAGCAAAGAAAACGTGTTTTTTGCACAGCTCTAACAACGCGTGGCAGTCATGCTAGCTATAACAAAGCATTTTTAATTATGCAAATTTATGTCAAACAACACTTGGCATGTGATTCACCTGGTCCAGGAATGTGCTGTTCCACTGAAAAAAAATTGACTATCCTGCAATATGGCAGCTTATCAAAAACTAGGCATAGTACTTCCAGAACTACCTATTTGAGCTTTTATTGCTAAACCAATCGAAGATGTGATATAATATTACCTTTATTTCACAACAGCAGCTTTCATACTGACATATGGGGTATTGTTGTTTGATTTTAAAGGTCGCCTTAAGTACCCCTCACAGTGCATCAAATATCAATGAAGATGATTTCATACCAGTATGTCATTTAATTATTCTTTTGAGGAAATAAAACTTAACACTCACCATATCACTCTACTAATACCTCCAGATCACCATTTCTCATGTCTTCTTGTAACTGATAGGAATATATGGCTATTATTTTTTCCTCTTCATATAGAGCATTGAATCAAGTCGGGAAGCCAGGGACCTGAAAAAATGTTTAAAATGTATTTAGTCATTGCTTGTTTGTTTAACTGGCCCAGTTATTTATTGAACATTAACATACTTATCAGTTTATTACTATATTTTATGTTGGCTTGACTTAGTAACATTGTATAGACACAAGGATTGATAACACAAGAATATTGTTCACAGTTATGATTATTTATTCCTGAATCTAATTAAAACACAGCATGGCACAGCAAGGCACAGTTTGGCACAGCATGGCATGGCAGATAAACAACATAAACGAAACTTACTTTAATGTGATGGACATGATAACTAGTGCATTTAAATGTTGTAGTCTGTAGTTCAGAGTGTGAACTAATATTTTGTATTATACTTAAAATTATGCTGATGCAAAACATGATTTTTTGTATGTTAAAATTTTGTGGAATGCATAGAATATATAATTTTTCACAAAGAAACATGGTATTACAATTTAATTATCATTTTTTAAGTTACGTACACCCCTCACCCACTAAATAAAATTATCATTACGTTACATCCTATCACACAACATATAAAATTACTGTTAAGTTTATTAATGACATGAGTTGTGCCAAATCGAGCAAGGCTGGTACCTGCGATACAACTAATCCTTTGTATGTAACAATGTTTCCATCCTCTTCAAATTTGTGATTAATTCTTTTGCCAACCAGAAAGGCAGTTTCCGGCGATTGACTAGTTGGCATCTCGCAGGCATGGTCCACTAGAGCTTTGACCTGCTCAGATAACTCTTCCCACGTCAATGCAACTCTGCGAGCACCCTCCCTCCTTGAAAAAACAAATAAATCCCTGTTTCCTGGATTTTGTTTTAACACATTTTTCCGGAATCTTAACTGAGCTTTCAAAGCATCTATTTTTTTCTTTGGTGGTTTTTAATGTACTCAGCATTGTGTCCACTTGCATTTTTGACTGCCAAAGTCCCTAGTGGATCATCTCATGCGTTTGTTTTTCCAGATCAGCTATTTCTTTTTCTTTTTTGGCCTTCTCTTTTTCTTGGTGGTCTCTCAAACTCTGTTGTTTTCTCTCTCTCTTGAAATATATTTGGAAACTAAGCCTAGAGCCCGACATCCAGTGCATATAATAAGGGACGACGTCAAAAGATCGATGTCGGATAAAAAAAAACTTATTTGCTTTAGTTTGGGGGTGGTGGGGGGGGGGGTTGACCTCAAAAATTGACGATCCTACGAAAACGATTTTATTTTTTAATGAAGTCAAAAAAATCTTGGATTATTTGTAGTTCGTTTTTTCTCTATCCAATCATGGACAAAAATAACAGAAAATGAAAAAAAAACACACATTCAAGACGAGAAAATGGTTTGGTCCGAGTGTAAATATGTGCGTCAAATGAGGTCAATTTCAGGGCATGGACCTAGAGCATGTGCATTTGTAAAGTCTTTTAACACCCACCAGACAACCAACTGCTATGCCATACTACTGTCCGATTATCAATTATCAGTAGTTAATGGTGAATGTAGTCTGACGCCATGATCAATATTTATCAATTTAGTTTCAGTGGGGGGGGGGGGGCTAAATGAATTAAGTTTTTTTATTCTACATTGAACTTTTGATGTTGTCCCCAGAGTTAAATTACATCGTTGCGCGTTACCTTAGCTTGACAGCCTGCCACTAGTCTCCCAGCTGATCCGGCAACAATCGTATCATTCAAGATGTATCATATAAGATGTCACAAACGCACTGGTCTCTGTCATTTCATATACTAAAAGATATATAACAAATGAATTCTTGATACGAACAATAATCAAATAATGTCACTAACACGTCATGTTAAGGATTATTCATTAAAGCGCTCAATAACCAATAACGTGGATAAAACATTGGTATTCAAGAACATTCGGTATGTTTTGTTTTCGAACTAGAAGAATTGATCACTTTAAAGCGGGGGAGGGTCGTCACCTGCGCACGCACGAGAACTGAGTCCCAAGCGACGATAACAACACATGCATGCGCAGGTGACGACTCCACCGCTTTAAACAACTGTTTAGTAACGCGCATATTTCTGTCGGTACGCATTATTTAAATTATTTCGGACGTTCCTTAACGTTGTGTAGTTGCATAACGAATCAATACTCACATTCACATTCAATAGAAAATTTATCGTAATATTTTGTCAAAATTGTTAAAAATTGCTAAGAAGTCTTACTTTTCTGGCAAGCTGGCAAATGTTATTGGAAATAAAACATGGCAGGTTATAAACGAACTGCGGAATAATCAGTCATGTAATGATCGTTTTCCACATAAAATTAGAGTGAGTACTAACCCAGATGAATTTGTGACATAGGATAGGGCTATTGCTGAGAAGTTTAATTCGTATTTTATTAATGTTGGTCCAAATTATGCATCTAAAATCGCCTGTAGTGCCAACTTCAATGATTACCTTGATAGTAGACAAACACATTCATTATTTTTCCGCCCAGTTTGTGCTCATAATATTTTAAAAGAGATCGATAAATTATATCCCAATAAAGCAGTTGGCTATGACAATATGTTCCCTAAACTTATCTAGTAGGCTGCAGAACAAATTGCTGAAGCACTGGCTCATATTTTTAACTGTTCTGTGTACACGGGTATATTCCCTGATAAATTAAAAATAGCCCGGGTTTCTTCATTATTTAAAAAAGGTTGTGCATTTGAAGTTGGTAATTACAGGCCGATATCAGTGTTACCCATTATTTGCAAATTGTTTGAATCTTTAGTAAATAAACAGATGTGTGCTTTTCTAGAAAAATTCGAAATTCTTGATGAAAACCAATATGGATTCCGTAAGCATCACAGCACCAAATTAGCTTTAGCTGACCTTACTGCTGAGATTTCAAAACAAATAGATGACGGTTTTATCACATTTTGTATTTTGCTAGACCTCAGAAAGGCTTTTGACACCATTAACCATACCATATTATTGTCTAAATTACATTATTATGGTATAAGATGGTCTATATTGAGTTGGTTTGAATCTTATTTAGAGGACCGTCAGCAATATGTTAATTTAAATAATTGTAATTCTGATTATAAAGTAATTTCTTGTGGGGTTCCACAAGGGTCCATCCTTGGACAACTTTTGTTTTTAATTTATATCAATGATATTGTAAAATCATCCAACATTTTCCAGTTTAGGCTTTTTACTGACGACAAAAATCTGTTTCACTCCGTTAACAATGATTCTATTGATATTGGCCTACTTAATTCAGAATTGAATAAGGTTTGCACATGGTGCAAGGCAAATAAATTAACCATAAATATTGATAAAACTAATTTTATGGTTTTCAAAACAGCTCAAAAAAAGACAACTATGCAAAGTTTATTAAATATTGATAACTCTCCTTTGGAACTTGCTTCCTCTGTGCTATATCTTGGTGTCACTCTCGAAAGATCACTTACTTGGAGACCTCACATAAATAATATTGTTTAAACAATTAGTAAAATGATTGGATTCATTTCATATTTGCGTCACTACCTACCCAAATCACTTATAATATTACTATATAATTCACTCATTCTTCCACACATAAGCTATTGTATTGAAATATGGGGCAACACTTTCAGTACCATTATAGATCCGATTTTAAAATTACAGAAAAAAATGTATTCGCTTTGCCACTTTTTCAAATCCCCGTGCAAGAAGCTCACAACTTCTTAAAAGATTGGGCATTCTTGATGTGCATAAATTATGCAAGTTCCAAACGTGCATGTTTATTTATGACCTGAAGGGCGATCGTTATGCTCGTTCTCTGGATCATTATGCCTCCTCAATCTCTCACTCTTATTTGACACGTTCAGTTATTTCTGACAAACTTGAAATTCCAAAAGTAAAACTAAGCTCAACTAAAAACAGTTTAACATATTCCTTAGTAAAACACTTGAATGATCTTCCAATTTCCATTAAAACATTAACATCAAGAAATCGCTTCAAGCTTACCCTAAAACAATTTCTTTTAAATAATTGAACATCAATTTTATTTTTATTTCTCTATCATTCAATTTACAGTATTGTTATTTCACTATTACCAGCATATTTCATATAATTTTTCTCCTTATGTATTATGTACTCTTAAACAATATATTAATATGTTTTATGAATTCACTGTCCTTATCATTTTTTTTCTGCTATCAGTGAATATACAAGGGCTAGAGACTAGATTAGTTCTACTAGAACTACCTCTCTTGTCCTCGCCAGATAGTTATGTATATCTCTATTTTCGTTTTTTACTTTGTATTTTATCTTTTATCTGGTGAAATTGTATTGTATTGTATTGTACTAAAGTGCCATGCTGCCATACCTTGGCGTACAGTGAGCTGATCGTTATTTAGCCTTCTCTTCAGTGAGTTCACGTGTCCCACTCCCAGCAGTGCAGCGCCACATATGATATCGTCTACGCTTGAAAGATTATATGTATCCACCATTGGGTGCTTGATCAAAAACACAACAATAGGTGGAGCTACGAACAATTGACTAACCTGGAACGATAATAAATGATTGTATTATAACGTATTTATCACCAAGACAGCGCACCTGGATCATCTACTCACGTGGAATGGACCTCACAAATGTCCGATTCTATTCACTAATAAAATTAGACCCAGGTGAACGTCAAATACATTTGTACTCAATTGCATTAATGACAACTGCCTAAGTTGGCATAAAACTCTTCAATATCGACTGTCGCATTCATTTACGTTTTGCGCGCTTTCGCAGTGATTGATTTGCAGGAACCGGTCGTTTACGTCCGAAGATAAAATAGAACGTTGTTTGTTATTGCTGATATTAAATATATATGTATATGTCCTTGTTAATAAAACAACATTCAGATAACGTTGTCACATCATTTCAGATCACGGGCTATCAATATATTTATTATCAGCCGTTCGCATACTGGTTGGCGGAAACGTAAGATGACGTCACGGTGCGATTGCCTATAGCGCTCATCTGCCACATTTTCAAGATGCGAACATTGTAAGAACAATGAAAACCACTCAGGCGTGGACATGTATACCGCAGTCGTGTATGGAATTGTATAGCATATTTCATTTTAAAATGCGCACAATCTCACGTTTCTCGTTCTTTTTAATTAGATAATTAAATATTATTGAAGTTTCAGACAAGAAAGAAAGTATGTTTGAGGAAAAAAATAATTTCCAACTTATTATTTGCGTGGGTGTTATTTATTATTCAACATAAATTACAATACATAGTAAAATTGCACATGCCGTACTGCGAGTGTTTCGGCCGCACTATCACGTTTGGTTCAATTATAAAAACAGATCTTTTCAGTTATTAATCATGTTTTTAATAGAATCCCATGTGAAATAGGTAAAAAAGGGTTTTGAATTATGATTATTGTAAATTCCGGATAATACGCATACTGGGTTTGTGATGTGCGTATTTTTGCAAATTTTTGTTTTCCAATGGCGTGTTATGTAATGTGATTGACTGATTCATGGTTGACATTTGATTCGAGCAAACAAATAATTAAACAAAACATAGAATAGATACAGGCGCATTTATAAACATCGCGGCATTTTAATATTTTAGAAACGCAATAAACCTAAGACAGCAAAGTAACGCAGTTGAGGTTGAAATTATTTTCGTTATTGTCTGCGTTCTCTATATTTTTAAAATTCCACTTCGAGACCATGTGAATCCATGTGACGTAGGCATGATATATTAAATAACTTTTGGCACATTTATATTCATAAAAAACGGTTCATCTACAAGCTTGACTACAGATGACAAGATGACAGATGAATTGATGACACAGGAATGTACGTGTCTCTCGATACACCTGTGCTACAAATCGCGCCACCTAGCGGCGATGCAACACAATGAAAGGAATGCCTTTACAGAGTCGGCGGCAGGAAATTTAGCATGAGAGAATCCCTTTTCTTCCGGGCAACGAGTTTTGTATCGTCGTCGCCTGTTTGTCAACCTATTTTTTTGAGAACTAGTTTATATGATGAGGGTTAGTAATAAAAAATCTAGTAAACCTGTTTTGCTTTGTTATTTTTATTACAAGCAAATATTTGCCGCTGGCTTTTTCGTTTCCATTTGGTGTTTGCTTGCATTCCCATGGCATGGATTATATCTGCAGACATTACGTATACGTATTCGTTATTACGTGTGCGCATATTATTATGGTTCAATTTAAATACGACAGTCGGCGAATGAATACGATGGTCGTTTCTAGCGGGCGCTTTTTACATGTATGTGGTATGTGTCAGCCTATATGTGTTGCCACGTCATTACAATTGTTGAAATATTGTGTTTCTAGAATAAAAATTACTGCAGTCAGTCTTTGAATCCGAATTTTAATATGTCGTTGTAACATTCCGAATGCAAAGAATCAATGACTCGTGAGGTACATATAGTCTTGCTTCTCAGACTTTGAATTTGCAATGCTCGATGATACTGGATCCCCTAGGGCGCCACTCGCGGTGAAGCTGCGTGACATCGTTGTGAGCGACGCACTTCGTGCTCCTGTATTACTAATCCAGCTATGCAGGCAATATTTATTTTAACCAATTGCCCAAAATATATATATATATTTGTAGTTGGATGTCATCCAATAATCTGCATTCTCTTTAGATAGCTGAATCGTTATTTGTCGCAGGGGATCTCTTCCAAAATAACTGATTCTTGTTTTCATCAGCCGCTTGACATTCACGTACAGCCTCGTTAAAGACCAGCATTATATCTATATATTCTGTCGTTCAGTTCATTTTATTTGCATGATTATTTGGTATTATTGACAAAACACCTAGTAAAACAATATGGAAAATAAATTGCTCTTAGACTGCATTAATGATGTGTCTATATGTACGACTGACGAGAAGCTCAAAAATGAAATTTACAATAAAATTATACATCAAAATTAAACAAACGAATATATATCCTACATTCCAGTGACTGTGGGCTGTAGCTCAATAAGTGAATTTTTCACATGATAGTTTACACGCTGATTTATTTCGGGCCATTTCTTCCAATTACCACTGGATTGAGATTGAACGGAGGGGTGATTCTCCATGACAGTGCGATGTGTAATTAACACATAATCTTGAGTGATCAGACTTAACCAGACTGTATTGCAGATTCCACGTCTAAACAGAATCTCACGGAATTTCTCACAAATTTACACAGGATTTACTATCGTTGGGATAACCTAATTAAATATCTGGTGACAATATCCATAAAAAAACAATACTCGGTGACCCCAAACCAAACTACTTTATCGCCGTGATATGCTGCATATTACAGAATGGATTTGGTGTACTGTATCAATTAGTCATAGTTGATGGTTTCAAATTGTAATCCTGCAAAAAATCAGTTTATAATATATATATCCCTGTATTATTTTAACACAATTTGTAAACTCACATTATGCTTTCATCTCAAATACAATGGTGTCTAAACTTTGCAAGGATGGCATCCACCAACATATTACAGCATCAATATACATTATAATTACTTAGGAGATTCTTTCAGGCAAAACATGTTGCGGAAAATTCTCGTATATATATTAACTTTCTGCCTGAAACAAACTGGAAACAATTATTTATGACGCGACACATTACGATTAGCAGGATGAGTAGTATAGTTAGGCGTTAATTCTCAAATAAAATAAAACCATTTTATAAAGTTGGTGCTCGTACAGAAAATAGTAAAATAGGAACTTTTGATTATTTTGAAAATAATTACATTTCTGAAAAGATTAAACATTGATGAATATTCTTTTCGAAACTTGTTTCTCGATGTCTTATAAATAATTATTATATTGTCCGACATTTGCCGCGGACCAATAACCTCGGAAGGGATCATCTCAGTGTCTTCGCCGATGACAAAAACTTCTTTCCTATGTCAGTGGCGGGTACCAGCGGTTGACTATAACACCGTACCTGCTACTTAGTATTGTAGTAAAAACTACCGATAAAAATATTGCTAGTTAGCTGGTTGGTTAAAAGGTGCAAAAATAGTTCCTTTTCACAAACAATTGTCATAGTCAAATGATATAGTATATTTGATTGCAAATATATAAAAATAAACAAACTAATAAACACACGTGAAATGATACATTGTTTTATTTATTACAAACCGGCACCATCATGACATCCCTATTTTACACAGACCAAAGACGGAATTGCCAGAGAGGGCGGCAAAACTAGGATTAGCTCCAATTTCATGGTAATTCACAACATTTATGATGATATACCATTTACACTTGCATACAGTCTCTTGTACATTTTTTGGTGTTTTTCAATAAAATAATATATAATGTGAGTATATAAATGGCGAAAGCCGGGGTTACAGCGTTATAAACACTGGACGTGTGTTACTTGCAAGGGATATGTCGCAGTAACCCAACTTTTATACTCTCTCTTAATAATTTATTTCATTGGAAAAATACGCCTAATTGATTTACTGTTTAATGTAATTGTCACTGATTCATTTCATGATATGAATAAATTAAGTAATTATAAAACAGTGAATGCTACTGATAAACGGGCATTTATAAAAAAAGAAGGTTACCGTCATGCTGGTAAATAACGAGGCAATAATTTGACATCATCATTACAACAACAACTCTTCTGTACTGTATCTCAAATCATATGTAAGTTACTAAATGCCCGCGTAATTATAAAATCTACTGAACAAAAGTTTTAATCTTTAGAGTAAAGGAAATTGAATAACATCGCATGCCCGGATGTGTTTGATCAGGAGGTGACATAACTGTAACTGACATACTCGAATTTACCTTTAATAACATGCCATGTTTACTTTAGCTATTACAACAGGTATATCGTATGGTGTGCTTATACTACCCAACGCCGTTGCTTTACATTCGCGTTTGTACAGTAAGGTGGAGTGTCGGAATTTATTATCATTTTAACGTCAACTATTCTATTAATACACGTTTATGGATAGCTTTGGGTAATCAAGATGCGGACGCTACCAGTTTTAGTGAGAATATCGATTGGGGCAGCATGTTGTTTTATTGTATGCAGGGCTGTGGTGAGTAGCCATATTATAGAACATAAATTAGGTTTCTTAAACGTACTTTACCCAAACAATTACCATTTTGATTATATACATTGTTATCGCACATTTCTTTTATAATACATGTTATTGCAAACCGACGTTAATAGAAATGGAAATTACATCTGTGTCATAAATAATCGACATATATCAGTTAAATTACCCTCTCTCTCTCACCCGTGTATTTGTATATTGTTTAATTACTTTCATACTTGTACAGTGCTCATCAAATGTTCATTTCCAGGACACGTTTATCTGCCCCGACGGTACCAAGTCTGTACAATGTCTAACGAACCCATGCGAAGTCACTCAATGCGAGCGATACCCATACGCACGATGTGAAGTTGATTACTGTGGGAGGTGTAAGGCAACATTCATCGACAATGATGGTAGCGTATTGGACTGCTGTGGTAACTATTATGCGCTGGCAGGCTTTAACAGCTGCATTATAATTCCTTATATATATATACTATCCAGAACAAACATAAACAAGTAAAAAAAATAAAAATAAAGATATACAGCTAGTTTGATATATTATTTTTGCATGGAAAAACGGGGTTTGGAACGAATAGATATTTTTCCCAAATATAACGCCCAACCATATTATTATGTCTGTAGAAATATACCCCATGACCGATTTCTTAAATTCACCAATTTATTCATTTTCAGAACAAAATGATGATCCATGTGCGTCAATAAGATGCGGATTTTATGCACAGTGCAAACGCGGGAGATGCGTCTGTCCATTCGTGTGTTATAAAGGGTATATACCAGTGTGTGGCTCTGACGGTAATACTTACCGAAACGAATGCTCAATGCGTGTAACCGCTTGCAAAACCCAGCAGGATATACATGTACAACATATGAACAAGTGTCAGCATGGTATGCAAATATATATTTCTTTGAATAATAATTCGGCATATTGCATATAATACGTACGTCCTAAAACCACAGTACTTCGATGTGCGTGTTCTCGTTAAATCATATATAAACCTAACTTTGTATTTTTACATATTACAGCGACATACACGAAAGATGCCATTCCCCAGGACACGTTCATTTGCCCAGATGGTACTAAGTCTGTACAATGTCCGACGAACCCTTGCGAAGTCACTCAGTGCGAGCGATATCCATACGCACGATGTGAAGTTGATTACTGTGGGGGATGTATAGCAAAATTTATCGACAATGATGGTAGCGTTCTGGATTGTGCCGGTAAATTTAAGTTTGCATATAAGCTGTCAGGCAGGCCATAGCATTTGCATTATGATTGGGTATATATAGTAACCGAAAAAAAAAACGAGGCGGTCAGGAAATAATAAAACAAAAATTCCAGATATACAAGTAAGACAACGGGATATGATAGTCTGGAGCGGATACACATTTTTCTAACGCCCAGTCACTGTATGTTTGTGGGAATAAATACCTGATAATTATTTATAGTATTTTAGGCAGTGTGGCCAGATTTAAATTTAGTGACTGATTGCGTTAGATTAACTAATTTAAATTTATTTTTAGGACAAAATTCCGATCCATGTGCGTCGATGAGATGCGGATTTTATGCGCAATGCAAATGGGGTAGATGCGTCTGTCCTTCCATGTGTTATAAAGGGTATATACCAGTGTGTGGCTCTGACGGTAATACTTATCGAAACGAATGCTCAATGCGTGTAACCGCCTGTAAAAACAGACAAAATATATATGTACAGCATATGCACAAGTGTCAGCATGGTATGCATATATAAATATATTTACAGTTTCCCTTTGATTAATGAGAAGTATCCGACATATAATACGGAAGTGCACAGCCACAGTATTTCCATCTGCATAATATTGTTCTTAAAGTATATCCTTAATTTTTTTCTTTCATGCCGTACTGTTACACGGCGCACCAAAACTTCACGAGTATAATATGTAACTTGTATGTTCTTTTTGTATTTCACAGATAAGAATCGATGTACAGGTTCGTCACATTCAGGTCACTGTAGAGCAATGCTATTACGATGGTATTTCGACCAATCAACGGGAACGTGTGAACCTTTTATCTACTCGGGGTGTGGAGGAAATAGAAACAGGTTCTGGAGCAAGTGGAAATGCAAACAAAAATGCTTGGACTGATTTGCAGTATTGTAATATCTCTGCCACGGGGTTTTCCATCTTCTTGGCTGTGAATATTCACTTGCAGAAACTATTGATTGCCCTTTATATAGCAATGCAGTTATTTAGGAGTAGTTTTACGAGTGAATTTTGACAATGCCATTGGATACCACATCTCAACGATCGACCGATCCGGAATATTCATAATTTAATATTTAACACATTAAATAGAACCACTCAATACAAAGATTATGTGAAAATCAAGTTTAAACTCAACACATGTAATAATTTACTGAATCTACAACGCATTCAATTTAATCGAAAAACACATGAATTACAAAATAGCAGTTAACTTTTTAAACTGCCATTACACGTTTATTTCTTTATTTAACTCTACCAGTCAATATTAGAAACTGGGTGACTATCATTTGTTTTTGACTGAGTGTTATAAGATAAATATCTAACTAATGCGAAAATACTGAATAAATACAAGTTTAGTAATTTGTTAAGCAAATTTATTCTTTGAAAATTACAATTGTAATTTTATGTTTAACGTATCTTCAATAAAGCCGACCAAGGTGAAATTGCGTTTGAAAAAATAATTGATTGATTATTTATTTATTTATTAATCAAATAAGTTATTACTGGCAATTGGATATGTTTCACAAAGCGTACTCTACATGTGCGGGTTGGTAAACATTAGTGTTCACGTTAACAATTTACCAGTACTGTTGCATTTGTTTTGCCAGCTAACAATGTATGGTTATGGACACTGTTTAAGATAAATGCTATTTGGGAATGTGGCGATTGTCACATAACATCAGAAGCAGCCGACAGGGTTGGTTTTCAGCATTCAATATCTTGTAATTCATCAAACTAGATGCAGGTTTGTGGGCGCATGGATCCATTACATTTCTGCTTTTGCTTTTTTATATTTAAACGTCGATTTTGGAGCTCCAACAATACAGAACATATTAAATTTGATTGTATATGTTTTAAAATGAAATTATCTACAGTTTAGTTATTCAGTTGGTGAGGGGGTTACATTCTTGAATATTTTCCGGAGCTTGTATCTATTAGAATTGGAATCTGTCACACTATGTAAGTGATGGGTTTTGACGGTAATAAAAAAACATTCAGGTTTTGTTATAGCGTGTTTGTTTTCAAACCATGATGTATAAATATTTGAGTAGTCTTAATCACGTGATTACTAACCTGCTGAATACAAGTGAATAAAACATAGTGTGAAAGTTTTAAAGGGAATAATCCGAACCCAAGGAGCAAATTAACTATGGTAGCGGACAAATGTACAAACCTTCCGCCAAACGTCATATCACTGTATCTGCAGGCCTTCTGCATGTAGCATAATAAGTAGCTAAGATTTCAATCCATAGTATCACAAGCAATGTACAATGTTTATTACAACTCGACGAAGAGTGGAAATCAACAATCCCGAAACAAAATACCTAATTAAAACAAAGTGGTTTTCGTATTTTTATTAACTGACAGTAGTAATACTCCCATTCACACCGTCGCCTACGTGTTTGAACAAAGTAGTTGAACTGATAACAAAAAAAAAAATCAATCAACGAAGCAGACCGCGGCCTTGAAAGTTCCGTTATGACACGTTGCGGTATTTTAGCCAGGCATCCAAATAATAAACAACTGTTCATACCTGTTCCTTGCATAATATTTTCTACAATATGCGGGTATCAGAAAATTCAAAACAGACTTTAATTTGTTTAATATCAGTAATTAGCTCTCTATAAGTATTCGTGACAAGTAACGAATCTTACATGCACGTATACAATATCGGTTAAACTATTTGGACTTAATTAATACAGTTCTGATGACCAATGTAAAACTGCCAGATATATTGCTTTCTTCGATAAAAGCTTCTTGTTGCAGATAGAGTAGCTTATTATAACTTGAATAGAAACACGATAACATATGTCCATGACTACTTAATTCTCAAGAAATAGACAATGAACGGAAAACGGTATATAACACGCGTTGGTGACTATAACATGCGTTACAGACTGATTTGCGATAATTTGTCAGAATGGGCAAGAAGGAATTCAGCTGGATTTTGCATTTATTTTTGGTTATTTCAGGTGTATTTCAGGTAAGTTGAGTACTTAGAAGTACTTTCTATTTTGTCATAATCCACAGACGAATGCGTAATTTTATTTAGAATGAAGAATTATTTTTTTTAGTTCCACATTAACCATTCGTTCCAATTTTGATAAGTAATTTATGTTTGATATTATATTTTATTATCTTCATTGGGTGAATGCTGAAAATGGTGAGATATTTATTTGTTCTCGAATTTTAATTACATATTCTTTATATATTTGTGTACTTATGCCGATTTCACAAAAGTGCCAGAATCAGTTTTATTTTATTTTGACCGACTGCAAAGCAAATGTATTATACTATTATAATTATTGACTGCTGCCAAGATTGACCGGAGTACGTGTCTGCACTGAATTAACATATTCATCAATGAATAATCATGTTCATGCTATTGTAAGTCTGCGGAAATTGGATTCAATGGATCGACGATGAAAATGGTGGCGTGATCGTCGATGAAGTTGGCGAATTCGAATTCCTCCCGGACCTTCGTATCCTACACGACATATGTGAGGTCCCGACCGCCATTGAGTGTCGCACAGTAGTTGAACCTTTTACGCTATCCTATGAAACCGGGCAGACTGTATACTGCGATTTACCCGATGGGCTAATCTGTTTCCATGGCGATAACGTGTCTCCATGTATGAACTACAAGATTAGGCTTTGTTGTGAAACGGAAGAACCTACAGTCACGGAGGAGGGAGCCACCGAAGAGGGTATGTATTATACATAATATTGCATTTATTCAAGTGGCCGTGGATACGATAAGATTCACTTAGGAATACAATAAGGACGAGTTCTCGCAAACTAAACCGTTCTAGTGTGGTCTGATAAATACATGGATAATAAAGACTGTATATATTTGCATTCGCTCCATAGATGAGATATGTATTGGGGATAATTTGTATAAGATCGTTTTAGGCGACTCTTGTGACTGGCATGATGCAGACACATATTGCAAAACCATCTTAGCTCCGAGAGGACATGTCGCTGGCTTAGCAAATCTAGGTGCCCGTAAAGTGCGTAACACAATTCGGGAGATTATACAGCAGTCGCCGGGTTTGTCGAATCCCAAAGGAAAAGGTTACTGGATAGGATGTCACGACGAAGAGGAGGAAGGCTCATTTGTGTGGTTGAATAGAAATAAAGTGGATGTACCACAAAATGCATGGCACACCCGGCCAAACAATAAACAGGCTAAAGCGTGCACAGCAAAGGGAAACGATCAAGACTGCTGCCAACTTTGGTATATCATTTTTATTTTGTTTTGTTTTAATGAAACGGAATGGTGAACAATTTTTCTTTGAATGAATTAATGAGTGAGTGAGTGAATGAATGAATGAATGAATGAATGAATGTCGTTTGTTGGAATAGTTAGAATCAGTATTGTATTGTGGCTATATTAACAAACAGTAAATCTTGAAAATAGATATATTTATGAAGTGAAAAAATTATATTTTCAAAAATGTCAGATTCATGAGGATTTCAGAGTCATAGTAATATCAATATATCAATCATATTTACAGGGAAAGACCAAAAACTAATCCTAGTTTCAAAATGGATGATTCCTGTTGCACTGATACAAAGTATTTCATTTGTGAAATTCGTAAGTAATCTATCAGTATCTGAATAACTGTTTTAATATATATTCATATGATATATGGGTTATAATAATTCATAAATAGCTGTTTTAAGCAAGGCGAGGTGCACGAACTAAGTGGCAGTACTCAGGATTCACTCCAATGAAACAGGCACCGTGACGGTTTAAATGTCGTAATGTATGCCGCCGTTTTGAGTCAGAGAGTCTAAAAAGCCGTCTACTGTGTGCCGGTACTGCCATATAGAACGTAGGGCAATAACATGCAGTTACTCCAATAAATACATGTCTAGGCATTTTAATATTCAACGTGGATGTATCCCAACAAGAATGTTAGGGCATACAAAGTGGGGGTACCCCATTAACAACGCCCAGGTTTACAAACCCTGGTAGTCCATGTTTACAAAGTTGGGTGCCCCATTAACAGCGCCCAGGTATACACTTCTTTAACCACAAGACAATTTCTATATACAACATAGCGGTATTCCCATAAACAACATGAGGTTCTCTCATATACAATGTCCGGGATTACTTAAATATAGTTGTTGATTTATTTAACAAATAATGATGGAAGATGTTTTTGGTTTTACTTACAGCTGGATACTGCGCAAGGAAATAAACTCTGGATGGCTCTCGTACAAGAGTGTAATATATGGTGTCTGATCAGCTGCTTGATGTGTTAATATCATCGTTCATTATCATCATTGTACCACTTTACTGTAAATCAATAGTATAATTATACTCAATTAAATACATATTACCGAAAAATATGTACCTATTACATTGACTGAACTATTACATTATTACACTAATGAACTATTCTTATCATAGTTCTAAAAATCGACAATTGTCAATAGAGGGTGTTGTTTAAAAGACAGCCATTTAAAAAAAATGAAAGAACACAAACGAAATGCAGAGGGTTAACACATGGCGTACAGAAATGTCGAGAACCCAAAACTGATGTAATATTGACGACGGTACTTTTTAGTCGATTAATTAAGTTATACATTGCAAGTACAATACAGTTTTCTGTAGTATGGGATATCAAATTAAGAATTAACAATGTTTATATTTACCAAACTCCCGGTGAAACAGCATTATGTCTGAGCTTAGCGGTACAGACCGGACTAGATACTATCGTACTATTTTGTAATTGGATGCTATTACTAGTAACATTACTCTTGTCTAAAACTGAACTGGTGTGAGTTTCAAATGATTTGGTTCGGCGAATTAGAGTGGATGGCCTTGATCGATCGGTGGTAGTTTTGCATTTTAACCATGGATTAGCCCAAAGTCTTTGACGAAGAACAGGCGGTTAAGATCTATTTGATAAATATTGAATGAACGAGTATGCGAGAAAGACTATCTCTTAGTTACCAGCAGCAACAGGTGTGTGATTGCCAATCCAATAAGATAACCATTGTACCATGTTGCCTCAAAATTTGAACAAAACCGATTGCATCTAGTAAATTACTTAAAGTGTAACTGAATTGGGACAATTGACTTTTTTTGTGTGCAAAACTTATTTATAAACAACATTATGAAAAAAATCAAGTGAAAAATGTACATAAATTAAATAAACGATCAATAATAATGTTCTGGATAAGGACACATCCACGTCAAATTTCTTGGCCGACTCAGAACGAGGCTTCAGCTAGAGTACCTAATTAGCATACAAGGGTGATTTGTGACGTCACGGAGAACTTGTCATCGTTTCACAATGACCGCTATACGCATGCAGTGCTCGGAAAGCGACACGGAATCTATCTTATCATCGTCTGATGAGAGTGAGATCGAGGAATATGATGACAAGGAGAGATGTCACGATTTTGTTTTAGAGTGCCAGGGACAAAGTGGCCCATACAGGTTTGAACCTGCGAGAAAAGTATGCGATGTGGGTGACCGTGTACCTCCCCAAAATGACCATGACGATTCAGGCACCCGGTTCAGGCACAGGCACATGTTTGTACATCGTGACCGAAAATCTTAACGTTGTTATTTTTATTAAACTCCACCTAAACAATGTATCGGTAATGTTAGAAAATTTGCACTCTAAAATGTAAATTTGTTTGCATCCGATAGATCGCGTGTTCTATTTCCGGTAGGACGAATACCTACAACTGCAAGATCGCAAAAAATAAAATTGTACTGATAAATGATTCGGGTGTAAAATTGGCACTGCAGATAACGTTATAAGGAGAAGGTCCATCCCAATATTTCTTGGTGTTCTTGACAGATTTGGTCCACTGATGTCGTAAATTCGATTTATTGTTGTTTTCCCCAAAGGAAAAGACAAGCCGAAGGACAATGACGCTAAATAGAACTCCCACGCATGGACTGAGTGAAATAAAATATTAAATAAAGGCTAAAATAAAACCTAATATTACACCTCTTTGTGTATTTGTCAATTTTGCATATATTTGGTATATATTTGTTCGTAAATATCTAGACAAATCTCGTCTTTCGTTGATAATTTCATTTGTTTGAAAGGTCCACCGACTGTGTTCCAATAATTTGTTTGGAATATCGATCCCCGTTGGTTTCTCCAAACGGTCCCGACGTCCGTCATTCAACACAATCAGCATTTATTTATAGCAATTCACCGGGATCATGTCCCGTAATTTGCGGGCTGTAAAACCAAATAATGAACAAATACTATTTATTATATATTTTTTTTTACCTCGCGAAACTACAACAGTGCGTAGAGTTATCGAGGTGGAACAGTCGCCTTGAAGTCGATGGAATTTCAACTATCCATTTCTCACCTTGAAATAAAAAAAAATCGAATAGCATCGGGGGATATATTATTTACCAGTCTTACCAATCGTTAGCTTTATTTTATTCGAATCTATAAAATTCACGAGTTTTTCGACATTTGTTGGCAACTTCCGCGCTAAAAATGGATGAAAATGTGGGTGTGGTTCTCTCGCAAAGGAACTTTGGTTCTGTAACCCAGGTCGTGCCCCGATCAGGTGACTCTCAGCCAATCAATGATGTTGTAACAAAGCATAGTTGATGCAAATTGAAGGGTCGCCGTACCATCCAATCTCCGGCGTTGATTAACTTAGTTTTTTGTGCTGTGACAGGCTTCACAATTATTCACTGAAAAACATCGGCATATTTTAACAAACGAATGGGATTTGACCTCAGTTCAAAAAAAAAAAGAAAAAAAAACAGGGCTGAGATACAAATCAGTTTTGCAAGTTAGTAAATAAGGTAAACCAGACTGAGGTCAACGATTTTCAGTATCGAAGGACTTCCGTGTGAATCATGATTTTAAAATTGTTCATCGGCTGGTCACCAAATATTTACGGCTACAACTAAATGGACACGTTTTTTTCTGAAGACCAATAAATTATTTCTGCATGTAAAGCGCTATTCGATTTTTTACAGGGCATGTGGTTTTATTTGAAAATATTATTTGTGAGAATACTTTTAAAGTACGTATAGATCGAGCTCAGGTCACTGATCGTGACTTAATTTTGAAAATTGGATGTCAAATTTTACCAGACCGAAGCCATCACAACCATCCAATCATAGTTGGAAATGTACGCACTTGTTTTAGAACTTTGTATCAAGATGACTGGCGACAACGCCGACGCACCAGGCGGCGTACGTGTGTTGTGTATTAGTAGTCCGGCCATGGGATCGGTTCTCTTACCAGAAAATAAAATGAGCGAAAAAAGGTAATTTTATAACAAGAACAGTTTCATTTCGTATATGGCAAATTTTGTTGTATATGAACGACGATTTCATCGTGTGATTTAAATTTATCACAATTTGCCTTGCAGTCATTACGACACTCGTCACCTTGCCGATTGTAATGTAATTCACAAAGTTTTTGGTGCCCAATACTCGCAACACTAAAATAATTCAACAAGATATCTTTTTAGTAAAATGTCATTTTACTCATGTCACAATACTTTGAAGCTGATACCATGTTGATACCATGAGACTGCGAATCTGAGGCCACGATGATGCCACAAAATAAGCGAGGCGAGCACAGCTTCAATTTTCAATGACGCGGAGCTGATGCCACAATGATCACAGCACAGAGTACTTAATTCACCTCAACTTATCCGAATGGGTGAAGATGGTATTATTTCGGTGGGTATCTTCACAGTGATTCACCAACTTTGACAATGAAGTAGCATGTCATCCTTCAACTACCAAATGACTTTACGGGGAATATCTCAATACAGCCTAGTTTTCCAATCAATCGATGTTGGTCAATTATCCTATTTGTCCGACGGACATGAGGAGAGTGAAGGACAACTTTTGGAACACATTCATCTTATTGATAATCTTGATGGAGATAGTGTTTATGTCTAACATATAATGTGATACTTAAGTCACATATACTCTTGCGTTGAAACAACCAGAATTCTAATGTTAAACCAAATACACCAACCAGTTCAAACTGTATATACAACTCAATTTACTGCACGGTGAATGTGACAAAACTTAGTACATTCACCCGACTTCATCCTTGTGGTTTAATAAGTTTCTAAAACCACATAATCCAACCCGTGAATGGGAGTTTATTTGTGAATTCGCCGGCAATGTGAATTCTATAGCAAATAAGACTTCATCCAAATACACCTCGTGTCGTAGTAAGCATAATTACGATTTAAAAATAAATATACCAACCAGTTCAAACTGTATATACAACTCAATTTACTGCACGGTGAATGTGACAAAACTTAGTACATTCACCCGACTTCATCCTTGTGGTTTAATAAGTTTATAAAACCATATAATCCAACCCGTGAATGGGAGTTTATTTGTGAATTCTATAGCAAATAAGACTTCATCCAAATACACCTCATGTCGTAGTAAGCATAATTACGATTTAAAAATAAATATACTAACCAGTTCAAACTGTATATGCAACTCAATTTACTGTATGGTGAATGAGACAAAACTTAGTACATTCACCTGACTTCATCCTTGTGGTTTAATAAGTTTATAAAACCACATAATCCAACCCGTGAATGGGAGTTTATTTGTGAATTTGCCGGCAATGTGGATTCTTTAGCAAATAAGACTTCATCCAAATACACCTCATGTCGTAGTAAGCATAATTACGATTTAAAAATAAATATACCAACCAGTTCAAACTGTATATACAACTCAATTTACTGCGCGGTGAATGTGACAAAACTTAGTACATTCACCTGTCTTCATCCTTGTGGTTTAATAAGTTTAGAAAACCACATAATCCGACCCGTGAATGGGGGTTTATTTGTGAATTCGCCGGCAATGTGAATTATATAGCAAGTAAGACTTCACCCAAATACACCTCGTGTCGTAGTAAGCATAATTACGATTTAAAAATAAATATACCAACCAGTTCAAACTGTATATATAACTCAATTTAATGCACGGAGAATGTGACAAAACTTAGTACATTCACCCGACTTCATCCTTGTGGTTTAATAAGTTTATAAAACCACATAATCCAACCCGTGAATGGGAGTTTATTTGTGAACTCGCCGGCAATGTGAGTTGTGTAGCAATTAAGACTTCATCCAAATCTCAGACTAGTTAATAGTCTGAAAGTAAAACTTATAAATCTACATTGTGGCCATCCTGTTCACTTGTAAATGTGCTAATTGCGCTGACCACCCTACAAAGGAGCGAGTAGACCATGTTAAAATCTATAAAGTATATTTTTCAGTCCACAAATGTTACTACACTCGCACCGCCACATTAGAATGAAAACCATGAATCTTCAGCAGTATAATTTGCAAAGAAGGAATTTTCCTGCCAGTGGTCGGATGCGGTTTCAGACCCCTGTCCTTCTCCAGACAGCCAAAATGCTAAGTAGATTTTCAGACATTATTCGTTTTCGACATCATGAATTACACAAGCCCGTTTTCATTACGAATTAATTATAGTTATAGCTTGAACGCTTTTTGTGCTTTATAATGTCAGTAATAAAATAGTTATTCGTAAACCCTTACCGCCCACTTTTTCTCATAAAAAATAAAGTGACCAATCGAAAAAACAAATTACGTATACATCAGAATTTGGTTGACGGTATCTACTACGTGAGCAAAATGTCAGTATTTTGCATCGGTATTCGGCTAAAATGCTAAAATTTAGAAAGTGGCGTAATGAAAATTCTACCCTGAACAAAAATGCAGAACACTGCTTCTCCATTTCGTTCTCAGTTACATTATTTTTTTATTATAGCTCAACAAATTAATGTGAATAGTCGATTGGGCCAATTTAACCAAATTTGTAATTTTTATATGTCAAGTGCAAATGGATAAATACGATTATTCCTTATTATTATACATCTGTCACCGTAACGCCATAAGTTGTAGCGTGCAGTACTTTTGCGGTATTTTACGAGGTATTTTCATCATATCATATATATATATATATATATATATGAAATATAAATTCCAAACATGGAATGATTATGCCCATAAGTGTCCTCTAATAATAAAAACAAACATGGCTGCCAAACCAAAAGAGTTTGACCGGACTCAACACAAACAAGTTGCTGATTTTGTTCTATTTTGAATTTTGGCATTCCCACGGAAGGAAAACATGTATAATAATAAGGTTAATACGAGAAAACTCCAAAGTATGCACTCAGACAGTACACTGCGCATTGGCCGATACTCCAGTTGTACTGTCTTCGTTCATACTTTGAGGTATTCCAGAGGCTGATACAGGATTTGTGTCATTTTAAATTACGTCGTGTATTGAAGGTCATATCATGGTGACATTGTAATTACACATATAAGGCATACGAATAAACCTTTGTGGACCAGATACAAGTTTTACTACCCTCGGCCGTGCGGCTTGCACATCCTTGCAAACTCGGGCGCATCTGCTGCACGACTTCGGTAGCAAAAGATGCATCCAGTCTATAAATATTATAAACGTACAGCTTGGAGATAGATTCTGGCTTACAAAATGTTAAACTGTTCTGATAAGCAGGGCTTTTCATATCAATTCAAAGGCTAAATTTATTAATAAGTGGCTAAATGCTTCATTGCACAACTGTTACATGATACGACCTGACCAGCTTGACAAAAGTTTATTTAAGCTTTTTATACGAACAATAGATTGAATAACAGATTTTGTAATCAGTAATCATATTGTTCGATCAGTTTATTTTTAAAAACAAGGGGCCATCACGAAACAGAATTAACAATATTCACATAACATAACATTATGTGGTACACCCCCCCCCCACACAAATGAACTACATAAACATACATTATTTGTAAATTGTTATTACACTTTTTATTTAAAGTGCTGGTACAAGCTGAACAGACCAGACTTATATACAGGCTATACTAACTTGTGAGTTGTTAAGAGGTATCAACACAATCCAGCAATTAAGTTAAAAAAAATATATAAAAAGACAAATAAACAAATAAATATTGAACCAGTCAGGCTGGTGATTTTTCAAAAAACCGAAAATAAAAAAAAGTTGATTGATGATTTACACTTATTTAAGTCACAGGCTGCCATAAATATTACAATAACTTGTAAGAGCTATTCAAAATTGCCCCTTATATTTTGGAATGTGCACTTCAACTCGTTACGCCAAAATGACAGACTATAAAATTTCTGAAATAATGCCGCAAAATCTAGTGTTTGAACGGTATTATTTGTGGGGGGTGAATAAAGTGTAATTAAGTGTTTTGACCAAATAAATTTTCTGAAATAATGCCCCATAATCTAGTGTTTGAACGGTATTATCTGTGGGGATGAATACAGTTTAATTTAGTGTTTTGACCAAATAAATTACCTGGAATAATGCCCCATAATCTAGTGTTTGAACGGTATTATCTGTGGGGAAGAATACAGTTTAATTTAGAGTTTTGACCAAATAAATTACCTGGAATAATGCTCCATAATCTAATGTTTAAACGATATTATCTGTGGGGATGAATACAGTTTAATTTAGTGTTTTGACCAAATAAATTACCTGGAATAATGCTCCATAATCTAATATTTAAACGAGATTATCTGTGGGGGTGAATAAAGTGTAATTTAGTGTTTTGACAAGATAAATTACCTGGAATAATGCTCCATAATCTAATGTTTGAACGGTATTATCCATGGGGCTGAATACAGTGTAATTTAGTGTTTTGACCAAATAAATTTCTTGGAATAATGCTCCATAATCTAGTGTTCAAAGGGTATTATCTGTGGGGATGAATACAGCGTAATTTACTGTTTTAACCGAAAATTTTTCCTAACACCTGTGCATCTATTTTGGGTTTTGTGCATTTTCTATTTTCTTAATTCTCGTGACATATTCTTACAGTTGTCCACTTTTTTAAGCGAAATATACATATTGTTCTATAATGATTTTGCTACTAGTATGGATATGTAAAGAAATAGAAAACACTGATTGATTTTAATAGAATTGTCAGAAAGAAAGTTTAGGTTTATTGTTTTTTTTCTGTAATAATACACGTTTGCCCATTATACTGTGTTTTCGCCATATTATTCTTATTGTGCTCTACCACAAAAAAGTGAAAATATGACTTGAAATATACAATCTAGTACTATACATTAATTGATTTCTTCATGAGCACAAAACATTCTTGAAAATAGGCGGCTTTTTATCAGTCTTTGCCAAATTCCATTGAGAGCATACTTATAATGTGAAAATATAACCTAACTATTATTGATCGACAAAGGATAATATTAATTAGACTGCCAGTACTAAAAAATATTGACCCTAAAATTGAGATTACAATGCACCCAGCATATTTTGAAATTATCTCTTGCTCATTTTTTATATACATTCATTTTTACTTATACATGTCTAGTCAGAGTTATAGCTAGACAGAAAAGCCTCTGTGTAGAGAAAGAAATGGTTTTCGATCTATAGGGCCAGTAGAGAATGAAATGTTTTTCGACAGAAAACCCTCTGCTATAGGGCCATTAGAGAATGAAATGTTTTTCGACCGAAAACCCTCTGCTATAGGGCCATTAGAGAATGAAATGTTTTTCGACCGAAAACCCTCTGCTATAGGGCCAGTAGAGAATGAAATGTTTTTCGATCGAAAACCCTCTGCTATAGGGCCATGAGAGAATGAAATTTGTTTCGATCGAAAACCCTCTGCTATAGGGCCAGTAGAGAATGAAATGTTTTGATCGAAAACCCTCTGCTACAGGGCCAGTAGAGAATGAAATGTTTTTCGCTCGAAAACCTTCTGCTATAGGGCCAGTAGAGAATGAAATGTTTTTTTATCGAAAACCCTCTGCTATAGGGCCAGTAGAAAATGAAATGTTTTTCGATCGAAATCCCTCTGCTATAGGGCCATTAGAGAATGAAATGTTTTTCAACCAAAAACCCTCTGCTATAGGGCCAGTAGAAAATGAAATGTTTTTCGACCGAAAATCCTCTGCTATAGGGCCATGAGAGCATGAAATGGTTTTCGCTCGAAAACCTTTTGCTATAGGGCCATGAGAGAATGAAATGTTTTTCGACCGAAAACCCTCTGCTATAGGGCCAGTAGAGAACGAAATGGTTTTCGATCGAAACCCCTCTGCTACAGGGCCATGAGAGAAAGAAATGGTTTTCGATCGAAACCCCTCTGCTATAGGGCCGGTAGAGAATGAATTGTTTTTCGACCAAAAAACCCTCTGCTATAGGGCCAGTAGAAAATGAAATGTTTTTCGACCGAAAATCCTCTGCTATAGGGCCATGAGAGCATGAAATGGTTTTCGCTCGAAAACCTTTTGCTATAGGGCCATGAGAGAATGAAATGTTTTTCGACCGAAAACCCTCTGCTATAGGGCTAGTAGAGAACGAAATGGTTTTCGCTCGAAAACCTTTTGCTATAGGGCCATGAGAGAATGAAATGTTTTTCGACCGAAAACCCTCTGCTATAGGGCTAGTAGAGAACGAAATGGTTTTCGATCGAAACCCCTCTGCTACAGGGCCATGAGAGAAAGAAATGGTTTTCGATCGAAACCCCTCTGCTATAGGGCCAGTAGAGAATGAAATGTTTTTCACTCGAAAACTCTCTGCTATAGAGCCATTGAAGAATGAAAAGTTTTTGGTCAAAAACCCACTGGCATTAGACATGGTTTTTAACAAAACACTCCAGGTATGGGGGCGTGAGACTATTATCATTCTTTATGGACTGAATGCAGCTTTTGTGGCCCATGGTTGTGTGGCAGAAGCGCCCAAGCTTGCGAGGGCACGTAACAGAGCAGCAAAAGCAGTATCTAGTCTATAAAGGTTTTACACTATATAACTTTTATGTGCATTTACAATTTTACCACGACATGACCTTCAAACACACAACGTAATTTAGAATGACAAGTTTTGTTTTGAATGATGAAAGCTGGGCATGCTGGGCCAGGCACGACACAGGAAAATATTGTCTAGATGTGAGAGCCCACTTCCTTTAGCGTTACAAGGTCTAGCAATACAAGGTATATGATAAGGAATGTTTTTCATTTCTCTGGTATGAAGCTCAACTAAAGGCCACATAAAACAAGTAAATAATTGCAAGACTGTATATTAAAATAGCAAAATAGTTTATTGTAACAGATTACAATTCGTAGCAAGGGAAAAGCCATCAAACTAACAAATAAAATTACAAGTAGCATGTCAGCAGAGATAGCTCCGCTGTTAGCAATGCACATTGCAATTAAAGAACAGAAGATATCATTAGAAAATGAATAATATGTATAGTATCAAACCAATCAAACTTGCTGTTCAAAAGAAAACAAGAATTCAAAAATATCACTTTTTACTAAAATATTCACCCAAATTAGAGAATGAACAAATCTAAGAGTACATATACACCAAGTATCAAGTATCAGATGCCGACGGACAATCACTCATATGATAAGCTCTGCTCGACAAAGTCGACAGTGAAGCTAAAAAATCACCAGCTGCATCAAACACGAACGCGACACTATGAGACACTGTCATGGATTAAGTAGACTATTTTGATGAACCTCTGTTTTGAGCAAACAAGTGTCATAAATAACATGTCGGTAATATGAATAGATTTAGATTTATGCATATGAAGTTTGTTTTTTCAATTAAAACAGTCAAAAAAGTGAAACATTGACACAGATGCCCGACAATCACTCATAATAAGCTCCGCTTGACAAAGTCGACAGCGGAACTAATACAACATGACCATGCCTATTTTGAATCAATGGTTCATTCCGGGTCAGTGGTGCGATTATCTTCCATTTCCTCTTTAAACACCGACATAATCTTTGCCACCATGTGGTCATGCATAGTGTCGTTCTTCTCAATGGCAATAGTGTTCCTTCCACATTGCAGCGCTGCAATAGATGCAGTTCCTGAAATGTATAATTTAACAGATTTGGTTTAGCCACATTAGATAGATATGGCGATGAGGTTTAGTGTGTAATATTCCTGAAAATTAAAATAATGATGAATAAATATACATTTTCACACAATTTTGGTACAAGCATGATGTGCAATCTTTGACTCCTTAAAGTTTGTTAAGTTGACAACGACGGACAATCAGTAATATGAACAGCTCTGCTGTGTCGACACGGCCATTTTGGATCAAATTACTAAACAATTCCATACGTCTCCAATATATAAAGTACTGAACACATGCAACAAACGAGAGTGAATTTGAAGTCTCTGTATCAAACTATGTTTTAAAATAGAACTATCGGATTTTGCCGTAAATTCGCCCTAGTCAGTTATACGGCAGTTTGGGTTTAAAAAATGGGACCAAGAAATTGCGGAAGGGTGATTTTGCGGAAGTTATTAGGTGCTATTTTAATTTTGCCTAAAAAAGTTTTACCATAGTCATTGACCTCTATCAAACAAAAGCCACAAAAGCCAAAGCTTTCGCGAGAACTGTACTGTATGCTGGTTTACTAAACGCTTGCGTATGGAAAATGGAAAACAATCTTGTCTGCTAGCAATATCCTGCTTTATGGTCCCGTTGGTGGCGCCAGTTCGGCAACACTCGTAATGCCGAAAAAACTCGAAGGTGATGGGAGAGGGGGGCGTGGCCCGGTTTTGGAATATCATTGACTGTTTACCCGATTTATATACCCTTTTCACTTGATTTTTTTTCATAATGTTGTTCATAAATAAATGTTGCACACAAAAAGTCAATTGGCCCAATTCAGTTACACTTTAAAGCGCGGTGGTTGTCACGCAGCGCGTGTTCGAATTTCATGTAAATAAGCAATGTATTTTACACGCGTTGTATACGTCCCATATCGAACATATCCAGACTGCCGCCCTTTAAACACCCGCGACAGAACCAGAACGAACATAGAAATGTTATGAACACACAGAGAATAGACACTCGGAATAGATTTATAAATTGTCTTACCGCACCTGAAATGCATCCGATTTGGATTTAGAAATATTGTGCTCCTTCACACTCATACAACTGTGTGACCTTGGAACTTAGCATCGCTGTAAAATAAAAGCTGTTTTGCTAGCCAAAGCAACCTGTGTTGCATATACTTTTTCTTGAAAGTTTAAATTGAATATAAAAAAGTGTTTTTCACGCAAGGAATCAGAGAATGACTCTGAAAACGGCCCGGGTGAAGAGAATTTTTAAAAACCTCTTCTGAAATATAATCACTTATAATAACAACATCGGACACATAATTCTTTCAACAACTATACAATTCCTTCCATTTTATTTCAGGTAAAACAAAACTCATCAACATATACTTGCATAACAGTTTCCGCATTGCCTTCTAATGGGAGGAGTTGTATTACATAAGTATCTCCACTTTGCTTTAAGGCAATTCTACGATATGATGCACAGTATTTCAATTCGTATTCGTGTCGTCGTGTTTCCAGCCAACACGTAATTTATCGAATTTTGATCATTTGCACATTTGTAGTGTGTACTACATGTCACTACATGTACAAAAAAGCATACAGAAAATAACGCGCATGTATACGTTCAATGCTACATCAACCTGAGTTTATACCGAAATATGCTAAAATCTAAGTTTGTTTGATATGCCATTTAATGTTTAAAAATTAGGAATAAAGATAATTATGGGCTTGTCAACGTTGAGCAAGACATTGATAACATCACAGACCCAACTGACCGTATATATAGGTATTCTATGGCCACATGTCACGATAACATAATATGAACGAAATGATTTCAGCTTTAACATCATTTTAACTTTCTATCACTTCACCCTTCGCTTTTAATCACAACATAACAAACTTTCTGGGGGATGTTTCTGCTTTCCGTCACAGGTTACTTTTCTTCCACTACTTCCGTCACTTGGTTTAAAGTATTAGTTTTCTCTCTCCACATAACTACCTACGTCAACGCACATATATCGCATCGTACTTTTCCGTCACATCATATCTTCTCAACGTTTATCCTCCTTTTTAATGGCGCTTGGAAACCGTCTGAGTCACATTATACGCTTTCACAGACTAACTTTCAGTCACTTCAGTATATTTTCTTGCCATCAAAGCACATTTGTCTTGTTCTCACTCTGTGCTAATGTCGTCTACTAATGCAGTAGATACGTTTTTATATGGCATTTTACTGTTAACTTTTCACGCTTTTAAAACAACGTTTCGATATTTGTCAAATACAATAGACTTTTAAGACCTTTGACGAAAATTGGCGTGCTCTCTAAACAACTTGTAGACCATATAATACAGCTTTTACGTGAGTGGTGTTGTCTGGGACAACATTTCTATTTTTACAGTTTTCTTAAAATGAATTTTGCTTATTGCCTTACAACATTCAATTTATCTGATCCTAACTATAACGCATTCTGAAAGAAGAACTCATCAGCACTCAAGATATTGGATCTGAGAAGACTAGTAAGGTATAATACATATAGTACGTAATTACCAGTACAGTGCAGTGAAGTGTTGTATGTAGTACAGTAAAGTACAGTACATGTACTGTAATAGGATAGGATATTTAAACTTTAAACTATTCTTTATAATCATGACAGATCAGTATATAAAAGCTGTGCAACTCATTCCTGTTTCTCTATATTATGTAATTAAAATCACTGATTAACCGTTTTACATCATGGCTGAATATCGCAAAATCCGCCAAGATCTCAAGATATTGGTGGTTTTACACACATATCATTTTAATATTCCTGTTTCAGTAGTCTGCGAGAACGCGTGTATGATATAAAGCCGCATATAAAAGCTGTGTGGCGATACGTCGCGGAACGCGAAATGACAGCGACTTTAAAAGTACTAGTAATACTACAAATCCATCCTTGAATCCGGAAATAAAATGATGACTTCAAAAATAAGTTTAATGAATCTGATATTGTAGCATCTCTCATAAGATACCCTTTATGTCTAGAGTAAACTATACACTTTTGCGTGGATAAATGTTCACTGGTAATATAGTTACTAATTAAAATTAAATTCTGCGCCTGCTTTAAAAAATAAAGAACGTAAATAATTGGTAATCTTCTTCGAGCACATTTATTCGAGCATGATAACAAAAATGAAATAAAATCGAAATTGGATTCGAAACTTAAAATAACAATGTTACGTATTGCGTGGGATTCTTTTTATCCGAAAAAGCATAATGATGTAATAAAGATAGCGGTTGTGTTTAATGAGCTGTGTTGTTATATGTTGCATAACACCTTTTTCCAATTGGCAAATTGTACTGGGGGAAATGAGGTATTTGAAGTGAAATGAAGTTACATATTGTATTTTTATTTAAGTACTTGTATCAGTAATAAGTACAAAGTATGCTGGCAAAAGAATCCGTATTATAACACATGGCCATAATGACTTCCTTTGATGTAAACAAAATGGGTAATTTGTAGTTAATATTTGCATTTGGCTAAGTATTAACATCGCCTGGCAGAACTGGATATAGATGAAGAAATATAAATACAGCACAGGCTATAATTTTGATAGTTTACCGACAGTATGGATGGGAAACAGTTCAGGTGGTTCGTACATTTGTTTTTAGTCGTGTCATGGGCATTTAGCGTAAGTAAATGTTAATTTGTCAGACCATAATTTATTAAACTGTAATTGGTATTTACATTATTCAATCACACATACACTATACAGAAAATGTATTTTATGTTATTTTGATTATGGCACAAAAAGATATGCAGTGGGTGTCACAAGTGGCGCAGGTTGTGCTCACTCTTCGAAACGTCCAACATCACTTTATAATTACTATGGAGTCCATATCAATTTCAAGTTTTATTTGATTTAGTGTATAGTGTACATACACTTGTTTTTGTTTTGTTATTGTGGATTGTTCTGCCAATTGCTGTCAGTCATTTGTTTTGCGTTCTTGGACTTGAAAAATATCACTAATATCACTATATGATTTATTTTTAAATATATGTATGTTATTTCTAATTAAATTCATGTATGTTATTTTACTTTCATTAGGGTGATACGCAAAGTGGTAAGAATCGTTTTTTGTATATTTGTATGATTGTATAGTACACAATGAGTGTGCTTTAGAACTTGATATATAATAAATGTGAAATTATTTGATGTGACATTTCCTGTTGTATCTAGTCAAAAAATATCATCTGTGGTAATAACTTGTTTATGAAATTGATTTACTTTAAACTAACAATTTTGTTTCGCTCTTATCCTTCCGCTTTGAGAAAAAGTTTTAACATATATCTTTAATTTAATATTCCTTTCAAAATGAAGAGTGTAGGAATTGGACACAGTGGATGGATGACGAAAATGGTGGCCTTGTTGACCCTGCAATTGGTGAATTTGAATACCTTCCTGATCTTCGTAGTTTCTATGATTTCTGCGAAACCCCTAGCAGTATTGAGTGTCGTACAGTGCTTGAACCGTTTACACTATCGTACGAAACTGGACAGACCGTACACTGTGATTTACCCGATGGCTTGATATGCTTTCATGAAGACAATGTGTCCCCTTGTATGAACTACAAGATTCGATTGTGTTGCCCGTTGCCATTGGAAAATAGTAAGCAGGGTACACATTTTGCATTAATAGTTTGTAGTAGCATGGGATACCAGTTAAATTAATGACTTGCTTAATTCCATGTATTGTGGATTGTTTTATGATAAACTGATTCAATAGATTCATAGTATGAGGTACGATAGTATGACGTGACTTAGAACCGATTGTATTCAAAATATTAACCCCTAGATAAATAATTGCAATTTTAATTTGTATTACGTGAATTTGTAACAGTCGTGATTTTATTTTCATTTATACTAGACGAACTATGTGTTGGTGACAATTTATATAAAATGGTTTGGCAAGGCTCCCTGACGTGGCACGACGCAGATACACAATGCAAGGACCTCTTCGCTCCAAGAGGCTTTGTTGCCGGTTTAGCTAATTTAGAATCTAACAGTGTACGAAACTCGGTGAGAAATTTCATAAAGAATGTTCCGGGATTGTCCGACCCAAAAGGGAAAGGCTACTGGATTGGGTGTCACGACGAGGAAAATGAAGGCATATTCGTATGGTTGAATGGAGAGAAGGTTAATGTGCCTGACAGTGCCTGGTATTCCTATCCAAACAACAAATATACCGGTAATTGCGATGCAAAAGATGGGGACCAGGATTGTTGTCAACTGTGGTACGTTGATTCTAATTTCAATATTCTGCTTGCAATCTGTGTTTTATTCAAACATTTTCCATAAAGTGTTATTCAGCTAATCACTTCGTGACGTATGTGGCGTACTCTGTAATCGTACCAAGTCACTTTATTAGGGCAAAACGCAACGCGTAACTTATGAGTATTGGTTCGTTTATTGCTTCATGCATTATATTTTTATACATAGGAAAAGACCAAAAAATGACCCTACCTTCAAAATGGATGATGTGTGCTGTACAGATAAAAAGGCTTTCATTTGTGAAGTTCGTAAGTTTATCATAACATGATTAACTATCAGATCAAAATAGACACTCAGATTCAACTGTTTTTTTCCCTATTTAACAGGCAAGACGGAAACAATTTTGAAAGTTTTTTATTGTTGCTCAGAACAATATGATGTGATATTATAGTAGATCGTGTCTCCCCATTTCGTCTATCTGATTATAAAATTTACATTTTATCTCCAGCTGGATACTGCGCAAGTCCATAGAAGACGACGTCACACCACCATATGGTTTATAAAAAAAACACCATATGGTTTATAAAAAGTAACAAATATAGACGGCAATAAGTAATTATTTAAAATATCATTGATATGTAAATTAGCGCCACATTACATCATAATTAAAGTCATCATTCATCAAATGACGTATGACGCCCTGTGAATATTTATTTGTGTACATGTGTGTATTTGCATATTTGTATTACCTTTTCGTTTATTTGTGTGCTTGAGAGAGAAGATATTCATGTTCCGCAATTTTACCTTATAGACCATTCCTCGCTCTCTGCGAGATCCAGCGTTATACTTGAAATCGAACGTCAAACCAGGATAAACAAAGGCCATAGCGTCGTAGAAATCGCGTCAAACCTGGCGCCAGATTCGACAATGGATACTGGGGGGTATTTCCACGCTTAATAATGTGCTGTATAAATTTGATGATGGTGAATTTCGATGAAGTAAAGAAATCTAAATGTAACATTTCCCTGTCAAAAATCGGCCTTTCGACTTTGAGGTACGGAAAAAAGAAACTGGTTCAAAATTAAATTTTTCGATTTTTGCTGCAGACGCTCGGTTCGTTTCGAACACGCAATAAGCGAGATCACGCAGTTGAACGGAAAATTACCTATTTAGGGCGGATTTTTATTGATCCTTATGAGCAATCATATTATCGGTTGTTCTCAGTTTTCAGTTGTTTATCTTAGCGTTATTGTGCTGAGAGTTATTACGTACACCACGTCAGTCTACAGCCATGGGTCCGAGCCAGGCGTCATTTTTGTTCCGGGTGTCATTGAAGTCACTGCTATCATTTCTAATGTCTTTTGTCTTAGCTGATAATTCCAAGTACACATGTAAGCTTTCCCCTAAGCCTAATACCGCGTGTTTGGAAAGCAGAGAAGACTACTCTGATTTACACTATTGGGTGAATATCCGGCACCTTGATTCTAACTAGCACTTCACTGACACAATGGATGTGCATCACCAAATTCACTGCCAAATTAACACAAATACACATTTCCCCAAAACAAATACAATATATACCCCACCCTATAGTAGTACAACTACTATGGAGTACAGCAACAATGGTTTTTCATTTTAAAACTATTCCTACGGTTATCTATAATTACTACAATGAACTGTATATATCATACTGTTGTTACTTTTCTTGTACAGTGTCGGTTGTGGTGATATATATCATCGCCAAACGCTCCCCAAGATGAACACTCTACCAGAGATGTCTGTTATGAGACCTGTATTTGAGACAAGCTCTTGTCTTGTCTATACAGTTGAATATCCCCAACATGCACCTCTCATACATACTGCGCGTTATGTATTGTTTCATAGATACATAGAGTTAGAGGTACATGCTCATAAAATTCCGTAAAACTGCAGTCTGTGACAATAAGATAACTATTATAATTCAACATACTCCCACTGTGAAGTTATTAAGTTTTGGTGAATTAGAAAGTGAAGTCAGTACATACGACTTTGAAACAAAAATGCACTTGATATCAGAAACTACTTGAAACAATCTGTAATTCCAATTACTTAAAAAAAATCATATTGTTCTAGTACTTGTCAAGGATTTTTTCTCTGGTAACATTAGATAATTCTGTAATTGCAAAAGAGACTTCACATGAAATTGGGTTTATTTTGTTAACCCATGGAAAAAGCATATCAGTACTAGTTTTACAGTATTCTTACCATATACTCGCATGCATCAAATCAGTATTAAATAACATTGAAATATTGATAGATTTTCCAAACATGGAAATAATCGTATCATCCGCATACATATCCAACTGGTGACAGGAGTCAGATTAAGATCATTCATAAATAAATTGAACTCCTGGGGAAAGAAAGTGTACTCTTGATATTTACCCGCTATGATCTTTCTTTCAAATACGATGAGACCCGTGTGATTGATTCATTAGAGCATGGATAACATTCAAGCTTTTGTAATAAGATGACATAGTCAATGATCAAATAATTAAACACCTCGAGAAAAGAAAAGATCGAGAAAAACACACATCACACATTTGCCTGAATATATGGCTTCAATCAGAGCAGCCTGGCAAGAAAACGATTTTCGAATGAATTTTAACATTCGATCTATCCCATGATTTGTAAATTGGTAGCTTTCACATGTCCGGATAAAAACCTGAGGTAAATGCTGTGATTGAACAAAGTAGTTAAAGAGGAAGGGATTACATTTTCCGAAACTTCAGAAAAAGTAGTCGCAATTGCATCTAAACCCGTGGCTCTGTGATTAAAATGATTGTGTAGCTGTCTCGTAATAAATTCTTCGGTTAATATAGATATTTTAAAAGATGCTGCTGAGATCAGTCTAGTAACTCGTATAAGCCCGTTATATATCATGCATGTCTTCGGACAATGCACTTGATTTAGCTGGAATCCTTAGAAATAAGATATACAGGATGCATCAATGTCAATGAATATGGACCAGGCAAGAAATTGAAAGACTATATACTCTAATTGAATTGGACACATTATTAAAATCAGATTTTATTGAAGCGCTAAAATTTGAATTATCCAATAGTTCAAAAACAAGCAAAGTGTGGCCCAGCTATCAACGAATGTTGGAAGTTGCCCGATAAATCATCAAAACTGATCACACAGAGTTCTGGCAAATGTATCGTCCATGCTATATCTGAGTGTTTACCTATATTTGCTGCTGCTGGGAATGCTAATTTACTTAAATCTGCATATATTTATCTCCTGAGAAGTACTTTAGATGCATAATGTCCTGCAATGTACATGAAATGTTTGCATAGATTTCATTAGTTGCACTAATCAGTAGTGAGTTGGTCTTGGCTCTGATTGGCCATTGAGCGAACTCTAATGTGGTCCTTGAAGAGTAAAGTTGGTTTTAAATAACTAGAGGAATTGGCATGACTGAAGAGCTGTTGATAATGTCTCCTCCCATATCCTCGAACTACAACTTTGCCTTGAAGAACTTCAATAATACGGTGTATATATCAAGTGAACAACAAAAGGAGGCAACTGATTCACAAATGAAAAGGAACAGACAGGCTAAGTTAGTAAAACTTGCAAACAGGCTTGAAAAACATTTCTCTGGATAGACAACTTTAAGAAATATTATCACGGATATAAATATAAATGTTCAAAATCCTTTCATTGTAAAAGATACAGTTAAATAAATGTGACGGAAAGAAGGAACCCCGTACAGATCAATTGCTGATACATATGCATCCTTCTCATTTAATCTATATGTGACGGATGGGATAAGGACAATACACATCAGCGCAGAAAAAGTTACAAATAAAGTCAATATATCAGATATCAGATTTCCAACCAAATTTGTTGGACAAGTGATGATTTTCTCTCAAATGATATGAACAGAACTGCCATCTACCTGATTGCAAACCGCATACAACAGAAAGGCAAAATTATCATCGATGAGCCATTACAATTAATGTTATCAAACAATTCAACAACCTATATTGGAAAAACACATGTTTGTTACTAGTATTACTGTATCATGAAGCAAAGGACTGCAAGTATCGTTATTTTCGTTCTGACAAAATCAAAGGGAAATCAAATGTGTATTAAGGTTTTGAGTGACTCTACATCTATAAGCTCAACAAAAGTATGTCCACTAACAATTGACCAAGGGCAATTCTGTCTTGTCTGCATGTTCAAAGATCGCTATAGACGAATCAAAGTACTATTGAAACCACTGGCCACAAGGCAATGCTATGCTTGTTTAAGGGGACTCAAGGTAGTGTCCATAGTGTCGCTAGTGTCATTATGCAAACATGAGAGGAAGCCACAAATCATCTATCTCGATAGACTTATTCACAAGTTATGCAGTGAATATGGCATGACAACAGCATGGATCCCAATGAGTGGGACTGGAACGTATATGGCGACATACTTGACACAATTTCTGCGCAAGTTACACTGCTCGAGATAATCCGATGTAAGTGTTCAACAGAATGCGGTACAATGAAATGTAGCTGCCACAAAAGCTTGTGAAAATTGTCAATATAGCAACTGTGACAATATATTCGTCAGTTTCAGATAACGATGAAATAACAGACTACGTAGCTGTGTAATTATGAAACATGACATCATCCATAATGACGTAATTTACCACGTAATGACAGTCACCTTCACAAATTTCACCTTTACCAACATTAGGTTAAAGATAATGTTCAAATGTAGAGTGATGATAAATTGTAGAATTCAACAGATATGACTAAATTGTGTTCATTTTATACTGATGGTCTAATTTAGCATATGTAAGGTTTCATAATTTTGGTAACATTTTGATAATTTATCATACTTTTCTTTTCGGATGTTTTAATCGCCAACTGCAACTCCTGACGTGAATACGTGCTGGCTAAACCTCTCTATTGTTGTAATTGCACTTATTCTATACTAAATCTGTACATCTGTTTAGGAGTATGTATCTAGATTCCTACTAAATTTCACCACGTTAAAAATAAACAATATTCTGGCAATTTAATTTATGCATAGCATATACATCACATTGTTGAAATACAGCTATAGCTAATTCACGTTTATGAAAGAAATCGTTCAATTGTCTGTAACATGACTTGTCAGTCACCCAATCAATCTTTGAAATATCTAATATGACTATAAATATTTATTTTAATTTGAACAGCTGCGTTACTGGTCACTGACTCATTTGCAGAATTAAATCGCCACAGTCTGACAAAGTTCAACATAATTGGAGGATTAGACTCATAATAACCGTATATTATTCACTTATATTTCGTTTCGGAAATTCAAGTGAATCAAAGTGAATTCTGGTGAAAATTGATCGATTACACACTATTGTTGTAGCTGAACGTGTTCTTGTAATTACTAACTAAAGTATTCATGTTTTAGAGAAGAAATAATCTAATAGTACGATTGACGTAGAACCGTGTCACTACGAGTCGACGACAAGCAGTAATTCTTCTTTTACAGCACTAGCATTTTCCTCAGCTGATTAGAATACACGTCTATTATTATTATCTCATGAACAAGCCAAGTTGTCGATTTCTACAATGATTTTTTATTTTGTTTTCATTGGCGTTACGTGCATTTTTCCAACCAGTCTGAGTAAATAAATGCTGTACATTTCGTATGGTAAATAAATACTGTACGTTTCGTATGGTGACATAGTATTACAAACTTGATATATATTGCCGTATAAAAAAAAGCATTCTGTTTTATTCATCTGTGATTTTCGTCTGTTTTGACGGGTATGACATAGAACGACCAGGCTACGTATACAGCCGTAGTTTCTGTTCAAGGAGAAATAACTTGGCTCGTTCATGTGATAATTTAGAATACTCCTTGAAAAGCATTTACCCCAACATAATAAAACTGTCTATGAACTGAAATAAAGTCGAAATTGGATTCGAAACTTAAAATAATAATATTACATATTGCGTGGAACCTGTTTTATGAGAAAACCCCTAATGATATGATAATAATGGCGGTTTCGTTTAATTCGGCGTTTTTGTTGTAAATTGCATAACACACACTTTCAATCACCAAATTTATACTATAGTTGTTTAAATTGAAATAAAACTCCTGATTGTATATTGTATCGAAATATTTGTATGAGTAATAACTACAAAGTGTGCTGGCAAATGAATCCGTTTTAATATACGCGGCCATGATGACTTCCTTTGATGTCAACAGAATGGGTAATTTGTAGTTAACATTGCCTGGCAGAACTCGATATCCATGAATAAATATAAATACAGCAACTTACTATAATTTTGATAGTTTACCGACAGTATGGATGGGCAACAATTCAGGTGGTTCGTACATTTGTTTTTAGTCTTATCATGGGCATTTAGCGTAAGTAAATTTGTCTGACAATAATTTTGCGATCTATAATTTATCTTTACATTGATACAATACCTATACAGAATATATGTTTTATTATATAATATAGTGATCTGTAATTTGTATTTACAGTATTATATAATTGCATTTAAAATATACAGAAATTGCTTGTTATATAATTTGTATATATTACTATTTACTTCCTTTAGGTTAATACGCAAACAGGTAAGACACGACTTACTGTGTTTATTTTAATTATAGTTATTTATTTATTTATTGTATATTCGGCTATACGTAAGTTGAAAAATAATATTTCTGATATTAACCGACAATTCTATTTCGTTTTTATCTTTTCGCGCCATGTTTTAAAATAATACTTCATAAAGTAACATTGATTTCAAAATACAGAGTGTGGGAATTGGACGCAGTGGATGGATGACGAAAATGGTGGTCTTGTTGACCCTCAACTTGGTGAATTTGAATACCTCCCTGATCTTCGTAGCCTCTATGATTTCTGCGAAACCCCTAGCAGTATTGAGTGCCGTACAGTGCTTGAACCGTATACACTATCGTACGAAACTGGACAGACCGTACACTGCGATTTACCTGATGGATTGATATGCTTTCATGAAGACAATGTTTCCCCTTGTATGAACTACAAGATTCGATTGTGTTGCCCGTTGCCATTGGAAAACGGTAAGAATGGCGTCCGTTTTGTATTTTGTTTAACACTTTGTAGTAGCATGAAATACCGGGAAGTTTCAAACTAATTAATAACGACTTGCTTGATTTTATCTATTGTCGATTGTTTTATGATAACATGATTCATTAGATTCACAATTCAGAGTATACTTTAGCCACGAATCGACTGTAAAACTGCGTTCAAAATGATAACCATTAGATTTAGTAGGGCAGTTATAATTTGTTGCAAATATTTATGATTTTATTTATATTTATACTAGACGAACTATGTGTTGGTGATAATTTATATAAAATGGTTTGGCAAGGCTCCCTGACGTGGTACGATGCAGACATACAATGCAAGAACCTCTTCGCTCCAAAAGGCTTCGTTGCCGGTTTAGCTAATTTAGAATCTAATGAGGTACGAAACTCTGTGAGAAGGTTCATAAAGAATGTTCCAGGTTTCTCCGACCCAAAAGGGAAAGGCTACTGGATTGGGTGTCACGACGAGGAAAACGAAGGCATATTCGTATGGTTGAATGGAGAGAAGGTTAATGTGCCAGACAGTGCCTGGTATTCCTATCCAAACAACAAATATACCGGTAATTGCGATGCAAAAGATGGGGACCAGGATTGTTGTCAACTGTGGTACGTTGATTCCAATTAGTATATTATGCTTGCAAACTTCCTTTTTTTCAAACATTTTCTGAAAAGTCATTCTTCAGGTAATCTCTCCCGTCCTGCAATTACAAATAAATGGGTGAACTCTGTGAGCTTCTTCGTATTGATCCGTCAATTGTCATAATGTTTTTTATAGGGAAAGACCAAAAAACGATCCTTCCTTCAAAATGGATGATTCCTGCTGTACAGACAACAAGGCTTTCATCTGTGAAGTTCGTAAGTTCACTATAATATAATTGAATATCGAAAACGAAATGAACACTTAGAATCAATTATTTTCTCTATTGAAGAGTCAATACGCATAACTGTACTCTGGGTATTTTGGAGCGTTTTTAATTAGTGTTCTTTGATATTGTATGTGAAATATTATTTATTGTAAAATATAAACGTAAACGTGGCATTTTACATTATCCAGACTTTGTGTTGCATCACTGATGTATTAATATCGTTACCTGTTGCGTTTCGTCGGCCCAAAGATGCATAACATGTAATTACGTTAAGAAGCATGCAACATATTCAGTGATATGGGAGACAAAAGACAAAATACGTGGTACTACTACAGAGTACATTTATTACTATTACTCGAAATACTCTGATTATAAAATTTACATTTTATCTCCAGCTGGATATTGCGCACGTCCATAGAAGACGATGTCACACCGGTATATGTGGTTTATAAGACGTGACAATTATACACAATGATAAGTAATCATTTACAATATAAATGATATGTAAATTACCGACACATTCTCAATTAAATTCATCATTCACCAATCAATCAAATGAAGTATTTTTGTTTAATATCTACTGTTTAACACTTTGAACGCAAATCCCAATTAGTGTCACCAAAAAATAATTGATAATGAACATTGAATAGAGTTTGTAGCTAATTTGAAACCGTGTCAGTATCATTTAATATTAACAAAGACATTATAGATTATTTTGGCAGAAAATGCAGCATTTAACGTATTGCTTGTTACCTCGGTTAGTCTCATTCCCGGGGAATATTTTTATCACTTATTTGAATACGTGTGTGCATTGGCATATGTGTATCATTTGTTCGATTTCATGTGTGTGTGGGGGTGTGAGATGGAATATCTATTTTGCTGCGATTATCCAAATTTGTTGGCTGTTTCTTTGCAATTCGTCGCGTCGATGTGAATCTTTCATCGGATCAATCGTGCCCTGAATTCTAATTATTTATCACGCGGCCATTGAGATATTACGTGCAGATAACAGGAACAGTTAATACACTCCCTAATGATAGCGTACATGTAAGTATCATGCTTTCTACACTGTCTTGTTTTCATGGGCATCTTCCATTTCTGGGGGAAAAACTACGCTTGCTAAGAACATGACTGTTTCTTCGAAGGCTTGATCGTAAATAATAACTTATACACTTCATATACAAACACTACAAACACATTAAGCGCATATTAATCAAGCAAAACAGGATTCTAACTCGAGACTTCAGCAAATAATAAGCAAGTAAGCAGACACATATCGCATTGCACCGTACTCAACGTTACTTTTATACTTAACAATTTAATATAACATGAAAAAGAAATTAGATCGATACACACTGGTGCGAAGTAACCATATAAACGCATATATACAATGATGCTATCTTTCGATAATGGGCGATTAAACATTCAATCATAAACACAACAGGAAATGCTAGAATTGGTTTGTATTTATGACTTAGTTTGTGTTCAGTTATATTGGCATAGCAACATCGGGGAGAGTTAACAAATGAATCGAGAACTCGAGAACTGTTAATGTTCAAGTACACTGCAAAACACGCGACTCCACTTCACAAAATAAATTAGAATATTAATTGCCTGTAATCACATATGAAATGGCATATTCGGGTCAGGCGTTGTCCATAAAATCGTCGTACGTTGACTCATGAAGTCTTTCATATCCTGAAACATGCTACTGTTAGTACTGCTCCTGTGCATTTTCTCTTTCACATCTTTGCAAAAGGTAAGATGTCACAAAATACATTTATTCTCTTCGATTACTGCGAGTATATAACTTATAATATTAATTAAGATGTATTTTCGATTTGCTAATATATTGCATAACCGATAATGTCAATGCATAAACATATTCTTTTTTATTTCTATTACTTCAGACAAATGCGGCATAAGAAGGTGTAGTACTTATTATTTTTTTCTATCATCTTTATTTATTCAATATATATTATATAGTCATAATTGTTTTGCTATTTACAGCAACAGTATGCAGTATCATTCATTATAATCTCAAAGTTGTTTAGTTTACAAGTGTTGCACCACGAGTAAATCAGACCCATTTAAAGCAAGGTTATTCTTAAATTGCGAGTGCAAATTTTCTCTCATATTTTCATCACGATTGATTTATCAGCACTGGTCATTATCAGACCATCGATGTTCCTTTCACAAATAAAACACACGCTCATAGTGGCCACGCAGAAACAACAACCGTTGCAGTGTAACTAATCGCACGTTAACACTAGTTAACGGACGTTGTCCAGGTGCAACGTTCACCAGTCTTCGGATTTCGATCTGTTAGTGGCGTTTGGCTTTGAATTAAATGTTTGTTGATATTTGAACCGTAATAAATCAGTAGCATCGATGTTGAAGTGTTACAGTTGTCGCAATGCGCCGCGTTCGAGATGAACACCATGAGCCGTGAACAACGCTTTGACAACTCCAACACGAAAATCCTACACTACACAGTGACTGTGGCGCTTTATAATATCTGGTGCGTGTGTATTAGTGTTTCATATGTATTTGTTTTGACGATAGTTAACGCATTTTTTGTTCCACCAGCCTGTGATGTATGGACCGAATGGATGGACGACGAGAATGGCGGTCTGGTTGACTTTGAAGCAGTAGGTGAATTTGAATTGATAGAAGATCTTCGTCTAAATTATCAAATTTGTGACTCGCCCTCTGAGATGGAGTGTCGTGCCGCGGTAGAACCGTACACTCCGTGGGACCAGACATCACAGACTCTACAGTGTCATTTATCGTTTGGTTTGATATGTTTCCATGATGACAACCATTAATTTATGTCAGAACTACGAAGTACGCGTGTTTTGTCCATGTTCTGTCCAGAATGTGACATATAATGATTCTGCTGAAGGTACGTCTTCTAATTTGACGGCATGTAGAGAAACTTTTCAAAATTGTATTTCGTGTGTGTACATCAGTGGCAATGAAACTACGCTAGATTACGAAATCCGATGTTTGGATATGAATCGTAATAAGAGCCCATTATACTGCGTATATTTTTAGCTACACAGTGAACTAATTTTAGTACAGAGATTCGATTAAAATGACGACTGTATGTTTCTGTACACATATTGGCAGGGTAGCTAGTATCCATTTTCATTGATAAAAATCGTCCAAGTGGTCTCGGCGTTTATCGGCTAGGGTGTAACTTACATAAATGTGTATCTTTATGTATATCTTCATGGATAGTGTGATAACCTATCACATCATGAAGCATGTTGTTGTACTGTAGATAAATGTACTAGGAAGTTGTATGCCGTTTGAAAATTGTCAAAATATTTTTATATTAAAGTGTTGATATTGTTAAACAATTAGGCAATAATTAAGTATTCACATTGAAATGAGAATTTAAGTTCATCACTAGTTAATAAAATCTTTACTCAACATACATATCTCGTTGCAGCTGCGGTTGTGAAATTTATTAATGGGAATTGCTATTGTGCTACTCTGAACTACTTTTGATATTCTTTTTTCAGACGAACTTTGTATTGGAGACGATTTGTTCAAGGTATTTCTCAGCCCAATCATGATGTGGAAATCAGCTGATGACTACTGTAGAGATCAGTATAGTATTGATGGGTTTGATTCATCGCTGGCTGTTTTAGAGAAGTAAGAAGTACGCAATACACTGCGCACGTTTTTGATGTCATCGACAGTGTACAGTCATCCACCTAAACACGGTTATTGGATTGGTTGCAACGATCGGGACATAGAAGGTACCTTTACGTGGACCACCGGGGAAGCTATGAAAACGCAAGATATGGTATGGTCCCCAAACAATCCCAACAACAAGGTCAATCTCAGGTGCGCGGATGAAGATCATGACCAAGATTGCTGTCAACTCTGGTAAATATTTCTTAGTTATTACGTTTTCATATAAGACATTGATTTTTATTATCTTGTGTCTAATACTCGGATGAAACTTGTGTTAGAGTATCAAGATAATTTTTATATTTACATTCATATTGAAGTATATTATGTTAATATCACGTTGAAATGTTGAACATACATTACTCATACATACAGTCTGTTGTTAACGTTGATTGATTGATTGATTGATTACTAGTGGTAAGTAAATTCGGTGAGCAATATTTTGTAAGTCAGCAGAAATTTGACTGATTCGAATGATCGATCGATCGATTGATTGATTGATTTTCTGTGCATTAAATTCAAAAGCACAAACTGTACAAAATAATAAGAATTCGAACGCATCGAATCAAAGCAGTTATCATTATCGTTACACTCATCGGCACCGACATCGCAGTATTCAGATGACTAATTCAGAAAGTTTGTTTTCTTCAAGGGAATATCCGAGAACCGACCCAGTATTCAAAATTGACGATGAGTGTTGCACAAAAAAGAAAGGATTCATTTGCGAAATCCGTAAGTTTTTTGTCTGTTTTGATTTGCGTATACTTATATGCGGTCACCACGCAATGTGCAATGGACACGTTGCTCAACTCGTTTCGCGTAATACGTTGTTTCTGATACGAATATTGGTGGGGTCCTTTTTACTGTGAGTAAAATTGGCAAAATGGTTTTAGTTTTGTCAAAAACATCGTAATAATGTATTATGAATTTCACATAGACTTACCAAATGTCCAATGCTCGTGTTCACACAGAAACTTAACAAACTTATCAATATTACTGCAAATCGTTATATAATTAGTATCTAGGTTGTGAACAGTTGTCACTTATGATATTATTTATTTATAATCATGCTATAATATTTGCTCCAAGTCAGCGGTTATTTAATTGCCAATCAATTTCTCCGCTTGATTGAAAGTACAGCCTGTGATAATAAGATCTGTCTAATCATTTATGAGAAAGTGCACATGTATGGTTGACGCATAAATATATTACCATGGTAGCCAAGCAAAATAAATGTGTCAGTTTCCAAGAATTCCCAAATCATTCTCGCATGGACCAGACTTTCCAATCTTCGCTGTATTTCGCATTTAATTTAGGTATTTTTTTCTAAGTCAATAATGACTGGACAAATGGTTTACAGATATATTTTATTCGCACTTGCTGTTTATAACCTTTAAATATAATTACAACTCTTCATTTTTTAGGAGGAAAATGTGCCAACTGATCCAGTGTTATGTGTATAAGTTATACTCTTATACTGCTCTGCTGTCTGGAATATAACGTCGGCATCTATAATTGGCCTCATTATCTATAATAGAAGTAGATACATTATTTGCATTTGATGAGTTTATGATGCGTGTCACTGAAGTTTGTTTGTAGACCTACTATTTGACATGCGTTTCCATGTGGAAACGACGACTACGTTGCTATGATTTGCATAAATTGAATCACCTGGGCTACTGAAATGTCCGAGTGATAAAACGAGTCGCTTACCTACCAGCCGTAGTTTCGCGGCTCCAGTGTCATTTATGAACATCTCCCCTAGCCGATCAGTACGAATCAGTAAATGTCAAAACGTTTAACATACGCTTAGTGAAGAAAGTAAACAAGAAATATAGAATGGGAAAAATATGTTTAGTGAACTGTGGAGTCTTGAAAAACTTCAGATTCAATGATGAAGTGGAGTCCGTAAATGCGACTTCAGACGAAAATGCACTTTTGCTGATATCTGATGAACCAATCCTAAACATTCATATTTACTATAATTACAAACAATATATATTGTCAAATCACCAAACAGGGCATTAGAATGTGCATTATGCACTTTACCACACGGAACTGCCATGATTAATAGGAGGACAAGAAAACAAATCACGGCACCGTGGAATGTTGAGTCGTACTCCTAGTTTCTGAGGAAGTTGGTTATAAATTGCGCGTCAGTGCTATTCACAAACCGAAGATAAGTGAATAAAACATTCCATGACGTCACGAGTACCAAACAGCTCTATGAAGTGATATTTTATGAGCAAACTTCTGTAAATTGTGAACCACGCGTATGAATTGAATGATAATTTTAGTTAGTTACGCGTGGCATCTAGGCGCGTTAGGTTTTGGTAATCGGCAGACATTGTATCCTTTTCAGCGATATGTTATTATAGTTGTACCAACCGAGTATTTTTAGTTATCAAGTTCGAAATCTTCGTATTACGGCGATTAAAACGGCACTGTTGCACGATTTGGTCTCATATAATATAGTTTGACGTCACAAAGTTAGGAACATTTTGTCACTGTGACTGTACGCATGAAGGTTGTATGACAACTCTAGGTTTATATACAGCCTGATAACTACGGATTGTGTTGAAATAAGTGTATTTTCGTTTCGTTTTGTTGAAGTCGGTTGATGTTAAAACAATTTCATTGTTTACGTACTGTGAAAAAAGCAAGTTATAAATATACAATCCCAGGATGACGTAGGCAAACATGTTAATGTGTTGTCTGAACTATTTAATATTGTCACTAATTATTATCACGCGTTAAAAATGCGAACACAACTTGTTTTTATATTCATTTGTTTACACAACATTTCATGGTCATGTTTATACAACATTTCATGGACATATTTTGTGTAATTGGCGTGGTCTAACTCGGGATCGGGAACGTCACTTAAACTTTACAGTCAAATAAGATGCACACAACGAAATACGTTTCAACTCTCGTCTTAGTCGGTCAGTCGAGCACTCTATAAGACACAGCGCCCTGGGGAAAAGTCCCCAAGACTATCGCAAGGCTGACCCAAGACTCGCCCAAGACTGCGTCAAGACTCTCCAGGACTGCGTCTGTCCTGGTGTACTCGCCAAGACCAACTAAAAACAACTTTATTCACTTTCAAAACCTTAACCAATTACAAAGAAGTATTAAGACTCTAAGGCGTGGCCTTCAATCATACAGCCAATCACACTAAGTACTGAACACGTCATATCTTTTGATTAATCGTTCACTACATTAATAACTGCGAATACCAACTGTCAGAAATAGCAGTCCGAATAGCGACGGTTATCTCGTAATTAGTTCCAAATCACTGAGTCGAGTTCCGTCCAGGACCTCAAATGGGCCTAAACGATGACAGACATAACACAGCCATTCGCTCGTAATCAACTAATTAAGTCGATCAACAGACACGTGCAAACAATTTCATCATAGTAACTGCACCACACCTACAGCGCCATGTTATAACTTTGTATTTATTTCACCGAAACATTTCATTATTCGTAAATGTATATCTAATCAGAATAATGCCGTACGGATATAGATATTTTCAAACAAACACAATAAGGAGGTATAGATGGTCCCGGGCAGTTTGATACGAAAGTTTCTATATATGCTGCATGCATCCTACACTAAAATGAATTTTTATTAATCTCTTATTTCACAATCCATCCATGTTACGTATTACCTCTAAATATGACATTACGTTACTGTTTCACTGCTGGAATAAGATAACACATGGTTATAAAAAAATGTTCCATTACATGCGGAAGTCGAATACGTCAGTTTGATATAATCACGAATACTGTAACAATACATTTTAATTTACGGCATTTAATTTATTATAATATTGCGTCATATTTATTAGCAATTTATTTGAAATGTTGTCATCGTAAGGTCAAGTGAAATGTATGTTGCCACACACTTTAATAATCTGTTAATGAATCACGTTATTCTATATGATTGATGTCCCAAGTTATAATTTTGTTATCCAACATTGTATCGCATGTGATTGATTCGCACGTGTTAAAAAAAAGTGTTCCAGGAACCAACGTTATATAAAATGATTAGATAGTGTGCGTTTTTGAAATGTACGTTACAAATAAAAACTGCCTACCGCATGTACTGGGAGAGAATACGAGGACCAATCTACGCTAATAGAAATATCTGTGTTGATTATTGGGCAAAATATATGCAGATGAAAAAAAATTACCTTGACGGAGACTAAACTGGTGCAAAAATAGAAAAAAAATAACTTCAATCTAACTATGGTCTTCCTTGTGGTTAAAACAATATGTAACATGTTCCAAATCACTATTGTGCTATTACTTGGTGATTTGTATGCCGTGTTTGTGTGAGATCAGTAATTACCACACGATCTAGTAGAACGTATAAAACCATTATATGCCGTGCATGACTTCGGACGATGCTCTTTGTTTAGCTTAAATACACGTTAATCACGATAACTTCAGCAACATAATATTATATATGATCATCAATTGTGACTTTTTTCCCACTGAATTAACTTGCTTTACCCTCAACTAATTTTTGCAATCTTTGATTATGCATAACTTAATACAGTAAATTGTATTCGGAGCATTTTAAACTCACTCGTACATAATGTATATGTGCTCATTATTTACACTTGTTCTGCCTCTAGTAATTATTATATTCTGTGCATGGATATATCACTCTGACAGTGAGCTAGTATTAATTTATGGTAGGGTATCTCTCTATAGGCGTATCCAGCGAGTTAAACAGAACACGTTTGAAAAAAAAACATTGCGATAGCCGCGCTTGTTAAGAGATTTAGTTCAAAGGCAAGATTCAGAATAATTCGACTCTGGGCAAGAAACTTGTGGATTTTACATATTAAGTACATAATAACAACATAACATATTAATAAATAATAATAAAGGAGTGAATTCCTGAATGGGCGTGGTTATTACTTTCAGGTCACACGTGTACGGACTGTCATCTCACATACAATGCCACGGCGTAAAAGAACGTGATATCTATCCATACATAATAGTAACGTCTGGTCCCACACAGTGGCACAACATTGTTGATGTCACGATCATTAAATATTATTTATGAAAATTGTTATCACTATTCACAGACAAAAGGTACATGGGTAACGTATATTTTTCAGGGATGTTTTATTTTTCAGGGATGTTTTTTCCAACCATACAAGGAATTATACAATACTGAATATGAAACGGTTTTGAGCTTATGTTTTACACATACTTGGTTTTTAAACGCTGGTAACTTGATAATAAAAAGTACTTCTATTTACGGACTTTCTAATCGCCAATTGCATCTTCTTCTAATTGTATTTAGACAGTATGTTGCAGATCAATTAAACCCTGTCCAAAGTTGTATCTAGGTAAATACACGTCACCACGCAATAATGCGCTGTGTTATTCTACATCTTCGTATTATACCTCGTCGCTTGGCAACTCGTCAAAATTCCCCGATCATCCAATTGTCGTGCAACCTATTAATAAGTCAATGTTCTTGTTTTGATCAGGAGTACAACTCAGTACAAATTGAATAAATTCAGGGTATTCTCGTTTATAATAGTCCAATATATCGACTCAATTAACCTAGCATTTGTAAAACGTGTCAATGAATTTTCCACACACACTACCATTAATTGATTGATAAACAAATTGGACTCTTCCAATCTGTAAAGATGTACATACTAAATAACGAAGTCGATCTGCGTACGTATCAGCGATGTCCTGGGAACTTCAGACAAAATGCCTATTAAATTCAATGGCTATGTTAACCGCATATTAGCTGTACCAACATCCTGGTATTAGTAGCATTTACATTGAATAATTCAACATACAAAATCAAGACTATTTGAAGTACATAGACAATTTCAATATGTAATAATTACACTTTTCAAAATTTGGTCTTCAAAGTAAATTGACTCGTGTACTTGAAAGCCAAGAGTTTATTATTACTTTGCCGCAAAAAGAAAAAAATATCCTAGGTACCTTCTATAAAGAATTCGGTATATCATACCATGCCAAATGTAATTAGTTTTCAGTGTTCTTTTTATGAATTTTGAGTTTGTCAAAGTTATAATCACTGATTTCCTATACTAGTATAATTATTAAAGCAAACTCAATAAGTTTAATATATGTCTCGACACGCAATTCGTGTTTATTGTACACATTTTTTAATCATATGATAATAATCATATATTACAAATTACTTACTCAATGAGGGGAATGCACGTTGATAAAATGGATACACGTTGTCATGTATGTCATATCACGGCCCAAAAAAATGACGATTAGGATACCACTGATGTTTGAATGGCTATGCTGGTTAATCGTATTGCAACAGGTAAGTATACTTAAATCAAGCGAAATTTTCCTTTGAATTCCATATACAAACTTCGTTGTATTCAAAGATTATCTCCAAGGGAAGATAACTAATGATTTATTTTTTTCGACTTTATAAATTTGCTAACTATATATACTGTTATAATTTTTGTTTTGAAAAACAATTGCAATTGCAACTAAGTGTCAAAGCTAATTTAAAAAAAAATATGTTTGATCTTCAAAAAAAGTAATTTATTATTTTTCATATAGTATCAATTTATTACACATTAATACATCCAAGGTTTATATTGCATGAACTCAATAATCAAATATCCGATGGCATTGTCAAAATTCACTCGTAAAACTACTCGTGAATAACTATATTGCTATATAAAGGGCAATCAATAGTTTCTGCAAGTGAACATTCACAGCCAAGAAGATGAAAAACACCGCGGCAGAGATATTACAATACTGCAAATCAGTCCGGGCATTTTTGTTTGCATTTCCACTTGCTCCAGAACCTGTTTCTATTTCCTCCACACCCCGAGTAGATAAAAGGTTCACACGTTCCCGTTGATTGGTCGAAAAACCATCGTAGTAGCATTGCTCTACAGTGACCTGAATGTGACAAACCTGTACATCGATTCTTATCTGTGAAATACAAAATAATTATATCATACGTAGAACATACACGTTACATCTTATACTCGTACAGTTTTGATGCGCCGTATAACAGTACGGCATGAAATATAAATTTTGAGGATATACTTCAAGAACAATATTATGCAGATGGAAATGTGGCTGTGCACTTCTGTATTATATGTCGGATACTTCTCATTAATCAAAGGGAAACTGTAAAAATATATATATATGCATACCATGCTGACACTTTTTCATATGCTGTACATATATATTTTGTCGGTTTGTGCAGGCGGTTACACGCAATGAGCATTCGTTTCGATAAGTATTACCGTCAGAGCCACACACTGGTATATACCCTTTATAACACACGAATGGACAGACGCATCTACCCCATTTGCACTGCGCATAAAATCCGCATCTCATCGACGCACATGGATCGGGATTTTGTCCTGAAAATGAATTAAATTAGTTAATCTAAGGCAATCAGTCACTAAATTTAAGTCTAGCCTCACTGCCTGAAATACTATAAAAAATTATCGGGGATTTATTCCCAAAAGCATGCAGTGGCTAAGCGCTATGCTTCAGAAAAATGTCTATCCGCTCCAGATTATTTATTTTTTATAGATGAAACTATCATATCCCATTGTCTTACTTGTGTATCTAGAAAGTTTGTTTATTTATTTAGTTCCTGGCCACCTCGTTTTGTTTCAGTTACTATAGATACCAAATCATGATGCAAATGCTATAGCCTGACTGACATACAGCTTATATGCAAACTTAAATTTACCGGTACAATCCAGTACGCTACCATCATCATTGGTAACTTTTGCCTTACATTCCGCACAGTAATCAACTTTACATCGTGCGTATGGATATCGCTCGCACTGAGTGACTTCGCAGGGGTTTGTCGGACATTGTACAGACTTAGTACCATCTGGGCAAATGAACGTGTCCTGGGGAATGGCATCTGTCGCGTATGTCGCTGAAATATGTAAAAGAACAAAGTTTGGTTTATATATGATTTAACGAGAACACGCACATGGAAGTACTGTAATTTTGGGCGTGCGTATAATATGCAATATGCCGAATACTTCTGATTATTCAAAACGCATCTACCCCTTTTGCACTGTGCATAAAATCCACATCTTATTGTCGCACATGGATCATCATTTTGTTCTGAAAATGAATTAATAGGTGAACATAAGAAATCGGTCATGATTATCGGGTATATATTTCTACAAACATACTAATATGGCTGAGCGTTATATTTGAGAAAAAATATCATATCAAATATATTATCATCTGAAACTAGTTGTATGTTTGTTTGTTTGTTTATTTATTTTCTGACTAGCTTAATTTGTATCTGGATAGTATATATATAATGAATTATAATGTAGCTGTTAAAGCCTGTCAGCGTATAATAGTTATTACCAGAGCAGTCCAATACGCTACCATCATCGTCGATGAATGTTGTCTTACATCACCCCACAATAATCAACCTCGCATCGTGCGTATGGATATCGCTCGCACTGAATGACTTCACAGGGGTTCGTTAGACATTGTACAGAGTTGGTACCGTCGGGGCGGGTGAATGTGTCCTGGAAATGAACATTTTTTGAGCACTGTATAAGTATGAAAGTAATTAAACAATATACAAATACACGGGTCAGAGGGAGAGGGTAATTGACATGTTAAATGTCGTTTTTTATGACACAGATCTAATTTCCAATTCCATTAACATCGGTTTGCAATAACATGTAGTATACAAAAATGTGCGATAACAATGTATATTATCACAATGTTTTTTTTTTTTTGGTAACAGACGTTTAAGAAAGATATTCTGAAATCTAATCTATGCTCGATAATATGACATACTCACCACAGCCCTGCATACAATAAAACTACATGCTGCCCCAATCGATATTCTCAATAAAACTGGTAGCGTCCGCATCTTGATTACCTAAAATTATCCATATAAATCTATATGTGTATCAATAGAATAGTTGACGTTAAAATGACAAAAAATTCCGACACTCTGCCTTACTGTACAAACGCGAATGTAAAGCAACGGCGTTGGGCAGTATAAGCGCATCATACGATATACCTGTTGTAATAACTAAAGTAAACAAGGCCTGTTATTAAAGGTAAATTCGAGTATGTCAGTTATAGTTATGTCACCTCCTAATCAAACACATATGGGCTTGAGATGTTATTCCATTTCTATACTCCAAAGATTAACATTTTGTTTAGTAGATTTTATAATTACGCGGGCACTTAGTAACATATGATTTGAGATACAGTACAGATGAAGAGTTGTTATAATGATGATGTCAAATTATTTCCGCGTGATGGTAATAATTTTATAAATGTTCCCTGTATCAGTAGCATTTACTGTTTCATAATTACCTAATTTATTCATATCATGAAATGAATCAGTGAAAATTACATTAAACAGTAAATCAATTAGACTTGCGTATAGTCTCTTGCTTATTTTCTGGTGTTTTGTTCAATAAAATAAAATATTAAGAGAGAGTGTTACTGCGAAATAACCCTTGCAAGGGACACACATCTCGTGTTTATACCGCTGTAACCTGGCTTTCGCCATGTGTACACTCACATGATAAATTATTTTATAGAAAACACCAAAATAAATTACAAGAGAATGTTATAAAGTGTAAACTTCATCGGTATATCATCATAGATTTAGTGAAATACCATGACATTGGAAGTAATTATAGTTTTGCCGCCCTCTCTGGCAATTCTGTCTTTGGTCTGTGTTAAATAGGGATTTCATGATGGTGCAGGTTTGTAATAAAACCATGTATAATTTCACGTGTGTTTATTAGTTTGTTTATTTTTTATCTGCAATCAAATATACTATATCATTTGACTATGACAATTGTTTGTGAAAAGCCATTGTGTCAACACAGGTGGCGCTATTCAGCACAGACCTGTGTCTTATGACGCATAACTAGCCTCTGAAGGCTAAATATCAATCATCCACCATTTTAGTCAGCGTTTCTTCCGTGGAACTATATACATGTATTTTTTTCTTGTTTTGAACACATTCTCTCCTTATTTTTAGCAAGATTGAATCTTTAATGAATTGATCAATTAAAATACCGCACAACACTCATCAGCATGTCTTATCTTATTAACATTAAAATGTATGTAAATTGCGAGGTTAAAGGTCTAATGTTTCTCAATTGTATTGACAAGCAGATCGCCGCAAACCAACCGAATAGCGCCATCTGTGTTGGCACAGTGTGGAAATAGTTCCGACCACTTTTCCCATAGTTCCACGCGCGGTATGTGTCAGATCGGTTGGTTTGCGGCGATCTGCGTGTCAAGGGTAAAAAGCAGCTATTCGAACCAACCAATTAACTAACTACGCATGACTGGCACGCGTTGTTAGAGCTGTGCAAAAACACGTTTTCTCTGCTTCAAATACTTAGTAAGTGACTAATTTTATTCCAATACGTTTTGTAAATACTTCTTAGTTACTGCTGTTTATACATTTTGTTTTCTCGGTAAAAATCTACCGTATTTTAGTTGATTTTGTTTTTCACTTTTAGTTTGCTCGTCGTGGGGCCTTTCCAAGATGGCGGCCCCCACGGCGAGTACACGTGTTAACCATTTTGCAGGGCTAACATGTAAGCATGGTCTGAAATGTGAATCAATTGATGCATATGTTAAAAGTATTTCTGTTATTCTCAAACCTGTGAATATTATTGCCGCTTCCCGAGTGAGCGGAAGTGTTATTGTTTTTCTTGACTCTGTGAACGCTGTGGAAACTTTTTGTACAGCTGGCCTGTCAGTGGGAGACTGCTTTACCCATGTGCAACCCCTTGTTAAACCTGCCACTAAAATAATTCTCTCAGGTGTACCCCCATATATACTAAATCACATTATTCAAACTGAACTGTCAAAGTATGGCCGCGTTGTTAGCAATTTGCGCTTAATTCCACTCGGGTGCAAACAACCCGAGCTGAAACACGTCAAATCCTTTCGCCGTCAAGTTTATATGTTGTGCGACTATAATGAACTTGACGGTGTCATTAATGTCACCCATGAAGAGCGGCAATATCGTATCTACTTGTCAACTGATGATATTGTTTGTTCTCGCATTATGAGAAACTGCCCAGTAAGTCAACAGCAAACTTCAATCGACCCAGTTCGCGATCATTCTCTTCCAAATAGTAAAACCCGCCAGACCCTGAACCAATACCTGTTGATCAGTCTACTATTGCTAGTCTTGATAAAACTGATGAAGCAAACGACATTAATGAAAATGGTGATAATGATAACAATAGTCAAACGATGGAAGTTGACGACACGCCCGAAAATGTAGAGTATAACAAAAGTCACGGAAACAATACTATAAATGATAAAGGTGACGATAACGTAATAGGTGTCAATGTGTTACTATACTACAAATCCTGCTAATCATAATGCGTCGCAACATAAACAAATATTTATCGCAAAGTTTTATTTTTATTTTTCCAGTTTGGTTTTACAAAAAAGTGAGACATTTCGTTATCGTCACAAAATAAACCGGAAGTTAAATTGGACAGATTAAAATACACGAGAATTTCATGCAACATGTTTTGCCTGACAGAATCTCGTAAGCATATGAATATACTTGTATATTGAAATGTAATATTTCGGAGGATGCCATCATGGGAACATTGTACACCACTGTATTTGAGATGAAAGCATAATGCAGGCTAACAAGTGGTATTACAGGGATATATATTATAAACGAAATTGTTTGCAGGATTACAATCTGAATACCATTAATTAATAATTGATACAGTACACCGAATCCGTCCTATAATATACAGCGTATCCCGACGATAAACGGTTTGGGGTCACAGAGTATTGTTTTTTATGGATAATGTCGCCGGATATTTACTTGCGTTATCCTGTCGATTGTAAATCATGTGTAAATTTGTGAGAAATCCGTGAGATTTTGTTTAGACGTGGAATCTGCAATACAGTCTGGTTAAGTTTGACCACTTAAGATTGTGTGTTAATTATACATCGCACTATTTGTGCAGATTCACGCCTCCGTTCAATCCCGATTCAGTGATAATTAGAAAAAATAGCCCGAAATAAATCAGCGTGTAAACTGTCATGCCACACTCCATGGAATGTAGGATATATATTCATATATATATTCATATATATTAGTTTGTTTAATTTTGATGTAAAATTTTATTGTAAATTTTATTTTGAGCTTCTCGTCAGTCGTACATATAGATACATCTTAACGTAGAGCGATTTATTTTCCTTTATGTTTACTAGATGTTGTGTCAATAATACCAATTAATCATGCACATAAAATGGACAGAATATATAGATAAAATGCTGGTCGTTAAAGAGGCTGTACGTGAATGTCAAGCAGCTGGTGAAAACAAGAATCAGTTATTATGGAAGAGATTCCCTGCATCAAATAACGATCCAGTTATCTACAGAGAATGTAGATTTTTGGACGACATTATATATATATATATATATATTGGGCAATTGGTTAATACAAATATTGGGTGTATAGCTGGAATGGTAATACAAGAGCACGATGTCACGCAGCTTCACCGCGAGTGGCGCCCTAGCGGATCCAGTATCATCGAGCATTGCAAATTCAAAGTCTGACAAGCGAGACTGTATGTACGACACGAGCCATTGATTCGGATTTAAAGACTGACTGTAGTATTTTTTATTCTAGAAACACAATATTTCAATAATTGTAATGACGTGGCAACACAATTTGTGTTCTTATAATACTATGCGAATATAAACAATTGATTGCTAAGGTTATTTATTTCAAAATAAGACCGTTATGTAGTAATGTTCGTGATTATAAACGTTGTGCGATTTTGAGACGCAATCTCTGGCTAAATCGCCGATTTCTTTTTTTGCTTTCCAACGTGAACAAAAGACCGTGACATCGACACATTTACATAAATTACACGAAAAAACACTGCTTTTACGGAAAAAAACAAATACAGTATTTTAATGTTTAGTACTAAAATACGTTACAACTAATAATAACATTTCAAATCTCAGCTATCAAAGACAGACCGACTGCCAAGGTTTGTTCAAATTTCAAATTGTTCGATTTCTGCCATGGGTAAAAATAAACCAGCATTACGCTGTACTCGAACATTTATGATTGCATACGTTTCAGGATTTGTCGGCCTTTCTATGTTTTTGACCAGATAGATGCTTCTAAAATTCGTAAACACGAATGACTACAACGTATTTATTTGAATCTTCATATCATTAAAAGTTTTGTCAAAATTGAATTTTTACGCGAGTTAAATTAACTTAAAAAAATTGACATTCCCGCGCTTTTAGAAGGTTTTCCCTATGTTAACAACAATCTGTCATTACAGTGACTAGTGTGGTTTGAATCCACACTCGGTCGATATGGTACTTCGCCTCGTAGACTCATAATATCGAGAGTGTTAGCTTAGAAAATAAGTACTGAAAGTATTACCGAACAAGCAAACCTTCAGCGTTAACGCGTTAACTGAATATTGATTCGCTGTCCATCGTTTATTTTCGTGTAATCCCGAATTGTATTTGTTTCAGCACAGTGTGAATGTTGTTGTTAAAATCAACATGGTGACGGACATACCCTTGCGGCTATGCCTCGCATTGAAGTTAAACAAATTGTGTAATGTTAATTAAATAATTTCTTTTGACGCTCAATCCGAATTGCAATGAAAAAACCAGCCAGCCAACCAACCAATCAATCAGGTGTTCTATTCAATATGGTAATGCGCGAGTACGTTCTCTCGTGTAAATTTTGAACGAGTAACTAAATACTAACGAAAATCCAAACGTATGTACAACTTCAGACCCACAGAAATAATAATCTGATTCGTTACGCTTTAAATCTGATCGCTCGTTGTATCAAAACATAAATAATTTTAATATGCATTACATTCGGCAGCACTGATCTTAATGTGGAAATTAATTACACGGTGACGTATGTTCTTTCGACAAATATTAATCAGTTTGCTTGGTTGTGTACCTTTTTTATTAACTTCTGGTAGAAAGTAATTATGCATAAAACAGGATACAAGGTTGCTGCTGAAATGATATATACACTATTAACATCTGGTCAATTTGATTATTCACAAATATAATTAACAATAAATATGCAAATCTCGAATCTTTATTAATTTATTGAATTTCACTTTTTATTATTGAGTGCACTCCCTATAGCTTTGTTAGTGTGTGATTGGTTATCTAACATTGGTTGGTAAGTCGCGTTTAAAATTCGGTGGTCGTCGCGCTGCGCCGCGTCTAAGAATTAAATGTATTGCAACCAATGGATTTTACACGCGTTGTGTATGTCGCTATGAGTCCCATATCGAGCAGGACGTCTTGTTTGTCTTGACAGAGCGACAATTTACTATATCTCAATGTGTAAGTGATATAGGCGACAACCCGTCCTGGAGCGTGTAAAAACCACGAAATAAATGAACTCCAGAAAATAGTAATCATGTCATCAAACATTACTCCAAATATAAACACGCCCTTAAACACATTAATGAAACGAAACGAGGCGATGCACTAGTATAATCTCATTGGCTGTTGCTCACAGTGTTCCGCGAATCGGTGCGCTTTATTTTATCGCCTTTATTAATTTACGTTTTTTATCACACTAAATTTTTCACCATGTTTTGATTCAGTTGTCTGCAACATGAAGTTAAGTTTATTATTGGTAGTTTACACATGCGTAATTGCCTGTGCAAATGCACGCGGTTTAAGGGTAAGTATAAATAAATAAATACTCATTTCCGTTGTTGTATATATATTCCTCCTGATTGTCTTGGGCCACTTAAACGAAAATTTAGTTTCGACAGAAGCTTAAATTGAATGCACGTTACCAAGACACTATATATTGGGAACATTTCAATACCTAAGTGAAAAAACATTAGATAGGGCAAAAACACAAGTGTATGTAGTATAATAACAATTTTACTTTCTCTATACATTTTACGTCCTGATTACACATGCCTTTTCAAATTCACGTTGTATATCACATCTATTGCCTTCCTCAGTGTAAACTTAACGCCGTACTTTTCTTTTTCTCGACACACCAGCAAGTTGAAATAATAAGCGCCACTGCTGGTGAGTATTTTTGTTCATTGTTTCAACGTATTAACACGATATTCCTGATTATTCAAAACTACACGGTGTGTTACAAATATCGATAGTGTGAAGTGATAGCCTGGGTAAGATATTATCCAAATCAATATCAATATATTTGGAGAGCTTTGATTAATAGTGATATGAATTATATTCTAATCTGCATTCGTGGGTTGATATATTATAGCTCGGGCTCATTTTTTTACAAACTCGTATTTTCTCTTGGTTGCAACATGGAGGTATGTACCTCAATGGTTGCATACTTTGAAGCCTATTTATCTCCCTTGAATCTCTTTTTACCTCCACGATTTGACCCTATTTAGTGAAATGTTTGTAAAATAGTTTGAAATACTATTATAATAACAATAGTTTATAAAGTATATCAGGCATCATATAGATTGTAGTGACGACTGTGTTGTTGAAAGTCATTTCATATATTTGAAATATTATTCTAGAATTGAGATGTTCCGATGGATCATTGGTTAACTGCTCAGTGGATCCATGTGATGTGACGTCATGCGAACTTCCTTATGCTGGATGTGAAGCTGATTACTGCGGTGGTTGTAACGCTATATACTATGATGCTGACGGCAATGTATTGGATTGTTCGGGTAATTATACCATAACTGATTATATCATTGAGTACCACCTTATTTATTGACTATGTAGTTTTCTTTTGTTTTTGTGTGCCGTTTTATCAATGGTTGTCAATCAATTGTTTTGTGTTCTTGGACTTGTAGATTTCCCTATAAGACTTTTGTTTGAGGATTTATGGTTGGATATGTTATTGCAACATTGGAACACAGAAATGTTTCAGCAGACTTATCTTTGTTTACTGGTTTAATGTTCTGAATCATTAATCCACAGCTCAAATTATGCATTCGGGTTAATCGCAAACTAGATCGACTTGGTAATCATTAAAGTGTATGTTTTGTAATACGTCAAAAATAGTTAATAATACAACTATGAGTCAATATCATTGATGATTTACCTCATTATAATACGACTTGGATATAATAAACCGTACTGAAGAATTTGTTGCACGCAAGTAAATGTTCCAGTATATTTTCACTCTTGTTATATCGTAAAATATTACGATTTCAAAAGTCCTACATTCAAAGTTACACTTTTTACCAAGGAGGTTGTAACAAACTTAAATATAAAGATGCAATCATGATTCGAGTCTTCAGGCTGAGAATTGCCCGCCTCATGTTGTCAAACTGTTTTTATCTCGGCTAAGCTTGATTACTTAGAACGTCAAAAGTGTCGTCTGCGTATAGACATATTTTAATAACAAATCAAATATTTCATTAAGCTTTTTACAAACTATTGACATGTATTTGAAAATCTAAACGATACACCCTGTGATCTTGATATCAAAACATGAGTGGGAAATGTGGCACAACAAATAACTGTGTATATCCATCTTTCAGAACTTTATTTTGAATTGCTCCTTAATTTGTTTGATGTGTTTGCCTTGTTCAGCATGTTCGTAGTTTAGCAAAGTTAGTTATTATTATTATTGTTAGTTATTATCTTTCTATACCGTAATTACGCTAGATATCCACCACTTCATTTATAAAAATAAGTTCCATAACACTCACACGTCAGCTGTTTGTATAAACCTTATAGCTTTTATTTTGAAGCTTTGGTTTTCTTAAAGATTTGTTTTGTTTTATAATCACGGAAGCTTGGAATTTCTTACTTTAATACACGTACTCTGTATATTTTTATACTTCCTCTTCACAGTTGGGCTAAAGAGTTTTAAACGCATTTATCAAATGTTCCTACTTCTGATGCTATTGTCGTTCCGTACTTTGTTATTTTTAGATCACCTTGGCGAATGTCCAAGAATTGGTAATGATGACCAAATATGTGTCCCGTGCATAAGTGACAGGAACTGCGGTACCTCTGAAAAATGTTGTGATGATTGTTGCAAGGTTGCTGTAACAAGTAAGAATTTGATATCAATGTATATTGTAGTACACATACAATGACATTTCAATATATGCTTTAGTCGATATAATAACAACAAAGTTCACCCCAGAAACAGTGGACATACAATGTCAATGACATCATAACTTATTTTCTACCTCGGTTTCGCCTTGGTTAACAATAGGAGTAACGTTTGTATATTGCTAACCCCATTTTATGTAGAGCCGTATGGGTGTCTTATGAGTGATGGTTCATTCTGGCCAGATGGTGCCTATCGTATAATAGACTGTGTCCTATGGTATGTATGAGTACAATGCAATATTATAATGTCACGGTTCATTCAATATTCACGTTTATTGTAATATAAAGTAAACACGACAGTGAATTCTGTTTTATTTGTGTATGTGTTATTATTTTGAATATATAATTTACTTTCTTTACTCAGTGTCAAGGCACGGCGTTTAGGTGCATTGTACAGATATGCGGTGAGTTCCTTTAAAAAGTTTCCACCACAAAATCCTTTAAATTTAATACTTTTTTAGTTCATAGTTTATCAATCATTACTATGTTCATAAAAGATGTCTCGTATTTCAGAGATTTGTGAACGTAAAATTGCAAAGTAATTTAATTATCATGGTACCAGCACTCAATACACGGAGTTTGATTGTTCATGTACAGTAACCAAGACACAATAATATAAATTCTTACATAACCTACCTCACATGATGAAATGTAATTTAGAATAAACTTCTACACATCACTGTCTTAAACTAATCCATTTTTAGTTAAGCAAATTAATAATTTATTAACAGCATGTGCAATCAAATCATACAGATTTTTTTTAGAAATTTTATTAAGTATTATGATTTTCCTCACGATCAATCTAGCTCCAATGATTCTGAAGTCAGTACTTCTTCATGGATATAGTATCAGTCAATTTTACAACATTGTTATTGTTGTCTAAACAAGCGTGTTTCATGTATTATGTCAAATTGGCTTGCGATAAAGAAATGAAATTATATTAAAAAGTTTTCCTTTCATAGATGTGCATCCATGTCCCGGTGGTGTTCATTTGACCTCACATAGTTATACAGTGTTTTGTGGTACCACTCCTCAAACGGGATCCATTATTATAGAAGACTGTCCATTCGGGTATTCCTGTCTCGGAGATACCAACTATAAATATTCTCTGTGCTGTCCTGATGGTAAAATATTGTTAATATAATTCAGTTTGCACAATTGTATGAACAGTATAAATTTACTCTTTCAATTATGAATATTAATATATTATATTTGTTGTACCGACAGATACTACTTTGGGCTGCTATGTGAATAATGCTTATATACCAAATGGTGATTACTATATTAACGACGAGTGTTATGCATGGTGAGTTAAAATGCGTAAGAAACTATTTAAAATGAAAATGAACTTTTGGAAGCATATCTTTATTAGCATTCCATATAAATTAATTACATTTTAGGGATTCAAGACCTTAAACGGCTTTCATTATTATGTTTATATTGATATTATGCGTTCCTATTCAAAATATATTCACACCAGTTTTTATTTAGTTTAGATTGACCCCATAGAGAAAGCGTTCCTCTGAACGTTCACCGGCTTTAATGAGTATAGTGGGGATGAGTCACACAGAAACTGAAAGTCAAATATAAACTGACAGCTCTCAAATCCCCGTGCTCGTATATTTATTTAGGGGTCTAAATTGTTGGTTGGTAACATATATTTGCTCCACTTAGATTCAAACTTGTTTTTGTTAGATTGTTGATGTCATTTAATTGCTTCTAATACTGCATACATCACACAGATGAGGAAGATGTCATATGTCATACATAGTTTAATGTTTGTTCTCCTGCGGGCGTCTTGACATCCGTATTGTCGTTATCAAGTTATCTTGTTGCACATGTTTGTCGTAATACAGATGTTATTATAATATTGACTTTGTTTCTTTTCAGTCAATGTGTAAACGGTAGGATTACACGTGAAGACACACCGTTATGCGGTAAGTGTATATCCATTAACCTCTGCATATGAAATGTGAAAAGGATTTGTTATCACATATCACTTGTTTGTTGACGCTAGAGACGTCATGGACTAGTAGGATCCACAAATCGAGGGCGAGTGGATAATACACCCCATGAGTCCCATTTTCATAAAGACACACATCACATTATGATCTATGCTACTTGGGAATGGCGTCTAACCGTGTCAGTGACTGCCAATTCTCGCAACGATCTTTCTTTTTCGCTCTTTTGTCCTTTTCAAATACGCATAAATTGATGACGTGTTACGTTTAATGTTCGATAATGGTATAAACGTCATGAAATTGAATGAATGCACCGTGTGCACGTGATCATGCGATAGACATTTTCTTATCGTATTGCGGTGTCAGATGAATTGTAATAAAGTTGTAGATAAACAGTTTTATTTTGAACTAGTCGGTTTTAAATTTTAGACTTCATTTTTGAATTTATTATCTGTAGATAAAATGTGTCCCAGTGGAGTACAACCTTATAAAGACAACCAAAACATGAATGCATTGTGCTCCGTTGCAATTGGTGTTGATAGTATATTAACTCGGACCTGCCCACGTGGTTTCTACTGTAACATGATAACGAGTTCGCACGGTGTGTGCTGCCCGCTGAAACGTAAGTATTTACATATTTTATTTTCATTTTCCATTGCGAAATCAGACTTTAAGACGTGACAGTTCCTGTCCTGTCCCATGCTACGTATGCAAAGCCCGTATATTACATTTTGTCACAATTACATTTTTGAAACGCTATACAAGGATTGTAACGTTTCAATGTCTACTGTGCTAAGTAGCGACATATTTAATTGTTACGAACTGCTACTTTTAACAAATAAATAAAAAAGTCTCTAATTTATTCCTCATTTATATTATGGGTTAATTAACATATACACATCTTCGCAAGTGTTTTCAAATGTTATTGCTTTTTCTCCGCCAACTAGGTTGTTAAACGTAACTCATTAAGAGAAAAAAAACACATCTTTTCTGGGTGTTCAAGACCGTAATTTTATATACATTCATTTGCTCTATTTACCAGTTGATGATGTGTGTTATTATAACAGCGTTGCGTACCCAGTTGGTGGAACCGTGATATGGGGCTGCGCCCTCTGGTAGGTTTCACATATTTGTTATTATTGTTCAGTTAACGACATGCTGCCCATTACTGCCCATGCGCTAGTACACTGCCTATACGTGATAATGACAAAAACAAGTAATATTGACAATCGTGCAATATCACTACACTAACGTTTTTGATTGTGTCTCCAGTCACTGCCGGGATGGTGGATTTGTATGTTTGTATCCCCCTGGTCTTATCTGTGGTAAGTTCCGGCAATATTTAGTACTTCAAGTTCAACAGCAATTTTTAACGTAATAAATATGGCAATATATACAAGTTCTGGTCGATGAAGCAAATTAACCAACAACAAACAATATTATGAAATGATTGCAAGTATATATACTGCTTGTAGATAGTTGTATGACCTATTACAAATTACTCTGTTGTTTCCTGTCTTTTTAATACCAGCGCACTTTTTTATAGATCCATCAGAACCCATCTGCCCCAATGGCGATGATTACTATACAAGTACGGGAACAGATGTTAATTTCTGTACACTTCCACTGGATGCACCATTGGGTCTTGCACAAGGGGATTGCCCGGCTGATTATTTTTGCCATGCCTTAGACCTCGGATACAGTATATGCTGTCCAGCAATTTGTAAGTCTTCTCTTTCACTACAAATCGTCTTCAGTGGTGATTGTTATTGCAATTCTCTTTTAAACTATTGTTCACCGACACGATGCCAATGGACTGGATGACCACGCAAAACATTTATGCGAAACCGTAACTCTTGTCGCATGCCACCATACTGGATAATTGGTGACATCAAGCGTTGATAGTATGTGTATTTATTTATATCTGTAGCTGGAGATTGCGTTGTTAATGGAGTTCTGATTCCGAATGGCGGAGTGATTCTGATGCCAGACTGTGTGTTATGGTGGGTATTACAGATTCAATAATAATGTCGGCTAAAACAGTGTATTTTCGTAGCATCTTCTTTGCTGTTCTCTATTCAATCTCATATTTAGTGAACGTGAAGTAATAATTAGCAAACCCCATCTTAAAACCTGTTGACGAAAATATGATTGGTAGCACATGGATCGGCGATCACATTCTCACTAGTAAATGTTTTGTTCGTATTCTCAGTAAATGTATAGACGGCGCCATGGCATGCATAGAGAAATTACCATGTGGTAAGTAACAACATCACTAAAAACAACAGTTATTGTACCTACAATTATCAATTAAGTATAGTATATAAAACGTATATTTGTTTTTGTTTTTTTCTTTCTAGATGAAATATGTCCGAACGGAGGTGATCCATATGTAGAAGATGGTGTTGGAACAGTGTTCTGTTCAGGAGCTCTTCTGACATCAGAATACTATGCAACGAGAATAAAGCATTGTCCAAGAGGATATGAATGCACTGCGCTAGATTCGAGTGGTCTATCGGTGTGCTGTCCTATCAGTGAGTACCGTACATTAATTAGTTTTAACCGACTGCTATAAAGTACACTCTGACAACACCGTACATTTAATTTCACGCGATTCCCGTTTGTCCTGTTTATAGGAGATCCGATTGGATGCCCCTGTCCTCGCATTCCAATAGATAGCTTTCCAGTATGCCTATCCAACTGTGACAATTGTATGAACCATCCGCCATACGACATTTGTTGCATTGATGAGAAAGCGTGTCCAGGAGGCTGTGTTGGATTCATTAATACTGTTGGTGGGTTATGTTCACGTTATTTTTTACTATGGTAACATGCAGTATATGCGACATACAAGTGCAAATGTGTTCAATCTGTAGCACCTGTGTTTGATTCAACAAATGACCGGAAGTGTTCATCCATGTATAATATATTACAATATGTACTACATGTGCGCTCATTATTGTGGTTTTCTATTGTTTTTATAGGTTACTGTAGATATGATTGTGAATACTTTATGCCAGGAGATACTATAACAGTACCACTATGCACAGAATGGTATATACTTTAGAAATACCTTGTATATAAATCGATTGGCAATTCATTTATATTTACGTAGGTAATTTGTGTTGTCTAATGTACATTGTTTATTTTTTGCAGTCAATGCACAAACGCCGAATGGGACCCCTGTACCACAGACCCATCTTGCAGTAAGAAACATTCTGTTATGGCTTACGTCACAATGTTATTTTCGTGTCCATTGCATGCGCAAACGGTAATTTACACAAACAGTACTGGCGCATCTTCACCGGGAAATGTATAACGTTACTATTCTCTCGTTTGATTTTTTGTTATAGCTTGTGTTACTCCACAAACGGACGAATTGGGTATTGTAGTCACGTGTTTGACAGATGCAGATTGCTTGCATGTATATGGCTTCACATGCATTGATAGGATATGCTGTAACAGTGGTAGGATTTAAGTTAAACATTATAATATGAACGTTGATTTCACTTGATCGTCTGATGTTGAAACTCGCCAGCAATTTCTGTGAATATCGTTAGGTGCTACATTTATGATACAAACATTAGTCCAACAGTAGTATTAAAATGTTTACTTTGAATTAATTATAATTTACTCCACCATGTATTCCGTATTATGTACTTGCTTTATTTTTTATGCCAACAGCTACGAGTTTATATTTTTCTTTGTGCCAGTTTGTTGTACTTTTCGACAATACCAAAAAAAACAGTATTTTGTGACATCAGTTTGACAGGAAATCGTTATACTGTTTTAGATCAGATCGTAGTAATATTTGACTACTATTGTATAATACTCACTGTTTTTTTTTACCAACAGACTGGGTTCCTTGCGAGAAGCCCTTGTTAGCTGAAACTGGATACCCGTACAATTGCGCATTTACAGAATGTCCGACTGGATATTCCTGTGTGCTTAATTTTGAATATGGTGCATGTTGTCCAGGTAGGGTCATGCTCGTAAGAAATGTATTATGGCCATATATACTGAACTAACACATTTTTGTGCAAAATGTACGATTCGATCTCTCGCAATGTGTACAGAATGTCATTAACAGAGGTATTGCAGAAATAGTAATAGCTCGGTATCTAATTGTACAGATAAATACCCATGCTGTCTTGAACCTGAATCTGGACCGTGTAGAGCATATTTGCCACGATGGTATCACGATTGCCGGGATAACAAGTGCAAAGAATTTATTTACGGTGGATGTCAGGGGAATGATAACAATTTTCATACTAGAGCAGATTGCGAAAAAGAATGCGGAGGTAAGCAATGTGCAAATGGAATTTACAGTATCCCAGTTTATAAATACGGATTCCTAACAAAATGATAGAATTCATTTCAGTAATAATTACAGATATATAATATTTTAAAATTTTAGGTGACTGCTGTTTACCTGTTGATCCTGGTACGTGTAAAGGTTCCATTTCCAGATGGTACTTCGACTGTGAAATAAATGAGTGTATAGAGTTCATATACGGAGGATGTGAAGGAAACAACAATAATTTTGAAACAGAAGAAGCGTGTAGACGACATTGCGGTGAGCAACATGTCATTTGTGTACTCGTAATGGCATAGATATTACAAGAATATTAACACACATCACTGCATGTGATTAGTATCACGTGAATATCATTATTATATCTTTTTCCAAAAAAAGATGGACCATGCCCGTGTCCTGAAGGATTTCTGGGGCAAATGTGTTGGTTGAATTGTGACGTTTGTGATGAACATGCATCAACGACGCCAAACTATATTTGTTGCGACGACGGTAGCTGCCCGGCACCAGCATGTCTTGGAGGAGTATACACGTCAGGTAATTGAAATTATAGTATAGATACAACAGCTTTGAGAATATCAGCTGACCTTTGCTTTTCTGTGCTTAGTCGAAACCTGTCCTTTCATTGGCTTTAGTCACGTCTTGTATGCCTGGATCTGGATGGCTCAAGTTTATGTCCCGGAACAGAATTGACTATAATACAATTGCGACTACAAAAGTTTAAAGTGGAAACAACTAAGTAGACCATAGAAATCGAGGTACAGGTACCGATCAGCCCGTTGTAGTAATTATAATTGCCTAAAATGGTAAATTTATATGCGAATTGATCGAGAAAATGCCCGCGAATAACATACTACGCGTACGCAATATGTGTAATATATGAAATCTACTACACACTCATGATCAAGAGAATATCACCATACAACGTAACATAATGGATATACCATATCCACGGAATTGCAACGCCGTGCTCGGGGATAATTTATCACAATGTATGCTATTATCCCCCCCCCCCCAGAGAACCCGTATGTTCGCCTCCAAAATTATTCTCTCACACAACCTGTACATGAGCGTGTATGGCTGTTTCTGACCTAATCAAACATCTCGATTGCCAGAATCTTTGGACCACATTTCCCACCACCTCAGTATAATATTTTGCCCATGTATATTTATTTTTTATTTCTAATTTTGGCTCAAATGGACTTAAATATATTTGAAAATATAAAGAAATTGCGAATGGTGACACATGTTAACCCTTGCGCTTCAAAGAGTTAATAATTATAGACACTCACAATTTTTCTTAATTTTCACAGAAGGATTTTGTGAGTTGGACTGCGAGTATTACTCGCCAGGAGATGTAGTAAACGAAGATTGTGAAATATGGTAAGAGATTGGTTTTTCTGATTATCTTCGGTTAAAGCGCGGCAGTCGTAGCGCAGCTCAAGTGCGATATTTGTGTTGATAAACGTGTATTTTCCCACAATCCAATGCGCTCTTCTAATGGAAATCATGAGTACGAGGTTTAACCTGAGCGCGACTTGCCTCCTTTGATACCTTCCAATCACCTAAAAATACCTAATTAAATCTTGGTAACGTCTCAGTTTGTACTCGTTGATCTGCCAAGTCGCCATCTTTGTTTATATGAGACCCATGTCTCGTGCATGCCTGGCGTGACTACGACCGCCCTTTAAGTTCTATTAGACTTATTAGACTTATTAGATTTAACTAATACGCAACATACAATCGTAGACTGGATTTAAATATTCTTGAACAAAACATTTGTATACTTTCTATCAGCGTTTGTAGAGAAGGGGATTGGATTTGTCGACCTGACCTGGCATGCGGTGAGTACATGTTACTTTTAAAATGTCGTGCATACAGACATTTCAATTTCAAAAGTAATACAATAGTAAGTTCGAATTGCTCGACTGTAATTGTTTTCGTGTGTTGCAATGTGTGACAATGATTGTTTTCACAGGTGGACCATGTCCTTGTCCAATCGATTTTGTACCGGAAGTGTGCTGGGTATCGTGCGATGAGTGTATTGCAAATCCTGATCAGGATTACCTTTGCTGTTCGGACATTGAAAACTGCCCGCCTCCTTCATGCCTGGGTGGACATTATATTGAAGGTATTTCAGCGTTTAAATTTGGAAATGCTTCGGGTATAATTAAGAAATATATATCACATCATATTTGTGTGTTAACATTATACATTGTACTAGTATAATGATGATATTTACATGCCCGGTGCTATGACGTTTGTAATATGTGGTGATTTGATTGAATGCTGCATGACAGTATTCGACAAACGCCATTATAAAACTCTTTAAATCCGTTCTTAGGTTACTGTGAAAAGAACTGTACTTACTACAGACCATTTGAAACGTATGTAGAAAACTGTGAAATATGGTAAGCAGCAAAAACGTCTACTCCACACATGTATTCCCCGCAGTGAGTGTAAAGTAACAATATTGTAATTGCTTCTCCGATAATCACTGTGTGATGTTTTACAATAGGTGCAAAAATAATTCGTATATAAAAACATGTGGTCGAACTCAACAGTTATTAGCTCCGACATTACCAACAACTGGCAAACCTGTCCGTGCAGTAATTGGTTCACTCCTAGTGAATGACACCAGTGACCCGACAAAGGGGCGGGGGTACTTTGTATAACATCACACGAAACAAATTTCAACATTTTTGCACTGCTGTAAACATCGGACACTGCTTATCGGAAAAAAAAAACAATAATATTATTACTTTACACTCACTGTAACCACCATTTATGACAATCTGATTAAAATCTGATGTAGTGTACGGGCTTTAATTATTTTGGCTATAAACTTGTTTTAATTTTATTTTTTATTACTTTTGTTATTAATGCCTTTTTATTTTATTATTTTACTTTGATTTTTTGTTTAATTCCGCCCTACATGCATCTGATCCAACGCTTATATAAGTCCCGTTCAAATATCGCGTAAGTAACAGCCAATCACAGCCCCCTTTTATACAGGCTGTCGGTTGCTTACTTTTCAGTGTAGAGATACTCTACGGGCAATCTTTCTGTACATTATATTTTGCCCACTTGAATAAACCATTAATAGAAAATTGCTAGTATATTTTTATTTACAAAAGAAATTCCACAGCATTTTACAATTGTTGTCATTACATTGAATATTTTTTTCACTTCCATCAAATGTGTGCACTTCCTGGCACGGATCTAGAAGCCGTACCTACACACGATTTGGTGACGTCACAAAATACATGACCTTCAATCGGGGTCGTTTCCTCGGTATATACGAATTGGTATATAGAAATTACAATAAAGATACTTAAGACATTGCACATAAGGTAAAACAAATCATGTGACAATATAATGATAATAACGGTAATAAATCCTAGCTTTAACAGTTGAACACAACGATCATATAGTCAGTCGGGTGACGCCGAGGGTCACGCACTTGTTGCAAAATGGCCGTGTGGTTGAAACTGGGTCATGGCGTGACGGGCGAGGAAGACATCATTAAACACTCTCAAAATCACAATAAAACGGGAAAGTGGTTGCATATTACGGCGTAGCCAACATGGGAAATAAAAAAACGCTCAATACAAACGACACGGATTCGAATCACACTAGATACACACTCACCAGAACCGAAGCAATCAGAAACGAGCAATCGTTTTGGCTTTTCCGTTCAACTCATCGGAACACTGGAGTAGTTGAAAAAATGAACACCACTTAACGACCAAAGTCGTGGCGTTGTACACAAGCGTGCCATCAAAATTAGCTTGAAAGAGACAGTGGGTTCGAGTCCCGCTCAGAGCTACTGTAAAAACGTAAATCAAATAAACTGAAATCTTTCAAACCGTAAAAAAGTAAGCAAAGAACGTCGCGATAATAATAAACCTCACAAAACTCCACCATACAAAACTGAATGAATAAATAATAAAATAACTTACAACTTAAACTGGACGACGAACAATTTGTTCCACAGTTTCCAGTCACAAGAGATAAACAAGACCCAAGTCAAGGTAAGTTTTGTTAAAGCGTCGATGGCGTTCCCTATATCACGAAAACAATTCAGGCAACAGACGAATATCTTCTGTGGTGTTGTGGAATTTATACTGTGTCTGCGGAATTGTTGATTGAGGGTTCGAAGCCAGCTGTTAATATTTTGTTAGAAAGTTTCACAATTAAATCAAATATCCAATGATACCAGTATATTTATTTCATTATTTTAACAACTTGCGATGGTGGAAGTTGGTCAAACACGAGTTCTTACACCTAAATAAGTATCAAATATTTATCCACTCATTTATTCTCTCAATTTAACAACCTTGTAGAGGTGGAAATTAAACAACAGGTATTTACTCACAAGTATAATGGTCAATATTTGTCCATACATTCATTTTGTCAATTTAAGAACTTGTAATTGTTGGAATTAATCAAATGAGCGTTGTTTACACCAAAATTAATCTCAAATATTTGTCCACACATTTATTGTGACAATTTAACCACTTGTTAATAGTGGAAATTACTTAAACGCGACTTGTTTAATCAGTTGACATCAATGCAACTTACCCGCAGACAGTGCACAACAGAGTATCATTATTGAGCAAATATAAACAGGAACGTGTCTTGGCATTAGGTTTAGGGTCGGGTCGGGTCGGGTCGGGTCGGGTCGGGTCGGGTCGGGTCAGGTATGGGCAACGGAATTATTAACAGAAACGTGTCTTGGCATTGGGGTTAGGGTCGGGTCAGGTATGGGCAACGCAAATGGCAAACACCCAATTGGCAAAATGTACACTAACGGGTTATGCCATGTATATAGTTTACACAAGTAAAACACAAAATTGCCAACTTTTTGGACAATTGTAACTCAATAATAGAAATATGTTGTATTTCTATATATACACACACTATATAGTGCAAACACAACCAGTCAATCCATCGTGGTCTTGTGGATCAGATCCCTACATAGTGATCAGGAGGACCCGGGTTCAATTCCCTTGCCTGCCCATCTTTATCTCGCAAACACTATTTGGCAATAAAGCTAAATATGACAACAAATTATTCAATTCGCATGACTACCCACATAGCTCAGTGGATACATCTACAATGTAGACAATGCGAGATCACAATGTGAGATTGCTGGTTCGAATCCAGTATGTTTAGCATGTTTTCTGACTGCTAGTGAAAACAGTGCTCCTATGAATAGAACTTAAATCCTAAAGACATGAAAGACGTTAAAAACCTAAACAGCGGATTCAAAAACTGTAGTCAGAACACAAGAATACTAACTCGCATGGAAGCCAGTCGAAGTCGACGAAGAACGAACACAGTTGACAGCTGTAGGTCACGTGCATCAACAGACACGAGGAGCATGGCTGCTCTCCAAATGGGTCCCTTCTTTTGTATTGACCCCCGAATGATTACTGACCCCCCTTTCTAACTCTTCCCACAATGTATTTACCCACAAATTAATGAATATTCATGAGCACAGAAACTGCACGTCATTAATAAATTAGCATAATTAAAATAAAATTGCATAAAGTGTAGGTACGTCTTCTGGAGTCCTGCCTAATTATCTAGAATGGAAGCAAAAAACTAAGTAAATCATAATTATTAGAACACTGTAAATAGCTATATAAACAATGCAACCTGATTTTACCGTCCCACGACATCGACGCAGAAAACTGGAGCAAAAAAATATTTCCTGATCAATTGCGATGTGTCCAGTCCAAATCAGCCGTGTTTTTATCGGTCGCTAACGTCGGTATAATCCGCCATTTTATTTGAGTGTGTTTGCTACCTGACTCTGCCCGGTCTCTTGGAAATATCGTTACATAGGCATCGGGTCAGATGTATGTAGGGCGGAATTTAAAAAAAAATAGAAAATCAAAGTAAAATAATAAAATAAAAAGGCATTAATAACAAAAGTAATAAAAATAAAATTAAAATAAGTTTATAGCCAAAATAATTAATTAAAGCCCGTACACTACATCAGATTTTAATCAGATTGCATTTATGACTACGCCAAGTGGTCGTTTCGCTCCGTTAATGTGTTACCGATATACACATATATCCACACGAACATTGACGCGACATTACCCGGGGACATTTGTGTAGTAATTTCGAATATGCTCTCAGTATTGTGCCCGTATTACCATTAGATTAGAAATTTGCCTAATCAAAATTACATCAACGATAGCAGATAACAATTTGTACCTTGTTGTATGTATTGCACATAATCTTGAAACACTTAATATAAACTGAGTTTGTTTAAATTTATTTAGCGAATGTAGAAACGGCAAGTGGTACTGCAAACCGGACCCTGATTGTGGTAAGTTAAATTATCAAGAAGTGCTACTGAGACTAAACATTATTGAATGTCACTATGTAAAAATGTTTCCATAATATTAATTTGTATAGAGAAGCGTAGGTAAACGGGTAAGGTGCAGTACAGTTGATATAAAATTTAATTTAAATGCACCGTGGTGTGTACTACATATTCTATGGCTCACTAATAATTACTGCGTGGGTGTTTGTAATATTATAGTTCAACCACCTTGCCCTATGGGAATTCCTTTAATTGGTGCTGATGGGAGTCCCGTTGGTTGTGATTCTCTTGATAAGCAGTGTCCATTTGGCTACCATTGTTACACACATCCAACTGACTTGACATCAGTGTGCTGTCCAAATACAGATGAGTGCACACTACTCATTTAGTTCATGAATAATCGCGAATCATTAAAATTTCATGAATAATGTATGCCTGGAATATACTTGTAGAATGTGTGGATGGTGCATGGACTGTCTGGTTCGATAGAGATAACCCAGGAGGTACTGGGGACTGGGAAACGACATCACTTGCCATCGAGTTGTATGGTGATAACATGTGTACCGATCCATCGGCGATACAAGTGCAGACCCTTGACGGTATTCCTGCAGAAGATACTGATGAAATATTCTTGCATTATTCACCGGACATTGGCTTTGTGTGTCGGATGGCAGATCAGCCAGATAACACTTGCCTTGACTATCGAGTGAGATACTGCTGTCCAGGTAACACATGTATTATATTGTATATTGCAGGAAAACCGGTATACATTCACATGTTATGTTTTCTGAGTCACAAATTAATCAATAATTCCTTTAAAATAGTTGTGTCCCCGTGTTCCGCGGGATTTCCGATAATTGTTGAGATGTTGTCCCGTGGTTAAAAACATTGATTCCTCGTTGTGGCATGTCCGATAACGTTGTGTAATATGCAGTATTATATGTGTAATTTTGGTTCAAACAGCTAATCCCCCATGTGATGGTGAATGGTCACAATGGTTCGACGAAGACAGTCCAGAAGAAGGGATTGGCGATTTAGAAACGCTAGCAACTCTATGTGAAAAGACGTGCGAACGACCCAGCGCAATTCAAGCCCAGACTATTGATGGCATACCAGCTGAATTAACAGGCGATGTGTTACTCAGCAATGATATCATTAATGGATTTGCTTGTTTGAATGAAGAACAGGACGATGAGAAATGTGAAGATTATAAAGTCAGATTCTGTTGTCCTGGTAAATCAATATTCACAACAAATAATGTTTTTACGTTATTTTAGTTGAATATTTGAATTTGAGTATTACTTTGAATTGAATACTTATTATAAGCGAAAAACTGTCTCGTCTCATTAACCATGTTTTTCATTTATGTAATATCACTACACAGAACAGCCAGATTGTGACAAGTGGACAAAATGGTTCAACACCGATAAACCATGTGAAGGTTTAGATGCAGATCGTGAAATCACCGCCGTAATCCAAGATGAATATCCAAATGAAATGTGTAAAAATCCGTTATTCATCCAAGTTGTTGTCGCCGCCACTGAACAACCTTCATCAAGCACCGGGCAGGTATTCCTACATCACGATGTCGATCCTGGATTTCTTTGTCTTGACAAAGATCAGCCAGCTGGTGATCAATGTCATGATTACAAAGTTCGATACTGTTGTGACGGTACGTATTTTTATACATTAAATATGTTAACTATCACGTACGAACTTGTCATTTCACAGACAAAGTTGTGATTGCTGCATTCGCACCTGAGCGTTTCCATGAGGTGTAAAATTATTTCCTGAGAGCTCTGAACGTCACAATGCTTCCTTCCAGAACAACCTAATAAACCCGGACAATGCCCAATGGTACCTTCTATCGACGATGTCCGTCCTAAGGGTTACTGCTACTATGACTGCCAAGATGATACCGATTGCCAGGGGAAGAAAAAATGCTGTGCTTCTGGAATATGTGGCACCATTTGTATGGATCCTGTGTTCATATGTTTCCATGAGGGCGTTATTTTCCAGGAAGGCGATGGCAGAAAAGAAGACTGCAATACCTGGTAGGTTATTAGTGAATGTAGTGGACATTCGTTACGTAATACTAAAGATGAACTAGATACGTTTATTATTAATTTTTATTCAAAAGACTATATTGCATTATGCTAACACCTTGGTTCGAAGTCGCTTATTTTTAAACATATATTATATATTCTTGTTTAATTTTGTTGCATTGCTTGATGGATTCAGTTATAGTGTGGGCGTTGAACCCAATATTTACATGCCAATCGTCTGGGACATTTCAATTCATAACGCATCTGTAAATTGGAAAGCGTACATGCAACCAGTAAGCATGTAAGCGAAAGCAACTTCAAAAGAGCGGGTGAAGCCAGAAGGAGTAAACAAACTGTATTAGTATTACAAAAATATTTAGTGACACTGACAGAAATGAGTGAGTTATGATACACCCTGTCTGGGGCTTATTATTTTTAATCTGTCCCAATATTTGTACTTAATATGGCAGTTTATTCAATTAAACTATTTTCAAATGTTCGGTTCCTATCATTACTATAATAACATGTTATTGAACTGCGAAAAAGATCAATATTTGGTTGTATGGCAATTTCCCACATTTTACCCTATGTAAAACAATTTTCCAAATAAAACAAAGCCAGCAATGCTCTGATGTCATGTAGTCGAATAGCCTAACCCTGAGTACAGTCCTGTAGGTTGGTCTCCTTCCGCTGATCATTCGGCCCCCACAGTATTGAGAAGTCGCATAGACCGAGGATTCGACACCCGCCTACAAATATATGGCGGAGAACCGTTCTGCCGATTTCATGACGGTAACCAGCTAAAACCTCTTTCGACCAATCTAGCGATCACAAATACCTTTTTTGTGGCCGAAAAATGAACCTACTGTACTGGAGCATTGACAAAATCTAGTTTTACGCAACGAAACAACGTTTTGTTGATAAATACGTCAAGAACAAGATGGCGGCGTGTATTTTCGGTTGACATTGGAAAATGTCGATTTGATCGACCGTAGTAGGTCTCTTATGTAATTTCCCTTCCTGTTAAGGTATTTAGAATAGTTGGACGTATCGACCTTCTCATTTTTTAACTGCAAAGCTGAATGCCTCTTTAATCGCCCGAACATTTCTTCACAATAGTGTCGAATTCCCAGTCTATTCGACTTCTCAGGAATGTGGGGGCCGAATGATCAGTGGAAGAAGGCCAACCTACAGGACTGTACTCAGGGCTATCGAATAGCCGTGACTGTCGGCACCGGTCGTATTATAAGTTTCACAATCCGTAACCGGAACCTAAATCTCGCTGCTATGTGTATCCAGCATTTGGTGTCACGTCTCTCAATTTTCTATTCTTAGCTGCATTACATATATATTGTTAAATTCAAACAATTGAGTAATTTACAGTAATGTGGCAGTTGTGCAGGCCGACACTGTGTTTTGCAACTACAATACTGCATGATTTCTTATTAACCAGGTTTTGAGTCATATTGTTGCATCATCACTATTATAGCTTTTTAATACATACTGTAAAGTATGTCTTTTTCGCGACCATGTCTTTTTTGCGAATTTAGAACTCATTCGCTAATTCAAGATGTCGCTAATGACTTTATTATAAATTCAAAATGGCCGCCAGACAAAGAAATCAACAATGACAAAAGAGATTCGCTAAATCAACATTTTACCACATTTTGCTAAAATTGCATGCCGCTTTTTCGACATGTTTTACAGTACGTTTAACAACCAAGTACTTATAAACGTTAAAACGCTACATTTCTCAGGTTGGATCACGAGGGCGCTGACAGATTGTCATTTCAATGTTTCGATATGTTATGAGAAATGCATTGTGGATGATAATAGGACCCTTTTCTTCATATGCAATAATGTCAAGGAAATTAAGAAAGAAATGAAGAAATAATAATTTTGCAAAAAGTTCTTGAGCGATTGCTATAATTATAACATTCTTAGCTTGATTGAAAATGTCAAATCGTGGTCAACACAAAATAATGAATGCTACCTGGTCTTATTTCGTTACCATAACGTATCCACCAGATTCGTCTTCGTGCTTAATGATCCGTTTCAACCTTATGTCAAATTAACGTTTCTGAAGTGCCAATCCAAGCAGTCAACAGTCTGTGTGTATGATTCTATAGTGGCCAGTTGAACCATCATCATAACACATGTAAGCCAACCACTTAAATTACATCAGTCTAATGACAATTATTATATCCTTTGACAGTTACTGTACGAGCGATGGAACTTGGGCGTGCACAAAGATTCTGTGTGGGGATACAGGTACGTTTTATTTAACAACTTATATTGTTAAGTTCTAGATATTCGGACCAAAGCAAACGACAAAATTGACCGAGTCACAATTTTCTACATTTAATACAACTACGTATCTCAGAAAGCAGATGGGAATTTTGAATTGCCTTAAGTTAAACTTGGAAACTACTGTAAAACAATTCATGTGAAGCAAGTTCGGAAATCTCGTTTTATTCATGAAATATACCATGTATATGGATGTTATTGAAAATAAAGGTAATTATTACATCCATAAAATATTATAAAATTAAAATAATTCATTTCATTTTCTTTACAGTTATCGAGGCAGTCGAGCTGGAGGCTACCGCTGAAAGACTGACAATAGGCTGAGATAACACTTCATTGAATTCATCTATTTAAGTCTTCCTTTAATCGGCAAACCCCCTCTTCGCAAATAAACTATACGATCAATAACTATGGCTGGTTACGACAGCTAATTAATATTCAATAATTGTTCCTTCGAATTTATTCAAATAAACTCGGCCTGTAAATAATGTTGTTGCTGTTGTTGTTTTCGCACTTTTCGGACGACAACAATATGACCACCATTGAAGTAAAGTTAAAACATACCCATTGGTAGACTATTCAACACACAACAGGGTAAATTAACAATTACTGTATACAACAAAAAGGTGATACGAAAACATTGAGCACGTGTCATTCTGGGTAATAATTGCCTTGTTAAGAAGACACTTGCATCAATCAGACAAGTGATATTGATGTTATCTGAGATTCATATTTGACTACGCGCTAATTATGTCTGCAAAAAACAACTTTTCAAATGTTAAGGTTAGTCTTTCTCTGGTAAAATCTTGGTTTAATTGTTTAGATGAAAAAAATACAATATCCCTTTAAACAATGAATGTGTAAGCACATCGAATGTGTTGCGAATGCATATCGCATTGTAAGTGGAGTACCAAATTTATTTCTTTGACATGTGATTAATATGGCATATACTCTTTTCGACAACCGAATTCAGTATGGCTTAGCTATACCCATTTGCATTGACTAGAGACAGTATAGTTAGCAAGATCCTCTTGGTGACAATATTCTGCATTGCCATCACGTAATTCATAAAGAAAGCCAAACATACTAATCATAATCCACTGTCAACCAACATATCCATAAATCCATTCATGCTCTGCCGACATCCTACGAACATTCTACTGCCCCTCTCTGACTTTATCACATCACTACACCAACTACAACAACAGCTGGTTTATTATTCACTTTCCTGCAATATGTAAAGATCACCTTTGAAACTACGCCCGCTATATTGGGAGGGAGAATGACATTTATTGTACCAACAACCTCCCTCCAACTTTGTATTTTTTAATATTTTGATTTTAGATAACTCGTACCTTCTGCATTATTGCTTGTTTTAGGTCATCATGAATTGTGGAAACATTTACAAATAATTGTTAGCTCTTGTCGTGTTAAACGTACTCTTTATTGTGTACATGTTTCCTGCCACACCGTACGTAAACTGGTTCCTGTCGGGACGATTTTTAAAAAAATTGTGTGATTTTAGATTGAAAAAAAAATATTTTATCCACTCGAAGTCACCCTGACTGATGGCGTCCGCCCTCTATCAGAATCATAAAAAACGATGTTTTTTTTAGCGTGTACTGTTAATGCTAGTACGGTAGTGAGTAGTTTTCTTTTAACCTATCAGAGGGCGGTATGATTTGCGGCAGTGTAGCGTAAGAGGCAAGTAGCCCTCCATCCATCTATACTACAAGCAGACGAAGAGATCGTTGAATAGTTCCCGAAATATTATCAAGTCTTGCATATAACGGCATTCGAAAGAATTAGAAGCAAATTTTTGACGGGTATATTTCCAGCCGCGATGAGAAACAATCGCGAGAAGTTGCGCCATTTTTGTGTATGACCTTTAACACGACTGTTGAACTCATTGAACATAATGTGCACGTGGCCTGCATAATCTAATTAAAAATTCATATACGAATACATCAGACACAACAAGTCGGGGGGGATTTCGTGGTGATTAGGGATTTCGCGGCGAGAGGGTATTTCGCGGGAATAGTTGAGACACCAGAGACAATATTACGTAATTGGCACTGCCGACGTCTTGTCAGCTTTGTTTTGTTTGCGAAGCTAGTTGATCTCGTTTTAGGTAAATTAGGGAGCCAGGACAGGAAGTCACGAACTGAGGGCAGCAACTCACTTGCATATAACATCAAGAGCAACATAAACAAACTTTCGGGACTTTTAATCACATACGCGTTCCTTGGTTTCCTATATTTTAAAATCGTTTTTTAGTACGTTCCAACATTGACAAAGCTCCGAAATGTTAACACTACCTAGCCTGTTGCGCCGGCCAACTAGTACAAAATGAGATTTTACCGAGTTTAACTATGTAATTTCCAAGGTGATTGGAGGGTATCAAAGGAGTCACCAGCTGTAATTAGTGCACGTTGTACCCAGGTCAAAACTCGTACTCGTGATTTTCATTAAAAGAACGCATTGGATTATTGGAAAATACATGTTTACCACACATGTGTCGCACATGAGCTTAGAACACGATTCCAGTTGCCAGGAATTACCATAGACGTCCGTGTACAACAAAACATTTTTTCAATTCAGATAAATAAAATAAAGTGACTGTAAAATGAATATATATTTTATTCATTAACTCCTTGATAGCGATTTGTTTTGTATTCCATTCTTAATCTCCATCATATTGACCCAGCATAACTAGACCCTCAATCAAATGAATTCTAATGTCACTGTATTTCCACGGTTTGCACACGTTAATTTGGCGTACGTTTACTTTACCTGTCTATTTGACACTTCCGGTTATTTGACAGTCTTGCACGTTTACTGTGGGTCTTGTATTTAGTTGTCGAGCCTGAAACATGGTGAACCAATTCTGTGTATTTCAGGTCCACGTGGTGAGCCATTTCTTGCGATTCTATGATATTAATTACTAGTTTTCACAATAATTGGAAAGACTTTCTATCAAGCCATGGTAAATGTACATGCAGCTACGCAATATATATTGGACGTATGTTTACAAGCAATATACGGCCTTATTCATTGCAAATTACGAAAAATTAACCAGACTGCTTTGAAAGTACACATTTTACTTTTATTCGTTTCTCATGAACATTGTATTAGAAGTAACGGTAACACATTTTTCTATACACAATTTTAAATATTCGGTTTAACTCTGTCTGCCATGTGGTCACTTAATTCATAAACCTACCATTTAAGCTTTGTATTTATGTTATGGAATATAAAATTAGGACAATGTGTCTCAATATCGTTTAAAGCTTGACTCCTAACAACTCTATTGCAGCTGCAAATATTATATTTACCCGTGATAAATTACCCACTGACGTCTAATCATATGGCCAACAAAATCCCGTAAAATATTTTTTTTTTAATATTCCATCTTCAATTCAGTCGTTGATATGATCAGTCTCTTTTCTCACTACTACAAATTTCCTCGCCATCTTCAGTTTTTTTTTTAGGTTTTGGATATGAGTAACATGGCTGTTACAAACTAGTGAATGCATAATTCATCGGGTTCCAAGCCTAGTGGCTGTAGTGCCACAATACACACGCTATATGGATAAGCTGTACTGCCATGAGACACACATAGTGAAATTCAAATTTGTATTGTTTTGCATTGGATAGAATGCGAAATAGTACCATTTCGATTAAAAATGTACAATTTGAGAATTTCAAAATATTACGATTTAAAAAAAAATAGATTCACATGCATTATTCATGCACTGCAAATCTATGTATGGTTTATGCCGTCCAATGGGAAAAATGCCCATACGGAGCATATGTAAAAGTCGTAGAAAGTCGTGATGAGAAGAAATGTTGTAATGTCTGGATCATGCGCATATATTGGGAGAAATAACATCTGAGCTCATAATATATTCTAGAGTAATGCCATAGACGACTTATTCAGAACTCGATGATAATCGATCCATATTGCATTTTTTTTACTTTTAGCAGAATAAAGAAAAGATGCATTATTTTATAACAATACCTGTAAACGATATGGGGTTGCATTTACATAATCGTGATTGTACAGACGTTTTCCGGATTTCATTGCAATTACTACAATTGACAGGCTACAGGGCATCTCTCAAAAGTATGCATATAATTAACTGAGAATACTAAGAACAAATCATGTGAAACCTCAACCACATCAGTCGTAAGGTTGCGTTTCTACTTTTTCTATCACCCCTCCCATAACTAGCTAAAACATAGAACGTGTAAACAGTTCAAAAAAGATGGATAGACTGATACCAAATCACGCAATGAATCCCTTAGACGAACAAAGTAGACAAAGAACCTACCCTCAAAAACAAACAAACCCTTCTAACCCGACGAGTGCCTCATATTTACAAATTAAATTAAACTGAATTAAAAAAAGTCTACAGTTCATATTTCATTACCAATCTTAAAATGCTATTGTGTACATATTGGCCATGGGGTGGTACCGTACATATTTGCAAAGCGGAAATGCTAAGTTAATAGTTTTTACTTTAAATCCACACCACTGCAAACTGCCAAAACATGCTATTCAGTACTCCAGGCGTATGTCAACATCATTTGTAACAAAGCACTGAAATAAGATATACGACATTATTAATGGCAAATTGCTATACTGTAAATATGTGTTTTAAGGTAGAGATGCAGTATATTTGGCTTGCTTTTTAATTGAGTAATTAGACAATGAAGATGGTATTATATATCCAACATGTTATATATTTTCCGAAAGCTTATTATACAAACTTTGTAAAACTTGTCTTTATTTTAAATATCCAGAATGCGTTTTTGATTTTGGGTCAAAAATATGCTTTTTTGGACAAAAGTGGTTTAAAAAAAATAGCTTAAAAACTTCAAGTCCGTTTGTGGGTAAAATTACATCACTGGATACCTTGGTATACTACTAATTCAAATGCGTCCACACATCTCTCTAACGGCTTTCAAAGTCGCACAGCATTACCTCAAATTTCACTCTTTTCTATTTATGCATAATTTATATATCCATGTTAATTGCGGACTTGTTATTTTTGTTCCACTCGCCGAAATAAACTGTCCGGACGCATTTTGAAGGGGGAACACCTTGTCAGTAATGTGTGAAAATTTCGAGGCAAATGGCCAAAGCGTCTATCAGCTATTTTAATTTAAAACCCAAGAATTCACCAAAAATAGAAGACGAGAAAAAGGCTAATTTGTATATTTGCGCGTTAAACCGGGAATTACGGCTTTGTCATACTTTGTCATACTTTCTAGACTATTGAAATTGAAAGTTAACGTATAGACATAGACATTTTATGTAAAATCGTTGGACCAGAACAACTGCTCTTGAATATATAAATCAGAAATACGTCATGCATACCAGTGTTTTGATGGGGTCGGTAAAAACACGTGGCAATGCCCAGTAAATATGACGTCATCTCATGAATTATTAAACAGGGGGGGCGGTCCTAGGAAGGTGACCTTTTATCACGATCAAAACATCACGGCTTCTCTTCGATGTATTTTCAATAAAAAATCTACGAGTATTTCAGAGCCTATGGTTTATCGTGAAGAGTACAAAGTGGGATATTAAATTATTTATCCTTGATGATTTTTATGTAGTATTGAGAACCAACTCCAGGAAGCAAACGCACAATAATGAATAATCGCGTAATCCTGGAATCGAAACGCGAGGCACAGAAGTTTTGTTCATCGTTTCCAATCCCATTTTTCCCACTGCAACATATTTGTTAAAAGAAATATTTGAATTCTGTTCGTTTTTTAAGGAGGCATTTTTATATTTTTTCCGATTTTGGCAACGCCTTATTCAGGGATTTTCTAAGACAGTCTCAGACAATCAGCGCACGGATGTACGTACAAAACATGCTGTTGTACTACCGGCGACGGTCGCCTGCAAGAAGAGAGCTCCAGCTCCTAACGTAAAAGTTTTAAAATTTCGACCGGTTTTAAATAATTTGTGTTGGAAATCTGACATGTCTTAAGAGTGCAAAATTAAGGTGCATTTTCGAGCGGCCGAATTTTTCTGAATAGAAATCGGCTAATGAAAAAAATAGGAGTGCTAAACAGTGTGCTTCGTTAGTTTAAAAAAGATGGAATGTCCGTCAAATTGACGTAAACTTCCCCATTTTTCACGGAAAAAGCAAAGGTCGTGACCGAGTTGCAGGCTAAAAAACTCAAAAATCAAAACAAAATCATCAATCAGTAAGTATTATGACAAGGAAAACAAAACATCAGACGCGGAGAAGCGGTCAGCGCGTCAAAAGAGTTGTTACCGTAATGTATCAAGTTACCTCTCTCTGTGATTTTTTTTTTCATTGAAATTATTTGGTTGTTTTCAATTAATTTTAGCGTACCTCTGCAATTTATTTTAGCATTGTCAGTTGTTTGCTTCATTGAATTAAACGGAGTTCGTTCGGTTGCAAACAAAGCTGTCTCGCACCACCTAGCAAAACTTGCGAATGATCGAAGTACAGGTACCCATTGGACAAAAGATACACACAAGTTTGTATCTCCCCGACCCAGTGCAATATATCCGGTTAGAATCAAAGCTCACGTGCCCCTTATTTGAGCGACCAGATTCTGCCGTAAATTCTGGATTGGATTTAGAAAAAAAAAAGGACTTTTAAGGTGTATTTTGGCGTCATTTTCTAAGTTTTACCGTAGTCATTGACGCCTATTCAAGAGTATGATGTTTATTGTGACTGGCGTGAATGGGTAAGCTTCGTTTCGACAATGAGCAGTTATCACTGTAAACAATGTTAAATTATTCTTCACATGCTCAGTTTATTTTTTGAGAACAATTATTTAAAAATAAAATCTCTCAGTCAATCAGAAACTCGGACTCATGCCTTCAGGGAAAGTCATGTTTGGAAGCTCACATCGATTTTGTTTTTCGTTCGGTGGGCTGATGCCTTCAGTGTAGCTTTTGCCTCTTCCGACATAGAAATCATCTGAATCTTCTTTCTACCACTCTTTCTTTTCACACCACGCATAATGTAAAGATAAAAATTAGGAAAAAACGCTGAGGAAATATAATGTTTGGTTTGCTGAGAACTGATTTGAGAATAATTGCACATGCGCGTAAATTGAATGAACTATGACCCGTACAATCTCGATTTGCATATTGTCAATCAAAGGTCCTGTTATTTGGTTACTCATGCAAATTAGGCAATTGGACATAAACATTGCCACGTGTGAGTGTTTTTTATTTTTAACCAGAAAATAAACAGCAATTTTAACGGTGTTCCAATAAGAATTCATTGGTCAAATTTTCACAGAAAGTTCTTTAGATAAAAATCTATATGAAAAACGTAAAAAACTATTTTTGATTGAAATTCACAAATAAACTGCATCTCTACCTTAAACGGTAAACAACGCCATATTTTTTTAATTGGAGAAGCCTGCCTCATGTAGAAGAATTGGAAACACCTGTTTTAGCTCACTGTTTTGAATGCACCGTTATACACTCAACATTTACGCGTATTTTATTACACATTATTTGTATTTGCGAGCGTGCCCACCGCCTGAACATTGTCCCAGCTCAACACTTTGCAGTTAAAGATAAGGGGAGTTTCTTACTATTAATTGGTAATATAAATATGGAAATTTGGACATTTTCAACAAGTCGTAGACAATGAGTCATCGTAGAGACAGTGTTTCATCCATCAGTTATTAAGTTTATATTTCAGAAACGTGGTTAGTACGTGTATCGTTAATCGCATTGTGAACATACGTGACATATACAACACATGTTAATTATTTGGGATTGAAATATTCCAGATTAAACTTCAATCAACTAAGTCCGTTGCAATGCCCCCTTCGCATATTTCGTCTTTCAGAATTCAGTCCTGTCGAATACAGGAAATCAAGGCCAGTGAAATAAAATATTTAGTTGCAATGTTCGATCGCATGCGTGCGCATTGTGAGTTGGGGTGTTTTAAATGATCGGGGCGTAACATATTGAATAATTGTAATTCGAAGAATGTTCCAGAATTCATAAATTCTCCAAGGAGCGTGCATAACGTGCACTAATGCACGAAAGTCAAAGCTTATTGAACTTTCAGAACATGCTGATAAACTAAGTTTTCGTCCCTTTGGTGCCTGGCGATTGTGGAATATCGCGTAAGCCCCGTCGTACTTTGCAAAACCGTTATACGTACGTACAGTTGAAATTTACTTTAGGATTTTTTCAGAAAGTACCAGGGATTGAAAAAAAACCACCATCAATAAGAATTATTTGTGCATGCATAAATTTATTTGTTTGTTAAAAACTATATGTACAGACTATATCCTGTAATAAAAACATCCCTGTTATCTTCCAGTTTACGTTTACGGCTGTCGTCACTGAGCTGTCGTTGTACCTACAAATATAAACATGGCTATTCATGGGTTTAGTTATCGTCATCGATCGTATATCCCCTGAGAATAAATGTGCGAGTGAAGAAGATATATCATTTTCCTTACGATGAACAGTTGTTTCTCGGAAAGTCATGAAACGTCTGAAAGTCGGGAATATTTCGCCAGTTTTATTAGCTCCGCTGTCAACTTTGTCGAGCGGAGCTTATCATATCAGTGATTGTCCGTTGTGTCCGTTGTGTCCTTGTCAACCTTTTACTTTTTCGACTTTTTCTTGAAAACTACAAGTCTTATTGCTTTGATACTTAATATATATGTAATTTGAGCGGACGTCTCTGTTAGATTTGTTCATTTCGTGATGGTATATTTAATTCTCTAATTGTGATGAATATTTTTGCAATTTTTGGTTTTTATATATGGGTTTACAGACAAAACAAAGTCAGCTTGGACATTCAGTTGTAAGACATGACAAAATAAACGCTGCCAGAGATATTTTTTTCGAGAATAAAAGAACAAAATAAACGCCGGCCACGCGCCTCGGAAGAAAATAGAACGCGTTGTGACACATATGGTGTTTTCACGTGGGGAGAAGGCTAGCCTAAACTAGGTCGGTCAATAATCCTTATCCGTGGTTTAAAACTATGGAGCGTTTACACGTATTGCTGGATTAATTTAGTTTAGATCGGCATGACGTCATCATTATTGGCGCCCTCTTCAGTAGAAAAGCGGAGAATACTATCATCGGGGGCGGAGCAACGTCACAAGACGTTCCACGTTGCTAAGACGCGTACCACTGTACCACGTATTTCTATGGGCTCTGCGCGCGCTGCTGGAGGAACGCAGAGCGCCGAGCGAAGAATCAGTGAAAATTCGAGAAAACGGCAAGAACTGAACTTTGAAGTAATTCTGAACAATCAAATTTATATACGTTACACACACAAAGGTAATCTTGTTACACTGTTCAAGGGAGACTCAAAAACCATCTCAAAGTACCGTTTTCTGAGAGTTTTCGGCCTTTGTTTTCACTATAATGGTTGCCATGCGTTGAAAATGCCCGGATGTCCCCCCCCAGAATAGACAAAATGTGAAAGTTAAGCGTCAGAACGAGGCTGGTCACGTGATGACGCTCTTCAAAGACGGCTTCAAGTGTTTACACGTATTGCAAGGTCTTGTTTTTAGATCGGGGTGCTGGCTCGAAACCACCACCTTTAGTGCGGCTTCAATTAAGATGGCGCGACGCCGTCTTCGTCTGTTTACACGTAATTTTTTATCACCGGCTCCCCATTGGAGCTGGCTTTTTCCCCACGTGTAAACACCATGAGTCTCATCAACCCTTTCACTCACGCAATATAATTATTCTATTTCCCCACGCACTTATAATTAATACATTAACAAGAAAAAAACACGACAAGAAAATGTAAACCAGGCTTGTAATTACTAGTAACTCGAACGCAACATTGATCACCATAAAATTAAATTCGAACCAGCCATCAAATTCAAAATTCAAACAATTTCGTTAAATGTCAATCAAAAATACATTTCGTTATGAATTATTCTTAATATCAATTTCTAGATTATCTTGTCAAAATTATTTTTTTCAGGTTTTTTTTTCCAATTAAGGAAGAATTTCATAATGTCGAGAACGGGAAATCTTTTTCGTAGTGTTCAACATTGTAAAACGTCGACTTCCTGAAAAATGCAAACAGATGACAGGACCAGCGTTAAGAAAATGTAATCTCCACTCAAAGCTATCTTAATAGACTGCAGGGAATTTACCCTTACCGAATCTTATTTATGAATTATTCGGGATTCAGCTACCCAAGTGTTTGTAACAGAGTATATCTAAAGATGCGCGACAAAAACGAACTTTTGCGTGGGACTTTTCATGCAAACTTCGTCAATGGTTCACCGACACAGATTCCTTTTTAACTTTTAATTTTTCCAAGACGCGCGAACTCTGCTCATGACCGGAGGCGTCGTCTTCGTTGATAACTCGCCAATTCACCATAATCGTGGTGGTGAACTATTTAGCTGATTTTTCAAAAGATGGATATTCAATTTATATTCATCCCAACTTATTTGAATATTCTTCCTGAAATTTGAGCCATTGTTAAAAAACTCGTGCACAAAAAACCGTTACAAACATTAGCAGTAATTTCTAGTACTGCCTGAAGAATCGCGTATTCTTTGTTCTAATCAGACATATCTCAAATTTCCGAAAGCATGTTCTGCTGCATTAAAGTTGGAGTGATTATGAATACTCATATGATATAAAAATAGAACAGTACACCACCACGATTATGGTGAATTAGCGAGTTATCGACGACGACGACGACGTCTCCGGTCGAGAGAGCTGGCATACCGCCATCCATGACATGTGTCATCTGCTTCATTGACAAATTTCAAAAAAGAATCCTTGAATATGTTGGTTTTCTACTTGTTGATCCGATAATCTAATTTGCTTGCAAACTAGTTCACTAACATTAAACTTGTTATTACTGTGTTTCATTTCATTTATTAGTTTTCTCCTGAATTATGACATTTGATTGATTGTGTGCCATAATATTTTATTTCAAACACTACCAAACGCCGTAGATTATTAGTACAGCTGTATACCAATTGTAATTATTACGAAACGTTAATTAAACCCATCGCTAAAATGTAATTGTTACAGCTTATATTCGTAGTATGTTTCATTTCAGAATTCGTCATTATGAAATTGATTACATTATTATCGCTATTAATGGGCTATTTTGCCGTCATTAATGCACGTGATTTAAGGGTACGTATAATTATTTAGATATATAACAAATCATACAAAGCAAATTTAAGATCGAATCATTCCACGAGTCTGATATATTGTAATTTTTAATCACGTGTCCATCTGTACGTCCATGTACTCTTATCAGCACTTTGAGTAATTCTCTGGACATTGTCTGCAAAATGTATAAAATGGCATGCCTAGCAATGATTTAATGACATTAGACCGGTGGGTTTTCTCATTCCATTAAACGTGGCCAATGTTAATTCATGATTTTCATCAAAATTGTGGATGTTGTGTTAAATATTGACTCAATAAAGTACGATTTCAAAATCACTAAATCGTTGGTATGGACATTTTTCTAGGTTGCCAAGAAACAAATTTTATTTGAATTTATTGCGTATTGAGTAAATCTTTGAAAGCGTGTTCGTAAATATGATTTTACAATTAAAGTGTCTAATTTCCCCACAAAAAATGTTTTAACTAAAATAGTGTAATACTTTTTATATACCTACTTATATATAATTTATACATTCAGCAGCAGATAGTAAATATACCTCCCGATATATCAACAGGTGGGTGTTTATATTTAAATGTCTTAATTGTGTCAAATTCAGGGAGCTGAAATATTTCATGCTTAATAATGAATTTAAAACAAAAAAAAAAACAATATATTGTTATAGTTCTGTGCACAGACACTGGCCACGAAAGTATATTTCCCTCTCTCGACATGATTATAGACACGATTTCGCGGTGTGCAGTCTACCGATGATTTGTCAATTATTGTTGAACATTGTATTTTGGCACTTATTCCATGGAATTAAATGTCCATTCTTAGTGGCGATCAGACATTGATTCTGTAGAGTGTTTTTATGTTTGATAGCCCTGTGTATGGTTGCGATATTGGAACCGTGTCCGACGTACAGACATTTTCGTTGATATAAAACTTGGTTTAAATTCGTACCAAACATATGCTCGATTTACTTTCCCTGTACAATTAAATTTGCTGTATTACATTATCACTCAACATTGTACGCCTGGTTCAATGAACAATGGGTAATGAACAATGCGCTGCATTCGAAAAATGTTGTGATCAGTGCTGTATGCTCGCAGAACAAGTGAGCATTATGTATCAATGTCGACTGTACACATATTAATTTAGACAAAATCATATATACCATTCCTTGTGAGAGAATAGTCTACAAAAAATAAATATAGTTGATGTATGCATTTTCCTTTTATATAGAACCATCTGGATGTCTGATGGGAGATAGAACATTCTGGCCATCTGGTTCTTATCGTATAATGGACTGTGTCTTATGGTACGTACAAACATATATAATGCCACACATTATCTGCCATGTGGGTTTAACGTAATATATGTAGTACGTGTTCGATTAAAGTCAAAATTTACAATATTTTTTTTAACTCAGAGTATGCAAAAGCACATTGTTTGTGTGTATTGATAAGATTTGTAGTGTGTTGTTTTAATCATAATATTTTTTTCCAAATCTTGTAAACAGGATAATTCAAAATTCTTAATTTAATCAATTACTAGCATGTTTAAAAAACCTGTTGTATTTCAGAGATTTATTCCCAAATATGTGAAGGCAAAATTACTCAGTAATTTAACTCATGTCAAATAGCAATTCAGCATACTCACATCTATATTCAGCCACGTGTTTGATTGCAAATTTTTACTGTTACATCCAATCAAGGCACTGTATTACCTTTTTTGTAGTTTAAGATAATTATCATCCACCACACATGCTGATATGTAAATATTTTCGTTCTGTATCAATTATGTAATGAAGTTTTATATCTGTTATTCTCCACTCAATGATTGTAGAAGCATTTGCTTTGTTTTTAAATCGATTTAAAGTGTGTGTTGATTGAGTATATACATAACCAACAAATGTTAAACATTAATTTGTTAACACTTTTTAGTGTACTATATTATCTCAAATTCTCAAAATCGTACTGTCATGTGATGACAAAGTAAAATTGTTGTGTTTCAACAGATGTCCATCCGTGTTTTGGTGGTGCTTATTTGATGTCATATGGTTCGCCAGTGTTCTGTGGTGGCACTCCTCAAATTGAAAATCTTATTATTGAAGAATGTCCATCCGGGTATTCCTGTCTCGCAGACTCTAACTATGAATATTCTCTGTGCTGTCCTGATGGTAAAATAATTTTATAGTATCTTTAATATAATTCAGTTTCCACAATTGTATGAATAGTATGAATTTACCCTTTCAATTATGAATATTATTACGATTTGTTGTACCGACAGATACTATTTCAGGCTGCTTTGTGAATCGTCCATTTATATCTAATGGTGATTACTATATTGACGATAATTGCACAGAATGGTGAGTTAGAGTAGTTAGTTGTGAGAAAGTTATTTGCTTTAATTTGTATGTATATATATTCATTAACATGCCTTTTAACATGATTACTTTTTATTAACTTTTATTAACGTTTGTCGATGTGACCCATATGAAATATGAAATCTGGTGAATGTTGAAAATTCCACCCTATTTGTAACATGGCCCATCTTTGATGAAAGGCACAAATAAAGTATTCCGTTGGTCACATGAGACATTTACAGTGTAACAGCTGCAGGCAGTACTCACATCATTTCGATCGGTCGTGTGGCTTATGACTATAATAGATTAACCCAATACAACCAAATTGTGTTATTCAGTGACTACTTGGGGTGTACTAAACATAATATAAAAAACTCATACACCAATAATTCGATTCACCTGAACTTTAACCATGATTAAATGTTGTTCTTTCATCTGCACATCAAGGTTAATGAAGCTGATGATGAATAGTCACATGGAGCCTACATACAAACTGAACATTTGAAATTACTCGTACTCAACATTTAGATACTTGTTTGTAACATCAAACCCAAGCAATACTCTGAAACTATATTTCATACTGTAATTATCAACTTTCCTTTCGTTTCAGTCTCTGTAAAGACGGTCGGATTACATGTCAAGATACACCATTGTGTGGTACGTGTATATTCATTAAACGTTTTGTATAACAAGTAGAAATACACCACGTAGTTTTGAACAACAGGACTCTTATCACATTATGGTGTTCGGTGAAGTATAATATTTGAGCCAGCGATTATGATTTAGATAAAAATGTATGTACTCTCGGGCGGAGCTACGTCACGGAGCGTTCTATGTTCCCCGGCAAGGCACCGCTGCACAATGTATTCATATGGGCTCTATATGAGCTGCTGTGGACCGCTGGTCGAAAAGCCGGTGAAAACAGGTGAAGTCGAGAAATTAGCACAAACTTTACTTTGATACAATCCTGAAAAACACACTTTATATATTTTGCACAGGTTAGAATAATCTTTTTATGCTGTTGAAGAGAAACACTGTTAACCCAAAACACAGTTTTTACTGACAGTTTTCGAACGTTGTTTTCTTGAGTGTAGTTGCAAGTCGGTGAAAATGCTCTAATGCTTGCTTCTTGTAATTGTACAAGTTACTATTTGATTATCTACGTTTATAACACAATTATTTGCAGATAAAATGTGTCCCAGCGGTACACCCTACCAAGACGAGTATAACATGAACGTATTGTGCTCTAGTAGTACATTAACTAGGACCTGTCCAAGTTTTTTGTACTGTTATATGATAACAGATGCGTATGGTGTATGTTGCCTACAAACATGTAAGTATATGAGCATGTTATTCCCATCTATACCATTACGACATTGTTTATATAAAACTCGAATGCGCTACGCGGCGACTGTATGTCTTTAACATCTACTCCATTCCGTAAAGATACACCGACGTTTGATTCTCAGACGATTGCCAGATTGCCATCAGTGTTTCCAGGTTAGCTTTTGTAGCATTCTTTTTATAAATGAACTAATCATAACTCACAATACAATACAACACACCATGCAACAAATGGTGAACCCCAAAGCAAGTTGTGGATTCTATGCAATATATATTTTAAACAAATATGGGCCCGACAAAAGTCAGACACATTAAAGACAAGTATAAAACGTTAGTAAATTGTGCAAACGTACGCGTTTTTAATCCAGAACATACCCAATTTGCGAAACAAACTACAAATATAAAATAAATATACAAAAAGAAGATTCTACAAGAAAACTGTGCAATCATACAAATATACCATACGAATATATGATAAAACTATATTCTACCTCAGTCTCCGGGATGATTTTTTCATGTGAATTAATTCCCTTCTATTTATCAGCTGTTGATGATGCGTGCTATAATATTAAAGGCGTTACATATCCTAATGGCGCAATTGTAATATTGGAATGTGTTCTCTGGTAAGTTTCACATATACATCATCGTTACGTAAACGACATGGTTCTCTAGATTGAGCATGCGCCGTTTCATAAACAAGCAGAATTGACAATGGTGTTACATTACTGTATTATCTTTTTGATTTTATTCCCAGTCAATGCCTGTATGGTGCGTTTGTACGTCTATATCCTCCTGGTCTTATTTGTGAAGCAACATATATACACATACTGTTTGATGAATACAATAGACCATTTTTTTATCTTATTTGAAGCCTCATAAGCTAGTGTGCTCTATTGCTTACTACTGTGTTGCCGTTGTCTCTCCTATTAACCACAACACCTTATTTCTTAGATTCATCAGAACCCATCTGCCCCAATGGTGATGATTACTATACAAGTACGGGAACAGATGTTAATTTCTGTACTCTACCACTGGATGCATCATTTGGTCTTACACAAGGGGATTGCCCGGCTGATTATTTTTGCCATCCTTTAGACCTCGGATACAGTACATGCTGCCCAGCAACTTGTACGTCTTTCCTTTCAATACAAATCGGCTTCAATGATGTTTGTTAATGCGATCTTTCATCTCAACTCACATTTTTTACGGATACAAGATAATTGATAAGATCAATCAATAGTATGTGTATTTATATTTATATCTGTAGCTGGAGATTGCGTTGTTAATGGAGTTCTAATTCCAAATGGCGGAGTAATATTGATGCCAGACTGTGTGTTATGTATGGTGGGTATTACAGATTTCCCTATCATAAGTGTAATGACATTTGCATATTCAATGCCCATTCTGTAGCAAAGACATGTTGTGGCTACTTAGTACAATGCTGGTTAATTGTAATTTTCACACTATAATGTTTTTTGTTGACATTTCCAGTAAATGTGTAAACGGTGGTATGAAATGCCTTGAAAATATACCATGCGGTAAGTTATGTTAAATATGTAAGCAGATTTCAGAAAAACAGCAACACATATACATTCACGTTCTCCTAGTGTGACTATGTTTATAATCAATGATAGTATGTATGCATTTATATTATTCAGATGAAATATGTCCGAACGGAGGTGATTCATTTGTAGAAGGCGGTTTCGGAACATTGTTCTGTACAGGAGCTCTTCTGACATCAAAATACTACACAACGACAATTAAACATTGTACAAGAGGGTATGAATGCACTCGAATGGTCTATCGGTGTGCTGTCATATCAGTGAGTACCATACCGTTGGTCATTTACACTAATAAATAGGGCGAAAATAACCACACTTAATTATTGGGTAGAACACATATGATCAGCAATCTTGCACTATTTTTTTCTGCCACGTAATATATTTTTAGCGAAAAACAATTTGAAAATTCCAAAACAATTTTGCAACCAAATTCAATAAAAATCAAGCTTTATTTCGAATACAATGAATACATTTAAAGCCATAACTACTCCTCTTAATATAGCATGTCATATTAAATCATTTTGAGATACAATATAACCTGCAGTTGTTAACCATGTAAACCAAATCACCATTTACGTGTGTGTTCAAAAGTAGTAGATGGCGATATAGTGATGTCCTGGCTTTGTGAACAGCATCACAAAGTAAAACCATATTGTAACAGTCAAAGATGTTTGTGATAATGGTAGCCAAATACTTTAATATCAATCGACTATGTTCTATTCAATACTATATTTGACACAATTTTTGAGGTGTAAAAGGGTGCCCCTGTCCCCAAATTCGAAAAGATATCTTTACATTATGTCTAATAAACTGTGAAAAATGTATGAACCATCCTCCTAAAGAAATTTGCTGCATTGATGAGAAGATTTGTCCAGGTCACTGTGTTGGATTTGGTAATACTGTAGGTGAGTTATCTTTACGTTAAGTGAAGTAGATAATAACGTGTAACTACAATTACAAGTGTGTAAAATATGGCATTTCGTGTTGTATTCCAATGTTTACCTGAGTATCAACTAAATTGTGTGTTTTTCTCATCGGTTACTGTAAATATGATTGTGAATACTTTAAGCCAGGAGATACTATAAAAGTGCCTCCATGCACAGGATGGTATTTAGTATTTAATTATATTCTGTTTACATTTGTGTTGTTACAACTCATTTACCTTTACGTGGATGTATGTTGTCATATGTACAGTGTTTATCATTTGCAGCCAGTGCACAGATGGCAATTGGAATCCCTGCATAACCGACCCATCTTGCAGTAAGAAACTTACTTTTTATGACTATGATTGTGTAACTAAATTGTTAAATTAACATTGTATGCGTGATCTACGGAAGCAGTAACGGCATAATGCCGCTAAAAATATGCAGGGAGTATCTTATGAGTGATCCCCAATATTCGACTGGTTTGTTAACCGAGTGTAGTAACTTTGTTTCGAACCTTTTGTGTAGTTTATTGTTTTACTAAACGAGTTAAATACATCTCATATTGTAGAGTCACGATTTTAATATCATGTGTATTCATGTACCCATTTCGCAGCTTCTAAAGGTTAAATACTAACGCAATGTTATTCCGTATTCAAAAAAATGTAGATCGCCCTTGCTCATTTTCATAATTGATCGCCGTTCATGAACGAACATTACCGTTAGTTTACCTTATTACGATTAGGTAATATATATATTTTTGAGGCATTACGATATTTAAGTTCAATCTGACCAATCAGATTGCCTTGATTTGATTACATACTATGGGGATACATTATAACACTGCTTATTCTCCGCTGAACTGCCATGATATATGGGATAAATGCCGTTTTTATTTACTCGCATTACAGATTGTGTTACCCCATTAACGGATGATGTAGGTAATCTAGTCGAATGTACGCCAGACCAAAAGTGCCCCGAGAATGGTTTCACGTGTATCAATGGAGTATGCTGCAGCAATGGTATGATATACAATATATTTTTTATCTGATCGACGCGTATCTCTCGATTTCGCGACCAGTACGTAAAAGTCGAATGTTGCGCATGTTTTAGACTTGTTTGCATATAGTAATTTCGTTGTAACAGTGTATTGCACAATCATGTACTAGGTATATCACCTATCTTATTTTTCTCCTAACATGTGCCCATTGTGTAATATTTCGATGTTCGGTATATTTATTAGGTTTGATATTGCCTCACATATATACTAAGCATAAACACACACATCTCATTGTGCTCCTTTTTATCAATAGAGTGGGTTCCATGTGAGAAGCCTTTGTTAAGTTCAAATGGATTCCCGTTCAATTGCGTGTATCAAGGGTGTTCAACGGGGTATTCTTGTGTTGCGAATTCCGACAATTATGGAGTATGTTGTCCTGGTATGTTTTGTCAAGGAGAAGCTTCTTACAATATACGGTCAGAAATAAACAGTTTGTCATCTTATCGAAATCTAGGTTAAATGGTCAACAGCAAAATACGCGCTAGTAATAAAGTGAAGTGACTTCGAAAGACTGGATGTTCTTTGCAAACTTCGTATATTGGGCTCCGGTTTTAGTTATAAACTAACGTTCGCTTCACGTGCATGTCCTACCACGGCAACAGCTGAAAACATGTGTTTTTTTAGGAACGCGGATCGCCAATCAGCCTACCGGCTTGTTCTACTTTCAGTCGTATTATATTAATTAATATTGATTGTTCGGTATCTAATTACACAGACAAATACCCATGATGCCTTGAGCCTGAATCTGGACCGTGTGACGATTATATTCCACGATGGTATCACGGCTGTCGAGATGACACGTGCAAAGATTTTATTTATAGTGGGTGCGATGCGAATGATAATAATTTTCTGACTAGGGCAGATTGTGAGAAAGCATGCGGAGGTAAGGAATTATAAATAAACAATGACACGACTGGGAAATTGACTATTGAGGGGGGGCATGTTAATATCACGGGGAAAGATCTTCTCCTCTGGGTTCTCCAACCCGTGTCAAGGGAAATCTCGTCTCTGTCTCTATCTCTCGTCTGCTTGAGGTACGGGATCGGGAACGTCACTTAAACCTTACGGTCAAATAGACACACACAATGAAATACGTTTCAACTCTCGTCTTTAGTCGGTCAGTCGAGTACTCTATAAGACATAGCGCCCTGGGGGAAAAGTCCCCAAGACCAACGCAAGGCTGACCCAAGACAAGCCCAAGACTGCCCCAAGACTGCGTCTCTCCTCGTGTACTCGCCAAGACCAACTCAAAACTCTCTTTTTTCACTTTCAAAACCTTAACCAATTACAAAGCAGTTAAATGACTCTAGGACGTGGCCTTCACACATACAGCCGATCACACTAAGTACTGGACATGTCATATATTTTGATTAATCGTTCACTATATTACTAACTGCGAATACCAACTTCCAGAAATAGTAGTCCGGATAGCGACGGTTATATCGTAATTAATTCCAAATCACTGAGTGAGTTCCGTCCAGGACTTCGCATGAACCTAAACGATGACAGATATAACACATCCATTCAATCGCAACCAGCTAAAGAAGTCAGTCAACAGATACGCGCAAATAAATTCATAACATTACCACAGTCTGACTCACCACAGAGTATTATTTACATATATATTTTACATCAATATTTTAGGTGACTGTTGTTTGCCTGTCAACCCTGGTGTACCGTGTGAATTTAAGCTGCTTCCCAGATGGTATTTTGACTATCAATTGAATGAGTGTATACAGTTTGCATATTCAGGTTGTGGAGGAAACAACAATAATTTGGTAACAGAAGAAGCTTGTAGACGACATTGCGGTGAAAATTTTACACATTTGCAACAGTTAATACATGTAAATATCTGGACACGTGTGTGTGTGTGTGTGTGTGTGTGTGTGTGTGTGTGTGTGTGTGTGTGTGTGTGTAGGTGTGTGTGTGTGTGTGTGTGTGTGTGTGTGTGTGTGTGTGTGTGTGTGTGTGTGTGTGTGTGTGTGTGTGTGTGTGTGTGTGTGTGTGTGTGTGTGTGTGTGTGTGTGTGTGTGTGTGTGTGTGTGTGATTATCCCCGTGATTAATAACATGGCATTATATATTTTTCAAAAAAAAGTTAGTCCATGTCTTGCTGGCTTACTTGTGATCTTTGTGGTGAACATGCATCTGTGACGCCTGGCTATCTGTGTTGCGTAGACGACGGTTGTGCGGCACCATCGTGTTTAGGAGGAGTATACACACCAGGTAATAAGCTTTAAATTAACGTACTGATCTAACATTTTAAGGAAATATCTGCCTTTTCTGTTTCGTATACAATCCTGTTTCAGTCACAGAGATATCGTTCAGAATAAATGTTTCACACTGGATTAGGTTGTGTTATGATATTCTATTTTTGCTGTAAAATGAATATATTTTGATAATGCCCAGTTAGCTAGTGAGGCTTGCCCAGCTGCGGAATTAGAATAGACAGCATGTATTGTCATTGCTAATTAATATTCTTCGTGCTTGTGCAAGACGAACGTGAACACGAGTTAATCAAGTTGTCACCCAGCTCCCGACCAGTGCAGTGCAGCTCAGCTCAGCTCCGGTGCAGTGTCAACGTGGCAGCCAACGTATGTCTCACGATAATGCCTGACCAATTCGGCATGTGGGACTGATAGATGCAAAACAGCCTGCTGTGGTTCTACGCTGTAAAACCAACTTTATTCAAAGACCGGTGTTTCGCCAGAAAGCATGGTTTGCTGATCTTGGTCTTCTCTCTACACGGACGGTATGGAAGTCGCGTAACATTACGGTCAGTGTCGTGTAATTTTCATTCCCCGAGACCTCTTAGTTTGGAGCTGTAGACCTGATATCGCAGTCGACGTTGCTGTGATTAACTGTACTATCGCTGAAACTACGCAATACGAGTTCTGCACTTAGGTAGGGTAGACAATTCCGAGCTGGGCTATTATCATTAATGTTATATTTATTGTGATGTACATTGTTGACCGGTTTGTGATTTATATCACTCCTGTTATTGGTTTATGCTTATTGTATTATTAAATTAGTATTATTGGACATATCCTGACTGTGTGCCTTTGTTTGACCTTTAGTGTTGCGTTCTGGAGTGCGAGATATTGGCGGCCAGGTTCGCGGGAGACTATCTCGTATTCCCGTTCGTAACAGTTGTGAATACACTATAAAGCCATTTATTGTTACTGAGAGTTAAAGCGGGGAGTCCACATCTGCGCATGTGCCAAATGGCCATAGCGTGTCATTGTTTACAAACAATCGTCTACCCATGAGCCCTTGCGTTTTTAGCGTGTGTTTTTATCGTCGCTTGGGCAGGTGACGACATTCCCGCTTTAAAGTACGGCTACGAAGATACTAACTAGTAAACGTCCGTGACTTTGTAGTACAGAGCATTTGGCGAGTTTTTTTTCTGCAACCCTGTTATTACATGTATTGTATGTGTTACACCTAACCCCCTTCTACATATAATTTGCATCTGAATTTGCATATCATAGTAAAGTACATGTGTTTCAAACAAAAAACACCTGCTTAGCTCATTCAGTAGTGTACCTATACAGCTTGTCAATCTGCCTACTGTTGTTTCAAAATGTCCCATTTTTAAATAGAAAAAAAATCGTGCTACCGTCTTAAATCACGCGAGAACAACCTAGTTCTGAACGACAGTTCTATCATAGTAATTTTTTAAGAACAAAGAAAGTAAAAAAAAAATGGACACCGAAAGAATATATACCTATTAAGCGGGAATAACATTTCCCAGCGAAGCAATGAGTTTTATTGATATTTTACATGTAAACGTGATTTTAATTTAGAGGATTTTTCTTAATAGTCAATTAAAAAACGAGTAACTGGTTAATGGATGTGCATTACAAGAGTCTAGTGGTGTCACGTGATACACATTGTAAACACATTTCAATAAAACCGCCATGTTGATGACGTAATCGGAAGAAAAAAATATCATCAATATGCTCTCACAAATGTTTTTAATTTCCACAGAAGGGTTTTGTGAGTTGGACTGTGAATATTACTCGCCGGGAGATGTAGTGAATGAAGACTGTGAAATCTGGTAATGAGTTGTAATTGTATTGTAACAGTAACATAGTTAATACCTCCCGTTTTGTTAATTAAAAGATTGTGAGATTGGTAATATTTTTGTTTTTAATTTCTGATAGCACGTGCAAGGATGGAAGATGGAATTGTATACCAGATCCGGCATGTGGTGAGTACCTATTATTTTGACAAAATCGTTCATATATATATGTACCATGCTGATTCATTTATTCACATTTTCGTTCGTTCTTTCATTCATTAATTCATTCACTGGTGTGTATGCTGAACTATATGAAAACGATTTTATTTACAGACGGAGTCTGCCCCTGTCCGCCCGACTTTGTAGGGGATATGTGCGTGGAATCGTGTGACGTTTGTGTTACAAATGACGAAATGAGCAAAAGTCGGCTTTGCTGTGCTGATCCTAATTGTCCACCGCCTGAATGTCTGTCTGGACAATATCTTGAAGGTATTTCATCATATGTGAATTGTGAAGTTTTATTACACTTGGTGTATTTTTATCTTTATACATTTTGATAAAATGCTACATGAATTCTGTCGTATGGTCCGCCAAAACACCATCACATGAATGCTCAACTTCTTTATTTGTTCTAAGGTTACTGTGAAACGAATTGTACTTTCTACAGACAATTTGATGTTTATAAAGAAAACTGTGAAATATGGTAAGCCTGTGGCAGATTAAATACATCTACATTTAAATTACACCACTCCCATCAATACATTTAGATGCTCAACTCTTTAGGAGCAGTTAGCGGATTTGTCGGTTTTATTTATTTATTTACTCCAAGTTTCGATAAATGATTTCCATGGTCTAAGAATTAAAGCTGAATTAAGGTAATTTAGACATTCCTAAAGGCAACTGAGAATTCTACCAGAACATCGTATATATTACTTGATTGATATAAACGAATATGGTAGTGCATATGCCGTGCCATGTTTGTTTACGGGATTACCTGACGGTCAATATCGCTAGTGTGATTTTTTTTACTATTCCGACTATTGAAAACACCGTTTTTCATGCGAGTGACATAACATTTGCAGAAGACGTTGGTAACCGTGTAGGCTGAAAAATTGCATCTCTGTTTTCTGTTATCCGCCTCTATATTCTAGCTACTGCCAAAATAACTACAAACATGTTACCGAAAATCCGTTGTCGGTAATATGTGCTGCATATTATATCGTACCCGGCAAAAGACAGGGAACAAGGAGATAACCCATTATACCCGCATTCTTGGGTAATATCATTATTTGTGTATGATGGAGATTCAAATGTTCAAATGTTATTGCTCTTCAAACATTCAATATCACTAATATATGTGTTTTTGTGTGTTATTTTAGCGTGTGTGTAAAAGATGCTTGGGGCTGCCCACCGGATCCTGACTGTGGTAGGTAAATTTTTTGAGAGTTTTAAATTGCGCATTAGTAAATGTACATAGATGTTAAAGAAAATTGTAATCAAACTAGTAAAAAGGTGCAAAATTGTTTATCGCTATTGAGACCATTGCTATGTGAATTCGTTATTATATTCAATTGTGTTGAACAGCGCATCTAGAAACATAAATATTCAATATGTCGAGATACGTGTCATATGAACGATAACACGAAGAAACATGGCATTTTATCTCAACTGTGTGAGATATACGAATGGTTAGTTCCCTTGTACCACGGGAATGCCTTTAAAAATGTTCATTGTTTGTGTGCATGTGATGTTTTCTGAGTCACAAGTTAGTCAAGAATTTCTTTTAAATAGTTGTGTCACCCGTGATTTCCATTAATTTGTGATGATGTGTCTGAAGTGTACTGTGGTCGCGGTGGCGTTGAGTGTCCATTTGGTTACCACTGTGTTATCTATCCTGCTGATGCTTTTGCTGTATGTTGCCCAAATACAGGTTATCCAAGTCTCATCATGAACTCAGTGTTATGCAATGATCGCACATGATTTTACTCACGTATTAGTCAAAAGTCTGTGAATAAAAACAAAACCATTTTTAATTTCACCTGTAGAATGTGAAGACGGTGAATGGACTATCTGGTTCGATAGAGATAACTCAGGAGGTACTGGGAACTGGGAACTGGCATCACTTGCCATCGAGTTGTATGGTGATAAAATGTGCACCGATCCATCGGCGATACAAGTGCATACCCTTGACGGTATTCCTGCAGGAGATATTGGTGAAATATTCTTGCATTATTCACCAGACATTGGTTTTGTGTGTCGGATGGAAGATCAACCAGATAACACTTGCTTTGACTATCAAGTGAGATTCTGCTGTCCAGGTAACTAATATTTCTCGATATACATTCTAATTTGTGATCACAGAAGACCATTTAAAATTTACGACATTATGCCATAGCTTGAATGAACCTGATTTGTTATATGGTTTTGCGGCATTGACTCATAAACATGGATGTATTCGATTTATGTTATAAACTAATTCAATGAATTCATAACTAATTGCGAAACATGGTCTCCGTGAAAGTAATTGTATTCCTAATTGTGTATATAACACACGTGATGCGTATTTTAACAGCTGATCCACCATGTGATGGTGAATGGTCACAATGGTTCGACGAGGATAGTCCAGATGAAATTGTTGGTGATCTGGAAACGCTAGCAACACTATGCGAAGAGAGGTGCAAACGACCCAGTGCAATCCAGTCCCAGACTATTGATGGAATACCAGCTGAATTAACAGGCGATGTGCTCCTGAGCAATGACATGATTAACAGATTGGCTTGTTTGAATGAATAACAGGACGATGAGAAATGTGAAGATTATAAAGTCAGATTCTGTTGTCCTTGTAAGTCGGAAAAGTTAAGAATTAACGAGGTGTACATTAGACAAGTAATATTGATGCAATATTATTTTAAATATTGAATGGTGCATATACTAATAATACTAAATTAGGAAATGTAACACATAATAAAATAAAAACATATTTAAATATTTAAAGGAACGTTATGTCTATTCTGCTGTGAATCGAATTGACAATCAGTAAAATGCAAATAACATCACATCAATCAATATTGATGTAGATATCAATTCTAGGGTGAAATCTTACACTGTTAACCTAGATTGTAACGTCAGAGGCACATATCGTATATACTGTATTTTTTACTACAGCGAGATTATAAGATGAGCAGTGTTAATAACTTCAAAATAGTTTCAAAGACCGAATTTAGCAAACAACAAATTAATAGAATAAAATGTTCCCTTTAGAAGAATAACATATTTCACAATCATTGACAAATTATTGTTATAGATTACTGTTATTATATTTTTGCACTGATATAAAATTCAACTTTGTGTTTACAGTTTAAAGCATATTGGGCCATTATGTGGAAAGGTAGCAGCACTCAGATCAATCAAGACATTCTTCACAATATATATTGATTATACATTGATACTATATAAGCAATCAGATCATTCAGTCAAAGTCACGAATGCGCTGAAATGCATTTTGAAAACTAACGGAGTTTATAACACAAAGAAGGGTAAAAGATCAGTGACATGGAATATACATTTTTTTGTTTTGTTTTTGTTTTTTAATCAAAAAGGTGGATTAAAAAACAGTAATTGTAATATAGAGTATATATAAAGTATACATTTTGTTTTGTTTTTTGTTTTTGTTTTTTTTTCTTTGAGTAAGTAATAAAAAAGGAATGGATTAAAAACTGAGTAATATAAGAATGATATTATTAGTAATATTTAAGAATAGAAAATGACATTTTGAGTATATAAAGTATACATTTTCATTTTCATGAGGGCGCCGTTCATCATCGCATATAATTATGAGCAGCGCCCTCATGGTCATACCTATAGTGTATGCTAAACTACTTATGTACCTTGACGACCGGATATAAACTAATGGAAACCAGCCAGACGAACATAAAATTCGTGACATAAACTTATGTACGAAATATATTGCTTTAAATACAAATAATGTGTAATAAAAAACGCGTAAATGTGGAGTGTATACCGGTGCATTCAAAACAGTGAACTAAAACAGGTGTTTCCAATTTTGTGCATGAGGCAGGCTTGTCCAATTAAAAAATATGGTGTTGTTTACGTTTAAAACACCTATTTACAGTATAGCGGTTTGCCATTAATAACGTCGTATATCTTATTTCAGTGCTTTGTTACAAACGATGTTGACATACGCCTAAAGTACTGAATAGCATGTTTTGGCAGTTTGCATTGGTGTAGATTTAAAGTAAAAACTATTAAGTTAGCATTCCCACTTTGCAAATATGTAACATAACATTTTAAGATGGGTAAAGAAAAATGAACTGCAGACTTTTTTAATTCAATTTAATTTAATTTGTAAATATGAGGCACCCGTCGAGTTAGAAGGGTTTGTTTGTTTTTGAGGGTCGATTACTTTGTTTACTTTGTTCGTCTAAGGGATGCATTGCGTGATTTGGTAAGAGTGTATCTATCATTTTTTGAACTGTTTACACGTTCTATGTTTTAGCTAATTATGGGAGGGGTGATAGAAAAAGTGGAAACGCAACCTTACGACTGATGTGGTTGGGGGTTCACGGGATTTGTTCTTAGTATTCTCAGTTAATTATACGCATATTTTTGAGAGATACCCTGCAGCCGGGTGGGAAACGCGATTTGCTACCGTGCGTGTTCGGTTCGAGTTGTCCGCGCATCTCATGCTTAATTTTATCAATTTGTATTTACGGTGTTGTGTATTCGATATTATTTATGTGAGGCGAAGACTCTGAGTAACAAATGGTCAGCATATCTTCCCTGCAGTCAGTAAGATCCTAGGTCCATTCACTGAGTTGTTATTGATCTGAATACAAATTTTTACTAATTGCATTGAAATCCTGAAAACGTCTGTACAATCACGATTATGTAAATGCAACCCCATATCGTTTACAAGTATTGTTATCAAATAATACATCTTTTCTGTATTCTACTAAAACTAAAAAAAATGCAATATGGATCGATTATCATCCAGTTCTGAAGAAGTCGTCTATGGCATGACCCTAAAATATATTCTGTATCTCACATTTTCTGAGGTCAGATGTTATTTCTCAAATATATGCGCATGATCCAGACATTACAACATTTCTTCTCATCACGACTTTCTACGACTTTTACATATGCTTATGAGGGCATTTTTCCATTGGACGGCATAAACCATACATAGATTTGCAGTGCATGGATACTGCATGTGAACCCAATTTTTTTAAATCGTAATATTTTGAAATTCTCAAATTGTACATTTTCAATCGAAATGGTACTATTTCGCATTCTATCCAATGCAAAACGCAATACAAATTTGAATTTCACTATGTGTGTCACATGGCAGTACAGCTTATCCATAAAGCGTGTATATTGTGGCACTACAGCCACTAGGCTTGAAACCCGATGAATTATGCTTTCACTGGTTTGTAACAGCCACATTACACATATCCAAAACCTAAAGAAACAGGAGACGATGGCGACGAACTTTGTAGTAGTGAGATAAGCGACTGATCATATCGACGACTGAGTTGAAGATGGAACATTAACAAAAATATATATATTTTACGGGATTTTGTTGGCCACTGACTATTGCGTCACTGGGTAATTTATCACGTGTAAATATAATGTTTGCAGCAATATAGTTGCCAGGAGTCAAGCTTTAAACGATATTGAGACACATTGTCCTAATTTTATATCCCATATAACATAAATACAAAGCTTAAATGATAGGTTTATAAACTAAGCGACCACATGGCAGACAGAGTTAGTACCGAATATTTAAAATTGTATATAGAAAAATGTGCTACCGTTACTTCTAATAAAATGTTGATGAGAAACGAATAAAAGTAAAATGTGTAATTTCAAAGCAGTCTGGTTAAATTTTCGTAATTTTCAATGAATAAGGTCGTATATTGCTTGTCAACATACGTCTAATATATTGCGTAGTTGCATGTACATTTACCATGTCTTGATAGAAAGTCTTTTAAATTATTGTGAAAACTAGTAATTAATATCATAGAATCACAAGAAATGTCTCACCACGTGGACCTGAAATACACAGAATTGGTTCACCATGTTTCAGTTTCGACAACCTATAGTAAACGTGCAAGACTGTCAAATAACCGGAAGTGTCAAATCGACAGGTAAAGTAAACGTACGCCAAATTAGCGTGTGCAAACCATGGAAATACAGTGACATTTGAATTCATTTGATTAAGGGTCTAGTTATGCTGGGCCAATATGATGGACATTGGGAATGGAATACAAAACAAATCACCGCCAAGGCGTTAATGAATAAAATATATATTCATTTTACAGTCAGCTGTTGTTTTATTTATCTGAATTGAAAAGAATATTTTGTTGTACATGGATGTGTATGGCAATTCCTGGCAACTGAAAACGTGTTCTAAGTTTGTATTTTTCAGATGCATGAAGGACGGTGGTTATCGCGCTGCTCATGTGCGACATTTGTGTGGTAAACATGTATTTTCCCACAATCCAATGCGTTCTTCTAATGAAAATCACGAGTACGAGTCTTGACCTGGGTACAACGTGCACTAATTACAGCCGGTGACTCCTCCATGTCTCATTTTGTACTCGTTGGTCGGCGCAACAAGCAGTCTTGGCTAGGCAGTGTTCAATTTCGTGACAATTTCGGAGCTTTGTCAATGTTGGAACGTATTAAAATAAACGATTTTAAAATATAGGAAACCGAGGCACGCGTATATGGTTAAAAGTCTTGAAAGTTTGTTTATGTTGCTTTTGATGTAAGTTATATGCATGTGAGTTTCTGCAGTCAGTTTGTGACTTCCTGTCCTGGCTCCCTGATTTACCTAAAACGAGATCAACTAGCTTAGCAAACAACAAAACAAAGCTGACAAGACGTAGACGCTTCCAGTATGCAAGCGGAATAAAAAACATACAGTTGTAAATGATAAGTAAACTTTTTAACCTTTATCTCGCAACATGTCGACAACTTCTAGCCTGGCAGCTCCTAGTGGTAGACTGTTGAATAGTTTGATTTTTTATTTATTTTTATGTAGGAGGAAGGCCCGGTAGCACGATTTGATTTTCACGCAAAACAAGGCCACCATTTCTTTTGTTCTCTTAGTGCATTTGGGGCGAAGCTAAAGAAAAGTTCATGAAAAGTCAACAGTTGCCATGTAAACTGATTTATTAAAATATGTATTTTGACCATAGAAACACCTCTGCCACTTACACAAGAGCATATTTATTACCGCTATTTATACCGGTAGTGATGTCACAAAGTACGTTGGATGGCCGTGCTCAGCGATCTCTGGATTTAAGTCACACTATGAATGAGGTATGGAGAGTATTATTGTGGAAATAGTGATGACCGCAATTGTCAAAGACTTCGGCAGTGCCAATTACTTAACATTGGCCAGGGCAAGGAGTCGTCTGGCTACAGTCGGATGGGGGGGGGATGTATTTTACCTGTCTCAAGTGAAATACAGAACTATTTTCGTGAAATACCCCACTAGCCGCAAAATCCCCAAACAGGTTATGTCTGCTGTATACATATGTGCATTTATTATTTAACTAGATTTTGCAGGCAACGTGAACATTCTCTCCAATGAGGTCAATGCAATGCAAGACGTGATAATATTTCATTTGAACACGTTCCACCTTCCATATTTCGCTTCATCGCGGGAACTATTCAACAATCTATTCAACAATGAGTGCCGAGCAACTTGCCACAAATCATACCGCCCTCTGATTGGTTTAAAGAATACTACTCACCACCGTATTAGCATTATACAGGACAGGCTAAAAATCGTTTATTATTCCGATAGAGGGCGGAGCGAACACGATAAGACTTTCAGTAGAGAAAATATTTGTTTAATTGACAATAACAACAATGTTAAAAAAGAACTAGCTACAGTGTAGCGGGGAAACGTATTGAAGACCACATTTAACAAAGCAAGATATCAAAATTATCTGTAAATGTTTCCACAATTCATGATGACCTGAAACAAGGCAGAAGGTACCATACGAGCTACCTAACATCAAAATATTAAAAAATACAAAATTGAAGGTTCCTTGTACAATAAATGTTATTCTCCCTCCCAACATAGTGGGCGTTGTTCCAAAGGTGATATGTACATATTGCAGGAAAGTGAATAATAAACCAGATATTGGTGTAGTGATGTGATAAAGTCAGAGGGGCAGTAGAATGTTCGTAGGATGTATGCAGAGAATGGATGGATTGGATATGTTGGTTGACAGAGGATTATGCGAGTACGGTTGCCTTTGAATCGAATGATGGCAATCCGGAATATTTTCACCAAGAGGATCTTGTTAACTATATTGCCTCTCATCAATGCAAATGGGCATAGCTAAGCCATACTGAACCCGGTTGTGGAAAAGAGTATATGCTATATTAACCACATCTCATTCTATTCTGAAAAAAAAAACATGGGGAAAGCAATAAATTGGTATCCCACTTGCAATGCGATAAGCATTCGTAACACATTTGCTGTTCTTAGACCTGTAGTACATATGCAGATTGTTTAAAGGGATATTGTATTTTTTCATCAATTAAGGGTTTACCAGAAAATGACTAACCTCAACATTGAAAAGTTGTTTTTTGCAGATATAATTAGCGTGTAGTCAAATATGAATCTCAGATAATATCACTTGTCTGAAGCAAGTGTCTTCTTAACAAGGCAATTATTACCCAGAATGACACGTGCTCAATGTTTTCGTATCACCTTTTTGTTGTATACAGTAATGTTACTGTACTCACATACTTGTAATTCAAAATACTTGTGCACAGACAAGTGAGTGATCACAATTACGTCACAATTAGCATGTATTGTCCATATTATAAATACGTCATCTAATGCATTCTGTTTCCTGTAACACGCGCGCGTGCTGAGATCTGGGATGACATGTCGATAAAGATAGATACTAATAGATAAAGGGAATACAATTTATTGTAGACGAAGTAGAAATATATACCAATTAAGCCATCACCGTGGTTAGCAAAAGTAAGATGTACAATAGCATCAGTGGCACTATCAGCAGCAGCAGCAGCAGCAGCAGCAACAACAACAACATTATTTACAGGCCGAGTTTATTTGAATAAATTCGAAGAAACAATTATTGAATATATATTAGCTGTCGTCACCAGCCATAGTTATTGATAGTATAGTTTATTTGCGAAGAAGGGGTTTGCCGATTAAAGGATGACTTAAATAGATGAATTCAATCAAGTGTTAGCTCAGCCTATTGTCGGTCTTTCAGCGGTAGCCTCGAGCTCGACTGCCTCGATAACTGTAAAGAAAATGAAATAAATTATTTTAATTTTATAATATTTTATGGATGTAATAATCACCTTTATTGTCAATAACATCCATATACATGGTATATTTCATGAATAAAACGAGATTTCCAAACTTGTTTCACATGAATTGTTTTTACAGTAGTTCCCTAGTTTAACTTAAGGCAATTCAAATTTTCCATCTGCTTTCTGAGATACGTAGTTGTATTAAATGTAGAAGATTGTGACTCGGACAATTGTGTCGTTTGCTTTGGTCCGAATATCCACAACTTAACAATACAAATTGTTAAATAAAACGTACCTGTATCCCCACACAGAATCTTTGCGCACGCCCAGGTTCCATCGCTCGTACAGTAACTGTCAAAGGATATAATAATTGTCATTAAACTGATTTAAGTGGCTGGCTTACATGTGTTATTATGATGGTTCAACTGGCCACTATAGAATCATCATACACACAGACTGTTGACTGCTTGGATTGGCACTTCAGAAACGTTCATTTGACATAAGGTTGAAACGGATCATTAAGCACGAAGTCGAATTTGGTGGATACGTTATGGTAACTAAATAAGAAAGACAAGGTAGCATTCATTATTTTGTGTTGACTGCGATTTGACATTATCAATCAAGCTAAGAATGTTATAATTATAGCAATCGCTCAAGAACTTTTAGCAAATCTATTATTTTTTCATTTCTTTCTTAATTCCCTTGATATTGCATATCAAGAAAAGGGTCCTATTATCATCCAGAATGCATTTCTCATAAGATCATATCGAAACATTGAAATGACCATCTGTCAGCGCCCTCGTGATCCAACCTGAGAAATGTAGCGTTTTAACGTTTATAAGTACTTGGTTGTTAAAACATGTAACTGTAAAACATGTCGAAAAAGCGGCATGCAATTTTAGTAAATTGTGGTAAAATGTTGATTTAGAGAATCTCTTTTGTCATTGTTGATTTCTTTGCTTGGCGGCCATTTTCAATTTATAATGAAGTCATTAGCGACATCTTGAATTAGCGAATGAGTTCTAAATTCGCGAAAAAGACATGCTCGCGAAAAAGGCATATTTACAGTATGTATTAAAAAGCTATATTAGTGATGATGTGAACAATACGACTCAAAACCTGGTTAATAAGAAATCATGCAGTATTGTAGTTGCAAAAAACAGTGTCGGCCGGCACAACTGCAACATTACTGTAAATTACTCAATTGTTTGAACTCAACAATATATATGTAATGCAGCTAAGAATAGAAAATTGAGAGATGTAAAACCAAATGATGGATACACATAGCAGCGAGATTTAGGTTCCGGTTACGGATTGTGAAACTTATAATACGACCGGTGCCGACAGTCACGGCTATTCAATAGCCCTGAGTACAGTCCTGTAGGTTGGCCTTCTTCCACTGATCATTCGGCCCCCACATTCCTGAGAAGTCGCATAGACTGGGAATTCGACACTATTGTGAAGGAATATTCGGGCGATTTAAAAGGCATTCAGCTTTGCAGTTAAAAATAAGCAGGTCTTTACGTCCAACTATTCTAAATACCTTAACTGGAAGCAAAATTACATCAGATTCCTACTAGGGTCGATCAAATCGACATTTTCCAACGTCAACCGAAAATACACGCCGCCATCTTGTTCTTGACGTATTTATCAACAAAACGTTGCTTCGTTGCGTAAAACTAGATTTCGTCAACGTTCCAGTACTGTAGGTTCATTTCTCGGCCACAAATGGTATTTGTGATCGCTAGGTTGGTCGATAGATGTTTTAGCTGGTTACAATCATGAAAACGGCAGAACGGTTATCCGCCATATATTTGTAGGCGGGTGTCGAATCCTCGGTCTATGCGACTTCTCAGTACTGTGGGGGCCGAATGATCAGCGGAAGGAGGCCAACCTACTGGACTGTACTCAGGGCTAGGCTATTCGACTACATGACATCGGAGCATTGCTGGCTTTATTTTATTTGGAAAATTGTTTTACATAGGGTAAAATGTGAGAAATTACCATGCAACCAAATATTGATCTTTTTCGCAGTTCAATAACATGTTATCATAGTAACGATAGTAACCGAACATTTGAAAATAGTTAAATTGAACAAACTGCCATATTAAGTACAAATATTGGGACAGAAAGATTAAAAATAATAAGCCCCAGACAGGGTGTATCATAACTTGTAGAGGTGTTTGACACTCACTCATTTCTGCCAGTGTCACTAAATATTTTTATAATACTAACACTGTTTGTTTACTCCTTCTGGCTTCACCCGCTCTTTCGAAGTTGCTTCCGCTTACATGCTTAGTGGTTGCATATACGTTTTGTAATTTACAGATGCGTAATGAATTGAAATGTCCCAAACGATTGGCATGTTAATATTGGGTTCAACGCCCACACTATAACTGAATCCATCAAGCAATGCAACAAAATTAAACAAGAATATATAATATATGTTTAAAAATAAGCGACTTCGAACCAAGGTGTTAGCATAATGCAATATAGTCTTTTGAATAAAAATTAATAATAAACGTATCTAGTTCATCTTTAGCATTACGTAACGAAATGTTCACTACATTCACTAATAACCTACCAGGTATTGCAGTCTTCTTTTCTGCCATCGCCTTCCAGGTAAATAACGCCCTCATGGAAACATGGGAACACAGAATCCATACAAATTGTGCCACATATTCCAGAAGCACAGCATTTTTTCTTCCTCTGGCAATCGGTATCATCTTGGTATTCATAGTAGCAGTAACCCTTTGGACGGACAGCGTCGATAGATGGTACCATTGTGCATTGTCCGGATTTATCAGGTTGTTCTGGAAGGAAGCATTGTGACGTTTAGAGCTCTCAGGAAATAATTTTACACCTCATGGAAACGCTCAGGTGCGAATGCAGCAATCACAACTTTGTCTGTGAAATGACAAGTTCTTACGTAATAGTTAACATATTAATTGTATATAAATACGTACCATCACAACAGTATCGAACTTTGTAATCATGACATTGATCACCAGCTGGATGATCTTTGTCAAGACAAACAAATCCAGGATCGACATCGTGATGTAGGAATACCAGACCGGTGCTTGATGAAGGTTGTTCAGTGGCGGCGACAGCAACTTGAATGAATAACGGATTTTTACACATTTCATTTGGATATTCATCTTGGATTACGGCGGTGACTTCATGATCTGCATCTGAACCTTAACATGCTTTATCGGTGTTGAACCATTTTGTCCACTTGTCAGAATCTGGCTGTACTGTATAGTGATATTACATAAATGAAAACCGTGGTTAATGAGACGAGACAGTTTTTTGCTTATAATAAGTATTCAATTCAATGTAACACTCAAATTAAAATATTCAACTAAAATAACGTAAAAACATAATATATTATTTGTTGTGAATATTTGAATATTGATTTACCAGGACAACAGAATCTGACTTTATAATCTTCACATTTCTCATCGTCCTGTTCTTCATTCAAACAAGCAAATCCATTAATGATATCATTGCTGAGTAACACATCGCCTGTTAATTCAGCTGGTATGCCATCAATAGTCTGGGCTTGAATTGCGCTGGGTCGTTCGCACGTATTTTCAAATAGTGTTGTTAGCGTTTCTAAATCGCCAATCCCTTCTTCTGGACTGTCTTCGTCGAACCATTGTGACCATTCACCATCACATGGGGGATTAGCTGTTTGAACCAAAATTACACATATAATACTGCATATTACACAACGTTATCGGACATGCTACAACGAGGAATCAATGTTTTTAACCACGGGACAACATCTCAACAATATTTTTTTTAATATGAGAAGACTATTTGTTACATACATATGTGTCACCTCTGCAGAACCTTCCACAGGTTGACTTAATCTACGACTATCACCTCACCATATCCTATAATGTTGTACTTCTAATGTACACATTTGTGCGGAACTACACTACACACTGTCAATATTCCTGAGATGTTATTGATATTCAGTTGGTGTGTGTGTTATATTACCTGGGCAGCAGAATCTAACTTCATAATCAAGACATGTGTTATCTGGTTGATCTGCCATCTGACAAACAAATCCCACTTCAGGTGAATAGTGCGAGAATATTTCACCAGTATCCGCAGCAGGAATGTCATCTAAGGTCTGCACTTGTATCGCCGATGGATTGGTACACATTTGATCCCCGAATTGCTTTATTAGATCCTGAGTAGTTTCCCAGTCCCCAGAAGTTCGTGGGTTATCTCTATCGAACCAAATAGTCCATTCACCGTCTTCACATTCTACAAGTAAAATTAAAAATTGTTTTGTTTGTAATTACAGACGTTTAACTAATACGTGAGTAAAATCATGTACGATCATTGCATAACACCAACTTCATGATGAGACTTGGATAAAGTTGGATTCACCTGCATTTGGGCAATATACAGCAAAAGCATCAGCAGGGTGGATCACACAATGGTAACCAAATGGACACTCAACTCCACCGCGGCCACAGTACCATTCAGACCCATCATCACCAATTAATGGAAATCCCGCGGAACACGGTGACACAACTATTTTAAAGGAATTATTGATTAATTTGTGACTGAGAAAACACAACATGTGAATGTATACCGGTTTTCCTGCAATATACAATATAATAAATGTGTTACCTGGACAGCAGTATCTCACTCGATACCCAAGGCAAGTGTTATATGGCTGATCTGCCATCCGACACACAAAGCCAATGTCCGGTGAATAATGCAAGAATGTTTCACCAGTATCTTCTGCAGGAATACCGTCAAGAGTCTGCACTTGTATCGCCGATGGATCAGTACACATGTTATCACCATACAACTCGATGGCAAGTGATGTCGTTTCCCAATCTCCGGTAGTTCCTGGGTCATCTCTATCGAACCAGACAGTCCATGCACCATCCACACATTTTGTAAGTATACTCCAGGCATATATTATTCATGAAATTTTAATGATTCGCGAATATTCATGAACTAAATGAGTATCGTGCACTCACCTGTATTTGGGCAGCACACAGATGTCAAGTCAGTTGGATGTGTGTAACAATGGTAGCCAAATGGACACTGCTTATCAAGAGAATCACAACCAACAGGACTCCCATCAGCACCAATTAAAGGAATTCCCATAGGGCAAGGTGGTTGAACTATAAAATTACAAACACCCACGCAGTAATTATTAGTGAGCCATAGAATATGTAGTACACACCACGGTGCATTTAAATTAAATTTTATATAAACTGTACTGCACCTTACCCGTTTACCTACGCTTCTCTATACAAATTAATATTATGGAAACATTTTTACATAGTGACATTCAATAATGTTTTAGTCTCAGTAGCACTTCTTGAAAATTTAACTTACCACAATCAGGGTCCGGTTTGCAGTACCACTTGCCGTTTCTACATTCGTTAAATAGATTTAAACAAACACAGTTTATATTAACTGTTTCAAGATTATGTGCAATACATACAACAAGGAACAAATTGTTCTGCTATCGTTGATGTAATTTTGATCAGGCAAATTTCTAATCTATGAACACTGATGGCCAATCTAATGGTAATACGGGCACAATACTGAGAGCATATTCGAAATTACTACACAAATGCCCCCGGGTAATGTCGCCTCAATGTTCATGTGGATATATGTGTATATCGGTAACACCTTAACGGAGCGAAACGACCACTTGGCGTAGTCATAAATGCAATCTGATTAAAATCTGATGTAGTGTATGGGCTTTAATTAATTATTTTGGCTATAAACTTATTTTAATTTTATTTTTATTACTTTTGTTATTAATGCCTTTTTATTTTATTATTTTACTTTGAATTTGATTTTGTGATTTTTTTAAATTTCGCCCTACATACATCTGACCCGATGCCTATGTAACGAGATTTCAACGAGACCCACTATCGACGATTTTAGTCAACAAATCTATAGCGCATATGATGGCGTCACCGGGCAGAGTCAGGTGGCAAACACACTCAAATAAAATGGCGGATTGTACCGACGTTAGCGACCGAGAAACACACGGCTGATTTGGACTGGACACAACGCAATTGATCAGGAAATATTTTTTTTGCTCCAGTTTTCTGCGTCGATGTCGTGGGCCGGTGACCGTTATACAATTTAAAATCAGGTTGCATTGTTTATATAGCTTTTTACAGTGTTCTAATCATTACGATTTACTTATTTTTTTGCTTCCATTCTAGATAATTATGCTCAGCATTTGATGTAAAATTGAAACGATGACTGAATAAACGAACCTTGGCTGGCGAAGATGTATCAGGAAGTGTACACATTTGTTGGAAGTGAAAAAAATATTCAATGTAATGACAAAAATTGTAAAATGCTGTAGAATTTCTTTTGTAAATAAAAATATACTAGCAATTTTCTATTAATGGTTTATTCAAGTGGGCAAAATATAATGTACAGAAAGATTGCCCGTAGAGAATCGCTACACTGACAAGTAAGTAACCGACAGCCTGTATAAAAGGGGGCTGTGATTGGCTGTTACTTACGCGAGATTTGAACGGGACTTACATAGGCGTTGGATCAGATGTATGTCGGGCGGAATTAAAAAAAAATCACAAAATCAAAATAAAATAATAAAATAAAAAGGCATTAAAAACAGCAGTAATAAAAAATAAAATTAAAATAAGTTTATAGACAAAATAATTAAAGCCCGTACACTACATCAGATTTTAATCAGATTGTCATAAATGGTGGTTACAGTGAGTGTAAAGTAATAATATTATTATTGTTTTTTTTCCGATACGCAGTGTCCGATGTTTACAGCAGTGCAAAAATGTTGAAATTTGTTTCGTGTGATGTTATACAAAGTACCCCCGCCCCTTTGTCGGGTCACTGGTGTCATTTGCTAGGAGAGAACCAATTACTGCACGGACAGGTTTGCCAGAACGTTATTTTCACCCAAGCTGATTCACCTTGTTGGGTTTTCCACTGATTCTGCATGAGATTACAGTGCCAGTTGTAGGTAATGTTGGCGCTAATAACTGTTGAGTTCGAACACGTGTTTTATATATGAAACATTGTTGCACTTTTTGTAAAAAATTGTACAGTGATTATCGAGGAAGCAATTACAATATTGTTACTTTACACTCACTGCGGGGAATACATGTGTGGAGTAGACGTTTTTGCTGCTTACCATATTTCACAGTTGTCTACATACGTTTCAAATGGTCTGTAGTAAGTACAGTTCTTTTCACAGTAATCTAAGAACGGATTTAAAGAGTTTTATAATGGCGTTTGTCGAATACTGTCATGCAGCATTCAAGCAAATCATCACATATTACAAACGTCATAGCACCGGGCATGTAAATATCATCATTATACTAGTACAGTGTATAATGTTAACACACAAACATGATGTGATATATATTTCTTAACTATACCCATACCATTTCCAAATTTAAACGCTGAAATACCTTCAATATAATGTCCACCCAGGCATGAAGGAGGCGGGCAGTTTTCAATGTCCGAACAGCAAAGGTAATCCTGATCAGGATTTGCAATACACTCGTTGCACGATACCCAGCACACTTCTGGTACAAAATCGATTGGACAAGAACATGGTCCACTGTGAAAACAATCATTGTCACACATTGCAACACACAAAAAACAATTACAGTCGAGCAATTCGAATTTACTATTGTATTACTTTTGAAATTGAAATGTCTAAGTGGGTATGCACGATATTTTAAAAGTAACATGTACTCACCGCATGACTGGTCAGGTCGACAAATCCAATTCCCTTCTCTACAAAAGCTGATAGAAAGTATACAAATGTTTTGTTCAAGAATACTTAAATCTAGTCTAAATCTAATAAGTCTAATGGAACTTAAAGGGCGGTAGTCGTCACGCCACGCATGCGCGAGATACATGGGTCTCATATAAACAAAGATTGAGACGTTGCAGATAAACAAGCACAAACTGAGACGTTACCAAGATTTAATTAAGTATTTTTAGGTGAATCGCGCTCAGGTTAAACCTCGTACTCATGATTTCCATTAGAAGAGCGCATTGCATTGTGGGAAAATAAATATTTATCAACACAAATGTCGCATATGAGCTGCGCTACGACTGCCGCGCTTTAACCGAAGATAATCAGAAAAACAAATCTCTTACCATATTTCACAATGTGCGTTTACTACATCTCCTGGCGAATAATACTCGCAGTCCAACTCACAAAATCCTTCTGTGAAAATTAAAAAAAATTGTGAGTGTCTAAATTATTAATTCTTTGAAGCGCAAGGGTCAACATGTGTCACCATTCGCAATTTCTTTATATTTTCAAATATTTTTAAGTCCATTTGACCCAAAATTAGAAATAAATAAAAAATAAATATACATGGGCAAAATAATGTACTAAGGTGGTGGGAAATGTGGTCCAAAGATTCTGGCAATCGAGATGTTTGATTAGGTCAGAAACTGCGATACACGCTCATGTACAGCTTGTGTGAGAGAATAATTTTGGAGGCGAATATACGGGTTCTCTGGGGGGGGGGGGAATAGCATACTTTGTGATAGATTATTCCCGAGCACGGCGTTGCAATTCCGTGGATATGGTATATCCATTATATTACGTTGTATGGTGATATTCTCTTGAGTGTGTAGTAGATTTCATATATTACACATATTGCGTACGCGTAGTATGTTATTCGCGGGCATTTTCTCGATCAATTCGCATATAAATTTACCATTTTAGGCAATTATAATTACTACAACGGGCTGATCGGTAACTGTACCTGGATTTCTATGGTCTACTGAGTTGTTTCCACTTTAAACTTTTGTAGTCGCAATTGTATTGTAGTCAATTCAGTTTCGGGACATAAACTTAAGCCATCCAGATCCAGGCATATAAGACGTGACTAAAGCCAATGAAAGGCCAGGTTTCGACTAAGCACAGAAATGCAAAGGTCAGCTGATATTCTCTAAGCTGTTGTATCTATACTGTAATTTCAATTACCTGGCGTGTATACTCCTCCAAGACCTGCTGGTGCCGGGCAGCTACCGTCGTTGCAACAAATATAGTTTGCCGTCGTTGATGCATGTTCATCACAAACGTCACAATTCAACCAACAGACTTGACCCAGAAATCCTTCACGACATGGGCATGGTCCATCTTTTTTTGGAAAAAGATATAATAATGATATTCACGTGATACTAGTGATACATGCACTGATGTGTGTTAATATACATGTAATATCCATGTCATTACGAGTACACAGATGACGTGTTGCTTACCGCAATGTCGTCTACACGCGTACGCTTCTTCCGTCTCAAAATTATTGGTGTTTCCTTCACATCCTTCGTATATGAACTCTATACACTCATTTATTTCACAGTCAAAGTACCATCTGGAAATGGAACCTTCACACGCACCAGGATCAACAGGAAAACAGCAGTCACCTATAATTTTAATATATTATCATATATCTGTAATTAATTATTACTGAAATGAATTCTATCATTTTGTTAGGAATCCGTATATAAAAACTGGGATACTGTAAATTTCATTTGCACATTGCTTACCTCCGCATTCTTTTTCGCAGTCTGCTCTAGTATGAAAATTGTTATCATTCCCCCTGACATCCACCGTAAATAAATTCTTTGCACTTGTAATCCCGGCAATCGTGATACCATCGTGGCAAATATGCTCTACACGGTCCAGATTCAGGTTCAAGACAGCATGGGTATTTATCTGTATAATTAGACTCCGAGTTATTACTATTCATGCAATACCTCTGTTAATGACATTGTGTACATATTGCGACAGATCGAATCGTACAATTTGTACAAAAATATGATAGTTCAGTATATATGATCATTTCTTACGAGCATGACCCTACCTGGACAACATACACCATATTCAAAATTAAGCGCACAGGAATATCCAGTCGGACATTTTGTAAATGCGCAATTGTACGGGTATCCAGTTTCAGCTAACAAGGGCTTCTCGCATGTAACCCAGTCTGTTGGTAAAAAACAGTGTGTATATTATACAATAGTTGTCAAATAGTACTACGATCTGATCTAAAACAGTAGAACGATTTCATGTCAAATGGATGTCCAAGGGTGCAACAAACTGGCACAAAGAAAAATGTAAACTTGTAGCTGTTGACAAGTACATAACACAGATTACATGGTGGAGTAAATTATAATTAATTCAAAGTAAACATATATTAATACTACTGTTGGACTAATGTTTGTATCATAAATGTAGCACGTGTTCATAACGATATTCACAGAAATTGCTGGTAAGTTTTAATATCAGACGATCAAGTGAAATCAACGTTCATATCTTAAGGCCAGACTTTTTTTATTCCTTGTTTTTCGAGTTTTTATAAGGCATTTTTTTTGAGGAGGGCAGAAAATAAAATAAAATTAATTCTTTTTTTTTCATTAGATTTGTGTGAATCTCAAAGAATTGTGAGTGAGATCAGAAATGAAATAAATTTTATTCCATCTATAACCTTGTTTCTCATCTGCGCGAGACTTCGGTACTTTGATCATGATACTCCCACAAAAATACAAATTGGATTTGTTATGCGGCAGGCGGTAAAAAAATGAAGATAAAAATATTGTTATTACAAATATTAGCATTTTTTTGCGCTTGCAAGTCGGCGGGCGCGAGAAATTACGCTGAAATAAAATTTTATTTTTATTTCATTTTCGGCTCCTGTTCATTCGGCGGGTTCGCGAAACAAGGGATAATAAAGTCTGGCCTAATGTTTAACATATATCGTACCAGTGTTACAGCATATTCCTTCGATGCATGTGAAGCCATATATATCCAGGCAATCTACATCTGACAAACACGTGACTACATTACCCAATTCGTCCGTTTGTGGAGTAACACAAGCTAAAACAAAAATCAAACAAGAGAATAGTAACGTGACACATTTCCCGGTGAGGATGCGCCAGAACTGTTTATGCAAATTACCGTCTGCGCATGCAATGGACACGAAAATAACATTATTGTGACGTAAGCCATAACAGAATGTTTCTTACTGCAAGATGGGTCTGTGGTACAGGGGTCCCATTCGGCGTTTGTGCATTGACTGCAAAAAATAAACAATGTGCATTAGACAACACAAATTACCTACGTAAATATAAATGAATCGCCAATCGATTTATATACAAGGTGAATATATACAAATGAAATGTGCGCTGATTAAACCTCTGCTCAAGAAAGCATCGTTGGATTTAAACATGCTGAAAAATTATCGACCGATTTATAATTTGCCTTTTATATCTAAAGTCCTTGAACGTGTCGTTGCATCCAGAGTGAAACAACATATAGAGAATTATTCGTTGTATGAAGAGGTTCAATCAGCGTATCGGACCGCACATAGCACTGAAACGGCTCTTCTGCGGGTCGCTAACGATGTACTATGCAGTATTGATAATTCTAAGTATTCAGTTGCTCTCGTACTTTTGGATCTTTCAGCCGCTTTTGATACTGTGAATCACAGGATTCTCATCGATAGGTTGAGATCAAATTTTGGTTTAAATGGTCTCATCATCAAATGGTTTGAGTCGTATTTGAGTAACCGCATTCAAAAAGTGAAAATTGGAAATGTATTTTCTGATATGACGTCTATATTAGAAACCGGTGTTCCACAGGGCTCCGTTTTAAGGTCATTATTGTTTTCAATGTACATGCGTCCATTGGGCGAGTTATTGCGACGTCACGGCGTAAAATATCATTTTTACGCCGATGACACACAGATTTATTTAACGGTTTCTGAAGATGATCAAATTCGCGCCCGGGTGTTACTTCAGACATGTATTCAAGATGTTAGCGATTGGATGTCTTGTAATTTCATACTTTTGAATGTGTCGAAAACTGAATTTGTGTGCATGTCGTCTCGGAGATTCTCACAAGACTCGTGTCCTTTGTCTAGTATCGCAATTGGTGAAGAATTGGTTAGTGCTACGTCAAGTGCTAGAAACTTAGGTGTCTTATTTGATTCGCAGCTATCTATGGAAACACACATTTCCACTATTTGTAGATCTGGATATTCTCATCTAAGAAATATTAATCGTATTCGTAAATCATTATCCCAATCTGATACTGAAAAGTTGGTACATGCTTTCATATCTTCTCGCTTAGACAGCTGTAATTCATTATTGTCTGGTCTCCCTGTAACTAAGATAAAACCTCTTATTCGTGTACAAAATGCAGCAGCCCGCCTTGTCACTCGTGCTCGAAAATATGACCACATTACAGACATTTTTTATTAAACTTCATTGGTTACCAGTTGTACAAAGACTCAATTTCAAATTATTTTTACTAGTGTATACATCTTTGTATGGTTTTGCCCCAAATTATCTATGTGAATTAATCGAATTTTATGTACCGAGTCGTAAGTTTAAGATCTGAATCGAAGTTTCTTATTAAAACTCGTCAGATGTGTAGTAAAAAGTCCAAGGTGTTATACAAAGACCGTGCTTTTGAAAATTTAGGTCCTAAACTTGTTAATGAATTACCTCTGTCTGTTCGTTCTAATCCTTCAGTAGACATTTTTAAATCCAGACTGAAAACGCACTTATTTAAATGTGCTTTTAATATTTGACTGATTGTTTATCAGCGCCTTTGATCTTCATATGTTGGAATTGTTGCGCTTAATTAAATAAAGTTATTATTATTATTATGGTAATTGAAAAGTAAATACCATTCTGTGCAAAGTGGCACTGTTATTTACGGTCATTTGATGAATCAAACACTGGTGCTACAGATGGAGCACATTCACACTTGTATGTCACAAATACTGCACGATCGAAAAAAATAACGTGAACATAACTCACCAACAGTATTAATGAATCCAACACAGCCTCCTGGACACGCTTTCTCATCAATGCAACAAATGTCATATGGCGGATGGTTCATACAATTGTCACAGTTGGATAGACATACTGGAAAGCTAGCTATTGGAATGCGGGGACAGGGGCATCCAATCGGATCTCCTATGAACAGGACAAACGGGAATCACGTAAAATTAAATGTACGGTGTGTCAGAATGTACTTCATAGCAGTCGGTAAAAACTAATTAATATACAGTACTCACTAATAGGACGACAGTGTCACACGCAACGTAATATTACCGTAATTGGTATAGTACAGGTGTGATGGTTCAAATACCAAAATGGCAACAGTAACAGAAAGACTTCCCTGGCGGCGATGATAACATACGAACACGGAGCCAACAGATGAGGTTTCAACTGGTACTGGTATTATTATACTCTGCAAACATCAAGTACAATAACGCGGTAAAACTACACTACTCCAATAACTAGATACTTAAACTCTAATACAATTCAACGAGATCTCCGATCTGATCTCAGTGCTGAACAACTCCCCTATATATACCCACACTGTCTATAAATAGACCATTACATCAGCATACATAATGAGTCTGGCACTTACTACAAATTTCAAGAATGTTCCATTACCTTCTATTGCCTCCTACAGTGTTCTATTACCCATTCAACCAGTTCCTAAAAAAATATAGAATATTCCACCCAGACACAGTACAGTTCTAGAACATTCTCAGTGACACGGAAGTGGTAAATAAGTCGTATGCGACATGCCTCCCCTCTCAAGAATATTATAACATATAATATTACATGACTAGCAACGACGTCAGTAATACGAATACGATAACAATTTCAAATAAAACAACAATACAATATATCAAATCGAACTGAATAAAGCTCTGAGTACATACATGATACGTCTTCACTTTGTCACCTACCCTCACTCGATAATCGTTTTCACCTATTACCTGCTCCACCACATAAGGACCCTTCCACTGCATCAATAGCAGGAGTATCGCTCTCTTCGTTCCATAACTCTTTAAGGATCTTCATTGGGCCTCTAACCGTTCGACCATATAACAGCTCAAATGGGGAAAAACCAATTGACTCCTGTGCTACCTCTCTATATGCGAAGAGTAAAGCACTAATATACCGATGCCATTGTCTTGGTTGTTCATGGCACAACCGCTTTAATATCTTCTTCAAAGTACCATTAAACTTTTCCACCAGTCCATTACAAATGTGGTGATAGGGCGTAGACGTCAGTCTCTTAATGCTGAGCAATCTTGATACTTCTTGCATGCATTCTGACACAAACTGAGTCCCCATGTCACTTAGTACTTCTTCTGGAACCCCCAATCAGCTATAAAAGTCAATCAACGCCTCGGCTACAGTCTCTGTATCTATATTTTTAAGTGCAACGGCCTCTGGATACCGTGTAGCATAGTCCACCATAGTTAAGATGTATCGATGATCCCCGTCACTGGCTGGTGTAATTGGTCCAACCAAAGCTATAGCCACACGCTTGAATGGCATATCAATTAAAGGCATCTTACCTAATGGGGCCTTCACAACTGATCCCTTTGAAACAGTCTTCTGGCACACATCACACGACCTACAAAAACTGGTAACATCTTGATGTAGCCCAGGCAAATAAAAGCTAGTCACAATCCGGTCTTCTGTCTTCTTTATCCCCATGTGTCCACCAAATATTGAATCATGGGCAATCTCCATAACACGAGTCCTCAACAGTTTCGGCACAACCACTTGACGTACCGTCTTGCCTCCTGGAACTGAACGATCCCGATACACACGATATAGCAAGCCTCCATATACCTGGAATACGGTTGTATGGTGCCCTCTCACTTCTGGTTCTCTCTTATTATAATATTTCTTCAACGATGTATCTGCTTGCTGCATCTCGATTAATTTGTCTTTTGTTACATGTGCTCCAGTCTTTACATCACACACTTTGAGTGGCTTCACCTTACCAGATTTCTTCGCTTGTGCTCTGGTTGTTACTGCTCCACTCACATTCCACACTGAATCTGGGTCATCTGGTGGTCTTGCTCCGGGCACATTCCCAACAATTAACTCATAGATTGGGTACTGCACACATAATGCTTCAACCATGCCTCTCAAATATGGCGTATCAATTTCCACCATGGCGACTGGAACCCTTCTTACAGTACGATCAACCATCAATATATGACCCATCTTTTTTGTATACTGGTCATCTGGTACCAAGCTCTTCTTGACTATAATGCCATTACACCCAGTGTCTCTCAACATGGTCACAACTGTGTCACCAACCTTCCCTTGACCCACAGGCAAAGTCCTGTCCTCCACAACGCCACTCTGTTCCATACATGCACCATTTACAACCTTTAACTGCTCCCCCGATGCTAACAATAAATGGTCCTTCTCAATCATTTTAGGCAAATCACTGCTAATTTGAACAGCATAGCTAGCACTGATATTAGACTCCTCTTTAACCACTGCAGCTGCACCAGTAGTAGTGCTGGGTTTGACACTCTTTCTTTCTTGACCCCTGTGTTGTCCACTACGGCAGAACTTAGCCACATGTCCTATGGCACCACACTGAAGGCACTGTTCACCTTTGTCATGGTTGACATCAGTAACGCGGGATGGACATTGTGCTGCTCGATGACCAACACCCTGACATACAAAACACCGGATACTACTACCCTGTCTCACATCAGTATTACTAATGGCAGTCTTATTATCGTTATGCCTCACCTGGTCCTTTTTGGATAACTGTCGACCACGTGCCACTAGGTACTGCTTTGTTATTACTGCCAACTCATCTAAATCTTTGGGTGCTCTTTCTTTAAGATAAACTGCAAGATCTTTTGTACAGGCACCAATAAACTGCTCCTTTACCATCAAGTCGATAACACCATCATATGTTCCTGCAGTGCCTGACAACTCAACCCATTTAGCAAAATAATTCTTAAGCCACACAATTAACTGGTCAGGACTCTCGGAACTTTCAGGTTCAACTTCACGGAATCGCTTCCTGTACCCATCCTCTGTGAAATCGTAACTTGTCAACAGCGCCACCTTCACACGATCATGGTCAACTGCATAAGTGTCGGACATCCTGGAATATACTTCCAGTGCTCTACCAGTCAACAGCGCACTCAATTTTGTGGCCCATCCATCTCTATGCCAACTCGCATTCGTTGCAAACCTCTCAAATCGCAATAGATAACTATCAAGTTCGTCCTTACCATCAACAAATGCAGGCTACTTTGGTGACTGTGCATCACTGACCACATTTCGTTGACCGCCAAAATCAGCCTGTTGGAACCCCGGCATTGCTGCTTGCAGCTCCAATCTTCTCATCTCAAATTCTCTTTCCTTTTCTTTCGCTTCCAGTCGTAACTTTTCCTTTCTTTCCTCAATCTCCATTTTCCTTACCTCTACTTCTATTTCCATTTTTGCCTTTCTCTCCTCCCTCGCCGCTTGTCTGTCAGCTCGCTGAGAACTCAGTTGCTCCAAAATAAATTTCCTTTTGTCTTCTCCAGTCATTCCCAGTTCATTCGCCCATTCCATCAACACTTGTTTCGACATATCTTTTATCTCGCTGGCCATGTTGTCTTCTATATGTCTTCACTGTTCCCGGACGAGCCCCCAGATGTCACACGCAACGTAATATTACCGTAATTGGTATAGTACAGGTGTGATGGTTCAAATACCAAAATGGCAACAGTAACAGAAAGACTTCCCTGGCGGCGATGATAACATACGAACACGGATCCAACAGATGAGGTTTCAACTGGTACTGGTATTATTATACTCTGCAAACATCAGGTACAATAACGCGGTAAAACTCCACTACACCAATAACTAGATACTTAAACTCCAATACAATTCAAAGAGATCTCCGATCTGATCTCAGTGCTGAACAACTCCCCTATATATACCCACACTGTCTATAAATAGACCATTACATCAGCATACATAATGAGTCTGGCACTTACTACAAATTTCTAGAATGTTCCATTACATTCTATTGCCTCCTACAGTGTTCTATTACCTATTCAACCAGTTCCTAACAAAATATAGAATATTCCACCCAGACACAGTACAGTTCTAGAAAATTCTCAGTGACACAAAAGTGGTAAATAAGTCGTACGCGACAGACAGCACACCGATAGACCACTTGAATCAAGCGCAGTGCATTCATATCCACTAGCACACTGCTTTATTCTCGTTGCATATTATTCTGATGTCAGAAGAGCTCCTGAACAGAACACTGTTCCAACACCATCCTCTACATAAGGATCACCTCCGTTCGGACATATTTCATCTGAAAAATATACATACTACCGTTGATTATAACCATAGTCACACTAGGGGAACGTGAATGTATATGTGTTGCTGTTTTTCTAATATATGCTCACATAGTTAACATAACTTACCGCATGGTATTTTTTCAAGGCATTTCATACCACCGTTTACACATTTACTGGAAATGTCAACAAAAAACATTATAGTGAGAAAATTACAATTAACTAGCATTGTACTAAGTAGCCACAACATGTCCTTGCTTCAGAATGGGCATTGAATATGCAAATGTCATTACACTTATGGTGCACAATATAGGGAAATCTGTAATACCCACCATAACACACATTCTGGCATCAAAATTACTCCGCCATTCGGAATCAGAACTCCATTAACAACGCAATATTCAGCTACAGATATAAATATAAATATAAATACACATACTATTGATTGATATCATCAATTATCTCGTATCCGTAAACAATGTGAGTTGAGATGAAAGATCACATTAACAAGCATCATTGAAGACGATTTGTATTGAAAGGAAAGACTTACAAGTTGCTCGACAGCATATACTGTATCCGAGGTCTAAAAGATGGCAAAAATAATCAGCCGGACAATCCCCTTGTGTAAGACCCAATGATGCATCCAGTGGTAGAGTACAGAAATTAACATCTGTTCCCGTACTTGTATAGTAATCATCGCCATTGGGGCAGATGGGTTCTGGTGGATCTATGAAATAAGGTGTTGTGGTTAATAGGAGCGACAACGGCAACACAGTAGTTAGCAATCAATAGAGCACACTAGCTTATGAGGCTTTAAATAAGATCAAAAATTGGTCTATTGTATTCATCAAACAGAATGTGTATATGTTGCTATACTTATTACTTACGACTGATTTGCTGTTAATCTATAACCATTAAATATTGTTGTCACTTACCACAAATAAGACCAGGAGCATATAGACATAAAAACGTACCATACAGACATTGACTGGGGAAAAAATAAAAAAGTTAATACACTAATGTAATACAATTGTCAATTCTGCTTGTTTATGAAACAGCGCATGCTCAATCTAGAGAACCATGTCGTTTACGTAACGATGATTTATATGTGAAACTTACCAGAGAGCGAAGTCCAATATTACAATTGCGCCATTATGATATGTAATGACGTTAATATTATAGCACAAATCATCAACAACTGTTTAATAGAAGGGAATTAATTCACATAAAAAATCATCCCGGAGACTGAGATAGAATATAGTTTTATCATATATTCGTATGATATATTTGTATGACTGCATAGTTTTCTTGTAGAATCTTCTTTTCGTATATTTATTAATTATATTTTATATTTGTAGTTTGTTTCGCTAATTAGGTATGTTCTGGATTAAAAACGCGCACGTTTCCACGATTTACTAACATTTTATACTTGTCTTTCATGTGTCTGACTTTTGTCGGGTCCATATTTGTTAAAAATATATATTGCAGAGAATCCAAAACTTGCTTTGGGGTTCACCATTTGTTGCAGGGTGTGTTGTATTGTGAGTTATAATTGGTTCATTTATAATAAAAATGCTACTAAAGCTAACCTGGAAAAACTAATGGCAATCTGGCAATCGTCTGACAATCAAACGTCGATGTATCTTTACTTAATGGTGTAGATGTTAAAGACATACAGTCGCCGCGTAGCGCATTCGAGTTTCATATAAACAATGTCGTAATGGTATAGATGGGAATAACATGCTCATATACTTACATGTTTGTGGGCAACATACACCATACGCATCTGTTATCATGTTACAGTACAAGAAACTTGGACAGGTTCTAGTTAATGTACTACTAAAGCACAATACGTACATCTTATACTCGTCTTGGTAGGGTGTACCGCTGGGACACATTTTATCTGCAAATAATTGTGTTATAAACGCAAATAATCAAATAGTAACTCGTTCAATTCTAAGAAGCAAACATTCGAGCATTTTCACCGACTTGCAACTACAACGTTCGAAAACTGTCAGTAAAAACTGTGTTTTGGGTTAACAGTGACTCTCTTCAACAGCATAACAAGATTATTCTAACATGTGCAGAATATATAAAGTATGTTTTTCAGGATTGTCTCAAACTAAAGTTTGTGCTAATTTCTCGACTTCAGCTGTTTTCACCGGCTTTTCGACCAGCGGTCCACAGAAGCTCATATTGAGCCCATAGGAATACATTGTGCAGCGGTGCCTTGCCGGGGAACATAGAACGCTCCGTGACGTAGCTCCGCCCGAGAATACATACATTTATATCTGAAACCTAATCACTGGCTCAAATATTATACTTCACCTAACACTATAATGTGTTAAGATGAGTCTTGTTGTTCAAAACTACGTGGTATATTTCTACATGTTGTACAAAACGTTTAATGAATATACACGTACCACACAATGGTGTATCTTGACATGTAATCCGACCGTCTTTACAGTGACTGAAACGAAAGAAAAGTTGATAATTACAGTATGAAGTATAGTTTCAGAGTATTGCTTGGGTTTGATGTTACAAACAAGTATCTAAATGTTGAGTACGAGTAATTTCAAATGTTCAGTCTGTATGTACTCCATATGACTGTTCATCATTAGCTTCATTAACATTGATGTACAGATGAAAGAACAACATTTAATCATGGTTAAAGTTCAGGTGAATCGAATTATTGGTGTATGAGTTTATTTATATTATGTTTAGGACACCCCAAGTGGTCAATGAATAACACAATTCGGTTGTATTGGGTTAATCCATTTTAGTCATAAGCCACACGACCGATCGAAATGATGTGAGTACTGCCTGCAGATGTTACACTGTAAATGTCTCATGTGACGAACGTAATACTTTATGTGTGCCTTTCATCAAAGAAGGACCATGTTACAAATAAGGTGGAATTTTCAACATTCACCAGATTTCATATGACCGCTGGGTCACATCGACAAACGTTAAAAAAAGTTAATAAAAAGTAATCATGTTAAAAGGCGTGTTAATGAATATATATACATACAAAAATAAAGCAAATAACTTTCTCTCAACTAACTACGCTAACTCGCCATTCTGTGCAATTATCGTCAATATAGTAATCACCATTAGGTATAAATGTACGATTCACAAAGCAGCCGGAAATAGTATCTGTCGATACAACAGATCGTAATAATATTCATAATTGAAAGGGTAAATTCATACTATTCATACAATTGTGAAAACTGAATTATATTAAAGATACTATAAAATTATTTTAACCTCAGGACAGCACAGAGAATATTCATAGTTAGAGTCTGCGAGACAGGAATACCCGGATGGACATTCTTCAATAATAAGATTTTCAATTTGAGGAGTGCCACCACAGAACACTGGCGAACCATATGACATCAAATGAGCACCACCAAAACACGGATGGACATCTGTTGAAACACAACAATTTTACTTTGTCATCACATGACAGTACGATATTGTGAATTTGAGATAATATAGTACACTAAAAAGTGTTAACAAATTAATGTTTAACAGCTTTTGGTTATGTATATACTCAATCAACAAACACTTTAAATCGATTTAAAAACAAAGCAAATGCTTCTACAATCACTGAGTGGAGAATAACAGATATGAAACGTCATTACATAATTGATACAGAACGAGAATATTTACATATCAGCATGTGTGGTGGATGATAATTGTCTTAAAATCTAAAAAAAGGTAATACAGTGCCTTGATTGGATGTAACAGTATAAAGGGGCAATCAAACACGTGGCTGAATATAGATGTGAGTATTCTGAATTGCTATTTCACATGAGTAATTTTGCCTTCACGGATATAAGAATAAATCTTTTAAATACAACAGATTTTTTAAACATGCTAGTAATTGATTAAAACGTAAGAATTTTGAATTATCCTGTTTACAAGATTTGAAAAAAATATTATGATTAAAACAACTCACCACAAATCTTATAAATACACACAAACAATGTGCCTTTGCATAGACTGAATTAAAAAAAATATTGTAAATTTTGACTTTAATCGAACACATACTACATATATTACGTTAAACCCACATGGCAGATAATGTGTGGCATTATATATGTTTGTACGTACCATAAGACACAGTCCATTATACGATAAGAACCAGATGGCCAGAATGTTCTATCTCCCAACAGACATCCAGATGGTTCGATATAAAAGGAAAATGCATACATCAACTATATTTATTTTTTAGTTTGTAGACTATTCTCTCACAAGGAATGGTATATACGATTTTGTTTAAATTAATATGTGTACAGTCGACATTGATACATAATGCTCACTTGTTCTGTGAGCATACAGCACTGATCACAACATTATTCGAATGCAGCGCATTGTTCATTACCCATTGTTCATTGAACCAGGCGTACAATGTTGAGTCATAAAGTAATACAGCAAATTTAATTGTACAGGGAAAGTAAATCGAGCATAAGTTTGGTATAAATTTAAACCAAGTTTTATATCAAAGAAAATGTCTGTACTTCGGACACGGTTCCAATATCGCAACCATACACAGGGCTATCAAACAGAAAAACACTCTACAGAATCAATGTTCGATCGCGACTAAGAATGGACATTTAATTTCATGGAATAAGTGCCAAAATACATTGTTCAACAATAATTGACAAATCATCGGTAGTCTGCACACCGCGAAATCGTGTCTATAATCATGTCGAGAGAGGAAAATATGCTTTCGTGGCCAGTGTCTGTGTACAGAACTATAACAATATAATGTTTTTTTGTTTTAAATTCATTATTAAGCATGAAATATTTCAGCTCCCTGAATTTGACACAATTAAAAAAAAATATATATACACCCACCTGTTGATATATCGGGAGGTATATTTACTATCTGCTGCTGAATGTATAAATTATATATAAGTAGGTATATAAAAAGTATTACACTAGTTTAGTTAAAACATTACAAAAAAGTTTAGTACAGGGGATGATCATTTCAACAACGATGCCAACGCACCCCATTTTAAAACGTACTTTGTTTCGTTCAAGACATTTTTTTCAATATATTTCTTTTCTTTGACAATCTTTATAAAATATTCAAGAGAAGGCGTCACATTTGTAAAGCGGCAGATATATAAAACATATTTACCTATTAAAATAAGATGGTTTAATAGTATACCTTTTTGGGGAAATACAAAGAGAATATGTTCACAACTTAGAACTATATCATCACTTCCTGGTACAGCCCCGCAATAGTTTTGAAATAATTTCCAAAACGAAATTGTGGTTGTACATTCCCAGAAGAGATGTTCAATTGTTTCTTTTTGTTTACAATATTTACAACAATTGTCCAATCGGATTTTCTTTTGGAAAAGATAATTGTTGGTTGCCAGAATTCGATGCAATATTTTGAAATGAAAAATGCGCAGTTTTTCTTCCATTGTGGTAACGTACGCCAATTTCCAGATACATCTCCAATCAATTGCATCACTCACATATACAGTTGCTTCATATTTAGACATGGATGTTGGCGTTTCAAAACGTTTTTCAACTAATAACTTATAAAAATCTCTTGTTTTACCACCAACAACTGTATCATTTATTTTTTTAGTTAAATTCACATTGATATTTCTAGCAACTAATTTGGAATTCCAATAAACTGGAATTGCGTGCAGAATACCATTAAAAGTTACAAAATCTGTCTTAATAGTGTATTTCTCTATAAATTGTTCATATGACATAAAATTACCAGCTGTATTTAATAAATGTTGTATGCACTTTACCCCATTATTTAGCCAGTGTAAATAACACACTGTTTGTCCACCAATTAAAATGTATCTATTATTCCACAGTATTTCTGATTTGACCTCATTTGAATTAATGGCTGGGCCATGACAGAATAGTTCATACCAAAAACTTAAAATGTCAGAATAAAAAGCTGGTAAAGAAAAATGCATTTTGTCAGGATCATAATTACAGCTCAATAAAAATTTCAAGCCCCCATATCTACTAAAATAGCTCCTTGGAATAACTCCCCATGATGCATTTGTTTCCATTATCCTTATAGCCCCAGCTAATTTGAATGCTTTGTTTAACAAATCTAAATCAGTCATGCGCAAACCACCATATTCAATATCCCCAATTAAAGTGTTGTTTTTTATATGGTGTCTTTTCCCGTTCCACAGAATATCAAATAACCTAGCCCGGGCTTCGGACACATATTTTGGCGGAATAGAAATGGAGTTCATTACAAAGAGCAGATTAGTAGCCCCAAAAACCTTTGCAAGTGTAACTCTTCCACCAATAGTCAAGTCACGTGACTTCCATATGCCAAGTTTTATATTTATTTTTAATTTCTTTGGTGGAAGTTAAGCTCTAAATTTTTCTTAACATCGTGACCTATATAAATTCCCAAGTAACGGATTGGTTTTTGGGTGGGGGCTATTACATCCATCTTTTTCCAATTATGTTTAAGTTTACCCAACACAAGTAGTTCTGTTTTACCCATATTAATTTCAAGACCAGAACAATCATGAAACTGTTTTAGAATGAATAGAGCAGTGCGAACAGAATTTTGGTTTCTCATGCAAAGGGTTGTATCATCTGCATAGCCAGATATGTTTTGTTCATGCTCATATGGCAAAATAATACCATCTATTTGGTCACATGATCGAATGACAATAGCCGACAACTCTATGGCAATTACAAAGAGAGCTGTGGACAACGGACAAGCGTGTCGGATGCCCCGATATAACTTGAACCAACCTGATGAATGCCCATTATTAAGTACACAGCTTTCAATGTTGTTATAAAATACAGAAACCCATTTCTTAAAAGAATCGCCCAAATTGAACAAGTCGAGAGCTTTATGCAAGAGTCCCATTCTAGGGTATCAAAAGCTTTTGTAAAGTCAACAAACAAAAGTGCTCCCGGTTGACCACTATTTTCGCAGTAATCAATAAAATCTGTAATAAGTCTGATATTGTCAACAATTTTTCTGCCTGGTATAAAAGCAGACTGGTTTTCATGAATAATGGAGAGTAAAATATTTTCAAGCCGTTTAGCCATGCATCTACTTGCAATTTTGTAATCTGCATTGAGCAGCGATACGGGTCTCCAATTATGCAAATCAGTCAATGCTTTATCAGGTTTTGGCAATAAAGTTATAACAGCTTGTTTTTGTGTGGCAGACATGACACCATGATTGAAACTGTAATTTAGTGAGGCCACCAATGAATCCCCATTTTTTTCCCAGAAAAATAAATAAAATTCAGGGGGTAGCCTGTCACTGCCAGGTGATTTATTTTGGGGGGATTTTTTAAGGCATAAAATGCTTCCTCTTTAGTCAGAATACCTTCACATTTGTTTATTTTTTGTGGGTCAACATGTGGGATATTATTATTATTAAAGAACCCATATTTATCATTTGAATTCAAATTTGGAGAGGTCGATGCATATAACGCACTATACTAATTTCTGATTTGAATAAGAATGTCCCGTTCACCATTAATTTCGTTATGATCGACAATCAATTTGGTTACAGTTTTCTTTTTAAAATTACGTTTTTCCAAGTTAAAACAAATATTTGGTAGATTTTTCACCCTACCGATACCATTGTATGCGTGAACGGATGGCATAGTCCTGAATCTTGTGATCAATAATGCTATCAAGTTCTTTTTTAAAGCTTCATATTGCATCAAAACATCCTCATCCAAATTGTCATCGATTTCTTTTTCTAAATTATACAACTCTTTTTCCAATTCAATTTCTCTATCCCTTCTTTCTTTTGCTTGTCGCTATGAAAATTCAACAGTAGCCTGACGAAACTTGTACTTCAAGTATTCAAAACGAGTTTGGTGGTCAAGTTATAAAGTATCACGCGGAATATCGTCAATGGTTTTAATAATACTTTCCGTATAAGTATTGTCCTCTAACAGGCTACAGTTGAATTTCCAAAAACCAGGGCCTCTGCGGGAACCACCTCCAACAGAAATCGAAATCACAATTGCATCATGGTCTGATTTTGTACAAGGACGAATATCGCAAAGTTTTACCTGATTATTCAGATGTTTAGAAATCAAAAAGTAATCCAAACGCGTTGCAGCATTTCCCCTTCTCCATGTAAACCTATATGTATTAGGATTGAGTTCTCTATAAATATCAATAAGATTATAACATTTCATAAAAGATAACATTTCCTTTCTGAAAGTTGACCTTGGATCAATATTTTCACCTCGTTTATCCATTACTGGATTTATTGGTATATTAAAATCACCTCCCATAATCAATATACTGTAAGGAAAATTACAATTAATTGATGTCTTAACAACTTTTAAAAAACGAATCTGTTCTTCTTCTCTATTCGGAACATATATATTTGCAATCACTGCCTTGATGCTATCAATATCTATTTCCAGAAAAATAAATCTACCAGATGCAACTTTGACAATTTTAGTGTGTTTTATAGTTGTATTTTTGTGTAATAAAATTGCTGTCCCACAGCTTGCCCGAGTTCCATGCGAAAAGAAAATGTCCCCTCCCCAGTCAACCTTCCATTTGTGTTCATCCTCTGAACTACTATGGATTTCTTGCAGTAAAATTATATCTGCTTTCTGCCTCCAACAAAAATGAAAAATAGCCTTACGCTTTTGTGCATCTCTTAATCCCCTTACATTTAAACTAATAACATTTAATGAATACATTTACTACAAACACAAAACGTATAAACCACGTATACATAAAAGCTCAAGTTCAAAAAAAAAGAAAAAAATACCTGGATAACAGTACTAAAAAGCTGCTGCTCCAAAAAATCCCCCCAAAAAAGTAAATATTTACGATTCACAATGTGCTATTTTAAAGGTAACAAACAGTTAATAAATAACATGTTTATCAGAAAAAGAATAAGTTGCACCGCAACGTAATTAAACAAAGTGCACGTGCACAGGAAATTTCAATACCACACACAACACCCTTTCACTCTTATGTAACCTAAATAATACATGGTGACAATGGTTGATAATGTACACCTACTAACAGGTGCGGAACATGAGTGGTAAAGACCGCGATGGAATTTGCCTTTTTATTATATAAATTTAACAAAAAAAAAAAAAAAACCACGTTTCACACGTGCAGCTTTTTTCTTCTTTTTTCTTTTCCTCTTCCAATAATTAAATTTCAGGTCTCACACGTACAACGTCTTTGTTTTTGTTTTTTTAAATAAAAATTTCATGGCTTACCTTTAAACATACTATAACCTAAAGCAAATGGCAGGACTCCAGAAGACGTACCTACACTTTATGCAATTTTTTTAATTATGCTAATTTATTCATGACGTAGCAGTTTCTGTGCTCATGAATAATCATTAATTTGTGGGTCAATACATTTTAAAAGGGGCGATATATTATTTTTGGGGGAAGAGTTAGAAAGGGGGATCAGTAATCATTAGGGGGTCAATACAAAAGAATGGACCCATTTGAAGAGCAGCCATGCTCCTCGTGTCTGTTGTTACACGTGACCTACAGCTGTCAACTGTCGAACTTGCAATCTTTGAGTTCCCAGCGCACTGTCTTGTCCACTGTACCACGAGTGTCTTCACACAAGAGATAGGATTTAAGTCCTATTCATAGGAGCACTGTCTTCACTAGCATTCAAAAATATAACTAAACATACTGGATTCGAACCAGCGATCGCTCACATTGCTGACATAGTACAAATTAACTGAGCTATGTAGGTAGTCATGCAAATTGAATAATTTGTTGTCATATTTAGCTTTATTGCCAAATAGTGTTTGCGAGAAAAAGATGGGCAGGCAAGGGAATTTAACCCGGCTCCTCCTGATCACTATGTAGAGAACTGACCCACAAGACCACGAAGGATTGACTGCTTGTGTTTGCATTTGATAAGAGTATATAGTGTGTATATATATATAGAAATACAACATATTTCTATTATTGAGTTACAATTGTCCAAAAAATTGGCAATTTTGTGTTTTTACTTGTGTAAACTATATACATGGCATAACACGTTAGTGTACATTTTGCCAATTGGGTGTTTGCCATTTGCGTTGCCCATACCTGACCCAACCCTAACCCGAATGCCAAGACACGTTCATGTTAATAATTCCGTTGCCCATACCTGACCCGACCATAAACATAATGCCAAGACACGTTCCTGTTTATATTTGCTCAATAATGATACTCTGTTGTGCACTGACGGCGGATAAGTTGCATTGATGTCAACTGATTAAACAAGTCGCGTTTAAGTAATTTCCACTATTAACAAGTGGTTAAATTGTGACAATAAATGTGTGGACAAATATTTGAGATTAATTTTGGTGTAGACAACTCGTTTAATTATTTTACACCATTACAAGTTGTTAAATTGAGAGAATAAATTTCTCAACAAATATTTAATACTTAGTTTGGTGTAAACAACTCACATTTCATTAATTCCCACAATTACAGGCTGTTAAATTAAAAGAATAAATGTGTGGACAAATATTTTATACTTATTTTAGTGTAGACAGCTCTCGTTAGATTAATTCCCACAATTACAAGTTGTTAAATTGAGAGAATAAATGTGCGGACAAATATTTAATACTTATTTTGGTGTAGACAGCTCTCGTTTAATTATTTTACACCGTTACAAGTTGTTAAATTGAGAGAATAAGTGTGCGGACAATATTTAATACTTATTTTGGTGTATACAGCTCTCGTTTGATTAATTCCCACAATTACAAGTTGTTAAATTGAGAGAATAAGAGTACGGACAAATATTTTAGACTTATTTTGGTGTAGACAGCTCTCATTTAATAATTTTATACCATTAAAAGTTGTTAAATTGAGAGAATAAATGAGTGGATAAATATTTGATACTTATTTAGGTGTAAGAACTCGTGTTTGACCAACTTCCACCATCGCAAGTTGTTAAAATAATGAAATAAATATACTGGTATCATTGGATATTTGATTTAATTGTGAAACTTTCTAACAAAATGTTAACAGCTGGCTTCGAACCCTCAATCAACAATTCTGCAGACACAGTATAAATTCCACAACACCACAGAAGATATTTGTCTGTTCCCTGAATTGTTTTCGTAATATAGGGAACCCCATCGACACTTTAACAAAACTTACCTTGACTTGGGTCTTGTTTATCTTTGTGACTGGAAACTGTTGAACAAATTGCTCGTCGTCCAGTTTAAGATGTAAGTTATTTTATTATTTATTCATTCAGTTTTGTATGGTGGAGTTTTGTTAGGTTTATTATTTTATCGCGACGTTCTTTGCTTACTTGTTTACGGTTTGAAAGATTTTAGTTTATTTGATTTACGTTTTTACGGTAGCTCTGAGCGGGAACCCACTGTCTCTTTCAAGCTAATTTTGTTTTATTTTGATGGCACGCTTGTGTACCACGCCACGACGTTGGTCGTTAAGTGGTGTTCATTTTTCTAACTACTCCAGTGTTCCGATGAGTTGAACGGAAAAGCCAAGACGATTGCTCGTTTCTGATTGCTTCGGTTCTGGTGAGTGTACATCTCGTGTGATTCGAACCCATGTCGTTTGTATTGAGCGTTTTTTGTATTTCCCATGTTGGCTACGCCGTAATATGCAACCACTTGCCCGTTTTATTGTGATTTTGAGAGTGTTTAATGATGTCTTTCTCGCCCGTCACGCCATGACCCATTTTCAACCACACGGCCATTTTGCAACAAGTGCGTGACCCTCGGCGTCACCCGACTGACTATGAGATCGTTCTGTTCAACTGTTAAGCTAGGATTTATTACCGTTATTACCATTATATTGTCACATGATTTGTTTTACCTTATGTGTAATGTCTTAAGTATCTTTATTGTAATTTGTATATACCAATTCGTATATACCGAGGAAACGACTCCGATTGAAGGTCATGTATTTTGTGACGTCACCAATTCGTGTGTAGGTACGGCTTCTAGATCCGTGCCAAGCAAAGTAACATGCACAAAACTACCCACACTGAGAAGTGGTGCAAGACAAAAGTCTAATAATTATATAATGTCAGGGGGTTTATAAAGCGATCCATCTATAAATAATTTACCTTCATGGAAGGACGGCTTCTTCCCTTCTTCATACGCGGTTTTCATTACGTTTTTGAACTATTGTTTTGCTTCAAAATCTTCTTTGATGAGATCGCGAGTAACATAAATATGAGATTCTTTTAGCGCCGATCTTGCGTTTCTAATCACGGATTCTTTTATTGGTCTGCTGTAGAATTTAGCAATTATATAGTTTGGTGTCTTCTTATTTTGCTTACTGCGAGCACAATGTGCATTTTCGACACGAGGAACACCGGGCGCCATCTTGAAAACACCAATCAGTAGATTTTCGACAATTTCCGTGCAGTTCTCGTTGTCAGTTTTTGCGATTCCTCCAAAGCGCGAGTTATAATTTCTCGAATACCGTTCCTGTTTTTTTTTCTGGGAAAATTAGACACTCTAAATGTAAAACCATATTTACGAACACCCTTTCAAATATTCACTCAATACGCAATAATTCAAATGAAATTTGTTTCTTGCCAACCTAGAAAAATGTCCATACCAACGATTTAGTGATTTTGAAATCGTACTTTATTGAGTCAATATTTAACACAACATCCACAATTTTGATGAAAATCATGAATTAACATTGGCCACGTTTAATGGAATGAGAAAAACCACCAGTCTAATGTCATTAAATCATTGCTAGGCATGCCATTTTATACATTTTGCAGACAATGTCCAGAGAATTACTCAAAGTGCTGATAAGAGTACATAGACGTACAGATGGACACGTGATTAAAAATTCCAATATATCAGACTCGTGGAATGATTCGATCTGAAATTTGCTTTTTATGATTTGTTATATATCTAAATAATTATACGTACCCTTAAATCACGTGCATTAATGACGGCAAAATAGCCCATTAATAGCGATAATAATGTAATCAATTTCATAATGACGAATTCTGAAATGAAACATAATACGAATATAAGCTGTAACAATTACATTTTAGCGATGGGTTTAATTAACGTTTCGTAATAATTACAAGTGGTATACAGTTGTACTAATAATCTACGGCGTTTGGTAGTGTTTGAAATAAAATATTATGGCACACAATCAATCAAATGTCATAATGCGGGAGAAAACCAATAAATTAAATGAAACACAGTAATAACAAATTTAATGTTCGTAAATCTTAGTGAACTTGTTTGCAAGCAAATTAGAGTATCGGATCAACAAGTAGAAAACCAACATATTCAAGGATTCTTTTTTGAAATTTGTCAATGAAGCAGCAGACACATGTCATGGATGGCGGTATGCCAGCTCTCTCGACCGGAGACGTCGTCGTCGTCGTCGATAACTCGCTAATTCACCATAATCGTGGCAGTGTACTGTTCTATTTTTATATCATATGAGTATTCATAATCACTCTAATTTATTCGCCCGACTTTAATGCAGCAGAACATGCTTTCGGAAATTTGAGATATGTCTGATGAGAACAAAGAATACGCGATTCTTCAGGCAGCACTAGTAATTACTGTTGATGTTTGTAACGGTTTTTTGTGCATGAGTTTTTAACAATGGCTCAAATTTCCGGAAGAATATTCAAATAAGTTGGGGTGAATATAGATTGAATATCCATCTTTTGAAAAATCAGCTAAATAGTTCACCACCACGATTATGGTGAATTGGCGAGTTATCAATGAAGACGACGTCTCCGGTCATGAGCAGAGTTCGCGCGTCTTGGAAAAATTAAAAGTTAAAAAGGAATCAGTGTCGGGGAACCATTGACGAAACACTTGGGTAGCTGAATCCCGAATAATTCATAAATAAGATTGGGTAAGGGAAAATTTCCTGTAGTCTATTAAGATAGCCTTGAGTGGAGATTAAATTTTCTTAACGCTGGTCTTGTCATCCGTTTGCATTTTTCAGGAAGTCGACATTTTACAATGTTGAACACTACGATAAAGATTTCCCGTTCTCGAAATTATGAAATTCTTCCTTTTTTGGGAGAAAAAAACACTGAAAAAACTAATTTTGACAAGATAATATAGAAATTGATATTAAGAATAATTCATAACGAAATGTATTTTTGATTGACATTTAACGAAATTGTTTGAATTTTGAATTTGATGGCTGGTTCGAATTTAATTTTATGGTGATCAATACTAGTAATTACAAGCCTGGTTTACATTTTCTTGTCGTGTTTTTTTCTTGTTAATGTATTAATTATAAGTGCGTGGGGAAATAGAATAATTATATTGCGTGAGTGAAAGGGTTGATGAGACTGTTATGGTGTTTACACGTGGGGAAAAAGCCAGCTCCAAGGGGGAGCCGGTGTTAAAAAAATACGTGTAAACAGACGAAGACGGCGTCGCGCCATCTTAATTGAAGCCGCAGTAAAGTTGTGGTTTCGAGCCAGCACCCCAATCTAAACAAGACCTTGCAATACGTGTAAACACTTGAAGCCGTCTTTGGAGAGCGTCATCACGTGACCAGCCTCGTTATGACGCTTAACTTTCACATTTTGTCCATTCTCGGGGGCGGGGGACATCCGGGCATTTTCAACACATGGCAACCATTACAGTGAAAACAAAGGCCGACAACTCTCAGAAAACGGTACTTTGAGATGGTTGTTGAGACTCCCCTGAACAGTGTAACAAGATTACCTTTGTGTGTGTAACGCATATAAATTTGATTGTTCAGAATTACTTCAAAGTTGAGTTCCTGCCGTTTTCTCGAATTTTCACTGATTCTTCGCTCGGCGTTCTGCGTTCCTCCAGCAGCGCGCGCAGAGCCCATAGAAATGCGTGGTACAGTGGTACGCGTCTTAGCAACGTGGAACGTCTGTGACGTTGCTCCGCCCCCAAGGATAGTATTCTCCGCTTTTCTACTGAAGAGGGCGCAAGAAATGATTACGTCATGCCGATCTAAACTAAACCAGCAATACGTGTAAACGCTCCAGAGTTTTAAACCAGGGATAAGGATTATTGACCGACCTAATTTAGGCTAGCCTTCTCCCCACGTGTAAACACCATATTTGTCACAACGCGTTCTATTTTCTTCCAACGCGCGTGGCCGGCGTTTATTCTGTTCTTTTATTCTCGAAAAAAATATCACTGGCAGCGTTTATTTTGTCATGTCTTACAACTGAATGTCCAAGCTGACTTTGTTTTGTCTGTAAAGCAATATGTAAAAAAACAAAAATTGCAAAAATATTCATCACAATTAGGGAATTAAATATACCATCACGAAATGAGAGGCGTCCGCCCAAGTTACATATATATCAAGTATCAAAGCAATAAGACTTGTAGTTTTCAAGAAAAAGTCGAAAAAGTAAAAAGTTGACAAGGACACAACGGACAATCACTGATATGATAAGCTCCGCTCGACAAAGTCGACAGCGGAGCTAATAAAACTGGCGAAATATTCCCGACTTTCAGACGTTTTATGACTTTCCGAGAAACAAGTGTTCATCGTAAGAAAATGATATTTCTTCTTCACTCGCACATTTATTCTCAGGGGATATACGATCGATGACGATAACTTAACCCATGAATAGCCATGTTTATATTTGTAGGTACAACGACTGCTCAGTGACGACAGCCGTAAACGTAAACTGGAAGATAACAGGGATGTTTTTATTACAGGATATAGTCTGTACATATAGTTTTTAACAAACAAATAAATTTATGCATGCACAAATAATTCTTATTGATGGTGTTTTTTTTTCAATCCCTGGTACTTTCTAAAAAAATCCTAAAGTAAATTTCAACTGTACGTATAACGGTTTTGCAAAGTACGACGGGGCTTACGCGATATTCCACAATCGCCAGGCACCAAGGGGACGAAAACTTAGTTTATCAGCATGTTCTGAAAGTTCAATAAGCTTCGACTTTCGTGCGTTAGTGCACGTTATGCACGCTCCTTGGAGAATTTATGAATTCTGGAACATTCTTCGAATTACAATTATTCAATATGTTACGCCCCGGTCATTTAAAACACCCCAACTCACAATGCGCACGCATGCGATCGAACATTGCAACTAAATATTTTATTTCACTGGCCTTGATTTCCTGTATTCGGCAGGACTGAATTCTGAAAGACGAAATATGCGAAGGGGGCATTCCAACGGACTTAGTTGATTGAAGTTTAATCTGGAATATTTCAATCCCAAATAATTAACATGTGTTGTATATGTCACGTATGTTCACAATGCGATTAACGATACACGTACTAACCACGTTTCTGAAATATAAACTTAATAACTGATGGATGAAACAAACTCTACGATGACTCATTGTCTACGACTCATTGAAAATGTCCAAATTTCCATATTTATATTACCAATTAAAAGTAAGAAACTCCCTTTATCTTTAACTGCAAAGTGTTGAGCTGGGACAATGTTCAGGCGGTGGGCACGCTCGCAAATACAAATAATGTGTAATAAAATACGCGTAAATGTTGAGTGTATAACGGTGCATTCAAAACAGTGAGCTACAACAGGTGTTTCTAATTCTTCTACATGAGGCAGGCTTCTCCAATTAAAAAAAATATTGTGTTGTTTACCGTTTAAAACACCTATTTACAGTATAGCAATTTGCCATTAATAACGTCGTATATCTTATTTCAGTGCTTTGTTACAAATGATGTTGACATACGCTTGGAGTACTGAATAGCATGTTTTGGCAGTTTGCAGTGGTGTGGATTTAAAGTAAAAACTATTAACTTAGCATTTCCGCTTTGCAAATATGTACGGTACCACCCCATGGCCATTAAGTACACAATAGCATTTTAAGATTGGTAATGAAATATGAACTGTCGACTTTTTTTAATTCAGTTTATTTTAATTTGTAAATACGAGGCACTCGTCGGCTTAGAAGGGTTTGTTTGTTTTTGAGGGTCGGTTCTTTGTCTACTTTGTTCGTCTAAGGGATTCATTGCGTGATTTGGTATCAGTCTATCTTTTTTGAACTGTTTACACGTTCTATGTTTTAGCTAGTTATGGGAGGGGTGATAGAAAAAGAAGAAACGCAACCTTACGACTGATGTGGTTGAGGTTTCAAATGATTTGTTCTTAGTATTCTCAGTTAATTATATGCATACTTTTGAGAGATGCCCTGTAGCCTGTCAATTGTAGTAATTGCAATGAAATCCGGAAAACGTCTGTACAATCACGATTATGTAAATGCAACCCCATATCGTTTACAGGTATTGTTATAAAATAATACATCTTTTCTTTATTGCGCTAAAACTAAAACAAATGCAATATGGATCGATTATCATAGAGTTCTGAAGAAGTCGTCTATGGCATTACCGTAGAATATATTATGAGCTCAGATGTTATTTCTCCCAATATATGCGCATGATCCAGACATTACAACATTTCTTCTCATCACGACTTTCTACGACTTTTACATATGCTTACGAGGTCATTTTCCATTGGACGGCATAAACCATACATAGATTTGCAGTGCATGGATAATGCATGTGAATCCATTTGTTTTAAATCGTAATATTTTGAAATTCTCAAATTGTACATTTTTAATCGAAATGATACTATTTCGCATTCTAATCCAATGCAAAACACAATACAAATTTGAATTTCACTATGTGTGTCACATGGCAGTACAGCTTATCCATATAGCGTGTGTATTGTGGCACTACAGCCACTACGCTTGGAACCCGATGAATTATGCATTCACTGGTTTGTAACAGCCATGTTACTCATATCCAAAACCTAAAAAAACTGAAGATGGCGACGAAATTTGTAGTAGTGAGATAAGCGACTGATCATATCAACGACTGAATTGAAGATGGAATATTAAAAAAAAATATTTTACGGGATTTTGTTGGCCAGCTGATATGACGTCAGTGGGTAATTTATCACGGGTAAATATGTTTGCAGCAATATAGTTGTCAGGGGTCAAGCTTTAAACGATATTGAGACACATTGTCCTAATTTTATATTCCATAACATAAATACAAAGCTTAAATGGTAGGTTTATGAATTAAGTGACCACATGGCAGACAGAGTTAAACCGAATATTTAAAATTGTGTATAGAAAAATGTGTTACCGTTACTTCTAATACAATATTCACGAGAAACGAATAAAAGTAAAATGTGTACTTTCAAAGCAGTCTGGTTAAGTTTTCGTAATTTGCAATGAATAAGGTCGTATATTGCTTGTAAACATACGTCCAATATATTTTGCGTAGCTGCATGTACATTTACCATGTCTTGATAGAAAGTCTTTCAAATTATGAAAACTGGTTTTTAATATCATAGAATCGCAAGAAATAGCTCACCACGTGGACCTGAAATAAACAGAATTGGTTCATCATGTTTCAGGCTCGACAACTAAATATAAGACCCACAGTAAACGTGCAAGACTGTCAAATAACCGGAAGTGTCAAATACAGGTAAAGTAAACGTACGCCAAATTAACGTGTGCAAACCGTGGAAATACAGTGACATTAGAATTCATTTGATTGAGGGTCTAGTTATGCTGGGTCAATATGATGGAGAATAAGAATGGAATACAAAACAAATCGCTATCAAGGCGTTAATGAATAAAATATATATTCATTTTACAGTCAGTTTATTGTATTTATCTGAATTGAAAAAAAAATGTTTTGTTGTACACGGACGTCTATGGCAATTCCTGGCAACTGGAATCGTGTTCTAAGCTCATGTGCGACACATGTGTGGTAAACATGTATTTTCCAATAATCCAATGCGTTCTTTTAATGAAAATCACGAGTACGAGTTTTGACCTGGGTACAACGTGCACTAATTACAGCTGGTGACTCCTTTGATACCCTCCAATGACCTTGGAAATTACATAGTTAAACTCGGTAAAATCTCATTTTGTACTAGTTGGTCGGCGCAACAGGCTAGGTAGTGTTAACATTTCGGAGCTTTGTCAATGTTGGAACGTACTAAAAAAACGATTTTAAAATATAGGAAACCAAGGAACGCGTATGTGATTTAAAGTCCCGAAAGTGTGTTTATGTTGCTCTTGATGTTAAATGCAAGTGAGTTGCTGCCCTCAGTTTGTGACTTCCTGTCCTGGCTCCCTGATTTACCTAAAACTAGATCAACTAGCGTCGCAAACAAAACAAAGCTGACAAGACGTCGGCAGTGCCATTTACGTAATATTGTCTCTGCTGTCTCAACTATTCCCGCGAAATACCCCTCTCGCCGCGAAATCCCTAATCACCACGAAATCCCCCCGACTGGTTGTGTCTGCTGTATTCGTATATGCATTTTTAATTAGATTATGCAGGCCACGTGCACATTATGTTCAATGAGTTCAACAGTCGTGTTAAAGGTCATACACAAAAATGGCGCAACTTCTCGCGATTGTTTCTCATCGCGGCTGGAAATATACCCGTCAAATATTTGTTTCTAGTTATTTCTAATGCCGTTATATGCAAGACTTCATAATATTTCGGGAACTATTCAACGATCTCTTCGTCTGCTTGTAGTATATATGGATGGAGGGCTACTTGCCTCTTACGCTACACTGCCGCAAATCATACCGCCCTCTGATAGGTTAAAAGAAAACTACTCACTACCGTACTAGCATTAACAGTACACGCTAAAAAACATCGTTTTTTTATGATTCTGATAGAGGGCGGACGCCATCAGTCAGGGTGACTTCGAGTGGATAAAATATTTTTTTTCAATCTAAAATCACACAATTTTTTTAAAAATCGTCCCGACAGGAACCAGTTTACGTACGGTGTGGCGGGAAACATGTACGTTTAACACGACAAGAGCTAACAATTATTTGTAAATGTTTCCACAATTCATGATGACCTAAAACAAGAAATAATGCAGAAGGTACGAGTTATCTAACATCAAAATATTAAAAAAATACAAAGTTGGAGGGAGGTTGTTGGTACAATAAATGTCGTTCTCCCTCCCAATAGAGCGGGCGTCGTTTCAAAGGTGATCTTTACATATTGCAGGAAAGTGAATAATAAACCAGCTGTTGTAGTTGGTGTAGTGATGTGTGATAAAGTCAGAGAGGGGCAGTAGAATGTTCGTAGTATGTAGGCAGATCATGAATGGATTTATGGATATGTTGGTTGACAGTGGATTATGATTAGTATGTTTGCCTTTCTATATGAATTACGTGATGGCAATGCAGAATATTGTCACCAAGATGATCTTGCTAACTATACTGTCTCTAGTCAATGAAAATGGGTATAACTAAGCCATACTGAATTCGGTTGTCGAAAAGAGTATATGCCATATTAATCACATGTCAAAGAAATAAATTTGGTACTCCACTTACAATGCGATATGCATTCGTAACACATTCGATGTGCTTACACATTCATTGTTTAAAGGGATATTGTATTTTTTTCATCTAAACAATTAAACCAAGATTTTACCAGAGAAAGACTAACCTTAACATTTGAAAAGTTGTTTTTGCAGACATAATTAGCGCGTAGTCAAATATGAATCTCTGATATCATCAATATCACTTGTCTGATTGATGCAAGTGTCTTCTTAACAAGGCAATTATTACCCAGAATGACACGTGCTCAATGTTTTCGTATCACCTTTTTGTTGTATACAGTAATTGTTAATTTACCCTGTTGTGTGTTGAATAGTCTGCCAATGGGTATGTTTTAACTTTACTTCAATGGTGGTCATATTGTTGTCGTCCGAAAAGTGCGAAAACAACAGCAACAACAACATTATTTACAGGCCGAGTTTATTTGAATAAATTCGAAGGAACAATTACTGAATATTAATTAGCTGTCGTAACCAGCCATAGTTATTGATCGTATAATTTATTTGCCAAGAGGGGGTTTGCCGATTAAAGGATGACTTAAATAGATGAATTCAATCAAGCGTTATCTCAGCCTATTGTCAGTCTTTCAGCGGTAGCCTCGAGCTCGACTGCCTCGATAACTGTAAAGAAAATGAAATGAATTATTTTAATTTTATAATATTTTATGGATGTAATAATCACCTTTATTGTCAATAACATCCATATACATGGTATATTTCATGAATAAAACGAGATTTCCAAACTTGCTTCACATGAATTGTTTTACAATAGTTTCCAAGTTTAACTTAAGGCAATTCAAAATTCCCATCTGCTTTCTGAGATACGTAGTTGTATTAAATGTAGAAGATTGTGACTCGGACAATTTTGTCGTTTGCTTTGGTCCGAATATCTAGAACTTAACAATATAAGTTGTTAAATAAAACGTACCTGTATCCCCACACAGAATCTTTGTGCACGCCCAAGTTCCATCGCTCGTACAGTAACTGTCAAAGGATATAATAATTGTCATTAGACTGATGTAATTTAAGTGGTTGGCTTACATGTGTTATTATGATGGTTCAACTGGCCACTATAGAATCATCATACACACAGACTGTTGACTGCTTGGATTGGCACTTCAGAAACGTTAATTTGACATAAGGTTGAAACGGATCATTAAGCACGAAATCGAATTTGGTGGATACGTTATGGTAACTAAATAAGAAAGACAAGGTAGCATTCATTATTTTGTGTTGACTGCGATTTGACATTATCAATCAAGCTAAGAATGTTATAATTATAGCAATCGCTCAAGAACTTTTTACAAAATTATTATTTCTTCATTTCTTTCCTAATTTCCTTGACATTATTGCATATGAAGAAAAGGGTCCTATTATCATCCAGAATGCATTTCTCATAATATCATCACGAAACATTGAAATGACCATCTGTCAGCGCCCTCGTGATCCAACCTGAGAAATGTAGCGTTTTAACGTTTATAAGTACTTGGTTGTTAAACGTACTGTAAAACATGTCGAAAAAGCGGCATGCAATTTTAGCAAATTGTGGTAAAATGTTGATTTAGCGAATCTCTTTTGTCATTGTTGATTTCTTTGTCTGGCGGCCATTTTGAATTTATAATAAAGTCATTAGCGACATCTTGAATTAGCGAATGAGTTCTAAATTCGCAAAAAAGACATGGTCGCGAAAAAGACATGTTTTACAGTATGTATTAAAAAGCTGTATTAGTGATGGTGTGAACAATACGACTAAAAACCTGGTTAATAAGAAATCATGCAGTATTGTAGTTGCAAAACACAGTGTCAGCCGGCACAACTGCAACATTACTGTAAATTACTCAATTGTTTGAACTCAACAATATATATGTAATGCAGCTAAGAATAGAAAATTGAGAGACGTGACACCAAATGCTGGATACACATAGCAGCGAGATTTATGTTCCGGTTACGGATTGTGAAATTTTTAATACGACCGGTGCTGACAGTCACGGCTATTCAATAGCCCTGAGTACAGTCTTGTAGGTTGGCCTTCTTCCACTGATCATTCGGCCCCTACATTGCTGAGAAGTCGAATAGACTGGGAATTCGACACTATTGTGAAGGAATGTTCGGGCGATTAAAGAGGCATTCAGCTTTGCAGTTAAAAAATGAGAAGGTCGATACGTCCAACTATTCTAAATACCTGAACAGGAAGGGAAATTACATAAGAGACCTACTACGGTCGATCAAATCGACATTTTCCAACGTCAACCGAAAATACACGCCGCCATCTTGTTCTTGACGTATTTATCAACAAAACGTTGTTTCGTTGCGTAAAACTAGATTTTGTCAATGTTCCAGTACAGTAGGTTCATTTTTCGGCCACAAATGGTATTTGTGATCGCTAGGTTGGTCGATAGATGTTTTAGCTGGTTACAATCATGAAAACGGCAGAACGGTTATCCGCCATATATTTGTAGGCGGGTGTCGAATCCTCGGTCTATGCGACTTCCCAGTACTGTGGGGGGCCGATTGATCAGCGGAAGGAGACCAACCTACAGGACTGTACTCAGGGTTAGGCTATTCGACTACATGACATCAGAGCATTGCTGGCTTTGTTTTATTTGGAAAATTGTTTTACATAGGGTAAAATGTGGGAAATTGTCATACAACCAAATATTGATCTTTTTCGCAATTCAATAACATGTTATTATAAGTAATGATAGGAACCGAACATTTGAAAATAGTTTAATTGAATAAACTGCCATATTAAGTACAAATATTGGGACAGAGATTAAAAATAATAAGCCCCAGACAGGGTGTATCATAACTTGTAGAGCTGTTTGACACTCGCTCATTTCTGCCAGTGTCACTAAATATTTTTGTAATACTAATACAGTTTGTTTACTCCTTCTGGCTTCACCCGCTCTTTTGAAGTTGCTTTCGCTTACATGCTTACTGGTTGCATGTACGTTTTCCAATTTACAGATGCGTTATGAATTGAAATGTCCCAAACGATTGTCATGTAAATATTGGGTTCAACGTCCACACTATAACTGAATCCATCAAGCAATGCAACAAAATTAAACAAGAATATATAATATATGTTTGAAAATAAGCGACTTCGAACCAAGGTGTTAGCATAATGCAATATAGCTTTTTGAATAAAAATTAATAATAAATGTATCTAGTTCATCTTTAGTATTACGTAACGAAATGTCCACTACATTCACTAATAACCTACCAGGTATTGCAGTCTTCTTTTCTGCCATCGCCTTCCTGGAAAATAACGCCCTCATGGAAACATGGGAACAAAGGATCCATACAAATGGTGCCACATATTCCAGAAGCACAGCATTTTTTCTTCCCCTGGCAATCGGTATCATCTTGGCATTCATAGTAGCAGTAACCCTTTGGACGGACATCGTCGATAGAAGGTACCATTGGGCATTGTCCGGGTTTATCAGGTTGTTCTGGAAGGAAGCATTGTGACGTTCAGAGCTCTCAGGAAATAATTTTACACCTCATGGAAACGCTCAGGTGCGAATGCAGCAATCACAACTTTGTCTGTGAAATGACAAGTTCGTACGTAATAGTTAACATATTAATTGTATATAAATACGTACCATCACAACAGTATCGAACTTTGTAATCATGACATTGATCACCAGCTGGCTGATCTTTGTCAAGACAAACAAATCCAGGATCGACATCGTGATGTAGGAATACCTGCCCGGTGCTTGATGAAGATTGTTCAGTGGCGGCGACAACAACTTGGATGAATAACGGATTTTTACACATTTCATTTGGATATTCATCTTGGATTACGGCGGTGATTTCACGATCTGCATCTAAACCTTCACATGATTTATCGGTGTTGAACCATTTTGTCCACTTGTCACAATCTGGCTGTTCTGTATAATGATATTACATGAATGAAAAACATGGTTAATGAGACGAGACAGTTTTTCGCTTATAATAAGTATTCAATTCAAAGTAATACTCAAATTCAAATATTCAACTAAAATAACGTAAAAACACATTTGTTGTGAATATTGATTTACCAGGACAACAGAATCTGACTTTATAATCTTCACATTTCTCATCGTCCTGTTCTTCATTCAAACAAGCAAATCCATTAATGATATCATTGCTGAGTAACACATCGCCTGTTAATTCAGCTGGTATGCCATCAATAGTCTGGGCTTGAATTGCGCTGGGTCGTTTGCACGTCTTTTCACATAGTGTTGCTAGCGTTTCTAAATCGCCAATCCCTTCTTCTGGACTGTTTTCGTCGAACCATTGTGACCATTCACCATCACACGGGGGATTAGCTGTTTGAACCAAAATTACACATATAATACTGCATATTACACAACGTTATCGGACATGCCACAACGAGGAATCAATGTTTTTAACCACGGGACAACATCTCAACAATTATCGGAAATCCCGCGGAACACGGTGACACAACTATTTTAAAGGAATTATTAATTAATTTGTGACTCAGAAAACATAACATGTGAATGTATACCGGTTTTCCTGCAATACACAATATAATAAATGTGTTACCTGGACAGCAGTATCTCACTCGATAGTCAAGGCAAGTGTTATCTGGCTGATCTGCCATCCGACACACAAAGCCAATGTCCGGTGAATAATGCAAGAATATTTCATCAGTATCTTCTGCAGGAATACCGTCAAGGGTCTGCACTTGTATCGCCGATGGATTGGTACACATGTTATCACCATACAACTCGATGGCAAGGGATGTCGTTTCCCAGTCCCCAGTACCTCCTGGGTTATCTCTATCGAACCAGACAGTCCATGCACCATCCACACATTCTACAAGTATATTCCAGGCATATATTATTCCTGAAATTTTAATGATTCGCGAATATTCATGAACTAAATGAGTAGTGTGCACTCATCTGTATTTGGACAGCACACTGATGTCAAGTCAGTTGGATGGGTGTAACAATGGTAGCCAAATGGACACTGCTTATCAAGAGAATCACAACCAACGGAATCCCATCAGCACCAATTAAAGGAATTCCCATAGGGCAAGGTGGTTGAACTATAATATTACAAACACCCACGCAGTAATTATTAGTGAGCCATAGAATATGTAGTACACACCACGGTGCATTTAAATTAAATTTTATATAAACTGTACTGCACCTTACCCGTTTACCTACGCTTCTCTATACAAATTAATATTATGGAAACATTTTTACATAGTGACATCCAATAATGTTTTAGTCTCAGAAGCACTTCTTGAAAATTTAACTTACCACAATCAGGGTCCGGTTTGCAGTACCACTTGCCGTTTCTACATTCGCTAAATAGATTTAAACAAACGCAGTTTATATTAACTGTTTCAAGAATACGTGCAATACATACAACAAGGTACAAATTGTTATCTGCTATCGTTGATGTAATTTTGATCAGGCAAATTTCTAATCTATGAACACTGATGGCCAATCTAATGGTAATACGGGCACAATACTGAGAGCATATTCGAAATTACTACACAAATGCCCCCGGGTAATGTCGCGTCAATGTTCGTGTGGATATATGTGTATATCGGTAACACCTTAACGGAGCGAAACGACCACTTGGCGTAGTCATAAATGCAATCTGATTAAAATCCGATGTAGTGTACGGGCTTTAATTAATTATTTTGGCTATAAACTTATTTTAATTTTATTTTTGTTATTAATGCCTTGTTTTATTATTTTACTTTGATTTTGTAATTTTTTTAAAATTCCGCCCTACATACATCTGACCCGATGCCTATGTAACGATATTTCCAAGAGACCAACTATCGACGATTTTAGTCAACGAATCACAGATCTCCTTCTATAGCGCACATGATGACGTCACCGGGCAGAGTCAGGTAGCAAACACACTCAAATAAAATGGCGGATTATACCGACGTTAGCGACCGAGAAAAACACGGCTGATTTGGACTGGACACATCGCAATTGATCAGGAAATATTTTTTTGCTCCAGTTTTCTGCGTCGATGTCGTGGGACGGTAAAATCAGGTTGCATTGTTTATATAGCTATTTACAGTGTTCTAATCATTATGATTTACTTAGTTTTTTTGCTTCCATTCTAGATAATATACTCGGCGTTTGATGTAAAATTGAAGCGATGACTGAATAAACGGACCTTGGCTGGCGAAGATGTATCAGGAAGTGGGCAGGACTCCAGAAGACGTACCTACACTTTATGCATTTTTTTTAATTATGCTAATTTATTCATGACGTGGCAGTTTCTGTGCTCATGAATATTTATTAATTTGTGGGTAATTACATTTTGAAAGGGGCGATATATTATTTTTGGGGGAAGAGTTAGAAAGGGGGATCAGTAATCATTCGGGGGTCAATACAAAAGAAGGGACCCATTTGGAGAGCAGCCATGCTCCTCGTGTATGTTGATGCACGTGACCTACAGCTGTCAACTGTGTTCATTCTTCGTCGACTTCGACTGGCTTCCATGTGAGTTAGTATTCTTGTGTTCTGACTACAGTTTTTGAATCCGTTGTTTAGGTTTTTAACGTCTTTCATGTCTTTTGTAGGAGTGTCCAATCCGTGATTCGAACTTGCGATCTTTGAGTTCCCACCGCACTGTCTTGTCCACTGTACCACGAGCTTTATTGTTTGCGAGAAAAAGATGGGCAGGCAAGGGAATTGAACCCGGGTCCTCCTGATCACTATGTAGGGATCTGATCCACAAGACCACGATGGATTGACTGGTTGTGTTTGCACTATATAGACTATATAGTGTGTGTATATATAGAAATACAACATATTTCTATTATTGAGTTACAATTGTCCAAAAAATTGGCAATTTTGTGTTTTACTTGTGTAAACTATATACATGACATAACCCGTTAGTGTACATTTTGCCAATTGGGTGTTTGCCATTTGCGTTGCCCATACCTGACCCGACCCTAATGCCAAGACACGTTCCTGTTAATAATTCCGTTGCCCATACCTGACCCGACCCTAACCCTAATGCCAAGACACGTTTCTGTTAATAATTCCGTTGCCCATACCTGACCCGACCCGACCCTAAACCTAATGCCAAGACACGTTCCTGTTCATAATTGTTCAATAATGATACTCTGTTGTGCACTGTCTGCGGGTAAGTTGCATTGATGTCAACTGATTAAACAAGTCGCGTTTAAGTAATTTCCACTATTAACAAGTTGTTACATTGTGACAATAAATGTGTGGACAAATATTTTAGACTTATTTTGGTGTTTTAATTACAAGTTCTTAAATTGACAAAATGAATGTATGGACAAATATTGACCATTATACTTGTGAGTAAATACCTGTTGTTTAATTTCCACCTCTACAAGGTTGTTAAATTGAGAGAATAAATGAGTGGATAAATATTTGATACTTATTTAGGTGTAAGAACTCATGTTTGACCAACTTCCACCATCGCAAGTTGTTAAAATAATGAAATAAATATACTGGTATCATTGGATATTTTATTTAATTGTGAAACTTTCTAACAAAATGTTAACTGCTGGCTTCGAACCCTCAATCAACAATTCCGCACACACAGTATAAATTCCACCACACCACAGAAGATATTCGTCTGTTGCCTGAATTGTTTTCGTGATATAGGGAACGCCATCGACGCTTTAACAAAACTTACCTTGACTTGGGTCTTGTTTATCTCTTGTGACTGGAAACTGTTGAACAAATTGCTCGTCGTCCAGGTTAAGACGTAAGTTATTTTATTATTTATTCATTCAGTTTTGCATGGTGGAGTTTTGTGAGGTTTATTATTTTTTCGCGACGTTCTTTGCTTACTTGTTTACGGTTTGAGAGATTTCAGTTTATTTGAATTACGCTTTTACGGTAGCTCTGAGCGGGAACCCACTGTCTCTTTCAAGCTAATTTTGTTTTATTTTGATGGCACGCTTGTGTACCACGCCACGACGTTGGTCGTTAAGTGGTGTTCATTTTTCTAACTACTCCAATGTTCCGATGAGTTGAACGGAAAAGCCAAAACGATTGCTCGTTTCTGATTGCTTCGGTTCTGGTGAGTGTATCTAGTGTGATTCGAATCCGTGTCGTTTGTATTGAGCGTTTTTTTATTTCCCATGTTGGCTACGCCGTAATAGGCAACCACTTCCCCGTTTTATTGTGATTTTGAGAGTGTTTAATGATGTCTTCCTCGCCCGTCACGCCATGACCCAGTTTCAACCACACGGCCATTTTGCAACAAGTGCGTGACCCTCGGCGTCACCCGACTGACTATATGATCGTTGTGTTCAACTGTTAAAGCTAGGATTTATTACCGTTATTATCATTATATTGTCACATGATTTGTTTTACCTTATGTGCAATGTCTTAAGTATCTTTATTGTAATTTCTATATACCAATTCGTATATACCGAGGAAATGACCCCGATTGAAGGTCATGTATTTTGTGACGTCACCAAATCGTGTGTAGGTACGGCTTCTAGATCCGTGCCAGGAAGTGTACACATTTGTTGGAAGTGAAAAAAATATTCAATGTAATGACAAAAATTGTAAAATGCTGTGGAATTTCTTTTGTAAATAAAAATATACTAGCAATTTTCTATTAATGGTTTATTCAAGTGGGCAAAATATAATGTACAGAAAGATTGCCCGTAGAGTATCTCTACACTGAAAAGTAAGCAACCGACAGCCTGTATAAAAGGGGGCTGTGATTGGCTGTTACTTACGCGAGATTTGAACGGGACTTACATAGGCGTTGGATCAGATGTATGTAGGGCGGAATTAAACAAAAAATCAAAGTAAAATAATAAAATAAAAAGGCATTAATAACAAAAGTAATAAAAAATAAAATTAAAACAAGTTTATAGCCAAAATAATTAAAGCCCGTACACTACATCAGATTTTAATCAGATTGTCATAAATGGTAGTTACAGTGAGTGTAAAGTAATAATATTATTATTGTTGTTTTTTTCCGATAAGCAGTGTCCGATGTTTACAGCAGTGCAAAAATGTTGAAATTTGTTTCGTGTGATGTTATACAAAGTACCCCCGCCCCTTTGTCGGGTCACTGGTGTCATTCACTAGGAGAGAACCAATTACTGCACGGACAGGTTTAACAGAACGTTATTTTCACCCAAGCTGATTGTTGGGTTTTGTTTTCCACTGATTCTGCATGAGATTACAGTGCCAGTTGTTGGTAATGTCGGAGCTAATAACTGTTGAGTTCGAACACATGTTTTTATATACGAATTATTTTTGCACCTATTGTAAAACATCACACAGTGATTATCGGGGAAGCAATTACAATATTGTTACTTTACACTCACTGCGGGGAATACATGTGTGGAGTAGACGTTGTTGCTGCTTACCATATTTCACAGTTTTCGACATACGTTTCAAATGGATTGTAGTAAGTACAGTTCTTTTCACAGTAACCTAAGAATGGATGTAAAGAGTTTTATAATGGCGTTTGTCGAATACTGTCGTGCAGCATTCAATCAAATCACCACATATTACAAACGTCATAGCACCGGGCATGTAAATATCATTATACTAGTACAGTGTATATTGTTAACACACAAATATGATGTGATATATATTTCTTAACTATACCCATACCATTTCCAAATTTAAACGCTGAAATACCTTCAATATAATGTCCACCCAGGCATGAAGGAGGCAGACAGTTTTCAATGTCCGAACAGCAAAGGTAATCCTGATCAGGATTTGCAATACACTCATCGCACGATACCCAGCACACTTCCGGTACAAAATCGATTGGACAAGGACATGGTCCACCTGTGAAAACAATCATTGTCACACATTGCAACACACAAAAAACAATTACAGTCGAGCAATTCGAACTTACTATTGTATTAATTTTGAAATTGAAATGTCTGTATGCACGACATTTTAAAAGTAACATGTACTCACCGCATGCCAGGTCAGGTCGACAAATCCAATCCCCTTCTCTACAAACGCTGATAGAAAGTATACAAATGTTTTGTTCAAGAATATTTAAATCTATTATACGATTGTAAGTTTCGTATTAGTTAAATATAATAAGTCTAATGGAACTTAAAGGGCGGTAGTCGTCACGCCAGGCATGCACGAGACATATGGGTCTCATATAAACAAAGATGGCAACTTGGCAGATCAACGAGTACAAACTGAGACGTTACCAAGAATTAATTAGGTATTTTTAGGTGATTGGAATGTATCAAAGGAGGCAAGTCGCGCTCAGGTTAAACCTCGTACTCATGATTTCCATTAGAAGAGCGCATTGGATTGTGGGAAAATAAATATTTATCAACACAAATATCGCACATGAGCTGCGCTACGACTGCCGCGCTTTAACCGAAGATAATCAGAAAAACCAATCTCTTACCATGTTTCACAATCTTCGTTTACTACATCTCCTGGCGAGTAATACTCGCAGTCCAACTCACAAAATCCTTCTGTGAAAATTAAAAAAAATTGTGAGTGTCTATAATTATTATCTCTTTGAAGCGCAAGGGTCAACATGTGTCACCATTCGCAATTTCTTTAAATTTTCAAATATTTTTAAGTCCATTTGAGCCAAAATTAGAAATAAATAAAAAATAAATATACATGGGCAAAATATTGTACTGAGGTGGTGGGAAATGTGGTCCAAAGATTCTGGCAATCGAGATGTTTGATTTGGTCAGAAACAGCCATACACGCTCATGTACAGGTTGTGTGAGAGAATAATTTTGGAGGCGAATATACGGGTTCTCTGGGGGGGGGGGATAATAGCATACATTGTGATAGATTATCCCCGAGCACGGCGTTGCAATTCCGTGGATATGGTATATCCATTATATTACGTTGTATGGTGATATTCTCTTGAGTGTGTAGTAGATTTCATATATTACACATATTGCGTACGCGTAGTATGTTATTCGCGGGCATTTTCTCGATCAATTCGCATATAAATTTACCATTTTAGGCAATTATAGTTACTACAACGGGCTGATCGGTACCTGTACCTCGATTTCTATGGTCTACTTAGTTGTTTCCACTTTAAACTTTTGTAGTCGCAATTGTATTATAGTCAATTTAGTTCTGGGACATAAACTTAAGCCATCCAGATCCATGCATATAAGACGTGACTAAAGCCAATAAAAGGACAGGTTTCGACTAAGCACAGAAAAGCGAAGGTCAGCTGATATTCTCTAAGCTGTTGTATCTATACTGTAATTTCAATTACCTGGCGTGTATACTCCTCCAAGACATGCTGGTGCCGGGCAGCTACCGTCGTCGCAACAAATATAGTTTGGCGTCGTTGATGCATGTTCATCACAAACGTCACAATTCAACCAACACATTTGACCCAGAAATCCTTCAGGACACGGGCATGGTCCATCTTTTTTTGGAAAAAGATACAATAATGATATTCACGTGATACTAATCACATGCAGTGATGTGTGTTAATATTCTTGTAATATCTATGCCATTACGAGTACACAGATGACATGTTGCTCACCGCAATGTCGTCTACACGCTTCTTCCGTTTCAAAATTATTGTTGTTTCCTTCACATCCTCCGTATATGAACTCTATACACTCATTTATTTCACAGTCGAAGTACCATCTGGAAATGGAACCTTTACACGTACCAGGATCAACAGGTAAACAGCAGTCACCTATAATTTTAAAATATTATCATATATCTGTAATTAATTATTACTGAAATGAATTCTATCATTTTGTTAGGAATCCGTATTTATAAACTGGGATACTGTAAATTCCATTTGCACATTGCTTACCTCCGCATTCTTTTTCGCAATCTGCTCTAGTATGAAAATTGTTATCATTCCCCTGACATCCACCGTAAATAAATTCTTTGCACTTGTTATCCCGGCAATCGTGATACCATCGTGGCAAATATGCTTCACACGGTCCAGATTCAGGTTCAAGACAGCATGGGTATTTATCTGTACAATTAGATACCGAGCTATTACTATTTCTGCAATACCTCTGTTAATGACATTGTGTACATATTGCGACAGATCGAATCGTACAATTTGCACAAAAATATGTTAGTTCAGTATATATGGCCATAATACATTTTTTACAAGCATGACCCTACCTGGACAACATGCACCATATTCAAAATTAAGCACACAGGAATATCCAGTCGGACATTCTGTAAATGCGCAATTGTACGGGTATCCAGTTTCAGCTAACAAGGGCTTCTCGCAAGGAACCCAGTCTGTTGGTAAAAAAAACTGTATTATACAATAGTAGTCAAATATTACTACGATCTGATCTAAAACAGTATAACGATTTCCTGTCAAACTGATGTCACAAAATACTGCGTTTTTTGGTATTGTCGAAAAGTACAACAAACTGGCACAAAGAAAAATATAAACTCGTAGCTGTTGACATAGAAAGTAAAGCAAGTACATAACACGGATTACATGGCGGGGTAAATTATAATTAATTCAAAGTAAACATTTTAATACTACTGTTGGACTAATGTTTGTATCATAAATGTAGCACCTAACGATATTCACAGAAATTGCTGGTGAGTTTCAACATCAGACGATCAAGTGAAATCAACGTTCATATTATAATGTTTAACTTAAATCCTACCACCGTTACAGCATATCCTATCAATGCATGTGAAGCCATATACATGCAAGCAATCTGCATCTGTCAAACACGTGACTACATTACCCACATCGTCCGTTTGTGGAGTAACACAAGCTATAACAAAAAAATCAAACGAGAGAATAGTTACGTTATACATTTCCCGGTGAAGATGCGCCAGTACTGTTTATGTAAATTACCGTTTGCGCATGCAATGGACACGAAAATAACATTGTGACGTAAGCCATAACAGAATGTTTCTTACTGCAAGATGGGTCTGTGGTACAGGGGTCCCATTCGGCGTTTGTGCATTGACTGCAAGAAATAAACAATGTACATTAGACAACACAAATTACCTACGTAAATATAAATGAATTGCCAATCGATTTATATACAAGGTATTTCTAAAGTATATACCATTCTGTGCATAGTGGTACTGTTATAGTATCTCCTGGCATAAAGTATTCACAATCATATCTACAGTAACCTATAAAAACAATAGAAAACCACAATAATGAGCGCACATGTAGTACATATTGTAATATATTATACATGGATGAACACTTCCGGTCATTTGTTGAATCAAACACAGGTGCTACAGATTGAACACATTTGCACTTGTATGTCGCATATACTGCATGTTACCATAGTAAAAAATAACGTGAACATAACCCACCAACAGTATTAATGAATCCAACACAGCCTCCTGGACACGCTTTCTCATCAATGCAACAAATGTCGTATGGCGGATGGTTCATACAATTGTCACAGTTGGATAGGCATACTGGAAAGCTATCTATTGGAATGCGCGGACAGGGGCATCCAATCGGATCTCCTATAAACAGGACAAACGGGAATCGCGTGAAATTAAATGTACGGTGTTGTCAGAGTGTACTTTATAGCAGTCGGTTAAAACTAATTAGTGTACGGTACTCACTGATAGGACAGCACACCGATAGACCACTCGAATCTAGCGCAGTGCATTCATATCCTCTTGGACAATGCTTTATTCTCGTTGCATAGTATTCTGATGTCAGAAGAGCTCCTGAACAGAACACTGTTCCAACACCATCTTCTACATATGGATCACCTCCGTTCGGACATATTTCATCTAGAAAGAAAAAAACAAAAACAAATATACGTTTTATATACTATACTTAATTGATAATTGTAGGTACAATAACTTGTTTTTAGTGATGTTGTTACTTACCACATGGTAATTCTTCTATGCATGCCATGGCGCCGTCTATACATTTACTGAGAATACGAACAAAACATTTACTAGTGAGAATGTGATCGCCGATCCATGTGCTACCAATCATAGTTTCGTCAACAGGTTTTAAGATGGGGTTTGCTAATTATTACTTCACGTTCACTAAATATGAGATTGAATAGAGAACACCAAAGAAGATGCTACGAAAATACACTGTGTTTTAGCCGACATTATTATTAAATCTGTAATACCCACCATAACACACAGTCTGGCATCAGAATCACTCCGCCATTCGGAATCAGAACTCCATTAACAACGCAATCTCCAGCTACAGATATAAATAAATACACATACTATCAACGCTTGATGTCACCAATTATCCAGTATGGTGGCATGCGCCAAGAGTTACGGTTTCGCATAAATGTTTTGCGTGGTCATTTTTATCCAGTCCATTGGCATCGTGTCGGTGAACAATAGTTGAAAAGAGAATTGCAATAACAATCACCACTGAAGACGATTTGTAGTGAAAGAGAAGACTTACAAATTGCTGGACAGCATATACTGTATCCGAGGTCTAAAGGATGGCAAAAATAATCAGCCGGGCAATCCCCTTGTGTAAGACCCAATGGTGCATCCAGTGGAAGTATACAGAAATTAACATCTGTTCCCGTAATTGTATAGTAATCATCGCCATTGGGGCAGATGGGTTCTGATGGATCTATAAAAAAGGGCGCTGGTATTAAAAAGAGAGGAAACAACAGAGTAATTTGTAATAGGTCATACAACTGTATCTACAAGCAGTATATATACTTGCAATCATTTCATAATATTGTTTGTTGTTGGTTAATTTGCTTCGTCGACCAAAACTTATATATATATAATAACACACATCAACTGGTAAATAGAGCAAATGAATGTATATAAAATTACGGTCTTGAACACCCAGAAAAGATGTTTTTTTCTCTAAATGAGTTACGTTTAACAACCTAGTTGGCGGAGAAAAAGCAATAACATTTGAAAACACTTGCGAAGATGTGTATATGTTAATTAACCCATAATATAAATGAGGAATAAATTAGAGACTTTTTTATTTATTTGTTAAAAGTAGCAGTTCGTAACAATTAAATTTGTCGCTACTGAGCACAGTAGACATTGAAACGTTACAATCGTTGTATAGCGTTTCAAAAATGTAATTGTGACAAAATGTAATATACGCGCTTTGCATACGTAGCATGGGACAGGACAGGAACTGTGACGTCTTAAAGTCTGATTTCGCAATGGAAAATGAAAATAAAATATGTAAATACTTACGTTTCAGCGGGCAGCACACACCGTGCGAACTCGTTATCATGTTACAGTAGAAACCACGTGGGCAGGTCCGAGTTAATATACTATCGAGACCAAATGCAACGGAGCACAATGCATTCATGTTTTGGTCGTCTTTATAAGGTTGTACTCCACTGGGACACATTTTATCTACAGATAATATATTCAAAAATGAAGTCTAAAATTTAAAACCGACTAGTTCAAAATAAAACTGTTTATCTACAACTTTATTACAATTCATCTGACACCGCAATGCGATAAGAAAATGTCTATCGCATGATCACGTGCACACGGTGCATTCATTCAATTTTATGACGTTTATACCATTATCGAACATTAAACGTAACACGTAATCAATTTATGCGTATTTGAAAAGGACAAAAGAGCGAAAAAGAAAGATCGTTGCGAGAATTGGCAGTCACTGACACGGTTAGACGCCATTCCCAAGTAGCATAGATCATAATGTGATATGTGTCTTTATGAAAATGGGACTCATGGGGTGTATTATCCACTCGCCCTCGATTTGTGGCTCCTACTAGTCCATGACGTCACTAGCGATAATAAACAAGTGATATGTGATAACAAATCTTTTCACATTTCATATGCAGAGGTTAATGGATATACACTTACCACATAACGGTGTGTCCTCACGTGTAATCCTACCGTTTACACATTGACTGAAAAGAAACAAAGTCAACATTATAATGACATCTGGATTATGACAAACATGTGCAACAAGATAACTTGATAACGACAATGCGAAGTAAAGTGACATAGCAGAAATGCCCGGATGTCAAGACGCCCGCAGGAGAACAAACATTAAACTATGTATGACATATGACATCTTCCTCATCTGTGTGATGTATGCAGTATTAGAAGCAATTAAATGACATCAACAATCGAACAAAAACAAGTTTGAATCTAAGTGGAGCAAATATATGTTACCAACCAACAATTTAGACCCCTAAATAAATGTACGAGCACGAGGATTTGAGAGCTGTCAGTTTATATTTGACTTTCAGTTTCTGCGTGACTCATCCCCACTATACTCATTAAAGCCGGTGAACGTTCAGAGGAACGCTTTCTCTATGGGGTCAATCTAAACTAAATAAAAACTGGTGTGAATATATTTTGAATAGGAACGCATAATATCAATATAAACATAATAATGAAAGCCGTTTAAGGTCTTGAATCCCTAAAATGTAATTAATTTATATGGAATGCAAATAAAGATATGCTTCCAAAAGTTCATTTTCATTTTAAATAGTTTCTTGCGCATTTTAACTCACCATGCATAACACTCGTCGTTAATATAGTAATCACCATTTGGTATATAAGCATTATTCACATAGCAGCCCAAAGTAGTATCTGTCGGTACAACAAATATAATATATTAATATTCATAATTGAAAGAGTAAATTTATACTGTCCATACAATTGTGCAAACTGAATTATATTAAAAATATTTTACCATCAGGACAGCACAGAGAATATTTATAGTTGGGATCTCCGAGACAGGAATACCCGGATGGACAGTGTTCTATAATAATGGATCCCGTTTGAGGAGTGGTACCACAAAACACTGTATAACTATGCGAGGTCAAATGAACACCAGCGGGACATGGATGCACATCTATGAAAGGAAAACTTTATAATATAATTTCATTTCTTTATCGCAAGCCAATTTGACATAATACATGAAACACGCTTGTTTAGACAACAATAACAATGTTGTAAAATTGACTGATACTATATCCATGAAGAAGTACTGACTTCAAGATCATTGGAGCTAGATTTATAGTGAGGAAAATCATAAAACTTAATAAAATTTCTAAAAAAAATCTGTATGATTTGATTGCACATGCTGTTAATAAATTATTAATTTGCTTAACTAAAAAGGCATTAGTGTAAGACAGTGATGTGTAGAAGTCTATTCTAAATTACATTTCATCATGTGAGGTAGGTTATGTAAGAATTTATAATATTGTGTCTTGGTTACTGTTAGTGAACATGAACAATCAAACTCCGTGTATTGAGTGCTGGTACCATGATAATTAAATTACTTTGCAATTTTACGTTACAATCTCTGAAATACGAGACATCTTTTATGAACATAGTAATGATTGATAAACGATGAACTAAAAAAGTATTAAATTTAAAGGATTTTGTGGTGGAAACTTTTTAAAGGAACTCACCGCATATCTGTACAATGCACCTAAACGCCGTGCCTTGACACTGACTGAGTAAAGAAAGTAAATTATATATTCAAAATAATAACACATACACAAATAAAACAGAATTCACTGTCGTGTTTACTTTATATTACAATAAACGTGAATATTGAATGAACCGTGACATTATATATTGCATTGTACTCGTACATACCATAGGACACAGTCTATTATGCGATAAGCACCATCTGGCCAGAATGAACCATCACTCATAAGACACCCATACGGCTCTACATAAAATGGGGTTAGCAATATTCAAACGTTACTCCTATTGTTAACCAAGGCGAAACCGAGGTAGAAAATAAGTTATGTCATTGACATTGTATGTCCACTGTTTCTGGGGTGAACTTTGTTGTTATTATATCGACTAAAGCATATATTGAAATTTCATTGTACGAGTACTACAATATACATTGATACCAAATTCTTACTTGTTACAGCAACCTTGCAACAATCATCACAACATTTTTCAGAGATACCGCAGTTCCTGTCACTTATGCACGGGACACATATTTGGTCATCATTACCAATTCTTGGACATTCGCCAAGGTGATCTAAAAATAACAAAGTATGGAACGACAATAGCATCAGAAGTAGGAATATTTGATAAATGCATTTAAAACTCTTTAGCCCAACTGTGAAGAGGAAGTATAAAAATAAACAGAGTACGTGTGTTAAAGTAAGAAATTCCAAGCTTCCGTGATTATAAAACAAAACAAATCTTTAAGAAAACCGAAGCTTCAAAATAAAAGCTATGAGGTTTATACAAACAGCTGACGTGTGAGTGTTATGGGACTTATTTTTATAAATGAAGTGGTGGATATCTAGCGTAATTACGGTATAGAAAGATAATAACTAACAATAATAATAATAATAATAATAATAATAACTAACTTTGCTAAACTACGAACATGCTGAACAAGGCAAACACATCAAACAAATTAAGGAGCAATTCCAAATAAAGTTCTGAAAGATGGATATACACAGCTATTTGTTGTGCCACATTCTCACTCATGTTTTGATATTAAGATCACAGGGTGTATCGTTTAGATTTTCAAATACATGTCAATAGTTTGTAAAAAGCTTAATGAAATATTTGATTTGTTATTAAAATATGTCTATACGCAGACGACACTTTTGACACTAAGTAATCAAGCTTAGCCGAGATAAAAACAGTTTGACAACATGAGGCGGGCAATTCCCAGCCTGAAGACTCGAATCATGATTGCATCTTTATATTTAAGTTTGTTACAACCTCCTTGGTAAAAAGTGTAACTTTGAATGTAGGACTATTGAAATCGTAATATTTTACGATATAACAAGAGTGAAAATATACTGGAACATTTACTTGCGTGCAACAAATTCTTCAGTACGGTTTATTATATCCAAGTCGTATTATAATGAGGTAAATCATCAATGATATTGACTCGTAGTTGTATTATTAACTATTTTTGACGTATTACAAAACATACACTTTAATGATTACCACGTCGATCTAGTTTGCGATTAACCCGAATGCATAATTTGAGCTGTGGAATAATGAACATTAAACCAGTAAACAAAGGTAAGTCTGCTGAAACATTTCTGTGTTGCAATGTTGCAATAACATATCCAACCATAAATCCTCAAACAAAAGTCTTATAGGGAAATCTACATGTCCAAGAACACAAAACAATTGATTGACAACCATTGATAAAACGGCACACAAAAACAAAACAAAACTACATAGTCAATAAATAAGATGGTACTCAATGGTATAATCAGTTATGGTATAATTACCCGAACAATCCAATACATTGCCGTCAGCATCATAGTATATAGCGTTACAACCACCGCAGTAATCAGCTTCACATCCAGCATAAGGAAGTTCGCATGACGTCACATCACATGGATCCACTAAGCAGTTAACCAATGATCCATCGGAACATCTCAATTCTAGAATAATATTTCAAATATATGAAATGACTTTCAACAACACAGTCGTCACTACAATCTATATGATGCCTGATATACTTTATAAACTATTGTTATTATAATAGTATTTCAAACTATTTTACAAACATTTCACTAAAAAGGGTCAAAGCTTGGAGGTAAAAAGAATCAAGGAAGATAAATGGGCTTCAAAGTATGCAACCATAGAGGTATATACCTCCATGATGCAACCAAGAGAAAATACGAGTTTGTAAAAAAAAAATGAGCCCGAGCTATAATATAACATCCCACGAATGCAGATTAGGATATAATTCATATCACTATTAAACAAAGCTCTCCAAATATATTGATATTGATTTGGATAATATCTTATCCAGGCTATCACTTCACACTATCGATATTTGTAACACACCGTGTAGTTTTAAATAATCGGGAATATCGTGTTAATACGTTGAAACAATGAACACAAATACTCACCAGCAGTGGCGCTTATTATTTCAACTTGCTGGTGTGTCGAGAAAAAGAAAAGTACGGCGTTAAGTTTACACTGAGGGAGGCAATAGATGTGATATACAACGTGAATTTGAAAAGGCATGTGTAATCAGGACGTAAAATGTATAGAGAGAGTAAAATTGTTATTATACTACATACACTTGTGTTTTTGCACTATCTAATGTTTTTTCACTTAGGTATTGAAATGTTCCCAATATACAGTGTATTGGTAACGTGCATTCAATTTAAGCTTCTATCGAAACTAAATTTTCGTTTAAGTGGCCGAAGACAATCAGGAGGAATATATATATATATAAACATACACGTATATACAACAACGGAAATGAGTATGTATTTATTTATACTTACCCTTACACCGCGTGCATTTGCACAGGCAATTACGCATGTGTAAACTACCAATAATAAACTTAACTTCGTGTTGCAGACAACTGAATGAAAACATGGTGAAAATTTTAGTGTGATAAAAAGCGTAAATTAATAAAGGCGATAAAATAAAGCGCACCGATTCGCGGAATACTATGAGCAACAGCCAATGAGACTATACTAGTACACACCCAAGCAAACTGATTAATATTTGTCGAAAGAACATACGTCACCGTGTAACTCATTTCCACATTAAGGTCATTGCTGCCGAATACAATGCATATTAAAATGTATTTATGTTTTGATACAACGAGCGATCAGATTTAAAGCGTAACGAATCAGATTATTATTTCTCTGGGTCTGAAGTTATACATACGTTAGGATTTTCGTTAGTATTTCGTTACTCGTTTAAAATTTACATGAAAGAACGTACTCTCGCAGAAGGATATCAAATAGAACACCTGATTGGTTGGTTGGCTGGCTGGTTTGTTCATTGCAATTCGGATTAAGCGTAAACATTGTTTATTTATTTAACATATTACACAAATTGTTTTTCATTGCGAGGTATAGCCTCAAGGGTATGTCCGTCACCATGTTGATTTCAAAAACATTCACACTGTGCTGAGACAAATACAATTCGGGTTTTCACGAAAATACACGATGGACAGCGAATCAATATTCAGTTAACGCGTTAACGCTGAAGGTTTGCTTGTTCGGTAATACTTTCAGTCCTTATTTTCTAAGCTAACAACTTCGATATTATGAGTCTACGATGCGAAGTACCACATCGACCGAGTGTGGATTCATACCACACTAGCTAGTCACTGTAATGACAGATTGTTGTTAACATAGGGAAAACCTTCTAAAAGCGCGGGCATGTCACATTTTTTAAGTTAATTTAACTCGCGTAAAAATTCAATTTTGACAAAACTTTTAATGATAGGAAGATTCAAATAAATACGTTGTAGTCATTCGTGTTTACGAATTTTAGAAGCATCTATCTGGTCAAAAACATAGAAAGGCCGACAAATCCTGAAACGTATGCAATCAGAAATGTTCGAGTACAGCGTAATGCTGGTTTATTTTTACCCATGGCAGAAATCGAACAATTTGAAATTTGAACAGACCTTGGCAGTAGGTCTGTTTTTGCTAGCTGAGATTTGAAATGTTTTCATTAGTTGTAACGCATTTTAGTACAAAACATTAAAATACTGTATTGTTTTTTTTCCGTAAAAGCCCCGTTTTTTCATGAAATTTATGCAAATGTGTCGATGTCACGGTCTATTGTTCACGTTGGAAAGCAAAAAAAGAGATCGGCGATTTAGCCAGAGATTGCGTCTCAAAATCGCCCTACGTATATAATCACGAATATTACTACATAACGGTTTTATTGTGAAATAAATAACCTTAGCAATCGATTGTTTATATTCGCATAGTATTATATGAACACAAAATTATTCGAATTTATACGTATCACAGTAAAAATATTAATAGAAGTTCGATTTTAAATGTGTAATTTCGTTCTCGCTGTACAGTAGGACTGCCATGTGACTTAAGGCCGTGACACCTAACTTCATGTCAAGTCTCATGCGTGCTAAGTAAGTAACACATAAAGTACGCATCTACTTATTAAATATGCACCAACAACATTTCATAAGACTAACCTTAAAATTGGACCGTCATCTGCCGTGTGTGTACTATGGTAAAAAATCGCTACTTTATACACTAATACTTGCTTTGTCGGTACATGAAATATTGATTAGTTATCAAAATAATAATCCAACTAGTATCGTTATTAATACGGATTTTTCAAAAAAATGCCAACACATGTTTGTAATTTATGTAAACAATAGACGTAATAAAATAACAAAGTGTACGCCATACGATACTTGAGAGAACATATTGCATCTGGTTAGTGATTAGTTTGCTTGTTTCTCGTTTTTTTTATTAATTAAGGATTATTAAAGTTTCAGGAAAGAAAGCAAGTATGTTTGAGGAAAAAGTTAATTTCCAACTCTATTATTTGCGTGGGTGCAAAGTTATTTATTCTTCAACATAAATTACAAATACATAGTAAAATTGCACATGCTGTACTGCGAGTGTATCGGTCGCACTATCACGTTTGGTTCAATTATAAAAACATATCTTTTCAGTTATTAATCATGTTTTTAATAGAATCCCATGTGAAATAGGTAATAAAGGGTTTTGAATTATGATTGTTGAAAAATTCTGGATAATACGCATACTGGGTTTGTGATGTGCGTATTTTTGCAAGTTTTCCAGTGGCGTAATGTAATGTGATTGACTGATTCACGGTTGACATTTAATTCAAGCAAACAAATAATTAAACAAAACAGAATAGTTACTTGCGCATTTATAAAGATCGCGGCATTTAAATATTTTAGAAACGCAATAAACCTAAGACAGCAAAGTAACGCATTTGAGGTTGAAATTATTTACGTTATTGTCTGCGTTTTCCATATTTTTAAAATTCCACTTCGAGACCATATGAATCCATGTGACGTAGGCATGATATATTAAATAGCTGTTGGAACATTTCTATTCATAAAAAAACGGTTTATCTACAAGCTTGACTACAGATAACGAAATGACAGATAAATTGATGACACAGGAATGTACGTGTCCTCCGATACACCTGTGCTACAAATCGCGCCACCTAGCGGCGATGCAACACAATAAAAGAAGAATCCCTTTTCTTTCTGAACACGAGTTTTGTATCGTCGTCGCCTGTTTTTCAACCTATTTTTTTGAGAACTAGTTTATATGATGAGCGTTAGTAATAAAATATCCAGTAAACCTGTTTTGCTTTGTATTTTTTATTACAAACAAATATTTGCCGCTGGCTTTTTCGTTTCCATTCGGTGTTTGGCTGCATTCCCATGGCGTGGATTATATCTGCTGACAATACGTCTACGCATTCGTTATTACGTGTGCGCATATTATGGTTCAAATGAATACAGGCGGCAAATGAATACGTTGGTCGTTTCTAGCGGGCGCTTTTTACATGTATGTTTTATGTGTCAGCCTACATGTGTTGCCACGTCATTACAATTGTTGAAATATTGTGTTTCTAGAATAAAAAATACTACAGTCAGTCTTTGAATCCGAATCAATGGCTCATGCCGTACATATAGTCTCGCTTGTCAGACTTTGAATTTGCAATACTCGATGATACTGGATCCCCTAGGGCACCACTCGCGGTGAAGCTGCGTGAAATCGTGCTCTTGTATTACCATTTCAGATATACAGCCAATATTTGTATTAACCAATTGCCCAATATATATATACATAATGTTATCCAAAAATCTACATTCTCTTTAGATAACTGGATCGTTATTTGATGCAGGGAATCTCTTCCAAAATAACCGATTCTTGTTTTCACCAGCTGCTTGACATTCACGTACAGCCTCTTTAACGACCAGCATTATATCTATATATTCTGTCCATTTTATGTGCATGATTATTTGGTATTATTGACACAACATCTAGTAAACAATAAGGAAAATAAATTGCTCTACGTTAATGATGTATCTATATGTACTACTGACGAGAAGCTCAAAATAAAATTTACAATACAATTTTACATCACAATTAAACAAACGAATATATATGAATATATATATGAATATATATCCTACATTCCATGGAGTGTGAGCTGTAGCTCAATAAATGAATTGTTCACATGACAGTTTACATGCTGATTTATTTCGGGCTATTTTTTCTAATTATCACTGAATCGGGATTGAACATAGGCGTGATTCTGCCAAATAGTGCGATGTATAATTAACGCACAATCTTAAGTGGTCAAACTTAACCAGACTGTATTGCAGATTCCACGTCTAAACAAAATCTCACGGAATTTCTCAAAAATTTACACATGATTTACTATCGACAGGATAACGTAATTAAATATCAGGCGACAATATCCATAAAAAAACAATACTCTGTGACCCCAAACCGTTTATCGTCGGGATACGCTGTATATTATAGGACGGATTCGGTGTACTGTATCAATTATTAATTAATGGTATTCAGATTGTAATCCTGCAAACAATTTCGTTTATAATATATATCCCTGTAATACCACTTGTTAGCCTGCATTATGCTTTCATCTCAAATACAGTGGTGTACAATGTTCCCATGATGGCATCCTCCGAAATATTACATTTCAATATCCAAGTATATTCATATGCTTACGAGATTCTGTCAGGCAAAACATGTTGCATGAAATTCTCGTGTATTTTAATCTGTCCAATTTAACTTCCGGTTTATTTTGTGACGATAACGAAATGTCTCACTTTTTTGTAAAACCAAACTGGAAAAATAAAAATAAAACTTTGCGATAAATATTTGTTTATGTTGCGACGCATTATGATTAGCAGGATTAGTAGTATAGTTTACACATTGACACCTATTACGTTATCGTCACCTTTATCATTTATAGTATTGTTTCCGTGACTTTTGTTATACTCTACATTTTCGGGCGTGTCGTCAACTTCCATCGTTTGACTATTGTTATCATTATCACCATTTTCATTAATGTCGTTTGCTTCATCAGTTTTATCAAGAGTAGCAATAGTAGACTGATCAACAGGTATTGGTTCAGGGTCGGGCGGGTTTTACTATTTGGAAGAGAATGATCGCGAACTGGGTCGTTTGAAGTTTGCTGTTGACTTACTGGGCAGTTTCTCACATGTCCCTTTTTTGAGACCTGTGACAAACAATATCATCAGTTGACAAGTAGATACGATAGTGCCGCTTCTCATGAGTGAAATTAATGACACTGTCAAATTTATTATTGTCGCACAACATATAAACTTGGCGGCGAAAGGATTTGTGGAATTAAGCGCAAATTTCTAACAACGCGGCCATACTTTGACAGTTCAGTTTGAATAATGTGATTTAGTATATATGGGGGTACACCTGAGAGAATTATTTTAGTGGCAGGTTTAACAAGGGGTTGCACTTGGGTAAAGCAGTCTCCCACTGACAGGCCAGCTGTACAAAAAGTTTCCACAGCGTTCACAGAGTCGAGAAAAACAATAACACTTCCGCTCACTCGGGAAGCGGCAATAATATTCACAGGTTTGAGAATAACACAAATACTTTTAACATATGCATCAATTGATTCACATTTCAGACCATGCTTACATGTTAGCCCTGCAAAATGGTTAACACGTGTACTCGCCGTGGAGGCCGCCATCTTGGAAAGGCCCCACGACGAGCAAACTAAAAGTGAAAAACAAAATCAACTAAAATACGGTAGATTTTTACCGAGAAAACAAAATGTATAAACGGCAGTAACTAAGAAGTATTTACAAAACGTATTGGAATAAAATTAGTCACTTACTAAGTATTTGAAGCAGAGAAAACGTGTTTTTGCACAGCTCTAACAACGCGTGCCACTCATGCGTAGTTAGTTAATTGGTTGGTTAGAATAGCTGCTTTTCACCTTTGACACGCAGATCGCCGCAAACCAACCGATCTGACACATACCGCGCGTGGAACTATGGGAAAAGTGGTCGGAACTATTGCCACACTGTGCCAACACAGATGGCGCTATTCGGTTGGTTTGCGGCGATCTGCTTGTCAATACAATTGAGAAACATTAGACCTTTAACCTCGCAATTTACATACATGTGTTGTGCGGTATTTTAATTGATCAATTCATTAAAGATTCAATCTTGCTAAAAATAAGGAGAGAATGTGTTCAAAACAAGAAAAAAATACTTGTATATAGTTCCACGGAAGAAACGCTGACTAAAATGGTGGATGATTGATATTTAGCCTTCAGAGGCTAGTTATGCGTCATAAGACACAGGTCTGTGCTGAATAGCGCCACCTGTGTTGACACAATGGCTTCTCACAAACAATTGTCATAGTCAAATGATATAGTATATTTGATTGCAGATAAAAAAAAAAACTAATAAACACACGTGAAATTATACATGGTTTTATTACAAATCTGCACCATCATGAAATCCCTAGTTAACACAGACCAAAGACAGAATTGCCAGAGAGGGCGGCAAAACTAGAATTACTTCCAATGTCATGTTATTTAACTAAATCTATGATGATATACCGATGAAGTTTACACTTGATAACATTCTCTTGTAATTTATTTTGGTGTTTTCTATAAAATAATTTATCATGTGAGTGTACAGGTTACAGCCAGGTTAAAGCCAGGTTACAGCGGTATAAACACGAGACGTGTGTCCCTTGCAAGGGTTATTTCGCAGTAACACTCTCTCTTAATATTTTATTTTATTGAACAAAACACCAGAAAATAAGCAAGAGACTATACAAAAGTCTAATTGATTTACTCTTTAATGTAATTTTCACTGATTCATTTCATGATAAGAATAAATTAGGTAATTATGAAACAGTAAATGCTACTGATACAGGGAACATTTATAAAATTATTACCGTAACGAGGAAATAATTTGACATCATCATTATAACAACTCTTCATCTGTACTGTATCTCAAATCATATGTTACTAAGTGCCCGCGTAATTAAATAATCCACTAAACAAAATGTTAATCTTTGGAGTATAGAAATGGAATAACATCTCAAGCCCATATGTGTTTGATTAGGAGGTGACATAACTATAACTGACATACTCGAATTTACCTTTAATAACAGGCCTTGTTTACTTTAGTTATTACAACAGGTATATCGTATGATGCGCTTATACTGCCCAACGCCGTTGCTTTACATTCGCTTTTGTACAGTAAGGCAGAGTGTCGGAATTTATTGTCATTTTAACGTCAACTATTCTATTGATACACGTATAGATTTATATGGATAATTTTAGGTAATCAAGATGCGGACGCTACCAGTTTTATTGAGAATATCGATTGGGGCAGCATGTAGTTTTATTGTATGCAGGGCTGTGGTGAGTATGTCATGTTATCGAGCATAGATTAGATTTCAGAATATCTTTCTTAAACGTCTGTTACCCAAAAAAAAAACAAACATTGTGATAATATACATTGTTATCGCACATTTTTTTTATACTACATGTTATTGCAAACCGATGTTAATGGAATTGGAAATTAGATCTGTGTCATAAAAAACGACATTTAACATTTCAATTACCCTCTCTCTCTGACCCGTGTATTTGTATATTGTTTAATTACTTTCATACTTATACAGTGCTCAAAAAATGTTCATTTCCAGGACACATTCACCCGCCCCGACGGTACCAACTCTGTACAATGTCTAACGAACCCCTGTGAAGTCTCTCAGTGCGAGCGATATCCATACGCACGATGCGAGGTTGATTATTGTGGGGGATGTAAGACAACATTCATCGACGATGATGGTAGCGTATTGGACTGCTCTGGTAATAACTATTATACACTGACAGGCTTTAACAGCTACATTATAATTCATTATATATATATACTATCCAGATACAAATTATGCGAGTCAGAAAATAAATAAACAAACAAACAAACATACAACTAGTTTCAGATGATAATATATTTGATATGATATGTTTTCTCAAATATAACGCTCAGCCATATTAGTATATTTGTAGAAATATAAACCCGATAATCATGACCGATTTCTTATGTTCACCTATTAATTCATTTTCAGAACAAAATGATGATCCATGTGCGACAATAAGATGTGGATTTTATGCATAGTGCAAAAGGGGTAGATGCGTTTTGAATAATCAGAAGTATTCGGCATATTGCATATTATACGCACGCCCAAAATTACAGTACTTCCATGTGCGTGTTCTCGTTAAATCATATATAAACCAAACTTTGTTCTTTTACATATTTCAGCGACATACGCGACAGATGCCATTCCCCAGGACACGTTCATTTGCCCAGATGGCACTAAGTCTGTACAATGTCCGACAAACCCCTGCGACGTCACTCAGTGCAAGCGATATCCATACGCACGATGTGAAGTTGATTACTGTGCGGAATGTAAGGCAAAGGTTACCAATGATGATGGTAGCGTACTGGATTGTGCCGGTAAATTTAAGTTTGCATATAAGCTGTATGTCAGGCAGGCTATAGCATTTGCATCATGATTTGGTATCTATAGTAACTGAAACAAAACGAGGTGGCCAGGAACTAAATAAATAAACAAACTTTCTAGATACACAAGTAAGACAATGGGATATGATAGTTTCATCTATAAAAAATAAATAATCTGGAGCGGATAGACATTTTTCTGAAGCATAGCGCTTAGCCACTGCATGCTTTTGGGAATAAATCCCCGATAATTTTTTATAGTATTTCAGGCAGTGTGGCTAGACTTAAATTTAGTGACTGATTGCCTTAGATTAACTAATTTAATTCATTTTCAGGACAAAATCCCGATCCATGTGCGTCGATGAGATGCGGATTTTATGCGCAGTGCAAATGGGGTAGATGCGTCTGTCCATTCGTGTGTTATAAAGGGTATATACCAGTGTGTGGCTCTGACGGTAATACTTATCGAAACGAATGCTCATTGCGTGTAACCGCCTGCACAAACCGACAAAATATATATGTACAGCATATGAAAAAGTGTCAGCATGGTATGCATATATATATATTTTTACAGTTTCCCTTTGATTAATGAGAAGTATCCGACATATAATACAGAAGTGCACAGCCACATTTCCATCTGCATAATATTGTTCTTGAAGTATATCCTCAAAATTTATATTTCATGCCGTACTGTTATACGGCGCATCAAAACTGTACGAGTATAAGATTTAACGTGTATGTTCTACGTATGATATAATTATTTTGTATTTCACAGATAAGAATCGATGTACAGGTTTGTCACATTCAGGTCACTGTAGAGCAATGCTACTACGATGGTATTTCGACCAATCAACGGGAACGTGTGAACCTTTTATCTACTCGGGGTGTGGAGGAAATAGAAACAGGTTCTGGAGCAAGTGGAAATGCAAACAAAAATGCCCGGACTGATTTGCAGTATTGTAATATCTCTGCCGCGATGTTTTTCATCTTCTTGGCTGTGAATGTTCACTTGCAGAAACTATTGATTGCCCTTTATATAGCAATATAGTTATTCACGAGTAGTTTTACGAGTGAATTTTGACAATGCCATCGGATATTTGATTATTGAGTTCATGCAATATAAACCTTGGATGTATTAATGTGTAATAAATTGATACTATATGAAAAATAATAAATTACTTTTTGTGAAGATCAAACATATTTTTTTTAAATTAGCTTTGACACTTAGTTGCAATTGCAATTGTTTTTCAAAACAAAAATTATAACAGTATATATAGTTAGCAAATTTATAAAGTCGAAAAAAATAAATCATTAGTTATCTTCCCTTGGAGATAATCTTTCAATACAACGAAGTTTGTATATGGAATTCAAAGGAAAATTTCGCTTGATTTAAGTATACTTACCTGTTGCAATACGATTAACCAGCATAGCCATTCAAACATCAGTGGTATCCTAATCGTCATTTTTTTGGGCCGTGATATGACATACATGACAACGTGTATCCATTTTATCAACGTGCATTCCCCTCATTGAGTAAGTAATTTGTAATATATGATTATTATCATATGATTAAAAAATGTGTACAATAAACACGAATTGCGTGTCGAGACATATATTAAACTTATTGAGTTTGCTTTAATAATTATACTAGTATAGGAAATCAGTGATTATAACTTTGACAAACTCAAAATTCATAAAAAGAACACTGAAAACTAATTACATTTGGCATGGTATGATATACCGAATTCTTTATAGAAGGTACCTAGGATATTTTTTCTTTTTGCGGCAAAGTAATAATAAACTCTTGGCTTTCAAGTACACGAGTCAATTTACTTTGAAGACCAAATTTTGAAAAGTGTAATTATTACATAGTGAAATTGTCTATGTACTTCAAATAGTCTTGATTTTGTATGTTGAATTATTCAATGTAAATGCTATTAATACCAGGATGTTGGTACAGCTAATATGCGGTTAACATAGCCATTGAATTTAATAGGCATTTTGTCTGAAGTTCCCAGGACATCGCTGATACGTACGCAGATCGACTTCGTTATTTAGTATGTACATCTTTACAGATTGGAAGAGTCCAATTTGTTTATCAATCAATTAATGGTAGTGTGTGTGGAAAATTCATTGACACGTTTTACAAATGCTAGGTTAATTGAGTCGATATATTGGACTATTATAAACGAGAATACCCTGAATTTATTCAATTTGTACTGAGTTGTACTCCTGATCAAAACAAGAACATTGACTTATTAATAGGTTGCACGACAATTGGATGATCGGGGAATTTTGACGAGTTGCCAAGCGACGAGGTATAATACGAAGATGTAGAATAACACAGCGCATTATTGCGTGGTGACGTGTATTTACCTAGATACAACTTTGGACAGGGTTTAATTGATCTGCAACATACTGTCTAAATACAATTAGAAGAAGATGCAATTGGCGATTAGAAAGTCCGTAAATAGAAGTACTTTTTATTATCAAGTTACCAGCGTTTAAAAACCAAGTATGTGTAAAACATAAGCTCAAAACCGTTTCATATTCAGTATTGTATAATTCCTTGTATGGTTGGAAAAAACATCCCTGAAAAATAAAACATCCCTGAAAAATATACGTTACCCATGTACCTTTTGTCTGTGAATAGTGATAACAATTTTCATAAATAATATTTAATGATCGTGACATCAACAATGTTGTGCCACTGTGTGGGACCAGACGTTACTATTATGTATGGATAGATATCACGTTCTTTTACGCCGTGGCATTGTATGTGAGATGACAGTCCGTACACGTATGACCTGAAAGTAATAACCTCGCCCATTCAGGAATTCACTCCTTTATTATTATTTATTAATATGTTATGTTGTTATTATGTACTTAATATGTAAAATCCACAAGTTTCTTGCCCAGAGTCGAATTATTCTGAATCTTGCCTTTGAACTAAATCTCTTAACAAGCGCGGCTATCGCAATGTTTTTTTTTCAAACGTGTTCTGTTTAACTCGCTGGACACGCCTATAGAGAGATACCCTACCATAAATTAATACTAGCTCACTGTCAGAGTGATATATCCATGGACAGAATATAATAATTACTAGAGGCAGAACAAGTGTAAATAATGAGCACATATACATTATGTACGAGTGAGTTTAAAATGCTCCGAATGCAATTTACTGTATTAAGTTATGCATAATCAAAGATTGCAAAAATTAGTTGAGGGTAAAGCAAGTTAATTCAGTGGGAAAAAAGTCACAATTGATGATCATATATAACATTATGTTGCTGAAGTTACCGTGATTAACGTGTATTTAAGCTAAACAAAGAGCATCGTCCGAAGTCATGCACGGCATATAATGGTTTTATACGTTCTACTAGATCGTGTGGTAATTACTGATCTCACACAAACACGGCATACAAATCACCAAGTAATAGCACAATAGTGATTTGGAACATGTTACATATTGTTTTAACCACAAGGAAGACCATAGTAAGATTGAAGTTATTTTTTTCTATTTTTGCACCAGTTTAGTCTCCGTCAAGGTAATTTTTTTTCATCTGCATATATTTTGCCCAATAATCAACACAGATATTTCTATTAGCGTAGATTGGTCCTCGTATTCTCTCCCAGTACATGCGGTAGGCAGTTTTTATTTGTAACGTACATTTCAAAAACGCACACTATCTAATCATTTTATATAACGTTGGTTCCTGGAACACTTTTTTTTAACACGTGCGAATCAATCACATGCGATACAATGTTGGATAACAAAATTATAACTTGGGACATCAATCATATAGAATAACGTGATTCATTAACAGATTATTAAAGTGTGTGGCAACGTACATTTCACTTGACCTTACGATGACAACATTTCAAATAAATTGCTAATAAATATGACGCAATATTATAATAAATTAAATGCCGTAAATTAAAATGTATTGTTACAGTATTCGTGATTATATCAAACTGACGTATTCGACTTCCGCATGTAATGGAAACATTTGTTTATAACCATGTGTTATCTTATTCCAGCAGTGAAACAGTAACGTAATGTCATATTTAGAGGTAATACGTAACATGGATGGATTGTGAAATAAGAGATTAATAAAAATTCATTTTAGTGTAGGATGCATGCAGCATATATAGAAACTTTCGTATCAAACTGCCCGGGACCATCTATACCTCCTTATTGTGTTTATTTGAAAATATCTATATCCGTACGGCATTATTCTGATTAGATATACATTTACGAATAATGAAATGTTTCGGTGAAATAAATACAAAGTTATAAAATGGCGCTCTAGGTGTGGTGCAGTTACTATGATGAAATTGTTTGCACGTGTCTGTTGATCGACTTAATTAGTTGATTACGAGCGAATGGCTGTGTTATGTCTGTCATCGTTTAGGCCCATTTGAGGTCCTGGACGGAACTCGACTCAGTGATTTGGAACTAATTACGAGATAACCGTCGCTATTCGGACTGCTATTTCTGACAGTTGGTATTCGCAGTTATTAATGTAGTGAACGATTAATCAAAGATATGACGTGTTCAGTACTTAGTGTGATTGGCTGTATGATTGAAGGCCACGCCTTAGAGTCTTAATACTTCTTTGTAATTGGTTAAGGTTTTGAAAGTGAATAAAGTTGTTTTTAGTTGGTCTTGGCGAGTACACCAGGACAGACGCAGTCATGGAGAGTCTTGACGCAGTCTTGGGCGAGTCTTGGGTCAGCCTTGCGATAGTCTTGGGGACTTTTCCCCAGGGCGCTGTGTCTTATAGAGTGCTCGACTGACCGACTAAGACGAGAGTTGAAACGTATTTCGTTGTGTGCATCTTATTTGACTGTAAAGTTTAAGTGACGTTCCCGATCCCGAGTTAGACCACGCCAATTACACAAAATATGTCCATGAAATGTTGTATAAACATGACCATGAAATGTTGTGTAAACAAATGAATATAAAAACAAGCTGTGTTCGCATTTTTAACGCGTGATAATAATTAGTGACAATATTAAATAGTTCAGACAACACATTAACATGTTTGCCTACGTCATCCTGGGATTGTATATTTATAACTTGCTTTTTTCACAGTACGTAAACAATGAAATTGTTTTAACATCAACCGACTTCAACAAAACGAAACGAAAATACACTTATTTCAACACAATCCGTAGTTATCAGGCTGTATATAAACCTAGAGTTGTCATACAACCTTCATGCGTACAGTCACAGTGACAAAATGTTCCTAACTTTGTGACGTCAAACTATATTATATGAGACCAAATCGTGCAACAGTGCCGTTTTAATCGCCGTAATACGAAGATTTCGAACTTGATAACTAAAAATACTCGGTTGGTACAACTATAATAACATATCGCTGAAAAGGATACAATGTCTGCCGATTACCAAAACCTAACGCGCCTAGATGCCACGCGTAACTAACTAAAATTATCATTCAATTCATACGCGTGGTTCACAATTTACAGAAGTTTGCTCATAAAATATCACTTCATAGAGCTGTTTGGTACTCGTGACGTCATGGAATGTTTTATTCACTTATCTTCGGTTTGTGAATAGCACTGACGCGCAATTTATAACCAACTTCCTCAGAAACTAGGAGTACGACTCAACATTCCACGGTGCCGTGATTTGTTTTCTTGTCCTCCTATTAATCATGGCAGTTCCGTGTGGTAAAGTGCATAATGCACATTCTAATGCCCTGTTTGGTGATTTGACAATATATATTGTTTGTAATTATAGTAAATATGAATGTTTAGGATTGGTTCATCAGATATCAGCAAAAGTGCGTTTTCGTCTGAAGTCGCATTTACGGACTCCACTTCATCATTGAATCTGAAGTTTTTCAAGACTCCACAGTTCACTAAACATATTTTTCCCATTCTATATTTCTTGTTTACTTTCTTCGCTAAGCGTATGCTAAACGTTTTGACATTTACTGATTCGTACTGCTCGGCTAGGGGAGATGTTCATAAATGACACTGGAGCCGCGAAACTACGGCTGGTAGGTAAGCGACTCGTTTTATCACTCGGACATTTCAGTAGCCCAGGTGATTCAATTTATGCAAATCATAGCAACGTAGTCGTCGTTTCCACATGGAAACGCATGTCAAATAGTAGGTCTACAAACAAACTTCAGTGACACGCATCATAAACTCATCAAATGCAAATAATGTATCTACTTCTATTATAGATAATGAGGCCAATTATAGATGCCGACGTTATATTCCAGACAGCAGAGCAGTATAAGAGTATAACTTATACACATAACACTGGATCAGTTGGCACATTTTCCTCCTAAAAAATGAAGAGTTGTAATTATATTTAAAGGTTATAAACAGCAAGTGCGAATAAAATATATCTGTAAACCATTTGTCCAGTCATTATTGACTTAGAAAAAAATACCTAAATTAAATGCGAAATACAGCGAAGATTGGAAAGTCTGGTCCATGCGAGAATGATTTGGGAATTCTTGGAAACTGACACATTTATTTTGCTTGGCTACCATGGTAATATATTTATGCGTCAACCATACATGTGCACTTTCTCATAAATGATTAGACAGATCTTATTATCACAGGATGTACTTTCAATCAAGCGGAGAAATTGATTGGCAATTAAATAACCGCTGACTTGGAGCAAATATTATAGCATGATTATAAATAAATAATATCATAAGTGACAACTGTTCACAACCTAGATACTAATTATATAACGATTTGCAGTAATATTGATAAGTTTGTTAAGTTTCTGTGTGAACACGAGCATTGGACATTTGGTAAGTCTATGTGAAATTCATAATTCATTATTACGATGTTTTTGACAAAACTAAAACCATTTTGCCAATTTTACTCACAGTAAAAAGGACCCCACCAATATTCGTATCAGAAACAACGTATTACGCGAAACGAGTTGAGCAACGTGTCCATTGCACATTGCGTGGTGACCGCATATAAGTATACGCAAATCAAAACAGACAAAAATCTTACGGATTTCGCAAATGAATCCTTTCTTTTTTGTGCAACACTCATCGTCAATTTTGAATACTGGGTCGGTTCTCGGATATTCCCTTGAAGAAAACAAACTTTCTGAATTAGTCATCTGAATACTGCGATGTCGGTGCCGATGAGTGTAACGATAATGATAACTGCTTTGATTCGATGCGTTCGAATTCTTATTATTTTGTACAGTTTGTGCTTTTGAATTTAATGCACAGAAAATCAATCAATCAATCGATCGATCGATCATTCGAATCAGTCAAATTTCTGCTGACTTACAAAATATTGCTCACCGAATTTACTTACCACTAGTAATCAATCAATCAATCAATCAACGTTAACAACAGACTGTATGTATGAGTAATGTATGTTCAACATTTCAAAGTGATATTAACATAATATACTTCAATATGAATGTAAATATAAAAATTATCTTGATACTCTAACACAAGTTTCATCCGAGTATTAGACACAAGATAATAAAAATCAATGTCTTATATGAAAACGTAATAACTAAGAAATATTTACCAGAGTTGACAGCAATCTTGGTCATGATCTTCATCCGCGCACCTGAGATTGACCTTGTTGTTGGGATTGTTTGGGGACCATACCATATCTTGCGTTTTCATAGCTTCCCCGGTGGTCCACGTAAAGGTACCTTCTATGTCCCGATCGTTGCAACCAATCCAATAACCGTGTTTAGGTGGATGACTGTACACTGTCGATGACATCAAAAACGTGCGCAGTGTATTGCGTACTTCTTACTTCTCTAAAACAGCCAGCGATGAATCAAACCCATCAATACTATACTGATCTCTACAGTAGTCATCAGCTGATTTCCACATCATGATTGGGCTGAGAAATACCTTGAACAAATCGTCTCCAATACAAAGTTCGTCTGAAAAAAGAATATCAAAAGTAGTTCAGAGTAGCACAATAGCAATTCCCATTAATAAATTTCACAACCGCAGCTGCAACGAGATATGTATGTTGAGTAAAGATTTTATTAACTAGTGATGAACTTAAATTCTCATTTCAATGTGAATACTTAATTATTGCCTAATTGTTTAACAATATCAACACTTTAATATAAAAATATTTTGACAATTTTCAAACGGCATACAACTTCCTAGTACATTTATCTACAGTACAACAACATGCTTCATGATGTGATAGGTTATCACACTATCCATGAAGATATACATAAAGATACACATTTATGTAAGTTACACCCTAGCCGATAAACGCCGAGACCACTTGGACGATTTTTATCAATGAAAATGGATACTAGCTACCCTGCCAATATGTGTACAGAAACATACAGTCGTCATTTTAATCGAATCTCTGTACTAAAATTAGTTCACTGTGTAGCTAAAAATATACGCAATATAATGGGCTCTTATTACGATTCATATCCAAACATCGGATTTCGTAATCTAGCGTAGTTTCATTGCCACTGATGTACACACACGAAATACAATTTTGAAAAGTTTCTCTACATGCCGTCAAATTAGAAGACGTACCTTCAGCAGAATCATTATATGTCACATTCTGGACAGAACATGGACAAAACACGCGTACTTCGTAGTTCTGACATAAATTAATGGTTGTCATCATGGAAACATATCAAACCAAACGATAAATGACACTGTAGAGTTTGTGATGTCTGGTCCCACGGAGTGTACGGCTCCACCGCGGCACGACACTCCATCTCAGAGGGCGAGTCACAAATTTGATAATTTAGACGAAGATCTTCTATCAATTCAAATTCACCTACTGCTTCAAAGTCAACCAGACCGCCATTCTCGTCGTCCATCCATTCGGTCCATACATCACAGGCTGGTGGAACAAAAAATGCGTTAACTATCGTCAAAACAAATACATATGAAACACTGATACACACGCACCAGATATTATAAAGCGCCACAGTCACTGCGTAGTGTAGGATTTTCGTGTTGGAGTTGTCAAAGCGTTGTTCACGGCTCATGGTGTTCATCTCGAACGCGGCGCATTGCGACAACTGTAACACTTCAACATCGATGCTACTGATTTATTACGGTTCAAATATCAACAAACATTTAATTCAAAGCCAAACGCCACTAACAGATCGAAATCCGAAGACTGGTGAACGTTGCACCTGGACAACGTCCGTTAACTAGTGTTAACGTGCGATTAGTAACACTGCAACGGTTGTTGTTTCTGCGTGGCCACTATGAGCGTGTGTTTTATTTGTGAAAGGAACATCGATGGTGTGATAATGACCAGTGCTGATAAATCAATCGTGATGAAAATATGAGAGAAAATTTGCACTCGCAATTTAAGAATAACCTTGCTTTAAATGGGTCTGATTTACTCGTGGTGCAACACATGTAAACTAAACAACTTTGCGATTATAATGAATGATACTGCATACTGTTGCTGTAAATAGCAAAACAATTATGACTATATAATATATATTGAATAAATAAAGATGATAAAAAAAAATAATAAGTACTACACCTTCTTCTGCCGCATTTGTCTGAAGTAATAGAAATAAAAAAGAATATGTTTATGCATTGACATTATCGGTTATGCAATATATTAGCAAATCGAAAATACATCTTAATTAATATTATAAGTTATATACTCGCAGTAATCGAAGAGAATAAATGTATTTTGTGACATCTTACCTTTTGCAAAGATGTGAAAGAGAAAATGCACAGGAGCAGTACTAACAGTAGCATGTTTCAGGATATGAAAGACTTCGTGAGTCAACGTACGACGATTTTATGGACAACGCCTGACCCGAATATGCCATTTCATATGTGATTACAGGCAATTAATATTCTAATTTATTTTGTGAAGTGGAGTCGCGTGTTTTGCAGTGTACTTGAACATTAACAGTTCTCGAGTTCTCGATTCATTTGTTAACTCTCCCCGATGTTGCTATGCCAATATAACTGAACACAAACTAAGTCATAAATACAAACCAATTCTAGCATTTCCTGTTGTGTTTATGATTGAATGTTTAATCGCCCATTATCGAAAGATAGCATCATTGTATATATGCGTTTATATGGTTACTTCGCACCAGTGTGTATCGATCTAATTTCTTTTTCATGTTATATTAAATTGTTAAGTATAAAAGTAACGTTGAGTACGGTGCAATGCGATATGTGTCTGCTTACTTGCTTATTACTTGCTGAAGTCTCGAGTTAGAATCCCGTTTTGCTTGATTAATATGCGCTTAATGTGTTTGTAGTGTTTGTATATGAAGTGTATAAGTTATTATTTACGATCAAGCCTTCGAAGAAACAGTCATGTTCTTAGCAAGCGTAGTTTTTCCCCCAGAAATGGAAGATGCCCATGAAAACAAGACAGTGTAGAAAGCATGATACTTACATGTACGCTATCATTAGGGAGTGTATTAACTGTTCTTGTTATCTGCACGTAATATCTCAATGGCCGCGTGATAAATAATTAGAATTCAGGGCACGATTGATCCGATGAAAGATTCACATCGACGCGACGAATTGCAAAGAAACAGCCAACAAATTTGGATAATCGCAGCAAAATAGATATTCCATCTCACACCCCCACACACACATGAAATCGAACAAATGATACACATATGCCAATGCACACACATATTCAAATAAGTGATAAAAATATTCCCCGGGAATGAGACTAACCGAGGTAACAAGCAATACGTTAAATGCTGCATTTTCTGCCAAAATAATCTATAATGTCTTTGTTAATATTAAATGATACTGACACGGTTTCAAATTAGCTACAAACTCTATTCAATGTTCATTATCAATTATTTTTTGGTGACACTAATTGGGATTTGCGTTCAAAGTGTTAAACAGTAGATATTAAACAAAAATACTTCATTTGATTGATTGGTGAATGATGAATTTAATTGAGAATGTGTCGGTAATTTACATATCATTTATATTGTAAATGATTACTTATCATTGTGTATAATTGCCACGTCTTATAAACCACATATACCGGTGTGACATCGTCTTCTATGGACGTGCGCAATATCCAGCTGGAGATAAAATGTAAATTTTATAATCAGAGTATTTCGAGTAATAGTAATAAATGTACTCTGTACTAGTACCACGTATTTTGTCTTTTGTCTCCCATATCACTGAATATGTTGCATGCTTCTTAACGTAATTACATGTTATGCATCTTTGGGCCGACGAAACGCAACAGGTAACGATATTAATACATCAGTGATGCAACACAAAGTCTGGATAATGTAAAATGCCACGTTTACGTTTATATTTTACAATAAATAATATTTCACATACAATATCAAAGAACACTAATTAAAAACGCTCCAAAATACCCAGAGTACAGTTATCCGTATTGACTCTTCAATAGAGAAAATAATTGTTTCTAAGTGTTCATTTCGTTTTCGATATTCAATTATATTATAGTGAACTTACGAACTTCACAGATGAAAGCCTTGTTGTCTGTACAGCAGGAATCATCCATTTTGAAGGAAGGATCGTTTTTTGGTCTTTCCCTATAAAAAACATTATGACAATTGACGGATCAATACGAAGAAGCTCACAGAGTACACCCATTTATTTGTAATTGCAGGACGGGAGAGATTACCTGAAGAATGACTTTTCAGAAAATGTTTGAAAAAAAGGAAGTTTGCAAGCATAATATACTAATTGGAATCAACGTACCACAGTTGACAACAATCCTGGTCCCCATCTTTTGCATCGCAATTACCGGTATATTTGTTGTTTGGATAGGAATACCAGGCACTGTCTGGCACATTAACCTTCTCTCCATTCAACCATACGAATATGCCTTCGTTTTCCTCGTCGTGACACCCAATCCAGTAGCCTTTCCCTTTTGGGTCGGAGAAACCTGGAACATTCTTTATGAACCTTCTCACAGAGTTTCGTACCTCATTAGATTCTAAATTAGCTAAACCGGCAACGAAGCCTTTTGGAGCGAAGAGGTTCTTGCATTGTATGTCTGCATCGTACCACGTCAGGGAGCCTTGCCAAACCATTTTATATAAATTATCACCAACACATAGTTCGTCTAGTATAAATATAAATAAAATCATAAATATTTGCAACAAATTATAACTGCCCTACTAAATCTAATGGTTATCATTTTGAACGCAGTTTTACAGTCGATTCGTGGCTAAAGTATACTCTGAATTGTGAATCTAATGAATCATGTTATCATAAAACAATCGACAATAGATAAAATCAAGCAAGTCGTTATTAGTTAGTTTGAAACTTCCCGGTATTTCATGCTACTACAAAGTGTTAAACAAAATACAAAACGGACGCCATTCTTAAAGTTTTCCAATGGCAACGGGCAACACAATCGAATCTTGTAGTTCATACAAGGGGACACATTGTCTTCATGAAAGCATATCAATCCATCAGGTAAATCGCAGTGTACGGTCTGTCCAGTTTCGTACGATAGTGTATACGGTTCAAGCACTGTACGGCACTCAATACTGCTAGGGGTTTCGCAGAAATCATAGAGGCTACGAAGATCAGGGAGGTATTCAAATTCACCAAGTTGAGGGTCAACAAGACCACCATTTTCGTCATCCATCCACTGCGTCCAATTCCCACACTCTGTATTTTGAAATCAATGTTACTTTATGAAGTATTATTTTAAAACATGGCGCGAAAAGATAAAAACGAAATAGAATTGTCGGTTAATATCAGAAATATTATTTTTCAACTTACGTATAGCCGAATATACAATAAATAAATAACTATAATTAAAATAAACACAGTAAGTCGTGTCTTACCTGTTTGCGTATTAACCTAAAGGAAGTAAATAGTAATATATAAAAATTATATAACAAGCAATTTCTGTATATTTTAAATGCAATTATATAATACTGTAAATACAAATTACAGATCACTATATTATATAATAAAACATATATTCTGTATAGGTATTGTATCAATGTAAAGATAAATTATAGATCGCAAAATTATTGTCAGACAAATTTACTTACGCTAAATGCCCATGACAAGACTAAAAACAAATGTACGAACCACCTGAATTGTTGCCCATCCATACTGTCGGTAAACTATCAAAATTATAGTAAGTTGCTGTATTTATATTTATTCATGGATATCGAGTTCTGCCAGGCAATGTTAACTACAAATTACCCATTCTGTTGACATCAAAGGAAGTCATCATGGCCGCGTATATTAAAACGGATTCATTTGCCAGCACACTTTGTAGTTATTACTCATACAAATATTTCGATACAATATACAATCAGGAGTTTTATTTCAATTTAAACAACTATAGTATACATTTGGTGATTGAAAGTGTGTGTTATGCAATTTACAACAAAAACGCCGAATTAAACGAAACCGCCATTATTATTATATCATTAGGGGTTTTCTCATAAAACAGGTTCCACGCAATATGTAATATTATTATTTTAAGTTTCGAATCCAATTTCGACTTTATTTCAGTTCATAGACAGTTTTATTATGTTGGGATAAATGCTTTTCAAGGAGTATTCTAAATTATCACATGAACGAGCCAAGTTATTTCTCCTTGAACAGAAACTACGGCTGTATACGTAGCCTGGTCGTTCTATGTCATACCCGTCAAAACAGACGAAAATCACAGATGAATAAAACAGAATGTTTTTTTTATACGGCAATATATATCAAGTTTGTAATACTATGTCACCATACGAAACGTACAGCATTTATTTACCATACGAAATGCACAGCATTTATTTACTCAGACTGGTTGGAAAAATGCACGTAACGCCAATGAAAACAAAATAAAAAATCATTGAAGAAATCGACAACTTGGCTTGTTCATGAGATAATAATAATAGACGTGTATTCTAATCAGCTGAGGAAAATGCTAGTGCTGTAAAAGAAGAATTACTGCTTGTCGTCGACTCGTAGTGACACGGTTCTACGTCAATCGTACTATTAGATTATTTCTTCTCTAAAACATGAATACTTTAGTTAGTAATTACAAGAACACGTTCAGCTACAACAATAGTGTGTAATCGATCAATTTTTACCAGAATTCACTTTGATTCACTTGAATTTCCGAAACGAAATATAAGTGAATAATATACGGTTATTATGAGTCTAATCCTCCAATTATGTTGAACTTTGTCAGACTGTGGCGATTTAATTCTGCAAATGAGTCAGTGACCAGTAACGCAGCTGTTCAAATTAAAATAAATATTTATAGTCATATTAGATATTTCAAAGATTGATTGGGTGACTGACAAGTCATGTTACAGACAATTGAACGATTTCTTTCATAAACGTGAATTAGCTATAGCTGTATTTCAACAATGTGATGTATATGCTATGCATAAATTAAATTGCCAGAATATTGTTTATTTTTTACGTGGTGAAATTTAGTAGGAATCTAGATACATACTCCTAAACAGATGTACAGTTTAGTATAGAATAAGTGCAATTACAACAATAGAGAGGTTTAGCCAGCACGTATTCACGTTAGGAGTTGCAGTTGGCGATTAAAAAATCCGAAAAGAAAAGTATGATAAATTATCAAAATGTTACCAAAATTATGAAACCTTACATATGCTAAATTAGACCATCAGTATAAAATGAACACAATTTAGTCATATCTGTTGAATTCTACAATTTCTCATCACTCTACATTTGAACATTATATTTAACCTAATGTTGGTAAAGGTGAAATTTGTGAAGGTGACTGTCATTATGTGGTAAATTACGTCATTATGGATGATGTCATGATGTCATGTTTCATAATTACACAGCTACTTAGTCTGTTATTTCATCGTTATCTGAAACTGACGGATATATTGTCACAGTTGCTATATTGACAATTTTCACAAGCTTTTGTTGCAGCTACATTTCATTGTACCGCATTCTGTTGAACACTTACATCAGATTATCTCGAGCAGTGTAACTTGCGCAGAAATTGTGTCAAGTATGTCGCCATATACGTTCCAGTCCCACTCATTGGGATCCATGCTGTTGTCATGCCATATTCACTGCATTACTTGTGAATAAGTCTATCGAGATGGATGATTTGCGGCTTCCTCTCATGTTTGCATAATGACACTAGCGACACTATGGACACTACCTTGAGTCCCCTTAAACAAGCATAGCATTGCCTTGTGGCCAGTGGTTTCAATAGTACCTTGATTCGTCTATAGTGATCTTTGAACATGCAGACAAGACAGAATTGCCCTTGGTCAATTGTTAGAGGACATACTTTTGTCGAGCTTATAGATGTAGAGTCACTCAAAATCTTAATACACATTTGATTTCCCTTTGATTTTGGCAGAACGAAAACAACGATCCTTGCAGTCCTTTGCTCCATGATACAGTAATACTAGTAACAAGCATGTGTTTTTTTTCCAATATAGGTTGTTGAATTGTTTGATAAAATTAATTGTAATGGCTCATCGATGATAATTTTGCTTTTCTGTTGTATGCGGTTTGCAATCATGTAGATGGCAGTTCTGTTCATATCATTTGAGAGAAAATCATCACTTGTCTAACAAATTTGGTTGGAAATCTGACATCTGATATATTGACTTTATTTGTAACTTTTTCTGCGCTGATGTGTATTGTCCTTATCGCATCCGTCAGATATAGATTAAATGAGAAGGATGCATATGTATCAGCAATTGATCTGTACGGGGTTCCTTCTTTCCGTCACATTTATTTAACTGTATCTTTTACAATGAAAGGATTTTGAACATTTATATTTATATCCGTGATAATATTTCTTAAAGTTGTCTATCCAGAGAAACGTTCTTCAAGCCTGTTTGCAAGTTTTACTAACTTAGCCTGTCTGTTCCTTTTCATTTGTGAATCAGTTGCCTCATTTTTTTGTTCACTTGATATATACACCGTATTATTGAAGTTCTTCAAGGCAAAGTTGTAGTTCGAGGATATGGGAGGAGACATTATCAACAGCTCTTCAGTCATGCCAATTCCTCTAGTTATTTAAAACCAACTTTACTCTTCAAGGACCACATTAGAGTTCACTCAATGGCCAATCAGAGCCAAGACCAACTCATTACTGATTAGTGCAACTAATGAAATCTATGTAAACATTTCATGTACATTGCAGGACATTCTGCATCTAAAGTACTTGTCAGGAGATAAATATATGCAGATTTAAGTAAATTAGCATTCCCAGCAGCAGCAAATATAGGTAAACACTCAGATATAGCTTGGACGATACATTTGCCAGAACTCTTTGTGATCAGTTTTGATGATTTATCGGGCAACTTCCAACATTCGTTGATAGCTGGGCCACACTTTGCCTGTTTTTGTACTATTGGATAATTAAAATTTTAGCGCTTCAATAAATTCTGATTTTAATAATGTGTCCAAGTCAATTAGAGTATATAGTCTTTCAATTTCTTGCCTGTTCCATATTCAATGACATTGATGCATCCTGTATATCTTATTTCTAAGGATTCCAGCTAAATAAAGTGCATTGTCCGAAGACATGCATGATATATAACGGGCTTATATGAGTTACTAGACTGATCTCAGCAGCATCTTTTAAAATATCTATATTAACCGAAGAATTTATTACGAGACAGCTACACAATCATTTTAATCACAGAGCCATGGGTTTAGATACAATTAAGACTACTTTTTCTGAGGTTTCGGAAAATGTAATCCCTTTTTCTTTAACTACTTTGTTCAATCACAGCATTTACCTCAGGTGTTTATCCGGACATGTGAAAGCTACCAATTTACAAATCATGGGATAGATCGAATGTTAAAATTCATTGACCCAATTCTGGCACACAATTGGCTAGCACAGATATGTTCATGATTCGTTCTGCGCATACTTAAATAATAACAACTCTATTAATGATGCACAGTTAGGTTTTCGAAAATCGTTTTCTTGCCAGGCTGCTCTGATTAAAGCCATATATTCAGGCAAATGTGTGGTGTGTGTTTTTCTCGATCTTTTCTTTTCTCGAGGTGTTTAATTATTTGATCATTGACTATATCATGTTATTACAATGAATGTTCTAATGAATCAATCATACGGGTCTCATCGTATTTGAAAGAAAGATCATAGCGGGTAAATATCAAGAGTACACTTTCTTTCCCCAGGAGTTCAATCTATTTATGAATGATCTTAATCTGACTCCTGTCACCAGTTGAATATGTATGCGGATGATACGATTATTTCCATGTTTGGAAAATCTATTAATATTTCAATGTTATTAAATACTGATTAAACTGTAATACTAGTACTGATATTCTTTTTCCATGGGTTAACAAAATAAACCCAGTTTCATGTGAAGTCTCTTTTACAATTACAGAATTATCTAATGTTACCAGAGAAAAAGTCCTCGACAAGTACTAGAACAATATGTTTTTTTAAGTAATTAGAATTACAGATTGTTTCAAGTAGTTTATGATATCAAGTGCATTTCTGTTTAAAAGTCGTATGTACTGACTTCACTTTCTAATTCTCCAAAACTTAATATCTTCACAGTGGGAGTATATTGAATTATAATAGTTATCTTATTGTCACAGACCTCTCTAACTCTATGTATCTATGAAACAATACATAATGCGAAGTATGTATGAGAGGTGCATGTTGGGGATATTCAACTGTATAGACAAGACAAGAGCTTGTCTCAAATACATGTCTCATAACAGACATCTCTGGTAGAGTGTTCATCTTGTAAGTCTTTATTGTCACGGGGTGGGGAGCGTTTGGCGATGATATATATCACCACAACCGACACTGTACAAGAAAAGTAACAACAGTATGATATATACAGTTCATTGTAGTAATTATAGATAACCGTAGGAATTGTTTTGAAATGAAAAAAAAACATTGTTGCTGTACTCCATAGTAGTTGTACTACTATAGGGTGGTGTATATATTGTATTTGTTTGGGGAAAATGTGTATTTGTGTTAATTTGGTAGTGAATTTGGTGATGCACATCCGTTGTGTCAGTGAAGTGCTAGTTAGAATCAAGGTGCCGGATATTCACCCAATAGTGTAAATCAAAGTAGTCTTCTCTGCTTTCCAAACACGTGGTATTAGGCTTAGGGGAAAAGCTTACATGTGTACTTGAAATTATCAGCTAAGACAAAAGACATTAGAAATGATAGCAGTGACTTCAATGACACCCGGAACAAAAATGACGCCTGGCTCGGACCCATGGCTGTAGGCTGACGTGGTGGACGTATCAACTCTCAGCACAATAACGCTAAGATAAACAACTGAAAACTGAGAACAACCGATAATATGATTGCTCATAAGGATCGATACAAATCCGCTCTAAATAGGTAATTTTCCGTTCAACTGCGTGATCTCGCTTATTGCGTGTTCGATACGAACCGAGCGTCTGCAGCAAAAATCGAAAAATTTAATTTTGAACCAGTTTTTTTTTTCCGTACCTCAAAGTCGAAATGTCGATTTTTGACAGGGAAATGTTACATTTAGATTTCTTTACTTCATCGAAATTCACCATCATCAAATTTATACAGCACATTATTAAGCGTGGAAATACCCCCAGAATCCATTGTCGAATCTGGCGCCAGGTTTGACGCGATTTCTACGACGCTATGACCTTTGTTTATCCTGGTTTGACGTTCAATTTCAAGTATAACGCTGGATCTCGCAGAGAGCGGGGAATGGTCTATAAGGTAAAACAGCGGGAACATGAATATCTTCTCTCTCAAGCACACAAATAAACGAAAAGGTAATAAAAATATGCAAATACACACATGCACAAAAATAAATATTCACAGGGCGTCATACGTCATTTGATGAATGATGACTTTAATTATGATGTAATGTGGCGCTAATTTACATATCAATGATATTTTAAATAATTACTTATCGCCGTCTATAATTGTTACTTTTTATAAACCATATGGTGGTGTGACGTCGTCTTCTATGGACTTGCGCAGTATCCAGCTGGAGATAAAATGTAAATTTTATAATCAGATAGACGAAATGGGGAGACACGATCTACTATAATATCACATCATATTGTTCTGAGCAACAACAAAAAAACTCTCAAAATTGTTTCCGTCTTGCCTGTTAAATAGGGAAAAAACAGTTGAATCTATTTTGATCTGATAGTTAATCATGTTATGATAAGCTTACGAACTTCACAAATGAAAGCCTTTTTATCTGTACAGCACACATCATCCATTTTGAAGGTAGGGTCTTTTTTTGATCGTTTCCTATGTATAAAAATATAATGCATGAAGTAATAAACGAACCAATACTCATAAGTTACGCGTTTCGTTTTGCCCTAATAAAGTGACTTGGTAAGATTACAGAGTACGCCACGTACGTCACGAAGTGTTTAGCTGAATAACACTTTATGGAAAATGTTTGAATAAAACACAGATTGCAAGCAGAATATCGAAATTAGAATCAACGTACCACAGTTGACAACAATCCTGGTCCCCATCTTTTGCATCGCAATTACCGGTATATTTGTTGTTTGGATAGGAATACCAGGCACTGTCAGGCACATTAACCTTCTCTCCATTCAACCATACGTATATGCCTTCATTTTCCTCGTCGTGACACCCAATCCAGTAGCCTTTCCCTTTTGGGTCGGACAATCCCGGAACATTCTTTATGAAATTTCTCACTGAGTTTCGTACACTGTTAGATTCTAAATTAGCTAAACCGGCAACAAAGCCTCTCGGAGCGAAGAGGTCATTGTATTGTGTATCTGCGTCGTGCCACTTCAGGGAGCCTTGCCAAACCATTTTATATAAATTGTCACCAACACATAGTTCGTCTAGTATAAATGAAAATAAAATCAGTACTGTTACAAATTCACGTAATACAAATTAAAATTGCAATTATTTATCTAGGGGTTAATATTTTGAATACAATCGGTTCTAAGTCACGTCATACTATCGTACCTCATACTATGAATCTATTGAATCAGTTTATCATAAAACAATCCACAATACATGGAATTAAGAAAGTCATTAATTTAACTGGTATCCCATTCTACTACAAACTATTAATGCAAAATGTGTACCCTGCTTACCATTCTCCAATGGCAACGGGCAACACAATCGAATCTTGTAGTTCATACAAGGGGACACATTGTCTTCATGAAAGCATATCAAGCCATCGGGTAAATCACAGTGTACGGTCTGTCCAGTTTCGTACGATAGTGTAAACAAGCACTGTACGACACTCAATACTGCTAGGGGTTTCGCAGAAATCATAGAGACTACGAAGATCAGGAAGGTATTCAAATTCACCAATTGCAGGGTTAACAAGACCACCATTTTTGTTATCCATCCACTGTGTCCAATTCCTACACTCTTCATTTTGAAAGGAATATTAAATTAAAGATATATTTTAAAACTTGTTCTCAAAGCGGAAGGATAAGAGCGAAACAAAATTGTTAGTTTAAAGTAAATCAATTTCATAAACAAGTTATTACCATGATGATATTTTTTGACTAGATACAACAGGAAATGTCACATCAAATAATTTCACATTTATTATATATCAAGTTCTAAAGCACACTCACTGTGTACTATACAATCATACAAATATACAAAAAACGATTCTTACCACTTTGCGTATCACCCTAATGAAAGTAAAATAACATACATGAATTTTATTGGAAATAACATACATATATTTAAAAATAAATCATAATATTAGTGATATTTTTCAAGTCCAAGAACAAAAAACAAATGACTGACAGCAATTGGCAGAACAATCCACAATAACAAAACAAAAACAAGTGTATGTACACTATACACTAAATCCATAGTAATTATAAATTGATGTTGAATGTTTCGAAGTGTGAGCACAACCTGCGCCACTTGTGACACCCACTGCATATCTTTTTGTGCCATAATCAAAATAACATAAAATACATTTTCTGCATAGTGTATGTGTGATTGAATAATGTAAATACGAATTACAGTTTAATACATTATGGTGTGACAAATTAACATTTACTTACGCTAAATGCCCATGACACGACTAAAAACAAATGTACGAACCACCTGAACTGTTTCCCATCCATACTGTCGGTAAACTATCAAAATTATAGCCTCTGCTGTATTTATATTTCTTCATCTATATCCAGTTCTGCCAGGCGATGTTAATACTTAGCCAAATACAAATATTAACTACAAATTACCCATTTTGTTTACATCAAAGGAAGTCATTATGGCCATGGGTTATAATACGGATTCATTTGCCAGCATACGTTGTACTTATTACTGATACAAGTACTTAAATACAAATACAATATGTGACTTCATTTCACTTCAAACATCTCATTTCCCCCAGTACAATTTGCCAATTGGAAATAGGTGTTATGCAACATACAACAACACGGCTCATTAAACGCAACCGCCATCTTTATTACATCATTATGCTTTTCCGGATACAAAGAATCCCACGCAATATGTAACATTGTTATTTTAAGTTTCGAATCCAATTTCGATTTTATTTCATTTTTTTTATCATGCTCGAATAAATGTTCTCGAAGAAGATTACCAATTATTTACGTTCTTTATTTTTCAAAGCAGGCGCAAAATTTAATTTTAATTAGTAACTATGTTACGAGTGAAAATTTAGCTACGCAAGAGTGTGTAGTTTACTCTAGAAACCGGCTTTCCACAGAATTACTTATATTATTATATTTTGACAAGGGATAAGTGAATAACATTGCAAATTAATATTACCAAGACATAAAGGGTATCTTATGAGTGATGCTACAATATCAGATTTATTAAACGAGTAAAGTAATTTGCGTTTGAAAACAACGATCGTAGTTCGAGATCGTAGAGAATAAACTTATTTTTGAAGTCATAATTTTAGTTCCGGATTCGAGGATGGATTTGTAGTATACCTAGTACTTTTAAAGTTGCTGCCATTTCGCGTTTCGCGAAGTATCGCCACACAGCTTTTATATGCGGCTTTATATCATACACGCGTTCTCGCCGACACCTGAAACAGGAATATTGAAATGATATTAGGATTTGTGTGTAAAACCACCAATATCCGATATTCAGCCATTATGTAAAAAGGTTAATCAGTGATTTTAATTACATAATATGGAGAAACGATTAAAAGCGAAGGGTGAAGTGATAGAAAGTTATTGAATTGATGTTAAAGCTAAAATCATAATACAACATAATTACGGCTATCTTTATAACATCATCATGTTTTTCGAATAATTTATATTAATTACCAGTTGATTGAACAGAACGAAAAATGCGTTACAAAACTACGTTATTCCTCTTGAAGATCCTGGCTACCCATACACCCACAGCACCGTGTATTTTTAGAACAATTATAAGGCCGTATTTGATTAAGCTACCAAGTAAAAGTTCCTGGTAGAAGCTGTGTCTAATGTTATTTGGAGATATGACAGATTGAGTAAAACTGTTTACACTAAATCATCTGAATAATGATAGGAAGTATACATCTCATTCAGAAACTGGTGGTCTTCCAACACTTTACTTTGAATCAGTTAAAATTACAGTCAAACCTAAGGAAGAAATGAACAGACTTCGTACTGAGATTCTACTTTGTCTTTGCCACACACCTGTGTATGAGGTGCTTGGTAATAAAAACTGAGTTGTGTTCAACAATGTTCAACACTCTCATAAACACTTATACAACATGATCAACACTTTATTTCTGCAGATGTTGTTAGCTTTGCTGAGTCACGTCTTACACAACATGGTAATAATGGTCTACCCGAATGTCATGCTGTAATCCGTAATCATCAGCGACAAACAAGATCATCAACTCGGCTTAGCTACATACACTAAGGACACACGAGATACTTTCAGCAAACCATTACACGTCCAAATATATTGAGATCTCTGTGGTGAAAGGTAAAAACACAGTAAAGAAAGATCACAATTAGTTGTTTATTGCAAAACAAGTTTTCAAATTTGAAGGCAAGAATGTAGATTATTATAGATTTGATAGACACAAATTCTGCGTTTCTTATCATTAGTGATTTCAACAGTAATGCTGCAGCTACTGGAAATACAACAGTGATACAGTGATACATTGATATATTGACCTTGCATTTAGTAATGTACAATGTATCTTTAAAATAAATGATTCAATTTTATCTGATCACAAGTTGACAATACAGCAATAAATATTGTAATCATTTCCACCCAAAACAGCATTTATTTCATTTTCTATGTTTTATCCAAAGTAATAATTTTCACAATGTGATATCAGTGGTGTATTGCAGTGTGTAAATGATGCAGTAATCACAATGTGATATCAACATTTCAAGTATATTTCTTATGCTATTAAAAATGGCGAACTATACCTGAGAATACAACACATTTAGTGTGTAGTTCATCTGCGTGTAGCTGAGCTGTTCTATTACAATAAGTTTTAGAGGACATTTTCACTGCAACTGCCACTCATCAACGCTAATATCACACCGTTGCGAATGACAACTTTCCTGAGAACCCCGAAACCCAAATAACTTTGTGTCGCAGAACAATGCAAGATGTAACAGGGCTTCTGGGTGGTGCATGCCGGCTACTCCCTTCTGAAACAGAATACGATTTCCTCTCTCTGAACCATAGCTTCCCCACCGTCTGGCTTATTACCCTTTCTTTTACTTTTAAGTTCCGATCCTTTCTCCCTCTTCACTTTCTGTGATTGCATGAACTGTTGTTGAAAAAACGATCAATTTCACGCTGGTAAGTTCTAAGCGTATCTGGTTATAGTTAGAACTATCTTGTTGTCGGACACCGGCATGAAAAATACCAAGATAGCCATCAGGTGCATTTGGTGTATCTGCTAAAATGGGTAGTTTTCACCATTTCATAAACTAGTTGACGGGATTGTTGGTACTTTTTTGTGGTGGTCTTCTTTTGTAGTTGGTGAATCAGTTCGAACATACCGATGTATGGAAACGTCACATATGGCTGGGCAACTTTGTTTTATGCCTCTTTGCTATAACGGTTTAATCGACATGTTATTAAACGTTATGTCAGGTATCCGGGATCGTTACGTTCACAAACCTTTCAACCAAGCAAAGACACACACAGATGATATTACTGTCAACCTCTACTCTCCACAGCCTCGTGTAGAACTGACTTTATTGCCTCTGCAAAGCACAGTCTACTACATGGAAATTTAAGATCTTGAGGCGTGGCCTCCACACATTCCACTCATCCATCACACAAGAAGTATTTAACACGCCATTATATACTTGATTAATTGTTTACTATATTGGAAGACTACTCGTATAAAACACTGTCAGGATATACTCGTGAGGTGTCAAAGTTATCATGCGTAGTAAAAACAACAGTCTGTTGGCAAAGTTGATATCTTTAATTAGTTCCTATTTCCGTTCAGTACTTTGAATATAAGCTCAAATGATAACAGAATATTAGCGAGCATGAATGATCTCATCCCTCTCTTTCACCGGAAACCAATAATCAAGTCCTAATCAGTGAGTTTCGTCGTAATCGCCAAAACACCTATCAATATATAACCGCATGAAAACATTATCATGACATTACCTTGAATTTGACCTTCAATCACATTATCCTGATCGACCTGTTCTGCAACTAAGCTGTTTTCCAGGTGATCTGCTATATTCAAACACCGGATGAGATATACAAATATGTTTTTGACAGACGACATTTATTTCGCGCTAAAAACATCATCATGTAAAATAGTACGCCCCACTTTTTTCTTCAAATCATTGGTTTTATTAGTTCATCAACACACAAAAAACCTTTATTTATTCAATAATTAAAAAAAAGTATTTCAAGTGACGTCGCATTGTGGTGGTATGGGTTTTTGATCTTCCCTGTCTTACGACATACTGTCGGGTGATATGAAAGTTATGCATGCATTTGATAATGAACGATATCAATATTTCTTTTTTGATGCTTGTCTTTCGCGGTCTCTGAGTAGTTTCCGTAATATCTTCCCACTTGGTGACTTTGGAACTTCCTTCACAATCTCAACACCACCTCTAAGTTTTTTGTATGAGGCAACACGTCCTGTGTGGGAAAATAAAAAAAACGACCATTGTAGATCTATGTAATACCTCTCTAAAAATATGTTTACGTGAACCTCATTATTCTACCTTAAATACATTAGAGATTTTGACAGGCTTGAATATCGCACAAAAACGAAAAACACTATACCGTCTATAAATCTAACAACGTCTTCTGCGGTAAGCGTGTCAGTTTTTTCACACAATAATTGCTTTAGGGAGTTCACCAGCATACTCATCAGGTACACCGATCACAGCAGCGTCTTGTATTTCAGGATGGGTTAATAATATATCTTCTAATTCCGCTGGTGCAACCTATAAAGACACTTACTCATCAAAATGATAAGCATTACAGATAAATGTAAACAACAAATTGCAATATGGAGTATTTATTTTAAATGAATTGATATCAAACCTGGAACGCCTTGAATTTTATGAGTTCTTTCAATCTGTCTACTATGAAGAAATTTCCTTCAGCATCATAATGACCAATATCTCCTGTGATGATAGAGAAATGTGGGCTTCAACAAAATTATTGGGTTCTTATTTAATTAAACACTTATATCTAAGTCGAGACATGATAATATGTGTGGCAGCATAGATTAAAAGACGCACAGTCAATTGACTGTGAATGATTTTATTATTCTATTGCTTTTATTTGTCATTGCATTAATACAATTTTAAAAAAAATACGCCAAAATAGTAGTAAACTACAAAACAGCGTAGAATAGATTTGTGCTTGCAACGTGTCTCGGTAATCCTCTGATTTAGCAAGAAATAGTTCTTAAGTGATTCTTGAAAGAGTTTGAACACTACGATAAAGACTTTCCGTATTCGACAATGTGAAATTTTACCGTTTTTTGAGGAGAAACAAACTGAAAAAAAAAACTAATTTTCACAAAATAATTCAGAAATTTATATTAAGAATATTTAAATGATAACGAAATGTATTCCTTGTGCACCCATAAATAATTTCCATAGTTACAGATTACACAAGAATATTACAGAAAAGATATGAATTGCTATATTCTCTATCTTTTGCCTTTTATTTGTCTTGAAATATGTGTTCAACAACTCGATCATTTCGATAAATATGATTTTACTTGGTAAAAATACTGTATTTTTCTGCATAAAAACAAAGGAATTTCACAGTGTCGAAAACGGAAAGTCTTTATCGCAATATTTTTACTGCTATTTCCTTCACTAAAATTGTTTGGTTTGTACTTTTTAGTGATTTTAATTTTGTTCAAGGGAATAAAATTGAGCCCTATATGACAACATATGTACAATTCACTAACCTGTATGTATCCAGCCAGTTGATTTTGTTGCCGCTTCATTATTCAAGTAACCTTTCATTACTTGAGGACCACGAAAACACAGCTCACCGTCTCGACCAATTCCAAGGATCTTTCCCGTTGCAATATCAATCACCTAAAATACAGATGACAAATCTGAATCCGAGCTTTAATAAGAGTTGACTATATCACAGAAATTCCTGGTACTGATAATCCATTTGGAACAGATTATATTATATATATATATATATTGGTTTGATTTTGTTCATTTCATTGGCCGTACAAGGTATATCTATTTGTAAATTGATTTAGTGATTACATTCTAACGAAATAACATCAATGCAATTATATATTGTCATTAATGTAGCCATAATCCTCTTCTATTGGCTAGCTAGAGCTCTGTATCGAGTATAAGCCAATTGTACAGCTCTCGACTAGACTGTGTCGTTAAAGAGCAGTGGTCGATACGTCACGTATGCGCGAGATATGGGTCTCATGTGAACAGAGATGACGACTTTGATAGTTGCGCAAAACAACCGCAGACCGATTTCCATTAGAAGAGCGTATTGGATTGTAGGAAAATAAATGTTTATCAACACAAATTGTGCGTGGTGCGACAACCACCCATTAATTTTCCACAACCTTACAACAACGTTCGACTATTTGATATGCAATTAGCTATTTTACGTTGAAATGATATCCACATAAAACATATGTATCCAATGAACAATATATTACCTTTTAACCTCACCATGTTTATGATATTATTTCTTAAAGTTAATATCCGTTTTGTTTGTTCATATGTTACAGGCAGTGCCTGGCGAGCGAGCACTGTCGAGCATGTTTAGTTACTTGCTAAAAAATAAACTGACGAGGCCATCGAACGTCTAGGTTGAAATCGAGTTATTTGTTCACGAGTGAGTTGAATGTCATTCAAAATGACGACACGCGCGATTTGTGTTTCGCCGCTGATAAAAAATGACACTATTCAAACAATATTCAAAATTGAAATTGTAAGTGTGCTGTTATGGCTTTACATAATTTGTGAAACAACAAACAAAAAGGCGCCGTTCATTGACCTGAAGTGAACCATTTTCAAACTCTTGCCATCGGTCTCTTTTGATTTGTTACTGGCTAATAGTTTAACAATAGTACATTAATGTAGCAAATAAACATTCACTGTGTTTTAATTTGTCACATTGTTCGTATGTAGGCGATCTAGGTGATTGTTACCAAGACACAATAAAAACATACTGATGGCTGGTTAATTATCAAACGTATCCTTTTGATTGTATTAAAGGTATTGATACCTTTATCAAAAGCTTGAATTATCACGTGAAGCAACAGAAATGTTTCGAACGAAGCATTAACTGCCATCTTAAGTACGTTTATAACTAATTCTCTACCGCCTGTATACAACAAATATATTTACGTTTATTACCTTAGCTAGGCAGCCTGCCACTACTCCACCAACTGAGCCAGCAACACACTTATCGTTCATGCCACAAAGTGTTGATATTCCAGCGGTCTCTGTCATACCATATCCTACGTAAATATTTAACGAATGTTACTATACACAATATTCACGAATGACGGTATTAAGCACTAAATGTTAATGAGGTTGTTAATAATGCAACTGTATTTCCAAACTCCTCGATATGCATTAGACGATCATGTTAATGTGTCAGGTAGTATACAACGCCCGTAAAATACATTGATTTTTGAATGAATTCGAATGCCATGCAGCAAAAGTGGCGCTTCAAGGGGCAGTGGTCGTCGTGCTGCGCATGTGCGATGTGCACTAATTACCGCCGCTGACTCCAGTCACCAAAGAAATTACCCATAACGTCTCTGTTTGTACTCGTTGGTCTGCGCAACAGTCAAAGTTGAGATCTGTATTCATACGAGTCCCATATCCCGGGCATACGTGGCGCGACGACCACCACCCTTCAAAAGCAACATAGAGAATCATTCAAAACCAAGCTACGCTAATCTGTGTATGTGGCGGTCCTACCTTGTCTCACTTTAAGATGATCGTTATTTAATCTTTTCTGCAATGATTTCACGTGTCCAGCTCCTAGTGGAGCAGCTCCACATATGATGTTGTCTACACTTGAAAGATTATATTCATCAACCATTGGGTGCTTGATCAAAAATACGGCAATAGGCGGGGCAATGTCCAAACAAGTAACCTGGAAAAATAAAAAAATAAACATAACGATTTGATCAATTACACGGTTCACGTTTAGTGGTGGCTCACATAATATATGTTAGTTCTCAACACTTAGTTCAGTACAAGGTCTGCAATATGGAATTTATCGCGTAATTTGACCTTGAAGTTTGTTTCGTGCTCTGGTCTATCCTGTGTTCAATTTTTCACGAGCAAAGCTTTTTATCAATATTTTCGATGCTTGTCGAAGCTAAAAATATCTATGTGTTGATCTATGTGTGCTCAAACTCGGACTAAATAAACATGGACATAGTGTTGGTATTGCTTTTCTTGTGCTGCATGCCATGAAAGAACATATAATTATTATTGAACACGTGACTATTTTTCATAGTTATTTCTTTACTCACACACTTGTTTGTACAACTTAATCTTATGAATCAAATATACACAACCATAGCATTCAACAATGATACATTGATTGCCAAATTAGCATAATAGCTCTTCAGGGTATTATTTCATTTGCATATTAATGATATTCAACACAAACATACCATTCAATAGCCAATAGTTGGAGTAGTCAACATGAAATAATATAAGGTTATTACTAAAATACTTCAAAATATGCACGAAGACAGTATAGCGGGGTATCGACCGACGCGTAATAACCTTATTATTATACATCTTTTCCTTCCAAGGATATACCATGGGAATGCCGAAATACAAAAAGTTTAGAAAAGAATCAGCGAACTTCTTTGTGTGGAGTCCGGTCAAACTATGATTACGCGCGTAGTCATTCCATATTTGGAATTCGCATTTCCTTATATGGTAGGATGAAAATACCCCGTAAATTACGGCACGCTGTAACTTATGGCGTATGGTGACAGATGTATAATAATATGTAATATAATAATGTCAATATAGTTGTACCTTGTGTTTTTCAGCCAGACCTAGGTATACTTTAGGCTCAAACTTAGACAGCGTCACAATTGTAATCCCCAGTTTCATACCGATGAGTAAAACTCCAAGTATGCCAGATAAATGAAACAACGAAAGTACCGAGATAATGGCATCACTATCGGACACCTTAATTAGCTCATTAGACACCCTATACATGAATTATTAATAACAAAATAAACTAATGAAAATATAATGAATGTTACAGTGTGGAACATTATGTTAACATTCAATATAATTACATACAACGTTGTTCACAAAGTATATAACAATATTCGCGTGTAATAGGTAGGCATATTCAATAGCAGATACGGTTATGAGCAGTCGATTTCATAAACATTTGTTCGCAAATTTTGCCAAACGAAGCGTATGTGTTACATCATTACTTTGACCTAGGCCATGATTTTAGTTTATAGAAATGCAATGAGTTTCAGAATACATATTTAAACAATAGTCTACGAGTATATTCAAAATGTGCCAACATTTGAAACGATTCGATAATTGCACATACCCCATCTCACAACTAGCAATGAGGTTGTGGTGAGTCAGCATACCTCCCTTTGGTAGTCCAGTAGTGCCACTAGAATATGGTAATACAGCCACGTCTTCTACTGGGTTAATTTTGATATCCTTAGGAAATGCAGATCCATCATCTGTCATTAAGTCTACAAATGGCAAACAACCCTCAACACTGTCATCGCCAACTATATATATATGCTGAAAATAAGCGATACATGAACATGAATTATGTGAAGAATACAAGCAATAGCATCACGCTGTGATCAAAGTTATTGGTTATCTCGTATTATATAATATATAGGCGATTAGTACAGGATATTCAGTTTCATGAAGCAGATGAACTTATTCGTAATTTCCCCGTGATAAAGTCCAAGAACACAAAACAAACACATACAATACAATACAATACATTGCATCTCGTCTGGTTCAACAAGACTTTCGGATTCCTGGTTGGTGGTTCATAATATTACCACCCCGTCGCTCAAAACAAAGGGTCTAGTGACCGTCTCGAAATTTTTAAACAAAGTATTAGATCAAGACTTGAAACGGAATATGAATATTCACGCGTTATGAACCTATTGCCTAAGTTTAACAATACATGGACAGTGGAGAATGCCCTGTGTCACATTCAGGATAATGAGCTCCGCATTACTCTATAACATACTATTGTCTTGGCAAATATTGCAATTTACGTACTCACGTACAGAAATGCACAACCAAGTTTAGAATACGCATAGGAGCCAAGAGTTTCGTCCTCTTGATTGGTTATCTGCAAACATACGCGCGTTTTTTCCTTTTTGCTACTTGTTCTGTGCTCTTAATGGTTTAGTTTTTCCTTGGAATTTGGGAGGGTGAGGTTACCCTGTGCCACAACTACCTCCATGTCAACCTTGGGCACACTGAACGCGCGGGTGAACACGGTGCTTTTCAGCGCTCCCCGAATTATTACAGGTTTGGCCTCACGACTTAGTCGTGTCGGTTTTCAGCTTTATTGGACATGTCCTGGGTAAGACGTTAAAACTGCATCCGGTCGTGGAGTTTTTGTACTTGGGAGAATGAGGTTACCCTTTGCCACAACTACCTCCAGGTCACCTTTGGGTAAGGTGTAGTCCCTGTCAGCCTTGGGTGCCAACTTCCCACATAACAAGTTTGGTTGAAGTCAGTAAGGGCATACGGTCATATAAGCCTTGCACCAACTCAGCCTCACGTGTGAGGTATTACCTATTACTGGCAATGTTTACGTTTATTTATATATGTATATATGTGTCCTGGGCAAGATTTTAAACTACATCCGGTTGTGGAGTCTATGGACGTGGGAGAATGAGGTTACCCTTTGCCACAACTACCTCAAGGTCACCCTTGGGCAGGGTGTGGCACCTGTGAGCCTTGGGTAATAACTTCCCACATAACAAGTTTGGTTGACGTCAGTAAAGGCACACGGTCGTAAAACTTCTGCACAAAACAGATCCGCATAGGTGGAACATTTTTCATGTAAATATGTATATATTAGTTTCAGTTGTTCTTAGCATTTGGCAGGGGGGATCGTAACCTCTTGTGGTGAGAACCAGTGTGACTGGCCTGCCAACGGGGTGCTAAGGATTTCATTGGAAAAGTTATCAGTTACATCCGTTAATGTAATTTCGTTTTACATACCCGTAAATCAAAAATCACAATACAATACAATACAATACAATACAATACAATACAATACAATGCAATACAATACAATACAATACAATAAATAGTATAAATCTAAAACGATGGTTACACATAGACTAACCTTCATATTAGACAAACTTGCAGCTTTCTTGGTATTGACGACTAAATCAATAGTTGTTACAATCCACTTAGCGTTTGACGATTGTAGCTGGTGTACTAACTCGTCTGATCGAAACAAAACACAAATTCATACAGATAAAAATCAGACTGAGTGTAGGGCTTGGGTTACGCTATCACGCGAAATCTGTATAAAATACGTCAGTCGATGAGGAATCATATCACCTCACATATAGTAATGATTGCGGCTTCATAGATTATTCTATGACGGAAATAATTTACCGGAGGTGTATGATGGATTTATGGTTGTAACGATTCCTCCAATGGATATCACCGCATAAAACGGTATACTATATTCTGGCATATTCTGTATATACAGGGCACACACATCGCCTTGTTGAAATCTGGCTCTAGATAATCCACTCCCACATCTGTAGATTAAATCTCTCAATTGTCTAAATGTATATGACTTGTTAGCTAACCCATCAATCTGTGAAACACATATATTTGAAACTGAACTGTCGTCGAGTTTGTGAAATTCTCTGTATCGTGTACTCATATTTAATTAGTTCTGTGATTAATTACATAACATGAAGAAGAAAAAATCATTAAATAATCAAATCGTTGAGAATTTTTTTATTAAAAGGCAAGGTCAACAAATTCTAACATCGTTGCTGCCCAGATGTAGTGTATATTTAATCAAGAAGAACGCATTGAAGACCGAGTGAAAATGACTATCTCACCATAGCAATCCTGTCTCCATAGTGAACAAAGTTTGACATCACATAATCAGAAAGTGTCATGTTTGTTGGTATTTCAGGATCTGGATATTTACTTCTAATTATTCCTGTAATATATTGAAACAAGTAAAGAGAAGCAATAGGTGAGTTTCCGTTCACTGCGAGATCTCGCGTATTGCGTGAAAGACGCGGACCGAACGTCTACCGTAAAAATCGAACGATTTTATTTAAATTTAAAATTGTTTTTTTTAAGCTTAAATCTAATCTTTTATCCTTGAAAGGGGGAATATTGCTTTCATCAGGTACCCTTACCTCATGACAATTGATTATCATCAAGTGTGTAAAGCACACTATTAAGCGTGGAAATACCCCCACAATATTTTCGCGTTTGTCGAATCCTACGCAATGTTTTGACGCCATTACGATGATATGACCTTTGTTTGTTCTGTTTACTTCGTTAAATTTCACGCATAACGCGGGATCTCGCAGAAAATTAAGAATAGTAGATTAGATGATGTAACACATAAACACGTTTCAAGCGTGTGTTGATATAATGATATATTGATGCACATGCGTGTTCCTCGTCTTTCTCCCTCAGACAATGTTCCTTCCTCCCCTATCTTTGCGTCTACTGTTTCACTGGTCAGCGTAATGATTCGTCGTTGTTGTTTTTTACAACTGTCTTTATAGTTATGTACTTGTTCTTTAATTTATGATATTAAAGCGGGGGAAGTCGTCACCTGCGCATGCGCCAGATGGTCATAGTGTGTCATTGTTTACAAACAAGCGTCTACCCATGAGCCTTTGCGTTTTAGCGTGCGTTCTTATTGTCGCTTGGCCGGACTCAATTCCCGCGCGTGCGCAGGAGACGACCCTCGCCATCCGGAATATATAGATTACTCACCGCCACCATCATTAGAAGATGAACAGTTGAATGATCTCAACATCGCAGACATCCGTCTTTGTGACTTGGACGTACTCTCTGCCATGTTTATTTATCTGTTAATACCAAGTACCTGTATTTATGGCATATATATATCATAGCAGTTTAGTATAATACAGCAGTGTAATAATTTTAAATATCGACATAGTATGTCATTAAAATTTCTGATAATCTGATTGGTCCATGTACGCACATAGATTGCCAAATGGAGGTGTTAGCGCGAAATCACCCCGACTGGTTTATTCTGCAGGAAATTCATTGCTATTAAATATTCATGAGCACATATTATAATAAAGTGGGCGCGGAAATACGTGCATAATGAGGTCAACATGGTAAAGGTCACACTGCAGACCCAACATGGCGGCACGTTGAAATTCGAGTTTGTCGTAGTCGTCGTTTCTTATTCATCGCAATGTAAAAATGTAACTCGTACTGTCGTAGAATTGAAAAAAAAAATCGGCTGCTACAATCAGTCGACGTCTTCTCGGTCAGAGGTCAGTTGAAGAGACGTTGTGATTGGCTTAGATGATTGTCAATTAGAACACTCATTAACATAATTACTCTTTGAAAACTCGACGGGTTCCTGCAGTGTCGAAAGAGGGCCATGCAAAAACCATTCGGGGGTGATTTCGCAGTTACACACCTCCATTTCGCGATTTTTTTTTATTTTATTTAAACTACAAAAACAAATTAATCGCTCCGACTGCGCCAGTCTAGTCTTGACTCAATATTCCAATGTTGGTGGTTTTACACAATATTACTGTGAATTATTATTAGAAATTGTAATAATTCGGATATTTCTGGTAGTAGTATATACCCGATTTTTTACGTGTTGTACAGGAGGGATTTATTTATATATCCATTAGTTATAACAGTATAAACCGATAACACCCCATACTGAGAGATGGGTTGTATAGCCCAAAGTCCGAAGGCAAGTCGTACACAATATAACATAACATAAACATATAACATAAATCACAGTAGATTGATAGACATTTCAAGGTTACACTCGAATGCTCAATACATACTCACCCATATCAGTACATCGATGATCTGCTTGTCGAGGCGCGGGATGACCTACAAGTCACTTGTATGTACTGCACTCATGATTCAGTGAATGGGCTATAACACAGTATACATACATGTCAACACATCGACGCCGGTTTTTAAGGGACTATCCGATAATGACGACCCTGGTTACAGTCACTTTATTACCAAACGCTTCAGCGTGGTATTAAGAGTTTGTTTTCAGAGGTGGGTGATACCAAGGTGGGAAATGGATGCACATATGGGGTTAATTCCTTGAATTGCAATATAGAGGGTTCAGGCTGAAATACAATATATAGTGTTTTCATGTTTCGTCTGATACTTCTGTGGTATTCTGCTGCTGTAAGTATAGCACGATTTGTTCCGAAATTCAGTATGTTGTGTGCATTCCAGGGTTATTCGTTTTTTGCTGAAAACACCCCTATTTTTTTAATGGCAGAGTCGAATAGTTTCACTCCCACTGGGAAATCTGCATTGTTGCTTGAATGAGAGCTAATTAAACACATTTTCCAGACCGGCGAAAAAGTGTGCAACAGCCAATTTAACAGCCTGTCACATGATTTTACTCTGAATGTCAACATGAAAAGAGGCTAGTCCATTTGACGCAGGAGTAATTGGGAGTAGAATATGTGAGGGATAGTTTCAACAGAGATGTGTATAGTGAAAAGTAATATCTATCCTTCTTTTGCATCTCTGAGAATTTCTGTTTATTTAGTATATTGGTTTGAAAATGTTGAACTTGCATGATTTGCAATGTGTTTTTTTACTGAAACTCTCCTATTGATCGAATCCCGGTTTTGGATGAGAACGGCATACCACGTGATTCGTTTGAATACAATGCTGAAGGCAAACATGCCGTGCTACTGCGGTACTCCACTGACGGGATGACTTACTAGTACTGCATGCTTCAACTTCGCTTGTGATGTTGCTTGTTAGCCATGGATTAAATGAATCTTGATTACCAGTTAAAATGTTGCTCATTTGGCGTTGGTAATCTTTATATGGAACTGGGTAAAGCTGCAACGTCGCCAGCAGAAACCTCCTGGTACTTCGTACTAAGATAAAACTTAGTCAACATACATCATGTTCTCTCAATCCTAGTATTCCATGTGATGTACATGCCAACAATGTTGCTGAACAATTTGAACTGGATAAAAATAGCAGACGAAAATTTGTTTACAAAATAAAAATACTTCGGTTGCCAATGAAAACAAGCCTGTAAAAAACAAGCAATATATGTTCGGCTGTTACCATGGTAGGACATGAACGTGAACCTAACGTCGGTTCGCAAAATAACATTCAGTCTTTAGAAGTCACTTTATTTTATTGCTAGGACGTATTTAGCCGTTAGATGTATCACTAGTATTTCCAACCGTTTTGCGATAGTATTTTCTAGATTGGAGGCAGCATTTACATTGTATTCAAAGTTGCGTTGGGATTACGTTGACAGTGTAACAATGTCGGCGCCGGTGATCTCTTACCAGTGGGCAACGTACCCAGAATAAAAGGCATGATCATTTGGGCACTGCTATTACAAGACTGGTAGGAGGTAATAAATTTGGGGCGAAAGTATTCAAAAAGCAGATTTTGGCTGTTACCATGGTAGCGGTGGGTCAGAATTGTTCTTCCAATTAGTGATGGTACGACCTGCCTGTCAAGTATGAACAAAATCAGCCAAGCCAAAAAAATATCACAGAAGAGTTAAAAAGCCATTCCTGGTGAAAAGTTACTCTAACTTTGGGGTCAACTTTCTCATTAATGAAAAAAGATATCAAAAATTCAAATAGTAACTTTGTGCCCACACTCAAGCCGAGTACAGTGAGCTATGTCTGATGTGTTGTATCACACGGAGTTGGACAAACTTATGTATTTTAATAAATTATTGAATAATAAAATGTTATATAACTTTTCTTTTACCCTTCCTGGTATCTATTTCAAGTAATCACTATTTTTATTTTGTAAACACATTTCCGTCTGCTATTTTTGTGAGGTTCAAATCGTTCACCATCATTTTTGGCATGTTAGATGTACATCACATAGAATACTAGGATTGGGAGAACTTAATGTATGTTTACCTGGAAACTGAGTTTTATAAATCTTGAAGGGCTCTCGGAAGATTAACCCGCAGCCTTGACCCGCAGTAAAATCAGCGATCACTATGGAGCCGCAACCATCAACATCGAGATACCAGGATGTTTCTGCTGGCGACGTTGTGGCGTTACTAAGTTCCAAATAAATATTACCACCGCCAAATGAGCAACATTTAACCGGTAACCAAGACTCAGTCTATCCACGACCAGCAAGCAACATCACAAACGAAGTTGTAGTGTGCAGCTCACGAGGCAGCCACGGCCGATGTCAACGAAAGTCATTCCGTCAGTGGAGTACCGCAGTTGCACGGCATGTTTGCCAATGCACAGATCTGTGGAGGAACTTTTAACTTCAACATAAACTGTGTATCGTTTTCGCCCAGTTTAAGTTCTGGTTCTGTCGTGGTCCCAACTAAAGGGCGACAGTCGTCGTGCCGCGTCCTGTTCGATTATGGGACTCACAGCGACGTATACAACGCGTGTAAAATACATTGTTTATTTACATGAAATTCGAACACGCGCTGCGCGACGACCACCACGCTTAAACATCCACGAGTTATTTATTCGGACAATGACTCAAATTAGACGTCTGATTATTTTATTTTCACACGTACAGTGACACGTGTTCTACACTGACATGCGTTGCTAGGTCGCAGCACTGTCTTGCAGCATATTAATAATAATAACAGAACCCCACACCCTCCCCGTGGCTTCGCTCGTGAAAGTACGGCAGCAGGATACACCGCATTGCTCGTGAAAATAACTTCCATACGCAATGAAAGCCACGGGGAGGGTATGGGGTTCTGTCATAATACTTCATTATCACTGAAAACATTTTTCCCTTAAAATAAATTCCAGTGAAAATGATATTGCCCTCATACTCTATTGAGACACAGCACAGTGAAAATTGGATTCACATGTAATGCTTGAAAACATGTCAGCAAAAATAAATTAAGTGAAATTCTACGTGACTTCATAAGAGTCGGAAATGAACAAATTACACCCGATCCCACCACTCCATACACAATGTAAACTACACCCCAAAACATCCTTTCACCCACGGTTACTACCTTGTTTCACCAGTGTATTCTATTTAACTTCAGGAGAAATTGAAATAAACAAATTAGTTATAATTTCAGCCTCTAGTTGAGCACTGATTGATTAAACTACCTCGTCTTTATGTCAACTTGAAGTTATTCATTGCCTACATCAGTGACTTCAAAATATACGTTTCAATCCCAGGAATTTCACTCGCTGTTAATTGCATGGGAGTGCCAGTCTTTCATGATTTTCTATTGTAATGCAAATGCGATTACTTGGAACATGAAGCTGTAACCACAGACCGTCTAGGTGCTGTAACTAAATATTGGTGTAAGCATCGGTTAGGTAGTCTTGAACTATGCATGTGAAGCCAGCTGAGAGGTATATCCAATCCTATAGATTTCTCATTGTTTGGTTACTACTGGCTGCAAATGCAAATCAATATAAAAATATTACCCGCACAGCATTCTACAGGTTACTTGTACTGTAGTAATGTTTCAGTAAACGGGTATATATTCATTAGCGACTGGGATACACTGCAAATACACATGCACGTGTGTCACCAATACCATCGTCTCTCACACCAGTTGTTGATGACCATATGTTAAATCGCCCACGAAGTGAAGATTTTTAATTTGGAAGAAACTTGCCACGTAAACAGACCAGAGTATGAACTCTTGTGCAGGCGTAGTGGAACGTGAACACGCGATGTAACCTTTACATTCAGTTGCAACAATAACTCGATAATTTGCCTATGAACCTATGACCTGTATATCCGTTTGGCTACTAACACTTGCCATCGAATATAAACAATGTCAAGCAAATATCCTATATCCAGCTACACTATTTTAAGCTTGCGTTGGTTAAACCCAATAATTAGGTAAATCATTTAACTGCATTCATATTTGTTTACAATGGCGAAACTATCGTGGCTACTGTATAGGACACATAGTGGTACTGACTCCGCGGGTGTTCGCTAATCAAACAAACGTGATAGGGCAAAAGAAAGAACCTTTGTTTTGGAGGGTTATGAGAAAATGACCAAGTATGAGTTTCTATGCTTTGAATAGAGCTGCAACTGCTTCCTGTTTTCTGAATTGTGGACTTGCATTTTATCTAAGAACTTGATATTGTCACTATTTAATAGGTGATCGGAATTGACTAGTAAGTTGATTCACATCGGGAAACCTGGACCACATCTGAGATACTTCAATTTATTGTACTGCATGGTGTGTATGAAAATTTAATGTAGCAATGTTTATGTTTAATTTAATGTATTATCATGGTCTAATACTTTCTGGATGCTGTTTGGAAATTACAAAGGGCGGAGCGAGTGTTAATTTCGTAATTTGATGACATCAGTATTTTACAATTTTTTGTTCTTTAGAATTTAGCTCACTGCTGAACCGGTATTTGTTAGTTTGGCCTCCATGCGCCTAGTAAAGCTGCATATATCGGAGATGCGTGGACATACTCCGTTAAAACGTCGATGTAACTGATGAAATACTAAAGTCATTTATTTTAATGTACCGTAAATATTGCAAACCTATGACGTACACGTGCATACAGTTCATGACCCCATCATTGATGTCAGTTTAAGAAATTTCTTACGTAAACAATACTATTCAATATTCAATTTAAACTTTCAAGAAAAACGTACATGCTTATTATTTGAGTATGCTAAATTTAGTGCAGAGGTAGACTAAATGAGGATATGTAATTTGCACCTATGGCATAGGTTTGCACGCTTGGAATACCTTGTAGTTAATTATATATTTCTACAATTATACGACAAACAAAAATATTGCCCATTTTTAGAACTATGATAAGAATAGTTCATTAGTGTAATAATGTAATAATTCAGTCAATGTAACAAGTAAATATTGTTCGGTAATATTGTCTTTAATTGAGTATAATTATACTATTCATTTACAATAAAGTGACACAATAATGATAGTGAACGATGATATTAACACATCAAACAGCTGATTGGACACCAGATATTAAATTCTTGTACGTGAGCCATACATAGTTTATTTCCTTGCGCAGTATCCGGCTATAAGTAAAAACACCAACATTATATTATTTTAACTACATCTGGCGAATTTGATAAATAAATCAAAAACTATATTTAAGTAATCCCGGTCATTGAATATGGGAGTACGTCATGTTTTTCGGGGACTACCGCTATGTTGTGTATAGGACTATTGTTTCACGTGGTTAATGAGTGTATATCTGGGCGTTGTTAATGAGTTACCCAACGTTGTAAACCTGCACGTTGTTAATGGGGCTTCACACATTGTATAATCTAATCTTCTTGATGGGGTACTCCACGTTGCATATTAAAATACCTAGACACTTGGGGTGCCCTACGCTCTATATAGCAGTACCGGCACACAGTAGACGGCTTTCTAGACACTATGGGTCAAAACGGACCCCAGATGGTTGCATCAGTGGCCCTCAAAATGTAGGAAATAGCGTTTCAGAGGGTCTAGATTTCAAAATGTTTAAGGGGGAGCATGTACCGGTGCGAGGTTGGTGAGCAGATCTCGCCACTCCATGCTTCTGTGCATACATTACACATTTAAACCGTCACGGTGCCTGTCTCGTGGACGTGAACCCAGAGTACTGCCACTTCGCACCTAGCTCTGCTTAAAACAGCTATTTATGCATTAGTATGACCCCTATATCATATTAATATATATTAAAACAGTTATTCAGATACTGATAGATTACTTACGAATTTCACAAATGAAAGACTTTGTATCAGTGCAACAGGAATCATCCATTTTGAAACTAGGATTAGTTTTTGGTCTTTCCCTGAAAATAATGATTGATATATATTACTATGAATCCTCATGAATCTTTCATTGTCAAATATTTTGCGAATATAATTTTTTTACTGCGTAAACTAGTAAGGATCACAACACGCGAGAATATATTTCAATAGTCATAATTTATTCTTTGTAATTATAGCCACTATTCTAACAAACGTCATTCACTCATTCATTCATTTATTCACTCACTCACTCACTCAACTCACTCACTCACTCACTCACTCACTCACACACTCGCTCACTCACTCACTCACACACTCACTCACTCACTCCCTCCCTCACTCACTCCCTCCCTCACTCACTCAATGATTCATTCATTCAAAATCAAAATGATATACCAAAGTTGGCAGCAGTCTTGATCATTTCCTTTTGTTGCGCACGCTTCAGTTTGTTTATTGTTTGGCTGGGAGTGCCATGCATTTTGTGGTACATCAACTTTATTTCCATTCAACCACACAAATGATCCTTCCTCCTCTTCGTCGTGACATCCTATCCAGTAACCTTTCCCCTTGGGATTCGACAAACCCGGCGACTGCTGTATAAACTCCCGAACTGTGTTACGCACTTTACTGGCGCCTAGATTTGCTAAGCCAGCGACATGTCCTCTCGGAGCTAAGATGGTTTTGCAATATGTGTCTGCGTCATGCCAGTCAAAAGAGTCGCCTAAAACGATCTTATACAAATTATCCCCAATACATATCTCATCTATGGAACGAATGCAAATATAAACAGTTTTTATTATCCATGTATTTATCAGACCACATTAGAACGGTTTAGTTTGCAAGAATTCATCCTAATTGTAGAATGAGACTTCCTAAGATAACATTATCGTATCCACGACCCCTTAAATAAATGCAAAGAGGATGCAAGGGGGTAGCTGGTACAGGTTACAGGAATTAAAAAGGCCATTTTACGGAATTACAGAAAGTAAAATGGAAAGTTCCATTTACGGTAATAGGTTGTTACACTTTACAGATAATTCCTAATTATATTTTACATTTTGATAATATACTTGATAATCTGTGTTTAGGAATCGATTACATTGTTAACTACCCATGTCTAAGAATTTACTTTCTATTTATTGAAATTTACAATATTACGAAAATAAAAACAATTGATTACAGCTTACGAAAATACCCCTTGCCGACCCTCAATGAAATATTGTGTATAATACATACCATCTTCGGTGCCTCCCTCCTCCGTGACTGTAGGTTCTTTCGCTTCACAACAAAGCCTAATCTTGTAGTTCATACATGGAGACACGTTATCGCCATGGAAACAGATTAGCCCATCGGGTAAATCGCAGTATACAGTCTGCCCGGTTTCATAGGATAGCGTAAAAGGTTCAACTACTGTGCGACACTCAATGGCGGTCGGGACCTCACAAATATCATGTAGGGTACGAAGATCCGGGAGGTATTCGAATTCGCCAACTTCATCGACGACCACGCCACCATTTTCGTCGTCGATCCATTGAGTCCAATTTCCGCAGACTTACAATAGCATGAGCATAATTATTAATTAAATAATATGTTATTTCAGTGCAGAAACGTATTCCGGTGAATCTTGGCAGCAGTCGATATCGATTAATATAATAGTATGAAACATTTACATTGCAGTCGGTCAAAATAAAAAAAAAATAAAAAGAAGTCGGCATAAGTACACAGATATATAGAGATTATGAAATTAAAATTCTAGAAAAAATAAATATCTCACCGTTCTCAGCATTCACCTAATAAAGATAATAAAATATAATATCAAGCATAAATTACTTTTTAGAATTGGTGAGAATGGTTAAGTCTAAATAAATTACGCATTCGTCTGTGGATTATGACAAAAAGGAAAGTACTTCGAAGTATTCAACTTACCTGAAATACACCTGAAATAACCAAGAATAAATGCAAAATCAAGCTGAAATCTTTTTTGCCCATTCTGACAAGTTATCGCAAATCAGTCTGTAACGCATGTAATAGTCACCAACGCATGTTATATACCGTTTCCGTTCATTGTCTATTTCTTGAGAATTAAGTAGTCATGGACATGTGATCGTGTTTCTATTCAAGTTATAATAAGCTCTTCTATCTGCAACAAGAAGCTTTTATTGAAGAAAGCAATATATCAGGTAGTTTTTCATTGATCATCAGGACTATATTAATTAAGTCAAAATAGTTTAACCGATATTGTATACGTGCATGTAAGATTCGTTACTTGTCACGAATACTTATAGAGAGCTAATTACTGATATTAAACAAATTAAAGTCTGTCCTGAATTTTCTGATACCCGCATATTGTAGAAATATTATGCAAGGAACAGGTATAGTTCAGTTTTGTATTATATGAATGCCTGACTAAAATACCGAAACGTGTCATAACGGAACTTTCAAGGCCGCGGTCTGCTTCGTTGATTGACTTTTTTGTTATCAGTTATCAGTTCAACTACTTTTTTCAAACAAGTAGGCGGTGGTGTGAATGGGGGTATTACTACTTTCAGTTTCAATAGAAATTCGAAAACCATTTTGTTTTAATTAGTCATTTTGTTTCGGGATTGTTGATAACCACTCTTCGTCGAGTTGTAATAAACATTGTACATTGCTTGTGATACCTACGGGTTGAAATAAAGGTCGTTTAAAGACTAGTCTGATGATATGATTACAGTTGGGTCAGACGTTTATTATCCCTTGTTTCGCGAACCCGCCGAATGAACAGGAGCCGAAAATGAAATAAAAATATAAGTTTATTTCAGCGTGTTTTCTCGCCCCCGCCGACTTGTAAGTGCAAAAAATTGCTAAAAAAAATATTTGTATCTTCATTTTTTTCCGCCCGCCGCCTAACAAATCCAAGTTGCATTTTCATGGGAGTATCATGATCAAAGTACCGAAGTCTCGCGCAGAAATATACTTTATGCTCGTTGGTTGACAGTGAATCTCGGGTATTGACCTTTCTGCGTGCTGCATGAAATCCCTCATTTATGCTGAAAATTGTGCCACATTTGGTACATTGCCAACCAGGTTATACATAGAATAAAATTGTATTTCATTTCTTCTCTCCGATCAATGATCTCACTTACAATTTTTTGAGAATCACACAAATCTAATGGAAAAAAAAGAAATAATTTTATTTTTTCGCCCTCCTCAAAAAAAATGACTTATAAAAACTCGAGAAACAAGGAATAAAAAAAGTCTGGCCTTAGTATCTTTTGTTTGTCAATTAGCATGTTGAAGTAATCAATTCAATTCTAAAACCAATAAACGTTACAAATAACAAAGTTTTTACTCATAGAATTAAGGGTGGATTTCACAAGTGTCACTCCATGCACATTAGCACGTACATCTGTTTTATCATTGTGCTCTCGAATGTTAGCTACTTATTATGCTACATGCAGAAGGCCTGTAGATGCAGCGATATAACGTTTGGCGGAAGGTTTGTACATTTGTCCGCTACTATAGTTAATTAGCTTCTTGGGTTCGGATTAGTCCCTTTAAAACTTTCACACTATGTTTTATTCACTTGTATTCAGTAGGTTAGTAGTAATCACGTGATTAAGACTACTCAAATATTTATACATCATGGTTTGAAAACAAACATGCTATAATAAAACCTGAATGGTTTTTATTTTGCGTCAAAACCCATCACTTACATAGTTTGACAGATTCCAACTCTAATAGATACAAGCTCCGGAAAATATTCAAGAATGTAGCCACCTCACCAACTGAATAACTAAACTGTAGATAATTTCATTATAAAACATATACAATCAAATTTAATATGATCTGTATTGTTTGAGCTCCAAAATCGCCGTTTAAATATAAAAAAAGCAACAACAGAAATGTAATTTATCCATGCGCCCACAAACCTGCATCTATACTTTGATGAATTACAAGATATTGAATGCTCAAAACCAAACCTGTCGGTGTCGGCTGCTTCTGATGTTATGTGACAATCGACACATTCCCAAATAGCATTTATCTTAAACAGTGTCCATAACCATACATTGTTAGCTGGCAAAACAAATGCAACACTACTGGTAAATTGTTAACGTGAACACTAATGTTTACCAACCCGCACATGTAGAGTACGCTTTGTGAAATACATCTAATTCCCAGTAATAACTTATTTGATTAATAAATAAATAATCAATCAATTATTTTTTCAAACGCAATTTCACCTTGGTCGGCTTTTTTGAAGATAAGCTAAACATAGAATTATAATTGTAATTTTCAAAGAATAAATTTGCTTAACAAATTACTAAACTTGTATTTATTCAGTATTTTTGCATTAGTTAGATATTTATCTTATGACACTCAGTCAAAAACAAATAATAGTCACCCAGTTTCTAACATTGACTGGTAGAGTTAAATAAAGAAATAAACGTGTAATGGCAGTTTAAAAAGTTAACTGCTACTTTGTAATTCGTGTATTTTTCGATTCAATTGAATGAGTTGTAGATTCAGTAAATTATTACATGTGTTGAGTTTAAACTTGATTTTCACATAATCTTTGTGTTGAGTGATTCTATTTAATGTGTTAAATATTACATTATGAATATTCCAGATCGGTCGATTGTTGCGATGTGGTATGCGATGGCATTGTCAAAATTCACTCGTAAAACTACTCGTGAATAACTATATTGCTATATAAAGGGCAATCAACAGTTTCTGCAAGTGAACATTCACAGCCAAGAAGATGAAAAACCCCGCGGCAGAGATATTACAATACTGCAAATCAGTCCAAGCATTTTTGTTTGCATTTCCACTTGCTCCAGAACCTGTTTCTATTTCCTCCACACCCCGAGTAGATAAAAGGTTCACACGTTCCCGTTAATTGGTCGAAATACCATCGTAGTAGCATTGCTCTACAGTGACCTGAATGTGACGAACCTGTACATCGATTCTTATCTGTGAAATACAAAATAATTATATCATACGTAGAACATACACGTTACATCTTATACTCGTACAGTTTTGGTGCGCCGTATAACAATACGGCATGAAATATAAATTTTGAGGATATACTTCAAGAACAATATTATGCAGATGGAAACGTGGCTGTGCACTTCCGTATTATATGTCGGATACTTCTCATTAATCAAAGGGAAACTGTAAATATATATATATATGCATACCATGCTGACACTTTTTCATATGCTGTACATATATATTTTGTCGGTTTTTGCAGGCGGTTACACGCATTGAGCATTCGTTTCGATAAGTATTATCGTCAGAGCCACACACTGGTATATACCATTTATAACACACGAATGGACAGACGCATCTACCCCATTTGCACTGCGCATAAAATCCGTATCTCATCGACGCACATGGATCGGAATTTTGTCCTGAAAATGAATTAAATTAGTTAATCTAAGGCAATCAGTCACTAAATTTAAGTCTAGCCACACTGCCTGAAATACTATAAACAATTATCGGGGATTTATTCCCAAAAGCATACAGTGGCTAAGCGCTATGCTTCAGAAAAATGTCTATCCGCTCCAGATCATTTATTTTTATAGAAGAAACTATCATATCCCATTGTCTTACTTGTATATCTAGAAAGTTTGTTTATTTATTTAGTTCCTGACCACCTCGTTTTGTTTCAATTACTATAGATACCAAATCATGATGCAAATACCATAGCCTGCCTGGCAGCTTATATGCAAACTTAAATTTACCGGCACAATCCAGTACGCTACCATCATCATTGATAAATGTTGCTTTACATTCCGTACAGTAATCAATTTCACATCGTGCGTATGGATATCTCTCGCACTGAGTGACTTCGCAGGGGTTTGTCGGACATTGTACAGACTTAGTACCATCTGGGCAAATGAACGTGTCCTGGGGAATGACATCTGTCGCGTATGTCACTCAAATATGTAAAAGAACAAAGTTTGGTTTATATATGATTTAACGAGAACACGCACATGGAAGTACTGTAATTTTGGGCGTGCGTATAATATGAAATATGCCGAATACTTCTAATTATTCAAAGAAATATATATATATACGCATACCATGTTGACACTTGTTCATATGTTGTACATGTATATGCTGCTGCTTTTTGCAGGCGGTTACACGAATTGAGCATTCGTTTCGATAAGTATTACCGTCAGAGCCACACACTGGTATAATATACCCTTTATAACACACAAATGGACAGACGCATCTACCCCATTTGCACTGTGCATAAAATCCACATCTTATTGTCGCACATGGATCATCATTTTGTTCTGAAAATGAATTAATAGGTGAACTTAAGAAATCGGTCATGATTATCGGGTATATATTTCTACAAACATAATAATATGGCTGAGCGTTATATTTGAGAAAAACATATCATATCAAATATATTATCATCTGAAACTAGTTGTATGTTTGTTTGTTTGTTTATTTATTTTCTGACTAGCTTAATTTGTATCTGGATAGTATATATATATAATGAATTATAATGTAGCTGTTAAAGCCTGTCAGTGTATAATAGTTATTACCAGAGCAGTCCAATACGCTACCATCATCGTCGATGAATGTTGCCTTACATCCCCACAATAATCAACCTCAGGGGTTCGTTAGACATTGTACAGAGTTGGTACCGTCGGGGCTGGTGAATGTGTCCTGGAAATGAACATTTTATGAGCACTGTATAAGTATGAAAGTAATTAAACAATATACAAATACACGGGTCAGAGAGAGAGGGTAATTGAAATGTTAAATGTCGTTTTTTATGACCCAGATCTAATTTCCAATTCTATTAACATCGGTTTGCAATAACATGTAGTATAAATGAAATGTGCGATAACAATGTATATAATCACACTGTTATTTGTTTGGGTAAAAGACGTTTAAGAAAGATACTCTGAAATATAATCTATGCTCGATAATATGACATACTCACCGCAGCCCTGCATACAATAAAACTACATGCTGCCGCAATCGATATTCTCAATAAAACTGGTAGCGTCCGCATCTTGATTACCTAAAGTTATACATATAAATTTAAATGTGTATCAATAGAATAGTTGACGTTAAAATGATAATAAATTCCGACACTCCGCCTTACTGTACAAACGCGAATGTAAAGCAACGGCGTTGGGCAGTATAAGCGCACGATACGATATACCTGTTGTAATAGCTAAAGTAAACATGGCCTGTTATTAAAGGTAAATTCGAGTATGTCAGTTATAGTTATGTCACCTCCTAATCAAACACATATGGGCTTGCGATGTTATTCCATTTCTATACTCCAAAGATTAACATTTTGTTTAGTAGATTTTATAATTACGCGGGCACTTAGTAACATATGATTTGAGATACAGTACAGATGAAGAGTTGTTATAATGATGATGTCAAGTTATTTCCTCGTGACGGTAATAATTTTATAAATGTTCCCTGTATCAGTAGCATTTACTGTTTCATAATTACCTAATTTATTCATATCATGAAATGAATCAGTGAAAATTACATTAAACAGTAAATCAATTAGACTTGCGTACAGTCTCTTGCTTATTTTCTGGTGTTTTGTTCAATAAAATAAAATAGTAAGAGTGAGTGTTACTGCGAAATAACCCTTGCAAGGGACATACGTCTCGTGTTTATAACGCTGTAACCCGGCTTTCGCCATGTGTACACTCACATGATAAATTATTTTATAGAAAACACCAAAAAAATTACAAGAGAATGTTATCAAGTGTAAACTTCATTGGTATATCATCATAGATTTAGTGAAATACCATGACATTGGAACTAATTCTAGTTTTACCGCCCTCTCTGGCAATTCCGTCTTTGGTCTGTGTTAAATAGGGATTTCATGATGGTGCAGGTTTGTAATAAAACCATGTATAATTTCACGTGTGTTTATTAGTTTGTTTATTTTGTATTTGCAATCAAATATACTATATCATTTGACTATGACAATTATTTGTGAAAAGCCATTGTGTCAACACAGGTGGCGCTATTCAGCAAAGACCTGTGTCTTATGACGCATAACTAGCCTCGGAAGGCTAAATATCAATCATCCACCATTTTAGTCAGCGTTTCTTCCGCGGAACTATATACAAGTATTTTTTTTCTTGTTTTGAACACATTCTCTCCTTATTTTTAGCAAGATTGAATCTTTAATGAATTGATCAATTAAAATACCGCACAACACTCATCAGCATGTCTTATCTTATTAACATTAAAATGTATGTAAATTGCGAGGTTAAATGTCTAATGTTTCTCAATATTGTATTGACAAGCAGATCGCCACAAACCAACCGAATAGCGCCATCTGTGTTGGCACAGTGTGGAAATAGTTCCGACCACTTTTCCCATAGTTCCACGCGCGGTATGTGTCAGATCGGTTGGTTTGCGGCGATCTGCGTGTCAATGGTGAAAAGCAGCTATTCTAACCAACTAACTAACTACGCATGACTGCCCCGCGTTGTTAGAGCTGTGCAAAAAACACGTTTTCTTTGCTTCAAATACTTAGTAAGTGACTACTTTTATTCCAATACGTATTGTAAATACTTCTTAGTTACTACCGTTTATTCATTTTGTTTTCTCGGTAAAAATCTACCGTATTTTAGTTGATTTTGTTTTTCACTTTTAGTTTGCTCGTCGTGGGGCCTTTCCAAGATGGCGGCCTCCACGGCGAGTACACGTGTTAACCATTTTGCAGGGCTAACACGTAAACATGGTCTGAAATGCGAATCAATTGATGGGATACCAATTGAAGCATATGTTAAAAGTATTTCTGCTATTCTCAAACCTGTGAATATTTTTGCCGCTTCCCGAGAGAGCGGAAGTGTTATTGTTTTCTCGACTCTGTGAACGCTGTGGAAACTGTTTGTACATCTGGTCTGTCAGTGGGAGACTGCTTTACCCATGTGCAACCCTTTGTTAAACCTGCCACTAAAATAATTCTCTCAGGTGTACCCCATATATACTAAATCACATTATTCAAACTGAACTGTCAAAGTATGGCCACGTTGTTAGCAATTTGCGCTTAATTCCACTCGGGTGCAAACAACCCGAGCTGAAACACGTCAAATCCTTGACGGTGTCATTAATGTCACTCACGAGGAGTGGCAATATCGTATCTACTTGTCAACTGATGATATTGTTTGTCACAGGTAACAAAAAAGGGACACATTATGAGAAACTGCCCAGTAAGTCAACGGCAAACTTCAAACGAACCAGTTTGCGATCATTCTCTTCCAAATAGTAAAACCCGCCCCGCCCCGACCCTGAACCAATAGCTGTTGATCAGTCTACTATTGCTACTCTTGATAAAACTGATGAAGCAAACGACATTAATGAAAATGGTGATAATGATAACAATAGTCAAACTATGAAAGTTGACGACACGCCCGGAAATGTAGAGTATAACAGAAGTCACGGAAACAATATGAATGATAAAGGTGACGATAACGTAATAGGTGTCAATGTGTTACTATACTACAAATCCTGCTAATCATAATGCGTTGCATTATAAACAAATATTTATCGCAAAGTTTTATTTTTATTTTTCCAGTTTGGTTTTACAAAAAAGTGTGACATTTCGTTATCGTCACCAAATAAACCGGAAGTTAAATTGGACAGATTAAAATACACGAGAATTTCACGCAACATGTTTTGCCTGACAGAATCTCGTAAGCATATGAATATACTTGTATATTGAAATGTAATATTTCGGAGGATGCCATCATGGGAACATTGTACACCACTGTATTTGAGATGAAAGCATAATGCAGGCTAACAAGTGGTGTTACAGGGATATATATTATAAACGAAATTGTTTGCAGGATTACAATCTGAATACCATTAATTAACTATTAATAATTGATACAGTACACCGAATCCGTTCTGTAATATACAGCGTATCCTGACGATAAACGGTTTGGGGTCACAGAGTATTGTTTTTTATGGATATTGTCGCTGGATATTTAATTACGTTATCCTGTCGATAGTAAATCGTGTGTAAATTTGTGAGAAATTCTGTGAGATTTTGTTTAGACGTGGAATCTGCAATACAGTCTGGTTAAGTTTGAACACTTAAGATTGTGTGTTAATTATACATCGCACTATTATGCAGATTCACGCCTCCGTTCAATCCCGATCCAGTGATAATTAGAAAAAATGGCCCGAAATAAATCAGCCTGTAAACTGTCATGTGAACAATTCATTTATTGAGCTACAGCCCACACTCCATGGAATGTAGGTTATATATTCATATATATATATTCATATATATTAGTTTGTTTAATTTTGATGTAAAATTTTATTGTAAATTTTATTTTGAGCTTCTCGTCAGTCGTACATATAGATACATCTTAACGTAGAGCAATTTATTTTCCTTTGTGTTTACTAGATGTTGTGTCAATAATACCAAATAATCATGCACATAAAATGGACAGAATATATAGATATAATGCTGGTCGTTAAAGAGGCTGTACGTGAATGTCAAGCAGCTGGTTAAAACAAGAATCAGTTATTTTGGAAGAGATTCCCTGCATCAAATAACTGTCCAGTTATCTACAGAGAATGTAGATTTTTGGATGACATTATATATATATATATTGGGCAATTGGTTAATACAAATAGTGGGTGTATAGCTGGAATGGTTATACAAGAGCACGATGTCACGCAGCTAATATTTGTTTGTAATAAAAATTACAAAGCAAAACAGGTTTACTAGATATTTTATTACTAACGCTCATCATATAAACTAGTTCTCAAAAAAATAGGTTGACAACCAGGCGGCGACGATACAAACCTCGTTTTCAGAAAGAAAAGGGATTCTTCTTTTGTTGTGTTGCATCGCCGCTAGGTGGCGCGATTTGTAGCACAGGTGTATCGGGAGACACGTACATTCCCGTGTCATCAATTTATCTGCCATCTCGTCATCTGTAGTCAATATTGTAGATAAACCGTTTTTTATTAATAGAAATGTTCCAACAGTTATTTAATATATCATGCCTTTACGTCACATGGATTCACATGGAATTTTAAAAAATACGGAAAACGCAGACAAGAACGTAAATAATTTCAACCTCAAATGCGTTACTTTGCTGTCTTAGGTTTATTGCGTTTCTAAAATATTTAAATGCCGCTATCTTTATAAATGCGCAAGTAACTATTTTTCAACAATAATAATTCAAAACCCTTTATTACCTATTTCACATGGGATTCTATTAAAAACATGATTAATAACTGAAAAGATCTGTTTTTATAATTGAACCAAACGTGATAATGCGACCAACACACTCGCAGTACAGCATGTGCAATTTTACTATGTATTTGTAATTTATGTTGAATAATAAACAACATTGCACCCACGCAAATAATAGAGTTGGAAATTAACTTTTTCCTCAAACATACTTGCTTTCTTTCCTGAAACTTTAATAATCCTTAATTATCTAAAAAAAACAAAAAAAAAAAAAAAAACGAGAAACGAGCAAACTAATCACTAACCAGATGCAATATGTTCTCTCAAGGACCGTATGGCGTACACTTAGTTATTTTATTACATATATTGTTTACATAAATTACAAGCATGTGTTGGAATTTTCTTGAAAAACCCGTATTATTAACGATACTAGTTGAATTATTATTTTGATGACTAATCAATATTTTATGTACCGACAAAGCAAGTATTAGTGTATACAATTGCGATTTTTACCATAGTACACACGGCAGATGACGGTCCAGTTTTAAGGTTAGTCTTATGAAATGTTGTTGGTGCATATTTAATAACTAGATGCGTACTTTATGTGTTACTTACTTACGCATTAGACTTGACATGAAGTTAGGTGTCACGGTCTTAAGTCACATGACAGTCCTACTGTACTGCGAGAACGAAATTACACATTTAAAACCGAACTTCTATTAATATTTTTACTGTGATACGTATACATTCGAATAATTTTGTGTTCATATAATACTTACTATGCGAATATAAACAATCGATTGCTAAGGTTATTTATTTCGAAATAAGACCGTTATGTAGTAATATTCGTGATTATATACGTTGGGCGATCTCTTTTTTTGCTTTCCAACGTGAACAAAAGACCGTGACATCGACACATTTGCATAAATTACATGAAAAAACAGGGCTTTTGCGGAAAAAAAAAACAGTACAGTATTTTAATGTTTTGTACTAAAATGCGTTACAACTAATGAACACATTTCAAATCTCAGCTAGCAAAAACAGACCGACTGCCAAGGTCTGTTGTTCAAATTTCAAATTGTTCGATTTCTGCCATGGGTAAAAATAAACCAGCATTACGCTGTACCCGAACATTTCTGATTGCATACGTTTCAGGATTTGTCGGCCTTTCTATGTTTCTGACCAGATAGATGCTTCTAAATTCGTAAACAGAATGACTACAACGTATTTATTTGAATCTTCATATCATTAAAAGTTTTGTCAAAATTGAATTTTTACGTGAGTTAAATTAACTTAAAAAATGTGACTTTCCCGCGCTTTTTGAAGGTTTTCCCTATGTTAACGACAATCTGTCATTACAGTGACTAGTGTGGTTTGAATTCACACTCGGTCGATATGGTACTTCGCCTCGTAGACTCGTAATATCGAAGTTGTTAGCTTAGAAAATAAGTACTGAAAGTATTACCGAACAAAAAAACCTTCAGCGTTAACGAGTTAACTGAATATTGATTCGCTGTCCATCGCTTATTTTCGTGAAATCCCGAATTGTATTTGTCTCAGCACAGTGTGAATGTTGTTGTTAAAATCAACATGGTGACGGACATACCCTTGCGGCTATGCCTCGCAATGAAGTTAAACAAATTGTGTAATATTTTAATTAAATAAACTCTTTTTACGCTCAATCCGAATTCCAATGAACAAACCTGCCAACCAACCAATCAGGTGTTTTATTCGATATCCTTCTGCGAGACTACGTTCTCTCATGTAAATTTTAAACAAGTAACGAAAGACTAACGAAAATCCAAACGTATGTATAACTTCAGACCCAGAGAAATAATAATCTGATTCGTTACGCTTTAAATCTGATCGCTCGTTGTATCAAAACATAAATAATTTTAATATGCATTACATTCGGCAGCACTGATCTTAATGTGGAAACTAATTACACGGTGACGTATGTTCTTTCGACAAATATTAATCAGTTTGCTTGGTTGTGTACCTTTTTTATTAACTTCTGGTAGAAAGTAATTGTGCATAAAACTGGATACAAGGTTTTTGCTGAAATGATATATACACTATTAACATCTGGTCAATTTGATTATTCACAAATATAATTAACAGTAAATATGCAAATCTCGAATCTTTATTAATGTATTGAATTTCACTTTTTATTATTGAGTGCACTCCCTATAGCTTTGTTAGTGTGTGATTGGTTATCTAACATTTGTTGGTAAGTCACGTTTAAAATTCTGTGGTCGTCGCGCTGCGCCGCGTCTTCGAATTAAATGTATTGCAACCAATGGATTTTACACGCGTTGTGTATGTCGGTATGAATCCCATATCGAACAGGACGCGGCGCGACTACAACCACCCTTCAACATATTTAAATATTATGGGTTTGATAACATTTACCAAGTATCCGTATACTATTAGTGTGCTCTTAAGTTGGCAAATTCCGTTAGAGCTGGTTGTTGACTGTGTTGAGTTGTTTGTCTTGACAGTGCAACAATTTACTATATCTCAATGTGTCAGTGATATAGGCGACAACCCCTCCTGGAGCGTGTAAAACCACGAATTAAATGAACGCAACAAAATAGTAATCATGTCATCAAAAATTACTCCAAATATCAACACGCCCTTAAATCCATTAATGTTGCTCATAGTATTCCGCGAATCGGTGCGCTTTATTTTATCGCCTTTATTAATTTACGTTTTTTATCACACTAAATTTTTCACCATGTTTTCATTCAGTTGTCTGCAACATGAAGTTAAGTTTATTATTGGTAGTTTACACATGCGTAATTGCCTGTGCAAATGCACGCGGTTTAAGGGTAAGTATAATTAAATAGATACTCATTTCCGTTGTTGTATATATATTCCCCCTGATTGTCTTGGGCCACTTAAACGAAAATTTAGTTTCGATAGAATCTTAAATTGAATGCACGTTACCAAGACATTGTATATTGGGAACATTTCAATACCTAAGTGAAAAAACATTAGATAGGGCAAAAACACAAGTGTATGTAGTATAATAACAATTTTACTCTCTCTATACATTTTACGTCCTGATTACACATGCCTTTTCAAATTCACGTTGTATATCACATCTATTGCCTCCCTCAGTGTAAACTTAACGCCGTACTTTTCTTTTTCTCGACACACCAGCAAGTTGAAATAATAAGCGCCACTGCTGGTGAGTATTTGTGTTCATTGTTTCAACGTATTAACACGCTATTCCTGATTATTTAAAACTACACGGTGTGTTACTAATATCGATAGTGTGAAGTGATATCCTGGATAAGATATTATCCAAATCAATATCAATATATTTGGAGAGCTTTGTTTAATAGTGATATGAATTATATCCTAATCTGCATTCGTGGGATGTTATATTATAGCTCGGGCTCATTTTTTTTTTACAAACTCGTATTTTCTCTTGGTTGCATCATGGAGGTATATACCTCTATGGTTGCATACTTTGAAGCCCATTTATCTTCCTTGATTCTTTTTACCTCCAAGCTTTGACCCTATTTAGTGAAATGTTTGTAAAATAGTTTGAAATACTATTATAATAACAATAGTTTATAAAGTATATCAGGCATCATATAGATTGTAGTGACGACTGTGTTGTTGAAAGTCATTTCATATATTTGAAATATTATTCTAGAATTGAGATGTTCCGATGGATCATTGGTTAACTGCTTAGTGGATCCATGTGATGTGACGTCATGCGAACTTCCGTATGCTGGATGTGAAGCTGATTACTGCGGTGGTTGTAACGCCATATACTATGATGCTGACGGCAATGTATTGGATTGTTCGGGTAATTATACCATAACTGATTGTACCATTGTGTACCATTTTATTTATTGACTATGTAGTTTTGTTTTGTTTTTGTGTGCCGTTTTATCAACGGTTGTCAATTGTTTTGTGTTCTTGGACATGTAGATTTCCCTATAAGACTTTTGTTTGAGGATTTATGGTTGGATATGTTATTGCAACATTGGAACACAGAAATGTTTCAGCAGGCTTACCTTTGTTTACTGGTTTAATGTTGTTCATTAATCCAAAGCTCAAATTATGCATTCGGGTTAATCGCAAGCTAGATCGACGTGGTAATCATTAAAGTGCATGTTTTGTAATACGTCAAAAATAGTTAATAATACAACTATGAGTCAATATCATTGATGATTTACCTCATTATAATACGACTTGGATATAATAAACCGTACTGAAGAATTTTTTGCACGCAAGTAAATGTTCCAGTACATTTTCACTCTTGTTATATCGTAAAATATTACGATTTCAAAAGTCCTACATTCAAAGTTACACTTTTTACCAAGGAGTTAGTTATTATTATTGTTAGTTATTATCTTTCTATACCGTAATTACGCTAGATATCCACCACTTCATTTATAAAAATAAGTCCCATAACACTCACACGTCAGCTGTTTGTATAAACCTTATAGCTTTTATTTTGAAGCTTTGGTTTTCTTAAAGATTTGTTTTGTTTTATAATCACGGAAGCTTTGAATTTCTTACTTTAATACACGTACTCTGTTTATTTTTATACCTCTTCACAGTTGGGCTAAAGAGTTTTAAACGCATTTATCAAATATTCCTACTTCTGATGCTATTGTCGTTCCGTACTTTATTTTTAGATCACCTTGGCGAATGTCCAAGAATTGGTAATGATGACCAAATATGTGTCCCGTGCATAAAAGACAGGAACTGCGGTACCTCTGAAAAATGTTGTGATGATTGTTGCAAGGTTGCTGTAACAAGTAAGAATTTGATATCGATGTATATTGTAGTACTCATACAATGAAATTTCAATATATGCTTTAGTCGATATAATAACAACAAAGTTCACCCCAGAAACAGTGGACATACAATGTCAATGACATCATAACTTATTTTCTACCTCGGTTTCGCCTTGGTTAACAATAGGAGTAACGTTTGTATATTGCTAACCCCATTTTATGTAGAGCCGTATGGGTGTCTTATGAGTGATGGTTCATTCTGGCCAGATGGTGCTTATCGTATAATAGACTGTGTCCTATGGTATGTACGAGTACAATGCAATATATAATGTCACGGTTCGTTCAATATTCACGTTTATTGTAATATAAAGTAAACACGACAGTGAATTCTGTTTTATTTGTGTATGTGTTATTATTTTGAATATATAATTTACTTTCTTTACTCAGTCAGTGTCAAGGCACGGCGTTTAGGTGCATTGTACAGATATGCGGTGAGTTCCTTTAAAAAGTTTCCACCACAAAATCCTTTAAATTTAATACTTTTTTAGTTCATCGTTTATCAATCATTACTATGTTCATAAAAGATGTCTCGTATTTCAGAGATTTGTGAACGTAAAATTGCAAAGTAATTTAATTATCATGGTACCAGCACTCAATACACGGAGTTTGATTGTTCATGTACAGTAACCAAGACACAATATTATAAATTCTTACATAACCTACCTCACATGATGAAATGTAATTTAGAATAGACTTCTACACATCACTGTCTTAAACTAATCCATTTTTAGTTAAGCAAATTAATAATTTATTAACAGCATGTGCAATCAAATCATACAGATTTTTTTTAGAAATTTTATTAAGTATTATGATTTTCCTCACGATCAATCTAGCTCCAATGATCTTGAAGTCAGTACTTCTTCATGGATATAGTATCAGTCAATTTTACAACATTGTTATTGTTGTCTAAACAAGCGTGTTTTATGTATTATGTCAAATTGGCTTGCGATAAAGAAATGAAATTATATTATAAAGTTTTCCTTTCATAGATGTGCATCCATGTCCCGGTGGTGTTCATTTGACCTCACATAGTTATACAGTGTTTTGTGGTACCACTCCTCAAACGGGATCCATTATTATAGAAGACTGTCCATTCGGGTATTCCTGTCTCGGAGATACCAACTATAAATATTCTCTGTGCTGTCCTGATGGTAAAATATTTTTAATATAATTCAGTTTGCACAATTGTATGGACAGTATAAATTTAGTCTTTCAATTATGAATATTAATATATTCTATTTGTTGTACCGACAGATACTACTTTGGGCTGCTATGTGAATAATGCTTATATACCAAATGGTGATTACTATATTAACGACGAGTGTTATGCATGGTGAGTTAAAATGCGTAAGAAACTATTTAAAATGAAAATGAACTTTTGGAAGCATATCTTTATTAGCATTCCATATAAATTAATTACATTTTAGGGATTCAAGACCTTAAACGGCTTTCATTATTATGTTTATATTGATATTATGCGTTCCTATTCAAAATATATTCACACCAGTTTTTATTTAGTTTAGATTGACCCCATAGAGAAAGCGTTCCTCTGAACGTTCACCGGCTTTAATGAGTATAGTGGGGATGAGTCACACAGAAACTGAAAGTCAAATATAAACTGACAGCTCTCAAATCCCCGTGCTCGTACATTTATTTAGGGGTCTAAATTGTTGGTTGGTAACATATATTTGCTCCACTTAGATTCAAACTTGTTTTTGTTCGATTGTTGATGTCATTTAATTGCTTCTAATACTGCATACATCACAAAGATGAGGAAGATGTCATATGTCATACATAGTTTAATGTTTGTTCTCCTGCGGGCGTCTTGACATCCGTATTGTCGTTATCAAGTTATCTTGTTGCACATGTTTGTCGTAATCCAGATGTTATTATAATATTGACTTTGTTTCTTTTCAGTCAATGTGTAAACGGTAGGATTACACGTGAAGACACACCGTTATGTGGTAAGTGTATATCCATTAACCTCTGCATATGAAATGTGAAAAGGATTTGTTATCACATATCACTTGTTTGTTGACGCTAGAAACGTCATGGACTAGTAGGATCCACAAATTGAGGGCGAGTGGATAATACACCCCATGAGTCCCATTTTCATAAAGACACACATCACATTATGATCTATGCTACTTGGGAATGGCGTCTAACCGTGTCAGTGACTGCCAATTCTCGCAACGATCTTTCTTTTTCGCTCATTTGTCCTTTTCAAATACGCATAAATTGATGACGTGTTACGTTTAATGTTCGATAATGGTATAAACGTCATAAAATTGAATGAATGCACCGTGTGCACGTGATCATGCGATAGACATTTTCTTATCGCATTGCGGTGTCAGATGAATTGTAATAAAGTTGCGGATAAACAGTTTTATTTTGAACTAGTCGGTTTTAAATTTTAGACTTCATTTTTGAATTTATTATCTGTAGATAAAATGTGTCCCAGTGGAGTACAACCTTATAAAGACAACCAAAACATGAATGCATTGTGCTCCGTTGCAATTGGTGTTGATAGTATATTAACTCGGACCTGCCCACGTGGTTTCTACTGTAACATGATAACGAGTTCGCACGTTGTGTGCTGCCCGCTGAAACGTAAGTATTTACATATTTTATTTTCATTTTCCATTGCGAAATCAGACTTTAAGACGTCACAGTTCCTGTCCTGTCCCATGCTACGTATGCAAAGCGCGTATATTACATTTTGTCACAATTACATTTTTGAAACGCTATACAAGGATTGTAACGTTTCAATGTCTACTGTGCTAAGTAGCGACAAATTTAATTGTTACGAACTGCTACTTTTAACAAATAAATAAAAAAGTCTCTAATTTATTCCTCATTTATATTATGGGTTAATTAACATATACACATCATCGCAAGTGTTTTCAAATGTTATTGCTTTTTCTCCGCCAACTAGGTTGTTAAACGTAACTCATTTAGAGAAAAAAAAACACATCTTTTCTGGGTGTTCAAGACCGTAATTTTATATACATTCATTTGCTCTATTTACCAGTTGATGATGTGTGTTATTATAACGGCGTTGCGTACCCAGTTGGTGGAACCGTGATATGGGGCTGCGCCCTCTGGTAGGTTTCACATATTTGTTATTATTGTTCAGTTAACGACATGCTGCCCATGCGCTAGTACACTGCCTATACGTGCTAATGACATGAACAAGTAGTATTGACAATCGTGCAATATCACTACACTAACGTTTTTGATTGTGTCTCCAGTCAATGCCGGGATGGTGGATTTGTATGTTTGTATCCCCCTGGTCTTATCTGTGGTAAGTTCCGGCAATATTTAGTACTTCAAGTTCAACAGCAATTTTTAACGTAATAAATATGGCAATATATACAAGTTCTGGTCGATGAAGCAAATTAACCAACAACAAACAATATTATGAAATGATTGCAAGTATATATACTGCTTGTAGATAGTTGTATGACCTATTACAAATTACTCTGTTGTTTCCTGTCTTTTTAATACAAGCGCACTTTTTTATAGATCCATCAGAACCCATCTGCCCCAATGGCGATGATTACTATACAAGTACGGGAACAGATGTTAATTTCTGTACACTTCCACTGGATGCACCATTGGGTCTTACACAAGGGGATTGCCCGGCTGATTATTTTTGCTATCCTTTAGATCTCGGATACAGTATATGCTGTCCAGCAATTTGTAAGTCTTCCCTTTCACTACAAATCGTCTTCAGTGGTGCTTGTTATTGCAATTCTCTTTCAACTATTGTTCACCGACACGATGCCAATTGACTGGATAATAATGACCACGCAAAACATTTATGCGAAACCGTAACTCTTATCGCATGCCATCATACGGGATAATTGGTGACATCAAGCGTTGATAGTATGTGTATTTATATCTGTAGCTGGAGATTGCGTTGTTAATGGAGTTCTGATTCCGAACGGCGGAGTGATTCTGATGCCAGACTGTGTGTTATGGTGGGTATTACAGATTTAATAATAATGTCGGCTAAAACAGTGTATTTTCGTAGCATCTTCTTTGGTGTTCTCTATTCAATCTCATATTTAGTGGACGTGAAGTAATAATTAGCAAATCCCATCTTAAAATCTGTTGACGAAACTATGATTGGTAGCACATGGATCGGCGATCACATTCTCACTACTAAATGTTTTGTTCGTATTCTCAGTAAATGTATAGACGGCGCCATGGCATGCATAGAGAAATTACCATGTGGTAAGTAACAACATCACTAAAAACAAGTTATTGTACCTACAATTACCAGTAAAGTTATAGTATATAAAACGTATATTCATGTATTTTCTTTGCAGATGAAATATGTCCGAACGGAGGTGATCCATATGTAGAAGATGGTGTTGGAACAGTGTTCTGTTCAGGAGCTCTTCTGACATCAGAATACTATGCAACGAGAATAAAGCATTGTCCTAGAGGATATGAATGCACTGCGCTAGATTCGAGTGGTCTATCGGTGTGCTGTCCTATCAGTGAGTACCGTACATTAATTAGTTTTTACCGACTGCTATAAAGTACACTCTGACACACCGTACATTTAATTTCACGTGATTCCCGTTTGTCCTGTTTATAGGAGATCCGATTGGATGCCCCTGTCCCCGCATTCCAATAGATAGCTTTCCAGTATGCCTATCCAACTGTGACAATTGTATGAACCATCCGCCATACGACATTTGTTGCGTGGATGAGAAAGCGTGTCCAGGAAGCTGTGTTGGATTCATTAACACTGTTGGTGGGTTATGTTCACGTTATTTTTTACTATCGTAACATGCAGTATATGTGACATACAAGTGTGAATGTGTTCCATCTGTAGCACCAGTGTTTGATTCATCAAATGACCGGAAGTGTTCATCCATGTGTAATATATTACAATATGTACTACATGTGCGTCCTTTATTGGTTTTTTTTATTGTTTTTATAGGTTACTGTAGATATGATTGTGAATACTTCATGCCGGGAGATACTATAACAGTGCCACCATGCACAGAATGGTATTTACTTTTCAATTACCTTGTATATAAATCGATTGGCAATTCATTTATATTTACGTAGGTAATTTGTGTTGTCTAATGTACATTGTTTATTTTTTGCAGTCAATGCACAAACGCCGAATGGGACCCCTGTACCACAGACTCATCTTGCAGTAAGAAACATTCTGTTATGGCTTACGTCACAATGTTATTTTCGTGTCCATTGCATGCCCAGACGGTAATTTACATACAGTTCTGGCGCATCCTCACCGGGAAATGTATAACGTTACTATTCTCTCGTTTGATTTTTTGTTATAGCTTGTGTTACTGCACAAACGGACGATGTGGGTAATGTAGTCACTTGTTTGACAGATGCAGATTGCCTGCATGTATATGGCTTCACATGTATTGATAGGATATGCTGTAACAGTGGTAGGATTCAAGTTAAACATTATGATATGAACGTTGATTTCACTTGATCGTCTGATGTTGAAACTCACCAGCAATTTCTGTGAATATCGTTATGAACAGCTGTTACATTTATGATGCAAACATTAGTCCAACAGTAGTATTAAAATGTTTACTTTGAATTAATTATAATCTACCCCACCATGTATTCCGTGTTATGTACTTGCTTTACTTTCTATGTCAACAGCTACGAGTTTATATTTTTTCTTTGTGCCAGTTTGTTGTACTTTTGGACAATACCAAAACCCAGTATTTTGTGACATCTATTTGACAGGAAATCGTTATACTGTTTTAGATCAGATCATAGTAATATTTGACTACTATTGTATAATATACAGTTTTTTTTACCAACAGACTGGGTACCATGCGAGAAGCCCTTGTTAGCTGAAACTGGATACCCGTACAATTGCGCATTTATAGAATGTCCGACTGGATATTCCTGTATGCTTAATTTTGAATATGGTGTATGTTGTCCAGGTAGGGTCATGCTCGTAAGAAATGTATTATGGCCATATATACTGAACTAACACATTTTTGTGCAAAATGTACGATTCGATCTCTCGCAATGTGTACAGAATGTCATTAACAGAGGTATTGCAGAAATAGTAATAGCTCGGTATCTAATTGTACAGATAAATACCCATGCTGTCTTGAACCTGAATCTGGACCGTGTAGAGCATATTTGCCACGATGGTATCACGATTGCCGGGATAACAAGTGCAAAGAATTTATTTACGGTGGATGTCAGGGGAATGATAACAATTTTCATACTAGAGCAGATTGCGAAAAAGAATGCGGAGGTAAGCAATGTGCAAATGGAATTTACAGTATCCCAGTTTATAAATACGGATTCCTAACAAAATGATAGAATTCATTTCAGTAATAATTAATTACAGATATATAATATTTTAAAATTTTAGGTGACTGCTGTTTACCTGTTGATCCTGGTACGTGTAAAGGTTCCATTTCCAGATGGTACTTCGACTGTGAAATAAATGAGTGTATAGAGTTCATATACGGAGGATGTGAAGGAAACAACAATAATTTTGAAACAGAAGAAGCGTGTAGACGACATTGCGGTGAGCAACATGTCATTTGTGTACTCGTAATGGCATAGATATTACAAGAATATTAACACACATCACTGCATGTGATTAGTATCACGTGAATATCATTATTATATCTTTTTCCAAAAAAAGATGGACCATGCCGGTGTCCGGAAGGATTTCTGGGGCAAATGTGTTGGTTGAATTGTGACGTTTGTGATGAACATGCATCAACGACGCCAAACTATATTTGTTGCGACGACGGTAGCTGCCCGGCACCAGCATGTCTTGGAGGAGTATACACGCCAGGTAATTGAAATTATAGTATAGATACAACAGCTTTGAGAATATCAGCTGACCTTTGCTTTTCTGTGCTTAGTCGAAACCTGTCCTTTCATTGGCTTTAGTCACGTCTTGTATGCCTGGATCTGGATGGCTCAAGTTTATGTCCCGGAACTGAATTGACTATAATACAATTGCGACTACAAAAGTTTAAAGTGGAAACAACTAAGTAGACCATAGAAATCGAGGTATAGGTACCGATCAGCCCGTTGTAGTAATTATAATTGCCTAAAATGGTAAATTTATATGCGAATTGATCGAGAAAATGCCCGCGAATAACATACTACGCGTACGCAATATGTGTAATATATGAAATCTACTACACACTCATGATCAAGAGAATATCACCATACAACGTAACATAATGGATATACCATATCCACGGAATTGCAACGCCGTGCTCGGGGATAATTTATCACAATGTATGCTATTATCCCCCCCCCAGAGAACCCGTATGTTCGCCTCCAAAATTATTCTCTCACACAACCTGTACATGAGCGTGTATGGCTGTTTCTGACCTAATCAAACATCTCGATTGCCAGAATCTTTGGACCACATTTCCCACCACCTCAGTACAATATTTTGCCCATGTATATTTATTTTTTATTTCTAATTTTGGCTCAAATGGACTTAAATATATTTGAAAATATAAAGAAATTGCGAATGGTGACACATGTTAACCCTTGCGCTTCAAAGAGTTAATAATTATAGACACTCACAATTTTTCTTAATTTTCACAGAAGGATTTTGTGAGTTGGACTGCGAGTATTACTCGCCAGGAGATGTAGTAAACGAAGATTGTGAAATATGGTAAGAGATTGGTTTTTCTGATTATCTTCGGTTAAAGCGCGGCAGTCGTAGCGCAGCTCAAGTGCGATATTTGTGTTGATAAACGTGTATTTTCCCACAATCCAATGCGCTCTTCTAATGGAAATCATGAGTACGAGGTTTAACCTGAGCGCGACTTGCCTCCTTTGATACCTTCCAATCACCTAAAAATACCTAATTAAAACTTGGTAACGTCTCAGTTTGTACTCGTTGATCTGCCAAGTCGCCATCTTTGTTTATATGAGACCCATATGTCTCGTGCATGCCTGGCGTGACTACGACCGCCCTTTAAGTTCTATTAGACTTATTAGATTTAACTAATACGAAACTTACAATCGTAGACTGGATTTAAATATTCTTGAACAAAACATTTGTATACTTTCTATCAGCGTTTGTAGAGAAGGGGATTGGATTTGTCGACCTGACCTGGCATGCGGTGAGTACATGTTACTTTTAAAATGTCGTGCATACAGACATTTCAATTTCAAAAGTAATACAATAGTAAGTTCGAATTGCTCGACTGTAATTGTTTTCGTGTGTTGCAATGTGTGACAATGATTGTTTTCACAGGTGGACCATGTCCTTGTCCAATCGATTTTGTACCGGAAGTGTGCTGGGTGCGATGAGTGTATTGCAAATCCTGATCAGGATTACCTTTGCTGTTCGGACATTGAAAACTGCCCGCCTCCTTCATGCCTGGGTGGACATTATATTGAAGGTATTTCAGCGTTTAAATTTGGAAATGCTTCGGGTATAATTAAGAAATATATATCACATCATATTTGTGTGTTAACATTATACATTGTACTAGTATAATGATGATATTTACATGCCCGGTGCTATGACGTTTGTAATATGTGGTGATTTGATTGAATGCTGCATGACAGTATTCGACAAACGCCATTATAAAACTCTTTAAATCCGTTCTTAGGTTACTGTGAAAAGAACTGTACTTACTACAGACCATTTGAAACGTATGTAGAAAACTGAAATATGGTAAGCAGCAAAAACGTCTACTCCACACATGTATTCCCCGCAGTGAGTGTAAAGTAACAATATTGTAATTGCTTCTCCGATAATCACTGTGTGATGTTTTACAATAGGTGCAAAAATAATTCGTATATAAAAACATGTGGTCGAACTCAACAGTTATTAGCTCCGACATTACCAACAACTGGCAAACCTGTCCGTGCAGTAATTGGTTCACTCCTAGTGAATGACACCAGTGACCCGACAAAGGGGCGGGGGTACTTTGTATAACATCACACGAAACAAATTTCAACATTTTTGCACTGCTGTAAACATCGGACACTGCTTATCGGAAAAAAAACAATAATAATATTATTACTTTACACTCACTGTAACCACCATTTATGACAATCTGATTAAAATCTGATGTAGTGTACGGGCTTTAATCATTTTGGCTATAAACTTGTTTTAATTTTATTTTTTATTACTTTTTTTATTAATGCCTTTTTATTTTATTATTTTACTTTGATTTTTTGTTTAATTCCGCCCTACATGCATCTGATCCAACGCTTATATAAGTCCCGTTCAAATATCGCGTAAGTAACAGCCAATCACAGCCCCCTTTTATACAGGCTGTCGGTTGCTTACTTTTCAGTGTAGAGATACTCTACGGGCAATCTTTCTGTACATTATATTTTGCCCACTTGAATAAACCATTAATAGAAAATTGCTAGTATATTTTTATTTACAAAAGAAATTCCACAGCATTTTACAATTGTTGTCATTACATTGAATATTTTTTTCACTTCCATCAAATGTGTGCACTTCCTGGCACGGATCTAGAAGCCGTACCTACACACGATTTGGTGACGTCACAAAATACATGACCTTCAATCGGGGTCGTTTCCTCGGTATATACGAATTGGTATATAGAAATTACAATAAAGATACTTAAGACATTGCACATAAGGTAAAACAAATCATGTGACAATATAATGATAATAACGGTAATAAATCCTAGCTTTAACAGTTGAACACAACGATCATATAGTCAGTCGGGTGACGCCGAGGGTCACGCACTTGTTGCAAAATGGCCGTGTGGTTGAAACTGGGTCATGGCGTGACGGGCGAGGAAGACATCATTAAACACTCTCAAAATCACAATAAAACGGGAAAGTGGTTGCGTATTACGGCGTAGCCAACATGGGAAATAAAAAAACGCTCAATACAAACGACACGGATTCGAATCACACTAGATACACACTCGCCAGAACCGAAGCAATCAGAAACGAGCAATCGTTTTGGCTTTTCCGTTCAACTCATCGGAACACTGGAGTAGTTGGAAAAATGAACACCACTTAACGACCAACGTCGTAGCGTTGTACACAAGCGTGCCATCAAAATTAGCTTGAAAGAGACAGTGGGTTCGAGTCCCGCTCAGAGCTACTGTAAAAACGTAAATCAAATAAACTGAAATCTTTCAAACCGTAAAAAAGTAAGCAAAGAACGTCGCGATAATAATAAACCTCACAAAACTCCACCATACAAAACTGAATGAATAAATAATAAAATAACTTACAACTTAAACTGGACGACGAACAATTTGTTCAACAGTTACTAGTCACAAGAGATAAACAAGACCCAAGTCAAGGTAAGTTTTGTTAAAGTGTCGATGGCGTTCCCTATATTACGAAAACAATTCAGGGAACAGACGAATATCTTCTGTGGTGTTGTGGAATTTATACTGTGTCTGCGGAATTGTTGATTGAGGGTTCGAAGCCAGCTGTTAACATTTTGTTAGAAAGTTTCACAATTAAATCAAATATCCAATGATACCAGTATATTTATTTCATTATTTTAACAACTTGCGATGGTGGAAGTTGGTCAAACACGAGTTCTTACACCTAAATAAGTATCAAATATTTATCCACTCATTTATTCTCTCAATTTAACAACCTTGTAGAGGTGGAAATTAAACAACGGGTATTTACTCACAAGTATAATGGTCAATATTTGTCCATACATTCATTTTGTCAATTTAAGAACTTGTAATTGTTGGAATTCATCAAATGAGAGTTGTTTACACCAAAATAAGTCTAAAATATTTGTCCACACATTTATTGTCACAATGTAACAACTTGTTAATAGTGGAAATTACTTAAACGCGACTTGTTTAATCAGTTGACATCAATGCAACTTACCCGCAGACAGTGCACAACAGAGTATCATTATTGAACAATTATGAACAGGAACGTGTCTTGGCATTAGGGTTAGGGTCGGGTCAGGTATGGGCAACGCAAATGGCAAACACCCAATTGGCAAAATGTACACTAACGGGTTATGCCATGTATATAGTTTACACAAGTAAAACACAAAATTGCCAATTTTTTGGACAATTGTAACTCAATAATAGAAATATGTTGTATTTCTATATATATACACACACTATATAGTCTATATAGTGCAAACACAACCAGTCAATCTGTCGTGGTCTTGTGGGTCAGTTCTCTACATAGTCATCAGGAGGAGCCGGGTTCAATTCTCTTGCCTGCCCATCTTTATCTCGCAAACACTATTTGGCAATAAAGCTAAATATGACAACAAATTATTCAATTCGCATGACTACCCACATAGCTCAGTGGATACATCTACAATGTAGACAATGTGATCTCACAATGTGAGATTGCTGGTTCGAATCCAGTATGTTTAGCATGTTTCTGACTGCTAGTGAAAACAGTGCTCCTATGAATAGAACTTAAATCCTATCTCTTGTGTGAAGACACTCGTGGTACAGTGGACTAGACAGTGCGGTGGGAACTCGAAGATCGCAAGTTCGAATCACGGTTTGGACACTCCTACAAAAGACATGAAAGACGTTAAAAACCTAAACAGCGGATTCAAAAACTGTAGTCAGAACACAAGAATACTAAATCACATGGAAGCCAGTCGAAGTCGACGAAGAATGAACAGTTGACAGCTGTAGGTCACGTGCATCAACAGACACGAGGAGCATGGCTGCTCTCCAAATGGGTCCCTTCTTTTGTATTGACCCCCGAATGATTACTGATCCCCCTTTCTAACTCTTCCCACAAAAATAATATATCGCCCCTTTCAAAATGTATTTACCCACAAATTAATGAATATTCATGAGCACAGAAACTGCCACGTCATTAATAAATTAGCATAATTAAAATAAAATTGCATAAAGTGTAGGTACGTCTTCTGGAGTCCTGCCCACTTCCTGATACATCTTCGCCAGCCAAGGTTCGTTTATTCAGTCATCGCTTCAATTTTACATCAAACGCAGAACATAATTATCTAGAATGGAAGCAAAAAAACTAAGTAAATCATAATGATTAGAACACTGTAAATAGCTATATAAACAATGCAACCTGATTTTACCGTCCCACGACATCGACGCAGAAAACTGGGGCAAAAAAATATTTCCTGATCAATTGCGATGTGTCCAGTCCAAATCAGCCGTGTTTTTATCGGTCGCTAACGTCGGTATAATCCGCCATTTTATTTGAGTGTGTTTGCTACCTGACTCTGCCCCGTGACGTCATCATGTGCGCTATAGAAGGAGATCTGTGATTCGTTGACTAAAATCGTCGATAGTGGGTCTCTTGGAAATATCGTTACATAGGCATCGGGTCAGATGTATGTAGGGCGGAATTTTAAAAAAATTAGAAAATCAAAGTAAAATAATAAAATAAAAAGGCATTAATAACAAAAGTAATAAAAATTAGAATTAAAATAAGTTTATAGCCAAAATAATTAAAGCCCGTACACTACATCGGATTTTAATCAGATTGCATTTATGACTACGCCAAGTGGTCGTTTCGCTCCGTTAAGGCGTTACCGATATACACATATATCCACACGAACATTGACGCGACATTACCCGGGGGCATTTGTGTAGTAATTTCTAATATGCTCTCAGTATTGTGCCCGTATTACCATTAGATTAGAAATTTGCCTAATCAAAATTACATCAACGATAGCAGATAACAATTTGTACCTTGTTGTATGTATTGCACGTATTCTTGAAACAGTTAATATAAACTGAGTTTGTTTAAATCTATTTAGCGAATGTAGAAACGGCAAGTGGTACTGCAAACCGGACCCTGATTGTGGTAAGTTAAATTATCAAGAAGTGCTACTGAGACTAAAACATTATTGAATGTCACTATGTAAAAATGTTTCCATAATATTAATTTGTATAGAGAAGCGTAGGTAAACGGGTAAGGTGCAGTACAGTTTATATAAAATTTAATTTAAATGCACCGTGGTGTGTACTACATATTCTATGGCTCACTAATAATTACTGCGTAGGTGTTTGTAATATTATAGTTCAACCACCTTGCCCTATGGGAATTCCTTTAATTGGTGCTGATGGGAGTCCCGTTGGTTGTGATTCTCTTGATAAGCAGTGTCCATTTGGCTACCATTGTTACACACATCCAACTGACTTGACATCAGTGTGCTGTCCAAATACAGATGAGTGCACACTACTCATTTAGTTCATGAATAATCGCGAATCATTAAAATTTCATGAATAATGTATGCCTGGAATATACTTGTAGAATGTGTGGATGGTGCATGGACTGTCTGGTTCGATAGAGATAACCCAGGAGGTACTGGGGACTGGGAAACGACATCACTTGCCATCGAGTTGTATGGTGATAACATGTGTACCGATCCATCGGCGATACAAGTGCAGACACTTGACGGTATTCCTGCAGAAGATACTGATGAAATATTCTTGCATTATTCACCGGACATTGGCTTTGTGTGTCGGATGGCAGATCAGCCAGATAACACTTGCCTTGACTATCGAGTGAGATACTGCTGTCCAGGTAACACATTTATTATATTGTATATTTCAGGAAAACCGGTATACATTCACATGTTATGTTTTCTGAGTCACAAATTAATCTATAATTCCTTTAAAATAGTTGTGTCACCGTGTTCCGCGGGATTTCCGATAATTGTTGAGATGTTGTCCCGTGGTTAAAAACATTGATTCCTCGTTGTGGCATGTCCGATAACGTTGTGTAATATGCAGTATTATATGTGTAATTTTTGTTCAAACAGCTAATCCCCCATGTGATGGTGAATGGTCACAATGGTTCGACGAAGACAGTCCAGAAGAAGGGATTGGCGATTTAGAAACGCTAGCAACACTATGTGAAAAGACGTGTAAACGACCCAGCGCAATTCAAGCCCAGACTATTGATGGCATACCAGCTGAATTAACAGGCGATGTGTTACTCAGCAATGATATCATTAATGGATTTGCTTGTTTGAATGAAGAACAGGACGATGAGAAATGTGAAGATTATAAAGTCAGATTCTGTTGTTCTGGTAAATCAATATTCACAACAAATAATGTTTTTACGTTATTTTAGTTGAATATTTGAATTTGAGTATTACTTTGAATTGAATACTTATTATAAGCGAAAAACTGTCTCGTCTCATTAACCATGTTTTTCATTTATGTAATATCAATATACAGAACAGCCAGATTGTGACAAGTGGACAAAATGGTTCAACACCGATAAACCATGTGAAGGTTTAGATGCAGATCGTGAAATCACCGCCGTAATCCAAGATGAATATCCAAATGAAATGTTTAAAAATCCGTTATTCATCCAAGTTGTTGTCGCCGCCACTGAACAACCTTCATCAAGCACCGGGCAGGTATTCCTACATCACGATGTCGATCCTGGATTTGTTTGTCTTGACAAAGATCAGCCAGCTGGTGATCAATGTCATGATTACAAAGTTCGATACTGTTGTGACGGTACGTATTTTTATACATTAAATATGTTAACTATCACGTACGAACTTGTCATTTCACAGACAAAGTTGTGATTGCTGCATTCGCACCTGAGCGTTTCCATGAGATGTAAAATTATTTCCTGAGAGCTCTGAACGTCACAATGCTTCCTTCCAGAACAACCTAATAAACCCGGACAATGCCCAATGGTACCTTCTATCGACGATGTCCGTCCAAAGGGTTACTGCTACTATGACTGCCAAGATGATACCGATTGCCAGGGGAAGAAAAAATGCTGTGCTTCTGGAATATGTGGCACCATTTGTATGGATCCTGTGTTCAAATGTTTCCATGAGGGCGTTATTTTCCAGGAAGGCGATGGCAGAAAAGAAGACTGCAATACCTGGTAGGTTATTAGTGAATGTAGTGGACATTCGTTACGTAATACTAAAGATGAACTAGATACGTTTATTATTAATTTTTATTCAAAAGACTATATTGCATTATGCTAACACCTTGGTTCGAAGTCGCTTATTTTTAAACATATATTATATATTCTTGTTTAATTTTGTTGCATTGCTTGATGGATTCAGTTATAGTGTGGGCGTTGAACCCAATATTTACATGCCAATCGTTTGGGACATTACAATTCATAACGTATCTGTAAATTGGAAAGCGTACATGCAACCAGTAAGCATGTAAGCGAAAGCAACTTCAAAAGAGTGGGTGAAGCCAGAAGGAGTAAACAAACTGTATTAGTATTACAAAAATATTTAGTGACACTGACAGAAATGAGTGAGTTATGATACACCCTGTCTGGGGCTTATTATTTTTAATCTCTGTCCCAATATTTGTACTTAATATGGCAGTTTATTCAATTAAACTATTTTCAAATGTTCGGTTCCTATCATTACTATAATAACATGTTATTTAACTGCGAAAAAGATCAATATTTGGTTGTATGGCAATTTCCCACATTTTACCCTATGTAAAACAATTTTCCAAATAAAACAAAGCCAGCAATGCTCTGATGTCATGTAGTCGAATAGCCTAACCCTGAGTACAGTCCTGTAGGTTGGTCTCCTTCCGCTGATCATTCGGCCCCCACAGTATTGAGAAGTCGCATAGACCGAGGATTCGACACCCGCCTACAAATATATGGCGGAGAACCGTTCTGCCGTTTTCATGACGGTAACCAGCTAAAACATCTTTCGACCAATCTAGCGATCACAAATACCTTTTTTGTGGCCGAAAAATGAACCTACTGTACTGGAGCATTGACAAAATCTAGTTTTACGCAACGAAACAACGTTTTGTTGATAAATACGTCAAGAACAAGATGGCGGCGTGTATTTTCGGTTGACATTGGAAAATGTCGATTTGATCGACCGTAGTAGGTCTCTTATGTAATTTCCCTTCCTGTTAAGGTATTTAGAATAGTTGGACGTATCGACCTTCTCATTTTTTAACTGCAAAGCTGAATGCCTCTTTAATCGCCCGAACATTTCTTCACAATAGTGTCGAATTCCCAGTCTATTCGACTTCTCAGGAATGTGGGGGCCGAATGATCAGTGGAAGAAGGCCAACCTACAGGACTGTACTCAGGGCTATCGAATAGCCGTGACTGTCGGCACCGGTCGTATTATAAGTTTCACAATCCGGAACCTAAATCTCGCTGCTATGTGTATTGATCATTTGGTGTCACGTCTCTCAATTTTTTATTCTTAGCTGCATTACATATATAATGTTGAGTTCAAACAATTGAGTAATTTACAGTAATGTGGCAGTTGTGCCGGCCGACATTGTTTTTTGCAACTACAATACTGCATGATTTCTTATTAACCAGGTTTTGAGTCATATTGTTCACACCATCACTAATACAGCTTTTTAATACATACTGTAAAACATGTCTTTTTCGCGACCATGTCTTTTTTGCGAATTTAGAACTCATTCGCTAATTCAAGATGTCGCTAATGACTTTATTATAAATTCAAAATGGCCGCCAGACAAAGAAATCAACAATGACAAAAGAGATTCGCTAAATCAACATTTTACCACAATTTGCTAAAATTGCATGCCGCTTTTTCGACATGTTTTACAGTACGTTTAACAACCAAGTACTTATAAACGTTAAAACGCTACATTTCTCAGGTTGGATCACGAGGGCGCTGACAGATTGTCATTTCAATGTTTCGATATTTTATGAGAAATGCATTCTGGATGATAATAGGACCCTTTTCTTCATATGCAATAATGTCAAGGAAATTAAGAAAGAAATGAAGAAATAATAATTTTGCAAAAAGTTCTTGAGCGATTGCTATAATTATAACATTCTTAGCTTGATTGAAAATGTCAAATCGTGGTCAACACAAAATAATGAATGCTACCTGGTCTTATTTCGTTACCATAACGTATCCACCAGATTCGTCTTCGTGCTTAATGATCCGTTTCAACCTTATGTCAAATTAACGTTTCTGAAGTGCCAATCCAAGCAGTCAACAGTCTGTGTGTATGATTCTATAGTGGCCAGTTGAACCATCATAATAACACATGTAAGCCAACCACTTAAATTACATCAGTCTAATGACAATTATTATATCCTTTGACAGTTACTGTACGAGCGATGGAACTTGGGCGTGCACAAAGATTCTGTGTGGGGATACAGGTACGTTTTATTTAACAAGTTATATTGTTAAGTTCTAGATATTCGGACCAAAGCAAACGACAAAATTGACCGAGTCACAATTTTCTACATTTAATACAACTACGTATCTCAGAAAGCAGATGGGAATTTTGAATTGCCTTAAGTTAAACTTGGAAACTACTGTAAAACAATTCATGTGAAGCAAGTTTGGAAATCTCGTTTTATTCATGAAATATACCATGTATATGGATGTTATTGACAATAAAGGTGATTATTACATCCATAAAATATTATAAAATTAAAATAATTCATTTCATTTTCTTTACAGTTATCGAGGCAGTCGAGCTCGAGGCTACCGCTGAAAGACTGACAATAGGCTGAGATAACACTTCATTGAATTCATCTATTTAACTCATCCTTTAATCGGCAAACCCCCTCTTGGCAAATAAACTATACGATCAATAACTATGGCTGGTTACGACAGCTAATTAATATTCAATAATTGTTCCTTCGAATTTATTCAAATAAACTCGGCCTGTAAATAATGTTGTTGTTGCTGTTGTTGTTTTCGCACTTTTCGGACGACAACAATATGACCACCATTGAAGTAAAGTTAAAACATACCCATTGGCAGACTATTCAACACACAACAGGGTAAATTAACAATTACTGTATACAACAAAAAGGTGATACGAAAACATTGAGCACGTGTCATTCTGGGTAATAATTGCCTTGTTAAGAAGACACTTGCATCAATCAGACAAGTGATATTGATGTTATCTGAGATTCATATTTGACTACGCGCTAATTATGTCTGCAAAAAACAACTTTTCAAATGTTAAGGATAGTCTTTCTCTGGTAAAATCTTGGTTTAATTGTTTAGATGAAAAAAATACAATATCCCTTTAAACAATGAATGTGTAAGCACATCGAATGTGTTGCGAATGCATATCGCATTGAGTACCAAATTTATTTCTTTGACATGTGATTAATATGGCATATACTCTTTTCGACAACCGAATTCAGTATGGCTTAGCTATACCCATTTGCATTGACTAGAGACAATATAGTTAGCAAGATCATCTTGGTGACAATATTCTGCATTGCCATCACGTAATTCATATAGAAAGGCAAACATACTAATCATAATCCACTGTCAACCAACATATCCATAAATCCATTCATGCTCTGCCTACATACTACGAACATTCTACTGCCCCTCTCTGACTTTATCACATCACTACACCAACTACAACAACAGCTGGTTTATTATTCACTTTCCTGCAATATGTAAAGATCACCTTTGAAACGACGCCCGCTATATTGGGAGGGAGAATGACATTTATTGTACCAACAACCTCCCTCCAACTTTGTATTTTTTAATATTTTGATTTTAGATAACTCGTACCTTCTGCATTGTTGCTTGTTTTAGGTCATCATGAATTGTGGAAACATTTACAAATAATTGTTAGCTCTTGTCGTGTTAAACGTACTCTTTATTGTGTACATGTTTCCCGCCACACCGTACGTAAACTGGTTCCTGTCGGGACGATTTTTAAAAAAATTGTGTGATTTTAGATTGAAAAAAAATATTTTATCCACTCGAAGTCACCCTGACTGATGGCGTCCGCCCTCTATCAGAATCATAAAAAACGATATTTTTTTAGCGTGTACTGTTAATGCTAGTACGGTAGTGAGTAGTTTTCTTTTAACCTATCAGAGGGCGGTATGATTTGCGGCAGTGTAGCGTAAGAGGCAAGTAGCCCTCCATCCATCCATCTATACTACAAGCAGACGAAGAGATCGTTGAATAGTTCCCGAAATATTATCAAGTATTGCATATAACGGCATTGGAAAGAATTAGAAGCAAATTTTTGACGGGTATATTTCCAGCCGCGATGAGAAACAATCGCGAGAAGTTGCGCCATTTTTGTGTATGACCTTTAACACGACTGTTGAACTCATTGAACATAATGTGCACGTGGCCTGCATAATCTAATTAAAAATTCATATACGAATACAGCAGACACAACAAGTCGGGGGGATTTCGTGGTGATTAGGTATTTCGCGGCGAGAGGGTATTTCGCGGGAATAGTTGAGACAGCAGAGACAATATTACGTAATTGGCACTGCCGATGTCTTGTCAGCTTTGTTTTGTTTGCGAAGCTAGTTGATCTCGTTTTAGGTAAATCAGGGAGCCAGGACAGGAAGTCACGAACTGAGGGCAGCAACTCACTTGCATATAACATCAAGAGCAACATAAACAAACTTTCCGGACTTTTAATCACATACGCGTTCCTTGGTTTCCTATATTTTAAAATCGTTTTTTTAGTACGTTCCAACATTGACAAAGCTCCGAAATGTTAACACTACCTAGCCTGTTGCGCCGGCCAACTAGTACAAAATGAGATTTTACCGAGTTTAACTATGTAATTTCCAAGGTGATTGGAGGGTATCAAAGGAGTCACCAGCTGTAATTAGTGCACGTTGTACCCAGGTCAAAACTCGTACTCGTGATTTTCATTAAAAGAACGCATTGGATTATTGGAAAATACATGTTTACCACACATGTGTCGCACATGAGCTTAGAACACGATTCCAGTTGCCAGGAATTGCCATAGACGTCCGTGTACAACAAAACATTTTTTCAATTCAGATAAATAAAATAAAGTGACTGTAAAATGAATATATATTTTATTCATTAACGCCTTGATAGCGATTTGTTTTGTATTCCATTCTTATTCTCCATCATATTGACCCAGCATAACTAGACCCTCAATCAAATGAATTCTAATGTCACTATATTTCCACGGTTTGCACACGTTAATTTGGCGTACGTTTACTTTACCTGTCTATTTGACACTTCCGGTTGTTTGACAGTCTTGCACGTTTACTGTGGGTCTTGTATTTAGTTGTCGAGCCTGAAACATGGTGAACCAATTCTGTGTATTTCAGGTCCACGTGGTGAGCCATTTCTTGCGATTCTATGATATTAATTACTAGTTTTCACAATAATTGGAAAGACTTTCTATCAAGCCATGGTAAATGTACATGCAGCTACGCAATGTATATTGGACGTATGTTTACAAGCAATATACGGCCTTATTCATTGCAAATTACGAAAACTTAACCAGACTGCTTTGAAAGTACACATTTTACTTTTATTCGTTTCTCATGAACAATGTATTAGAAGTAACGGTAACACATTTTTCTATACACAATTTTAAATATTCGGTTTAACTCTGTCTGCCATGTGGTCACTTAATTCATAAACCTACCATTTAAGCTTTGTATTTATGTTATGGAATATAAAATTAGGACAATGTGTCTCAATATCGTTTAAAGCTTGACTCCTAACAACTCTATTGCAGCTGCAAATATTATATTTACCCGTGATAAATTACCCACTGACGTCTAATCATATGGCCAACAAAATCCCGTAAAATATTTTTTTTTAATATTCCATCTTCAATTCAGTCGTTGATATGATCAGTCTCTTTTCTCACTACTACAAATTTCCTCGCCATCTTCAGTTTTTTTTTAGGTTTTGGATATGAGTAACATGGCTGTTACAAACTAGTGAATGCATAATTCATCGGGTTCCAAGCCTAGTGGCTGTAGTGCCATAATACACACGCTATATGGATAAGCTGTACTGCCATGAGACACACATAGTGAAATTCAAATTTGTATTGTTTTGCATTGGATAGAATGCGAAATAGTACCATTTCGATTAAAAATGTACAATTTGAGAATTTCAAAATATTACGTTTTAAAACAAATGGATTCACATGCATTATCTATGCACTGCAAATCTATGTATGGTTTATGCCGTCCAATGGGAAAAATGCCCATACGGAGCATATGTAAAAGTCGTAGAAAGTCGTGATGAGAAGAAATGTTGTAATGTCTGGATCATGCGCATATATTGGGAGAAATAACATCTGAGCTCATAATATATTCTAGAGTAATGCCATAGACGACTTCTTCAGAACTCGATGATAATCGATCCATATTGCATTTTTTTTACTTTTAGCAGAATAAAGAAAAGATGCATTATTTTATAACAATACCTGTAAACGATATGGGGTTGCATTTACATAATCGTGATTGTACAGACGTTTTCCGGATTTCATTGCAATTACTACAATTGACAGGCTACAGGGCATCTCTCAAAAGTATGCATATAATTAACTGAGAATACTAAGAACAAATCATGTGAAACCTCAACCACATCAGTCGTAAGGTTGCGTTTCTACTTTTTCTATCACCCCTCCCATAACTAGCTAAAACATAGAACGTGTAAACAGTTCAAAAAAGATGGATAGACTGATACCAAATCACGCAATGAATCCCTTAGACGAACAAAGTAGACAAAGAACCTACCCTCAAAAACAAACAAACCCTTCTAACCCGACGAGTGCCTCATATTTACAAATTAAATTAAACTGAATTAAAAAAAGTCTACAGTTCATTTTTCATTACCAATCTTAAAATGCTATGGTGTACATATTGGCCATGGGGTGGTACCGTACATATTTGCAAAGCGGAAATGCTAAGTTAATAGTTTTTACTTTAAATCCACACCACTGCAAACTGCCAAAACATGCTATTGAGTACTCCAGGCGTATGTCAACATCATTTGTAACAAAGCACTGAAATAAGATATACGACATTATTAATGGCAAATTGCTATACTGTAAATATGTGTTTTAAGGTAGAGATGCAGTATATTTGGCTTGCTTTTTAATTGAGTAATTAGACAATGAAGATGGTATTATATATCCAACATGTTATATATTTTCCGAAAGCTTATTATACAAACTTTGTAAAACTTGTCTTTATTTTAAATATCCAGAATGCGTTTTTGATTTTGGGTCAAAAATATGCTTTTTTGGACAAAAGTGGTTTAAAAAAAAATAGCTTAAAAACTTCAAGTCCGTTTGTGGGTAAAATTACATCACTGGATACCTTGGTATACTACTAATTCAAATGCGTCCACACATCTCTCTAACGGCTTTCAAAGTCGCACAGCATTACCTCAAATTTCACTCTTTTCTATTTATGCATAATTTATATATCCATGTTAATTGCGGACTTGTTATTTTTGTTCCACTCGCCGAAATAAACTGTCCGGACGCATTTTGAAGGGGGAACACCTTGTCAGTAATGTGTGAAAATTTCGAGGCAAATGGCCAAAGCGTCTATCAGCTATTTTAATTTAAAACCCAAGAATTCACCAAAAATAGAAGACGAGAAAAAGGCTAATTTGTATATTTGCGCGTTAAACCGGGAATTACGGCTTTGTCATACTTTGTCATACTTTCTAGACTATTGAAATTGAAAGTTAACGTATAGACATAGACATTTTATGTAAAATCGTTGGACCAGAACAACTGCTCTTGAATATATAAATCAGAAATACGTCATGCATACCAGTGTTTTGATGGGGTCGGTAAAAACACGTGGCAATGCCCAGTAAATATGACGTCATCTCATGAATTATTAAACAGGGGGGGGCGGTCCTAGGAAGGTGACCTTTTATCACGATCAAAACATCACGGCTTCTCTTCGATGTATTTTCAATAAAAAATCTACGAGTATTTCAGAGCCTATGGTTTATCGTGAAGAGTACAAAGTGGGATATTAAATTATTTATCCTTGATGATTTTTATGTAGTATTGAGAACCAACTCCAGGAAGCAAACGCACAATAATGAATAATCGCGTAATCCTGGAATCGAAACGCGAGGCACAGAAGTTTTGTTCATCGTTTCCAATCCCATTTTTCCCACTGCAACATATTTGTTAAAAGAAATATTTGAATTCTGTTTGTTTTTTAAGGAGGCATTTTTATATTTTTTCCGATTTTGGCAACGCCTTATTCAGGGATTTTCTAAGACAGTCGCACGGATGTACGTACAAAACATGCTGTTGTACTACCGGCGACGGTCGCCTGCAAGAAGAGAGCTCCAGCTCCTAACGTAAAAGTTTTAAAATTTCGACCGGTTTTAAATAATTTGTGTTGGAAATCTGACATGTCTTAAGAGTGCAAAATTAAGGTGCATTTTCGAGCGGCCGAATTTTTCTGAATAGAAATCGGCTAATGAAAAAAATAGGAGTGCTAAACAGTGTGCTTCGTTAGTTTAAAAAAGATGGAATGTCCGTCAAATTGACGTAAACTTCCCCATTTTTCACGGAAAAAGCAAAGGTCGTGACCGAGTTGCAGGCTAAAAAACTCAAAAATCAAAACAAAATCATCAATCAGTAAGTATTATGACAAGGAAAACAAAACATCAGACGCGGAGAAGCGGTCAGCGCGTCAAAAGAGTTGTTACCGTAATGTATCAAGTTACCTCTCTCTGTGATTTTTTTTTCATTGAAATTATTTGGTTGTTTTCAATTAATTTTAGCGTACCTCTGCAATTTATTTTAGCATTGTCAGTTGTTTGCTTCATTGAATTAAACGGAGTTCGTTCGGTTGCAAACAAAGCTGTCTCGCACCACCTAGCAAAACTTGCGAATGATCGAAGTACAGGTACCCATTGGACAAAAGATACACACAAGTTTGTATCTCCCCGACCCAGTGCAATATATCCGGTTAGAATCAAAGCTCACGTGCCCCTTATTTGAGCGACCAGATTCTGCCGTAAATTCTGGATTGGATTTAGAAAAAAAAAAAAAAGGACTTTTAAGGTGTATTTTGGCGTCATTTTCTAAGTTTTACCGTAGTCATTGACGCCTATTCAAGAGTATGATGTTTATTGTGACTGGCGTGAATGGGTAAGCTTCGTTTCGACAATGAGCAGTTATCACTGTAAACAATGTTAAATTATTCTTCACATGCTCAGTTTATTTTTTGAGAACAATTATTTAAAAATAAAATCTCTCAGTCAATCAGAAACTCGGACTCATGCCTTCAGGGAAAGTCATGTTTGGAAGCTCACATCGATTTTGTTTTTCGTTCGGTGGGCTGATGCCTTCAGTGTAGCTTTTGCCTCTTCCGACATAGAAATCATCTGAATCTTCTTTCTACCACTCTTTCTTTTCACACCACGCATAATGTAAAGATAAAAATTAGGAAAAAACGCTGAGGAAATATAATGTTTGGTTTGCTGAGAACTGATTTGAGAATAATTGCACATGCGCGTAAATTGAATGAACTATGACCCGTACAATCTCGATTTGCATATTGTCAATCAAAGGTCCTGTTATTTGGTTACTCATGCAAATTAGGCAATTGGACATAAACATTGCCACGTGTGAGTGTTTTTTTATTTTTAACCAGAAAATAAACAGCAATTTTAACGGTGTTCCAATAAGAATTCATTGGTCAAATTTTCACAGAAAGTTCTTTAGATAAAAATCTATATGAAAAACGTAAAAAACTATTTTTGATTGAAATTCACAAATAAACTGCATCTCTACCTTAAACGGTAAACAACGCCATATTTTTTTAATTGGAGAAGCCTGCCTCATGTAGAAGAATTGGAAACACCTGTTTTAGCTCACTGTTTTGAATGCACCGTTATACACTCAACATTTACGCGTATTTTATTACACATTATTTGTATTTGCGAGCGTGCCCACCGCCTGAACATTGTCCCAGCTCAACACTTTGCAGTTAAAGATAAGGGGAGTTTCTTACTATTAATTGGTAATATAAATATGGAAATTTGGACATTTTCAATGAGTCGTAGACAATGAGTCATCGTAGAGTTTGTTTCATCCATCAGTTATTAAGTTTATATTTCAGAAACGTGGTTAGTACGTGTATCGTTAATCGCATTGTGAACATACGTGACATATACAACACATGTTAATTATTTGGGATTGAAATATTCCAGATTAAACTTCAATCAACTAAGTCCGTTGCAATGCCCCCTTCGCATGTTTCGTCTTTCAGAATTCAGTCCTGTCGAATACAGGAAATCAAGGCCAGTGAAATAAAATATTTAGTTGCAATGTTCGATCGCATGCGTGCGCATTGTGAGTTGGGGTGTTTTAAATGATCGGGGCGTAACATATTGAATAATTGTAATTCGAAGAATGTTCCAGAATTCATAAATTCTCCAAGGAGCGTGCATAACGTGCACTAATGCACGAAAGTCAAAGCTTATTGAATTTTCAGAACATGCTGATAAACTAAGTTTTCGTCCCTTTGGTGCCTGGCGATTGTGGAATATCGCGTAAGCCCCGTCGTACTTTGCAAAACCGTTATACGTACGTACAGTTGAAATTTACTTTAGGATTTTTTCAGAAAGTACCAGGGATTGAAAAAAAACCACCATCAATAAGAATTATTTGTGCATGCATAAATTTATTTGTTTGTTAAAAACTATATGTACAGACTATATCCTGTAATAAAAACATCCCTGTTATCTTCCAGTTTACGTTTACGGCTGTCGTCACTGAGCTGTCGTTGTACCTACAAATATAAACATGGCTATTCATGGGTTTAGTTATCGTCATCGATCGTATATCCCCTGAGAATAAATGTGCGAGTGAAGAAGATATATCATTTTCCTTACGATGAACAGTTGTTTCTCGGAAAGTCATGAAACGTCTGAAAGTCGGGAATATTTCGCCAGTTTTATTAGCTCCGCTGTCAACTTTGTCGAGCGGAGCTTATCATATCAGTGATTGTCCGTTGTGTCCGTTGTGTCCTTGTCAACCTTTTACTTTTTCGACTTTTTCTTGAAAACTACAAGTCTTATTGCTTTGATACTTAATATATATGTAATTTGAGCGGACGTCTCTGTTAGATTTGTTCATTTCGTGATGGTATATTTAATTCTCTAATTGTGATGAATATTTTTGCAATTTTTGGTTTTTATATATGGGTTTACAGACAAAACAAAGTCAGCTTGGACATTCAGTTGTAAGACATGACAAAATAAACGCTGCCAGAGATATTTTTTTCGAGAATAAAAGAACAAAATAAACGCCGGCCACGCGCCTCGGAAGAAAATAGAACGCGTTGTGACACATATGGTGTTTTCACGTGGGGAGAAGGCTAGCCTAAACTAGGTCGGTCAATAATCCTTATCCGTGGTTTAAAACTATGGAGCGTTTACACGTATTGCTGGATTAGTTTAGTTTAGATCGGCATGACGTCATCATTGTTGGCGCCCTCTTCAGTAGAAAAGCGGAGAATACTATCATCGGGGGCGGAGCAACGTCACAAGACGTTCCACGTTGCTAAGACGCGTACCACTGTACCACGTATTTCTATGGGCTCTGCGCGCGCTGCTGGAGGAACGCAGAGCGCCGAGCGAAGAATCAGTGAAAATTCGAGAAAACGGCAAGAACTGAACTTTGAAGTAATTCTGAACAATCAAATTTATATACGTTACACACACAAAGGTAATCTTGTTACACTGTTCAAGGGAGACTCAAAAACCATCTCAAAGTACCGTTTTCTGAGAGTTTTCGGCCTTTGTTTTCACTATAATGGTTGCCATGCGTTGAAAATGCCCGGATGTCCCCCCCCCCCAGAATAGACAAAATGTGAAAGTTAAGCGTCAGAACGAGGCTGGTCACGTGATGACGCTCTTCAAAGACGGCTTCAAGTGTTTACACGTATTGCAAGGTCTTGTTTTTAGATCGGGGTGCTGGCTCGAAACCACCACCTTTAGTGCGGCTTCAATTAAGATGGCGCGACGCCGTCTTCGTCTGTTTACACGTAATTTTTTATCACCGGCTCCCCATTGGAGCTGGCTTTTTCCCCACGTGTAAACACCATGAGTCTCATCAACCCTTTCACTCACGCAATATAATTATTCTATTTCCCCACGCACTTATAATTAATACATTAACAAGAAAAAAACACGACAAGAAAATGTAAACCAGGCTTGTAATTACTAGTAACTCGAACGCAACATTGATCACCATAAAATTAAATTCGAACCAGCCATCAAATTCAAAATTCAAACAATTTCGTTAAATGTCAATCAAAAATACATTTCGTTATGAATTATTCTTAATATCAATTTCTAGATTATCTTGTCAAAATTATTTTTTTCATGTTTTTTTTTTCCAATTAAGGAAGAATTTCATAATGTCGAGAACGGGAAATCTTTATCGTAGTGTTCAACATTGTAAAACGTCGACTTCCTGAAAAATGCAAACGGATGACAGGACCAGCGTTAAGAAAATGTAATCTCCACTCAAAGCTATCTTAATAGACTGCAGGGAATTTACCCTTACCGAATCTTATTTATGAATTATTCGGGATTCAGCTACCCAAGTGTTTGTAACAGAGTATATCTAAAGATGCGCGACAAAAACGAACTTTTGCGTGGGACTTTTCATGCAAACTTCGTCAATGGTTCACCGACACAGATTCCTTTTTAACTTTTAATTTTTCCAAGACGCGCGAACTCTGCTCATGACCGGAGGCGTCGTCTTCGTTGATAACTCGCCAATTCACCATAATCGTGGTGGTGAACTATTTAGCTGATTTTTCAAAAGATGGATATTCAATTTATATTCATCCCAACTTATTTGAATATTCTTCCTGAAATTTGAGCCATTGTTAAAAAACTCGTGCACAAAAAACCGTTACAAACATTAGCAGTAATTTCTAGTACTGCCTGAAGAATCGCGTATTCTTTGTTCTAATCAGACATATCTCAAATTTCCGAAAGCATGTTCTGCTGCATTAAAGTTGGAGTGATTATGAATACTCATATGATATAAAAATAGAACAGTACACCACCACGATTATGGTGAATTAGCGAGTTATCGACGACGACGACGACGTCTCCGATCGAGAGAGCTGGCATACCGCCATCCATGACATGTGTCATCTGCTTCATTGACAAATTTCAAAAAAGAATCCTTGAATATGTTGGTTTTCTACTTGTTGATCCGATAATCTAATTTGCTTGCAAACTAGTTCACTAACATTAAACTTGTTATTACTGTGTTTCATTTCATTTATTGGTTTTCTCCTGAATTATGACATTTGATTGATTGTGTGCCATAATATTTTATTTCAAACACTACCAAACGCCGTAGATTATTAGTACAGCTGTATACCAATTGTAATTATTACGAAACGTTAATTAAACCCATCGCTAAAATGTAATTGTTACAGCTTATATTCGTAGTATGTTTCATTTCAGAATTCGTCATTATGAAATTGATTACATTATTATCGCTATTAATGGGCTATTTTGCCGTCATTAATGCACGTGATTTAAGGGTACGTATAATTATTTAGATATATAACAAATCATACAAAGCAAATTTAAGATCGAATCATTCCACGAGTCTGATATATTGTAATTTTTAATCACGTGTCCATCTGTACGTCCATGTACTCTTATCAGCACTTTGAGTAATTCTCTGGACATTGTCTGCAAAATGTATAAAATGGCATGCCTAGCAATGATTTAATGACATTAGACCGGTGGGTTTTCTCATTCCATTAAACGTGGCCAATGTTAATTCATGATTTTCATCAAAATTGTGGATGTTGTGTTAAATATTGACTCAATAAAGTACGATTTCAAAATCACTAAATCGTTGGTATGGACATTTTTCTAGGTTGCCAAGAAACAAATTTTATTTGAATTTATTGCGTATTGAGTAAATCTTTGAAAGCGTGTTCGTAAATATGATTTTACAATTAAAGTGTCTAATTTCCCCACAAAAAATGTTTTAACTAAAATAGTGTAATACTTTTTATATACCTACTTATATATAATTTATACATTCAGCAGCAGATAGTAAATATACCTCCCGATATATCAACAGGTGGGTGTTTATATTTAAATGTCTTAATTGTGTCAAATTCAGGGAGCTGAAATATTCATGCTTAATAATGAATTTAAAACAAAAAAAAAACAATATATTGTTATAGTTCTGTGCACAGACACTGGCCACGAAAGTATATTTCCCTCTCTCGACATGATTATAGACACGATTTCGCGGTGTGCAGTCTACCGATGATTTGTCAATTATTGTTGAACATTGTATTTTGGCACTTATTCCATGGAATTAAATGTCCATTCTTAGTGGCGATCAGACATTGATTCTGTAGAGTGTTTTTCTGTTTGATAGCCCTGTGTATGGTTGCGATATTGGAACCGTGTCCGACGTACAGACATTTTCGTTGATATAAAACTTGGTTTAAATTCGTACCAAACATATGCTCGATTTACTTTCCCTGTACAATTAAATTTGCTGTATTACATTATCACTCAACATTGTACGCCTGGTTCAATGAACAATGGGTAATGAACAATGCGCTGCATTCGAAAAATGTTGTGATCAGTGCTGTATGCTCGCAGAACAAGTGAGCATTATGTATCAATGTCGACTGTACACATATTAATTTAGACAAAATCATATATACCATTCCTTGTGAGAGAATAGTCTACAAAAAATAAATATAGTTGATGTATGCATTTTCCTTTTATATAGAACCATCTGGATGTCTTATGGGAGATAGAACATTCTGGCCATCTGGTTCTTATCGTATAATGGACTGTGTCTTATGGTACGTACAAACATATATAATGCCACACATTATCTGCCATGTGGGTTTAACGTAATATATGTAGTACGTGTTCGATTAAAGTCAAAATTTACAATATTTTTTTTAACTCAGACTATGCAAAAGCACATTGTTTGTGTGTATTGATAAGATTTGTAGTGTGTTGTTTTAATCATAATATTTTTTTCCAAATCTTGTAAACAGGATAATTCAAAATTCTTAATTTAATCAATTACTAGCATGTTTAAAAAACCTGTTGTATTTCAGAGATTTATTCCCAAATATGTGAAGGCAAAATTACTCAGTAATTTAACTCATGTCAAATAGCAATTCAGCATACTCACATCTATATTCAGCCACGTGTTTGATTGCAAATTTTTACTGTTACATCCAATCAAGGCACTGTATTACCTTTTTTGTAGTTTAAGATAATTATCATCCACCACACATGCTGATATGTAAATATTTTCGTTCTGTATCAATTATGTAATGAAGTTTTATATCTGTTATTCTCCACTCAATGATTGTAGAAGCATTTGCTTTGTTTTTAAATCGATTTAAAGTGTGTGTTGATTGAGTATATACATAACCAACAAATGTTAAACATTAATTTGTTAACACTTTTTAGTGTACTATATTATCTCAAATTCTCAAAATCGTACTGTCATGTGATGACAAAGTAAAATTGTTGTGTTTCAACAGATGTCCATCCGTGTTTTGGTGGTGCTTATTTGATGTCATATGGTTCGCCAGTGTTCTGTGGTGGCACTCCTCAAATTGAAAATCTTATTATTGAAGAATGTCCATCCGGGTATTCCTGTCTCGCAGGACTGTACTCAGGACTAGGCTATTCGACTACATGACATCTGAGCATTGCTGGCTTTGTTTTATTTGGAAAATTGTTTTACATAGGGTAAAATGTGGGAAATTACCATGCAACCAAATATTGATCTTTTTCTCAGTTCAATAACATGTTTTCATAGTAACGATAGTAACCGAACATTTGAAAATAGTTAAATTGAACAAACTGCCATATTAAGTACAAATATTGGGACAGAAAGATTAAAAATAATAAGCCCCAGACAGGGTGTATCATAACTTGTAGAGCTGTTTGACACTCACACATTTCTGCCAGTGTCACTAAATATTTTTATAATACTAACACTGTTTGTTTACTCCTTCTGGCTTCACCCGCTCTTTCGAAGTTGCTTCCGCTTACATGCTTAGTGGTTGCATGTACGTTTTCTAATTTACAGATGCGTTATGAATTGAAATGTCCCAAACGATTGGCATGTTAATATTGGGTTCAACGCCCACACTATAACTGAATCCATCAAGCAATGCAACAAAATTAAACAAGAACATATAATATATGTTAAAAAATAAGCGACTTCGAACCAAGGTGTTAGCATAATGCAATATAGTCTTTTGAAAAAAATTAATAATAAACGTATCTAGTTCATCTTTAGTATTACGTAACGAAATGTCCACTACATTCACTAATAACCTACCAGGTATTGCAGTCTTCTTTTCTGCCATCGCCTTCCAGGTAAATAACGCCCTCATAGAAACATGGGAACACAGGATCCATACAAATTGTGCCACATATTCCAGAAGCACAGCATTTTATCTTCCCCTGGCAATCGGTATCATCTTGGCATTCATAGTTGCAGTAACCCTTTGGACGGACAGCGTCGATAGATGGTACCATTGGGCATTGTCCGGGTTTATCAGGTTGTTCTGGAAGGAAGCATTGTGACGTTTAGAGCTCTCAGGAAATAATTTTTTTTTTGTATTTTAATATATTTTTTTATTGGGTACTCATAAAAATTTACATATCTGTGAATAAAGTGGTTATGCTTACATTCCTGTATAACTCAAAGTTTTTCAAAATGACATTTCTCAAAGCTTCAGAAGAGGAATAGTTTATTGCTCAAACCCAGAACCTTTATGTTTGCTTTTGGTTCACATGGACGGATTTTTTCCCTAAGATCACTATATTCACTAGATTGCTACTTGTCTATCTCATTCAGTTCTAGTTCATACCATTTGCCCCTTTATTCCATATATGGTATTAAAGGGGACCACTTTTTTAAGTGCTGTATCATTTTATTGTTATGATTTGCTATCCAATTTTCACACTGGTAGACTCTTTTCATGTATGTTAGAATACCCTTGAAGTTGGGTTTTATATCATTCATTTTACAGTGGTAAATATGTTTCCTAACTAACAGGCTAATGAAATTTATTGTCAACGATTCGCCTGGATCTGATATTATTAAGCACATTCTGCTTGGTGGTGAATTTTGTTTTAATATCTTTCCCCAACTAAAAAGTAGGTCTCTCCAAAGTGCAACAACATATTCACATTCATAGAAGATATGTTCCAGAGTTTCTGGATGCTCCTGACAAAATGTGCACATCTGTGTAGGAAACTTTTCTGGGTTTATTTTATGAAGTTTGTCATTTGTATATAGAATGTTATGTAAAAGTTTAAACTGAAATTCACGTGTTTTGCTGTCGATACTCATTTTTATCATTAATTTGTACATGTTACTCCATTCTAATAGGCCAAGTTTCAGCATCTCTTCAAGTTTCTTTTGACTCACTGGAGGGATGAATTGCCTGTCTATTAATTCTTTTTTTATATAGGGTTTTGAGATTGCATCAAGCGGTGTTGGAATTCCAGACACCGATAAGCTTATCTCGTCTATGTCAGTGATTTTGTATTTTAGATTTTCGGGGATGGCAGTAACAAGGCCAATCCATTTTAGTTTATGTAGTAGAGTCCATTCATTTTGGGTTATTGTTTCCCATGGTATAAGACCATTCTCGTTAAACAGGTCTGAAACTCTTTTAATTCCGTTTTCAGCCAATTCTCTATAAAAAATAGGTTTTCCGGCTATTTTTATATTTTCGTTATTCCAAATTACTTGGTTTGTGTTTCTGTAACTCATTTTAGTTTCAGCTTCCCAAATTTCAAGACATTCTCGCAGGAAGTCAGTACAGCGAATTGGTAAAAGTTTTGTTTTATAATTACATTGGAAGATGATATTACCTCCTATGCTCTTAAGCTGCTCATCAATAAATAGTTTATATGGATGTTCATTATTTGGATCTACATATCTTTTAATCCATAGTAGCCTCTGTTGTTTTTTGAGGATATGCATGTCTGGAATACCCAAACCGCCCTGGCCCACACCTCCTATCATAGTTCTACGAGCAATTCTGTCTTTTCCTTCCCATATAAAATTATACACAGTCTTTTGAGCCTCCTGAATAAATTCATTCCCAACTGCAGTTGTACTCATAACATATGTGAACTGGGATATACCATAAGTTTTAATAATTTGGACTTTACCAAAAAGAGAAAGTTTCCTGCTCTTCCAAGAGTTCAAAATAATTTTCATATTGTCCATAGCTTTTTTAACATTTATTTTCCTATTTTCCTTTTGATTGTGAGAAAAGTAAATTCCTACAATTTTGATAGGAGATGTGGGCCATCTAACCCCGAACAGTTTATCTTGCCTATATTTCCATTTACCGAGCCAGACAGCTTCAGTTTTGTCCATGTTAATTCTCAGCCCTGAGCATTTCTCAAACTCCCCCAATAAGTTAAATAGCACCTCAGCAGATTTTTCGTTTGAAATGAAGCATGACATGTCGTCCGCAAATGCTGCTTCTTTAATTTCATTTCCCGATATGATAATGCCTTTGATTTCTTGTTTTGATCTAATAGCCACCAGCAGAGTTTCTAAAACTAAAATGAAGAGCATTGGAGACAGAGGGTCTCCTTGTCTGACCCCCCTTTGCAACTCAAAGTATCCCGTACTATATTCGTTATTCATCACGCAACATACAATATTTGTATACAATGATTTCACCCACCTTTGAAATTGAGGACCGAATTGAAATTTCTCTAATGCCCTATCAAGATACTCCCAACTGACCGTATCAAAGGCTTTTTCAAAATCTACTGCTATTAGCAGAGCCTTCTTACCAGTTTGTTCTATGTAGTGATACACCTCACTAATTAATCTTGCATAATCACTAATATTGCGGCCTTTAACAAAAGCTGCCTGGGTTTCGCCAATTAATTCAGGGAGAACAGATTCCAATCGCTTAGCAAGACATTTGGATGCCAATTTTGCATCCACGTTCATTAATGAAATTGGCCTCCAGTTTTTCAATAAACGTTTATCTCGTCCAGGTTTTTCTATTAGTGTAATGATACTTTGTTTCTGAGAGGTCGAAAATTCTCCCTGCTCAAAGGCCAAGTTTAATGAGTTCACTACCAGATTTCTTACCAGTGGCCAATATGCCTTATAAAACTCAACCGTTAAGCCATCGTTTCCTGGGCTTTTATTTTCTTTCATTGAAGTTAATGTATCAAAAATTTCCCTTGAAGTTAGAAGTCCCTCACATTTTGCCTGTGAACTTTCTGCCAGCACTGGAATTGCAGTATTATTAAGAAATTTAGTGGCCTCTATCGAATCCTTATTTGAGTACAGCCTAGAGTAAAAGGTTTTTATTTCTGTTAAAATTTCATTTGGTTGTTCTATAGTTTTATCCCCTTCTACTTTTAATTGTTTGATGCATGATTTCTTTCTGTTATTTTTTTCCAAATTCAGAAAATATCTGTTGTTTTTTTCCCCTTTTTCATACCACCTAGCCCGTGATCTTATTATAGCACCTTCTACCTTATAATTATAATGGTCTTCTAATTTCCTTTTCATTTCTTCCATATTGCTATAATTTTCCTCATTTGGGCTGTCACTACACATCTGTTGAGTATCTTTAAGCTGTTTTTCCAAGTCCTCAATTTCCTGTTTACGGTTTCTTGCTTTTTCTTTAGTGTAATCAATTGTAAATTTTTTAATCTGGTATTTAATTAAGTCCCATAACTGACTTCTATCTATATCTTTAAATTCTTCCTGCCAGTTTTCAATCTTTTCCTTTATTAAGTTTCCATACTCTTTATCTTTGGTTAGAGTGGAGTTGAATCTCCAATGAGCAGGGCCATGTTTCTGACAAGAATTTTTTTAAATGTAGCCAAACAGCGGAGTGATCCGAAGCTAAACCTGGTATAATTTCAACTTTTTTAACAATATTTTGCAAAACATCTGAAATTATTAGATAGTCCAGTCTGCTTTGTTGAATAGTAGGGCGTTTTCTACGCCAAGTAAACTGTTTTTTGTTCTCATTTCTTATTCGCCAAATGTCAACTAAGCTAAATTGTTCAGTGATATCCTCAAAAATGTCTACCGATTTAGTCCAGGCTTGGGGGTTCCCTCCTGATCTGTCCATCAAGTTATCCACTGTAAAATTCAGATCACCCCCCCCCCTCAGATTATCGTACTGTTTGGATCTGGGATCATATTAGTTAACCTAATTTTTAAATCAGTTAAGAATTCAGCATGTTGTGATTTTCTATTGGGTGCATACGTGTTTAGTAGAATACATTGAGAGTTATCAATTTCAGTTTGAATTATTAAGATTCTCCCATCCGTATCCTGTGTTAGTTTATTAACTTTATCAGTATTTCTAATTATAGTCATCACTCCTCTGCTGGTGGTAGTTCCATGTGAATAACTACATTTCCCCTTAAATTGAGAAGACCAGAAAATCTCATCTGCCGAGGTGCTATGTGTTTCTTGCAAATATGCTATATCAAAGTGTTTTTCTTTCAGCCAATTAGAAATTGTCTTTCTCTTGTTGTAGTCCCTGAGGCCTCTAACATTGAGGGTCACAATAGATAACTGCTCTTCTATGAATGCACATGTTTGTACTTGGTTTTACAGGAAATTTCAAAGTTGAATAAGCCCAATTTTTTAAAGTAACACAAACAAAAACAGTAAACATTAAGGGCATTGGCAAAAGCCAACGGACACACGGTAACTGGAAGAAACAGTAGAGTACTGCAGCATGGGACGGCTCCCAGGTACTCAATATGAATATGTTTTCAATTATTTCATACTTATGTTGCCCGTCTAATTGTAAATATTTCCTTGTGACCCTAATTACAAGTTCTGTAATGTGAAGTCAAAGATAAACTTAATAAATGCCATGAGGGCTTCATGTAATAAAAGTCTTAACTGATAGTTGGCAAGTCCTTTACCATCACATCCTTCATTTTTCCTCTGTCGTCTTCGATCATGCAGGTCGCCGGTACACGCCACGCTATGTAACACTTTTTCTTTGGGTTTTCCCTTTGAAATTTCTTTCGGTAGAGAGCCAGTCTTTTTCTTTCATTTAGTACACTCCTGCTCACATCGTCGGTCACGAATATTTCCTTTCCAGCATACGGGTTGTTCCGAAGACATTTAGGAGCAGCGAACAAAATATTTCTAGCAATACTGGCGTCCACGAATCCCACCTTTATAGGCCGTGGTTTCCCTGAACGAAGTGGCTGCGCTGGCACTCTATGTGCGCGTTGGATGGCCACGCGATCTCCAACGCCCCTCACTTCCATGTGGGATATGATGAATTTCACTATGAACTGGGCACAGGATTTTTCTTCTCTTTCTACCCCTTCTTCAAAGTTGAAGAAGTTCAGGTTTATTCTTCTCCCTCTGTTTTCTAAGTCTTCATTCTTTATTTCTGTTATCTTCATTCTGTTTTCTAGCTCCTTTATTTTGTCCGCCAGTTCTTCTACGTCGGCTGCTTTGGTCACGTGTTCTAGACTTTTCTCTACTTCGTCGATGCGATCACTCATCTGGTTTAAATATACCTCAATGTCCGATACTTTCTTGGTTGTTTCTGTAAGTTGCTCCTTCAGTGGGTCGATTTTCGAGACTTCGTTCCTAATTGAGAACAACAGTCTGAGGACTACCGCTGATCGCTGATCTTCCGCGAGTTCCATTGCTTTTTCTAGGTCGCCATCTTGGATGATACGGTCCTGGGACTCCACGAGTTTTTTGTTCGTCGTTAGCATCTCGTCGACCTTCCTCCCTGTCGTATCGGTCTCATTTTTTCCTGTGGTTGTTGTTTTTTTTCTTTTGAGGCATTATTTCGTTAAAATACGTTGTTTTTAGGCTAGTTTCCTTTCTTTTTTCCTGGAGCCGTCCGATTCGAAGCTAGTGATTGTGACGCATGCGCAGACCTCTCCCTCAGGAAATAATTTTACACCTCATGGAAATGCTCAGGTGAGAATGCAGCAATCACAACTTTGTCTGTGAAATGACAAGTTCTTACGTAATAGTTAACATATTAATTGTATATAAATACGTACCATCACAACAGTATCGAACTTTGTAATCATGACATTGATCACCAGCTGGCTGATCTTTGTCAAGACAAACAAATCCAGGATCGACATCGTGATGTAGGAATACCAGACCGGTGCTTGATGAAGGTTGTTCAGTGGCGGCGACAGCAACTTGAATGAATAACGGATTTTTACACATTTCATTTGGATATTCATCTTGGATTACGGCGGTGACTTCATGATCTGCATCTGAACCTTAACATGCTTTATCGGTGTTGAACCATTTTGTCCACTTGTCACAATCTGGCTGTACTGTATAGTGATATTGCATAAATGAAAAACGTGGTTAATGAGACGAGACAGTTTTTTGCTTATAATAAGTATTCAATTCAAAGTAACACTCAAATTAAAATATTCAACTAAAATAACGTAAAAACATAATATATTATTTGTTGTGAATATTTGAATATTGATTTACCAGGACAACAGAATCTGACTTTATAATCTTCACATTTCTCATCGTCCTGTTCTTCATTCAAACAAGCAAATCCATTAATGATATCATTGCTGAGTAACACATCGCCTGTTAATTCAGCTGGTATGCCATCAATAGTCTGGGCTTGAATTGCGCTGGGTCGTTCGCACGTATTTTCACATAGTGTTGTTAGCGTTTCTAAATCGCCAATCCCTTCTTCTGGACTGTCTTCGTCGAACCATTGTGACCATTCACCATCACATGGGGGATTAGCTGTTTGAACCAAAATTACACATATAATACTGCATATTACACAATCAACGTTATCGGACATGCTACAACGAGGAATCAATGTTTTTAACCACGGGACAACATCTCAACAATATTTTTTTTTAATATGAGAAGAATATTTGTTACATACATATGTGTCACCTCTGCAGAACCATCCACAGGTTGACTTAATCTACGACTATCACTGTATCCTATAATGTTGTACTTCTAATGTACATATTTGTGCGGAACTACACTACACACTGTCAATATTCCTTAGATGTTATTGATATTCAGTTGGTGTGTGTGTTACATTACCTGGGCAGCGGAATCTAACTTCATAATCAAGACATGTGTTATCTGGTTGATCTGCCATCTGACAAACAAATCCCACTTCAGGTGAATAGTGCGAGAATATTTCACCAGTATCCGCAGCAGGAATGCCATCTAAGGTCTGCACTTGTATCGCCGATGGATTGGTACACATTTGATCCCCGAATTGCTTTATTAGATCCTGAGTAGTTTCCCAGTCCCCAGTAGTTCGCGGGTTATCTCTATCGAACCAAATAGTCCATTCACCGTCTTCACATTCTACAAGTAAAATTAAAAATTGTTTTGTTTGTAATTACAGACGTTTGACTAATACTTGAGTAAAATCATGTACGATCATTGCATAACACCAACTTCATGATGAGACTTGGATAAAGTTGGATTCACCTGTATTTGGGCAACATACAGCAAAAGCATCAGCAGGGTGGATCACACAATGGTAACCAAATGGACACTCAACTCCACCGCGACCACAGTACCATTCAGAGCCATCATCACCAATTAATGGAAATCCCGCGGAACAGGGTGACACAACTATTTTAAAGGAATTATTGATTAATTTGTTACTGAGAAAACACAACATGTGAATGTATACCGGTTTTCCTGCAATATACAATATAATAAATGTGTTACCTGGACAGCAGTATCTCACTCGATACCCAAGGCAAGTGTTATCTGGCTGATCTGCCATCCGACACACAAAGCCAATGTCCGGTGAATAATGCAAGAATGTTTCACCAGTATCTTCTGCAGGAATACCGTCAAGAGTCTGCACTTGTATCGCCGATGGATCAGTACACATGTTATCACCATACAACTCGATGGCAAGTGATGTCGTTTCCCAATCTCCGGTAGTTCCTGGGTCATCTCTATCGAACCAGACAGTCCATGCACCATCCACACATTCTGTAAGTATATTCCAGGCATATATTATTCATGAAATTTTAATGATTCGCGAATATTCATGAACTAAATGAGTATTGTGCACTCACCTGTATTTGGGCAGCACACATATGTCAAGTCAGTTGGATGTGTGTAACAATGGTAGCCAAATGGACACTGCTTATCAAGAGAATCACAACCAACAGGACTCCCATCAGCACCAATTAAAGGAATTCCCATAGGGCAAGGTGGTTGAACTATAAAATTACAAACACCCACGCAGTAATTATTAGTGAGCCATAGAATATGTAGTACACACCACGGTGCATTTAAATTAAATTTCATATAAACTGTACTGCACCTTACCCGTTTACCTACGCTTCTCTATACAAATTAATATTATGGAAACATTTTTACATAGTGACATTCAATAATGTTTTAGTCTCAGTAGCACTTCTTGAAAATTTAACTTACCACAATTAGGGTCCGGTTTGCAGTACCACTTGCTGTTTCTACATTCGTTAAATAGATTTAAACAAACACAGTTTATATTAACTGTTTCAAGATTATGTGCAATACATACAACAAGGTACAAATTGTTATCTGCTATCGTTGATGTAATTTTGATCAGGCAAATTTCTAATCTATGAACACTGATGGCCAATCTAATGGTAATACGGGCACAATACTGAGAGCATATTCGAAATTACTACACAAATGCCCCCGGGTAATGTCGCGTCAATGTTCATTTGGATATATGTGAATATCGGTAACACCTTAACGGAGCGAAACGACCACTTGGCGTAGTAATTAGTAATAAGTGCAATCTGATTAAAATCTGATGTAGTGTACGGGCTTTAATTAATTTTTATTACTTTTTTTATTAATGCATTTTTATTTTATTATTTTACTTTGATTTTGATTTTGTGATTTTATAAAATTCCGCCCTACATACATCTGACCCGATGCCTATGTAACGAGATTTTAACGAGACCCACTATCGACGATTTTAGTCAAGAAATCTACGGCTGATCTGCACCGGCTCGGAAGATGAATTCTGATTAGCTAAAAAAACAAAAAAACTTGTGGCGTTGAATGCACGTTCATTGTCAGTATTGTTATGCAAATTCAAACTAGCTAATCATTTACAACCTTCCGAGCCAGTGCAGATTAGCCCCAAATCTATAGCGCTCATGATGGCGTCACCGGGCAGAGTCAGGTGGCAAACACACTCAAATAAAATGGCGGATTGTACCGACGTTAGCGACCGAGAAACACACGGCTGATTTGGAATGGACACAACGCAATTGATCAGGAAATATTTTTTTGCTCCAGTTTTCTGCGTCGATGCCGTGGGCCGGTGACCGTTATACAATTTAAAATCAGGTTGCATTGTTTATATAGCTTTTTACAGTGTTCTAATCATTACGATTTACTTATTTTTTTGCTTCCATTCTAGATAATTATGCTCAGCATTTGATGTAAAATTGAAGCGATGACTGAATAAACGAACCTTGGCTGGCGAAGATGTATCAGGAAGTGTACACATTTGTTGGAAGTGAAAAAAATATTCAATGTAATGACAAAAATTGTAAAATGCTGTAGAATTTCTTTTGTAAATAAAAATATACTAGCAATTTTCTATTTATGGTTTATTCAAGTGGGCAAAATATAATAAACAGAAAGATTGCCCGTAGAGAATCGCTACACTGAAAAGTAAGCAACCGACAGCCTGTATAAAAGGGGGCTGTGATTGGCTGTTACTTACGCGAGATTTGAACGGGACTTACATAGTCGTTGGATCAGATGTATGTAGGGCGGAATTAAAAAAAAATCACAAAATCAAAGTAAAATAATAAAATAAAAAGGCATTAAAAACAACAGTAATAAAAAATAAAATTAAAATAAGTTTATAGACAAAATAATTAAAGCCCGTACACTACATCAGATTTTAATCAGATTGTCATAAATGGTGGTTACAGTGAGTGTAAAGTAATAATATTATTATTGTTTTTTTTCCGATACGCAGTGTCCGATGTTTACAGCAGTGCAAAAATGTTGAAATTTGTTTCGTGTGATGTTATACAAAGTACCCCTGCCCCTTTGTCGGGTCACTGGTGTCATTTACTAGGAGAGAACCAATTACTGCACGGACAGGTTTGCCAGAACGTTATTTTCACCCAAGCTGATTCACCTTGTTGGGTTTTCCACTGATTCTGCATGAGATTACAGTGCCAGTTGTAGGTAATGTTGGCACTAATAACTGTTGAGTTCGAACACGTGTTTTATACATGAAACATTGTTGACCTTTTTGTAAAAAATTGTACAGTGATTATCGAGGAAGCAATTACAATATTGTTACTTTACACTCACTGGGGGGAATACATGTGTGGAGTAGACTTTTTTGCTACTTACCATATTTCACAGTTGTCTACATACGTTTCAAATGGTCTGTAGTAAATACAGTTCTTTTCACAGTAATCTAAGAACGGATTTAAAGAGTTTTATAATGGCGTTTGTCGAATACTGTCATGCAGCATTCAAGCAAATCATCACATATTACAAACGTCATAGCACCGGGCATGTAAATGTTAACACACAAATATGATGTGATATATATTTCTTAACTATACCCATACCATTTCCAAATTTAAACGCTGATATACCTTCAATATAATGTCCACCCAGGCATGAAGGATGCGGGCAGTTTTCAATATCCGAACAGCAAAGGTAATCCTGATCAGGATTTGCAATACACTCGTCGCACGATACCCAGCACACTTCTGGTACAAAATCGATTGGACAAGAACATGGTCCACCTGTGAAAACAATCATTGTCACACATTGCAACACACAAAAAACAATTACAGTCGAGCAATTCGAACTTACTATTGTATTACTTTTGAAATTGAAATGTCTAAGTGGGTATGCACGACATTTTAAAAGTAACATGTACTCACCGCATGCCTGGTCAGGTCGACAAATCCAATTCCCTTCTCTACAAAAGCTGATAGAAAGTATACAAATGTTTTGTTCAAGAATACTTAAATCTAGTCTAAATCTAATAAGTCTAATGGAACTTAAAGGGCGGTAGTCGTCACGCCACGCATGCGCGAGATATATGTGTCTCATATAAACAAAGATTGAGACGTTGCAGATCAACAAGCACAAACTAAGACGTTACCAAGATTTAATTAAGTATTTTTAGGTGAATCGCGCTCAGGTTAAACCTCGTACTCACGATTTCCATTAGAAGAGCGCATTGCATTGTGGGAAAATAAATATTTATCAACACAAATGTCGCATATGAGCTGCGCTACGACTGTCGCGCTTTAACCGAAGATAATCAGAAAAACAAATCTCTTACCATATTTCACAATGTGCGTTTACTACATCTCCTGGCGAATAATAATCGCAGTCCAACTCACAAAATCCTTCTGTGAAAATTAAAAAAAATTGCGAGTGTCTATAATTATTAACTCTTTGAAGCGCAAGGGTCAACATGTTAACATTCCCAATTTCTTTATATTTTCAAATATGTTTAAGTCCATTTGACACAAAATTAGAAATAAATAAAAAATAAATATACATGGGCAAAATATTGTACTGAGGTGGTGGGAAATGTGGTCCAAAGATTCTGGCAATCGAGATGTTTGATTAGGTCAGAAACTGCGATACACGCTCATGTACAGCTTGTGTGAGAGAATAATTTTGGAGGCGAATATACGGGTTCTCTGGGGGGGGGGGAATAGCATACTTTGTGATAGATTATCCCCGAGCACGGCGTTGCAATTCCGTGGATATGGTATATCTATTATATTACGTAGTATGGTGATATTATCTTGAGTGTGTAGTAGATTTCATATATTACACATATTGCGTACGCGAAGTATGTTATGTGCGGGCATTTTCTCGATCAATTCGCATATCAATTTACCATTTTAGGCAATTATAATTACTACAACGGGCTGATCGGTACCTGTACCTGGATTTCTATGGTCTACTGAGTTGTTTCCACTTTAAACTTTTGTAGTCGCAATTGTATTGTAGTCAATTCAGTTCCGGGACATAAACTTAAGCCATCCAGATCCAGGCATATAAGACGTGACTAAAGCCAATGAAAGGCCAGGTTTCGACTAAGCACAGAAATGCAAAGGTCAGCTGATATTCTCTAAGCTGTTGTATCTATACTGTAATTTCAATTACCTGGCGTGTATACTCCTCCAAGACCTGCTGGTGCCGGGCAGCTACCGTCGTTGCAACAAATATAGTTTGGCGTCGTTGATGCATGTTCATCACAAACGTCACAATTCAACCAACAGACTTGACCCAGAAATCCTTCACGACATGGGCATAGTCCATCTTTTTTTGGAAAAAGATATAATAATGATATTCACGTGATACTAGTGATACATGCACTGATGTGTGTTAATATACATGTAATATCCATGTCATTACGAGTACACAGATGACGTGTTGCTTACCGCAATGTCGTCTACACGCGTACGCTTCTTCCGTCTCAAAATTTTTGGTGTTTCCTTCACATCCTCCGTATATGAACTCTATACACTCATTTATTTCACAGTCAAAGTACCATCTGGAAATGGAACCTTCACACGCACCAGGATAAACAGGAAAACAGCAGTCACCTATAATTTTAAAATATTATCATATATCTGTAATTAATTATTACTGAAATGAATTCTATCATTTTGTTAGGAATCCGTATATAAAAACTGGGATACTGTAAATTTCATTTGCACATTGCTTACCTCCGCATTCTTTTTCGCAGTCTGCTCTAGTATGAAAATTGTTATCATTCCCCCTGACATCCACCGTAAATAAATTCTTTGCACTTGTAATCCCGGCAATCGTGATACCATCTTGGCAAATATGCTCTACACGGTCCAGATTCAGGTTCAAGACAGCATGGGTATTTATCTGTATAATTAGACTCCGAGTTATTACTATTCATGCAATACCTCTGTTAATGACATTGTGTACATATTGCGACAGATCGAATCGTACAATTTGTACAAAAATATGATAGTTCAGTATATATAACCATTTCTTACGAGCATGACCCTACCTGGACAACATACACCATATTCAAAATTAAGCGCACAGGAATATCCAGTCGGACATTTTGTAAATGCGCAATTGTACGGGTATCCAGTTTCAGCTAACAAGGACTTCTCGCATGTAACCCAGTCTGTTGGTAAAAAACAGTGTGTATATTATACAATAGTTGTCAAATAGTACTACGATCTGATCTAAAACAGTATAACGATTTCATGTCAAATGGATGTCCAAGGGTGCAACAAACTGGCACAAAGAAAATGTAAACTTGTAGCTGTTGACAAGTACATAACACAGATTACATGGTGGAGTAAATTATAATTAATTCAAAGTAAACATATATTAATACTACTGTTGGACTAATGTTTCTATCATAAATGTAGCACGTGTTCATAACGATATTCACAGAAATTGCTGGTAAGTTTTAATATCAGACGATCAAGTGAAAGCAACGTTCATATCTTAAGGCCAGACTTTTTTTATTCCTTGTTTTTCGAGTTTTTATAAGGCATTTTTTTGAGGAGGGCAGAAAATAAAATAAAATTAATTCTGTTTTTTCATTAAATTTGTGTGAATCTCAAAGAATTGTAAGTGAGATCAGAAATGAAATAAATTTTATTCCATCTATAACCTTGTTTCTCATCTGCGCGAGACTTCGGTACTTTGATCATGATACTCCCACAAAAATACAAATTGGATTTGTTATGCGGCAGGCGGTAAAAAAATGAAGATAAAAATATTGTTATCAAAAATATTAGCATTTTTTGCGCTTGCAAGTCGGCGGGCGCGAGAAATTACGCTGAAATAAAATTTTATTTTTATTTCATTTTCGGCTCCTGTTCATTCGGCGGGTTCGCGAAACAAGGGATAATAAAAGTCTGGCCTAATGTTTAACATATATCGTACCAGTGTTACAGCATATTCCTTCGATGCATGTGAAGCCATATATATCCAGGCAATCTACGTCTGACAAACACGTGACTACATTACCCAATTCGTCCGTTTGTGGAGTAACACAAGCTAAAACAAAAATCAAACAAGAGAATAGTAACGTGACACATTTCCCGGTGAGGATGTACCAGAACTGTTTATGCAAATTACCGTCTGCGCATGCAATGGACACGTAAATAACATTATTGTGACGTAAGCCATAACAGAATGTTTCTTACTGCAAGATGGGTCTGTGGTACAGGGGTCCCATTCGGCGTTTGTGCATTGACTGCAAAAAATAAACAATGTGCATTAGACAACACAAATTACCTACGTAAATATAAATGAATTGCCAATCGATTTATATACAAGGTGAATATATACAAATGAAATGTGCGCTGATTAAACCTCTGCTCAAGAAAGCATCGTTGGATTCAAACATGCTGAAAAATTATCGACCGATTTATAATTTGCCTTTTATATCTAAAGTCCTTGAACGTGTCGTTACATCCAGAGTGAAACAACATATAGAGAATTATTCGTTGTATGAAGAGGTTCAATCAGCGTATCGGACCGCACATAGCACTGAAACGGCTCTTCTGCGGGTCGCTAACGATGTACTATGCAGTATTGATAATTCTAAGTATTCAGTTGCTCTCGTACTTTTGGATCTTTCAGCCGCTTTTGATACTGTGAATCACAGGATTCTCATCGATAGGTTGAGATCAAATTTTGGTTTAAATGGTCTCATCATCAAATGGTTTGAGTCGTATTTGAGTAACCGCATTCAAAAAGTGACAATTGGAAATGTATTTTCTGATATGACGTCTATATTAGAAAGCGGTGTTCCACAGGGCTCCGTTTTAAGGCCATTATTGTTCTCAATGTACATGCGTCCATTGGGCGAGTTATTGCGACGTCACGGCGTAAAATATCATTTTTACGCCGATGACACACAGATTTATTTATCGGTTTCTGAAGATGATCAAATTCGCGACCGGGTGTTACTTCAGACATGTATTCAAGATGTTAGCGATTGGATGTCTTGTAATTTCATACTTTTGAATGTGTCGAAAACTGAATTTGTGTGCATGTCGTCTCGGAGATTCTCACAAGACTCGTGTCCTTTGTCTAGTATCGCAATTGGTGAAGAATTGGTTAGTGCTACGTCAAGTGCTAGAAACTTAGGTGTCTTATTTGATTCGCAGCTATCTATGGAAACACACATTTCCACTATTTGTAGATCTGGATATTCTCATCTAAGAAATATTAATCGTATTCGTAAATCATTATCCCAATCTGATACTGAAAAGTTGGTACATGCTTTCATATCTTCTCGCTTAGACAGCTGTAATTCATTATTGTCTGGTCTCCCTGTAACTAAGATAAAACCTCTTATTCGTGTACAAAATGCAGCAGCCCGCCTTGTCACTCGTGCTCGAAAATATGACCACATTACAGACATTTTTTATTAAACTTCATTGGTTACCAGTTGTACAAAGAATCAATTTCAAATTACTTTTACTAGTGTATACATCTTTGTATGGTTTTGCCCCAAATTATCTATGTGAATTAATCGAATTTTATGTACCGAGTCGTAAGTTTAAGATCTGAATCGAAGTTTCTTATTAAAACTCGTCAGATGTGTAGTAAAAAGTCCAAGGTGTTATACAAAGACCGTGCTTTTGAAAATTTAGGTCCTAAACTTGTTAATGAATTACCTCTGTCTGTTCGTTCTAATCCTTCAGTAGACATTTTTAAATCCAGACTGAAAACGCACTTATTTAAATGTGCTTTTAATATTTGACTGATTGTTTATTTTATCAGCGCCTTTGATCTTCATATGTTGGAATTGTTGCGCTTAATTAAATAAAGTTATTATTATTATTATTAAGGTAATTGAAAAGTAAATACCATTCTGTGCAAAGTGGCACTGTTATTTACGGTCAATTGATGACTCAAACACTGGTGCTACAGATGGAGCACATTCACACTTGTATGTCACAAATACTGCACGATCGAAAAAAATAACGTGTACATAACCCACCAACAGTAATAATGAATCCAACACAGCCTCCTGGACACGCTTTCTCATCAATGCAACAAATGTCATATGGCGGATGGTTCATACAATTGTCACAGTTGGATAGACATACTGGAAAGCTAGCTATTGGAATGCGGGGACAGGGGCATCCAATCGGATCTCCTATGAACAGGACAAACCGAAATCACGTAAAATTAAATGTACGGTATGTCAGAATGTACTTCATAGCAGTCGGTAAAAACTAATTAATATACAGTACTCACTAATAGGACGACAGTGTCACACGCAACATAATATTACCGTAATTGGTATAGTACAGGTGTGATGGTTCAAATACCAAAATGGCAACAGTAACAGAAAGACTTCCCTGGCGGCGATGATAACATACGAACACGGAGCCAACAGATGAGGTTTCAACTGGTACTGGTATTATTATACTCTGCAAACATCAAGTACACTAACGCGGTAAAACTACACTACTCCAATAACTAGATACTTAAACTCTAATACAATTCAACGAGATCTCCGATCTGATCTCAGTGCTGAACAACTCCCCTATATATACCCACACTGTCTATAAATAGACCATTACATCAGCATACATAATGAGTCTGGCACTTACTACAAATTTCAAGAATGTTCCATTACCTTCTATTGCCTCCTACAGTGTTCTATTACCTATTCAACCAGTTCCTAAAAAATATAGAATATTCCACCCAGACCCAGTACAGTTCTAGAACATTCTCAGTGACACGGAAGTGGTAAATAAGTCGTATGCGACATGCCTCCCCTCTCAAGAATATTATAACATATAATATTACATGACTAGCAACGACGTCAGTAATACGAATACGATAACAATTTCAAATAAAACAACAATACAATATATCAAATCGAACTGAATAAAGCTCTGAGTACATACATTTGAAAATCAAATACAGTAGAATATAATAAAATATGAAATATAGTCATAAACGAATAACATTCTACTATACTGTCAGGTTGGTGACGTCTCCCGCACAACATACAACTTTAACATATTTACATGATACGTCTTCACTTTGTCACCTACCCTCACTCGATAATCGTTTTCGCCTATTACCTGCTCCACCACATAAGGACCCTTCCACTGCATCAATAGCAGGAGTATCGCTCTCTTCGTTCCATAACTCTTTAAGGATCTTCATTGGGCCTCTAACCGTTCGACCATATAACAGCTCAAATGGGGAAAAACCAATTGACTCCTGTGGTACCTCTCTATATGCGAAGAGTAAAGCACTAATATACCAATGCCATTGTCTTGGTTGTTCATGGCACAACCGCTTTAATATCTTCTTCAAAGTACCATTAAACTTTTCCACCAGTCCATTACAAATGGGGTGATAGGGCGTAGACGTCAGTCTCTTAATGCTGAGCAATCTTGATACTTCTTGCATGCATTCTGACACAAACTGAGTCCCCATGTTACTTAGTACTTCTTCTGGAACCCCCAATCAGCTATAAAAGTCAATCAACGCCTCGGCTACAGTCTCCGTATCTATATTTTTAAGTGCAACAGCCTCTGGATACCGTGTAGCATAGTCACCATAGTTAAGATGTATCGATGATCCCCGTCACTGGCTGGTGTAATTGGTCCAACCAAAGCTATAGCCACACGCTTGAATGGCATATCAATTAAAGGCATCTTACCTAATGGGGCCTTCACAACTGATCCCTTTGAAACAGTCTTCTGGCACACATCACACGACCTACAAAAACTGGTAACATTTTGATGTAGCCCAGGCCAATAAAAGCTAGTCACAATCCGGTCTTCTGTCTTCTTTATCCCCATGTGTCCACCAAATATTGAATCATGGGCAATCTCCATAACACGAGTCCTCAACAGTTTCGGCACAACCACTTGATGTACCGTCTTACCTCCTGGAACTGAACGATCCCGATACACACAATATAGCAAGCCTCCATATACCTGGAATATGGTTGTATGGTGCCCTCTCACTTCTGGTTCTCTCTTATTATAATATTTCTTCAACGATGTATCTGCTTGCTGCATCTCGATTAATTTGTCTTTTGTTACATGTGCTCCAGTCTTTACATCACACACTTTGAGTGGCTTCACCTTACCAGATTTCCTCGCTTGTGCTCTGGTTGTTACTGCTCCACTCACATTCCACACTGAATCTGGGTCATCTGGTGGTCTTGCTCCGGGAACATTCCCAACAATTAACTCATAGATTGGGTACTGCACACATAATGCTTCAACCATGCCTCTCAAATATGGCGTATCAATTTCCACCATGGCGACTGGAACCCTTCTTACAGTACGATCAACCATCAATATATGACCCATCTTTTTTGTATACTGGTCATCTGGTACCAAGCTCTTCTTGACTATAATGCCATTACACCCAGTGTCTCTCAACATGGTCACAACTGTGTCACCAACCTTCCCTTGACCCACAGGCAAAGTCCTGTCCTCCACAACGCCACTCCGTTCCATACATGCACCATTCACAACCTTTAACTGCTCCCCCGATGCTAACAACAAATGGTCCTTCTCAATCATTTTAGGCACATCACTGCTAATTTGAACAGCATAGCTAGCACTGATATTAGACTCATCTTTAACCACTGCAGCTGCACCAGTAGTAGTGCTGGGTTTGACACTCTTTCTTTCTTGACCCCTGTGTTGTCCACTACGGCAGAACTTAGCCACATGTCCTATGGCACCACACTGAAGGCACTGTTCACCTTTGTCATGGTTGACATCAGTAACGCGGGATGGACATTGTGCTGCTCGATGACCAACACCCTGACATACAAAACACCGGATACTACTACCCTGTCTCACATCGGTATTACTAATGGCAGTCTTATTATCGTTACGCCTCACCTGGTCCTTTTTGGATAACTGTCGACCACGTGCCACTAGGTACTGCTTTGCTATTACTGCCAACTCATCTAAATCTTTGGGTGCTCTTTCTTTAAGATAAACTGCAAGATCTTTTGTACAGGCACCAATAAACTGCTCCTTTACCATCAAGTCGGTAACACCATCATATGTTCCTGCAGTGCCTGACAACTCAACCCATTTAGCAAAATAATTCTTAAGCCACACAATTAACTGGTCAGGACTCTCGGAACTTTCAGGTTTAACTTCACGGAATCGCTTCCTGTACCCATCCTCTGTGAAATCGTAACTTGTCAACAGCGCCACCTTCACACGATCATGGTCAACTGCATAAGTGTCGGACATCCTGGAATATACTTCCAGTGCTCTACCAGTCAACAGCGCACTCAATTTTGTGGCCCATCCATCTCTATGCCAACTCGCATTCGTTGCAAACCTCTCAAATCGCAATAAATAACTATCAAGTTCGTCCTTACCATCAACAAATGCAGGCTACTTTGGTGACTGTGCATCACTGACCACATTTCGTTGACCGCCAAAATCAGCCTGTTGGAACCCCGGCATTGCTGCTTGCAGCTCCAATCTTCTCATCTCAAATTCTCTTTCCTTTTCTTTCGCTTCCAGTCGTAACTTTTCCTTTCTTTCCTCAATCTCCATTTTCCTTACCTCTACTTCTATTTCCATGTTTGCCTTTCTCTCCTCCCTCGCCGCTTGTCTGTCAGCTCGCTGAGAACTCAGTTGCTCCAAAATAAATTTTCTTTTGTCTTCTCCAGTCATTCCCAGTTCATTCGCCCATTCCATCAACACTTGTTTCGACATATCTTTTATCTCGCTGGCCATGTTGTCTTCTATATGTCTTCACTGTTCCCGGACGAGCCCCCAGATGTCACACGCAACGTAATATTACCGTAATTGGTATAGTACAGGTGTGAATGTTCAAATACCAAAATGGCAACAGTAACAGAAAGACTTCCCTGGCGGCGATGATAACATACGAACACGGATCCAACAGATGAGGTTTCAACTGGTACTGGTATTATTATACTCTGCAAACATCAGGTACAATAACGCGGTAAAACTCCACTACACCAATAACTAGATACTTAAACTCCAATACAATTCAAAGAGATCTCCGATCTGATCTCAGTGCTGAACAACTTCCCTATATATACCCACACTGTCTATAAATAGACCATTACATCAGCATACCTAATGAGTCTGGCACTTACTACAAATTTCTAGAATAGAAAGTTCCATTACATTCTATTGCCTCCTACAGTGTTCTATTACCTATTCAACCAGTTCCTAAAAAAATATAGAATATTCCACCTAGACACAGTACAGTTCTAGAAAATTCTCAGTGACACGAAAGTGGTAAATAAGTCGTACGCGACAGACAGCACACCGATAGACCACTTGAATCAAGCGCAGTGCATTCATATCCACTAGCACACTGCTTTATTCTCGTTGCATATTATTCTGATGTCAGAAGAGCTCCTGAACAGAACACTGTTCCAACACCATCCTCTACATAAGGATCACCTCCGTTCGGACATATTTCATCTGAAAAATATACATACTACCGTTGATTATAACCATAGTCACACTAGGGGAACGTGAATGTATATGTGTTGCTGTTTTTCTAATATCTGCTCACATAGTTAACATAACTTACCGCATGGTATTTTTTCAAGGCATTTCATACCACCGTTTAAACATTTACTGGAAATGTCAACAAAAAACATTATAGTGAGAAAATTACAATTAACTAGCATTGTACTAAGTAGCCACAACATGTCCTTGCTTCAGAATGGGCATTGAATATGCAAATGTCATTACACTTATGGTGCACAATATAGGGAAATCTGTAATACCCACCATAACACACATTCTGGCATCAAAATTACTCCGCCATTCGGAATCAGAACTCCATTAACAACGCAATCTTCAGCTACAGATATAAATATAAATATAAATACACATACTATTGATTGATATCATCAATTATCTCGTATCCGTAAACAATGTGAGTTGAGATGAAAGATCACATTAACAAGCATCATTGAAGACGATTTGTATTGAAAGGGAAGACTTACAAGTTGAATTGCTCGACAGCATATACTGTATCCGAGGTCTAAAAGATGGCAAAAATAATCAGCCGGACAATCCCCTTGTGTAAGACCCAATGATGCATCCAGTGGTAGAGTACAGAAATTAACATCTGTTCCCGTACTTGTATAGTAATCATCGCCATTGGGGCAGATGGGTTCTGGTGGATCTATGAAATAAGGTGTTGTGGTTAATAGGAGCGACAACGGCAACACAGTAGTTAGCAATCAACAGAGAACACTAGCTTATGAGGCTTTAAATAAGATCAAAAATTGGTCTATTGTATTCATCAAACAGTATGTGTATATGTTGCTATACTTATTACTTACGACTGATTTGCTGTTAATCTATAACCATTAAATATTGTTGTCACTTACCACAAATAAGACCAGGAGGATATAGACATAAAAACGTACCATACAGGCATTGACTGGGAAAAAATAAAAAAGTTAATACAGTAATGTAATACAATTGTCAATTCTGCTTGTTTATGAAACAGCGCATGCTCAATCTAGAGAACCATGTCGTTTACGTAACGATGTTTTATATGTGAAACTTACCAGAGAGCGCAGTCCAATATTACAATTGCGCCATTATGATATGTAATGCCGTTAATATTATAGCACAAATCATCAACAACTGATTAATAGAAGGGAATTAATTCACATAAAAAATCATCCCGGAGACTGAGATAGAATATAGTTTTATCATATATTCGTATGGTATATTTGTATGATTGCATAGTTTTCTTGTAGAATCTTCTTTTCGTATATTTATTAATTATATTTTATATTTGTAGTTTGTTTCGCAAATTAGGTATGTTCGCTGGATTAAAAACGCGCACGTTTCCACGATTTACTAACATTTTATACTTGTTTTTCATGTGTCTGACTTTTGTCTGGTCCATATTTGTTAAAAATATATATTGCAGAGAATCCAAAACTTGCTTTGCGGTTCACCATTTGTTGCAGGGTGTGTTGTATTGTGAGTTATAATTGGTTCATTTATAAAAAAAATGCTACTAAAGCTAACCTGGAAAAACTAATGGCAATCTGGCAATCGTCTGACAATCAAACGTCGATGTATCTTTACTTAATGGTGTAGATGTTAAAGACATACAGTCGCCGCGTAGCGCATTCGAGTTTCATATAAACAATGTCGTAATGGTATAGATGGGAATAACATGCTCATATACTTACATTTTTGTGGGCAACATACACCATACGCATCTGTTATCATGTTACAGTACAAGAAACTTGGACAGGTTCTAGTTAATGTACTACTAAAGCACAATGCGTACATCTTATACTCGTCTTGGTAGGGTGTACCGCTGGGACACATTTTATCTGCAAATAATTGTGTTATAAACGCAAATAATCAAATAGTAACTCGTTCAATTCTAAGAAGCAAACATTCGATCATTTTCACCGACTTGCAACTACAACGTTCGAAAACTGTCAGTAAAAACTGTGTTTTGGGTTAACAGTGACTCTCTTCAACAGCATAACAAGATTATTCTAACATGTGCAGAATATATAAAGTGTGTTTTTCAGGATTGTCTCAAACTAAAGTTTGTGCTAATTTCTCGACTTCAGCTGTTTTCACCGGCTTTTCGACCAGCGGTCCACAGAAGCTCATATTGAGCCCATAGGAATACATTGTGCAGCGGTGCCTTGCCGGGGAACATAGAACGCTCCGTGACGTAGCTCCGCCCGAGAATACATACATTTATATCTGAAACCTAATCACTGGCTCAAATATTATACTTCACCTAACACTATAATGTGTTAAGATGAGTCTTGTTGTTCAAAACTACGTGGTATATTTCTACATGTTGTACAAAATGTTTAATGAATATACACGTACCACACAATGGTGTATCTTGACATGTAATCCGACCGTCTTTACAGTGATTGAAACGAAAGAAAAGTTGATAATTACAGTATGAAGTATAGTTTCAGAGTATTGCTTGGGTTTGATGTTACAAACAAGTATCTAAATGTTGAGTACAAGTAATTTCAAATGTTCAGTCTGTATGTACTCCATATGACTGTTCATCATTAGCTTCATTAACCTTGATGTACAGATGAAAGAACAACATTTAATCATGGTTAAAGTTCAGGTGAATCGAATTATTGGTGTATGAGTTTATTTATATTATGTTTAGGACACCCCAAGTGGTCAATGAATAACACAATTCGGTTGTATTGGGTTAATCCATAATAGTCATAAGCCACACGACCGATCGAAATGATGTGAGTACTGCCTGCAGATGTTACACTGTAAATGTCTCATGTGACGAACGGAATACTTTATGTGTGCCTTTCATCAAAGAAGGACCATGTTACAAATAAGGTGGAATTTTCAACATTCACCAGATTTCATATGACCGCTGGGTCACATCGACAAACGTTAAAAAAAGTTAATAAAAAGTAATCATGTTAAAAGGCATGTTAATGAATATATATACATACAAAAATAAAGCAAATAACTTTCTCTCAACTAACTACGCTAACTCGCCATTCTGTGCAATTATCGTCAATATAGTAATCACCATTAGGTATAAATGTACGATTCACAAAGCAGCCGGAAATAGTATCTGTCGGTACAACAAATCGTAATAATATTCATAATTGAAAGGGTAAATTCATACTATTCATACAATTGTGAAAACTGAATTATATTAAAGATACTATAAAATTATTTTAACCTCAGGACAGCACAGAGAATATTCATAGTTAGAGTCTGCGAGACAGGAATACCCGGATGGACATTCTTCAATAATAAGATTTTCAATTTGAGGTGTGCCACCACAGAACACTGGCGAACCATATGACATCAAATGAGCACCACCAAATCACGGATGGACATCTGTTGAAACACAACAATTTTACTTTGTCATCACATGACAGTACGATATTGTGAATTTGAGATAATATAGTACACTAAAAAGTGTTAACAAATTAATGTTTAACAGCTTTTGGTTATGTATATACTCAATCAACAAACACTTTAAATCGATTTAAAAACAAAGCAAATGCTTCTACAATCACTGAGTGGAGAATAACAGATATGAAACGTCATGACATAATTGATACAGAACGAGAATATTTACATATCAGCATGTGTGGTGGATGATAATTGTCTTAAAATCCAAAAAAGGTAATACAGTGCCTTGATTGGATGTAACAGTATAAAGGGGCAATCAAACACGTGGCTGAATGTAGATGTGAGTATTCTGAATTGCTATTTCACATGAGTAATTTTGCCTTCACGGATATAAGAATAAATCTTTTAAATACAACAGATTTTTTAAACATGCTAGTAATTGATTAAAACGTAAGAATTTTGAATTATCCTGTTTACAAGATTTGAAAAAAATATTATGATTAAAACAACTCACCACAAATCTTATAAATACACACAAACAATGTGCCTTTGCATAGACTGAATTAAAAAAAAATATTGTAAATTTTGACTTTAATCGAACACATACTACATATATTACGTTAAACCCACATGGCAGATAATGTGTGGCATTATATATGTTTGTACGTACCATAAGACACAGTCCATTATACGATAAGAACCAGATGGCCAGAATGTTCTATCTCCCATCAGACATCCAGATGGTTCTATATAAAAGGAAAATGCATACATCAACTATATTTATTTTTTAGTTTGTAGACTATTCTCTCACAAGGAATGGTATATATGATTTTGTCTAAATTAATATGTGTACAGTCGACATTGATACATAATGCTCACTTGTTCTGTGAGCATACAGCACTGATCACAACATTATTCGAATGCAGCGCATAGTTCATTACCCATTGTTCATTGAACCAGGCGTACAATGTTGAGTCATAAAGTAATACAGCAAATTTAATTGTACAGGGAAAGTAAATCGAGCATAAGTTTGGTATAAATTTAAACCAAGTTTTATATCAAAGAAAATGTCTGTACTTCGGACACGGTTCCAATATCGCAACCATACACAGGGCTATCAAACAGAAAAACACTCTACAGAATCAATGTTCGATGGACATTTAATTTCATGGAATAAGTGCCAAAATACAATGTTCAACAATAATTGACAAATCATCGGTAGTCTGCACACCGCGAAATCGTGTCTATAATCATGTCGAGAGAGGAAAATATGCTTTCGTGGCCAGTGTCTATGTACAGAACTATAACAATATAATGTTTTTTTGTTTTAAATTCATTATTAAGCATGAATATTTCAGCTCCCTGAATTTGACACAATTAAAAAATTTAAATATAAACACCCACCTGTTGATATATCGGGAGGTATATTTACTATCTGCTGCTGAATGTATAAATTATACATAAGTAGGTATATAACAAGTATTACACTAGTTTAGTTAAAACATTACAAACAAGTTTAGTACAGGGGATGATCATTTCAACAACGATGCCAACGCACCCCATTTTAAAACGTACTTTGTTTCGTTCAAGACATTTTTTTCAATATATTTCTTTTCTTTGACAATCTTTATAAAATATTCAAGAGAAGGCGTCACATTTGTAAAGCGGCAGATATATAAAACATATTTACCTATTAAAATAAGATGGTTTAATAGTATACATTTTTGGGGAAATACAAAGAGAATATGTTCACAACTTAGAACTATATCATCACTTCCTGGTACAGCCCCGCAATAGTTTTGAAATAATTTCCAAAACGAAATTGTGGTTGTACATTCCCAGAAGAAATGTTCAATTGTTTCTTTTTGTTTACAATATTTACAACAATTGTCCAATCGGATTTTCTTTTGGAAAAGATAATTGTTGGTTGCCAAAATTCGATGCAATATTTTGAAATGAAAAATGCGCAGTTTTTCTTCCATTGTGGTAACGTACGCCAATTTCCAGATACATCTCCAATCAATTGCATCACTCACATATACAGTTGCTTCATATTTAGACATGGATGTTGGCGTTTCAAAACGTTTTTCAACTAATAACTTATAAAAATCTCTTGTTTTACCAGCAACAACTGTATCATTTATTTTTTTAGTTAAATTCACATTGATATTTCTAGCAACTAATTTGGAATTCCAATAAACTGGAATTGCGTGCAGAATACCATTAAAAGTTACAAAATCTGTCTTAATAGTGTATTTCTCTATAAATTGTTCATATGACATAAAATTACCAGCTGTATTTAATAAATGTTGTATGCACTTTACCCCATTATTTAGCCAGTGTAAATAACACACTGTTTGTCCACCAATTAAAATGTATCTATTATTCCACAGTATTTCAGATTTGACCTCATTTGAATTAATGGCTGGGCCATGACAGAATAGTTCATACCAAAAACTTAACATGTCAGAATAAAAAGCTGGTAAAGAAAAATGCATTTTGTCAGGATCATAATTACAGCTCAATAAAAATTTCAAGCCCCCATATCTACTAAAATAGCTCCTTGGAATAACTCCCCATGATGCATTTGTTTCCATTATCCTTATAGCCCCAGCTAATTTGAATGCTTTGTTTAACAAATCTAAATCAGTCATGCGCAAACCACCATATTCAATATCCCCAATTAAAGTGTTGTTTTTTATATGGTGTCTTTTCCCGTTCCACAGAATATCAAATAACCTAGCCCGGGCTTCGGACACATATTTTGGCGGAATAGAAATGGAGTTCATTACAAAGAGCAGATTAGTAGCCCCAAAAACCTTTGCAAGTGTAACTCTGCCACCAATAGTCAAGTCACGTGACTTCCATATGCCAAGTTTTATATTCATTTTTAATTTTTTTGGTGGAAGTTAAGCTCTAAATTTTTCTTAACATCGTGACCTATATAAATTCCCAAGTAACGGATTGGTTTTTGGGTGGGGGCTATTACATCCATCTTTTTCCAATTATGTTTAAGTTTACCCAACACAAGTAGTTCTGTTTTACCCATATTAATTTCAAGACCAGACAAATCATGAAACTGTTTTAGAATGAATAGAGCAGTGCGAACAGAATTTTGGTTTCTCATGCAAAGGGTTGTATCATCTGCATAGCCAGATATTTTTTGTTCATGCTCATATGGCAAAATAATACCATCTATTTGGTCACATGATCGAATGACATTAGCCAACAACTCTATGGCAATTACAAAGAGAGCTGTGGACAACGGACAAGCGTGTCTGATGCCCCGATATAACTTGAACCAACCTGATGATGCCCATTATTAAGTACACAGCTTCCAATGTTGTTATAAAATACAGAAACCCATTTCTTAAAAGAATCGCCCAAATTGAACAAGTCGACAGCTTTATGCAAGAAATCCCATTCTAGGGTATCAAAAGCTTTTGTAAAGTCAACAAACAAAAGTGCTCCCGGTTGACCACTATTTTCGCAGTAATCAATAATATCTGTAATAAGTCTGATATTGTCAACAATTTTTCTGCCTGGTATAAAAGCAGACTGGTTTTCATGAATAATGGAGGGTAAAATATTGTCAAGCCGTTTAGCCATGCATCTACTTGCAATTTTGTAATCTGCATTGAGCAGCGATACTGGTCTCCAATTATGCAAATCAGTCAATGCTTTATCAGGTTTTGGCAATAAAGTTATAACAGCTTGTTTTTGTGTGGCAGACATGACACCATGATTGAAACTGTAATTTAGTGATGCCACCAATGAATCCCCATTTTTTTCCCAGAAAAATAAATAAAATTCAGGGGGTAGCCTGTCACTGCCAGGTGATTTATTTTGGGGGATTTTTTAAGGCATCAAATGCTTCCTCTTTAGTCAGAATACCTTCACATTTGTTTATTTTTTGTGGGTCAACATGTGGGATATTATTATTATTAAAGAACCCATATTTATCATTTGAATTCAAATTTGGAGAGGTCGATGCATATAACGCAGTATACTAATTTCTGATTTGCATAAGAATGTCCCGTTCACCATTAATTTCGTTATGATCGACAATCAATTTGGTTACAGTTTTCTTTTTAAAATTACGTTTTTCCAAGTTAAAAAAAAATATTTGGTAGATTTTTCACCCTACCGATACCATTGTATGCGTGAACGGATGGCATAGTCCTGAATCTTGTGATCAGTAATGCTATCAAGTTCTTTTTTAAGCGATTTGGTGCCGTACGCGAGCGCTGGTTCGAGTCACGCACGCAGTACGTATTTACTATAATTAGACATAGTCTTTACCTTGCCGTTTATTCGGTGTTATTTGCTTACTTTACTTCCTATATTGACAGCAACTATGAGTTTGACTATGAGATCGTTCTGTTCAACTGTTAAGCTAGGATTTATTACCGTTATTATCATTATATTGTCACATGATTTGTTTTACCTTATGTGTAATGTCTTAAGTATCTTAATTGTAATTTGTATATACCAATTCGTATATACCGAGGAAACGACCCCGATTGAAGGTCATGTATTTTGTGACGTCACCAATTCGTGTGTAGGTACGGCTTCTAGATCCGTGCCAAGCAAAGTAACATGCACAAAACTACCCACACTGAGAAGTGGTGCAAGACAAAAGTCTAATAATTATATAATGTCAGGGGGTTTATAAAGCGATCCATCTATAAATAATTTACCTTCACGGAAGGACGGCTTCTTCCCTTCTTCATACGCGGTTTTCATTACGTTTTTGAACTATTGTTTTGCTTCAAAATCTTCTTTGATGAGATCGCGAGTAACATAAATATGAGATTCTTTTAGCGCCGATCTTGCGTTTCTAATCACGGATTCTTTTATTGGTCTGCTGTAGAATTTAGCAAATATATAGTTTGGTGTCTTCTTATTTTTCTTACTGCGAGCACAATGTACATTTTCGACACGAGGAACACCGGGCGCCATCTTGAAAACACCAATCAGTAGATTTTCGACAATTTCCGTGCAGTTCTCGTTGTCAGTTTTTGCGATTCCTCCAAAGCGCGAGTTATAATTTCTCGAATACCGTTCCTGTTTTTTTTTCTGGGAAAATTAGACACTCTAAATGTAAAACCATATTTACGAACACCCTTTCAAATATTCACTCAATACGCAATAATTCAAATGAAATTTGTTTCTTGCCAACCTAGAAAAATGTCCATACCAACGATTTAGTGATTTTGAAATCGTACTTTATTGAGTCAATATTTAACACAACATCCACAATTTTGATGAAAATCATGAATTAACATTGGCCACGTTTAATGGAATGAGAAAAACCACCAGTCTAATGTCATTAAATCATTGCTAGGCATGCCATTTTATACATTTTGCAGACAATGTCCAGAGAATTACTCAAAGTGCTGATAAGAGTACATAGACGTACAGATGGACACGTGATTAAAAATTCCAATATATCAGACTCGTGGAATGATTCGATCTGAAATTTGCTTTTTATGATTTGTTATATATCTAAATAATTATACGTACCCTTAAATCACGTGCATTAATGACGGCAAAATAGCCCATTAATAGCGATAATAATGTAATCAATTTCATAATGACGAATTCTGAAATGAAACATAATACGAATATAAGCTGTAACAATTACATTTTAGCGATGGGTTTAATTAACGTTTCGTAATAATTACAAGTGGTATACAGTTGTACTAATAATCTACGGCGTTTGGTAGTGTTTGAAATAAAATATTATGGCACACAATCAATCAAATGTCATAATGCAGGAGAAAACCAATAAATTAAATGAAACACAGTAATAACAAATTTAATGTTCGTAAATCTTAGTGAACTTGTTTGCAAGCAAATTAGAGTATCGGATCAACAAGTAGAAAACCAACATATTCAAGGATTCTTTTTTGAAATTTGTCAATGAAGCAGCAGACACATGTCATGGATGGCGGTATGCCATCTCTCTCGACCGGAGACGTCGTCGTCGTCGTCGTCGATAACTCGCTAATTCACCATAATCGTGGTAGTGTACTGTTCTATTTTTATATCATATGAGTATTCATAATCACTCCAATTTATTCGCCCGACTTTAATGCAGCAGAACATGCTTTCGGAAATTTGAGATATGTCTGATGAGAACAAAGAATACGCGATTCTTCGGGCAGTACTAGAAATTACTGCTAATGTATGTAACGGTTTTTTGTGCACGAGTTTTTAACAATGGCTCAAATTTCCGGAAGAATATTCAAATAAGTTGGGGTGAATATAAATTGAATATCCATCTTTTGAAAAATCAGCTAAATAGTTCACCACCACGATTGTGGTGAATTGGCGAGTTATCAACGAAGACGACGCCTCCGGTCATGAGCAGAGTTCGCGCGTCTTGGAAAAATTAAAAGTTAAAAAGGAATCAGTGTCGGGGAACCATTGACGAAACACTTGGGTAGCTGAATCCCGAATAATTCATAAATAAGATTGGGTAAGGGTAAATTCCCTGCAGTCTATTAAGATAGCCTTGAGTGGAGATTAAATTTTCTTAACGCTGGTCATGTCATCCGTTTGCATTTTTCATGAAGTCGACATTTTACAATGTTGAACACTACGATAAAGATTTCCCGTTCTCGACATTATGAAATTCTTCCTTTTTTGGGAGAAACAAACCCTGAAAAAACTAATTTTGACAAGATAATATAGAAATTGATATTAAGAATAATTCATAACGAAAAGTATTTTTGATTGACATTTAACGAAATTGTTTGAATTTTGAATTTGATGGCTGGTTCGAATTTAATTTTATGGTGATCAATACTAGTAATTACAAGCCTGGTTTACATTTTCTTGTCGTGTTTTTTCTTGTTAATGTATTAATTATAAGTGCGTGGGGAAATAGAATAATTATATTGCGTGAGTGAAAGGGTTGATGAGACTGTTATGGTGTTTACACGTGGGGAAAAAGCCAGCTCCAAGGGGGAGCCGGTGTTAAAAAAATACGTGTAAACAGACGAAGACGGCGTCGCGCCATCTTAATTGAAGCCGCACAAAAGTTGTGGTTTCGAGCCAGCACCCCGATCTAAACAAGACCTTGCAATACGTGTAAACACTTGAAGCCGTCTTTGGAGAGCGTCATCACGTGACCAGCCTCGTTATGACGCTTAACTTTCACATGTTGTCCATTCTCGGGGGCGGGGGACATCCGGGCATTTTCAACACATGGCAACCATTACAGTGAAAACAAAGGCCGACAACTCTCAGAAAACGGTACTTTGAGATGGTTGTTGAGACTCCCCTGAACAGTGTAACAAGATTACCTTTGTGTGTGTAACGCATATAAATTTGATTGTTCAGAATTACTTCAAAGTTGAGTTCCTGCCGTTTTCTCGAATTTTCACTGATTCTTCGCTCGGCGTTCTGCGTTCCTCCAGCAGCGCGCGCAGAGCCCATAGAAATGCGTGGTACAGTGGTACGCGTCTTAGCAACGTGGAACGTCTGTGACGTTGCTCCGCCCCCAAGGATAGTATTCTCCGCTTTTCTACTGAAGAGGGCGCAAGAAATTATTACGTCATGCCGATCTAAACTAAACCAGCAATACGTGTAAACGCTCCAGAGTTTTAAACCAGGGATAAGGATTATTGACCGACCTAATTTAGGCTAGCCTTCTCCCCACGTGTAAACACCATATTTGTCACAACGCGTTCTATTTTCTTCCAACGCGCGTGGCCGGCGTTTATTCTGTTCTTTTATTCTCGAAAAAAATATCACTGGCAGCGTTTATTTTGTCATGTCTTACAACTGAATGTCCAAGCTGACTTTGTTTTGTCTGTAAAGCAATATGTAAAAAACAAAAATTGCAAAAATATTCATCACAATTAGGGAATTAAATATACCATCACGAAATGAACAAATCTAACAGAGACGTCCGCCCAAGTTACATATATATTAAGTATCAAAGCAATAAGACTTGTAGACAAGAAAAAGTCGAAAAAGTAAAAAGTTGACAAGGACACAACGGACAATCACTGATATGATAAGCTCCGCTCGACAAAGTCGACAGCGGAGCTAATAAAACTGGCGAAATATTCCCGACTTTCAGACGTTTTATGACTTTCCGAGAAACAACTGTTCATCGTAAGAAAATGATATTTCTGCTTCACTCGCACATTTATTCTCAGGGGATATACGATCGATGACGATAACTAACCCATGAATAGCCATGTTTATATTTGTAGGTACAACGACAGCTCAGTGACGACAGCCGTAAACGTAAACTGGAAGATAACAGGGATGTTTTTATTACAGGATATAGTCTGTACATATAGTTTTTAACAAACAAATAAATTTATGCATGCACAAGTAATTCTTATTGATGGTGTTTTTTTTTCAATCCCTGGTACTTTCTGAAAAAATCCTAAAGTAAATTTCAACTGTACGTATAACGGTTGTGCAAAGTACGACGGGGCTTACGCGATATTCCACAATCGCCAGGCACCGAAAACTTAGTTTATCAGCATGTTCTGAAAGTTCAATAAGCTTCGACTTTCGTGCATTAGTGCATGTTATGCACGCTCCTTGGAGAATTTATGAATTCTGGAACATTCTTAGAATTAAAATTATTCAATATGTTACGCCCCGGTCATTTAAAACACCCCAACTCACAATGCGCACGCATGCGATCGAACATTGCAACTAAATATTTTATTTCACTGGCCTTGATTTCCTGTATTCGGCAGGACTGAATTCTGAAAGTCGAAATATGCGAAGGGGGCTTTCCAACGGACTTAGTTGATTGAAGTTTAATCTGGAATATTTCAATCCCAAATAATTGACATGTGTTGTATATGTCACGTATGTTCACAATGCGATTAACGATACACGTACTAACCACGTTTCTGAAATATAAACTTAATAACTGATGGATGAAACAAACTCTACGATGACTCATTGTCTACGACTCATTGAAAATGTCCAAATTTCCATATTTATATTACCAATTAATAGTAAGAAACTCCCCTTATCTTTAACTGCAAAGTGTTGAGCTGGGACAATGTTCAGGCGGTGGGCACGCTCGCAAATACAAATAATGTGTAACAAAATACGCGTAAATGTTGAGTGTATAACGGTGCATTCAAAACAGTGAGCTAAAAAAGGTGTTTCCAATTCTTCTACATGAGGCAGGCTTCTCCAATTAAAAAAAATATTGTGTTGTTTACCGTTTAAAACACCTATTTACAGTATAGCAATTTGCCATTAATAATGTCGTATATCTTATTTCAGTGCTTTGTTACAAATGATGTTGACATACGCCTGGAGTACTCAATAGCATGTTTTGGCAGTTTGCAGTGGTGTGGATTTAAAGTAAAAACTATTAACTTAGCATTTCCGCTTTGCAAATATGTGCGGTACCACCCCATGGCCAATAAGTACACAATAGCATTTTAAGATTGGTAATGAAAAATGAACTGTAGACTTTTTTTAATTCAGTTTAACTTAATTTGTAAATATGAGGAATTCGTCGGCTTAGAAGGGTTTGTTTGTTTTTGAGGGTCTGTTCTTTGTCTACTTTGTTCGTCTAAGGGATGCATTGCGTGATTTGGTAAGAGTGAATCTATCTTTTTGAACTGTTTACACGTTCTATGTTTTAGCTAGTTATGGGAGGGGTGATAGCAAAAGTAGAAACGCAACCTTACGACTGATGTGGTTGAGGTTTCAAATGATTTGTTCTTAGTATTCTCAGTTAATTATATGCATACTTTTGAGAGATGCCCTGTAGCCTGTCAATTGTAGTAATTGCAATGAAATCCGGAAAACGTCTGTACAATCACGATTATGTAAATGCAACCCCATATCGTTTACAGGTATTGTTATAAAATAATACATCTTTTCTTTATTCTGCTAAAACTAAAAAAAAATGCAATATGGATCGATTATCATCGAGTTCTGAAGAAGTCGTCTATGGCATTACCGTAGAATATATTATGAGCTCAGATGTTATTTCTCCCAATATATGCGCATGATCCAGACATTACAACATTTCTTCTCATCACGACTTTCTATGACTTTTACATATGCTTATGAGGTCATTTTCCATTGGACGGCATAAACCATACATAGATTTGCAGTGCATAGATAATGCATGTGAATCCATTTGTTTTAAAACGTAATATTTTGAAATTCTCAAATTGTACATTTTTAATCGAAATGATACTATTTCGCATTCTATCCAATGCAAAACAATACAAATTTGAATTTCACTATGTGTGTCACATGGCAGTACAGCTTATCCATATAGCGTGTGTATTGTGGCACTACAGCCACTAGGCTTGGAACCCGATGAATTATGCATTCACTGGTTTGTAACAGCCATGTTACTCGTATCCAAAACCTAAAAAAAAACTGAAGATGGCGACGAAATTTGTAGTAGTGAGATAAGCGACTGATCATATCAACGACTGAATTGAAGATGGAATATTAAAAAAAAATATTTTACGGGATTTTGTTGGCCAGCTGTTTTGACGTCAGTGGGTAATTTGTCACGGGTAAATATAATATTTGTAGCTGCAATAGAGTTGTTAGGAGTCAAGCTTTAAACGATATTGAGACACATTGTCCTAATTTTATATTCCATAACATAAATACAAAGCTTAAATGGTAGGTTTATGAATCAAGTGACCACATGGCAGACATAGTTAAACCGAATATTTAAAATTGTGTATAGAAAAAATGTGTTACCGTTACTTCTAATACAATGTTCACAAGAAACGAATAAAAGTAAAATGTGTACTTTCAAAGCAGTCTGATTAAGTTTTCGTAATTTGCAATGAATAAGGTCGTATATTGCTTGTAAACATACGTCCAATATATATTGCGTAGCTGCATGTACATTTACCATGTCTTGATAGAAAGTCTTTCAAATTATTGTGAAAACTGGTTTTAATATCATAGAATCACAAGAAATGGCTCACCACGTGGACCTGAAATAAACAGAATTGGTTCACCATGTTTTAGGCTCAACAACTAAATATAAGACCCACAGTAAACGTGCAAGACTGTCAAATAACCGGAAGTGTCAAATACAGGTAAAGTAAACGTACGCCAAATTAACGTGTGCAAACCGTGGAAATACAGTGACATTAGAATTCATTTGATTGAGGGTCTAGTTAAGCTGGGTCAATATGATGGAGACTAAGAATGGAATACAAAACAAATCGCTATCAAGGCGTTAATGAATAAAATATATATTCATTTTACAGTCAGTTTATTTTATTTATCTGAATTGAAAAAAAAATGTTTTGTTGTACACGGACGTCTATGGCAATTCCTGGCAACTGGAATCGTGTTCTAAGCTCATGTGCGACACATGTGTGGTAAACATGTATTTTTCAATAATCCAATGCGTTCTTTTAATGAAAATCACGAGTACGAGTTTTGACCTGGGTACAACGTGCACTAATTACAGCTGGTGACTCCTTTGATACCCTCCAATCACCTTGGAAATTACATAGTTAAACTCGGTAAAATCTCATTTTGTACTAGTTGGTCGGCGCAACAGGCTAGGTAGTGTTAACATTTCGGAGCTTTGTCAATGTTGGAACGTACTAAAAAAACTATTTTAAAATATAGGAAACCAAGGAACGCGTATGTGATTAAAAGTCCCGAAAGTGTGTTTATGTTGCTTTTGATGTTAAATGCAAGTGAGTTGCTGCCCTCAGTTTGTGATTTCCTGTCCTGGCTCCCTGATTTACCTAAAACTAGATCAACTAGCTTAGCAAACAACACAAAGCTGACAAGACGTCGGCAGTGCCAATTACGTAATATTGTCTCTACTGTCTCAACTATTCCCGCGAAATACCCCTCTCGCCGCGAAATCCCTAATCACTACGAAATCCCCCCGACTGGTTGTGTCTGCTGTATTCGTATATGAATTTTTAATTAGATTATGCAGGCCACGTGCACATTATGTTCAATGAGTTCAACAGTCGTGTTAAAGGTCATACACAAAAATGGCGCAACTTCTCGCGATTGCTGGAAATATACCCGTCAAAAATTTGTTTCTAGTTATTTCTAATGCCGTTATATGCAAGACTTCATAATATTTCGGGAACTATTCAACGACCTCTTCGTCTGCTTGTAGTATAGATGGATGGATGGAGGGCTACTTGCCTCTTACGCTACACTGCCGCAAATCGTACCGCCCTCTGGTAGGTTAAAAGAAAACTACTCACTACCGTACTAGCATTAACAGTACACGCTAAAAAAACATCGTTTTTTATGATTCTGATAGAGGGCGGACGCCGTCAGTCAGGGCGACTTCGAGTGGATAAAATATATTTTTCAATCTAAAATCACACAATTTTTTTTTAAATCGTCCCGACAGGAACCAGTTTACGTACGGTGTGGCGGGAAACATGTACACAATAAAGAGTACGTTTAACACGACAAGAGATAACAATTATTTGTAAATGTTTCCACAATTCATGATGACCTAAAACAAGAAATAATGCAGAAGGTACGAGTTATCTAACATCAAAATATTAAAAAATACAAAGTTGGAGGGAGGTTATTGGTACAATAAATGTCATTCTCCCCCCAATATAGCGGGCGTCGTTTCAAAGGTGATCTTTACATATTGCAGGAAAGTGAATAATAAACCAGCTGTTGTAGTTGGTGTAGTGATGTGTGATAAAGTCAGAGAGGGGCAGTAGAATGTTCGTAGTATGTAGGCAGAGCATGAATGGATTTATGGATATGTTGGTTAACAGTGGATTATGATTAGTATGTTTGCCTTTCTTTATGAATTACGTGATGGCAATGCAGAATATTGTCACCAAGATGATCTTGCTAACTATACTGTCTCTAGTCAATGCAAATGGGTATAGCTAAGCCATACTGAATTCGGTTGTCGAAAAGAGTATATGCCATATTAATCACATGTCAAAGAAATAAATTTGGTACTCCACTTACAATGCGATATGCATTCGTAACACATTCGATGTGCTTACACATTCATTGTTTAAAGGGATATTGTATTTTTTCATCTAAACAATTAAACCAAGATTTTACCAGAGAAAGACTAACCTTAACATTTGAAAAGTTGTTTTTGCAGACATAATTAGCGCGTAGTCAAATATGAATCTCTGATATCATCAATATCACTTGTCTGATTGATGCAAGTGTCTTCTTAACAAGGCAATTATTACCCAGAATGACACGTGCTCAATGTTTTCGTATCACCTTTTTGTTGTATACCGCAATTGTTAATTTACCCTGTTGTGTGTTGAATAGTCTGCCAATGGGTACGTTTTAACTTTACTTCAATGGTGGTCATATTGTTGTCGTCCGAAAATTGCGAAAACAACAGCAACAACAACATTATTTACAGGCCGAGTTTATTTGAATAAATTCGAAGGAACAATTATTGAATATTAATTAGCTGTCGTAACCAGCCATAGTTATTGATCGTATAGTTTATTTGCCAAGAGGGGGTTTGCCGATTAAAGGATGACTTAAATAGATGAATTCAATCAAGCGTTATCTCAGCCTATTGTCAGTCTTTCAGCGGTAGCCTCGAGCTCGACTGCCTCGATAACTGTAAAGAAAATGAAATAAATTATTTTAATTTTATAATATTTTATGGATGTAATAATCACCTTTATTGTCAATAACATCCATATACATGGTATATTTCATGAATAAAACGAGATTTCCAAACTTGCTTCACATGAATTGTTTTACAATAGTTTCCAAGTTTAACTTAAGGCAATTCAAAATTCCCATCTGCTTTCTGAGATACGTAGTTGTATTAAATGTAGAAGATTGTGACTCGGACAATTTTGTCATTTGCTTTGGTCCGAATATCTAGAACATAACAATATAAGTTGTTAAATAAAACGTACCTGTATCCCCACACAGAATCTTTGTGCACGCCCAAGTTCCATCGCTCGTACAGTAACTGTCAAAGGATATAATAATTGTCATTAGACTGATGTAATTTAAGTGGTTGGCTTACATGTGTTATTATGATGGTTCAACTGGCCACTATAGAATCATACACACAGACTGTTGACTGCTTGGATTGGCACTTCAGAAACGTTAATTTGACATAAGGTTGAAACGGATCATTAAGCACGAAGCCGAATTTGGTGGATACGTTATGGTAACGAAATAAGACCAGGTAGCATTCATAATTTTGTGCTGACCGCGATTTGACATTATCAATCAAGCTAAGAATGTTATAATTATAGCAATCGCTCAAGAACTTTTTGCAAAATTATTATTTCTTCATTTCTTTCTTAATTCCCTTGACATTGCGTATGAAGAAAAGGGTCCTATTATCATCCAGAATGCATTTCTCTTAACATATCTAAACATTGAAATGACCATCTGTCAGCGCCCTCGTGATCCAACCTGAGAAATGTAGCGTTTTAACGTTTATAAGTACTTTGTTGTTAAACGTACTGTAAAACATGTCCAAAAAGCGGCATGGAATTTTAGCAGATTGTGGTAAAATGTTAATTTAGCGAATCTCTTGTCATTGTTGATTTCTTTGTTTGGCGGCCATTGTGAATTAATAATGAAGTCATTAGCGACATCTTGAATTAGCGAATGAGTTCTAAATTCGCAAAAAAGACATGGTCGCGAAAAAGACATGTTTTACAGTATGTATTAAAAAGCTGTATTAGTGATGGTGTGAACAATATGACTCAAAACCTGGTTAATAAGAAATCATGCAGTATTGTAGTTGCAAAACACAGTGTCGGCCGGCACAACTGCCACATTACTGTAAATTACTCAATTATTTGAATTTAACAATATATATGTAATGCAGCTAAGAATAGAAAATTGAGAGACGTCACACCAAATGCTGGATACACATAGCAGCGAGATTTATGTTCCGGTTACGGATTGTGAAATTTATAATACGACCGGTGCTGACAGTCACGGCTATTCAATAGCCCTGAGTACTGTCTTGTAGGTTGGCCTTCTTCCACTGATCATTCGGCCCCTACATTGCTGAGAAGTCGAATAGACTGGGAATTCGACACTATTGTGAAGGAATGTTCGGGCGATTAAAGAGGCATTCAGCTTTGCAGTTAAAAAATGAGAAGGTCGATACGTCCAACTATTCTAAATACCTTAACAGGAAGGGAAATTACATAAGAGACCTACTACGGTCGATCAAATCGACATTTTCAAACGTCAACCGAAAATACACGCCGCCATCTTGTTCTTGACGTATTTATCAACAAAACGTTGTTTCGTTGCGTAAAACTAGATTTTGTCAATGTTCCAGTACAGTAGGTTAATTTTTCGGCCACAAAAATGGTATTTGTGATCGCTAGATTGGTCGAAAGATGTTTTAGCTGGTTACCGTCATGAAAACGGCAGAACGGTTCTCCGCCATATATTTGTAGGCGGGTGTCGAATCATCGGTCTATGCGACTTCCCAGTACTGTGGGGGCCGATTGATCAGCGGAAGGAGACCAACCTACAGGACTGTACTCAGGGTTAGGCTATTCGACTACATGACATCAGAGCATTGCTGGCTTTGTTTTATTTGGAAAATTGTTTTACATAGGGTAAAATGTGGGAAATTGTCATACAACCAAATATTGATCTTTTTCGCAATTCAATAACATGTTATTATAAGTAATGATAGGAACCGAACATTTGAAAATAGTTTAATTGAATAAACTGCCATATTAAGTACAAATATTGGGACAGAGATTAAAAATAATAAGCCCCAGACAGGGTGTATCATAACTTGTAGAGCTGTTGAACACTCGCTCATTTCTGCCAGTGTCACTAAATATTTTTGTAATACTAATACAGTTTGTTTACTCCTTCTGGCTTCACCCGCTCTTTTGAAGTTGCTTTCGCTTACATGCTTACTGGTTGCATGTACGTTTTCCAATTTACAGATGCGTTATGAATTGAAATATTGTAAATTGTAAATATTGGGTTCAACGTCCACACTATAACTGAATCCATCAAGCAATGCAACAAAATTAAACAAGAATATATAATATATGTTTGAAAATAAGCGACTTCGAACCAAGGTGTTAGCATAATGCAATATAGCTTTTTGAATAAAAATTAATAATAAATGTATCTAGTTCATCTTTAGTATTACGTAACGAAATGTCCACTACATTCACTAATAACCTACCAGGTATTGCAGTCTTCTTTTCTGCCATCGCCTTCCTGGAAAATAACGCCCTCATGGAAACATGGGAACAAAGGATCCATACAAATGGTGCCACATATTCCAGAAGCACAGCATTTTTTCTTCCCCTGGCAATCGGTATCATCTTGGCATTCATAGTAGCAGTAACCCTTTGGACGGACATCGTCGATAGAAGGTACCATTGGGCATTGTCCGGGTTTATCAGGTTGTTCTGGAAGGAAGCATTGTGACGTTCAGAGCTCTCAGGAAATAATTTTACACCTCATGGAAACGCTCAGGTGCGAATGCAGCAATCACAACTTTGTCTGTGAAATGACAAGTTCGTACGTAATAGTTAACATATTTAATGTATAAAAATACGTACCGTCACAACAGTATCGAACTTTGTAATCATGACATTGATCACCAGCTGGCTGATCTTTGTCAAGACAAACAAATCCAGGATCGACATCGTGATGTAGGAATACCTGCCCGGTGCTTGATGAAGGTTGTTCAGTGGCGGCGACAACAACTTGGATGAATAACGGATTTTTACACATTTCATTTGGATATTCATCTTTGATTACGGCGGTGATTTCACGATCTGCATCTAAACCTTCACATGGTTTATCGGTGTTGAACCATTTTGTCCACTTGTCACAATCTGGCTGTTCTGTATAATGATATTACATAAATGAAAAACATGGTTAATGAGACGAGACAGTTTTTCGCTTATAATAAGTATTCAATTCAAAGTAATACTCAAATTCAAATATTCAACGAAAATAACGTAAAAACATTATTTGTTGTGAATATTGATTTACCAGGACAACAGAATCTGACTTTATAATCTTCACATTTCTCATCGTCCTGTTCTTCATTCAAACAAGCAAATCCATTAATGATATCATTGCTGAGTAACACATCGCCTGTTAATTCAGCTGGTATGCCATCAATAGTCTGGGCTTGAATTGCGCTGGGTCGTTCGCACGTCGTTTCACATAGAGTTGCTAGCGTTTCTAAATCGCCAATCCCTTCTTCTGGACTGTCTTCGTCGAACCATTGTGACCATTCACCATCACATGGGGGATTAGCTGTTTGAACTAAAATTACACATATAATACTGCATATTACACAACGTTATCGGACATGCCACAACGAGGAATCAATGTTTTTAACCACGGGACAACATCTCAACAATTAATGGAAATCCCGCGGAACACGGTGACACAACTATTAATTAATTTGTGACTCAGAAAACATAACATGTGAATGTATACCGGTTTTCCTGCAATACACAATATAATAAATGTGTTACCTGGACAGCAGTATCTCACTCGATAGTCAAGGCAAGTGTTATCTGGCTGATCTGCCATCCGACACACAAAGCCAATGTCCGGTGAATAATGCAAGAATATTTCATCAGTATCTTCTGCAGGAATACCGTCAAGGGTCTGCACTTGTATCGCCGATGGATTGGTACACATGTTATCACCATACAACTCGATGGCAAGGGATGTCGTTTCCCAGTCCCCAGTACCTCCTGGGTTATCTCTATCGAACCAGACAGTCCATGCACCATCCACACATTCTACAAGTATATTCCAGGCATATATTATTCCTGAAATTTGAATGATTCGCGAATATTCATGAACTAAATGAGTAGTGTGCACTCATCTGTATTTGGACAGCACACTGATGTCAAGTCAGTTGGATGGGTGTAACAATGGTAGCCAAATGGACACTGCTTATCAAGAGAATCACAACCAACGGAATCCCATCAGCACCAATTAAAGGAATTCCCATAGGGCAAGGTGGTTGAACTATAATATTACAAACACCCACGCAGTAATTATTAGTGAGCCATAGAATATGTAGTACACACCACGGTGCATTTAAATTAAATTTTATATAAACTGTACTGCACCTTACCCGTTTACCTACGCTTCTCTATACAAATTAATATTATGGAAACATTTTTACATAGTGACATTCAATAATGTTTAGTCTCAGTAGCACTTCTTGATAATTTAACTTACCACAATCAGGGTCCGGTTTGCAGTACCACTTGCCGTTTCTACATTCGCTAAATAGATTTAAACAAACGCAGTTTATATTAACTGTTTCAAGAATACGTGCAATACATACAACAAGGTACAAATTGTTATCTGCTATCGTTGATGTAATTTTGATCAGGCAAATTTCTAATCTATGAACCCTGATGGCCAATCTAATGGTAATACGGGCACAATACTGAGAGCATATTCGAAATTACTATACAAATGCCCCCGGGTAATGTCGCGTCAATGTTCGTGTGGATATATGTGTATATCGGTAACGCCTTAACGGAGCGAAACGACCACTTGCGTAGTCATAAATGCAATCTGATTAAAATCCGATGTAGTGTACGGGCTTTAATTAATTATTTTGGCTATAAACTTATTTTAATTTTATTTTTGTTATTAATGCCTTTTTATTTGATTATTTTACTTTGATTTTGTAATTTTTTTAAAATTCCGCCCTACTTACATCTGACCCGATGCCTATGTAACGATATTTCCAAGAGACCAACTATCGACGATTTTAGTCAACGAATCACAGATCTCCTTCTATAGCGCACGTGATGACGTCACCGGGCAGAGTCAGGTAGCAAACACACTCGAATAAAATGGCGGATTATACCGACGTTAGCGACCGAGAAAAACACGGCTGATTTGGACTGGACACATCGCAATTGATCAGGAAATATTTTTTTGCTCCAGTTTTCTGCGTCGATGTCGTGGGACGGTAAAATCAGGTTGCATTGTTTATATAGCTATTTACAGTGTTCTAATCATTATGATTTACTTAGTTTTTTTGCTTCCATTCTAGATAATTATACTCGGCGTTTGATGTAAAATTGAAGCGATGACTGAATAAACGAACCTTGGCTGGCGAAGATGTATCAGGAAGTGGGCAGGACTCCAGAAGACGTACCTACACTTTATGCAATTTTTTTAATTATGCTAATTTATTCATGACGTAGCAGTTTCTGTGCTCATGAATAATCATTAATTTGTGGGTCAATACATTTTAAAAGGGGCGATATATTATTTTTGGGGGAAGAGTTAGAAAGGGGGATCAGTAATCATTCGGGGGTCAATACAAAAGAAGGGACCCATTTGGAGAGCAGCCATGCTCCTCGTGTCTGTTGATGCACGTGACCTACAGCTGTCAACTGTGTTCATTCTTCGTCGACTTCGACTGGCTTCCATGTGAGTTAGTATTCTTGTGTTCTGACTACAGTTTTTGAATCCGTTGTTTAGGTTTTTAACGTCTTTCATGTATTTTGTAGGAGTGTCCAATCCGTGATTCGAACTTGCGATCTTTGAGTTCCCACCGCACTGTCTTGTCCACTGTACCACGAGCTTTATTGTTTGCGAGAAAAGGATGGGCAGGCAAGGGAATTGAACCCGGGTCCTCCTGATCACTATGTAGGGATCTGATCCACAAGACCACGATGGATTGACTGGTTGTGTTTGCACTATATAGACTATATAGTGTGTGTATATATAGAAATACAACATATTTCTATTATTGAGTTACAATTGTCCAAAAAATTGGAAATTTTGTGTTTTACTTGTGTAAACTATATACATGGCATAACCCGTTAGTGTACATTTTGCCAATTGGGTGTTTGCCATTTGCGTTGCGTTGACCCGACCCTAATGCCAAGACACGTTCCTGTTAATAATTCCGTGGCCCATACCTGACCCGACCCTAACCCTAATGCCAAGACACGTTTCTGTTAATAATTCCGTTGCCCATACCTGACCCGACCCGACCCTAAACCTAATGCCAAGACACGTTCCTGTTCATAATTGTTCAATAATGATACTCTGTTGTGCACTGTCTGCGGGCAAGTTGCATTGATGTCAACTGATTAAACAAGTCGCGTTTAAGTAATTTCCACTATTAACAAGTTGTTACATTGTGACAATAAATGTGTGGACAAATATTTTAGACTTATTTTGGTGTAAACAACTCTCATTTGATTAATTCCAACAATTACAAGTTCTTAAATTGACAAAATGAATGTATGGACAAATATTGACCATTATACTTGTGAGTAAATACCTGTCGTTTAATTTCCACCTCTACAAGGTTGTTAAATTGAGAGAATAAATGAGTGGATAAATATTTGATACTTATTTAGGTGTAAGAACTCGTGTTTGACCAACTTCCACCATCGCAAGTTGTTAAAATAATGAAATAAATATACTGGTATCATTGGATATTTTATTTAATTGTGAAACTTTCTAACAAAATGTTAACTGCTGGCTTCGAACCCCCAATCAACAATTCCGCACACACAGTATAAATTCCACCACACCACAGAAGATATTCGTCTGTTGCCTGAATTGTTTTCGTGATATAGGGAACGCCATCGACGCTTTAACAAAACTTACCTTGACTTGGGTCTTGTTTATCTCTTGTGACTGGAAACTGTTGAACAAATTGCTCGTCGTCCAGGTTAAGACGTAAGTTATTTTATTATTTATTCATTCAGTTTTGCATGGTGGAGTTTTGTGAGGTTTATTATTTTTTCGCGACGTTCTTTGCTTACTTGTTTACGGTTTGAGAGATTTCAGTTTATTTGAATTACGCTTTTACGGTAGCTCTGAGCGGGAACCCACTGTCTCTTTCAAGCTAATTTTGTTTTATTTTGATGGCACGCTTGTGTACCACGCCACGACGTTGGTCGTTAAGTGGTGTTCATTTTTCTAACTACTCCAATGTTCCGATGAGTTGAACGGAAAAGCCAAAACGATTGCTCGTTTCTGATTGCTTCGGTTCTGGTGAGTGTATCTAGTGTGATTCGAATCCGTGTCGTTTGTATTGAGCGTTTTTTTATTTCCCATGTTGGCTACGCCGTAATATGCAACCACTTCCCCGTTTTATTGTGATTTTCAGAGTGTTTAATGATGTCTTCCTCGCCCGTCACGCCATGACCCAGTTTCAACCACACGGCCATTTTGCAACAAGTGCGTGACCCTCGGCGTCACCCGACTGACTATATGATCGTTGTGTTCAACTGTTAAAGCTAGGATTTATTACCGTTATTATCATTATATTGTCACATGATTTGTTTTACCTTATGTGCAATGTCTTAAGTATCTTTATTGTAATTTCTATATACCAATTCGTATATACCGAGGAAATGACCCCGATTGAAGGTCATGTATTTTGTGACGTCACCAAATCGTGTGTAGGTACGGCTTCTAGATCCGTGCCAGGAAGTGTACACATTTGTTGGAAGTGAAAAAAATATTCAATGTAATGACAACAATTGTAAAATGCTGTGGAATTTCTTTTGTAAATAAAAATATACTAGCAATTTTCTATTAATGGTTTATTCAAGTGGGCAAAATATAATGTACAGAAAGATTGCCCGTAGAGTATCTCTACACTGAAAAGTAAGCAACCGACAGCCTGTATAAAAGGGGGCTGTGATTGGCTGTTACTTACGCGAGATTTGAACGGGACTTACATAGGCGTTGGATCAGATGTATGTAGGGCGGAATTAAACAAAAAATCAAAGTAAAATAATAAAATAAAAAGGCATTAATAACAAAAGTAATAAAAAATAAAATTAAAACAAGTTTATAGCCAAAATAATTAAAGCCCGTACACTACATCAGATTTTAATCAGATTGTCATAAATGGTAGTTACAGTGAGTGTAAAGTAATAATATTATTATTATTGTTGTTTTTTCCGATAAGCAGTGTCCGATGTTTACAGCAGTGCAAAAATGTTGAAATTTGTTTCGTGTGATGTTATTACAAAGTACCCCCGCCCCTTTGTCGGGTCACTGGTGTCATTCACTAGGAGAGAACCAATTACTGCACGGACAGGTTTACCAGAACGTTATTTTCACCCAAGCTGATTGTTGGGTTTTGTTTTCCACTGATTCTGCATGAGATTACAGTGCCAGTTGTTGGTAATGTCGGAGCTAATAACTGTTGAGTTCGATCACATGTTTTTATATACGAATTATTTTTGCACCTATTGTAAAACATCACACAGTGATTATCGGGGAAGCAATTACAATATTGTTACTTTACACTCACTGCGGGGAATACATGTGTGGATTAGACGTTTTTGCTGCTTACCATATTTCACAGTTTTCGACATACGTTTCAAATGGATTGTAGTAAGTACAGTTCTTTTCACAGTAACCTAAGAACGGATGTAAAGAGTTTTATAATGGCGTTTGTCGAATACTGTCGTGCAGCATTCAATCAAATCACCACATATTACAAACGTCATAGCACCGGGCATGTAAATATCATTATACTAGTACAGTGTATATTGTTAACACACAAATATGATGTGATATATATTTCTTAATTATACCCGAAGCATTTCCAAATTTAAACGCTGAAATACCTTCAATATAATGTCCACCCAGGCATGAAGGAGGCGGGCAGTTTTCAATGTCCGAACAGCAAAGGTAATCCTGATCAGGATTTGCAATACACTCATCGCACGATACCCAGCACACTTCCGGTACAAAATCGATTGGACAAGGACATGGTCCACCTGTGAAAACAATCATTGTCACACATTGCAACACACAAAAAACAATTACAGTCGAGCAATTCGAACTTACTATTGTATTAATTTTGAAATTCAAATGTCTGTATGCACGACATTTTAAAAGTAACATGTACTCACCGCATGCCAAGTCAGGTCGACAAATCCAATCCCCTTCTCTACAAACGCTGATAGAAAGTATACAAATGTTTTGTTCAAGAATATTTAAATCTAGTCTACGATTGTAAGTTTCGTATTAGTTAAATCTAATAAGTCTAATGGAACTTAAAGGGCGGTAGTCGTCACGCCAGGCATGCACGAGACATATGGGTCTCATATAAACAAAGATGGCAACTTGGCAGATCAACGAGTACAAACTGAGACGTTACCAAGAATTAATTAGGTATTTTTAGGTGATTGGAATGTATCAAAGGAGGCAAGTCGCGCTCAGGTTAAACCTCGTACTCATGATTTCCATTAGAAGAGCGCATTGGATTGTGGGAAAATAAATATTTATCAACACAATATCGCACATGAGCTGCGCTACGACTGCCGCACTTTAACCGAAGATAATCAGAAAAACAAATCTCTTACCATATTTCACAATCTTCGTTTACTACATCTCCTGGCGAGTAATACTCGCAGTCCAACTCACAAAATCCTTCTGTGAAAATTAAAAAAAATTGCGAGTGTCTATAATTATTATCTCTTTGAAGCGCAAGGGTCAACATGTGTCACCATTCGCAATTTCTTTAAATTTTTAAGTCCATTTGAGCCAAAATTAGAAATAAATAAAAAATAAATATACATGGGCAAAATATTGTACTGAGGTGGTGGGAAATGTGGTCCAAAGATTCTGGCAATCGAGATGTTTGATTAGGTCAGAAACAGCCATACACGCTCATGTACAGGTTGTGTGAGAGAATAATTTTGGAGGCGAATATACGGGTTCTCTGGGGGGGGGAATAATAGCATACATTGTGATAAATTATTCCCGAGCACGGCGTTGCAATTCCGTGGATATGGTATATCTATTATATTACGTTGTATGGTGATATTCTCTTGAGTGTGTAGTAGATTTCATATATTACACATATTGCGTACGCGAAGTATGTTATTCGTGACCATTTTCTCGATCAATTCGCATATCAATTTACCATTTTAGGCAATTATAATAACTACAACGGGCTGATCGGTACCTGTACCTCGATTTCTATTTCTATGGTATTATAGTCAATTTAGTTCTGGGACATAAACTTAAGCCATCCAGATCCAGGCATATAAGACGTGACTAAAGCCAATAAAAGGACAGGTTTCGACTAAGCACAGAAAAGCGAAGGTCAGCTGATATTCTCTAAGCTGTTGTATCTATACTGTAATTTCAATTACCTGGCGTGTATACTCCTCCAAGACATGCTGGTGCCGGGCAGCCACCGTCGTCGCAACAAATATAGTTTGGCGTCGTTGATGCATGTTCATCACAAACGTCACAATTCAACCAACACATTTGCCCCAGAAATCCTTCAGGACACGGGCATGGTCCATCTTTTTTTGGAAAAAGATATAATAATGATATTCACGTGATACTAATCACATGCAGTGATGTGTGTTAATATTCTTGTAATATCTTTGCCATTACGAGAACACAGATGACATGTTGCTCACCGCAATGTCGTCTACACGCTTCTTCCGTTTCAAAATTATTGTTGTTTCCTTCACATCCTCCGTATATGAACTCTATACACTCATTTATTTCACAGTCGAAGTACCATCTGGAAATGGAACCTTTACACGTACCAGGATCAACAGGTAAACAGCAGTCACCTATAATTTTAAAATATTATCATATATCTGTAATTAATTATTACTGAAATGAATTCTATCATTTTGTTAGGAATCCGTATTTATAAACTGGGATACTGTAAATTTCATTTGCACATTGCTTACCTCCGCATTCTTTTTCGCAATCTGCTCTAGTATGAAAATTGTTATCATTCCCCTGACATCCACCGTAAATAAATTCTTTGCACTTGTTATCCCGGCAATCGTGATACCATCGTGGCAAATATGCTTCACACGGTCCAGATTCAGGTTCAAGACAGCATGGGTATTTATCTGTACAATCAGATACCGAGCTATTACTATTTCTGCAATACCTCTGTTAATGACATTGTGAACATATTGCGAGAGATCGAATCGTACAATTTGCACAAAAATATGTTAGTTCAGTATATATGGCCATAATACATTTTTTACGAGCATGACCCTACCTGGACAACATGCACCATATTCAAAATTAAGCACACAGGAATATCCAGTCGGACATTCTGTAAATGCGCAATTGTACGGGTATCCAGTTTCAGCTAACAAGGGCTTCTCGCAAGGAACCCAGTCTGTTGGTAAAAAAAACTGTGTATTATACAATAGTAGTCAAATATTACTACGATCTGATCTAAAACAGTATAACGATTTCCTGTCAAACTGATGTCACAAAATGCTGGGTTTTTTGGTATTGTCGAAAAGTACAACAAACTGGCACAAAGAAAAATATAAACTCGTAGCTGTTGACATAGAAAGTAAAGCAAGTACATAACACGGATTACATGGCGGGGTAAATTATAATTAATTCAAACTAAACATTTTAATACTACTGTTGGACTAATGTTTGTATCATAAATGTAGCACCTAACGATATTCACAGAAATTGCTGGTGAGTTTCAACATCAGACGATCAAGTGAAATCAACGTTCATATTATAATGTTTAACTTAAATCCTACCACCGTTACAGCATATCCTATCAATGCATGTGAAGCCATATACATGCAAGCAATCTGCATTTGTCAAACACGTGACTACATTACCCACATCGTCCGTTTGTGGAGTAACACAAGCTATAACAAAAAAATCAAACGAGAGAATAGTAACGTTATACATTTCCCGGTGAAGATGCGCCAGTACTGTTTATGTAAATTACCGTTTGCGCATGCAATGGACACGAAAATAACATTGTGACGTAAGCCATAACAGAATGTTTCTTACTGCAAGATGGGTCTGTGGTACAGGGGTCCCATTCGGCGTTTGTGCATTGACTGCAAGAAATAAACAATGTACATTAGACAACACAAATTACCTACGTAAATATAAATGAATTGCCAATCGATTTATATACAATGTATTTCTAAAGTATATACCATTCTGTGCATAGTGGTACTGTTATAGTATCTCCTGGCATAAAGTATTCACAATCATATCTACAGTAACCTATAAAAACAATAGAAAACCACAATAATGAGCGCACATGTAGTACATATTGTAATATATTATACATGGATGAACACTTCCGGTCATTTGTTGAATCAAACACAGGTGCTACAGATTGAACACATTTGCACTTGTATGTCGCATATACTGCATGTTACCATAGTAAAAAATAACGTGAACATAACCCACCAACAGTATTAATGAATCCAACACAGCCTCCTGGACACGCTTTCTCATCAATGCAACAAATGTCGTATGGCGGATGGTTCATACAATTGTCACAGTTGGATAGGCATACTGGAAAGCTATCTATTGGAATGCGAGGACAGGGGCATCCAATCGGATCTCCTATAAACAGGACAAACGGGAATCGCGTGAAATTAAATGTACGGTGTTGTCAGAGTGTACTTTATAGCAGTCTGTTAAAACTAATTAATGTACGGTACTCACTGATAGGACAGCACACCGATAGACCACTCGAATCTAGCGCAGTGCATTCATATCCTCTTGGACAATGCTTTATTCTCGTTGCATAGTATTCTGATGTCAGAAGAGCTCCTGAACAGAACACTGTTCCAACACCATCTTCTACATATGGATCACCTCCGTTCGGACATATTTCATCTAGAAAGAAAAAAAAACAAAAACAAATATACGTTTTATATACTATACTTAATTGATAATTGTAGGTACAATAACTGTTGTTTTTAGTGATGTTGTTACTTACCACATGGTAATTCCTCTATGCATGCCATGGCGCCGTCTATACATTTACTGAGAATACGAACAAAACATTTACTAGTGAGAATGTGATCGCCGATCCATGTGCTACCAATCATAGTTTCGTCAACAGGTTTTAAGATGGGGTTTGCTAATTATTACTTCACGTTCACAAAATATGAGATTGAATAGAGAACACCAAAGAAGATGCTACGAAAATACACTGTTTTAGCCGACATTATTATTAAATCTGTAATACCCACCATAACACACAGTCTGGCATCAGAATCACTCCGCCATTCGGAATCAGAACTCCATTAACAACGCAATCTTCAGCTACAGATATAAATAAATACACATACTATCAACGCTTGATGTCACCAATTATCCAGTATGGTGGCATGCGCCAAGAGTTACGGTTTCGCATAAATATTTTGCGTGGTCATTTTTATCCAGTCCATTGGCATCGTGTCGGTGAACAATAGTTGAAAAGAGAATTGCAATAACAAACACCACTGAAGACGATTTGTAGTGAAAGAGAAGACTTACAAATTGCTGGACAGCATATACTGTATCCGAGGTCTAAAGGATGGCAAAAATAATCAGCCGGGCAATCCCCTTGTGTAAGACCCAATGGTGCATCCAGTGGAAGTGTACAGAAATTAACATCTGTTCCCGTAATTGTATAGTAATCATCGCCATTGGGGCAGATGGGTTCTGATGGATCTATGAAAAAGTGCGCTGGTATTAAAAAGACAGGAAACAACAGAGTAATCTGTAATAGGTCATACAACTGTATCTACAAGCAGTATATATACTTGCAATCATTTCATAATATTGTTTGTTGTTGGTTTATTTGCTTCATCGACCAAAACGTATAAATATATTGTCATATTTATTACGTTAACATTTGCTGTTGAACTTGAAGTACCAAATATTGTCGGAACTTACCACAGATAAGACCAGGGGGATACAAACATACAAATCCACCATCCCGGCATTGACTGGGGACACAATCAAAAACGTTAGTGTAGTGATATTGCACGATTATAAATACTACTTGTTCATGTCATTAGCACGTATTGGCAGTATACTAGCGCATGGGCAGTAATGGGCAGCTTGTCGTTAACTGAACAATAATAACAAATATGTGAAACCTACCAGAGGGCGCAGCCCCATATCACGGTTCCACCAACTGGGTACGCAACGCCGTTATAATAACACACATCAACTGGTAAATAGAGCAAATGAATGTATATAAAATTACGGTCTTGAACACCCAGAAAAGATGTTTTTTTTTCTCTAAATGAGTTACGTTTAACAACCTAGTTGGCGGAGAAAAAGCAATAACATTTGAAAACACTTGCGAAGATGTGTATATGTTAATTAACCCATAATATAAATGAGGAATAAATTAGAGACTTTTTTTATTTATTTGTTAAAAGTTGCAGTTCATAACAATTAAATTTGTCGCTACTTAGCACAGTAGACATTGAAACGTTACAATCGTTGTATAGCGTTTCAAAAATGTAATTGTGACAAAATGTAATATACGCGCTTTGCATACGTAGCATGGGACAGGACAGGAACTGTGACGCCTTAAAGTCTGATTTCGCAATGGAAAATGAAAATAAAATATGTAAATACTTACGTTTCAGCGGGCAGCACACACCGTGCGAACTCGTTATCATGTTACAGTAGAAACCACGTGGGCAGGTCCGAGTTAATATACTATCAACACCAATTGCAACGGAGCACAATGCATTCATGTTTTGGTCGTCTTTATAAGGTTGTACTCCACTGGGACACATTTTATCTACAGATAATATATTCAAAAATGAAGTCTAAAATTTAAAACCGACTAGTTCAAAATAAAACTGTTTATCTACAACTTTATTACAATTCATCTGACACCGCAATGCGATAAGAAAATGTCTATCGCATGATCACGTGCACACGGTGCATTCATTCAATTTTATGACGTTTATACCATTATCGAACATTAAACGTAACACGTCATCAATTTATGCGTATTTGAAAAGGACAAATGAGCGAAAAAGAAAGATCGTTGCGAGAATTGGCAGTCCCTGACACGGTTTGACGCCATTCCCAAGTAGCATAGATCATAATGTGATGTGTGTCTTTATGAAAATGGGACTCATGGGGTGTATTATCCACTCGACCTCGATTTGTGGATCCTACTAGTCCATGACGTCACTAGCGATAATAAACAAGTGATATTATGTGATAACAAATGTTTTCACATTTCATATGCAGAGGGTAATGGATATACACTTACCACATAACGGTGTGTCCTCACATGTAATCCTACCGTTTACACATTGACTGAAAAAAAACAAAGTCAACATTATAATGACATCTGGATTATGACAAACATGTGCAACAAGATAACTTGATAATGACAATACGAAGTAAAGTGACATAGCAGAAATGCCCGGATGTCAAGACGCCCGCAGGAGAACAAACCTTAAACTATGTATGAACATCTTCCTCATCTGTGTGATGTATGCAGTATTGGAAGCAATTAAATGACATCAACAATCGAACAAAAACAAGTTTGAATCTAAGTTGAGCAAATATATGTTACCAACCAACAATTTAGACCCCTAAATAAATGTACGAGCACGAGGATTTGAGAGCTGTCAGTTTATATTTGACTTTCAGTTTCTGTGTGACTCATCCCCACTATACTCATTAAAGCCGGTGAACGTTCAGAGGAACGCTTTCTCTATGGGGTCAATCTAAACTAAATAAAAACTGGTGTGAATATATTTTGAATAGGAACGCATAATATCAATATAAACATAATAATGAAAGCCGTTTAAGGTCTTGAATCCCTAAAATGTAATTAATTTATATGGAATGCAAATAAAGATATGCTTCCAAAAGTTCATTTTCATTTTAAATAGTTTCTTACGCATTTTAACTCACCATGCATAACACTCGTCGTTAATATAGTAATCACCATTTGGTATATTAGCATTATTCACATAGCAGCCCAAAGTAGTATCTGTCGGTACAACAAATATAATATATTAATATTCATAATTGAAAGAGTAAATTTATACTGTTCATACAATTGTGCAAACTGAATTATATTAAAAATATTTTACCATCAGGACAGCACAGAGAATATTTATAGTTGGTATCTCCGAGACAGGAATACCCGAATGGACAGTCTTCTATAATAATGGATCCCGTTTGAGGAGTGGTACCACAAAACACTGTATAACTATGTGAGGTCAAATGAACACCACCGGGACATGGATGCACATCTATGAAAGGAAAACTTTTTAATATAATTTCATTTCTTTATCGCAAGCCAATTTGACATAATACATGAAACACGCTTGTTTAGACAACAATAACAATATTGTAAAATTGACTGATACTATATCCATGAAGTACTGACTTCAAGATCATTGGAGCTAGATTTATAGTGAGGAAAATCATAAAACTTAATAAAATTTCTAAAAAAAATCTGTATGATTTGATTGCACATGCTGTTAATAAATTATTAATTTGCTTAACTAAAAATGGATTAGTTTAAGACAGTGATGTGTAGAAGTCTATTCTAAATTACATTTCATCATGTGAGGTAGGTTATGTAAGAATTTATAATATTGTGTCTTGGTTACTGTACATGAACAATCAAACTCCGTGTATTGAGTGCTGGTACCATGCTAATTAAATTACTTTGCAATTTTACGTTCACAAATCTCTGCAATACGAGACATCTTTTATGAACATAGTAATGATTGATAAACGATGAACTAAAAAAGTATTAAATTTAAAGGATTTTGTGGTGGAAACTTTTTAAAGGAACTCACCGCATATCTGTACAATGCACCTAAACGCCGTGCCTTGACACTGACTGAGTAAAGAAAGTAAATTATATATTCAAAATAATAACACATACACAAATAAAACAGAATTCACTGTCGTGTTTACTTTATATTACAATAAACGTGAATATTGAACGAACCGTGACATTATATATTGCATTGTACTCGTACATACCATAGGACACAGTCTATTATACGATAAGCACCATCTGGCCAGAATGAACCATCACTCATAAGACACCCATACGGCTCTACATAAAATGGGGTTAGCAATATACAAACGTTACTCCCATTGTTAACCAAGGCGAAACCGAGGTAGAAAATAAGTTATGTCATTGACATTGTATGTCCACTGTTTCTGGGGTGAACTTTGTTGTTATTATATCGACTAAAGCATATATTGAAATTTCATTGTATGAGTACTACAATATACATTGATATCAAATTCTTACTTGTTACAGCAACCTTGCAACAATCATCACAACATTTTTCAGAGGTACCGCAGTTCCTGTCACTTGTGCACGGGACACATATTTGGTCATCATTACCAATTCTTGGACATTCGCCAAGGTGATCTAAAAATAACAAAGTATGGAACGACAATAGCATCAGAAGTAGGAATATTTGATAAATGCGTTTAAAACTCTTTAGCCCAACTGTGAAGAGGAAGTATAAAAATAAACAGAGTACGTGTATTAAAGTAAGAAATTCAAAGCTTCCGTGATTATAAAACAAAACAAATCTTTAAGAAAACCAAAGCTTCAAAATAAAAGCTATAAGGTTTATACAAACAGCTGACGTGTGAGTGTTATGGGACTTATTTTTATAAATGAAGTGGTGGATATCTAGCGTAATTACGGTATAGAAAGATAATAACTAACAATAATAATAATAATAATAATAATAACTAACTTTGCTAAACTACGAACATGCTGAACAAGGCAAACACATCAAACAAATTAAGGAGCAATTCCAAATAAAGTTCTAAAAGATGGATATACATCGTTATTTGTTGTGCCACATTTCCCACTCATGTTTTGATATCAAGATCACAGGGTGTATCGTTTAGATTTTCAAATACATGTCAATAGTTTGTAAAAAGCTTAATGAAATATTTGATTTGTTATTAAAATATGTCTATACGCAGACGACACTTTTGACACTAAGTAATCAAGCTTAGCCGAGATAAAAACAGTTTGACAACATGAGGCGGGCAATTCCCAGCCTGAAGACTCGAATCATGATTGCATCTTTATATTTAAGTTTGTTACAACCTCCTTGGTAAAAAGTGTAACTTTGAATGTAGGACTATTGAAATCGTAATATTTTACGATATAACAAGAGTGAAAATATACTGGAACATTTACTTGCGTGCAACAAATTCTTCAGTACGGTTTATTATATCCAAGTCGTATTATAATGAGGTAAAACATCAATGATATCGACTCATAGTTGTATTATTAACTATTTTTGACGTATTACAAAACATACACTTTAATGATTACCACGTCGATCTAGTTTGCGATTAACCCGAATGCATAATTTGAGCTGTGGATTAATGAACAACATTAAACCTGTAAACAAAGGTAAGTCTGCTGAAACATTTCTCTGTTGCAATGTTGCAATAACATATCCAACCATAAATCCTCAAACAAAAGTCTTATAGGGAAATCTACATGTCCAAGAACACAAAACAATTGATTGACAACCATTGATAAAACGGCACACAAAAACAAAACAAAACTACATAGTCAATAAATAAGATGGTACTCAATGGTATAATCAGTTATGGTATAATTACCCGAACAATCCAATACATTGCCGTCAGCATCATAGTATATAGCGTTACAACCACCGCAGTAATCAGCTTCACATCCAGCATAAGGAAGTTCGCATGACGTCACATCACATGGATCCACTAAGCAGTTAACCAATGATCCATCGGAACATCTCAATTCTAGAATAATATTTCAAATATATGAAATGACTTTCAACAACACAGTCGTCCACTACAATCTATATGATGCCTGATATACTTTATAAACTATTGTTATTATAATAGTATTTCAAACTATTTTACAAACATTTCACTAAAAAGGGTCAAAGCTTGGAGGTAAAAAGAATCAAGGAAGATAAATGGGCTTCAAAGTATGCAACCATAGAGGTATATACCTCCATGATGCAACCAAGAGAAAATACGAGTTTGTAAAAAAAATGAGCCCGAGCTATAATATATCATCCCACGAATGCAGATTAGGATATAATTCATATCACAATTAAACAAAGCTCTCCAAATATATTGATATTGATTTGGATAATATCTTATCCAGGCTATCACTTCACACTATCGATATTTGTAACACACCGTGTAGTTTTAAATAATCGGGAATATCGTGTTAATACGTTGAAACAATGAACACAAATACTCACCAGCAGTGGCGCTTATTATTTCAACTTGCTGGTGTGTCGAGAAAAAGAAAAGTACGGCGTTAAGTTTACACTGAGGAAGGCAATAGATGTGATATACAACGTGAAATTGAAAAGGCATGTGTAATCAGGACGTAAAATGTATAGAGAGAGTAAAATTGTTATTATACTACATACACTTGTGTTTTTGCACTATCTAATGTTTTTTCACTTAGGTATTGAAATGTTCCCAATATACAGTGTCTTGGTAACGTGCATTCAATTTAAGCTTCTATCGAAACTAAATTTTCGTTTAAATGGCCGAAGACAATCAGGGGGAATATATATACAACAACGGAAATGAGTATTTATTTATTTATACTTACCCTTAAACCGCGTGCATTTGCACAGGCAATTACGCATGTGTAAACTACCAATAATAAATTTAACTTCATGTTGCAGACAACTGAATGAAAACATGGTCAAAAATTTAGTGTGATAAAAAACGTAAATTACTATGAGCAACAGCCAATTAGATTATACTAGTGCATCGCCTCGTTTCATTTCATTAATGGATTTAAGGGCGTGTTTAAATTTGGAGTTATTTTTGATGACATGATTACTATTTTCTGGAGTTCATTTATTTCGTGGTTTTACACGCTCCAGGACGGGTTGTCGCCTATATCACTGACACATTGAGATATAGTAAATTGTTGCACTGTCAAGACAAACAACTCAACACAGTCAACAACCAGCTCTAACGGAATTTGCCAACTTAAGAGCACACTAATAGTATACGGATACTTGGTAAATGTTAACAAACCCATAATATTTAAATATGTTGAAGGGTGGTTGTAGTCGCGCCGCGTCCTGTTCGATATGGGACTCATAGCGACATACACAACGCGTGTAAAATCCATTGGTTGCAATACATTTAATTCGAAGACGCGGCGCAGCGCGACGACCACCGAATTTTAAACGTGACTTACCAACAAATGTTAGATAACCAATCATACACTAACAAAGCTATAGGGAGTGCACTCAATAATAAAAAGTGAAATTCAATAAATTAATAAAGATTCGAGATTTGCATATTTACTGTTAATTATATTTGTGAATAATCAAATTGACCAGATGTTAATAGTGTATATATCATTTCAGCAACAACCTTGTATCCAGTTTTATGCACAATTACTTTTTACCAGAAGTTAATAAAAAAGGTACACAACCAAGCAAACTGATTAATATTTGTCGAAAGAACATACGTCACCGTGTAATTAATTTCCACATTAAGATCAGTGCTGCCGAATGTAATGCATATTAAAATTATTTATGTTTTGATACAACGAGCGATCAGATTTAAAGCGTAACGAATCAGATTATTATTTCTGTGGGTCTGAAGTTGTACATACGTTTGGATTTTCGTTAGTCTTTCGTTACTTGTTTAAAATTTACATGAGAGAACGTAGTCTCGCAGAAGGATATCTAATAGAACACCTGATTGGTTGGTTGGTTGGTTGGTTTGTTGGCTGGTTGGTTTGTTCATTGCAATTTGGATTGAGCGTAAAAGGAGTTTATTTAATTAAAATATTACACAATTTATTTAACTTCATTGCAAGGCATAGCCGCAAGGGTATGTCCGTCATCATGTTGATTTCAACAACAACATTCACACTGTGCTGAGACAAATACAATTCGGGATTTCACAAAAATAAACGATGGACAGCGAATCAATATTCAGTTAACGCGTTAACGCTGAAGGTTTGCTTGTTCGGTAATACTTTCAGTACTTATTTACTAAGCTAACAACTTCGATATTATGAGTCTACGATGCGAAGTACCACATCGACCGAGTGTGGATTCAAACCACACTAGTCACTATAATGACAGATTGTCGTTAACATAGGGAAAACCTTCAAAAAGCGCGGGAATGTCACATTTTTTAAGTTAATTTAACTCACTTAAAATTCAATTTTGACAAAACTTTTAATGATATGAAGATTCAAATAAATACGTTGTAGTCATTCTGTTTATGAATTTAGAAACCTCTATCTGGTCAAAAACATAGAAAGGCCGACAAATCCTGAAACGTATGCAATCAGAAATGTTCGGGTACAGCGTAATGCTGGTTTATTTTTACCCATGGCAGAAATCGAACAATTTCAAATTTGAACAACAGACCTTGGCAGTCGGTCTGTTTTTGCTAGCTGAGATTTGAAATGTTTTCATTAGTTGTAACGCATTTTAGTACAAAACATTAAAATACTGTACTGTTTTCTTTCCGCAAAAGCCCTGTTTTTTCATGTAATTTATGCAAATGTGTCGATGTCGGGGTATTTTGTTATTAAATATGCACCAACAACATTTCATAAGACTAACCTTAAAACTGGACCGTCATCTGCCGTGTGTGTACTATGGTAAAAAAATCGCAATTTTATACACTAATACTTGCTTTGTCGGTACATAAAATATTGATTAGTCATCAAAATAATAATTCAACTAGTATCGTTAATAATACGGGTTTTTCAAGAAAATTCCAACACATGTTTGTAATTTATGTAAACAATATATGTAATAAAATAACGAAGTGTACGCCATACGGTATTTGAGAGAACATATTGCATCTGGTTAGTGATTAGTTTGCTAGTTTCTCGTTTTTTTTAGATAATTAAGGATTATTAAAGTTTCAGGAAAGAAAGCAAGTATGTTTGAGGAAAAAGTTAATTTCCAACTCTATTATTTGCGTGGGTGCAATGTTGTTTATTATTCAACATAAATTATAAATACATAGTAAAATTGCACATGCTGTACTGCGAGTGTGTTGGTCGCATTATCACGTTTGGTTCAATTATAAAAACATATCTTTTCAGTTATTAATCATGTTTTCAATAGAATCCCATGTGAAATAGGTAATAAAGGGTTTTGAATTATGATTGTTGAAAAATAGTTACTTGCGCATTTATAAAGATCGCGGCATTTAAATATTTTAGAAACGCAATAAACCTAAGACAGCAAAGTAACGCATTTGAGGTTGAAATTATTTACGTTCTTGTCTGCGTTTTCCGTATTTTTTAAAATTCCATGTGAATCCATGTGACGTAGAGGCATGGTATATTAAATAACTGTTGGAACATTTATATTAATAAAAAACGGTTTATCTACAATATTGACTACAGATTACAAGATGACAGATAAATTGATGACACGGGAATGTACGTGTCTCCCGATACACCTGTGCTACAAATCGCGCCACCTAGCGGCGATGCAACACAACAAAAGAAGAATTCCTTTTCTTTCTGAACACGAGTTTTGTATCGTCTTCGCCTGGTTGTCAACCTATTTTTTTGAGAACTAGTTTATATGATGAGCGTTAGTAATAAAATATCTAGTAAACCTGTTTTGCTCTGTAATTTTTATTACAAACAAATATTAGCTTCGTGACATCGTGCTCTTGTATTACAATTCCAGCTATACAGCCAATATTTGTATTAACCAATTGCCCAATATATATATAATGTCATCCAAAAATCTACATTCTCTGTAGATAACTGGATCGTTATTTGATGCAGGAAATCTCTTCCAAAATAACTGATTCTTGTTTTCACCACACGCTGATTTATTTCGGGCCATTTTTTCTAATTATCACTGGATTGGGATTGAACGGAAGTGTGATTCTGCATAATAGTGCGATGTATAATTAACACACAATCTTAAGTGTTCAAACTTAACCAGACTGTATTGCAGATTCCATGTCTAAACAAAATCTCACAGAATTTCTCACAAATTTACACACGATTTACTATCGACAGGATAACGTAATTAAATATCCAGCGACAATATCCATTAAAAACAATACTCTGTGACCCCAAACCGTTTATCGTCAGGTTACGCTGTATATTACAGAACGGATTCGGTGTACTGTATCAATTATTAATAGGTAATTAATGGTATTCAGATTGTAATCCTGCAAACAATTTCGTTTATAATATATATCCCTGTAACACCACTTGTTAGCCTGCATTATGCTTTCATCTCAAATACAGTGGTGTACAATGTTCCCATGATGGCATCCTTCGAAATATTACATTTCAATATACATATACTCGTATAATCTCTGAAGTATATTCATATACTTACGAGATTCTGTCAGGCAAAACATGTTGCGTGAAATTCTCGTGTATTTTATTTAATCTGTCCAATTTAACTTCCGGTTTATTTGGTGACGATAACGAAATGTCACACTTTTTTGTAAAACCAAACTGGAAAAATAAAAATAAAACTTTGCGATAAATATTTGTTTATAATGCAACGCATTATGATTAGCAGGATTAGTAGTATAGTAACACATTGACACCTATTACGTTATCGTCACCTTTATCATTCATATTGTTTCCGTGACTTCTGTTATACTCTACATTTCCGGGCGTGTCGTCAACTTTCATAGTTTGACTATTGTTATCATTATCACCATTTTCATTAATGTCGTTTGCTTCATCAGTTTTATCAAGAGTAGCAATAGTAGACTGATCAACAGGTATTGGTTCAGGGTCGGGGCGGGTTTTACTATTTGGAAGAGAATGATAGCAAACTGGTTCGTTTGAAGTTTGCCGTTGACTTACTGAGCAGTTTCTCGTAATGTGTCCCTTTTTTGATACCTGTGACAAACAATATCATCAGTTGACAAGTAGATACGATATTGCCACTCCTCGTGAGTGACATTAATGACACCGTCAAGTTTATTATTGTCGCACAACATATAAACTTGACGGCGAAAGGATTTGACGTGTTTCAGCTCGGGTTGTTTGCACCCGAGTGGAATTAAGCGCAAATTGCTAACAACGTGGCCATACTTTGACAGTTCAGTTTGAATAATGTGATTTAGTATATATGGGGGTACACCTGAGAGAATTATTTTCGTGGCAGGTTTAACAAGGGGTTGCACATGGGTAAAGCAGTCTCCCACTGACAGACCAGCTGTACAAAGTTTCCACAGCGTTCACAGAGTCGAGAAAAACAATAACACTTCCGCTCTCTCGGGAAGCGGCAATAATATTCACAGGTTCGAGAATAGCAGAAATACTTTTAACATATGCTTCAATTGGTATCCCATCAATTGATTCGCATTTCAGACCATGTTTACGTGTTAGCCCTGCAAAATGGTTAACACGTGTACTCGCCGTGGAGGCCGCCATCTTGGAAAGGACCCACGACGAGCAAACTAAAAGTTAAAAACAAAATCAACTAAAATACGGTAGATTTTTACCGAGAAAACAAAATGAATAAACGGCAGTAACTAAGAAGTATTTACAAAACGTATTGGAATAAAAGTAGTCACTTACAAAGTATTTGAAGCAAAGAAAACTTGTTTTTTGCACAGCTCTAACAACGCGTGGCAGTCATGCGTAGTTAGTTGGTTGGTTAGAATAGCTGCTTTTCACCATTGACACGCAGATCGCCGCAAACCAACCGATCTGACACATACCGCGCGTGGAACTATGGGAAAAGTGGTCGGAACTATTTCCACACTGTGCCAACACAGATGGCGCTATTCGGTTGGTTTGTGGCGATCTGCTTGTCAATACAATATTGAGAAACATTAGACATTTAACCTCGCAATTTACATACATTTTAATGTTAATAAGATAAGACATGCTGATGAGTGTTGTGCGGAATTTTAATTGATCAATTCATTAAAGATTCAATCTTGCTAAAAATAAGGAGAGAATGTGTTCAAAACAAGAACAAAATACTTGTATATAGTTCCGCGGAAGAAACGCTGACTAAAATGGTGGATGATTGATATTTAGCCTTCCGAGGCTAGTTATGCGTCATAAGACACAGGTCTTTGCTGAATAGCGCCACCTGTGTTGACACAATGGCTTTTCACAAATAATTGTCATAGTCAAATGATATAGTATATTTGATGGCAAATACAAAATAAACAAACTAATAAACACACGTGAAATTGCACATGGTTTTATTACAAACTTGCACCATCATGAAATCCCTATTTAACACAGACCAAAGACGGAATTGCCAGAGAGGGCGGTAAAACTAGAATTAGTTCCAATGTCATGGTAATTCACTAAATCTATGATGATATTCCAATGAAGTTTACACTTGATAACATTCTCTTGTAATTTTTTTGGTGTTTTCTATAAAATAATTTATCATGTAAGTGTACACATGGCGAAAGCCGGGTTACAGCGTTATAAACACGAGACGTATGTCCCTTGCAAGGGTTATTTCGCAGTAACACTCTCTCTTACTATTTTATTTTATTGAACAAAACACCAGAAAATAAGCAAGAGACTGTACGCAAGTCAAATTGATTTACTGTTTAATGTAATTTTCACTGATTCATTTCATGATATGAATAAATTAGGTAATTATGAAACAGTAAATGCTACTGATACAGGGAACATTTATAAAATTATTACCGTCACGAGGAAATAATTTGACATCATCATTATAACAACTCTTCATCTGTACTGTATCTCAAATCAGATGTTACTAAGTGCCCGCGTAATTATAAAATCTGCTAAACAAAATTTTAATCTTTGGAGTATAGAAATGGAATAACATCGCAAGCCCATATGTGTTTGATTGGGAGGTGACATAACTATAACTGACATACTCGAATTTACCTTTAATAACAGGCCATGTTTACTTTAGCTATTACAACAGGTATATCGTATCGTGCGCTTATACTGCCCAACGCCGTTGCTTTACATTCGCGTTTGTACAGTAAGGCGGAGTGTCGGAATTTATTATCATTTTAACGTCAACTATTCTATTGATACACATATAAATTTATATGGATAACTTTAGGTAATCAAGATGCGGACGCTACCAGTTTTATTGAGAATATCGATTGTGGCAGCATGTAGTTTTATTGTATGCAGGGCTGCGGTGAGTATGTCATATTATCGAGCATAGATTAGATTTCAGAGTATCTTTCTTAAACGTCTTTTACCCAAAAAAAATAACAGTGTGATTATATACATTGTTATCGCACATTTCATTTATACTACATGTTATTGCAAACAGATGTTAATAGAATTGGAAATTAGATCTGTGTCATAAAAACGGCATTTAACATTTCAATTACCCTCTCTCTCTGACCCGTGTATTTGTATATTGTTTAATTACTTTCATACTTATACAGTGCTCATAAAATGTTCATTTCCAGGACACATTCACCTGCCCCGACGGTACCAACTCTGTACAATGTCTAACGAACCCCTGAGGTTGATTATTGTGGGGTTGTAAGGCAACATTCATCGACGATGATGGTAGCGTATTGGACTGCTCTGGTAATAACTATTATACACTGACAGGCTTTAACAGCTACATTATAATTCATTATATATATACTATCCAGATACAAATTATGCTAGTCAGAAAATAAATAAACAAACAAACAAACATACAACTAGTTTCAGATGATAATATATTTGATATGATATGTTTTTCTCAAATATAACGCTCAGCCATATTATTATGTTTGTAGAAATATATACCCGATAATCATGACCGATTTCTTAAGTTCACCTATTAATTCATTTTCAGAACAAAATGATGATCCATGTGCGACAATAAGATGTGGATTTTATGCACAGTGCAATTGGGGTAGATGCGTCTGTCCATTTGTGTGTTATAAAGGGTATATTATACCAGTGTGTGGCTCTGACGGTAATACTTATCGAAACGAATGCTCAATTCGTGTAACCGCCTGCAAAAAGCAGCATCATATACATGTACAACATATGAACAAGTGTCAACATGGTATGCGTATATATATATTTCTTTGAATAATCAGAAGTATTCGGCATATTTCATATTATACGCACGCCCAAAATTACAGTACTTCCATGTGTGTGTTCTCGTTAAATCATATATAAACCAAACTTTGTTCTTTTACATATTTGAGTGACATACGCGACAGATGTCATTCCCCAGGACACGTTCATTTGCCCAGATGGTACTAAGTCTGTACAATGTCCGACAAACCCCTGCGAAGTCACTCAGTGCGAGAGATATCCATACGCACGATGTGAAATTGATTACTGTGCGGAATGTAAGGCAACATTTATCAATGATGATGGTAGCGTACTGGATTGTGCCGGTAAATTTAAGTTTGCATATAAGCTGCCAGGCAGGCTATGGTATTTGCATCATGATTTGGTATCTATAGTAACTGAAACAAAACGAGGTGGTCAGGAACTAAATAAATAAACAAACTTTCTAGATATACAAGTAAGACAATAGGATATGATAGTTTCTTCTATAAAAATAAATGATCTCGAGCGGATAGACATTTTTCTGAAGCATAGCGCTTAGCCACTGTATGCTTTTGGGAATAAATCCCCGATAATTGTTTATAGTATTTCAGGCAGTGTGGCTAGACTTAAATTTAGTGACTGATTGCCTTAGATTAACTAATTTAATTCATTTTCAGGACAAAATTCCGATCCATGTGCGTCGATGAGATGCGGATTTTATGCGCAGTGCAAATGGGGTAGATGCGTCTGTCCATTCGTGTGTTATAAATGGTATATACAGGGTATATTATACCAGTGTGTGGCTCTGACGATAATACTTATCGAAACGAATGTTCAATGCGTGTAACCGCCTGCAAAAACCGACAAAATATATATGTACAGCATATGAAAAAGTGTCAGCATGGTATGCATATATATATATATATATTTACAGTTTCCCTTTGATTAATGAGAAGTATCCGACATATAATACGGAAGTGCACAGCCACATTTCCATCTGCATAATATTGTTCTTGAAGTATATCCTCAAAATTTATATTTCATGCCGTATTGTTATACGGCGCACCAAAACTGTACGAGTATAAGATGTAACGTGTATGTTCTACGTATGATATAATTATTTTGTATTTCACAGATAAGAATCGATGTACAGGTTCGTCACATTCAGGTCACTGTAGAGCAATGCTACTACGATGGTATTTCGACCAATTAACGGGAACGTGTGAACCTTTTATCTACTCGGGGTGTGGAGGAAATAGAAACAGGTTCTGGAGCAAGTGGAAATGCAAACAAAAATGCTTGGACTGATTTGCAGTATTGTAATATCTCTGCCGCGGGGTTTTTCATCTTCTTGGCTGTGAATATTCACTTGCAGAAACTATTGATTGCCCTTTATATAGCAATATAGTTATTCACGAGTAGTTTTACGAGTGAATTTTGACAATGCCATCGCATACCACATCGCAACAATCGACCGATCTGGAATATTCATAATGTAATATTTAACACATTAAATAGAATCACTCAACACAAAGATTATGTGAAAATCAAGTTTAAACTCAACACATGTAATAATTTACTGAATCTACAACTCATTCAATTGAATCGAAAAATACACAAATTACAAAGTAGCAGTTAACATTTTAAACTGCCATTACACGTTTATTTCTTTATTTAACTCTACCAGTCAATGTTAGAAACTGGGTGACTATCATTTGTTTTTGACTGAGTGTCATAAGATAAATATCTAACTAATGCAAAAATACTGAATAAATACAAGTTTAGTAATTTGTTAAGCAAATTTATTCTTTGAAAATTACAATTATAATTCTATGTTTAGCTTATCTTCAAAAAAGCCGACCAAGGTGAAATTGCGTTTGAAAAAATAATTGATTATTTATTTATTAATCAAATAAGTTATTACTGGGAATTAGATATATTTCACAAAGCGTACTCTACATGTGCGGGTTGGTAAACATTAGTGTTCACGTTAACAATTTACCAGTAGTGTTGCATTTGTTTTGCCAGCTAACAATGTATGGTTATGGACACTGTTTAAGATGAATGCTATTTGGGAATGTGGCGATTGTCACATAACATCAGAAGCAGCCGACACCGACAGGTTTGGTTTTGAGCATTCAATATCTTGTAATTCATCAAAGTATATATGCAGGTTTGTGTGCGCATGGATCAATTACATTTCTGTTTTTGCTTTTTTATATTTAAACGGCGATTTTGGAGCTCCAACAATACAGATCATATTAAATTTGATTGTATATGTTTTAAAATGAAATTATCTACAGTTTAGTTATTCAGTTGGTGAGGTGGCTACATTCTTGAATATTTTCCGGAGCTTGTATCTATTAGAGTTGGAATCTGTCACACTATGTAAGTGATGGGTTTTGACGCAAAATAAAAACTATTCAGGTTTTATTATAGCATGTTTGTTTTCAAACCATGATGTATAAATATTTGAGTAGTCTTAATCACGTGATTACTAACCAACTGAATAAAACATAGTGTGAAAGTTTTAAAGGGACTAATCCGAACCCAAGAAGCTAATTAACTATAGTAGCGGACAAATGTACAAACCTTCCGCCAAACGTTATATCGCTGCATCTACAGGCCTTCTGCATGTAGCATAATAAGTAGCTAACATTCGAGAGCACAATGATAAAACAGATGTACGTGCTAATGTGCATGGAGTGACACTTGTGAAATCCACCCTTAATTCTATGAGTAAAAACTTTGTTATTTGTAACGTTTATTGGTTTTAGAATTGAATTGCTTACTTCAACATGCTAATTGACAAACAAAAGATACTAAGGCCAGACTTTTTTTATTCCTTGTTTCTCGAGTTTTTATAAGTCATTTTTTTGAGCAGGGCGAAAAAATAAAATTATTTCTTTTTTTCCATTAGATTTGTGTGATTCTCAAAAAAATTGTAAGTGAGATCATTGATCGGAGAGAAGAAATGAAATACAATTTTATTCTATGTATAACCTGGTTGGCAATGTACCAAATGTGGCACAATTTTCAGCATAAATGAGGGATTTCATGCAGCACGCAGAAAGGTCAATACCCGAGATTCACTGTCAACCAACGAGCATAAAGTATATTTCTGCGCGAGACTTCGGTACTTTGATCATGATACTCCCATGAAAATGCAACTTGGATTTGTTAGGCGGCGGGCGGAAAAAAATGAAGATACAAATATTTTTTTTAGCAATTTTTTGCACTTACAAGTCGGCGGGCGCGAGAAAACACGCTGAAATAAACTTATATTTTTATTTCATTTTCGGCTCCTGTTCATTCGGCGGGTTCGCGAAACAAGGGATAATAAACGTTTGGCCCAACTGTAATCATAACATCAGACTAGTCTTTAAACGACCTTTATTTCAACCCGTAGGTATCACAAGCAATGTACAATGTTTATTACAACTCGACGAAGAGTGGTTATCAACAATCCCGAAACAAAATGACTAATTAAAACAAAATGGTTTTCGAATTTCTATTGAAACTGAAAGTAGTAATACCCCCATTCACACCACCGCCTACTTGTTTGAAAAAAGTAGTTGAACTGATAACTGATAACAAAAAAGTCAATCAACGAAGCAGACCGCGGCCTTGAAAGTTCCGTTATGACACGTTTCGGTATTTTAGTCAGGCATTCATATAATACAAATCTGAACTATACCTGTTCCTTGCATAATATTTCTACAATATGCGGGTATCAGAAAATTCAGGACAGACTTTAATTTGTTTAATATCAGTAATTAGCTCTCTATAAGTATTCGTGACAAGTAACGAATCTTACATGCACGTATACAATATCGGTTAAACTATTTTGACTTAATTAATATAGTCCTGATGATCAATGAAAAACTACCTGATATATTGCTTTCTTCAATAAAAGCTTCTTGTTGCAGATAGAAGAGCTTATTATAACTTGAATAGAAACACGATCACATGTCCATGACTACTTAATTCTCAAGAAATAGACAATGAACGGAAACGGTATATAACATGCGTTGGTGACTATTACATGCGTTACAGACTGATTTGCGATAATTTGTCAGAATGGGCAAAAAAGATTTCAGCTTGATTTTGCATTTATTCTTGGTTATTTCAGGTGTATTTCAGGTAAGTTGAATACTTCGAAGTACTTTTCTTTTTGTCATAATCCACAGACGAATGCGTAATTTATTTAGACTTAACTATTCTCACCAATTCTAAAAAGTAATTTATGCTTGATATTATATTTTATTATCTTTATTAGGTGAATGCTGAGAACGGTGAGATATTTATTTTTTCTAGAATTTTAATTTCATAATCTCTATATATCTGTGTACTTATGCCGACTTCTTTTTATTTTTTTTTATTTTGACCGACTGCAATGTAAATGTTTCATACTATTATATTAATCGATATCGACTGCTGCCAAGATTCACCGTAATACGTTTCTGCACTGAAATAACATATTATTTAATTAATAATTATGCTCATGCTATTGTAAGTCTGCGGAAATTGGACTCAATGGATCGACGACGAAAATGGTGGCGTGGTCGTCGATGAAGTTGGCGAATTCGAATACCTCCCGGATCTTCGTACCCTACATGATATTTGTGAGGTCCCGACCGCCATTGAGTGTCGCACAGTAGTTGAACCTTTTACGCTATCCTATGAAACCGGGCAGACTGTATACTGCGATTTACCCGATGGGCTAATCTGTTTCCATGGCGATAACGTGTCTCCATGTATGAACTACAAGATTAGGCTTTGTTGTGAAGCGAAAGAACCTACAGTCACGGAGGAGGGAGGCACCGAAGAGGGTATGTATTATACACAATATTTCATTGAGGGTCGGCAAGGGGTATTTTCGTAAGCTGTAATCAATTGTTTTTATTTTCGTAATATTGTAAATTTCAATAAATAGAAAGTAAATTCTTAGACATGGGTAGTTAACAATGTAATCGATTCCTAAACACAGATTATCAAGTATATTATCAAAATGTAAAATATAATTAGGAATTATCTGTAAAGTGTAACAACCTATTACCGTAAATGGAACTTTCCATTTTACTTTCTGTAATTCCGTAAAATGGCCTTTTTAATTCCTGTAACCTGTACCAGCTACCCCCTTGCATCCTCTTTGCATTTATTTAAGGGGTCGTGGATACGATAATGTTATCTTAGGAAGTCTCATTCTACAATTAGGATGAATTCTTGCAAACTAAACCGTTCTATTGTGGTCTGATAAATACATGGATAATAAAAACTGTTTATATTTGCATTCGTTCCATAGATGAGATATGTATTGGGGATAATTTGTATAAGATCGTTTTAGGCGACTCTTTTGACTGGCATGACGCAGACACATATTGCAAAACCATCTTAGCTCCGAGAGGACATGTCGCTGGCTTAGCAAATCTAGGCGCCAGTAAAGTGCGTAACACAGTTCGGGAGTTTATACAGCAGTCGCCGGGTTTGTCGAATCCCAAGGGGAAAGGTTACTGGATAGGATGTCACGACGAAGAGGAGGAAGGATCATTTGTGTGGTTGAATGGAAATAAAGTTGATGTACCACAAAATGCATGGCACTCCCAGCCAAACAATAAACAAACTGAAGCGTGCGCAGCAAAAGGAAATGATCAAGACTGCTGCCAACTTTGGTATATCATTTTGATTTTGAATGAATGAATCATTGAGTGAGTGAGGGAGGGAGTGAGTGAGGGAGGGAGTGTGTGAGTGAGTGAGTGAGCGAGTGTGTGAGTGAGTGAGTGAGTGAGTGAGTGAGTGAGTGAGTGAGTGAGTGAGTGAGTGAGTGAGTGAGTGAGTGAGTGAGTTGAGTGAGTGAGTGAGTGAGTGAATAAATGAATGAATGAGTGAATGACGTTTGTTAGAATAGTGGCTATAATTACAAAGAGTAAATTATGACTATTGAAATATATTCTCGCGTGTTGTGATCCTTACTAGTTTACGGAGTAAAAAAATTATATTCGCAAAATATTTGACAATGAAAGATTCATGAGGATTCATAGTAATATATATCAATCATTATTTTCAGGGAAAGACCAAAAACTAATCCTAGTTTCAAAATGGATGATTCCTGTTGCACTGATACAAAGTCTTTCATTTGTGAAATTCGTAAGTAATCTATCAGTATCTGAATAACTGTTTTAATATATATTAATATGATATAGGGGTCATACTAATGCATAAATAGCTGTTTTAAGCAGAGCTAGGTGCGAAGTGGCAGTACTCTGGGTTCACTTCCACGAGACAGGCACCGTGACGGTTTAAATGTGTAATGTATGCACAGAAGCATGGAGTGGCGAGATCTGCTCACCAACCTCGCACCGGTATATGCTCCCCCTTAAACATTTTGAAATCTAGACCCTCTGAAACGCTATTTCCTGCATTTTGAGGGCAACTGATGCAACCATCTGGGGTCCGTTTTGACCCATAGTGTCTAGAAAGCCGTCTACTGTGTGCCGGTACTGCTATATAGAGCGTAGGGCACCCCAAAATGTCTAGGTATTTTAATATGCAACGTGGAGTACCCCATCAAGAAGATTAGATTATACAATGTGTGAAGCCCAATTAACTACGTGCAGGTTTACAACGTTGGGTACCTCATTAACAACGCCCAGATATACACTCATTAACCACGTGAAACAATAGTCCTATAAACAACATAGCGGTAGTCCCCTAAAAACATGACGTACTCCCATATTCAATGACCGGGATTACTTAAATATAGTTTTTGATTTATTTATCAAATTCGCCAGATGTAGTTAAAATAATATAATGTTGGTGTTTTTACTTATAGCCGGATACTGCGCAAGGAAATAAACGATGTATGGCTCACGTACAAGGATTTAATATCTGGTGTCCAATCAGCTGTTTGATGTGTTAATATCATCGTTCACTATCATTATTGTGTCACTTTATTGTAAATCAATAGTATAATTATACTCAATTAAAGACAATATTACCGAACAATATTTACTTGTTACATTGACTGAATTATTACATTATTACACTAATGAACTATTCTTATCATAGTTCTAAAAATGGGCAATTGTCAATAGAGGGTGCTATTTGAAAGATAGCCATTAACGCATGGTGTGAAGCAATGTCGAGAACTCAAAACAGATGTGATGTTGACGGACGGTACGAAAAGACCTTTTAGTCGAGTAATTAAGTTATACATTGCAATTACAATACAGTTTACTGAAGTACGGGATATCAAATTAAGAATGTCGAGAACTCAAAACTGATGTGATGTTGACGGACGGTACGAAAAGACCTTTTAGTCGAGTAATTAAGTTATACATTGCAATTACAATACAGTTTACTGTAGTACGGGATATCAAATTAAGAATGTTTGTATTTACCCCAAACATTGTGGAGATAGCTGAGAATCAACTTACCAAACTCCTGGTGAAACAGCACTATATCTGAGCTTAGCTATGCAGGCCAGACTAAATACGACTGTACATTTTGTAGTTGGATCGAATAAAACAGGCGTTTAAGATCTATTTGACGAATATTGAATGAATGAGTATGCGAGAAAGACTCTTGTTACCAGCAGCAACAGTGTGTGATTGCCGATCCAAAGCGATAACCATTGTATCATGTTGCCTCAAAATTTAAACAAACGGATCGCATCTAGTCAATTACATAAACACCCGAGACACAACCAGAACGAACATAGAAATGTTATGAATTGTTCAACACACAAAGAATAGACATAACAATTTTATGGACCACAACTATTCCGAAAGACAATCGAAATTCATTTATAAATTGTCTAACACACCTGAAATGCGCCCGATGAAATGCTGTACTCCTACACTCATACAACTGTTGTGACCTTGGAACTTAGCATCATTGAAAAATAATAGCTCATTTGCTAGCCTGTTTGTAATTTGAAAGTGATTTTTTTTTATATTTCACAACTGTCAGATCATAAACACGCAGTTCACCATAAAGATAATCTGTCTTGTATATAAGGCCACACCGACTTAATTTTATGGATGACATCCGCGCGCCATTAGTTTTAGCCCATTCTCAAAAAAAAAAAAAAAAAATTCAGACGACGAGTCTCCACATATCGGTTTTCTGTCCGGAACTTGCTGACTCATGTTGTCGCAAAGCGCCGGCTTGTCGTAAAACTCGTTTTATACTACCTCCAAACGTGCCTATTTTGTCGTAAATGATCTTCTGCACATGGGTATTGCGTTGCCGGGAATTCCAACATGGCGCGCAACTGCGCCACCAAAATACGTGAGCATACAAGTTCAGAGAAAAAAGCGGATGGATTGTTGTTGACTGGTACGCAATTGACGTCGGCCAGGGAGAGTCCTGTGGATTTAGCAGGATTTTTTTTTGGCAAGGATTTTTTTTTCGCCCTCTCGCATTAGTTTTGGGGTCTCCAGAGGATGTCATCCATAAAATTAAATCAGTGTAGCCTAAGTTGGACATTGAGATTCATATAATGAATAATTTAACTTTTTAAGTGAATTAAGAAATATTTTTGTTTGTCGTATAATTGTAGAAATATATAATTAACTACAAGGTATTCCAAGCGTGCAAACCTATGCCATAGGTGCAAATTACATATCCTCATTTGTCTACCTCTGCACTAAATTTAGCATACTCAAATAATAAGCATGTACGTTTTTCTTGAAAGTTTAAATTGAATATTGAATAGTATTGTTTACGTAAGAAATTTCTTAAACTGACATCAATGATGGGGTCATGAACTGTATGCACGCGTACGTCATAGGTTTGCAATATTTACGGTACATTAAAATAAATGACTTTAGTATTTCATCAGTTACATCGACGTTTTAACGGAGTAGGTCCACGCATCTCCGATATATGCAGCTTCATTAGGCGCATGGAGGCCAAACTAACAAATACCGGTTCAGCAGTAAGCTAAATTCTAAAGAACAAAAAATTGTAAAATACTGATGTCATCAAATTACGAAATTAACACTCGATCCGCCCTTTGTAATTTCCAAACAGCATCCAGAAGGTATTAGACCATGATAATACATTAAATTAAACATAAACATTGCTACATTAAATTTTCATACACACCATGCAGTACAATAAATTGAAGTATCTCAGATGTGGTCCAGGTTTCCCGATGTGAATCAACTTACTAGTCAATTCCGATCACCTATTAAATAGTGACAATATTAAGTTCTTAGATAAAATGCAAGTCCACAATTCAGAAAACAGGAAGCAGTTGCAGCTCTATTCAAAGCATAGAAATTCATACTTGGTCATTTTCTCATAACCCTCCAAAACAAAGGTTCTTTCTTTTGCCCTATCACGTTTGTTTGTTAAGCGAACACCCGCGGAGTCAGTACCAATGTGTGTCCTATACAGTAGCCACGATAGTTTCGCCATTGTAAACAAATATGAATGCAGTTAAATGATTTACCTAATTATTGGGTTTAACCAACGCAAGCTTAAAATAGTGTAGCTGGATATAGGATATTTGCTTGACATTGTTTATATTCGATGGCAAGTGTTAGTAGCCAAACGGATATACAGGTCATAGGTTCATAGGCAAATTATCGAGTTATTGTTGCAACTGAATGTAAAGGTTACATCGCGTGTTCACGTTCCACTACGCCTGCACAAGAGTTCATACTCTGGTCTGTTTACGTGGTAAGTTTCTTCCAAATTAAAAATCTTCACTTCGTGTGCGATTTAACATATGGTCATCAACAACTGGTGTGAGAGACGATGGTATTGGTGACACACGTGCATGTGTATTTGCAGTGTATCCCAGTCGCTAATGAATATATACCCGTTTACTGAAACATTACTACAGTACAAGTAACCTGTAGAATGCTGTGTGGGTAATATTTTTATATTGATTTGCATTTGCAGCCAGTAGTAACCAAACAATGAGAAATCTATAGGATTGGATATACCTCTCAGCTGGCTTCACATGCATAGTTCAAGACTACCTAACCGATGCTTACACCAATATTTAGTTACAGCACCTAGACGGTCTGTGGTTACAGCTTCATTTTCCAAGTAATCGTATTTGCATTACAATAGAAAATCATGAAAGACTGGCACTCCCATGCAATTAACAGCGAGTGAAATTCCTGGGATTGAAACGTATATTTTGAAGTCACTGATGTAGGCAATGAATAACTTCAAGTTGACATAAAGACGAGGTAGTTTAATCAATCAGTGCTCAACTAGAGGCTGAAATTATAACTAATTTGTTTATTTCAATTTCTCCTGAAGTTAAATAGAATACACTGGTGAAACACGGTAGTAACCGTGGGTGAAAGGATGTTTTGGGGTGTAGTTTACATTGTGTATGGAGTGGTGGGATCGGGTGTAATTTGTTCATTTCCAACTCTTATGAAGTCACGTAGAATTTCACTTAATTTATTTTTGCTGACATGTTTTCAAGCATTACATGTGAATCCAATTTTCACTGTGCTGTGTCTCAATAGAGTATGAGGGCAATATCATTTTCACTGGAATTTATTTTAAGGGAAAAATGTTTTCAGTGATAATGAAGTATTATGACAGAACCCCATACCCTCCCCGTGGCTTTCATTGCGTATGGAAGTTATTTTCACGAGCAATGCGGTGTATCCTGCTGCCGTACTTTCACGAGCGAAGCCACGGGGAGGGTGTGGGGTTCTGTTATTATTATTAATATGCTGCAAGACAGTGCTGCGACCTAGCAACGCATGTCAGTGTAGAACACGTGTCACTGTACGTGTGAAAATAAAATAATCAGACGTCTAATTTGAGTCATTGTCCGAATAAATAACTCGTGGATGTTTAAGCGTGGTGGTCGTCGCGCAGCGCGTGTTCGAATTTCATGTAAATAAACAATGTATTTTACACGCGTTGTATACGTCGCTGTGAGTCCCATAATCGAACAGGACGCGGCACGACGACTGTCGCCCTTTAGTTGGGACCACGACAGAACCAGAACTTAAACTGGGCGAAAACGATACACAGTTTATGTTGAAGTTAAAAGTTCCTCCACAGATCTGTGCATTGGCAAACATGCCGTGCACTGCGGTACTCCACTGACGGAATGACTTTCGTTGACATCGGCCGTGGCTGCCTCGTGAGCTGCACACTACAACTTCGTTTGTGATGTTGCTTGCTGGTCGTGGATAGACTGAGTCTTGGTTACCGGTTAAATGTTGCTCATTTGGCGGTGGTAATATTTATTTGGAACTGAGTAACGCCACAACGTCGCCAGCAGAAACATCCTGGTATCTCGATGTTGATGGTTGCGGCTCCATAGTGATCGCTGATTTTACTGCGGGTCAAGGCTGCGGGTTAATCTTCCGAGAGCCCTTCAAGATTTATAAAACTCAGTTTCCAGGTAAACATACATTAAGTTCTCCCAATCCTAGTATTCTATGTGATGTACATCTAACATGCCAAAAATGATGGTGAACGATTTGAACCTCACAAAAATAGCAGACGGAAATGTGTTTACAAAATAAAAATAGTGATTACTTGAAATAGATACCAGGAAGGGTAAAAGAAAAGTTATATAACATTTTATTATTCAATAATTTATTAAAATACATAAGTTTGTCCAACTCCGTGTGATACAACACATCAGACATAGCTCACTGTACTCGGCTTGAGTGTGGGCACAAAGTTACTATTTGAATTTTTGATATCTTTTTTCATTAATGAGAAAGTTGACCCCAAAGTTAGAGTAACTTTTCACCAGGAATGGCTTTTTAACTCTTCTGTGATATTTTTTTGGCTTGGCTGATTTTGTTCATACTTGACAGGCAGGTCGTACCATCACTAATTGGAAGAACAATTCTGACCCACCGCTACCATGGTAACAGCCAAAATCTGCTTTTTGAATACTTTCGCCCCAAATTTATTACCTCCTACCAGTCTTGTAATAGCAGTGCCCAAATGATCATGCCTTTTATTCTGGGTACGTTGCCCACTGGTAAGAGATCACCGGCGCCGACATTGTTACACTGTCAACGTAATCCCAACGCAACTTTGAATACAATGTAAATGCTGCCTCCAATCTAGAAAATACTATCGCAAAACGGTTGGAAATACTAGTGATACATCTAACGGCTAAATAAGTCCTAGCAATAAAATAAAGTGACTTCTAAAGACTGAATGTTATTTTGCGAACCGACGTTAGGTTCACGTTCATGTCCTACCATGGTAACAGCCGAACATATATTGCTTGTTTTTTACAGGCTTGTTTTCATTGGCAACCGAAGTATTTTTATTTTGTAAACAAATTTTCGTCTGCTATTTTTATCCAGTTCAAATTGTTCAGCAACATTGTTGGCATGTACATCACATGGAATACTAGGATTGAGAGAACATGATGTATGTTGACTAAGTTTTACCTTAGTACGAATACCAGGAGGTTTCTGCTGGCGACGTTGCAGCTTTACCCAGTTCCATATAAAGATTACCAACGCCAAATGAGCAACATTTTAACTGGTAATCAAGATTCATTTAATCCATGGCTAACAAGCAACATCACAAGCGAAGTTGAAGCATGCAGTACTAGTAAGTCATCCCGTCAGTGGAGTACCGCAGTAGCACGGCATGTTTGCCTTCAGCATTGTATTCAAACGAATCACGTGGTGTGCCGTTCTCATCCAAAACCGGGATTCGATCAATAGGAGAGTTTCAGTAAAAAAACACATTGCAAATCATGCAAGTTCAACATTTTCAAACCAATATACTAAATAAACAGAAATTCTCAGAGATGCAAAAGAAGGATAGATATTACTTTTCACTATACACATCTCTGTTGAAACTATCCCTCACATATTCTACTCCCAATTACTCCTGCGTCAAATGGACTAGCCTCTTTTCATGTTGACATTCAGAGTAAAATCATGTGACAGGCTGTTAAATTGGCTGTTGCACACTTTTTCGCCGGTCTGGAAAATGTGTTTAATTAGCTCTCATTCAAGCAACAATGCAGATTTCCCAGTGGGAGTGAAACTATTCGACTCTGCCATTAAAAAAATAGGGGTGTTTTCAGCAAAAAACGAATAACCCTGGAATGCACACAACATACTGAATTTCGGAACAAATCGTGCATTACTTACAGCAGCAGAATACCACAGAAGTATCAGACGAAACATGAAAACACTATATATTGTATTTCAGCCTGAACCCTCTATACTGCAATTCAAGGAATTAACCCCATATGTGCATCCATTTCCCACCTTGGTATCACCCACCTCTGAAAACAAACTCTTAATACCACGCTGAAGCGTTTGGTAATAAAGTGACTGTAACCAGGGTCGTCATTATAGGATAGTCCCTTAAAAACCGGCGTCGATGTGTTGACATGTATGTATACTGTGTTATAGCCCATTCACTGAATCATGAGTGCAGTACATACAAGTGACTTGTAGGTCATCCCGCGCCTCGACAAGCAGATCATCGATGTACTGATATGGGTGAGTATGTATTGAGCATTCGAGTGTAACCTTGAAATGTCTATCAATCTACTGTGATTTATGTTATATGTTTATGTTATGTTATATTGTGTACGACTTGCCTTCGGACTTTGGGCTATACAACCCATCTCTCAGTATGTGGTGTTATCGGTTTATACTGTTATAACTAATGGATATATAAATAAATCCCTCCTGTACAACACGTAAAAAAATCGGGTATATACTACTACCAGAAATATCCGAATTATTACAATTTCTAATAATAATTCACAGTAATATTGTGTAAAACCACCAACATTGGAATATTGAGTCAAGACTAGACTGGCGCAGTCGGAGCGATTAATTTGTTTTTGTAGTTTAAATAAAATAAAAAAAAATCGCGAAATGGAGGTGTGTAACTGCGAAATCACCCCCGAATGGTTTTTGCATGGCCCTCTTTCGACACTGCAGGAACCCGTCGAGTTTTCAAAGAGTAATTATGTTAATGAGTGTTCTAATTGACAATCATCTAAGCCAATCACAACGTCTCTTCAACTGACCTCTGACCGAGAAGACGTCGACTGATTGTAGCAGCCGATTTTTTTTTTCAATTCTACGACAGTACGAGTTACATTTTTACATTGCGATGAATAAGAAACGACGACTACGACAAACTCGAATTTCAACGTGCCGCCATGTTGGGTCTGCAGTGTGACCTTTACCATGTTGACCTCATTATGCACGTATTTCCGCGCCCACTTTATTATAATATGTGCTCATGAATATTTAATAGCAATGAATTTCCTGCAGAATAAACCAGTCGGGGTGATTTCGCGCTAACACCTCCATTTGGCAATCTATGTGCGTACATGGACCAATCAGATTATCAGAAATTTTAATGACATACTATGTCATTATACTAAACTGCTATGATATATATATGCCATAAATACAGGTACTTGGTATTAACAGATAAATAAACATGGCAGAGAGTACGTCCAAGTTACAAAGACGGATGTCTGCGATGTTGAGATCATTCAACTGTTCATCTTCTAATGATGGTGGCGGTGAGTAATCTATATATTCCGGATGGCGAGGGTCGTCTCCTGCGCACGCGCGGGAATTGAGTCCGGCCAAGCGACAATAAGAACGCACGCTAAAACGCAAAGGCTCATGGGTAGACGCTTGTTTGTAAACAATGACACACTATGACCATCTGGCGCATGCGCAGGTGACGACTTCCCCCGCTTTAATATCATAAATTAAAGAACAAGTACATAACTATAAAGACAGTTGTAAAAAACAACAACGACGAATCATTACGCTGACCAGTGAAACAGTAGACGCAAAGATAGGGGAGGAAGGAACATTGTCTGAGGGAGAAAGACGAGGAACACGCATGTGCATCAATATATCATTATATCAACACACGCTTGAAACGTGTTTATGTGTTACATCATCTAATCTACTATTCTTAATTTTCTGCGAGATCCCGCGTTATGCGTGAAATTTAATGAAGTAAACAGAACAAACAAAGGTCATATCATCGTAATGGCGTCAAAACATTGCGTAGGATTCGACTAACGCGAAAATATTGTGGGGGTATTTCCACGCTTAATAGTGTGCTTTACACACTTGATGATAATCAATTGTCATAAGGTAAGGGTACCTGATGAAAGCAATATTCCCCCTTTCAAGGATAAAAGATTAGATTTAAGCTTAAAAAAAACAATTTTAAATTTAAATAAAATCGTTCGATTTTTACGGTAGACGTTCGGTCCGCGTCTTTCACGCAATACGCGAGATCTCGCAGTGAACGGAAACTCACCTATTGCTTCTCTTTACTTGTTTCAATATATTACAGGAATAATTAGAAGTAAATATCCAGATCCTGAAATACCAACAAACATGACACTTTCTGATTATGTGATGTCAAACTTTGTTCACTATGGAGACAGGATTGCTATGGTGAGATAGTCATTTTCACTCGGTCTTCAATGCGTTCTTCTTGATTAAATATACACTACATCTGGGCAGCAACGATGTTAGAATTTGTTGACCTTGCCTTTTAATAAAAAAATTCTCAACGATTTGATTATTTAATGATTTTTTCTTCTTCATGTTATGTAATTAATCACAGAACTAATTAAATATGAGTACACGATACAGAGAATTTCACAAACTCGACGACAGTTCAGTTTTAAATATATGTGTTTCACAGATTGATGGGTTAGCTAACAAGTCATATACATTTAGACAATTGAGAGATTTAATCTACAGATGTGGGAGTGGATTATCTAGAGCCAGATTTCAACAAGGCGATGTGTGTGCCCTGTATATACAGAATATGCCAGAATATAGTATACCGTTTTATGCGGTGATATCCATTGGAGGAATCGTTACAACCATAAATCCATCATACACCTCCGGTAAATTATTTCCGTCATAGAATAATCTATGAAGCCGCAATCATTACTATATGTGAGGTGATATGATTCCTCATCGACTGACGTATTTTATACAGATTTCGCGTGATAGCGTAACCCAAGCCCTACACTCAGTCTGATTTTTATCTGTATGAATTTCTGTTTTGTTTCGATCAGACGAGTTAGTACACCAGCTACAATCGTCAAACGCTAAGTGGATTGTAACAACTATTGATTTAGTCGTCAATACCAAGAAAGCTGCAAGTTTGTCTAATATGAAGGTTAGTCTATGTGTAACCTTCGTTTTAGATTTATACTATTTATTGTATTGTATTGTATTGTATTGCATTGTATTGTATTGTATTGTATTGTATTGTATTGTATTGTATTGTATTGTGATTTTTGATTTACGGGTATGTAAAACGAAATTACATTAACGGATGTAACTGATAACTTTTCCAATGAAATCCTTAGCACCCCGTTGGCAGGCCAGTCACACTGGTTCTCACCACAAGAGGTTACGATCCCCCCTGCCAAATGCTAAGTACAACTGAAACTAATATCTACATATTTACATGAAAAATTGTCCACCTGTGCGGATCTATTTGTGCAGGAGTTTTACGACCGTATGCCCTTACTGACGTCAACCGAACTTGTTATGTGGGAAGTTGGCACCCAAGGCTCACAGGTGCTACACCTTGCCCAAGGGTGACCTGGAGGTAGTTGCGGCAAAGGGTAACCTCATTCTCCCACGTCCATAGACTCCACAACCGGATGTAGTTTAAAATCTTGCCCAGGACACATATATACATATATAAATAAACGTAAACATTGCCAGTAATAGGTAATACCTCACACGTGAGGCTGAGTTGGTGCAAGGCTTATATGACCGTATGCCCTTACTGACTTCAACCAAACTTGTTATGTGGGAAGTTGGCACCCAAGGCTGACAGGGACTACACCTTACCCAAAGGTGACCTGGAGGTAGTTGTGGCAAAGGGTAACCTCATTCTCCCAAGTACAAAAACTCCACGACCGGATGCAGTTTTAACGTCTTACCCAGGACATGTCCAATAAAGCTGAAAACCGACACGACTAAGTCGTGAGGCCAAACCTGTAATAATTCGGGGAGCGCTGAAAAGCACCGTGTTCACCCGCGCGTTCAGTGTGCCCAAGGTTGACATGGAGGTAGTTGTGGCACAGGGTAACCTCACCCTCCCAAATTCCAAGGAAAAACTAAACCATTAAGAGCACAGAACAAGTAGCAAAAAGGAAAAAAACGCGCGTATGTTTGCAGATAACCAATCAAGAGGACGAAACTCTTGGCTCCTATGCGTGTTCTAAACTTGGTTGTGCATTTCTGTACGTGAGTACGTAAATTGCAATATTTGCCAAGACAATAGTATGTTATAGAGTAATGCGGAGCTCATTATCCTGAATGTGACACAGGGCATTCTCCACTGTCCATGTATTGTTAAACTTAGGCAATAGGTTCATAACGCGTGAATATTCATATTCCGTTTCAAGTCTTGATCTAATACTTTGTTTAAAAATTTCGAGACGGTCACTAGACCCTTTGTTTTGAGCGACGGGGTGGTAATATTATGAACCACCAACCAGGAATCCGAAAGTCTTGTTGAACCAGACGAGATGCAATGTATTGTATTGTATTGTATGTGTTTGTTTTGTGTTCTTGGACTTTATCACGGGGAAATTACGAATAAGTTCATCTGCTTCATCAAACTGAATATCCTGTACTAATCGCCTATATATTATATAATACGAGATAACCAATAACTTTGATCACAGCGTGATGCTATTGCTTGTATTCTTCACATAATTCATGTTCATGTATCGCTTATTTTCAGCATATCTATATAGTTGGCGATGACAGTGTTGAGGGTTGTTTGCCATTTGTAGACTTAATGACAGATGATGGATCTGCATTTCCTAAGGATATCAAAATTAACCCAGTAGAAGACGTGGCCGTATTACCATATTCTAGTGGCACTACTGGACTACCAAAGGGAGGTATGCTGACTCACCACAACCTCATTGCTAGTTGTGAGATGGGGTATGTGCAATTATCGAATCGTTTCAAATGTTGGCACATTTTGAATATACTCGTAGACTATTGTTTAAATATGTATTCTGAAACTCATTGCATTTCTATAAACTAAAATCATGGCCTAGGTCAAAGTAATGATGTAACACATACGCTTCGTTTGGCAAAATTTGCGTACAAATGTTTATGAAATCGACTGCTCATAACCGTATCTGCTATTGAATATGCCTACCTATTACACGCGAATATTGTTATATACTTTGTGAACAACGTTGTATGTAATTATATTGAATGTTAACATAATGTTCCACACTGTAACATTCATTATATTTTCATTAGTTTATTTTGTTATTAATAATTCATGTATAGGGTGTCTAATGAGCTAATTAAGGTGTCCGATAGTGATGCCATTATCTCGGTACTTTCGTTGTTTCATTTATCTGGCATACTTGGAGTTTTACTCATCGGTATGAAACTGGGGATTACAATTGTGACGCTGTCTAAGTTTGAGCCTAAAGTATACCTAGGTCTGGCTGAAAAACACAAGGTACAACTATATTGACATTATTATATTACATATTATTATACATCTGTCACCATACGCCATAAGTTACAGCGTGCCGTAATTTACGGGGTATTTTCATCCTACCATATAAGGAAATGCGAATTCCAAATATGGAATGACTACGCGCGTAATCATAGTTTGACCGGACTCCACACAAAGAAGTTCGCTGATTCTTTTCTAAACTTTTTGTATTTCGGCATTCCCATGGTATATCCTTGGAAGGAAAAGATGTATAATAATAAGGTTATTACGCGTCGGTCGATACCCCGCTATACTGTCTTCGTGCATATTTTGAAGTATTTTAGTAATAACCTTATATTATTACATGTTGACTACTCCAACTATTGGCTATTGAATGGTATGTTTGTGTTGACTATCATTAATATGCAAATGAAATAATACCCTGAAGAGCTATTATGCTAATTTCGCAATCAATGTACCATTGTTGAATGCTATGGTTGTGTATATTTGATTCATAAGATTAAGTTGTACAAACAAGTGTGTGAGTAAAGAAATAACTATGAAAAATAGTCACGTGTTCAATAATAATTATATGTTCTTTCATGGCATGCAGCACAAGAAAAGCATTACCAACACTATGTCCATGTTTATTTAGTCCGAGTTTGAGCACACATAGATCAACACATAGATATTTTTAGCTTCGACAAGCATCGAAAATATTGATAAAAAGCTTTGCTCGTGAAAAATTGAACACAGGATAGACCAGAGCACGAAACAAACTTCAAGGTCAAATTACGCGATAAATTCCATATTGCAGACCTTGTACTCAACTAAGTGTTGAGAACTAACATATATTATGTGAGCCACCACTAAACGTGAACCGTGTAATTGATCAAATCGTTATGTTTATTTTTTTATTTTTCCAGGTTACTTGTTTGGACATTGCCCCGCCTATTGCCGTGTTTTTGATCAAGCACCCAATGGTTGATGAATATAATCTTTCAAGTGTAGACAACATCATATGTGGAGCTGCTCCACTAGGAGCTGGACACGTGAAATCATTGCAGAAAAAATTAAATAACGATCATCTTAAAGTGAGACAAGGTAGGACCGCCACATACACAGATTAGCGTAGCTTGGTTTTGAATGATTCTCTATGTTGCTTTTGAAGGGTGGTGGTCGTCGCGCCACGTATGCCCGGGATATGGGACTCGTATGAATACAGATCTCAACTTTGACTGTTGCGCAGACCAACGAGTACAAACAGAGACGTTATGGGTAATTTCTTTGGTGACTGGAGTCAGCGGCGGTAATTAGTGCACGTCGCACATGCGCAGCACGACGACCACTGCCCCTTGAAGCGCCACTTTTGCTGCATGGCATTCGAATTCATTCAAAAATCAATGTATTTTACGGGCGTTGTATACTACCTGACACATTAACATGATCGTCTAATGCATATCGAGGAGTTTGGAAATACAGTTGCATTATTAACAACCTCATTAACATTTAGTGCTTAATACCGTCATTCGTGAATATTGTGTATAGTAACATTCGTTAAATATTTACGTAGGATATGGTATGACAGAGACTGCTGGAATATCAACACTTTGTGGCATGAACGATAAGTGTGTTGCTGGCTCAGTTGGTGGAGTAGTGGCAGGCTGCCTAGCTAAGGTAATAAACGTAAATATATTTGTTGTATACAGGCGGTAGAGAAGTAGTTATAAACGTACTTAAGATGGCAGTTAATGCTTCGCTCGAAACATTTCTGTTGCTTCACGTGATAATTCAAGCTTTTGATAAAGGTATCAATACCTTTAATACAATCAAAAGGATACGTTTGATAATTAACCAGCCATCAGTATGTTTTTATTGTGTCTTGGTAACAATCACCTAGATCGCCTACATACGAACAATGTGACAAATTAAAACACAGTGAATGTTTATTTGCTACATTAATGTACTATTGTTAAACTATTAGCCAGTAACAAATCAAAAGAGACCGATGGCAAGAGTTTGAAAATGGTTCACTTCAGGTCAATGAACGGCGCCTTTTTGTTTGTTGTTTCACAAATTATGTAAAGCCATAACAGCACACTTACAATTTCAATTTTGAATATTGTTTGAATAGTGTCATTTTTTATCAGCGGCGAAACACAAATCGCGCGTGTCGTCATTTTGAATGACATTCAACTCACTCGTGAACAAATAACTCGATTTCAACCTAGACGTTCGATGGCCTCGTCAGTTTATTTTTTAGCAAGTAACTAAACATGCTCGACAGTGCTCGCTCGCCAGGCACTGCCTGTAACATATGAACAAACAAAACGGATATTAACTTTAAGAAATAATATCATAAACATGGTGAGGTTAAAAGGTAATGTATTGTTCATTGGATACATATGTTTTATGTGGATATCATTTCAACGTAAAATAGCTAATTGCATATCAAATAGTCGAACGTTGTTGTAAGGTTGTGGAAAATTAATGGGTGGTTGTCGCACCACGCACAATTTGTGTTGATAAACATTTATTTTCCTACAATCCAATACGCTCTTCTAATGGAAACAGTCTGCGGTTGTTTTGCGCAACTATCAAAGTCGTCATCTCTGTTCACATGAGACCCATATCTCGCGCATACGTGACGTATCGACCACTGCTCTTTAACGACACAGTCTAGTCGAGAGCTGTACAATTGGCTTATACTCGATACAGAGCTCTAGCTAGCCAATAGAAGAGGATTATGGCTACATTAATGACAATATATAATTGCATTGATGTTATTTCGTTAGAATGTAATCACTAAATCAATTTACAAATAGATATACCTTGTACGGCCAATGAAATGAACAAAATCAAACCAATATATATATATATATAATATAATCTGTTCCAAATGGATTATCAGTACCAGGAATTTCTGTGATATAGTCAACTCTTATTAAAGCTCGGATTCAGATTTGTCATCTGTATTTTAGGTGATTGATATTGCAACGGGAAAGATCCTTGGAATTGGTCGAGACGGTGAGCTGTGTTTTCGTGGTCCTCAAGTAATGAAAGGTTACTTGAATAATGAAGCGGCAACAAAATCAACTGGCTGGATACATACAGGTTAGTGAATTGTACATATGATGTCATATGGGGCTCAATTTTATTCCCTTGAACAAAATTAAAATCACTAAAAAGTACAAACCAAACAATTTTAGTGAAGGAAATAGCAGTAAAAATATTGCGATAAAGACTTTCCGTTTTCGACACTGTGAAATTCCTTTGTTTTTATGCAGAAAAATACAGTATTTTTACCAAGTAAAATCATATTTATCGAAATGATCGAGTTGTTGAACACATATTTCAAGACAAATAAAAGGCAAAAGATAGAGAATATAGCAACTCATATCTTTTCTGTAATATTCTTGTGTAATCTGTAACTATGGAAATTATTTATGGGTGCACAAGGAATACATTTCGTTATCATTTAAATATTCTTAATATAAATTTCTGAATTATTTTGTGAAAATTAGTTTTTTTTTTCAGTTTGTTTCTCCTCAAAAAACGGTAAAATTTCACATTGTCGAATACGGAAAGTCTTTATCGTAGTGTTCAAACTCTTTCAAGAATCACTTAAGAACTATTTCTTGCTAAATCAGAGGATTACCGAGACACGTTGCAAGCACAAATCTATTCTACGCTGTTTTGTAGTTTACTACTATTTTGGCGTATTTTTTTAAAATTGTATTAATGCAATGACAAATAAAAGCAATAGAATAATAAAATCATTCACAGTCAATTGACTGTGCGTCTTTTAATCTATACTGCCACACATATTATCATGTCTCGACTTAGATATAAGTGTTTAATTAAATAAGAACCCAATAATTTTGTTGAAGCCCACATTTCTCTATCATCACAGGAGATATTGGTCATTATGATGCTGAAGGAAATTTCTTCATAGTAGACAGATTGAAAGAACTCATAAAATTCAAGGCGTTCCAGGTTTGATATCAATTCATTTAAAATAAATACTCCATATTGCAATTTGTTGTTTACATTTATCTGTAATGCTTATCATTTTGATGAGTAAGTGTCTTTATAGGTTGCACCAGCGGAATTAGAAGATATATTATTAACCCATCCTGAAATACAAGACGCTGCTGTGATCGGTGTACCTGACGAGTATGCTGGTGAACTCCCTAAAGCAATTATTGTGTCAAAAACTGACACGCTTACCGCAGAAGACGTTGTTAGATTTATAGACGGTATAGTGTTTTTCGTTTTTGTGCGATATTCAAGCCTGTCAAAATCTCTAATGTATTTAAGGTAGAATAATGAGGTTCACGTAAACATATTTTTAGAGAGGTATTACATAGATCTACAATGGTCGTTTTTTTTATTTTCCCACACAGGACGTGTTGCCTCATACAAAAAACTTAGAGGTGGTGTTGAGATTGTGAAGGAAGTTCCAAAGTCACCAAGTGGGAAGATATTACGGAAACTACTCAGAGACCGCGAAAGACAAGCATCAAAAAAGAAATATTTATATCGTTCATTATCAAATGCATGCATAACTTTTATATCACCCGACAGTATGTCGTAAGACAGGGAAGATCAAAAACCCATACCACCACTATGCGACGTCACTTGAAATACTTTTTTTGAATTATTGAATAAATAAAGGTTTTTTGTGTGTTGATGAACTAATAAAACCGATGATTTGAAGAAAAAAGTGGGGCGTACTATTTTACATGATGATGTTTTTAGCGCGAAATAAATGTCGTCTGTCAAAAACATATTTGTATATCTCATCCGGTGTTTGAATATAGCAGATCACCTGGAAAACAGCTTAGTTGCAGAACAGGTCGATCAGGATAATGTGATTGAAGGTCAAATTCAAGGTAATGTCATGATAATGTTTTCATGCGGTTAGATATTGATAGGTGTTTTGGCGATTACGACGAAACTCACTGATTAGGACTTGATTATTGGTTTCCGGTGAAAGAGAGGGATGAGATCATTCATGCTCGCTAATATTCTGTTATCATTTGAGCTTATATTCAAAGTACTGAACGGAAATAGGAACTAATTAAAGATATCAACTTTGCCAACAGACTGTTGTTTTTACTACGCATGATAACTTTGACACCTCACGAGTATATCCTGACAGTGTTTTATACGAGTAGTCTTCCAATATAGTAAACAATTAATCAAGTATATAATGGCGTGTTAAATACTTCTTGTGTGATGGATGAGTGGAATGTGTGGAGGCCACGCCTCAAGATCTTAAATTTCCATGTAGTAGACTGTGCTTTGCAGAGGCAATAAAGTCAGTTCTACACGAGGCTGTGGAGAGTAGAGGTTGACAGTAATATCATCTGTGTGTGTCTTTGCTTGGTTGAAAGGTTTGTGAACGTAACGATCCCGGATACCTGACATAACGTTTAATAACATGTCGATTAAACCGTTATAGCAAAGAGGCATAAAACAAAGTTGCCCAGCCATATGTGACGTTTCCATACATCGGTATGTTCGAACTGATTCACCAACTACAAAAGAAGACCACCACAAAAAAGTACCAACAATCCCGTCAACTAGTTTATGAAATGGTGAAAACTACCCATTTTAGCAGATACACCAAATGCACCTGATGGCTATCTTGGTATTTTTTATGCCGGTGTCCGACAACAAGATAGTTCTAACTATAACCAGATACGCTTAGAACTTACCAGCGTGAAATTGATCGTTTTTTCAACAACAGTTCATGCAATCACAGAAAGTGAAGAGGGAGAAAGGATCGGAACTTAAAAGTAAAAGAAAGGGTAATAAGCCAGACGGTGCGGAAGCTATGGTTCAGAGAGAGGAAATCGTATTCTGTTTCAGAAGGGAGTAGCCGGCATGCACCACCCAGAAGCCCTGTTACATCTTGCATTGTTCTGCGACACAAAGTTATTTGGGTTTCGGGGTTCTCAGGAAAGTTGTCATTCGCAACGGTGTGATATTAGCGTTGATGAGTGGCAGTTGCAGTGAAAATGTCCTCTAAAACTTATTGTAATAGAACAGCTCAGCTACACGCAGATGAACTACACACTAAATGTGTTGTATTCTCAGGTATAGTTCGCCATTTTTAATAGCATAAGAAATATACTTGAAATGTTGATATCACTTTGTGATTACTGCATCATTTACACACTGCAATACACCACTGATATCACATTGTGAAAATTATTACTTTGGATAAAACATAGAAAATGAAATAAATGCTGTTTTGGGTGGAAATGATTACAATATTTATTGCTGTATTGTCAACTTGTGATCAGATAAAATTGAATCATTTATTTTAAAGATACATTGTACATTACTAAATGCAAGGTCAATATATCAATGTATCACTGTATCACTGTTGTATTTCCAGTAGCTGCAGCATTACTGTTGAAATCACTAATGATAAGAAACGCAGAATTTGTGTCTATCAAATCTATAATAATCTACATTCTTGCCTTCAAATTTGAAAACTTGTTTTGCAATAAACAACTAATTGTGATCTTTCTTTACTGTGTTTTTACCTTTCACCACAGAGATCTCAATATATTTGGACGTGTAATGGTTTGCTGAAAGTATCTCGTGTGTCCTTAGTGTATGTAGCTAAGCCGAGTTGATGATCTTGTTTGTCGCTGATGATTACGGATTACAGCATGACATTCGGGTAGACCATTATTACCATGTTGTGTAAGACGTGACTCAGCAAAGCTAACAACATCTGCAGAAATAAAGTGTTGATCATGTTGTATAAGTGTTTATGAGAGTGTTGAACATTGTTGAACACAACTCAGTTTTTATTACCAAGCACCTCATACACAGGTGTGTGGCAAAGACAAAGTAGAATCTCAGTACGAAGTCTGTTCATTTCTTCCTTAGGTTTGACTGTAATTTTAACTGATTCAAAGTAAAGTGTTGGAAGACCACCAGTTTCTGAATGAGATGTATACTTCCTATCATTATTCAGATGATTTAGTGTAAACAGTTTTACTCAATCTGTCATATCTCCAAATAACATTAGACACAGCTTCTACCAGGAACTTTTACTTGGTAGCTTAATCAAATACGGCCTTATAATTGTTCTAAAAATACACGGTGCTGTGGGTGTATGGGTAGTCAGGATCTTCAAGAGGAATAACGTAGTTTTGTAACGCATTTTTCGTTCTGTTCAATCAACTGGTAATTAATATAAATTATTCGAAAAACATGATGATGTTATAAAGATAGCCGTAATTATGTTGTATTATGATTTTAGCTTTAACATCAATTCAATAACTTTCTATCACTTCACCCTTCGCTTTTAATCGTTTCTCCATATTATGTAATTAAAATCACTGATTAACCTTTTTACATAATGGCTGAATATCGGATATTGGTGGTTTTACACACAAATCCTAATATCATTTCAATATTCCTGTTTCAGGTGTCGGCGAGAACGCGTGTATGATATAAAGCCGCATATAAAAGCTGTGTGGCGATACTTCGCGAAACGCGAAATGGCAGCAACTTTAAAAGTACTAGGTATACTACAAATCCATCCTCGAATCCGGAACTAAAATTATGACTTCAAAAATAAGTTTATTCTCTACGATCTCGAACTACGATCGTTGTTTTCAAACGCAAATTACTTTACTCGTTTAATAAATCTGATATTGTAGCATCACTCATAAGATACCCTTTATGTCTTGGTAATATTAATTTGCAATGTTATTCACTTATCCCTTGTCAAAATATAATAATATAAGTAATTCTGTGGAAAGCCGGTTTCTAGAGTAAACTACACACTCTTGCGTAGCTAAATTTTCACTCGTAACATAGTTACTAATTAAAATTAAATTTTGCGCCTGCTTTGAAAAATAAAGAACGTAAATAATTGGTAATCTTCTTCGAGAACATTTATTCGAGCATGATAAAAAAAATGAAATAAAATCGAAATTGGATTCGAAACTTAAAATAACAATGTTACATATTGCGTGGGATTCTTTGTATCCGGAAAAGCATAATGATGTAATAAAGATGGCGGTTGCGTTTAATGAGCCGTGTTGTTGTATGTTGCATAACACCTATTTCCAATTGGCAAATTGTACTGGGGGAAATGAGATGTTTGAAGTGAAATGAAGTCACATATTGTATTTGTATTTAAGTACTTGTATCAGTAATAAGTACAACGTATGCTGGCAAATAATTCCGTATTATAACCCATGGCCATAATGACTTCCTTTGATGTAAACAAAATGGGTAATTTGTAGTTAATATTTGTATTTGGCTAAGTATTAACATCGCCTGGCAGAACTGGATATAGATGAAGAAATATAAATACAGCAGAGGCTATAATTTTGATAGTTTACCGACAGTATGGATGGGCAACAATTCAGGTGGTTCGTACATTTGTTTTTAGTCGTGTCATGGGCATTTAGCGTAAGTAAATGTTAATTTGTCACACCATAATTTATTAAACTGTAATTCGTATTTACATTATTCAATCACACATACACTATGCAGAAAATGTATTTTATGTTATTTTGATTATGGCACAAAAAGATATGCAGTGGGTGTCACAAGTGGCGCAGGTTGTGCTCACACTTCGATGTTTTGTTATTGTGGATTGTTCTGCCAATTGCTGTCAGTCATTTGTTTTTTGTTCTTGGACTTGAAAAATATCACTAATATTATGATTTATTTTTAAATATATGTATGTTATTTCCAATAAAATTCATGTATGTTATTTTACTTTCATTAGGGTGATACGCAAAGTGGTAAGAATCGTTTTTTGTATATTTGTATGATTGTATAGTACACAGTGAGTGTGCTTTAGAACTTGATATATAATAAATGTGAAATTATTTGATGTGAAATTTCCTGTTGTATCTAGTCAAAAAATATCATCTGTGGTAATAACTTGTTTATGAAATTGATTTACTTTAAACTAACAATTTTGTTTCGCTCTTATCCTTCCGCTTTGAGAACAAGTTTTAAAATATATCTTTAATTTAATATTCCTTTCAAAATGAAGAGTGTAGGAATTGGACACATTGGATGGATAACAAAAATGGTGGTCTTGTTAACCCTGCAATTGGTGAATTTGAATACCTTCCTGATCTTCGTAGTCTCTATGATTTCTGCGAAACCCCTAGCAGTATTGAGTGTCGTACAGTGCTTGTTTACACTATCGTACGAAACTGGACAGACCGTACACTGTGATTTACCCGATGGCTTGATATGCTTTCATGAAGACAATGTGTCCCCTTGTATGAACTACAAGATTCGATTGTGTTGCCCGTTGCCATTGGAAAATGGTAAGCAGGGTACACATTTTGCATTAATAGTTTGTAGTAGCATGGGATACCAGTTAAATTAATGACTTGCTTAATTCCATGTATTGTGGATTGTTTTATGATAAACTGATTCAATAGATTCATAGTATGAGGTACGATAGTATGACGTGACTTAGAACCGATTGTATTCAAAATATTAAGCCCTAGATAAATAATTGCAATTTTAATTTGTATTACGTGAATTTGTAACAGTACTGATTTTATTTTCATTTATACTAGACGAACTATGTGTTGGTGACAATTTATATAAAATGGTTTGGCAAGGCTCCCTGAAGTGGCACGACGCAGATACACAATGCAATGACTTCTTCGCTCCGAGAGGCTTTGTTGCCGGTTTAGCTAATTTAGAATCTAACAGTGTACGAAACTCGGTGAGAAATTTCATAAAGAATGTTCCGGGATTGTCCGACCCAAAAGGGAAAGGCTACTGGATTGGGTGTCACGACGAGGAAAATGAAGGCATATACGTATGGTTGAATGGAGAGAAGGTTAATGTGCCTGACAGTGCCTGGTATTCCTATCCAAACAACAAATATACCGGTAATTGCGATGCAAAAGATGGGGAGCAGGATTGTTGTCAACTGTGGTACGTTGATTCTAATTTCGATATTCTGCTTGCAATCTGTGTTTTATTCAAACATTTTCCATAAAGTGTTATTCAGCTAAACACTTCGTGACGTACGTGGCGTACTCTGTAATCTTACCAAGTCACTTTATTAGGGCAAAACGAAACGCGTAACTTATGAGTATTGGTTCGTTTATTACTTCATGCATTATATTTTTATACATAGGAAACGACCAAAAAAAGACCCTACCTTCAAAATGGATGATGTGTGCTGTACAGATAAAAAGGCTTTCATTTGTGAAGTTCGTAAGCTTATCATAACATGATTAACTATCAGATCAAAATAGATTCAACTGTTTTTTCCCTATTTAACAGGCAAGACGGAAACAATTTTGAGAGTTTTTTTGTTGTTGCTCAGAACAATATGATGTGATATTATAGTAGATCGTGTCTCCCCATTTCGTCTATCTGATTATAAAATTTACATTTTACCTCCAGCTGGATACTGCGCAAGTCCATAGAAGACGACGTCACACCACCATATGGTTTATAAAAAGTAACAATTATAGACGGCGATAAGTAATTATTTAAAATATCATTGATATGTAAATTAGCGCCACATTACATCATAATTAAAGTCATCATTCATCAAATGACGTATGACGCCCTGTGAATATTTATTTGTGTGCATGTGTGTATTTGCATATTTTTATTACCTTTTCGTTTATTTGTGTGCTTGAGAGAGAAGATATTCATGTTCCCGCTGTTTTACCTTATATACCATTCCCCGCTCTCTGCGAGATCCAGCGTTATACTTGAAATTGAACGTCAAACCAGGATAAACAAAGGTCATAGCGTCGTAGAAATCGCGTCAAACCAGGCGCCAGATTCGACAATGGATTCTGGGGGTATTTCCACGCTTAATAATGTGCTGTATAAATTTGATGATGGTGAATTTCGATGAAGTAAAGAAATCTAAATGTAACATTTCCCTGTCAAAAATCGACCTTTCGACTTTGAGGTACGGAAAAAAAAAACTGGTTCAAAATTAAATTTTTCGATTTTTGCTGCAGACGCTCGGTTCGTTTCGAACACGCAATAAGCGAGATCACGCAGTTGAACGGAAAATTACCTATTTAGAGCGGATTTGTATCGATCCTTATGAACAATCATATTATCGGTTGTTCTCAGTTTTCAGTTGTTTATCTTAGCGTTATTGTGCTGAGAGTTGATACGTCCACCACGTCAGTCTACAGCCATGGGTCCGAGCCAGGCGTCATTTTTGTTCCGGGTGTCATTGAAGTCACTGCTATCATTTCTAATGTCTTTTGTCTTAGCTGATAATTTCAAGTACAAATGTAAGCTTTTCCCCTAAGCCTAATACCACGTGTTTGGAAAGCAGAGAAGACTACTTTGATTTACACTATTGGGTGAATATCCGGCACCTTGATTCTAACTAGCACTTCACTGACACAACGGATGTGCATCACCAAATTCACTACCAAATTAACACAAATACACATTTTCCCCAAACAAATACAATATATACACCACCCTATAGTAGTACAACTACTATGGAGTACAGCAACAATGTTTTTTTTCATTTCAAAACAATTCCTACGGTTATCTATAATTACTACAATGAACTGTATATATCATACTGTTGTTACTTTTCTTGTACAGTGTCGGTTGTGGTGATATATATCATCGCCAAACGCTCCCCACCCCGTGACAATAAAGACTTACAAGATGAACACTTTACCAGAGATGTCTGTTATGAGACATGTATTTGAGACAAGCTCTTATCTTGTCTATACAGTTGAATATCCCCAACATGCACCTCTCATACATACTTCGCATTATGTATTGTTTCATAGATACATAGAGTTAGAGAGGTCTGTGACAATAAGATAACTATTATAATTCAATATACTCCCACTGTGAAGATATTAAGTTTTGGAGAATTAGAAAGTGAAGTCAGTACATACGACTTTTAAACAGAAATGCACTTGATATCATAAACTACTTGAAACAATCTGTAATTCTAATTACTTAAAAAAACATATTGTTCTAGTACTTGTCGAGGACTTTTTCTCTGGTAACATTAGATAATTCTGTAATTGTAAAAGAGACTTCACATGAAACTGGGTTTATTTTGTTAACCCATGGAAAAAGAATATCAGTACTAGTATTACAGTTTAATCAGTATTTAATAACATTGAAATATTAATAGATTTTCCAAACATGGAAATAATCGTATCATCCGCATACATATTCAACTGGTGACAGGAGTCAGATTAAGATCATTCATAAATAGATTGAACTCCTGGGGAAAGAAAGTGTACTCTTGATATTTACCCGCTATGATCTTTCTTTCAAATACGATGAGACCCGTATGATTGATTCATTAGAGCATGGATAACATTCAAGCTTTTGTAATAACATGATACAGTCAATGATCAAATAATTAAACACCTCGAGAAAAGAAAAGATCGAGAAAAACACACACCACACATTTGCCTGAATATATGGCTTTAATCAGAGCAGCCTGGCAAGAAAACGATTTTCGAAAACCTAACTGTGCATCATTAATAGAGTTGTTATTATTTAAGTATGCGCAGAACGAATCATGAACATATCTGTGCTAGCCAATTGTGTGCCAGAATTGGGTCAATGAATTTTAACATTCGATCTATCCCATGATTTGTAAATTGGTAGCTTTCACATGTCCGGATAAACACCTGAGGTAAATGCTGTGATTGAACAAAGTAGTTAAAGAAAAAGGGATTACATTTTCCGAAACCTCAGAAAAAGTAGTCTTAATTGTATCTAAACCCATGGCTCTGTGATTAAAATGATTGTGTAGCTGTCTCGTAATAAATTCTTCGGTTAATATAGATATTTTAAAAGATGCTGCTGAGATCAGTCTAGTAACTCATATAAGCCCGTTATATATCATGCATGTCTTCGGACAATGCACTTTATTTAGCTGGAATCCTTAGAAATAAGATATACAGGATGCATCAATGTCATTGAATATGGAACAGGCAAGAAATTGAAAGACTATATACTCTAATTGACTTGGACACATTATTAAAATCAGAATTTATTGAAGCGCTAAAATTTTAATTATCCAATAGTACAAAAACAGGCAAAGTGTGGCCCAGCTATCAACGAATGTTGGAAGTTGCCCGATAAATCATCAAAACTGATCACAAAGAGTTCTGGCAAATGTATCGTCCAAGCTATATCTGAGTGTTTACCTATATTTTCTGCTGCTGGGAATGCTAATTTACTTAAATCTGCATATATTTATCTCCTGAGAAGTACTTTAGATGCAGAATGTCCTGCAATGTACATGAAATGTTTACATAGATTTCATTAGTTGCACTAATCAGTAATGAGTTGGTCTTGGCTCTGATTGGCCATTGAGTGAACTCTAATGTGGTCCTTGAAGAGTAAAGTTGGTTTTAAATAACTAGAGGAATTGGCATGACTGAAGAGCTGTTGATAATGTCTCCTCCCATATCCTCGAACTACAACTTTGCCTTGAAGAACTTCAATAATACGGTGTATATATCAAGTGAACAAAAAAATGAGGCAACTGATTCACAAATGAAAAGGAACAGACAGGCTAAGTTAGTAAAACTTGCAAACAGGCTTGAAGAACGTTTCTCTGGATAGACAACTTTAAGAAATATTATCACGGATATAAATATAAATGTTCAAAATCCTTTCATTGTAAAAGATACAGTTAAATAAATGTGACGGAAAGAAGGAACCCCGTACAGATCAATTGCTGATACATATGCATCCTTCTCATTTAATCTATATCTGACGGATGCGATAAGGACAATACACATCAGCGCAGAAAAAGTTACAAATAAAGTCAATATATCAGATGTCAGATTTCCAACCAAATTTGTTAGACAAGTGATGATTTTCTCTCAAATGATATGAACAGAACTGCCATCTACCTGATTGCAAACCGCATACAACAGAAAAGCAAAATTATCATCGATGAGCCATTACAATTAATTTTATCAAACAATTCAACAACCTATATTGGAAAAAAACACATGCTTGTTACTAGTATTACTGTATCATGGAGCAAAGGACTGCAAGGATCGTTGTTTTCGTTCTGCCAAAATCAAAGGGAAATCAAATGTGTATTAAGATTTTGAGTGACTCTACATCTATAAGCTCGACAAAAGTATGTCCTCTAACAATTGACCAAGGGCAATTCTGTCTTGTCTGCATGTTCAAAGATCACTATAGACGAATCAAGGTACTATTGAAACCACTGGCCACAAGGCAATGCTATGCTTGTTTAAGGGGACTCAAGGTAGTGTCCATAGTGTCGCTAGTGTCATTATGCAAACATGAGAGGAAGCCGCAAATCATCCATCTCGATAGACTTATTCACAAGTAATGCAGTGAATATGGCATGACAACAGCATGGATCCCAATGAGTGGGACTGGAACGTATATGGCGACATACTTGACACAATTTCTGCGCAAGTTACACTGCTCGAGATAATCTGATGTAAGTGTTCAACAGAATGCGGTACAATGAAATGTAGCTGCAACAAAAGCTTGTGAAAATTGTCAATATAGCAACTGTGACAATATATCCGTCAGTTTCAGATATCGATGAAATAACAGACAAAGTAGCTGTGTAATTATGAAACATGACATCATCCATAATGACGTAATTTACCACATAATGACAGTCACCTTCACAAATTTCACCTTTACCAACATTAGGTTAAAGATAATGTTCAAATGTAGAGTGATGATAAATTGTAGAATTCAACAGATATGACTAAATTGTGTTCATTTTATACTGATGGTCTAATTTAGCATATGTAAGGTTTCATAATTTTGGTAACATTTTGATAATTTATCATACTTTTCTTTTCGGATGTTTTAATCGCCAACTGCAACTCCTGACGTGAATACGTGCTGGCTAAACCTCTCTATTGTTGTAATTGCACTTATTCTATACTAAATCTGTACATCTGTTTAGGAGTATGTATCTAGATTCCTACTAAATTTCACCACGTTAAAAATAAACAATATTCTGGCAATTTAATTTATGCATAGCATATACATCACATTGTTGAAATACAGCTATAGCTAAATCACGTTTATGAAAGAAATCGTTCAATTGTCTGTAACATGACTTGTCAGTCACCCAATCAATCTTTGAAATATCTAATATGACTATAAATATTTATTTTAATTTGAACAGCTGCGTTACTGGTCACTGACTCATTTGCAGAATTAAATCGCCACAGTCTGACAAAGTTCAACATAATTGGAGGATTAGACTCATAATAACCGTATATTATTCACTTATATTTCGTTTCGGAAATTCAAGTGAATCAAAGTGAATTCTGGTGAAAATTGATCGATTACACACTATTGTTGTAGCTGAACGTGTTCTTGTAATTACTAACTAAAATATTCATGTTTTAGAGAAGAAATAATCTAATAGTACGATTGACGTAGAACCGTGTCACTACGAGTCGACGACAAGCAGTAATTCTTCTTTTACAGCACTAGCATTTTCCTCAGCTGATTAGAATACACGTCTATTATTATTATCTCATGAACAAGCCAAGTTGTCGATTTCTTCAATGATTTTTTATTTTGTTTTCATTGGCGTTACGTGCATTTTTCCAACCAGTCTGAGTAAATAAATGCTGTACATTTCGTATGGTAAATAAATGCTGTACGTTTCGTATGGTGACATAGTATTACAAACTTGATATATATTGCCGTATAAAAAAAAGCATTCTGTTTTATTCATCTGTGATTTTCGTCTGTTTTGACGGGTATGACATAGAACGACCAGGCTACGTATACAGCCGTAGTTTCTGTTCAAGGAGAAATAACTTGGCTCGTTCATGTGATAATTTAGAATACTCCTTGAAAAGCATTTACCCCAACATAATAAAACTGTCTATGAACTGAAATAAAGTCGAAATTGGATTCGAAACTTAAAATAATAATATTACATATTGCGTGGAACCTGTTTTATGAGAAAACCCCTAATGATATGATAATAATGGCGGTTTCGTTTAATTCGGCGTTTTTGTTGTAAATTGCATAACACACACTTTCAATCACCAAATTTATACTATAGTTGTTTAAATTGAAATAAAACTCCTGATTGTATATTGTATCGAACTATTTGTATGAGTAATAACTACAAAGTGTGCTGGCAAATGAATCCGTTTTAATATACGCGGCCATGATGACTTCCTTTGATGTCAACAGAATGGGTAATTTGTAGTTAACATTGCCTGGCAGAACTCGATATCCATGAATAAATATAAATACAGCAACTTACTATAATTTTGATAGTTTACCGACAGTATGGATGGGCAACAATTCAGGTGGTTCGTACATTTGTTTTTAGTCTTATCATGGGCATTTAGCGTAAGTAAATTTGTCTGACAATAATTTTGCGATCTATAATTTATCTTTACATTGATACAATACCTATGCAGAATATATGTTTTATTATATAATATAGTGATCTGTAATTTGTATTTACAGTATTATATAATTGCATTTAAAATATACAGAAATTGCTTGTTATATAATTTTTATATATTACTATTTACTTCCTTTAGGTTAATACGCAAACAGATAAGACACGACTTACTGTGTTTATTTTAATTATAGTTATTTATTTATTGTATATTCGGCTATACGTAAGTTGAAAAATAATATTTCTGATATTAACCGACAATTCTATTTCTTTTTTATCTTTTCGCGCCATGTTTTAAAATAATACTTCATAAAGTAACATTGATTTCAAAATACAGAGTGTGGGAATTGGACGCAGTGGATGGATGACGAAAATGGTGGTCTTGTTGACCCTCAACTTGGTGAATTTGAATACCTCCCTGATCTTCGTAGCCTCTATGATTTCTGCGAAACCCCTAGCAGTATTGAGTGCCGTACAGTGCTTGAACCGTATACACTATCGTACGAAACTGGACAGACCGTACACTGCGATTTACCTGATGGATTGATATGCTTTCATGAAGACAATGTTTCCCCTTGTATGAACTACAAGATTCGATTGTGTTGCCCGTTGCCATTGAAAAACGGTAAGAATGGCGTCCGTTTTGTATTTTGTTTAACACTTTGTAGTAGCATGAAATACCGGGAAGTTTCAAACTAATTAATAACGACTTGCTTGATTTTATCTATTGTCGATTGTTTTATGATAACATGATTCATTAGATTCACAATTCAGAGTATACTTTAGCCACGAATCGACTGTAAAACTACGTTCAAAATGATAACCATTAGATTTAGTAGGACAGTTATAATTTGTTGCAAATATTTATGATTTTATTTATATTTATACTAGACGAACTATGTGTTGGTGATAATTTATATAAAATGGTTTGGCAAGGCTCCCTGACGTGGTACGATGCAGACATACAATGCAAGAACCTCTTCGCTCCAAAAGGCTTCGTTGCCGGTTTAGCTAATTTAGAATCTAATGAGGTACGAAACTCTGTGAGAAGGTTCATAAAGAATGTTCCAGGTTTCTCCGACCCAAAAGGGAAAGGCTACTGGATTGGGTGTCACGACGAGGAAAACGAAGGCATATTCGTATGGTTGAATGGAGAGAAGGTTAATGTGCCAGACAGTGCCTGGTATTCCTATCCAAACAACAAATATACCGGTAATTGCGATGCAAAAGATGGGGACCAGGATTGTTGTCAACTGTGGTACGTTGATTCCAATTAGTATATTATGCTTGCAAACTTCCTTTTTTTCAAACATTTTCTGAAAAGTCATTCTTCAGGTAATCTCTCCCGTCCTGCAATTACAAATAAATGGGTGAACTCTGTGAGCTTCTTCGTATTGATCCGTCAATTGTCATAATGTTTTTTATAGGGAAAGACCAAAAAACGATCCTTCCTTCAAAATGGATGATTCCTGCTGTACAGACAACAAGGCTTTCATCTGTGAAGTTCGTAAGTTCACTATAATATAATTGAATATCGAAAACGAAATGAACACTTAGAATCAATTATTTTCTCTATTGAAGAGTCAATACGGATAACTGTACTCTGGGTATTTTGGAGCGTTTTTAATTAGTGTTCTTTGATATTGTATGTGAAATATTATTTATTGTAAAATATAAACGTAAACGTGGCATTTTACATTATCCAGACTTTGTGTTGCATCACTGATGTATTAATATCGTTACCTGTTGCGTTTCGTCGGCCCAAAGATGCATAACATGTAATTACGTTAAGAAGCATGCAACATATTCAGTGATATGGGAGACAAAAGACAAAATACGTGGTACTACTACAGAGTACATTTATTACTATTACTCGAAATACTCTGATTATAAAATTTACATTTTATCTCCAGCTGGATATTGCGCACGTCCATAGAAGACGATGTCACACCGGTATATGTGGTTTATAAGACGTGACAATTATACACAATGATAAGTAATCATTTACAATATAAATGATATGTAAATTACCGACACATTCTCAATTAAATTCATCATTCACCAATCAATCAAATGAAGTATTTTTGTTTAATATCTACTGTTTAACACTTTGAACGCAAATCCCAATTAGTGTCACCAAAAAATAATTAATAATGAACATTGAATAGAGTTTGTAGCTAATTTGAAACCGTGTCAGTATCATTTAATATTAACAAAGACATTATAGATTATTTTGGCAGAAAATGCGGCATTTAAAGTATTGCTTGTTACCTCGGTTAGTCTCATTCCCAGGGAATATTTTTATCACTTATTTGAATACGTGTGTGCATTGGCATATGTGTATCATTTGTTCGATTTCATGTGTGTGTGGGGGTGTGAGATGGAATATCTATTTTGCTGCGATTATCCAAATTTGTTGGCTGTTTCTTTGCAATTCGTCGCGTCGATGTGAATCTTTCATCGGATCAATCGTGCCCTGAATTCTAATTATTTATCACGCGGCCATTGAGATATTACGTGCAGATAACAGGAACAGTTAATACACTCCCTAATGATAGCGTACATGTAAGTATCATGCTTTCTACAGTGTCTTGTTTTCATGGGCATCTTCCATTTCTGGGGGAAAAACTACGCTTGCTAAGAACATGACTGTTTCTTCGAAGGCTTGATCGTAAATAATAACTTATACACTTCATATACAAACACTACAAACACATTAAGCGCATATTAATCAAGCAAAACGGGATTCTAACTCGAGACTTCAGCAAATAATAAGCAAGTAAGCAGACACATATCGCATTGCACCGTACTCAACGTTACTTTTATACTTAACAATTTAATATAACATGAAAAAGAAATTAGATCGATACACACTGGTGCGAAGTAACCATATAAACGCATATATACAATGATGCTATCTTTCGATAATGGGCGATTAAACATTCAATCATAAACACAACAGGAAATGCTAGAATTGGTTTGTATTTATGACTTAGTTTGTGTTCAGTTATATTGGCATAGCAACATCGGGGAGAGTTAACAAATGAATCGAGAACTCGAGAACTGTTAATGTTCAAGTACACTGCAAAACACGCGACTCCACTTCACAAAATAAATTAGAATATTAATTGCCTGTAATCACATATGAAATGGCATATTCGGGTCAGGCGTTGTCCATAAAATCGTCGTACGTTGACTCACGAAGTCTTTCATATCCTGAAACATGCTACTGTTAGTACTGCTCCTGTGCATTTTCTCTTTCACATCTTTGCAAAAGGTAAGATGTCACAAAATACATTTATTCTCTTCGATTACTGCGAGTATATAACTTATAATATTAAGAAGTATTTTCGATTTGCTAATATATTGCATAACCGATAATGTCAATGCATAAACATATTCTTTTTTATTTCTATTACTTCAGACAAATGCGGCAGAAGAAGGTGTAGTACTTATTATTTGTTTTTATCATCTTTATTTGTTCAATATATATTATATAGTCATAATTGTTTTGCTATTTACAGCAACAGTGTGCAGTATCATTCATTATAATCGCAAAGTTGTTTAGTTTACAAGTGTTGCACCACGAGTAAATCAGACCCATTTAAAGCAAGGTTATTCTTAAATTCGAGTGCAAATTTTCTCTCATATTTTCATCACGATTGATTTATCAGCACTGGTCATTATCAGACCATCGATGTTCCTTTCACAAATAAAACACACGCTCATAGTGGCCACGCAGAAACAACAACCGTTGCAGTGTAACTTATCGCACGTTAACACTAGTTCACGGACGTTGTCCAGGTGCAACGTTCACCAGTCTTCGGATTTCGATCTGTTAGTGGCGTTTGGCTTTGAATTAAATGCTTGTTGATATTTGAACCGTAATAAATCAGTAGCATCGATGTTGAAGTGTTACAGTTGTCGCACTGCGCCGCGTTCGAGATGAACACCATGAGCCGTGAACAACGCTTTGACAACTCCAACACGAAAATCCTACACTACACAGTGACTGTGGCGCTTTATAATATCTGGTGCGTGTGTATCAGTGTTTCATATGTATTTGTTTTGACGATAGTTAACGCATTTTTTGTTCCACCAGCCTGTGATGTATGGACCGAATGGATGGACGACGAGAATGGCGGTCTGGTTGACTTTGAAGCAGTAGGTGAATTTGAATTGATAGAAGATCTTCGTCTAAATTATCAAATTTGTGACTCGCCCTCTGAGATGGAGTGTCGTGCCGCGGTAGAACCGTACACTCCGTGGGACCAGACATCACAAACTCTACAGTGTCATTTATCGTTTGGTTTGATATGTTTCCATGATGACAACCATTAATTTATGTCAGAACTACGAAGTACGCGTGTTTTGTCCATGTTCTGTCCAGAATGTGACATATAATGATTCTGCTGAAGGTACGTCTTCTAATTTGACGGCATGTAGAGAAACTTTTCAAAATTGTATTTCGTGTGTGTACATCAGTGGCAATGAAACTACGCTAGATTACGAAATCCGATGTTTGGATATGAATCGTAATAAGACCCCATTATATTGCGTATATTTTTAGCTACACAGTGAACTAATTTTAGTACAGAGATTCGATTAAAATGACGACTGTATGTTTCTGTACACATATTGGCAGGGTAGCTAGTATTCATTTTCATTGATAAAAATCGTCCAAGTGGTCTCGGCGTTTATCGGCTAGGGTGTAACTTACATAAATGCGTATCTTTATGTATATCTTCATGGATAGTGTGATAACCTATCACATCATGAAGCATGTTGTTGTACTGTAGATAAATGTACTGGGAAGTTGTATGCCGTTTGAAAATTGTCAAAATATTTTTATATTAAAGTGTTGATATTGTTAAACAATTAGGCAATAATTAAGTATTCACATTGAAATGAGAATTTAAGTTCATCACTAGTTAAAATCTTTACTCAACATACATATCTCGTTGCAGCTGCGGTTGTGAAATTTATTAATGGGAATTGCTATTGTGCTACTCTGAACTACTTTTGATATTCTTTTTTCAGACGAACTTTGTATTGGAGACGATTTGTTCAAGGTATTTCTCAGCCCAATCATGATGTGGAAATCAGCTGATGACTACTGTAGAGATCAGTATAGTATTGATGGGTTTGATTCGTCGCTGGCTGTTTTAGAGAAGCAAGAAGTACGCAATACACTGCGCACGTTTTTGATGTCATCGACAGTGTACAGTCATCCACCTAAACACGGTTATTGGATTGGTTGCAACGATCGGGACATAGAAGGTACCTTTACGTGGACCACCGGGGAAGCTATGAAAACGCAAGATATGGTATGGTCCCCAAACAATCCCAACAACAAGGTCAATCTCAGGTTCGCGGATGAAGATCATGACCAAGATTGCTGTCAACTCTGGTAAATATTTCTTAGTTATTACATTTTCATATAAGACATTGATTTGTATTATCTTGTGTCTAATACTCGGATGAAACTTTTTTTTTTTATTATTATTATATGATATTAAAACAGTACAAATACAAAAAACCATAACAACGTAAAAATTAAAATGAAAAAACAAAACAATTTAGAGTAACTCCATTGAATCAAATAGTGGGTCCCATGTACTTTTGAATCCATGTAGAGAGTCTTTCTGTATGGACTTGGAATACTCAATATTAAAGGTTAAAATCAAAGTATTTTTCCATGCCTGTATACTTGGCTGCACCTGTTTCCATTTACACCGCATAATATACAATTTCGTAAAAAGTATCAGAAAATTTAAAAGGCATGATGATTTCTGTTTGATTTAAAGGTATGCCCAAAATTATATCTTTCTGAGAAAATTTTATGTAAATATTGCCGTTTACCTCTAAATAATTTTCTACCTGTGTCTAAAGCTCAAGCGAAAGGGGGCATTCAAAAAACAAATGATGACATCTTTCTACAAACAGACCACAAAAAGAACATCTTTCATCCTCTACCAAATTTCTTAAATGCAAGTATCTGTTAGTTGGTGTAATTCTATGTAATAATCGAAATTGAACATTTCTCATTGATACATCGTCCGTAGTTTTATATTGCTGGGTTATACCAAAGTGGTTGATTTACAATATAATCTGCTTCTGTTTTGGTAATACAAATTTCTTCCTATACAGTAAATACATCTTTCCAAAATGGATTATCACTCAATACTGTATGTCTAATATAACGTATTTGTTCTTCCCCCATACGCTTGAGCAAGTGATGTTTAAATTTTAGTTGACTATTAAATAGTTGTTTCCATGTATAAAAGTCATCACTGAGTACTGATGATTTCATAGATTTCATAAATGATAATAAATGGGTCAATTTCAAGCCACCCTCTTTGTATTCTAAGCACATTCTTTTTCTATTAATTTTATCATAATTAGAGTTCCAAATAAAATTGTAAATTATTTTTTCCAGGTCTTTGATGATATTAGCCGGCATGTTTGGAAGAACTGTCAACAAATGAACCAGTTTTGAAATTGCTAATGTTTTTACCACTGTAACTTTTCCTATGAGTGTCAAGTGCCTCTTTTCCCATGACTTAAACAACCTTTTAATATCATTGATAGCGGGAATATGATTAAGGTCACACAGTAGATTTAGATTCACATCAAATGTGACCCCCAGTACTTGAAATGGATTGTTCGTCCAATTTAAACCTATGTCTGTTAAAAACTTATCGAGGCAATTTCGTTTACTCCCTATCCAAATAACAATGTTTTTTTCATAATTAGGGCGAAGTCCTGAACAGATAGAGAACTTATCTAAGGTATTGAGCACTTCCCTCCGGGACCATTCAGTTCCATCTAAAAATAAAAAGGCATCATCTGCATATTGCCCAAGCAAATATTCATTTTTTAACAGGGTAATCCCTTTTACTTTTTCGTTATTTCTAAGGTAGATTGCTAAAGTTTCAATGACAAGAATACATAGGTATGGTGACAATGGGTCACCTTGTCTGACTCCCCTATGAACTTTTGTTAGAGTATCAAGATAATTTTTATATTTACATTCATATTGAAGTATATTATGTTAATATCACGTTGAAATGTTGAACATACATCACTTATACATACAGTCTGTTGTTAATGTTGATTGATTGATTGATTACTAGTGGTAAGTAAATTCGGTGAGCAATATTTTGTAAGTCAGCAGAAATTTGACTGATTCGAATGATCGATCGATCGATTGATTGATTGATTGATTTTCTGTGCATTAAATTCAAAAGCACAAACTGTACAAAATAATAAGAATTCGAACGCATCGAATCAAAGCAGTTATCATTATCGTTACATTCATCGGCACCGATATCGCAGTATTCAGATGACTAATTCAGAAAGTTTGTTTTCTTCAAGGGAATATCCGAGAACCGACCCAGTATTCAAAATTGACGATGAGTGTTGCACAAAAAAGAAAGGATTCATTTGCGAAATCCGTAAGTTTGTTGTCTGTTTTGAATCGCGTATACTTATATGCGGTCACCACGCAATGTGCAATGGACACGTTGCTCAACTCGTTTCGCGTAATACGTTGTTTCTGATACGAATATTGGTGGGGTCCTTTTTACTGTGAGTAAAATTGGCAAAATGGTTTTAGTTTTGCCAAAAACATCGTAATAATGAATTATGAATTTCACACAGACTTACCAAATGTCCAATGCTCGTGTTCACACAGAAACTTAACAAACTTATCAATATTACTGCAAATCGTTATATAATTAGTATCTAGGTTGTGAACAGTTGTCACTTATGATATTATTTATTTATAATCATGCTATAATATTTGCTCCAAGTCAGCGGTTATTTAATTGCCAATCAATTTCTCCGCTTGATTGAAAGTACAGCCTGTGATAATAAGATCTGTCTAATCATTTATGAGAAAGTGCACATGTATGGTTGACGCATAAATATATTACCATGGTAGCCAAGCTAAATAAATGTGTCAGTTTCCAAGAATTCCCAAATCATTCTCGCATGGACCAGACTTTCCAATCTTCGCTGTATTTCGCATTTAATTGAGGTATTATGTAAATAATGACTGGACAAATGGTTTACAGATATATTTTATTCACACTTGCTGTTTATAACCTCTAAATATAATTTCAACTCTTCATTTTTTAGGAGGAAAATGTGCCAACTGATCCAGTGTTATGTGTATAAGTTATACCTTATACTGCTCTGCTGTCTGGAATATAACGTCGGCCTCTATAATTGGCCTCATTATCTATAATAGAAGTAGATAAATTATTTGAAATATATTTGCATTTAATGAGTTTATTATGCGTGTCACTGAAGTTTGTTTGTAGACCTACTATTTGAAATGCGTTTCCATGTGGAAACGACGACTACATTGCTATGATTTGCATCAATTGAATCAACTGGGCTACTGAAATGTCCGAGTGATAAAACGAGTCGCTTACCTACCAGCCGTAGTTTCGCTGCTCCAGTGTCACTTATGAACATCGTCCCTAGCCGAGCAGTACGAATCAGTAAATGTCAAAACGTTAAACATACGCTTAGTGAAGAAAGTAAACAAGAAATATAGAATGGGAAAAATATGTTTAGTGAACTGTGGAGTCTTGAAAAACTTCAGATTCAATGGTGAAATGGAGTCCGTAAATGCGACTTTAGACGAAAACGCACTTTTGCTGATATCTGATGAACCAATCCTAAACATTCAGATTTACTATAATTACAAACAATATATATTGTCAAATCACCAAACAGGGCATTAGAATGTGCATTATGCACTTTATCACACGGAACTGCCATGATTAATAGGAGGACAAAAACCAAATCACGGCACCGTGGAATGTAGAGTCGTACTCCTAGTTTCTGAGAAAGTTGGTTATAAATTGCGCGTCAGTGCTATTCACAAACCGAAGATAAGTGAATAAAACATTCCATGACGTCACGAGTACCAAACAGCTCTATGAAGTGATATTTTATGAGCAAACTTCTGTAAATTGTGAACCACGCGTTTGAATTGAATGATAATTTAAGTTAATTACGCATGGCATCTAGGCGCGTTAGGTTTTGGGAATCGGCAGAAATTGTATCCCTTTCAGTGATATGTTATTATAGTTGTACCAACCGAGTATTTTTAGTTATCAAGTTCGAAATCTTCGTATTACGGCGATTAAAACGGCACTGTTGCACGATTTGGTCTCATATAATATAGTTTGACGTCACAAAGTTCGGAACATTTTGTCACTGTGACTGTACGCATGAAGGTTGTATGACAACTCTAGGTTTATATACAGCCTGATAACTACGGATTGTGTTGAAATAAGTGTATTTTCGTTTCGTTTTGTTGAAGTCGGTTGATATTAAAACAATTTCATTGTTTACGTACTGTGAAAATAGCAAGTTATAAATATACAATCCCAGGATGACGTAGGCAAACATGTTAATGTGTTGTCTGAACTATTTAATATTGTCACTAATTATTATCACGCGTTAAAAATGCGAACACAGCTTGTTTTTATATTCATTTGTTTACACAACATTTCATGGTCATGTTTATACAACATTTCATGGACATATGTTGTGTAATTGGCGTGGTCTAACTCGGGATCAGGAACGTCACTTAAACTTTACAGTCAAATAAGATGCACACAACGAAATACGTTTCAACTCTCGTCTTAGTCGGTCAGTCGAGCACTCTATAAGACACAGCGCCCTGGGGAAAAGTCCCCAAGACTATCGCAAGGCTGACCCAAGACTCGCCCAAGACTGCGTCAAGACTCTCCAGGACTGCGTCTGTCCTGGTGTACTCGCCTAGACCAACTAAAAACAACTTTATTCACTTTCAAAACCTTAACCAATTACAAAGAAGTATTAAGACTCTAAGGCGTGGCCTTCAATCATACAGCCAATCACACTAAGTACTGAACACGTCATATCTTTTGATTAATCGTTCACTACATTAATAACTACGAATACCAACTGTCAGAAATTGCAGTCCGAATAGCGACGGTTATCTCGTAATTTGTTCCAAATCACTGAGTCGAGTTCCGTCCAGGACCTCAAATGGGCCTAAACGATGACAGACATAACACAGCCATTCGCTCGTAATCAACTAATTAAGTCGATCAACAGACACGTGCAAACAATTTCATCATAGTAACTGCACCATATCTAGAGCGCTATGTTATAACTTTGTATTCATTTCACCGAAACATTTCATTATTCGTAAATGTATATCTAATCAGAATAATGCCGTACGGATAGAGATATTTTCACAAACACAATAAGGAGGTAAATATGGTCCCGGACAGTTTGATACGAAAGTTTCTATATATGCTGCATGCACCCTACACTAAAATGAAGTTTTATTAATCTCTTATTTCACTATCCATCCATGTTACGTATTACCTCTAAATATGACATTACGTTACTGTTTCACTGCTGGAATAAGAAATAAGAAATGTTTCCATTACATGCGGAAGTCGAATACGTCGGTTTGATATAATCACGAATATTGTAACAATACATTTTAATTTACGGCATTTAATTTATTATAATATTGCGTCATATTTATTAGAAATTTATTTGAAATGTTGTCATCGTAAGGTCAAGTGAAATGTACGTTGCCACACACTTTAATAATCTGTTAATGAATCACGTTATTCTATATGATTGATGTCCCAAGTTATAATTTTGTTATCCAACATTGTATCGCATATGATTGATCCGCGCGTGTTAAAAAAAGTGTTCCAGGAACCAACGTTATATAAAATGATTAGATAGAGTGCGTTTTTGTAATGAAATGTACGTTACAAATAAAAACTGCCTACCGCATGTACTGGGAGAGAATACGAGGACCAATCTACGCTAATAGAAATATCTGTGTTGATTATTGGCAAAATATATGCAGATGAAAAAAATTTTACCTTGACGGAGACTAAATTGGTGCAAAAATAGAAAAAAATAACTTCAATCTTACTATGGTCTTCCTTGTGGTTAAAACAATATGTAACATGTTCCAAATCACTAATGTGCTATTACTTGGTGATTTGTATGCCGTGTTTGTGTGAGATCAGTAATTACCACACAATCTAGTAGATCATATAAAACCATTATATGCCGTGCATGACTTCGGACGATGCTCTTGGTTTAGCTTAAATACACGTTAATCACGATAACTTCAGCAACATAATATTATATAAGATCATCGATTGTGACTTTTTTCCGACTGAATTAACTTGCTTTACCCACAACTAATTTTTGCAATCTTTGATTATGCATAACTCAATATAGTAAATTGTATTCGGAGCATTTTAAACTCACTCGTACATAATGTATATGTGCTCATTATTTACACTTGTTCTGCCTCTAGTAATTATTATATTCTGTGCATGAATATATCACTTCGACAGTGAGCTAGTATTAATTAATTTATGGTAGGGTATCTCTCTATAGGCGTGTCCAGCGAGTTGAACAGAACAAACAGAACACGTTTAAGAAAAACATTGCGATAGACGCGCTTGTTAAGAGATTTAGTTCAATGGCAAGATTCAGAATAATAATAAAGGAGTGAATTTCTGAATGGGCGTGGTTATTACTTTCAGGTCATACGTGTACGGACTGTCATCTCACATACAATGCCACGGCGTAAAAGAACGTGATATCTATCCATACATAATAGTAACGTCTGGTCCCACACAGTGGCACAACATTGTTGATGTCACGATCATTAGATATTATTTATGAAAATTGTTATCACTATTCACAGACAAAAAGTACATGGGTAACATATATTTTTCAGGGATGTTTTATTTTTCAGGGATTTTTTTTCCGACCATACAAGGAATTATACAATACTGAATATGAAACGGTTTTGAGCTTATGTTTTACACATACTTGGTTTTTAAACGATAATAAAAAGTACTTCTATGTCGACTCAATTAACCTAGCATTTGTAAAACGTGTCAATGAATTTTCCACACACACTACCATTAATTGATTGATAAACAAATTGGACTCTTCCAATCTGTAAAGATGTACATACTAAATAACGAAGTCGATCTGCGTACGTATCAGCGATGTCCTGGGAACTTCAGAAGAAATGCCTATTAAATTCAATGGCTATGTTAACCGCATATTAGCTGTACCAACATGCTGGTATTAATAACATTTACATTGAATAATTCAACATACAAAATCAAGACTATTTGAAGTACATAGATAATTTCACTATGTAATAATTACACTTTTCAAAATTTGGTCTTCAAAGTAAATTGACTCGTGTACTTGAAAGCCAAGAGTTTATTATTACTTTGCCGCGAAAAGAAAAAAATATCCTAGGTACCTTCTATAAAGAATTCGGTATATCATACCATGCCAAATGTAATTAGTTTTCAGTGTTTTTTTTATGAATTTTGAGTTTGTCAAAGTTATAATCACTCATTTCCTATACCAGTATAATTATTAAAGCAAACTTAATAAGTTCAACATATGTCTCGACACGCAATTCGTGTTTATTGTACACATTTTTTAATCATATGATAATAATCATATATTACAAATTACTTACTCAATGAGGGGAATGCACGTTGATAAAATGGATACACGTTGTTATGTATGTCATATCACGTCCCCAAAAAATGACGATTAGGATACCACTGATGTTTGAATGGCTATGCTGGTTAATCGTATTACAACAGGTAAGTATACTTAAATCAAGCGAAATTTTCCTTTGAATTCCATATACAAACTTCGTTGTATTGAAAGATTATCTCCAAGGGAAGATAACTAATGATTTATTTTTTTCGACTTTATAAATTTGCTAACTATATTTACTATTATAATTTTTGTTTTGAAAAACAATTGCAATTGCAACTAAGTGTCAAAGCTAATTTAAAAAAAAATATGTTTGATCTTCAAAAAAAGTAATTTGTTATTTTTCATATAGTATCAATTTATTACACATTAATACATCCAAGGTTTATACTGCATGAACTGAATAATCAAATATCCGATGGCATTGTCAAAATTCACTCGTAAAACTACTCGTGAATAACTATATTGCTATATAAAGGGCAATCAATAGTTTCTGCAAGTGAACATTCACAGCCAAGAAGATGAAAAACCCCGCGGCAGAGATATTACAATACTGCAAATCAGTCCAAGCATTTTTGTTTGCATTTCCACTTTCTCCAGAACCTGTTTCTATTTCCTCCACACCCCGAGTAGATAAAAGGTTCACACGTTCCCGTTGATTGGTCGAAATACCATCGTAGTAGCATTGCTCTACAGTGACCTGAATGTGACAAACCTGTACATCGATTCTTATCTGTGAAATACAAAATAATTATATCATACGTAGAACATACACGTTACATCTTATACTTGTACAGTTTTGATGCGCCGTATTACAGTACGGCATGAAATATAAATTCTGAGGATATACTTCAAGAACAATATTATGTAGATGGATATGTGGCTGTGCACTTCCGTATTATATGTCGGATACTTCTCATTAATCAAAGGGAAACTGTAAATATATATATATATGCATACCATGCTGACACTTGTTCATATGCTGTACATATATATTTTGTCGGTTTTTGCAGGCGGTTACACGCATTGAGCATTCGTTTCGATAAGTATTACCGTCAGAGCCACACACTGGTATATACCCTTTATAACACACGAATGGACAGACGCATCTACCCCATTTGCACTGCGCATAAATTCCGCATCTCATCGACGCACATGGATCGGGATTTTGTCCTGAAAATGAATTAAATTAGTTAATCTAAGGCAATCAGTCACTAAATTTAAGTCTAGCCACACTGCCTGAAATACTATAAAAAATTATCGGGGATTTATTTCCAAAAGCATGCAGTGGCTAAGCGCTATGCTTCAGAAAAATGTCTATCCGCTCCAGATTATTTATTTTTATAGATGAAACTATCATATCCCATTGTCTTACTTGTGTATCTAGAAAGTTTGTTTATTTATTTAGTTCCTGGCCACCTCGTTTTGTTTCAGTTACTATAGATACCAAATCATGATGCAAATGCTATAGCCTGCCTGACATACAGCTTATATGCAAACTTAAATTTACCGGCACAATCCAGTACGCTACCATCATCATTGGTAACTTTTGCCATTACATTCCGCACAGTAATCAACTTCACATCGTGCGTATGGATATCGCTCGCACTGAGTGACTTCGCAGGGGTTTGTCGGACATTGTACAGACATAGTACCATCTGGGCAAATGAACGTGTCCTGGGGAATGGCATCTGTCGCGTATGTCGCTGAAATATGTAAAAGAACAAAGTTTGGTTTATATATGATTTAACGAGAACACGCACATGGAAGTACTGTAATTTTGGGCGTGCGTATAATATGCAATATGCCGAATACTTCTGATTATTCAAAACGCATCTACCCCTTTTGCACTGTGCATAAAATCCACATCTTATTGTCGCACATGGATCATCATTTTGTTCTGAAAATGAATTAATAGGTGAACATAAGAAATCGGTCATGAATATCGGGTATATATTTCTACAAACATACTAATATGGCTGAGCGTTATATTTGAGAAAAAATATCATATCAAATATATTATCATCTGAAACTAGTTGTATGTTTGTTTGTTTGTTTATTTATTTTCTGACTAGCTTAATTTGTATCTGGATAGTATATATATAATGAATTATAATTTAGCTGTTAAAGCCTGTCAGCGTATAATAGTTATTACCAGAGCAGTCCAATACGCTACCATCATCGTCGATGAATGTTGTCTTACATCCCCCACAATAATCAACCTCGCATCGTGCGTATGGATATCGCTCGCACTGAATGACTTCACAGGGGTTCGTTAGACATTGTACAGAGTTGGTACCGTCGGGGCGGGTGAATGTGTCCTGGAAATGAACATTTTTTGAGCACTGTATAAGTATGAAAGTAATTAAACAATATACAAATACACGGGTCAGAGGGAGAGGGTAATTGAAATGTTAAATGTCGTTTTTTATGACACAGATCTAATTTCCAATTCCATTAACATCGGTTTGCAATAACATGTAGTATACAAAAATGTGCGATAACAATGTATATTATCACAATGTTTTTTTTTGGGTAACAGACGTTTAAGAAAGATATTCTGAAATCTAATCTATGCTCGATAATATGACATACTCACCACAGCCCTGCATACAATAAAACTACATGCTGCCCCAATCGATATTCTCAATAAAACTGGTAGCGTCCGCATCTTGATTACCTAAAATTATCCATATAAATCTATATGTGTATCAATAGAATAGTTGACGTTAAAATGACAATAAATTCCGACACTCTGCCTTACTGTACAAACGCGAATGTAAAGCAACGGCGTTGGGCAGTATAAGCGCATCATACGATATACCTGTTGTAATAACTAAAGTAAACAAGGCCTGTTATTAAAGGTAAATTCGAGTATGTCAGTTATAGTTATGTCACCTCCTAATCAAACACATATGGGCTTGAGATGTTATTCCATTTCTATACTCCAAAGATTAACATTTTGTTTAGTAGATTTTATAATTACGCGGGCACTTAGTAACATATGATTTGAGATACAGTACAGATGAAGAGTTGTTATAATGATGATGTCAAATTATTTCCTCGTGATGGTAATAATTTTATAAATGTTCCCTGTATCAGTAGCATTTACTGTTTCATAATTACCTAATTTATTCATATCATGAAATGAATCAGTGAAAATTACATTAAACAGTAAATCAATTAGACTTGCGTATAGTCTCTTGCTTATTTTCTGGTGTTTTGTTCAATAAAATAAAATATTAAGAGAGAGTGTTACTGCGAAATAACCCTTGCAAGGGACACACATCTCGTGTTTATACCGCTGTAACCTGGCTTTCGCCATGTGTACACTCACATGATAAATTATTTTATAGAAAACACCAAAATAAATTACAAGAGAATGTTATCAAGTGTAAACTTCATCGGTATATCATCATAGATTTAGTGAAATACCATGACATTGGAAGTAATTCTAGTTTTGCCGCCCTCTCTGGCAATTCTGTCTTTGGTCTGTGTTAAATAGGGATTTCATGATGGTGCAGGTTTGTAATAAAACCATGTATAATTTTACGTGTATTTATTAGTTTGTTTATTTTTTATCTGCAATCAAATATACTATATCATTTGACTATGACAATTGTTTGTGAAAAGCCATTGTGTCAACACAGGTGGCGCTATTCAGCACAGACCTGTGTCTTATGACGCATAACTAGCCTCTGAAGGCTAAATATCAATCATCCACCATTTTAGTCAGCGTTTCTTCCGCGGAACTATATACAAGTATTTTTTTCTTGTTTTGAACACATTCTCTCCTTATTTTTAGCAAGATTGAATCTTTAATGAATTGATCAATTAAAATACCGCACAACACTCATCAGCATGTCTTATCTTATTAACATTAAAATGTATGTAAATTGCGAGGTTAAAGGTCTAATGTTTCTCAATTGTATTGACAAGCAGATCGCCGCAAACCAACCGAATAGCGCCATCTGTGTTGGCACAGTGTGGAAATAGTTCCGACCACTTTTCCCATAGTTCCACGCGCGGTATGTGTCAGATCGGTTGGTTTGCGGCGATCTGCGTGTCAAGGGTAAAAAGCAGCTATTCGAACCAACCAATTAACTAACTACGCATGACTGGCACGCGTTGTTAGAGCTGTGCAAAAACACGTTTTCTCTGCTTCAAATACTTAGTAAGTGACTAATTTTATTCCAATACGTTTTGTAAATACTTCTTAGTTACTGCTGTTTATACATTTTGTTTTCTCGGTAAAAATCTACCGTATTTTAGTTGATTTTGTTTTTCACTTTTAGTTTGCTCGTCGTGGGGCCTTTCCAAGATGGCGGCCCCCACGGCGAGTACACGTGTTAACCATTTTGCAGGGCTAACATGTAAGCATGGTCTGAAATGTGAATCAATTGATGCATATGTTAAAAGTATTTCTGTTATTCTCAAACCTGTGAATATTATTGCCGCTTCCCGAGTGAGCGGAAGTGTTATTGTTTTTCTTGACTCTGTGAACGCTGTGGAAACTTTTTGTACAGCTGGCCTGTCAGTGGGAGACTGCTTTACCCATGTGCAACCCCTTGTTAAACCTGCCACTAAAATAATTCTCTCAGGTGTACCCCCATATATACTAAATCACATTATTCAAACTGAACTGTCAAAGTATGGCCGCGTTGTTAGCAATTTGCGCTTAATTCCACTCGGGTGCAAACAACCCGAGCTGAAACACGTCAAATCCTTTCGCCGTCAAGTTTATATGTTGTGCGACTATAATGAACTTGACGGTGTCATTAATGTCACCCATGAAGAGCGGCAATATCGTATCTACTTGTCAACTGATGATATTGTTTGTTCTCACATTATGAGAAACTGCCCAGTAAGTCAACAGCAAACTTCAATCGACCCAGTTCGCGATCATTCTCTTCCAAATAGTAAAACCCGCCAGACCCTGAATCAATACCTGTTGATCAGTCTACTATTGCTAGTCTTGATAAAACTGATGAAGCAAACGACATCAATGAAAATGGTGATAATGATAACAATAGTCAAACGATGGAAGTTGACGACACGCCCGAAAATGTAGAGTATAACAAAAGTCACGGAAACAATACTATAAATGATAAAGGTGACGATAACGTAATAGGTGTCAATGTGTTACTATACTACAAATCCTGCTAATCATAATGCGTCGCAACATAAACAAATATTTATCGCAAAGTTTTATTTTTATTTTTCCAGTTTGGTTTTACAAAAAAGTGAGACATTTCGTTATCGTCACAAAATAAACCGGAAGTTAAATTGGACAGATTAAAATACACGAGAATTTCATGCAACATGTTTTGCCTGACAGAATCTCGTAAGCATATGAATATACTTGTATATTGAAATGTAATATTTCGGAGGATGCCATCATGGGAACATTGTACACCACTGTATTTGAGATGAAAGCATAATGCAGGCTAACAAGTGGTATTACAGGGATATATATTATAAACGAAATTGTTTGCAGGATTACAATCTGAATACCATTAATTAATAATTGATACAGTACACCGAATCCGTCCTATAATATACAGCGTATCCCGACGATAAACGGTTTGGGGTCACAGAGTATTGTTTTTTATGGATAATGTCGCCGGATATTTACTTGCGTTATCCTGTCGATTGTAAATCATGTGTAAATTTGTGAGAAATCCGTGAGATTTTGTTTAGACGTGGAATCTGCAATACAGTCTGGTTAAGTTTGACCACTTAAGATTGTGTGTTAATTATACATCGCACTATTTATGCAGATTCACGCCTCCGTTCAATCCCGATTCAGTGATAATTAGAAAAAATAGCCCGAAATAAATCAGCGTGTAAACTGTCATGCCACACTCCATGGAATGTAGGATATATATTCATATATATATTCATATATATTAGTTTAATTTTGATGTAAAATTTTATTGTAAATTTTATTTTGAGCTTCTCGTCAGTCGTACATATAGATACATCTTAACGTAGAGCGATTTATTTTCCTTTATGTTTACTAGATGTTGTGTCAATAATACCAATTAATCATGCACATAAAATGGACAGAATATATAGATAAAATGCTGGTCGTTAAAGAGGCTGTACGTGAATGTCAAGCAGCTGGTGAAAACAAGAATCAGTTATTATGGAAGAGATTCCCTGCATCAAATAAAGATCCAGTTATCTACAGAGAATGTAGATTTTTGGACGACATTATATATATATATATATATTGGGCAATTGGTTAATACAAATATTGGGTGTATAGCTGGAATGGTAATACAAGAGCACGATGTCACGCAGCTTCACCGCGAGTGGCGCCCTAGCGTATCCAGTATCATCGAGCATTGCAAATTCAAAGTCTGACAAGCGAGACTGTATGTACGGCACGAGCCATTGATTCGGATTTAAAGACTGACTGTAGTATTTTTTATTCTAGAAACACAATATTTCAATAATTGTAATGACGTGGCAACACAATTTGTGTTCATATAATACTATGCGAATATAAACAATTGATTGCTAAGGTTATTTATTTCAAAATAAGACCGTTATGTAGTAATGTTCGTGATTATAAACGTTGTGCGATTTTGAGACGCAATCTCTGGCTAAATCGCCGATTTCTTTTTTTGCTTTCCAACGTGAACAAAAGACCGTGACATCGACACATTTACATAAATTACACGAAAAAACACTGCTTTTACGGAAAAAAACAAATACAGTATTTTAATGTTTTGTACTAAAATACGTTAAAACTAATAATAACATTTCAAATCTCAGCTATCAAAGACAGACCGACTGCCAAGGTTTGTTCAAATTTCAAATTGTTCGATTTCTGCCATGGGTAAAAATAAACCAGCATTACGCTGTACTCGAACATTTATGATTGCATACGTTTCAGGATTTGTCGGCCTTTCTATGTTTTTGACCAGATAGATGCTTCTAAAATTCGTAAACACGAATGACTACAACGTATTTATTTGAATCTTCATATCATTAAAAGTTTTGTCAAAATTGAATTTTTACGCGAGTTAAATTAACTTAAAAAAATTGACATTCCCGCGCTTTTAGAAGGTTTTCCCTATGTTAACAACAATCTGTCATTACAGTGACTAGTGTGGTTTGAATCCACACTCGGTCGATATGGTACTTCGCCTCGTAGACTCATAATATCGAGAGTGTTAGCTTAGAAAATAAGTACTGAAAGTATTACCGAACAAGCAAACCTTCAGCGTTAACGCGTTAACTGAATATTGATTCGCTGTCCATCGTTTATTTTCGTGTAATCCCGAATTGTATTTGTTTCAGCACAGTGTGAATGTTGTTGTTAAAATCAACATGGTGACGGACATACCCTTGCGGCTATGCCTCGCATTGAAGTTAAACAAATTGTGTAATGTTAATTAAATAATTTCTTTTGACGCTCAATCCGAATTGCAATGAAAAAACCAGCCAGCCAACCAACCAACCAACCAATCAATCAGGTGTTCTATTCAATATGGTAATGCGCGAGTACGTTCTCTCGTGTAAATTTTGAACGAGTAACTAAATACTAACGAAAATCCAAACGTATGTACAACTTCAGACCCACAGAAATAATAATCTGATTCGTTACGCTTTAAATCTGATCGCTCGTTGTATCAAAACATAAATACATTTTATTATGCATTCGGCAGCACTGACCTTAATGTGGAAATTAATTACACGGTGACGTATGTTCTTTCGACAAATATTAATCAGTTTGCTTGGTTGTGTACCTTTTTTATTAACTTCTGGTAGAAAGTAATTATGCATACAACAGGATACAAGGTTGCTGCTGAAATGATATATACACTATTAACATCTGGTCAATTTGATTATTCACAAATATAATTAACAATAAATATGCAAATCTCGAATCTTTATTAATTTATTGAATTTCACTTTTTATTATTGAGTGCACTCTCCCTATAGCTTTGTTAGTGTGTGATTGGTTATCTAACATTGGTTGGTAAGTCGCGTTTAAAATTCGGTGGTCGTCGCGCTGCGCCGCGTCTAAGAATTAAATGTATTGCAACCAATGGATTTTACACGCGTTGTGTATGTCGCTATGAGTCCCATATCGAGCAGGACGTCTTGTTTGTCTTGACAGAGCGACAATTTACTATATCTCAATGTGTAAGTGATATAGGCGACAACCCGTCCTGGAGCGTGTAAAAACCACGAAATAAATGAACTCCAGAAAATAGTAATCATGTCATCAAACATTACTCCAAATATAAACACGCCCTTAAACACATTAATGAAACGAAACGAGGCGATGCACTAGTATAATCTCATTGGCTGTTGCTCACAGTGTTCCGCGAATCGGTGCGCTTTATTTTATCGCCTTTATTAATTTACGTTTTTTATCACACTAAATTTTTCACCATGTTTTCATTCAGTTGTCTGCAACATGAAGTTAAGTTTATTATTGGTAGTTTACACATGCGTAATTGCCTGTGCAAATGCACGCGGTTTAAGGGTAAGTATAATTAAATACATACTCATTTCCGTTGTTGTATATATATTCCCCCTGATTGTCTTGGGCCATTTAAACGAAAATTTAGTTTCGACAGAAGCTTAAATTGAATGCACGTTACCAAGACACTATATATTGGGAACATTTCAATACCTAAGTGAAAAAACATTAGATAGTGCAAAAACACAAGTGTATGTAGTATAATAACAATTTTACTTTCTCTATACATTTTACGTCCTGATTACACATGCCTTTTCAAATTCACGTTGTATATCACATCTATTGCCTTCCTCAGTGTAAACTTAACGCCGTACTTTTCTTTTTCTCGACACACCAGCAAGTTGAAATAATAAGCGCCACTGCTGGTGAGTATTTTTGTTCATTGTTTCAACGTATTAACACGATATTCCTGATTATTCAAAACTACACGGTGTGTTACAAATATCGATAGTGTGAAGTGATAGCCTGGGTAAGATATTATCCAAATCAATATCAATATATTTGGAGAGCTTTGATTAATAGTGATATGAATTATATCCTAATCTGCATTCGTGGGTTGATATATTATAGCTCGGGCTCATTTTTTTACAAACTCGTATTTTCTCTTGGTTGCAACATGGAGGTATGTACCTCAATGGTTGCATACTTTGAAGCCTATTTATCTCCCTTGAATCTCTTTTTACCTCCACGATTTGACCCTATTTAGTGAAATGTTTGTAAAATAGTTTGAAATACTATTATAATAACAATAGTTTATAAAGTATATCAGGCATCATATAGATTGTAGTGACGACTGTGTTGTTGAAAGTCATTTCATATATTTGAAATATTATTCTAGAATTGAGATGTTCCGATGGATCATTGGTTAACTGCTCAGTGGATCCATGTGATGTGACGTCATGCGAACTTCCTTATGCTGGATGTGAAGCTGATTACTGCGGTGGTTGTAACGCTATATACTATGATGCTGACGGCAATGTATTGGATTGTTCGGGTAATTATACCATAACTGATTATATCATTGAGTACCACCTTATTTATTGACTATGTAGTTTTCTTTCGTTTTTGTGTGCCGTTTTATCAATGGTTGTCAATCAATTGTTTTGTGTTCTTGGACTTGTAGATTTCCCTATAAGACTTTTGTTTGAGGATTTATGGTTGGATATGTTATTGCAACATTGGAACACAGAAATGTTTCAGCAGACTTACCTTTGTTTACTGGTTTAATGTTGTTCATTAATCCACAGCTCAATTTATGCATTCGGGTTAATCGCAAGCTAGATCGACGTGGTAATCATTAAAGTGTATGTTTTGTAATACGTCAAAAATAGTTAATAATACAACTATGAGTCAATATCATTGATGTTTTACCTCATTATAATACGACTTGGATATAATAAACCGTACTGAAGAATTTTCCAGTATATGTTCACTCTTTTTATATCGTAAAATATTACGATTTCAATAGTCCTACATTCAAAGTTACACTTTTTACCAAGGAGATTGTAACAAACTTAAATATAAAGATGCAATCATGATTCGAGGCTTCAGGCTGGGAATTGCCCGCGTCATGTTGTCAAACTGTTTTTATCCCGGCTAAGCTTGATTACTTAGAACGACAAAAGTGTCGTCTGCGTATAGACATATTTTAATAACAAATCAAATATTTCATTAAGCTTTTTACAAACTATTGACATGTATTTGAAAATCTAAACGATACACCCTGTGATCTTGATATCAAAACATGAGTGGGAATGTGGCACAACAAATAACTGTGTATATCCATCTTTCAGAACTTTATTTGGAATTGCTCCTTAATTTGTTTGATGTGTTTGCCTTGTTCAGCATGTTCGTAGTTTAGCAAAGTTAGTTATTATTATTATTGTTAGTTATTATCTTTCTATACCGTAATTACGCTAGATATCCACCACTTCATTTATAAAAATAAGTCCCATAACACTCACACGTCAGCTGTTTGTATAAACCTTATAGCTTTTATTTTGAAGCTTTGGTTTTCTTAAAGATTTGTTTTGTTTTATAATCACGGAAGCTTTGAATTTCTTACTTTAATACACGTACTCTGTTTATTTTTATACTTCCTCTTCACAGTTGGGCTAAAGAGTTTTAAACGCATTCATCAAATATTCCTACTTCTGATGCTATTGTCGTTCCGTACTTTATTTTTAGATCACCTTGGCGAATGTCCAAGAATTGGTAATGATGACCAAATATGTGTCCCGTGCATAAGAGACAGAAACTGCGGTACCTCTGAAAAATGTTGTGATGATTGTTGCAAGGTTGCTGTAACAAGTAAGAATTTGATATCGATGTATATTGTAGTACTCATACAATGAAATTTCAATATGCTTTAGTCGATATAATAACAACAAAGTTCACCCCAGAAACAGTGGACATACAATGTCAATGACATCATAACTTATTTTCTACCTCGGTTTCGCCTTGGTTAACAATAGGAGTAACGTTTGTATATTGCTAACCCCATTTTATGTAGAGCCGTATGGGTGTCTTATGAGTGATGGTTCATTCTGGCCAGATGGTGCTTATCGTATAATAAACTGTGTCCTATGGTATGTACGAGTACAATGCAATATATAATGTCACGGTTCATTCAATATTCACGTTTATTGTAATATAAAGTAAACACGACAGTGAATTCTGTTTTATTTGTGTATGTGTTATTATTTTGAATATATAATTTACTTTCTTTACTCAGTCAGTGTCAAGGCACGGCGTTTAGGTGCATTGTACAGATATGCGGTGAGTTCCTTTAAAAAGTTTCCACCACAAAATCCTTTAAATTTAATACTTTAGTTCATCGTTTATCAATCATTACTATGTTCATAAAAGATGTCTCGTATTTCAGAAATTTGTGAACGTAAAATTGCAAAGTAATTTAATTATCATGGTACCAGCACTCAATACACGGAGTTTGATTGTTCATGTACAGTAACCAAGACACAATATTATAAATTCTTACATAACCTACCTCACACGATGAAATGTAATTTAGAATAGACTTCTACACATCACTGTCTTAAACTAATCCATTTTTAGTTAAGCAAATTAATAATTTATTAACAGCATGTGCAATCAAATCATACAGATTTTTTTTAGAAATTTTATTAAGTATTATGATTTTCCTCACGATCAATCTAGCTCCAATGATCTTGAAGTCAGTACTTCTTCATGGATATAGTATCAGTCAATTTTACAACATTGTTATTGTTGTCTAAACAAGCGTGTTTTATGTATTATGTCAAATTGGCTTGCGATAAAGAAATGAAATTATATTATAAAGTTTTCCTTTCATAGATGTGCATCCATGTCCCGGTGGTGTTCATTTGACCTCACATAGTTATACAGTGTTTTGTGGTACCACTCCTCAAACGGGATCCATTATTATAGAAGACTGTCCATCCGGGTATTCCTGTCTCGGAGATACCAACTATAAATATTCTCTGTGCTGTCCTGATGGTAAAATATTTTTAATATAATTCAGTTTCCACAATTGTATGGACAGTATAAATTTACTTTCAATTATGAATATTAATATATTATATTTGTTGTACCGACAGATACTACTTTGGGCTGCTATGTGAATAATGCTTATATACCAAATGGTGATTACTATATTAACGACGAGTGTTATGCATGGTGAGTTAAAATGCGTAAGAAACTATTTAAAATGAAAATGAACTTTTGGAAGCATATCTTTATTAGCTTTCCATATAAATTAATTACATTTTAGGGATTCAAGACCTTAAACAGCTTTCATTATTATGTTTATATTGATATTATGCGTTCCTATTCAAAATATATTCACACCAGTTTTTATTTAGTTTAGATTGACCCCATAGAGAAAGCGTTCTTCTGAACGTTCACCGGCTTTAATGAGTATAGTGGGGATGAGTCACACAGAAACTGAAAGTCAAATATAAACTGACAGCTCTCAAATCCCCGTGCTCGTACATTTATTTAGGGGTCTAAATTGTTGGTTGGTAACATATATTTGCTCCACTTAGATTCAAACTTGTTTTTGTTCGATCGTTGATGTCATTTAATTGCTTCCAATACTGCATACATCACACAGATGAGCAAGATGTCATATGTCATACATAGTTTAAGGTTTGTTCTCCTGCGGGCGTCTTGACATCCGGGCATTTCTGCTATGTCACTTTACTTCGTATTGTCGTTATCACGTTATCTTGTTGCACACGTTTGTCATAATCCAGATGTCATTATAATGTTGACTTTGTTTTTTTTCAGTCAATGTGTAAACGGTAGGATTACACGTGAGGACACACCGTTATGTGGTAAGTGTATATCCATTAACCTCTGCATATGAAATGTGAAAAGGATTTGTTAACGCATAATATAACTTGTTTGTTGACGCTAGTGACGTCATGGACTAGTAGGATCCACAAATCGAGGGCGAGTGGATAATACACCCCATGAGTCCCATTTTCATAAAGACACACATCACATTATGATCTATGCTACTTGGGAATGGCGTCTAACAGTGTCAGTGACTGTCAATTCTCGTAACGCTCTTTCTCTCTGGTGTTCTTTTCAAATACGCATAAATTGATGATGTGTTACATTTAATATTCGATAATGGTATAAACGTCATAAAATTGAATGAATGCACAGTGTGCACGTGATCATGCGATAGACATTTTCTTATCGCATTGCGGTGTCAGATGAATTGTAATAAAGTTGTAGATAAACAGTTTTATTTTGAACTAGTCGGTTTTAAATTTTAGACTTCATTTTTGAATATATTATCTGTAGATAAAATGTGTCCCAGTGGAGTACAACCTTATAAAGACGACCAAAACATGAATGCATTGTGCTCCGTTGCAATTGGTGTTGATAGTATATTAACTCGGACCTGCCCACGTGGTTTCTACTGTAACATGATAACGAGTTCGCACGGTGTGTGCTGCCCGCTGAAACGTAAGTATTTACATATTTTATTTTCATTTTCCATTGCGAAATCAGACTTTAAGGCGTCACAGTTCCTGTCCTGTCCCATGCTACGTATGCAAAGCGCGTATATTACATTTTGTCACAATTACATTTTTGAAACGCTATACAACGATTGCAACGTTTCAATGTCTACTGTGCTAAGTAGCGACAAATTTAATTGTTACGAACTGCTACTTTTAACAAATAAATAAAAAAGTCTCTAATTTATTCCTCATTTATATTATGGGTTAATTAACATATACACATCTTCGCAAGTGTTTTCAAATGTTATTGCTTTTTCTCCGCCAACTAGGTTGTTAAACGTAACTCATTTACAGAAAAAAAAAACATCTTTTCTGGGTGTTCAAGACCGTAATTTTATATACATTCATTTGCTCTATTTACCAGTTGACGTGTGTTATTATAACGGCGTTGCGTACCCAGTTGGTGGAACCGTGATATGGGGCTGCGCCCTCTGGTAGGTTTCACATATTTGTTATTATTGTTCAGTTAACGACATGCTGCCCATTACTGCCCATGCGCTAGTATACTGCCTATACGTGCTAATGACATGAACAAGTAGTATTTATAATCGTGCAATATCACTACACTAACGTTTTTGATTGTGTCCCCAGTCAATGCCGGGATGGTGGATTTGTATGTTTGTATCCCCCTGGTCTTATCTGTGGTAAGTTCCGGCAATATTTAGTACTTCAAGTTCAACAACAAATGTTAACGTAATAAATATGGCAATATATATATATATATAAGTTTTGGTCGACGAAGCAAATTAACCAACAACAAACAATATTATGAAATGATTGCAAGTATATATACTGCTTGTAGATACAGTTGTATGACCTATTACAAATTACTCTGTTGTTTCCTGTCTTTTTAATACCAGCGCACTTTTTTATAGATCCATCAGAACCCATCTGCCCCAATGGCGATGATTACTATACAATTACGGGAACAGATGTTAATTTCTGTACACTTCCACTGGATGCACCATTGGGTCTTACACAAGGGGATTGCCCGGCTGATTATTTTTGCCATCCTTTAGACCTCGGATACAGTATATGCTGTCCAGCAATTTGTAAGTCTTCTCTTTCACTACAAATCGTCTTCAGTGGTGATTGTTATTGCAATTCTCTTTTCAACTATTGTTCACCGACACGATGCCAATGGACTGGATAAAAATGACCACGCAAAACATTTATGCGAAACCGTAACTCTGGGCGCATGCCACCATACTGGATAATTGGTGACATCAAGCGTTGATAGTATGTGTATTTATATATATCTGTAGCTGGAGATTGCGTTGTTAATGGAGTTCTGATTCCGAATGGCGGAGTGATTCTGATGCCAGACTGTGTGTTATGGTGGGTATTACAGATTTAATAATAATGTCGGCTAAAACACAGTGTATTTTCGTAGCATCTTCTTTGGTGTTCTCTATTCAATCTCATATTTAGTGAACGTGAAGTAATAATTAGCAAACCCCATCTTAAAACCTGTTGACGAAACTATGATTGGTAGCACATGGATCGGCGATCACATTCTCACTAGTAAATGTTTTGTTCGTATTCTCAGTAAATGTATAGACGGCGCCATGGCATGCATAGAGGAATTACCATGTGGTAAGTAACAACATCACTAAAAACAACAGTTATTGTACCTACAATTATCAATTAAGTATAGTATATAAAACGTATATTTGTTTTTGTTTTTTTCTTTCTAGATGAAATATGTCCGAACGGAGGTGATCCATATGTAGAAGATGGTGTTGGAACAGTGTTCTGTTCAGGAGCTCTTCTGACATCAGAATACTATGCAACGAGAATAAAGCATTGTCCAAGAGGATATGAATGCACTGCGCTAGATTCGAGTGGTCTATCGGTGTGCTGTCCTATCAGTGAGTACCGTACACTAATTAGTTTTAACCGACTGCTATAAAGTACACTCTGACAACACCGTACATTTAATTTCACGCGATTCCCGTTTGTCCTGTTTATAGGAGATCCGATTGGATGCCCCTGTCCTCGCATTCCAATAGATAGCTTTCCAGTATGCCTATCCAACTGTGACAATTGTATGAACCATCCGCCATACGACATTTGTTGCATTGATGAGAAAGCGTGTCCAGGAGGCTGTGTTGGATTCATTAATACTGTTGGTGGGTTATGTTCACGTTATTTTTTACTATGGTAACATGCAGTATATGCGACATACAAGTGCAAATGTGTTCAATCTGTAGCACCTGTGTTTGATTCAACAAATGACCGGAAGTGTTCATCCATGTATAATATATTACAATATGTACTACATGTGCGCTCATTATTGTGGTTTTCTATTGTTTTTATAGGTTACTGTAGATATGATTGTGAATACTTTATGCCAGGAGATACTATAACAGTACCACTATGCACAGAATGGTATATACTTTAGAAATACCTTGTATATAAATCGATTGGCAATTCATTTATATTTACGTAGGTAATTTGTGTTGTCTAATGTACATTGTTTATTTCTTGCAGTCAATGCACAAACGCCGAATGGGACCCCTGTACCACAGACCCATCTTGCAGTAAGAAACATTCTGTTATGGCTTACGTCACAATAATGTTATTTTCGTGTCCATTGCATGCGCAAACGGTAATTTACATAAACAGTACTGGCGCATCTTCACCGGGAAATGTATAACGTAACTATTCTCTCGTTTGATTTTTTTGTTATAGCTTGTGTTACTCCACAAACGGACGATGTGGGTAATGTAGTCACGTGTTTGACAGATGCAGATTGCTTGCATGTATATGGCTTCATATGCATTGATAGGATATGCTGTAACGGTGGTAGGATTTAAGTTAAACATTATAATATGAACGTTGATTTCACTTGATCGTCTGATGTTGAAACTCACCAGCAATTTCTGTGAATATCGTTAGGTGCTACATTTATGATACAAACATTAGTCCAACAGTAGTATTAAAATGTTTACTTTGAATTAATTATAATTTACCCCGCCATGTAATCCGTGTTATGTACTTGCTTTACTTTCTATGTCAACAGCTACGAGTTTATATTTTTCTTTGTGCCAGTTTGTTGTACTTCTCGACAATACCAAAAAACCCAGTATTTTGTGACATCAGTTTGACAGGAAATCGTTATACTGTTTTAGATCAGATCGTAGTAATATTTGACTACTATTGTATAATACACTGTTTTTTTTACCAACAGACTGGGTTCCTTGCGAGAAGCCCTTGTTAGCTGAAACTGGATACCCGTACAATTGCGCATTTACAGAATGTCCGACTGGATATTCCTGTGTGCTTAATTTTGAATATGGTGCATGTTGTCCAGGTAGGGTCATGTTCGTAAAAAATGTATTATGGCCATATATACTGAACTAACATATTTTTGTGCAAATTGTACGATTCGATCTCTCGCAATATGTTCACAATGTCATTAACAGAGGTATTGCAGAAATAGTAATAGCTCGGTATCTAATTGTACAGATAAATACCCATGCTGTCTTGAACCTGAATCTGGACCGTGTGAAGCATATTTGCCACGATGGTATCACGATTGCCGGGATAACAAGTGCAAAGAATTTATTTACGGTGGATGTCAGGGGAATGATAACAATTTTCATACTAGAGCAGATTGCGAAAAAAAATGCGGAGGTAAGCAATGTGCAAATGGAATTTACAGTATCCCAGTTTATAAATACGGATTCCTAACAAAATGATAGAATTCATTTCAGTAATAATTAATTACAGATATATGATAATATTTTAAAATTATAGGTGACTGCTGTTTACCTGTTGATCCTGGTACGTGTAAAGGTTCCATTTCCAGATGGTACTTCGACTGTGAAATAAATGAGTGTATAGAGTTCATATACGGAGGATGTGAAGGAAACAACAATAACTTTGAGACTGAAGAAGCGTGTAGACGACATTGCGGTGAGCAACATGTCATCTGTGTACTCGTAATGGCATAGATATTACAAGAATATTAACACACATCCTTGCATGTGATTAGTATCACGTGAATATCATTATTATATCTTTTTCCAAAAAAAGATGGACCATGCCCGTGTCCTGAAGGATTTCTGGGGCAAATGTGTTGGTTGAATTGTGACGTTTGTGATGAACATGCATCAACGACGCCAAACTATATTTGTTGCGACGACGGTAGCTGCCCGGCACCAGCATGTCTTGGAGGAGTATACACGCCAGGTAATTGAAATTATAGTATAGATACAACAGCTTAGAGAATATCAGCTGACCTTTGCTTTTCTGTGCTTAGTCGAAACCTGTCCTTTTATTGGCTTTAGTCACGTCTTATATGCCTGGATCTGGATGGCTTAAGTTTATGTCCCAGAACTAAATTGACTATAATACCATAGAAATAGAAATCGAGGTACAGGTACCGATCAGCCCGTTGTAGTAATTATAATTGCCTAAAATGGCAAATTTATATGCGAATTGATCGAGAAAATGCCCGCGAATAACATACTACGCGTACGCAATATGTGTAATATATGAAATCTACTACACACTCAAGAGAATATCACCATACAACGTAATATAATGGATATACCATATCCACGGAATTGCAACGCCGTGCTCGGGGATAATTTATCACAATGTATGCTATTATCCCCTCCAGAGAACCCGTATGTTCGCCTCCAAAATTATTCCCTCACACAACCTGTACATGAGGGTGTATGGCTGTTTCTGACCTAATCAAACATCTCGATTGCCAGAATCTTTGGACCACATTTCCCACCACCACAGTACAATATTTTGCCCATGTATATTTATTTTTTATTTATTTCTAATTTTGGCTCAAATGGACTTAAAAATATTTGAAAATTTAAAGAAATTGCGAATGGTGACACATGTTGACCCTTGCGCTTCAAAGAGATGATAATTATAGACACTCACAATTTTTTTTAATTTTCACAGAAGGATTTTGTGAGTTGGACTGCGAGTATTACTCGCCAGGAGATGTAGTAAACGAAGATTGTGAAACATGGTAAGAGATTGGTTTTTCTGATTATCTTCGGTTAAAGCGCGGCAGTCGTAGCGCAGCTCATGTGCGATATTTGTGTTGATAAATATTTATTTTCCCACAATCCAATGCGCTCTTCTAATGGAAATCATGAGTACGAGGTTTAACCTGAGCGCGACTTGCCTCCTTTGATACATTCCAATCACCTAAAAATACCTAATTAATTCTTGGTAACGTCTCAGTTTGTACTCGTTGATCTGCCAAGTTGCCATCTTTGTTTATATGAGACCCATATGTCTCGTGCATGCCTGGCGTGACGACTACCGCCCTTTAAGTTCCATTAGACTTATTAGATTTAACTAATACGAAACTTACAATCGTAGACTAGATTTAAATATTCTTGAACAAAACATTTGTATACTTTTTTATCAGCGTTTGTAGAGAAGGGGATTGGATTTGTCGACCTGGCCTGGCATGCGGTGAGTACATGTTACTTTTAAAATGTCGTGCATACAGACATTTCAATTTCAAAATTAATACAATAGTAAGTTCGAATTGCTCGACTGTAATTGTTTTTTGTGTGTTGCAATGTGTGACAATGATTGTTTTCACAGGTGGACCATGTCCTTGTCCAATCGATTTTGTACCGGAAGTGTGCTGGGTATCGTGCGATGAGTGTATTGCAAATCCTGATCAGGATTACCTTTGCTGTTCGGACATTGAAAACTGCCCGCCTCCTTCATGCCTGGGTGGACATTATATTGAAGGTATTTCAGCGTTTAAATTTGGAAATGCTTCGGGTATAATTAAGAAATATATATCACATCATATTTGTGTGTTAACAATATACACTGTACTAGTATTATGATATTTACATGCCCGGTGCTATGACGTTTGTAATATGTGGTGATTTGATTGAATGCTGCACGACAGTATTCGACAAACTCCATTATAAAACTCTTTACATCCGTTCTTAGGTTACTGTGAAAAGAACTGTACTTACTACAATCCATTTGAAACGTATGTCGAAAACTGTGAAATATGGTAAGCAGCAAAAACGTCTACTCCACACATGTATTCCCCGCAGTGAGTGTAAAGTAACAATATTGTAATTGCTTCCCCGATAATCACTGTGTGATGTTTTACAATAGGTGCAAAAATAATTCGTATATAAAAACATGTGTTCGAACTCAACAGTTATTAGCTCCGACATTACCAACAATTGGCACTGTAATCTCATGCAGAATCAGTGGAAAACAAAACCCAACAATCAGCTTGGGTGAAAATAACGTTCTGGTAAACCTGTCCGTGCAGTATAGTTATTTAATAGTTATATAGTTTTAATATAGTATAATATAGTAATAATATTAATAATATAGTATAATATTATAATATAGTATTTTTTTTATAGTATAGTTTTAATAGTTATTTAGGACTACGATTACCAAATATATCATACTTATCAGTCCGAGCAGCGTTTATTTATTTATAAACTACTGTCCGTGCAGTAATTGGTTCTCTCCTAGTGAATGACACCAGTGACCCGACAAAGGGGCGGGGGTACTTTGTATAACATCACACGAAACAAATTTCAACATTTTTGCACTGCTGTAAACATCGGACACTGCTTATCGGAAAAAAACAACAATAATAATATTATTACTTTACACTCACTGTAACTACCATTTATGACAATCTGATTAAAATCTGATGTAGTGTACGGGCTTTAATTATTTTGGCTATAAACTTGTTTTAATTTTATTTTTATTACTTTTGTTATTAATGCCTTTTTATTTTATTATTTTACTTTGATTTTTTGTTTAATTCCGCCCTACATACATCTGATCCAACGCCTATGTAAGTCCCGTTCAAATCTCGCGTAAGTAACAGCCAATCACAGCCCCCTTTTATACAGGCTGTCGGTTGCTTACTTTTCAGTGTAGAGATACTCTACGGGCAATCTTTCTGTACATTATATTTTGCCCACTTGAATAAACCATTAATAGAAAATTGCTAGTATATTTTTATTTACAAAAGAAATTCTACAGCATTTTACAATTTTTGTCATTACATTGAACATTTTTTTCACTTCCAACAAATGTGTACACTTCCTGGCACGGATCTAGAAGCCGTACCTACACACGATTTGGTGACGTCACAAAATACATGACCTTCAATCGGGGTCATTTCCTCGGTATATACGAATTGGTATATAGAAATTACAATAAAGATACTTAAGACATTGCACATAAGGTAAAACAAATCATGTGACAATATAATGATAATAACGGTAATAAATCCTAGCTTTAACAGTTGAACACAACGACCATATAGTCAGTCGGGTGACGCCGAGGGTCACGCACTTGTTGCAAAATGGCCGTATGGTTGAAACTGGGTCATGGCGTGACGGGCGAGGAAGACATCATTAAACACTCTCAAAATCACAATAAAACGGGAAAGTGGTTGCATATTACGGCGTAGTCAACATGGGAAATAAAAAAACGCTCAATACAAACGACACGGATTCGAATCACACTAGATACACTCACCAGAACCGAAGCAATCAGAAACGAGCAATCGTTTTGGCTTTTCCGTTCAACTCACCGGAACACTGGAGTAGTTAGAAAAATGAACACCACTTAACGACCAACGTCGTGGCGTGGTACACAAGCGTGCCATCAAAATAAAACAAAATTAGCTTGAAAGAGACAGTGGGTTCCCGCTCAGAGCTACCGTAAAAGCGTAAATCAAATAAACTGAAATCTCTCAAACCGTAAACAAGCAAGCAAAGAACGTCGCGAAAAAATAATAAACCTCACAAAACTCCACCATGCAAAACTGAATGAATAAATAATAAAATAACTTACGTCTTAACCTGGACGACGAGCAATTTGTTCAACAGTTTCCAGTCACAAGAGATAAACAAGACCCAAGTCAAGGTAAGTTTTGTTAAAGCGTCGATGGCGTTCCCTATATCACGAAAACAATTCAGGCAACAGACGAATATCTTCTGTGGTGTGGTGGAATTTATACTGTGTGTGCGGAATTGTTGATTGGGGGTTCGAAGCCAGCAGTTAACATTTTGTTAGAAAGTTTCACAATTAAATAAAATATCCAATGATACCAGTATATTTATTTCATTATTTTAACAACTTGCGATGGTGGAAGTTGGTCAAACACGAGTTCTTACACCTAAATAAGTATCAAATATTTATCCACTCATTTATTCTCTCAATTTAACAACCTTGTAGAGGTGGAAATTAAATAACAGGTATTTACTCACAAGTATAATGGTCAATATTTGTCCATACATTCATTTTGTCAATTTAAGAACTTGTAATTGTTGGAATTAATCAAATGAGAGTTGTTTACACCAAAATAAGTCTAAAATATTTGTCCACACATTTATTGTCACAATGTAACAACTTGTTAATAGTGGAAATTACTTAAACGCGACTTGTTTAATCAGTTGACATCAATGCAACTTACCCGCAGACAGTGCACAACAGAGTATCATTATTGAACAATTATGAACAGGAACGTGTCTTGGCATTAGGTTTAGGGTCGGGTCGGGTCGGGTCAGGTATGGGCAACGGAATTATTAACAGAAACGTGTCTTGGCATTAGGGTTAGGGTCGGGTCAGGTATGGGCAACGGAATTATTAACAGGAACGTGTCTTGGCATTAGGTTTAGGGTCGGGTCGGGTCAGGTATGGGCAACGGAATTATTAACAGAAACGTGTCTTGGCATTAGGGTTAGGGTCGGGTCAGGTATGGGCAACGGAATTATTAACAGGAACGTGTCTTGGCATTACGGTCGGGTCAGGTATGGGCAACGCAAATGGCAAACACCCAATTGGCAAAATGTACACTAACGGGTTATGCCATGTATATAGTTTACACAAGTAAAACACAAAATTGCCATTTTTTTTGGACAATTGTAACTCAATAATAGAAATATGTTGTATTTCTATATATACACACACTATATAGTCTATATAATGCAAACACAACCAGTCAATCCATCGTGGTCTTGTGGATCAGATCCCTACATAGTGATCAGGAGGACCCGGCTTCAATTCCCTTGCCTGCCCATCTTTTTCTCGCAAACAATAAAGCTCGTGGTACAGTGGACAAGACAGTGCGGTGGGAACTCAAAGATCGCAAGTTCGAATCACGGATTGGACACTCCTACAAAAGACATGAAAGACGTTAAAAACAACGGATTCAAAAACAGTAGTCAGAACACAAGAATACTAACTCACATGGAAGCCAGTCGAAGTCGACGAAGAATGAACACAGTTGACAGCTGTAGGTCACGTGCATCAACAGACACGAGGAGCATGGCTGCTCTCCAAATGGGTCCCTTCTTTTGTATTGACCCCCGAATGATTACTGATCCCCCTTTCTAACTCTTCCCCCCCAAAATAATATATCGCCCCTTTCAAAATGTATTTACCCACAAATTAATAAATATTCATGAGCACAGAAACTGCCACGTCATGAATAAATTAGCATAATTAAAAAAATTGCATAAAGTGTAGGTACGTCTTCTGGAGTCCTGCCCACTTCCTGATACATCTTCGCCAGCCAAGGTTCGTTTATTCAGTCATCGCTTCAATTTTACATCAAACGCAGAGTATAATTATCTAGAATGGAAGCTAAAAAAACTAAGCAAATCATAATGATTAGAACACTGTAAATAGCTATATAAACAATGCAACCTGATTTTACCGTCCCACGACATCGACGCAGAAAACTGGAGCAAAAAAATATTTCCTGATCAATTGCGATGTGTCCAGTCCAAATCAGCCGTGTTTTTCTCGGTCGCTAACGTCGGTATAATCCGCCATTTTATTCGAGTGTGTTTGCTACCTGACTCTGCCCGGTGACGTCATCACGTGCGCTATAGAAGGAGATCTGTGATTCGTTGACTAAAATCGTCGATAGTTGGTCTCTTGGAAATATCGTTACATAGGCATCGGGTCAGATGTATGTAGGGCGGAATTTTAAAAAAAATACAAAATCAAAGTAAAATAATAAAATAAAAAGGCATTAATAACAAAAATAAAATTAAAATAAGTTTATAGCCAAAATAATTAATTAAAGCCCGTACACTACATCGGATTTTAATCAGATTGCATTTATGACTACGCAAGTGGTCGTTTCGCTCCGTTAAGGTGTTACCGATATACACATATATCCACACGAACATTGACGCGACATTACCCGGGGGCATTTGTGTAGTAATTTCGAATATGCTCTCAGTATTGTGCCCGTATTACCATTAGATTGGCCATCAGTGTTCATAGATTAGAAATTTGCCTGATCAAAATTACATCAACGATAGCAGATAACAATTTGTACCTTGTTGTATGTATTGCACGTATTCTTGAAACAGTTAATATAAACTGCGTTTGTTTAAATCTATTTAGCGAATGTAGAAACGGCAAGTGGTACTGCAAACCGGACCCTGATTGTGGTAAGTTAAATTTTCAAGAAGTGCTACTGAGACTAAAACATTATTGGATGTCACTATGTAAAAATGTTTCCATAATATTAATTTGTATAGAGAAGCGTAGGTAAACGGGTAAGGTGCAGTACAGTTGATATAAAATTTAATTTAAATGCACCGTGGTGTGTACTACATATTCTATGGCTCACTAATAATTACTGCGTGGGTGTTTGTAATATTATAGTTCAACCACCTTGCCCTATGGGAATTCCTTTAATTGGTGCTGATGGTAGTCCCGTTGGTTGTGATTCTCTTGATAAGCAGTGTCCATTTGGCTACCATTGTTACACCCATCCAACTGACTTGACATCAGTGTGCTGTCCAAATACAGATGAGTGCACACTACTCATTTAGTTCATGAATATTCGCGAATCATTAACATTTCAGGAATAATATATGCCTGGAATATACTTGTAGAATGTGTGGATGGTACATGGACTGTCTGGTTCGATAGAGATAACCCAGGAGGTACTGGGGACTGGGAAACTACATCCCTTGCCATCGAGTTGTATGGTGATAACATGTGTACCAATCCATCGGCGATACAAGTGCAGACCCTTGACGGTATTCCTGCAGAAGATACTGATGAAATATTCTTGCATTATTCACCGGACATTGGCTTTGTGTGTCGGATGGCAGATCAGCCAGATAACACTTGCCTTGACTATCGAGTGCGATACTGCTGTCCAGGTAACACATTTATTATATTGTGTATTGCAGGAAAACCGGTATACATTCACATGTTATGTTTTCTGAGTCACAAATTAATTAATATTTCTTTTAAAATAGTTGTGTCACCGTGTTCCGCGGGATTTCCGATAATTGTTGAGATGTTGTCCCGTGGTTAAAAACATTGATTCCTCGTTGTGGCATGTCCGATAACGTTGTGTAATATGCAGTATTATATGTGTAATTTTGGTTCAAACAGCTAATCCCCCATGTGATGGTGAATGGTCACAATGGTTCGACGAAGACAGTCCAGAAGAAGGGATTGGCGATTTAGAAACGCTAGCAACACTATGTGAAAAGACGTGCGAACGACCCAGCGCAATTCAAGCCCAGACTATTGATGGCATACCAGCTGAATTAACAGGCGATGTGTTACTCAGCAATGATATCATTAATGGATTTGCTTGTTTGAATGAAGAACAGGACGATGAGAAATGTGAAGATTATAAAGTCAGATTCTGTTGTCCTGGTAAATCAATATTCAAATATTCACAACAAATAATATATTATGTTTTTACGTTATTTTCGTTGAATATTTGAATTTGAGTATTACTTTGAATTGAATACTTATTATAAGCGAAAAACTGTCTCGTCTCATTAACCATGTTTTTCATTTATGTAATATCACTACACAGAACAGCCAGATTGTGACAAGTGGACAAAATGGTTCAACACCGATAAACCATGTGAAGGTTTAGATGCAGATCGTGAAATCACCGCCGTAATCCAAGATGAATATCCAAATGAAATGTGTAAAAATCCGTTATTCATCCAAGTTGTTGTCGCCGCCACTGAACAACCTTCATCAAGCACCGGGCAGGTATTCCTACATCACGATGTCGATCCTGGATTTGTTTGTCTTGACAAAGATCAGCCAGCTGGTGATCAATGTCATGATTACAAAGTTCGATACTGTTGTGACGGTACGTATTTTTATACATTAAATATGTTAACTATTACGTACGAACTTGTCATTTCACAGACAAAGTTGTGATTGCTGCATTCGCACCTGAGCGTTTCCATGAGGTGTAAAATTATTTCCTGAGAGCTCTGAACGTCACAATGCTTCCTTCCAGAACAACCTGATAAACCCGGACAATGCCCAATGGTACCTTCTATCGACGATGTCCGTCCAAAGGGTTACTGCTACTATGAATGCCAAGATGATACCGATTGCCAGGGGAAGAAAAAATGCTGTGCTTCTGGAATATGTGGCACCATTTGTATGGATCCTTTGTTCCCATGTTTCCATGAGGGCGTTATTTTCCAGGAAGGCGATGGCAGAAAAGAAGACTGCAATACCTGGTAGGTTATTAGTGAATGTAGTGGACATTTCGTTACGTAATACTAAAGATGAACTAGATACATTTATTATTAATTTTTATTCAAAAAGCTATATTGCATTATGCTAACACCTTGGTTCAAAGTCGCTTATTTTCAAACATATATTATATATTCTTGTTTAATTTTGTTGCATTGCTTGATGGATTCAGTTATAGTGTGGACGTTGAACCCAATATTTACATGACAATCGTTTGGGACATTTCAATTCATAACGCATCTGTAAATTGGAAAACGTACATGCAACCAGTAAGCATGTAAGCGAAAGCAACTTCAAAAGAGCGGGTGAAGCCAGAAGGAGTAAACAAACTGTATTAGTATTACAAAAATATTTAGTGACACTGGCAGAAATGAGCGAGTGTCAAACAGCTCTACAAGTTATGATACACCCTGTCTGGGGCTTATTATTTTTAATCTCTGTCCCAATATTTGTACTTAATATGGCAGTTTATTCAATTAAACTATTTTCAAATGTTCGGTTCCTGTCATTACTATAATAACATGTTATTGAACTGCGAAAAAGATCAATATTTGGTTGTATGGCAATTTCCCACATTTTACCCCATGTAAAACAATTTTCCAAATAAAACAAAGCCAGCAATGCTCTGATGTCATGTAGTCGAATAGCCTAACCCTGAGTACAGTCCTGTAGGTTGGTCTTCTTCCGCTGATCATTCGGCCCCCACAGTATTGAGAAGTCGCATAGACCGAGGATTCGACACCCGCCTACAAATATATGGCGGAGAACCGTTCTGCCGTTTTCATGACGGTAACCAGCTAAAACCTCTTTCGACCAATCTAGCGATCACAAATACCTTTTTTGTGGCCGAAAAATGAACCTACTGTACTGGAGCATTGACAAAATATAGTTTTACGCAACGAAACAACGTTTTGTTGTTAAATACGTCAAGAACAAGATGGCGGCGTGTATTTTCGGTTGACATTGGAAAATGTCGATTTGATCGACCGTAGTAGGTCTCTTACGTAATTTCCCTTCCTGTTAAGGTATTTAGAATAGTTGGACGTATCGACCTTCTCATTTTTTAACTGCAAAGCTGAATGCCTCTTTAATCGCCCGAACATTTCTTCACAATAGTGTCGAATTCCCAGTCTATTCGACTTCTCAGGAATGTGGGGGCCGAATGATCAGTGGAAGAAGGCCAACCTACAGGACTGTACTCAGGGCTATCGAATAGCCGTGACTGTCGGCACCGGTCGTATTATAAGTTTCACAATCCGTAACCGGAACCTAAATCTCGCTGCTATGTGTATCCAGCATTTGGTGTCACGTCTCTCAATTTTCTATTCTTAGCTGCATTACATATATATTGTTGAGTTCAAACAATTGAGTAATTTACAGTAATGTGGCAGTTGTGCCGGCCGACACTGTGTTTTGCAACTGCAATACTGCATGATTTCTTATTAACCAGGTTTTGAGTCATATTGTTGCATCATCACTATTATAGCTTTTTAATACATACTGTAAAGTATGTCTTTTTCGCGACCATGTCTTTTTTGCGAATTTAGAACTCATTCGCTAATTCAAGATGTCGCTAATGACTTTATTATAAATTCAAAATGGCCGCCAGACAAAGAAATCAACAATGACAAAAGAGATTCGCTAAATCAACATTTTACCACATTTTGCTAAAATTGCATGCCGCTTTTTCGACATGTTTTACAGTACGTTTAACAACCAAGTACTTATAAACGTTAAAACGCTACATTTCTCAGGTTGGATCACGAGGGCGCTGACAGATTGTCATTTCAATGTTTCGATATGTTATGAGAAATGCATTCTGGATGATAATAGGACCCTTTTCTTCATATGCAATAATGTCAAGGAAATTAAGAAAGAAATGAAGAAATAATAATTTTGCAAAAAGTTCTTGAGCGATTGCTATAATTATAACATTCTTAGCTTGATTGAAAATGTCAAATCGTGGTCAACACAAAATAATGAATGCTACCTGGTCTTATTTCGTTACCATAACGTATCCACCAGATTCGTCTTCGTGCTTAATGATCCGTTTCAACCTTATGTCAAATTAACGTTTCTGAAGTGCCAATCCAAGCAGTCAACAGTCTGTGTGTATGATTCTATAGTGGCCAGTTGAACCATCATAATAACACATGTAAGCCAACCACTTAAATTACATCAGTCTAATGACAATTATTATATCCTTTGACAGTTACTGTACGAGCGATGGAACTTGGGCGTGCACAAAGATTCTGTGTGGGGATACAGGTACGTTTTATTTAACAACTTATATTGTTAAGTTCTAGATATTCGGACCAAAGCAAACGACAAAATTGACCGAGTCACAATCTTCTACATTTAATACAACTACGTATCTCAGAAAGCAGATGGGAATTTTGAATTGCCTTAAGTTAAACTTGGAAACTACTGTAAAACAATTCATGCGAAGCAAGTTTGGAAATCTCGTTTTATTCATGAAATATACCATGTATATGGATGTTATTGACAATAAAGGTAATTATTACATCCATAAAATATTATAAAATTAAAATAATTCATTTCATTTTCTTTACAGTTATCGAGGCAGTCGAGCTGGAGGCTACCGCTGAAAGACTGACAATAGGCTGAGATAACACTTCATTGAATTCATCTATTTAAGTCTTCCTTTAATCGGCAAACCCCCTCTTCGCAAATAAACTATACGATCAATAACTATGGCTGGTTACGACAGCTAATTAATATTCAATAATTGTTCCTTCGAATTTATTCAAATAAACTCGGCCTGTAAATAATGTTGTTGTTGCTGTTGTTGTTTTCGCACTTTTCGGACGACAACAATATGACCACCATTGAAGTAAAGTTAAAACATGCCCATTGGCAGACTATTCAACACACAACAGGGTAAATTAACAATTACTGTATACAACAAAAAGGTGATACGAAAACATTGAGCACGTGTTATTCTGGGTAATAATTGCCTTGTTAAGAAGACACTTGCATCAATCAGACAAGTGATATTGATGTTATCTGAGATTCATATTTGACTACGCGCTAATTATGTCTGCAAAAAACAACTTTTCAAATGTTAAGGTTAGTCTTTCTCTGGTAAAATCTTGGTTTAATTGTTTAGATGAAAAAAATACAATATCCCTTTAAACAATGAATGTGTAAGCACATCGAATGTGTTGCGAATGCATATCGCATTGTAAGTGGAGTACCAAATTTATTTCTTTGACATGTGATTAATATGGCATATACTCTTTTCGACAACCTAATTCAGTATGGCTTAGCTATACCCATTTGCATTGACTAGAGACAATATAGTTAGCAAGATCCTCTTGGTGACAATATTCTGCATTGCCATCACGTAATTCATATAGAAAGGCAAACATACTAATCATAATCCACTGTCAACCAACATATCCATAAATCCATTCATGCTCTGCCGACATCCTACGAACATTCTACTGCCCCTCTCTGACTTTATCACATCACTACACCAACTACAACAACAGCTGGTTTATTATTCACTTTCCTGCAATATGTAAAGATCACCTTTGAAACGACGCCCGCTATATTGGGAGGGAGAATGACATTTATTGTACCAACAACCTCCCTCCAACTTTGTATTTTTTAATATTTTGATTTTAGATAACTCGTACCTTCTGCATTATTGCTTGTTTTAGGTCATCATGAATTGTGGAAACATTTACAAATAATTGTTAGCTCTTGTCGTGTTAAACGTACTCTTTATTGTGTACATGTTTCCTGCCACACCGTACGTAAACTGGTTCCTGTCGGGACGATTTTTAAAAAAATTGTGTGATTTTAGATTGAAAAAAAAATATTTTATCCACTCGAAGTCACCCTGACTGATGGCGTCCGCCCTCTATCAGAATCATAAAAAACGATGTTTTTTTAGCGTGTACTGTTAATGCTAGTACGGTAGTGAGTAGTTTTCTTTTAATCTATCAGAGGGCGGTATGATTTGCGGCAGTGTAGCGTAAGAGGCAAGTAGCCCTCCATCCATCCATCTATACTACAAGCAGACGAAGAGATCGTTGAATATATAGTTCCCGAAATATTATCAAGTCTTGCATATAACGGCATTGGAAAGAAGTAGAAGCAAATTTTTGACGGGTATATTTCCAGCCGCGATGAGAAACAATCGCGAGAAGTTGCGCCATTTTTGTGTATGACCTTTAACATGACTGTTGAACTCATTGAACATAATGTGCACGTGGCCTGCATAATCTAATTAAAAAATCATATACGAATACATCAGACACAACAAGTCGGGGGGATTTCGTGGTGATTAGGGATTTCGCGGCGAGAGGGTATTTCGCGGGAATAGTTGAGACACCAGAGACAATATTACGTAATTGGCACTGCCGACGTCTTGTCAGCTTTGTTTTGTTTGCGAAGCTAGTTGATCTCGTTTTAGGTAAATCAGGGAGCCAGGACAGGAAGTCACGAACTGAGGGCAGCAACTCACTTGCATATAACATCAAGAGCAACATAAACAAACTTTCGGGACTTTTAATCACATACGCGTTCCTTGGTTTCCTATATTTTAAAATCGTTTTTTAGTACGTTCCAACATTGACAAAGCTCCGAAATGTTAACACTACCTAGCCTGTTGCGCCGGCCAACTAGTACAAAATGAGATTTTACCGAGTTTAACTATGTAATTTCCAAGGTGATTGGAGGATATCAAAGGAGTCACCAGCTGTAATTAGTGCACGTTGTACCCAGGTCAAAACTCGTACTCGTGATTTTCATTAAAAGAACGCATTGGATTATTGGAAAATACATGTGTCGCACATGAGCTTAGAACACGATTCCAGTTGCCAGGAATTACCATAGACGTCCGTGTACAACAAAACATTTTTTCAATTCAGATAAATAAAATAAAGTGACTGTAAAATGAATATATATTTTATTCATTAACTCCTTGATAGCGATTTGTTTTGTATTCCATTCTTAATCTCCATCATATTGACCCAGCATAACTAGACCCTCAATCAAATGAATTCTAATGTCACTGTATTTCCACGGTTTGCACACGTTAATTTGGCGTACGTTTACTTTACCTGTCTATTTGACACTTCCGGTTATTTGACAGTCTTGCACGTTTACTGTGGGTCTTGTATTTAGTTGTAGAGCCTGAAACATGGTGAACCAATTCTGTGTATTTCAGGTCCACGTGGTGAGCCATTTCTTGCGATTCTATGATATTAATTACTAGTTTTCACAATAATTGGAAAGACTTTCTATCAAGCCATGGTAAATGTACATGCAGCTACGCAATATATATTGGACGTATGTTTACAAGCAATATACGGCCTTATTCATTGCAAATTACGAAAACTTAACCAGACTGCTTTGAAAGTACACATTTTACTTTTATTCGTTTCTCATGAACATTGTATTAGAAGTAACGGTAACACATTTTTTTATACACAATTTTAAATATTCGGTTTAACTCTGTCTGCCATGTGGTCACTTAATTCATAAACCTACCATTTAAGCTTTGTATTTATGTTATGGAATATAAAATTAGGACAATGTGTCTCAATATCGTTTAAAGCTTGACTCCTAACAACTCTATTGCAGCTGCAAATATTATATTTACCCGTGATAAATTACCCACTGACGTCTAATCATTAGGCCAACAAAATCCCGTAAAATATTTTTTTTTTAATATTCCATCTTCAATTCAGTCGTTGATATGATCAGTCTCTTTTCTCACTACTACAAATTTCCTCGCCATCTTCAGTTTATTTTTAGGTTTTGGATATGAGTAACATGGCTGTTACAAACTAGTGAATGCATAATTCATCGGGTTCCAAGCCTAGTGGCTGTAGTGCCACAATACACACGCTATATGGATAAGCTGTACTGCCATGAGACACACATAGTGAAATTCAAATTTGTATTGTTTTGCATTGGATAGAATGCAAAATAGTACCATTTCGATTAAAAATGTACAATTTGAGAATTTCAAAATATTACGATTTAAAAAAAAATAGATTCACATGCATTATTCATGCACTGCAAATCTATGTATGGTTTATGCCGTCCAATGGGAAAAATGCCCATACGGAGCATATGTAAAAGTCGTAGAAAGTCGTGATGAGAAGAAATGTTGTAATGTCTGGATCATGCGCATATATTGGGAGAAATAACATCTTTATTTTATAACAATACCTGTAAACGATATGGGGTTGCATTTACATAATCGTGATTGTACAGACGTTTTCCGGATTTCATTGCAATTACTACAATTGACAGGCTACAGGGCATCTCTCAAAAGTATGCATATAATTAACTGAGAATACTAAGAACAAATCATGTGAAACCTCAACCACATCAGTCGTAAGGTTGCGTTTCTACTTTTTCTATCACCCCTCCCATAACTAGCTAAAACATAGAACGTGTAAACAGTTCAAAAAAGATAGATAGACTGATACCAAATCACGCAATGAATCCCTTAGACGAACAAAGTAGACAAAGAACCTACCCTCAAAAACAAACAAACCCTTCTAACCCGACGAGTGCCTCATATTTACAAATTAAATTAAACTGAATTAAAAAAAGTCTACAGTTCATTTTTCATTACCAATCTTAAAATGCTATGGTGTACATATTGGCCATGGGGTGGTACCGTACATATTTGCAAAGCGGAAATGCTAAGTTAATAGTTTTTACTTTAAATCCACACCACTATAAACTGCCAAAACATGCTATTCAGTACTCCAGGCGTATGTCAACATCATTTGTAACAAAGCACTGAAATAAGATATACGACATTATTAATGGCAAATTGGTATACTGTAAATATGTGTTTTAAACGTTAAACGTATTTTTTAATTGGACAAGCCTGCCTCATGTAGAAGAATTGGAAACACCTGTTTTAGCTTACTGTTTTGAATGCACCGGTATACACTCCACATTTACGCGTTTTTTGTTACACATTATTTGTATTTAAAGCAATATATTTCAGTACATAAGTTTATGTCACGAATTTTATGTTCGTCTGGCTGGTTTCCATGGTTTCTATATGAAAAACGTAAAAAACTATTTTTGATTGAAATTCACAAATAAACTGCATCTCTTAAACCTTACCTTAAACGGTAAACAACGCCATATTTTTTTAATTGGAGAAGCCTGCCTCATGTAGAAGAATTGGAAACACCTGTTTTAGCTCACTGTTTTGAATGCACCGTTATACACAACATTTACGCGTATTTTATTACACATTATTTGTATTTGCGAGCGTGCCCACCGCCTGAACATTGTCCCAGCTCAACAATTTGCAGTTAAAGATAAGGGGAGTTTCTTACTATTAATTGGTAATATAAATATGGAAATTTGGACATTTTCAACAAGTCGTAGACAATGAGTCATCGTAGAGATAGTGTTTCATCCATCAGTTATTAAGTTTATATTTCAGAAACGTGGTTAGTACGTGTATCGTTAATCGCATTGTGAACATACGTGACATATACAACACATGTTAATTATTTGGGATTGAAATATTCCAGATTAAACTTCAATCAACTAAGTCCGTTGCAATGCCCCCTTCGCATGTTTCGTCTTTCAGAATTCAGTCCTGTCGAATACAGGAAATCAAGGCCAGTGAAATAAAATATTTAGTTGCAATGTTCGATCGCATGCGTGCGCATTGTGAGTTGGGGTGTTTTAAATGATCGGGGCGTAACATATTGAATAATTGTAATTCGAAGGATGTTCCAGAATTCATAAATTCTCCAAGGAGCGTGCATAACGTGCACTAATGCACGAAAGTCAAAGCTTATTGAACTTTCAGAACATGCTGATAAACTAAGTTTTCGTCCCTTTGGTGCCTGGCGATTGTGGAATATCGCGTAAGCCCCGTCGTACTTTGCAAAACCGTTATACGTACAGTTGAAATTTACTTTAGGATTTTTTCAGAAAGTACCAGGGATTAAAAAAAAACACCATCAATAAGAATTATTTGTGCATGCATAAATTTATTTGTTTGTTAAAAACTATATGTACAGACTATATCCTGTAATAAAAACATCCCTGTTATCTTCCAGTTTACGTTTACGGCTGTCGTCACTGAGCTGTCGTTGTACCTACAAATATAAACATGGCTATTCATGGGTTTAGTTATCGTCATCGATCGTATATCCCCTGAGAATAAATGTGCGAGTGAAGAAGAAATATCATTTTCCTTACGATGAACAGTTGTTTCTCGGAAAGTCATGAAACGTCTGAAAGTCGGGAATATTTCGCCAGTTTTATTAGCTCCGCTGTCAACTTTGTCGAGCGGAGCTTATCATATCAGTGATTGTCCGTTGTGTCCGTTGTGTCCTTGTCAACCTTTTACTTTTTCGACTTTTTCTTGAAAACTACAAGTCTTATTGCTTTGATACTTAATATATATGTAATTTGAGCGGACGTCTCTGTTAGATTTGTTCATTTCGTGATGGTATATTTAATTCTCTAATTGTGATGAATATTTTTGCAATTTTTGGTTTTTATATATGGGTTTACAGACAAAACAAAGTCAGCTTGGACATTCAGTTGTAAGACATGACAAAATAAACGCTGCCAGAGATATTTTTTTCGAGAATAAAAGAACAAAATAAACGCCGGCCACGCGCCTCGGAAGAAAATAGAACGCGTTGGGACACATATGGTGTTTTCACGTGGGGAGAAGGCTAGCCTAAACTATGTCGGTCAATAATCCTTATCCGTGGTTTAAAACTATGGAGCGTTTACACGTATTGCTGGATTAGTTTAGTTTAGATCGGCATGACGTCATCATTGTTTGCGCCCTCTTCAGTAGAAAAGCGGAGAATACTATCATCGGGGGCGGAGCAACGTCACAAGACGTTCCACGTTGCTAAGAAGCGTACCACTGTACCGTATTTATATGGGCTCTGCGCGCGCTGCTGGAGGAACGCAGAACGCCGAGCGAAGAATCAGTGAAAATTCGAGAAAACGGCAAGAACTGAACTTTGAAGTAATTCTGAACAATCAAATTTATATACGTTACACACACAAAGGTAATCTTGTTACACTGTTCAGGGGAGTCTCAAAAACCATCTCAAAGTACCGTTTTCTGAGAGTTTTCGGCCTTTGTTTTCACTATAATGGTTGCCATGCGTTGAAAATGCCCGGATGTCCCCCCCCCCCCCAGAATAGACAAAATGTGAAAGTTAAGCGTCAGAACGAGGCTGGTCACGTGATGACGCTCTTCAAAGACGGCTTCAAGTGTTTACACGTATTGCAAGGTCTTGTTTTTAGATCGGGGTGCTGGCTCGAAACCACCACCTTTAGTGCGGCTTCAATTAAGATGGCGCGACGCCGTCTTCGTCTGTTTACACGTAATTTTTTATCACCGGCTCCCCCTTGGAGCTGGCTTTTTCCCCACGTGTAAACACCATGAGTCTCATCAACCCTTTCACTCACGCAATATAATTATTCTATTCCCCCACGCACTTATAATTAATACATTAACAAGAAAAAAACACGACAAGAAAATGTAAACCAGGCTTGTAATTACTAGTAACTCGAACGCAACATTGATCACCATAAAATTAAATTCGAACCAGCCATCAAATTCAAAATTCAAACAATTTCGTTAAATGTCAATCAAAAATACATTTCGTTATGAATTATTCTTAATATCAATTTCTAGATTATCTTGTCAAAGTTAGTTTTTTCAGTTTTTTTTTTTCCAATTAAGGAAGAATTTCATAATGTCGAGAACGGGAAATCTTTATCGTAGTGTTCAACATTGTAAAACGTCGACTTCCTGAAAAATGCAAACGGATGACAGGACCAGCGTTAAGAAAATGTAATCTCCACTCAAAGCTATCTTAATAGACTGCAGGGAATTTACCCTTACCGAATCTTATTTATGAATTATTCGGGATTCAGCTACCCAAGTGTTTGTAACAGAGTATATCTAAAGATGCGCGACAAAAACGAACTTTTGCGTGGGACTTTTCATGCAAACTTCGTCAATGGTTCACCGACACAGATTCCTTTTTAACTTTTAATTTTTCCAAGACGCGCGAACTCTGCTCATGACCGGAGGCGTCGTCTTCGTTGATAACTCGCCAATTCACCATAATCGTGGTGGTGAACTATTTAGCTGATTTTTCAAAAGATGGATATTCAATTTATATTCATCCCAACTTATTTGAATATTCTTCCGGAAATTTGAGCCATTGTTAAAAAACTCGTGCACAAAAAAACGTTACAAACATTAGCAGTAATTTCTAGTACTGCCTGAAGAATCGCGTATTCTTTGTTCTCATCAGACATATCTCAAATTTCCGAAAGCATGTTCTGCTGCATTAAAGTCGGGCGAATAAATTGGAGTGATTATGAATACTCATATGATATAAAAATAGAACAGTACACTGCCACGATTATGGTGAATTAGCGAGTTATCGACGACGACGACGACGTCTCCGGTCGAGAGAGCTGGCCTACCGCCATCCATGACATGTGTCTGCTGCTTCATTGACAAATTTCAAAAAAGAATCCTTGAATATGTTGGTTTTCTACTTGTTGATCCGATAATCTAATTTGCTTGCAAACTAGTTCACTAACATTAAACTTGTTATTACTGTGTTTCATTTCATTTATTGGTTTTCTCCTGAATTATGACATTTGATTGATTGTGTGCCATAATATATTTTTTCAAACACTACCAAACGCCGTAGATTATTAGTACAGCTGTATACCACTTGTAATTATTACGAAACGTTAATTAAACCCATCGCTAAAATGTAATTGTTACAGCTTATATTCGTAATATGTTTCATTTCAGAATTCGTCATTATGAAATTGATTACATTATTATCGCTATTAATGGGCTATTTTGCCGTCGTTAATGCACGTGATTTAAGGGTACGTATAATTATTTAGATATATAACAAATCATACAAAGCAAATTTAAGATCGAATCATTCCACGAGTCTGGTATATTGGAATTTTTAATCACGTGTCCATCTGTACGTCCATGTACTCTTATCAGCACTTAATTCAAAATTCTTAATTTAATCAATTACTAGCATGTTTAAAAAACCTGTTGTATTTCAGAGATTTATTCTCAAATATGTGAAGGCAAAATTACTCAGTAATTTAACTCATGTGAAATAGCAATTCAGCATACTCACATCTATATTCAGCCACGTGTTTGATTGCAAATTTTTACTGTTACATCCAATCAAGGCACTGTATTACCTTTTTTTGTAGTTTAAGATAATTATCATCCACCACACATGCTGATATGTAAATATTTTCGTTCTGTATCAATTATTTAATGAAGTTTTATATCTGTTATTCTCCACTCAATGATTGTAGAAGCATTTGCTTTGTTTTTAAATCGATTTAAAGTGTGTGTTGATTGAGTATATACATAACCAAAAAATGTTAAACATTAATTTGTTAACACTTTTTAGTGTACTATATTATCTCAAATTCTCAAAATCGTACTGTCATGTGATGACAAAGTAAAATTGTTGTGTTTCAACAGATGTCCATCCGTGTTTTGGTGGTGCTCATTTGATGTCATATGGTTCGCTAGTGTTCTGTGGTGGCACTCCTCAAACTGAAAATCTTATTATTGAAGAATGTCCATCCGGGTATTCCTGTCTCGCAGACTCTAACTATGAATATTCTCTGTGCTGTCCTGATGGTAAAATAATTTTATAGTATCTTTAATATAATTCAGTTTCCACAATTGTATGAATAGTATGAATTTACCCTTTCAATTATGAATATTATTACGATTGGTTGTACCGACAGATACTATTTCGGGCTGCTTTGTGAATCGTCCATTTATACCTAATGGTGATTACTATATTGACGATAATTGCACAGAATGGTGAGTTAGAGTAGTTAGTTGTGAGAAAGTTATTTGCTTTAATTTGTATGTATATATATTCATTAACATGCCTTTTAACATGATTACTTTTTATTAACTTTTATTAACGTTTGTCGATGTGACCCATATGAAATATGAAATCTGGCGAATGTTGAAAATTCCACCCTATTTGTAACATGGCCCGTCTTTGATGAAAGGCACAAATAAAGTATTCCGTTGGTCACATGAGACATTTACAGTGTAACAGCTGCAGGCAGTACTCACATCATTTCAATCGGTCGTGTGGCTTATAACTATAATGGATTAACCCAATACAACCAAATTGTGTTATTCAGTGACTACTTGGGGTGTCCTAAACATAATATAAAAAACTCATACACCAATAATTCGATTCACCTGAACTTTAACCATGATTAAATGTTGTTCTTTCATCTGCACATCAAGGTTAATGAAGCTAATGATGAATAGTCACATGGAGTACATACAAACTGAACATTTGAAATTACTCGTACTCAACATTTATATACATGTTTGTAACATCAAACCCAAGCAATACTCTAAAACTATATTTCATACTGTAATTATCAACTTTCCTTTCGTTTCAGTCACTGTAAAGACGGTCGGATTACATGTCAAGATACACCATTGTGTGGTACGTGTATATTCATTAAACGTTTTGTATAACAAGTAGAAATACACCACGTAGTTTTGAACAACAGGACTCTTATCACATTATGGTGTTCGGTGAAGTATAATATTTGAGCCAGCGATTATGATTTAGATATAAATGTATGTATTCTCGGGCGGAGCTACGTCACGGAGCGTTCTATGTTCCCCGGCAAGGCACCGCTGCACAATGTATTCATATGGGCTCTATATGAGCTGCTCCGGACCGCTGGTCGAAAAGCCGGTGAAAACAGCTCAAGTCGAGAAATTAGCACAAACTTTACTTTGATACAATCCTGAAAAACACACTTTATATATTTTGCACAGGTTAGAATAATCTTTTTATGCTGTTGAAGAGAAACACTGTTAACCCAAAACACAGTTTTTACTGACAGTTTTCGAACGTTGTTTTCTTGAGTGTAGTTGCAAGTCGGTGAAAATGCTCTAATGTTTGCTTCTTGTAATTGTACAAGTTACTATTTGATTATCTACGTTTATAAGACAATTATTTGCAGATAAAATGTGTCCCAGCGGTACACCCTACCAAGACGAGTATAACATGAACGTATTGTGCTCTAGTAGTACATTAACTAGGACCTGTCCAAGTTTTTTGTCCTGTTATATGATAACAGATGCGTATGGTGTGTGTTGCCTACAAACATGTAAGTATATGAGCATATTATTCCCATCTATACCATTACGACATTGTTTATATAAAACTCGAATGCGCTACGCGGCGACTGTATGTCTTTAACATCTACTCCATTCCGTAAAGATACACCGACGTTTGATTCTCAGACGATTGCCAGATTGCCATCAGTGTTTCCAAGTTAGCTTTTGTAGCATTCTTTTTATAAATGAACTAATCATAACTCACAATACAACACACCATGCAACAAATGGTGAACCCCAAAGCAAGTTGTGGATTCTATGCAATATATATTTTAAACAAATATGGACCCGACAAAAGTCAGACACATTAAAGACAAGTATAAAACGTTAGTAAATTGTGCAAACGTACGCGTTTTAATCCAGAACATACCCAATTTGCGTAACAAACTACAAATATAAAATAAATATACAAAAAGAAGATTCTACAAGAAAATACAAATATACCATACGAATATATGATAAAACTATATTCTACCTCAGTCTCCGGGATGATTTTTTCATGTGAATTAATTCCCTTCTATTTATCAGCTGTTGATGATGCGTGCTATATATTAAAGGCGTTACATATCCTAATGTCGCCATTGTAATATTGGAATGTGCTCTCTGGTAAGTTTCACATATACATCATCGTTACGTAAACGACATGGTTCTCTAGATTGAGCATGCGCCGTTTCATAAACAAGCAGAATTGACAATGGTGATACATTACTGTATTATCTTTTTGATTTTATTCCCAGTCAATGCCTGTATGGTGCGTTTGTACGTCTATATCCTCCTGGTCTTATTTGTGAAGCAACATATATACACATACTGTTTGATGAATACAATAGACCATTTTTTGATCTTATTTGAAGCCTCATAAGCTAGTGTGCTCTATTGCTTACTACTGTGTTGCCGTTGTCTCTCCTATTAACCACAACACCTTATTTCTTAGATTCATCAGAACCCATCTGCCCCAATGGTGATGATTACTATACAAGTACGGGAACAGAATGTTAATTTCTGTACTCTACCACTGGATGCATCATTTGGTCTTACACAAGGGGATTGCCCGGCTGATTATTTTTGCCATCCTTTAGACCTCGGATACAGTACATGCTGCCCAGCAACTTGTAAGTCTTTCCTTTCAATACAAATCGGCTTCAATGATGTTTGTTAATGCGATCTTTCATCTCAACTCACATTGTTTACGGATACGAGATAATTGATAAGATCAATCAATAGTATGTGTATTTATATTTAGATTTATATCTGTAGCTGGAGATTGCGTTGTTAATGGAGTTCTAATTCCAAATGGCGGAGTAATATTGACCAATCAGATTGCCTTGATTTTATTACATACTATGGGGATACATTATAACACTGCTTTTTCTCCGCTGAACTGCCATGATATATGGGATAAATGCCGTTTTTATTTACTCGCATTACAGATTGTGTTACCCCACTAACGGATGATGTAGGTAATCTAGTCGAATGTACGCCAGACCAAAAGTGCCCCGAAAATCGTTTCACTTGTATCAATGGAGTATGCTGCAGCAATGGTATGATATACAATATATTTTTTATCTGATCGACGCGTATCTCTCGATTTCGCGACCAGTACGTAAAAGTCGAATGTTGAGCATGTTTTAGACTTGTGTGCATATAGTAATTTCGTTGTAACAGTGTATTGCACAATCATGTACTAGGTATATCACCTATCTTATTCTTCTCCTATCATGTGCCCATTGTTTAATATTTCGATATCGAAGTTCGGTATATTTATTAGGTTTGATATTGCCTCACATATATACTAAGCATAAACACACGCATCTCATTGTGATCCTTTTTATCAATATAGTGTGTTCCATGTGAGAATCCTTTGCTAAGTTCAAATGGATTCCCGTAGAATTGCGTGTATCAAAGATGTCCAACTGGGTATTCTTGTGTTGCGAATTCCGACAATTATGGAGTATGTTGTCCATGTTTTGTCAAAGAGAAGCTACTTACAATATACGGTCAGAAATAAACAGTTTGTCATCTAGGTTAAATGGTCAACAGCAAAATACGTGCTAGTAATAAAGTGAAGTGACTTCAAAAGACTGGATATTCTTTGCAAAATTCGTATATTGGGCTCCGGTTTTAGTTATAAACTAACGTTCGCTTCACGTTCATGTCCTACCACGGCAACAGCTGAAAACATGTCTGTTTTTTAGGAACGCGGATCGCCAATCGCCTACCGGCTTGTTCTACTTTCAGTCGTATTATATTAATTAATATTGATTGTTCGGTATCTAATTACACAGACAAATACCCATGATGCCTTGAGCCCGAATCTGGACCGTGTGACGATTATATTCCACGATGGTATCACGACTGTCGAGATGACACGCCCAAAGAATTTATTTATAGTGGGTGCAATGTAAATGATAATAATTTTCTGACTAGAGCAGATTGTGAGAAAGCATGTGGAGGTAAGGAATTATAATTACGTGCATATTTATAAATAAACAATGACACGACTGGGAAATTGACTATTGAGGGGGGGGGGGCATGTTAATATCACGGGGAAAAATCTTCTTCTCTGGGGTTCTCCAACCCGTGTCAAGTGAAATCTCGTCTTTGTCTCTATCTCTCGTCTGCTTGAGGTACGGGATCGGGAACGTCACTTAAACCTGACAGTCAAATAGACACACAACGAAATACGTTTCAACTCTCGTCTTTAGTCGGTCAGTCGAGTACTCTATAAGACACAGCGCCCTGGGGGAAAAGTCCCCAAGACTATCGCAAGGCTGACCCAAGACAAGCCCAAGACTGCCCCAAGACTGCGTCTCTCCTCGTGTACTCGCCAATACCAACTCAAAACTCTCTTTATTCACTTTCAAAACCTTAACCAATTACAAAGCAGTTAAAAGACTATAGGGCGTGGCCTTCACACATACAGCCAATCACACTAAGTACTGGACATGTCATATCTTTTGAATAATCGTTCACTATATTACTAACTGCGAATACCAACTTCCAGAAATAGTAGTCCGGATAGCGACGGTTATATCGTAATTAGTTCCAAATCACTGAGTGAGTTCCGTCCACGACTTCGCATGAGCCTAAACAGATATAACACAGGCATTCAATCGCAACCAGCTAAATAAGTCGGTCAACAGATACGCCCAAATAAATTCATGACATTACCACAGTCTGACTCACCACAGAGTATTATTTACATATATATAATTTACATCAATATTTTAGGTGACTGTTGTTTGCCTGTCAACCCTGGTGTACCGTGTGAATTTAAGCTGCTTCCCAGATGATATTTTGACTGTCAATAGAATGAGTGTATACAGTTTGCATATTCAGGTTGTGGAGGAAACAACAATAATTTTGTAACAAAAGAAGCTTGTAGACGACATTGCGGTGAGAATTTTACACATTTGCAACAGTTAATACATGTAAATATCTGAACACGTGTGTGTGTGTGATTATCCCCGTGATTATGGCATTATGGCATTATATATTTTTATGGCATTATATATTTTTCAAAAAAAAGTTAGTCCATGTGTGTGTCCCATGTGTGGGCGAGTCTTGCTGGCTTACTTGTGATCTTTGTGATGAACATGCATCCGTGACGCCTGGCTATCTGTGTTGCGTAGACGACGGTTGTGCGGCACCATCGTGTTTAGGAGAAGTATACACACCAGGTAATAAGCTTTAAATTAACGTACTGATCTAACATTTTAAGGAAATATCTGCCTTTTCTGTTTCGTACACAATCCTGTTTCAGTCACAGAGATATCGTTCAGAATAAATGTTTCACACAAAAAACACCTGCTTAGCTCGTTCAGTAGTTTACCTATACAGCTTGTCAATCTGCCTACCGTTGTTTCAAAATGTCCCATTTTTAAATAGAAAACATTTCGTGCTACCGTGAATGAAGACTGTGAAATCTGGTAATGAGTTGGTATTGTATTGTAACAGTAACATAGTTAATACCTCCTGTTTTATTAATTAAAAGATTGAGAGATTGGTAATATTTTTTGTTTTTAATTTCTGATAGCACGTGCAAGGATGGAAAATGGAATTGTATACCAAATCCGGCATGTGGTGAGTACCTATTATTTTGACAAAATCGTTCATATATATATATATGTACCATGCTGATTCATTTATTCACATTTTCGTTCGTTCTTTCATTCATTAATTCATTCACTGGTGTGTATGCTGAAATATATGAAAACGATTTTATTTACAGACGGAGCCTGCCCCTGTCCGCCCGACTTTGTAGGGGATATGTGCGTGGAATCGTGAGACGTTTGTGTTACAAATGACGAAATGAGCAAAAGTCGGCTTTGCTGTACTGATCCTCGTTGTCCACCTCCTGAATGTCTGTCTGGACAATATCTTGAAGGTATTTCATCATTTTTGAATTGTGAAGTTTTATTACACTTGGTGTATTTTTATCTTTATACATTTTGACAAAATGCTACATGAATTCTGTCGTATGGTCCGCCAAAACACTATCACATGAATGCTCAACTTCTTTATTTGTTCTAAGGTTACTGTGAAACGAATTGTACTTTCTACAGACAATTTGATGTTTATAAAGAAAACTGTGAAATATGGTAAGCCTGTGGCAGATTAAATACATCTACATTTAAATTACACCACTCCCATCAATACATTTAGATGCTCAACTCTTTAGGAGCAGTTAGCGGATTTGTCGGTTTTATTTATTTATTTACTCCAAGTTTCAATAAATGATTTCCATGGTCTAAGAATTAAAGCTGAATTGAGGTAATTTAGACATTCCTAAAGGCAACTGAGAATTCTACCAGAACATCGTATATATTACTTGTTTGCTTAGATATAAACGAATATGGTAGTGCATATACCGTGCCGTGTTTGTTTACGGGATTACCTGACGGTCAATATCGCTAGTGTGCTTTTTTTACTATTCCGACTATTGAAAACACCGTTTTTCATGCGAGTGACATAACATTTGCAGAAGACGTTTGTAACCTTGTAGGCTGAAACATTGCATCTCTGTTTTCTTTTATCTGCCTCTATATTCTAGCTACTACCAAAGTAACTACAAACCTGTTACCAAAAATCCGTTGTCGGTAATATGTGCTGCATATTATACCGTACCCGGCAAAAGAAAGGGAAAAAGGAGATAACCCATTATACCCGCATTCTTGGGTAATATCATTATTTGTGTATGATGGAGATTCAAATGTTCAAATGGTATTGCTCTTCAAACATTCAATATCACTAATATATGTGTTTTTGTGTGTTATTTTTAGCGTGTGTGTAAAAGGTGCTTGGGGCTGCCCACCGGGTCCTGATTTTGGTAGGTCAATTTTTTGAGAGTTTTAAATTGCGCATTAGTAAATGCACATAGATGTTAAAGAAAATTGTAATCAAACTAGTGAAAAGGTGCAAAATTGTTTATCGCTATTGAGACCATTGCTATGTGAATTCGTTATTAGATTCAATTGTGTTGAACAGCGCATCTAGAAACATAAATATTCAATATGTTGAGATACGTGTCATATGAACGATAACACGAAGAAACATGGCATGTTATCTCAACTGTGTGAGATATACGAATTGTGTTTTTGATAACAGGTCTGACACGCCTTAGATAGCGAGAAATTCATATTCCCCATTATTCTGTTTGTTTTACTATGAACATCTGTGTGGTCTGATAAAATTGAATTATTCCAATAATGAACAATTCGTTCATAGTAAAACAAACAGAATAATGGGGAATATGAATTTCTCGCTATCTAAGGCGTGTCAGACCTGTTATCAAAAACACAAATTCGTTCGAGCGTATTTATCCTGGTGACTTGATAATCCAATTTTATCAAATGTTATAATCAAATACTTAACCGCGTTTGAAAATGTATACTTTATATACTCAAAATGTCACTTTTTATTCTTAAATGTTACTAACAATATCATTCTTATATTACTCAGTTTTTAATCCATTCTTTTTTTATTACTTACTCAAACAAAACAAAAAAAAATGTATACTTTATACATACTCTATATTTCAATTACTGTTTTTTAATCTTTTTGATTATTTACTCAAACAAAAAAAAAAAAAAATACAAAACCCAAAAAAATTTATATTCCATGTTACTGATCTTTTACTCTTCTTTGTGTAATAAACTCCGTTAATTTTCAAAATGACGTGTATTTATTGGTGTGTGTGAGCGTCCTCTACGATACATTCTGAAAATCTTTCGTGACGTCCACACGCGTCCAATTAAAAATAAAATTCAAAAATCCAAGTAAAACATAATTAAAAAAATAATTCAATAAAAATAATGGTAATTCATGCGAATTATATTCACAGTGACCTCGACACGAAATCGTGTTTTATGTATGCAAATGTATTAACAATATTCATTGTGACGTCATTCTCATTCTAATTAACCCCTTTACGGCCATGGACGCTCATTTATGCTAATTTATGCACGAATTTCTATTGTGACGTCATCATTTATGCTAGCATATGCATTGTGACGTCATCCCACCTCAGATACACTATAGGGACGGCCGTGAGGGCGCTGTTCATCATCGCATCCAACTAAGAGCAGCGCCCTCATGGTCATACCTATAGTGTATGCTAAACTACTTATGTACCTTGACGACCGGATATAAACTAATGGAAACCAGCCAGACGAACATAAAATTCGTGACATAAACTTTTGTACTGACATATATTGCTTTAAATACAAATAATGTGTAATAAAAATACGCGTAAATGTGGAGTGTATACCAGTGCATTCAAAACAGTGAACTAAAACAGGTGTTTCCAATTCTTCTGCATGAGGCAGGCTTGTCCAATTAAAAAAATATGGTGTTGTTTACGTTTAAAACACCTATTTACAGTATCGCAATTTGCCATTAATAACGTCGTATATCTTATTTCAGTGCTTTGTTACAAACGATGTTGACATACGCCTACAGTACTGAATAGCATAATTTGGCAGTTTGCATTGGTGTGGATTTAAAGTAGAAACTATTAAGTTAGCATTCCCACTTTGCAAATATGTAACAGAACATTTTAAGATGAGTAATGAAAAATGAAATGCAGATTTTTTTTAATTCAATTTAATTTGTAAATATGAGGCACCCGTCGAGTTAGAAGGATTTGTTTGTTTTTGAGGCATATGAAAATTTGTGCTTACAACTGGTTTTTAATCCGTGTCGAAAACGTGCACAGAATGGTCGTTTTGTGCACGTTTTCGACACGGCTTATCAGCTACCTCAAGTGCCAAATCCATGAAATAAACAACCAATGTCAATAGAGTATCCTAGGTGTTAACAATGGATTAAGTACTGGCAAACCAACTTCTGCATAGGTATGTTTCTAAACGCTTGCTTTTTAGCTGATTTAGTCATCATTTTTGAACTCAGAAGCCCGCAAAACCTAATATTACATGTGAGAACGAAACAAATCCGTCTAGATTTCACGTTTTCCCGTAAAAGGGATGCTGGCTGTTCCCTCTCTGGACTCCCTCCCCGCGTATACTAGTACTGGTACTACCATGGATTAGTCCCTTCCATGGTACTACCAACTCTAACCATGTCCCCATTTGGTGACGCATGTCAAGCTATAAATGGGCATTAATACTCATTTCGCCCAATATTTCGCTTTTATAACATTTTATAACATATCACTTAATTTCCGACCGGAAAAACGACCATGTTTTTATCCCTTTTTTCCCACTAGCTTATTAAAAACACTGACCGCTTGTTCAAACACTGAACACTGGCACAGGAGTTGTCGAAATGGTTGTTTTAGTGCTAAAGTTTGACGATTCAATGAGTATTAACCATTATTTAATTTCGAACGACACTTCCAAACCATCATACTTTGTTTCGTTCGCGAACGTACAGTGGGACTGTGTTCCGTTTGAATCCAGGGCTGCTATATCGTTTCAACAACACGATTATCGAGACAATTACGTGATACAGGCAATGCTAACTCCTTGGGGCAGAAAGCAGAGACACCAGGAACATATTGATGCCACGGCCATGTATTTAAAATGCGAGCGTGCAGACGGGCGATATTTCTGGGTTCTCGCGCTCGAAAAATTAAGCGGAAATTATTCAACATAAGGTTGCAAAAGCGAGTAAAAATAATGATCGAAAAGCAGAAGCGAGCAGGAGGTTGGGTGTAGTGCTGTACATTCAGGTCCTTTGTAAAAATACGATCGGCTAAGATCTATGTCATTCTGTAGCACGCCAGAGACAGACAAAATGCAGTTTTAAATATTGACACCGTTCGTATTTTTTAAATGAGTCAACAAATAAAAAAATTGTATGCTGCTTAAGCGATGATCGATCGAAACATACTCGTTTTGCAAGTTTTAACGGCTACGTTCTGCTGAAGATATAAGACTTCACTTTCGGAGTTATTACCGTAGATAATGTACGACAGCAATAAACAACAACATTTGGTTATGTGAAATAGAGTAGCATTCATGTAGGTCCAATCAGTACTGTTGTATCGTCTATATCGTCAACCGAACGTTACTACCCGGACCTACTCGTCGATTATTATTGCAAATGTCATTTCTTTCCAGAATCAATTGGCTATAAGTATATATAGATATATATCTATAAGTATATATATAATATATATATATATATATATATATATATATATATATAGAATGATTTTCATTTGGTTTCACCAAAGACAATTGTCTTTTGTTTCACGTGATAGTTAATCTGATTTATCATATAACATTACAAACAGGAAGTCCTCGGCATGGTTCAGAGTACTAATATACCCCAGACCACTCGTTTTGGTGAATGGTCTGGGTGTGGCTTGTGGGTAAGAATAGAAAATGAATTTCGGTGAGGTTGTGATTATTTGAATTTTTGAGAACGGATTTTTACTATTGAAATGAAATTATCACGTCTAGGGGTGAATTGTTAATAGGTGAAGTGATGTTAAAAACATAAGTAGTTCATCTTCTTGCGTACACCGCAACAACAAAGGTTTATTTTTCAACACAGATCTCCAGTCAAGAGGATGGCGTTTGGACGTAACCCCGGAGTTAAACCATAGACAATATAGTAGGAAAGACAAGCAACTCCAGCGGTTCTATTCTATTTTAACAATGTCTCAAATTTCAGAATAAGTTGGGATGAATAAGAATTGAATATACATCTTTTGAAAAAATCAGCTAAACAGTTTACCACCACGATTGTGTTGAATTGGCGAGTTATCAACGAAGACGACCGGACATCTCCGGTCATGAGCTGGCTTTATCCACTTTTACAGTGATGAATATTGCGTTCGAGTTGAGTTACTAGTAATTACAAGCCTGATTTACATTTTTCTTGTGGTGTTTTTCGTCAATGTATTAAATATAAGTGCGTTGGGAAACATCATAATTATATTGCGTGAGTGAAAGACGCCGGTAAGACTGTGTCACAACGCGTTCTATTTATTTCCAACGCGCGTGGTCGGCGCCTCTGATTGCATTTATTTTGTATTTTTATTTTCGAAATGTATCACTGCCTGCGTTTTTTTGTGTTATGCTCGCAACTGAACGTCCAAGCTGACCTTGTTTTGGCTGTATGTTTGGAAAGCTTATTGTATGAATTTTTTTAAGTATTTTTTTTATGGTCACTGTAGTTCGAAATATGCACAAAAATGTGTATTTTTGGTGCAAAGTGATTTAAGAAAAATTAGCTCCTAAACCATGCTTCTGTTTCCTGTCAAAATTGGTTTACGGGTACATCTGTTTACTATGAAGAAAGTGCCGTCTTGAAAACTGTCTGTTTTTAGGCGGCGAGAGTGGTGAAGTCTCGCGAATTGCGTAATTTCGTTGATGAGAGTCGCCTACGGTATTCCATGGGTATTCTAAATGGCCGTTACTGACCACGAGTTCCCGTGTGTAAATGATTTGCTCGATGTTTTTTTTTCCGGATTTTGATGGCGGTGGAAATGATAGTGAAGAAGATCCAAACGCAGTAGACACAGCAATTCATGTTAACAACTCTGTGTGTGTGTGTGTGTGATTCAGAGCACTGACATCAACATCGAAAATAGCGAAGATTTGCGTTTTCGTGATCGACACGTAAAAGAAACCCTTTGAAACGCTAGCAAAAAAACGAAAATAGTGAAAATAAAATAATAAAGACAATCGTGCCTCATTTATTCACAAGTATTCGAGTTATTTTGTTGAAATTATTAATAAAAACAGGGTATAACGTAGGTAGACGTGCATTCAGGCTGAAAGACTGGACGTGTAGTCAAGATGGCGACAGACGTGAAAACGGAATGAAAGTCTATTAAAATTATGCGAGACAGACAACAACAAAAAACAAGTGTAGTCAGTGAAAATAACAAAATTTGACGATTCATGCATCATGAAAACTAAAATATTCGAGTATTTTGTCGAAAACGGGGTACAACCTTAGACATGAATTCCGGTTGAAAGAGTGTGAGCTATAGTCAAGATGGTGACAGACGAGAGAACATACGGATTCAAAGTCTGTTTGAAAAAAAAAATGCGTAGCAGAGAAAAATAAAAAACGAGCAAAGTCGGTAAACAATAACATAATAAGATTCATGCACCATGAAAACAAAAATATTCAAATATTTTGTCGAAAACGGGGTACGGACTGAATATAACATGTACGGAAACATTACTGCCGTCTGAAACTAACTTTTAATTTTATTTAATTAAACAGGAACATATATATTAAAAGTCACATTTTTTTACTAGTGAACCACGTTCACGAGAACATTTGATAGCTATTGTGCGTTCGGAAGATGCGTATTGCGGAAAGATACTTGTAGTTCGATACGAACGTAGTGACATCGCATCGAAGTAAATATGACGTCATTGTTTACTTGCTCATCATAATATTCCAGCCCAGCTTACGTTGGGCATACGGCGTTTGACATTGGTGTTACTATACTGTCTATGGTTAAACATGGCCCAAATTGATAGGGAGTAAAACACGGAAGTGGAAGAGCTGTCCATGCATTGACCAATCACACAAGAGCTCACAAACACCAACGAAATATTTGTTGTTGTACTCAACAAAGGGGTTTGGCACTAAAAACAATGGAACGTTTATAGGCTTAACGTTGGATTTAGATCGTGTTATAATCCAAATCCCCTACTAAGACTTGTAAGCACCAATTTTCATATGGGGTCGGTTACTTTGTCTACTTTGTTCGTCTAAGGGATGCATTGCGTGATTTGGTAAGAGTCTATCTTTTTTGAACTGTTTACACGTTCTATGTTTTAGCTAATTATATGAGGGGCGATAGAAAAATTAGAAACGCAACCTTACGACTGATGTGGTTGGCGTTTCACAGGATTTGTTCTTAGTATTCTTAGTTAATTATACGCATATTTTTTGAGAGATGCCCTATAGCCGGGTGGGAAACGCGATTTGCTACCGTGCGTGTTCGGTTCGAGTTGTCCGCGCATCTCATGCTTAATTTTATCAATTTGTATTTACGGTGTTGTGTATTCGATATTATTTATGTGAGGCGAAGACTGAGTAACAAATGGTCAGCATATCTGCCCTGCAGTCAGTAAGATCCTAGGTCCATTCCCTGAGTTTTTTTTTTACTAATTGCATTGAAATCCTGAAAAAGTCTGTACAATCACGATTCTGTAAATGCAACCCCATACGTTTACAAGTATTGTTATCAAATAATACATCTTTTCTTTATTCTGCTAAAACTAAAAAAATTCAATATGGATCGATTATCATAGAGTTCTGAAGAAGTCGTCTATGGCATTACCGTAGAATATATTATGAGCTCAGATGTTATTTCTCCCAATATATGCGCATGATCCAGACATTACATCATTTCTTCTCATCACGACTTTCTATAACTTTTACATATGCTTATGAGGTCATTTTCCATTGGACGGCATAAACCATACATAGATTTGCAGTGCATGGATATTGCATGCGAACCCATTTTTTTTTAAATCGTAATATTTTGAAATTCTCAAATTGTACATTTTCAATCGAAATGGTACCATTTTGCATTCAATCCAATGCAAAACGCAATACAAATTTGAATTTCACTATGTATGTCACATAGCAGTACAGCTTATCCATAAAGCGTGTATATTGTGGCACTACAGCCACTAGGTTTGAAACCCGATGAATTATGCTTTCACTGGTTTGTAACAGCCACATTACTCATATCCAAAACCTAAAGAAACAGGAGACGATGGCGACGAACTTTGTAGTAGTGAGATAAGCGACTGATCATATCGACGACTGAGTTGAAGATGGAACATTAACAAAAATATATATATTTTACGGGATTTTGTTGGCCAGCTGACTATTGCGTCACTGGGTAATTTATCACGGGTAAATATAATGTTTGCAGCAATATAGTTGTCAGGGGTCAAGCTTTAAACGATATTGAGACACATTGTCCTAATTTTATATCCCATATAACATAAATTTAAAGCTTAAATGGTAAGTTTATAAACTAAGCGACCACATGGCAGATAGAGTTAGTACCGAATATTTAAAATTGTATATAGAAAAATGTGCTACCGTTACTTCTAATAAAATGTCTCACCACGTGGACCTGAAATACACAGAATTGGTTCATCATGTTTACCTATAGTAAACGTGCAAGACTGTCAAATAACCGGAAGTGTCAAATAGACAGGTAAAGTAAACGTACGCCAAATTAGCGTGTGCAAACCATGGAAATACAGTGACATTTTGAATTAATTTGATTGGGGGTCTAGTTATGCTGGGCCAATATGATGGACATTAGGAATGGAATACAAAACAAATTACTATCAAGGCGATAATGAATAAAATATATATTCATTTTACAGTCAGCTGTTTTGTTGTACATGGATGCGTGTGGCAATTCCTGGCAACTGAAAACGTGTTCTAAGTTTGTATTGTTCAGATGCATGAAGGACGGTGGTTATCGCGCTGCTCATGTGCGACATTTGTGTGGTAAACATGTATTTTCCTACAATCCAATGCGTTCTTCTGATGAAAATCACGAGTACGAGTCTTGACCTGGGTACAATGTGCACTAATTACAGCCGGTGACTCCTTCATGTCTCATTTTGTACTCGTTAGTCGGCGCAACAGGCAGTCTTGGCTAGACAGTGTTCAATTTCGTGACAATTTCGGAGCTTTGTCAATGTTGGAACGTACTAAAATAAACGATTTTAAAATATAGGAAACCGAGGCACGCGTATATGATTACAAGTCCTGAAAGTTTGTTTATGTTTCTTTTGATGTAAGTTATATGCAAGTGAGTTGCTGCAGTCAGTTTGTGACTTTCTGTCCTGGCTCCCCGATTTACCTAAAACGAGATCAACTAGCTTAGCAAACAAAACAAAGCTGACAAGACGTAGGCGCTTCCAGTATGGAAGCGGAATACAAAAACATACAGTTGTAAATGATAAGTAAACTTTTTAACCTTTATCTCGCAACATGTCGACAACTTCTCGGCTGGCAGCTCCCAGTGGTAGACTGTTGAATAGTTTGATTTTTTTATTTATTTTTATGTAGGAGGAAGGTCCGGTAGCGCGATTTAATTTTCACGCAAAACAAGGCCACCATTTCTTTTGTTCCCTTAGTGCATTTGGGGCGAAGCTAAAGAAAAGTTCATGAAAAGTCAACAGTTGCCTTGTAAATTGATTTATTAAAATATGTATTTTGACCATAGAAACACCTCTGCCACTTACATAAGAGCATATTTATTACCGCTATTTATACAACACTTATACCTAAAATTCAAGAAACGAGACCCATTTCAGGGGCACGTCCCCATTAGGCAAGTTCTATGTATTGCCCCCCCCCGTCAGCTAGCATGTACCGGTAGTGATGCCACAAAGTACGTTGGATGGCCGTGCTCTGCGACCTCTGGATACAAGTCACACTATGAATGAGGTATGGAGAGTATTATTTTGGAAATAGTGATGACCGCAATTGTCAAAGACTTCGGCAGTGCCAATTACTTAACATTGGCCAGAGCAAGGAGTCGTCTGGCTAGAGTCGGGGGGGGGGTATTTTACCTGTCTCAAGTGAAATACAGAACTATTTTCTTGAAATACCCCACTAGCCGCGAAATCCCCCCCCCCTCAACAGGTTGTGTCTGCTGTATTCATATATGCATTTTTTATTTAACTAGATTTTGCAGGCATCGTGAACATTCTGTCCGATGCAATAATTTTATTTGAACACGTTCCACCTTTCGCTTCATCGCAGGAACTATTCAACAATCTATTCAACAATGAGTGCTGAGCAACTTGCTACAAATCATACCGTCCTCTGATTGGTTTAAAGCATAGTACTCACCACCGTATTAGCATTAACAGTACAGGCTAAAAATCGTTTATTATTTCGATAGAGGGCGGAGCGGACACCATCAGACTTTGAGTGGAGAAAATATTTGTTTAATTGACAATAACAACAATGTTAAAAAAGAACTAGCTACAGTGTAGCGGGGAAACGTATTGAAGACCACATTTAACAAAGCAAGATATCAAAACTATCTGTAAATGTTTCCACATTTCACGATGACCTAAAACAAGACACAAGGCAGAAGGTACCATACGAGTTACCTAACATCAAAATATTAAAAAATACAAAATTGAAGGTTCCTTGTACAATAAATGTTATTCTCCCTCCCAACATAGCGGGCGTCGTTCCTAAGGCGATATGTACATATTGCATGAAAGTGAATAATAAACCAGATGTTGTTGTAGTTGGTGTAGTGATGTGATAAAGTCAGGGGGCAGTAGAATGTTCGTAGGATGTAGGCAGAGAATGCATGGATTGATGGGTATGTTGGTTGACAGAGGATTATACTAGTACGATTGCCTTTGAATTGAATGATGGCAATCCAGAATATTTTCACCAAGAGGATCTTGTTAACTATATTGCCTCTCATCAATGCAAATGGGCTTAGCTAAATCATACTGAACCCAGTTGTGGAAAAGAGTATATGCTATATTAACCACATCTCATTCTATTCTGAAAAAAAAAAACATGGGAAAGCAATAAATTTGGTATCACACTTACAATGCGAAATGCATTCGTAACACATTTGCTGTTCTTAGACCTGTAGTACATATGCAGATTATTTAAAGGGATATTGTATTTTTTCATCAATTAAACCAAGGGTTTACCAGAAAATGACTAACCTCAACATTGAAAAGTTTTTTGCAGATATAATTAGCGTGTAGTCAAATATGAATCTCAGATAATATCACTTGTCTGATGCAAGTGTCTTCTTAAGGCAATTATGACCCAGAATGACACGTGCTCAATGTTTTCGTACCACCTTTTTGTTGTATACAGTAATGTTATTGTACTCGCATACTTGTAATTTACCCTGTTGTGTGTTGAATAGTCTACAATTGGGTATGGTTTAACTTTACTTCAATGGTGGTCATATTGTTGTCGTCCGAAAAGTGAAAAGTGAAAAGTGATAAACATAAGCACACACAAGTGACTACCCAGCGTGATCACAATTACGTCGCAATTAGCATGTATTGTCCATATTATAAATACGTCATCTAATGCATTTTGTTTTCTGTAATACGCGCGTGTGCTGAGATCTGGGATGATATGTCGATAAAGATAGATACTAATAGATAAAGGGAATATAATTTATTGCAGGCGAAGTAGAAATATATACCAATTAAGCTGTCATCGTGTTTAACAAAAGTAAGATGTACAATAGCATCAGTGGCACTGTCAGCAGCAGCAACAACAACAACATTATTTACAGGCCGAGTTTATTTCTATAAATTCGAAGAAACAATTATTGAATATACATTAGCTGTCGTAACCAGCCATAGTTATTGATGGAATAGTTTATTTGCGAAGAAGGGGTTTGCCGATTAAAGGATGACTTAAATAGATGAATTCAATCAAGTGCTAGCTCAGCCTATTGTCAGTCTTTCAGTGGTAGCCTCGAGCTCGACTGCCTCGATAACTGTAAAGAAAATGAAATAAATTATTTTAATTTTATAATATTTTATGGATGTAATAATCACCTTTATTGTCAATAACATCCATATACATGATATATTTTATGAATAAAACGAGATTTCCAAACTTGTTTCGCATGAATTGTTTTTACAGTAGTTTCCAAGTTTAACTTAAGGCAATTCAAATTTCCCATCTGCTTTCTGAGATACGTAGTTATATTAAATGTAGAAGATTGTGGCTCGGGCAATTTTGTCGTTTTGCTTTGGTCCGAATATCTAGAACTTAACAATGCAAGTTGTTAGATAAAACGTACCTGTATCCCCACACAGAATCTGTGTGCACACCCAGGTTCCAACGCTCGTACAGTAACTGTCAAAGGATATAATAATTGTCATTAAACTGATGTAATTTAAGTGGTTGGCTTGCATGTGTTATTAAGATGGTTCAACTGGCCACTATAGAATCATTATACACACAGACTGTTGACTGCTTGGATTGGCACTTCAGAAACGTTAATTTGACATAAGGTTGAAACGGATCATTAAGCACGAAGCCGAATTTGGTGGATACGTTATGGTAACAAAATAAGAATGACAAGGTAGCATTCATTATTTTGTGTTGACTGCGATTTGACATTATCAATCAAGCTAAGAATGTTATAATTATAGTAATCGCTCTAGAACTTTTTGCAAAATTATTATTTCTTCATTTCTTTTTTTAATTCCCTTGACATTGCATATCAAGAAAAGGGTCCTATTATCATCCAGAATGCATTTCTCATAAGATCATATCGAAACATTGAAATGACCATCTGTCAGCGCCCTCGTGATTAAACCTGAGAAATGTAGCGTTTTAACGTTTATAAGTACTTGGTTGTTAAACGGACTGTAAAACATGTCGAAAAAGCGGCATGCAATTTTAGCAGATTGTGGTAAAATGTTAATTTAGCGAATCTCTCGTCATTGTTGATTTCTTTGTTTGGCGGCCATTTTGAATTTATAATAAAGTCATTAGCGACATCTTGAATTAGCGAATGAGTTCTAAATTCGCAAAAAAGACATGGTCGCGAAAAAGACATGTTTTACAGTATTTATTAAAAAGCTATATTAGTGATGATGTGAACAATATGACTCAAAACCTGGTTAATAAGAAATCATCCAGTATTGTAGTTGCAAAAAACAATGTCGGCCGGCACAACTGCCACATTACTGTAAATTACTCAATTATTTGAACTCAACATTATATATGTAATGCAGCTAAGAATAGAAAATTGAGAGACGTGACACCAAATGCTGGATACATATAGCAGCGAGATTTAGGTTCCGGTTACGGATTGTGAAACATATAATACGACCGGTGCCGACAGTCACGGCTATTCAATAGCCCTGAGTACAGTCCAGTAGGTTGGCCTTCTTCCACTGATCATTCGGCCCCCACATTCCTGAGAAGTCGAATAGACTGGGAATTCGACACTATTGTGAAGGAATGTTCAAGCGATTTAAGAGGCATTCAGCTTTCCTGTTAAAAATACGATACGTCCAACTATTCTAAATACCTTAACTGGTAGCAAAATTACATAAGATTCCTACTAGGGTCGATCAAATCGACATTTTCCAACGTCAACCGAAAATACACGCCGCTATCTTGTTCTTGACGTATTTATCAACAAAACGTTGTTTCGTTGCGTAAAACTAGATTTTGTCAATGTTCCAGTACTGTAGGTTCATTTCTCGGCCACAAATGGTATTTGTGATCACTAGGTTGGACGATAGATGTTTTAGCTGGTTACAATAATGAAAACGGCAGAACGGTTCTCCGCCATATATTTGTAGGCGGGTGTCGAATCCTCGGTCTATGCGACTTCTCAGTAATACTAAACGTATCTAGTTCATCTTTAGTATTACGTAACGAAATGTCGACGACATTCACTAATAACCTACCAGGTATTGCAGTCTTCTTTTCTGCCATCGCCTTCCTGGTAAATAACGCCCTCATGGAAACATGGGAACACAGGATCCATACAAATGGTGCCACATATTCCAGAAGCACAGCATTTTTTCTTCCCCAGGCAGTCGGTATCATCTTGGCATTCATAGTAGCAGTAGCCCTTGGGACGGACAGCGTCGATAGATGGTACCATTGGGCATTGTCCGGGTTTATCAGGTTGTTCTGGAAGGAAGCATTGTGGCGTTCAGAGCTCTCAGGAAATAATTTTACACCTCATAGAAACACTCAGGTGCGAATGCAGCAATCACAACTTTGTCTGTGAAATGACAAGTTCTTACGTAATAGTTAACATATTAATTGTATATAAATACGTACCATCACAACAGTATCGAACTTTGTAATCATGACATTGATCACCAGCTGGCTGATCTTTGTCAAGACAAACAAATCCAGGATCGACATCGTGATGTAGGAATACCTGCCCGGTGCTTGATGAAGGTTGTTCAGTGGCGGCGACAACAACTTGGATGAATAACGGATTTTTACACATTTCATTTGGATATTCATCTTGGATTACGGCGGTGATTTCACGATCTGCATCTAAACCTTCACATGGTTTATCGGTGTTGAACCATTTTGTCCACTTGTCACAATCTGGCTGTTCTGTATAGTGATATTACATAAATGAAAAACATGGTTAATGAGACGAGACAGTTTTTCGCTTATAATAAGTATTCAATTCAAAGTAATACTCAAATTCAAATATTCAACGAAAATAACGTAAAAACATAATATATTATTTGTTGTGAATATTGATTTACCAGGACAACAGAATCTGACTTTATAATCTTCACATTTCTCATCGTCCTGTTCTTCATTCAAACAAGCAAATCCATTAATGATATCATTGCTGAGTAACACATCGCCTGTTAATTCAGCTGGTATGCCATCAATAGTCTGGGCTTGAATTGCGCTGGGTCGTTCGCACGTCTTTTCACATAGAGTTGCTAGCGTTTCTAAATCGCCAATCCCTTCTTCTGGACTGTCTTCGTCGAACCATTGTGACCATTCACCATCACATGGGGGATTAGCTGTTTGAATAAAAATTACACATATAATACTGCATATTACACAACGTTATCGGACATGCCACAACAAGGAATCAATGTTTTTAACCACGGGACAACATCTCAACAATTAATGGAAATCCCGCGGAACACGGTGACACAACTATTAATTAATTTGTGACTCAGAAAACATAACATGTGAATGTATACCGGTTTTCCTGCAATATACAATATAATAAATGTGTTACCTGGACAGCAGTATCTCACTCGATAGTCAAGGCAAGTGTTATCTGGCTGATCTACCATACGACACACAAAACCAATGTCCGGCGAATAATACAAGAATATTTCACCAGTATCTTCTGCAGGAATACCGTCAAGGGTCTGCACTTGTATCGCCGATGGATCGGTACACATGTTATCACCATACAACTTGATGGCAAGTGATGTCGTTTCCCAATCTCCGGTAGTTCCTGGGTCATCTCTATCGAACCAGACAGTCCATGCACCATCCACACATTCTGCAAGTATATTGCAGGCATATATTATTCATGAAATTTTAATGATTCGCGAATATTCATGAACTAAATGAGTAGTGTGCACTCACCTGTATTTGGACAGCACACTGATGTCAAGTCAGTTGGATGGGTGTAACAATGGTAGCCAAATGGACACTGCTTATCAAGAGAATCACAACCAACAGGACTACCATCAGCACCAATTAAAGGAATTCCCATAGGGCAAGGTGGTTGAACTATAAGGTTACAGACACCCACGCAGTAATTATTAGTGAGCCATAGAATATGTATTTACACACCACGGTGCATTTAAATTAAATTTTATATAAACTGTAGTGCCCCTTAACCCTTTACCTACGCTTCTCTAGGCAAATTAAAATTATGGAAACATTTTTACATAGTGACATCCAATAATGTTTTAGTCTCAGTAGCACTTCTTGAAAATTTAACTTACCACAATCAGGGTCCGGTTTGCAGTACCACTTGCCGTTTCTACATTCGCTAAATAGATTTAAACAGACGCAGTTTATATTAACTGTTTCAAGAATATATGCAATACATACAACAAGGTACAAATTGTTATCTGCTATCGTTGATGTAATTTTGATCAGGCGAATTTCTAATCTATGAACACTGATGGTCAATCTAATGATAATACGGGCACAATACTGAGAGCATATTCGAAATTACTACACAAATGCCCCCGGGTAAGGTCGCGTCAATGTTCATGTGGATATATGTGTGTATCAGTAACACCTTAACGGAGCGAAACGACCACTTGGCGTAGTCATAAATGCAATCTGATTAAAATCCGATGTAGTGTACGGGCTTTAATTATTTTGGCTATAAACTTATTTTAATTCTAATTTTTATTACTTTTGTTATTAATGCCTTTTTATTTTATTGTTGTAATTTTGTGATTTTTTAAAATTCCGCCCTACATACATCTGACCCGATGCATATGTAACGAGATTTCAACAAGGACCCACCATCGACGATTTTAGTCAACGAATCACAGATCTCCTATAGCGCACATGATGACGTCACCGGGCAGAGTCAGGTGGCAAACACACTCAAATAAAATGGCGGATTATACCGACGTTAGCGACCGAGAAAAACACGGCTGATTTGGACTGGACACATCGCAATTGATCAGGAAATTTTTTTTGCTCTAGTTTTCTGCGTCGATGCCGTGGGCCTGTGACCGTTATACAATTTAAAATCAGGTTGCATTGTTTATATAGTTATTTACAGTGTTCTAATCAATACGATTTAGTTATTTTTTGCTTCCATTCTAGATAATTATGTTCTGCGTTTGATGTAAAATTGAAGCGATGACTGAATAAACGAACCTTGGCTGGCGGAGATGTATCAGGAAGTGTACACACATTTGTTGTAAGTGAAAAAAAATATTCAATGTAATGACAAAAATTGTAAAGTGCTGTGGAATTTCTTTTGTAAATAAAAATATACTAACAATTTTCTATTAATGGTTTATTCAAGTGGGCAAAATATAATGTACAGAAAGATTGCCCGTAGAGTATCGCTACACTGAAATGTAAGCAACCGACAGCCTGTATAAAAGGGGGCTGTGATTGGCTGTTACTTATACAAGATTTGAACGGGACTTACATAGGCGTTGGATCAGATGTATGTGGGGCGGAATTAAAAATAAAATCACAAAATCAAAGTCAAATAATAAAATAAAAAGGCATTAACAAAAGTAATAAAAATTAGAATTAAAATAAGTTCATAGCCAAAATAATTAAAGCCCGTACACTACCACCAGATTTTAACCAGATTGTCATAAATGGTGGTTACAGTGAGTGTGAAGTAATAATATTATTGTTGTTTTTTCCCGATAAGCAGTGTCCGATGTTTACAGAAGTGCAAACATTTTGAAATTTGTTTCGTGTGATGTTATACAAAGTACCCCCACCCCCTTCGTCGGATCACTGGTGTCATTCACTAGGAGAGAACCAATTACTGCACGGACGAGTTTGCCAGAACGTTATTTTCACCCAAGCTGATTCACCATGTTGGGTTTTCCACTGATTCTGCATGAGATTACAGTGCCAGTTGTAGGTAATGTTGGCGCTAATAACTGTTGAGTTCGAACACGTGTTTTATACATGAAACACTGTTGCACTTTTTGTAAAACATTGTACAGTGATTATCGAGGAAGCAATTACAATATTGTTACTTTACACTCACTGCGGGGAATACATGTGTGGAGTAGACGTTTTTGCTGCTTACCATATTTCACAGTTTTCTACATGAGTTTCAAATGGTCTGTAGTAAGTACAGTTCTTTTCACAGTAACCTAAGAACGGATTTAAAGAGTTTTATAATGACGTTTGTCGAATACTGTCATGCAGCATTCAATCAAATCACCACATATTACAAACGTCATAGCACCGGGCATGTAAATATCATTATACTAGTACAGTGTATAATGTTAACACACAAATATGATGTGATATATATTTCTTAATTATACCCGTACCATTTCCAAATTTAAACGCTGAAATACCTTCAATATAATGTCCACCCAGGCATGAAGGAGGCGGGCAGTTTTCAATGTCCGTACAGCAAAGGTAATCCTGATCAGGATTTGCAATACACTCGTCGCACGATTCCCAGCACACTTCCGGTACAAAATCGATTGGACAAGGACATGGTCCACCTGTGAAAACAATCATTGTCACACATTGCAACACACGAAAACAATTACAGTCGAGCAATTCGAATTTACGATTGTATTACTTTTGAAATTGAAATGTCTAAGTGTGTATGCACGACATTTTAAAAGTAACATGTACTCACCGCATGCCAGGTCAGGTCGACAAATCCAATCCCCTTCTCTACAAACGCTGATAGAAAGTATACAAATGTTTTGTTCAAGAATATTTAAATCTAGTCTACGATTGTAAGTTTCGTATTAGTTAAATCTAATAAGCCTAATAGAAATTAAAGGGCGTTAGTCGTCACGCCACGCATGCGCGAGATATATGGGTCTCATATAAACAAAGATGGCGACGTTGCAGATCAACAAGTACAAACTGAGACGTTACCAAGATTTAATTAGGTATTTTTAGGTGATTGGAAGGTATCAAAGGAGGTAAGTCGCGCTCAGGTTAAACCTCGTACTCATGATTTCCATTAGAAGAGCGCATTGCATTGTGGGAAAATAAATGTTTATCAACACAAATGTCGCACATGATAATCAGAAAAACAAATCTCTTACCATATTTTACAATCTTCGTTTACTACATCTCCTGGCGAGTAATACTCACAGTCCAACTCACAAAATCCTTCTGTGAAAATTGAATAAAATTGTGAGTGTCTATAATTATCAACTCTTTGAAGCGCAGGGGTCAACATGTGTCACCATTCGCAAATTCTTTTTATTTTCAAATATTTTTAAGTCCATTTGACCCAAAATTAGAAATGAATAAAAAAATATACTTTTATAGTCGCAATTGTATTATAGTCAATTCAGTTCCGGGATATAAACTTAAGCCATCCAGATCCAGGCATATAAGACGTGACTAAAGCCAATAAAAGGACAGGTTTCGACTAAGCACAGAAAAGCAAAGGTCAGCTGATATTCTCAAAACTGTTGTATCTATACTATAATTTCAATTACCTGGCGTGTATACTCCTCCAAGACATGCTGGTGCCGGGCAGCTACCGTCATCGCAACAAATATAGTTTGGCGTCGTTGATGCATGTTCATCACAAACGTCACAATTCAACCAACAGACTTGACCCAGAAATCCTTCAGGACAGGGGCATGGTCCATCTTTTTTGGAAAAAGATATAATAATGATATTTACGTGATACTAATCACATGCACTGATGTGTGCTAATATTCTTGTAATATCTATGCCATTACGAGTACACAAATGACAGGTTGCTCACCGCAATGTCGTCTACACGCTTCTTCCGTCTCAAAATTATTGTTGTTTCCTTCACATCCTCCGTATATGAACTCTACACACTCATTTATTTCACAGTCAAAGTACCATCTGGAAATGGAACCTTCACACGCACCAGGATCAACAGGTAAACAGCAGTCACCTATAATTTTAAAATATTATCATATATCTGTAATTAATTATTACTGAAATGAATTCTATCATTTTGTTAGGAATCCGTATATGAAAACTGGGATACTGTAAATTCCATTTGCACAATGCTTACCTCCGCATTCTTTTTCGCAATCTGCTCTAGTATGAAAATTGTTATCATTCCCCTGACATCCACCGTAAATAAATTCTTTGCACTTGTTATCCCGGCAATCGTGATACCATCGTGGCAAATATGCTTCACACGGTCCAGATTCAGGTTCAAGACAGCATGGGTATTTATCTGTACAATTAGATACCGAGCTATTACTATTTCTGCAATACCTCTGTTAATGACATTGTGTACATATTGCGAAAGATCGAATCGTACAATTTGTACAAAAATACGTTAGTTCAGTATATATGGCCACAAAACATTTCTTACGAGCATGACCCTACCTGGACAACATACACCATATTCAAAATTAAGCACACAGGAATATCCAGTCGGACATTCTGTAAATGCGCAATTGTACGGGTATTCAGTTTCAGCTAACAAGGGCTTCTCACAAGGAACCCAGTCTGTTGGTAAAAAAACAGTGTGTATATTATACAATAGTAGTCAAATATTACTACGATCTGATCTAAAACAGTATAACGATTTCCTGTCAAATTGATGTCCCAAAATCCTGGGTTTTGCTATTGTCCAAAAGTACAACAAACTGGCACAAAGAAAATATAAACTATATAGCTGTTGACATAGAAAGTAAAGCAAGTACATAACACGGAATACATGGTGGGGTAAATTATAATTAATTCAAAGTAAACATATTTTAATACTACTGTTGGACTAGTGTTTGTATCATAAATGTAGCACCTGTTCATAACGATATTCACAGAAATTGCTGGTGAGTTTCAACATCAGACGATCAAGTGAAATCAACGTTCATATTATAATGTTTAACTTAAATCCTACCACTGTTACAGCATATCCTATCAATGCATGTGAAGCCATATACATGCAGGCAATCTGCATCTGTCAAACACGTGACTACATTACCCACATCGTCCGTTTGTGGAGTAACACAAGCTATAACAAAAAATCAAACGAGAGAATAGTAACGTTATACATTTCCCGGTGAGGATGCGCCAGAACTGTAAATTACCGTCTGGGCATGCAATGGACACGAAAATAACATTATTGTGACGTAAGCCATAACAGAATGTTTCTTACTGCAAGATGGGTCTGTGGTACAGGGGTTCCATTCGGCGTTTGTGCATTGACTGCAAAAAATAAACAATGTACATTAGACAACACAAATTACCTACGTAAATATAAATGAATTGCCAATCGATTTATATACAAGGTAATTGAAAAGTATATACCATTCTGTGCATGGTGGCACTGTTATAGTATCTCCTGGCATAAAGTATTCACAATCATATCTACAGTAACCTATAAAAACAATAGAAAACCACAATAATGAGCGCACATGTAGTACATATTATAATATATTATACATGGATGTACACTTCCGGTCATTTGTTGAATCAAACACTAGTGCTCCAGATTGAACACATTTGCACTTGTATGTCACAGATACTGCACGATCGAAAAAACAAAAAATAACGTGAACATAACCCACCAACAGTATTAATGAATCCAACGCAACCTCCTGGACACGCTTTCTCATCAATGCAACAAATGTCGTATGGCGGATGGTTCATACAATTGTCACAGTTGGATAGGCATACTGGAAAGCTATCTATTGGAATGCGGGGACAGGGGCATCCAATCGGATCTCCTATAAACAGGACAAACGGGAATCACGTGAAATTAAATGTACGGTGTGTCAGAGTGTACTTTATAGCAGTCGGTTAAAACTAATTAATGTACGGTACTCACTGATAGGACAGCACACCGATAGACCACTCGAATCTAGCGTAGTGCATTCATATCCTCTGGGACAATGCTTTATTCTCGTTGCATAGTATTCTGATGTCAGAAGAGCTCCTGAACAGAACACTGTTCCAACACCATCCTCTACATAAGGATCACCTCCGTTCGGACATATTTCATCTAGAAAGAAAAAAAAACATAAATATACGTTTTATATACTATACTTTACTGATAATTGTAGGTACAATAACTTGTTTTTAGTGATGTTGTTACTTACCACATGGTAATTTCTCTATGCATGCCATGGCGCCGTATATACATTTACTGAGAATACGAACAAAACATTTACTAGTTTCAGAACAGGTTTTAAGATGGGGATTGCTAATTATTACTTCACGTTCACTAAATAAGAGATTGAATAGAGAACACCAAAGAAGATGCTACGAAAATACACTGTGTTTTAGCCGACATTATTATTAAATCTGTAATACCCACCATAACACACAGTCTGGCATCAGAATCACTCCGCCATTCGGAATCAGAACTCCATTAACAACGCAATCTCCAGCTACAGATATAAATAAATACACATACTATCAACGCTTGATGTCACCAATTATCCAGTATGATGGCATGCGACAAGAGTTACGGTTTCGCATAAATGTTTTGCGTGGTCATTTTTATCCAGTCCATTGGCACCGTGTCGGTGAACAATAGTTGAAAAGAGAATTGCAATAACAAGCACCACTGAAGACGATTTGTAGTGAAAGGGAAGACTTACAAATTGCTGGACAGCATATACTGTATCCGAGGTCTAAAAGATGGCAAAAATAATCAGCCGGGCAATCCCCTTGTGTAAGACCCAATGGTGCATCCAGTGGAAGTGTACAGAAATTAACATCTGTTCCCGTACTTGTATAGTAATCATCGCCATTAGGGCAGATAGGTTCTGATGGATCTATAACAAAAGTGCGCTGGTATTAAAAGGACAGGCAACAACAACTGAGTAATCTGTAATAGGTCATACAACTGTATCTTCAAGCAGTATATATACTTGCAATCATTTCATAATATTGTTTGTTGTTGGTTAATTTGCTTCATCGACCAGAACTTATAATTATTGCCATATTTATTACGTTAACATGTGCTGTTGAACTTTAAGTACTAAATATTGCCGGAACTTACCACAGATAAGACCAGGGGGATACAAACATACAAATCCACCATCTCGGCATTGACTGGGGACACAATCAAAAACGTTAGTGTAGTGATATTGCACGATTGCCAATACTACTTGTTCATGTCATTAACACGTATAGGCAGTGTACTAGCGCATGGGCAGTAATGGGCAGCATGTCGTTAACTGAACAATAATAACAAATGTTAAACCTACCAGAGGGCGCAGCCCCATATCACGGTTCCACCAACTGGGTACGCAACGCCGTTATAATAACACACATCATCAACTGGTAAATAGAGCAAATGAATGTATATAAAATTACGGTCTTGAACACCCAGAAAAGATGTGTTTTTTTTCTCTAAATGAGTTACGTTTGCGGAGAAAAAGCAATAACATTTGAAAATACTTGCGATGATGTGTATATGTTAATTAACCCATAATATAAATGAGGAATAAATTAGAGACTTTTTTTATTTATTTGTTAAAAGTAGCAGTTCATAACAATTAAATTTGTCGCTACTGAGCAGAGTAGACATTGAAACGTTACAATCGTTGTATAGAGTTTCAAAAATGTAATTGTGACAAAATGTTAATATACGCGCTTTGCATACGTAGCATGGGACAGGAGAGGAACTGTCACGCCTTAAAGTCTGATTTCGCAATGGAAAATGAAAATAAAATATCTAAATACTTACGTTTCAGCGGGCAGCACACACCGTGCGAACTCGTTATCATGTTACAGTAGAAACCACGTGGGCAAGTTTGAGTTAATATACTATCGACACCAATTGCAACGGAGCACAATGCATTCATGTTTTGGTCGTCTTTATAAGGTTGTACTCCACTGGGACACATTTTATCTACAGATAATAAATTCTAAAACTTAAAACCGACTAGTTCAAAATAAAACTGTTTATCTACAACTTTATTACAATTCATCTGACACCGCAATGCGATGAGAAAATGTCTAACGCATGATCACGTGACGTTTATACCATTATCGAACATTAAACGTTACACGTCATCAATTTATGCGTATTTGAAAAGGACAAAAGAGCGAAAAAGAAAGAGCGTTACGAGAATTGGCAGCCACTGACACGGTTAGACGCCATTCCTAATTAGCATAGATCATAATGTGATATGTGTCTTTATGTAAATGGGACTCATGGGGTGTATTATCCACACGCCCTCGATTTGTGATTCCTACTAGTCCATGACGTCACTAGGGTCAACAAACAAGTGATATTATGTGATAACAAATCTTTTCACATTTCATATGCAGAGGTTAATGGATATACACTTACCACATAACGGTGTGTCCTCACATGTAATCCTACCGCTTACACATTGACTGAAAAAAACCAAGTCAACATTATAATAACATCTGGATTACGACAAACATGTGCAACAAGATAACTTGATAACGACAATACGAAGTAAAGTGACATAGCAGAAATGCCCGGATGTCAAGACGCCCGCAGGAGAACAAACCTTAAACTATGTATGACATATGACATCTTCCTCATCTGTGTGATGTATGCAGTATTGGAAGCAATTAAATGACATCAACAATCGAACAAAAACAAGTTTGAATCTAAGTGGAGCAAATATATGTTACCAACCAACAATTTACACCCCTAAATAAATGTACGAGCACGAGGATTTGAGAGCTGTCAGTTTATATTTGACTTTCAGTTTCTGTGTGACTCATCCCCACTATACTCATTAAAAGCCGGTGAACGTTCAGAGGAACGCTTTCTCTATGGGGTCAATCTAAACTAAATAAAAACTGGTGTGAATATATTTTGAATAGGAACGCATAATATCAATATAAACATAATAATGAAAGCCGTTTAAGGTCTTGAATCCCTAAAATGTAATTAATTTATATGGAATGCAAATAAAGATATGCTTCCAAAAGTTCATTTTCATTTTAAATAGTTTCTTACGCATTTTAACTCACCATGCATAACACTCGTCGTTAATATAGTAATCACCATTTGGTATATAAGCATTATTCACATAGCAGCCCAAAGTAGTATCTGTCGGTACAACAAATATAATATATTAATATTCATAATTGAAAGAGTAAATTTATACTGTTCATACAATTGTGCAAACTGAATTATATTAAAAATATTTTACCATCAGGACAGCACAGAGAATATTTATAGTTGGTATCTCCGAGACAGGAATACCCGAATGGACAGTCTTCTATAATAATGGATCCCGTTTGAGGAGTGGTACCACAAAACACTGTATAACTATGTGAGGTCAAATGAACACCACCGGGACATGGATGCACATCTATGAAAGGAAAACTTTATAATATAATTTCATTTCTTTATCGCAAGCCAATTTGACATAATACATAAAACACGCTTGTTTAGACAACAATAACAATGTTGTAAAATTGACTGATACTATATCCATGAAGAAGTACTGACTTCAAAATCATTGGAGCTAGATTGATCGTGAGGAAAATCATAATACTTAATACAATTTCTAAAAAAAATCTGTATGATTTGATTGCACATGCTGTTAATAAATTATTAATTTGCTTAACTAAAAATGGATTAGTTTAAGACAGTGATGTGTAGAAGTCTATTCTAAATTACATTTCATCATGTGAGGTAGGTTATGTAAGAATTTATAATATTTTGTCTTGGTTACTGTTAGTGAACATGCACAATCAAACTCCGTGTATTGAGTGCTGGTACCATGATATTTAAATTACTTTGCAATTTTACGTTCACAAATCTCTGAAATATGAGACATCTTTTATTAACATAGTAATGATTGATAAACGATGAACTAAAGAAGTATTAAATTTAAAGGATTTTGTGGTGGAAACTTTTTAAAGGAACTCACCGCATATCTGTACAATGCACCTAAACGCCGTGCCTTGACACTGACTGAGTAAAGAAAGTAAATTATATATTCAAAATAATAACACATACACAAATAAAACAGAATTCACTGTCGTGTTTACTTTATATTACAATAAACGTGAATATTGAATGAACCGTGACATTATATATTGCATTGTACTCGTACATACCATAGGACACAGTCTATTATACGATAAGCACCATCTGGCCAGAATGAACCATCACTCATAAGACACCCATACGGCTCTACATAAAATGGGGTTAGCAATATACAAACGTTACTCCTATTGTTAAACAAGGCGAAACCGAGGTAGAAAATAAGTTATGTCATTGACATTGTATGTCCACTGTTTCTGGGGTGAACTTTGTTGTTATTATATCGACTAAAGCATATATTGAAATTTCATTGTATGAGTACTACAATATACATTGATATCAAATTCTTACTTGTTACAGCAACCTTGCAACAATCATCACAACATTTTTCAGAGGTACCGCAGTTCCTGTCACTTATGCACGGGAGACATATTTGGTCATCATTACCAATTCTTGGACATTCGCCAAGGTGATCTAAAAATAACAAAGTATGGAACGACAATAGCATCAGAAGTAGGAATATTTGATAAATGCGTTTAAAACTCATTAGCCCAACTGTGAAGAGGAAGTATAAAAATATACAGAGTACGTGTATTAAAGTAAGAAATTCAAAGCTTCCGTGATTATAAAACAAAACAAATCTTTAAGAAAACCAAAGCTTCAAAATAAAAGCTATAAGGTTTATACAAACAGCTGACGTGTGAGTGTTATGGGACTTATTTTTATAAATGAAGTGGTGGATATCTAGCGTAATTACGGTATAGAAAGATAACAATAATAATAATAACTAACTTTGCTAAACTACGAACATGCTGAACAAGGCAAACACATCAAACAAATTAAGGAGCTTTTCCAAATAAAGTTCTAAAAGATGGATATACATCGTTATTTGTTGTGCCACATTCCCACTCATGTTTTGATATCAAGATCACAGGGTGTATCGTTTAGATTTTCAAATACATGTCAATAGTTTGTAAAAAGCTTAATGAAATATTTGATTTGTTATTAAAATATGTCTATACGCAGACGACACTTTTGACGTTCTAAGTAATCAAGCTTAGCCGAGATAAAAACAGTTTGACAACATGAGGCGGGCAATTCCCAGCCTGAAGACTCGAATCATGATTGCATCTTTATATTTAAGTTTGTTACAACCTCCTTGGTAAAAAGTGTAACTTTGAATGTAGGACTTTTGAAATCGTAATATTTTACGATATAACAAGAGTGAAAATATACTGGAACATTTACTTGCGTGCAACAAATTCTTCAGTACGGTTTATTATATCCAAGTCGTATTATAATGAGGTAAATCATCAATGATATTGACTCGTAGTTGTATTATTAACTATTTTTGACGTATTACAAAACATACACTTTAATGATTACCACGTCGATCTAGTTTGCGATTAACCCGAATGCATAATTTGAGCTGTGGATTAATGAACAACATTAAACCAGTAAACAAAGGTAAGTCTGCTGAAACATTTCTGTGTTGCAATGTTGCAATAACATATCCAACCATAAATCCTCAAACAAAAGTCTTATAGGGAAATCTACATGTCCAAGAACACAAAACAATTGATTGACAACCGTTGATAAAACGGCACACAAAAACAAAACAACATAGTCAATAAATAAAATGGTACTCAATGGTACAATCAGTTATGGTATAATTACCCGAACAATCCAATACATTGCCGTCAGCATCATAGTATATAGCGTTACAACCACCGCAGTAATCAGCTTCACATCCAGCATAAGGAAGTTCGCATGACGTCACATCACATGGATCCACTAAGCAGTTAACCAATGATCCATCGGAACATCTCAATTCTAGAATAATATTTTAAATATATGAAATGACTTTCAACAACACAGTCGTCACTACAATCTATATGATGCCTGATATACTTTATAAACTATTGTTATTATAATAGTATTTCAAACTATTTTACAAACATTTCACTAAAAAGGGTCAAAGCTTGGAGGTAAAAAGAATCGAGGAAGATAAATGGGCTTCAAAGTATGCAACCATATAGGTATATACCTCCATGATGCAACCAAGAGAAAATATGAGTTTGTAAAAAAAATGAGCCCGAGGATATAATTCATATCACTATTAAACAAAGCTCTCCAAATATATTGATATTGATTTGGATTATATCTTATCCAGGCTACCACTTCACACTATCGATATTTGTAACACACCGTGTAATTTTAAATAATCGGGAATATCGTGTTAATACGTTGAAACAATGAACACAAATACTCACCAGCAGTGGCGCTTATTATTTCAACTTGCTGGTGTGTCGAGAAAAAGAAAAGTACGGCGTTAAATTTACACTGAGGAAGGCAATAGATGTGATATACAACGTGAATTTGAAAAGGCATGTGTAATCAGGACGTAAAATGTATAGAGAGTAAAATTGTTCTTATACTACATACACTTGTGTTTTTGCACTATCTAATGTTTTTTCACTTAGGTATTGAAATGTTCCCAATATACAATGTCTCGGTAACGTGCATTCAATTTAAGCTTCTATCGAAACTAAATTTTCGTTTAAATGGCCGAAGACAATCAGGGGGAATATATATACAACAACGGAAATGAGTATGTATTTAATTATACTTACCCTTAAACCGCGTGCATTTGCACAGGCAATTACGCATGTGTAAACTACCAATAATAAACTTAACTTCATGTTGCAGACAACTGAATGAAAACATGGTGAAAAATTTAGTGTGATAAAAAACGTAAATTAATAAAGGCGATAAAATAAAGCGCACCGATTCGCGGAATACTATGAGCAACATTAATGGATTTAAGGGCGTGTTGATATTTGGAGTAATTTTTGATGACATGATTACTATTTTGTTGCGTTCATTTTATTCGTGGTTTTACACGCTCCAGGAGGGGTTGTCGCCTATATCACTGACACATTGAGATATAGTAAATTGTTGCACTGTCAAGACCAACAACTCAACACAGTCAACAACCAGCTCTAACGGAATTTGCCAACTTAAGAGCACACTAATAGTATACGGATACTTGGTAAATGTTATCAAACCCATAATATTTAAATATGTTGAAGGGTGGTTGTAGTCGCGCCGCGTCCTGTTCGATATGGGATTCATACCGACATACACAACGCGTGTAAAATCCATTGGTTGCAATACATTTAATTCGAAGACGCGGCGCAGCGCGACGACCACCGAATTTTAAACGTGACTTACCAACAAATGTTAGATAACCAATCATACACTAACAAAGCTATAGGGAGTGTACTCAATAATAAAAAGTGAAATTCAATACATTAATAAAGATTCGAGATTTGCATATTTACTGTTAATTATATTTGTGAATAATCAAATTGACCAGATGTTAATAGTGTATATATCATTTCAGCAACAACCTTGTATCCAGTTTTATGCACAATTACTTTCTACCAGAAGTTAATAAAAAAGGTACACAACCAAGCAAACTGATTAATATTTGTCGAAAGAACATACGTCACCGTGTAATTAATTTCCACATTAAGATCAGTGCTGCCGAATGTAATGCATATTAAAATTATTTATGTTTTGATACAACGAGCGATCTGATTTAAAGCGTAACGAATCAGATTATTTTTTCTGTGGGTCTGAAGTTGTACATACGTTTGGATTTTCGTTAGTCTTTCGTTACTTGTTTAAAATTTACATGAGAGAACGTAGTCTCGCAGAAGGATATCGAATAGAACACCTGATTGGTTGGTTGGTTGGTTGGTTGGCTGGTTTGTTCATTGCAATTCGGATTGAGCGTAAAAGGAGTTTATTTAATTAAAATATTACACAATTTGTTTAACTTCATTGCGAGGCATAGCCGCAAGGGTATGTCCGTCACCATATTGATTTTAACAATAACATTCACACTGTGCTGAGACAAATACAATTCGGGATTTCACGAAAATATACGATGGACAGCGAATCAATATTCAGTTAACGCGTTAACGCTGAAGGTTTGCTTGTTCGGTAATACTTTCAGTACTTATTTTCTAAGCTAACAACTTCGATATTATGAGTCTACGAGGCGAAGTACCACATCGACCGAGTGTGGATTCAAACCACACTAGTCACTATAATGACAGATTGTCGTTAACATAGGGAAAACCTTCAAAAAGCGCGGGAATGTCACATTTTTTAAGTTAATTTAACTCACGTAAAAATTCAATTTTGACAAAACTTTTAATGATATGAAGATTCAAATAAATACGTTGTAGTCATTCTGTTTACGAATTTAGAAGCATCTATCTGGTCAAAAACATAGAAAGGCCGACAAATCCTGAAACTTATGCAATCAGAAATGTTCGGGTACAGCGTAATGCTGGTTTATTTTTACCCATGGCAGAAATCGAACAATTTGAAATTTGAACAACAGACCTTGGCAGTCGGTCTGTTTTTGCTAGCTGAGATTTGAAATGTTTTCATTAGTTGTAACGCATTTTAGTACAAAACATTAAAATACTGTACTGTTTTTTTTCCGCAAAAGCCCCGTTTTTTCATGTAATTTATGCAAATGTGTCGATGTCACGGTCTTTTGTTATTAAATATGCACCAACAACATTTCATAAGACTAACCTTAAAACTGGACCGTCATCTGCCGCGTGTGTACTATGGTAAAAATCGCAATTGTATACACTAATACTTGCTTTGTCGGTACATAAAATATTGATTAGTCATCAAAATAATAATCCAACTAGTATCGTTAATAATACGGGTTTTTCAAGAAAATTCCAACACATGTTTGTAATTTATGTAAACAATATATGTAATAAAATAACGAAGTGTACGCCATACGGTATTTGAGAGAACATATTACATCTGGTTAGTGATTAGTTTGCTAGTTTCTCTTTTTTTTTTTTTTTTTTTTTTAGATAATTAAGGATTATTAAAGTTTCAGGAAAGAAAGCAAGTATGTTTGAGGAAAAAGTTAATTTCCAACTATATTATTTGCGTGGGTGCAATGTTGTTTATTATTCAACATAAATTATAAATACATAGTAAACATGTAAAATTGCACATGCTGTACTGCGAGTGTGTTGGTCGCATTATCACGTTTGGTTCAATTATAAAAACATATCTTTTCAGTTATTAATCATGTTTTCAATAGAATCCCATGTGAAATAGGTAATAAAGGGTTTTGAATTATGATTGTTGAAAAATAGTTACTTGCGCATTTATAAAGATCGCGGCATTTAAATATTTTAGAAACGCAATAAGACAGCAAAGTAACGCATTTGAGGTTGAAATTATTTACGTTCTTGTCTGCGTTTTCCGTATTTTTTAAAATTCCATGTGAATCCATGTGACGTAGAGGCATGATATATTAAATAACTGTTGGAACATTTCTATTAATAAAAAACGGTTTATCTACAATATTGACTACAGATGACGAGATGACAGATAAATTGATGACACGGGAATGTACGTGTCTCCCGATACACCTGTGCTACAAATCGCGCCACCTAGCGGCGATGCAACACAACAAAAGAAGAATCCCTTTTCTTTCTGAACACGAGTTTTGTATCGTCTTCGCCTGGTTGTCAACCTATTTTTTTGAGAACTAGTTTATATGATGAGCGTTAGTAATAAAATATCTAGTAAACCTGTTTTGCTTTGTAATTTTTATTACAAACAAATATTAGCTGCGTGACATCGTGCTCTTGTATTACCATTCCAGCTATACACCCAATATTTGTATTAACCAATTGCCCAATATATATATATAATGTCATCCAAAAATCTACATTCTCTGTAGATAACTGGACCGTTATTTGATGCAGGGAATCTCTTCCAAAATAACTGATTCTTGTTTTCACCAGCTGCTTGACATTCACGTACAGCCTCTTTAACGACCAGCATTTTATCTATATATTCTGTCCATTTTATGTGCATGATTAATTGGTATTATTGACACAACATCTAGTAAACACAAAGGAAAATAAATTGCTCTACGTTAAGATGTATCTATATGTACGACTGACGAGAAGCTCAAAATAAAATTTACAATAAAATTTTACATCAAAATTAAATTAACTAATATATATGAATATATATATGAATATATATCCTACATTCCATGGAGTGTGGGCTGTAGCTCAATAAGTGAATTGTTCACATGACAGTTTACACGCTGATTTATTTCGGGCCATTTTTTCTAATTATCACTGGATCGGGATTGAACGGAGGTGTGATTCTGCATAATAGTGCGATGGAAAATTAACACACAATCTTAAGTGTTCAAACTTAACCAGACTGTATTGCAGATTCCACGTCTAAACAAAATCTCACAGAATTTCTCACAAATTTACACACGATTTACTATCGACAGGATAACGTAATTAAATATCCAGCGACAATATCCATAAAAAACAATACTCTGTGACCCCAAACCGTTTATCGTCAGGATACGCTGTATATTACAGAACGGATTCGGTGTACTGTATCAATTATTAATAGTTAATTAATGGTATTCAGATTGTAATCCTGCAAACAATTTCGTTTATAATATATATCCCTGTAACACCACTTGTTAGCCTGCATTATGCTTTCATCTCAAATACAGTGGTGTACAATGTTCCCATGATGGCATCCTTCGAAATATTACATTTCAATATACATATACTCATATAATCTCTGAAGTATATTCATATACTTACGAGATTCTGTCAGGCAAAACATGTTGCGTGAAATTCTCGTGTATTTTAATCTGTCCAATTTAACTTCCGGTTTATTTGGTGACGATAACGAAATGTCACGCTTTTTTGTAAAACCAAACTGGAAAAATAAAAATAAAACTTTGCGATAAATATTTGTTTATAATGCAACGCATTATGATCAGCAGGATTTGTAGTATAGTAACACATTGACACCTATTACGTTATCGTCACCTTTATCATTCATATATTGTTTCCGTGACTTCTGTTATACTCTACATTTCCGGGCGTGTCGTCAACTTTCATAGTTTGACTATTGTTATCATTATCACCATTTTCATTAATGTCGTTTGCTTCATCAGTTTTATCAAGAGTAGCAATAGTAGATTGATCAACAGGTATTGGTTCAGGGTCGGGGCGGGTTTTACTATTTGGAAGAGAATGATCGCAAACTGGTTCGTTTGAAGTTTGCCTTTGACTTACTGGGCAGTTTCTCATAATGTGTCCCTTTTTTGATACCTGTGACAAACAATATCATCAGTTGACAAGTAGATACGATATTGCCACACCTCGTGAGTGACATTAATGACACCGTCAAGTTTATTATTGTCGCACAACATATAAACTTGACGGCGAAAGGATTTGACGTTTTTCAGCTCGTGTTGTTTGAACCCCAGTGGAATTAAGCGCGAATTTCTAACAACGCGGCCATACTTTGACAGTTCAGTTTGAATAATGTGATTTAGTATATATGGGGGTACACCTGAGAGAATTATTTTAGTGGCAGGTTTAACAAGGGGTTGCATATGGGTAAAGCAGTCTACCACTGACAGACCAGCTGTACAAACAGTTTCCACAGCGTTCACAGAGTCGAGAAAAACAATAACACTTCCGCTCTCTCGGGAAGCGGCAATAATATTCACAGGTTCGAGAATAGCAGAATTACTTTTAACATATGCTTCAATTGGTATCCCATCAATTGATTCGCATTTCAGACCATGTTTACGTGTTAGCCCTGCAAAATGGTTAACACGTGTACTCGCCGTGGAGGCCGCCATCTTGGAAAGGACCCACGACGAGCAAACTAAAAGTTAAAAACAAAATCAACTAAAATACGGTAGATTTTTACCGAGAAAACAAAATGAATAAACGGCAGTAACTAAGAAGTATTTACAAAACGTATTGGAATAAAAGTAGTCACTTACTAAGTATTTGAAGCAAAGAAAACGTGTTTTTTGCACAGCTCTAACAACGCGTGGCAGTCATGCGTAGTTAGTTAGTTGGTTGGTTAGAATAGCTGCTTTTCACCATTGACACGCGGATCGCCGCAAACCAACCGATCTGACACATACCGCGCGTGGAACTATGGGAAAAGTGGTCGGAACTATTTCCACACTGTGCCAACACAGATGGCGCTATTCGGTTGGTTTGTGGCGATCTGCTTGTCAATACAATATTGAGAAACATTAGACATTTAACCTCGCAATTTACATACATTTTAATGTTAATAAGATAAGACATGCTGATGAGTGTTGTGCGGTATTTTAATTGATCAATTCATTAAAGATTCAATCTTGCTAAAAATAAGGAGAGAATGTGTTCAAAACAAGAAAAAAATACTTGTATATAGTTCCGCGGAAGAAACGCTGACTAAAATGGTGGATGATTGATATTAAGCCTTCTGAGGCTAGTTATGCGTCATAAGACACAGGTCTTTGCTGAATAGCGCCACCTGTGTTGACACAATGGCTTTTCACAAATAATTGTCATAGTCAAATGATATAGTATATTTGATTGCAAATACAAAATAAACAAACTAATAAACACACGTGAAATTGTACATGGTTTTATTACAAACCTGCACCATCATGAAATCCCTATTTAACACAGACCAAAGGCGGAATTGCCAGAGAGGGCGGTAAAACTAGAATTAGTTCCAATGTCATGGTATTTCACTAAATCTATGATGATATTACAATGAAGTTTACACTCGATAACATTCTCTTGTAATTTTTTTGGTGTTTTGTATAAAATAATTTATCATGTAAGTGTACACATGGCGAAAGCCGGGTTACAGCGTTATAAAAACGAGACGTATGTCCATTGCAAGGGTTATTTCGCAGTAACACTCTCTCTTACTATTTTATTTTATTGAACAAAACACCAGAAAATAAGCAAGAGACTGTACGCAAGTCTAATTGATTTACTGTTTAATGTAATTTTCACTGATTCATTTCATGATATGAATAAATTAGGTAATTATGAAACAGTAAATGCTACTGATACAGGGAACATTTATAAAATTATTACCGTCACGAGGAAATAATTTGACATCATCATTATAACAACTCTTCATCTGTACTGTATCTCAAATCAGATGTTACTAAGTGCCCGCGTAATTATAAAATCTGCTAAACAAAATGTTAATCTTTGGAGTATAGAAATGGAATAACATCGCAAGCCCATATGTGTTTGATTAGGAGGTGACATAACTATAACTGACATACTCGAATTTACCTTTAATAACAGGCCATGTTTACTTTAGCTATTACAACAGGTATATCGTATCGTGCGCTTATACTGCCCAACGCCGTTGCTTTACATTCGCGTTTGTACAGTAAGGCGGAGTGTCGGAATTTATTGTCATTTTAACGTCAACTATTCTATTGATACACATATAAATTTATATGGATAACTTTAGGTTAATCAAGATGCGGACGCTACCAGTTTTATTAAGAATATCGATTGCGGCAGCATGTAGTTTTATTGTATGCAGGGCTGCGGTGAGAATGTCATATTATCGAGCATAGATTAGATTTCAGAGTATCTTTATTAAACGTCTTTTACCCAAAAAAATAACAGTGTGATTATATACATTGTTATCGCACATTTCATTTATACTACATGTTATTGCAAACCGATGTTAATAGAATTGGAAATTAGATCTGTGTCATAAAAAACGACATTTAACATTTCATTTACCCTTTCTCTCTGACCCGTGTATTTGTATATTGTTTAATTACTTTCATACTTATACAGTGCTCATAAAATGTTCATTTCCAGGACACATTCACCTGCCCCGACGGTACCAACTCTGTACAATGTCTAACGAACCCCTGAGGTTGATTATTGTGGGGATGTAAGGCAACATTCATCGACGATGATGGTAGCGTATTGGACTGCTCTGGTAATAACTATTATACGCTGACAGGCTTTAACAGCTACATTATAATTCATTATATATATACTATCCAGATACAAATTAAGCTAGTCAGAAAATAAATAAACAAACAAACAAACATACAACTAGTTTCAGATGATAATATATTTGATATGATATGTTTTTCTCAAATATAACGCTCAGCCATATTATTATGTTTGTTGAAATATATACCCGATAATCATGACCGATTTCTTAAGTTCACCTATTAATTCATTTTCAGAACAAAATGATGATCCATGTGCGACAATAAGATGTGGATTTTATGCACAGTGCAAATGGGGTAGATGCGTCTGTCCATTTGTGTGTTATAAAGGGTATATTATACCAGTGTGTGGCTCTGACGGTAATACTTATTGAAACGAATGCTCAATTCGTGTAACCGCCTGCAAAAAGCAGCATCATATACATGTACAACATATGAACAAGTGTAAACATGGTATGCGTATATATATATTTCTTTGAATAATCAGAAGTATTCGGCATATTTCATATTATACGCACGCCCAAAATTACAGTACTTCCATGTGCGTGTTCTCGTTAAATCATATATAAACCAAACTTTGTTCTTTTACATATTTGAGTGACATACGCGACAGATGTCATTCCCCAGGACACGTTCATTTGCCCAGATGGTACTAAGTCTGTACAATGTCCGACAAACCCCTGCGAAGTCACTCAGTGCGAGAGATATCCATACGCACGATGTGAAATTGATTACTGTGCGGAATGTAAGGCAACATTTATCAATGATGATGGTAGCGTACTGGATTGTGCCGGTAAATTTAAGTTTGCATATAAGCTGCCAGGCAGGCTATGGCATTTGCATCATGATTTGGTATCTATAGTAACTGAAACAAAACGAGGTGGTCAGGAACTAAATAAATAAACAAACTTTCTAGATATACAAGTAAGACAATAGGATATGATAGTTTCTTCTATAAAAATAAATGATCTGGAGCCGATAGACATTTTTCTGAAGCATAGCGCTTAGCCACTGTATGCTTTTGGGAATAAATCCCCGATAATTGTTTATAGTATTTCAGGCAGTGTGGCTAGACTTAAATTTAGTGACTGATTGCCTTAGATTAACTAATTTAATTCATTTTCAGGACAAAATTCCGATCCATGTGCGTCGATGAGATGCGGATTTTATGCGCAGTGCAAATGGGGTAGATGCGTCTGTCCATTCGTGTGTTATAAATGGTATATAAAGGGTATATTATACCAGTGTGTGGCTCTGACGATAATACTTATCGAAACGAATGCTCAATGCGTGTAACCGCCTGCACAAACCGACAAAATATATATGTACAGCATATGAAAAAGTGTCAGCATGGTATGCATATATATATATATTTACAGTTTCCCTTTGATTAATGAGAAGTATCCGACATATAATACGGAAGTGCACAGCCACATTTCCATCTGCATAATATTGTTCTTGAAGTATATCCTCAAAATTTATATTTCATGCCGTACTGTTATACGGCGCACAAAACTGTACGAGTATAAGATGTAACGTGTATGTTCTACGTATGATATAATTATTTTGTATTTCACAGATAAGAATCGATGTACAGGTTCGTCACATTCAGGTCACTGTAGAGCAATGCTACTACGATGGTATTTCGACCAATTAACGGGAACGTGTGAACCTTTTATCTACTCGGGGTGTGGAGGAAATAGAAACAGGTTCTGGAGCAAGTGGAAATGCAAACAAAAATGCTTGGACTGATTTGCAGTATTGTAATATCTCTGCCGCGGGGTTTTTCATCTTCTTGGCTGTGAATATTCACTTGCAGAAACTATTGATTGCCCTTTATATAGCAATATAGTTATTCACGAGTAGTTTTACGAGTGAATTTTGACAATGCCATCGCATACCACATCGCAACAATCGACCGATCTGGAATATTCATAATGTAATATTTAACACATTAAATAGAATCACTCAACACAAAGATTATGTGAAAATCAAGTTTAAACTCAACACATGTAATAATTTACTGAATCTACAACTCATTCAATTGAATCGAAAAATACACGAATTACAAAGTAGCAGTTAACTTTTTAAACTGCCATTACACGTTTATTTCTTTATTTAACTCTACCAGTCAATGTAAGAAACTGGGTGACTATCATTTGTTTTTGACTGAGTGTCATAAGATAAATATCTAACTAATGCAAAATTACTGAATAAATACAAGTTTAGTAATTTGTTAAGCAAATTTATTCTTTGAAAATTACAATTATAATTCTATGTTTAGCTTATCTTCAAAAAAGCCGACCAAGGTGAAATTGCGTTTGTAAAAATAATTGATTATTTATTTATTAATCAAATAATTTATTACTGGGAATTAGATATATTTCACAACAATGTTTAAGATAAATGCTATTTGGGAATGTGGCGATTGTCACACAACATCAGAAGCAGCCGACACCGACAGGTTTGGTTTTGAGCATTCAATATCTTGTAATTCATCAAAGTATAGATGCAGGTTTGTGGGCGCATGGATCAATTACATTTCTGTTGTTGCTTTTTTATATTTAAACGGCGATTTTGGAGCTCAAACAATACAGATCATATTAAATTTGATTGTATATGTTTTAAAATGAAATTATCTACAGTTTAATTATTCAGTTGGTGAGGGGGATACATTCTTGAATATTTTCCGGAGCTTGTATCTATTAGAGTTGGAATCTGTCACACTATGTAAGTGATGGGTTTTGACGCAAAATAAAAACCATTCAGGTTTTATTATAGCATGTTTGTTTTCAAACCATGATGTATAAATATTTGAGTAGTCTTAATCACGTGATTACTAACCTACTGAATACAAGTGAATAAAACATAGTGTGAAAGTTTTAAAGGGACTAATCCGAACCCAAGAAGCTAATTAACTATAGTAGCGGACAAATGTACAAACCTTCCGCCAAACGTTATATCGCTGCATCTACAGGCCTTCTGCATGTAGCATAATAAGTAGCTAACATTCGAGAGCACAATGATAAAACAGATGTACGTGCTAATGTGCATGGAGTGACACTTGTGAAATCCATCCTTAATTCTATGAGTAAAAACTTTGTTATTTGTAACGTTTATTGGTTTTAGAATTGAATTGCTTACTTCAACATGCTAATTGACAAACAAAAGATACTAAGGCCAGACTTTGTTATTCCTTGTTTCTCGAGTTTTTATAAGTCAATTTTTTTGAGGAGGGCGAAAAAATAAAATTATTTCTTTTTTTCCATTAGATTTGTGTGATTCTCAAAAAATTGTAAGTGAGATCATTGATCGGAGAGAAGAAATGAAATACAATTTTATTCTATGTATAACCTGGTTGGCAATGTACCAAATGTGGCACAATTTTCAGCATAAATGAGGGATTTCATGCAGCACGCAGAAAGGTCAATACCCGAGATTCACTGTCAACCAACGAGCATAAAGTATATTTCTGCGCGAGACTTCGGTACTTTGAACATGATACTCCCATGAAAATGCAACTTGGATTTGTTAGGCGGTGGTCGGAAAAAAATGAAGATACAAATATTTTTTTTAGCAATTTTTTGCACTTACAAGTCGGCGGGCGCGAGAAAACACGCTGAAATAAACTTATATTTTTATTTCATTTTCGGTTCCTGTTCATTCGGCGGGTTCGCGACACAAGGGAAAATAAACGTCTGACCCAACTGTAATCATATCATCAGACTAGTCTTTAAACGACCTTTATTTCAACCCGTAGGTATCACAAGCAATGTACAATGTTTATTACAACTCGACGAAGAGTGGTTATCAACAATCCCGAAACAAAATGACTAATTAAAACAAAATGGTTTTCGAATTTCTATTGAAACTGAAAGTAGTAATAGCCCCATTCACACCACCGCCTACTTGTTTGAAAAAAGTAGTTGAACTGATAACTGATAACAAAAAAGTCAATCAACGAAGCAGACCGCGGCCTTGAAAGTTCCGTTATGACACGTTTCGGTATTTTAGTCAGGCATTCATATAATACAAAACTGAACTATACCTGTTCCTTGCATAATATTTCAACAATATGCGGGTATCAGAAAATTCAGGACAGACTTTAATTTGTTTAATATCAGTAATTAGCTCTCTATAAGTATTCGTGACAAGTAACGAATCTTACATGCACGTATACAATATCGGTTAAACTATTTTGACTTAATTAATACAGTCCTGATGATCAATGAAAAATTACCTGATATATTGCTTTCTTCAATAAAAGCTTCTTGTTGCAGATAGAAGAGCTTATTATAACTTGAATAGAAACACGATAACATGTTCATGACTACTTATTTCTCAAGAAATAGACAATGAACGGAAACGGTATATAACATGCGTTGGTGACTATTACATGCGTTACAGACTGATTTGCGATACTTTGTCAGAATGGGCAAAAAAGATTTCAGCTTGATTTTGCATTTATTCTTGGTTATTTCAGGTGTATTTCAGGTAAGTTGAATACTTCGAAGTACTTTCCTTTTTGTTATAATCCACAGACGAATGCGTAATTTATTTAGACTTAACCATTCTCACCAATTCTAAAAAGTAATTTATGCTTGATATTATATTTTATTATCTTTATTAGGTGAATGCTGAGAACGGTGGGATATTTATTTTTTCTAGAATTTTAATTTCATAATCTCTATATATCTGTGTACTTATGCCGACTTCTTTTTATTTTTTTTTGATTTTGACCGACTGCAATGTAAATGTTTCATACTATTATATTAATTGATATCGACTGCTGCCAAGATTGACCGGAATACGTTTCTGCACTGAAATAACATATTATTTAATTAATAATTATGCTCATGCTATTGTAAGTCTGCGGAAATTGGACTCAATGGATCGACGACGAAAATGGTGGCGTGGTCGTCGATGAAGTTGGCGAATTCGAATACCTCCCGGATCTTCGTACCCTACATGATATTTGTGAGGTCCCGACCGCCATTGAGTGTCGCACAGTAGTTGAACCTTTTACGCTATCCTATGAAACCGGGCAGACTGTATACTGCGATTTACCCGATGGGCTAATCTGTTTCCATGGTGATAACGTGTCTCCATGTATGAACTACAAGATTAGGCTTTGTTGTGAAGCGAAAGAACCTACAGTCACGGAGGAGGGAGGCACCGAAGAGGGTATGTATTATACACAATATTTCATTGAGGGTCGGCAAGGGGTATGTTCGTAAGCTGTAATCAATTGTTTTTATTTTCGTAATATTGTAAATTTAAATAAATAGAAAGTAAATTCTTAGACATGGGTAGTTAACAATGTAATCGATTCCTAAACACAGATTATCAAGTATATTATCAAAATGTAAAATGTAATTAGGAATTATCTGTAAAGTGTAACAACCTATTACCGTAAATGGAACTTTCCATTTTACTTTCTGTAATTCCGTAAAATGGCCTTTTTAATTCCTGTAACCTGTACCAGCTACCCCCTTGCATCCTCTTTGCATTTATTTAAGGGGTCGTGGATACGATAATGTTATCTTAGGAAGTCTCATTCTACAATTAGGATGAATTCTTGCAAACTAAACCGTTCTAATGTGGTCTGATAAATACATGGATAATAAAAACTGTTTATATTTGCATTCGTTCCATAGATGAGATATGTATTGGGGATAATTTGTATAAGATCGTTTTAGGCGACTCTTTTGACTGGCATGACGCAGACACATATTGCAAAACCATCTTAGCTCCAAGAGGACATGTCGCTGGCTTAGCAAATCTAGGCGCCAGTAAAGTGCGTAACACAGTTCGGGAGTTTATACAGCAGTCGCCGGGTTTGTCGAATCCCAAGGGGAAAGGTTACTGGATAGGATGTCACGACGAAGAGGAGGAAGGATCATTTGTGTGGTTGAATGGAAATAAAGTTGATGTACCACAAAATGCATGGCACTCCCAGCCAAACAATAAACAAACTGAAGCGTGCGCAGCAAAAGGAAATGATCAAGACTGCTGCCAACTTTGGTATATCATTTTGATTTTGAATGAATGAATCATTGAGTGAGTGAGTGAGGGAGTGAGGGAGGGAGTGAGTGAGTGAGTGTGTGAGTGAGTGAGTGAGTGAGTGAGTGAGTGAGTGAGTGAGCGAGTGTGTGAGTGAGTGAGTGAGTGAGTGAGTGAGTGAGTGAGTGAGTGAGTGAGTGAGTGAGTGAGTGAGTTGAGTGAGTGAGTGAGTGAATAAATGAATGAATGAGTGAATGACGTTTGTTAGAATAGTGGCTATAATTACAAAGAGTAAATTATGACTATTGAAATATATTCTCGCGTGTTGTGATCCTTACTAGTTTACGGAGTAAAAAAATTATATTCGCAAAATATTTGACAATGAAAGATTCATGAGGATTCATAGTAATATATATATCAATCATTATTTTCAGGGAAAGACCAAAAACTAATCCTAGTTTCAAAATGGATGATTCCTGTTGCACTGATACAAAGTCTTTCATTTGTGAAATTCGTAAGTAATCTATCAGTATCTGAATAACTGTTTTAATATATATTAATATGATATAGGGGTCATACTAATGCATAAATAGCTGTTTTAAGCAGAGCTAGGTGCGAAGTGGCAGTACTCTGGGTTCACTTCCACGAGACAGGCACCGTGACGGTTTAAATGTGTAATGTATGCACAGAAGCATGGAGTGGCGAGATCTTTTCACCAACATCGCACCGGTACATTCTCCCCCTTAAACATTTTTAAATCTAGACCCTCTGAAACGCTATTTCCTGCATTTTGAGGGCAACTGATGCAACCATCTGGGGTCCGTTTTGACCCATAGTGTCTAGAAAGCCGTCTACTGTGTGCCGGTACTGCTATATAGAGCGTAGGGCACCCCAAATGTCTAGGTATTTTAATATGCAACGTGGAGTACCCCATCAAGAAGATTAGATTATGCAATGTGTGAAGCCCCATTAACAACGTGCAGGTTTACAACGTTGGGTACCTCATTAACAACGCCCAGATATACACTCATTAACCACGTGAAACAATAGTCCTATACACAACATAGCGGTAGTCCCCTAAAAACATGACGTACTCCCATATTCAATGACCGGGATTACTTAAATATAGTTTTTGATTTATTTATCAAATTCGCCAGATGTACTTAAAATAATATAATTTTGGTGTTTTTACTTATAGCCGGATACTGCGCAAGGAAATAAACGATGTATGGCTCATGTACAAGGATTTAATATCTGGTGTCCAATCAGCTGTTTGATGTGTTAATATCATCGTTCACTATCATTATTGTGTCACTTTATTGTAAATCAATAGTATAATTATACTCAATTAAAGACAATATTACCGAACAATATTTACTTGTTACATTGACTGAATTATTACATTATTACACTAATGAACTATTCTTATCATAGTTCTAAAAATGGGCAATTGTCAATAGAGGGTGCTATTTGAAAGATAGCCATTAACACATGGTGTGAAGCAATGTCGAGAACTCAAAACAGATGTGATGTTGACGGACGGTACGAAAAGACCTTTTAGTCGAGTAATTAAGTTATACATTGCAATTACAATACAGTTTACTGAAGTACGGGATATCAAATTAAGAATGTCGAGAACTCAAAACTGATGTGATGTTGACGGACGGTACGAAAAGACCTTTTAGTCGAGTAATTAAGTTATACATTGCAATTACAATACAGTTTACTGTAGTACGGGATATCAAATTAAGAATGTTTGTATTTACCCCGAACATTGTGGAGATAGCTGTGAATCAACTTACCAAACTCCTGGTGAAACAGCACTATATCTGAGCTCAGCTATGCAGGCCAGACTAAATACGACTGTACATTTTGTAGTTGGATCGAATAAAACAGGCGTTTAAGATCTATTTGACGAATATTGAATGAATGAGTATGCGAGAAAGACTCTTGTTACCAGCAGCAACAGTGTGTGATTGCCGATCCAAAGCGATAACCATTGTATCATGTTGCCTCAAAATTTAAACAAACGGATCGCATCTAGTCAATTACATAAACACCCGAGACACAACCAGAACGAACATAGAAATGTTATGAATTGTTCAACACACAAAGAATAGACATAACAATTTTATGGACCACAACTATTCCGAAAGACAATCGAAATTCATTTATAAATTGTCTAGCACACCTGAAATGCGCCCGATGAAATGTTGTACTCCTACACTCATACAACTGTTGTGACCTTGGAACTTAGCATCATTGAAAAATAAAAGCTCATTTGCTAGCCTGTTTGTAATTTGAAAGTGATTTTTTTTTATATTTCACAACTGTCAGATCATAAACACGCAGTTCACCATAAAGATAATCTGTCTTGTATATAAGGCCACACCGACTTAATTTTATGGATGACATCCGCGCGCGCATTAGTTTTAGCCCATTCTCAAAAAAAAAAAAATTCCGACGACGAGTCTCCACAAATCGGTTTTCTGTCCGGAACTTGCTGACTCATGTTGTCGCAAAGCGCCGGCTTGTCGTAAAACTCGTTTTATACTACCTCCAAACGTGCCTATTTTGTCGTAAATGATCTTCTGCACATGGGTATTGCGTTGCCGGGAATTCCAACATGGCGCGCAACTGCGCCACCAAAATACGTGAGCATACAAGTTCAGAGAAAAAACGGAGGGATTGTTGTTGACTGGTACGCAATTGACGTCGGCCAGGGACAGTCCTGTGGATTTAGTAGGATTTTTTTTGGCAAGATTTTTTTTTCGCCCTCTCGCATTAGTTTTGGGGTCTCCAGAGGATGTCATCCATAAAATTAAATCAATGTAGCCTAAGTTGAACATTGAGATTCATATAATGAATAATTTAACTTTTTAAGTGAATTAAGAAATATTTGTGTTTGTCGTATAATTGTAGAAATATATAATTAACTACAAGGTATTCCAAGCGTGCAAACCTATGCCATAGGTGCAAATTACATATCCTCATTTAGTCTACCTCTGCACTAAATTTAGCATACTCAAATAATAAGCATGTACGTTTTTCTTGAAAGTTTAAATTGAATATTGAATAGTATTGTTTACGTAAGAAATTTCTTAAACTGACATCAATGATGGGGTCATGAACTGTATGCACGTGTACGTCATAGGTTTGCAATATTTACGGTACATTAAAATAAATGACTTTAGTATTTCATCAGTTACATCGACGTTTTAACGGAGTAGGTCCACGCATCTCCGATATATGTAGCTTTATTAGGCGCATGGAGGCCAAACTAACAAATACCGGTTCAGCAGTGAGCTAAATTCTAAAGAACAAAAAATTGTAAAATACTGATGTCATCAAATCACGAAATTAACACTCGCTCCGCCCTTTGTAATTTCCAAACAGCATCCAGAAAGTATTAGAGCATGATAATACATTAAATTAAACATAAACATTGCTACATTAAATTTTCATACACACCATGCAGTACAATAAATTGAAGTATCTCAGATGTGGTCCAGGTTTCCCGATGTGAATCAACTTACTAGTCAATTCCGATCACCTATTAAATAGTGACAATATCAAGTTCTTAGATGAAATGCAAGTCCACAATTCAGAAAACAGGAAGCAGTTGCAGCTCTATTCAAAGCATAGAAACTCATACTTGGTCATTTTCTCATAACCCCCCAAAACGAAGGTTCTTTCTTTTGCCCTATCACGTTTGTTTGATTAGCGAACACCCGCGGAGTCAGTACCACTATGTGTCCTATACAGTAGCCACGATAGTTTCGCCATTGTAAACAAATATGAATGCAGTTAAATGATTTACCTAATTATTGGGTTTAACCAACGCAAGCTTAAAATAGTGTAGCTGGATATAGGATATTTGCTTGACATTGTTTATATTCGATGGCAAGTGTTAGTAGCCAAACGGATATACAGGTCATAGGTTCATAGGCAAATTATCGAGTTATTGTTGCAACTGAATGTAAAGGTTACATCGCGTGTTCACGTTCCACTACGCCTGCACAAGAGTTCATACTCTGTAATGTAATAATAAAAAAGATTGACAACTATATTCATAATGCATTTCAATCAAGAAATAAAAATGCCATTTGATATGTAACACTTGCTTTATCTTTTTTTTTTTTTTTTTTTAACAACTAACTTTCTTTTTGTAGTAGTAGTTATCACAACTAATCTTTATTGCTATTAACTGATAGAAACATTGTATTTCTAAGGATGCAATAAAGTTATTATTATTATTATTACTCTGGTCTGTTTACGTGGTAAGTTTCTTCCAAATTAAAAATCTTCACTTCGTGGGCGATTTAACATATGGTCATCAACAACTGGTGTGAGAGACGGTGGTATTGGTGACACACGTGCATGTGTATTTGCAGTGTATCCCAGTCGCTAATGAATATATACCCGTTTACTGAAACATAACTACAGTACAAGTAACCTGTAGAATGCTGTGTGGGTAATATTTTTATATTGATTTTTGTTGCATTTGCAGCCAGTAGTAACCAAACAATGAGAAATCTATAGGATTGGATATACCTCTCAGCTGGCTTCACATGCATAGTTCAAGACTACCTAACCGATGCTTACACCAATATTTAGTTACAGCACCTAGACGGTCTGTGGTTACAGCTTCATGTTCCAAGTAATCGCATTTGCATTACAAAAGAAAATCATGAAAGACTGGCACTCCCATGCAATTAACAGCGAGTGAAATTCCTGGGATTGAAACGTATATTTTGAAGTCACTGATGTAGGCAATGAATAACTTCAAGTTGACATAAAGACGAGGTAGTTTAATCAATCAGTGCTCAACTAGAGGCTGAAATTATAACTAATTTGTTAATTTCAATTTCTCCTGAAGTTAAATAGAATACACTGGTGAAACACGGTAGTAACCGTGGGTGAAAGGATGTTTTGGGGTGTAGTTTACATTGTGTATGGAGTGGTAGGATCGGGTGTAATTTGTTCATTTCCATCTCTTATGAAGTCACGTAGAATTTCACTTAATTTATTTTTGCTGACATGTTTTCAAGCATTACATGTGAATCCAATTGTCACTGTGCTGTGTCTCAATAGAGTATGAGGGCAATATCATTTTCACTGGAATTTATTTTAAGGGAAAAATGTTTTCAGTGATAATGAAGTATTATGACAGAACCCCATACCCTCCCCGTGGCTTTCATTGCGTATGGAAGTTATTTTCACGAGCAATGCGGTGTATCCTGCTGCCGTACTTTCACGAGCGAAGCCACGGGGAGGGTGTGGGTTTCTGTTATTATTATTAATATGCTCCAAGACAGTGCTGCGACCTAGCAACGCATGTCAGTGTAGAACACGTGTCACTGTACGTGTGAAAATAAAATAATCAGACGTCTAATTTGAGTCATTGTCCGAATAAATTACTCGTGGATGTTTAAGCGTGGTGGTCGTCGCGCAGCGCGTGTTCGAATTTCATGTAAATAAACAATGTATTTTACACGCGTTGTATACGTCGCTGTGAGTCCCATATCGAACAGGACGCGGCACGACGACTGTCGCCCTTTAGTTGGGACCACGACAGAACCAGAACTTAAACTGGGCGAAAACGATACACAGTTTATGTTGAAGTTAAAAGTTCCTCCACAGATCTGTGCATTGGCAAACATGCCGTGCAACTGCGGTACTCCACTGACGGAATGACTTTCGTTGACATCGGCCGTGGCTGCCTCGTGAGCTGCACACTACAACTTCGTTTGTGATGTTGCTTGCTGGTCGTGGATAGACTGAGTCTTGGTTACCGGTTAAATGTTGCTCATTTGGCGGTGGTAATCTTTATTTGGAACTGAGTAACGCCACAACGTCGCCAGCAGAAACATCCTGGTATCTCGATGTTGATGGTTGCGGCTCCATAGCGATCGCTGATTTTACTGCGGGTCAAGGCTGCGGGTTAATCTTCCGAGAGCCCTTCAAGATTTATAAAACTCAGTTTCCAGGTAAGCATACATTAAGTTCTCCCAATCCTAGTATTCTATGTGATGTACATCTAACATGCCAAAAATGATGGTGAACGATTTGAACCTCACAAAAATAGCAGACGGAAATGTGTTTACAAAATAAAAATAGTGATTACTTGAAATAGATACCAGGAAGGGTAAAAGAAAAGTTATATAACATTTTATTCTTCAATAATTTATTAAAATACATAAGTGTGTCCAACTCCCTGTGATACAACACATCAGGCATAGCTCACTGTACTCGACTTGAGTGTGGGCACAAAGTTACTATTTGAATTTTTGATATCTTTTTTCATTAATGAGAAAGTTGACCCCAAAGTTAGAGTAACTGTTCACCAGGAATGGCTTTTTAACTCTTCTGTGATATTTTTTTGGCTTGGCTGATTTTGTTCATACTTGACAGGCAGGTCGTACCATCACTAATTGGAAAAACAATTCTGACCCACCGCTACCATGGTAACAGCCAAAATCTGCTTTTTGAATACTTTCGCCCCAAATTTATTACCTCCTACCAGTCTTGTAATAGCAGTGCCCAAATGATCATGCCTTTTATTCTGGGTACGTTGCCCACTGGTAAGAGATCACCGGCGCCGACATTGTTACACTGTCAGCGTAATCCCAACGCAACTTTGAATACAATGTAAATGCTGCCTCCAATCTAGAAAATACTATCGCAAAACGGTTGGAAATACTAGTGATACATCTAACGGCTAAATACGTCCTAGCAATAAAATAAAGTGACTTCTAAAGACTGAATGTTATTTTGCGAACCGACGTTAGGTTCACGTTCATGTCCTACCATGGTAACAGCCGAACATATATTGCTTTTTTTTACAGGCTTGTTTTCATTGGCAACCGAAGTATTTTTATATTGTAAACAAATTTTCGTCTGCTATTTTTATCCAGTTCAAATCGTTCAGCAACTTTTTTGGCATGTACATCACATGGAATACTAGGATTGAGAGAACATGATGTATGTTGACTAAGTTTTATCTTAGTACGAAGTACCAGGAGGTTTCTGCTGGCGACGTTGCAGCTTTACCCAGTTCCATATAAAGATTACCAACGCCAAATGAGCAACATTTTAACTGGTAATCAAGATTCATTTAATCCATGGCTAACAAGCAACATCACAAGCGAAGTTGCAGCATGCAGTACTAGTAAGTCATCCCGTCAGTGGAGTACCGCAGTAGCACGGCATGTTTGCCTTCAGCATTGTATTCAAACGAATCACGTGGTGTGCCGTTCTCATCCAAAACCGGGATTCGATCAATAGGAGAGTTTCAGTAAAAAAACACATTGCAAATCATGCAAGTTCAACATTTTCAAACCAATATACTAAATAAACAGAAATTCTCAGAGATGCAAAAGAAGGATAGATATTACTTTTCACTATACACATCTCTGTTGAAACTATCCCTCACATATTCTACTCCCAATTACTCCTGCATCAAATGGACTAGCCTCTTTTCATGTTGACATTCAGAGTAAAATCATGTGACAGGCTGTTAAATTGGCTGTTGCACACTCTTTCGCCGGTCTGGAAAATGTGTTTAATTAGCTCTCATTCAAGCAACAATGCAGATTTCCCAGTGGGAGTGAAACTATTCGACTCTGCCATTAAAAAAATAGGGGTGTTTTCAGCAAAAAACGAATAACCCTGGAATGCACACAACATACTGAATTTCGGAACAAATCGTGCATTACTTACAGCAGCAGAATACCACAGAAGTATCAGACGAAACATGAAAACACTATATATTGTATTTCAGCCTGAACCCTCTATATTGCAAGTCAAGGAATTAACCCCATATGTGCATCCATTTCCCACCTTGGTATCACCCACCTCTGAAAACAAACTCTTAATACCACGCTGAAGCGTTTGGTAATAAAGTGACTGTAACCAGGGTCGTCATTATCGGATAGTCCCTTAAAAACCGGCGTCGATGTGTTGTCATGTATGTATACTGTGTTATAGCCCATTCACTGAATCATGAGTGCAGTACATACAAGTGACTTGTAGGTCATCCCGCCCCTCGACAAGCAGATCATCGATGTACTGATATGGGCGAGTATGTATTGAGCATTCGAGTGTAACCTTGAAATGTCTATCAATCTACTGTGATTTATGTTATATGTTTATGTTATGTTATATTGTGTACGACTTGCCTTCGGACTTTGGGCTATACAACCTATCTCTCAGTATGGGGTGTTATCGGTTTATACTGTTATAACTAATGGATATATAAATAAATCCCTCCTGTACAACACGTAAAAAATCGGGTATATACTACTACCAGAAATATCCGAATTATTACAATTTCTAATAATAATTCACAGTAATATTGTGTAAAACCACCAACATTGGAATATTGAGTCAAGACTAGACTGGCGCAGTCGGAGCGATTAATTTGTTTTTGTAGTTTAAATAAAATAAAAAAAAATCGCGAAATGGAGGTGTGTAACTGCGAAATCACCCCCGAATGGTTTTTGCATGGCCCTCTATCGACACTGCAGGAACCCGTCGAGTTTTCAAAGAGTAATTATGTTAATGAGTGTTCTAATTGACAATCATCTAAGCCAATCACAACGTCTCTTCAACTGACCTCTGACCGAGAAGACGTCGACTGATTGTAGCAGCCGATTTTTTTTTCAATTCTACGACAGTACGAGTTACATTTTTACATTGCGATAAATAAGAAACGACGACTACGACAAACTCGAATTTCAACGTGCCGCCATGTTGGGTCTGCAGTGTGACCTTTACCATGTTGACCTCATTATGCACGTATTTCCGCGCCCACTTTATTATAATATGTGCTCATATTTCCTGCAGAATAAACCAGTCGGGGTGATTTCGCGCTAACACCTCCATTTGGCAATCTATGTGCGTACATGGACCAATCAGATTATCAGAAATTTTAATGACATACTATGTCGATATTTAAAATTATTACACTGCTGTATTATACTAAACTGCTATGATATATATATGCCATAAATACAGGTACTTGGTATTAACAGATAAATAAACATGGCAGAGAGTACGTCCAAGTCACAAAGACGGATGTCTGCGATGTTGAGATCATTCAACTGTTCATCTTTTAATGATGGTGGCGGTGAGTAATCTATATATTCCGGATGGCGAGGGTCGTCTCCTGCGCACGCGCGGGAATTGAGTCCGGCCAAGCGACAATAAGAACGCACGCTAAAACGCAAAGGCTCATGGGTAGACGCTTGTTTGTAAACAATGACACACTATGACCATCTGGCGCATGCGCAGGTGACGACTTCCCCCGCTTTAATATCATAAATTAAAGAACAAGTACATAACTATAAAGACAGTTGTAAAAAACAACAACGACGAATCATTACGCTGACCAGTGAAACAGTAGACGCAAAGATAGGGGAGGAAGGAACATTGTCTGAGGGAGAAAGACGAGGAACACGCATGTGCATCAATATATCATTATATCAACACACGCTTGAAACGTGTTTATGTGTTACATCATCTAATCTACTATTCTTAATTTTCTGCGAGATCCCGCGTTATGCGTGAAATTTAATGAAGTAAACAGAACAAACAAAGGTCATATCATCGTAATGGCGTCAAAACATTGCGTAGGATTCGACAAACGCGAAAATATTGTGGGGGTATTTCCACGCTTAATAGTGTGCTTCACACACTTGATGATAATCAATTGTCATGAGGTAAGGGTACCTGATGAAAGCAATATTCCCCCTTTCAAGGATAAAAGATTAGATTTAAGCTTAAAAAAAACAATTTTAAATTTAAATAAAATCGTTCGATTTTTACGGTAGACGTTCGGTCCGCGTCTTTCACGCAATACGCGAGATCTCGCAGTGAACGGAAACTCGCCTATTGCTTCTCTTTAATTGTTTCAATATATTACAGGAATAATTAGAAGTAAATATCCAGATCCTGAAATACCAACAAACATGACACTTTCTGATTATGTGATGTAAAACTTTGTTCACTATGGAGACAGGATTGCTATGGTGAGATAGTCATTTTCACTCGGTCTTCAATGCGTTCTTCTTGATTAAATATACACTACATCTGGGCAGCAACGATGTTAGAATTTGTTGACCTTGCCTTTTAATAAAAAAATTCTCAACGATTTGATTATTTAATGATTTTTTCTTCTTCATGTTATGTAATTAATCACAGAACTAATTAAATATGAGTACACGATACAGAGAATTTCACAAACTCGACGACAGTTCAGTTTCAAATATATGTGTTTCACAGATTGATGGGTTAGCTAACAAGTCATATACATTTAGACAATTGAGAGATTTAATCTACAGATGTGGGAGTGGATTATCTAGAGCCGGATTTCAACAAGGCGATGTGTGTGCCCTGTATATACAGAATATGCCAGAATATAGTATACCGTTTTATGTGGTGATATCCATTGGAGGAATCGTTACAACCATAAATCCATCATACACCTCCGGTAAATTATTTCCGTCATAGAATAATCTATGAAGCCGCAATCATTACTATATGTGAGGTGATATGATTCCTCATCGACTGACGTATTTTATACAGATTTCGCGTGATAGCGTAACCCAAGCCCTACACTCAGTCTGATTTTTATCTGTATGAATTTGTGTTTTGTTTCGATCAGACGAGTTAGTACACCAGCTACAATCGTCAAACGCTAAGTGGATTGTAACAACTATTGATTTAGTCGCCAATACCAAGAAAGCTGCAAGTTTGTCTAATATGAAGGTTAGTCTATGTGTAACCTTCGTTTTAGATTTATACTATTTATTGTATTGTATTGTATTGTATTGTATTGTATTGTATTGTATTGCATTGTATTGTATTGTATTGTGATTTTTGATTTACGGGTATGTAAAACGAAATTACATTAACGGATGTAACTGATAACTTTTCCAATGAAATCCTTAGCACCCCGTTGGCAGTCCAGTCACACTGGTTCTCAAAACAAGAGGTTACGATCCCACCTGCCAAATGCTAAGAACAACTGAAACTAATATATACATATTTACATGAAAAATGTTCCACCTATGCGGATCTGTTTGTGCAGAAGCTTTACGACCGTGTGCCTTTACTGACGTCAACCAAACTTGTTATGTGGGAAGTTATTACCCAAGGCTCACAGGTGCCACACCCTGCCCAAGGGTGACCTGGAGGTAGTTGTGGCAAAGGGTAACCTCATTCTCCCACGTCCATAGACTCCACAACCGGATGTAGTTTAAAATCTTGCCCAGGACACATATATACATATATAAATAAACGTAAACATTGCCAGTAATAGGTAATACCTCACACGTGAGGCTGAGTTGGTGCAAGGCTTATATGACCGTATGCCCTTACTGACTTCAACCAAACTTGTTATGTGGGAAGTTGGCACCCAAGGCTGACAGGGACTACACCTTACCCAAAGGTGACCTGGAGGTAGTTGTGGCAAAGGGTAACCTCATTCTCCCAAGTACAAAAACTCCACGACCGGATGCAGTTTTAACGTCTTACCCAGGACAAGTCCAATAAAGCTGAAAACCGACACGACTAAGTCGTGAGGCCAAACCTGTAATAATTCGGGGAGCGCTGAAAAGCACCGTGTTCACCCGCGCGTTCAGTGTGCCCAAGGTTGACATGGAGGTAGTTGTGGCACAGGGTAACCTCACCCTCCCAAATTCCAAGGAAAAACTAAACCATTAAGAGCACAGAACAAGTAGCAAAAAGGAAAAAAACGCGCGTATGTTTGCAGATAACCAATCAAGAGGACGAAACTCTTGGCTCCCATGCGTGTTCTAAACTTGGTTGTGCATTTCTGTACGTGAGTATGTAAATTGCAATATTTGCCAAGACAATAGTATGTTATAGAGTAATGCGGAGCTTATTATCCTGAATGTGACACAGGGCATTCTCCACTGCCCATGTATTGTTAAACTTAGACAATAGGTTCATAACGCGTGATTATTCATATTCCGTTTCAAGTCTTGATCTAATACTTTGTTTAAAAATTTCGAGACGGTCACTAGACCCTTTGTTTTGAGCGACGGGGTGGTAATATTATGAACCACCAACCAGGAATCCGAAAGTCTTGTTGAACCAGACGAGATGCAATGTATTGTATTGTATTGTATTTGTTTGTTTTGTGTTCTTGGACTTTATCATGGGGAAATTACGAATAAGTTCATCTGCTTCATCAAACTGAATATCTTGTACTAATCGCCTATATATTATATAATACGAGATAACCAATAACTTTGATCACAGCGTGATGCTATTGCTTGTATTCTTCACATAATTCATGTTCATGTATCGCTTATTTTCAGCATATCTATATAGTTGGCGATGACAGTGTTGAGGGTTGTTTGCCATTTGTAGACTTAATGACAGATGATGGATCTGCATTTCCTAAGGATATCAACATTAACCCAGTAGAAGACGTGGCTGTATTACCATATTCTAGTGGCACTACTGGACTACCAAAGGGAGTTATGCTGACTCACCACAACCTCATTGCTAGTTGTGAGATGGGGTATGTGCAATTATCGAATCGTTTCAAATGTTGGCACATTTTGAATATACTCGTAGACTATTGTTTAAATATGTATTCTGAAACTCATTGCATTTCTATAAACTAAAATCATGGCCTAGGTCAAAGTAATGATGTAACACATACGCTTCGTTTGGCAAAATTTGCGTACAAATGTTTATGAAATCGACTGCTCATAACCGTATCTGCTATTGAATATGCCTACCTATTACACGCGAATATTGTTATATACTTTGTGAACAACGTCGTATGTAATTATATTGAATGTTAACATAATGTTCCACACTGTAACATTCATTATATTTTCATTAGTTTATTTTGTTATTAATAATTCATGTATAGGGTGTCTAATGAGCTAATGAAGGTGTCCGATAGTGATGCCATTATCTCGGTACTTTCGTTGTTTCATTTATCTGGCATACTTGGAGTTTTACTCATCGGCATGAAACTGGGGATTACAATTGTGACGCTGTCTAAGTTTGAGCCTAAAGTATACCTAGGTCTGGCTGAAAAACACAAGGTACAACTATATTGACATTATTATATTACATATTATTATACATCTGTCACCATACGCCATAAGTTACAGCGTGCCGTAATTTACGGGGTATTTTCATCCTACCATATAAGGAAATGCGAATTCCAAATATGGAATGACTACGCGCGTAATCATAGTTTGACCGGACTCCACACAAAGAAGTTCGCTGATTCTTTTCTAAACTTTTTGTTTTTCGGCATTCCCATGGTATATCCTTGGAAGGAAAAGATGTATAATAATAAAGTTATTACGCGTCGGTCGATACCCCGCTATACTGTCTTCGTGCATATTTTGAAGTATTTTAGTAATAACCTTATATTATTACATGTTGACTACTCCAACTATTGGCTATTGAATGGTATGTTTGTGTTGACTATCATTAATATGCAAATGAAATAATACCCTGAAGAGCTATTATGCTAATTTGGCAATCAATGTACCATTGTTGAATGCTATGGTTGTGTATATTTGATTCATAAGATTAAGTTGTACAAACAAGTGTGTGAGTAAAGAAATAACTATGAAAAATAGTCACGTGTTCAATAATAATTATATGTTCTTTCATGGCATGCAGCACAAGAAAAGCAATACCAACACTAGGTCCATGTTTATTTCGTCCGAGTTGAGCACACATAGATCAACACATAGATATTTTTAGCTTCGACAAGCATCGAAAATATTGATAAAAAGCTTTGCTCGTGAAAAATTGAACACAGGATAGACCAGAGCACGAAACAAACTTCAAGGTCAAATTCCGCGATAAATTCCATATTGCAGACCTTGTACTGAACTAAGTGTTGAGAACTAACATATATTATGTGAGCCAACACTAAACGTGAACCGTGTAATTGATCAAATCGTTATGTTTATTTTTTTATTTTTCCAGGTTACTTGTTTGGACATTGCCCCGCCTATTGCCGTGTTTTTGATCAAGCACCCAATGGTTGATGAATATAATCTTTCAAGTGTAGACAACATCATATGTGGAGCTGCTCCACTAGGAGCTGGACACGTGAAATCATTGCAGAAAAGATTAAATAACGATCATCTTAAAGTGAGACAAGGTAGGACCGCCACATACACAGATTAGCGTAGCTTGGTTTTGAATGATTCTCTATGTTGCTTTTGAAGGGTGGTGGTCGTCGCGCCACGTATGCGCGGGATATGGGACTCGTATGAATACAGATCTCAACTTTGACTGTTGCGCAGACCAACGAGTACAAACAGAGACGTTATGGGTAATTTCTTTGGTGACTGGAGTCAGCGGCGGTAATTAGTGCACGTCGCACATGCGCAGCACGACGACCACTGCCCCTTGAAGCGCCACTTTCGCTGCATGGCATTCGAATTCATTCAAAAATCAATGTATTTTACGGGCGTTGTATACTACCTGACACATTAACATGATCGTCTAATGCATATCGAGGAGTTTGGAAATACAGTTGCATTATTAACAACCTCATTAACATTTAGTGCTTAATACCGTCATTCGTGAATATTGTGTATAATAACATTCGTTAAATATTTACGTAGGATATGGTATGACAGAGACCGCTGGAATATCAACACTTTGTGGCATGAACGATAAGCGTGTTGCTGGCTCAGTTGGTGGAGTAGTGGCAGGCTGCCTAGCTAAGGTAATAAACGTAAATGTATTTGTTGTATACAGGCGGTAGAGAATTAGTTATAAACGTACTTAAGATGGCAGTTAATGCTTCGTTCGAAACATTTCTGTTGCTTCACGTGATAATTCAAGCTTTTGATAAAGGTATCAATACCTTTAATACAATCAAAAGGATACGTTTGATAATTAACCAGACATCAGTATGTTTTTATTGTGTCTTGGTAACAATCACCTAGATCGCCTACATACGAACAATGTGACAAATTAAAACACAGTGAATGTTTATTTGCTACATTAATGTACTATTGTTAAACTATTAGCCAGTAACAAATCAAAAGAGACCGATGGCAAGAGTTTGAAAATGGTTCACTTCAGGTCAATGAACGGCGCCTTTTTGTTTGTTGTTTCACAAATTATGTTAAGCCATAACAGCACACTTACAATTTCAATTTTGAATATTGTTTGAATAGTGTCATTTTTTATCAGCGGCGAAACACAAATCGCGCGTGTCGTCATTTTGAATGACATTCAACTCACTCGTGAACAAATAACTCGATTTCAACCTAGACGTTCGATGGCCTCGTCAGTTTATTTTTTAGCAAGTAACTAAACTTGCTCGACAGTGCTCGCTCGCCAGGCACTGCCTGTAACATATGAACAAACAAAACGGATATTAACTTTAAGAAATAATATCATAAACATGGTGAGGTTAAAAGGTAATATATTGTTCATTGGATACATATGTTGTATGTGGATATCATTTCAACGTAAAATAGCTAATTGCATATCAAATAGTCGAACGTTGTTGTAAGGTTGTGGAAAATTAATGGGTGGTTGTCGCACCACGCACAATTTGTGTTGATAAACATTTATTTTCCTACAATCCAATACGCTCTTCTAATGGAAATCGGTCTGCGGTTGTTTTGCGCAACTATCAAAGTCGTCATCTCTGTTCACATGAGACCCATATCTCGCGCATACGTGACGTATCGACCACTGCCCTTTAACGACACAGTCTAGTCGAGAGCTGTACAATTGGCTTATACTCGATACAGAGCTCTAGCTAGCCAATAGAAGAGGATTATGGCTACATTAATGACAATATATAATTGCATTGATGTTATTTCGTTAGAATGTAATCACTAAATCAATTTACAAATAGATATACCTTGTACGGCCAATGAAATGAACAAAATCAAACCATATATATATATATATATATATATATATATATATATATATATATATATATATATATATATATAATATAATCTGTTCCAAATGGATTATCAGTACCAGGAATTTCTGTGATATAGTCAACTCTTATTAAAGCTCGGATTCAGATTTGTCATCTGTATTTTAGGTGATTGATATTGCAACGGGAAAGATCCTTGGAATTGGTCGAGACGGTGAGCTGTGTTTTCGTGGTCCTCAAGTAATGAAAGGTTACTTGAATAATGAAGCGGCAACAAAATCAACTGGCTGGATACATACAGGTTAGTGAATTGTACATATGTTGTCATATAGGGCTCAATTTTATTCCCTTGAACAAAATTAAAATCACTAAAAAGTACAAACCAAACAATTTTAGTGAAGGAAATAGCAGTAAAAATATTGCAATAAAGACTTTCCGTTTTCGACACTGTGAAATTCCTTTGTTTTTATGCAGAAAAATACAGTATTTTTACCAAGTAAAATCATATTTATCGAAATGATCGAGTTGTTGAACACATATTTCAAGACAAATAAAAGGCAAAAGATAGAGAATATAGCAACTCATATCTTTTCTGTAATATTCTTGTGTAATCTGTAACTATGGAAATTATTTATGGGTGCACAAGGAATACATTTCGTTATCATTTAAATATTCTTAATATAAATTTCTGAATTATTTTGTGAAAATTAGTTTTTTTTTTTCAGTTTGTTTCTCCTCAAAAAACGGTAAAATTTCACATTGTCGAATACGGAAAGTCTTTATCGTAGTGTTCAAACTCTTTCAAGAATCACTTAAGAACTATTTCTTGCTAAATCAGAGGATTACCGAGACACGTTGCAAGCACAAATCTATTCTACGCTGTTTTGTAGTTTACTACTATTTTGGCGTATTTTTTAAAATTGTATTAATGCAATGACAAATAAAAGCAATAGAATAATAAAATCATTCACAGTCAATTGACTGTGCGTCTTTTAATCTATACTGCCACACATATTATCATGTCTCGACTTAGATATAAGTGTTTAATTAAATAAGAACCCAATAATTTTGTTGAAGCCCACATTTCTCTATCATCACAGGAGATATTGGTCATTATGATGCTGAAGGAAATTTCTTCATAGTAGACAGATTGAAAGAACTCATAAAATTCAAGGCGTTCCAGGTTTGATATCAATTCATTTAAAATAAATACTCCATATTGCAATTTGTTGTTTACATTTATCTGTAATGCTTATCATTTTGATGAGTAAGTGTCTTTATAGGTTGCACCAGCGGAATTAGAAGATATATTATTAACCCATCCTGAAATACAAGACGCTGCTGTGATCGGTGTACCTGATGAGTATGCTGGTGAACTCCCTACAGCAATTATTGTGTCAAAAACTGACACGCTTACCGCAGAAGACGTTGTTAGATTTATAGACGGTATAGTGTTTTTCGTTTTTGTGCGATATTCAAGCCTGTCAAAATCTCTAATGTATTTAAGGTAGAATAATGAGGTTCACGTAAACATATTTTTAGAGAGGTATTACATAGATCTACAATGGTCGTTTTTTTTTTATTTTCCCACACAGGACGTGTTGCCTCATACAAAAAACTTAGAGGTGGTGTTGAGATTGTGAAGGAAGTTCCAAAGTCACCAAGTGGGAAGATATTACGGAAACTACTCAGAGACCGCGAAAGACAAGCATCAAAAAAGAAATATTGATATCGTTCATTATCAAATGCATGCATAACTTTCATATCACCCAACAGTATGTCGTAAGACAGGGAAGATCAAAAACCCATACCACCACAATGCGACGTCACTTGAAATACTTTTTTTTAATTATTGAATAAATAAAGGTTTTTTGTGTGTTGATGAACTAATAAAACCAATGATTTGAAGAAAAAGGTGGGGCGTACTATTTTACATGATGATGTTTTTAGCGCGAAATAAATGTCGTCTGTCAAAAACATATTTGTATATCTCATCCGGTGTTTGAATATAGCAGATCACCTGGAAAACAGCTTAGTTGCAGAACAGGTCGATCAGGATAATGTCATTGAAGGTCAAATTCAAGGTAATGTCATGATAATGTTTTCATGCGGTTAGATATTGATAGGTGTTTTGGCGATTACGACGAAACTCACTGATTAGGACTTGATTATTGGTTTCCGGTGAAAGAGAGGGATGAGATCATTCGTGCTCGCTAATATTCTGTTATCATTTGAGCTTATATTCAAAGTACTGAACGGAAATAGGAACTAATTAAATATATCAACTTTGCCAACAGACTGTTGTTTTTACTACGCATGATAACTTTGACACCTCACGAGTATATCCTGACAGTGTTTTATACGAGTAGTCTTCCAATATAGTAAACAATTAATCAAGTATATAATGGCGTGTTAAATACTTCTTGTGTGATGGATGAGTGGAATGTGTGGAGGCCACGCCTCAAGATCTTAAATTTCCATGTAGTAGACTGTGCTTTGCAGAGGCAATAAAGTCAGTTCTACACGAGGCTGTGGAGAGTAGAGGTTGACAGTAATATCATCTGTGTGTGTCTTTGCTTGGTTGAAAGGTTTGTGAACGTAACGATCCCGGATACCTGACATAACGTTTAATAACATGTCGATTAAACCGTTATAGCAAAGAGGCATAAAACAAAGTTGCCCAGCCATATGTGACGTTTCCATACATCGGTATGTTCGAACTGATTCACCAACTACAAAAGAAGACCACCACAAAAAAGTACCAACAATCCCGTCAACTAGTTTATGAAATGGTGAAAACTACCCATTTTAGCAGATACACCAAATGCACCTGATGGCTATCTTGGTATTTTTTATGCCGGTGTCCGACAACAAGATAGTTCTAACTATAACCAGATACGCTTAGAACTTACCAGCGTGAAATTGATCGTTTTTTCAACAACAGTTCATGCAATCACAGAAAGTGAAGAGGGAGAAAGGATCGGAACTTAAAAGTAAAAGAAAGGGTAATAAGCCAGACGGTGCGGAAGCTATGGTTCAGAGAGAGGAAATCGTATTCTGTTTCAGAAGGGAGTAGCCGGCATGCACCACCCATAAGCCCTGTTACATCTTGCATTGTTCTGCGACACAAAGTTATTTGGGTTTCGGGGTTCTCAGGAAAGTTGTCATTCGCAACCGTGTGATATTAGCGTTGATGAGTGGCAGTTGCAGTGAAAATGTCCTCTAAAACTTATTGTAATAGAACAGCTCAGCTACACGCAGATGAACTACACACTAAATGTGTTGTATTCTCAGGTATAGTTCGCCATTTTTAATAGCATAAGAAATATACTTGAAATGTTGATATCACTTTGTGATTACTGCATCATTTACACACTGCAATACACCACTGATATCACATTGTGAAAATTATTACTTTGGATAAAACATAGAAAATGAAATAAATGCTGTTTTGGGTGGAAATGATTACAATATTTATTGCTGTATTGTCAACTTGTGATCAGATAAAAATGAATCATTTATTTTAAAGATACATTGTACATTACTAAATGCAAGGTCAATATATCAATGTATCACTGTATCACTGTTGTATTTCCAGTAGCTGCAGCATTACTGTTGAAATCACTAATGATAAGAAACGCAGAATTTGTGTCTATCAAATCTATAATAATCTACATTCTTGCCTTCAAATTTGAAAACTTGTTTTGCAATAAACAACTAATTGTGATCTTTCTTTACTGTGTGGTTTACCTTTCACCACAGAGATCTCAATATATTTGGACGTGTAATGGTTTGCTGAAAGTATCTCGTGTGTCCTTAGTGTATGTAGCTAAGCCGAGTTGATGATCTTGTTTGTCGCTGATGATTACGGATTACAGCATGACATTCGGGTAGACCATTATTACCATGTTGTGTAAGACGTGACTCAGCAAAGCTAACAACATCTGCAGAAATAAAGTGTTGATCATGTTGTATAAGTGTTTATGAGAGTGTTGAACATTGTTGAACACAACTCAGTTTTTATTACCAAGCACCTCATACACAGGTGTGTGGCAAAGACAAAGTAGAATCTTAGTACGAAGTCTGTTCATTTCTTCCTTAGGTTTGACTGTAATGTTAACTGATTCAAAGTAAAGTGTTGGAAGACCACCAGTTTCTGAATGAGATGTATACTTCCTATCATTATTCAGATGATTTAGTGTAAACAGTTTTACTCAATCTGTCATATCTCCAAATAACATTAGACACAGCTTCTACCAGGAACTTTTACTTGGTAGCTTAATCAAATACGGCCTTATAATTGTTCTAAAAATACACGGTGCTGTGGGTGTATGGGTAGTCAGGATCTTCAAGAGGAATAACGTAGTTTTGTAACGCATTTTTCGTTCTGTTCAATCAACTGGTAATTAATATAAATTATTCGAAAAACATGATGATGTTATAAAGATAGCCGTAATTATGTTGTATTATGATTTTAGCTTAACATCAATTCAATAACTTTCTATCACTTCACCCTTCGCTTTTAATCGTTTCTCCATATTATGTAATTAAAATCACTGATTAACCTTTTTACATAATGGCTGAATATCGGATATTGGTGGTTTTACACACAAATCCTAATATCATTTCAATATTCCTGTTTCAGGTGTCGGCGAGAACGCGTGTATGATATAAAGCCGCATATAAAAGCTGCGTGGCGATACTTCGCGAAACGCGAAATGGCAGCAACTTTAAAAGTACTAGGTATACTACAAATCCATCCTCGAATCCGGAACTAAAATTATGACTTCAAAAATAAGTTTATTCTCTACGATCTCGAACTACGATCGTTGTTTTCAAACGCAAATTACTTTAATCGTTTAATAAATCTGATATTGTAGCATCACTCATAAGATACCCTTTATGTCTTGGTAATATTAATTTGCAATGTTATTCACTTATCCCTTGTCAAAATATAATAATATAAGTAATTCTGTGGAAAGCCGGTTTCTAGAGTAAACTACACACTCTTGCGTAGCTAAATTTTCACTCGTAACATAGTTACTAATTAAAATTAAATTTTGCGCCTGCTTTGAAAAATAAAGAACGTAAATAATTGGTAATCTTCTTCGAGAAAATTTATTCGAGCATGATAAAAAAAATGAAATAAAATCGAAATTGGATTCGAAACTTAAAATAACAATGTTATATATTGCGTGGGATTCTTTGTATCCGGAAAAGCATAATGATGTAATAAAGATGGCGGTTGCGTTTAATGAGCCGTGTTGTTGTATGTTGCATAACACCTATTTCCAATTGGCAAATTGTACTGGGGGAAATGAGATGTTTGAAGTGAAATGAAGTCACATATTGTATTTGTATTTAAGTACTTGTATCAGTAATAAGTACAACGTATGCTGGCAAATGAATCCGTATTATAACCCATGGCCATAATGACTTCCTTTGATGTAAACAAAATGGGTAATTTGTAGTTAATATTTGTATTTGGCTAAGTATTAACATCGCCTGGCAGAACTGGATATAGATGAAGAAATATAAATACAGCAGAGGCTATAATTTTGATAGTTTACCGACAGTATGGATGGGCAACAATTCAGGTGGTTCGTACATTTGTTTTTAGTCGTGTCATGGGCATTTAGCGTAAGTAAATGTTAATTTGTCACACCATAATTTATTAAACTGTAATTCGTATTTACATTATTCAATCACACATACACTATGCAGAAAATGTATTTTATGTTATTTTGATTATGGCACAAAAAGATATGCAGTGGATGTCACAAGTGGCGCAGGTTGTGCTCACACTTCGAAACATTCAACATCAATTTATAATTACTATGGATTTAGTGTATAGTGTACATACACTTGTTTTTGTTTTGTTATTGTGGATTGTTCTGCCAATTGCTGTCAGTCATTTGTTTTTTGTTCTTGGACTTGAAAAATATCACTAATATTATGATTTATTTTTAAATATATGTATGTTATTTCCAATAAAATTCATGTATGTTATTTTACTTTCATTAGGGTGATACGCAAAGTGGTAAGAATCGTTTTTTGTATATTTGTATGATTGTATAGTACACAGTGAGTGTGCTTTAGAACTTGATATATAATAAATGTGAAATTATTTGATGTGACATTTCCTGTTGTATCTAGTCAAAAAATATCATCTGTGGTAATAACTTGTTTATGAAATTGATTTACTTTAAACTAACAATTTTGTTTCGCTCTTATCCTTCCGCTTTGAGAACAAGTTTTAAAATATATCTTTAATTTAATATTCCTTTCAAAATGAAGAGTGTAGGAATTGGACACAGTGGATGGATAACAAAAATGGTGGTCTTGTTAACCCTGCAATTGGTGAATTTGAATACCTTCCTGATCTTCGTAGTCTCTATGATTTCTGCGAAACCCCTAGCAGTATTGAGTGTCGTACAGTGCTTGTTTACACTATCGTACGAAACTGGACAGACCGTACACTGTGATTTACCCGATGGCTTGATATGCTTTCATGAAGACAATGTGTCCCCTTGTATGAACTACAAGATTCGATTGTGTTGCCCGTTGCCATTGGAAAATGGTAAGCAGGGTACACATTTTGCATTAATAGTTTGTAGTAGCATGGGATACCAGTTAAATTAATGACTTGCTTAATTCCATGTATTGTGGATTGTTTTATGATAAACTGATTCAATAGATTCATAGTATGAGGTACGATAGTATGACGTGACTTAGAACCGATTGTATTCAAAATATTAACCCCTAGATAAATAATTGCAATTTTAATTTGTATTACGTGAATTTGTAACAGTACTGATTTTATTTTCATTTATACTAGACGAACTATGTGTTGGTGACAATTTATATAAAATGGTTTGGCAAGGCTCCCTGAAGTGGCACGACGCAGATACACAATGCAATGACCTCTTCGCTCCGAGAGGCTTTGTTGCCGGTTTAGCTAATTTAGAATCTAACAGTGTACGAAACTCGGTGAGAAATTTCATAAAGAATGTTCCGGGATTGTCCGACCCAAAAGGGAAAGGCTACTGGATTGGGTGTCACGACGAGGAAAATGAAGGCATATACGTATGGTTGAATGGAGAGAAGGTTAATGTGCCTGACAGTGCCTGGTATTCCTATCCAAACAACAAATATACCGGTAATTGCGATGCAAAAGATGGGGACCAGGATTGTTGTCAACTGTGGTACGTTGATTCTAATTTCGATATTCTGCTTGCAATCTGTGTTTTATTCAAACATTTTCCATAAAGTGTTATTCAGCTAAACACTTCGTGACGTACGTGGCGTACTCTGTAATCTTACCAAGTCACTTTATTAGGACAAAACGAAACGCGTAACTTATGAGTATTGGTTCGTTTATTACTTCATGCATTATATTTTTATACATAGGAAACGACCAAAAAAAAACCCTACCTTCAAAATGGATGATGTGTGCTGTACAGATAAAAAGGCTTTCATTTGTGAAGTTCGTAAGCTTATCATAACATGATTAACTATTAGATCAAAATAGATTCAACTGTTTTTTCCCTATTTAACAGGCAAGACGGAAACAATTTTGAGAGTTTTTTTGTTGTTGCTCAGAACAATATGATGTGATATTATAGTAGATCGTGTCTCCCCATTTCGTCTATCTGATTATAAAATTTACATTTTATCTCCAGCTGGATACTGCGCAAGTCCATAGAAGACGACGTCACACCACCATGTGGTTTATAAAAAGTAACAATTATAGACGGCGATAAGTAATTATTTAGAATATCATTGATATGTAAATTAGCGCCACATTACATCATAATTAAAGTCATCATTCATCAAATGACGTATGACCCCCTGTGAATATTTATTTGTGTGCATGTGTGTATTTGCATATTTTTATTACCTTTTCGTTTATTTGTGTGCTTGAGAGAGAAGATATACATGTTCCCGCTGTTTTACCTTATAGAACGTCAAACCAGGATAAACAAAGGTCATAGCGTCGTAGAAATCGCGTCAAACCTGGCGCCAGATTCGACAATGGATTCTGGGGGTATTTCCACGCTTAATAATGTGCTGTATAAATTTGATGATGGTGAATTTCGATGAAGTAAAGAAATCTAAATGTAACATTTCCCTGTCAAAAATCGACCTTTCGACTTTGAGGTACGGAAAAAAAAAACTGGTTCAAAATTAAATTTTTCGATTTTTGCTGCAGACGCTCGGTTCGTTTCGAACACGCAATAAGCGAGATCACGCAGTTGAACGGAAAATTACCTATTTAGAGCGGATTTGTATCGATCCTTATGAGCAATCATATTATCGGTTGTTCTCAGTTTTCAGTTGTTTATCTTAGCGTTATTGTGCTGAGAGTTGATACGTCCACCACGTCAGTCTACAGCCATGGGTCCGAGCCAGGCGTCATTTTTGTTCCGGGTGTCATTGAAGTCACTGCTATCATTTCTAATGTCTTTTGTCTTAGCTGATAATTTCAAGTACACATGTAAGCTTTTCCCCTAAGCCTAATACCACGTGTTTGGAAAGCAGAGAAGACTACTTTGATTTACACTATTGGGTGAATATCCGGCACCTTGATTCTAACTAGCACTTCACTGACACAACGGATGTGCATCACCAAATTCACTACCAAATTAACACAAATACACATTTTCCCCAAACAAATACAATATATACACCACCCTATAGTAGTACAACTACTATGGAGTACAGCAACAATGTTTTTTTTCATTTCAAAACAATTCCTACGGTTATCTATAATTACTACAATGAACTGTATATATCATACTGTTGTTACTTTTCTTGTACAGTGTCGGTTGTGGTGATATATATCATCGCCAAAAGCTCCCCACCCCGTGACAATAAAGACTTACAAGATGAACACTCTACCAGAGATGTCTGTTATGAGACATGTATTTGAGACAAGCTCTTGTCTTGTCTATACAGTTGAATATCCCCAACATGCACCTCTCATACATACTTCGCATTATGTATTGTTTCATAGATACATAGAGTTAGAGAGGTCTGTGACAATAAGATAACTATTATAATTCAACATACTCCCACTGTGAAGATATTAAGTTTTGGAGAATTAGAAAGTGAAGTCAGTACATACGACTTTTAAACAGAAATGCACTTGATATCATAAACTAATTGAAACAATCTGTAATTCGAATTACTTAAAAAAACATATTGTTCTAGTACTTGTCGAGGACTTTTTCTCTGGTAACATTAGATAATTCTGTAATTGTAAAAGAGACTTCACATGAAACTGGGTTTATTTTGTTAACCCATGGAAAAAGAATATCAGTACTAGTATTACAGTTTAATCAGTATTTAATAACATTGAAATATTAATAGATTTTCCAAACATGGAAATAATCGTATCATCCGCATACATATTCAACTGGTGACAGGAGTCAGATTAAGATCATTCATAAATAGATTGAACTCCTGGGGAAAGAAAGTGTACTCTTGATATTTACCCGCTATGATCTTTCTTTCAAATACGATGAGACCCGTATGATTGATTCATTAGAGCATGGATAACATTCAAGCTTTTGTAATAACATGATATAGTCAATGATCAAATAATTAAACACCTCGAGAAAAGAAAAGATCGAGAAAAACACACACCACACATTTGCCTGAATATATGGCTTTAATCAGAGCAGCCTGGCAAGAAAACGATTTTAGAAAACCTAACTGTACATCATTAATAGAGTTGTTATTATTTAAGTATGCGCAGAACGAATCATGAACATATCTGTGCTAGCCAATTGTGTGCCAGAATTGGGTCAATGAATTTTAACATTCGATCTATCCCATGATTTGTAAATTGGTAGCTTTCACATGTCCGGATAAACACCTGAGGTAAATGCTGTGATTGAACAAAGTAGTTAAAGAAAAAGGGATTACATTTTCCGAAACCTCAGAAAAATTAGTCTTAATTGTATCTAAACCCATGGCTCTGTGATTAAAATGATTGTGTAGCTGTCTCGTAATAAATTCTTCGGTTAATATAGATATTTTAAAAGATGCTGCTGAGATCAGTCTAGTAACTCATATAAGCCCGTTATATATCATGCATGTCTTCGGACAATGCACTTTATTTAGCTGGAATCCTTAGAAATAAGATATACAGGATGCATCAATGTCATTGAATATGGAACAGGCAAGAAATTGAAAGACTATATACTCTAATTGACTTGGACACATTATTAAAATCAGAATTTATTGAAGCGCTAAAATTTTAATTATCCAATAGTACAAAAACAGGCAAAGTGTGGCCCAGCTATCAACGAATGTTGGAAGTTGCCCGATAAATCATCAAAACTGATCACAAAGAGTTCTGGCAAATGTATCGTCCAAGCTATATCTGAGTGTTTACCTATATTTGCTGCTGCTGGGAATGCTAATTTACTTAAATCTGCATATATTTATCTCCTGAGAAGTATTTTAGATGCAGAATGTCCTGCAATGTACATGAAATGTTTACATAGATTTCATTAGTTGCACTAATCAGTAATGAGTTGGTCTTGGCTCTGATTGGCCATTGAGTGAACTCTAATGTGGTCCTTGAAGAGTAAAGTTGGTTTTAAATAACTAGAGGAATTGGCATGACTGAAGAGCTGTTGATAATGTCTCCTCCCATATCCTCGAACTACAACTTTGCCTTGAAGAACTTCAATAATACGGTGTATATATCAAGTGAACAAAAAAATGAGGCAACTGATTCACAAATGAAAAGGAACAGACAGGCTAAGTTAGTAAAACTTGCAAACAGGCTTGAAGAACGTTTCTCTGGATAGACAACTTTAAGAAATATTATCACGGATATAAATATAAATGTTCAAAATCCTTTCATTGTAAAAGATACAGTTAAATAAATGTGACAGAAAGAAAGAACCCCATACAGATCAATTGCTGATACATATGCATCCTTCTCATTTAATCTATATCTGACGGATGCGATAAGGACAATACACATCAGCGCAGAAAAAGTTACAAATAAAGTCAATATATCAGATGTCAGATTTCCAACCAAATTTGTTAGACAAGTGATGATTTTCTCTCAAATGATATGAACAGAACTGCCATCTACCTGATTGCAAACCGCATACAACAGAAAAGCAAAATTATCATCGATGAGCCATTACAATTAATTTTATCAAACAATTCAACAACCTATATTGGAAAAAAACACATGCTTGTTACTAGTATTACTGTATCATGGAGCAAAGGACTGCAAGGATCGTTGTTTTCGTTCTGCCAAAATCAAAGGGAAATCAAATGTGTATTAAGATTTTGAGTGACTCTACATCTATAAGCTCGACAAAAGTATGTCCTCTAACAATTGACCAAGGGCAATTCTGTCTTGTCTGCATGTTCAAAGATCACTATAGACGAATCAAGGTACTATTGAAACCACTGGCCACAAGGCAATGCTATGCTTGTTTAAGGGGACTCAAGGTAGTGTCCATAGTGTCGCTAGTGTCATTATGCAAACATGAGAGGAAGCCGCAAATCATCCATCTCGATAGACCTATTCACAAGTAATGCAGTGAATATGGCATGACAACAGCATGGATCCCAATGAGTGGGACTGGAACGTATATGGCGACATACTTGACACAATTTCTGCGCAAGTTACACTGCTCGAGATAATCCGATGTAAGTGTTCAACAGAATGCGGTACAATGAAATGTAGCTGCAACAAAAGCTTGTGAAAATTGTCAATATAGCAACTGTGACAATATATCCGTCAGTTTCAGATAACGATGAAATAACCGACTAAGTAGCTGTGTAATTATGAAACATGACATCATGACATCATCCATAATGACGTAATTTACCACATAATGACAGTCACCTTCACAAATTTCACCTTTACCAACATTAGATTAAATATAATGTTCAAATGTAGAGTGATGAGAAATTGTAGAATTCAACAGATATGACTAAATTGTGTTCATTTTATACTGATGGTCTAATTTAGCATATGTAAGGTTTCATAATTTTGGTAACATTTTGATAATTTATCATACTTTTCTTTTCGGATTTTTTAATCGCCAACTGCAACTCCTGACGTGAATACGTGCTGGCTAAACCTCTCTATTGTTGTAATTGCACTTATTCTATACTAAACTGTACATCTGTTTAGGAGTATGTATCTAGATTCCTACTAAATTTCACCACGTAAAAAATAAACAATATTCTGGCAATTTAATTTATGCATAGCATATACATCACATTGTTGAAATACAGCTATAGCTAATTCACGTTTATGAAATAAATCGTTCAATTGTCTGTAACATGACTTGTCAGTCACCCAATCAATCTTTGAAATATCTAATATGACTATAAATATTTATTTTAATTTGAACAGCTGCGTTACTGGTCACTGACTCATTTGCAGAATTAAATCGCCACAGTCTGACAAAGTTCAACATAATTGGAGGATTAGACTCATAATAACCGTATATTATTCACTTATATTTCGTTTCGGAAATTCAAGTGAATCAAAGTGAATTCTGGTGAAAATTGATCGATTACACACTATTGTTGTAGCTGAACGTGTTCTTGTAATTACTAACTAAAGTATTCATGTTTTAGAGAAGAAATAATCTAATAGTACGATTGACGTAGAACCGTGTCACTACGAGTCGACGACAAGCAGTAATTCTTCTTTTACATCACTAGCATTTTCCTCAGCTGATTAGAATACACGTCTATTATTATTATCTCATGAACAAGCCAAGTTGTCGATTTCTTCAATGATTTTTTAGTTTGTTTTCATTGGCGTTACGTGCATTTTTCAAACCAGTCTGAGTAAATAAATGCTGTACATTTCGTATGGTAAATAAATGCTGTACGTTTCGTATGGTGACATAGTATTACAAACTTGATATATATTGCCGTATAAAAAAAAACATTCTGTTTTATTCATCTGTGATTTTCGTCTGTTTTGACGGGTATGACATAGAACGACCAGGCTACGTATACAGCCGTAGTTTCTGTTCAAGGAGAAATAACTTGGCTCGTTCATGTGATAATTTAGAATACTCCTTGAAAAGCATTTATCCCAACATAATGAAACTGTCTATGAACTGAAATAAAGTCGAAATTGGATTCGAAACTTAAAATAATAATATTACATATTGCGTGGAACCTGTTTTATGAGAAAACCCCTAATGATATAATAATAATGGCGGTTTCGTTTAATTCGGCGTTTTTGTTGTAAATTGCATAACACACACTTTCAATCACCAAATGTATACTATAGTTGTTTAAATTGAAATAAAACTCCTGATTGTATATTGTATCGAAATATTTGTATGAGTAATAACTACAAAGTGTGCTGGCAAATGAATCCGTTTTAATATACGCGGCCATGATGACTTCCTTTGATGTCAACAGAATGGGTAATTTGTAGTTAACATTGCCTGGCAGAACTCGATATCCATGAATAAATATAAATACAGCAACTTACTATAATTTTGATAGTTTACCGACAGTATGGATGGGCAACAATTCAGGTGGTTCGTACATTTGTTTTTAGTCTTGTCATGGGCATTTAGCGTAAGTAAATTTGTCTGACAATAATTTTGCGATCTATAATTTATCTTTACATTGATACAATACCTATACAAAATATATGTTTTATTATATAATATAGTGATCTGTAATTTGTATTTACAGTATTATATAATTGCATTTAAAATATACAGAAATTGCTTGTTATATAATTTTTATATATTACTATTTATTTCCTTTAGGTTAATACGCAAACAGGTAAGACACGACTTACTGTGTTTATTTTAATTATAGTTATTTATTTATTGTATATTCGGCTATACGTAAGTTGAAAAATAATATTTCTGATATTAACCGACAATTCTATTTCGTTTTTATCTTTTCGCGCCATGTTTTAAAATAATACTTCATAAAGTAACATTGATTTCAAAATACAGAGTGTGGGAATTGGACGCAGTGGATGGATGACGAAAATGGTGGTCTTGTTGACCCTCAACTTGGTGAATTTGAATACCTCCCTGATCTTCGTAGCCTCTATGATTTCTGCGAAACCCCTAGCAGTATTGAGTGCCGTACAGTGCTTGAACCGTATACACTATCGTACGAAACTGGACAGACCATACACTGCGATTTACCTGATGGATTGATATGCTTTCATGAAGACAATGTTTCCCCTTGTATGAACTACAAGATTCGATTGTGTTGCCCGTTGCCATTGGAAAACGGTAAGAATGGCTTCCGTTTTGTATTTTGTTTAACACTTTGTAGTAGCATGAAATACCGGGAAGTTTCAAACTAACTAATAACGACTTGCTTGATTTTATCTATTGTCGATTGTTTTATGATAACATGATTCATTAGATTCACAATTCAGAGTATACTTTAGCCACGAATCGACTGTAAAACTGCGTTCAAAATGATAACCATTAGATTTAGTAGGGCAGTTATAATTTGTTGCAAATATTTATGATTTTATTTATATTTATACTAGACGAACTATGTGTTGGTGATAATTTATATAAAATGGTTTGGCAAGGCTCCCTGACGTGGTACGATGCAGACATACAATGCAAGAACCTCTTCGCTCCAAAAGGCTTCGTTGCCGGTTTAGCTAATTTAGAATCTAATGAGGTACGAAACTCTGTGAGAAGGTTCATAAAGAATGTTCCAGGTTTCTCCGACCCAAAAGGGAAAGGCTACTGGATTGGGTGTCACGACGAGGAAAACGAAGGCATATTCGTATGGTTGAATGGAGAGAAGGTTAATGTGCCAGACAGTGCCTGGTATTCCTATCCAAACAACAAATATACCGGTAATTGCGATGCAAAAGATGGGGACCAGGATTGTTGTCAACTGTGGTGCGTTGATTCCAATTAGTATATTATGCTTGCAAACTTCCTTTTTTTCAAACATTTTCTGAAAAGTCATTCTTCAGGTAATCTCTCCCGTCCTGCAATTACAAATAAATGGGTGTACTCTGTGAGCTTCTTCGTATTGATCCGTCAATTGTCATAATGTTTTTTATAGGGAAAGACCAAAAAACGATCCTTCCTTCAAAATGGATGATTCCTGCTGTACAGACAACAAGGCTTTCATCTGTGAAGTTCGTAAGTTCACTATAATATAATTGAATATCGAAAACGAAATGAACACTTAGAAACAATTATTTTCTCTATTGAAGAGTCAATACGGATAACTGTACTCAGGGTATTTTGGAGCGTTTTTAATTAGTGTTCTTTGATATTGTATGTGAAATATTATTTATTGTAAAATATAAACGTAAACGTGGCATTTTACATTATCCAGACTTTGTGTTGCATCACTGATGTATTAATATCGTTACCTGTTGCGTTTCGTCGGCCCAAAGATGCATAACATGTAATTACGTTAAGAAGCATGCAACATATTCAGTGATATGGGAGACAAAAGACAAAATACGTGGTACTACTACAGAGTACATTTATTACTATTACTCGAAATACTCTGATTATAAAATTTACATTTTATCTCCAGCTGGATATTGCGCACGTCCATAGAAGACGATGTCACAATGGTATATGTGGTTTATAAGACGTGACAATTATACACAATGATAAGTAATCATTTACAATATAAATGATATGTAAATTACCGACACATTCTCAATTAAATTCATCATTCACCAATCAATCAAATGAAGTATTTTTGTTTAATATCTACTGTTTAACACTTTGAACGCAAATCCCAATTAGTGTCACCAAAAAATAATTGATAATGAACATTGAATAGAGTTTGTAGCTAATTTGAAACCGTGTCAGTATCATTTAATATTAACAAAGACATTATAGATTATTTTGGCAGAAAATGCAGCATTTAAAGTATTGCTTGTTACCTCGGTTAGTCTCATTCCCGGGGAATATTTTTATCACTTATTTGAATACGTGTGTGCATTGGCATATGTGTATCATTTGTTCGATTTCATGTGTGTGTGGGGGTGTGAGATGGAATATCTATTTTGCTGCGATTATCCAAATTTGTTGGCTGTTTCTTTGCAATTTGTCGCGTCGATGTGAATCTTTCATCGGATCAATCGTGCCCTGAATTCTAATTATTTATCACGCGGCCATTGAGATATTACGTGCAGATAACAGGAACAGTTAATACACTCCCTAATGATAGCGTACATGTAAGTATCATGCTTTCTACACTGTCTTGTTTTCATGGACATCTTCCATTTCTGGGGGAAAAACTACGCTTGCTAAGAACATGACTGTTTCTTCGAAGGCTTGATCGTAAATAATAACTTATACACTTCATATACAAACACTACAAACACATTAAGCGCATATTAATCAAGCAAAACGGGATTCTAACTCGAGACTTCAGCAAATAATAAGCAAGTAAGCAGACACATATCGCATTGCTCCGTACTCAACGTTACTTTTATACTTAACAATTTAATATAACATGAAAAAGAAATTAGATCGATACACACTGGTGCGAAGTAACCATATAAACGCATATATACAATGATGCTATCTTTCGATAATGGGCGATTAAACATTCAATCATAAACACAACAGGAAATGCTAGAATTGGTTTGTATTTATGACTTAGTTTGTGTTCAGTTATATTGGCATAGCAACATCGGGGAGAGTTAACAAATGAATCGAGAACTCGAGAACTGTTAATGTTCAAGTACACTGCAAAACACGCGACTCCACTTCACAAAATAAATTAGAATATTAATTGCCTGTAATCACATATGAAATGGCATATCGGGTCAGGCGTTGTCCATAAAATCGTCGTACGTTGACTCACGGAGTCTTTCATATCCTGAAACATGCTACTGTTAGTACTGCTCCTGTGCATTTTCTCTTTCACATCTTTGCAAAAGGTAAGATGTCACAAAATACATTTATTCTCTTCGATTACTGCGAGTATATAACTTATAATATTAATTAAGATGTATTTTCGATTTGCTAATATATTGCATAACCGATAATGTCAATGCATAAACATATTCTTTTTTATTTCTATTACTTCAGACAAATGCGGCAGAAGAAGGTGTAGTACTTATTATTTTTTTTTATCATCTTTATTTATTTATTCAATATATATTATATAGTCATAATTGTTTTGCTATTTACAGCAACAGTATGCAGTATCATTCATTATAATCGCAAAGTTGTTTAGTTTACAAGTGTTGCACCACGAGTAAATCAGACCCATTTAAAGCAAGGTTATTCTTAAATTGCGAGTGCAAATTTTCTCTCATATTTTCATCACGATTGATTTATCAGCACTGGTCATTATCAGACCATCGATGTTCCTTTCACAAATAAAACACACGCTCATAGTGGCCACGCAGAAACAACAACCGTTGCAGTGTAACTAATCGCACGTTAACACTAGTTAACGGACGTTGTCCAGGTGCAACGTTCACCAGTCTTCGGATTTCGATCTGTTAGTGGCGTTTGGCTTTGAATTAAATGTTTGTTGATATTTGAACCGTAATAAATCAGTAGCATCGATGTTGAAGTGTTACAGTTGTCGCAATGCGCCGCGTTCGAGATGAACACCATGAGCCGTGAACAACGCTTTGACAACTCCAACACGAAAATCCTACACTATACAGTGACTGTGGCGCTTTATAATATCTGGTGCGTGTGTATCAGTGTTTCATATGTATTTGTTTTGACGATAGTTAACGCATTTTTTGTTCCACCAGCCTGTGATGTATGGACCGAATGGATGGACGACGAGAATGGCGGTCTGGTTGACTTTGAAGCAGTAGGTGAATTTGAATTGATAGAAGATCTTCGTCTAAATTATCAAATTTGTGACTCGCCCTCTGAGATGGAGTGTCGTGCCGCGGTAGAGCCGTACACTCCGTGGGACCAGACATTACAAACTCTACAGTGTCATTTATCGTTTGGTTTGATATGTTTCCATGATGACAACCATTAATTTATGTCAGAACTACGAAGTACGCGTGTTTTGTCCATGTTCTGTCCAGAATGTGACATATAATGATTCTGCTGAAGGTACGACTTCTAATTTGACGGCATGTAGAGAAACTTTTCAAAATTGTATTTCGTGTGTGTACATCAGTGGCAATGAAACTACGCTAGATTACGAAATCCGATGTTTGGATATGAATCGTAATAAGACCCCATTATATTGCGTATATTTTTAGCTACACAGTGAACTAATTTTAGTACAGAGATTCGATTAAAATGACGACTGTATGTTTCTGTACACATATTGGCAGGGTAGCTAGTATCCATTTTCATTGATAAAAATCGTCCAAGTGGTCTCGGCGTTTATCGGCTAGGGTGTAACTTACATAAATGCGTATCTTTATGTATATCTTCATGGATAGTGTGATAACCTATCACATCATGAAGCATGTTGTTGTACTGTAGATAAATGTACTGGGAAGTTGTATGCCGTTTGAAAATTGTCAAAATATTTTTATATTAAAGTGTTGATATTGTTAAACAATTAGGCAATAATTAAGTATTCACATTGAAATGAGAATTTAAGTTCACCACTAGTTAAAATCTTTACTCAACATACATATCTTGTTGCAGCTGCGGTTGTGAAATTTATTAATGGGAATTGCTATTGTGCTACTCTGAACTACTTTTGATATTCTTTTTTTTTTTCGGACGAACTTTGTATTGGAGACGATTTGTTCAAGGTATTTCTCAGCCCAATCATGATGTGGAAATCAGCTGATGACTACTGCAGAGATCAGTATAGTATTGATGGGTTTGATTCGTCGCTGGCTGTTTAGAGAAGCAAGAAGTACGCAATACACTGCGGACGTTTTTGATGTCATCGACAGTGTACAGTCATCCACCTAAACACGGTTATTGGATTGGTTGCAACGATCGGGACATAGAAGGTACCTTTACGTGGACCACCGGGGAAGCTATGAAAACGCAAGATATGGTATGGTCCCCAAACAATCCCAACAACAAGGTCAATCTCTGGTGCGCGGATGAAGATCATGACCAAGATTGCTGTCAACTCTGGTAAATATTTCTTAGTTATTACGTTTTCATATAAGACATTGATTTGTATTATCTTGTGTCTAATACTCGGATGAAACTTGTGTTAGAGTATCAAGATAATGTCCAATGCTCGTGTTCACACAGAAACTTAACAAACTTATCAATATTACTGCAAATCGTTATATAATTAGTATCTAGGTTGTGAACAGTTGTCACTTATGATATTATTTATTTATAATCATGCTATAATATTTGCTCCAAGTCAGCGGTTATTTAATTGCCAATCAATTTCTCCGCTTGATTGAAAGTACAGCCTGTGATAATAAGATCTGTCTAATCATTTATGAGAAAGTGCACATGTATGGTTGACGCATAAATATATTACCATGGTAGCCAAGCAAAATAAATGTGTCAGTTTCCAAGAATTCCCAAATCATTCTCGCATGGACCAGACTTTCCAATCTTCGCTGTATTTCGCATTTAATTTAGGTATTTTTTTCTAAGTCAATAATGACTAGACAAAAGGTTTACAGATATATTTTATTCGCACTTGCTGTTTATAACCTTTAAATATAATTACAACTCTTCATTTTTTAGGAGGAAAATGTGCCAACTGATCCAGTGTTATGTGTATAAGTTATACTCTTATACTGCTCTGCTGTCTGGAATATAAGGTCGGCATCTATAATTGGCCTCATTATCTATAATAGAAGTAGATACATTATTTGCATTTGATGAGTTTATGATGCGTGTCACTGAAGTTTGTTTGTAGACCTACTATTTGACATGCGTTTCCATGTGGAAACGACGACTACGTTGCTATGATTTGCATAAATTGAATCACCTGGGCTACTGAAATGTCCGAGTGATAAAACGAGTCGCTTACCTACCAGCCGTAGTTTCGCGGCTCCAGTGTCATTTATGAACATCTCCCCTAGCCGAGCAGTACGAATCAGTAAATGTCAAAACGTTTAACATACGCTTAGTGAAGAAAGTAAACAAGAAATATAGAATGGGAAAAATATGTTTAGTGAACTGTGGAGTCTTGAAAAACTTCAGATTCAATGATGAAGTGGAGTCCGTAAATGCGACTTCAGACGAAAACGCACTTTTGCTGATATCTGATGAACCAATCCTAAACATTCATATTTACTATAATTACAAACAATATATATTGTCAAATCACCAAACAGGGCATTAGAATGTGCATTATGCACTTTACCACACGGAACTGCCATGATTAATAGGAGGACAAGAAAACAAATCACGGCACCGTGGAATGTAGAGTCGTACTCCTAGTTTCTGAGGAAGTTGGTTATAAATTGCGCGTCAGTGCTATTCACAAACCGAAGATAAGTGAATAAAACATTCCATGACGTCACGAGTACCAAACAGCTCTATGAAGTGATATTTTATGAGCAAACTTCTGTAAATTGTGAACCACGCGTATGAATTGAATGATAATTTTAGTTAGTTACGCGTGGCATCTAGGCGCGTTAGGTTTTGGTAATCGGCAGACATTGTATCCTTTTCAGCGATATGTTATTATAGTTGTACCAACCGAGTATTTTTAGTTATCAAGTTCGAAATCTTCGTATTACGGCGATTAAAACGGCACTGTTGCACGATTTGGTCTCATATAATATAGTTTGACGTCACAAAGTTAGGAACATTTTGTCACTGTGACTGTACGCATGAAGGTTGTATGACAACTCTAGGTTTATATACAGCCTGATAACTACGGATTGTGTTGAAATAAGTGTATTTTCGTTTCGTTTTGTTGAAGTCGGTTGATGTTAAAACAATTTCATTGTTTACGTACTGTGAAAAAAGCAAGTTATAAATATACAATCCCAGGATGACGTAGGCAAACATGTTAATGTGTTGTCTGAACTATTTAATATTGTCACTAATTATTATCACGCGTTAAAAATGCGAACAGAGCTTGTTTTTATATTCATTTGTTTACACAACATTTCATGGTCATGTTTATACAACATTTCATGGACATATTTTGTGTAATTGGCGTGGTCTAACTCGGGATCGGGAACGTCACTTAAACTTTACAGTCAAATAAGATGCACACAACGAAATACGTTTCAACTCTCGTCTTAGTCGGTCAGTCGAGCACTCTATAAGACACAGCGCCCTGGGGAAAAGTCCCCAAGACTATCGCAAGGCTGACCCAAGACTCGCCCAAGACTGCGTCAAGACTCTCCAGGACTGCGTCTGTCCTGGTGTACTCGCCAAGACCAACTAAAAACAACTTTATTCACTTTCAAAACCTTAACCAATTACAAAGAAGTATTAAGACTCTAAGGCGTGGCCTTCAATCATACAGCCAATCACACTAAGTACTGAACACGTCATATCTTTTGATTAATCGTTCACTACATTAATAACTGCGAATACCAACTGTAAGTTTGATATATGTCTCGACACGCAATTCGTGTTTATTGTACACATTTTTTAATCATATGATAATAATCATATATTACAAATTACTTACTCAATGAGGGGAATGCACGTTGATAAAATGGATACACGTTGTCATGTATATCATATCACGTCCCCAAAAAATGACGATTAGGATACCACTGATGTTTGAATGGCTATGCTGGTTAATCGTATTGCAACAGTTAAGTATACTTAAATCAAGCGAAATTTTCCTTTGAATTCCATATACAAACTTCGTTGTATTGAAAGATTATCTCCAAGGGAAGATAACTAATGATTTATTTTTTTCGACTTTATAAATTTGCTAACTATATATACTGTTATAATTTTTGTTTTGAAAAACAATTGCAATTGCAACTAAGTGTCAAAGCTAATTTAAAAAAAATATGTTTGATCTTCAAAAAAAGTAATTTATTATTTTTCATATAGTATCAATTTATTACACATTAATACATCCAAGGTTTATATTGCATGAACTCAATAATCAAATATCCGATGGCATTGTCAAAATTCACTCGTAAAACTACTCGTGAATAAATATATTGCTATATAAAGGGCAATCAATAGTTTCTGCAAGTGAACATTCACAGCCAAGAAGATGAAAAACCCCGCGGCAGAGATATTACAATACTGCAAATCAGTCCAAGCATTTTTGTTTGCATTTCCACTTGCTCCAGAACCTGTTTCTATTTCCTCCACACCCCGAGTAGATAAAAGGTTCACACGTTCCCGTTGATTGGTCGAAATACCATCGTAGTAGCATTGCTCTACAGTGACCTGAATGTGACAAACCTGTACATCGATTCTTATCTGTGAAATACAAAATAATTATATCATACGTAGAACATACACGTTACATCTTATACTCGTACAGTTTTGATGCGCCGTATAACAGTACGGCATGAAATATAAATTTTGAGGATATACTTCAAGAACAATATTATGCAGATGGAAATGTGGCTGTGCACTTCTGTATTATATGTCGGATACTTCTCATTAATCAAAGGGAAACTGTAAATATATATATATATGCATACCATGCTGACACTTTTTCATATGATGTACATATATATTTTGTCGGTTTTTGCAGGCGGTTACACGCATTGAGCATTCGTTTCAATAAGTATTACCGTCAGAGCCACACACTGGTATATACCCTTTATAACACACGAATGGACAGACGCATCTACCCCATTTGCACTGCGCATAAATTCCGCATCTCATCGACGCACATGAATCGGGATTTTGTCCTGAAAATGAATTAAATTAGTTAATCTAAGGCAATCAGTCACTAAATTTAAGTCTAGCCACACTGCCTGAAATACTATAAAAAATTATCGGGGATTTATTCCCAAAAGCATGCAGTGGCTAAGCGCTATGCTTCAGAAAAATGTCTATCCGCTCCAGATTATTTATTTTTATAGATGAAACTATCATATCCCATTGTCTTACTTGTGTATCTAGAAAGTTTGTTTATTTATTTAGTTCCTGGCCACCTCGTTTTGTTTCAGTTACTATAGATACCAAATCATGATGCAAATGCTACAGCCTGCCTGACATACAGCTTATATGCAAACTTAAATTTACCGGCACAATCCAGTACGCTACCATCATCATTGGTAACTTTTGCCTTACATTCCGCACAGTAATCAACTTCACATCGTGCGTATGGATATCGCTCGCACTGAGTGACTTCGCAGGGGTTTGTCGGACATTGTACAGACTTAGTACCATCTAGGCAAATGAACGTGTCCTGGGGAATGGCATCTGTCGCGTATGTCGCTGAAATATGTAAAAGAACAACGTTTGGTTTATATATTATTTAACGAGAACACGCACATGGAAGTACTGTAATTTTGGGCGTGCGTATAATATGCAATATGCCGAATACTTCTGATTATTCAAAACGAATCTACCCCTTTTGCACTGTGCATAAAATCCACATCTTATTGTCGCACATGGATCATCATTTTGTTCTGAAAATGAATTAATAGGTGAACATAAGAAATCGGTCATGATTATCGGGTATATATTTCTACAAACATACTAATATGGCTGAGCGTTATATTTGAGAAAAAATATCATATCAAATATATTATCATCTGAAACTAGTTGTATGTTTGTTTGTTTATTTATTTTCTGACTAGCATAATTTGTATCTGGATAGTATATATATAATGAATTATAATGTAGCTGTTAAAGCCTGTCAGCGTATAATAGTTATTACCAGAGCAGTCCAATACGCTACCATCATCGTCGATGAATGTTGCCTTACATCCCCACAATAATCAACCTCGCATCGTGTGTATGGATATCGCTCGCACTGAGTGACTTCACAGGGGTTCGTTAGACATTGTACAGAGTTGGTACCGTCGGGGCGGGTGAATGTGTCCTGGAAATGAACATTTTTTGAGCACTGTATAAGTATGAAAGTAATTAAACAATATACAAATACACGGGTCAGAGAGAGAGGGTAATTGAAATGTTAAATGTCGTTGTTTATGACACAGATCTAATTTCCAATTCCATTAACATCGGTTTGCAATAACATGTAGTATAAAAAATGTGCGATAACAATGTATATTATCACAATGTTTGTTTTTTTTGGGTAACAGACGTTTAAGAAAGATATTCTGAAATCTAATCTATGCTCGATAATATGACATACTCACCACAGCCCTGCATACAATAAAACTACATGCTGCCCCAATCGATATTCTCAATAAAACTGGTAGCGTCCGCATCTTGATTACCTAAAATTATCCATATAAATCTATATGTGTATCAATAGAATAGTTGACGTTAAAATGACAATAAATTCCGACACTCTGCCTTACTGTACAAACGCGAATGTAAAGCAACGGCGTTGGGCAGTATAAGCGCATCATACGATATACCTGTTGTAATAACTAAAGTAAACAAGGCCTTTTATTAAAGGTAAATTCGAGTATGTCAGTTATAGTTATGTCACCTCCTAATCAAACACATATGGGCTTGAGATGTTATTCCATTTCTATACTCCAAAGATTAACATTTTGTTTAGTAGATTTTATAATTACGCGGGCACTTAGTAACATATGATTTGAGATACAGTACAGATGAAGAGTTGTTATAATGATGATGTCAAATTATTTCCTCGTGACGGTAATAATTTTATAAATGTTCCCTGTATCAGTAGCATTTACTGTTTCATAATTACCTAATTTATTCATATCATGAAATGAATCAGTGAAAATTACATTAAACAGTAAATCAATTAGACTTGCGTATAGTCTCTTGCTTATTTTCTGGTGTTTTGTTCAATAAAATAAAATATTAAGAGAGAGTGTTACTGCGAAATAACCATTGCAAGGGACACACGTCTCGTGTTTATACCGCTGTAACCTGGCTTTCGCCATGTGTACACTCACATGATAAATTATTTTATAGAAAACACCAAAATAAATTACAAGAGAATGTTATCAAGTGTAAACTTCATCAGTATATCATCATAGATTTAGTGAAATACCATGACATTGGAAGTAATTCTAGTTTTGCCGCCCTCTCTGGCAATTCTGTCTTTGGTCTGTGTTAAATAGGGATTTCATGATGGTGCAGGTTTGTAATAAAACCATGTATAATTTCACGTGTGTTTATTAGTTTGTTTATTTTTTATCTGCAATCAAATATACTATATCATTTGACTATGACAATTGTTTGTGAAAAGCCATTGTGTCAACACAGGTGGCGCTATTCAGCACAGACCTGTGTCTTATGACGCATAACTAGCCTCTGAAGGCTAAATATCAATCATCCACCATTTTAGTCAGCGTTTCTTCCGTGGAACTATATACAAGTATTTTTTTCTTGTTTTGAACACATTCTCTCCTTATTTTTAGCAAGATTGAATCTTTAATGAATTGATCAATTAAAATACCGCACAACACTCATCAGCATGTCTTATCTTATTAACATTAAAATGTATGTAAATTGCGAGGTTAAAGGTCTAATGTTTCTCAATTGTATTGACAAGCAGATCGCCGCAAACCAACCGAATAGCGCCATCTGTGTTGGCACAGTGTGGAAATAGTTCCGACCACTTTTCCCATAGTTCCACGCGCGGTATGTGTCAGATCGGTTGGTTTGCGGCGATTTGCGTGTCAAGGGTGAAAAGCAGCTATTCTAACCAACCAATTAACTAACTACGCATGACTGGCACGCGTTGTTAGAGCTGTGCAAAAACACGTTTTCTCTGCTTCAAATACTTAGTAAGTGACTAATTTTATTCCAATACGTTTTGTAAATACTTCTTAGTTACTGCCGTTTTTACATTTTGTTTTCTCGGTAAAAATCTACCGTATTTTAGTTGATTTTGTTTTTCACTTTTAGTTTGCTCGTCGAGGGCCTTTCCAAGATGGCGGCCTCCACGGCGAGTACACGTGTTAACCATTTTGCTGGGCTAACATGTAAGCATGGTCTGAAATGTGAATCAATTGATGCATATGTTAAAAGTATTTCTGATATTCTCAAACCTGTGAATATTATTGCCGCTTCCCGAGTGAGCGGAAGTGTTATTGTTTTTCTTGACTCTGTGAACGCTGTGGAAACTTTTTGTACAGCTGGCCTGTCAGTGGGAGACTGCTTTACCCATGTGCAACCCCTTGTTAAACCTGCCACTAAAATAATTCTCTCAGGTGTACCCCCATATATACTAAATCACATTATTCAAACTGAACTGTCAAAGTATGGCCGCGTTTTTAGCAATTTGCGCTTAATTCCACTCGGGTGCAAACAACCCGAGCTGAAACACGTCAAATCATTTCGCCGTCAAGTTTATATGCTGTGCGACAATAATGAACTAGACGGTGTCATTAATGTCACTCATGAAGAGCGGCAATATCGTATCTACTTGTCAACTGATGATATTGTTTGTCACAGGTGTCAAAAAAGGGACATATGAGAAACTGCCCAGTAAGTCAACAGCAAACTTCAAATGACCCAGTTCGCGATCATTCTCTTCCAAATAGTAAAACCCGCCCGACCCTGAATACCTGTTGATCAGTCTACTATTGCTAGTCTTGATAAAACTGATGAAGCAAACGACATTAATGAAAATGGTGATAATGATAACAATAGTCAAACGATGAAAGTTGACGACACGCCCGAAAATGTAGAGTATAACAAAAGTCACGGAAACAATACTATAAATGATAAAGGTGACGATAACGTAATAGGTGACAATGTGTAAACTATACTACTAATCATGCTAATCATAATGCGTCGCAACATAAACAAATATTTATCGCAAAGTTTTATTTTTATTTTTCCAGTTTGGTTTTACAAAAAAGTGAGACATTTCGTTATCGTCACAAAATAAACCGGAAGTTAAATTGGACAGATTAAAATACACGAGAATTTCATGCAACATGTTTTGCCTGACAGAATCTCGTAAGCATATGAATATACTTGTATATTGAAATGTAATATTTCGGAGGATGCCATCATGGGAACATTGTACACCACTGTATTTGAGATGAAAGCATAATGCAGGCTAACAAGTGGTATTACAGGGATATATATTATAAACGAAATTGTTTGCAGGATTACAATCTGAATACCATTAATTAATAATTGATACAGTACACCGAATCCGTCCTATAATATACAGCGTATCCCGACGATAAACGGTTTGGGATCACAGAGTATTGTTTTTTATGGATATTGTCGCCGGATATTTACTTGCGTTATCCTGTCGATTGTAAATCATGTGTAAATTTGTGAGAAATCCGTGAGATTTTGTTTAGACGTGGAATCTGCAATACAGTCTGGTTAAGTTTGACCACTTAAGATTGTGTGTTAATTATACATCGCACTATTTATGCAGATTCACGCCTCCGTTCAATCCCGATTCAGTGATAATTAGAAAAAATAGCCCGAAATAAATCAGCGTGTAAACTGTCATGCCACACTCCATGGAATGTAGGATATATATTCATATATATATTCATATATATTAGTTTGTTTAATTTTGATGTAAAATTTTATTGTAAATATTATTTTGAGCTTCTCGTCAGTCGTACATATAGATACATCTTAACGTAGAGCGATTTATTTTCCTTGATGTTTACTAGATGTTGTGTCAATAATACCAATTAATCATGCACATAAAATGGACAGAATATATAGATAAAATGCTGGTCGTTAAAGAGGCTGTACGTGAATGTCAAGCAGCTGGTGAAAACAAGAATCAGTTATTTTGGAAGAGATTCCCTGCATCAAATAACGATCCAGTTATCTAAAGAGAATGTAGATTTTTGGACGACATTATATATATATATATATATTGGGCAATTGGTTAATACAAATATTGGGTATATAGCTGGAATGGTAATACAAGAGCACGATGTCACGCAGCTTCACCGCGAGTGGCGCCCTAGCGGATCCAGTATCATCGAGCATTGCAAATTCAAAGTCTGACAAGCGAGACTGTATGTACGGCACGAGCCATTGATTCGGATTTAAAGACTGACTGTAGTATTTTTTATTCTAGAAACACAATATTTCAATAATTGTAATGACGTGGCAACACAATTTGTGTTCATATAATACTATGCGAATATAAACAATCGATTGCTAAGGTTATTTATTTCAAAATAAGACCGTTATGTAGTAATGTTCGTGATTATAAACGTTGTGCGATTTTGAGACGCAATCTCTGGCTAAATCGCAGATTTCTTTTTTTGCTTTCCAACGTGAACAAAAGACCGTGACATCGACACATTTACATAAATTACACGAAAAAACACGGCTTTTACGGAAAAAAACAAATACAGTATTTTAATGTTTTGTACTAAAATACGTTACAACTAATAATAACATTTCAAATCTCGGCTATCAAAGACAGACCGACTGCCAAGGTTTGTTCAAATTTCAAATTGTTCGATTTCTGCCATGGGTAAAAATAAACCAGCATTACGCTGTACTCGAACATTTATTATTGCATACGTTTCAGGATTTGTCGGCCTTTCTATGTTTTTGACCAGATAGATGCTTCTAAAATTCGTAAACACGAATGACTACAACGTATTTATTTGAATCTTCATATCATTAAAAGTTTTGTCAAAATTGAATTTTTACGCGAGTTAAATTAACTTAAAAAAATTGACATTCCCGCGCTTTTAGAAGGTTTTCCCTATGTTAACAACAATCTGTCATTACAGTGACTAGTGTGGTTTGAATCCACACTCGGTCGATATGGTACTTCGCCTCGTAGACTCATAATATCGAGAATGTTAGCTTAGAAAATAAGTACTGAAAGTATTACCGAACAAGCAAACCTTCAGCGTTAACGCGTTAACTGAATATTGATTCGCTGTCCATCGTTTATTTTCGTGTAATCCCGAATTGTATTTGTTTCAGCACAGTGTGAATGTTGTTGTTGAAATCAACATGTTGACGGACATACCCTTGCGGCTATGCCTTGCAATGAAGTTAAACAAATTGTGTAATGTTAATTAAATAATCTCTTTTGACGCTCAATCCGAATTGCAATGAAAAAACCAGCCAGCCAGCCAGCCAGCCAACCAACCAACCAACCAACCAATCAGGTGTTCTATTCAATATGGTAATGCGCGAGTACGTTCTCTCGTGTAAATTTTGAACGAGTAACTAAATACTAACGAAAATCCAAACGTATGTACAACTTCAGACCCACTGAAATAATAATCTGATTCGTTACGCTTTAAATCTGATCGCTCGTTGTATCAAAACATAAATACATTTTATTATGCATTGCATTCGGCAGCACTGACCTTAATGTGGAAATTAATTACACGGTGACGTATGTTCTTTCGACAAATATTAATCAGTTTGCTTGGTTGTGTACCTTTTTTATTAACTTCTGGTAGAAAGTAATTATGCATAAAACAGGATACAAGGTTGCTGCTGAAATGATATATACACTATTAACATCTGGTCAATTTGATTATTCACAAATATAATTAACAATAAATATGCAAATCTCGAATCTTTATTAATTTATTGAATTTCACTTGTTATTATTGAGTGCACTCCCTATAGCTTTGTTAGTGTGTGATTGGTTATCTAACATTGGTTGGTAAGTCGCGTTTAAAATTCGGTGGTCGTCGCGCTGCGCCGCGTCTTCGAATTAAATGTATTGCAACCAATGGATTTTACACGCGTTGTGTATGTCGCTATGAGTCCCATATCGAGCAGGACGCGGCGCGACTACAACCACCCTAAAACATATTTAAATATTATGGGTTTGATAACATTTACCAATTATCCGTATACTTTTAGTGTGCTCTTAAGTTGGCAAATTCCGTCAGAACTGGTTGTTGACTGTGTTGAGTTGTTTGTCTTGGCAGAGCGACAATTTACCATATCTCAATGTGTAAGTGATATAGGCGACAACCCGTCCTGGAGCGTGTAAAAACCACGAAATAAATGAACTCCAGAAAATAGTAATCATGTCATCAAACATTACTCCAAATATAAACACGCCCTTAAATACATTAATGAAACGAAACAAGGCGATGCACTAGTATAATCTCATTGGCTGTTGCTCATAGTGTTCCGCGAATCGGTGCGCTTTATTTTATCGCCTTTATTAATTTACGTTTTTTATCACACTAAATTTTTCACCATGTTTTCATTCAGTTGTCTGCAACATGAAGTTAAGTTTATTATTGGTAGTTTACACATGCGTAATTGCCTGTGCAAATGCACGCGGTTTAAGGGTAAGTATAATTAAATACATACTCATTTCCGTTGTTGTATATATATTCCCCCTGATTGTCTTCGGCCACTTAAACGAAAATTTAGTTTCGATAGAATCTTAAATTGAATGCACGTTACCAAGACACTATATATTGGGAACATTTCAATACCTAAGTGAAAAAACATTAGATAGTGCAAAAACACAAGTGTATGTAGTATAATAACAATTTTACTTTCTCTATACATTTTACGTCCTCATATTTTTTTACAAACTCATATTTTCTCTTGGTTGCAACATGGAGGTATGTACCTCAATGGTTGCATAATTTGAAGCCTATTTATCTCCCTTGAACCTCTTTTTACCTCCACGATTTGACCCTATTTAGTGAAATGTTTGTAAAATAGTTTGAAATACTATTATAATAACAATAGTTTATAAAGTATATCAGGCATCATATAGATTGTAGTGACGACTGTGTTGTTGAAAGTCATTTCATATATTTGAAATATTATTCTAGAATTGAGATGTTCCGATGGATCATTAGTTAACTGCTCTGTGGATCCATGTGATGTGACGTCATGCGAACTTCCTTATGCTGGATGTGAAGCTGATTACTGCGGTGGTTGTAACGCTATATACTATGATGCTGACGGCAATGTATTGGATTGTTCGGGTAATTATACCATAACTGATTATACCATTGAGTACCACCTTATTTATTGACTATGTAGTTTTCTTTTGTTTTTGTGTGCCGTTTTATCAATGGTTGTCAATCAATTGTTTTGTGTTCTTGGACTTGTAGATTTCCCTATAAGACTTTTGTTTGAGGATTTGTGGTTGGATATGTTATTGCAACATTGGAACACAGAAATGTTTCAGCAGACTTACCTTTGTTTACTGGTTTAATGTTGTTCATTAATCCACAGCTCAAATTATGCATTCGGGTTAATCGCAAGCTAGATCGACGTGGTAATCATTAAAGTGTATGTTTTGTAATACGTCAAAAATAGTTAATAATACAACTACGAGTCAATATCATTGATGATTTACCTCATTATAATACGACTTGGATATAATAAACCGTACTGAAGAATTTATTGCACGCAAGTAAATGTTCCAGTATATTTTCACTCTTGTTATATCGTAAAATATTACGATTTCAAAAGTCCTACATTCAAAGTTACACTTTTTACCAAGGAGGTTGAAACAAACTTAAATATAAAGATGCAATCATGATTCGAGTCTTCAGGCTGGGAATTGCCCACCTCATGTTGTCAAACTGTTTTTATCTCGGCTAAGCTTGATTACTTAGAACGTCAAAAGTGTCGTCTGCGTATAGACATATTTTAATAACAAATCAAATATTTCATTAAGCTTTTTACAAACTATTGACATGTATTTGAAAATCTAAACGATACACCCTGTGATCTTGATATCAAAACATGAGTGGGAAATGTGGCACAACAAATAACTGTGTATATCCATCTTTCAGAACTTTATTTGGAATTGCTCCTTAATTTGTTTGATGTGTTTGCCTTGTTCAGCATGTTCGTAGTTTAGCAAAGTTAGTTATTATTATTATTGTTAGTTATTATCTTTCTATACCGTAATTACGCTAGATATCCACCACTTCATTTATAAAAATAAGTTCCATAACACTCACACGTCAGCTGTTTGTATAAACCTTATAGCTTTTATTTTGAAGCTTTGGTTTTCTTAAAGATTTGTTTTGTTTTATAATCACGGAAGCTTTGAATTTCTTACTTTAACACACGTACTCTGTATATTTTTATACTTCCTCTTCACAGTTGGGCTAAAGAGTTTTAAACGCATTTATCAAATGTTCCTACTTCTGATGCTATTGTCGTTCCGTACTTTGTTATTTTTAGATCACCTTGGCGAATGTCCAAGAATTGGTAATGATGACCAAATATGTGTCCCGTGCATAAGTGACAGGAACTGCGGTACCTCTGAAAAATGTTGTGATAATTGTTGCAAGGTTGCTGTAACAAGTAAGAATTTGATATCAATGTATATTGTAGTACTCATACAATGACATTTCAATATATGCTTTAGTCGATATAATAACAACAAAGTTCACCCCAGAAACAGTGGACATACAATGTCAATGACATCATAACTTATTTTCTACCTCGGTTTCGCCTTGGTTAACAATAGGAGTAACGTTTGTATATTGCTAACCCCATTTTATGTAGAGCCGTATGGGTGTCTTATGAGTGATGGTTCATTCTGGCCAGATGGTGCCTATCGTATAATAGACTGTGTCCTATGGTATGTACGAGTACAATGCAATATTATATGTCACGGTTCATTCAATATTCACGTTTATTGTAATATAAAGTAAACACGACAGTGAATTCTGTTTTATTTGTGTATGTGTTATTATTTTGAATATATAATTTACTTTCTTTACTCAGTCAGTGCCAAGTCACGGCGTTTAGGTGCATTGTACAGATATGCGGTGAGTTCCTTTAAAAAGTTTCCACCACAAAATCCTTTAAATTTAATACTTTTTTAGTTCATAGTTTATCAATCATTACTATGTTCATAAAAGATGTCTCGTATTTCAGAGATTTGTGAACGTAAAATTGCAAAGTAATTTAATTATCATGGTACCAGCACTCAATACACGGAGTTTGATTGTTCATGTACAGTAACCAAGACACAATATTATAAATTCTTACATAACCTACCTCACATGATGAAATGTAATTTAGAATAGACTTCTACACATCACTGTCTTAAACTAATCCATTTTTAGTTAAGCAAATTAATAATTTATTAACAGCATGTGCAATCAAATCATACAGATTTTTTTTAGAAATTTTATTAAGTATTATGATTTTCCTCACGATCAATCTAGCTCCAATGATTTTGAAGTCAGTACTTCTTCATGGATATAGTATCAGTCAATTTTACAACATTGTTATTGTTGTCTAAACAAGCGTGTTTCATGTATTATGTCAAATTGGCTTGCGATAAAGAAATGAAATTATATTATTAAGTTTTCCTTTCATAGATGTGCATCCATGTCCCGGTGGTGTTCATTTGACCTCACATAGTTATACAGTGTTTTGTGGTACCACTCCTCAAACGGGATCCATTATTATAGAAGACTGTCCATTCGGGTATTCCTGTCTCGGAGATACCAACTATAAATATTCTCTGTGCTGTCCTGATGGTAAAATATTTTTAATATAATTCAGTTTGCACAATTGTATGGACAGTATAAATTTACTCTTTCAATTATGAATATTAATATATTATATTTGTTGTACCGACAGATACTACTTTGGGCTGCTATGTGAATAATGCTTATATACCAAATGGTGATTACTATATTAACGACGAGTGTTATGCATGGTGAGTTAAAATGCGTAAGAAACTATTTAAAATGAAAATGAACTTTTGGAAGCATATCTTTATTTGCATTCCATATAAATTAATTACATTTTAGGGATTCAAGACCTTAAACGGCTTTCATTATTATGTTTATATTGATATTATGCGTTCCTATTCAAAATATATTCACACCAGTTTTTATTTAGTTTAGATTGACCCCATAGAGAAAGCGTTCCTCTGAACGTTCACCGGCTTTAATGAGTATAGTGGGGATGAGTCACACAGAAACTGAAAGTCAAATATAAACTGACAGCTCTCAAATCCCCGTGCTCGTACATTTATTTAGGGGTCTAAATTGTTGGTTGGTAACATATATTTGTTCCACTTAGATTCAAACTTGTTTTTGTTCGATTGTTGATGACATTTAATTGCTTCTAATACTGCATACATCACACAGATGAGGAAGATGTCATATGTCATACATAGTTAAATGTTTGTTCTCCTGCGGGCGTCTTGACATCCGTATTGTCGTTATCAAGTTATCTTGTTGCACATGTTTGTCGTAATCCAGATGTTATTATAATATTGACTTTGTTTCTTTTCAGTCAATGTGTAAACGGTAGGATTACACGTGAAGACACACCGTTATGTGGTAAGTGTATATCCATTAACCTCTGCATATGAAATGTGAAAAGGATTTGTTATCACATATCACTTGTTTGTTGACGCTAGAGACGTCATGGACTAGTAGGATCCACAAATCGAGGGCGAGTGGATAATACACCCCATGAGTCCCATTTTCATAAAGACACACATCACATTATGATCTATGCTACTTGGGAATGGCGTCTAACCGTGTCAGTGACTGCCAATTCTCGCAACGATCTTTCTTTTTCGCTCTTTTGTCCTTTTCAAATACGCATAAATTGATGACGTGTTACGTTTAATGTTCGATAATGGTATAAACGTCATAAAATTGAATGAATGCACCGTGTGCACGTGATCATGCGATAGACATTTTCTTATCGCATTGCGGTGTCGGATGAATTGTAATAAAGTTGTAGATAAACAGTTTTATTTTGAACTAGTCGGTTTTAAGTTTTAGAATTTATTATCTGTAGATAAAATGTGTCCCAGTGGAGTACAACCTTATAAAGACGACCAAAACATGAATGCATTGTGCTCCGTTGCAATTGGTGTCGATAGTATATTAACTCAGACCTGCCCACGTGGTTTCTACTGTAACATGATAACGAGTTCGCACGGTGTGTGCTGCCCGCTGAAACGTAAGTATTTACATATTTTATTTTCATTTTCCATTGCGAAATCAGACTTTAAGACGTGACAGTTCCTGTCCTGTCCCATGCTACGTATGCAAAGCGCGTATATTACATTTTGTCACAATTACATTTTTGAAACGCTATACAAGGATTGTAACGTTTCAATGTCTACTGTGCTAAGTAGCGACAAATTTAATTGTTATGAACTGCTACTTTTAACAAATAAATAAAAAAGTCTCTACTTTATTCCTCATTTATATTATGGGTTAATTAACATATACACATCTTCGCAAGTGTTTTCAAATGTTATTGCTTTTTCTCCGCAAACTAGGTTGTTAAACGTAACTCATTTAGAGAAAAAAAACACATCTTTTCTGGGTGTTCAAGACCGTAATTTTATATACATTCATTTGCTCTATTTACCAGTTGATGATGTGTGTTATTATAACGGCGTTGCGTACCCAGTTGGTGGAACCGTGATATGGGGCTGCGCCCTCTGGTAGGTTTCACATATTTGTTATTATTGTTCAGTTAACGACATGCTGCCCATTACTGCCCATGCGCTAGTACACTGCCTATACGTGATAATGACAAAAACAAGTAGTATTGACAATCGTGCAATATCACTACACTAACGTTTTTGATTGTGTCTCCAGTCAATGCCGAGATGGTGGATTTGTATGTTTGTATCCCCCTGGTCTTATCTGTGGTAAGTTCCGGCAATATTTAGTACTTCAAGTTCAACAGCAATTTTTAACGTAATAAATATGGCAATATATACAAGTTCTGGTCGATGAAGCAAATTAACCAACAACAAACAATATTATGAAATGATTGCAAGTATATATACTGCTTGTAGATAGTTGTATGACCTATTACAAATTACTCTGTTGTTTCCTGTCTTTTTAATACCAGCGCACTTTTTTATAGATCCATCAGAACCCATCTGCCCCAATGGCGATGATTACTATACAAGTACGGGAACAGATGTTAATTTCTGTACACTTCCACTGGATGCACCATTGGGTCTTACACAAGGGAATTGCCCGGCTGATTATTTTTGCCATGCCTTAGACCTCGGATACAGTATATGCTGTCCAGCAATTTGTAAGTCTTCTCTTTCACTACAAATCGTCTTCAGTGGTGTTTGTTATTGCAATTCTCTTTTAAACTATTGTTCACCGACACGATGCCAATGGACTGGATGACCACGCAAAACATTTATGCGAAACCGTAACTCTTGTCGCATGCCATCATACTGGATAATTGGTGACATCAAGCGTTGATAGTATGTGTATTTATTTATATCTGTAGCTGGAGATTGCGTTGTTAATGGAGTTCTGATTCCGAATGGCGAAGTGATTCTGATGCCAGACTGTGTGTTATGGTGGGTATTACAGATTCAATAATAATGTCGGCTAAAACAGTGTATTTTCGTAGCATCTTCTTTGCTGTTCTCTATTCAATCTCATATTTAGTGAACGTGAAGTAATAATTAGCAAACCCCATCTTGAAATCTGTTGACGAAAATATGATTGGTAGCACATGGATCGGCGATCACATTCTCACTAGTAAATGTTTTGTTCGTATTCTCAGTAAATGTATAGACGGCGCCATGGCATGCATAGAGAAATTACCATGTGGTAAGTAACAACATCACTAAAAACAACAGTTATTGTACCTACAATTACCAGTAAAGTTATAGTATATAAAACGTATATTTGTTTTTGTTTTTTTCTTTCTAGATGAAATATGTCCGAACGGAGGTGATCCATATGTAGAAGATGGTGTTGGAACAGTGTTCTGTTCAGGAGCTCTCCTGACATCAGAATACTATGCAACGAGAATAAAGCATTGTCCCAGAGGATATGAATGCACTGCGCTAGATTCGAGTGGTCTATTGGTGTGCTGTCCTATCAGTGAGTACCGTACACTAATTAGTTTTAACCGACTGCTATAAACTACACTCTTACACACCGTACATTTAATTTCACGTGATTCCCGTTTGTCCTGTTTATAGGAGATCCGATTGGATGCCCCTGTCCTCGCATTCCAATAGATAGCTTTCCAGTATGCCTATCCAACTGTGACAATTGTATGAACCATCCGCCATACGACATTTGTTGCATTGATGAGAAAGCGTGTCCAGGAGGCTGTGTTGGATTCATTAATACTGTTGGTGGGTTATGTTCACGTTAGTTTTTACTATGGTAACATGCAGTATATGCGACATACAAGTGCAAATGTGTTCAATCTGTAGCACCTGTGTTTGATTCAACAAATGACCGGAAGTGTTCATCCATGTATAATATATTACAATATGTACTACATGTGCGCTCATTATTGTGGTTTTCTATTGTTTTTATAGGTTACTGTAGATATGATTGTGAATACTTTATGCCAGGAGATACTATAACAGTGCCACCATGCACAGAATGGTATATACTTTTGAAATACCTTGTATATAAATCGATTGGCAATTCATTTATATTTACGTAGGTAATTTGTGTTGTCTAATGTACAATGTTTATTTCTTGCAGTCAATGCACAAACGCCGAATGGGACCCCTGTACCACAGACCCATCTTGCAGTAAGAAACATTCTGTTATGGCTTACGTCACAATGTTATTTTCGTGTCCATTGCATGCGCAAACGGTAATTTACATAAACAGTACTGGCGCATCTTCACCGGGAAATGTATAACGTTACTATTTGATTTTTTTGTTATAGCTTGTGTTACTCCACAAACGGACGATGTGGGTAATGTAGTCACGTGTTTGACAGATGCAGATTGCTTGCATGTATATGGCTTCACATGCATTGATAGGATATGCTGTAACAGTGGTAGGATTTAAGTTAAACATTATAATATGAACGTTGATTTCACTTGATCGTCTGATGTTGAAACTCGCCAGCAATTTCTGTGAATATCGTTAGGTGCTACATTTATGATACAAACATTAGTCCAACAGTAGTATTAAAATGTTTACTTTGAATTAATTATAATTTACTCCACCATGTATTCCGTATTATGTACTTGCTTTATTTTTTATGCCAACAGCTACGAGTTTATATTTTTCTTTGTGCCAGTTTGTTGTACTTTTCGACAATACCAAAAAAACCAGTATTTTGTGACATCAGTTTGACAGGAAATCGTTATACTGTTTTAGATCAGATCGTAGTAATATTTGACTACTATTGTATAATACACACTGTTTTTTTACCAACAGACTGGGTTCCTTGCGAGAAGCCCTTGTTAGCTGAAACTGGATACCCGTACAATTGCGCATTTACAGAATGTCCGACTGGATATTCCTGTGTGCTTAATTTTGAATATGGTGCATGTTGTCCAGGTAGGGTCATGCTCGTAAAAAATGTATTATGGCCATATATACTGAACTAACATATTTTTGTGCAAATTGTACGATTCGATCTCTCGCAATATGTTCACAATGTCATTAACAGAGGTATTGCAGAAATAGTAATAGCTCGGTATCTGATTGTACAGATAAATACCCATGCTGTCTTGAACCTGAATCTGGACCGTGTGAAGCATATTTGCCACGATGGTATCACGATTGCCGGGATAACAAGTGCAAAGAATTTATTTACGGTGGATGTCAGGGGAATGATAACAATTTTCATACTAGAGCAGATTGCGAAAAAGAATGCGGAGGTAAGCAATGTGCAAATGGAATTTACAGTATCCCAGTTTATAAATACGGATTCCTAACAAAATGATAGAATTCATTTCAGTAATAATTACAGATATATACTATTTTAAAATTTTAGGTGACTGCTGTTTACCTGTTGATCCTGGTACGTGTAAAGGTTCCATTTCCAGATGGTACTTCGACTGTGAAATAAATGAGTGTATAGAGTTCATATACGGAGGATGTGAAGGAAACAACAATAATTTTGAAACAGAAGAAGCGTGTAGACGACATTGCGGTGAGCAACATGTCATTTGTGTACTCGTAATGGCATAGATATTACAAGAATATTAACACACATCACTGCATGTGATTAGTATCACGTGAATATCATTATTATATCTTTCTCCAAAAAAAGATGGACCATGCCCGTGTCCTGAAGGATTTCTGGGGCAAATGTGTTGGTTGAATTGTGACGTTTGTGATGAACATGCATCAACGACTCCAAACTATATTTGTTGCGACGACGGTAGCTGCCCGGCACCAGCATGTCTTGGAGGAGTATACACGCCAGGTAATTGAAATTATAGTATAGATACAACAGCTTTGAGAATATCAGCTGACCTTTGCTTTTCTGTGCTTAGTCGAAACCTGTCCTTTCATTGGCTTTAGTCACGTCTTGTATGCCTGGATCTGGATGGCTCAAGTTTATGTCCCGGAACTGAATTGACTATAATACAATTGCGACTACAAAAGTTTAAAGTGGAAACAACTAAGTAGACCATAGAAATCGAGGTACAGGTACCGATCAGCCCGTTGTAGTAATTATAATTGCCTAAAATGGTAAATTTATATGCGAATTGATCGAGAAAATGCCCGCGAATAACATACTACGCGTACGCAATATGTGTAATATATGAAATCTACTACACACTCATGATCAAGAGAATATCACCATACAACGTAACATAATGGATATACCATATCCACGGAATTGCAACGCCGTGCTCGGGGATAATTTATCACAATGTATGCTATTATCCCCCCCAGAGAACCCTATGTTCGCCTTCAAAATTATTCTCTCACACAACCTGTACATGAGCGTGTATGGCTGTTTCTGACCTAATCAAACATCTCGATTGCCAGAATCTTTGGACCACATTTCCCACCACCTCAGTATAATATTTTGCCCATGTATATTTATTTTTTATTTCTAATTTTGGCTCAAATGGACTTAAATATATTTGAAAATATAAAGAAATTGCGAATGGTGACACATGTTAACCCTTGCGCTTCAAAGAGTTAATAATTATAGACACTCACAATTTTTCTTAATTTTCACAGAAGGATTTTGTGAGTTGGACTGCGAGTATTACTCGCCAGGAGATGTAGTAAACGAAGATTGTGAAATATGGTAAGAGATTGGTTTTTCTGATTATCTTCGGTTAAAGCGCGGCAGTCGTAGCGCAGCTCAAGTGCGATATTTGTGTTGATAAACGTGTATTTTCCCACAATCCAATGCGCTCTTCTAATGGAAATCATGAGTACGAGGTTTAACCTGAGCGCGACTTGCCTCCTTTGATACCTTCCAATCACCTAAAAATACCTAATTAAGTCTTGGTAACGTCTCAGTTTGTACTCGTTGATCTGCCAAGTCGCCATCTTTGTTTATATGAGACCCATATGTCTCGTGCATGCCTGGCGTGACTACGACCGCCCTTTAAGTTCTATTAGACTTATTAGACTTATTAGATTTAACTAATACGAAACATACAATCGTAGACTGGATTTAAATATTCTTGAACAAAACATTTGTATACTTTCTATCAGCGTTTGTAGAGAAGGGGATTGGATTTGTCGACCTGACCTGGCATGCGGTGAGTACATGTTACTTTTAAAATGTCGTGCATACAGACATTTCAATTTCAAAAGTAATACAATAGTAAGTTCGAATTGCTCGACTGTAATTGTTTTCGTGTGTTGCAATGTGTGACAATGATTGTTTTCACAGGTGGACCATGTCCTTGTCCAATCGATTTTGTACCGGAAGTGTGCTGGGTATCGTGCGATGAGTGTATTGCAAATCCTGATCAGGATTACCTTTGCTGTTCGGACATTGAAAACTGCCCGCCTCCTTCATGCCTGGGTGGACATTATATTGAAGGTATTTCAGCGTTTAAATTTGGAAATGCTTCGGGTATAATTAAGAAATATATATCACATCATATTTGTGTGTTAACATTATACATTGTACTACTATAATGATGATATTTACATGCCCGGTGCTATGACGTTTGTAATATGTGGTGATTTGATTGAATGCTGCATGACAGTATTCGACAAACGCCATTATAAAACTCTTTAAATCCGTTCTTAGGTTACTGTGAAAAGAACTGTACTTACTACAGACCATTTGAAACGTATGTAGAAAACTGTGAAATATGGTAAGCAGCAAAAACGTCTACTCCACACATGTATTCCCCGCAGTGAGTGTAAAGTAACAATATTGTAATTGCTTCTCCGATAATCACTGTGTGATGTTTTACAATATGTGCAAAAATAATTCGTATATAAAAACATGTGGTCGAACTCAACAGTTATTAGCTCCGACATTACCAACAACTGGCACTGTAATTTCATGCAGAATCAGTGGAAAACAAAACCCAACAATCAGCTTGGGTGAAAATAACGTTCTGGCAAACCTGTCCGTGCAGTAATTGGTTCACTCCTAGTGAATGACACCAGTGACCCGACAAAGGGGCGGGGGTACTTTGTATAACATCACACGAAACAAATTTCACCATTTTTGCACTGCTGTAAACATCGGACACTGCTTATCGAAAAAAAAACAATAATAATATTATTACTTTACACTCACTGTAACTACCATTTATGACAATCTGATTAAAATCTGATGTAGTGTACGGGCATTAATTATTTTGGCTATAAACTTGTTTTAATTTTATTTTTTATTACTTTTGTTATTAATGCCTTTTTATTTTATTATTTTACTTTGATTTTTTGTTTAATTCCGCCCTACATGCATCTGATCCAACGCTTATATAAGTCCCATTCAAATATCGCGTAAGTAACTGCCAATCACAGCCCCCTTTTATACAGGCTGTCGGTTGCTTACTTTTCAGTGTAGAGATACTCTACGGGCAATCTTTCTGTACATTATATTTTGCCCACTTGAATAAACCATTAATAGAAAATTGCTAGTATATTTTTATTTACAAAAGAAATTCCACAGCATTGTACAATTGTTGTCATTACATTGAATATTTTTTTCACTTCCATCAAATGTGTGCACTTCCTGGCACGGATCTAGAAGCCGTACCTACACACGATTTGGTGACGTCACAAAATACATGACCTTCAATCGGGGTCATTTCCTCGGTATATACGAATTGGTATATAGAAATTACAATAAAGATACTTAAGACATTGCACATAAGGTAAAACAAATCATGTGACAATATAATGATAATAACGGTAATAAATCCTAGCTTTAACAGTTGAACACAACGATCATATAGTCAGTCGGGTGATGCCGAGGGTCACGCACTTGTTGCAAAATGGCCGTGTGGTTGAAACTGGGTCATGGCGTGACGGGCGAGGAAGACATCATTAAACACTTTCAAAATCACAATAAAACGGGGAAGTGGTTGCATATTACGGCGTAGCCAACATGGGAAATAAAAAAAACGCTCAATACAAACGACACGGATTCAAATCACACTAGATACACACTCACCAGAACCGAAGCAATCAGAAACGAGCAATCGTTTTGGCTTTTCCGTTCAACTCATCGGAACACTGGAGTAGTTGGAAAAATGAACACCACTTAACGACCAACGTCGTGGCGTTGTACACAAGCGTGCCATCAAAATTAGCTTGAAAGAGACAGTGGGTTCGAGTCCCGCTCAGAGCTACTGTAAAAACGTAAATCAAATAAACTGAAATCTTTCAAACCGTAAAAAAGTAAGCAAAGAACGTCGCGATAATAATAAACCTCACAAAACTCCACCATACAAAACTGAATGAATAAATAATAAAATAACTTACAACTTAAACTGGACGACGAACAATTTGTTCAACAGTTTCCAGTCACAAGAGATAAACAAGACCCAAGTCAAGGTAAGTTTTGTTAAAGTGTCGATGGCGTTCCCTATACGAAAACAATTCAGGGAACAGACGAATATCTTCTGTGGTGTTGTGGAATTTATACTGTGTCTGCGGAATTGTTGATTGAGGGTTCGAAGCCAGCTGTTAACATTTTGTTAGAAAGTTTCACAATTAAATAAAATATCCAATGATACCAGTATATTTATTTCATTATTTTAACAACTTGCGATGGTGGAAGTTGGTCAAACACGAGTTCTTACACCTAAATAAGTATCAAATATTTATCCACTCATTTATTCTCTCAATTTAACAACCTTGTAGAGGTGGAAATTAAACAACAGGTATTTACTCACAAGTATAATGGTCAATATTTGTCCATACATTCATTTTGTCAATTTAAGAACTTGTAATTGTTGGAATTAATCAAATGAGAGTTGTTTACACCAAAATTAATCTCAAATATTTGTCCACACATTTATTGTCACAATTTAACCACTTGTTAATAGTGGAAATTACTTAAACGCGACTTGTTTAATCAGTTGACATCAATGCAACTTACCCACAGACAGTGCACAACAGAGTATCATTATTGAACAATTATGAACAGGAACGTGTCTTGGCATTAGGTTTAGGGTCGGGTCGGGTCGGGTCGGGTCAGGTATGGGCAACGGAATTATTAACAGAAACGTGTCTTGGCATTAGGGTTAGGGTCGGGTCAGGTATGGGCAACGCAAATGGCAAACACCCAATTGGCAAAATGTACACTAACGGGTTATGCCATGTATATAGTTTACACAAGTAAAACACAAAATTGCCAACTTTTTGGACAATTGTAACTCAATAATAGAAATATGTTGTATTTCTATATATACACACACTATATAGTGCAAACACAACCAGTCAATCCATCGGGGTCTTGTGGATCAGATCCCTACATAGTGATCAGGAGGACCCGGGTTCAATTCCCTTGCCTGCCCATCTTTATCTCGCAAACACTATTTGGCAATAAAGCTAAGTATGACAACAAATTATTCAATTCGCATGACTACCCACATAGCTCAGTGGATACATCTACAATGTAGACAATGTGAGATCACAATGTGAGATTGCTGGTTCGAATCCAGTATGTTTAGCATGTTTTCTGACTGCTAGTGAAAACAGTGCTCCTATGAATAGAACTTAAATCCTATCTCTTGTGTGAAGACACTCGTGGTACAGTGGACAAGACAGTGCGGTGGGAACTCGAAGATCGCAAGTTCGAATCACGGATTGGACACTCCTACAAAAGACATGAAAGACGTTAAAAACTTAAACAGCGGATTCAAAAACTGTAGTCAAAACACAAGAATACTAACTCACATGGAAGCCAGTCGAAGTCGACGAAGAACGAACACAGTTGACAGCTGTAGGTCACGTGCATCAACAGACACGAGGAGCATGGCTGCTCTCCAAATGGGTCCCTTCTTTTGTATTGACCCCCGAATGATTACTGACCCCCCTTTCTAACTCTTCCCACAAAAATAATATATCGCCCCTTTCAAAATGTATTTACCCACAAATTAATGAATATTCATGAGCACAGAAACTGCCACGTCATTAATAAATTAGCATAATTAAAATAAAATTGCATAAAGTGTAGGTACGTCTTCTGGAGTCCTGCCAAATTATCTAGAATGGAAGCAAAAAATTAAGTAAATCATAATGATTAGAACACTGTAAATAGCTATATAAACAATGAACCTGATTTTACCGTCCCACGACATCGACGCAGAAAACTGGAGCAAAAAAATATTTCCTGATCAATTGCGATGTGTCCAGTCCAAATCAGCCGTGTTTTTATCGGTCGCTAACGTCGGTATAATCCGCCATTTTATTTGAGTGTGTTTGCTACCTGACTCTGCCCGGTGACTTCATCATGTGCGCTATAGAAGGAGATCTGTGATTCGTTGACTAAAATCGTCGATAGTGGGTCTCTTGGAAATATCGTTACATAGGCATCGGGTCAGATGTATGTAGGGCGGAATTTTAAAAAAATTAGAAAATCAAAGTAAAATAATAAAATAAAAAGGCATTAATAACAAAAGTAATAAAAATAAAATTAAAATAAGTTTATAGCCAAAATAATTAATTAAAGCCCGTACACTACATCAGATTTTAATCAGATTGCATTTATGACTACGCCAAGTGGTCGTTTCGCTCCGTTAAGGTGTTACCGATATACACATATATCCACACGAACATTGACGCGACATTACCCGGGGACATTTGTGTAGTAATTTCGAATATGCTCTCAGTATTGTGCCCGTATTACCATTAGATTAGAAATTTGCCTAATCAAAATTACATCAACGATAGCAGATAACAATTTGTACCTTGTTGTATGTATTGCACATAATCTTGAAACACTTAATATAAACTGCGTTTGTTTAAATTTATTTAGCGAATGTAGAAACGGCAAGTGGTACTGCAAACCGGACCCTGATTGTGGCAAGTTAAATTATCAAGAAGTGCTACTGAGACTAAAACATTATTGAATGTCACTATGTAAAAATGTTTCCATAATATTAATTTGTATAGAGAAGCGTAGGTAAACGGGTAAGGTGCAGTACAGTTGATATAAAATTTAATTTAAATGCACCGTGGTGTGTACTACATATTCTATGGCTCACTAATAATTACTGCCTGGGTGTTTGTAATATTATAGTTCAACCACCTTGCCCTATGGGAATTCCTTTAATTGGTGCTGATGGGAGTCCCGTTGGTTGTGATTCTCTTGATAAGCAGTGTCCATTTGGCTACCATTGTTACACACATCCAACTGACTTGACATATGTGTGCTGCCCAAATACAGGTGAGTGCACAATACTCATTTAGTTCATGAATAATCGCGAATCATTAAAATTTCATGAATAATGTATGCCTGGAATATACTTGTAGAATGTGTGGATGGTGCATGGACTGTGTGGTTCGATAGAGATAACCCAGGAGGTACTGGGGACTGGGAAACGACATCCCTTGCCATCGAGTTGTATGGTGATAACATGTGTACCGATCCATCGGCGATACAAGTGCATACCCTTGACGGTATTCCTGCAGAAGATACTGATGAAATATTCTTGCATTATTCACCGGACATTGGCTTTGTGTGTCGGATGGCAGATCAGCCAGATAACACTTGCCTTGACTATCGAGTGAGATACTGCTGTCCAGGTAACACATTTATTATATTGTATATTGCAGGAAAACCGGTATACATTCACATGTTATGTTTTCTGAGTCACAAATTAATCAATAATTCCTTTAAAATAGTTGTGTCACCGTGTTCCGCGGGATTTCCATTAATTGTTGAGATGTTGTCCCGTGGTTAAAAACATTGATTCCTCGTTGTGGCATGTCCGATAACGTTGTGTAATATGCAGTATTATATGTGTAATTTTTGTTCAAACAGCTAATCCCCCATGTGATGGTGAATGGTCACAATGGTTCGACGAAGACAGTCCAGAAGAAGGGATTGGCGATTTAGAAACGCTAGCAACACTATGTGAAAAGACGTGCAAACGACCCAGCGCAATTCAAGCCCAGACTATTGATGGCATACCAGCTGAATTAACAGGCGATGTGTTACTCAGCAATGATATCATTAATGGATTTGCTTGTTTGAATGAAGAACAGGACGATGAGAAATGTGAAGATTATAAAGTCAGATTCTGTTGTCCTGGTAAATCAATATTCACAACAAATAATGTTTTTACGTTATTTTAGTTGAATATTTGAATTTGAGTATTACTTTGAATTGAATACTTATTATAAGCGAAAAACTGTCTCGTCTCATTAACCATGTTTTTCATTTATGTAATATCACTACACAGAACAGCCAGATTGTGACAAGTGGACAAAATGGTTCAACACCGATAAACCATGTGAAGGTTTAGATGCAGATCGTGAAATCACCGCCGTAATCCAAGATGAATATCCAAATGAAATGTGTAAAAATCCGTTATTCATCCAAGTTGTTGTCGCCGCCACTGAACAACCTTCATCAAGCACCGGGCAGGTATTCCTACATCACGATGTCGATCCTGGATTTGTTTGTCTTGACAAAGATCAGCCAGCTGGTGATCAATGTCATGATTACAAAGTTCGATACTGTTGTGACGGTACGTATTTTTATACATTAAATATGTTAACTATCACGTACGAACTTGTCATTTCACAGACAAAGTTGTGATTGCTGCATTCGCACCTGAGCGTTTCCATGAGGTGTAAAATTATTTCCTGAGAGCTCTGAACGTCACAATGCTTCCTTCCAGAACAACTTAATAAACCCGGACAATGCACAATGGTACCTTCTATCGACGATGTCCGTCCAAAGGGTTACTGCTACTATGACTGCCAAGATGATACCGATTGCCAGGGGAAGAAAAAATGCTGTGCTTCTGGAATATGTGGCACCATTTGTATGGATCCTGTGTTCATATGTTTCCATGAGGGCGTTATTTTCCAGGAAGGCGATGGCAGAAAAGAATACTGCAATACCTGGTAGGTTATTAGTGATTGTAGTGGACATTCGTTACGTAATACTAAAGATGAACTAGATACGTTTATTATTAATTTTTATTCAAAAGACTATATTGCATTATGCTAACACCTTGGTTCGAAGTCGCTTATTTTTAAACATATATTATATATTCTTGTTTAATTTTGTTGCATTGCTTGATGGATTCAGTTATAGTGTGGGCGTTGAACCCAATATTTACATGCCAATCGTTTGGGACATTTCAATTCATAACGCAACTGTAAATTGGAAAGCGTACATGCAACCAGTAAGCATGTAAGCGAAAGCAACTTAAAAAGAGCGGATGAAGCCACTAGGAGTAAACAAACTGTATTAGTATTACAAAAATATTTAGTGACACTGACAGAAATGAGTGAGTTATGATACACCCTGTCTGGGGCTTATTATTTTTAATCTCTGTCCCAATATTTGTACTTAATATGGCAGTTTATTCAATTAAACTATTTTCAAATGTGCGGTTCCTATCATTACTATAATAACATGTTATTGAACTGCGAAAAAGATCAATATTTGGTTGTATGGCAATTTCCCACATTTTACCCTATGTAAAACAATTTTCCAAATAAAACAAAGCCAGCAATGCTCTGATGTCATGTAGTCGAATAGCCTAACCCTGAGTACAGTCCTGTAGGTTGGTCTCCTTCCGCTGATCATTCGGCCCCCACAGTATTGAGAAGTCGCATAGACCGAGAATTCGACACCCGCCTACAAATATATGGCGGAGAACCGTTCTGCCGTTTTCATGACGGTAACCAGCTAAAACCTCTTTCGACCCCCCTTTCTAACTCTTCCCACAAAAATAATATATCGCCCCTTTCAAAATGTATTTACCCACAAATTAATGAATATTCATGAGCACAGAAACTACCACGTCATTAATAAATTAGCATAATTAAAATAAAATTGCATAAAGTGTAGGTACGTCTTCTGGAGTCCTGCCAAATTATCTAGAATGGAAGCAAAAAATTAAGTAAATCATAATGATTAGAACACTGTAAATAGCTATATAAACAATGCAACCTGATTTTACCGTCCCACGACATCGACGCAGAAAACTGGAGCAAAAAAATATTTCCTGATCAATTGCGATGTGTCCAGTCCAAATCAGCCGTGTTTTTATCGGTCGCTAACGTCGGTATAATCCGCCATTTTATTTGAGTGTGTTTGCTACCTGACTCTGCCCGGTGACGTCATCATGTGCGCTATAGAAGGAGATCTGTGATTCGTTGACTAAAATCGTCGATAGTGGGTCTCTTGGAAATATCGTTACATAGGCATCGGGTCAGATGTATGTAGGGCGGAATTTTAAAAAAATTAGAAAATCAAAGTAAAATAATAAAATAAAAAGGCATTAATAACAAAAGTAATAAAAATAAAATTAAAATAAGTTTATAGCCAAAATAATTAATTAAAGCCCGTACACTACATCAGATTTTAATCAGATTGCATTTATGACTACGCCAAGTGGTCGTTTCGCTCCGTTAAGGTGTTACCGATATACACATATATCCACACGAACATTGACGCGACATTACCCGGGGACATTTGTGTAGTAATTTCGAATATGCTCTCAGTATTGTGCCCGTATTACCATTAGATTAGAAATTTGCCTAATCAAAATTACATCAACGATAGCAGATAACAATTTGTACCTTGTTGTATGTATTGCACATAATCTTGAAACACTTAATATAAACTGCGTTTGTTTAAATTTATTTAGCGAATGTAGAAACGGCAAGTGGTACTGCAAACCGGACCCTGATTGTGGCAAGTTAAATTATCAAGAAGTGCTACTGAGACTAAAACATTATTGAATGTCACTATGTAAAAATGTTTCCATAATATTAATTTGTATAGAGAAGCGTAGGTAAACGGGTAAGGTGCAGTACAGTTGATATAAAATTTAATTTAAATGCACCGTGGTGTGTACTACATATTCTATGGCTCACTAATAATTACTGCCTGGGTGTTTGTAATATTATAGTTCAACCACCTTGCCCTATGGGAATTCCTTTAATTGGTGCTGATGGGAGTCCCGTTGGTTGTGATTCTCTTGATAAGCAGTGTCCATTTGGCTACCATTGTTACACACATCCAACTGACTTGACATATGTGTGCTGCCCAAATACAGGTGAGTGCACAATACTCATTTAGTTCATGAATAATCGCGAATCATTAAAATTTCATGAATAATGTATGCCTGGAATATACTTGTAGAATGTGTGGATGGTGCATGGACTGTGTGGTTCGATAGAGATAACCCAGGAGGTACTGGGGACTGGGAAACGACATCCCTTGCCATCGAGTTGTATGGTGATAACATGTGTACCGATCCATCGGCGATACAAGTGCATACCCTTGACGGTATTCCTGCAGAAGATACTGATGAAATATTCTTGCATTATTCACCGGACATTGGCTTTGTGTGTCGGATGGCAGATCAGCCAGATAACACTTGCCTTGACTATCGAGTGAGATACTGCTGTCCAGGTAACACATTTATTATATTGTATATTGCAGGAAAACCGGTATACATTCACATGTTATGTTTTCTGAGTCACAAATTAATCAATAATTCCTTTAAAATAGTTGTGTCACCGTGTTCCGCGGGATTTCCATTAATTGTTGAGATGTTGTCCCGTGGTTAAAAACATTGATTCCTCGTTGTGGCATGTCCGATAACGTTGTGTAATATGCAGTATTATATGTGTAATTTTTGTTCAAACAGCTAATCCCCCATGTGATGGTGAATGGTCACAATGGTTCGACGAAGACAGTCCAGAAGAAGGGATTGGCGATTTAGAAACGCTAGCAACACTATGTGAAAAGACGTGCAAACGACCCAGCGCAATTCAAGCCCAGACTATTGATGGCATACCAGCTGAATTAACAGGCGATGTGTTACTCAGCAATGATATCATTAATGGATTTGCTTGTTTGAATGAAGAACAGGACGATGAGAAATGTGAAGATTATAAAGTCAGATTCTGTTGTCCTGGTAAATCAATATTCACAACAAATAATGTTTTTACGTTATTTTAGTTGAATATTTGAATTTGAGTATTACTTTGAATTGAATACTTATTATAAGCGAAAAACTGTCTCGTCTCATTAACCATGTTTTTCATTTATGTAATATCACTACACAGAACAGCCAGATTGTGACAAGTGGACAAAATGGTTCAACACCGATAAACCATGTGAAGGTTTAGATGCAGATCGTGAAATCACCGCCGTAATCCAAGATGAATATCCAAATGAAATGTGTAAAAATCCGTTATTCATCCAAGTTGTTGTCGCCGCCACTGAACAACCTTCATCAAGCACCGGGCAGGTATTCCTACATCACGATGTCGATCCTGGATTTGTTTGTCTTGACAAAGATCAGCCAGCTGGTGATCAATGTCATGATTACAAAGTTCGATACTGTTGTGACGGTACGTATTTTTATACATTAAATATGTTAACTATCACGTACGAACTTGTCATTTCACAGACAAAGTTGTGATTGCTGCATTCGCACCTGAGCGTTTCCATGAGGTGTAAAATTATTTCCTGAGAGCTCTGAACGTCACAATGCTTCCTTCCAGAACAACTTAATAAACCCGGACAATGCACAATGGTACCTTCTATCGACGATGTCCGTCCAAAGGGTTACTGCTACTATGACTGCCAAGATGATACCGATTGCCAGGGGAAGAAAAAATGCTGTGCTTCTGGAATATGTGGCACCATTTGTATGGATCCTGTGTTCATATGTTTCCATGAGGGCGTTATTTTCCAGGAAGGCGATGGCAGAAAAGAATACTGCAATACCTGGTAGGTTATTAGTGATTGTAGTGGACATTCGTTACGTAATACTAAAGATGAACTAGATACGTTTATTATTAATTTTTATTCAAAAGACTATATTGCATTATGCTAACACCTTGGTTCGAAGTCGCTTATTTTCAAACATATATTATATATTCTTGTTTAATTTTGTTGCATTGCTTGATGGATTCAGTTATAGTGTGGGCGTTGAACCCAATATTTACATGCCAATCGTTTGGGACATTTCAATTCATAACGCAACTGTAAATTGGAAAGCGTACATGCAACCAGTAAGCATGTAAGCGAAAGCAACTTAAAAAGAGCGGATGAAGCCACTAGGAGTAAACAAACTGTATTAGTATTACAAAAATATTTAGTGACACTGACAGAAATGAGTGAGTTATGATACACCCTGTCTGGGGCTTATTATTTTTAATCTCTGTCCCAATATTTGTACTTAATATGGCAGTTTATTCAATTAAACTATTTTCAAATGTGCGGTTCCTATCATTACTATAATAACATGTTATTGAACTGCGAAAAAGATCAATATTTGGTTGTATGGCAATTTCCCACATTTTACCCTATGTAAAACAATTTTCCAAATAAAACAAAGCCAGCAATGCTCTGATGTCATGTAGTCGAATAGCCTAACCCTGAGTACAGTCCTGTAGGTTGGTCTCCTTCCGCTGATCATTCGGCCCCCACAGTATTGAGAAGTCGCATAGACCGAGGATTCAACACCCGCCTACAAATATATGGCGGAGAACCGTTCTGCCGTTTTCATGACGGTAACCAGCTAAAACCTCTTTCGACCAATCTAGCGATCACAAATACCTTTTTTGTGGCCGAAAAATGAACCTACTGTACTGGAGCATTGACAAAATCTAGTTTTACGCAACGAAACAACGTTTTGTTGATAAATACGTCAAGAACAAGATGGCGGCGTGTATTTTCGGTTGACATTGGAAAATGTCGATTTGATCGACCGTAGTAGGTCTCTTATGTAATTTCCCTTCCTGTTAAGGTATTTAGAATAGTTGGACGTATCGACCTTCTCATTTTTTAACTGCAAAGCTGAATGCCTCTTTAATCACCCGAACATTTCTTCACAATAGTGTCGAATTCCCAGTCTATTCGACTTCTCAGGAATGTGGGGGCCGAATGATCAGTGGAAGAAGGCCAACCTACAGGACTGTACTCAGGGCTATCGAATAGCCGTGACTGTCGGCACCGGTCGTATTATAAGTTTCACAATCCGTAACCGGAACCTAAATCTCGCTGCTATGTGTATCGATCATTTGGTGTCACGTCTCTCAATTTTCTATTCTTAGCTGCATTACATATATAATGTTGAGTTCAAACAATTGAGTAATTTACAGTAATGTGGCAGTTGTGCCGGCTGACACTGTTTTTTGCAACTACAATACTGCATGATTTCTTATTAACCAGGTTTTGAGTCGTATTGTTCACACCATCACTAATACAGCTTTTTAATACATACTGTAAAACATGTCTTTTTCGCGACCATGTCTTTTTTGCGAATTTAGAACTCATTCGCTAATTCAAGATGTCGCTAATGACTTTATTATAAATTCAAAATGGCCGCCAGACAAGGAAATCAACAATGACAAAAGAGATTCGCTAAATCAACATTTTACCACAATTTGCTAAAATTGCATGCCGCTTTTTCGACATGATTTACAGTACGTTTAACAACCAAGTACTTATAAACGTTAAAACGCTACATTTCTCAGGTTGGATCACGAGGGCGCTGACAGATGGTCATTTCAATGTTTAGATATGTTAAGAGAAATGCATTCTGGATGATAATAGGACCCTTTTCTTCATATGCAATAATGTCAAGGAAATTAAGAAAGAAATGAAGAAATAATAATTTTGCAAAAAGTTCTTGAGCGATTGCTATAATTATAACATTCTTAGCTTGATTGAAAATGTCAAATCGTGGTCAACACAAAATAATGAATGCTACCTGGTCTTATTTCGTTACCATAACGTATCCACCAGATTCGTCTTCGTGCTTAATGATCCGTTTCAACCTTATGTCAAATTAACGTTTCTGAAGTGCCAATCCAAGCAGTCAACAGTCTGTGTGTATGATTCTATAGTGGCCAGTTGAACCATCATAATAACACATGTAAGCCAACCACTTAAATTACATCAGTCTAATGACAATTATTATATCCTTTGACAGTTACTGTACGAGCGATGGAACTTGGGCGTGCACAAAGATTCTGTGTGGGGATACAGGTACGTTTTATTTAACAAGTTATATTGTTAAGTTCTAGATATTCGGACCAAAGCAAACGACAAAATTGACCGAGTCACAATTTTCTACATTTAATACAACTACGTATCTCAGAAAGCAGATGGGAATTTTGAATTGCCTTAAGTTAAACTTGGAAACTACTGTAAAACAATTCATGTGAAGCAAGTTTGGAAATCTCGTTTTATTCATGAAATATACCATGTATATGGATTTTATTGACAATAAAGGTGATTATTACATCCATAAAATATTATAAAATTAAAATAATTCATTTCATTTTCTTTACAGTTATCGAGGCAGTCGAGCTCGAGGCTACCGCTGAAAGACTGACAATAGGCTGAGATAACACTTCATTGAATTCATCTATTTAAGTCATCCTTTAATCGGCAAACCCCCTCTTCGCAAATAAACTATACGATCAATAACTATGGCTGGTTACGACAGCTAATTAATATTCAATAATTGTTCCTTCGAATTTATTCAAATAAACTCGGCCTGTAAATAATGTTGTTGTTGCTGTTGTTGTTTTCGCACTTTTCGGACGACAACAATATGACCACCATTGAAGTAAAGTTAAAACATACCCATTGGCAGACTATTCAACACACAACAGGGTAAATTAACAATTACTGTATACAACAAAAAGGTGATACGAAAACATTGAGCACGCGTCATTCTGGGTAATAATTGCCTTGTTAAGAAGACACTTGCATCAATCAGACAAGTGATATTGATGTTATCTGAGATTTATATTTGACTACGCGCTAATTATGTCTGCAAAAAACAACTTTTCAAATGTTAAGGTTAGTCTTTCTCGAGTAAAATCTTGGTTTAATTGTTTAGATGAAAAAAATACAATATCCCTTTAAACAATGAATGTGTAAGCACATCGAATGTGTTGCGAATGCATATCGCATTGTAAGTGGAGTACCAAATTTATTTCTTTGACATGTGATTAATATGGCATATACTCTTTTCGACAACCGAATTCAGTATGGCTTAGCTATACCCATTTGCATTGACTAGAGACAATATAGTTAGCAAGATCCTCTTGGTGACAATATTCTGCATTGCCATCACGTAATTCATAAAGAAAGGCAAACATACTAATCATAATCCACTGTCAACCAACATATCCATAAATCCATTCATGCTCTGCCGACATCCTACGAACATTCTACTGCCCCTCTCTGACTTTATCACATCACTACACCAACTACAACAACAGCTGGTTTATTATTCACTTTCCTGCAATATGTAAAGATCACCTTTGAAACGACGCCCGCTATATTGGGAGGGAGAATGACATTTATTGTACCAACAACCTCCCTCCAACTTTGTATTTTTTAATATTTTGATTTTAGATAACTCGTACCTTCTGCATTATTGCTTGTTTTAGGTCATCATGAATTGTGGAAACATTTACAAATAATTGTTAGCTCTTGTCGTGTTAAACGTACTCTTTATTGTGTACATGTTTCCCGCCACACCGTACGTAAACTGGTTCCTGTCGGGACGATTTTTAAAAAAATTGTGTGATTTTAGATTGAAAAAAAATATTTTATCCACTCGAAGTCACCCTGACTGATGGCGTCCGCCCTCTATCAGAATCATAAAAAAACGATGTTTTTTTAGCGTGTACTGTTAATGCTAGTACGGTAGTGAGTAGTTTTCTTTTAACCTATCAGAGGGCGGTATGATTTGCGGCAGTGTAGCGTAAGAGGCAAGTAGCCCTCCACCCATCTATACTACAAGCAGACGAAGAGATCGTTGAATAGTTCCCGAAATATTATCAAGTCTTGCATATAACGGCATTGGAAAGAATTAGAAGCAAATTTTTGACGGGTATATTTCCAGCCGCGATGAGAAACAATCGCGAGAAGTTGCACCATTTTTGTGTATGACCTTTAACACGACTGTTGAACTCGTTGAACATAATGTGCACGTGGCCTGCATAATCTAATTAAAAATTCATATACGAATACAGCAGACACAACAAGTCGGGGGGGATTTCGTGGTGATTAGGTATTTCGCGGCGAGAGGGTATTTCGCGGGAATAGTTGAGACAGCAGAGACAATATTACGTAATTGGCACTGCCGACGTCTTGTCAGCTTTGTTTTGTTTGCGAAGCTAGTTGATCTCGTTTTAGGTAAATCAGGGAGCCAGGACAGGAAGTCACGAACTGAGGGCAGCAACTCACTTGCATATAACATCAAGAGCAACATAAACAAACTTTCCGGACTTTTAATCACATACGCGTTCCTTGGTTTCCTATATTTTAAAATCGTTTTTAGTACGTTCCAACATTGACAAAGCTCCGAAATGTTAACACTACCTAGCCTGTTGCGCCGGCCAACTAGTACAAAATGAGATTTTACCGAGTTTAACTATGTAATTTCCAAGGTGATTGGAGGGTATCAAAGGAGTCACCAGCTGTAATTAGTGCACGTTGTACCCAGGTCAAAACTCGTACTCGTGATTTTCATTAAAAGAACGCATTGGATTATTGAAAAATACATGTTTACCACACATGTGTCGCACATGAGCTTAGAACACGATTCCAGTTGCCAGGAATTGCCATAGACGTCCGTGTACAACAAAACATTTTTTCAATTCAGATAAATAAAATAAAGTGACTGTAAAATGAATATATATTTTATTCATTAACGCCTTGATAGCGATTTGTTTTGTATTCCATTCTTAATCTCCATCATATTGACCCAGCATAACTAGACCCTCAATCAAATGAATTCTAATGTCACTGTATTTCCACGGTTTGCACACGTTAATTTGGCGTACGTTTACTTTACCTGTCTATTTGACACTTCCGGTTGTTTGACAGTCTTGCACGTTTACTGTGGGTCTTGTATTTAGTTGTCGAGCCTGAAACATGGTGAACCAATTCTGTGTATTTCAGGTCCACGTGGTGAGCCATTTCTTGCGATTCTATGATATTAATTACTAGTTTTCACAATAATTGGAAAGACTTTCTATCAAGCCATGGTAAATGTACATGCAGCTACGCAATATATATTGGACGTATGTTTACAAGCAATATACGGCCTTATTCATTGCAAATTACGAAAACTTAACCAGACTGCTTTGAAAGTACACATTTTACTTTTATTCGTTTCTCATGAACATTGTATTAGAAGTAACGGTAACACATTTTTCTATACACAATTTTAAATATTCGGTTTAACTCTGTCTGCCATGTGGTCACTTAATTCATAAACCTACCATTTAAGCTTTGTATTTATGTTATGGAATATAAAATTAGGACAATGTGTCTCAATATCGTTTAAAGCTTGACTCCTAACAACTCTATTGCAGCTGCAAATATTATATTTACCCGTGATAAATTACCCACTGACGTCTAATCATATGGCCAACAAAATCCCGTAAAATATTTTTTTTTTAATATTCCATCTTCCATTCAGTCCTTGATATGATCAGTCTCTTATCTCACTACTACAAATTTTGTCGCCATCTTCAGTTTTTTAGGTTTTGGATATGAGTAACATGGCTGTTACAAACTAGTGAATGCATAATTCATCGGGTTCCAAGCCTAGTGGCTGTAGTGCCAAAATACACACGCTATATGGATAAGCTGTACTGCCATGTGACACACATAGTGAAATTCAAATTTGTATTGTGTTTTGCATTGGATAGAATGCGAAATAGTACCATTTCGATTACAAATGTACAATTTGAGAATTTCAAAATATTACGATTTAAAAAAAAATAGATTCACATGCATTAATCATGCACTGCAATCTATGTATGGTTTATGCCGTCCAATGGAAAAATGACCATACGGAGCATATGTGAAAGTCGTGATGAGAAGAAATGTTGTAATGTCTGGATCATGCGCATATATTGGGAGAAATAACATCTGAGCTCATAATATATTCTAGGGTAATGCCATAGACGACTTCTTCAGAACTCGATGATAATCGATCCATATTGCATTTTTTTTTACTTTTAGCAGAATAAAGAAAAGATGCATTATTTTATAACAATACCTGTAAACGATATGCGGTTGCATTTACATAATCGTGATTGTACAGACGTTTTCCGGATTTCATTGCAATTACTACAATTGACAGGCTACAGGGCATCTCTCAAAAGTATGCATATAATTAACTGAGAATACTAAGAACAAATCATGTGAAACCTCAACCATATCAGTCGTAAGGTTGCGTTTCTACTTTTTCTATCACCCCTCCCATAACTAGCTAAAACATAGAACGTGTAAACAGTTCAAAAAAGATAGATAGACAGACTGATACCAAATCACGCAATGAATCCCTTAGACGAACAAAGTAGACCAAGAACCTACCCTCAAAAACAAACAAACCCTTCTAACCCGACGAGTGCCTCATATTTACAAATTAAATTAAACTGAATTAAAAAAAGTCTACAGTTCATTTTTCATTACCAATCTTAAAATCCTATGGTGTACTTATTGGCCATGGGGTGGTACCGTACATATTTGCAAAGCGGAAATGCTAAGTTAATAGTTTTTACTTTAAATCCACACCACTGCAAACTGCCAAAACATGCTATTCAGTACTCCAGGCGTATGTCAACATCATTTGTAACAAAGCACTGAAATAAGATATACGACATTATTAATGGCAAATTGCTATACTGTAAATATGTGTTTTAAGGTAGAGATGCAGTATATTTGGCTTGCTTTTTAATTGAGTAATTAGACAATGAAGATGGTATTATATATCCAACATGTTATATATTTTCCGAAAGCTTATTATACAAACTTTGTAAAACTTGTCTTTATTTTAAATATCCAGAATGCGTTTTTGATTTTGGACAAAAGTGGTTTAAAAAAAAATAGCTTAAAAACTTCAAGTCCGTTTGTGGGTAAAATTACATCACTGGATACCTTGGTATACTACTAATTCAAATGCGTCCACACATCTCTCTAACGGCTTTCAAAGTCGCACAGCATGACCTCAAAGTTCACTCTTTTCTATTTATGCATAATTTATATATCCATGTTAATTGCGGACTTGTTATTTTTGTTCCACTCGCCGAAATAAACTGTCCGGACGCATTTTGAAGGGGGAACACCTTGTCAATAATGTGTGAAAATTTCGAGGCAAATGGCCAAAGCGTCTATCAGCTATTTTAATTTAAAACCCAAGAATTCACCAAAAATAGAAGACGAGAAAAAGGCTAATTTGTATATTTGCGCGTTAAACCGGGAATTACGGCTTTGTCATACTTTGTCATACTTTCTAGACTATTGAAATTGAAAGTTAACGTATAGACATAGACATTTTATGTAAAATCGTTGGACCAGAACAACTGCTCTTGAATATATAAATCAGAAATACGTCATGCATACCAGTGTTTTGATGGGGTCGGTAAAAACACGTGGCAATGCCCAGTAAATATGACGTCATCTCATGAATTATTAAACAGGGGGCGGTCCTAGGAAGGTGACCTTTTATCACGATCAAAACATCACGGCTTCTCTTCGATGTATTTTCAATAAAAAATCTACGAGTATTTCAGAGCTATGGTTTATCGTGAAGAGTACAAAGTAGGATATTAAATTATTTATCCTTGATGATTTTTATGTAGTATTGAGAACCAACTCCAGGAAGCAAACGCACAATAATGAATAATCGCGTAATCCTGGAATCGAAACGCGAGGCACAGAAGTTTTGTTCATCGTTTCCAATCCCATTTTTCCCACTGCAACATATTTGTTAAAAGAAATATTTGAATTCTGTTCGTTTTTTAAGGAGGCATTTTTATATTTTTTCCGGTTTTGGCAACGCCTTATTCAGGGATTTTCTAAGACAGTCGCAGACAATCAGCGCACGGATGTACGTACAAAACATGCTGTTGTACTACCGGCGACGGTCGCCTGCAAGAAGAGAGCTCCAGCTCCTAACGTAAAAGTTTTAAAATTTCGACCGGTTTTAAATAATTTATGTTGGAAATCTGACATGTCTTAAGAGTGCAAAATTAAGGTGCATTTTCGAGCGGTCGAATTTTTCTGAATAGAAATCGGCAAATGAAAAAAATAGGAGTGCTAAACAGTGTGCTTCGTTAGTTTAAAAAAGATGGAATGTCCGTCAAATTGACGTAAACTTCCCCATTTTTCACGGAAAAAGCAAAGGTCGTGACCGAGTTGCAGGCTAAAAAACTCAAAAATCAAAACAAAATCATCAATCAGTAAGTATTATGACAAGGAAAACAAAACATCAGACGCGGAGAAGCGGTCAGCGCGTCAAAAGAGTTGTATCAAGTAATGTATCAAGTTACCTCTCTCTGTGATTTTTTTTTCATTGAAATTATTTGGTTGTTTTCAATTAATTTTAGCGTACCTCTGCAATTTATTTTAGCATTGTCAGTTGTTTGCTTCATTGAATTAAACGGAGTTCGTCCGGTTGCAAACAAAGCTGTCTCGCACCACCTAGCAAAACTTGCGAATGATCGAAGTACAGGTACCCATTGGACAAAAGATACACACAAGTTTGTATCTCCCCGACCCAGTGCAATATATCCGGTTAGAATCAAAGCTCACGTGCCCCTTATTTGAGCGACCAGATTCTGCCGTAAATTCTGGATTGGATTTAGAAAAAAAAAAAGGACTTTTAAGGTGTATTTTGGCGTCATTTTCTAAGTTTTACCGTAGTCATTGACGCCTATTCAAGAGTATGATGTTTATTGTGACTGGCGTGAATGGGTAAGCTTCGTTTCGACAATGAGCAGTTATCACTGTAAACAATGTTAAATTATTCTTCACATGCTCAGTTTATTTTTTGAGAACAATTATTTAAAAATAAAATCTCTCAGTCAATCAGAAACTCGGACTCATGCCTTCAGGGAAAGTCATGTTTGGAAGCTCACATCGATTTTGTTTTTCGTTCGGTGGGCTGATGCCTTCAGTGTAGCTTTTGCCTCTTCCGACATAGAAATCATCTGAATCTTCTTTCTACCACTCTTTCTTTTCACACCACGCATAATGTAAAGATAAAAATTAGGAAAAAACGCTGAGGAAATATAATGTTTGGTTTGCTGAGAACTGATTTGAGAATAATTGCACATGCGCGTAAATTGAATGAACTATGACCCGTACAATCTCGATTTGCATATTGTCAATCAAAGGTCCTGTTATTTGGTTACTCATGCAAATTAGGCAATTGGACATAAACATTGCCACGTGTGAGTGTTTTTTTATTTTTAACCAGAAAATAAACAGCAATTTTAATGGTGTTCCAATAAGAATTCATTGGTCAAATTTTCACAGAAAGTTCTTTAGATACAAATCTATATGAAAAACGTAAAAAACTATTTTTGATTGAAATTCACAAATAAAATGCATCTCTACCTTAAACGGTAAACAACGCCATATTTTTTTAATTGGAGAAGCCTGCCTCATGTAGAAGAATTGGAAACACCTGTTTTAGCTCACTGTTTTGAATGCACCGTTATACACTCAACATTTACGCGTATTTTATTACACATTATTTGTATTTGCGAGCGTGCCCACCGCCTGAACATTGTCCCAGCTCAACACTTTGCAGTTAAAGATAAGGGGAGTTTCTTACTATTAATTGGTAATATAAATATGGAAATTTGGACATTTTCAACAAGTCGTAGACAATGAGTCATCGTAGAGATAGTGTTTCATCCATCAGTTATTAAGTTTATATTTCAGAAACGTGGTTAGTACGTGTATCGTTAATCGCATTGTGAACATACGTGACATATACAACACATGTTAATTATTTGGGATTGAAATATTCCAGATTAAACTTCAATCAACTAAGTCCGTTGCAATGCCCCCTTCGCATGTTTCGTCTTTCAGAATTCAGTCCTGTCGAATACAGGAAATCAAGGCCAGTGAAATAAAATATTTAGTTGCAATGTTCGATCGCATGCGTGCGCATTGTGAGTTGGGGTGTTTTAAATGATCGGGGCGTAACATATTGAATAATTGTAATTCGAAGAATGTTCCAGAATTCATAAATTCTCCAAGGAGCGTGCATAACGTGCACTAATGCACGAAAGTCAAAGCTTATTGAACTTTCAGAACATGCTGATAAACTAAGTTTTCGTCCCTTTGGTGCCTGGCGATTGTGGAATATCGCGTAAGCCCCGTCGTACTTTGCAAAACCGTTATACGTACAGTTGAAATTTACTTTAGGATTTTTTCAGAAAGTACCAGGGATTGAAAAAAACACACCATCAATAAGAATTATTTGTGCATGCATAAATTTATTTGTTTGTTAAAAACTATATGTACAGACTATATCCTGTAATAAAAACATCCCTGTTATCTTCCAGTTTACGTTTACGGCTGTCGTCACTGAGCTGTCGTTGTACCTACAAATATAAACATGGCTATTCATGGGTTTAGTTATCGTCATCGATCGTATATCCCCTGAGAATAAATGTGCGAGTGAAGAAGAAATATCATTTTCCTTACGATGAACAGTTGTTTCTCGGAAAGTCATGAAACGTCTGAAAGTCGGGAATATTTCGCCAGTTTTATTAGCTCCGCTGTCAACTTTGTCGAGCGGAGCTTATCATATCAGTGATTGTCCGTTGTGTCCGTTGTGTCCTTGTCAACCTTTTACTTTTTCGACTTTTTCTTGAAAACTACAAGTCTTATTGCTTTGATACTTAATATATATGTAATTTGAGCGGACGTCTCTGTTAGATTTGTTCATTTCGTGATGGTATATTTAATTCTCTAATTGTGATGAATATTTTTGCAATTTTTGGTTTTTATATATGGGTTTACAGACAAAACAAAGTCAGCTTGGACATTCAGTTGTAAGACATGACAAAATAAACGCTGCCAGAGATATTTTTTTCGAGAATAAAAGAACAAAATAAACGCCGGCCACGCGCCTCGGAAGAAAATAGAACGCGTTGTGACACATATGGTGTTTTCACGTGGGGAGAAGGCTAGCCTAAACTAGGTCGGTCAATAATCCTTATCCGTGGTTTAAAACTATGGAGCGTTTACACGTATTGCTGGATTAGTTTAGTTTAGATCGGCATGACGTCATCATTGTTTGCGCCCTCTTCAGTAGAAAAGCGGAGAATACTATCATCGGGGGCGGAGCAACGTCACAAGACGTTCCACGTTGCTAAGACGCGTACCACTGTACCACGTATTTCTATGGGCTCTGCGCGCGCTGCTGGAGGAACGCAGAGCGCCGAGCGAAGAATCAGTGAAAATTCGAGAAAACGGCAAGAACTGAACTTTGAAGTAATTCTGAACAATCAAATTTATATACGTTACACACACAAAGGTAATCTTGTTACACTGTTCAGGGGAGTCTCAAAAACCATCTCAAAGTACCGTTTTCTGAGAGTTTTCGGCCTTTGTTTTCACTATAATGGTTGCCATGCGTTGAAAATGCCCGGATGTCCCCCCCCAGAATAGACAAAATGTGAAAGTTAAGCGTCAGAACGAGGCTGGTCACGTGATGACGCTCTTCAAAGACGGCTTCAAGTGTTTACACGTATTGCAAGGTCTTGTTTTTAGATCGGGGTGCTGGCTCGAAACCACCACCTTTAGTGCGGCTTCAATTAAGATGGCGCGACGCCGTCTTCGTCTGTTTACACGTAATTTTTTATCACCGGCTCCCCCTTGGAGCTGGCTTTTTCCCCACGTGTAAACACCATGAGTCTCATCAACCCTTTCACTCACGCAATATAATTATTCTATTTCCCCACGCACTTATAATTAATACATTAACAAGAAAAAAACACGACAAGAAAATGTAAACCAGGCTTGTAATTACTAGTAACTCGAACGCAACATTGATCACCATAAAATTAAATTCGAACCAGCCATCAAATTCAAAATTCAAACAATTTCGTTAAATGTCAATCAAAAATACATTTCGTTATGAATTATTCTTAATATCAATTTCTAGATTATCTTGTCAAAATTAGTTTTTTCAGGTTTTTTTTTTCCAATTAAGGAAGAATTTCATAATGTCGAGAACGGGAAATCTTTATCGTAGTGTTCAACATTGTAAAACGTCGACTTCCTGAAAAATGCAAACGGATGACAGGACCAGCGTTAAGAAAATGTAATCTCCACTCAAAGCTATCTTAATAGACTGCAGGGAATTTACCCTTACCGAATCTTATTTATGAATTATTCGGGATCAGCTACCCAAGTGTTTGTAACAGAGTATATCTAAAGATGCGCGACAAAAACGAACTTTTGCGTGGGACTTTTCATGCAAACTTCGTCAATGGTTCACCGACACAGATTCCTTTTTAACTTTTAATTTTTCCAAGACGCGCGAACTCTGCTCATGACCGGAGGCGTCGTCTTCGTTGATAACTCGCCAATTCACCATAATCGTGGTGGTGAACTATTTAGCTGATTTTTCAAAAGATGGATATTCAATTTATATTCATCCCAACTTATTTGAATATTCTTCCGGAAATTTGAGCCATTGTTAAAAAACTCGTGCACAAAAAAACGTTACAAACATTAGCAGTAATTTCTAGTACTGCCTGAAGAATCGCGTATTCTTTGTTCTCATCAGACATATCTCAAATTTCCGAAAGCATGTTCTGCTGCATTAAAGTCGGGCGAATAAATTGGAGTGATTATGAATACTCATATGATATAAAAATAGAACAGTACACTGCCACGATTATGGTGAATTAGCGAGTTATCGACGACGACGACGACGTCTCCGGTCGAGAGAGCTGGCCTACCGCCATCCATGACATGTGTCTGCTGCTTCATTGACAAATTTCAAAAAAGAATCCTTGAATATGTTGGTTTTCTACTTGTTGATCCGATAATCTAATTTGCTTGCAAACTAGTTCACTAACATTAAACTTGTTATTACTGTGTTTCATTTCATTTATTGGTTTTCTCCTGAATTATGACATTTGATTGATTGTGTGCCATAATATTTTATTTCAAACACTACCAAACGCCGTAGATTATTAGTACAGCTGTATACCACTTGTAATTATTACGAAACGTTAATTAAACCCATCGCTAAAATGTAATTGTTACAGCTTATATTCGTAGTATGTTTCATTTCAGAATTCGTCATTATGAAATTGATTACATTATTATCGCTATTAATGGGCTATTTTGCCGTCGTTAATGCACGTGATTTAAGGGTACGTATAATTATTTAGATATATAACAAATCATACAAAGCAAATTTAAGATCGAATCATTCCACGAGTCTGGTATATTGGAATTTTTAATCACGTGTCCATCTGTACGTCCATGTACTCTTATCAGCACTTAATTCAAAATTCTTAATTTAATCAATTACTAGCATGTTTAAAAAACCTGTTATATTTCAGAGATTCATTCTCAAATATGTGAAGGCAAAATTACTCAGTAATTTAACTCATGTGAAATAGCAATTCAGCATACTCACATCTATATTCAGCCACGTGTTTGATTGCAAATTTTTACTGTTACATCCAATCAAGGCACTGTATTACCTTTTTTGTAGTTTAAGATAATTATCATCCACCACACATGCTGATATGTAAATATTTTCGTTCTGTATCAATTATTTAATGAAGTTTTATATCTGTTATTCTCCAGTTTTATATCTGTTATTCTCCACTCAATGATTGTAGAAGCATTTGCTTTGTTTTTAAATCGATTTAAAGTGTGTGTTGATTGAGTATATACATAACCAAAAAATGTTAAACATTAATTTGTTAACACTTTTTAGTGTACTATATTATCTCAAATTCTCAAAATCGTACTGTCATGTTATGACAAAGTAAAATTGTTGTGTTTCAACAGATGTCCATCCGTGTTTTGGTGGTGCTCATTTGATGTCATATGGTTCGCTAGTGTTCTGTGGTGGCACTCCTCAAATTGAAAATCTTATTATTGAAGAATGTCCATCCGGGTATTTCTGTCTCGCAGACTCTAACTATGAATATTCTCTGTGCTGTCCTGATGGTAAAATAATTTTATAGTATCTTTAATATAATTCAGTTTCCACAATTGTATGAATAGTATGAATTTACCCTTTCAATTATGAATATTATTACGATTTGTTGTACCGACAGATACTATTTCGGGCTGCTTTGTGAATCGTCCATTTATACCTAATGGTGATTACTATATTGACGATAATTGCACAGAATGGTGAGTTAGGGTAGTTAGTTGTGAGAAAGTTATTTGCTTTAATTTGTATGTATATATATTCATTAACATGCCTTTTAACATGATTACTTTTTATTAACTTTTATTAACGTTTGTCGATGTGACCCATATGAAATATGAAATCTGGTGAATGTTGAAAATTCCACCCTATTTGTAACATGGCCCATCTTTGATGAAAGGCACAAATAAAGTATTCCGTTGGTCACATGAGACATTTACAGTGTAACAGCTGCAGGCAGTACTCACATCATTTCGATCGGTCGTGTGGCTTATGACTATAATGGATTAACCCAATACAACCAAATTGTGTTATTCAGTGACTACTTGGGGTGTCCTAAACATAATATAAAAAACTCATACACCAATAATTCGATTCACCTGAACTTTAACCATGATTAAATGTTGTTCTTTCATCTGCATATCAAGGTTAATGAAGCTAATGATGAATAGTCACATGGAGTACATACAAACTAAACATTTGAAATTACTCGTACTCAACATTTAGATACATGTTTGTAACATCAAACCCAAGCAATACTCTAAAACTATATTTCATACTGTAATTATCAATTTTCCTTTCGTTTCAGTCACTGTAAAGACGGTCGGATTACATGTCAAGGTACACCATTGTGTGGTACGTGTATATTCATTAAACGTTTTGTATAACAAGTAGAAATACACCACGTAGTTTTGAACAACAGGACTCTTATCACATTATGGTGTTCGGTGAAGTATAATATTTGAGCCAGCGATTATGATTTAGATATAAATGTATGTATTCTCGGGCGGAGCTACGTCACGGAGCGTTCTATGTTCCCCGGCAAGGCACCGCTGCACAATGTATTCATATGGGCTCTATATGAGCTGCTGCGGACCGCTGGTCGAAAAGCCGGTGAAAACAGCTTAAGTCGAGAAATTAGCACAAACTTTACTTTGATACAATCCTGAAAAACACACTTTATATATTTTGCACAGGTTAGAATAATCTTTCTATGCTGTTGAAGAGAAACACTGTTAATCCAAAACACAGTTTTTACTGACAGTTTTCGAACGTTGTTTTCTTGAGTGTAGTTGCAAGTCGGTGAAAATGCTCTAATGTGAAAATGCTTCTTGTAATTGTACAAGTTACTATTTGATTATCTACGTTTATAAGACAATTATTTGCAGATAAAATGTGTCCCAGCGGTACACCCTACCAAGACGAGTATAACATGAACGTATTGTGCTCTAGTAGTACATTAACTAGGACCTGTCCAAGTTTTTTGTCCTGTTATATGATAACAGATGCGTATGGTGTGTGTTGCCTACAAACATGTAAGTATGTGAGCATGTTATTCCCATCTATACCATTACGACATTGTTTATATAAAACTCGAATGCGCTACGCGGCGACTGTATGTCTTTAACATCTACTCCACTCCGTAAAGATACACCGACGTTTGATTCTCAGACGATTGCCAGATTGCCATCAGTGTTTCCAGGTTAGCTTTTGTAGCATTCTTTTTATAAATGAACTAATCATAACTCACAATACAACACACCATGCAACAAATGGTGAACCCCAAAGCAAGTTGTGGATTCTATGCAATATATATTTTAAACAAATATGGACCCGACACAAGTCAGACACATTAAAGACAAGTATAAAACGTTAGTAAATTGTGCAAACGTACGCGTTTTTAATCCAGAACATACCCAATTTGCGTAACAAACTACAAATATAAAATAAATATACAAAAAGAAGATTCTACAAGAAAACTGTGCAATCATACAAATATACCATACGAATATATGATAAAACTATATTCTACCTCAGTCTCCGGGATGATTTTTTCATGTGAATTAATTCCCTTCTATTTATCAGCTGTTGATGGTGCGTGCTATATATTAAAGGCGTTACATATCCTAATGTCGCCATTGTAATATTGGAATGTGCTCTCTGGTAAGTTTCACATATACATCATCGTTACGTAAACGACATGGTTCTCTAGATTGAGCATGCGCCGTTTCATAAACAAGCAGAATTGACAATGGTGATACATTACTGTATTATCTTTTTGATTTTATTCCCAGTCAATGCCTGTATGGTGCGTTTGTACGTCTATATCCTCCTGGTCTTATTTGTGAAGCAACATATATACACATACTGTTTGATGAATACAATAGACTATTTTTTGATCTTATTTGAAGCCTCATAAGCTAGTGTGCTCTATTGCTTACTACTATGTTGCCGTTGTCTCTCCTATTAACCACAACACCTTATTTCTTAGATTCATCAGAACCCATCTGCCCCAATGGTGATGATTACTATACAAGTACGGGAACAGAATGTTAATTTCTGTACTCTACCACTGGATGCATCATTTGGTCTTACACAAGGGGATTGCCCGGCTGATTATTTTTGCCATCCTTTAGACCTCGGATACAGTACATGCTGCCCAGCAACTTGTAAGTCTTTCCTTTCAATACAAATCGGCTTCAATGATGTTTGTTAATGCGATCTTTCATCTCAACTCACATTGTTTACGGATACGAGATAATTGATAAGATCAATCAATAGTATGTGTATTTATATTTATATCTGTAGCTGGAGATTGCGTTGTTAATGGAGTTCTAATTCCAAATGGCGGAGTAATATTGATGCCAGACTGTGTGTTATGTATGGTGGGTATTACAGATTTCCCTATCATAAGTGTAATGACATTTGCATATTCAATGCCCATTCTGTAGCAAAGACATGTTGTGGCTACTTAGTACAATGCTGGTTAATTGTAATTTTTACACTATAATGTTTTTTGTTGACATTTCCAGTAAATGTGTAAACGGTGGTAAAATGCCTTGAAAATATACCATGCGGTAAGTTATGTTAAATATGTAAGCAGATATTAGAAAAACAGCAACACATGTACATTCACGTTCTACTAGTGTGACTATGTTTATAATCAATGATAGTATGTATGCATTTATATTATTCAGATGAAATATGTCCGAACGGAGGTGATTCATTTGTAGAAGGCGGTTTCGGAACAGTGTTCTGTACAGGAGCTCTTCTGACATCAAAATACTACACAACGACAATTAAACATTGTCCAAGAGGGTATGAATGCACTCGAGTGGTCTATCGGTGTGCTGTCATATCAGTGAGTACCATACCGTTTGTCATTTACACTAATAAATAGGGCGAAAATAACCACACTTAATTATTGGCTAGAACACATATGATCAGCAATCTTGCACTATTTTTTCCTGCCACGTAATATTTGTTTAGCGAAAAACAATTTGAAAATTCCAAAACAATTTTGCAACCAAATTCAATAAAAATCAAGCTTTATTTCGAATACAATGAATACATTTAAAGCCATAACTACTCCTCTTAATACAGCATGTCATATTAAATCATTTTGAGATACAATATAACCTGCAGTTGTTAACCATGTAAACCAAATCACCATTTACGTGTGTGTTCAAAAGTAGTAGATGGCGATATAGTGATGTCCTGGCTTTGTGAACAGCATCACAAAGTAAAACCATATTGTAATAGTCAAAGACGTTTGTGATAATGGTAGCCAAATACTTTAATATCAATCGACTATGTTCTATTCAATACTATATTTGACGCAATTTTTGAGGTGTAAAAGGGTGCCCCTGTCCCCAAATTCGAAA